>NC_091092.1:141261160-143681160 GCF_032405125.1 Capricornis sumatraensis | reverse complement strand
AGCTGGTTTTTTACAATGTCCAGAATGGGCTCCTGAAAAAGAAATGAATATGCTTATGAACTGTGCTCCATCAAAGTAAATGCTCAGATTCACCAGGGTTTCAAAGAAAGAGGGGTCCTCTCCATTGAGTCATCAACAAGACTGAAAACAGAAATGAGCCAGCGACAGACATGCATGCCGCAAAACTTCTCTAAGCAAGACAGACACAGGTGACTGAAAAAGATATTTAAGTAAGATTACTCCAAATTTTCCTTTTGTCCTTAACATCTGTATCATGGTTCAGAAATTTCAAAAATGCTCCCCTCTTTGGGGAGGAGAACCAGGTTTTGTTTTTTTTTTTTTAATGTCCATACGTATCTGTCAATCCCAAAGGAAATCAGTCCTGAATATTCACTGGAAGGATGGATGCTGAAGTTGAAACTCCAATCCTTTGGCCACCTGATGTGAAGAACTGACTCATTTGAAAAGACCCTGATGCTGGGAAAGATTGAAGCCAGGAGAAGAGGACGACAGAGAATGAGACGGTTGGATGGCATCACCGACTCAATGGACATGAGTACGAGCAAACTCCAGGAGTTGGAGATGGACAGGGAGGCCTGGCGTGCTGCAGTCCATGAGGTTGCAAAGAGTCGGACGCGACTGAGCGACTGAACGGAACTGATCCATATCTGAAATACGAACAGGAGAAACAACAGAAATTAACTTAGCCTACATAATTAGCAGATGATTATTACAAAGAAGTTAAAGACATATAACTTGGCTGTGGAACCAGTAGTTCTTCAAGTTTACTGTGATCCTAGTGCAAGTGAAGACACCTGAAACCTTCTGTACGGGCGCACGAGCCAGCCTGTCACCATAACGCCGACGGGACAAGTATCTATGGAAGACCTTCTTTCGCAAAGCCACGTTCAGACTTTCCGGGCCATTGCGGTTACTCTTCTTGTTTGTCATTCAGTCGTGTCCAGCTCTTTTCGACCTCATGGACTGTAGCCCACCAGGCTCCTCTGTCCACGGGATTCTCCAGGCAAGAACACTGGAGTGCGTTGCCATTTCCTTCTCCAATGCACGAAAGTGAAAGTGAAGTTGCTCAGTCGTGTCCAACTCTTTTCGACCTCATGGACTGTAGCCCACCAGGCTCCTCTGTCCATGGGCCTTCTCCAGGCAAGAACACTGGAGTGGGTTGCCATTTCCTTCTCTAGAGGATCTTCCTGACCCAAGGATTGAACCTCTGTCTCCTGCATTGCAGGCAGATTCGTTACCATTGAGTAACCAGGGAAGCCCCCTGGGCCATAGTAAGAAATAAAATAGTTCAAGTTGTATGCCCTCCTAGCATAGGAAACCAGTAACTAACATCTAAAATATATTTCTTTGATTCTATTATCTCTCTTCCCTTGCTAGAGTGTGGATGCTGCTGCTGCTGTGACTGAAGCGACTTAGCAGCAGCAGCAGCATCCACAGTCTAGCAAGGAAAGAGAGATAATAGACAGAAGAAAGGAAATATATTTTAGATGTTAGTTACTGGTTTCCCATGACTACTGTTAGAAATGACTACTGTTAGAAATTACAACAAACAATGATTCAAACAACACAAATGTGTTATCATATAGTTCTAGAAGTAAAAAGTCCCGAAAGCCTTCCTTGGAGTTGGACATATGAAGGCTAATGGGACACTTGGTATTTCAGTGAGAGGTGATACACTGTATTCCAAAGTAATAGAAAGCACTGCAGCAAAAGTAAGACGCTATGTGAAAAGAGTAAGGTCATATGAAAAGTCAGACAAGACGATTTCTAGAAAGGAGACAATATAGTCAACCTAGTAATGGAAAGAAGGTTGTAGGGCAACCTCTCTGAAATAGGTAAAAACGACATTGTGTTTGGAACCAGTGACCTTCTTCGTTATGTTAAATTATATACCTCAAGGGATAACTTACTTCACCCTCTGCGGAGCTCCAGTACCAAGACTCGTTGTTGTTCAGGCGTTCAGTCATGCCCGACTCTGCAATGCACAAACTGCAGCAAGCCAGGCTTCCCTGTCCTTCACCATCTCCCGGAGTTTGCTCAGACTCATGTCCATTGAGGCAGTGATGCCATCCAAGTACTACCACGGTGATCAACCTGAATAACTAGGAAATCAAAGAGCAGAGGTGACTCTTCCAATTGTCACCAAAGCACATTTTCTCTATATTCTTTCCAGGTCCTCTTTTGTAGTCAATGATACGGGATACTATATCCAAAGTTACAGAAACATCAACTCCATCTCCTTCAAACGTCTTTCAGCATCAGAGAGGAGTTGAAAACATCTAAGTCCTGGAGCTCCGGAAGTTTTCAGGGATCCAGGTATTTGTACAGACAGCAGTCCTGACTCTCTCTGTTCTAAGATAATATATACATAAAAGCTTGTTAGGTAAAATGCAGTGAACAAATTTCCTATCTGCTCTAAATAGAACTGATAGTTCTCTTACAATACAGAAATTACAATTACGATTGCACAATGGTACAATTTTCTGTTGCGTGTGCCTTCCGTACAAGAAAGGATATTTGTCAACTGAGAAATAATTTAGCCTGGATGACTCACCAGAGCAAAGGTGAACAGCTGCAGGTACAGTCATAAAATTAAAAATACTTCTTGAGCACTAGGACATGTACCTTGAGATTACAAACTTAGTTTGCAATAAATATTTTGGTGAGCCGCTAATAACTGAGTAGCATTTTATCTAAGCAAGAGTATTGAGTACGTAAACTAAAACTTCTACATTCTAAAAAATAATACTTGCAAATGTTAAGCTATGATTTTCCCCTAGATCAGAGTGGGGAACTCAACTCTCTGAAATGGAATGCTTAAATGGAACTCATCCTTCTGATAATATACCTTAGATGCTGGGAGTTCAGAAGTGGTCTCTTTCCCCTATTATATCTTCCCCCTGTTTAATTTCAAGTCAGCTTAGGGAGTCCCAGTGAGTATGACCTGTGATTCAGAAGATGGTACTGTTGCCCCACCTACATGGATGAATGCAAATACGTGCTAGAATGCACCTCCTGGTGGGATCAGTCATCCAGTTCTCACCAGAAATGCTTCCTGCTAAAAGCAGGACAAGAATAGCAGTGAAAAGTCCCTAAGGACTCGGCTGTCACTTGTAAGGAAAATGTCCTTCACGCAGAAGATGCTCTGGACAAAACCCACAGAGGTGACCGCGCTTACTCTTCTGTTTAGAAGTAGCTGGGGGCGGGGAAGTCACTGTGCTCCAAACACAGAAGCTAACCCACCTGTGAGATCCACAAAACACAGGACGTTCATATGAACTGTGGATGATAAGTGCTAAGTCACAATAAAATTAAAGTGTTCCTTTCAGATCAATTTGCCTTCCTGGAACTACTAGATGAAGAGCAAACACAAATCCTCTCACCCTTCACTTCATATCTAGCGGGTACACGTTTCAGGAGAAGGACTCATGATCCAGGCATGCAGACAAAAGAAACGTTCCACCCTTCTACCTACCTACCGACGTACTTTTTTTTATTAAAAGGGCACAAGTATTCACACTAGAGAAACATTTTTCTCTGTGCCTCTTCCCACCCCCATTCTTGGTCACAGACAGAACAGAGACCATCAATGAGAGGTTTAACTAACTTGGTGTAAGTGAAAAGTGAAAGTGTTAGCCACTCAGTCGTGTCCAACTCTTTCTGACCCCATGGGCTGTAGCCTGCCAGGCTCCTCTGCCCATGGAATTTTCCAGGTGAGAATACTGGAGTGGGTTGCCATTTCCTCCTCCAGGGGATCTTCCTGACCCAGGACTTGAACTTGGGTCTCCAGCATTATAGGCAGATTCTTTACCATCTGAGCCATCAGGGAACCCCTTAACTAACCTGAAGTGAAAGAAAGTAAAAGTGAAACTCGCTCAGTCGTGTCTGACTCTTGGCGACCCCACGGACTATACAGTCCATGGACTTCTTCATGCAAGGAATGGGTTGGAGTGGGTTGCCATGTCCTCCTCCAGGGGATCTTTCCAACCCAGGGATCGAACCCGGGTCTTTTGAGTTGCAGGTGGATTCTTTACCAGCTGAGCCACAAGGGAAGCCCTAACTAACTAAAGATCTTCTTAAATCTTTCCTCCAGGTGTTCCCAACAGCACCAGAGGAAGAAGGACATACCTTGGGAAGGCCACAGCAACACTCAGTGCAGTTCAGTCGCTCAGTCGTGTCCGACTCTTTGCAAGCCCATGAACTGCAGCACGCCAGGTCTCCCTGTCCATCACCAACTCCCGGAGTTCACTCAAACTCACGTCCATCGAGGTGGGGATGCCATCCAGCCATCTCATCCTCTGTCGTCCCCTTCTCCTCCTGCCCCAATCCTTACCAATGTGGAATTTCTTTCAAAATAACTGTATTTTTTTAACACGTGATTTCTCTCAAGAAATTAATGCAAATTTTGCCTTTGACATCTTCTCCAAGTCATGCATATAGACAAGTTTTAATATGGCAAATTTTAAGTTTTAATATCATCAGGACGCTTTAGATTACTTGCTGTCATGTAAACCATAGACCAAGGTCTCTGGATAGATAAGCTGTTTATCCTATAGCTTTTCAGATTCCCTGGCATACTTCTGCAAACCCCTGAGGATAACACACACATCAGGTTGTGGATATGAGGTTAACAGCTCTTAACGTCTACTGGGCCACTGTGAAAACCCACAGCTCTGAAACTCACCTTTGACAGCTTATCCAGGTAGAGAACTTTGAAAAATCCAAACATTTTTGCTGAAAATGGTAGAGAGAAAGAGAGAGTACATGATCAAGCTCAATCAGAGACTTACTTTCCTGCTATGATCCTTATGCGCTTCACAAATCCTGGGCTGACATCACAGTTTGTCTATATCACCAAAGCTCTATGGAGCCATGTCTCATCTTTCAACTATAATGGGTCAACTGGTCAACTCATGAGAAGCAGGGACTGTGCCTTGTAATTTTCTGAATGCCTTACTACATTTAGCAAAAGAGGTCATCAATATTATCCTATGTGAAACAGATCACCAGTCCAGGTTGGATGCATGAGACAGGGTGCTCGGGGCTGGTGCACTGGGATGACCCCGAGGGATGAGATGGGGAGGGAGGTAGGAGGGGGGTTCAGGATGGGGGACACATGTATACCCGTGGCTGATTCATGTCAAGTATGGCAAAAATCACTACAATATTGTAAAGTAATCAGCCTCCAATTAAATTAAATAAGTTTAAAAAAAAAGAGAGAATACATGACTGGGACTTCCCTGCTGGTCCAGTGGTTAAGAATCTGCCTTCCAATGCAGGGGACACGGGTTCGACTCCTGGTTTAGGTGGACCCCACATGCCGTGCAGCAGGTAAGCCTGTGCACCACAACTCCTGAGCCTGCAAGTCACAACTGCTGAAGCCCACACACCCTAGAGCTGGCGCTCGGCAACAAGAGAAGCCACCGCAATCAGAAGCCTGCAACTAGAGAGTAGCCACCACCCACCCCAACTAGAGAAAGCCCACACGCAGCAGCAAAGATCCAGCCCAGCCCAAAATAAACAAAAATAAATTATAAATTTTTTAACACTTGAAGAATATGGTATTAATAGAATGTAGGAGGTACAAAGCAAAAACAAAAACAAAACAAAAAAACAGAAGCTTTGTCTGTGGTGCAGGAATCCAAGGAGTGTCTGAAGCTGAGGGTGGATAGAGACATTGAGAAAAATCCTCCAGGAAGACCGTGTCGATCCTGAGCAAAAGACGAGGCCACAGGAACCTGAAGCTCCTGGTGCACTAAAGTTATACCACCACCACAACAGTATCCAGCAATATCCAGGAAAAAAACAAAAAATATCCAGTTCTCCTGATGGACTCAACCCACAAACCAATGTCCTAGCATTAGAAGACGTGTGTCTGTTGCAGGCATAAATATTATTTATCTCAGTCCATACTTACCTACACATTCCATATGTCTAGCATCCAGTTAAAAGGAAAGTAAGGCACACAGAAAAGCAAAAGAAAATACACACACACGTGCTCAAGAGAAAGTACTCAACACAAGCAAACAAAGAGACAATCGTAGGCTAGAAACCATCACACAGTGAATAGTCATATGAATATATGTCTTTGTATTCATATGAATATCTGAGAATAACTATGAATAATATGCTCGAAGTACTAGTGAACTATGTGGAAAATATGCATGAAGAAATGGAGGACTTTCAATAACAACAACAAAACTACCCAAACAAAGCACAGCACGACATCTGAATAGACGTTTCTCCAAAGAAGACATACAGATGGGCAACAAACACAGGAAAGGATGCTCGTCGTCGCTAATTATCAGAGAAATGCAAATCAAAACCACAAGGAGGTACCAACTCGCACTGGCCAGAATGGCCATCATTAAAACGTGTGGAAATAAGAAATGTGAGAGAGAGTGTGCAGAAAAGGGAACCCTCTTAGACTGTTGGTGAGAATGTCAGCTGGCATAGTCACTATCAAACACAGTACGGTGGTTCCTCAAAAAACTAAAGACTGAACTATTAAATCCCATATAATTCAGCAACCTCATTCCTGAGTATATTTGAAAAAATGAAAACACTAATTTGAAAAGGTATGTCAATGTTCACAACAGGACTGTTTATGATAGCCAAGCCGTGGAAGCAACTCAAGTACCTGTCAACAGACAAATGGGTAAATAAGATATGCAAGGAGACCCAACCAGTCCACCCTAAAGGAGATCAGTCCTGATGATTCATTGGAAGGAGTGACGCTAAAACTGAAACTCCAATGCTTTGGCCAGCTGATGCGAAGAGCTGACACGTTTGAAAAGACCCTGATGCTGGGAAAGATTGAGGGCAGAAGAAGAAGGGGACAACAGAGGATGAGATGGTTGGATGGCATCACTGACTCAATGGACATGGGTTTGGGTAAACTCCGGGAGTTGGTGATGGACAGGGAGGCCTGGCATGCTGGGGTCCATAGGGTTGCAGAGTTGGACACGACTGAGCAACTGAACCGAACTGAACATACATACAATGGAATATTATTCAGCCATAAAAATGAATGTAATAATGCTTTTCGGAGCAATGTGGATGGACCTAGAGAATACTGTCCTTAGTGAAATAAGTCAGAGAAAAACAAATACTGTATGATATCACTTACGTGTCGAATCTAAAACATGATACAAATGAATGAATATGCAAAAGAGAAACAGGCACACTGATGCAGAAGACAAACTCGTGGTTAGCAAAGGGGAGAGTGAACGGGCAGGGACAGACTAGGGGTATGGGGTTGGCATGCAAAAATACTGAACCACTGGGACATACACTCAAAACTAATAAAGTAAAACAGATTGTAAGTCAACTATGCTTTAATTCAAATAGAAATAAATGCAAATACCTGACTAAACTCAATGCAATCAAACTGTGAAAGCTAAAGGTGAAGAGATGATCTTAAAGGTAGCAGGCCTGGGGTTGCAGGGGAGGTGGTTTGTGTTATATAGTTACATAGAGGAAAAAAAGATAAGCATTACAGCAGAATTTTCATCGGAAAACTATGAAAACTGAAAGATGATGATGTGACATCTTTAACATGCTCAAAAAAAGAAAAAGAAAAACTGTTTCTAAAATGACAGAAACAAAAAGAAAGATGATGGTATGACATCTCTAAAATGCTAAAAGAAAGAAAAAGAGAAAACTGCTTCCAAAATGACAGAAACAAAACCTTTCAGACAAACAGAAGAAATCTTTGTTACCAGAAGATGTAAGGTACAAGAAACATTAAAACAAGTGCTTTAGATAAAAAGGGTATGATAACAGGAACTTGATTCTAAACAAAGAAATGAGGATTTCCAGAATTGGAAAAAAATTCAAAAATACCCTCAAGGACCAGATACTATAAAACTCTTAGAGGAAAACAGGCAGAACACTCTCTGATATAAATCGCAGCAACACCTTGTTTGACCAACCTCCTACAGTAATAAAAATTAAAAAAATAAAATAAACAAATGGGACCTAATTAAAGTTAAAATCTTTTGCACAGCAAAAGAAACAAAAAGACAACCCACAGAATGGGAGCAGATATCTGCAAATGAAGCAACCAACAAGGAGTTAATCTCTAAAATACCCTAAATCTCTGCTGCTAAGTCGCTTCAGTCATGTCCAACTCTGTGCGACCCCATAGACGGCAGCCCACCAGGCTCCGCCATCCCTGGGATTCTCCAGGCAAGAACACTGGAGTGGGTTGCCATTTCCTTCTCCAACCTAAATCTCTAAAATATCCTAATCTCTAAAATGCCCATGAGACAGCTCATGCAGTTGAGTATCAAAAAAATAAACAGTCCAATCAAAAAAACTGGGCAGAAAACTTAAACAGACATGCCTTCAAAGAAGATATACTGGGGAGGGAGGTGGGAGGGGGTTTCATGTTTGGGAACACATGTAAGAATTAAAGATTTTAAAATTTAATAAAAAAAAAAAAAAGAGGAAAAAAAAAAAAAAGAAGATATACAGATAGCCAGAAAGCACATGAAAAGATGTTCAACAAAACTAATTCGAGAAACACAAATCAAAACCACAATGAGCCACCACCTCATACCAGTCAGAACGGCCATCATCAAAACACCTAGAAAGACTAATTGTTGGAGATGGTGTGGAGAAAAGGGACCTCTCATAACACTGTCAGTGGGAATGTAAACTGGTACAACCATTATGGGGAACTGTATGCAGGTTTCTTTAAAAACTAGATACAGAACTACCATATGATCCAGCAATTTCATTCCCAGGCATATGTCCAAAGAAAACTATAATTTGAAAAGATAACATGCACCCCAGCTTTCACTGCAGCTCTATGCACAACAAGCCAAGACGTGCAAGCAACGTAAATGTTCATCAACGGAGAAGCGAATAAAGGTGTGGCACACATACACCATGAAATATTACTCGGCCATAAAGACGGACAAAATAACGCTTTGTACGGCAACATGGATGGATCTAGAGATGGTCATACTGAGGGAAGCATGTCAGAGAAAGGCAAATATCGTACGATGATCACCTACATGTGGAATCTAAATTTTAAAAATGGTACAAGTGAACTTATTTACAAACGAGAAACAGAGTCACAGACGTAGAAGACAAGCTTATGGTTACAAGTGGGAATGACGGACGGTAAATCGGGAGGTTGGGATTGAGATGTACACACCACTACATATAAAATAGATAACTAATAATGACCTACTGTATACACAGGGAACTCTACTCAGTACCCTGTGATGACCTACAAGAGAAAAGAATCGACAAGAGAATGGATGTATGTATATGATTAACTGATTGACTTTGCTGTACCCCTGAAACTCACACAACATTGTAAATCAACTATACTCTAATAAAAGATAGAAAAAAAGAAACAGAGAAGATATGTTTTAAAATATTGCTCTGCTGCTACTGCTGCCAAGTCGCTTCAGTCATGTCCAACTCTGTGCGACCCCATAGACGGCAGCCCACCAGGCTCCCCCGTCCCTGGGATTCTCCAGGCAAGAACAGTGGAGTGGGTTGCCATTTCCTTCTCCAATGCGTGACAGTGAAGAATGAAAGTGAAGTCGCTCAGTCGTGTCCAACCCTCAGCAACCCCATGGACCGCAGCCTTCCAGGCTCCCCTGTCCACGGGATTTTCCAAGCAAGAGTACTGGAGTTGGGTGCCATTGCCTTCTCCGTCCTACACTGGCAGGTGGAATGACCACTAATTTTCTCAGGAAAAAAATAGAAGCAACATAATGTGTGTCTATAGCAGATGTAAAAGTTAAAGATATTCCAAAAAATAGCACAAATGGTGAGGTGGGGGGACAGTGGGGATATTGCAATGAAGTCTTTATGCCACTTGAAGTGTTACAATAGTGTTTGTAGGTAGATATTTAACTAATAAAAGGAGTATATTTGAAACCATAGGACAACCAATAAAATTTTTCAGAGGTCTCTATAATAAGGGGCTTTCTTGATGTCTCAGATGGTAAAGAATGCACCTGAAATGTAGGAGACCTGGGCTCAGTCCCAGGATTGGGACGATCCCTTGGAGAAGGGAATGTCAACCCACCCCAGTATTCTTGCCTGGAGAATCCCATGGACAGAGGAGCCTGGCGGCTACAGTCCATGGGGTTGCAAAGGGTTGGTCACAACGGAATGACTAACACTCATCAACAATAACAACACTTCCATAATAAGGCAACAGTAGAGATAAACTTGAATCCTAAAAGTAATTTCTCAAGATTAGCAAAATAACTGATAGATCATAAATTTAAAAAACTGGATCTTTGTAAGTGCTTTAAAATCTATACATTTAAATATATAGAAATAAGCACGGAAATCAAGGATCCAGTCTAGGTTTCAAGGGTCCCCAGCAACCGTCATCAATAAAATGCAAATAATTTATCTTTTAAAAATTAAGTTAAACTATGAAAACAAACACTAGTTACAAATATGACTGAAGTTCTGAAAAAATAAGCTACGACAGTAGGCACCCCTTTCTCGTGAACACGTTGTCTAATCAAGAAGGTCACATTAGCCATTGAGCGACTTAAGCTATTGATTCAAATTCACTTTCACACTGAATCACTCATTTCTGACCTGCATTTTTTAATCCTCTATTCTTTTTGACCTTTCATTACTGATATACAAAAGGAAAGCTTCTCTAGCAAAAGCTCAGTAAAAGCCATTTCATTTGATTTTGGTCTTTGAACCTGAGTCAAATACATCAGTGCAAAACTATCACATGAACATTCCCCACGAGAGAAAAATCAGTCCTAAAGCTCCTTAGAAGGACCTGCAGTAGCTCAGTCCCCATTATGGAAACAAATTTAAAGTCACCACAACATAATTGGAGGTTTATAGAATAAGACTGTTCATAATTCCATCTCTCATAAAAAGAACACAATGTTACCATCTTTCTCCATCTCTCCATCCCTCCAGTAATCAGTGATTATGTAATATATTCACCTTTGGGTTCCAGAGATATTTATAGATCTATGTAGCCACTGGTTCTAAAAATTAAATAAATAAAATCTAAATTAAATACAGTTCTAAATTAAACTATTTCCATTTCTAGTCATGATAAATTGAAGCAACAAAGTAAACAGGTCACAATATACTCAGTGGAAGAACAAGAGAGTCATTAAATTTCCAAAATATGTTTCAATGTACTGATTTAGGACACAGTTACAAAAAAGGTCAACCTCAAACGGTCATTTCCTACTTAATTTTTTTTCCCCCAAACAAGTCATTTCTGAAACTGAACAGGTCATGGAAACAGTATTTAATTTGGAGACTTCTGAGTTTTCTGTTAATCCATCAGCAGATACTTATGATGGTGTTCATGCAAATATCTGAGGTGACAAGATGTTTAATACACCCCACATGACATTCCCCTCCTGATTCTATCCCCAGCCATTTATATACACGGATATGAAGTGAAGTGAACTGAAGTGAAAGTCGCTCAGTCGTGTCCAGCTCTTTGCTACCCCGTGGACTAGTCCATGTAATTCTCCAGGCCAGAGTACTGGAATGGGTAGCCTTTCCCTTCTCCAGGGGATCTTCCCCACACAGGGATTAAACCCAGGTCGCCCGCATGGCAGGTGGATTCTTTACCAGCTTAGTCACAAGGGAAGCCCAAGACTACTGGGGTAGGTAGCCTATCCCTTCTCCAGAGGATCTTCCCGAGCCAGGAATCGAACCGGGGTCTCGTGCATTGCGGGCGGATTCTTTACCAACCGAGCTCTGTGAAACTGCCAAATGGACTTGCTTTGACTTGCAAAGGTTGATTCCCTGGTGGCTCAGATGGTAAAGCATCTGCCCACAATGTGGGAGACCCTGGTTTGATCCCTGGGTCGGGAAGATCCCCTGGAGAAGGAAATGGCAACCCACTCCAGTACTCTTGCCTAGAAAATTCCATGGATTGAGGAGCCTGGTGGGCTACAGTCCATGGGGTCGCAAAGACTCGGACACGACTGAGCGACTTCACTCACATCGCTGACTTGGAAAAGGGCAACGTCATAAGGCTCAGCCGACGGTCTTAGTGACCTGGACAAGCAGCAAGACATTCTTCCTCTTGCTTCTTTCATCTCTAAATTGTTGGTTTACCAGATCATGTCTGAGATTTTTTTTAATTTTTTTGGTCTTAAAAATGCACACGTGTGATCCTAAAAAAATAAGAGATGAAGACAGCAGCCCAAGGAGTTGACAGTCTATTTCCAGAAGGTAAGATAGATACACACACACACACACACACACACACACACACACACACAAATCCCAAATACTATAGATTTGTTCAGAGAGTAAAGTGCCCCCAAAATGTTAGGGTTTTTTGGGTTTTGATTTTTGTTTTATTTCTTACAGAATTTGTGGTCAAACTTTTTGGTGAGAAAAAGGACACGGGAAAAGTGTTGAAACCTATCTCATTTTCATGAGGCAATTTCTGTTAAGATAAAAGAAGTCACCCCCTCGTTTCAGTTATCTGCTTTGGGACGTACTCGGGATTGTTTTTTCAAAGCTGGGCTATCTGCTTACCACATGCCTGCATAAATAGCAGAGATTGTCAGTAACACTTACATAACCAAGAGTTATAAGCCTTGGCAATAAATCTCCTGTCTGCCTCATATCACCAACACCACAGGATACACTTTCCCCAGAGTTGCCTAAGCCATCAGCTTTCCTAATAAATCCCAAACTAGAATAGAGCTGCCCAAGACTTATTTATCTTTCTACCACCTTTTCCAAAAATTGATAATATGCTATCTTTCCAGAACAGCTGCCTCACTCCACCTTATTTCTGTTTTCATTTTCCTACCTTCCAACCCAAGATAGCTGGTTTCTGCTAATTGAAAATTCTTACAGCAAGCTCCTGAGGCCTGAGAGAACCCAACCATTTTGATCCGGTGACTTCTCATCTGCTGAAAACAGACTCAACAGTTTCCTCAATTAAGATTTTTTAAAAAAAAGTGAAATGTTAATTGCTCAGTCATGTCCAACTCTTTTGTGACCCCACGCACTGTAGCCCACCAGACATCTTTGTCCATGGAATTCTCCAGACAAGAATACTGCAGCTGGTTGCCCTTCCTCTTCTCCAGGGGATCTTCCCCACCCAGGACAGAACCCACGTCTCCTGCAATGCAGGCAGATTCTTTACGGTCCCAGGCGCCAGGGAAGCCCCTTAAAATGTTAATTGCCCAGTCATACCTGACTCTTTGCAATCCCATGGATTGAATGATCTTCAAGGGGGCAGAGGAGAAGATCATGACATCAGTGATACTTACAAAAATAAGCAGTAATCGTATGCTTGAGAAGGTCACAGCTGAGAGCTGCTTCAATATTCACAGCTTTTTTATCTCCCTTTATTATTCTTATTATTCATTCCAAAGTTTGAGAAAGCTGATCACAGATAAACTCCTATGAGCACACACGTGCCTAGGACATCTTGCTCCAACAATAAGTTGGTGCACGCATACTAAGTTGCTTCAGTTGTGTCTGACTCTTTGCAACCCCATGAACTGTAGCCCACCAGGCTCCTCTGTCCATGGAATTCTCCAGGTGAGAATACTAGAGTAGGTTGTCATGCCCTCCTCCAGAGGATCTCCCCAACCCAGGGATCAAACCGACATCTCTTAAGTGTCCTGCAGGCAGATTCTTTACTGCTAGTGCCACCTGGGAAGCCCTCCAATAATGAGTGAGTGAGTGAGTGAGTGAGTGAAGTCGCTCAGTCGTGTCCGACTCTTTGCGACCCCATGGACTGTAGCATACCAGGCCCTTCTGTCCATGGGATTTTCCAGGCAAGGGTACTGGAGTGGGTTGCCATTTCCTTCTCCAGAGGATCTTCCCATCCCAGGGATCGAACCCTGGTCTCCCACATTGCAGGCAGATGCTTTACCGTCTGAGCCACCAGGGAAGTCAGTAATAAGTAACCTCACCTGATTTACTTGAGAGCCTTTCACAACCACAGTGACTCTGCATGGCAGCCATGGCCTCAAAACCTGAGGAACATACTGAAGTATTTATTCTGAGGGTGGTGAGTTGTATTGCCCATGAGGTAATCTACTTTTAAAACTGTTGAGTAGATCACAGTGCAGTGAATATGCCTAAGTGTCTCAGTTAAACTCATACACCAGAGGTGATTTACTCAGCGTAACCAGGAACTGACACCTCAGAGGTAATTTTCAGGCACTTCTACTGTTGTTGTTGAAATAGACACCAGAAGGCATATTAATTAAAGACACAAGTGCTGTTTGATATATGTGTTTGTGAACAAGGAAGTATAAGATTCAGCAAACTGGGCTTCCCTGGTGGCTCAGACGGTAAAGAATCTGCCTGCAATACAGGAGACCTGGATTCCATTGGTTTGGGAAGATACTCTGGAGAAGGAAATGGCAGCCCACTCCAGTATTCCTGCCTGGGAAATCCCATGGACAGAGGAGCCTGCTGGGCTGCAGTTCAAGGGGTTGCAAAGAGCTGGACACAATGGAACACACGTGCATGCATGCAAGCTACATTATCAAAATCCCTGCTAATGTTTTCAGTCCCCTTCAGCATCTCTGGGTTGCCCAGAAGACTAATAACATGTTGATTTCCTCTGGAGAAATCTGAACCTTCTAACAGCCTATGTGTGATTGGTTTTCGTATTATGTATCAGTCTGGTAAGGGCACCAAATACTGCAAACTGACCTAAGCCGACTTGCTTGGTCAGAACGGTGAGGACCTTTCAGTAAACACAGGTAGGCTCTGAGACTAAGAGCTTTACTTTCATCCGTCCTAACTCCTGGCCACTGCTTACAGGCGGGCCTCAGTCTTCCCTGACCTCCAGGAGACAGGTATTCCAAGCAGAGCCCCTGAAATCAGGATGAAAAGGAAGTTGAAAGAAGTTAGTAAATTTTCTTCCATAAGATCAAGCTTGGAACCTCTTATCAAGTTGTCTCCTACCCTGGGGCAACACGCTGCTTAGTTCTTATATGTGTTTGAGGTTGGATAGTTCCAGTACTCTTGCTGGGAAAATCCCATGGATGGAGGAGCCTGGTGGGCTGCAGTCCATGGGGTTGCTAGGAGTCGGACACGACTGAGCGACTTCACTTTCACTTTTCACTTCCATGCATTGGAGAAGGAAATGGCAACCCACTCCAATGTTCTTGCCTGGAGAATCCCAGGGACAGGGGAGCCTCGTGGGCTGCCGTCTATGGGGTCGCACAGAGTCGGACACAACTGAAGCGACTTGGCAGCAATGGAGAGAAACAGAAGGAAAATGACACACAAGGGGAGATATTTGTAAAAAAGAAAAGAAAAATGGTCGCCTTACACTAGTAAGATGAGATGACTCATCCGGAACGGGTAAGATGGGTGATTAAACCGGCAAGTGGTCTAGAGCTCAGGGAGGTAGAAGCTCAACCCTGGGAACTGTGTGGCAACCGTGGTCACACAGGTAATGACTTTTAACAAAATTTGCAATTTTGTTTATAACTTACAACAGTCAATATTAGTTAACAGCATAAGTTTTTCAGTTACGTGATTTCTGTTGATAGATGTATATGAATAGGTATTAGAGGGCTTATGCAACATGGGTATAAAGCATTTTATGTGCTAAAGAGAGTTCCATGTCAACTGAGTCTAAGACAAGTCGGGGTCAAATCAAACAGTTCAGTTCAGTTCAGTCGCTCAGTCGTGTCCGACTCTTTGCGACCCCATGAATGGGAGCACGCCAGGCCTCCCTGTCCATCACCATCTCCCGGAGTTCACTCAAACTCAACGTCCATGGAGTCGGTGATGCCGTCCAGCCATCTCATCCTCTGTCGACCCCTTCTCCTCCTGCCCCAATCCCTCCCAGCATCAGAGTCTTTTCCAGTGAGTCAACTCTTCACATGAGGTGGCCAAAGTATTGGAGTTTCAGCTTTAGCATCATTCCTTCCAAAGAAATCCCAGGGCTGATCTCCTTCAGAATGGCCTGGTTGGATCTCCTTGCAGTCCAAGGGACTCTCAAGAGTCTTCTTCAACACCACAGCTCAAAAGCATCAATTCTTTGGCACTCAGCCTTCTTCACAGTCCAACTCTCACATCCATACATGACCACAGGAAAAACCATAGCCTTGACTAGACAGACCATAGTCGGCAAAGTAATGTCTCTGCTTTTGAATATACTGGCTAGGTTGGTCATAACTTTTCTTCCAGGGGTAAGTGTCTTTTAATTTCATGGCTGCAGTCACCATCTGCAGTGGTTTTGGAGCCCCCCAAAAATAAAATCTGACACTGTTTCTACTGTTTCCCCATCTATTTCCCATAAAGTGATGGGACCGGATGCCATGATGTTCGTTTTCTGAATGTTGAGCTTTAAGCCAACGTTTTCACTCTCCTCTTTCACTTTCATCAAGAGGTTTTTAAGTTCCTCTTCACTTTCTGCCATAAGGGTGGTGTCATCTGCATATCTGAGGTTATTGATATTTCTCCCGGCAATCTTGATTCCAGCTTGTGTTTCTTCCAGTCCAGCATTTCTCATGATGTACTCTGCATACAAGTTAAATAAGCAGGGTGACAATATACAGCCTTGACGTACTCCTTTTCCTATTTGGAGCCAGTCTGTTGTTCCATGTCCAGTTCTAACTGTTGCTTCCTGACCTGCACACAGGTTTCTCAAGAGGCAGGTCAGGTGGTCTGGTATTCCAGTCTCTTTCAGAATTTTCCACAGTTGATTGTGATCCACACAGTCAAAGGCTTTGGCATAGTCAATAAAGCAGAAATAGATGTTTTTCTGGAACTCTCATACGGGGGATTCTCATATGCTCATATTCAATGGAAATCCTCAGTGGCAACAGCAGAGGAAAGTACAGAAAGGAAACACTTTCTGAAAAATACTTCCCCAGAGCAGCCATGTGGGCAGTTACAGTTCGTTCTGTTTCTGTGAGGTGGAACACACTTTGGGCAGAGCTGATTTTAGGTATGAATAGTACATATTATGCAGAGCACATCATGAGAAACGCTGGGCTGGAAGAAGCATAAGCTGGAATCAAGATTGCCGGGAGAAATGTCAATAACCTCAGATATGCAGATGACACCACCCTTATGGCAGAAAGTGAAGAAGAACTGAAAAGCCTCTTGATGAAAGTGAAAGAGGAGAGTGAAAAAGTTGGCTTAAAGCTCAACATTCAGAAAACGAAGATCATGGCATCCAGTCCCATCACTTCATGGGAAATAGATGGGGAAACAGTGGAAACAGTGTCAGACTTTATTCTGGGGGGCTCCAAAATCACTGCAGATGGTGACTGCAGCCATGAAATTAAAAGACACTTACTCCTTGGAAGGAAAGTTGTGACCAACCTAGATAGCATATTGAAAAGCAGAGACATTACTTTGTCAACAAAGGTCCGTCTAGTCAAGGCTATGGTTTTTCCAGTGGTCATGTATGGATGTGAGAGTTGCACTGTGAAGAAGGCTGAGTGCCAAAGAATTGATGCTTTTGAACTGTGGTGTTGAAGACGACTCTTGAGAGTCCCTTGGAGTTCAAGGAGATCCAACCAGTCCATTCTGAAGGAGATCAGTCCTGGGTGTTCTTTGGAAGGAATGATGCTAAAGCTGAAACTCCAATACTTTGGCCACCTCATGCAAAGAGTTGACTCACTGGAAAAGACTCTGATGCTGGGAGGGATTGGGGCAGGAGGAGAAGGGGACAACAGAGGATGAGATGGCTGGATAGCATCACCGACTTGATGGACGTGACTTTGAGTGAACTCTGGGAGTTGGTGATGAACAGGGAGGCCTGGCATGCTGCAGTTCATGGGGTCGCAGAGTCGGACATGACTGAGCGACTGAACTGAACTGAACTGAACTGAGTACATATTATTATCAGAGAAAGCAATGGCAACACACTCCAGTGTTCTTGCCTGGAGAATCCCAGGGACGGAGGAGCCTGGTGGGCTGCCGTCTATGGGGTCGCACAGAGTCAGATCTTTGTGAGTTAGCACATATTATTACTTCTCCTGGTAAACAGACTTCAACATCAGGGAAACTGCAATATGAAGTATGTGAGGCCCTGTTATAAGGGAATGCAAGGAAAGAGTTGCTGAAAAGTTGTTCTGAAATATCTGCAGGCCCACTGGTGTCAAAGACAATAGAGAGGGTTGCAAACATTCAGCCTCGGGCAGTCAGGGAGACGAGCTCCCCTCTTCCCACTTATCTTGACACCTATGCCAGGGAAGAAAGAGGCAGGCTCAGGGTGCAGGTCCCGTCCTCATCACTACACCCTCCAGGCCCCCAGGACCCCAAGCCAGCCAGCTCCGGGGTTTGGCAGGAGGAAAGAGTTTTTACATCAGTCAGAAATTTAAGTTCAAGATGGACAGCGCCAAGGCTTCACAACCAAACAAGAGTCTTTCAGGAATAAAAACTCAATGTTTAGTCACTAAGTCATGGCCGACTCTCTGCAACCCCATGGACTGTAGCCCGCCAGGCCTCTCTTTCCATGGGATTCTCCAGGCAAGGATACAGAAGTGGGTTTCCATTCCCTTCTCCAGGGGATCTTTCCCCCCAGGGACCAAACTCACGTCTCCTGCATTGGCAGGCGGATTCCTTACCACTGAGCCACCAGGGAGGCCCAACCTCGGATATTCAGATGATAGGAGAAAGTGAAGAGGAACCAAAAAGGCTCTTGATGAGGGTTAAAAAAGTAAGATGGCATAAAAGACATCCCCTAGAAATTTCACATCGAATAGGAAAGAGGGGCAGAGATCCCCATGATGGCTGTTACTGGAGGAAAAAAAAGTACTTTCCTGCTTATGACTCATTTGAAAAGTCCCTGATGCTGGGAACGATTGAAGGCAGGAGGAGAAGGGGACGACAGAGGATGAGACGGTTGGGTGTCATCACTGACTCCATGGACATGAGTTTGAGTAAATTCCGGGAGGCCTGGCATGCTGCAGTCCATGGGGTTGCAAAGAGTCGGACACGACTGAACGACTGAACTGAACGGAACTGAGAATCCTCAAGCCTGACCAGGACCCTTCCTACATAAACCAGGTTAACACCTCTGAAGTCTTCTCCAACTCGAAGTCTATGAATTTCTCATTCCTCCTCCCTAGACAAATGCTTTAACGTGCTTAGCTTGCTCTAAGCTGACCCTGCCAAGAAAAGCAAACAGTGGTGTGCATGGCGCAAAAATTTTCCACGATTTGACTTCTAATGTCAAGCTGTTCTCTTGCTGCAGAATCCTAGCATTCATGGTTAACTTTTCCTTTCAAGGACATTCTCCCTTACACTCCATCTCAGTTAGGGAAGGCAGAGAAGGACCTTTAGGCTTCTTCAGCAGGAGTCATCTGTGACTGAAAGAAAGTCACAAATTGTATCTCCCATGGGTAGCAACAGAGCTAGGCGACACAGCGAGCCAGCGGGGAGAAAGAGTTTGCCTGTCTCCTGGTACCCGGTAAGCTTCCTGCAAGAACGCATGGCTGATAATTGCAAAGGTTCTTTTTTCCAAGACTCTTGTCCCTTTTTAAAATCTGGCACAAGTAGGTGTTGGCTGGTTTTGCCTTTGCTGTGATACAACTGACTTAGAATCACAAATCAGGCGTCTCCTAACCTCTGAGACTGTCAGCTGATACAAAGTATTAATGCACATGGTAATGCACCTACAGATCAACAGGATTTCCCCAAGTTCAGCCCCAAGTTCAGGGCTGTCCTTCACTGTTTGTGTTTTTTTTGTTTGTTTTTATTTTTTAAATGGAGATTGGGTTAGTGCAGAAAGGTTACACCGACAGCTTTCATTTATTCAAAGTCCTGAGAGTGTCTTCCTAAGATTTCCAGACCTCCGTGCTACTTAGGTAATTTTTAATTGTCTATGTTCACCTTCATCTACTTTTACCAGTTTATCCTGTCTTCAGTGTGTATGTGAGACTGCTCCTTCAGTTCAGTTCAGGTCAGTCACTCCTTACCCTGCCGATTAAGCCTGTAAATTCTGGATGTGAGAATTCACCTTTATCTGTCTCTCTGTCTATCTCTTCTATGGCTTCCTTTTCAAAAGAGGCTTATATCCCAAGTGGTTTACAACAGGGTCCCTCAAACCTGTCAGTCCGGGCTTCTGAAGCTAGATAATTCTTTTTCTTCTTTTAACTTTTAATTTTATATTGGAGTATAGCCCGTTAACAATGTTGTGACAGTTTCAGGGGAACAGCGTGTAGGGACTCAGCCATACATGCATCCTATCTCCCCCAAACTCCCCTCCCATCCAGGCTGCCACATGACACGGAGCAGAGTTCCCTGTGCTGGACAGCAGGTCCTTGCTGGTTCTCCAAGTTAAACACAGCAGTGTGTCCATGCCCATCCCAAACTCCCTAACTATCCCTTTCCCCATCCTTCCCCCTGGTGACCATAAGGTTATTACAGAGCGTTGAGCAGAGTTCCCTGTGCTGTCCAGCAGGTCCTTGCTGGCTCTCCGTGTTAAACACAGCAGTGTGTGTAGGCAACCATAAGCTCATTCTCTAAGTCTGTGAGTCTCCTTGTTTTGTAAATCCATTTGTACCATTTCTTTTTAGAGCCCACATATAAGGGGTATGATAAGATATTTCTCCTTCTCTGACGTACTTCACCTAGCGGGACACCCTCTAGGTCCAGCCCTGTTGCTGCAAATGGCGTTATTTTATTCTTTTTTAATTGCAGCTGGATAAGCCTTTGCTGTCAGGATCTATCCTGTGCATTCAACGTGGGGAACCATCCCTGACCTTCACCTCCTAGACGTAGTATTCCCTGCCACCTCCCAGCTGTATCTCCCGATATTGTCCAAAGCTCCTTGGGGAAAAGGGACAGAAATCACACTCACACACACACACTGAAATCGCCTGCCACATAACAATGGGGAAAGGGTTCCTTGGGTCCCTCCAGTGTCCTTTGTGGGGAACACAGGCATCCAGGCTGCCAGATGAAGCGCTTCGTCGGACACCAGCCCGGGGTGGCCCTTAGGGTACAAGCAGAGTGTAAGTAACGCCCGGAGAACCCTGACCCTCTTCCTTCAGAGTCACACTCAGCCAGGAGTCCCTCTGAGCAGAAAGGCTGGGGCATTTACAGATGACAATCCAGGAGAAGAAACCAGGGCTTGAAAGCAGGTGACGGCATTTAGGTGCCAGGCAGCTCGGGGAAGGAGATTCAGCAAGACTGGGATAACGCAGATGCAGGATATCAAAGCGTGAAACAGGACCCCCAAGCCGGGAGCTTCAGTTCCATTCCGTTCAGTTGCTCAGTCATGTCTGACTCTTTGTGACCGCATGGACAGCAGCACGCCAGGCTTCCCTGTCCATCACCAACTCCCAAAGTTTACTCAAACTCATGTCCATTGAGTCAGTGATGCCATCCAGCCATCTCATCCTCTGTCGTCCCCTTCTCCTCCCACCTTCAGTCTTTCCCAGCATCAGGATTTTTTCCAATGAGTCAGCAGTTCGCATCAGGTGGCCAAAGGATTGGCGTTTCAGCTTCAGCATCAGTCCTTCCAATGAATATTCAGGACTGATTCCCTTTAGGATGGACTGGTTGGATCTCCTTGCAGCCCAAGGGACTCTCAAGACTCTTCTCCAACACCACAGTTCAAAAAACATCAATTCTTCCTCACTCAGCTTTCTTTATAGTCCAACTCTCACATCCATACGTGACTACTGATAAAACCATAGCCTTGACTAGATGGACCTTTGTTGGCAAAGCAATGTCTCTGCTTTTTAATATGCTGTCTAGCTTGGTCATAGCTTTTCTTCCAAGAAGCAAACATCTTTTAATTTCATGGCTGTAGTCACCATCTGCGGTGATTTTGGAGCCCCCCCCCCCCCCAAAATAAAGTCTATCACTGTTTCCACTGTTTCCACTGAGGCAAACATGCCTCTCTACAAAAATCGTTCCTTCAACCAACCTGCCTGTGATTTATTATCCCTAACTGTTGCTATGCACAGCTTTTTTTTTCTTTCCTCCTAACCCGCATTTCTGCCCGACTTTTCTCCTTGGCTGAAAAATCCCCAGGCATGAAGTCCCATTTCTCTCACCGATGCCAACTAGCTCCACGAGCCCATCAGAGGGGCCAGACCCCGTGGCCTGCCTCTTGTAGCCTGCATGGGCCTGCCTGGTATTGGCCGTGCACCACAGCTGTGATAAGTCAGGGAGCTACTGGAGTCTGAGTGAAATTCATCCAGGTTGAACAAAGATGTCCATGTGCACAGGTGTCCCAGCCCGTCAGCTTTGGAGAAATGGCAGAAACAGCAGCCAAGATCTGTAAGAGCTGCCCATACTGTCACTGCTAACCCGCCCACCATGCCTCCCCTGAGTCACAAAGTCATGCGTGGGCACAGTTAAGTAGGAGGAGAAACTTCCAGAACAATCACTGCTCCCACCTAATCTCTGCCTCCCGGCCATCGCCCTGCCTGGTCATCAGAGCTGACCCTTTCCCACCTGTTTCCCCTACCAGCATTCTTGAAAGGGAAGATCATAACTCCAAGATTCTCTAACTCTGTCTTACACTTTTCAAGCTGTAAATCTGCCCCGTCTAATTCTGGATCAATAAATGATGACGGAGGATATAAATCTCTGGGGAAGATCCTGGAGCTGTAATGTCAACAGTACAAGGATTAAAGATTCATACATAAGAGCAAATTCATGTGCTGCTCTCAAAAAGAGTTCTTGATATACGCGAGCGACCCCATGGACTGCAGCCCACCAGGCTCCTCCATCCATAGGATTTTCCAGGCAAGAGTACTGGAGTGGGGTGTCATTGCCTTCTCCGATATTGGAAGGTAGACATATACAAATGCCCTTCACAACACCGATCCATCTTTATATCAAATTTCCTAACAGGGCACTGAATCAGAGCTTGGAGACTGCTGTTTTCAGCTGCCCAGAGCAGCTTCTACCATCAGATTCCCCGAAAGTGAAAGGCAGTCAGTCATGTCTGACTCTTTGTGACCCCATGGACTGTATAGTCCATGGAATTCTCTAGGTCAGAATACTGGAGTGGGTAGCCTTTCTCTTCTCCAGGGGATCTTCCCAACTCAGGGACTGAACCCAGGCCTCCTGCCTTGCAGGCAGATTCTTTCCCAGCTGAGCCACCACGGAAGCCTGAGAAGACTGGAGTGGGTAGCCCATCCCTTTTCCAGCAGATCTCCCCAACCCAGGAATTGAACCGGGGTCTCCTGCATTGCAGGTGGAGTCTTTCCCAAATGAGCTGTCAGGGAAAACCACCAATTCTACATCCTAAAGCAGATCGTACACAGGATTCTAATGCTTCTCAATTCTACATCCTAAGAATTTAATAAACTGTTGGTGAATAAAATATTCTAAAAGTGGGGACAAAGCTGAACAGGCTCAGTCTCTCTGTTCTCTAAGTCCCTTGCTTTGCTACGCTGCCATCCCTCATGGTCCTGGACAGGGTGTCTGCTGCCATCAATATGCAGTTAGGCAGAGTTCCTGACTCACTGTCATATAGTTTAAATCCTGTGCCACCTAATATTTCCATTACTTTTGCATAAGGTAAGCATTTGGGTTCCTCAGGATAAGGGACTACAGTTGTGCTCAGTTCAGTTCAGTTGCTCAGTCATATCCAACTCTTTGCGACCCCATGGACTGCAGCACACCAGGCCTCCCTGTCCATCACCAACTCCCAGAGTTTGCTCAAACTCGTGTCCATTGAGTCAGTGAGACCATCCAACCATCTCATCCTCTGCATCCCCTTCTCTTCCTGCCTACAATCTTTCCCAGCCTCAGGGTCTTTTGCAATGAGTCAGTTCTTCCCAGCAGGTGGCCAAAGTCTTGGAGTTTCATCATCAGTCCTTCCAATGAATATTCAGGACTGATTTCCTTTACGGTGGACTGGGTTGATCTCCTTGCTGTCCAAGGGACTGTCAAGAGTCTTCTCCAACACCACAATTCAAAAGCATCAATTCTTCGGAGATCAGTTTTCCATAAAAAAAGTTTTCACAGTGGTGATCAGTTTTCCATAAACACTCCCAAGGAAAAGTGTCCTGTGAATGTAAATTTCTTAGCATGCTACACTTCAGCAAATCAGGGCAAGCAGCTATTTTTTTTAAAAAAAGATAAAACAGCTTATTATTTTGAAATATAGCAATTAAGTATTTGTTCTCAACTTCTCCTAAATTACCAAAGCACAATGGAGAGCATTAAAAAAAAAAAAAAAAGCCTCAAGAGAAGGCTCAGAAAAACAAACACTCTGCAGGGAAGCTTTGGGGAGCATGCTTGGTGCACCTAAAGATTCACTCTTGTTTGGTTCTCCTAAGGATGACAAGTGAAAGCTAAGACTCAAATCCAAGTCTTCTGGCTTTAAGACCAGCAAAGTCACCTGACAAGCAAAACCATCTGTATCACAACAAACACACGCTGGGCTGGAACCCATCACGTTTCTTGTCCATGATCAGCACCATAAAGAATGCAGATAAGGGCATGCTGATAGGCAAACAGTGGGCAGTTCACAAGGGCTTGTTCCTTGCTGGTCTTAAGAGCCCTCCTTAGTGAGTTTCAGGTCCCTAAAACAGATAGGTGGGGTCCCACAGCAGAGAAAGGGCACAGTTCATTCATGAGATGGAACGGTAGGGATACCAAGATCCACAGAATTCTCCACAGGCTCAGTAGAGCCTCCACAGGACTGCTCACAAATATTAATTAATTAATATTGATACCTGGTGGCTCAGATGGTAAAGATCAACCTGCCTGCAATGAGGGAGACCCAGGTTTGTTCCCTGTGTCGGGAAGATCCCCTGGAGAAGGGAATAGCTACCCACTCCAGTGTTCTGGCTGGGGAAATCCCATAGACAGAGGAGCCTGGCAGGCTACAGTCCATGGGGTCGAGAATATAATCAAGTCTTCTCTCTCCATGTTAAACACATATTTAAGAAAAAGCTATTGGACCAAGAACTGGTTTAGGTGCTGCGGCTGCTGTTCTGGACAAGTGAGACCCACAGTGTGCCCTGGAAAGTGATTGGATTATGGTGAGAAACCTGTCCGCCTCCGAGAAAAGTAACCCAATAAGTAAAAGGGTTACAAGTTCTGCTCTACAAAAGAAATGATGTTCAGAATCTGCCGACTTCAGAAGAAAACAAGTTAATCTTTTCCTTGGACAGGCAACTGTACTTCACTTAACAGGCGTCATCTCTTAGCCTTATCTGTGGGCTTTATGTTTTATGGAATGAGGCTCTGCATGCATGCATGCTAAATAACTTCTTTTCGACTCTTTGCTCCCCCATGGACTGTAACCTGCCAGGCTCCTCTGTCCATGGGATTTCCCAGGCAAGGATACTGGGTGGGTTGCCATGACCTCCTCCAGGGAGTCTCCCCAACCCAGGGATCAAACTCACATCTGTTACATGTCCTGCGTTGGCAGGCGGGTTCTTTACCATTAGTGCCACCTGGGAAGCCCACTAAACTGCTCTGAAAGTGAAAGTGAAAGTCGCTCAGTCATGTCAGACTCTTTGCGACCCCATGGACTATACAGTCCATGGAATTCTCCCAGCCAGAATCCTGGAGTGGGCAGCCTTTTCCTTCTCCAGGGGATCTTCCCAACCCAGGGATCGAACCCAGGTCTCCCGCGTGGCAGGTGGATTCTTTACCAGCTGAGCCACAAGGGAAGCCCAAGAATTCTGGAGTGGGTAGCCTATCCCTTCTCCAGGGGATCTTCCCGAACCAGGAATCAAACCGGGGTCTCTTGCACTGCAGATGGATTCTTAACCAGCTGAGCCATCAGGAAAGCTGCTCTACTTTATGTCCCTGCATGGGAGGGAGCATTCCATATCTCTACGCAAGCTCCAAGAGTTGGTGATGGACAGCGAAGCCTGGCGTGCTGCAGTCCGTGGGGTCGGAAAGCATCGGAGCGACTGAACGGAACTGAACGGGTGCCCCTCCATTCCCCCACAGGGATTTTCTCGCTGAGATGCTCTTCTATGCCATGGCCTTGAACGGAACTGAACGGATGCCCCTCCATTCCGCCACTGGGAGATTCTTGCTGAGATGCTCTTCTGTGCCGTGGCCTTGAATGGAACTCAACGGATGCCCCTCCATTCTGCCACTGGGAGATTCTCGCTGAGATGCTCTTCTGTGCCATGGCCTTGAACGGAACTGAATGGAGGCCCCTCCATTCCCCCACAGGGATTTTCTCACTGAGATGCTCTTCTATGCCATGGCCTTCTGCTCATGAACATCTCTGCCAACCCAGGGACTCATCCACGTCTTCTTTTCTCCTTTCTGTTCTTCCCTGTTAAAGCAGGGATCCTCCCTGGGTAGGGAAACCTCATTCTTACTTCCAAACCAGAACCGATTTCCCTTCTCATCTAGCAAGGAGACCAGCCGCACATCCAGCAACCCGATTTCGCAGCCATCGCCGTGAAGAAGTGAACAGAAGGCAGGGACACGTGGCAGGCATCTTGCTGGTTGACATTTTCTCAGTGGAAGGCACGTCAACCGTCAGTACCCCGTCTTCGGAGAAAATTCACATTTCCCGAGGCTACATCTCTGTTGTGCTTTAGGCTCCCCGTGTGTTAGCTTTACACAGATCTTTGAGCTTTTAAGAACGGAATTCTGGTGTCCAGAGGTAGGTGGTTGTATATGTGTGGGACCCCAGTCCTTTGGACCTCACAGGTGGCGATCCTACAGGTCTTGGGATTCCTCTTGAAGGTGTCAGTCATGTCCAGCTCTTTGCAACCCCATGGACTATATTGCCCACCAGGCCCCTGTGTCCATAGGGTTCTCAGAATCCTGGAGTGGGTTGCCATTCACTTCTTCAGTGGATCAGCCTGACCCAGGGATCGAACCCACATTTCCTGAATTGGCAGGCAGACTCTTTACCATCTGAGCCACCGGGGAAGTCTTCCCCTTGGAAGTGCATGGCAGTTAGCGGCTCTGTCATGCCTGACTCTGCAACCTTTGTAGCCTGCCAGGCTCCTCGGTGCATGGATTTCCCAGGCAAGAATCCTGGAGTGGGCTGCCATTCCCTTCTCCAGGGGATGATCTTCCCGACCCAGATATTGAACCCACGTGTCCTGCATTGCAGGTGGATGCTCCACCTGATGCTAATTTATTTTTTAATTGGAGGAAAATTGCTTTACAACGTTGTGTTGCTTTCCGTCGTACAACAACATGAAGCAGCCATAATATTATATATATATAATATTATATATAAATATATATATGTGTATATATATATACCTCTTGAGCTTCCCTCCCACCCCCAATCCACCCCTCTAGGTCATCACAGAGCACCCAGCTGAGCCCCCTGGGGTATACAGCAGTTTCCCACTTGCCATCTATTTCACACAGGGCAGTGTATATATATCAATGCTACTCTCTCAACTCATCCCACCATCTCCTTCCCCTGCTGTATTCACAAGTCTGTTATCTGCGTCCGCATCTCCATTCCTTCCCTGCAGGGAGGCTCATCGGTACCATTTTTCTAGATTTCACATATATGCGTTAATATATATATTTTTCTCTTTCTGTCTTCCTTCACCCTCTATAACAGGCTCTAGGTTGATCCACCCGACTACCATTTCTGTAAAATACAAAACCTCCCCTTCCAACCACACCCTGTCTCTGCTGCAAAGTGATTTTTCCTGGCTGGAAGTTTCTTGGACACAGACTCACTGAGCTTCAGAATCCTGTGATAGCATTTATGTGTAGGTGACCTTTAGAGGTGGGCTTCCCAGGTGGTGCTAGTGGTCAAGAACTGGCCTGCCAATGCCAGAGATGTAAGAGACATGAGTTTGATCCCAGGGTCAATAAGATCCCCTGCAAGAGGCCATGGCAACCCACGCCAGTGTTCTTGCTGGAGAATCCCATGGAGCCTGGCGGGCTACAGTCCATGGGGTTACAAAGAGTCAGACCTTTGTAACTTAGCACACATGTATACATGACCTTCAGAGAGATTTCTTTTAAACCACTTTTCAGGAAGGAAAAATGTTTACTCTTCTCATACTCACATTTCTCTACAAATTTTTACAGATTTGCATCCATTCTGTTCGTCTTTTGTTACGTCTCAATTTTTATTTGCCCTTCTGCAGTACACAGTTTCTTATGTAGGGGAGGAATTCTCACTTTTGTTATTTTTGGAGTTTTATTGCATTGCATTGTATTTTTCTCACATATTTAAACCGAACCTTATCCAGTTGATATTAATTTGCATTTCCAATTGCCCGCTATATTGTAATATTGTGCTAACTTTTAGGCATTCATCAGTGATATGCATACTTTTAGATCCCCAAACGCCACGTGAGCTCAGCCACTGTACCTACTTCATAATCCACCATTTGGATCTTGAAGGATGCCTGTTCCTGGTCCCTTGAATCTCGGTTTCACTAGATTTACTACCTTTCTTGACCTGAGAGAGTTATTACAGTTTTTAAAGTCCTGAACTTATTACCAGAGACTTTTTTTTTTTCTTTGTAGCAAAGGAAAATTGGTTCTGCTTTTTGGAGGCTCAAACGCACATGAACTTCATTTCATCCAAGGTTCTTCTTTCTCACCCTTGGACGAAATAAAATTTATGTGAAAATGTTCTCAGCTATAGGTAAAGGCTGATCTAATAGAAAATGAACGATGACAGATTACCCTAAGAAGATAACGATGAGAAAAACATCAAGAGGTCTTTTCTAGGCTCCCATATTTGAAGGCTGACCGAGCTCATGCTTTAAACTAGCTTTGGACGTCTCCATCTTCTGTTTAAGGGACATCATTCGCAACTCGCTGCCACACACCCACGTGCGCAAGGGGTCCACAGTGTGACTGACGCTCTGAAAGCTCACATACATTGTAATAGAGCGCATCTGATGTGGCCGTAACATAGAATACGTTTTCAGAAAGCAGTTAATCAATGTGAAGAATGCATAATTTGAAAGATGGTTACATTCGTTTGTTTCTCCTAGCTGATGGGTTCAAGGGCTCCTAGGCTTACTAAACCATTCCTGCGACACCGTCCATTTAAATTCAGATTATTATCTGGATTTCTCCCTCTCTCCCATATCTGTTCTCATTCATATCTAGTGTTTGCTAAGAAAATAGAAAATCAGGACAAATTGGCTCTTTTTACACACACACATGTACATGTACACACACACACACACACACACACACACACACACACACTCAAGCACCAGTTTTTCCTCTCGGAAAATCTCAGGGTTGAGAACAAGCTTCTCCTGACTCATCAAACTCGAGTGTCACATTCTCAGTGACCCTAAACCAAGGACATCGTGGTGAGGAACAGCCTTCCACAAAGATCAGACTCTTCTGGGCTCTGAGAGTCCACACTGTGCTTAACCATGGTTAAAATCGTGAGAGGCTGTGTGCTATTCTCTTTTATGGGTTTCTTCCCTTCATGCTTATTGGGGCTTTCCTGGTGGCTCAGACAGTAAAGCATCTGCCTGCAATGCGGGAGACCCGGGTTCTACCCCCGGATTGGGAAGATCCCCTGGGGAAGAAAATGGCAACCCACTCCAGTATTCCTGCCTGGAAAGTTCCATGGACGGAGGAGCCTGGTAGGCTACAGTCCACATGGGGTCACGAAGAGTCGGACACGACTGAGCGACGTCACTTCACTTCTTCCCTTCACGCTTCTGTCAATGCACGTCTGAAAAGTAATGGAAAAGAATTCAGGGTTCCTGATAGTGATCGTCTCCCCTTCACGAGGGCACAGCAACCAGTCACTGTTGGTAACACGGGCATTCTAGGAACTCTTTATGGCTCCTGCTGAAATTCACCAGGCCAGCCTTATCACCTCTGTGACCTTCTTGTTGCCTCATTAGTCTTAGCCTCGGCTCCTGCAAGTTTCATGTAACAATCACAGCTTCCACCAAAGCCGTTCCCCAAGAAGGTCCCCCCAGCGGGAACAGAAAGAGAATGTAGAGATTTGTTAAACCTCGAGTTCTACTGATGTCTATTTTTAGGTTTTAGTATGCACACACCACCTACTCAAGTCCAGCCAAATGGTACTTGGGGAAACGCAGTCTCCATGAAACCCAGATTCTGAGAACCAGAGTAGAAGGAACATAACCATCCCCCTACCCCCATCCCAAGCAAACTCCCAGTAGGTCAATAGAAAAGCCTTGTCCTGGTTAAACTCTGCAAGCTTTTGTTTTTACGTGTTCAAGTCCCTGTCCTACTTGTAACGACATTGCCTGATAACACAGGCTCGGGAACTCACCCGAGCTGACAGACTTTATTTTTCATACAGACTCTTCCTTTTAGGCTCTGATTCTTAAACTTCTATTCTGCCCTCACTGTTCCTAGTATCTCTCCCTATTTAAAAAAAAAAAAACTACACCCAACGAACACGAGATATTGTCTTCTGAGAAGCTTTGTGTTGCTTGATTTGAGCAACGATGCAATGTAACAATGAAAAGCAGTTTAAAATCTCTGCTCTACAACGTACTGGCTGTGTGATCCTGGGCAAGCTACACAGCGTCTCTGTTCCTCAACTCCATCATACGGGCTTCGGGATGTCACTTAAAAAAAAACAAATTATGTACTTATTTGGCTTCACTGGGTCCTCAGTTCAGTTCATTCGCTCAGTTGTGCCCGACTCTGCAACCCCATGGACTGCAGCATGCCAGGCCTCCCTGTCCATCACCAACTTTCGGAGCTTGCTCAGACTCGTGACCATCAAGTCGGTGATGCCATCCAAGCAGCTCATCCTCTGTCGTCCCCTTCTCCTCCCGCCCTCAATCTTTCCCAGCATCAGGGTCTTTTCCAGTGAGTCAGTTCTTCGCATCAGGTGGCCAGAGTATTGGAGCTTCAGCTTCAGCAGCAGTCCTTCCAACGAATATTCAGCACTGATTTCCTTTAGGATGGACTGGTTGGGTCTCCCTGCGCTGGGTCTTAGGTGCAGCATATGGGATCTACTTCCCTGACCAGGGATCAAACCCAGACCCCCCTGCACTGGGAGGGTGGAGTCCTAACCACTGGGCAACCAGGGCAGTCACAGGGATGTCACCTTTTCCACGAGGATTTAAAACACGTGCGAACCACCCTGACCCAGCCTGACACTGGAAAGACTACGACGGGAGGATGGACTTGGTCTGTTTGGATGGTACAGGTCTCTCACCCGTCTCGCCCTGCTCAGGAAGCTAACATTCCCACCTGCCTCGCAAGTCAAAACAGCAAAACACATAACAGAAGCAATACTGGAACACGTTCAATAAAGACTTTGAAGAAAAAAAATATATATAAAGATCTATCTTCACTTTCCAAGATATGTATGTGTGTATTTGTGTATACACATATATAGCGTACAAATGTCTATTTTTAGATAGATATAATGGAGAGAAATATGCCCACGTAAATACAGAAACATATTTTAGCAGAAGACAACATTGTCATAAATTGAAGACATATGCCTGTCTAATCATGAAAATACTAAATGGATCCACAATCCAACTCTTGGAACAAAGAAAACAGTCTGGCAAAGTTTTTGGACACTATCAAACTACAGACGTGGAAAGGTTCCCACATGCCAACAAAAATTAGCTGGAAAAAAATGTTAATAATCTCATTCACGCTAGCAGTAAAAGTATGTTGTGTGTATCTTTGTGTCTGACTCTTTGCAACCCTATGGACCAGAGCCCACCAGGCTCCTCTGTCCATGGAATTTTCCAGGCAAGAATATTGGAGTGAGTTGCTACGCTTTCCTGCAGGGAGTCTTCCCAACCTGGAGATCGAACCTGCGTCTCTTACAGCTTCTGCATTGACAGGTGCGTTCTTTACCATGAGCACCATCTAGGAAGCTCCCCACCAAAATTCGTTCAGTTCAGTTCAGTTCAGTTGCTTAGTCGTGTCTGACTCTTTGCGACCCCATGAATCTCAGCACACCAGGCCTCCCTGTCCATCAGCAACTCCCGGAGTTCACTCAGACTCACGTCCATCGAGTCAGTGATGTCATCCAGCCATCTCATCCTCTGTCGTCCCCTTCTCCTCCTGCCCCCAATCTCTCCCAGCATCAAAGTCTTTTCCAGTGAGTCAACTCTTTGCATGAGGTGGCCAAAGTACTGGAGTTTCAGCTTTAGCATCTTATGTAGTCCTAGATGAAGAAAGTATAAAATCTGTAAGGAGAAAATGATATGGACATATAAGAAGACCTAGCAATCTCACTTCTAAGTATTTAGCCCTCAAGAGATAAAAATGTATGTATATGCATGTGGTGAGTGAGTGAAGTCGCTCCAGTCGCGTCCGACTCTTTGCGACCCCATAGACTGTAGCCTACCAGGCTCTTCTGTCCATGGGATTTTCCAGGCAATAGTACTGGAGTGGATTGCCATTTCCTTCTCCAGGGGATCTTCCCAACCCAGGGCTCGAACCCGGGTCTCCTGCATTGCAGACAGATGCCTTACCGTCTGAGACACCAGGGAAGTCCATGCATGCGGTAGCTCTGTGCATGATTACCAACACCTGGAAACAACAGAAATGTCCGTCTGATGAGTAAAGAAGCAAAATAGGGCACGTCGATACAGTGGAATGCTACTCGGCAGTAAAGGGAAATGAACTACAGAGACACACAACCTGCATGAATCCCACAGGCATTATGAGTGAAAGAAGGTTGTCGTGAAAGATTACGTGCTGTAAGAGTTCATCTATAGGACATTCGCCAAGAGAAAACCATCGGGTTGGAAAACAGACCAGGGGTTGCTGTTGCGAGGAGTAGGGGAGGCTGTCACTGCAGAGGGACAGTATGAGGGTGTTTGGGGCATGATGAAGCTGTTCAATATGCCGCCTTGCATGGTGGTTACAGAAATCAATGTATGTGTTAGGATGACCAGCACTGTGTATATTAAAAAGTCAATTTTACTGTGTGCTAATTGAGAAAAAAGGGCTTCCCTAGTAGCTCAGATGGTAAAGCATCTGCCTGCAGTGCTGGAGACCTGGGTTCAATCCCTGGGTTGGGAAGATTCCTTGGAGAAGGAAGTGGCAACCCACGCCAGTATCCGTGCCTGGAGAATTCCATGGACAGAGGAGCCTGGCGGGCTATAGTCTATGGGGTCTCAAAGAGTCGGACTGAGTGACTAACACACATACAATTGAGAAAATAACGTATACAGTTACAAGAATATTTTTTACGATGAAGACCTAAAAAAATCTGTATACGATGTGATGGGAAGATAATTCAAAACAGTAAAGTTGACATTCTCCCCAAAATTAATCTATACATCTGGTGGATTTCCCAAACAGCCAACAGAGTTTTAATGAAATTCAACAAACTGATAGTAGAACGCCTTTGGAAGAATAAAGACCTGGGTGGAGCCATTTGGAGACCAATGGAAAGGAAAGAGCAAGGACATGCCTTATTGCATATCAACAAGTCTTATAAATCTCTAAGAATTAAAACAATGAGGAGGTAGTACAGGGCTAAACAGATCCTGAAGGGGTGACTTAAGTATTTTCTCCTTGTTCCATTGCTCAATTGTGTCTGACTCTTTGACACCCCATGGACATGCCTGGCCTCCCTGTCCCTCACCACCTCCCGAAGTCTGCCCAAGTTCACGTCCATTGCATCGGTGATCCAGCCATCTCACCCTCTGTCACCCGCTTCTCCTCCTGCCCTCAGTCTTTCCCAGCATCAGGGTCTTTTCCAACGAGTCAGTTCCTTGCATCAGGTGGCCAAAGCTTTGAAAGTTCACACCAGACGACCAAACCACTGGAGCTTCAGCTTCACCATCAGTCCTTCCAGTGAGTATGCAGAGTTTGATTTCCCTCAAGATTAACTGGTTTGATCTCCTTGCTGTCCAAGGAGCCTTCTCCAGCACCACAGTTTGAAGGCATCAATTCTTTGGTGCTCTGCCTTCTTTATGGTCCAGCTCTCACAACCCTACTCGACTACTGAGGAAACCACAGCCTTGACTATACAGATCTTTGCTGGCAGAGGAATGTCTCTGCTTTTCAACAGGCTGTCTAGGTTGGTCTTTCCTGCCAAGAAGCAATCGCCTTCTGATTTCATGGCTGCAGTCACCATCCGCATTGAGTCTAGAGCCCAGGAAGAGGAAATCTTTTTCCCTCTTATTTGCCATGAAGTAATGGGGTCGGATGCCACGATCTTAGTTTTTTAAATAAGTATAGCAGGAGCTTTATAAATGACTATTCATTTCTATAAAGACATTAGATATGTAGTGTGTAGGTAGATAGATAGATCTCTATTTAATTCCCCCATTACCACAGGCACGAAAATCAATTTCAGTTGTAACAGTGCTAAATACAAAAATAAAAACTTAAAAAACAGAATATAAAGAATTGGTGCAAGTCCATATTTAAAAACAAACCAAAAAAATCAGCAAATGATATGAAAAGGTACAGTCCAGCCATGAGTTAAAATAAAAATTAAAGCAGTAACATTCCATTACATGCCCACAGAATATGCCAAAGTGTAGGCTGGGCATGCAAAGTGCTGGCAAGGATGGGGAAAACGGAATTTCCTAATAGAGTTTCTGAGAGCAGCTTTATGTGAGCAGAGACATTTCAGAAAGCACAGAGGAGTCCCAACTATGCCTCCACAATTAACATTTTGTGTTACTAAGGCACTTTTGTTGCAATTCACAAATCCGTATTAATATGTTGTTATGAAGGGAATTCTGTGATCTGCATTAGAGTTCACACTTTGTGGCGCACACTTTACGTTTTGACATATACTGTGATGTAGCCACGATTGCAGTATCAGACACAACAGTTTCACTGCCTTGAAAATCCTCTGTGTTCCTCTTATTCACACCTCCCCCCGTTCCCCTGGCTCTGTGTGTGTGTGTGCACACCACCGCTGGCTGACCTTTCTACTATCTCTATGGTCTTGCCTTCTCCAGAATGTCATAGAAGTTGGAACCATACAGGCTTTTCAGATAGGCTATTTTTTTACCTAGAAGTACGCACGTCAGCTTTCTCCACGTCTTTCCGGCTTCCCAGCTCATGTGCTGACATTGCTGAACAATTACCGCACTGTGCGAACGAACCACAGTTTATTTATCCATCCGCCACCGGAAGAGCTAACTCGGTCGCCATGAATTTTTTGGCAATTATGAGTAAATGGGCTTTTTATCCAGCGCTGGCAGGAAGACAACATCCTAGAACTGGTTTGGAGGAAAGCTGGCCACGCCTAGTGACCGTGAAGACGTGCACACGTTGAGCCCAGAAGTTTCATTCCTGGGGACACGTCGCAGAGAAACTCATGCAAGGAAACATACAGAAAAAGGTTCATTAGCGACTCTGTGTAACAGAAAAAAAATCAACTATAACTGTGAGAGAACTGGAATGGCAGACAATTCTCCATGTTGTTGATTTGCTATTCAGTGGCTAAATCCCATCTGATTCTTTTGTGGTCTGTAGCCCACTAGGCTTTTCTGTTCATGGGATCTCCCCTAGCAAGACTGGGTTGCCATGCCCTCCCTCAGGGGATCTTTCCAACCCAGGGATCGAACCGACGTCTCCTGTGTCTCCTGCGCTGCAGGCAGATTCTTCAGCCCTTGAGCCATGCTGCTGCTGCTGCTGCTGAGTCGCTTCAGTCGTGTCCGACTCTGTGCGACCCCATAGACGGCAGCCCACCAGGCTCCCCTGTCCCTGGGATTCTCCAGGCAAGAACACTGGAGTGGGTTGCCATTTCCTTCTCCAGTGCATGAAAGTGAAAAGTCAAAGTGAAGTTGCTCAGTCGTGTCAGACTCCTAGCGACCCCATGGACGACAGCCCACCAGGCTCCTCTGTCCATGGAATTTGCCAGGCGAGAGGACTGGAGTGGGGTGCCATTGCCTTCTCCGCTTGAGCCATGAGGGAAGCTCTTATACTTAACAGTTGCTGTTCTGTAGCTCAGTCTTGTCCAACTCTTTGTGACCCCATGGACTGTACCACGCCAGGCTCCCCTGTCCTTCACCGTCACCCTAACGGTATTCTGCTATGTGCCTGAAAGTTGTCAAGAGAGTAAATCTTAAAAAAGAAACCACCAAAAAGAAATGGTAAGTTATGTGACATAATGGAGGCAGTCAGCTAAACCCACAGAGACAATCACCCAGCAGTATACATGTGTCCAGTCCATATAAGTTTGTACACCTTAAATTTACTCAATGTCCTATGTCAACTATATCTCAATATAGCTGGAAAAATAATAATAATGTATGCCTGTTAGAGGTGGGCCTTTTTGTATCAGAGTGAGTCCCTGCTCATGGAGATGAGCTTGTGTGGACACATCTGGATGGATTGGACAACTGTCACAATAGACCGGGGCCTCAGCTTTTTAACTAAGCCACACTTGTCGTCCCCTCTGACCTTCCATGTCAGCGCCAATAGTAACTTGACTTCCTGCCTTCAGCCACACTCTGCAAAGCAATAAATAGAAACAAGTGTCTTTTTTTTTTTTTAAGGGCGTTTTTATTGCAGCATATTTTTCCCGCCTCCTGCCATCTTATTACGTGATTCTGCCAAATGCTGGAGTAACATGAAACAGATGTTCCAAACAGGAGACCCCAGAAAGGGACTTTCCCTTCCAGCCAGCACAACAAGGAAGCTCTTGGAGCTGCACTGTGCCTATCACTTGGAAGGCTTGGGGCCCTGAACCTACAGGAGAGGGGCAGGCTCGAGAACAAAACAGATGTCTCAGTTTGTCTCTGTGGAGTAATACAGAATAAAAAATTTAAAAAAAGCCTTGGCAGTTCAATAAAAACAGGAAACCAGAGGTCAAAGTCTCTAATGACAAATGATTTGAGATACTACCCAGATGTCTTTGCAAAAATGAGGGAGAAAGATTTGCAAAATAGGGGGAAAAGATGTGCAAAAATGTTTTTTGGAATTAAGGATACATTTTTTGCAAATACATTTTTTCCCCCTTGGATGGTATGGCTGTATTTCAGTGGTGTGTTCAATTTAACAGATTGAACTATGCATTTTCTATACCAATGTACACAAAAAGCCTCACCTTATAACTTGTGAGAAAAGAACAAACAAACAAAAAAAAAAAAAAACGAGGAGCAGGAGATAGGACTTTTTAAAGTCCTGGTTGGTTCATTTAAATGTATTTAAAGACAGCTATCAGATTATCTGTAGGCTCAGGGAACTCTGTGTCTGTTATTGGAAATATAAACAGGAATAGTTAACAATGTAGGTCTCGGGCTTCCAGTTCAAGAAAGGACACTTGGCATATATTTTATATGCTCTCTCTCTTACAAATGTTTTACAAATAATTTCATTTACTCTTGCACTGCTGGCGGGAATATAAACTGATATAGCCACTATGGAAGACGGTGTGGAGATTCCTTAAAAAGCTAGGAATAAAACCACCGTATGACCCAGCAATCCCACTCCCAGGTATATATCCTGAAGAAACCAAAATTGAAAAAGACAGGTGTGCCCACTGCAGCAGTACTTGCAACAGCCAGAACACGGAAGCAACCTAGACGTCCTTCGGCAGACAAATGGATGAAGAAGCTGTGGGACATACACGCAGTGGAATATTACTCAGTCATGAAAGAAGGAACGAACCTGAATCTGTTCCAGTGAAGTGGACGAACCTAGAGCCTGTTACACCGAGTGAGGTAAGTCAGCAAGAGAAGTGCAAATATCGTGTACGGATACATACATATGGAATCTAAATAGATGACACTGGTGAATTCGTTTTCAGGGCAGACCTAGAGAACAAACCTATGGATGTGGGGAAGGAGAGGTGGGAGGGGGAGATGTATGCAGAGAGTAACATGGAAACTTACCTTACCATATGTCAAATGGAGAGCCAATGGCAACTTGCTGTATGACTCAGGGAATTCAGACGCGGGATCTGGGACACGCTGAAGGGTGGGATGGGGCAAAGAGTTGGGAGGGAGGTTTGGCTGATTCTTGTTGATGTATGACAGAAACCCACAAAATTCTGTAAAGCAAGTATGTTTCAGTTAAAATTTTTTAATATAAATAATTGTATTTATTAATGTATTTTTGGCTGGGCTGGGTCTTTGCTGCCGCACGGGCTCTTCTCTAGTTGCAGGGAGTGACAGCAGCTGTCTAGTCGCAGTGTGCAGGCTTCTCACTCCGGCGGCTTCTCTTGCTATGGGGCACTGGCGCTAGGGCACACGGGCTTGGGTGTTTCGCTTGCCAGGCTCCAGAGCCCAGGCTCAAAAGCTGGGCTTCGTAGCCCAACCTGCATGTGGGAATCTTCCCAGGCCAGGGATCAGACCCACGTCTCCTGCATTGGCATGAGCTACTACCAGGGGAGCCCACAGCTTTTTAGACTGACGATACGTAGGTGATTCATATAATACATCGACAACAACAACCATTGTGCAGTGTGAAGTCACTAACGGATGTACGACTTCTGGAAGATTCTAGACCGGCGCTTTTGAGCCACAGCACTGTTGGCGTCTGGGGCTGGATTGTCTATGGGATGCGGGCTGCCCTGTGCCATGGTGGGAGGTTTACAGGCATCCCTGACCTCCACCCACTAGATGCCAGGAGTGTCTTCCCCAATTAAAACACTCCAGGCATCTCTGCAGACATTGTCAAGTGTCCCCAGGGCGCTGCCCTGATTAAGAACCACTGGGCTAAAGACAGAGAGTGCAAGGAGGAATATTGAGTCACACAGCTGAGCAGAGGAGAGTGACGCCCATAAGATTTATAGAGGGGACGCAAACCCAGGAGACAGGGCAGCTCTACAACACGGCGCCGAAGAGTGTCCTGACAAGGATGCTGTAGAGAAGCTCCAGGGAGGGAAACGCAGCAAGCCCTGGCACTGAGTGAAGGTCTGCAGGCACGGCAGTAGAATAAACACACACACACACACACGTGCAGAGACACACACACTCTCTCACATGCACACACACGCTCCCTCACACACACCCTCACAAATGCATGCCGACATACACTTAGGCGCACACACACATAGACACTCTAGGCAGGCAACCATAAAGCCAAACAGGAGATGCTACTGTTAAAAAAAAAAAAAAAAGTTAAAAAATAAACCTGCTTGAAAATGTAGGAGACTTAAAGAGATGCAGATTCGATTGCTAGGTCAGGAAGATCTCCCTGGAGGAGGGCATGGCAACCCACTCCAGAATTCTTGCGTGGAGACTCCCACGGACAGAGGAGCCTGGCGGGCTGCAGTCCATGGGGTCGCAAACAGCCAGGCAAGAGACTGAGCAGCTAGGAAGAAGCTCAAAAGGGGGGTCCTGAACGCTTGGGAGAACAGTCACGGGACAGGATGTGGCCAGAGAAGGCAAGTGACAGACGGGCATGGGACGGCAAAGTGGGCAAAGAGAGCAGGACAGTAAGAGGGGGCCCCTGCCCCACGGCTCCCTGGCTGGGGTTGAGCCTGGTCTATGCAAGCTGGGGTGGGAAGAAGGCCTTCATTTGGGTGAGAGATGGCACTTTTGCTACTAGATTACAACCCCTGAATTGATGTCTGCTCAGTGCCAGAGATAGGCGGTCACCAGGGGGCTGGAAAGTTCAAAGCAGGGGCCACAGGGAAATAAGGTTGGAATCTAACAGCCCCCTTGCTGAGACCAACGCATGCACCAAGGTGACTACACTTAAAAACCCTGAAATCTGTTCTCCTCATTCACCTTTGCACACCCTTCTGGGCCCTCCACTTCACTGCAAAGCCCTGCCATTCAAATCCCAGCATCTTCAGGGCACTTGTGATAAATGCAGATTTCCTGACTGCAGCCCAACACGACTACGTAAGAAACTGAAAAAAGGGCTAAGTGTCAGTGGCTCACTTGTGTCCAACTCTTTGTGACCCTGTGGACTGTGTGTAGCCCACCAGGCTCCTCTGCCCACAGAAATTTCTAAGCAAGAATACTGGGGCGGGTGCCCATTCCCTTCTCCAGGGGATCTTCCTGACCGCAGGGATTGAACCCAGGGATTGTTCCCTGTACTTGCAGGCTGATTGTTCACCACTGACCACCAGGGGAGACCCGGGACACTGGCCTAGGTGCCTTGAAACAGGTCGGTCACTCAACACCAGGCAAATGGAAGTCAGATTGCCTCCTCCGAGGATGAGAGGCAAGAAACTCTGAGTTCGGTTCCAGGTAATTGAAATTCCAAAGTGAATTCTTCTCTTTGACATAATTATGACACAGGAAAAGTGAGGAGGAGCTGGCAACTCCTGAATATTGACATCTGAGTGTGCAAAATAATGGAATTTTATCTTTCAGAAACCTATAAACAGCAGAGATAACAGCATCTCTCCCTCTCTCTCACAGATGCACCCTGTCTCTTTAATTTATATTCCATGTGGTGGTCGGGGGCGGTGGTTTAGTTGCTTACTGTGTCTGACTCTTTTGAGACTCCATGGACTATAGCCTGCCAGGCTCCTCTGTCCACGGGATTCTCCAGGCAAGGATAGAGGAGTGGGTTGCCCTTCCCTTCTCCAGGGGATATTCGGACATCATACGGCAATTGGGATAGGGCCTGCCAGAAGGAATCCTCAATAAATGTGAGCTCTCAAAGGTGCTGTATCTTTGGTGATACATCACCCAGTTTCAGTCGCTACAGAACTAACACAATGAGCCGGTGAATCTGTTGGAAAGAGGGCTGAGGAGCAGTGGGTATGACTGTCAGAATGGGATTGAGCCACACATTGAGCAAGTACCCAGTGGAGAGTGTCTGTATTCTCTACACCCAGAGTGAGGACTCCAAAACTCCTGTTACAGACACAGAGTCATCACTAAGTAGGAAAAGAAGAGTTATGAGTGGGTCTATGAGCGGCAGCAACACGGACGGGCCTGGAGAGTGTCGTGCTGAGCGAGGGAAGTCAGACGGGGAAGGAGTGGCATCTGAAAAGAGAGGATGCGAGTGAACTGGGCAAACAGAAGCAGACTCACAGACTTAGAGAACTCTTACGGCTGCTGTAGGGAAGCAGGGGGAAGGGACAGGCAGGGAGTCTGGGATGGACACGAACACTCTGCTGTATTTCATATGGAGAACCAGCAAGGACCTGCTGGACAGCACAGGGATCTCTGCTCAATCCTCTGTAATAACCTTATGGTCACCAGGGGGAAGGATGGGGGAAGGGACAGTCAGGGAGTCTGGGATGGACACAGACACTGCTGTATTTAACACGGAGAACCAACAAGGACCTGCTGTCCAGCACAGGGAACTCTGCTCAGTGCTCTGTAATAACCTTATGGTTCCCAAGGGGAAGGATGGGGGAAAGGATAGTCAGAGAGTCTGGGATGGACACGGACATTCTGCTGTATTTCATATGGAGAACCAGCAAGGACCTGCTGGACAGCACAGGGAACTCTGCTCTTTACTCTATAACAACCTGATGGTCACCAGGAGGAAGGATGGGGGAAAAAGGATAGTCAGGGAGTCTGGGATGGACATGGACACACTGCCGTATTTAACACAGAGAACCAGCAAGAACCTGCTGTCCAGCACAGGGAACTCTGCTCAATATTCTGTAATAACCTGATGGTCACCAGGAGGAAGGATGGGGGAAGGGACAGTTAGGGAGTCTGGGGTCGACATGGACACACTGCTGTATTTAACATGCAGAACCAGCAAGGACCTGCTGTCCAGCACAGGGAACTCTGCTCAATACTCTGTAATCACCTTATGGTTCCCAGGGGGAAGGATGGGGGAAGGGATAGTTAGGGAGTCTGGGATGGACATGGACACACTGCCGTATTTAACACAGAGAACCAGCAAGGGCCTGCTGTCCAGTACAGGGAACTCTGCTCTTTGCTCTATAACAACCTGATGGTCACCAGGAGGAAGGATGGGGGAAGGGACAGTTAGGGAGTCTGGGATGGACATGGACACACTGCCGTATTTAACACAGAGAACCAGCAAGGGCCTGCTGTCCAGTACAGGGAACTCTGCTCTTTGCTCTATAACAACCTGATGGTCACCAGGAGGAAGGATGGGGGAAGGGACAGTTAGGGAGTCTGGGATGGACACAGATGCTGCTGTATTTAACATGGAGAACCAGCAAGGACCTGCTGGACAGCACCAGGAACTCTGCTCAGTGTCATGTGGCAGCCTGAATGGGAAGGGAGTTGGGGGGAGAATGGATCCATGTATACGTACGACTGAGTCTCTTTGCTGTCCACCTGAAACTACCACAACATTGTTCATCAGCTATACCCTGATACGAAATAAAAAGTTTTTTAAAAAGTGGGTCTATGAACAAGAAGGGTCGGGGTTATCCTATGGACTGTGTGGGCTTCCCTGATAGCTCATTTGATAAGGAATCCGCCTGAAATGCAAGAGATCCTGGTTCAATTCCTGGGTTGGGAGGAGAAGGGATAGGCTACCCACTCCAGTATTCTCGAGCTTCCCTGGTGGCTCAGTTGGTAAAGACTCTGCCTGCAATGTGCAAGACGTGGGTTCGGTCCCTGGGTTGAGAAGATCCTCTGGAGAAGGGAACGGCTACCCACTCCAGTATTCTGGCCTGGAGAATTCCATAGACTGTATAGTCCACGGGATTGCAAAGAGTCAGACACAATTGAGGGACTTTCACTTTCACTCACCATGGACTATGTTGTTTCATTATAAATCTTTCATTACTCTTTGAGATTTTGACCATATCCTAAAAATTGTATTTGTAAATATCGCATTTACAGATAAACTGAATCTTAGTATTGGGAGATATCTTAAAGGTTTCAGTCCCGCATCCCAATCAAAACAGGAATCTATGAAGTAAGTCAGAAAGGAAAAGCACTTATCGTATATTAACCCATGTGTGTGGAATCCAGAAAGATGGTCCCGTTGAACCTATCTGTAGGGCAGCAGTGGAGATGCAGTCATAGAGAACAGACCGTGGGCACCTGGGGGGAAGGAGAGGATGGCATGAATTTGAGAGTAGTATCGAAACATATACATTGAAAATGGAAGTGAAGTCGCTCAGTTGGGTCCGAGTCTTTGCTACCCTACGGGCTGTAGTATACCAGGCTCCTCCATCAGTCGGATTTTCCAGGCAAAAGTACTGGAGTGGGTTGTCATTTCCTTCTCCAGGGGGTCTTCCCGACCCAGGGACTGAACACAGGTCTCCTGCATTGTAGGCTTTACCCTCTGAACCACCAGGGAAGCTCCAGCTTATACATTACCAGGTGTAAAATTAGACAGCCAGTGGGAATTTGCTGTATGACTCAGGGAACTCAAACCAGGGCTCTGTAACAACGTGGAGAGCTGGGATGGGGAGGGAAGTGGGAGGGAGGTTCCAGATGGAGAAGACATATGTACACCTATGGCTGATTCATGATGATGTATGGCAGAAACCAGCACAGTATTATAAAGCAATTATCCTCCAATTGAAAATAAATTTAAATTTAAAAACTGACATCTGTAGAGACTGTCATACAGAATGAAGTCAGCCAGAGAGAGAAAAAGCAAGTCTTGTGTAGTCACACTTCTATGTGGGGTCTAGAAAAACCGTACAGAGTAATCTATTTTGCAAAGCAAGAGTAGAGACACAGACGTAGTAAGAACACATGAATGGACCAAAAGAAAGGTCAGGGAGGTGGGATAACCCGGGGGGTTGGGACTGACATATATTCACTACTATGTATAAAATATTGAACTAATGAGAACTCAGTGTATAGCACGGAGGAAAAAAAAAAGATACAATGTGTTCGTAGGAGATATTGTTAACCTTAAAAATGCATTACAGTATACAGTCATTCATTCAGTTCAGTTGTTCAGTCATATCTGACTCTTTTCGACCCCATGAACCGCAGCACGCCAGGCCTCCCTGTCCATCACCAACTCCCAGAGTTTACCCAAACTCATGTCCATCGAGTCGGTGATGCCATCCAACCATCTCATCCTCTGCCGTCCCTTCTCGTGCCGCCTTCAATCTTTCCCAGCATCAGGGTCTTTTCCAGTGAGTCAGCTCTTCGCATCAGGCAGCCAAAGGATTGGGGTTTCAGCTTCAACATCAGTTGAAGCGGTATCCAGTAGGTGCAGAGAAATACTGTTTGATTGCACTTAGACGAGGTACCTAGATTAGTCAGATTCATAGTCTGAAAGTACACCGGTAGATGCCAGGACGAAGGGGTGACGGGGTAGGGAGGGAGAATGGTAGTTAGTGTTTAAAGCGGAGAGAGCTTCAGTTTGGGAAGGTGAAAAACTCGGGAGACGAATCACGGTGAGAACCGCATAACAATGTGAGTGTACCGAACTGTTAAATGCCGCTGAGTGCGTGAGTGAAGGTTGCTCAGTAGTGTCCGACTCCTTGCGACCCCATGGACTGTAGCCCACCAGGCTCTTCTGTCCATGGGATTTCCCCAGGCGAGAATACTGGAGTGGGTTGCCATGTCCTCCTCCAGGGGATCTTCCCCACCCAGGGATCAAACCTGCATCTCCTGTGTCTCCTGCACTGGCAGGTGAGTTCTTCATCACTGGCTCCACCAGGCCAAAGGAATGCTTCACTTCTCACAGCCAAATGTCAGCCTTGAGACCACGGACAGCGTCTTGAGATCATGGTCGTGCTAGACTTCTTCAGACAAAACGCCCCAGTACATTCACGCTGTTCTCCAGAGGACGTATTGCCCGGTCTCCTTCCAGAAACATCCACCACCACCACCTCCCTCATCCCAACATTTTCTTAGACTGGCGCTGTCTCACTGTAAAGTTGACTCCACAGCCCTGCAGGATTGACCTGACCTGAACAGAGAAGGTGGACCACGACTTTTTGGATCTGCCCACGTGACCGCCTGCATTAGTCAGCTTTCAGCCACAGCTAAATCCTCATGGCCTTCTCCCACCAATTTCCCTATTAAACGAACACTCCCTAAACACATTCTTAGTTTTTAAACACAACAGCAGACTTGGTATGCCCCGCTCACATTCTGTCCTGTTTCTGCCAATTATGTGAGGATTTTGCAGAACTTCACAAGTAGTCACACAGAGCAAATTGTAAGGTGCCAGACTGTGAGCCTTTCACAAATATTCAATCCCTTGCTCTTCCCCACCATCCCAAGAGGGAGCTTCTAATATCATGTGCACCAACGCAGAGACTGACAAAGGAGTTGGGGAACGCACCGAGAGCTCTTTCACGGCCAGGACTGAATTTCCACCTCAGCAGGCCTGCTGTAGGCCGTTCTATTCTCTCTCTCTCTTTTAAATCATGTTAATGTTCATTTACACCGTTGTATTAATTTCTGCTGTACAGCAAAGTGATTCAGTTACACATAGACATCTTTTCATATTCTTTTCCATGATGGCTTATCACTGGATGTTGAATGTAGTTCCCTGTTTGGAACGCTGGGACCTTGCTGTTCACCCATCCCGTACACACTGCTTTGAGAAGACCATATTGTCTTGATGACGGCACTCAGCTCCCCGAGTACCGATTCTGCCATGTCGTGTAGGTGCCATCCTTTCCCAACTTTTCTGTTGCTCTTGTCCCATCGCCAAGTCGTGTCTGACTCCCTGCGGCCCCACGGACCCCAGCACCCCACCCCTGTCCACCGCCATCTGACAAGCAGGTTCGTCCACACCAACCTCCAAGATGGAAAGAAGCGTTGAGAATAATGAGACCAGGGAAGACCCCTTTACAAGAACAAATCTAAGGCAAAGCTGTGAAGACCCACCCGACACCCTGGCAGGGAGAATTGCCCCTCCTTCTGCAAGCCTTCGGGGACCCCGAAAGTGAGGCTGGCGAGCATCACTGCACTGAGTTGTTTGGGGTACAGGTGTTCTACCAGCTTGGGGAGCGTTCCCCTCCCTGCCCCGTGGGACATGTGGCCAGGTCTGAAGACAGTGCTGGTTGTCACCCTGGGATGAGGTGTGGGAGGTATGCTACCATCATCCTGAGGGTAGAGACCAGGGATGCTACAAGACATCCCGCAGCACGAGGGACAACGTCCTCCCCAGCAAAGGATGAGCCCACCCAGAATGTCAGCGAGGCCAAGGCTGAGAAACTCTGCTCTAGACGGTCTACTCACAGAGTCAAAGACTATTGTTACATCCCAAGTTTTGATATATTGGACAATGTAAGGGGAAAAAAAAAAAAAAGGTCCAGGTGAATTGGTGAAAGATACCTTTCACTTAAATTTCTGCAAGCCGGCAAGGTGGGACAATCAATACATCAGAATCAGGCGTCTCCTCTAGCAGATTTCTCCACGCCTGGGTTTCCACCCTCCAGGCAACAAGACGGTGTGCTTAGGCCGCTTGCTTTCAATTCTAAAGCATCATCACCTATAGGGAAGGCACTTGTGGTTACCCAAAGGGAACGCGGTAGGGAAGGAAAGGGCTGGGAGTTTGTGGTTACCACATGCAAACTCTTACGTACAAAATGGAAAGCAACAAGGTCCTACTGTACAGCACCAGGGAGCCATACAGCGCACATTCAATGTACACATGCATGCAATCAAAGCGAAAGTGTTAGATGTCCAGTCGTGTCCGACTCTTTGTGCCCCCATGGACTGTAGGCCCACCAGGCTCCTCCGTCCATGGGATTCTCCAGGCAGGAATACTTCGGAGTGGGTTGCCATTTCCTTATCCAGATACATTTAATATCTTGTGATAAACCATCATGGAAAAGACTGTCAAAAAGAATGTATATATGTATAACTGAATCACTCTACTGTACAGCAGGAACTGATTCATTACAAATCGACTATAGTTCAATAAAATTTAAAAGCAATAAACTCTCATCAGTTGCAGCTTTATTATTTTTTCAACTAAATAGAATAAACAAGGTATTCATCTTTTTTTTTTTTGGCATCGAGGGACGTGGGAATCTTTGTTCCATGAAGACAGATCAAACCCACGCTCCCTGCGATAAAAGTACACAGTCTAAACCACTGGACTGCCAGCAAGTCCCTGGCAGAGTATTTTTTAAGGTAAGCAGTTGCTCTAAGATGCTGAGCATAAACGATTAGTTTAGAGCATTACACAATCATCATTTCAAAGCATTCTGCTATTTCCTCAGATTTCCTTATTTATATTTTTATCGCTATGTTTTCATGTCAACCAACTTGTGATTTATTCTCCTTAACAGATGAACTTTGAATGTTATTTCTTCTCTGTGTTTTCTTAGTGTGTCTCTACTTCAGTAAACAACACAAAGGTGATTTATTTATTTGCAAACTGAGCACCTAGCAGAATGTCAGCAAGTAATTACGACTTTTTAATTATCTTTGACATTTATTTTTATAACACTCAAAATAACACTCCAATTAAAACTTGTTTCTTCCATAATTGAAAAGACACATGTACCCAAATGTTCACTGCAGCGCTATGTACAATAGCTGGAATATGGAAGCAAACTAGAAGTCCATCAGCAGATGAATGGATAAGGAAGTCATGGAACATAAAGCCAATGGAATGTTATTCAGCTATAATAGGGGACACATTTGAGTTAGTTCTAATGAGGTGGATGAATCTAGCGCCTATTATACAAAGTGAAGTAAGTCAGAAAGAGAAAGACAAATAATGTTTATTAATTATATGGAATCTAGAAAGATGGTAGTGACGATCCTATGTGCAGGGCAGCAAAGGAGACACTAACAGAAAGAAATGACTTTTGGACAGAGTGGGAGAGGGCGAGGGTGGGATGATTTGAGAGAAAGGCATTCAAATATATATACCATTAGAAAAGACCCTGATGCTAAAGGATTGAAGGCAGGAGGAGAAGGGGACGACAGATTAGAGATGGTTGGATGGCATCACCAATTCGATGGACAAGGCTTTGAGCAAGCTCTGGGAGTTGGTGATGGACAAGGAAGCCTGGCATGCTGTGGTTCATGGGGTCGCAAAGAGTCAGACATAACCAAGCGACTGACAAAAATATGCATTCAGTTTAGTTCAATTCAATTCAGTTCAGTCGCTCAGTCATGTCCAAGTCTTTGCGACCCCATGAATCGCAGCACGCCAGGCCTCCCTGTCCAGCACCATCTCCCAGAGTTCACTCAAACTCCTGTCCATCAAGTCAGTGATGCCATCTAGCCATCTCATCCTCTGTCATCCCCTTCTCCTCCTGCCCCCAATCCCTCCCAGCATCAGAGTATTTTCCAATGAGTCAACTCTTCGCATGAGGTGGCCAAAGTACTGGAGTTTCAACTTTAGCATCATTCTTTCCAAAGAACACCCAGGGCTGATCTCGTCTAGAATGGACTGGTTGGATCTCCTTGCAGTCCATGGGACTCTCAAGAGTCTTGTCCAACAGCACTAAACTGTGCATCAATTCTTCGGTGCTCAGCTTTCTTCACAGTCCAACTCTCACATCCATACATGACTACTGGAAAGACCATAGCCTTGACTATGCATTACCAAATGTGAAATAGATAGCCAGTGGGAGTTTGATGCATGACGCAGGGAACCCAAAGCTGGTGCTCTGTGACAACATGAAGTGGTGGGGTGGGGACGGAGATTCATGAGGGAGGAGATATGTGTCTGCCTATGACCAGTTGATGCTGATGTATGGCAGAGGCCATCAAAATACTGTAAAGTAATTATCTTCCAATTAATATAAACACATTTTTTAAAAAAGAAAAGAAAAACTTGTTTCTTAGATATCTAATTTCTACAATGACTTATTGGCCGAAATAAGGGAAATAATAAAAAAGCAAAATAATGGAAATAATAAATATAAGCCATAAATCTTTTACTTTCCTACAGTGACCTGAAATATAGATCAGTCAGAAACGCCCAAACTGTCTATGCCACACAAGTCGCAGTGACAAGCCAGTGGCCAACGACCTTTGTTTTTCGGATTCTCAGTGGTCAGAGGGCATTGCCTTAAAAGTCACCCTGGCATGCAGTGATTGAAAAAGGACCTTTTTATCTTATTTTCCCCAAAGACCCTGATGCTGGGAAAGATTGAAGGCAGAAGAAGAAGAGGGTGACAGAGGATGAGATGGCTGGATGGCATCACTGACCCGATGGACATGAGTCTGAGTGAAGTCCAGGAGTTGGTGATGGACAGGGAGGCCTGGTGTGCTGCAGTCCATGGGGTCGCAAAGAGTTGGACACAACTGAGCGACTGAACTGAACTGAAAGTCCTCTAAGAAAGTATTGCAGAGCATTAGAGAATCATGATAATATAAACATCTTCCAGTCAAAGACCAGACAAGGAAACAACTGCAGATAACTACGGTTGGCTTTACCGATTCACTGCAGCCAGGGAGACCACCCATCTCGGAAACTGGAGGGCGTCTCCCTAGGGGGTTACTACACAATACGGGCTTGCGTTTAGGTGATCTGAGGGAAGGACTCGAGAATGTGGGGCTTGGCTTTGAACTGGATGCTATAAGAAGGCAGAGGTAATTGTATCACTGGGCATTTTCGTGAAGTCTTCTAGAAAGGCAGGAAGTGAGAGCAAAGCTGTAATCGGTAAACAAGCAGCAGTCATTCGTATGAACCAGGAAAAGGGGCACGTTTGGGCATGTGCTGGTTTGGAGAATGTTTGTGTTTTTGTTCACGTTCTGACTTGACGATGGAATGGTCTTGGTTTTTTTTTTTTTTCCTTGACCATTATAGTTTTAGGTTGGCCTTGTCCAACACTGGTAATTCTGTGAAATTGTTTGTCAACAGCCAGAGAACACCAAAGAGTATTAGTTGCTTAGTTGTGTCGGACTCTCTGCAACCCAGTGGACTTTAGCCCACCAGGCTCCTCTGTCCGTGGGATTCTCCAGGCAAGAAGACTGGACTGGGTTGCCAAGCCCCCCACCAGGGGATCTTCCTGACCCACAGATCAAACCCACCTCTCTTATGTCTCCTGCATTGGCAAGCGGGTTCCTTACCACTAGTCCTTGGAGATTACTAAATTGGCTAATAACAGTTAATTACTTCAGTCAAACAACGACCTTTAGCCAAACAATTACTTCAGTCAAACATCAACCCACCGCTAAGCTTCTTCCTTTTGTTTGAACATGCAATTGACATTTTTAAAAAATTAGTATGAGACTATTAATTATTTAACTGTTTGATTTTTTTAAATTTAAAATCAGTACTGTAATTGGAGAAATTGAACCAAAACATTCCTTTTTTTTAGAAGTCTTTATTGAATTTGTTATAATATTGTTTCTGTTGTTTTTAGGTTTAGGCATTTTGGCCCCACAGGATGTGGGATCTTAGTTCCCTGACCAGGGATTGATCTTGCTCCCCCCTCTGCACTGGAAGATGACGTCTTAACCACTGGCCACCAGGGAAGTTCCTAAACAGAATACTTCTTAACTGTGGATACATTTGAACAATTAGCTACACATAAATGATTATTTATTAGCTAAGAAATAATGTGTAACTTCATTTTTACCAACGAATTCATACCAGCAGAATTAAAGTTCACCCTACATATCAGCTTCCCTGGTGGTTCACATGGTAAAGAATCTTCCTGCAATGCGGGAGACCTGGGTTTGATCTCTGGGTCGGGAAGATCCCCTGGAGAAGGGAAAGGCTACCCACTCCAGTATTCTGGCCTAGAGAATCCCATGGACAGAGGAGCTTGGCGGGCTACAGTCCATGGGGTAGCAGAGAGTCAGACTCGCTGAGTAACCAACACTATTTACACATCACACTGAGGAGCGTAAAGGATTTTTTAGTTTTTTATGCTGCAGTAATGGAGAAGGCAATGGCACCCCACTCCAGTACTCTTGCCTGGACAATCCCATGGACGGAGGAGCCTGGTAGGCTGCAGTCCATGGGGCTGCGAAGGGTCAGACGTGACTGAGCGACTTCACTTTCACTTTTCACTTTCATGCATTGGAGAAGGAAATGGCATCCCACTCCAGTGTTCTTGCCTGGAGAATCCCAGGGACAGCGGTGCCTGGTGGGCTGCCGTCTATGGGGTCGCACAGAGTCAGACACGACTGAAGCGACTTAGCAGTAGCAGCAACCTTTTGAAACAGTAACAATTTTTGCTAAAGAATTCTTAGCTTTTTATCCTGGATGATTTTTAAATTTATAAAAGAATCACAAGAAGCCTAGAAAGCATTCCATGTGCCTTCAGCAAATTTACCAGCTAAAACTTTTCATTCACTTTGCTTATCATCTGCGTGAGTGTTTTCTGAACCATTCCTTTGCAAGTGAACTGTTGACACCCTATCCTTTAACCCTAAATACTTGTGACCCCATGGACTATACAGTCCATAGAATTCTCCAGGCCAGAATACTGGAGTAGATAGCCTTTCTCTTCTCCAAGGAATCTTCCCAACCCAGGGATCGAACCCAGGTCTCCCACATTGCAGGCAGGTTCTTTACCATCTGAACCACTAGGGAAGCCCAAGAATACTGGAGCGGGTAGCCTATCCCTTCTCCAGTGGATCTTCCCCACCTAGGAATTGAACCAGGGTCTCCTGCATTGCAGGCGGATTCTTTACCAAATAAGCTATGAGGGAAGCCCCTTCCTAAGAACAACGTGATTATTAAACTGAAGACATTTAATACTGATACATTACTATCGCCCGATTCAGATTTCGCCAAATTTCCCAATCAGATTTTTACGGAAATCTTCTCCTCTGATCCATACTGCATTTACTTTCCAGGTCTATTTTCTCTGTCTTAAATGAGACTGGCATTTTCCAAAAGTACAGGCCAGTTGTTGGGAAGCGTGCTCTCAATTGGGACTGGCCTGAAGCTTTCTTCTGATCAGATTCAGGGAACACACTTTTTCTTATTTCTTTTTTGGCAGAAATGTCAAATTTGACAGCAATGCCAGAAGTAAAGCTGTGGGAGGGGGGTTCAGGATGGGGAACACATGTCCACCCATGGCTGACTCATGTCAATGGGTGGCAAAAGCCACTACAATATTGTAATCAGCCTCCAACTAAAATAAATATTTTTTTTTAAAGCAGCTGTGTCTGCAGCCTTTTGTCCCACTGTTGGTAGTGATAACAAGTAAGAATTGTCTTTATTTTATTTTATTTATTTTTTGTATTTTTGGCTGCACTGGGCCTTCGCTGCCATGCATGGGCTTCCTCTGGTTGCAGCGAGTGTGGAAGCCCCTCTCTAATTGTGGTGCACGAGCTTCTCATTGCGATGGTTTCCCTTCATTGCAGAGCCCCAGCTCCAGGTGCTAGGGCTCAGTAGGTGCAGGTCCCAGGCTCCAGCGTGCAGGTTCACTGGAGTGCAGGCCACGGGCCTCGTTGCTACACAGCATGTGCAATCTTCCCTGACCTGGGATCGAGCCCGTGTCCCCTGCATTGGCAGGCTGATTCCCAACCACTGGGCCACCAAGGAAGCCCCAGAAATCAGAATTTTGTTTTTCTTTCCAGCAGTTCTTTAATGTTCCCTCCGGCCCGTATTGTGAACACAGACCCTCACTGGCTTCGTAAATAAGAGGCTTGCTCGCGATGTCTTGATTCCATCTTTAAGATCTATGCCTCTACCACATTTCTCTTCTAGTCTCCTCAGACAAATTGGCTCTGCCCGTTTATCTTCATTTCCCTTGAATAACATGGCAATGAATAAACAGACTGACGCAGATGGTTGTCGGTGCGGTGATGATTACCAGCAAGAGCAGGTCTACAGAAATATCCAGCTCGCTAAACTTTCCATAGGAAAACCTGCCCTCATCTAAAAATGCCCAAAGCGGTTGGGCTTGCAGGATTATTTTTAGAAATTGATTATCTTAGGTATTTCTCAGAGCAGACAAGCTGCCACTGTGGAATACAGTTTAAACAATGGGTTAGCAACCTCAACTTGGGAGCCAGCTAAACTAAAAATGGAAACCAAAATTCGGCCCATAAATAGTCATTTCATACAGATCAGCAACAGAGTCCTGGGACTGGGGAATTGTTCTATTCTTCCCTCCAACCCCTTGTGGAATGACCAAGCTTCAAACTTCTCCCCAAGACTGTTTTCACATCCTTGCCTAGAAAGCTCCCTGAAAGCAATTTTCACACTTTTGTTGTGAATCCCTTCTGAAGTCTCAGGATACCTTCAGTTGATATTTGTTGTTAAGTCAGTGAGTTGTATCTGACTCATTACTACCCTATGGACTGCAGCATGCCAGGCTTCCCTGTCCTTTGCTCTCTCCCAGAGTTTACTCAATCTCATGTCCTTTGAGTCAATGATGCCATCTTATCATTTCATCCTCTGTCTTTCCCTCCTCTTGCCTTCACTTTTTCCCAGAATCAAGGTCTTTTCCAGGATACCTCTAAGCCTGAGGATTTAATCTGGGGCACGGGGGTGGTGTACCTGAAATCCCTCCTTTCCAATTTTTTTCTGGTCCCAACCTGTGAGGAAGTAAGAACACTTTGCTTCTCTTAAGAATCAATTAGAAGAATCCGTGGAAGAAGAGTTATGACCAATCTAGACAGCATTAAAGACCAGAGACATTACTTTGCCAACAAAAACCCATCTACTCAAAGCTATGGTTTTTCCAGTAGTCATGTATGGATGTGAGAGTTGGACTATAAAGAAAGCTGAGTGCCGAAGAATTGATGCTTTTGAACTCTGATGTTGGAGAAGACTCTTGAGAGTCCCTTGGACTGCAAGGAGATCAAATCAGTCCATCCCAATGGAAATCAGTCCTGAATGTTCATTGGAAGGACTGATGCTGAAGCTGAAGCTCCAGTACTTTGGCCACCTAATGTGAAGAACTGACTCACTGGAAAAGACCTGATGCTGGGAAATATTGAAGGCAGGAGGAGAAGGGGACAGAGGATGAGATGGTTGGATGGCATCACTGACTCGATGGATATGAGTTTGAGCAAGCTCCAGGAGCTGGTGATGGACAAGGAAGTTTGGTGTGCTGCAATCCATGGGGTTGCAAAAAGTTGGACATGACTGATCACCTGAACTGAATTGACTGACTGAAGAATCAGCTGTGTGTGGGAGCACACAGTAAGGGAGTGAGCAAGACACTGGAGGGGGGATTTTAATTCACTGAGTTTTTATGTAGAGAATTCTTTAGTAGTACAAAACTCTCATTACAAATCTCTGGATCCTCCCATGATCTTCATGATGACTGTCTTCCAACTTGCTAATGGTTTTCGATACATTGTACTTTTTATCAGTAAACATTGTTCAAGGAATGCACAAATGAATAAATGTCTTCTTTTGTCTTCTTTTTAATTTGAGGCCACTCAAATTGTGACTTTGTTATCATCAGTTCAGATCAGTCACTCAGTCGTGTCCGACTCTTTTCAACCCCATGAATCGAAGCACACCAGGCCTCCCTGTCCATCACCAACTCCTGGAGTTCACTCAGACTCACATCCATCGAGTCGGTGATGCCATCCAGCCATCTCATCCTCTGTCGTCGCCTTCTCCTCCTGCCCCTAATCCCTCCCAGCATCAGAGTCTTTTCCAATGAGTCAGCTCTTCGCATGAGGTGGCCCAAAGTATTGGAGTTTCAGCTTTAGCATCAGTCCTTCCAATGAACACCCAGGACTGATCTCCTTTAGAATGGACTGGTTGTAGTGCATTAAAATACTCATTTTTCCCTTTTGTCAATACATGATTCATTCTACAATTAAATTTGGGCAATACATTTATGATATTTAACATGCTATCTGCAAGGGTGACAGGCCGAATTAGAGATTGGCATTCTGGTATTCTAGTGTATCAGTTCACTCCTGCTGCATAACAAGCATCCCCACAATTGTAGCAGTAAACAAAAATAAAATAAAAAGCATTAACTCACTCACAGGGCTCCAGGTTGGCTTAGGGTTGGTAGACTTAGGTTGCATTCTGATAGGTGGCTCTGCTGATTCTGGCTGGACTTGTTCACAAGTTCTGGGAGTCAGCTGGCTCAAGCTGGTTCTTTCAAGTCTCACTGCATCATGTCTGCTTATATCCCACTGGCTAAAGCAAGTCACATGGCACTAAGAGCATGGACAAGAATGTTTCCCCAATGAAAGCCAAGAGTGAATATATCAAAGCAACCTAAACTAAAACACCCTCACAACACACAAACTAGCTGCCAGCTCTCACTTGAGAACTACAAAAATAAACATGGATTTTCACAAAATATCTGACTATGTCTAGCCTCTGGGCCTTTACACATGCTGTCCTCTGCCTAGAGTAATCTCCCACACCTTCCTTCCACATCCATCTCTATTACTCTTGCCCATTCTTCCAGATTATTACATCACAGAAGCATCTTCTTTAAAACTCAGAATTCAATATTCTTGCCAACCCCAGGTTCTCCCACTGTGCCCTATGCTTGAAAATTGCCCATTTCTCTCTCTTCTCACAGGATAATCTCTGTAAATACAGACTGCATCCTTCTTACTAAGCTTTGGGCCCCCCAGTCCCTAGATTGGTATCTGGTATACAGCAAATATTCAAAAAATGTTTGTTGGATGACCAAGTCAGATATAAATATTCATCCTCTGTGAGCCACACACACTAACCTGGCCATAAATAGCCTACCTACTGACATTTTCTCTCTCCAATTTTTTTTTCTTATTATTGTTAAGAATAAAACTAATTTAAAACCCTGCCTATGCAGAGCTGTAAACTCAAATCAAACACATGAGCTCAGACTCAAACTAAGCAATCCACCTCATTCCTCAGGAGATAATCTGATGTTCACTAGAATTTTCAAAGCACACACACAAAATGAACTATTTGGACCAAAAATAAACCAGAAGTTGTAGTGTGAACTCTTTGCCAGTCAGGGTGTATTTCTGACCTTTAAAACATATTTTCATGACAAGGGGACACTGACTACTGCAAATTGGAACTGCCGGTTTTATTGAAGCTACAACATCCCTTTCTCCAGCTGATCCCTAACAAAACCTATAGGACAAAAGGCCCCCAAAGACTGAATGCTCATTCCTAAAAAATAATTGCTTGAAGAAGACCCATGGCTGCCTGCTCATCTAAATGCAGTTGACATTGGTCTTTCACGGGTCCTTTAAAAAATAAGGGCTTCTCAGGAGGATTTACAGGCCTCTCGATGACATCTGAAGAACTTGTCTATTAGCATCATCACTGAAAACATCATCACATAAGCACTTCATCATACATCCATTCATCAGAAGTGAACCATTGAACCCGCTCCTCTCCAACAGAGGGATTCTCTTTTCCCAATGCACAGCAATGAGCTCCACAAACACTAAAATCACGGGGACAGAGATTCTCGGAAAGAGTATTCAGCAGCATGTTCTCTAAAGTATTTCCTTAGGCTTACAACAGGATGATCCAGAACGCATTGAAAGCGGCTGGTAAGAGGATTTCAACAATCCACTGTGCCCTCCAATCAATAACTCATTCACTGCTACTAAATGGCTTCTTCAGAGTGCAGACACGCAAGAGAGTCAATGAAATGGAATGTCTATCACAGCATCTCCACACACTCTCTTTAGGGAACTGCAAAAGGCTGGCAGAAGGCATCAACGACTTTTAACAAGCGCAACTGAAAATAACACACTGGGGTGTCTGTGACTGTTTCTTACAGTCCTGGTATCGTTTGATGGTGACTGGAAGAAGTTTTCAGCGCTGGCATCCTAGAAGGGCAGTGATCCTGGCATCTCGTAGGCAAAGGCCAGTGCATGTGCGTACTTAGTCGCTCAGTCTTGTCTGAGTCTCTGAGACCCCCATGGATCACTGTTCATGGGTTTTCCCAGGCAAGAATACTGGAGTGGGTTTGCCATAAATATCCAATGGTACAGAAGATAGCCCTCCCTCCCACTACACAATACAGGATTATCCAGCTCACAATGTCAATAGTGCCAAGAATGAGAAGCCCTGTCCTAGAGAAAGTTCACAGATGTAATTCCTACAACTTCCCAATATGGCAGCCACTAGGCAGGAAGATCCCCTGGAGAAGGAAATGGCAACCCACTCCAGTACTCTTGCCTGGAAAATCCCATGGATGGAAGAGCCTCATAAGCTACAGTCCATGGGATCACAAAGAGTTGGACACGGCTGAGAGACTTCGCTAGTCACTGGTAAGCACATGGAGCTAATGAGCTTCTCGAATGTGGCAAGTCCAAATTGAGAGGCCCTATATGTGAAAAAATACAGTCTAGATTTCAAAGACTTAGCATGAAAGAAGAATGTAAAATATCTTAATGCTTTTATGATTAGATATAGAAATGATAATGTTTTGGATATTGTGCTAAGGAAAACATATTATTTAAATTAATTTCATCTCTTTATACTTTTAAAAAATATATCTACTAGAGGGTATAAAATGATATGTTTCAGATTGTACATCTTTATGGACAGCACTCAGCCAATGTTCTTTTTTGTTCCTTTGATGACAACCTGTTTCTACCCATGAAACCTGCATTTCAATAAGAGATTCTCTCAAAGTAAGTTTAAGTTCATAAAGCCCCAGTCTGTGTCCATACAAGGTGAATATGAGTGCCAAGCTATTTAATCAGATAAAAGATACTTGAGCTGCAAGATGAAGCTTCCCTATTTATAGTCATTTACAAAACTGGGCTGAGGTTAAGAAAGCAGAGGCATGGAATTGTGTTTTTCTGTATGCTCAAATGGTTAGGAATTAATTCATTAGCAAAATGCCCCACAGGTAAACAGATTAAAAAGCTAGAAGACAAATAAATGGCGGATTTCAACAACAGGCAAATATTTCCAAGAGGCAAGCACAGTATGTAGCTCATTAGGAAGAAAGACCCTGAGAACAGCAGAGAAATTAGACAAATCTGTGAAAGCCTGCTGATGAAAGTGAAAGAGGAGAATGAAAAGGCTGGCTTAAAACTCAACATTCTAAAAATGAAGATCATGGCATCCGGTCCCATCACTTCATGGTAAATAGATGGTGAAACAGTAGAAACAGTGACAGGCTTTATTTTCTTGGACTCCAAAATCACTGCAGACGGTGACTGCAGCCATGAAATTAAAAGACGCTTGCTCCTTGAAAGGAAAGCTATGACAAACCTAGCATATTAAAAAGCAGAGACAACACTTGGCCAGCAAAGGTCTGTATAGTTCAAGCTATGATTTTTCCAGTAGTCATGTACAGATTTGAGAGTTGGACCATAAAGAAGGAGGAGCACCGAAGAGCTGATGGTCTCTAAGTGTGCTAGGAAAGACTCTTGAGACAGTAAGGAGATAAATTAGTTCAACTTCAAGGAAAGTAACTGTGAATATTCATTGGAAGGACTGACGCTGAAGCTGAAGCTCCAATCCTTTGGCCACCTGATGCAAAGAGCTGACCCGTTAGAAAAGTCCCTGATGCTGGGAAAGATTGAAGGCAGGAGGAGAAGGGGATGACAGAGGATGAGATGGTTGGATGGCATTACTGATTCGATGGACATGAGTTTGACCAAACTCTGGAACGTGGTGAAGGATAAGGAAGCCTGGTGTGCTGCAGTCCATGGGGGTCGCAAAAAGTCGTACATACATGACTGAGCAAAAACTGAACAAGAACAACGAAGTGGTCATTCATGACTCAAAACCCCCACTATTCACAGTACCATAGAGCCAGCGATGGAACATAAAGCACATGGCTCCTTTTTCAAGGATTCACTTGGCAGGACGGGACAGAAGAGAAACACTAAGTGACAAGTGATGACCATGAGTGGTGATGTTCCAAATGAGAGTTCACGGTTAAAATCTCAGTCGCCGAGGCATGGGATTCAGGCCTGGAAATAAAGGTAGAATTTAGACGGACGAAGAGATGTACTGAGGTCAGAAGTCTAGAAAGAGGAAGCCGAGTGACTGAGCCGTCGCTCAGAGATGACGTCAATCTGAGGTTAAGTCTAGACAGAGGAAGCCGAGCGAATGAGCTGTCGCTCAGAGATGACGTCGATCTGAGGTTAAGTCTAGACAGAGGAAGCCGAGTGAATGAGCCGTCGCTCAGAGATGACGTCGATCTGAGGTTTGCGACGGAGACGTTCAGTCGACTGAACGAGGCACTGCATTCATTAAAGGAAAAATTGAGCGATAGGACAGCGTTCTTCATCTTAACGACCAGGCTGAGAATCTGGAGCTTTATTCTATGGGCAGTGGGGAGCCAGAGAAAGCTGCGGAGAGAGGGGGGTGTCAGAAGGAGAGTGTTGTCGACACGCATGTGAGATGAAATGGCAGCAGACGAGTCAGCAGCCAGAACGTGCAGTGAGAAAGCCAGGGTGATGGCAGCCAGTGTGGGGGAGAAGGCGTCAGGAATGGAGAAGAAAGAGGACTCTGATTTTCAGCCTGAGCATCTGGGAGAGGGGACCTGCATGGACATAATGAGGAATGTAAACAGATGGCATTAATCATCCGGTATTTATCAACAAAACGCCAAGCAAAGCTACACTCGGCATTTAAAAGTTAACTGCATGGGCCGTGGGAACACCATGATGCCTGACAACTATTAAGCACCAAGATGGTAACTGAGAATGGCTTTTAAATATTACGTTTTAAAACATCCTATCATCTAATCTTCAAAAACATTGACGCCAACAGTGAAGCCGATTTAACTAGGAGGGAGCGTGCTGCGGTTCACGGGGTCGCAAAGAGCTGGACACCACTGAGCGACTGAACTGAACTGAACTGTGTGTTAATCGCTCAGTCATGTCCAACTCTGCGACTCCATGGACTATCGCTCACCAGACTCCTCTGTCCATGGAATTTTCCAGGCAAGAATACTGGACTGGGTTGCCATGCCCTCCTGCAAGGGATCTTCCCGACACAGAGATCAAACTCACATCTCCTGCCTTGCCAGGTGGGTTCTTTACCATTGAGCCACCTGGAAAGCCTCATTTTCTGAGAAATAAAGGATAAATTCATATGTCAAACCCCGGGTCAAGAGGAAAGGCCAACTCTCCTGGTACATGGTACTCCTTCTTTTCCACGAAAAAACATCCAGAAATAAAACATTTCTATGTGCAGAAATCAACAGCTTTCCTTTTTTGAACTTTGGGTCAACATCAAATAATTTTTTAGTATGTCTCAAATTCAATAGTTTTCTTTTATTTGAAAAGTTGCTCCGTTGTGTCTGACTCCTTGGGACCCCATGGACCGTAGCCTGCCAGGTTCCTGTGTCCCAGGCAAGAATACTGGAGTGGGTTGCCTTTCCCTTCTCCAGGGGATCTTCCCAACCCAGAAATCAAACCAGGGTTTCCTGCATTGCAGGAAAACTCTTTACCCCCTGAGCTATAATATTAGAAGATAAAATTGAAGACAAGGTACCATTCAAAATAACAATATAAAGATGAAATGCTTAGAAATAAACTAAAGAAGCATGTAAGACATCAGGAAGATAATTGTTAAGTTCTTCTGATGTGGGGGAGCAGAAAATTTAAATACATGAAAGGCATTTCAAGTTACAAAGGATGAAGAAGCAACATGACTCTCTCTAAACCTATTTAAAATAGAACCCAAAGGATTTGTTTTAGGATTACTTATGCTGGTCCTAAATTTCATGGGAAACCATAGATATATAAGAATGCATGTGCGCTAAGCCACTTCAGTCATGTCCCACATTTTGCGACCCCATAAACTATAGCCCACCAGGCTCCTCTGTCCACGGGGATTCTCCAGGCAAGAATACTGGAGTGGGTTGCCAGGCCCTCCTCCAGGGGATCTTCCTGACACAAGGATTGAACCCATATCTCTTATATCTCTTGCATTGGCAGCCGGTTTCTTTACCATTAGCACCACCTGAGAAGCCCTAAGTAAGACTAGCCAACAGAAATGTAAAGGAGCTCAATTATGAAGTGAAAACCACTCAATTAAAAACAGGTAAAGATTTTAACAGACAATTCATAAAGGCAAGATATTAAAAAAGACGATAAGCATGGTAAAAATGTTCAACCTCATCACTTATTCATCAGCCAAATGCAAAAGAAAACCATGATGGGAAACCACCATATACGCACCCATTGGAATCAAGATTGCCAGGAGAAATATCAACAACCTCAGATATGCAGATGACACCACCCTTATGGCAGAAAGTGAAGAGGAACTAAAAAGCCTCTTGATGAAAGTGAAAGAGGAGAGTGAAAAAGTTAGCTTAAAGCTCAGCATTCAGAAAACTAAGATCATGGCATCTGGTCCTATCACTTCATGGCAAATAGATGGGGAAATGGTGGAAACAGTGGCAGACTTTATTTTTGGGGCTCCAAAATCACTGCAGATGGTGATTGCAGCCATGAAATTAAAAGAAACTTACTCCTTGGAAGGAAAGTTGTGACCAACCTGGATAGCATATTGAAAAGCAGAGACATTACTTTGCCAACAAAGGTCCATCTAGTCAAGGCTATGGTTTTTCCAGTAGTCATGTATGGATGTGAGAGTTGGACTATGAAGAAAGCTGAGAGCCAAAGAACTGATTCTTTTGAACTGTGGTGTTGGAGAAGACTCTTGAGAGTCCCGTGGACTGCAAGGAGATCCAACCAGTCCATTCTAAAGGAGATCAGTCCTGGGAGTTCTTTGGAAAGAATGATGCTAAAGCTGAAACTCCAGTACTTTGCCCACCTCATCCAAAGAGCTGACTTATTGGAAAAGACTCTGACGCTGGGAGGGATTGGGGGCAGGAGGAGAAGGGGACAACAGAGGATGAGATGACTGGATGGCATCACTGACTTGATGGACGTGGGTTTGGGTGAACTCCGGGAGTTGGTGATAGACAGGGAGGCCTGGCATGCTGCGATTCATGGGGTCGCAAAGAGTCGGACACGACTGAGCGACTGAACTGAACTAAACTGATGAGGGAAATATAAAACAACGACACCAAATGACACTGAGGAACAAAGACAACTGGAACTCTTATACTTGCTCAGTATCAGTTCAGTCGCTGTCGCGTCCGACTCTTTGTGACCCCATGGACTGCAGCACTCCAGGCTTCTCTGTCCATTGCCAACTCCTGGAGCTCACTCAAACTCATGTCCATTGAGTCGATGATGCCATCCAAACGTCTCTTCCTCTGTCATCCCCTTCTCCTCCTGCCTTCAGTCTTTCTCAGAATCATGTCTTTCCCAATGAGTCAGCTCTTCACACCAGGTGGCCAAAGTATTGGAGTTTCAGCTTCAGCTATGCATGCTATAATACATGCTAGTGGGAGCACAAAATGGTTCAGTCACCTTGGAGAAAGACTGGAGGTTTCTTTAAAAACTAAAAACCTACCCTAGGACACAGCCATTTCACTCAATCTGTGCTCCCCTCGCCCCGCCCCCGCCCTCTAAAAAGGAAAAGAAACACATGGGCCATAAAGTAGACGGTGCCAGAAACTTCATGGAGGCTTTAATCCTAATAGCCAAAAACTGCAGAGTCCAGCTGTTGCTTAATTGGAGGACAAATAAACCAAATGTGGTACATTCATAAATGGAATATCACTCACCAGTAAAAAGAAAGAAGCTACAGATATATGTAAGTACATGGTTAAGTCCCACTTACACTTGGACAGAAACCTTCCACAGAAGCATGCATGCTGTGTGGAATCAGAACAGCAGTACCTCTGGGTCGGGGTATCAGGATTGACTGGCAAGAGGCATGAGGGAATTTTCTGGGGTGGTAGTTTTGCTCTGTAAATGGACTGTATAGTCTATGGAATTCTCTAGGGAGAATACTGGAGTGGGTAGCCTTTCCTTTCTCCAGGGGATCTTCCTGACCCAGGGATCGACCCCAGGTCTCCCACATTGCAGGCGGATTCTTTTCCAGCTGAGCCACCAGGGAAGCCCAAGAATATTGGAGTGGGTAGCCTTTCCCTTCTTTGGGGCATCTTCCCGACCCAGGAATTGAATCAGCGTCTCCTATATTGCAGGCGGATTCTTTACCAGCTGAGCCATCAGGGAAACGATTCAAGCACATGCACTCAGCAAAACCCACTGACTATGCATTGATGATTTGAGAAGGTCACTGTGTGTCAGTTTTAGCTCAAAGCAAGAAAATATCCTAAACGGTTGCTAAACTCTAGTTAACGATAATGCATGCTAAGCTATTTAGGCAAAAGTGCACTTCTATCTCTAATTTACTTGGTGGTGGTTGTGTTTCAGCCGCCAAGTCGTGTCCGACTCTATGCGACCCCATGGACTGCGGCACATCACGCCTCCTCGTCCCTCACTGTCTCTCAGAGTTTGTCCAAGTTCATGTCCATTGAATCGGTGATGCTGACCCTGATGCCAGGAAAGACTGAAGGCAGAAGGGGAAGAGGACGACAGAAGATGAGACGGCTGGATCACATCACCGATTCAATTTACTTGGATATGAGTTGAAAAACAAAAAAAGCAAGATGGATCCAGTGTCTAGAGAACAGATGTGTATAAAGCAATGCTAGTGAAACGCTAATGGTAAAATCTATGTGGTGGGCGAATGAATGTTCACTGTAAAATTCTTTCAACGTTTCCATATGCTTGAAATTTTTTGAAATAAAATGCTGAAAAAAGTCTGGAGAAATTAAAAGAGTAATTAAGACTAGTCTTACAGCATGCTAAACCTTACTTAAAACATATTAAACATAAATAGAAAAAAGATGAATGGAAAAGAGTATAAAATTCAGAAATAGAACTCCCCCAAATATGGAAATTGAGTGCTATTGATGAGTACAAAATTTCAGCTATTTGAAATAAGTTCTAGAGATTTGTTGTACAGTGAATCGCACTTAAGATGTTGAGGGTGGATCTCATGTTAAGCATTCTTACCACAATTCAAAAAATATGGAAATATAGTATCTGTTACTGTTCTTAGGGTGCTCATGGAATTCAAAGTCAAGTGTCCTTAGGAAGCATCACTACAAACAAAGTTAATGGAGGTGATGGAATTCCAGTTTAGCTATTTCAAATCCTAGAAGATGATGCTGTTAAAGTGCAGCACTCAATATGCTAGCAAATTTGGAAAATTCAGCAGTGGCCACAGGACTGAAAAAAGTCAGTTTTCATTTTAATCCCAAAGAAAAGCAATGCCAAAGAATGTTGAAACTACTGAATAACTGCGCTCATCTCACACACTAGCAAAGTAATCCTCAAAATTCTCCAAGCCAGGTTTCAACAGCACGTGAACTATAAACTTCCAGATGTTCAAGCTGGATTTAGAAAAGGCAGAGGAACCAGAGATCAAATTGCCAACATCTGTTGGATCATAGAAAAAGCAAGAGAATTCCAGAAAAGCATCTATTTCTGCTTTATTGACTATGCCAAAGCCTTTGTGTAGATCACAACAAACTGGAAAATTCTGAGAGAGATGGGAATACCAGACCAGCTGACCTGCCTCTTGAGAAACCTATATGCAGGTCAAGAAGCAACAGTTAGAACTGGACATGGAACAACAGACTGGTTCCAAACAGGAAAAGGAATATATCAAGGCTGTATATTGTCACCCTGCTTATTTAACTTAAATGCAGAGTACATCATGAGAAACGCTGGGCGGAAGAAACACAAGCTGGAGTCAAGATTGCTGGGAGAAATATCAATAACCTCAGATATGCAGATGACACCACCCTTATGGCAGAAAGTGAAGAGGAACTAAAGAGCCTCTTGATGAAAGTGAAAGAAGAGATTGAAAAAGCTGGCGTAAAGCTCAACATTCTAAAATCAAAGATCATGCATCTGGTACCATCACTTCCTGGCAAACAGACAGGGAAACAATGGGACCAGTGACAGATTTATTTTTCTGGGCTCCAAAATCAGTGCAGATGGTGACTGTAGCCATGAAATTAAAAGACACTTGGTCCTTGGAAGAAAAGCTATGACCAACCTAGACAGCATATTAAAAAGCAAGAGACATTACTTTACAGACAAAGGTCCATCTAGTCAAAGCTATGGTCTTTTGGTAGTCATGTATAGATGTGAGAGTTGGACTATAAAGAAAGCTGAGCAGCGAAGAATTGACGCTTTTGAACTGTGGGGCTGGAGAAGACTCTTGAGAGTCCCTTGAACTACAAGGAGATCCAACCAGTCCATCCTGAAGGAAATCAGTCCTGAAAATTAATTGGAAGGTCTGATGGTGAAGCTGAAACTCCAATCCTTTGGCCACCTGATGCAAAGAACAGACTCTTTGGAAAAGACCCTGATGCTGGGAAATATTGAAGGCAGTAGGAGAAGGGGATGACAGAGGATGAGATGGTTGGATGGCATCACCGACTCTATGGATATGAGTTTGAGCAAGCTTCTGGAGTTCGTGATGGACCGGGAAGCCTGGCGTGCTGCAGCCCATAGGGTCGCAAAGAGTTGGACATGACTGAGCAATTGAACTGAAGTGAGTATATGTTACAGGCTGAAACTACTATCAGAAGGAAAAGATGGATCACTTAATGAATAGTGTTGAGACAAATGGGCAGCCTTCTGGAGTCATGTAATTGGATCTATGCCTCACAGTTTATGCCAGGATAACTCCCAGACAGATCAAATATTTAAACATCACATAAAGTGTAGAATGAACTAATAAACCAAAGAAACCACAGGATAAATCTTCTTTCAGCACTAGAGGGGATAAGTCTTTTCACACTATAACCAAACGCCACAAATAACAAAAATACTGATGAGTTCAGCCACGTGAAAGTCAGAACTCCTCAGGGCAAAACTACAATAAGCAAACTCAAAGACAGATGACAAACAGGGGCAAAATTGTAATAGATCACAAAGTTAGTTTCTGTAATACATAAGTAACTCATAGATATAACGTCAGCAACTCAATAGGGGATAAAAGGGGAACTATACCAACAGAGAATTCACAAAAAAGACAAATGGTTTTAAGTCCTTTGAAAATATTCTCAGCCTCAAATATGTAATTGAAAAAAGTATACATATCTGTGAGGTTTTAATTTGCATTGGGTCGGGGGAGCCTGGTGGGCTGCCGTCTATGGGGTCGCACAGAGTCGGACACAACTGAAGCGACTTAGCAGCAGCAGCATACGTGAAACAAACCAAGCTATAGTGCCAATAATTCACTTTAAAAAGGAGAGAAAGAAAACACACATAAAAATGTATTTGTACATATTTTTTAAAGCACCAGAGAGGAACACAAGAAAAAAATAACACACGTTGTTTGTTCAGTGATGGAGATTTCTTTCACAGTATAATCTTCTATACTTTTTGAGTTTTTAATCCCATAAATGTAGTAGCTAATAAAAAATTGGGCTTCCCTTGTGGATCAGTGGATAAGCATCGGCCTGCAATGCAGGAGACCCAGGTTCAATCTGTGGGTCGGGAAGATCCCCTGCAGATGGAAATGGCTGCCCACTCCAGTATTCCTGCCTGGAGAATCCCATGGACAGAGGAACCTGGAAGGCTACAGTCCATGGGGTCGCAGAGAGTCAGACACAACTGAGCACAACCACAGGGGGGGGAAAAAAAAACTTAGATGTAAAAATGTGAAAAGAATGCTATTGCACACAAAAGCAGCAGAGATTGGGAGGCAGCCCCAGTCCTAGCCCAACTCCGTTAACTAATTAACTATATGAACTTGGGCCAGCCTCAGAATCACTGACGGCTCTGGCTACAAAGGATCTCAGGCATATTCTCGTCCCTCACTCTGGTTCCACAGAGCAGAAAACAAAACACAGAATAAATTAAATGGCTTAGCCCCCATCACAGGCTGTCAGTTTTCGGCAGAGCCAACAAAAGCTCTCAAATGTCAGTCCCTTCTCATTCCAGATCAAGCAGTGCCGTTAACAGATGAGAAGACATGCCACAGAGACCAGGAGAAAACACTTGTCCACCGCAGAAATCACAGAGAGCTCGGATCCAGAAAGTAGAAAGAATTCTCACAACTCAACGGGGAGAAAGAAAACAAATTCGCACCTGAAAATATGCCCATCACCCTTAGCTATCAGGGAAAGGCTAATCAAAACCACGTTAAGATACCAATAGGCATCTGAGATACCAATAAGCGTCTTAGAATGGCTAAGACTTCTAAGCGACACCACCAAATGGTGGGAAGACCAAGAAGCAACTAGAATTCTCACACACTTCGGAGAAGGCAATGGCACCCCACTCCAGTACTCTTGCCTGGAAAATCCCATGGACAGAGGAGCGTGGTAGGCTGCAGTCCATGGGGTCGCTAAGAGTTGGGCACGACTAAGCAACTTCACTTTCACTTTTCACTTTCATGCATTGGAGAAGGAAATGGCGATCTGCTCCAGTGTTCTTGCCTGGAGAATCCCAGGGACAGAGGAGCATAGTGGGCTGCCGTCTATGGGGTCGCACAGAGTCGGACACGACTGACGTGACTTAGCAGCAGTTGCAGCAGCTTGTCTACAAAATGCAGAAGGGTGCAAAAAACACTTTAGAAAATTCGCTTACCGTATGTCTCAAAAACCTGCACACAAATGTTTAGAGCAGTTTTATTTGTGACACCCAAAAATAAATCTACAGAAACAAGCAAAATGTCCTTCAGCTCTTGCACATCCATACAACGGGACACTGCTGCTGCTGTTCAATTGGTAAGTCATGTCTGACTCTTTGCAACCCCGTGGTCTGTAGTATGCCAGGACTACACAATGACAAAAAGTACCTAAATATTGATGCACGCAGCAACCTGGATAGATCACAAAGGCATAATGTTGGTGGAAATCAGCCAGTCTCAAAAGACTACAGACGTCATGATTCTTTCAACTACACCTTGCCACTTGCCACGGGCTCGCGTCTTCTACCTCTGTGTGAGTATATCGGTCAGTCATTTCCAACTCTTTGTGACCCCATCAACGGCAGCCCGCCAGGCTCCCCTGTCCATGGGATTCTCCGGGTAAGAATGCTGGAGTGGGTTGCCATTTTCATCTCTAGGGGTCATCTTCCTCTACCAGGATTCCATCCGGTGCTGCTGAGCTGCTGACCTTCAATCCACCCTGAAAGGAGTTCACAGTAGAGCGCAGAATGAGGCATCTATGCTCTGGGAAAAACTGGCAGGACAGGTCTTCAGACAGCAAGATATTTTCAGGCGCTGATTTTATGAGCTCAATTCTTTGCATCTCTTCATGTCTAGAAAAGCGCTAACTTCCTTCATGATGATGACTGTTCCTCGAGATGAGGTTTTTGTGAAACCTTCTGCAAAACCTCGAGAAGGTTCTTGTGAAAATTTCTGCACAAATACATGTTTGATGACAGGCAGTCCCCCTTCACCCAAATCACTTCTATAATGACCTCCCCTCCCTGACCCACTCCACATCTCTTTGGAGCAGTTTCTCAGAGCTATCTGAGGTGCTTTCTCCTGGCCTACAGCTCTCATTCTGTCTCACGTGAAACTTAATTTGCAACTCTCATGTTGTGAATTTTTTTAAGTCCACAATTCCGTTTATACGACCCCTGGCAACTGCAAAACTGGAGGCATGGTAGCGTAGATCAGAGTTGCCAGGAGCTCAAATAGCAAAAGAGGCTGACAAAAAGGGGAGGTGTGAAGAAATACGGGGGACACGAGAGGATGGCTCTATCTCATGATTGTATTCCAGGAGGCACAGCTCTGTGTGTTTGTCAAAACCCATAGAATTGTGACTCACAAAGAGTAGTTTTGTGAACCATGTGTGAATTGAAACAATGATTTCTTAAATGGAGTCTGGAATCAAATGATGTCTGCGATGCTTTCCATCTCAATAAGGCTTTCTCACTTTTTAAAAGGCTGACAATTTCACTGCAGCAAACTAGCAGGGATATGCATTATATGTGGGAAATTTTTTCGTCTTTTTTGCTCAGCATGTCTAAAATAAACTTTATTCTGTTTATACTAGCCTCTGATGCCCTCATGCTTTCTTGCCAGATGCCTTTGGAGCAGGTGTTTCCTGGGTTGGAGCTTTCCGACCCTTCTAAGCTTTGCGGGGCTTCCCAGGTGGCATTAACAGTAAAGAACCCGTCTGCCAACACAGCAGATGTGAGAGATGTGGGTTCGATCCCTGGGTCAGAAAGTTCCCCTGGAGAAGGGCATGGCAACCCACTCCAGTGTTCTTGCCTGGAGAATCCCATGGACAGAGGAGCCTGGCAGGCTGCAATCTGCGAGATCGCCAAGAGTCAGACACGACTGAACGGCCAACACTTTCACACTGCCTTCTCTCAGGCTTTTCAGACGTACTTCTGGCAGGCACCCTGTGGGAACTTGAGGTTGAAGTCAGGGGGCAACACACATTAGAAAGGCGTAGCCTGTCTCCTCACCTGAGTGCAAGGTTCATCCATGAAAGCCTTGTTCTGATCAATACCATCTAGAATCGTGACCAGCTTCCCAGCACGAGGCCCAGAGGAGACACAGGCCATCCTGCCCAAGCTCCAGGAAGCACTGGAACATCATCCTGGAGGCAACAAGCCAAAAGACCTTTCTTGTTTTCTTTTAAGAAGAAAAGACCTGAAGAACTATGAAATTCACAACGAAATGACAATATGGAGAAATCGGAGGCCCAGAAAAGGGCGTGAAGATAGTGGCTCAGAATTTCATCTCAGTTGGAAGTGCACTCCAGTATTCTTGCCTGGAGAATCCCACGGACGGAGGAGCTTGGTGGGCTACAGTTCATGGGTCTCAAAGAGTCGGACACAACTGAGTGACTTCAATTTCAACAAACAGCAAGATGGAGCCAGTCTCGGATTCGACTGTTTAAAGTTGGCTATCATGGTTTTAAGGGTTTCCCTGGTGGTTCAGATGGTAAAGAATTTGCCTACAATGCAGGAGACTTGAGTTCGATCCCTTGGTCATGAAGATTCCCCTGGAGGAGAGCATGGCGACCCACTCCAGTATTCTTGCCTGGAGAATCCCATGGACAGAGGACCCCAGTCCATGGGGTCACAGAGTCGGATATGACTGAGTGACTAACACACACACACAGACACACAGACACATCATGTTTCCAATTCTTTTTTATTTAAAGGTGGGATTGTTGGATGCATAAACTGTGGCTCTCCCCCTAAGTATTCTTCTGTTTTCCTCAAAGCATGCTTTTGCGTCATTTGGACTGTCCAGAGGGACACCATCCTTCAAACCACTTGTTTAATTTTGGTTTCTTTGGCTCCATAAACTTAAGGGAAAAAAACCTTACTCGGGGTTTCTTACCCTTTAAGGCTTATGTAACCCGCTGAGAATCTGATGTAAGCTATGATCGTATTTATGAGAATTAAAAACAAAAAAATCATGTGCAGAGACTCCTCTGGGGGTTCAGTGGTTGGGAATCTGCCTTCCAGTGCCAGGAATGTGGGTTCAATCCCTGGTCAGGGAACTAAGATTGCGCGTGCAGTTGTTATTGTTCAGTTGCTAAGTCCTGTCCGACTCTCTGCGACCGCATGGACTGCAGCACACCAGGTTTCCCTGCCCTTCACCATCTCCCGGAGCTTGATCAAACTCATGTCTGTCGAGTCGGTGATGCCACCCAGCCATCTCATCCTCTGTCGTCCCCTTCTCCTCCCGCCCTCAATCTTTCCCAGCATGTGGAGGAGCAAGTAAAACCATGAGCCACAACTATCGAACACTGCATACTGCAACAAAGACCCAGCCCGGCCAAGACTATAAATCAATAAACAAAGTCCATAAAGAAACCCTACAGACACAAGTCCAGTTACAAGCACAGAGTCCACAGGGCTCCACGAGTCCCGTGGATGCCGGGGGCTCCAGGGTTCCAGGTGTGAAGAGGACAGGCTCCTGAGAGGAGCCCCGGGTTCAGATCCTGACGCTTGCTCTTTGCAAACGTGCTTGGACTATACACTGTGACTTGAGACGCAAGTTTCTGACCTCAGACTCAGTCTCCTCATCTGTAAAATGGGGGCGGGATTGAAACTGCCTTACACGGCATAGACACATTTATCCCCCCTCTGCCTCGGTCTACTCATCTGTCAAGCGCAAGTCAGCACTGCCTCCAGGATTCCACTGCGCCTGGCCCCTGGAAAGCTTCCAAGGATATGAGCTAGGAGGAGGCCAGGGAAGGTCTTGATAATCCTCTCAGCAAACAGGAGACAGAGCAAAGACTACAGAGCTGATTGTACAACTGATGAGGGCAAGTCTCCCTGAGGCTAACAGGGTGCACGGCCGGGAAGGCGGTGGAAGCACCCAGAGCCGACCCTGGTTCCCCCGCCTGTCAGAAATCTCTCCATCACTCAGTGCGCCTGGAAACCTCAGCCCACTGTACGAATGGAAGGTATCATTTCCACACCATTACACCATGTCCCCGGCACTAAGCCAAACCTTTTTATTGCAGAGATATTAAAAAATAGTAATAATGCTAGGGGAAACAGAGAAAGGCATTTATTTATATTACAGCAAGCTTTTAAAAAATGACTTCCCCTGAACAGGCCACGTGCCTCTTTCTGGGCCAGCTTTTACCACTTTTATCTACCGGTTGTAAAACGTTATGTTTCCCACCTGTCTGAAGAAGACTGCGACCCTCCCCTGTCCATCCATTTACCACCCTCCCACCGCTCTTCAGGGAGGGGACCGCCGGAGGAGACGGGCGTCCTAGGGACGTGCAGGGAATCCACAGCCTTGAATGCACCTCCCTCCACCACGGTACAGAGGTAGGAGGGAGAGGGTTAGTCTGCAAAGGAGAATCACCTACTTCCTAACCAGCAGCTGCCGTTAAAGCTATTTTCCAAGCAATTTAGTCAGCTAATTTCTGGAAGGTGATTTGATTCTTTGGGCCTGATGAGGCAATGAAATGAAAACGTTAAAGAGAGAGAATACACAGGAGTTCTTTCTCCCGATCACAATTCAACCTCTGTAATCTCTCAGGACTTCACTGAAGGGGTTATTTGTGTAACGTGTCCTCTGATCAAACTTGAAAATACTCTCGGTCACATGAGCAGAGCTGAAGCCCACAGCTTCTATGCGTCCTGTGACCCAGACTTCAGTACTGAGAAATTGAGGCTGCATCGAACGCTGTCTCTGCTTCACAGAAAACGTGCTTGGACTACACACTGTGACTTGAGATGTAAGTTTTTGACCTCAGACTCAGTATTCCCATCTGTGAAATGGGGAAAAAATTGAAACTGCCTTACGTGGCATACACACACACTTACACAATTATTCAAGTGCGTAAACACATAGGTAAACTTTAACTCTTTTTCTTTCTTAGCCACCATGACTGCTTGGTGGCTTTAAATGCAGAGAGCATACCTGATCTAAAACAACGGAAACAGTGTCAGACTTTATTTTGGGGGGCTCCAAAATCACCGCAGGTGGTGACTGCAGCCATGAAATTAAAAGACGCTTACCCCTTGGAAGAAAAGTTATGACCAACCTAGACAGTCTATTAAAAACCAGAGACATTACTTTGCCAACAAAGATCCATCTAGTCAAAGCTATGGTTTTTCCAGTAGTTATGTATGGATGTGAGAGTTGGACTATAAAGAAAGCTAAGTGCCAAAGAATTGAGGCTTCTGAACTGTGGTGCTGGAGAAGACTCTTAAGAGTCCCTTGGGCTGCAAGGAGATCCAACCTAAAGGAAATCAGCCCTGAATATTCATTGGAAGGACTGATGCTGAAGCTGAAACTCCAATACTTTGGCCACCTGATGCAAAGAACTGACTCTTTGGAAAAGACTCTGATGCTGGGAAAGATTGAAGGTGGGAGGAGAAGGGGACGACAGAGGATGAGATGGTTGGATGGCATCACCGACTCAACGGTCATGAGTTAGGGTAAACTCCGGGAGCTGGTGATGGACAGGGAAGCCTGGGGTGCTGCAATCCATGGGGTTGCAAAGAGTCAGACAGGACTGTGTGACTGAACTGAACTGAACTGAAGTGAACACCTGATCTAATCACTGTCACCCTGGCAGTGCTCATGGGACTTTAGGAGTCATATTAGGCAGCTCTGAAGAGCCTCCTAATTGCCTGGAACCACTGCCGGTTTTCTGCCTTGATTCTGCCACCCTCTTGCTCTTCCGAGCTGGTCACAGCATTACCGAGTCCAAGCTTGCTCTGCTGACCACACGACAGGCCAATGAATCCGAGAGACGAGGTGTCGAGGCAAGGAAGAGACTTTAAACCGGGGAGCCAGCAGACCGAGAAGTGGCAGGCTAGCGCCTCAAAATAACCATCTTATTGGGGTCTGGATGCCAGGTTCATTTATAGGTCAGAGAGGAAGAAGCAATGAGGAACTAAAATTAAAGGGTAGAAGAGAGAAGGCAAGGCAGTGGGGAACTGAAGTGAAAGGGTCTTCAGTCTCGCAAAACATCTCCAAGGGAATGTCCCGCCTTCGTAAGGGCAGTGTTCATCTCTCCTAGTCACAGGTGGACAGGGACAGACTTACCTCTCCTTCAGCTAAACAAAGGCACTTTGGTTTACAGTCAAGCTGACGGGCAGGGTCTTCCAGTTCAGTTCAGTTCTGTTGCTCAGTCGTGTCCGACTCTTTGCGACCCCATGAACTGCAGCACGCCAGGCCTCCCTGTCCATCACCAACTCCCGGACTTCACTCAAACTCATGTCCATCGAGTCGGTGATGCCATCCAACCACCTCATCCTCTGTCATCCCCTTCTCCTCCCGCCTTCAGTCTTTCCCAGCATCGGGGTCTTTTCCACTGAGTCAGTTTTTCACATCAGGAGGCCAAAGGATTGGAGTTTCAGCTTCAGCATCAGTCCTTCCAACGAATACTCAGGATTGATCTCCTTTAGGATGGACTGGTTGGATCTCCTTGCAGTCCAAGGGACTCTCAAGAGTCTTCTCCAACACCACAGTTCAAAAGCATCCATTCTTTGGCGCTCAGCTTTCTTTAGAGTCCAACTCTCACATGCATACCTGACTACTGGAAAAACCAAGGAAGGGTCTTCCAGGCAAGCCATTGAGTGTGATGATAATATTAAAAGCAAGTCAAAGGAATATTTCCAACATGGAGTCAGAATTGGCTTCCTCCCTGCAACAAGAGCAGTTCCGTGGTGTGCCTCAGTCTTCAACGCACCGGGGCTTAGAATTTTGGTAACCAGGGTCGGGCCCACTCCGGAGGTGCTGAGCCAGATTCAGACTAGAAGCAGAGCGCACTTTCTGTCTGCTACACTTCCCCACCATCAGAGACTCCGAACAGGAGGCTCACCGCAGATTCATCCCAGGGAAGGGTTAAAGCACCCAGAGCTCTGAGACAGCCAGCGTGCCCCCTCGGTCTGTTCTTCCAGGATGCCCTGCTCACCCAGACCCTGGAGAGGAACCAAATCAACAGCATGCAGACAGGCAGAGCAGCTGACCAGAGAAAGCATGCTCTGAGGCCCTCACCCCAGGGTACGTGCTGAGCTGCTCAGTCATGTCCAAAAAAAGAATGCAAAATGATCACCACGAGTGCCTGCCTGCTGCTGCCTGTTTCTGCCATGTCTGACTCTGTGCAACCCCATGGACTGTAGCACCCCGGGCTCCTCTGTCCCTGGGGTTCTCCAGGCAAGAATACTGGAGTGGGTCGCCATGCCGTCCTCCAGGGGATCTGCCCGATCCAGGGATCAGACCTGTGTCTCTCATGTCTCCGTCATTGGCAGATGGGTTCTTTAGCACTGGCTCCACCTGGGAAGCCCGAGTAGTGTGACTAATGTGTATAAAATAGATGATCCACAAGGACCCACCATATAACACAAGGAACTCTACTCAACACTCTGTAATGACCTATATGGGAAAAGAATCTGAAAACAAATGGCTGTATGTATAACCGAATCACTTCCTGTGCACCTGAAACTATCAAAGCACTGTAAATCAACTAAACTCCCTTATACAAATTAGATTAAAAAACATAAAAAACTTCCCATTTCCCAAACAATTATAAAGCCGAAGTCTTCATTTTTACAAAAGAATTACAAGGGTAAACAAAAGGACGAATGTATTATTTGTACTTCAATTGTCATGTAATCCTCAAAAATGAGTTTGTGCCATGCAATTTCTAATCAGTTACTATACATCAACAGTTAAACAAAAATGATTAGTGTATGTCAATTGGCTGAGACAACTCAGCAAGTAGGGGGGTACAAGAATGACAAAATTAGTTAGTTGCTTGTGTTGATAAAAATTAAATCTGTTAATGTCATAAAATCAACTAGTGTTTACTTAACAGTAAGAGCCAAGATTCTGAGAACAAAAAGGTTGAAGAGAACCTATATAAAATAGGAAAAGGATTAATAAGGCTTCCCAGGTGGCACCGGTGGTAAAGAACCCGCCTGCCAATGCAGGAGACGCAAGAGACATGAGCTCAATACCTGGATTGGGAAGATCCCTCGAGGAGTACGTGGCAACCCACTGCAGTACTCTCGCCTGGAGAATCCCATGGACAGAGGAGCCTGGGGGGCTACAGTCCATGGGGTCGCCAAGAGTCGGACACAACTTAAGCGACTTAGCACAGCCACAAAAGATTAACTGATGCAACCTTTTGGGAAGCTTCCCTAGTGGCTCAGAAGTTAAAGCATCTGCCTGCAATGTGGGAGACCTGGGTTCGATCCCTGGGTCAGGAAGATCCCCTGGAGAAGGAAATGGCAACCCACTCCAGTATTCTTGCCTGGAGAATCCCATGGACAGAGGAGCCTGGTAGGCTACAGTCCATGGGGTCGCAAAGAGTCGGGCACGACTGAGCAACTTCACTTTTATTTTGGGAAACCACTATTTTCAGTAATAATTTGCTATTGTTTGTAATAAATATGCAACTACTGACAAAAAATTAAATCTGTTAATGTGTCAGCCTTCAATTCCCAACTTTTAAGAATTTAACTGAAAATTCTATAGATGCAAATTAATAGTACTGCTTGAACCTCTTGAGAAACTCCATGTATTACTTGGCTGGCTTTTACACTTGAATCAAATTTTAAATAGCTTTCCAAAGTGTTTGGAAGATTTTTCTTTTCTTTTCTTTTTTTTTTTTTTTGTAAAGAAGACAAACTGGCTGCCGAAAATCTGTGACTTTGGGTCAGTGGGAAGCAATTAATCAAGACATGTTTGAATAAAAGTCATTAAATGCCTTATCACACAAGACATGCTTAAGACATAATGATTATCAGTAAGTATAAATGTGAACAAATGGCCTAAAAACGTCAGTGGCATCCCATTAACTTCTGTAAATGGCCCTTAGACACGTTTCCCATCTGTATCTACATTCATACCAGCAATACACATTTGAGTTCAGAAAAATCCCTCAAGTATGTTGATATTTAAATAGAAAATTAGGCTTCTCTATGTGTTTTAATTGAGCACAAGTGAGACCTTTGGCAGCATTATTGCTGAATGTGTTTGAACTTGTCTTTTCATCTGTGTTTGTAAAGTTTGGAAAATAATTACTTGACACTAGACTTGAAGTGTGTGTGTGTGTCTCACGGTTCCTCATCCTTTGAGAAAGTTATCTCCTTCAATACGCAGCGGTCAGACTGTATCAAGTGCTGCAAGAGCGCACGTGCGTGTGCGCCCCTTCCCTTCAGTCGCGTCCGACTCTTCGCCACCCCGTGCCCTGCAGCCCCGCCAGGCTCCTCTGTCCATGGGATTCTCCAGGCAAGAACACTGGAGGGGGTTGCCGGGGCCTTCTGCAGGGGACTGAGGCGGGTCTCCGGCATCGCAGGCAGGTTCTTCACCATCTGAGCCAGCAGGGAAGCCCTGACTGCAGAACCGATGCAGCCAACCCCGCTCCTCCCAACACAAGCTGCTGGGACCCGTCACCCAGGACTCGTTTTCTCCATGGCCTGTTCTCTTAGTCAGCTGCTCCTGCAAAATACATGCACACACACCCCACACACGACACACACACTCCACACATGACACACACACCCCACAGATGACATACACACCACACACACGACACGCAGCCCATATACACAACCCATACGACACACATTCCACACAGCCCACACACGACACACACAGCCCACACATGACACACATTCTACACACATCCCACGCACGACACACACACTACATACATCACACACACACCCCACAGATGACACACACACCACACACACGACACGCAGCCCACATACACAACCCACACACGACACACGCACCACACACATGACACACACACTCCACACATGACACACACACCCCACAGATGACATACACACCACACACACGACACGCAGCCCACATACACAACCCACACAACACACATTCCACACAGCCCACACACGACACACACACCCCATACATCACACACACACCCCACACATGACACACACACCACACACACCACACACAGCCCACATACACAACCCACACACGACACACATTCCACACACACACCACACACACCACACACACACCACACACACCACACACACAACACACACAATACACAGATGACAGACACAGCCCACACACAACACACACACCCCACAGATGACACACACACCCCACACGCAACACACACAGCCTACACACACCACACACACACAACACACACACCCCACAGATGACACACACACGACACACACAACACACACACAACACATACAACACAGACATGACACACACAACCCACACACAACACACACAGCCCACACATGACACACACACCACACATACCACACACCCCACATGCAACACACACAGCCCACACATACCGTACACACCACACACACCACACACATACCACACACACCACACACACCACATACACAACACACACATCACATACACAACACACACAACACACACAACACACACACAACACACACACCCCACACACGACACACACACCACACCACACACACCACACACACACCCCGCACACAACACACACAGCCCACACACATAGCACACACACAACACACATGACACACACAGCCCCCACACACACCACACACATGACACACACACTCCACATATGAGACACAAACTCTACACATGACACACACCCCACAGATGACACACCACACACACAACACGCAGCCCACATACACAACCCACACACCCAACACATGACACACACACCACACACACCACACACACCACACACACAACACAGACATGACACACACACCCCACACGCAACACACACAGCCCACACATACAACACACACACCACACACATGACAAACACAGCCCACACATGACACCCACACCCCACATATGGCACACACACCCCACACACTGCACACCCACACCCCACATACAACACACACACACCACACATGACCACACACACCCCACACCCACGACACACACACCATGCACACCACAAATACACCACACACAATCCACACAGCAGAAACACCCAAAACACACTACACACACATGACACACACCCCACACACATGACACACACATTCCACACATGACACACACAGCCAACACATGACACACAACCCACACACACAGTACATATACCACACACATGACACACACACCACATGCAAGCACAAACAGAATACTACACACACACAGAGGCACACACACATGCTTTATCTGAGTACTGACAGCTCTAAATGTTTTCTTTCCTGTAAGTGCTGACCTTTTCCAAGTTTACCTATAAAAACCGTGTACGTAGTGTCAAGCAGCCCAGAAAGACATAAAGAGCAGCGGGGAAGTAAACCAGAGCACCAGGCACACTATGACTGGTAAAGAGAAGAGTTTGAAGTTGAACAGGAGGCCGGCTTAAGCGTGACCCATGGATACGAGTCCACAGTGTGCAAAACCAAAACCCTTCACACAGTGGGCACTGGGCCAGACCCAGACTGCTCCAGAGCATCGCGAGAGGCCAGGAGACAGCAAAGGGTGGAAAGGAGCAGGACACGCGGAAGCTACCTAGAAAGAGACCGTGCTGGGTTATCAGGTTTGTGGGAGAAAATCATTAGTGCATTTAAGAGAATGTGGGTTTGCCTTGCAAATCATTACTGTTTTAAGGGATTTGAAAGGCAAAGGGTAATTAAATCTCAGCATGAGTCTCCTGAGCTCAATTAAGGGGAAAAAAAAAATCTCCCACAATCTCAGGGGAGCACTTCCATGCCTCCAACAGGAAAGAAAATGTCTGGTGCCACCAGCACGTGCCCCAGAGGCAGACGAGTCTCCATCTGACAGTTGGAAGACCTCATGCCCAGCCTTACACCTCTAGACTTCCCTGCCCTGGTGCTCCCGCCAGTAGGTGTGAGTGCAGAGAGGCGATGGGTGGAGAGAGCCAGAGACTCAAGCGAAGCCAGCCACAGCTCCCTGCCTGTGCTGGAAGCTTCCTGTCCACTCCCTCCTGCCCACAGTCATGCTGACAGCCTCCAGTGGTCCTTAGGCAGCCCAGTTCAGTTCACTTCAGTCGCTCAGTCATGTCTGACTCTGCGACCCTGTGGACTGCAGCAGGCCAGGCCTCCCTGTCCATCATCAACTCCCAGAGCTTGCTCTAACTCATGTCCATAGAGTCAGTGATTCCATCCAACCATCTCATCCTCTGTCGTCCCCTTCTCCTCCTGCCCTCAATATTTCCCAGCATCAGGGTCTTTTCCAATGAGTCAGCTCTTCACATTAGGTGGCCAAAGGATTGGAGTTTCAGCTTCAGCATCAGTCAGCCCAGACCAGGCCTTTGCTCAACCCACGTTCACTCTCTGTCCTTCACTCGGCAACTGTTACAGGCGAGCTGCTCTGTGACCTGGCGGGGCGGGACACTTCCTAGTCAGCTGCTTGAAGCCTTCCACCATGTGCATCTCTCCTAAAGCTATTTCATCTTTTCTTCTGGGGACACTAGCCTCCTGCGTGTGGCTGCGTCAAAAGGGCCGCACTGGAAAAAGAGAAGCATCAGCATGGAAGAGGAGAAAACGGTGGGTGGTGAGATGATGCCCATCAACTCGGAGATGGCTGTGGTTCGCTCTACTAGTAATTCAGCTCCAAGGGGACACTGAGTCAACTCTTCGCATGAGATGGCCAAAGTACTGGAGTTTCAGCTTTAACATCATTCCCTCCAAAGAAATCCCAGGGTTGATCTCCTTCAGAATGGACTGGTTGGATCTCCTTGCAGTCCATGGGACTCTCAAGAGTCTTCTCCAACAACACAGTTCAAAAGCATCAATTCTTCAGCACTCAGCTTTCTTCACAGTCCAAGTCTCACATCCATACATGACCACTGGAAAAACCATAGCCTTGACTAGATGGACCTTTGCTGGCCAAGTAATGTCTCTGCCTTTCAACATGCTGTCTAGGTTCTTCCAAGGAGTAAGCGTCTTTTAATTTCATGGCTGCAGTCACCAGTTTCCACTAAAAATTGGTCATGTTTGTTGCTTTATCATGAAGTCAATGGCACTCCACTCCAGTACTCTTGCCTGGAACATCCCATGGATGGAGGAGCCTGGTGGGCTGAGTCCATGGGGTCGCTGAGGTCAGACACGACTGAGTGACTTCACTTTCACTTTTCACTTTCATGCATTGGAGAAGGAAATGGCAGCCCACTCCAGTGTTCTTGCCTGGAGCATCCCAGGGATGACGGAGCTTGGTGGGCTGCCGTCTATGGGGTCGCACAGAGTCGGACATGACTGAAGCGACTTAGCAGCAGCAGTTGCTTTATCAAGTTTGCTGTTGATGTTCTTTAGTCGCTAAGTCACGTCCTACTCTTTGCAACTCCATGGATTGTAGTCTGACAGGCTCCTCTGCCCATGGGGTCCTCCAGGCAAGAACACTGCAGTGGGTTGCCATGCCCTCCTCCAGGGGATCTTCCCGACCCAGGGGATCGAACCCACGTCGCCTATGTCTTCTGCATTGACAGGTGGGTTCTTTAGCACTAGTGCCGCCTGGGAAGCCACAAAAACACCTCCTATCTGGACCTTTGCAGAGACACTGCTGACCACTCTGTTCCGTGATACACAGAACAGGTGAAGTGAAGTCGCTCAGTCATGTCTGACTCTTCGTGACCCCATGGACTGTAGCCCGCCAGGTTCTTCCGTCCGTGGGATTTTCCTGGCAAGAGTACTGGAGTGGGTTGCCACTTCCTTCTCCAGGGGATACACAGAATATTGCTGTTTCAATCCTGGGAAAGAACAAAGTCCACTTCTCTCAGGGAAGCTGAGGAAACCAAGAGGGAAAATGTCTGAGCACGTCCTAGGACTCTCAGAGATAGTCTAACTTGCCTCTTCTTTACCCCTTGCTGTTGTTGTTATTGTTGAGTCACTGAGTCGTATCTGGTTGTGCAACCCTATAGAACGCGGCACACCAGGCTTCCCTGTCCTTCACCATCTCCCGGAGCTTGCTCAAACTCATGTCCATCGACTCAGGGATGCCATCCAACCATCCCATCCTCTGTTGCCCTCTTTCTTCTCCTTCCTCCCTGCCCTTTTCCGAACACCACTCTCAAGGACATGCCCTCTAGGACCCAGAGGCATCACAACCATGCGACTCCTTCTCATGACATCGCTACCCTGTGGGTCCTCGCCGTCTGTCTAGATAGACCCCAGCTCCAGGCCATCCTGTCATTCACATCCTCATACCAGAGAAGGAGGGGTACCAGTGCTGGAGTTGACCTCGGCCCCTTCTTAACTTGCCAGCGCAGGGCCTTCTCCCCCAGATGTTTGCCACTGGGAATGGCCTTACACACGGGGACAAGGCTTTTAAAAGTGGGAAGAGCAAAGAGGTTGGTTTTAACCAGCAAGAGTCTAAACAGCCTCCATGGACACATTGCTGAGCACCAAGCCCAGCTCCCCCCTCGCCTCACAGGACCGCCAAGAAGCTGTATACACAGTGAGGAGATGAGTCCAGTGGCTCTCACTTGGGTACCCCAGATCCTCCAGAACCCCAGGATGCTGGGTCCATCACTAATCAGCGCTGTGATGAGCAGCTGGCGGACACACAGGCTACTCCTTGGCTTTGGAGAGTGCTAACGGTTCATCCTCCTAACTCATGTGGACTGTTAGATTTTTTTGACAAAAGCCACATCTCAGGGACTGTGATTTGCCCCAGAACACTCTTCTTAGTGAAGTGAAAGTTACTCAGTGGTGTCTGACTCTTTGTGACCCCATGGGTTATACAGTCCATGGAATTCTCCAGGCCAGAATACTGGAGTGGGTAGCCGTTCACTCCTCCAGGGGATCTTCCCAACCCAGGGATGGAACCCAGGTCTCCTGCATTGCAGGTGTATTCTTTACCAGCTGAGCCACCAGGGAAGCCCAAGAATACTGGAGTGGGTAGCCTATCCCTTCTCCAGCAGATCTTTCTGACCCAGGAACTGAACTGGGGTCTCCTGCATTGCAGGCAGATTCTTTACCAGCTGAGCTATCAGGGAAGTCCCAACACTGTTCTTGGGCAAACATTATAACTTCTAAAGTGATAGTCACCCAGTCCTGTCCGACTCTTTGTGACCCCGTGGACTGTGGTACACCAGACTCCTCCTCTGTCCATGGGATTCTCCAGGCAAGAATACTGGAGTGGGATGCCATTTCCTTCTCCAGGGGATCTGCCCCACCCAGGAGTTGAACCCGGGTCTCCTGCATTACAGGCAGATTCGTTATAACTTCTACTGCTCCAAAAATGAAACTAATGTCCCACAGAGCTGCCCAAAGGCCAACATACTGGCTGATGTCACGAGCTCTTACCTAACCTGGTTTTCGTCTGTCAGCTGTCTTCTATTACAGGACAAAATTCTTCAACCTACTAACATAACATGGTCATGGATGCTGGCAGGTTTTTGAAGTTTTTGATTGGGATTTTAAAAAAATCTAAAAATCAAGGAAGAGAGGGATGAAAAGATGGAAGAAAGGAGAGAGAGAGAGGATAGAGAGAGAAACCAAGACAGAGAAATCAGCAAGACAAGGAGAGACAGAGAGATCAAACCTACGCAGAAAGAATCACATGGGGCCCAAAGTCTTTCACCCGTCGGTTAATCCCCATCACGCACAGGACTCCACGACCTTCAAAGTGAGCCTGGCCCATGCTGTGTAAAAGGGATCAGCGTTAAGACAGCTGTAGGTAAACTTTCCCCAAGAAAAGAAAACAAGCGCAGGAGAACATAAGGCTTTTTTTTTGCTTCATCCGAGGAATCGAACAATGACTCGAGAAGCACCCATCAAAATCAAAGATGACGGCAGCTTCAAAGCTTCCAAGAAGATCAAAGGCAGAGAGAAATGAGAAGTAAAAGACGGCAGGGAGAGGGTCCTTGCAGCCAAACGTGAAGCCGTAATAACCATTAACTCCAGTAAGTTCACTGCTGCTTGTAAAATCAGCTTTGAGGCCTCTCCTAGGGAGCTCTAGGCAAAACCCTTTAGCACAAACAAAAAATGAGGCGTTTTAGCAAAAACAGTGCAATCAAACTCTACTGGCAGACAGCTTTCAGGACATTATCTTGTCTTGCTCCCAGCCTAGAAAGACTGTCCTGCTGGACTTCATATATTCTAAATTGAATTTCACTAGAGAGCCCCAGAGTCTGGGAATATTTTCAGTTAGATCACAGTGGAAGGTTTTTTAAAAAAATTTTTATTAAACTTGCTTTACAATGTTGTGTTAGTTTCAACTGTACAGAAAAGTGAATGAGCTATACATATACATTTATCCCCTCTGTTTCGGATTTCCTTCCCATTTAAGTCAGAGTAGAAGGGTTTTGAACTCAATATATTTACCTAGGTGGTAAATACCTAGGTGGCGTTGCAAAATGTGACTTTCGACAACCTCGCCAAATGCTGGAAAGAAGAAAGAAATGGCAGGGAAATGACTCTTACATTCTTAGAATCTGATGACTGATTTCTGTATAGTTGGTCAGAAGCTGTCTCTGCCTCATTCTGCTGCATAAATTACAAAATATTTCTCCCCTTCAACTCATGTCTTCCAGAATACTCGAGCTATGCAACTACACAGAAGTAATCCATAGTATTTGAGTGGCGTGGTTTCACATAGTTAGTTGGACATAGGTGAGCGATTATGCCTGGTTATGGATGAAACTCACAGGTCCTCGTACAAAGAAAAATTTTCAGGACGATGGTGTGTTGACCCAACGACTGTGCAAAGCACTGCTTATAATACAATCTCCATTTCTTTTTGTTTTTTTTTTTTGCTCTGGAAACATCGTTTCCAAATGAAGTCTGGAACACCACTTTAGGGACTAGGACTCCCTCTAAGTCCAAGACAGCATCTGCCCCAGCATGAGTGCTTGTAAGGGAACACAGAGAAGGAAGTCAAGGATATGGCATAGTCCTTGCCAGAACAAATAAAATGTCCAATAAAATGCTGCCTGAAAACTAGTTCCTCAGAACGCTTACTGACAAGAGAAGACACACACACTTTGAATCTCACCCACCCCCTCTCTCCATCCTTCCTGTGTGTAAAATAGGTGTTTCCTGCTGCCCCAAAAATAGCCCTAGATACTTGAAGGGAGTGACAGAGGATGAGATGGTCAGATAGCATCACTGACAAATGGAGGCAAATTTGAGCAAACTCTGGGAGACAGTGAAGGACAGAGGAGCCCGGCGTGCTGCAGTCCCTGGCATCACAAAGAATCCGATACTTAGCAGCTGAACAGCAAAAACTGGAGTGGCAGTTTCCACCTAAATAGAAAACTTGATCATTCGAACCCAGGTCCCAAGTATGAGGTCCATAAGAATGAGTCTTCCCAAATACTTTTCCTATGGCTTCATTCCTGTAGAATGTCCAGTGCTGGAGCTACAGACTCATGCAAACACACACGCACACCCGACGTAATAAACAGAAAGGTCCAAAACAACCTTACCAAGTGTCTGTGTGCGTGGGTGTGTGACTCGCTCCGTCGCTCAGTGTCCAAGTCTTTGCGACCCTATAGACTGCAGCCCGCCAGGCTCCTCTGTCCATGGGGTTTCCCAGGCAAGAAGACTGGAGCGGGTTGCCATTCCCTTCCTCAACAAAGTGTCTATACTTGTGGTCGAGGTATTGCGTCACCCTGAATCCTGTCGAGGCCTACTTTACTTGTACTTTCTCCACACCTAAATACCACCAAAGTATACCTGTATATACCTCAGTGAGCATTGTATTCCTGCATTTGTTATTTTGGGTTGCTACATTCAGGCTACTTCTATAAAGCACACTCAGGTTTGCCAGCCCCTAAAGCCTTCGGCTCCCCTAACGGTAAAGCACGTGCCTGCAGTGAAGGAGACCTGGGTTTGACCCCTGGGTTTCAATGATCCCTTGGAGAAGGGCATGGCAACCCACTCCAGTATTCTTGCCTGGAGAATTCCATGGACAGAGGAGCCCGGTGGGCTATAGTCATGGGGTCGCAAGGAGTTGGACACGACTGAGCAACTAAGACACACACATGCAGCATTGACTTTTCAGAAAAGCTATGTTCTCCACAAATATTCTACTCTGTGTTTGTTCCCCTGAAACAGGTTAAAGAGTTAAAAAAAAACCTGGCTGATTTTTAATGCGACCAGCTTTACAAAAGCAGATGGTGTATGACCCAGCTAATTAGGTAACATGGAAAGAATCTCATTTCAAAAATAAAGCTATCCTTTGATTAAACCTTCTATAAATCAGTTAACCAGCCATAAAGATGAGTCTCCCAAGGTTTTCTCTCCCCCTGATAGCATCAATCATGTTGCTTCCCTTTCTCTGCCTCATTCCTTCTGACCTTGGGTCATTTCTCCCCGTATTTAGCGACCCTAAGACCAAAAAAGCGGCGGCGTGATGACTGAGTGCAGTATCAGTAAATACTCACGTTAAAAAAAAAATGGACGGAACAACCAGAGGGCAAAACCAAAAGTGCATGCACCGTATTGACGGCGAACTCCAGTGACACCAAGTAGCCACACTCCCTAAACCACAAGATGTAGGAACCAGCGGCTGTGTGAGAGGGAGCTCGGGGAAGCCTGGGGTCCCCACAGACCCGGGAGGAGGAGAACCCCTCCGAAGAGCCAGCAGGTTCGCACTGGTGAGTATAGTAAGCCAATCTGAGGTCAGCAGCTGGAACTGAGATAGATCTTGTTCAACTCAGCAGCAAATGGGCACAAGACATCCATGCGGGTCTGAAGACATCCCTGCATGTCTGAAAGGGCTTGGGCAGTCTGGCCCCCAAACTCTTCGAACCAGCCCACTAGCTTCCCTTCAGGGAGAGGGTCCCCTCAGTGGAGTTCAACTCAAACTGAGTGAGATGCCAAAAAGAGAGGCAAAAAGAATAGGGAACAAATTCATCGTTATTTTTAACATGAAAACAACCGAACAGGGAGACGGGGGAAGCTACAAAGTAACTGCAACAGCTTCTAAAAGTTGAAGGAAACTAACTTTGTGAAACTGAACAATAGAACAGGGATCACAGCTGAGTCTGATTCAAATTTACTGTAAGAAAAGAAAGAATGTGAAGCAGAGTAACATCGTGACAGACCAAAAAAAAAAAAAAAAAAGGCCAGAAAATGCATCTTCATAAATCACTTGCAAACGACAATTTGATATTTCAAAAAGAGCTAAAAGGCACTAATCAAAATGACACATAAAAGAACAACATAAATCAGAAACAGAAAGTCTCAGAAATCAGATGACAGAACTGAAGACAACTATAAATAACAAGAAAAAAAAAAAAGGAAAAACTAGGGGAAAGGATATATATAATCATGACTGATTTGCATTGTGGTATGGCAGAAACCAACAAATAATTGAAAAGCAATTTTCCACCCATTAAAAAACAAATAAATTTTTTAAAATAAAAAAAAACTAGGAAAAAATATGAGAATAAGAAAGAAATAATGGCTTATGAGAAATAAAAGGAAATTTTCAAATTTAAAAAAAAGTTTGAAGAGATACAAGGATTTGAGACAAAGTGACAAGTAGCTACATTAGCAGCGAAGACCCAATATGCTGACAACAGAAATCCCTGGAGAAGGAAACTGAAATAAGAACAAAACAAAACAAAATACTAAAAATGATAATTAAAGAAAAAAATTTCGAAATAAAGGTTTGAAGTGACATAGGAAACGGCAACCCACTCCAGTATTCTTGCCTCGAGAATCCAAAGGACAAAGAAGCCTGGTGGGCCACAGTCCGTGGGGTCACAAAGAGTTGGACATGACTGAGCAACTCACACTCACATTTAAAGAGGAGCAAAATCTCTAAGTATATTGATTTAGAACAGCCCACGTGGAAGAAAAGCTACGATAAACCTAAACAGCGTGTTTAAAACTAAAGACATCGCTTTGTCTACAAAGGCCCACTTAGTCAAAGCTATGGTTTTTCCAGTAGTCACGTTCAGATATAAAAGTTGGACCATAAAGAAGGCTGAGCACCAAAGAACTGATGCTTTGGAACTGTGGTGTTGGAGAAGACTCTTGAGAGTCCCTCAGACTGCAAGGAGATGAACCCAGTCCATCCTAAAGGAAATCAATCCTGAATATCCATTGGAAGGACTGATGCTGAAGCTGAGGATCCAATATCCTGGCCCCCACCTGGGGAGAAGAACCAACTCATTGGAAAAGACCCTGATTCAGAGAAAGATTGAGGGAAGAAGAAGAAGGTGATAGACGATGACATGGTTGGATGTCATCACTGAATCAGTGGACCTGAGTTTGAACAAACCACATGACAGTGGAGGACAGAGGAGCCTGGAGTGCTGCAGTCCATGGGGTCAAGGAGAGTCAGACATGACTCAGCAACTGAACAGCCACAACGTGAAGATATAGCCCAGTAAAACTTCTGAATCGTTACAGAAAAAGAATCAGGAGCCTTACAGGCAAAACTAGAGAGGGACAGATAATGGAAATAAATTTAGATCATGACCTGACTTTGACATCAAGGCTTTAGTTCAATATAAATGGAGTAATGTATCTAAAATACTCAGGGACAGTAAATAGAACCCAAGGTCTTTATATGCAGCAAGCTGAAACGAACATAAAGCTACTGGTGAGCCTTAAATATTGCTGCATTGTGAATGGTACTCAAAAACCGACTGACAGTTAAAAGGCAGAGAGTATAGCAAGTATTGGCCGTACCCTCAGACAATGTAAATACACTACAGCTATTTTAAAAATGAAGGAAGAGTGAGGTCAGCAGGAACTTCCCTGGTGGGTCCACTGGTTAAAAATCCATGCGGAGGACATAAGTTTAATACCTGGCTGAGGACCTAAGACCCCACAAGCTTTACAGTCATGCAGAAAAATTTAACATTTTTAGTAAACATATTGGTGATGGTGGTGGTAAGCAAAAGTATCATATTGATACTGTTGTGTGTGTGTGATGTAAGATAAAACAGATGCGTAATTATATGTATATTTTTAGTAAAATATAGCTGATTTTAAATAAAGTGTGTTCGTTTCTGGTATATAACAAACTGACTCAGTCATCCATCAGTTCAGTTCAGTTCAGTCGCTCAGTCGTGTCCGACTCTTTGCGACCCCATGAATCGCAGCACGCCAGGCCTCCCTGTCCATCACCATCTCCGGGAGTTCACTCAGACTCACGTCCATCGAGTCAGTGATGCCATCCAGCCATCTCATCCTCTGTCGTCCCCTTCTCCTCCTGCCCCCAATCCCTCCCAGCATCAGAGTCTTTTCCAATGAGTCAACTCTTCCCATGAGGTGGCCAAAGTACTGGAGTTTCAGCTTTAGCATCATTCCTTCCAAAGAAATCCCAGGGCTTTTCTCCTTCAGAATGGACTGGTTGGATCTCCTTGCAGTCCAAGGGACTCTCAAGAGTCTTCTCCAACACCACAGTTCAAAAGCATCAATTCTTCGGCACTCAGCCTTCTTCACAGTCCAACTCTCACATCCATACATAACCACAGGAAAAACCACAGCCTTGACTAGATGGACCTTAGTCAGCAAAGTAATGTCTCTGCTTTTGAATATACTATCTAGGTTGGTCATAACTTTTCTTCCAAGGAGTAAGCATCTTTTAATTTCATGGCTGCAGTCACCATCTGCAGTGATTTGGGAGCCCCCAAAAATAAAGTCTGACACTGTTTCCACTGTTTCCCCATCTATTTCCCATGAAGTGATGGGACCAGATGCCATGATCTTCGTTTTCTGAATGTTGAGCTTTAAGCCAACTTTTTTGCTCTCCTCTTTCGCTTTCATCAAGAGGCTTTTTAGCTCCTCTTCACTTTCTGCCATAAGGGTGGTGTCATCTGCATATTTGAGGTTATTGATATTTCTCCCGGCAATCTTGATTCCAGCTTGTGTTTCTTCCAGTCCAGCGTTTCTCATGATGTGCTCTGCATATAAGTTAAATACGCAGGGTGACCATATACAGCCTTGACGTACTCCTTTTACATATATTCTTTTCATATTCTTTTTCATTATAGATTATTACAAGATAATAAATACAGTTCCTTATGCTAGACAGTAGGATATTTTTGTTTATTTATTTTATGTATAGTAGATCGTATCTGTGGTGTTGCAAAAGACTCTTGAGAGTTCCTTGGACTGCAAGGAGATCCAACCAGTCCATCCTAAAGGAAATCCGTCCTGCGTATTCATTGGAAGAACTGATGCTGAAGCTGAAACTCCAATCCTTCATGCGAAGAGTTGACTCATTGGAAAAGACCTGATGCTGGGAAAGATTGGGGGCAGGAGGAGAAGGGGATGACAGAGGATGAGATGGCTGGATGGCATCACTGACTCGATGGACATGAGTTTGGGTGAACTCCGGGAGTTGGTGATGGACAGGGAGGCTTGGCGTACTGTGGTCCATGGGGTCGCAAAGAGACACGACTGAGCGGCTGAACTGAACTGAATGCCACGAGAGCCAAGTGGAAGAGGAAGCGAACATGCAGGCTGAAGCCCAACAGAAGAAAGACAAGGTTGAGGCTCAAGTCCAACGTGTGCACCCGTGGAAGCTACGGAAGCAGAGACGAGGCACTGCACGCCTGCTCTCTGGACCTTGTCTCGGTGGGTCTGGAACCCCTCTGACGGGTCTCATCACCTCCACCCCCTTCGAGAGACCCGTCTTGCACGTCTCAGAGCAGTCCCTTTCGGTCCCCTGCCCTGGACCTGTGATCCTGTGGACTGGGTCTCTTCTCGGTTGCGGCTGAATGGACCCTGCATGCAACAACTCTTGCATTTTGCTGTCTCAAAGAGAAAAATCCGCATAGTATGTATGTGGAGGTACGCGAATGGGGTGTGCCTTGGAAGGGGCATAGTTGGTTGATGTTCTACCAACATCTTTACAAGGGTGCTTGCCATGTAATCTTTATGCACTTTGTGGGGAAAAGGGGCCACTTTTCTGTAATTATATCTCAGTTTACAATGAAAACCTGAGTTTCCAAGGTAAAATAAAGATCATAATCATGTCACCTCAAATTCTTAAGGCAAAGGGACAGTCAGAGGTCAGAACTACTAGAAGAAGATCTGGGGTGAAGCCGGGACTGGAGTCCCGTGGTGGTGAGCGGGGTGGACTGGCTGAGAAATTCAGGAATCCGGAATCCCCGGGGTGGGGAGGCAGGGGAGGTGTGCAGACTGGGAGGGAGCGCAAAGCATCAGCACCGCGTTAGGGAAAGCGTTAGGGAAATGTAGGCTCAGGTTCCCAGGGACAGAAGCGTCCATCGCTAGCTGAAGGAGGGCAAGGCGGAGAAAGACAACACGGCAGAACGCCTTAAGTATAGGGCTACACCTCATCCCAGCCACATCCAGTACTGACGAGCTACAAACAGGCTGTACATATAAAAGCACTTTGAAAGGAAAAGACGTTCTGTAAGATGACGTGTTTTTAGAGAACTGTGATCATTTTTTTTTTGAAGAAGAAGAGGTGTGTGAGAACTTTCCTGGAGGGACCCGAAATGAGTGTCTTGCGGTAGAACAGCCTCCCATCACTCTTCCTGATTCAGACTGTGTGGTTTGGTCATCACGTCCTCCTGGCCCGGTCTGTCCCTGGGACTGTCTGCCACATACCGACCCGGCCACCCCTGCAGTGGCCAACACGAGGGGCTCACACTGACCCCTGCGCTCCAGGGCACACGTTGACAATACCTTGGGTCCTGCCTCATCAGGCACCTTTGACTTGTAAGATAACACACGCACCACTGTTGTTCAGTTGCCAAGCCGTATCCAACTCTTTGCGAACCCATGAGTGTAGCACACCAGGCTTCCCTGTCCGTCACCATCTCCCAGAGTCTGCCCCAACTCATGCCCGTTGAGACAGTGAGGCCGTCCAACCATCTCATCCTCTGATGCCTCTTTCTCCCTTTTGCCTTCAATCTTTCCCAGCCTCAGGGTCTTTTCCAATGAGTCAGCTCTTTCACAGCAGGTGGCCAAAGTATCGGAGCTTCAACTTCAGCATCAGTCCTTCCAGTGAATATTCAAGACTGATTTCCTTTAGGGTGGACGGGTTGGATCTCCTTGCAAGAAGATCAAAGTCAGGCACTGCCTCAGGACGTATTTGGGCAAGCCACGGTCCCCTCGTCCTTGTCTCTGCTTCCCTGGGATTTTGCTCCTCAATAAAACATTTCTACATAATCTCCGGGCTCAAGCTACACTTTCGAGAAAAATAGGACTCCCAAGACCGTTGGGACCAACAGTGCCTCAGAAAGTCGACCCTCAGGAGAGGATTTTGAAAGTGGGTAAACCTGTCTGAGAGCAACAGGGACCTGATCACTGATCATAAACACGGTGGTGACCATTCCTGGTGTGGAGCAGCATCGTAAGCGCTAAGGCGTCACTGTGGTTAGCGGAGACGAGACACAGGCGGAAGGCGAGCTTTGCAGAGGGCTCAGTGTAGTTACCACGATTGAGTGCAGGAGGAATTCTCCTGATGGCATTAGAAGCTTGGCAAGAAATGTACAGGCTCAGGGAAGCTAGTCATCAATTTAGGATGCTCAGTTCCAGCAACCACAGGGCCTGCCCTCCTGAAAATAAGGCCCAGGTTCTTATTTTCTGAGCAGCAGAGTTGCCAGAAGGATTGAAGGTGCAGCCTGACTCCTAAGTCAAAGCCAGTCAAAAACGCCAAAGTCGTTAAGACATCCAAGTCAAGAGTCATTCAGAAAAAGAAGTCATTTTTTTAAAAAGGCAAAAGTCATTAAAATCAAAGCTTTAATGAGAATACTGTGAGACTCTGAGTCAGCGACCCTCAGCTCCTCAGATTTCCTAGCTAAGAAAGAGCACTGTGCTTTTCCTAGGATCTGCGGCTCCTGGAAACCGATGCCGAGCAGAAAAGGGCCCTGTCATTTTCTGCTTTGTGCAGCGAGGCAACCTCACTGCTTAAATGTGGGAAAGGAGAAAAAAAGGGAAGAATCAGGAGGGGGTGGAGGATGTACAATGTCAAAGAACAGAAAACATACATGAAAAAGTAAATAGAAAGCGATTCAGGCGCTCACGAAGCCGAGAGAGGAGGAAAAGTCCATGGTAGACCTAAATTCATACAAAGACATCAAACTACACCCTGGTAGCCCAGCGGCTAAGACTCTGCACTTCCTATGCAGGGCGCACAGGTTTGGGAACTAAGATCCTACATGCTGGGCAGCGTGGCCAGAAAGTAAATAAGTTAAACAGGATGTAATACAAGCAAAACAGAGAGACAGGCAAACCAACTGGAGCAACTTAGCACAACCTTGATTCCTTCCCAGTAGCTTCTGAAAGACCCTTTCAAGTAATAACACTGACTCAAAAGGAGCAAGCTTCAAGTGTTAAGATAAGTACTAAGGACAAAGATCTATACAGTCAAAGCTACGGTTTTTCCAGTAGTCATGTATGGATGTGGAGTTGGACCACAAAGAAGGCTGAGCGCCAAAGAGTTGATGCTTTTGATCTATGGTGCTGGAGAAGACTCTTGACAGTCCCTTGGGCAGGAACAAGATCAAACCAGTCCATCCTAAGGGGCATCAGTCTGGAATATTCATTGGAAGGACTGATGCTGAAGCTGAAGCTCTAATACTTAGACCACATGATGGGAAGAACCGACTCATTAGAAAAGACCCTGATGCTGCGAAAGACTGAAGGCAAGAGGAGAAGGGGACGACAGAGGATGAGATGGTTGGATGGCATCACCGAGTCGATGGACATGAATTTGAGTAAGCTCCGGGAGTTCGTGATGGACAAGGAGGCCTGGCGTGCTGCAGTCCATGGGGTTGCAAAGAGTCAGACAAGACTGAGCGACTGAACAACGACTAGGGACGTAATGTACAGCATGATAAATATAATTAGCATATTTTATTATAAAATATTTTTTGATATAAAATAGACTGTATATTATATATGAAACTTAAGAGAAGAAACCCTAAGAGTTTGCATCACAAGGAAAATGTGCTTTCTATTTCTTTAACTTTGTATCTGAAATGATAGCTGTTTACTAAACTTACGTAATAATCATTTCATGAGGTATGTCAATCAATTTATTATGCTTTACCCCTAAATTTATATACTGCGATATGTCAGTAATATTACAATATAGTTGGAAGGAAAAAAGACAGAATCAGGGCATCAGGGTAAGCAACGGTGATTCTTTGGAAACCAGAGAGAGCACAAACTATTAATTGCTAATAATAAAATAAAATTACAAACTAAAAACACCACGGACTCAAATTTCTCTAATTATTACTTGGCCCCATGGAATGACATGAGCTTTTCTTTTAGGTGAATTTTTTTCGATCATCTTGTTTCAGAAGTCTGTCAGAAGTCGTTGCCGGGGCTTCCTGGGTGTTTCATGGTTCAGATTCCACCTGCTAATACAGGAGACACAGGTTCGAACCCTGGCCCGGGAAGATCCCACATGCCACACTGAGCCTGTGAGCCACAACTGCCAAGCCTGTGCTCTAGAGACCACAAGTCAAAAAATAACAATAATCACAAATTGCTGAAAGACACTCATCATACCCCAGCAAGGCACACATCTCTGAAAGGAAACAAAGACACGGATATTGGAAAATTATTTTCCTAGGCCCCATACAAATGCACACCATTGTCCTCTACATCCAAATCCGTGTGACACACTCATTGTGCATTTGCACACTCACCCTGAAGCAATCCTCTCCCAGGAAGGTATACGCCATAGCCTAAGATTGGAAGGACAGCTCAAGCACGTATCATCCCAGCAGGAAATATAAACCAATCTTTGGTACACTGATTTGTTCATAGCCCCCAAAGCAACCCGTCCATCAGCCAGTAGTCAGGACAGAGTTTAGGGCAATCTAGTGACGGGGGAGCCTGGTGGGCGGCACAGAGTCGGACATGACCGAAGCGACTTCGCAGCAGCGGCAGATGCCTTCCACCTGTATATTACGGCTGCCACGAGTTGCTCTAGAAGAGTTTGTCTCGCTTCATTCATGAAAGGATACAAGTTGATCCCTTTAAATAAAATAGAAGTTGGAGTCTTCCCCAAAGCTGTCCCGAATGCAGACTGCAAAGCTCACCATCTGGAGAATTTTTCTTCCCAACTCTCCACCACTTTGATCATCACGCCTACTAAACAAACAGGACTCTGATCAGAGCTCCAGGACAGAGCGCGTCCTGTTAGGGGATCCGAAGGGCAGGATATCCCTGAGATGAGCTGGAAGGCCTGAATTCTCTGGGGGCCAAACAGTCACGGGCTTCACAGCCCTGAGAAAGTGGAGGACGGACACGCTTTCCACCTAAGGATCGGCGTGCATTCCAGCTGCTCCTTAAAGAGAGGGAATTAAACTGTGTGGATCAGTCACACTTGACAACCTCCTGGAACCCGTCTGGGACGCAGCCAATCTCAGCAGAAGCTTCCTCGTACTCACCAAATATAATGGAAACTTCAGCCAGGAGCAATGCAAACCATATTTGGGGCTGACAAGAGCTGAAACACAGCCATGCTCCCTGCCAAGCTATCTTTGCTTTTTCATTACAGAGGCAGGCTTATCTGCTGCTTTCCCATGCCATTCTCCTGCAATAAACTAAAGAGTGGATATAAGTATATCATCTGAAATGTATATAAAGGGAAAATATATCTGCATGTCTTAAAAAGAGACACAAGACTCAGGTGGATATACCAGTGAGAGGAAGAGAAAGAAAGAGACTGAGATGTTTATACATAACTATATATATATATATATATGGGCTTCATATATATATATATATACACATATATATATGTATATGTATATATATATTGGGCTTCCCTGATAGCTAAGTTGGTAAAGAATCCACCTGCAATGCAGGAGAAACTGTTTCGATTCCTGGGTTGGGAAGATCCCCTGGAGAAGGGATAGGCTACCCACTCCAGTATTCTTGGGCTTCCCTGGTGGCTCAGCTGGTAAAGAATCCGCCTGCAATGCAGGAGACCTGGGTTTGATCCCTGGGTTGGGAAGATCTGCTTGAGAAGAAAGGAAAGGCTACCCACTCCAGTATTCTGGCCTAGAGAATTCCATGGACTGTATATATATATATATATACTTATATGTATATTTATGAAGGTTTCAAATTTCATTTTCGAAATTTATAGCGTACAGCATAGGGAATATACCCAATATTTTATAACCATAAATGGAGTCTAATCTTTAAACATTGTGAATCACACACACACACACACAAATTGTGAGTCACTATACTGTACCCCTGAAACATGTAATACTGTACATCAGCTGTACCTCACAAAAATTGTAAGAAAAATATAATTTAAAAACTAGCTTGTTCATGGATCACATGCTGGTCTTAGCAGAGTAAGAATCTCGGTTACGAGCAACAGACAAACATGAAAGGGACTGAAGTTTTCACTGTGCACAGACACAAGATGCGAATCATTTCCAATAATTCACAGCGGAAGGGACAAAGAGCTTTTCGATTTCTGACCTGTGAGTGAAACTTCTCATCTCTTAGCTCTTTCCCACCCGAGACCCAGGGCAAAACTGCCTCCTCGCACACTTCTATACACGCGTGAGGTACCTTCAGTCATAAAGCCAAGCAACCACCTCCACCAAGATGTTGCCAGGTGAAGCAATGGAGTTGGGTAAATGCAAAGACAGAGCATCATTTGCAAGCGACACTGTCCAATGCTACATGGTGTGGCCACATAAAATGAATAGATTTTGTAAAGATTCCTTGCCAATGTGCAACAGTTTCAGTTCTGAACTCCAGACCTCTGTTTCTTCCCAGTTATCCTTCTGACAGCTTTGCTTTCTTTTTCATCCTGTGCTATACCGAGCATCCTGAATTCTCTGCCCTGATTATTTCCTTCACACATGCCCAGGGATCTGGGTCGCCCGTGGCTTCCTCTCTGCCAGCATCCTGTTTGGATTATTGATGGCAGGGAGGAGCTGGGTCTTTGGAAACCTCTCCTCTTGGAAAGAGTTGTCAGGCGGCAGTTTTGCAAACGGCAGCGTGCAAACGGTTCAATATTTATGCTCCATGTACCGACACTGAGTAAATTAAGACCCTGGAATACCTGCCTGATCCAAACCATCTGCTTCATGGCCTTTTTTTTTTTTTAATGAGTAGGTGGAGGAAATTTATGAGCACGTTCTCTTATCTCTTGTTGCTAGGGAACCTATTTTTTCGGGTAGGGATAATCCTCGCCATCTCGAAAGAACCAGGACACGGGCTTCTTTCGGCTTCTCTTGAAATGAAACCTACGGTCTCCCCCACAGAGGTCTCTCCGAAGTTATACTGCCCACGTGGTCCCCAAGGACACAATCTGTGTTCCCCAGCTAGTTGAAAAAACACACGCAGGGCTGAATTTTCACTTTACATTTTCACCGTCAGCCTCGGCCGGTTGGTGGAGTCTACCAAGTTCATCTTAAAAAAAAGTAAAGGACCGTCTCCACCCGAAGCATTGTATAAGGGGTTATTTTGTCATTTGCACCCCTGTGACTCGGAGTAGGGGGGTGGGAAATGCAAAGATCCATTTTGTCCCCATCAAACTAGAAGCGGTTTTACTGAAAGAACCCCTTGTATGATGAAGACGAAATGAAAAAATAATAATAATAATTATGTTGGGTTCCATGAGGCTCTCTGCCTGAAAACATAAAAAAAGAGACCCTGCAAGCAGAGGGGGAAATGACTCACAGATTTTTCATGTCCTCGGGGGGGTGGGCGTTCTCAGGAAAAACCTCTCTCCCCCAGGTACACAGCCCACGCCCTACCCGAGGAGAGAAGGCTGTGGGAAGAGCTTTTGAAATACGGCATTTGTGGATTTGTGAGCTTGCTTGTTTCTGCACAGCGTGAGTCCCCAGCAGCACGTTATGTTTTAGGGAGGTGGCTGTGGACAACGAAGTGACTTGCCTTCCGCTCTGGGAGACAACGCCATCCTACCCCAGTTCAGGTCAGATGCGCAGAGTTCGGTGATGGGACACTGGCTTTCATTCCCTAGAGCCACAGCTGCAGCTGGGGTTGCGGGTGGGAAGACCCAGCTTCAAATCTTCTCGCCCTTCATCCCCAGAGCAGCTGGTGCTAGTGGTAAAGAATCTGTCTGCCAATCCAGGAGACACAAGAGATGCGGGTTCGAACCCTGAGTCGGGACGATCCCCTGGAAAAGGAAACGGCAACCCACTCCAGCATTCTTGCCTGGGGAATCCCATGGAGAGAGGAGCCTGAAGGGCGACATACAGTCCATAGGGGTTGCAGAGTCGGACACGGCTGAGCAACTAATACACACACACATATAATCCCCAGAGCAGAGACCTTGTGCATTGCAGTTAAGCAAGCGGGCCCAGCAGCTAAACAAGGACAAACCTCAAAAGACTTTCTGCCTTACGCTTTAGTGTGATAGCCAAGAAAGCAATCAAAGAGAGAAATGGTCAAGCATCCCAGCTGCTGATGGCAAAACTAAGTCACCACTGAATCTGAATCAATTTACAAATGGTTGAGAAAAAACTCTACTTGGATTACTGATCCCCCATTTATAACAAGCAGGAAAATCAGTACAAAAGGAGCCTGAAAGCTTAACTGCAATTTTTCACGTTAACTCAACTGCACAGGCATGGCTTGATAGGTCACATGATCAATGCCATCGATGGCCAGTATGTATGAGACCAATACATGACCCAAGCATGGGGCTTACTAACTCGTTTGCCTATATTAAGTTGCCAATAGCAGGCTTAGCTGAGTCTGTAAAAATTATTACCAAGACCTAGTTTTAGAGCAACTCAGTGGCCACATCAGCTAGGAGTTTGTTAGAAATTTATACTCTCAGATCAAACCAGTCCATCTTAAAGGAAATCAGTCCTGAATATTAATTGGAAGGACTGATGCTGAAGCTGGAACTCCAATACTCTGGCCACCTGATGCGAAGAACTGACTCATTCGAAAAGACCCTGATGCTGGGAAGGACTGAAGGTGGGAGGAGAAGGGGAAGACAGAGGATGAGATGGTTGGATGGCATCACCAACTCAATGGATATGAGTTTGAGCGAGCTCTGGGGAGATGGTGATGGACAGGCAGGCCTGGCATGCTGCAATCCATGGGGTTGCAAACAGTCGGACACAACTGAGCAACTGAACAACAACATCACACTCTCAGGCTCCACCCCAGACCTAGCAGGTCAGAATCAAGCATGGAGGTTTCCCCACTTGTGTTTTAGCAAGTCCTGCAGGTAACCCTGATACACTCTCCTTTGTGAGAACTGCTATACTCCAAAACCCCTGATGACCTCATTTCCATCACTGATGAACTCTCTGCTTATTATAGAGATGAGATATATATCACTCTGAGTATCATGAATGATGAAGCCAGGTCACAGAAATACAGACCGCATTAGCCAAGATCCTATTATAACAGGCATTAACTTCATAGACCGCAGGCTTCCCTTGTGGCTCAGCTGGTAAAGAATCCACCTGCAATGCGGGAGACCTGGGTTTGAGCCCTGGGTTTAGAAGATCCCCTGGAGAAAGGAAAGGCTACCCACTATCCTGGCCTGGAGAATTCCATGGACTGTATAGTCCGTGGGGTCACAAAGAGTCGGACATGACTGAGCCACTTTGACTTCAGTTCACTTCACAGACCATAGTTTACTGAATCCTCGAAGAGATGGGGAAAAAATTAGGAAATAGAAAAGGGGAAGGGAAAAGAAATTATTTAAGAAATTATGCCGCCTGGGACTTCCCTGGTGGCCCAGGGGTTAAGAATCCTCCTTCCAAGGCAGGGGACACGGGTTCGATCCCTGGTTCAGGAAGATCTCACATGCTGCAAGGTAACTAAACGCATGTGCCATAATTACTGAGCCTGCGATCCACAGCTACCCAAGCCTCGGCACCTGGAACCCATGTTCCACAACAAGGGAAGCCACCACGGTGAGAAGCCTGAGCACCAAGGCAAAGAGCCGTCCCTACTCGCTGCAACTAGAGAAAACATGAACACAGCAACCAAGGCCCAGGGCAGCCAAACACAAATAAATAAAAAAAAAACTTTTAAAGGATCAACATCAAAAAAAATAATACAGAAAAAGCAAAAATCTTTAAAAAAGAAGGAAATTATGTGGCCATTAAATATGATGTTTGAGAGTCTATGTAAAAATGTGTAGAAATACATTATAATATTCAACTTGAAGAATGAAAGGCATTCAGTCGTGTCCAGCTCTTTATGATCCCAAGGAGTCCATGGGATTCTCCAGGCCAGGATACTGGGGTTGGGTAGCCATTTCCATCTCCAGGGGATCTTCCTGACCCAGGGATGGAACCCAGGTCTCCCACATTGCAGGTGGATTGTTTACCAGCTGAGCCACCAAGAAACCCCAAGAATACTGGAGTGGGTAGCCGTTCCCTTCTCCAGGGGAACTTCCAAAGCCAGAGATCGAACCCAGGTCTCCCACATTGCAGGCGGATTCTTTACCAGCTCTGAGCCACCAGGGAAGCCCATGAAGGATACAAAATTATATATTCCTTGTAGTCCCAATCTTAGAGCCTAGACTTCTTTTAAGAATGGAAGGAGATTCACTGAAACGTCAGCAGTTAATGTCTTCGGGTGGTAGAGACGGCAGACGATTTTGCCCCCCACCTCTTTTCACTGTTGTCTGTTTTTCACAGTTTCTAATTGCTCTTTTAATGGAAAACACACTTGAAAATACACATTAAGGCAGGACCAGGTTACAACCTGCTACCGCATCGATAAAGCAAGCATTTATCTTTAACACACACTTGCACTGGTTTTCACAGCAAGTTATCTAGTCCAGCTCGCAAAGGCCAGATGTGAGGCAGAACTGAGTCTCTCCTGGGGCTGGTCCCAAGAGACAGTTACAGCGATGCTACGTGACTAGACGACACTGTGGAGCACCTCACACACATGAGGAGATGATATACCAGCCTGGAAATAGCTGGGGGCAGTGGGGAGGATACATAAATATGGATATATATATAGCTGGGCTTCCCTAGTAGCTCAGACGGTGGAGCCTGCAATGCAGGAGACCCAGGTTCGATCCCTGAGTCGGGAAGATCCCCTGGAGAAGGAAATGGCAACCCACTCCAGTATTCTTGCCTGGAAAATTCCATGGACTGAGAAGCCTGATGGGCTACAGTCCATGGGGTTGCAAAGAGTTGGACACGACAAAAGCAACTTAGCAGCATATATACACACACACACACACACACACACACATACACACACACACACACACACAGAGCTCAAGGGGTGGCTTGGAAATCACACAGGTGTCCAACACGGATTCCTTTCTAAAAAAGACAACCCATTCAGCTTAAGATGTGCATGCTAAGTGGTTTCATTTGAGTCCAACTCTTTGTGACCCCATGGACTGTAGCCCACCAGGCTCCTCTGTCCATGGAATTCTCCAGGCAAGAATACTGGAGTGGGCTGCCATGCCCTTCTCTAGGGGATCGTCCCAACCCAAGGATCGAACCTGCATCTCTGTCTCCTGCACTGGCTGGAGACCAGTTCGTGACCACTAGCGCTAGCTGGGAGGCCCAGGACATCCATACATAATTCACCCTTCCTGTCTCCTCCTCCAGGTCTCCTCAATGACCTGAGCATGACAGACACTTGAGGGGAAAACCTAGGCTCCCAACTCTGAAATCAAGTCATTTCTTGACCAGCTCCCTAGCTACTGATGTACTTAAGCTTAAAAACATCCCAACTGTTTCCACCCTTCAAATATTTCCTGATCCCAGGAAAACAGACATCACAGACATTCAGAAGAAGAAGAAAAGTGATGCCCCCAAATCCTAGAGAAGATGGATTTAAAGCATCCTTTCGGCTGATTCGAAGGAGACTCCTGTAGAAGGCTTTTCTACATGAAGTGACGTCTGCTTTCCCATAAGATCGGTGACTCTGGTCACTAATAATGAATGAGAGGCAAGAAGCAGTCACCAGTGAACACGGTGTGGGCTTTAGACTCGGATGGAGCGGGGGCTGGAGTCTGGGGTCTACTGACTCCCTGTCAATTCTGGATGATGCTGCCTGCCTCAGCTATAGTTTCCTCCTCTGCAAAATGAGCACGGTGGTGCCTGTTTCCCAAGAGAGTGCCGGAGGTGCAAACAATGCACCGTGCCCTTCTTGCTTATTGTAAACCAGTGATGCAGATGGCAGTGGCCGCGCTGGGGTGTTGGACGGCTGCAAACCATAGTAGTGAGTCCTGTCTGACTGAGGAGAGGAGTCTGCCCCTCCATTCTAAAGGACCGAAAGAGAAAAACACAGTGCTATTGAGTGGAGAGACTGGTTATCGTTCAGGGAAATGACGCCCAGCCTCCGTAAACCTACTCCAACTCCTAAGACCCAGGAGAAGCTTAGCACATGTGCTCCAGGAGATCTGACTGACAGTCCACTCCCAGCAAGCACTGTTTGTAAGAGCAAAAGGCTCAACACAACCCAGATGCCCTAACACAGCTGAATGGATAAAGTCATCAGGGCAGAGCTTCCCGGTGAAATACTTAATAGACCTCAAATTGAAGAACTACATCAATGAAATAAAGGTTGAGTAAAAAAAAACCTAGTCCCTATAGGATATTCTTTATATGAAATTTTTAAAAAGCAAGCAAAAGCAAATCACATATGATTCATGTATATACAGGCATGGGATAAAAAGACAAGAAAATCAAAACAAGCAAATGGAAAATCCAAACGTCAGGTTCCTAGTTACCTCTGGGGCCAGGAGGCAGGAAAAATAAAGAAGTGAGTACTAATGGGGTAAGTGATTAGCAACTTTCTCATTCTTCTGTTCGGTGGAATGTTGCATTTATTATCTCGTGAAAGGAAAAGCAAAGTGAAAGCCGTGGTGGACTCACGAGAGTAGCATGTCCAATTCCATGCCGTCTTTTATTCCATGCCAGATTTTTTTTTTTAATGCTGTTTAAGACGGACACAACATTTCCTCTCTAGGATGGTCCTAGACTTAGAAACAAGTGGAAGCAGGAGAGGAGGCTCAAATTGTTGAAGAGTAGTTAAGGGCACAGAGAGTGGGGAGATAAAGGTTAACAAAGTTATAGAAGTCAAAGCAGCTAAAGCAAAATGAAGAGTTGCGAGTACGCCTACACTTGACATGGAGAAGCAGCAAGGGCCTGCTGCGCAGCACAGCGAACTCTGCTCAATGCTCTATAATGGCCTTATGGTCACCAGGGGGCAGGGATGCGGGAGGGATGGTTAAGGGGTTTGGGATGGACACGGGCACACTGCTATATTTAACATGGAGAACCAACAAGGACAGTTCAGGGAACTCTGCTCAATGCTCTGTAATAACTTTATGGTTATCAGGGGGAAGGAGAGGAGAAGGGATAGTTAGGGAGTTTGGGATGGACATGGACACGCTGCTGTGTTTAACATGGAGAAGCACCAAGGACCTGCTGGACAGCACAGTGAACTCTACTCGATGTCATGTGGCAGCCGGGATGGGAGAGGAGTTTGGAGGAGAATCAATTTACATGTATAGGCATGGCTGAGTTCCCTGGCTGTCCACCTGAAAGCGTCACAACACTGTTTGTTAATAGGCTATACCCCAGTGCAAAATAAAAAGTTAAAGGGAAAATGTTGTGAGTTCTGAGCAACATCTAAACCATGGGGAGATAAATCAACAGAGACAAAGGGTGACAGGTGGGAGTCTGTGAAGTTCAGACACACTAAGCTCCAAGTTCACCGCTGGAGAGTCACCAGGCTGAAGGCTGGAAAACCCCGGCAACAGCGGAAGATGACTTCCACCTGTCTACCGAGCTCCATCTGCAGTAATTCTCTCCTTTGAAGATTTCTTGCTCCAATTAACACCTACACATCACTCTACCTGTATTTTTAAAGACGCCTATTTCCATGTTTCCACCGTCCTTTGAAAGAGGAGGGGAAAGGAAAGAATCTTCATATGCTAAAAGATGCTGTCACTGCTTCAGAAAAAAAAAAATTGAGATGGAGCAAAGTAGCAAGACTTTTTGCATTTACTGAGCAATTACTAAGTGCCTCGCACTCTTTAAGGGCTTTTCTTTATGAGTTCATTTAAGTCTTGCTACACTGAGCTAGGACTCTCAGCATCTCCCTGTGATTCAGAAGAAGAAGGCTTGTTCTTCAGCCACTCAGTCGTGCCCAACCCTTTGCGACCCCATGCACTGCAGCATGCCACGTGTCCTTGTCCTTCTCTGTTTCCCGGAGTTTGCTCAAACTCGTGTCCGTTGAGTCAAAGATGCCAGCCAACCATCTCATCCTCCTCTGTCATCCCCTTCTCCTCCTCCCTTCAGTCTTTCCCGGCAGCAGGGTCTTTTCCAGTGAGTCAGCTGTTCACATCAGGTGGCCGAAGGACTGGAGTTTCAGCTTCAGCATCAGTCCTTCCAGTGAATATTCAGGACTGATGTCCTTTAGGAGGGACTGGTTGGATCTCCTTGCAGTCCAAGGGACTTTCAAGAGTCTTCTCCAGCACCACAGTTCCAAAGCATCAATTCTTCGGCGCTCAAACTGAGAAGCCTTCAGACGGCTTACAGGATGAGGACTTAGATCTCTCTCTGTTGGGAGATCTAAGTCCCAGCTGGGCTGAGTTATCTGTTGGGAGATCTAACGTCCCAGCTGGGCTGAGTTATCTGCTGCCTGAGCCCATTTTTTTCTCTGATCCACATTATCTTGGAAGAGAAGAAGGTGAGCTGGAAGGTCACCACTCCACCCAACCCCCCTGGCGATATTCTGGACCACACCAAAGCACCCGCCCCCCACCCCACCCCCACAACCCAGGACCACCCAGATTGAGGGGCTATTTAGGTCCCTCAATCCACCCTAAGAACCTAAACCTGCAGTTGAAAGAGAAGAAAACAGTGAATGCTATTCCCACCTCATTGTCTGGGGCTGGCGTTGGTAAAATCGATTATTTCTCCCACCAATGAGCATCCCAGGCCTTTATCACAGACGGGACTCTGCATACAAAAGAAACAATGCCCGTTGGGGACCAGAAGGGTCCAGTGAACTCAGGCCCCGATGGCTTTGTTGTTCGAAGGAAGGGCGTCACTTCTTTTAATTGAAGGGGTGAGAATCACAAAACTTAAACCCCCGTGTGCTGAGAGGCTGAGACGCTGAGACGTCTTGGGTGATTACATAATTCTCCTCTAATTATGTGAGAAGGAAAGGGGGCTGGGGAGTGGGAAGGGCTTTTAGAAAAGCCTGATGCCTACATCACTTCCCCAACTGTAACACTGTCATCTCTGGCCGGGGACAGGGACCCGGCTCCCCAGGAGGCCTCTGGGATGTCAGCACCCAGAAACTTGGAGAGAAAGAAACAAACACAGAGATAATAACTGGAAAGGAGCTGGCAGATATTCAGATGATTTTCATTTACAGTGAAGTCAGAGGAACAAAATCAATTTTCCCTATGTCTTCTCGCAGTGAAACATTTTAATTTTTGGACAAAGTGTTATGCACAAATAGTACTTACTAAGGGGAAAAAAAGAGGTTTCATCCAATTAGGAAGCTTTAATCTCTCTTTGAAGTTTTGATTCTGAGCAGGTCCGCCAGGGCTTTCTGCCCTTTGATATTTGTTCAAAGGCACCAAGGAGCATCCAAAAGGCACTCAGCTCAAAGGGGCCCCTGCCACCCGCCACCTCTTGGGAGTGTGGGGGAGGGTGGTTTTATCTGTGGAACTCACTTGCCTTGAACTTGATCTTCCCTCAAATGAGTGAGCAAGTGAGTGAAAGTCTCTCAGTCATGTCCGACTCTTTGCGACCCCATGCAAAGTCCATGGAATTCTGCGGGTCAGAATACTGGAGTGGGTTGCTGTTCTCTTCTCCAGGGAATCTTCCCAACACAGGGATCAAACCCAGGTCTCCTGCATTGGAGGCAGATTCTTTACCAGCTGAGCCACCTGAGAAGTCCAAGAATACTGGAGTGGGTAGCCTATGCCTTCTCCAGCAGAATCTTCCCGACACAGGAATTGAACTGGGATCTCCTGCATTGCAGGCAGATACTTTACCAGCTGAGTTACCTGGGAAGCCCCTTAAATTGAAGAAGGAATTCATAGGGCCTGGACTCTATCTTAGGCCTGTTCATGCTGATCATGCTCGGCCACCTTTCCAATGGACTCTGAACTCTGTGTTTAGCGCCTATGAAAACAGCAACAGAAGGATAAGACGCCCTCCAGACGGGGGAACCTTGAAGATCGTATCTAGGCTACTCTTCGCCTAAGAGAAAACATACACTAATCACCCCTTCTTCCAGACAGGCCATAAATTTTTCTGTATCTATCAGAGTGTAACCTCAGGTTTATTGATTATTGACTAATTGTTTGACTGTTTGAGCACATGAGCACATAGCAGGTGCTATGATGGGGTTATTGGGATTGTGTTTTCCTTGGTTTATGTAAGTCTCAAGGAATTTGGAGTGGTGGGTTCAGACACGTGCACATGGGGTATAAAAGATTTTCACAAATGCTGGTCGGGGTCCTTGGCTAAGAGGAGACTCTGCCTTGGGCCCGCTGGTGTAATAAACTGCACTCCACTATCTGCATTGTCCTTCTGAGCAAGTTTGTTTCCCGGAACGCATGGCTACAACATTTGGTGCATGGGCCGGGAAACTCCTCGCTTTGAGGAGACAGGTCTCATTTGAGGCCACCCCGAGGCTTTATGGCTTGAATCTCCTAGAGGGGGGAAGGTGCCTCGCCCCTCTGGAAGAATTCAGCCTTTCAACGCCCGGTTACTTTGCTTTGGCAGGTAGTGAGCAGCAGCAAGGGAACTGAGCGCTCAGGTGAGGAGGAACCCACCCGGCAGGGTGGAAGAGGGGGCCTGATCACCCTCCTGGGAGGGACTAGAAGGGGCATGGACGCACAGGGGCCTGGAATAGGCAGGCAGCAGTGATTGCTTGGTACACAGGTCGACGAGAGTGCTACGGTTTAGGAAGGAAATTTGCGAAGGTCATTTAGGAGGTGTGTCCATGCCGTCTCAGGGAAAATTATTACCAGCAATCGCCAGGGGCTTTTTAGGATAGGAAACTGGTCCTGGTACGCTCGTATTCTGCCCTCCCCCAGGAGGTGTCCCGTCTGCTGTGAAATTCTTGACCCCCTTGGAATAGTCAGGCTACAAGGAGGGGGATACATAAGTGAGTATAAATTGGCTTTCCCGGAGATGGCCTGGGATGTGGGATATTTAACCCATCTGTGTTTTCATCCGCACCTGATCAAGCGCACCAAGGCAGAACAGACTTTAAGGGAGAAACAGTCTTGGACCACGTGGTGTTCTGGTTTGGCTGTGCTGACCGGCAGGTGAAGGCAATCCAATCCCCCTTCTTCCTCTGGGATCTGGCAGGTAAGGCTCTCCTCACCGCAGTTAGGAAGGAGGCAGAATGGCAATTTAAGTGTCATTGAGTGGAAATGTCAGAAGTACATAGGGTGCTGAGAACTTCGTAGAGAGAACAAAAAGGGAAAGGAGAAGAAGGTCCGAGAAGGGAAGCAAGATGGGCGGAAGTGAATCTAAGGCAACCGTATTGGAGTGCAGGATTCAAAATTTTAAGAAAGGATTAGGAGGAGACTGTGGGGTGAAGCTGAAGCCTAACCGCCTCCACATACTCTGTGAGGTCGAATGGCCCCCTGTGGGAGTAGGGTGGCCACCAGAGAACACCAAGAACTTAAAAATAGTAGAAGCAATCTATACAGTAGGAGAGCCGGGACACCCGGATCAGTATCCATTTATTGACTCATGGCTCGGGTTAGCTCAAGACCCTCCTACCTGGACAAAGTTCTGTACCCAGAAGGGAAAAGGAAAAATATTAATGGCACAAAAATTGACTGATGATGAAACAGGAAATTCTACAGGATTTGGACGGGTGAACCTGACCCCTCCCCCATACTGGATAATGATGCTCCTGCCTCACTGCTCCACCAGGACTGGAGGCCGCCTCAATGCCCGATCCAGGGCGTGCAGCAGCCGCGGCTCCTCTGCCAGCTCTTCCCAAGGTCATAGAGCAGCCACCACGGCAGGCTCCGATCCCGGTGACAGAAGCCTCTGGCCAGCACTTCCAGGATCCTGCTCCAGCCGAACCGCCCGAGCTATACCCGTCTCTCCCGGTGAGTACTGACAAGAAGGGGAGGAAGACGTTGGAACTAAGCAGAGACTGCGCTCTGCCAGAGAGCCAGAGGGAACGAAAGAGAATAGACAAGAGATTTGCAATGCTAGCTGCTGCTTTGGGAAAGTCCATCTCAGGCCCTCTGGAAAACCTCCTCTGCCCTAGGGACAGGACAGTCCTTCAACCAGTCTCAACGGAGGCCCCGAGCCCCATTACAGTTACAGCCAAACCAGTGTGCCCGGTGCTGAGCTTTTGGCCACTGGAAGAATGAATGCCTTAAGGCAAGGAAGGAAGAGGAAGCTCCCGCAGTTGTGGGGCTTGCTGACTTGGAAATTAAATAGGGCTGCCGGGGCTCAGAGATGTCAGGTCCCTGAGAGCCCGTGGTAACCTTAAAAGTGGGGGACCAAAACATTGACTTCATGGTGGATATAGGAGCAGACCTGTCGGTAGTAACAAAACCTGCGGCACCACTGTCCAAAAAGACTACCGCTGTAACTGGGGTATCGGGAGAAGAGATAATTAAATCATTCTGCCAGCCCAGAAAATGTCAGATGGGGGGGCACCAAGTGATTCCTGAATTCCTCTGCATTCCTGAGTGCCCAGTACCCCTGTTGGGAAGAGACTTGCTCTCCAAACTAGGAGCACAAGTGACTTTCTTCCCTGAGGACAGGCCCACCTTGAATGGACATTGACTTATTTGCTCTCTCTCTCAATACAACCCCAAGATGAGTTGAGGTTGCATGAGCCTCCGAAGGAAGAACCAGGTGGGCCGGAAGAGCATGAGAGAGAGCTAACTCAATTATTCCCTGAGGTCTGGGCGAAAGACAAACCCCCCTCCCTCCCAGGCTGGCTAGACATCAAGCCCCAGTGATAATAGAACTCAAACCAGGCACCATCCCAGTTAGAAAGCACCAGTACCCGCTACCGATAGAGGCCTGGGCAGGCATACTGCCCCACATCAAGAAAATGAAACAAGCAGGCATTCTAGTAGAGTGCCACTCGGCTTGGAATACGCCAGTTCTGCCAGTCAAAAAGGAAGGAGGACAGGACTCTAGGCCTGTACAGGATCTCAGGCTAGTCAGCCAGGCTACTGTGACTTTACACCCCACTGTTCCAAAGCCCTATACCTTACTTAGCATCCTCCCACCGAGGACTAAATTTTATACTCGCCTAGATTTCAAGGATGCCTTCTTCTGCATACACCTCGCCCCAGCATCACAGCCCATCTTTGCCTTTGAATGGGAAGATCCAGTCGGGGGCACCAAGCAACAGCTCATCTGGAGTCCCCCACAAGGGTTTAAGAACTCCCCAGCCATCTTTGGGCAAGCCGTGGCTTCTGACCTGAACTCATTCCATCTGGAAGAGTACGGATATTGGCTCCTACAATACGGGGATGACCTGCTGCTGGCCACCGAGACCAAGGAAAAATGCTGGGAAGGGACAGAAGCATCGCTCAAGCTGCTAATGGAAGCAGGTTACCGGGTGCTGAAGAAGAAGGCACAGATCTGCAAGGAGGCGGTACGGTATCTGGGGTTTGTTTTAAAGAAGGACACAAGGTTCCAGACCCTAGTTGGGTCCTATATACTGATGGCACCAGCCTGATAAAACAAGGACAACGGCTGTCAGGTTACCCAAAGTGGAAAGGAGCCATCAAGACTAAAAAGGGATGGTGGGAATTGCCAAATGTCAAATTATCGGTACTGGAGGAGTTGGCACACAATCTGGTAAGCCAAGCACACCAAGCGACCCACCTAGGCCATGCTGCCTGCTCACAGGTTAATGCTGCCTCTCGGGTATTCAGACAGAAACCTCCGGGTATTCAGCTGAGAGGCACGCTGCCCTTTGAACACCTGGGAGTGGACTGCACTGAAATGAAACCTCATCAACACCCCTGTTACCTGCTGGTCACGGTATGGACGTTCTCGGGATGGGGAGAAGCTTTCCTACCTGGACTGAAAGAGCGTCAGAAGCAGCCCGGTGTCTGCTTAGGGAAATAGTTCCCAGATTTGGACTTCCTACCAGCATTGGTTCAGACAATGGCCTGGCTTTTGCAGCTGATTTAGTACAACAAGTGAGCAAAACTTTAAATATCAAATGGAAGCTGCACACTGCATATAGGCCCAGAGTTCTGAGATGGTGGAATGAACCAACCGGACATTAAAGAGACTCCCCAAAGTGGGTCATAGAGACTGACTGCTCCTGGGTGGACTTGCTTCCGAGGGCTCTGCTCAGACTCAGGATGACCCGACAGTCCCAGGGCTATTCTCCATAGGAAATTGTGAATGGGAGGCCCCCTCCCATAATAAAACAGGTGTCAACAAATTTGCCTTAGGTAAGGGGGAATACGATTTCACAGCAGATGGAACTGGATAAGGTAATAAATCGGGTAACTAAGTTTGTACAGGAAAAGGGTGTCGTTCCCCTTGGGGAACAGATTCATGAGCTTACGCTTGGTGACCAAGTATGGGTCAAAGATTGGACACATGATTTGCTAGCCCCTTGGTGAAAGGGCCCTTATGTTATTCTAACTACCCCTACTGCAGTTAAAGTTACAGGTATTGTCCCTTGGATCCATCATACGAGGGTGGAGAGAACATACCACGCAGACCCAAAAAACGCTGAGTGCACTGCACAGAGGAACCCCGCTGACCCTCGAGAGACTAAGACCATCCTGAAGAAGAAGGGAAAGAAGATCCTGGACGAGCCCCTTCAGGATGAAGCCGCACATTCAACTCCTGCTGCTTGGCCTCATCAACATGATTTTGAATTTAACTTTCGTTTCAACTCAGGACAATGTTTTCATCTCATGGGCGCATTCCTACACAGACTTCCACAACACTTCCAGCTGCTGGATATGCAGGGCTATGCCTCTGTCAGTGATGGAGGGACATCCTTGGTGGGTGTCACCGCTCTGCCAAGGAGATTTTAAACCACTCTGCTCTTTTCTGGGATGACAAAAAGAGAGTTTCCTCTCTCTTGTCAATCATAACCTCTCCTTGCTCTCTTGGTGTAAAACCTACAGTCAGTCAGTGGAGTCAGGTCATGGGGTTACATTTGATACAAAGGCCAGTGTAACAAAAGCCTCACCTACTTGTTGTAAATCGACCCTGGTAGCCTCGGTAAATCTACCTTATTTACATGCTAGGTGGACAAGATCCGTGTTTCAGTGGTATGAGTATACTGCTGTCTTATTCGTACCCTCTATAGGGACAACAGATACCGTGATTAAAGCAGAGGCCTTGACTAATTTCACAAAACAGGCCCTCCTGGATAGAACAAAAGCCATCCAAGCCTTAAATGAAGAGCAAATCCAAATGAGAAAAGCAGTAATTCATAATAGAATGGCTTTGGACATACTCACAGCTGCTCAAGGAGGGCCCTGTGCTATAATTAAGGTTGAATGTTGTGCACACATTCCTGACTTATCTGGCGATGTATCAACTGCTTTCGATGACATGAAAAACCATGTAAAAGCAATGTCAAATGAAAACCTTCCTTTCTGGACTTCAGTCCTATCTTGGGTGAAGGGTGATGGGTGGAAAACTGTATTTACCACTGTTGTAGTTGCCTTGATAGTTCTGCTCTGTGGACCTTGAATTTTACAATGTATTATGAACTCTGTAACCCGAAGCTTGATGTCATTCTCCCAAACTGGTGGTCGGAGAGCTAGGGTGCAATATATCCCTGTGAATGATGCTCATAATATGAGTTAAGAGCATCAAGAGGGGAACTGAAGAAGGAATTCATAGGGCCTGGACTCCATCTTAGGCCTGTTCATGCTGATCATGCTCGGCCACCTTTCCAATGGACTCTGAACTCTGTGTTTAGCGCCTATGAAAACAGCAACAGAAGGATAAGACCCCCTCCAGACGGGGGAACCTTGAAGATCGTATCTAGGCTACTCTTCGCCTAAGAGAAAACATACACTAATCACCCCTTCTTCCAGACAGGCCATAAATTTTTCTGTATCTATAGGAGTGTAACCTCAGGTTTATTGATTATTGGCTAATTGTTTGACTGTTTGAGTGCATGAACACACAGCACGTGACTGATGGGCTTATTGGGATTGTGTTTTCCTTGGTTTATGTAAGTCTCAAGGAATTTGGAGTGGTGGGTTCAGACACGTGCACATGGGGTATAAAAGATTTTCACAAATGCTGGTCGGGGTCCTTGGCTAAGAGGAGACTCTGCCTTGGGCCCGCCGGTGTAATAAACTGCACTCCACTATCTGCCTTGTCCTTCTGAGCAAGTTTGTTTCCTGGAACATGTGGCCACAACAAAATGAGTGTGTTACCTCTATTAATTCTCCAAAGAGAGCAGAGCGCCCCTCTAAATGTTGTTTAGGTTCCCAGAAAAGACAAATAATCATGTTTCCCAAAATTTACATTATTAATTACGTAGCAAACGCAATGGGAAAATCTGTTTATTTTTTATTCAAATTACATCAACTGTTTTCCAGAAGTAAATTAAACTCCAGTTCCCCACTCAGCTTTTACAAACAAAACCCTTCCAAAACAAGGGAGGGAGATATTCCAGATAAATATATCCTCATTATGTATCTCCTCCACTGCCCTTTACCTAATGAGGATATATTCTGATACACCTATACACTGTATATACTATTTCTATGTATGAAGTTGATTACAGATATATCAAAAATAAGTTATCCAGTTATATGGACATAACTGGGTAACATGTAGGAGAAGGCAATGGCAACCCACTCCAGTACTTTCGCCTGGAAAATCCCATAGGCGGAGGAGCCTGGTGGACTGCAGTCCATGGGGTCGCTAAGAGTCAGACACGACTGAACAACTTCACTTTCACCTTTCACTTTCATGCATTGGAGAAGGAAATGGCAACCCACTCCAGTGGTCTTGCCTGGAGAATCACAGGGACGAGGGAGCTTGGTGGGCTGCCGTCTATGAGGTCACACAGAGTTGCACACGACTGAAGCGACTTAGCAGCAGCAGCAGGGTAACAGGTACATGCAATCACATATAAGATTATGTTCAGATATTCATATGGGGCTTCCCTGGTGGCTCAGAGAGTGGAGAATCTGCCTGCAATGCAGGAGACCCAGGTTCAATGCCTGAGTCATGAAGAGCCCCTGGAGGAGGGCATGGCAACCCACTCCCGTATCCTTGCCTGGAGAATCCCATGGACAGAGGAGCCTGGAGGGCTACAGTCCCTGGGGTCACAGAGAGTGGGACATGACTTTGCAACTAGCACTTATACTACTTTTTCAAATATGCATATAATAAGTTGGTTTTTTACATTTTGCATGTTTTAATATTTATTTTCTCTTCTTGTTTATTTTTTAAATTTTTATTTTATATTGGACTGTAGTTAATTAACAATGTTGTGTTACTGTGTCAGGTGTCCAGTGAAGTGATTCAGTTATAAATCTATATGCACCTATCCTTTTTAAAGTTCTTTTCCCCATTTAGCTTATATTTTGCATTTTTTATATTTTCTTTTATTTATTTGGAGGCTGTGCACATTGATATACATTTCATATATTCAAAATGATTCTAAGCAATGAATTTCAGCTTTATACACTCAGAAAGTTGATTTGAGTTAGACAAAGTTAATTTGATCTACTTAACTGGAGAAGGAAATGGCAGCCCACTCCAGTGTTCTTGCCTGGAGAATCCCAGGGACGGGGGAGCCTGGTGGGCTGCCGTCTATGGGGTGGCACAGAGTCGGACATGACTGAAGTGACTTAGCTTAATTGGATCTATTACTTTAAAATGATGATGGAATGTTCCACTCAGTACAAAACAAATTAACAAGTATCTCAGAACACTTAGTTTTGCAGAGTTTCAGAGTTATTAATGAACCCGCTTATTTAAATCCATCTAAATCTCATTTGGCAGGTTCATGGACAGATGTGAGTGTTGGACTGTAAAGAAGGCTGAGCGCCAAAGAATTTTTGCTTTTGAACTGTGGTGTTGGAGAAGATTCTTGAGAGTCCCCTGGACTGCAAGGAGATACAACCAGTCCATCCTAAAGGAAATCAACCCTGAATATTCACTGGAAGGACTGACGCTGAAACTGAAACTCCAATACTTTGGCCTCCTGATGCAGAGAGCAGACTTATGGGAAAAGATTCTCATGCTGGGAAAGACTGAGGGCAAGAGGAGAAGGGGACGACAGAGGATGAGACGGTTGGATGGCATCTCAATGGACGTGAGGTGGACGTGAGTTTGAGCAGACTCTGAGAGATAGTGAAGAACAGGGAAGCCTGGCATGCTGTAGTCCACGGAGTCACCAAGAGTCAGACACAACTTAGCGACTGAACAAGGAGAACAATAAGAGGAAAAGGGGAGAGAAAGAGTTCTTGACAATGTTCAAAAGGCTCAGCACGCAGATCAATTTGTTTTCAGGGTGAGAGGAAGACTCCCCCTTCCTTTCAAAGGTTCAGACCATTCGTTAGTCATTGCCGTGAGAACTTTCCAGAAGAAGCCGGCTTGTATGCAATGAGAGAACACGGCCGACGGTCCCCAAATACCCTGAATTCTTGTCACAATGAGGAACATTATGGTTTTGTTCATTTTCTTCTCCATATTTGAACTGGCATCAGCAGACGTAAACGTTGAAATGGATCTTGTTTTCCATGGACTCGTATTTCCCAGGCTCCTGCCAATCCTTTTATAACCAGTTACTGATCAGCCTTCGAAAGCCAGGCTCACAGTGGTATGTTTTGGTTCCACTGATTTTACAGACTGGCAGAATGCGCTGTTCTTACTTATGTTACAAGTTGCGTATGTTTTTGTTCCACTTACTTTTACCCCGTGACCTCAGGCAGGGCTTGGCAAGCTGCTTATGCCGAGGTGCAGACAGTGACTGTGTGAGCCTCTGAAACTCCAGCGCACCGTGCACAACGTGTGAGCCGTGCACAATATGCACACAGGTGGGTGTGGCTGGGCTCCAGAAAACTGACTTGGAGGTGCTGAAGTCTGGCTTTTATCAAGTGTTCACATTTCAGGCAATTCTATCTTTTGATTAAAAAAAAACTTCTTTTAATACCAAATCCATTCCCCTGTGGGCCACACAGGGATATTGTTTGCCAACCTCTGCTGCTGCTGCTGCTAAGTCGCCTCAGTCGTGTCCGACTCTGTGCGACCCCATAGACGGCAGCCCACCGGGCTCCCCCATCCCTGGGATTCTCTAGGCAAGAACACTGGAGTGGGCTGCCATTTCCTTCTCCAATGCATGAAAGTGAAAAGTGAAAGTGAAGTCGCTCAGTCATATCTGACTCTTAAGCCACCCCATGGACTGCACCCCACCAGGCTCCTCCGTCCATGGGATGTTCCAGGCAAGGGTACTGCAGTGGGCTGCCATTGCCTTCTCCATTGCCAACCTCTAGCCTAAGATAAAAGGAGTTCTTGCAGTGGTTCTTCATCTTGGAAAGGCGCTTTCCATACTCTTCATTCAGTCTCCATCCCCTACGCACACATAAATTTCTCTTCAAGCCCAGGGACCAAAGTCGCTGCAGGAGCCCATGACACAGGGCCCTGGACGTGGGCATCACATGTCCACGGCTTTCTCCTCTTAGCTGCTGGAGAGTTAATAGCTATTCACCATCACCACATAAAAACACTAGCAGAAGGGGCTTCCCTGGCATTTCAGAGGTTTGGACTCTGCACTTCCACTGCAGGGGATGGGGTGGGGGGTCGATCCCCGGTCGAGCAACTAAGATTCCCGAGTGCCCTGATCAGTTCAGTTCGGTTCAGTAGCTCAGTCATATCCGACTGTTACCTACCTCATGGACCGCAGCACGCCAGGTCTCCCTGTCCATCACCAACTCCTGGAGTCTACTCAAACTCATGTCCATCAAGCCAGTGATGCCATCCAGCCATCTCATGCTCTGTCGTCCCCTTCTCCTCCTGCCTTCAATCTTCCCCAGCACCAAGGTCTTTTCCGGTGAGTCAGCTCTTAGCATCAGGTGGCCAAAGGATTGGAGTTTCAGCTTCAGCATCAGTTCTTCTAATGAATATTCAGGACTGATTTCCCTTAGGATGGACTGGTTGGATCTCCTTGCAGTCCAAGGGACTCTCAAAAGTCTTCTCCAACACCACAGTTCAAAAGCATCAATTCTTTGGCACTCGGCATCTTTTATGGTCCAACTCTCACATCCATACGTGACCACTGGGGAAAAAGCATAGCTTTGACTGGACGGACATTTGTCGGCAAAGTAATGTCTCTGCTCTTTCATATGCCGTCTACATTTGCCATAGCTTTTCTTGATGTGTATCCTTTGGTAATCCTACCTCTGGGATCTCTGCACAACAGAAGTAACAAGAATAGCTACCGAATGACACTGGCTCTCATACGTGGCTGCCCACAGCATCCGTACTCGGCCGGCGTACCAGTAAGAGGCCCATCCTCTCTCTGGGGTTCTGATGTAATGGTGAGGGGTGGGATCTAGACACTGGAACAGCCACAAGCCCCCCAGGGGAATTCTGACTTGCAGACTGGCAACAAAGCTGGAGAGACCGGCTGCCTTGTGGCGCTGCAGTGAGATGCTGAGGGCTTCCGGTGGTGGAGTGCCCAGGAAAAGGTGCTTTAGTTATCCTTGTTTGGGGGAGAATAAGACGTTCAAAGTGAAAGGACTCAATGGCCCAAGCTCACACTTTTTTTAAAAAATATATTGATTTCTTTTGGCTGCCTTTGGTCCCAGTGGCAACGCGAGGGATCTTTGCTGTGTCATGTGGAATCTTTCCCTGCAGTGCACAGACTCCCAGGTGTTACTAGTGGTAAAGGACCCACCTGCCAATGCAGAAGACATGGTCCCTGGGTTGGAAAGATGCCCTGGAGGAGAGCATGGCAACCCACTCCAGTATTCTTGCCTGGAGAAGCCCATGGACAAAGGAGCCTGGTGGGCTACAGTCCACGGGGTCGCAAAGAGTCAAGACGTGACTGAAGCAACAGCATACAGACTCTCCACTGGTGTTGCTCAGGCTCAACAGCTGCAACACGCGGTGGTTGCTCTGGACATGTGGGATCTTAGTTCTCCAGCCAGAGATGGAACCTCTGTGTCCTGCATTGCCCTATGGATTCTCAACCACTGGACCTGCAGAGAGGTCTAGTCTCATATTTAAGTAGGAGGTCTAGCATCAAAATACAGCTCAGCCTTGTACCATCTGATTTAAAAGAGGCACAGACTATCACTCTAGGTCACTGTTCTTTAATTTTGTCCAAAATTAGGACCTCAGAAAGAAACCCATGGAACAGGGGTCATTACACTGCAGCCTGTGGGCTAAATCCTACCATTGCCAACTTTCGTTTTTTAAAAAAAGGGGGGGGGGCAGTAATAAAGCTGTATTGGAAGTTGCCCGTTCATTGCATTGCAGAGTTGAATAGCCAAGACAGAGCTGAAAATATTCAGTATCGCCCTTTATCAGAATGCTTTGATCAGTGCTGCAATAAAGAAATGATAGCCAAGATGACGCTTTATCGGGGCGGGTGACCTAACGGGTCTCCATGTAGTCTGTGTGGAGTTTCCCAGAATGTTACAGAGAGGATGCACTTGAATAACTGAAACCCTCAACTTCCCAAGAAAGTAGACTGAGGCCACAGAAGGTATTGGGCCAGCTCAGGCTGCAAGGTTCCCCAGGAACCAGGGCATATTTTAAATGGAATTCAGATTTTCTACTTCCACACAGTGCTGCTTGCAAGCCACTGAAGTTTATCTTAAACAAAACAGCTAATCAAGGGGTGGGGCAGTAATTTCCATCGGTTTTCTGTTTGCTCCTGCAGAATCACCAATAATTTAAATGGACTGGACAAAAACAGTGCAGATTTTAATCAAGAGAGATGCACTCTAGAGTTAGATGCTAATTATCTGGATAATGTAAACAATTTTTTCTTCTGCTTTGAGAAGAGCTAATGAAATAGACCTCTAAGTGGGACCAACACCATGTTTAAAAGCTTTGAAGAACCGCTCCACTCTATTCAGCTCTGAATGGGTGAAATTTCAGTCCCCCGTGAGCTCTGTTTTAAATGGAAATCTTTCTCTTTTGTTATCATCCCCGCTGTTTCAAGTGGCATAAGCCTTCTGTGTGCAGGATAAGCAAGTCCTCATCAACTCGAACATAAGGAGAAAATCGCCTCTGGGAGTTGTTTGCCTTCCTTTGAAGTCTCTTGGCCACCAGTTATCACATTGCAGATATTTCCCTGGGTCAAAAAATCACTGAATCTCAAAAGCATTTTTAAATCATTGTTGTCATTCAGTCGCTAAGGTGTGTCTGACTCTTGGCAACCCCATGGACTGCAGCATGTCAGGCTTCTGTGTCCTTCACCGTCTCCCAGAGTTCACTCAAAGTCATGTCCATTGAGTTGGTGATGCCATCCAACCATCTCACCTTCTGTCACCCCCCTTTTCTTTCTTCCCTCAATCTTTCCCAGCATCAGAGTCTTTTTCAGTGAGTCAGCTGTTCACATCACATGGCCAAAGGATTGGAGTTTCAGCTTCAGCATCAATCCTTCCAATGAATATTCAGGATTGATCTCCTTTAGGATGGACTGGTTGGATCTCCTTGCAGTCCAAGGGACTCTCAAGAGTCTTCTCCAACACCACAGTTCAAAATTATCAATTCTGCAGCACTCAGCCTTCTTTATGGTCCAACTCTCACATCCATATGTGACTACTAGAAAAACCATAGCTTTGAGTAGACGGACCTTTGTTGGCAAAGTCATGTCTCTGCTTTGTAATATGCTGTCTAGGTTGGTCATAGCTCTTCCTCAAGACTGACTCAGGATCAGCGGGTCAGCAGCTAAGTCATAGCAATGCTGCTGTCTTCTAGTTACAGGGTCGGCTCGCCCCCGAGGGCGGGGAATCACACAGGGGCGCCCGCCACGGAGCAGGACCCTGAGAGACATCTTAGAATTCTGCCTCCCACACATGGCGGGCCCAGACGAGGGGAACGCAAGGGCAAACAGCAGGGACAGGCCTGAGTCCGTTTCTGTTCAGAGAACCGTTCAATGCGTATTCTCAGTTAAGAGGAGATTGTGAATAAGGAGGACAGAGGCTGGATAAAAGGAGTGGATAAACTTGAAGCCAGGCAGGATATTGGATGAGTCCAGTGAGCCTCAGCTCTGTGCTCTTCAAAGTGGGGTCTATAGGCACCACCTGGGAGCTTGTGAGAAACATACATTCTCGGGCCTTCAGCCTAGCCCTGCTGAGCCAGAGTGTCTCCAGAAATATGATCAGACCCCAGAGATGGCTATTCTTTAGCCTTTTCAGCAGCTGAGCCTTCTCAGACACATCAAAGGGGTATCTGGTATACCATCATCAAGAAGCTCTCAAGTCAGAGCTTCCTTGGCGGTCCAGTGGTAAAGAATCCACCTCGCAATGCAGGGCACGTGGGTTTGACCCCTGGGTCAGGGACCCAAGGTCCCACATGCCACAGAGAAACTAACGCCATGCACCGTGACTACTGACCGTGAGTACTGCAAGTACTACTGAAGCTCAAGCCCCAGCACTCTGGACATCGCACCTCACTGGAGAATCCATGTGCCTCACTGAAAGATCCCACATGATGCAACAAAGATACCATGTGCCGTAAGTCAGACACAACACAGCCCAATTAATTTCTAAAAAAATTGAATCATTCTTTTTAAAAGGTGCTCTCCCAGAAGCCGTATTTAAGCTCTGTTGTGTTGGCATCAGCAAAGCCAACAGATAGTGGAAACTTTGGGTCGATCTGATGACTTTAAAAAGGGAAGTTCAGCAACGCCCCTGATGACTTGTGCAGGAGGGTGGCCTGAAAACATATAAGCTCTCTGTTCACCAGGGAAGCATGCTGCTAGGACTCCCCGTGAAACACACCAGGCATGTGAACACATTGCAGGGTGAAGCTCAGGACAGAAACACCGTAGCTGGGGCTTAGGAGTTGAGGTGCAGGGTCTCACAAGCCTGCAGGGGAACTCTAGCTCTCCCACCAGTCGACCTTCCATGTCCCAGATCGGCTCATCTACACGAAGGAGCCAGTGGTACTGCCATCTTTCTCTCGTGACGGCCAAATAATGCAGACACCATTCAGCAATAAGAAGAAGACAACCCAACTGGAACTGAACAAAGGAGTCAAACACGCCACTTCTCCAAAGAAGGCATACAAACGCTCAACAAGTACATGAAGAGATGCTCAACATCATTAGCCATCAGGAAGATAGAAACCAAAACCACAATGAGATAGTGCTTCATGTCTAGCGGGATGGCTAAGCTCGAGCAGGATGGCTAAACTAAACTGCAGGTAATAACAGGTGTCCGTAAGAATGTGCCAAAGCTGGAATCCGCATACATGGGGGATGGGAAAGCACTATGTACAAACAGTTTGGCAGTTCCACTCAAGGTTAAACAGAATTACCACATGACCCCCATATAAATGCAAGAGAATGGAAAATATATACCAACACAAAAATTTATATAGAGACGTTCATAGAAGCATTATTCCTAACAGCCAAAACACAGAAACAATCCAAATATCTGTTAGCTGATGAGAGGATAAACAAAAAGAGATCCCTTCATACAATGGAATATAATTCAGCTATAAAAAAATAATAATAATATAGTACTAATCCTTACTACCACATAGGTGAACCCTGCAAACAAACTAAGGAAACTCAGTCACAGAAGACCACAAACGATATGATTCCCTTTCATCGAACGTCCGGAACAGGCTCACCCATACAGACAGAAAGTGTTCTTAGTCGCTCAGTCGTGTCCGACTCTTTGCGACCCCGTGGACTCTAGCCCACCAGGCTCCTCTATCCATGGAGACTTCCAGGCAAGAATACTGGAGTGGGTTGCCATTCCCTTCCCCAAGAGACAGAAGGTAGATTAGTAATGACCAGAAGCTTGGAGAAGAGAGGAACGGAAAAGTCAATCAAATCTCATGGGAAATATTCTGGAACTAGATAGCAGAATTTTTGCAAGACCTTGGGAATGTGTTAAAAGCCACTGAATCATACACTGAAAAGAAGCAAAGCTTCTGATATGTAAATTGTAACTCGATTTTAAGAACTAGAAAAATTCACAGAAGACCTTATCAGGGTCCCCAGCACACAGACAATGGATAAAAGCCATCAACACAGTAACGAGACTGGCGGCAGTGTGAAGGAATGATGCGGCCACTATGAAAGTCAGCACGGTAGCGGACCAGTATGATAATTTTAAAATTAAAGCTTGTATTGTCACATGATCCAGAAATTTCACTTCCAGGCATATGTCAGGGATATTAAATGAATCGTGCTGTTTAAGCTTCAGAGGCAAAGCAGAGCAGGCTTCCAACCTTGCTTCTAACCTGCCTGGATGCTGCCCTGCCTGGGAGTGGCTGGGAGGCTTCTAACCTGCCTGGATGCTGCCCTGACTGGGAGTGGCTGGGAGGCTTCTAACCTGCCTGGATGCTGCCCTGACTGGGAGTGGCTGGGAGGCTTCTAACCTGCCTGGATGCTGCCCTGACTGGGAGTGGCTGGGAGGCTTCTAACCTGCCTGGATGCTGCCCTGACTGGGAGTGGCTGGGAGGCTTCTAACCTGCCTGGATGCTGCCCTGACTGGGAGTGGCTGGGAGGCTTCTAACCTGCCTGGATGCTGCCCTGACTGGGAGTGGCTGGGAGGCTTCTAACCTGCCTGGATGCTGCCCTGACTGGGAGTGACCTGCTGTGAGTTTAAAACTTGCAGCACCAGAGATAAGAGGAGGGAGAAATCTTGAGATTGTTGAGCCCCTGGAGGAGGGCCTGGCCAACCAAGCCCCAGGCTTAGTCACCCCCTCACTTTTACAAGACAAAACAAAGAGAATTAACATGAAATCAGAGCTGCAATTTGCTCAAGGATTGCAGGTGATACCAGTTGACCATCCTGGGATAGAAAAGGAACCCGAACTGCAATCTTTGAAGTCTCACCCACAGAGTGGACGCAGTGCCTGGGACCCTTTTCCTAGCTGCCTGGATCTCCAGCTATGCTTCTCTGATACGACACGGGACTTCTCAGAGCTGATTAAGTCTGGATGTTGGTCTAAACCCAATTTGGTGATGTATTCTCTGCTCTTTCTTTTCTCTTTTCTTTTCCGTTCAGTTCAGTTCAGTCGTTCAGTCATGTCCGACTCTTTATGACCTCATGGACTGCAGCACGCCAAGTTTCCCTGTCCATCACCAACTCCCAGAGCTTACTCAAACTTGTGTCCATCAAGTCAGTGATGCCATCCAACCATCTCATCCTCTGTCATCCCCTTCTCCTCCTGCCCTCAACCTTTCCCAGCATCGGGGTCTTTTCCAGTGAGTCAGCTCTTTGCATCAGCTGGCCAAAGGATTGGAGTTCCAGCTTCAACATCAGTCCTTCCAATGAATATTCAGGACTGATTTCCTTTAGGATGGACTGGTTGGATCTCCTTGCAGTCCAAGGGACCCTCAAGAGTCTTCTCCAACACCACAGTTCAAAAGCACCAATTCTTCTGTGCTCAGCTTTCTTTATGGTCCATACACGACTATTGGAAAAACCGTAGCCTTGACTAGACTGATCTTTGTTGGCAAAGTCTTTTCTTATGATGTTAGTATATTGAGAGTAAGCTAGATAATTCTCTGATAAATATCTGTATTATTTATTTGTATATAACGAGTGGCTTTTTTTGTTAACAAATCCTTGAATCTGAGACGAAAGTGAAAAGCTTTGGCAAAACAGCATATACCCAAAGGAACTGAACTCAGTGTCCTAACTATGTATCTGTAAAATCACATTCACAGCAGCCTTACTCTCAACAGCTAAAAGGTGGAAGCAACTCAGGTCTCATTTGATAGATGAACAGATGAACAAAATGTGATACACAGGTACAATGCAGTAACCTGAATGAACCTTAAGGACATTATATCAAGTGAGATAAGCAGTCACAAAAAAACAAATAGTATATTATTCCGTAGTCAAACACATAAAGACGAAAGTTAAAATAACAGGTGCCAGGGGCTGGGGGAAGGGGACTGGGGAGTTCTCATTTAAAAGGGACAGAATTTCTGCTTCAGTTCAGTTCAGCTCAGTCGCTCAGTCATGTCCAACTTTTTGTGACCCTATAGAATTCAGCACACCAGACTTGCCTGTCCATCACCATCTCCCAGAGCTTGCTCAAACTCATGTCCAGTGAGTCGGTGATGCCATCCAACCATCTCATCCTCTGCCTTCCCCTTCTCCTCCTGCCTTCAATCTTTCCCAGCATCATGGTCTTTTCCAATGAGTCAGCTCTTTGCATCAGGTGGCCAAAGGATTGGAGCTTCAGCCTTCCAATGAATATTCAGGACTGATTCCCTTTAGGCTAGACCTGTTCGATTTCCTTGCTATCCAAGGGACTCCCAAGAGTCCCCGCCAACACCACAGTTCAAAAGCTTCAGTTCTTCAGTGCTCAGCTTTCTTTATAGTCCAACTCTCACATCCACACATGACTACTGGAAAAACAATAGCTTTGACTAGATGGACCTTTGTCGGCAAAGTCATGTCTCTGCTTTTTAATAAGCTATCTAGGCTGGTCATAGCTTTTCTTTCAAGGAGCAAACATCTTTTAATTTCTTGGCTGCAGTCACCATCTGCAGTGATTCTGGAGTCCCAAAAAAGTAGAGTTTCTGCCTGAAAGCATGAAAAAGTTCTGGACGTGGAAAGAGAGGACATTTTCACACCAATGTGACTGCGCTTAATGCCACTGAACTATGCACTTAAAAATGGCTAAAAATAAAAATTAAATTTTTTTAAACTTAAAAAAGGCTTAAAATGTAAGTTTTTTTTTTTTAGTTGAGTGAAAGATTCCTTAAATTCTATGTGTTACGAATACTGAGGAGCATGTTTCTTTTCAGATTAGTGTTTTTTATTTTCTTTCCGATAAAAACCCAGGAGTAGAACTGTTAGGTCATATGGTAATTCTATTTTCAACTTTTTGTGAAACTTGCATACTGCCAAACTATAAAACTATGTGTATTTTATCACAGTTTTTAAAGAGTAAAGATGTAGGGAATAAACTTATGATTATCAGGGGGTGGTTAGAAGAGGGGAGGGATAAATTGGGAGATTGGGATTGGCATGTACACACTACTGTGTATATAATGTGCGTGCTGAGTCACTTCCGTTGTGTCCGACTCTCTGCAACCCCATGGACTGTAGCAAGGCAGGTGCCTCTGTCCATGGAATTCTGCAGGCAAGAATACTGGAGTGGGTTGCTATGCCCTCCTCCAGGGGAATCTTCCTGACCCAGGGATCAAACCCACATCTCTTACGTCTCTTGCATAGGCAGGTGGGTTCTTTACCACTAGCCCCACCTGGGAAGCCCATACATAGAATACATAACTAATAAGGACCTTCTGTGCAGCCCAGGGCACTCTACTTAATTCTCTGCAATGGCCTATACGGGGAAAAAATATTTTAAAAAGTGGATGCACTACCGATTCACTTTGCTGTACACCCGAAACTGACACGACACTGTAAATCAACTATATCCTAATAAAAATTTTAAATGAAAAATATATCAGTTCAGTTCAGCCGCTCAGTCATGTCCGACTCTTTGCGACCCCATGAATCACAGCACGCCAGGCCTCCTGGTTCATCACCATCTCCTGGAGTTCACTCAGACTCACTCACGTCCATCGAGTCCGTGATGCCAGCCAGCCATCTCATCCTCGGTCGTCCCCTTCTCCTCCTGCCCCCAATCCCTCCCAGCATCAGAGTCTTTTCCAATGAGTCAACTCTTCACATGAGGTGGCCAAAGTACTGGAGTTTCAGCTTTAGCATCATTCCTTCCAAAGAAATCCCAGGGCTGATCTCCTTCAGAATGGACTGGTTGGATCTCCTTGCAGTCCAAGGGACTCTCAAGAGTCTTCTCCAACACCACAGTTCAAAGAAAAATATATATATATATAAAATAAAAGTACAAAGTAGAGGTAAAGAGATGAAGTACATGATGGAGGCCATTTCTTTCAATAAATTACTCAATAATTACTCAATAGTCAAGCTCTCGTAAAATAATCATTATGCTTGTCTTTTCTTTAAATAATGAGAGGTTATATACTTCCCTCACTGCAGTGAGGTCAAGGACCGAAATGCATTCCCAGGAGAACCACAGAGGGCCTCCAGTTTTGGGGTGAGGTGGGGGTGGGACAGGGGCAGGGGTGAGGTGGGGGTGGGGCAGAGGTGAGGTGGGGGTGGGGCAGGGGTGAGGTGGGGGTGGGGCAGAGGTGAGGTGGGGGTGGGGCAGGGGTGAGGTGGGGGTGGGGCAGAGGTGAGGTGGGGGTGGGGCAGGGGTGAGGTGGGGAGCAGGGCAGGGGTGAGGTGGGGGTGGGGCAGGGTGCGGTGGGGAGCAGGGCAGGGGTGAGGTGGGGGTGGAGCAGGGGTCAGGTGGGGTCAGAGCAGGGATGAGATGGGGCGGGGCGGTGGGGCAGGGGTGAGCTGGGGGTGGGGCAGAGGTGAGGTGGGGGTGGGGCAGGGGTGAGCTGGGGGTGGGGCAGAGGTGAGGTGGGGGTGGGGCAGGGGTGAGCTGGGGGTGGGGCAGAGGTGAGGTGGGGGTGGGGCAGGGGTGCGGTGGGGAGCAGGGCAGGGGTGAGGTGGGGGTGGGGCAGAGGTGAGGTGGGGGTGGGGCAGGGGTGAGGTGGGGGTGGGGCAGGGGTGAGGTGGGGGTGGGGCAGGGTGCGGTGGGGAGCAGGGCAGGGGTGAGGTGGGGGTGGAGCAGGGGTCAGGTGGGGTCAGAGCAGGGATGAGATGGGGCGGGGCGGTGGGGCAGGGGTGAGGTGGGGGTGGGGCAGAGGTGAGGTGGGGGTGGGGCAGGGGTGAGCTGGGGGTGGGGCAGGGTGAGGTGGGGGCGGGGCAGGGGTGAGCGGGGGGTGGGGCAGGGTGAGGTGGGGGTGGGGCAGGGTGAGGTGGGGGTGGGGCAGGGTGAGGTGGGGGCGGGGCAGGGGTGAGGTGAGAGGGACCACTCAGGGAGCCTCCGCAGGACTTCTGATGGTCTCTGCTTTCTGGAGAGCAGATGAGATGACACCGGAGCTCTGAAATACTTGCACTCCAGCTTTTCTGCGGCCACCATCTTAGCTGTGCATTCCCGGAAGAGACGTCTCAGGTATCTCTGGAGCCAAACGAATCAGGCTAAACCCAGAGGCGATCACCACAGAGGGGCTGCCTTTCAGAGGCCAACTGTCCAGCCTTATCCCACAGGCCACACTTTGAAAGGCTAGAAAGAGCGATCCAACTGGGGGGTTAGTGAAGTCTTTGGAAAGCTAACTACACATTATCAGGATGCTAGGTCTTTGTGTGGTCACTACTTGCCTGGAATGAATAGTGAATTTTCTTCTTAGAAATGTTTATCTGGTTGGCCCTGTTAATGGTTTTCAGTCTCTATCAAAGAGTTTCAGAAAATGCTTTACATGCAGAACAAAATAGTGATTGTAATCTCTTAAAAGTATTCAGGAAACTCCTAAAATTCCCGAAAGACGCTATAATTACGTAAGAGTTCTGCTTGGTATGCTTAGCTTTATTTCATGAGACACATAATACCTCTTTGGTTTGATTTAACACTTCATCTTATACCCCCAAGAGAAATTTGTAGAGGAAAGAAACGTCTTACAATACACACCTGCTGTTTATTGTACAATTTCTCATACAAGTTGCGGTGCTTGCTCTCTGAGCTTCACAAAACGAGTGAAAAGACCAATAAATACTCAATGGTCTCTAAGGAGACAATACGTACGCAAGGAAAAATGAGGTTTGAAATTGTTTTCCCTACTTTGCAACCGAAAGATAACATTTCAACCGTTTATCTGACTGAGTAAACGAAATCTCTGCACCATATAAACTCAGTCCACTTTTTTAAATGACTTGATTTCCGGTTAAATCTTGCAAATGTAACCCATGCATTAATCTCTAATCTGTCCCAGAGCTTAGTAAAATGAGAAGAAAGCAACAAAAAGATAGAAGAATTTAAAAAACAGAGGAGGCATCTCCCTGGAGGTCCAGTGGTTTAGAATCTGCCTTGCAACTCAGGGGAACATGGGTCATATCCGTGGCTGGTTGATTAAGATCCCACAAGCCTCAGAGCAACTAAACGACCACACCACAATTACTGAACCTGCAATCTGGAGCCTGTATGCCACAATGAGAGTCTGTGTCTCACCAGGGGAGATTCTATGTGAAGCAACACAGATCCCAGGTGCCAAAACTAAGACCCGATGCAGCCAAATAAGTAAATAAACAGTGAGGAGACGACAGCAGACAGAGTGTCCAACAAAAGGTGTTGAACCTAGAAAGCAGATGCGAACAATTAGCAAGGCAGAGTATGTTCACTGAACGCCCAAGACCCAGAAGAGCAGAGGACAGAAGCAGTCGAGCCCGTTGCTATATCACAACCCCAGAAAAACTCAGGTACAGGTGCCAGAGATCAGGTAGCAGCTATGGGGCTGAACACCCTGGATGAGTCAGAGGTCAGTCTAGAAAGGCTGGCCCACATGTCGTCTCAAAGTCAGTATGTTGAAAACAACAACCCCGGACTTCCCTGGGGGTCCAGCGGTTAAGAATTCGCCTGCCAATATAGGGGTTCCATCCCTGGCCCGGCAAGATCCCACGTGCTATGGAGCAGCCAAGCCCGTGTGCCCCAACTACTGAGCACACGCAATGCAACAAAAGAAGCCACTGCAATGAGGAACCTTCACACCCAACTACAGAGCAGCCCCTGCTCAACACAGCTGGAGAAAGCTCGCAAAGCAGTGAAGACCCAGTGCAGCCATTAAAAAATAATTTAAAAAAAAAAAGCCCACTGTCTCACAACCAGCTCCCTCCCAGTGTGGTGCACCTCTATCCTTGTGATCACCAGGCTGCAAAATCTGCAGTTATGCGTGGTACACTCAGTCCTCCTTGGAAGGACTGATGCTTGAAGCTGAAGCTCTGATACTTTGGCCACCTGATACGAAGAGCTGACTCATAGGAAAAGACCCTGATGCTGGGAAAGATTGAGGGCACAAGGAGGACTATGGATGAGATGGCTGGATGGCATCACCGATTCAACTGAAATGAACCTGGGCAGACTCCAAGAGATGGTGAGGGACAGGTAAGCCTGGTGTGCTGCAGTCCGTGCAGTCGCAAAAAGTCAGACACAATTGAACAGCAAACACTCCTCTTCATTTGCCATATTGACAAACCGTCAGAGTCCTGTGGACCTTTTTCTATGAAGGGTTTCTAGGATTATGGAAGTCTCCAAGATGGCCCCCAATGGTCTTGCCTCCCAGTATTCAATTCATATTGGTTTCCCTGGTGGCTAAGATGGTAAAGCGTCTGCCTGCAATGCAGGAGACCCTGGTTCAATCCCTGAGTCAGGAAGATCCCCTGGAGAAGGAAATGGCAATCCACTCCAGTACTCTTGCCTGGAAAATCCCTTGGACAGAGGATCCAAGTTCAAAACCATCAATTCTTCTTTGCTCAGCTTTCTTTATAGTCCAACTCTCACATCCGTACATGACCACTGGAAAAACCATAGCCTTGACTAGATGGACCTTTGTTGATTTTCAGTTCCATCACTTTTCAATCCCTTGCAAAAAGTTGGACATGACTGAGTGACTTCACTTTCTTTTCTTTATTCATACCACAGTATAACCATATCCCACATTAAATAAGGGCTTACTTAGACCTCCCATAGAGGAGGAAATGGCATCCTTTTCCAGGATTCTTCCCTGGAGAATTCCATGGACAAATGAGCCTGGCGGGCTATAGTCCATGGACTCGTAAAGAGTCCGACACGACTGAGTGACTAACACTAGACCTCCCAGGAGGCCCACTGGTTAGAAATTCTCCTGCAAAGGCAGGGGACATGGGTTTGATCTCTGTCCCCGAAGGATACCACATGCCAGTAAACCGCTGCCCGTGGACCACAATTACTGAAGCCTGAGCACTGTAAAGCCTATGCTCCACAACTAGAGAAAGCCTGTGTGCAGCATCAAACACCCAGCGCAGCCAAAAATAAACAACTTTTTTTTTTACAAAAAATCAGTTCGGTTCAGTTGTTCAGTTGTGTGCGACTCTTTGTGACCCCATGGACTGCAGCACACCAGGCCTCCCTGTCCATCGCCAACTTCCAGACTTTACTCAAACTCATGTCCGTTGAGTTGGTGATGCCATCCAACCATCTCATCCTCTGTCGTCCCCGTCTCCTCCTGCCTTCAATCTTTCCCAGCATCAGGGTCTTTTCCAATGAGTCAGCTCTTCGCATCAGGTGGCCAAAGTATGGAGTTTCGGCTTCAACATTAGTCCTTCCAATGAATATTCAGGATTGATTTCCTTTAGGATGGACTGGTTGGATCTTCTTGCAGTCCAAGGGACTCTCAAGAGTCTTCTCCAACACCACAGTTCCAAAGCACCAATTCTTTGGTGCTCAGCTTTCTTTATAGTCCAACTCTCGCATCTGTACATGACCACTGGAAAAACCATAGCCTTGACTAGACAGACCTTTGTTGATTTTCAGTTCCATGCTACAGAAGTGCTCCATGACCAGGTCGGCTTTCACTTTGACCTCTTAGATCGCTTTTTTCTGGGTGTAGCCTGTCACCATGTCATGAGCACACTCAAGCATCCCTAAGACAGCCTACAGAGAAAGGAGCCAACTCGTCAGCTCCAAGCTGTGAGTCGGCCATCCTGGAAACAGGTTTCTCAGCCCTGGTCCAGCCTTCAGGTGACAGCAGCCCCGAGAAACACCTGCTCTGCTCTCTCTCTACTTCGGCTGTGACTCTCATTATCCTACTAGACCAGCGTCAGTGACTAGCTAGGTCAGGTCCTGTTCTCTTTTCCCTTTTAACTTTTTATTTTGACTCAATTATATAATCACAGGAAGTTGCAAAATAGTTCATAGAGTCTTGTGTACATTTCAGCTACTTGATGGAGACATCTTATATATAACTGTAGTAAAATATCAAAGGGCTTCCCTGGTGGCTTAGACAGTAAAGAATCTGCCCCCAGTGCAGAAGACCTGGGTTCTATCCCTGGGTCGGGAAGACCCCCCTGGAGGATGGAATGGCAACCCACTCCAGTATTCTTGCCTGGAGAATTCCACCGACAGAAGAGCCTGGCAAGTTACAGACCATGGGGGTCACAAAGAGTCAGACACCACTGAGCAACTAGCACCATATCAAACACCGGACACAGATAAAGCAAAAAGGGAATTCTCTCTTTTCACCTGAACTTTACTTAGTAGCTATGCAACCCTTGGCAAGTTACTTATTATCATCAGCTCAGTTTTCTCATCAACAAAATGGGGATGATAGCTCCTGCTCCAAAGGTTTATGGGAGAACTGAAATCATATTCCTAAAATATCTAGAATGATACAGAGTTTGGCATAAATGGGAGCTGTTGTGGTTATTCTGGGAGTTTCACAAGGGAAAACCAACAGTGAGTTCTCAACTCATATACACTGATTACCACTCTCTATCTCTCCTTCACTCTCCCTGGGATCAGTAGCAATAACACTGGATTTTTGATTAAGAGTGCTTCAAGACTTGACACCATCAAGACTTCAAGGATAAAGAAAACATACTTCAGACACTCAGGAGGCAAAGGCAAACCACTGATAAAATAGGGGAAAAAATTATACTTCTCTGTAGCAACACTGAAAGCAGTCAGTAAGGGAGCAATGACTAGCGTCTTGAAGAAAGAACTTGAGACCCGCACGGAACCCAGTCAAGATGTCACTCAAGCAAAGAGGCAACATACAGATATTCTCTAGCATGAAAGAGCTCAGAGAACACGGACCTCATGAGCCCTCTTGATAAAGCTAGTCGAAGATGAAATCCAGACAAATGAGAAGTGAAGCATTAGTCACTTCAGTTCAGTTCAGTTCAATCACTCAGTCATGTCCGACTCTTTGAGACCCCATGAATCGCAGCACGCCAGGCCTCCCTGTCCATCACCAACTCCCGGAGTTCACTCAAACTCACATCCATCGAGTCAGTGATGCCCTCCAGCCACCTCATCCTCTGTTGTCCCCTTCTCCTCCTGCCCCCAATCCCTCCCAGCATCAGTCTTTTCCAATGAGTCAACTCTTCGCATGAGGTGGCCAAAGTACTGGCATTTCAGCTTTAGCATCATTCCAGTTGTGTCCAATTCTTTGTGACCCCATGGACTGCAGCCCACCAGGCTCCTCTGTTCATGGGGATTCTCCAGGCAAGAATACTGGAGTGGGTTGCCATTCCTTTCTCCAGGTCTCCTGCATTGCAGGCAGATTCTTTACCAGCTGGGCCACCAGGGAAGCCCAAGAAGACTAGAGTGGGTAGCCTATCCCTTCTCCAGCGGATCTTCCTGACCCAGGAATCGAACCAGGGTCTCCTACATTGCAGGCAGATTCTTTACCAACTGAGCTATGAGGGAAGGGAAGCCCTTAAACAGAACTAATATTAACCAATTGTGAGCGGTATCATTACAAAGTGCAATGTGACCATTATACAAATTATCACAGCCAGAAAATAATATACAATAATGCAGAAAGTTAGAAGTGCAAATGGAAAGAAATATGAAATTGCTAATGCCCTGAAACTTCATAGCAGGAAGTCAGTCAGTATCATCTAAAATTGAAAGCTGTAATTCAAAGATACATACTGTCCTCAACTTCTTAATGTTATTCATAATCTACTTTCTAGACCTCGGGTCAGACCTTGAAGAGCTAGCATCTCTTGAAGAAAAAAAAAAAAGTCATCTGTTTGAAGTTTAGCCTTTCTCTCAGTTCCAAATCAGTTTCATTTCTTCCTGTGAAATGCTATGAAGTTAATGATAATACTTAATTATGAATTAATTATAATATGCAAAATTGGAAAAATACCACACACCAACATGCAGATGTATGTTGGTGTCACTGTATGTCCACCTCCCATCCTTCCTTCTGGAGCGGGGACTCTCCAAGATGGTCAGTGTGATGGCTGCTTCCAGCTGATACCTACTTGCAGCTGACGGGGAAGGTGGATGATGCCTAGTTCTAGTTGGTGGGGATTCTGGGTAGGACTTTATTTTGTCCTTTGTCAGTTTCTGTATTGCTTCATCTTCCTATATTCTCTCTTTAAAAAAAAAAGCAATTGCATTTATTTATTTTATTTTTGTGGCTGTACGGGCATTCTCTAGCTGTGGTGAGTGGGGGTCTACTCCGTTTCCATATGAGGAACCTGTGTCTTGCGTTGGCAGGCTGATTCTTTAAACTCAGCCACCAGGGCAGCCCCTGTGTATTCTCTTACTGCAAGGAACAAAGTCATCATGACTTGGTCTCTCATTCAGCCTTTTCTATTTTTATTCCAAGTACTGCTCAAGGGGTGTAAACTAGAAAAAAAAATTTTAAGTGGGTTTTGATATATATACATGCTGTCATCTATGAACACCCAAAAGTCCAGCCCCTTGCTTCCTATATTGCAACAAACGTGGTCACGGAAAGCCGCAGCATCATACTGGAGCGCGGAAAGAAAAGTCCTCGCTGCTTGGTTGGAGTCTGGGTTTTGTTCTCAGTATTTAGAAGCCTACTGCAGGATCTTTATTATCACACTCGCTTCCATAAGACGTGTGAGTGAAGTGAAAGTCGCTCAGTCGTATCCGACTCTTTGCAACCCCGTGGACTGTAGCCCATCAGGCTCTTCTGTCCATGGGATTCTCCAGGCAAGAACACTGGAGTGGGTACCCATTTCCTTCCCCAGGGGATCTTCCCAACCGAGGGATCAAACCAGGTCTCCCACATTGCAGGCAGATTCTTTACCATCTAAGCCTCCAGAGAAGCCCTACAAGATGTATGAACCGTTCCCCAAAAGAGTTAAATTCTGAAATCCTAGATGAATCCATTGTCCTGGGTGGGTTGTTTCATTTTTTGTTTTTTGTTTTGTTTTTGTTTTGTTTTGTTTTGTTTGGCTTCTATACAAAGATTCTATTGTCTCTGAAACTCAGAGCAAATAATTAAATCTTTTTCTTGTAAATTCTTGGTTAATTTTCACTGAACAACAACAAACAAGCTCCACTTTTGGAAATTTCTGCAAGGTGCTAGTGCTTCGGTTAATAAAATTCAATTCCGATTTATATCTATTATCAACAAAACTGAGATTTTTCCTTCAACGTGGCAGAAAGGAATACTTGCCACAGGCTGCTGAGTCATAGGCTCTGATTCTATCAGGTAAGCTATTCTGGAATGAGCTAGAAATGCTGACTTCCACGGAAACCAGCAAGGATGGATGTGTGTGCCTGACAGATTCAAACCAACGTGCATCGCTTGGGTGACAAGCCAGCGTGAGCCTGAAAGGACACTGACCTACATAAAACCCCCAGAGTTACTAACGAAAGTCTATGAACTTCAGGAGACTCAGAATCTTCTTGGAAGCCTGCAGAGAAGAGAAAGAAACTCACAGGGCTTGAGAAGCTCATTTCCTCCCTGCTTTTAGTGACTTCATTTCAGTCGCTCAGTCATGTCCGACTCTCTGCAACCCCATAGACTGCAGCACATCAGGCCTCCCTGTCTGTCACCAACTCCCAGAGTTTGCTCAAACCCGTGTCCATCGAGTCAGTAATGCCATCCAACCATCTCATCCTCTGTCATCCCCTTCTCCTCCTGCCTTCCATCTTTCCCAGCATCAGGGTCTTTTCCAACGAGTCAGTTCTTCGCATCACGTGGCCAAACTTTGGAGTGACTTAGCAGGAGCATTTGCAGAAGGGCTGCGGAAGCTGTTATGCTTTCTAACTGCTCGTGGTCTCAGCCGTTTGCTCCCAATAATGAGAGTCACCTCCTTCCACTACGTCCCCAGAAGTGTAGGGTGAGGATTGTGGGGTCCCACCCAAGCTGCGACTGGGCTGCACTGCACAAGTAACCTCCTTTCTGTAAACTGTAAAGAGCTTCAGGAATGGTCATCATGGCGCTTTGTCTGCGCTTCCTCTTATAGCCTGGGGCACACTCATGGTGACATGCGGTACTCTGTGTGTGTTCCCAAGAATCTTCTATATGACATGTGTTATGAATATACATTATATACATTTACCACCCCAGTGGCTCAGACAGTAATGAACCTACCTACAATTCAGGAGACCCAGGTTCGATCCCTGGGTCAGGAAGATCCCCTGGAGAAGGAAATGGCAACCCACTCCAGTATTCTTGCCTGAAGAATCCCACGGACAGAGGAGCCTGGAGGGCTACAGTCCATGGGGTCACAAAGAGTCGGACATGATTGAGCGACTAACCCATAACACAAGTTGCACTAATGGTGTGCGTGTGTGTGTTTGTGTCCCCAGGAATCCTTTATATGATACATAGTATATTTGTTGTTCAGTTGCTCAGTCCCCGGTGGCTGAACAACAACATACCATGTATCATTACTGCAATTCATATTATGAAGATCCGTTATACACATGTACTGCATAACAAGTTGCACTAATGGTGTGTGTGTGTGTGTTTGTGTCCCCAGGAATCCTTTATATGATACATAGTATATTTGTTGTTCAGTTGCTCAGTCCCCGGTGGCTGAACAACAACATACCATGTATCATTACTGCAATTCATATTATGAAGATCCGTTATACACATGTACTGCATAACAAGTTGCACTAATGGTGTGTGTGTGTGTGTGTGTGTGTGTGTGTGTGTGTTCCCAGGAATCCTTTATATGATACATATTACGTTGTTGTTCAGTCTCAGTCATGTCTGTGTCCAACTGAACGATTGAAAAACAGCATAATAGGTATCATTGCATGCACGCATGCTAAGTTGCTTCAGTCATGTCCGACTCTGTGTGACCCTATGGACAGCAGACCACCAGGCTCCTCCGGCCAGAGGATTCTCTAGGCAAGAAGGCTGGAGTGGGTTGCCATTTCCTTCTCCAAATATGTATCATTAGTGCAATTCATATTATGAATATACACTATATATAAGAACTATGTCACAAGTTGCATTAATGGCATGTGTGTGTGCATAGTATATATTTGTGTGTTGTGTCTAACGTCCCCTCCCCTTTTTTGTAACACGTCCTAAAATATGATTTTTGAGCAAAAATTCAAATTATTTGCAAATACTTCAGGAATCCCACAAAAAGTGCTGACTATGAATGGTAAAAAAGAACCTCAGTATAGGGCAATTCACACACCTCACCACCTAAACCCTCCACAACCCCTTTAAGTCATACTTCAGTGTATTTGGCCTGGAGGAGGACGTGGCAACCCACTCCAGTATTCTTGCCTGGATAATTCCACAGGCTGGCCGGCTACAGTCCATGGGGTCGCGAAGAGTCGGACACGGCTGAGCACACAAGCACTCAGTGTGTTTAGGGGGAGGTGGAAGACCCTGTGTAATCTAGAACTCACAAGGCGTCTCTCCTGTGCCAGTTTATGAACACAGTAGCTTTCTTTGCATGGAAATGTGTGTGTCAGATCTGCCCTTGGACACATAGGAGAAGCAAGCAGAGCTTATCTTTCTGCCCCCTCTTCTGGTCCTTCCCTTCTTTCCTGGGACCCACCCTCCCAGGGCCCTCAGGACTTCCCATCCCTCAGGCTTCCTTCTTTCCCAACTGCAACCTCATCTCTCCACAGGAAAGGATTTGAAAAATGCATTCGCGGGGAGCGCTAAACAGCCAGTTAAGTATTTGCAGGGACGTGTCGCATATGCACCTTATGTATTAAAGCAACAGAATTTGTTAAGTGCTCAGAAGAGGTTTTCGCACATAGGAAGCTGCTCAGAGAATGCTCGTGAAATTAGAACAGAATTTCCTCTCCATGCGCGAGTCCTCATGTTTCACCAAAGATGAAAGGCTCGGACCCAGGCAAGGAAAACTTAATGGACAGACACCCTCTTCCTGCAGGCATGTCTGCATCAGCAAGGCCTTCTGCAGGTCCCCAAAATGCTGCAGAGGCAGCCACCTTCCTCCTGGGGCTGCTGGCCTGACGGGCTCATTAGCCCAAGTTTCAATCGGTTCATCCTTCGATCCACAGCCAAGATTCCCAAAATGCATGCGTGCGGCAGGGTGTTAACACACAGGATAAAGGGATCCTGGGTCAAATAATTTGAGCAGACACTAATGAAATGAAGTGGCCGTGTCTACGGCGGACTTTTCCAAGGGTTAACCAGGCCCGGGTGTGTCTCAGGAGCTTCAAGAGTGGCATGTATTCCTTCAGATTTCTCAAAAGTAATGTCTCTTAGCTCTAAGCCCTGAAACACAGATCGTAAGCATGGTTCTAACATACAGATTTTCACTGAACAAAATAATCATCCTACACCTATTCTACAAAATACCATGCTTGCTCAGTCGCTCCGTCCTGTCTAATTCTTTATGACCCCATGGACCATATCCCCTCCAGGCTCCTCTGTCCATGGGATTCTCCAGGCAAGAACACTGGAGTGGGTTGCCATTTCCTTCTCCAGGGGATCTTCCCAACCCCAGGCTTGAACCCACGTCTCCTGTGTCTCCTGCAATACAGGCGGGTTCTTTACCACGGTGCCACTGGAAACATTTCTCTCTATCAGGGTTCTCAGGCTGAGAAGTCCAAGATCAAGGTATTTGCAGAGCTGGTTTCTGATGAGGGCCTTCCTGGTTCTCTCTGTGTCCAGGTCAGGTGGAAAGAAGAAAGTAGCTCTCTGGGGCCTCTTTTAGGAGGGCCCTAATCTGATTGAAGAGCGTTCCACCCTCATAAACTAATCACCTTCCCAAAGACCACAGCTCCTCCCACCCTCACACTGAGGATTAGCATGGACACGGGAATTTTGAGAGGCACCCCAACAGTCTGGCTACAGCTTTTGGAGACTTCAGATCTGCAGTGTAGGATGAAGCCCTTCCACCACAATGCTTCTTTCTCTCTTTACACAAGGGACACGTCTGCAGCACTCTCTGCAGGCTGTCCCTGCCTTCTGCTCCAACCTGTGTCTCTCTCCTTCACCTTGTATTTCTCCCTCACAGGCATCGTGGATGCCAACAGATATGTCCACCTAGAACCTGTGAGTATGACTTTATTTGGGGAAAAAAAAAATAGTCTTTACAGATGTTATTAAGTATCTCGATATCATCCTGGATTTCGGGGTCACCCCTGAATTCAATGACGGTGTATTAAAGAGCAGAGACATCAGTTTGCCAAAGAAGATCTGTAGAGTCAAAGGTATTGCATCTTTTCAGTAGTCAGGTATGCATGTGAGAGCTGGACCATAAAGAAAGCTGAGCACTGAAGGACTGATGCTTTTGAACGGTGATGTCAGAGAAGAAAGACTCTTGAGAGTCCCTTGGACTGCAAGATCCAACCAGTCCATCCTAAAGGAAATCAATCCTGGGTATTCATTGGAAGGACTGATGCTGAAGCTGAAGCTCCTATACTTTGGCCACCTCATGCAGAGAGCTGACTTATTGGAAAAGACCCTGATGGTGGGAAAGACTGAAGGTGGGAGGAGAAGGGGATGACAGAGGATGAGATGGTTGGATGGCATCACTGACTTGATGGACATGAGTTGGAGTAAACTCTGGGAGATGGTGATGGAAGGGAGGCCTGGCGTGCTGCAGTCCACGGGGTCGCAAAGAGTTGTCCACAACTTGGCAACTCAACACCAACAGAAGCCTCGGGAGGGCTCATCACAGTACAGACTTCAGAGGGAGTTTCTCAGTCAGTAGGTCTGGGACAGGGCCTGAGAAGCTGCCTTCTAACAAGTCTGCAGGTGCTGTTTATGCTGCTGGGCACAGGACACACTGTTGAGAAATACCGAGCTAGAGGAAGGCCCTGACGACGTGATCCCCTGAAGGATTCTCAGGACCCCTTCCCGCCTTCCAGAATACAAGAGTGCCACAGACAGCTGAGAAGGTCCCACCATCATTTCCTCTCTCACTGTACACATGACCAAACTGGGGCACGGAGACATGAGGTGACACCTCCTGCTACAGACGGGATACCTGCATCCCCTCAAAATTCACGCTGCTGGTGGTAGTTCAGTCTCTCAGTCGTGACCAACTCTTTATGACCCCGTGGACTGTAGCCAGTTTCCTCTCTCTGTGGCATTTCCCAGGCAAGAATACTGGAGTGAGTAGCCATTATATTCCAATTCAGAATTTAAAGTTATAAAAAATAATAATAATAGAGAAAAGAACACTCACCACCTGGAGCAGGGGCAGGTATGCAGGAAAGTCAGTCACGTGAGTAGGCATAAGTGAAGCAGGCCCTGGTCCAGCAGGGGGCGTACAGAGAACAAGAGAGCAGCCATCTTGCGGGGCCTGGGCCTACACTACCTCCAGTCTCAGGCCGCTGGAGGTAGAACGCTTGTCAGCAAGCCCCGACGCCCGTGCCAATCACACGTCAGGCTGTCAGTCGGTGGTTTCTGAAAGCTGGAGTCAAGTCAGAAGTTAAGAAAAGAACCACCACCCCCAAGTTTTGCTTAAATAGTCACTGAGCAAATCAAGTGTTCTTTTAATGTTCTTAAGATGCTGTGACTAAATTTAGAAGTCACCTAGATGGCAGCCAGTGGAGTTCTTGAATTGGAAAGGGATAGTGCCATTAATCACCATAGTTGTGAAGAATATATACTGACACGGGAAATGCTGGGGACACAGCGATTGCTGCTGTTTGCGACCCCGTGGACTGTAGCCCGCCAGGCATCTCTGTCCATGGGGTTCTCCAGGCAAGAATACTGGAGTGGGTCACCACGCCCTTCTTGAGGGGAACGTCCTGACCCAGGGATAGAACCCACGTCTCCTATGCCTCCTGCATTGGCAGGTGGGTTCTTTACCACTAGCGCCAGCTGGGAATCCCTATATTATACATATATGTTTGTCCAAAATAAAAAGCTAAAATTAAAAAGAGAAAACTGTGGTGTTGGAGAAGACTCTTGAGAGTCCCTTGGACTACAAGGGGATCCAACCAGTCAATCCTAAAGGAAATCAGTCCGGAATATTCATTGGAAGGACTGATATTGAAGCTGAAACTCCAGTACTTTCGCCACCTGATGCAAAGAGCTGACTCATTGGAAAAGACCCTGATGCTGGGAAAGATTGAAAGCAGGAGGAGAAGGGGATGACAGAGGGTGAGATGGTTGGATGGCATCACTGACTCGATGGACATGAGTTTGACCAAGCTCTGGGATGGTGATGGACAGGAAGGCCTGGCATGCTGCAGTCCATGGTGTCACAAAGAGTCAAACATGACTTAGTGACTGAACCGAACTGATTTTCTATAGAAACCATCTTGATATTAAATTATCAAATTATAGCTTTGCTCAGAGGAAGTGGCTGCAAAATACGGCCAATTATCCAGACAATTTTCACATCTAAACTACCTCCTTCTTTCTGCGGCACCAATGGAAAAACTCAAACAATACAACACTTCTTCACTGGAAGCAAGGTCACCTCTTTCCAGCGGTCCTTGTCCTCTTTTGCCATGGGGTGATAAACACTGGTATCGGTTTTGTGGATCTCCAAGAACATTAATTGCTAAATCAAAAGCCACAAAGGACACAAGTCTCCACTACCAGGTGAACTCAGGAGTGAAAAAGAGTCTAAGGCATGACCAACATTTTTAAAGCATAGGGGGGTAGGTGAGTAAGCCCAGGCGGCACTGAAGACAATGGAAACGGGGGGCTTGGTGAGGATGCTGGGGCTGCTACTAAGTATTTTCGGTGTTGTTGTTTGGTCACTAAGCCGCGTCCAACTCTGCAACCCCAGGGACTGCAGCACGCCAGGCTTCCCTGTTCCCATACTCTTTATCTGGTCCCATCACTTCATGGGAAATAGATGGGGAAACGGTGGAAATAGTGTCAGACTTTATTTTGGGGGGCCCAAAAATCACTGCAGATGGTGATTGCAGCCATGACATTAAAAGACGCTTACTCCTTGGAAGGAAAGTTATGACCAACCTAGACAGCATATTCAAAAGCAGAGACATTACTTTCCCAACAAAGGTCCGTCTAGTCAAGGCTATGGTTTTTCCAGTGGTCATGTAAGGATGTGAGAGTTGGACTGTGAAGAAGACTGAGCGCCGAAGAATTGATGCTTTTGAACTGTGATGTTGGAGAAGACTCTTGAGAGTCCCTTGGACTGCAAGGAGATCCAACCTGTCCATTCTGAAGGAGATCGGCCCTGGGTATTCTTTGGAAGGAATGATGCTAAAACTGAAACCCCAGTACTTTGGCCACCTCATGAGAAGAGTTGACTCGCTGGAAAAGACTCTGATGCTGGGAGGGATTGGGGGCAGGAGGAGAAGGGGACGACAGAGGATGAGATGGCTGGATGGCATCTCTGACTCGATGGACATGGATTTGGGTGAACTCCAGGAGTTGGTGATGGACAGGGAGGCCTGGCATGCTGTGATTCATGGGGTTGCAAGGAGTCAGACATGACTGAGCCACTGAACTGAACTGACAGGCAAGAATTGGAGAAGGACATGGCAACCCACTCCAGTATCCTTGCCTGGAGAATCCCATGGACAGAGGAGCCTGGCAGGGCTACAATCCATGGGGTCCCAGGAGTCGGACAGGACTGAGTGACTAAACCACCACCACCACAGGCATGAAGACTGGTGTGGGTTGCCATTTCCTCCTCCAGGGGACCACGTTTTGTCAGAACCCTTCACTATGACCCGTCTGTCTTGGGTGGTGTCGCATGGCAATGGCTCATGGCTTTAGGGAATTACACAAGTTCCTTCTCTAGGACCAGGCTGCGGTTCATGAAGAAGGGTGGTATGTATGCTGCCTCGCATCTCCACACCTTCTGACGGCCAGGTGAAAAGACAGAATGACAGAGGAGGGAAGAAATCCACTGAGGAAGGGCAGAGATGAGGAGGTCGGGTGAGGAAGGGCAGAGGTGAGGAGGTCGGGTGAGGAAGGGCAGAGGTGAGGGGGTCGGGGGAGGAAGGGCAGAGGTGAGGGGGTTGGGGGAGGTATATGTCGGGGGCTCCAGCAGGTGGCAATGAAAACTAAATCAGATGTCCAGATGCGCTCAGGGCCACAGAGTCAAGAGCAGAGCAGAAAGGTGAGATGACTCTTCTTTGCCATCCCACCCTGCCTTCTTTGCTTCCCCCGGAGGTGCACCCATACGTCTCAACCAAGAAAGCAGAAAATGACTCAGGGTGACTAGAACGGCAGCCAGGCATGAACGTCAGTGCCAGGGGCAACAGCCTGCGCTGCGCTGTGACTCCTTGGAGACGGGAGGTTACACTGGTGGTTAACTGCTGCTTTGAGGTCCTTCCACAGTTCCTTGGGAGGTTCCAAAGGATGGCTTATGATACCTTGGGCCACTTTTCTCCAACACGGATGCAAAAGCAGGTGAGTTTGAGACACCACCTGGAGAATTTTCAGAGCAAGCATTTCCCAAAACTAAAGGCAGCTAAACCCAGAAACATTTATTGGAAGGACGGATGCTGAAGCTGAAGCTCCTATACTCTGTCCACCTGGTGAGAAGACCTGACACATTGGAAAAGACTCTGATGTTGGGAAAGATTGAGGGCAGGAGAGGAAGGGGACGACAGAGGATGAGACGGTTGGATGGCATCAAGGACTCAATGGACATGAGTTTGAGCAAACTCTGAAAGTTGGTAATGGACAGGGAAGCCTAGCCTGATGCAGTCCATGGGGTCGCAAAGAGTCAGACACGACTGAGCAACTGAACTGAGCTGAAACCCAGAAACATTCAGGGCAGAATTTCCTTCTGAACATGTTGTTGTTGATGTTCAGTCACCAAGTCATGTCTGACTCTTCTTGACCCCATGGACTGCAGTATGACAGGTCTCTCAACATCTCCCGGAGTTTGCTCAAGTTCATGTCCACTGAGTCGGTGATGCCATCCAACCATCTCATCCTCCATCACTGCCTTCAATCTTTCCCAGCATCAGGTGGCCAAAGTATTAGAGTTTCAGCTTCAGCATTAGTGCCTCCAATGAATATTCAGGACTGATTTCCTTTAGGATGGACTGGTTGGATCTCTTTGCAGTCCAAGGGACTCTCGGTAGTCTTCCCGAACACCACAGTTCCAAAGCATAGTGTCATGCAAAACTAGGCAGAGTCAGGAGGCCTTCAAGGGAACATCCTCCATGACCCTAATGCTCAGCTTCTCTCAGGCATATTTTCCTTATGCCCAAGAGTTTTGGGCAAGATAAACACTAAGGCCCCCTCTCCAGTTCTGAGATTCCAGGAATCCATAAATTCTCGACCATACAGGTGACATCTCTGCCACAGGGGACCAGTGAGGTTAAGATGGGGCCCAAGTTCAACTGGATTCACCGCAGCCGTGTTTAGCACATCTCTCTCAGAATAGAGAGATGGATCTTCAGGTTCCTCTGTGGCTTCTCCACCCGAGAATTCTGACACTTCCCATCCATCACTGTGTCCACTGTAACAGGGTGACTCAGCGACTGCGCCTTGGGTGTGTGGCCTTGTGCTTGGCCAAGCCTCTTGCATGACCTGTTTGGCCTTCTCTGCAAACTATCTGGGCTTGATGAGATGCAGCAGAGACTCCAGCTCAAAGAGATCAGCAACAAATGATCGGTCTCCACCCCTTATTTTTCTACACCAGGGCCGAAGGCAGTGAGATACAAGCATGGCACTCAACCACCTCTGGTGAGGGTACCAGGGCCTCTAGGACATGCATCCCCAAGAACAGCCAGGACTCACTTTCATTTCTTCCCACACAAGCAAGGTGGTGGGAGGAAGGGTGGTGGTGGGCAGTGGGCAGGGGCGGGTTACTTTGGGTTTGGCTGGATGAGAACTCCATTCTGAATCTTTTCATTCCTCTCTGCAGTAATATTTCTTAAAAGCAACGAACTCTCTTTGCATCTCATTTCGGGGCTGTGCTCATGCTGATCAAAGATCATGACCTTCTTGGCAAAGTGAAGGATACCGTTTTCTCAGCTGCGTCTTTTCCCAGTACAGCGTGCTGGAACAGATTTTAGGTGAGGCTGGGAAGTGAGGGGGAGGACGCTGACTCCAGTTGCTGTGGCAACCCCTACACACACACAAGAATGTGTGCGTTCCGTTTCTGAGTGAGTGAGCTTTCTACCTCTTCAATATCATGGGTTGCTGCAACTCAGAGATGCGATGAGCCAGGTCTGTAGAGGGGGGTGGCTTCTTGCTCACTCTCACTCAAGTACGTGCTAGAAGGTCAGGCTGAGATGAAGCCTTTTCACGGACACAATCACTGGGAGTTTCAAAAGCAGGTGAACCTTGGATGAAGGGAGGCATCCTCCTCCAGATCCCTTGCTCGAAGATAAGCACTTTGGGAAGGGGGCGAGGTCGTCATCACGATGTAATGTGCTTAGCTGCTTAGCTGTATCCAACTCTCTGCAACCCCATGGACTGTAGCCTGCCAGGCTCCTCTGTCCATGGGATTCTCCAAGAATACTGGAATGGGTGGCCATCCCCTCCTCCAGGAGATCTTCCCCACCCAGGGATCGAACCCAAGTCTCTCACAGGGCAGGTGGATTCTTTACCGCGTGAGCCACCAGGAAGCCCATGATGTAATAGTTCTCAGCAAAGAAGCCAAGAAGTTACCTGGCAAACCTGGTCTGTAACACTTGGAGTGGTTCATCCCTCTCCTGGGATGCTTTTAAGTCGCTCGCATGGTGTGGGTGCCGGAGTCCAGCCCCGGTGGATCCAGGGAATTCGAAGGGTGGGCGGAGTCGGCGAGGAGAGATTTATTTAATTAGAAATATAAGATTAGATTAGGAAAGAATAGTGTAGTAGGAAAATCAGTGGAGAAATGAGGCTGAATAACTTGGTTTAGGTGGAGAACTAATAAAACCTCGAGACAAGAGGTTTGCACCATCTACGTTAGACCACCGGCGCCCGTTTGAATAGTGGAGGGTGCCCCGCCTTGGACTCTCTCTCTCACGTGGGTCTTAGAAGCCAGGGCAAGTAAGTATACATGGCGAGCCTCCATGCCCCAGATGGGAATTCAGCCAGAAAATAAAGAAGACACGGGGAGACCAAGCTGCTTCGGTGAGCGAGACCCCAATAACTATTTTTCAAAAGGACTTTTATACCTTTCCCACAAATGATGTTGTGTACATCATCTTCTGGACTTGGAGGCCTGTGAAACATTTTAAGACCCTCTTTTGATAAAGCCTGTTCAACCAGAAAACTTATTTTCCCTTGAAGGGTTTTTTCTCTATCTTTCTAATCTCTGTCAGCCTCCGAAAGTATCAAAGTTACATTTTCACGAAGCAAAGGTGCAGTAAGGTACAACAAAGAAAGAAGCAATTAGCTCAAAAGTCTGATGTGGTCAGTTTCCAGGCTACACTTGTTTTTTCTTACATTCTACCTCTGTTAAGGAATGTGCTCCCAGGTGCACAGTGGATAAGAGATATGGGAACTTAGCAACAAGCATTGGCTCAACAGTGAAATCTTACACCAGCGCTACTCTAATAACTTTTAACTCTTTGAAAGGCTTTATGTTTTAGGCTTCCCGTGCCTCTCACAGTTGAGGGGCTGTAAACAATCACATACGTAGTTGTAAAAGTCTTGGTAAGGCAAGTTAGAGAGCCATCGGTGGTGGGGGGACAGCCCCCCATTACGTCAGAAGAGTAGGTGAAAAGCATAATCGTAAAGCAGGCAGACTCTGATGTTGAGGTTAGATGCTCAGGAAATTCCAGGGGGAACCCCTGCAGCCTGATCCCCACCTTTGCATTTTGTCGGGCTTCCTTCCTCATGACCTTTGCCATGGGCGGGATTCCTCACGCTGGCTCCCAGCATGTGGGGAAGCTTTGTGGTTCTAGTCTAGGACAACTGTCAGACTTGGAACAGGTACACAGCATCGTTTCTCTGCAGGGCAATGGGTAAAATGAATGCCCTGTGGAGGGCAGGGGGGCAGGTGCCACCAGCAAAGACACAGGAATTGCAAGGCCGGCCTTCAGCCAGCATCATTGTAAACAGAGGAAAAGTGCAAATAAATTGCAGAAGAATACACACCACACAGACCCCCCTCTCCATCTTCTGCATCCGTCGTAACACTTGCCAAGGAGATCTTCTAACTGAATCTCACTTTTTAACGTGTTTTCCTCAATGCAGATCACTTTTAAATTCTTTGTCGAGTTTGCTTCAACACTGGTTGGGTTTTACATTTTGGCTCTTTGGCAGCAAGACATGGGAGACCTTAGCTCCCAGACCAGAAATCGAACCTGCTCCCCCTGCGCTGGAAGGCAAAATCTTAATCCCTGGACCACCAGGGAAGTCCTAAGCAGATCTTCTGAAATGGAAGCCATACTTCTCAGGAGTAAGCAATGGATCCCCTACTGCCTACAGAATAAAATTGCATTTGTCCACGAATTCTCAGCCTTCTTTCACCTGCCCCAACTGCATGTCCACCATACTTGTTCTGGAAGACTCTCCCAACATACACAAACCCTTTGTCTCCAAGACCTCTATTTCTTCTCCAACTCCCGGAGCTTCCGCTACACCTCTGCCTGCCACCATCTCGCTTCTAGGCACTGCCTTTGTGTGTGTGCATGCCTGCTGAGTTGCTTCAGTTATTTCCGACTCTTTGCAACCCTACGGACCGTAGCCTGCCAGGCTCCTCTGTCAGTGGGATGCTCCAGGCAAAGACACTGGAGTGGGTTCTCATTTCCTCCTCCAAGGGATCTTCCCAACCCAGGGCTTGAACCGGTGTCTCTTACGTCTCCTGTATTGTCAGGTGGGTTCTTTACTGCGAGCACCACCTGGACCTCTGGCCCTCTCCAAATGGGCAAAGTGCTCTCAGCTTTCTTAGATGACTTCAGACTCCACTTTTTTTTTCAAGAAGTCAGCCCGAAGGCTCCCTGCCTTTGCGTTCTCTTGCCTCGGCTTCAGTATCTGGGATCTGGTGTTTATTTGCCTGTTTTCCTCCTTGAGGGTGAAGCCTGGGCCTCATTCCACTCCGAATTTCCACACAGCTGACCTGACTGCATTGCACAAAATAAGCCTTTAAGAGTAACTGCGTGTGGCATGAACGCATTCATGCACAACCTGCAGGAGAGGGCGTGTGCTTGTGTGTAAGATGGGCACCCAGCCCCATAGACCCAACCAAGCTTTGGCATCTGTGGGACAGATTAGAATAGGTTTGGGATCACCTAGTCCCAAAGCCCCAGCGTTAGATAAGGAAAGGTGGGGCTTATCTAAAATTAGACAAGGAGGAGTCTTGAGCACCAATTTGCAGGAGACAAAGAACCTATGTTGCTTTTGTAAAAAATAATTACTGAAATACAGATGGTGTACAGTATTATATAAGTTACAAGTATACAGTGTAGTAAGCAAGAATCTGGTTTTGCAAAGAAATGAAAGTACATTCCAAACACACGGGACCCAGCATGTGCAAAGGCTGAAAGGTCAGGGATGCAGAAGTCACATGGAAGTTGGTTTCCTGGAATGTCCATTATTAGCTCGATTGTAAATGGGTTTGAGGGGAATGAAGGGTTATTTCAAAGCATCCTATGCTATTTACCCTTCCTTCTTCCATGAAGAGTGCAAGATACAGTGGACGGAATGAGGGCATGGAGCTGAGTGGCCTATTTATAAATATAGCCCACTTCTATTGCTCAGCATCTATGTGACACAAACTACCTAACTTCTGCAAGCCTCAGTTTCCTTACCTGTGAAATGGGAACAACGCCTTGTAGTATGGCTTGGACAGCACATTATAGAGAGCTGCCTTCATTCTATTCAAAGACAAAAAACTCATCTACATTTTCCCCTACCGAGTCACATCTTGCTGAATACATGTAAGGATTTTATCCCAGCTCAAAGCAAATGTCAGTATCTGAACTACCAAGGAAAATGCTCTTCTGTTGTGTTTTTTTTTTTTTAATTAGAGTATAACCGGTTGACAGTATTGTGCTAGTTTCTGGGGTACAACAGTGTGAATCAGCCGTAAGCATACACATATCCCCTCCTTGGTGAACCTCCCCCCCAAGCATCCATCCTACCCCTCGAGGTCATCACAGAGCACCAACCAGAGCTCCCGGGGCTATACAGCAGCTTTCCCGCTAGCTGGCTGTTTTACACAGGGTGGTGTGCAGAGGTCAGCGCTCTTTCAATCCGTCCCACCCTCTCCTTCCCCTGTGTCCACACGTCTGTTCTCTACCTCTGTCTCCGTCTCTGTTCTTGCCCTGTGTGGGTTCGTCGGTACCATTTTCCAAGATTCCATAAATATGCATTCATATATCGTATTTGTTTTCCTCTTTCTGACTTACTTTGCTCTGTATGACAGACCCTAGGTTCGTTCACATCACTACAAATGACCCAGTTTAGTTCCTTTTGTGACTTGTACATTGTATATGCGGACCACACGCTGGCGGTCCACACTGTATATGCGGACCACGTACTGTAGGTGTATATTGTGTATACGGACCATGTACACGTGACTGTTGTCCACTGTGTATATAGACCACATCTTCTTTCCTCATTCTTCTGTCAATGGACCTTGCGGCTGCTTCTGTGTCCTGACTATTGCGTAGCGTGCTGCAATGAGCAGTGCGGTACACGTGCCCTTTTATGATTTTCTCAGGGTACGTGCCCAGGAGTGGGATTGCTGGGTCAAAGAGTAGTATATTTTTAGTTTTTTTTTTTTTAAAGAAATAGGCTTCCCTGAGAGCTCAGTTGGTAAAGAATCCACCTGCAATGCAGGAGACTCCACTTCCATTCCTGGGTCGGGAAGATCCCCTGGAGAAGGGATAGGATACCCACTCCAGTCTTCTTGGGCTTCCCTGGTGGCTGAGTTGGTGAAGAATCTGCCTGCAGTGCAGGAGACCTGGGTTCGATCCCTGCGTTGGGAAGATTCCCTGGAAAATGGAACAGCTACCCACTCCAGTATTCTGGCCTGGAGAATTCGCTGGACTGTGTAGTCAATGGTGGGGGGAGGGTCTCAACGAGTCGGATATGACTGAGCAACTTTCACTTTCACTTTCCCTTACTGTTTTCCGTAATGGTTGTTCAATTTACATTCCTAGCAACGCTGTGGGAGGGGTCCCTTTTCTCCACACCCTCTCCAGCATTCACTGTTTCTAGATTTTTGAAGACTGCCCTTGGTGCCAGGTGATACCTCAGTGTAGCTTTGATCTGCATTTCTCCAATAATGAGCAAAGTTGAGCTTCTTTTCATGTGTTTGTTGGCATCTGCATGTCTTCTTTGGAGAAACGTCTGTTTAGCTTTTCTGCCCACTTTCTGACTGTTTTTGTTTTTTTTTTTTAATATATTGAGCTGCATGAGCTGCTTGTACGTTTTTAAAGTTTTCTTTTACTATTTTTAAGTGCCTCTTTTCTTCTATAAACGCTATTTCATCATTAGAGTGGTAGCTATGAGCTGCAAGCATACTGCACCAGAATTGTAATTTACAGGTGCTCACTCAGGGCTGTGTATGCAGCCGAAAGAAGCCTGTAAAATTAATGGTCACCATGGACGGAGTGGCTTGAGTCCAAAGACAGAGTATGGAAGTCGAAAGCAAAGGGTAACTATAGCAGAGACCGCCTGGCCAGCCAGCACTGCCCTAAACAAGCGGCAGAGGTCGGCATCACCAGTCACGCACTAGCAGTCCACTCCTGAGCACCTCATGGGCCCTAACAGTGTGCAGGGGGAAGGGCGCTGCACCTCTGTGTACAAAGTTGTTCACTGTTGTTCAGATGATAAATTGTGTCCCACTGTTTGCGACCCCATGGACTGCAGCACACCAGGCCTCCCTGTGCATCACCAACTCCCAGAGCTCACTCAAACTCACGTCCATCGAGTCGGTGATGCCATCCAACCATCTCACCCTCTGCCATCCCCTTCTCCTCGAGGCCACCTTCAATCTTTCCCAGCATCAGAGTCTTTTCCAATGAATCAGTTATTCGCATCAGGTGGCCAAAGTATTGGAGCTTCAGCTTGAGCATCACTCCTTCCAGTGAATATTCAGAGTTGATTTCCTTTAGGATGGGCTGGTTGGCTCTCCTTTCCATCCAAGGGACTCTCAAGAGTCTTCTCCAACACCACAGTTCAAAACCATCAATTCCTCAGTGCTCAGCCGTCTTTATGGTCCAACTCTCCCATTTGTACATGACTACTGCTCCTTATTGCAAAATTCAGACTTAAGTTGAAGAAAGTAGGGAAAACCACTAGGCCATTCAGATATAACCTGATTGGTCATATGATTATACAGTGGAAGTGATGAATAGATTCGAGGGATTAGATCTGGTAGACAGAATGTGTGAAGAACTATGGATGGAGGTTCATGACATTGTACAGGAGGCGGTGTACTAAGTTAGGAGGGGAAATGCAGAGAGAGCATTTGGCTTAGGTTAGCAAGCAATCGAATGAATCTGATCATCATGATAGTGGTGGAGCCAACATCTACTTTTTGACTAGAGACAGCACAGAGAAACAGAATAAAAAAGATTATACAGGGGCATTTATTGCAAATATCTGTAAAAGCCAAACGATCCTATTATTGCTGTTGGAGCAGGGAGGGGGTGGGTCTGTGCCTTGTCAGACTTGACCATCCTTGGCCTCTGCCAAACTGACAAAGTCAAAGTCACTCAGTCATGTCCGACTCTTGGCTACCCCATGGACTATACAGGCCAGATTCTCCCAGCTAGAATACTGAAGTAGGTAGCCATTCCTTTCTCCAGGGGATTTTCCCAACCCAGGGATTGAACCCATTGCAGGTGGACTCTTTACCAGCTGAGCCATCAGGGAAACCCAAGAACACTGGAGTGGCTAGCCTATCCTTTCTCCAGGGGAGCTTCCCAACCCAGGAATCGAACCAGGGTCTCCGGAATTGCAGGCGGATTCTTTAGCAAATGAGCTCTGCCAAACAGAAGTGAACAGCACCCTCACTGTGACAACCAAAAATGTCTCCAGACACTGACAAGTGTCCCCTGGGGTGGGAAAGAAGGGGGAGGGGGAAGCTGGGGACTTATCTGCGTCCCTCACACATGCCTTCCACCTGTTTAAGAGCCACCAATACAAGAAAACTGGGCTGGCCTGCCAAAAGGTCAATGTCATGGAACGCAAACAACCAAATAGAAAAGATGGAAGGTGGGGGACTAATCTTGATAAGACACAATATACCCAGCGTGTTCCGGACGCATGACCAGCAAGCGTTTCCTAAACGTAAACACGGAGTTCACTTATAGATGTTCTAGCACGCTGAGAGCTCATCGCAACTGTGATGCATTTTAGCAGGCACACCAACAACCCCCCCCCCCCCCCGCCCCCGGGGCACTCCCATCATGCAGGCTCTGACTCTGCAGACATGGGCAGGGCCAAAGTGTCTGCCCTGACGAAGAGGCTGCCCATAGACCACACCTGGAGGAGCCGGGTCACTGGAGGGAGGCGTGTCTGTGGTAGACCCACGAGAATCTGAAATTCACTTCTTGATTAAGGAGGTGCCATAAACTGGAGCTCGTTTTAATATACATGTTGTCACTGTTGTTTACCTGCTCAGTCCTGGCTGACGCTTTGTGACCCCATGAACTGACACCCTCCGGCTCCCTTGTCCATGGGATTTCCCAGGCAAGAATCCTGGAGCGGGTTTATGTCTCTTCCTTGATAGCTCAGTTGGTAAAGAATCGGCCTGCAATATAGGAGACTCTGGTTTGATTCCTGGGTTGGGAAGATCCCCTGGAGAAGGGATAGGCTACCCACTCCAGTATTCTTGGGCTTCCCTGGTGACTCAGACAGTAAAGAATCCACCCGCAATGCAGGAGACCTGGGTTCGATCCCTGGGTTGGGAAGATCCCCTGAAGAAGGGAAAGGCTACCTACTCCAGTACTGTGGTCTGGAGAATTCCATGGACGAGTCCATGGGGTAGCAAACAGTTGGACACGGCTGAGCGGCTTTCACTTCACTTCACTTCTATTTCCTACTCCAGGGGCTCTTCCTGACCCAGGGATCAAACCCGCATCTGCTGAACTGGCAGGTGGATTCTTCACCACTGGGGCCACCTGGGAAGCTGCTGCTGCTGCTGCTAAGTCGCTTCAGTCGTGTCCGACTCTGTGCGACCCCATAGACGGCAGCCCACCAGGCTCCCCCGTCCCTGGGATTTTCCAGGCAAGAACACTGGAGTGGGTTGCCATTTCCTTCTCCAACGCATGAAAGTGAGAAGTGAAAGTCAAGTCGCTCAGTCGTGTCCGACTCTTAGCGACCCCATGGACTGCAGCCCACCAGGCTCCTCCATCCATGGGATTTTCCAGGCAAGAGTACTGGAGTGGGGTGCCATTGCCTTCTCCATACCTGGGAAGCACTCCCCCACCCCACCCCCCAAAAAAATACTGCTGACAGGCTTGGTAAAGATTTCCTGAAACACTCAGAATATCACTCCACTACAGAGAGGAGAAGCGAGGTGCACGCGGGTTAAGACAATTGGGTCAGGATGCTCTAGTCTGTACTCTGGCTCTGCTTGCTTAGCTGGTTCATTTGCTGCCCCTCCTGACTCTCAAAGGTGGTTGGGGGGGGACTCTGTCTGCCCACCCAGCTTAAAGCAGGACCACTGCCTCGCTGCTCCAGCATCCATGATCTCCGTCACTTAAGCGAGCCCTTTCCTCAGCAGGTACCACCTTCCTTTCCCAATGGCATCCTTCTATTTTTCCTTTCCATTTCCTTCACACTCCCTGCCACCAGATACTGTTTGGGAATCCCTTCGGACTCTCACCTATCACCACAATTTCGCAGCTCGGTTCTGAAACACTATGTGGTTTCATTAACAAGCCCGGGAAGTTTTGTTTTGTTTTTTTTAAAAGCATCAGCAGTGAAACGCAAAACGAGTCCCTGCTCTGGCACACAGACCATCCCGCTGACCCTACACTAGGACTTCAGAGAACAAGAAAAAGGGAGAAGTTACCTCTGCCTCTCATCACGTTTCCGAGACTGGAAGACATGTCCCCGAAGCAACCCGTGAGAGCCGTGAACAAGTGCTTCATTATGGGTAGGGCCCCTAGAGTGCCGTCTGTCTCTTTAATTATTTGGACGAAGACCACGAGGGACGTGCTGGGCAGACCTCAGAGAGGTGGCTGCCAAGTTTCGGTGTTTAATAAAAAAAAAGGGTTTGCATGGTCCCAGGAGAGACAATGCCACATTCAGGAAATAACACTTTTCGAATACTTCCTCCTCTTCGATTATCTGGAATGGCACCACCTGAGGTGGTTTTGTCTACCTGGGCACAAAATAAATCTGGGACGCAGACATTTGTAACATCATGCTATTGCTTCTCTTTGCCTAACAAATCAGTTTTCTTCATTTTCATGATTGGAAATGGGCTGCCTTTTTTTTCTCTTGAAGAGGGCAATCCCCTGGACATAGGCACACTGCTGTATTTAACATGGAGAACCAATAAGGACCTTCTGTCCAGCACAGGGAACTCTGCTCAATCCTCTGTAATAACCTTATGGCTCCCAGGGGGAAGGATGGGGGAAGGGACAGTCAGGGAGTCTGGGATAGACATGGACACACTGCTGTCTTTAACATGGAGAATGAACAAGAACCTGCTGGACAGCACAGGGAACTCTGCTCGACGTCATGTGGCCGCCTGGATGGGAGGGGAGTTTGGGAGAGGATGGATACATGTCTATGTATGGCTGAGTCCCTTCACTGTCCACCTGAAGTTATCACAATATTGTTAATTGACTATACTGCAATAGAAAATAGCAAGTTTAAGTTAAATAAAGAGGGCAATCCCAGGTTGCCTGGAGAAGCTGACCAAAGATCCAGATTTGTTTAGGACAGTGTGTCTCAGTGGCTCAAGGAAGCAGGACCACCAGTCACAAGAAAACCCAGGGAGCTGGTTATGCTGGTGGGTTTCTGAGTGTTATCCCAGACCTGCTAAATCCTGGTGGTGTGTGTGTGTGTGTGTGTGTGTGTGTTTACTCAGTCGTGTCCAACTCTTTGCAACCCCATCGACTGTAGCCTGCCAGGATCCTCTGTCCTTGGGATCTTCCAGGCAAGAATACTGGAGTGGGATTGCCATTTCCTCCTCAGAGGCAATCTTCCCGACTTGGGGATCGAACCTGCGTCTCCTGCGACTCCTGCTTCGGGCAGGCAGGTTCTTTACCACTGAGCCACCTGTAACAAATCTCCCCGAGGGATTCTCGAACGAGAAAGGGGAGGAAGTAGAGGTTTTATGATTCTGGAGCTGAGATCACCCCCCTCCCAACTCCTAGGGTTTCGCAGCACGTGGATGCTGCCCGTGGGGCTTGAGAGAAAAGGCTGTCCTGGTAGGTTTATTACTCTTTGGAGCATCCGTACTAGCGTCTGCCATGAGTGCGTCTTCTCTTTGAGATATGCAGCAGGCCCTTTTAGCTTTGCTGACGGCTGAGTAGGAGAATGAAGGGGAGCAAAGGGGTCTCTAAAGCGAGAAGGGGAGAGGTGCTCCATGGATGAGTGAGACAGGGACCCTGTCCTCTTCCATTTTCACAGCCTGTCCTGTGGTGGGGGGAAAAGCTTGCTGAATGCCCCATCGTCTCGGGCTTGTGACTGGCAATCCTGGCGGCTGATCTGCTAACTTGGTGGGTATTTCTCAGTGAGAGAAATGCCAGGGGAGCAGCGTGGAACACAGTCTTAAACAGCAGTGCCAAGAGACAGGCCGTGGACCTAGCCCATGGCTTCTGTGGGGGAGGCAGGGAGCTGTGGTGCTGAAATCCGACTTGGAACACGCAGGGCCTCCCAGCTTCCCGCCAGTAAGACGCCTCTGGAGGAAATTACCGTCCACTAGAAGGTGCATTGGAGAAGGCGATGGCACCCCACTCCAGTATTCTTGCCTGGAAAATCCCATGGACAGAGGAGCCTGGTGGGCTGCAGTCCATGGGGTCGCTGAGAGTCGGACACGACTAAGCGACTTCCCTTTCACTTCTCACTTTCATGCATTGGAGAAGGAAATGGCAACCCACTCCAGTGTTCTTGCCTGGAGAATCCCAGGGACGGGGGAGCCTGGTAGGAGGCTGTCTATGGGGTCGCATAGAGTCGGACACGACTGAAGCGACTTAACAGCAGCAGCCACAGCAGCCGCAGCAGCAGCAGAAGGTGCCTTTGGTCCTGATTATGGTGAATCAGTTTGGCAGTGCTTTTCGGGTCGACTGTATTCTTCTGGGCTTCCCCGGTGGCACTCGCGGTAAAGAACCTGCCCGGCCAATGCAGTGACATATAAGAGACCCGGGTTCGAGTAAGTGTCTTTTAATTTCATGGCTGGAGTCACCATCTGCAGTGATTTTGGAGCCCCCCAAAAAATAAAGTCTGACACTGTTTCCACTGTTTCCCCATCTATTTCCCATGAAGTGATGGGACCAGATGCCAACTTCCTTTTCTGAATGTTGAGCTTTAAGCCAACGTTTTCACTCTCCTCTTTCACTTTCATCAAGAGGCTTTTTAGTTCCTCTTCACTTTCTGCCATAAGGGTGGTGTCATCTGCATATCTGAGGTTATTGATATTTCTCCTGGCAGTCTTGATTCCAGTTTGTGCTTCTTCCAGCCCAGCGTTTCTCATGATGTATATAAATTTATATCTAAAATTCATGCCTATTTATATTTTAATATGCAATAAGTCCCACATACAAACGAGTTCCCTTCTGAGGGTGCATTTGCAAGTCCACATTGTTCCTAAGTCCTGTGGACAGTGCAACCTGTCGGGCTACGGTCCACAGGGTCACAAAGAGTTGGGCATGACCCAAGTGACTTGGCATGCACCCCGACAAAGTCAGCCTAGCTACTCGACTAACACAGACCACTGTACCATACGGCACTGTAACACGTTGATGATACCTCTCACACAAATTCAATGCCTGAGAAACAAACACAAGAAATACAGAAAGCATCTTCAATCTTACAGGAGAGGACCTTGAAAACTACGGGACTACTATACAGCTGGCATCCAGGCGCTGGCACTGATCGAAAGGGCAAGACGACTGCACTGCTGCCCACGGAAGACACAGGAGGTGGGAGACGGTAGAGCTACAGGGCAGAGAGGGCAAGCTGCAATGTCACTCATGCCTGATCTGGACGGAACCCACATTCACACCTTTGAAAGTCTGCAACTTGAAGGCTCTTAGGTCGGGGATTTAGTGCATAAATTATTTGAGGGAATTTATGTGCAATTCTATAAATGTTTGTATGTTTAGAAAGAAAGAAAGTGAAGTCATTCAGTCGTGTCTGACTCTTTGCCACCCCCCAGATTGTAACCCATCAGGCTCCTCCATCCCTTGGGTTATCCAGGAAAGAATACTGGAGTGGATTGCCATTTCCTTCTCCAGGGAATCTTCCCGACCCAGGGATAGAACCCAGGTCTCCTGTATCTGTAGGCAGACACTTTTACTGTCTGAACCACCAGGGAAGTCACGTGTTTACCTTAATTTAAATGTGAAGATTTTCATGTTTTTACGACCCTTTGTGTAAAGATGCATCTAATCCGGGCTGGATTGACATCGTGCCTTTTCTCTTGATTTCAAAAGAAAATAAACCGTTTTCACAGGCCCGAGGCACTGGGGCTCCTACGCCAAGAATTCCTTGCTGAATGTTATGAAGGTACCTATAATAGTGTCTTCCAGGAGGTGAAATAAGTGGGTATTCTGCCCTGGAGAAGATGAGACATCATAAACTCAGCAGGATTTTGTGCACAGCCCACAGGGACTCAGTAAATGTTTCATGATGATCCTTGATGTTATTTATTTCCAGGCAGTTTTATGTGGCTCACTTTGAGGTGTATTAAAACCCCCCTGAATCCAGGGAATTTAATTGAATTTCTCTGAGAGTTCAGGTACACACATCACCAGTGGACCAGTGGAGGGAAAGCCCTGGGGAATTCTATCCTTCTCTGCAAAATGAAAGTTTTGCTTGATTCTCCCCATTAGAAATAGCCCTGCTCAGTAACAGACGCTGGTGCTGTGGGCACAGGACTCTGCTTACCTGCACCTTTGGTAGGAGGGAAAAAAATTGTGGAAGATTTCATTTGTCTATTCATAGTGAAGTACAAAATCTAAAAAGAAAAAAAGTGAAATTATGTGAAAAAAAAGCCTCAAGGGGTGATTACCTTCATTGGAAAGGATTTATCGCTTGCTGAAACGTGACTGATATTCATCTGATGGGAACACAGGGCCCAAAGCATTTTCCTGCTGAGAAAAGTAAGGGAACAGACGAACAAGGAGAGTCATTTTTCTAGATTCCACACATATGCTCTAGTACGATATTTGTTGGTCTCTTTCTGACTGACTTCACTACGTATGACACCCTCTAGGTCCATTCAGTTAGTTCAGTTCAGTAGCTCAGTTGTGTCCAGCTCTTTGCAACCGCATGAACCACACACAGCACGCCAGGCCTCCCTGTCCATCACCAACTCCCGGAGTCCACTCAAACTCATGTCCATTGAGTCGGTGATGCCATCCAACCATCTCATCCTCTGTCATCTCCCTCTCCTCCTGCCCTCAGTCTTTCCCAGCATCAGAGTCTATTCCAATGAGTCAGCTCTTTGCATCAGGTGGCCAAAGGATTAGAGTTTCAGCTTCAGCATCAGTCCTTCCAATGAATATTCAGGACTGATCTCCTTAGGATGGACTGGGTTGGATCTCCTTGCACTCCAAGGGACTCTCAAGAGTCTTCTCCAACACCACAGTTCCAAAGCATCAATTCTTCGGCGCTCAGCTTTCTTTATAGTCCAACTCTCACATCCGTACATGACCACTGGAAGGGGACTGGAATGCAACCGTAGGAAGTCAAGAAACACCTGAAGTAACAGGCAAATTTGGCCTTGGAGTACAGAATGAAGCAGGGCAAAGGCTAATAGAGTTCTGCCAAGAGAATGCACTGGTCATAGCAAACACCCTCTTCCAACAACAAAAGAGAAGAGGCTACACATGGACATCACCAGATGGTCAACACTGAAATCAGATTGATTGTATTCTTTGCAGCTGTAGATGGAGAAGCTCTATACAATCAGCAAAAACAAGACTGGGAGCTGACTGTGGCTCAGATCATGAACTCCTTATTGCCAAATTCAGACTGAAATTGAAGAAAGTGGAGACCATTCAGGTATGACCTGAATCAAATCCCTTATGACTAGGTCCATTCATGTCTCTACAAATGACCCAATTTCATGCCTTCTTACGGCCGAGTAATAGTCCATTGTTGAACCTATTTGCAGGGCAGGAAAAGGTTTAGATGCAGCTGTAGAGGATGGTCTTCTGGACTCGGGGTGGTGGGGAGGGTAGAAGTGAAGGGAGATTGGGGTTGACGTATATGCATATATACACTACCCTATGCAGATACATGTGTAGACGATCATGTGTTTATATGTACATACACTGCCATGTGTGTAGGGAATGGCAACCCACTCCAGTGTTCTTGCCTGGAGAACCCCAGGGACAGGGGAGCCTAGTGGGCTGCCGTCTCTGGGGTCGCACAGAGTTGGACACGACTGAAGCAACTTAGCAGCAGCAGCAGCATACTACCATGTGTGTAGGAAATGGCAACCCACTCCAGTGTTCTTGCCTGGAGAATCCCATGGACAGAGAAGCCAGGCGGGCTACAGTCCACAGGGTCACAAAGAGTCACACACAACTGAGCAACTTCACTTACTTACTCATACATATACATGACCGTGTGTGTAGACGTATATACACTCTCATGTGTGTGTACGTATATACGTGGGCATGTGTAAAACAGAGAGCTAGTAGGAAGCTCAGCATTTTGAAAAGCAGAGACATTACTTTACCAACAAAGGTCCGTCTAGTCAAGGCTATGGTTTTTCCAGTGGTCATGTATGGATGTGAGAGTTGAACTATAAAGAATGCTGAGCGCTGAAGAATTGATGCTTTTGAACTGTGGTGTTGGAGAAGACTCTTGGGAGTCCCTTGGACAGTAAGGAGATCCAACCAGTCCATCCTAAAGGAAATCAGTCCTGAATGTTCATTGGAAAGACCGATGTTGAAGCTGAAACTCCAATACTTTGGCCACCTGATGTAAAGAGTTGACTTATTGAAAAAGACCCCGATGCTGGGAAAGATTGAGGGCAGGAGGAAAAGGGGATGACAGAGGATGAGAGGGTTGGATGGCATCACCGACTCAATGGACATGAGTTTGAATGGACTCCGGGAATTGGTGGTGGACAGGGAGGCCTGGAGTGCTGTGGTCCATGGGGTCGCAAAGAGCTGGACACGACTGAGCGAGTGAACTGAACTGGAGGAGGAAGCTGCCGTATAGCACAAGGGGCTCAGCTCAGTGCTCTGCGATAAGCCAGAGAGGTGGGACAAGGGAGGGGGTGAGAGGTAGACCCAAGAGGGAGGAGATATATGTTCACATATAGCAGATTCACTCTGTTGTACAGCAGAAACTGGCACAAATTTGTAAGCAACCATATCCCAATTTTTTTTAGAGATGAAAAAAAATCACCTGTGGTCAATGATTTGACTTCTCTGGTGGCTTAGTAGTCAAGACCCTGCTTGCCAGTGCAGGAGACGCAGGAGATGTAGGTTGAATCCTCTGGGTTGGGAAGACACCCCCCTCCCCCCGTCCCCCACCAGAGAAGGAAAATGGCAACCCACTCCAGTATTCTTGCCTTAGAAATCCCATGGACAGAAGAGCCTGGTGGGCTGAAGTTCATAGGGCTACAAGAGTCGAACATGACTTAGCAACTAAACCACCCCCATGGTCAATGATTTAATCAATTTCACTTGTGTAATGAAGTCCCATTAAAACCAAGAAGATAGGGTTTGGAGCATGTCTGGTTTGGTGTGTATGTCATGACTGGGGATTGCGGCACTGGCTGGGGAGGACGTGGACACTCTGCGTCCTTTGCCCACACCCTGGCCCATCTCTTTCATTCGACTCCTTCCTGAATCACATCCTTTTACACCAAACTGGTAGTCTGGTAAGTGACATGTTTCTCTGAGTTCTGTGAGCCACTCTAGCAAATGAATTGGACCCAACAAGGAGGTCGTAGGAACCTTCGATGGATAGCCAGTTGATCAGAAGTACCTGGACTTGCAATGCAGTGTCTGAAACAGAAGTGGACAGCCTGCAGTCAAGTAGGACGGATAATCGGTGCAATCTGATGCTATCTCCACATACAGTGTCAGAATTGAAAGGACACCCAGCTGGTATCCCAGAATTGCTTGGTGTTTGTGCAGGTCACCCCACACACACACTGGAATTGGTACCAGATTCCATGTACCAAGTTTCACTTGCATGACTGAATTGTTTTCTTCAAAAATAAAAAATACCCAGAAATATTTCAGGATTCCGAGAAAGGAAAATGGAGCTGGAAGAATCAGGCTACCTGACTTCAGACTGTACTACAAAGCAACAGTGATCAAAACAGTATGATTACTGGCCAAAAATAGAAACATAGATCAGTGGAACAGGATAGAATGCCCCAAAATAAACCCACACAACTATGGTCAATTTATCTACAAAAAAGGAGGCAATGATATACAATGGAGAGAAGACACTGAAGTGTCTTCAGTGACTGGCGCTGGGAAAACTGCACAGCTATATGTAAAAGAATGAAATTAGAACATTCTCTAACAGCATACACAAAAGTAAATTCAAAATGGATTAAATACGTAAATTTAAGGCTGGACACTATAAAACTCTTAGAAGAAAACATATGCTGAACACTCTTTGACATAAATCACAGCAACATCTTTTTAGAACAACCTCTGAGAGTAATGAAAATGAAAACAAAAATAAACAAACAGGAACAGTTAAATGTAAAAGCTTTTGCACAGCAAAGGAAGCAGTAAACAGAAGCAAAAGATAGCCCACGGAATGGGAGGAGATAGTTGCAACCGAAGCAAGCAACACGGGATTAATCCCTGAGATATTCAAACAGCTCATGCAGCTAACTCACAAAAACAAACAACCCAATCAGAAAAGGGGCAGAAAATCTAAACAGACATTTCTCCAAAGAAGACATGCTGCTGCTGCTAAGTCGCTTCAGTCATGTCCGACTCTGTACGACCCCCCTAGATGGCAGCCCACCAGGCTACCCCCTCCCTGGGGTTCTCCAGGCAAGAACACTGGAGTGGGGTGCCATTTCCTTCTCCAATGCATGAAAGTGAAAAGTGAAAGGGAAGTCGCTCAGTCGTGTCCGACTCTTAGCGACCCCATGGACTGCAGCCCACCAAGACAGCAGCCCACCAGGTTCCTCTGTCCATGGGATTTTCCAGACAAGAGTACTGGAGTGGGTTACCATTGCCTTCTCCGCAAAGAAGACATAGAGATGGTCAAAATACACATGAAAACATGCTCAATATCACACATTATTAGAGAAAGGCAAATCAAAACTACAATGAGGTATCACCTCACACCGGTCAGACTGGCCATCATCAAGAAGGTACAAACAGTAAATGCTAGAGAGGGTGTGGAGAAAAGAGTACCGCTTGCACTGCTGGCGGGAATGTAAATTGGTACAATCACTGTGGAAAACAGTATGGAAGTTTCCTAAGAAACAAAAACTAGAACTACCATATGATCGTGCAATCCCACTCCTGGGCATATATACCTGGATAAAACCGTAATCCAAAAGGTGCATGTACCCCAGTGTTCACTGCAGCGCGATTTAGAATAGCCAAGACATGCAGTGACCTAAATGTCCACGTATAGAGGGATGGATAAAGAAGGTGTGGAACGTATATACAATGGAATATTACTGAGCCATGGAAAAGAATGAAACGATGCCATTTGCAGCGACCTGGAGATTATCATACTATGTGAAGTAAGTCGCACAGGGAAAGGCAAATATCATGTTCTCACTTAAATGTGGAATGTAAAAAATAATGATACAAATAAACTTATTTATAAAACAGAGTCACAGGCTTTGAAAGCAAACTTATGGTTACCAAAGTGGAAGGGCGTGCCGGGGGTCCAGCTCCCGCAGGATCCAGGGGAACCTGAAGGAAAAACAGCGTCAGCAGATGATTTAGAGAGAGACAAGGAAAGAATATTGTAGATAAGAAAATAGAAGAGAGAGGCTGATATTCCTTGGTTTACATAGAAAGCTAATAAAATCTTAGAAGGCCCAGGCAGGAAAGTGAACGCAGGGAGCCTCGGTGTTCCAAGGGATCAGCCTGAAAAAGAAAGTGAGAGAGAAAAAAAAGAGAAAAAAGAAAAACATGGAGTGACCAGGCTTCTTCGAGCAAGGCCCAATAGCTTTATTTTAAAAGGGTCTTTTATACCTTGTCTTATACATAGAGGGAAGTGAAAGATGCAAAGTCATACAGAGTCAGCCCAAACATTACATCTGTTTTGTCTTTATTGAAACCAGGATTTTTTCTGCAAACCTTTCCCATAGACAATGTTGTGTACGTTATCTTCTGTCCTTGGAGGCCTGTGGACATTTTATGACCCTCTTTTGATAAAGGCTCCTCAACCAGAAAACTTATTTTCCCTTGAAATGTTTTTTTCTTTATATTCCTAATCAACTCAGCCTCAGAAAGTATTAAACAAGTTACATTTCTCATGGAGCAAAGGTGCAGTGAGTTACAAGAAAGAACCAATTAGCTCAAAAGTCTGATGGGGTTAATTTCAAGGCTACACTTGTTTTTCTTGCTTTTCAACTATGTTAACTAATGCACTCCCAGGTGCACAGTGGATAAGAGATCCCGGAACTTAGCAACAAGCATTGGCCCAATAATGAAATCCTACACCAGCAACTACTCTAATAACTTTTAACTCTTTGAAAGGCTCTCTGTTTTAGGCTTCCCGTGCCTCTCACAGTTGGGAGGCTGTAAATAATCACATGCGTAGCTGTAAGAGTCTGCATATACCTGCCAAGCAAGCTAGAATGCTAACAGAGGGGGTTTGATTTGAAATATTCCTCTCATGTCCAAGAGACTTATTAGCTAGAGCCCTAAGTTGATTTTCTCCAGAGAAAGGTGGTCAGGGTCAGCCCCCTGTTAATGTCAGAGGAGTTGGTGAAAGTCATGAAATAGTAAAACAGACAGATTCTGGTTTGGGGGCAGATGCTCGAGAAAGCCTACGGAGCCCGTTGAGTCCTGAAGCCTTGCTTAACAGTTCTCTTCCACACGACCTTGTCATGGTGGGGATCTCCCGTGGTGGCTCCCAGCAGAAGGGGAGGGGAGAGGGATAACGTGGGAGGTTGAGATTAGCATATATACACTGCTATCTATAGAACAGATAATCGCCAAGGACACACTACTGCATAGCACAGGGAACTCTACTCCGTATCCTGTAGTAAACTCTATGGGAGAAGAATCTAGAAAGAATGAGTATATGTATACGTGTAAGTGACTCACCTTGCTGTTACCCCTAAAACTAACACAACACTGTCAGCCAACTGCACTCCAATGTAAAATAAAAATTAAATAAATTTAAAATAGATTTTTTATACCTCAATGAGTTTCACTGCCTCGATGAACATGGCAACCCCACCAGCAAAACCATAACAAACCTACAGCTTTCCTATTATGATGTGCTATTCATTTCCGGTGAGATGAGAAGCACAATAGCACCTTGTCACGTAAGAAAGGATGCTGCAGACATCAAGCCATCACGTTACAGCCTCCAGCCAGTGAGCCCTGGAAGGACTCAAGATGCAGACCAAGGGAACTGCCAAGTCCATCTAGCAGTCAGCCACTAAAACCACCCTGACAGTGCACCCAGAGAAAGCGCCAGAGGTGAGAAAACAGAGGATACTGGTTCCAGGTAGCTGGGGTGCATAACCAAGGAATGACTTCAGTGAGCCCAGACTCCTGCTTTCTTCCAATACACAGAAAAAGCGCTAAATTCCTTAACTCAAGATATCTGGTTTCTTTTATTAACTGTCATCTTTTAATGTTTAGACTACCTGGTCTTTTGTTTTAAAAAAGAAAAACTATATATCCTGGCTCTCTGACATGCCTCTTTGGAACAGTTTTCTCAGCGTTATCTGCGATGCTGTCTCCCAGGCTTGAAGTCCTAAGAATATCTGCCAAATAAAACACAACACTCAAGTTTTAGGTTGGGCTTTTTTTTTTTTTTCCTAGTGGACACAGAAGGAGATGGAATTTTCCATTAAACTTCAAGATGCTGCAGGATCATTCCTTATAAACACCTTATGCAGCCCATTGGCGGAGGATTTTGGAACTGTGGTTATAACTTGACCTACAATTTCTTCGTTCACCTTTTCGATGCTGTTAGTGCCCATGATGGCTGACTCTTGGACATTAAGAGTTTACTGTTTCTTTCCCCTGTTTCAGCAGCTGCAGATAGAGGCCATAAGAAACAATTGTTAAATACTCGGAAATAACACAGATTCCAGATGATACTGTATGCGTGTCCTCTTGCTTCTGTAACAAATTACCACCAATGGAGTGACCTAAAGCAACACCAGTTCCTTCTCTTAGAGTTCTGGAAGTTCATTTCAGTTCAGTCGCTCAGTTGTATCTGACTCTTTGTGATCCCATGGACCACGGCATGCCAGCCTTCCTTGTCCATCACCAAGGACTGGGGTACACAACGACTGTTTTTCTAATTTTATGAAAATCAACATCATCAGGATTCAGAATATTTCCTCTTCAAAAGACAGTAAAGGAATCCCAAAGGAAATCCACAATCTGGGAAATTTTTGCAAAGCACATCTGACAGAGGGCTCATATCCAGAATATACAGGTAACTCTTAGAATCAATGGGCTTCCTCGGTGGCTCAGAGGTAAAGAATCTGCCTGCCAAGGCAGGAGACCCCAGTTCAATCTCTTGGTCAGGAAAATCCCCTGAAGAAGGAAATGACTACCCACTCCAGTATTCTTGCCTGTGAAGTCCCATGGACCGAGGAGCCTGGAGGGCTACATTCCGTGGGGTTGCAGATAGTCCCGGACTATCTGCACAGGCACACCGACAATAGTCAGTAATGAAGACACAACTCGCCTTTTTAATTGCCAAAAGTCTGCAATGGACACCTCAAAAGAGAAGACATAAAGAGGCAGTATGCATACGAAAAAGTTGCTCAAAATCATTAGTCATCAGGGAAAGCCAAATTAAAAATTCCTGCGCACCTACTCGTACTGCTGAAGTTAGAGAGACCTAGGATAGCAAGCACTGATAAAAATACAGAGCTGGTGGGGCCCTCATACGTTACTGGGGGAACTGCACAATGGTTCCCACAAAGGTAAACACTCACTTAGCATATCACCCAACCATTCCCCTCCTCGGCATCTCCTTAAGGGAAGGGAAAACATACGTTCCCACAAAGACCTGAATGGGAATCATCCCAGTCACTTTGTTCATGATCTCAAACCACTGGAAACAGGACAAACATCATTCAACAGGCAGATAAACAAAGGATGACCCAACCATAAAACTGAAAGTTCTTCAGGGATTAAAAGGGAAGGATCGCTAACACATGCAACAATGTGGAGGAACCTCAAAACCATTATGCAAAGTCAAAGAAGCCAGATACGAAAGCCTTATTCTATATCCTTCCTTTTATGTGGGACATTCAGTGCAGTTCAGTTGCTCAGTCATGGCTGATTCTTTGCGATCTCATGGACTGTAGCACACCAGGCCTCCCTGTCCATCACCAACTCCCGGAGCTTACCCAAACTCATGCCCATTGCATCAGTGATGCCATCCAACCATCTCATCCTCTCTCACCCCCTTCTCCTCCCGCCTTCAATCTTTGCCAGCATCAGGGACTTTTCCAGTGAGTCAGCTCTTCACATCAGGTGGCACTTTAGGAAAGGCCAAACGGGCTTCCCTGGTGGCTCAGTAGTAAAGAAACAGCCTACCAGTGCAGAAGACAGGGATTCCATTCTCATTGGAAAAGGTGGTTGGATGGCATCACCGACTTGATGGACATGGGTTTGGGTGGACTCTGGGAATTGGCGATGGACAGGGAGGCCTGGCGTGCTGCGGTCCATGGGGTCACAAAGAGTCAGACACGACTGAGCAACTGAACTGCACTGAACTGAGAGGCACAGGGCCATCCCCAGAGTTAACATATGTTCCCATCAGTGAGAGCCACTGACTATGGTACAAATGAGATTCCTAGCGCTAACGATGGAAGCTGTCAGGAAGGAACCCTGCACTGCCCACTGCTTGCACACAATTCCGAAGGCCATTCCTCCTGCTTGAGGGAGAGGAGTGCTTTCCCATCAGGGGAACTTTTCCGAATTGACACAAAGGTTGAAGCAGCCATTTAGGTGGGAAACTCTGGCTGCATTTCCAAATTAGCTGATACTGTCAGCAGGATGCGCTACACAGCCTTGCCCCTCACCTGGCAAAGCGCTTTACAAGCACGAGCTCATAATTCTGCTGTGAGGTGGGTGGGAGGAAAATTGTTATTTTCCCTGTTTTACGGCTCTCTAAAGCCGGTGAGGGTGTAAAGGGTTGACGTGTGTTCTATTTTTGAAGTCACAGAGTTGCCACAGTGCAGTTCTCCAGTGATGGAAGGAGGGGAGCTAGAATTGAAAACTTTTCCATTCAACGCTCCTCTCCTCATTCTTTGGATTCGTGAGAATTCAAGTCACACAGATGGCATTTTATAGTCCCCAGAAGAAGGGTGAGTGAGCAGGCTGGCAGCTTCTGAAGACCTGGCCCCAGTATACCTCGAAAGCAAGGCAAGGGGGAAAATCACAAACATGCTTGATGCCTTTGAAGAAAAACGCTTGTGAGAAAGAAGGCAAAAATAAAGATTTCCCTGTGTTCATTGGGTCTAGAGAAAAGCCATCAGTAATCTAAGAAGGTTAAAGGGCACTGCATTATAGCCAGAGGCAGATCGTAAGGTTGATATAAACTCAGATGAGGGGCCTTCCTGGTGGCTCACGTGGTAGAACATTTGCCTGCAATGCAAGAGACAGGAGTTCAGTCCCTGGGTCAGGAAGATGCCCTGGAGAAGGGAATGGCAACTCGCTCCAGAACTCTTGCCTGGAGAACCTCATGGACAGAAAAGCCTGCTGGGCTACAGTCCACGGGGTTGCAAATACTCGGACACAACTGAGCAACTTTCACTCACTCACATGTATGCATACGTGATGTGGGGGGGAGGGGAAGCCATTGAAACTTATTCCGCTGTACACTAATTTATCCTTATTTCAGAAGAAGTTTTTTTTCCCCCCACAGACATGGATGCTACAAATGAATTTTCCTCAAAAAGTACACTGTTCGTTAAGTCTTATTTTGCACTCTGGTTGCTATTGTAGCACAGCAAGTTTTCTCAGATTTTGTTCACAGTCTGCTGGGGGTAGGAATTGTGGAGGCGGCTCATTTCTGCCCCTGTTGGTCTTCATGGCGGCATCTCAAAGGCTGCGGCTGGAATCATCTGAAGAGATGATTTTAGAAGAAAGAAAGGGAAGTGAAGTTACTCAGTTGTGTCCACTCTCTGCAACCCAGTGGACTGTAGCCCACCAGCTTCCTCCATCCATGGAATTTTCCAGGCAAGAATACTGGAGTGGGTTGCCATTCCTCTGTGCAGGGGATCTTCCCAACCCAGGGATCGAACCCTGGTCTCCCATATTGCCGGCAGACACTTTACCATCCAAGCCACCAGGGAAGCCCCAGCATTACACACTCACATGTTTGGAAGCTGATGCTGGCTGTCACATCGCAGCAGGAGTTATTGGTTGAGCAGCCTACACAAGGCCTCTTCAAGTGGCCTGGGGTTCCTCACACCATGGTGGGATTCCGAGAGTGAATATTCGGGAAATGAGGTGGAAATATGCTGAACTGTATGACCTCGCCTAGGAAACCATACTTCCACCACATTCCATCTTTTCTGGTGGTCATAGAGCCCCACTCAGGTTTAAGGAGAAAGGAAATCAATTCTACCTCTTGATAAAAGAGGATTTTCCTGGTGGTTCAGCTGGTAAAGAATCCGCCTGCAATGCAGGAGACCTGGGTTCAATCCCTGGGTTGGGAAGATCCCCTTGGAGAAGGGAAATGGCTACCCACTCCAGTATTGTGGCCTGGAGAATTCCATGGGGTCGCAAAGAGTCTGACACAACTGAGCGACTTTCACTGTTTTTCTGATAAAGAACTGCGAGTTGGACTTCCCGGGTGGCACAGTGGATAAGAATCCACCTGCCGATGAAGGGGTCATGGGTCTGATCCCCGATCTGGGAAGATCCACACGCTTGGGACCAACTAAGCCTGGGCCCAACTACCGAGCCCGCGCCCTAGAGCCGTAACTAATTGAGCCTGTGTACCTGCAACTATTGAAGCCCTCGCATCTTAGAATCTGTGCTCTGCAACACAAGAAGCCACCAAGGGCAGCCCCACGCTCTGCAACTAGAGAAGCCAGCAAAAAAGATCCAGTGCAATCAAAATAATTAATTTAAAAAGAGAAAAAAAAAAAGAACAGCAAGTTTCTAGGAGAGCATATGAGATCAGCAAGTTTGCTAGAATCCACGGTCTCCACTTTGTCAACTTAACAGGGTGGCTGTCCCTGACATTCTACTGAGTGTCTTGGAAACACAAGCACTTGCAGATGATTGTGGGGCCATCCAAAGAGACAGAAGCTTCATCCAATGCTCAGTACACACCAATCAGCCACAGGAGAAGGAAAAGTCACTTACTGTTTCTTTATCTACCCACAGGAAAGGCACAAGGCTGTTCAATCCCAAAATTTAGCATGGAAGCAGACATTATCTCAGAACATAGGCCCGACGTCTTTGTCCAGAGAAATTAAGATGAGACGTGCAGCTCGTTTACAAACCAGCATTTCCTTTCTTGCATGCTGGCTTTGAAACAGCAACGGCAATGATTTTTGATTTGTTATGTGTTAAATATTTTAATTACATTCTGAAGTAAGCAGCACTCTGGAAAAGACATAGTCAAAGGCAAACCAATTAATTCTTGAAGGTAACATCCTAATATATGCATTTTTCATGGCAGAAATTAATTTCACTCAAGACAACTGTCTTTTCCCTTGTAAATTAGGACATTTCTCCCCTAATTAGTTTAAATTGCCTGTAGGAGATGATCCCCACTGAGCTATGGAATCTCCTTCAGCAGGTGATTCTGGCTACCAAAGAGAAGAGTTTAAAAGACAAATAAGAATCTTGGCGTTTTTTCTTTCTCACGGTCTTGGACCTAGAGATTGTCATGCTGAGTGAAGTACATCAGACAGAGAAAGAGGAATACCGTAAATGTTCATGTTATATAACATAAATAAATATATTTATTACATATATAGTAAATAATTAATTTTTAAAAATTACTATACAGTCCATGGAATTACCCAGGCCAGTATACTGGAGTGGGTAGCCTTTCCCTTCTCCAGGGGATCTTCCCAACCCAGGGATCAAACCCAGGTCTCCTGCATTGCAGGCAGATTCTTTACCAGCTGAGCCACCAGGGAAGCCCTTATTATATATAATATATATTATATATTTACATATATATACATGGGACGGGAGTTTGGGGGAGAATGAATACATGTGTGTATATGGCTGAGTCCCCTTTGCTGTTCACTTGAAACTATCACAACATTGCTAATTGGCTACATTGCTATACAAAGTAATATTTTTTTAATTATTAATTTTTTTAATAAAATCCTGTCTAGACTTAAAAATATGTATACCTGCGGCTGATTCACGTTGATGTATAGAAAAAAGAACTCACAATACTGTAAAGTCATTATTCTCCAATTAAAAGAAATTCACTTTAAAAAATTATACAATATGAAGCAGAATCTTGGGCTTTGGCTTGTTTCTGTTCAGCGGGGTTGAGAATAAAAAATATAAAACCACCTGTGACAACATCATCAACTATGTTCTAGTCGCTCAGCCATATCCAACAATTTGCAACCACGTGAACGGTAACCTGCCAGGCTCCTCTGTCCATGGAGATTCTCCAGGGAAGAATACTGGAGTGGATAGTTTTCCCTTCCAAAGGGGATCGTCCCGACCCAGGGATCGAACCCAGGTCTCCCGCATTTCAGGCGGATTCTTTACTGTCTGAGCCACCGGCAAAACCCTTGTTCTAGGTGATTATACGGTGATAAAGTGACCAACATCCTTGCTTCATGGAACACACATTCCAGTAGAATTTCATAGATTCTCCTCCAAGTTATGTATAGAAACAGATCAAGTGCACAAATATTATTTTAAACCAATTGGCCGTGACTTGTTTTCAAGTTGTTTGGCAGAATTCTCTTTCAAGTTGGTTTCCACGTAAAAACCCTGAGTTTGATCCAGTTGTGTTTTTTTTTTTAATCTCTTACGGAGTATGTCTTTTTCGCAAGACGTAATCTCTTGCAAAGCCAGGAGCACAAAGCTATAACAACCTGCAAGCTGTTCTACGTCAATCTTGCTGCAGGATAACAGAAGAAGATCAAGTTTTTGATCCTTACTGTGCCTGTATCAGAGCACACCAACGTGAATTAAACGTAGTGCTGAACGAACAGAAGAGCCCATGGGACGTCTGTGGGCGTCCGTTGGTTAAGAATCCTGCAGACACAGCAGACATGGGTTCAGTCCCTGGTCCGGGAAGATCCCACGTACTGCAGGGCAACTGAGGTCATCTCAACTCTAACCTCTTAGCTAACACTATCCATGGAAAACCAGGGTCACCCTACCCAGGTGAGTACTTGCTATTCAGACCCTACTTCAGGAGGATACACAGACAGATAGATACCCAGATAGACAGATACGGGTTAGAAACTAGACTAGCAGCCTAGTAGAATGGTGGATAGGTAGATCACTGGATGGATGGATGAATCCATGAAAGACAGATAGATCACCTTGAGGATTTATGCGTGTATATCATTGCTAGAAAAGTCAGATAAAATTCTTGAGTAGACTGATATGCAACAAACGTATGATGTTGGTGGAGGTTTAGTCGCTAAGTCATGTCTGACTCTTGTGACCCCACAGACCGTAGCCCACCAGGCTCCTCTGTCCAAGAATACTGGATGGAGTAGGTTGCCGTGCCCTTCTCCAAGGGGATCTTCCTGACTCTGGGACTTTACTCAGGTAATGTACGATACATCACCCAAATCAAATCTCCTATGTTAGAAACATATTCATGGATGAATTTATTTACTCAACATATCATTTATATACTCCGGCATAGTAAGCGGCAAAAGATGTAGGGGTTGGAGGGGTACCTGAGCATGAACGGTCAGAAAAGGCCTCTTGGGGAAATGAAGAGTTATGTGCATATCTGTGTGTGTGTGCAGACGCACGCACACGCACGCGCGCTCAGTCACTTCAGTCGTTTCTGACCCTTTGCAACGCCATGGACCATAGCTCCCCAGGCTCCTCTGTCCGTGGGGATTGTCCAGGCAAGGATACTGGAGTAGGATGCACTGCCCTCCTCCAGGGGATCTTCCCAACTCAGGGATTGAACCCGCGTCTCTTTTTGTCTCCTGCGTAGCCAGGCGGGTTCTTTGCCGCTAGCGCCCCCGCTGGGGGAAAAGGGCTGCAAATCAAGAGTGCTGCCTGTGCAAATGCCCCAGCACGGGACTGAACGAGGCAGGCTGGAGGAACCCAGAGAACAGTCCCCTACTTGCACATCGAAACACCGGGAGACGGCAGTTGAAGAGAGGGAGTCGGCACCCCTGGGGCTCCGGGTCAAATAGGCCATCGGATGCCACAGACGTCACCCTTGGGGTCCACACGCCTATCACCAATGGAAGACTCAGCTAACAGCCTTCAGGATTGCAGAGGAACTTGCAAAACCCCACGGGAAGCGAGCCTCCTGTTTTTATCTCTGGCGTCCACAGGTTCCTGAAACCCAGGGCAACCTGAATCAGGCGCGCACAGGCTGTAAACCTTGGCGAGGTGAGCGAGGAGTTCTCAGTTAGACATTTCTTTCTCGCTCTGTTTTTTCTGGCCTTTCAAGTGTGACTGTCTTATGTTCCTTTCAGATGATGCATCTCTCTGCAAAATGTGCCAAGGGCCAGGTAGCTAGGAGAAACAGAGCTGTGTCAATTTCTAGGCCCAGGTCTCAGTGATGCCCCCGGGTGTTTCAGCCTTACTGCAAGGGGCGAAGGGAAACATGCTGAAACCCAGCCCAGCCCCCCAGAGCGTCCAGACCGTGTTTAAACCCATTCTGGAGCCAAGGACATTTTTCCTGAATCCATTCCAAACTAGAACGAAGATGCTGGCGCATAATATATTTGCAAAACATGCAGGCTCAGGAACGGACAGACTCTACATTTATGTCGGACGTGGAGAACTGTTTTCCAATCCTTACTGCAGAAAGGTGGCTTGTGTGCAAGCCAAAAATAATAGCATGAAGAATAATAATAAAACAAAGCTGGCACGAAACCTCGTCTCTTGAAGAGGACCAATTTTTAGTCTGATAGCATTGATTCTTGAAAGCCAAAGAGGAAATAAATTCCTACTCACACAATCTGCATTGTTCCTGTCCGCCTCATGTTAATTTTATGCCACACCTCCAATGCATAGAGTCATTTATTTTTTTCCTATTGAAAGTGCAAGGTGTTTGTTCTAAAAATAAGTCGTCTGCATCTGACGTCATAAACAGTTTCTTCCTGATGACTGCTTTAACTAAAGTTATAGGAAAATGTTAGACATATGTTCTTCCAGTGTTCTTTTGAGATGTGTGCGTGTGTGGGTACAGTCTTTGTAACATGAAGACTAACTGCCCATTGTTGATGGCGCTTTAGTTGCTAAGCCATATCCAGCTCTTTGCAACCCAATGGACTATAATCCACCAGGCGCCTCTGTCCATGGGATTCTCCAGGCAAGAATACTTGAGTAGGCTGCCATTTTCTCCTCTGGGTGATCTTTCCGAAAAGGGAATCGAACCCGGGTCTCTTGTGTCTCGTGCGCTGGCAGGAGGGTTCTTTACCACTGTGCCACCTGGAAAGGTCCTGTCATAATACACTTGATCTTAGCCAAACGGGGAAAGTGACCTTAACACAGTCCGCTGGCCAGCAAGGAGCTGCTAAGAGGACTCTCTGACGATGACTGCAAGAGCGCTGAGGATACCCCCAGCCCCGCCACCACAAACCTTCCAGGAGGTCAAATTTTTCATCTGAAAAGCCCCTGGGTTGGGACTGTCCTAAAAGAGAAGCAATAACTGACAAGGAAGCTTATGGTGGAGAGGTGAGCTCCCTGGGCAATGTGGAGATGGGGAGAGATGCCCATCATTGGGAATTTCCCCCATGGCTCAGCTTGTGGCTCAGCTGGGAAAGAAGTCACCTGCAATGCAGGAAACCCACGTTCAATTCCCGGCTTGGAAAGACCCCCTGGAGAAGGGATATGCTACCCATTCCAGTCTTCTTGGGCTTCCCTGGTGGCTCAGCGGGTAAAGAATCTGCCCGCAATGCAGGAGACACAGGAGATGCGGGTTTGATCCCTGGGTCAGGAAGATCCCCTGGGGGAGGGTATGGCAACCCACTCCAGTATTCTTGCCTGGAGAATCCCATGGACACAGGAGCCTGGCAGGATACGGTCCCTGGGGTGGCAAAGAGTTGGACACGACCAAGGCACCTTAGCACGCATGCTTGTCATTCCCACCCAGGCCCTGGAGCACAGCCATTCTCAGGGAAAAGAGCGCCCACCCTAGACCTCATCTAACATGTGGTCAATTGTTTAGCCTTTTAGGTCCCTTTAAAGCAAAATTCTTCATGAGCCCTTGGAGTATTAAACGAGACGTTTCACAGATTATTACATCATGATAAAGGAATCCTTTCATATGGTTGCCACCAGAGACAATGACAGTTCTGATGGAAGCTTCAAAGACATACTCTGTGAGAGAGAAGGCAATTTCTGGCCATGATTAGGGCTCAGCATCTGTAGTGTGGTGCTATTAATAATACTTAGTATTACTCAACTATTAATAGTTAATAACAGTTAATATTAATTAATAGCTATTAATAGTTAATATTAATAATAGCTAAATAAATATTAAGTTTTATAAATTTATTATAAATTTTATATAATATAAACATATATTATATTGTAATATTATCATATATGATGTATTATATATGCATATATATAATATATGCATGATATATAATATATGTAATTTATAAAAATATATATTTATATAAATAATATATATTTGTATATTTTATATAAATAAATTTTATAGATATTAATAGTTAAATAAATATTAGTTTAAATATTTATTATTTTAATTTAATTATTAAATTAAAAATTAGTTAAAATAGTTAAATAAATAAAAAATAGTTAACCGTTTGCTCTGCTGCTCTTGAGGTCTTTTTTCTGTTTTTCATTTTGAGACGTCAATGGTGTATTGGACAGAAGGGTTTACACTCTCTTTCTGTCAGCTACATATTTGAAATGAACTGCTTTTCTTAAACACGAGTGGAACAGACGCATACCAATGAAAGAGCTACAGTCTGAGGCAAAGGCTGAAGTTTCTACGTTTTTTCTGGAAAAATTAGGACTAACATAGGATCTGGGAGAAAATATTTCCACTTGTGAATAACACCAAGATTCCAATTGACATGACAAAACTTCGCAAAGCTCTGTCTTGTGATGCTTCTGAAAGCAAAGCACAGCACAGACTCAGCTGTGGACTTTTATAACTGTCTGTGTGCATGCATGCGTGTGCTAAGTTACTCAGTCATGTCTGACTCTTTGTGAGCCTATGGACTGTAGCCCACCAGGCTCCTCTGTCCATGGGATCCTCCAGGCAAGCGTACTGGAGTGACTTGCCCTGCCCTCCTCCAGGGGATCTTCCTAACCCAAGGATTGAACAATCCCATCCTACCAACAATTTATAATATGCCAGGAACCGGGATGAACGCTTTACGTATATTATAATTAATCCTTGCAGAACCTGGTGGAATCAGGTTCTTCCTGTCTTAAAAGATGAGTGAACCCAAAAGTGAAGGGCAGAAAGGTCAGGACTTTCCTGGCGGCCACTGGTTAAGTATCTGCCTTTCAATGCAGGAGATGCAGGTTCAATCCCTGGTCCAGGGACTAAGATCCCACATGCCGTGGGACAACTAAGCTCACGGTTCGCAACTACTGAGCCCAGTCTGCCAACAGCTAGAGCCAGAAGCCCATGTGCCACAACTAAGACCAGACACAAAGAAACAGAGGAAAAAAGGCTAATTCCCTGCCCAAGACCACAGAAAAAATTATGGGGGAAAGATGGGGGCACAAACCCAGGTGTATCTGATCCTGAAGTTCTGGCTTCTAACTGACATCATCATCTTCCCCAAAGGCTGGCAAACGCCTGCCCATGGGCCAGTGCACACAATATTAATGAGGGGGGCAGAATTGCATCTGTCCTCAAAGCACCTAGCCTATCAGCCACGGCTCAATTGATGTTTTTGTACTGTGGCTTTGGAGAAGACTCTTGAGAATCCCTTGGACTGCAAGGAGATCCAACCAGTCCATCCTGAAGGACATCAGTCCTGAATTTTCATTGGAAGGACTAATGCTGAAGCTGAAGCTCCAGTACTTCGGCCACCTGGTACAAAGAACTGACTCGTTACAAAAGACCCTGATGCTGGGAAAGACTAAAGGTGGGAGGAGAAGCGGACGACAGAGGATGAAATGGTTCGATGGCATCACCAACTCGATGGACATGAGTTTGGGTAAACTCTGGGAGTTGGTGATGGACAGGAAAGCCTGGAGGTACTGTAGTTCACGGGGTCACAGAGAGTCAGACATGACTGAGTGACTGAACTGAACCGAATTACCTAAAGGCTCAATTACACACCACTCAAACTCTGCAGAAGAGCAAAGAAATCCATTACACGCAGAAAACCTTCATCCTACTAAAATCATTAGCTTCAAGAGATAAAGGCGTTGCATTTCAAACTTTGAAGGCACAAGTGTCTGATGGTGGCTTATGGCATTACAAGATTCTATCCTGCTTGTAAAAGAGAAAAAGAAATTTTTTTGTTGGTGTGTTTTATGTGTCGGATGAAAATTGTATGACCCAGCCTGCCTGTGGGGGAGGAGTCCTTTCTCCACCCAGGTCGTGATGAATGTCTGCCAAGCGAGCCCTCTCTGTTCAATAATATTCAGAGCACAAGTTACATAGCAGCAGGACGGAGGTACTGCTATCCCTGAGAAAACAGCCAGGCATGTTTTATCACCAAAAAAGAGCGGAAAAGCAGAAGAATATTCTGCGTAATCAAACTGAGCAGTGAAAGATCCAAAAGCAACCTGTCAGGAAACTCTCATCTGTAGGTGGAATTAAAAACAACACAACAAAAAGACCGACGTATGCCTGAGGTTCGTCTGGGGCCGTTTCAGTTCTTCTGTTGTGGAAGGTATCAATCGGTGCTCACAGCCACGGCAATCAGACTTCATGACGGACAGTATTTACGTCTGAGAGCTCTGTTTTGTCCTCCCTATGCCTTGCTCCCATCCCCCAGAAACTGCGGTGTGAAATTAACCTGAAATCAGGAAAACACAAGTAGCTTTCCCAGCAGAAGGCAGGGGGCTCCTTCTCCTATTGACAATGGCGCTGCCCATCTCTGACATCCTGTAGCAGACGGTTCCCAAGCTCTCTATCTTCATGCCTATCCCTGGCTTCGTGCCTCTGATGCTTTCTCAGCACTACAGCTTCACAGCTCTCTGCTCCATCCCGTAAGGACCAAAACCCAGCTGTGGTATCAACGGGCCTGGCCAAGGAAGAGCACGCCAGAGGTTTATCAAGGGTAAAAATTTCATCACTTTGCTCACAAAGGTCCATCTAGTGAAACTTATGGTATTTCCAGTAGTCATGTATGCACATGAGAGTTGGACCATAATGTAGGCTCAGCACCGAAGAATCGATGCTTCCAAACTGTAGTGTTGGAGAAGACTCTTGAGGGTCCCTTGGACTGCAAGGAGATCCAACCAGTCAAACCTAATGAAAATTAGTCCTGAATATTCATTGGAAGGACTGATGCTGAAGCTCCAACGCTTTGGCCACCTGAGGCAAAGAGCCAACTCATCAGAAAAGACCCTGATGCTGGGAAAGATTGAGGGCAGGAGGAGAAGGGGACGACCGAGAATGAGATGGTTGTATGGAATCATTGCATCAGTGGGCATGAGTTTGGGCAAACTCTGGGAAATAGCGGAAGACAGAGGAGGCTGGCATGCTGCAGCCCATGAGGTCACAAAGAGTTGGACACGACTTGGCAACTGAACAGCAACAACTCCTCCCAGCCTCCACAGAAGCGTTTTAAAGAGCTCCTCTGCAGAGCGCTTAGAGTCTTAGACACAGCGTATCATGCTGTCATCTGTCACGATCTTGCACGGTCTCCCTCCCTCCACTGGCATGCAGACCTGTGATCCTTGGGTGTCTGTGTATGTTTCCATACACTGATGCATTTATTATCCCAAATGTAAGTGCAGTGCCTGGGAATTCCTGGCAATAGGTGCTCCATCAATATGTGCTGAATCAAGAGTAATTCCACAATATGTGTTAAATGTGTTGAGACTTTCCATTTTTAGTGCACATGTTTTTTTTTTAGCAGTATTGGCTTGTAATCAGACTATATTTATGCCCCCATGGGGAATTATGAGAGTTAGAGTTGCCAAAATAAAAAGGGAAATATGAGAAATAAAGAGTCTACAAAAACAATTGAGATCATATGTTATTCCCTATGGAATCCCGTGAACAGAGGAGCCTGGTGGGCTACAGTCCGTGGGGTCGGAAAGAGTCGGACACGACTGACCAAGTAACACCCATCTAACAGAATGGTGGGCGAGGAAGCGAAGATGATCAAGGTCGGGTGTCAAGGGCAAATGGTGGGATTCTCAGGTCTTGGGCTGCGTTCATGCAGAAGATGTGCGGGTCTTCTGCGTGGAGTTTCATAAGCCCCGTAGAGGTGACTGCCCGGAGTGATGATCATTTTTGTAGCAGTCTACAGAGTGGACTCCTCATTCTCTGTAGGTTTTGAGATGACAGCTGTCTTGACTTGACAGGAGGCTGCTTATATGGACACTTCTCAAAGCTTTGGGGGAAAACAGGTTAAATGGAAGTGCGTGCTGAGTCACTTCAGTCGTGTCCAACTCTTTGCAACCCCATGGACCATAGCCCCCCCGCCCCCGCGAGGCTCCTCTGTCCATGGGATTCTCCAGGCAAGAAGACTGGAGTGGGTTGCCGTGCCCTCCTCCAGGGGAATCTTCCTGACGCTGGGGGCGAACCCCCCGTTTCCTGTCCAATATGCATTTCTGAAATTCAGATCTAACGATGTACAGATTCTCACCTGCACTCCCTCGGTGACTCCTTGTTCCCCACAAGCTACAGGCTGATTTCTTTGTGTGGCAAAATTGCTCACCTCTTTGGAACATTCTCCAGCCAGCCATTTCCATATTCAAGGTTTCATCACCCTCCCTTCCCATCTCCCCCAGATCTTGGGACCTAGGGCTCCAGGTCCACCTTCATGAAAAACCGAGACAAGAGCGTCCTTCAGTTGGTCATGTTCTCATAACCCCTAAGTTGCTCTTTGTCCAATAACCAGCCATTTATTTCATTTTGTTAATATTTATCTCTTTGTTTGGCTGCAGCAAGCAGGCTCTCCTACCTTCATTGTAGAATGGGGAGGTTTTAGTGGCAGCACGCAGAAACTTTAGTTGTGGCATGTGGGATATTTTCCCCTGACCAGGGATCAAACCCCAGCCTCCTGCACTGGGAGTTTGGAGCCTTAGCCACTGGACCACCAAGGAAGTCCCATCATTCATTTATTTTGAAACAAACAAGCAAGCACAGCTGTAGCTGAGGAACAGCTTATCTACCAGGCATGGGGCTTTAAAAAAAAAAAAAAGGAAAAAATTCACATGATTATTTCACTTCACACTAAAAAATTCCTATCAACACACATGTCATTCTACAAGTATAAATATAGTCACTCAACAAGTACAAGTGCACTTCACTCAAGAACAGATAAGAATGGCATATAATCACAAGAGAAAATGTTCAGCATCTTTAGTCATGCCTGTTCTTGTTCAATTACTAAGTCATGTCTGACACTTTGTGACACCGTGAACTGCAGTACACCAACTGTCCTTCACTATCTCCCAGAGCTTGCTCAGGCTCGTCCACCGAGTCAGTGATGCCATCCAACCATTTCATCCTCTATCATCCCCTTCTCCTCTTGCCCTCAGTCTTCCCCAGCGTCAGGGTCCTTAGGCAGTTGCTGCTAAGTCGCTTCAGTCGTGTCCGACTCTGTGCAACCCCATAGACAGCAGCCCAACAGGCTCCCCCATCCCTGGGACTCTCCAGGCAAGAACACTGGAGTGGGTTACCATTTCCTTCTCCAATGCATGAAAGTGAAAAGTGAAAGTGAAGTCTCTCAGTCCTGTCCAACTCTTAGCAACCCCATGGACTGCAGCCTACCAGGCTCCTCCGCCCATGGGATTTTCCAGGCAAGAGTACTGGAGTGGGCTGCCATTTTAGGCAGTAGGAAACTCCAAATTAAAATAATAATGAAATACCACGAGTTGGTGATGGACAGGGAGGTCTGGCGTGCTGCGGTTCACGGGGTCGCAAAGAGTCGCACACGACTGAGTGACTGAACTGAACTGAACCATTAAATGAATAATTTTTTAACTGATCATACCCAGTTCTCTCAAGGATGAGGAGCAATGGGGCCTCTCATGCCTTGCTGGTAGGAAAATAAAACAGCACCACAACTTTGAAAAACACTTTGGCAGACTTTTTAAACAGTGGAACACACACAAGGCCGCAGTCACAATCCTGGGTTACAAGGGAAATGAAATCTCGTGTCCACGCCAAGTCATGGGTGCAAATGTGTGCAGTGACCTTATTCACAGTCACTCAAGCCTGGGAACAACCCAATGCCCCTCTCCTGATGGGTGGATAGACAAACTCCAGTACGTACACCCATACAAGCACCAAATTCAGCAATGAAAACCAAGCACTACTGATGCTCTCAACCAGCTGGACAACCCTCTGAGATCTCAAGCCAAGGGAAAGAAGCCAGATCCCGAAGCCTCCTTCTGTATGATTTATTTTACATGCGATTTTGGAAGAGGCCACACTGTGGACAGAGATAAGATAGGTGGTTGCCAGAAGCTGGGATGCGGGAGGCATTGACCACAAAGGGACAAGAGAGGACATTTCAAGGGCGAAAGAACAATATTGTATTGATTACAGGGTTGTAAGTGTTTGTCAAATCTCAAACTAAAACGTTAAAATAGATGTGTTCAGATGTAAACTACACATTAACAAAGATCAGAAGATAGTAACATCAGTCGGGAATATCTCACGACACAAATACGTACATAGGGAAACATCTATCGTTATTAAACTTGGACATAAAACCATACAGTCTTCTTGATAATTTTTATTTTTATTTTCCAGGGGAAAGGGGAAGAGTGTTAACTTTTGGCCAGATCCGACAGGCATGATGTTTTGACATCACAATATCAAATACAAATGAGCCATTTTCTCATGGTTTGCTGCACTTGGAGAATTACTCTTGACTTCAACAGGCTGTCTGTTTTCAAACATCTTTTTTAAGTCACATGTGCTCCACGGGTTAGCGCTGCATGTACTCAGCGATGTGATCTCTAGATTGCCTGATATTTGCCAGTACTCTGGGTGCTGTGTCCTTGAATTCTCTCTCATTTTGCTTCTTTTAAAAATAAATTATTTATTTGGGTGCTTTGGGTCTTAAGGGTTTCTCTGGTGGCTCACACCACTGGAAAGAACCCACCTACACTGCAGGAGATGTGGTGAAGCCATCTTAAAGGCATCCCTGGGTCGGGAAGATCCCCTGGAGGAGGGCATGGCAACCCGCTGCAGTGTTCTTGCCTGGAGCCTCCCATGGACACAGGAGTTGTCACTGGGGCACTTCGGGTCTGTGTTGCATCTGTGTATCTTCTGTGTGGCACACGGACTCTCTCAGCTCCAGAACACGGGCTCCGGAGCACGGGCTCAAGTAGTTGTGGCATGCCAGACTATTAGCCCTGCAGCATATGAGATCTTCCTTCCCCAGCCAGGAATCAAATGTGCATCCCTTGCCTTGCAAGGTGGATTCTTAACCACCAAACCACCAGGGAGGCCCCTCATCCCGCCTCTGACATGCATATCTACCACGCAGCTTGGGTGTGAGCACCTGGACGGATCTATGTACCCATCAGCAATGCTAGAGACTGCCCAGTGTTGACCTTTATTGCTTGATTCTTTCAAAACGTTCTAGCATTTTCTTTCTGCAAGCAACAGCCTGCTACAAACACCTCCTTTGATGTTCACCCACCTGTGGAGGTGTCTACTCTGACTGGCCCTCTCTCCCTCATACACCTGAAAGACTTTTCACAGATCTGATTGCTTGGCCAAGCCTTATCCATCTTGAATCCATCAGACCTGAAACACTGTGCGTGCGTCTGAGTCCCCTTTCCCCGTTGACTGAAAACAATCCTCTTTCTTGCTAGTGTCATTCTGGGACATTTCTCCAAGAATGACATTTCTAGGACTCTTCCTCAGGAACGACATTTAGAGAAAATCCTTCAGCGTGCGTTGCTTGCGGATTTCCAGAAACAAGTATAAATGGTCTAAAGGTCTCTTGCAGGCAACTGAACTGTCCTCCTTCCCTAATCCCAGCTTTCAAGGTTGGGCGTTACTTCGCTTTCCTTTCCCAACACCAAATGGACTGCTAGGGTAGTCACTTTCCTTTAATTTGATGACTTCTTTTTTGTAAGGTGCATTTATTTGTTGACGCTGGTGGGTCTCCTTTGCTGCATGTGGAATTCCTCTAGTTTCGGCAAGTGGGGGCTACGCTCTGGTTGCGGTGCACTGGGTCCTCATTGTGGTGGCTCTCTTGCTGCAGAGCAGGGCTCTCGGGTTCACAGACTTCTGCTCCTTGGCACACAGGATCTTCCTGGACCAGGGATCAAATCGGTGTCTCTGACACTGCAAAGCAGATTCTTACCCACCGGACTACCAGGGAAGCCCCCATTTGATGATTTTCCATTGTGCTGTGCTCATTAAAACCTAAGGACTCCTCCGCAGTCTAGGTTTTTTTTTTTTTTCATTCACCCGAGAAGGCTGGCTTAAATTTTTATTTCAAATATTAAAAGCTGAAGTTGAGACAAGTAATTTTTAAAAAAAAATCTCAAATTCAAAACCCAAAAAACTAGGGCCACGTACAGCCTGTTGCCTAAAATACAATCTCTGATCAAACGTAGGAAAGCATACTATCTTACACGACAATTGTGTTTTCACAAATGATTGCTCCGTCACCTGCAGACTCACACCAGACTGAGACCCCTACGTTCCTTCTCCGGCTCTGCTAACCGGTCATGACAAATAGGCGTTTTCACCAGATGGACCAAAACTCTTTGTTAAGACCTAAATTCTTTGAAGATCATGGCATCTGGTCCCATCACTTCATGGGAGATAGATGGGGAAACACTGGAAACAGTGTCAGAGTTTATTTTGGGGGGCTCCAAAATCACTGCAGATGGTGACTGCAGCCATGAAATTAAAAGATGCTTACTCCTTGGAAGGAAAGTTATGACCAACCTAGATAGCATATTCAAAAGCAGAGATATTACTTGCCAAAAGAGGTCTGTCTAGTCAAGGCTATGGTTTTTCCAGTGGGCATGTATGGATGTGAGAGTTGGACTGTGAAGAAAGCTGAGCGCCAAAGGATTGATTCTTTTGAAGTGTGGTGTTGGAGAAGACTCCTGAGAGTCCCTTGGCCTGCAAGGAGGTCCAACCAGTCCATCCTAAAGGAGGTCAGTCCTGGGTGTTCATTGGAAGGACTGATGCTGAAGCTGAAACTCCAATACTTCGGCCACCTCATGCAAAGCGTTGACTCATTGGAAAAGACTCTGATGCTGGGAGGGATTGGAGGCAGGAGGAGAAGGGGACGACAGAGGATGAGATGGCTGGATGGCATCACCGACTCTATGGACGTGAGTTTGAGTGACCTCCAGGAGTTGGTGATGGACAGGGTGGCCTAGCATGCTGCAAATCGTGGGGTCGCAAAGAGTCGGACACGACTGAGTGACTGAACTGAACTGAAACTCTTAATATCTTAGGTCAGGATGCATAAAACACTGGGCATAAAGAAGTTTCTAGATCATGTGCAGATATACCCAGGGTTGACTCTGCTGGTGCTATCCTCTTACCTGTAGTCATCTGTAACAAAAGCTAAAGCTCTTAAAAGGGGCTTCCCAGAACCCGCCTGCCGATGCAGGAAACGTAAGAGATGAGGGTTTGATCCCTAGGTCAGGAAGATCCCCTGGAGGAGGAAACAGAAACCCACTCCAGTATCCTTGCCTGGAGAAGCCCATGGACACAGGAGCGTGGTGGGCTACCATCCACAGGGTCACAAAGACTCAGACGTGACTGAACCGACTTAGCATGCACGCACGCACGCATGCATGCCAAGCATTTGGACATTCCTTTCTCTACCTTTCTTTTTTTCCCCTGGCATTTGTTTACAACAGGCATGACGCTGATTCGAACCATAACACTACGGGTGGTACAACTGAGCTCAGATGAGCAATCCACCCAAAGTCAAGACGGAAAGAGAACCAAAAGCACAAAGTCTAATGAAAGCCGGTTTCCATGCCAGAATTAGTACATAAGTCATTATGTATTAACAGGGGGTGGGGGGGAATCTCAGCCTGCTTTTCCCTCTTCTGACCACACCCCTTCAGTTGCCGCTTCCCACTGCTCTGTGCAGGCCTTCAGGCTTTCGGTTTGATATTCCTCTTTCCCTATAAGTTCCAACATCAAACCATGAGACAGGTTTTTCTCAACTCATCGCTGTGGACATTTGGGGCAAACCACTCATTCCTTTGCTGATGGGTGGGAGGGGGGAGGAGATCGGGGCTGGGGGTGTACCCTGTGCATTGTAGGATGGCACTGGAGCCTCATCCCTGGGTGTCCCTCCCCCAACACCCCCACCCCACCAGATGCCAGGAGGACCTCTCTGCCCGGTTGTGACAACAAAAATGTCTCCAGGGAGCACAGCCACTCTCAAATGTAGAACAGATAGCCAATTGGAACTTGCTGTATGACTCAGGGAAACCAAACCCGGGCTCTGTAATTAAACCTGGGGGTCGGGGCTGGGGAAAGGGCCGGGAGATAGGAGGGAGGTTCAGGAGGATGGGGACGTATGTAAACCTATGGCTGACTCATCTAGATGTATGGCAGAGGCCAACACAATATTGTGAAGCAGTTATCCTCCAATGAAATCAATTTATTTTTTTAATGATTTTAAAAAGTGAAGCAATTATCCTCCAATGAAATAAATTTGCAATAATTTGTAAAAAAAAAATAATTTGAAATAAAAAAATGATTTAAAAAAACATTGTGAAGCAATTATCCTCCAATGAAATAAATTTATTTTAAAAAATGATTTAAAAAATATTGTGAAGCAATTATTCCCCAATGAAATAAATATGTTTTAGAAAATAAAAAAAATATTGTGAAGCAATTATCCTCCAATGAAATAATTTGCGAAAAAATGATTTTTAAAAATTGTGAAGCAATTACCCCCTGTGAAATAAATTTATTTTTTAAAATGACCAAAAAATTGTGAAGCAATTATTTGCCAATGAAGTAAGTTTATTTTAAAAAATGATTTAAAAAATATTGTGAAGCAAGTATTCCCCAATGAGATAATTTGTAAAAAATGATTTTAAAAAAACATCCTGAAGCAATTATCCTCCAACGAAATAATTTTTAAAAAAGGATTTAAAAAAACATTCTGAAGCAATTATCCTCCAATAAAATAAATTTATTTTTAAAAAATGACCAAAAAAATGTGAAGCAGTTATTCACTAATGAAATAAATTTGTTTTTAAAAATGATCTAAAAAAATCATGAAGCAGTTCTTCCCCAGTGAAATAAATTTTTTTAAAAAATGATTTAAAAAATATTGTGAAGCAATTATCCTCCAATAATTTGTAAAAAATGATTTAAAAAACCATTCTGAAGCAATTATCCTCCAATGAAATAAATTTATTTTTTAAAATGACAAAAAAATTGTGAAGCAATTGTTCGCCAATGAAATAAGCTTATCTTAAAAAATGATTTTAAAAAGTTGTGAAGCAATTATTCTCCAATGAAACAAATTTGTTTTAAAAAATGATAAAAAAAATATTGTGAAGCAATTATTCACCAATGAAATGAATTTATTTTAAAAAATGATTTTTTAAAAGTATTGTGAAGCAATTATCCTCCAATGAAATAAATTTATTTTAAAAAATGATAAAAATATATTGTGAAGCAATTATTAACCAATGAAATGAATTTATTTTTAAAAAATAACAAATATTGTGAAGCAATTATTAACTGATGAAATAAATTTATTTTTAAAAGTGATTTTAAAACGTATTGTGAAGCAATCATCCTCCAATGAAATAAATTTATTTTAAAAATGATTTTAAAAATACTGGGAAGCAATTACTCACCAATGAAATAGATTTAATATTTAGAATGATGGGAAAAGCGTGTCTCCAGACATTACCTGATGTCTCCTTGGGGACATGACTGTCCCCAGTTGAGAACCACTGCTATGGAATGACCCATTTAATTTAAAAGAAGACCCTCAGGGACTTCCCTGCCGGTTCAGTGGCTGGGACTCTGGGCTCCTAATGCAGGGGACCCTGGGTTCAATCCCTGGTCAGGAAACTGGATCCCACTCTCTGCAGCTAAGTGTCTGTCATACTGTAACTAAGACCCAGTGCAACCAAATAAATAAATAAAACCAGTTAAAAAAAAAAAGAAGAAGACCCTCAGCACTAACAGTTCAGGATGCTATAACCAAAGAGAACAATGTTTCTATCAAATTTGCCAGCAAGCTGCAAGCAATATCTAGCAGCCAGTTTCTCAGCAAAACAAAGGTACTCAATTTCTTAGGGGAGATCAAGAAAGTCTTCCTTTGCAATAAGGGAGAAAAAAAAATCATTCCAGGTATTTATTCTGCTTCTCTAGAGAAGTGCCATCTAAGGATATCTGTTCCTTTTCCCACAACAACCCCACAGAGATGAGAGCTTCCTTTCACCTCCGGCTGCCAAGAACAGGCCAGCCATACCCACGAATGCCTCACGCTCAGCCCGTCTGAACAACGGGGATAATATGGCTAGCACCTGCTCACAGGAGCAGCAGGAGGGTTACATGAGTTAACACAGAGCATCTGAAATGGCACTCCTTTGCAGTGAGCAAAGCACTTTCTCACTGCTTTATACAGAGTAGCTCCTTACATGATTATAGACCCATGCATGTGTGCTAAGTTGATTCAGTCGTGTCCGACGCTTTGCGACCCTATGCACTATAGCCCACCAGGCTCCTCTGTCCATGGGATTCTCCAGAATACTGGAGTGGGTTGCCATACCTTCCTCCAGGGGCTTCCCAACCCAGAGATCAAACCCATGCCTCCCGCATTGGCAGGCGGATTGTTTACCACTAGCGCCACCTGGGAAGCCCCTGATTATAGAAAGAAACCACCATTACTCAATCACTCAAATTCTCACTTCACATCAACTAGTCTCTTCCAAAATCTTATTTATTTATTTATTGTCCACATCAAGCGCCACGTTGGACCTTAGTTCCCCAACCAGGGATGGAAACCAGATCCCCTGCAGGGGCAGTGCAGACTGCTAACAGCTGGACCGCCAGGGGATTTCCCCACATCGACCAGTCTTTACTGAGCATCTGTGCTAAGGAGATGATGCTCTGCTGGAGCGAAGTCAGTGTGCTCAAGAAGGTTACAGTCTGTAAGGAGATGGTGATGATGAACCTGTAAACAAGATACAAAGCCTGCAAATGCAGGCACCTGCATCCGGTCCAATCACTTCAGGGCAAATAGATGGGGAAACAATGGAAACAGCGACAGACTTTATTTTCTTGAGCTCCAAAATCACTGCAGCCATGAAATTAAAAGACGCTTGCTCCTTGGAAGAAAAGCTATGGCAAACCTAGACAGTGTGTTAAAATGCAGAGACATTACTTTGCCAACAAAGGTCCGTCTAGTCAAAGCTATGGTTTTTCTAGTAGTCACGTATGCATCTGAGAGTTGGACCATAACGAAAGCTGAGCACTGAAGAACTGATGCTTTTGAACTGTAATGCTGGAGAAGACTCTTGAGAGTCCCTTGGACTACAAGGAGATCCAACCAGTCCATCCTAAAGGAAATCAGTCCTGAATGTTCATTGGAAGGACTGATGCTGAAGCTGGAACTCCAATACTTTGGCCACCTGATGCAAAAAGCTGACTCATAGGAAAAGACCCTGATGCTGGGAAAGACTGAAGGCAGGAGGAGACGGGGACAACAGAGGATGAGGTAATTGGATGGCATCACCCACTCAGTAGACATAAGCATCAGGCTCTGGAAGTTGGTGATGGACAGGAAGGCCTGGCGTGCGGCAGTCCATGGAGTCGACTGAGCGACTGAACTGAACTGAACTATATCTAGAGAAGTCAGGAAGGACTTCCTGAAGGAGATGGCAGTTGAGCTGACACCTGAATGACAAGAAGGTTAGAGGGCATTTCGTTCAGAAATTTGAAAAAAAAAAAAAGCTAAAAGTCCAAGGGCATGAGGTAAACGTGACATTTTTAGGAGATGAAACTTTAAAATCACTGTCAGTAAAAACGTGTTCGGGGGAGTAGTGGAAAATGAGGCTGAAGAGGAAGCCGGGGGCAGCTCATGACTCGCCTTGCTCGGAAAGTCCAGCCCTTTCCCAGAATGCACTGAGAACACAAATGCCATGGGGTGTTAAAAGGCCGAAGTGTGGGAGGTTCGGGGTCACCCAAGACCATGAGAAATGCCAGGTCAAATCTAAATGAGTTTCTTTGACTGCAGGACTTTTTAAAAATGCCAAAGGGGGCTGTGAGTTTCCGAAAGGAAAATCTGTAAGTGGCAGTAGCCAACTTGGGGGATAATCTGGTAAGAAAAGAGCTCCGAAACGGACCTGGACATGGAAATATCACTGAGCAAATGAGGAGACTGTAAAGACTGCTTTTTGAAAAAAAAAAAAAAAAGGAATTTCATTGCCAGTTTTGCACATGAGAAATATTACTCTAATCTGACCAACATGGACAGATTAAAGGGGATCAGAGTAAGCCAGAGAGGCTGGGGAGAAAAAAAAGGAGGGAGATTCATGTGATATTTCAAAAATGGAGGGATGGGATGAGCAGGGAGGTGGGAGGGGGATTCAGGATGGGGAGCACATGTACAACCATGGCTGATTCATGTCAGTGTATGGCAAAAACCACCACAATATTGTAAATAATTAGCCTCTAATTAAAATACAAAAAAATATTAAAAAAAAAAAAAAAAAAGGATGATAACAGACCCAGTTAGGGCCACAGACCGTGGCCGTGAACAGGAGAGAAAGCCTTGGAAAGATTGTTAAGAGGTAAGAATGATGTGATGGTAGGTGATGAACGTGAGGCTGAGATAGAACAAGAAAACACCCCAAAAGTCACTTGAAGCAATTGGTTTGATGCTGGAACCACTTACTAAGATAAAGAAATCAGGAAGGGGAAAAAAAAATGGTTTGAGGAAGAAGACGAGGAGTACCGTTTTTACTTTATCGTCCATTTCTCTCTTTTTGGCTGTGCTGGGTCCTGTCTGCTGCACAAGGGTTTTCCGTAGTTACGGTGAGTGGGGTTCACTCTCTGCTTGTGGTGTATATCCTTGGCTTCTGTGATTGCTGACCAAGGGCTTAGTTGCTCCACGGCATGTGGAATCTTCCGGAACCAGGGATCAAACCCGTGTCCCTTGGGTTAGCAGGCAGATTCCTAACCACTGGACCACCAGGGAAGTCCCAAGGAGTCCTGTGTTAGAGTGTCGCACGTGAATTCTCCTGGGTATATGTTGGGGGGGGGGGCGCAGGTGGGCAATACAGACTGTAGATAGAAATTCAGAAGCTGTTGACAGAGAACTGGATTGACATCTCGGGCATCAACAGGACCAGCCAGAGAAAGCTGGCAGAGTGAGAGAAGAAGGTGACCCAGACCAGAGCAGCAGAAGAACACCATTTACGGAAGGAAGAGCCCGAAACACAAGTCACGGAAGAGGTGGCATTCAGAAGGACCGAGTGCCGCCCTGTGACGCAGGAAGGGCGGATAAATAGACAGGAGAGACCAGCACTGATCTGGCAGAAGGGGAATTCAGGGAGACATGTCGGGGATCCCACACCAGATGCTTCTGATGACACCCCTCCAGGAAGACAGCTGTGGGAGCCCGGGTTCCGTGGCACTCAGCTGCAGCAAATGAGGGCTGCCCCCAGAGTTTCTGACCCCCAAAGTCCCAAGAGATGCCGATCCATTCGGTTCACTTCAGTCGCTCAGTCGTGTCTGATTCTGTGCAACCCCATGAACCGCAGCACGCCAGGACTCCCTGTCCATCAGCAGCTCCCAGAGTTTACTCACACTCATGTCCATTGATTCAGTGATGCCATCCAACCCTCTCACTCTCTGTCGTGCCCTTCTCCTCCCGCCTTCAATCTTTCCCAGCATCAGGGTCTTTTCCAATGAGTCAGCTCTTCGCATCAGGTGGGCAAATGATTGGCGTTTCAGCCTCAACATCAGTCCTTCCAATGAACATTCAAGACTGATTTCCTTTAGGATAGACTGGTTGGATCTCCTTGCAGTCCAAGGGACTCTCAAGAGTCTTCTCCAACACCACAGTTCAAAAGCATCAATTCTTCAACACTCGGCTTTCTTTATAGTACAATTCTCACATCCGCACAAGATGACTGGAAAAACCATAGCCTTGACTAGATGGACCTTTGTTGGCAAAGTCATGTCTCTCACGTCTAATATGCTGTCTAGGTTGGTCATAACTTTCCTTCCAAGGAGTAAGCGTCTTTTAATTTCGTGGCTGCAGCCACCATCTGCTGTGATTTTGAAGCCCCCCAAAATAAAGTCTGACACTGTTTTCACCGCCTCCCCATCTATTTGCCATTAAGTGATGGGACCGGATGCCATGATCTTAGTTTTCTGAATGTTGAGATGCTGATACTGCCCGGGAACTCTTCTTCACAAGCACAGCTCTAGAGAAAGGCACCTGACCTTTCCTCTCTCCTATGAGCCAACAGGACAGTTGGCGAAAGCACCAGTTTCATCTCTTTTTCCCTCTCTGGCTTTCTAATTCCAGACGACAGAAGTAATTCAGTTTATGGCATCCTTTTTATTATCTTTTTAGGATTTTTTTTCATTGTGGACCATTTTTAAATTCTTTATTGAATTTGTTACAGTACTGCTTCTGTTTTCTACTTCGGTATTTGTTTTTTGTTTTTTTTTTCAGCTGCAAGACAAGTGTGATCTCAGCTCCCTGATCAAGACTGGAACCAGCAACTGCTACACTGGAAGGCAAAGTCTTAACCCACTGGACCGCCAGGGAAGTCGCAGTTTACCGCATTCTCATTCCAACTCTGGAGGAGGAAATGGCAACCCACTGCCGTATTCTTGCCTGGAGAGTCCCACGGACGGGGGAGCCCGGTGGGCTGTGGTCCAGGGGGCGTCACAAAGAGTCGGACACAACTGAACGATCCAGCGTTCTAACTTCAGGAGCCCAAATCTGCTGCATTTCACCAAACATTACAGGGTTTAAAGCACAAGACAAACCTTAAAGCAAAAAAAGAAAAAGATGCCAACAATTATGAGATGTGGCCAAATGTAGGAAGCATCGTGATTTCAAAATATGAAATCCTACCAAAATGTACATTTCAGAATTAACAGAAAGCGGCCAGTCCCATCCTCTGGGGTCATCTGGGAGAAATCTGAACGCCAGCAGACAGTGTGATTCTGTGTGTCGTCCACTCTTCCGATCGTCGGATATATATACAGACATAGTGATACCTGCCTGCCAGGCCCAAGGAGGCTGCTCCTCCTGGGATCTCCTAGTACCTGGTCCTTCACCTGTGTCTAGTACAGCTAGGCGTACAGGCGCCTAGGACAGCTCCGCGGTTTCTCAGAAGGTGTCAAACTCATTATTAAACGTATTTGCTCATCTGCATGAATTTCCCACATGTGCCCGGGACAATAAGTTAGCCTGTGTAGTTCTAGTTCACAGAGTCTACCACAGAAATGATCCATTCAAGAAATGGCATCGCCGTAAACAGCAAAAGTTGAAAGGAACCAGATACCCTCATGCTAATTTTTCTCCTCTTCACCAGGAGAAATCTTCTGAGTCGCTTCTATGATGAGTTCCAAACGGCTTATAACCAAAGGTTACTGTTTAAGTGAACCTAGATGCCAGATGTTTCTATCTGTATGTTCTTTCTCAAAAGAACCACTTGAGGCAGATATGTTAAAATCTGAAACCAAGACTCAGATGTTGGTGGTGGAGCCAAGATTTAACAAATAATAGGGGATTATCTCAACAGCATAAAATTTTCGTACACAAGCTATTTTATGAATACTCCCCCTAACCTGTAGTCATGTACAGATGTGAGAGTTGGACCATAAAAAAGGCTGAGCACTGAAGACTTGATGCTTTGAAACTGGTGTTAGAGAAGACTGTTAAGAGTCCCTTGGACTCCAAGGAGATCCAATCAGTCCATCCTAAAGGAAATCAGTCCTGAATGTTCATTGGAAGGACTGATGCTAAAGCTGAAACTTCAATCCTTTGGCCACCTGATGCGAAGAGCCAACTCACTGAAAAACCCTGATGCTGGGAAAGATTGAAGGCAGGAAGAGAAGGGGGGCAACAGAGGATGAGATGGTTGGATGGCATCACCGACTCGATGGACATGAGTTTGAGCAAGTTCTGGGAGACAGTGAAGGACAGGGAGGCTTGGCATGCAGCAGTCCACGGAGTCGCAAAGAGTCAGACACGATGGAGAGACTGAACAACAAGCCCCTAGCCTGACACAGGCCAGTGTCCACAGTCACAATACTGAGTCAAAGCACGAGAGATCCTTTGACGTTCTGTGGCACCTGGAAGAAAATGACCTTGACTCCAGTGTATGGAATGAACTCTGCACGGAATGTCACAGCAAAACAGCCATCTCTGCTCTTTCAGGGTGTGGGGAAAGGGGATCTCACAGCACTCCTCTCTCTGTGGTGAGAATTCTGCTGACCCACTGTGTGCCTCTTCACTCTCAGAAGTACAAGGTGAAAGCAACGTGTCAATTTCCAGGCATTGCTGAGGTCGTGGCGTTGCAATCACCAACCACGCTTTTATCTCCAACACCCTTTTGTCAGGCTGAGCCCTTTACACGTGTTCTACAAAATGTGAAAACGTCTGCACAGAGACGTCAGAGCGAGAGGGAGACCCAGTTGAGACACATCTTTGGGTCTAACCCTGGGGCCACACTTCCTCCAAGGGGACCCAGAGCTAGAAGGAACCACAGTCAGACCCTTTCACACCATGTCCCTTTCATGTCATAAGAACACAGCAGAGGAAAGGTCAGCCAAAACATCTGCCTTGCACAAACAGTCACCAACATAAAGTCGTTTTTTTTTTTCCTTGAGAGGGGGTCTCTGAAATGACAGGCAGAAACCTGATCCCTCCCTGAATGTCTCCAGAGAGTGCCCCATAGTAGCAAATCCTCCAAGAGGGTCAAAGTTGCCTGTGATGCTTAAAACCTGAAACTGAAAATAATCCCAGACCCCCTCAACCACATGTCGTGAAAAAAAAAAAAGAGCAGATAAATTATACACATGGAATTGATTCCAACAATCCACCAGAGAAAGGGAGGCTGGGGCAGTGGGGAGGGGGCCAGTTCTCTCGAATTTGGCAACATCCCATTTCCGTATGGAAAGAATTAGTGGAGCTAGGTAGAGAGAAGGCAATGGCAACCCACTCCAGCGTTCTTGCCTGGAGAATCCCAGGGACAGGGGAGCCTGGTGGGCTGCCGTCTATGGGGTCGCACAGAGTCAGACATGACTGAAGTGACTTAGCAGCAGGTAGAGAGAAAGGGGCTGGGGAAGGCTGGTGGTGATTCCAATGAGACGAACCACACCAAGCCATCAAGTGCGGAGCGGTCAGAACGCAAGTCATACAGCGTGGGGCTTAGAGGAAGAATCCGGAGAATGCTTATCCTCTTAAAGATAGTTTCAGATGTCTGTTTCTTGCTCTGGCAAGCATTTTTTTTTTTTAACCTTTCCCAAATCTGAAAGCCATTAGTTCTTCGCCTTCAAGCTCCAGTATTTGGAAGAGTCATCGTAATGAAGAGGTCGACTCTGAACTACCTGCAGGATTCTCAGCCCTCCCACATGTGGGAAAATTCTGACCCAACATCTGTTTCCTGGTAAGATCCTGTCTTGAACACAATTTGATAAGTATATCTGCATTGTCCCCAGGTGTTGGGAGGTCAAGGAGAGATCCATGGAAAACCAGGCTCCCTTTTAATGACTGCAATTCTTCTGGGATAGTTTCAGAAGTAAACGGATTCCAGGAAAGCTCAGAGGACATACCCTGTATCTGCGGGTCTGGTTTGGTTAGAAGACGCTTACTAAATAAAGCACCATTCCCACAGTCTTCTTCTGAGTTTAGATACAGCCTTTCAGGCCCTGTCACTGAAATTCTGTGAAACTGCAGGGCTTATTGGAACCATCACCGACTTCTCCTGGTTCCTTGCAACTGCCAATTTTATTTACAAAAAGCGGGTGTTATCGAAAGCCTCGGTCCTCGATGCGTGTTTTAAGAGGCAGCGGCACCAGCATCTCCTGGGAGCTTGATAAGAGCACAGAACCTCTCCCCCACCTCTGGTCTGCTGAAATGTAAGCTTCATTTTAACAAGCTCCCTAGGTGATCTCTATGCAGACTGAACTGGAGGAGGGCTTCCCTTGTGGCTCAGCTGGTAAAGAATCCGCCTGCAATGTGGGAGACCTGGGTTCCATCCCTGGGTTGGGAAGATCCCCTGGAGAAGGGATACACTCCCCACTCCAGTATTCTTGGGCTTCCCTGGTGGCTCAGCTGGTAAAGAATCCATCTGCAATGCGGTAGACTTGGGTTCAATCCCTGTGTTGGGAAGATCCCTTGGAGAAGGGAAAGGCTACTCACTCTAGTATTCAGACTTAAAGAATTCCATGGACGGTATAGTCCGTGGGGTCACAAAGAGTCAGACACGACAGAGCGACTTTCACTTTCACTTCGAACCAGGGGAAGCAAGACAATGGCATGCAGGACAAACCCAGGGCCGTCCTTGTCAATAAAGTTTTATTGAAATACAGCCAGAGCCATTAACTGGTCCGTGCCGGCTTTCACACTCACACGGTAGAACCAAGAAGCTACAGATATGTTCCTTGCGGCCCTTTACAGAAAAATGTTGACTGGCTCCTGACCTCAGCCTTTCCCTGAGGTGGCAAAGGCGATGTTAGACACCCAAACCTGCTAAAACCATGGCAGGCAGTCGCCGTCATGCCAAAGTGGTCCTTGTTTAGTCATTCAGTTGTATCCAACTCTTTGTGATCCTACGGACTGTAGCCCGCCTGGCTCCTCTGTCCGTAGCATGGATTCTCCAGGCAAGAAGACTGGAGTGGGTTGCCATGGCCTCCTCCAGGACATCATCCCAACCCAGGGATTGAACCTGGGTCTCCTGCAGGTGGCTGCTTTAGGGAAACCCAATGATAAAGTAGACCATCTTTTTTTTTTTTTTTTTCTGATTTATCTGTGGCTGTGCTGGGTCTGCACTGCTGTGAGCCAGCTTTCCTCTAGATGCAACAAGCGGAGGCTACCCTAGGTGCGATGTGCTTCTTGTTGAGGTGGCTTCCCTTGTTGTGGAGGATGGGTTCCAGGGCCCACGGACTTCGGTAGTCGCAGTACGTGAGCGCAGCAGTTGGGACTCTCAGGTTCTAGAGCCCAGGCTCTGCAGTTCCTCTGGCAAGGTTTTTGGTGTGTCTTTTTTTTTTTTAACCTTGCACAGGTCTTAGCTTGGCTTCCCTGGTGGCTCAGCTGCTAAAGGACCTGCCTGCCAAAGCAGGAGAGTCAAGAGAAGGGGGTTCAATCCCTGGGTTGGGAAGATCCCCTGGAGTAGGAAATGACACCCTGCTCCAATATTCTTGCCTGGAGAATCCCATGGACAGAGGAGCCTGGAGGGCTACTGTCCATAGGGTCACATAGAGTCTGACACAACTGAGTGGCTATCACTTTCACTTTCAGGCTTACTTGGTCCTCAGCACATGCAAACTTCCCAGACCAGCGATCATCCCACATTCCCTTCATTGGCAGGCAGATTCTTCACCACTGAACCACCAGGGAAGTCCAACGTGTGTCTTCTTGAAGGTTTACGGGATTATCATGACCTGACTTATGTGGACAGCTGCAGGAATAGAAGATTTTGACACCAAGAAGAGGCAAGCAGCCAAAATGCCTCCCCTTTTAGTAAAAAAGAAGCCTGAATCCTGACTCGGAAAGATGGTATTCTAGCACGTTAGCCTGCCACCTGCTCAGAGTCCTCACTTTCTTGCTTCAACACCTCGTCTCACATTTTATTGGCCTGTTGTGCAGCAAACAGAGCTAGTTTGGACTCTGCAAGGGTTCTGGCAAAAACATTGTTGTTGTTCAGTTGCTAAGTTGTGTCCTACTCTTTGTGACCCCATGGACTCCAGCACGCCAGGCCTCCATCCATTGCCAACTCCCAGAGTTTGCTCAAACTCACGTCCATCAGGTCGGTGATGCCATCCAACCATCTCATCCTCTGTCGTCCCCTTCTCCTGCCCTCAATCTTTCCCAGCATCAGGGTCTTTTCCAATGAGTCAGTTCTTCACATCAGGTGGCCAAAGTATTGGATCTTCAGCCTCATCATCAGTCCTTCCAACAAATATTCAAGACTGATCTCCTTTAGGATGGACTGGTTGGATCTCCTCAGCCTCATCATCAGTCCTTCCAACAAATATTCAAGACTGATCTCCTTTAGGATGGACTGGTTGGATCTCCTCACAGTCCAAAGGACTCTCAAGAGTCTTCTCCAGCACCATAGTTCAAAACCATCCATTCTTCAGCACTCAGCCTTCTTTGTGGTCCAACTCTCACATCCGTGATGAGTGGACAAACCATAGCTTTGACTTTATGGAGCTTTGTTGGCAAAGTGAGAAGATGTGGGGAAGATGAGAAGATCTTCAATTTGAGTCCCACCTCCACCACGTCCCTCTCTGAGAAGAACCCTGGCCGACAGGAAACATACAGGCTAGACCCTGCATGGAGAAGGAGGAAAACAGCTAGGAGGAGAAAAGGGTCCCAAAGAGAAGACCCAAGACCCTGGGGCTGAGACTCCCACAGCCACGTGTGTGGGACCGTCCGGGTGCCTCCATACCCACACAGCCCCAGACGGGCAGGCGGCCTGCTGCTAGCTACCCTGCTGGCCGTTTCTTCTTCTTCCTGTGCTAACTGGTCTGTGGTTAGGTTATCTTTATGCAAACTGTGGGTGATCATCCTACTGCGTGGTTCCGGTTATGCTCAAGTAAACGTTGCTGAACAAAAAAAAAAAAAAGATCACAAGTACTAAAAAAAAAAAAAATTTGTTTTCATTCAAAAAGTTTAGAGTAATAGAGTCAAAAAAAATAAACTGACAACTCTACTCAGATGAGCAGAAAAGAGGCTCAGCGGTCTTCCGTAGAGTATCACTCCTCACCACTGACACAAACTCTCCTCTCTGACCCAACCACGAGCAAGAAAAATTAACTTGACGTCCAGGGCAGGGCCAAGCACCCTGTGCTTAGTCGCTCAGTTGTACTCACAGAATAAGACCTATGAGTGCACAATTTCCATTCCAGAAACATACAGCCTGGGGTGCCGTGGTACTAAAATGCAGCGGACAAAGCCCAAGAATGGCAGGCCAAGATTTCAGAGCTGGAGACTAGAAACATTCTCCTTTTCAGCAAGGTTGTGATGAAATCTCATTTAACTCATGAAGTGGCTCGTCCTCTGAAGCCACCTGTTGTCTATGGGCCAGTTTTATCCACACGTACAGTGTGCTACCAGTACCCAGGAATGGCGTCAAACGGACCAGAAACGTCTGTTATCCCTGGCACCTCCAGCACCACTGGTCAGCTCACAGGTTTTCCCATTAGACTGTCCTTTCCTCACACTGCAATAGGTCCACAGCTAACCTCAGTCTTCTATAAGATACAGAAGTATATGAACGGAAAGGATCGATCAGCTGTGCTCACTGGTGTGGGTCAAATGAGTGGAAAAGTTAAGCCTGCGACTCAGTGACTTCACTTTCACTTTTCACTTTCATGCACTGGAGAAGGAAATGGCAACCCACTCCAGTGTTCTTGCCTGGAGAATCCCAGGAACGGGGGAGCCTGGTGGGCTGCCGTCTATGGGGTCACACAGAGTCGGACACGACTGAAGCGACTTAGCAGCAGCAGCAGCACATGTATATCCATCCTAAAGGAAACCAGTCCTGAATATTCATTGGAAGGACTAGTGCTGAAGCTGAAACTCCAATCCTTTGGCCACTTGATGCAAAAAGCTGACTCGCTGGAAAAGACCCTGATGCTGGGAAAGATTGAGGGCGGGAGGAGAAGGGGACAACAGAGGATGAGATGGTTGGATGGCATCACCGACTCAATGAGATGAGTTTGAGTGAACTCCGGGAGCTGGCGATGAACAGGGAGGCCTGGTGTGCTGTGGTTCATGGGGTCGCTAAGAGTCGGAAACAACTGAGCGACTGAACTGAACTGAACTGGTACATATCTCCCATCTTTTTTTTTTTTTTTTTGTATTCCCTTCCCATTCAAGTAACCAAGGAGCACTGAGTGGAGTTCCCTAAGCTACACAATCGTTTCTCATCACTTACCTATGTTATTCACAGTATCAGCAGGGTCTGTGCGTCAGTTCCAGTCTCCAGGTTCCTCACATCCTCCCCGCTTTACCCCTTGGACTAGCTTTATTCTTTCCCGCCAAAATTTTGAAGCAACCAAGATGTCCTTTAACAGGTACATGTGTGCATGCTCGTCCAGTCGCATCTGACTCTTGGTGGCCCCATGCACTGTAGCCCCACCAGGCTCCTCTGTCCTTGGGATCCTCCAGGCAAGAATACTGGAGTGGGTTGCCATGCCCTCCTCCAGGGGATCTTCCCAACTCCAGGACTGAACCCCCATTTCCTGGAGCACCTGCATTGGCACTCTTTACCGCTGAGCCACCTGGGAAGCCCTCCCGAGGAGGTGAATGGATACATAAGCCAATGTACATATAGGCAATGCAATATTACTCAGAGTCCAAAACGAATGAGTTATCGCTACGTGAAACCTTAAATGCGTATCGCTACGTGAAAGAAGCCAGTCTACAAGCACTACGTACGGTAGCATTCCAACGATACACCATTCTGCAAAAGGGAAACAGCAATATTGGTACATGTGGAGAGGAAGGAATTGGCAGGGTTTTAGGGCAGTGAAAACAGTCTGTACGATACAGTCATGATGGATGCCTGTCATTATACACTTATGCAAACATAAAGAACATACCACACCAAGAGTGAACCCTAAGGTAGTGTGGACTTCAGGTGATGATGACGTGTCACTGTAGGCTCATCAACTGGAACAAATATCCCTCTCTGACGGGAGACGTCGACAAAGGGGCAGGCTATGGCGGAGAGCAAGGGCCGTATGGGAAATCTCTGTACCTTCTGTTTAATGCTGCCGTGAACCTAAAACTGTTCTAAAAGCTAAAGTATCCAGGAAGAAGGAGGGGGAGAGACATAGGGAGTTTGGGATGAACATGGACAGACTGTTGTATTTCAAAGGAATAATCAACAAGGACCAGCTGGACAGAACAGGGACCTCTGCTCAATACTCTGTAATGACCTTATGGTCACCAGGGGGAAGGATGGGAGAAAGGACAGTCAGGGAGTCTGGGATGGACATGGACACACTGCTGGATTTAACATGGAGAACCAGCAAGGACCTGCTGGACAGCACAGGGAACTCTGCTCAATACTCTGTAATGACCTTATGGTTCCCAGGGGGAAGGATGGGGGAAGGGACAGTCAGGGAGTCTGGGATGGACATGGACACACTGCTGTATTTAACATGGAGAACCAACAAGGACCTGCTGTCCAGCACAGGGAACTCTGCTCAATCCTCTGTAATAACCTTATGGTTCCCAGGGGGAAGGATGGGGGAAGGGACAGTCAGGGAGTCTGGGATGGACATGGACACACTGCTGTATTTAACATGGAGAACCAGCAAGGACCTGCTGTCTAGCACAGGGAACTCTGCTCAGTGTCATGTGGCAGCCTGGATGGGAGGGGAGTTTGGGGGAGAAGGGATACATGTATACATATGGCTGAGTCCCTTCACTGTCCACCTGAAACTGTCACAACACCATTAATGAGCCATACATGTGTGCGGGCTAAGTCACTTCAGCCATGTCTGACGCTTTGTGACCCTATGGACCATAGCCCAACAGGCTCCTCTTTTCCTGGGGAGTCTCCAGGCAAGAATACTGAGAGTGTGAGTTCCCGTGCCCTCCTCCAGGGGATCTTTCCTACCCAGGGATCGAACTGCATCGGCAGGCAGGTTCTTTACCACTAGCGCCACCAGGGAAGCTTGTTCATCAGCTATCCTCCAATATAAAATAAAACGTTTTTTTCAAAAGCACATATAGGTATATGTATGTCTATAAAGGTCTAATCCATCATTTATCAATGTCCTTATACATAAATTATTTTTTAATCTGGCAAGTGGAGAGGTGGTTGGGAGACAGGTGTGGACTGGGGAGGGGACAGGGAAGCCCCTCGTGGAAGGGAAAGTGAACATGACGGGATCACGCTAGGATGCCCGGCCCCCCTTACCCTCCACCTTTGCCGGGATCAGAACCTACATCAGACCTTGGCACCGATGTACTAATCAAGCTCGTTATAAAGTCTGGATTCCAGGTCTGGAAACACGCAAGACAAAATCTTTATGGCCTGCAGACAGCTAGTCCTTTCCAGATCTCCGTATTTGGAATCTTAGTAGAGTTCTATACTCCAAAGGCCTTTGCCAGGATGAGACCCTGGATGCGTGACAAATTGGTTTCTTCTGTTTTTTTTAAAAGAGTCATATTTGAATTGCAAAAGTTCAAATAAGCCAGTAATATAAGGCAAATAGCCTGTCTGTTGGAGAGCTGGAAAGCGAGAAGGGTCAGGACGGGAAATCATAAAATATACAAATCGCTGCTATGAAAATTTACACGGCTCACCCCACCTCTGAAAGGAGAGTTCAAAAGAGAAACACTTACTCCCCAACCCTGCTTATTGTATCAAGATGTGCTGAATTTGTGGCTTTGCCGGTTGCCATTTTTCAGCCTTGCTGTGTATTTCTCCACGATAGATAGGTCTCCCACCCCCACTGGTTGGGTTTGCTGCCTCCTCCCCACACACCCAGATAACTTGAGAGCAAATGCCATTTAGAAGATGTTTTGTCTAGAGGCAGCCATGCGGTTTCATAACAAGGCAGATGTGGGGATGCGATTTCCAGCGCTATCGTGGAGAAGCCCAGAGCTAATTACCTGCAACTCGGGAAACGAGGCAGAGATGGATGCCCTGCGTGTGTTCAGGCTGGAGGCGTGCCCAAGGGCTCTCTGCTAAGCCCGGGCGGAAGAGAGCAAAGCTCACCAGCACCACCCCAGCCCCAGGTCCCATCAGGAGCTGGGGGTGGGAGATTGCTGCAGGGGCCGGGGGCCGTAGAGGCACCCCCACCACATCGCAGGGTGCCAACCTGAGACATCTGAACTGGGAGCCACTGAAGACGAGCAAAACGACCATGCAGCTGTGCTGTCAAAGAGGAGACCCGTAGCCCTGCCCTGCAGAAAGCCCTGGCTAGACCCGTAGTCCTGCCCTGCAGAAAGTCTTGGCTAGACCCGTAACCCTGCCCTGCAGAAAGCCCTGGCTAGACCCGTAGCCCTGCCCTGCAGAAAGCCCTGGCTAGACCCGTAGTCCTGCCCTGGAGAAAGCCCTGGCTAGACCCGTAACCCTGCCCTGGAGAAAGTCCTGGCTAGACCCGTAGTCCTGCCCTGCAGAAAGTCCTGGCTAGACCCGTAGTCCTGCCCTGCAGAAAGCCCTGGCTAGACCCGTAGCCCTGCCCTGCAGAAAGCCCTGGCTAGACCCGTAGTCCTGCCCTGGAGAAAGCCCTGGCTAGACCCGTAACCCTGCCCTGGAGAAAGTCCTGGCTAGACCCGTAGTCCTGCCCTGCAGAAAGTCCTGGCTAGACCCGTAGTCCTGCCCTGCAGAAAGTCCTGGCTAGACCCGTAGCCCTGCCCTGCAGAAAGCCCTGGCTAGACCCGTAGTCCTGCCCTGCAGAAAGCCCTGGCTAGACCCGTAACCCTGCCCTGCAGAAAGTCCTGGCTAGACCCGTAGTCCTGCCCTGCAGAAAGTCCTGGCTAGACCCGTAACCCTGCCCTGGAGAAAGCCCTGGCTAGACCCGTAGCCCTGCCCTGCAGAAAGTCCTGGCTAGATCGGAGAGGGTGGGATGTATGGAGAGACTACCATGGAAACTCACATCACCATCTGTCAAGCAGAGAGCCCACGGGAATTTGCTGTGTAATTCAGGGATCTCATACAGACAGTAAAGCGTCTGCCTGCGATGCGGGAGACCTAGGTTCGATCCCTGGGTCGGGAAGACCCTCTGGAGAAGGGAACTGCCACCGACTCCAGTATTCCGGCCTAGAGAAATCCCATGGACAGAGGAGCCTGGTGGGGCTACAGTCCATGGGGTCGAAAAGAGTCGGACACTACTGAGCGACTTCACTTGACTTTACTCAGGGAACTCAAACCGGGACTCTGAGACAACCTAGAAGGATGGGATCGGGAGGGAGGCAGGAGGAAGGTTTGAGAAGAAGGGGACATAGGTATCCCTATGGCTGATTCATATCGGTGTTTGGCACAAACCAACACTATAAGGCAATTATCCTACCATTAAAATTAAATGAATTTTAAAAATCAACAAATGTAGTGAATAGCTCAATTGGTAAAGAATCCGCCTGCAATGCAGGAGACCCTGGTTCAATTCCTGGGTCGGGAAGATACACTGGAGAAGGGATAGGCTACCCACTCCAGTATTCTTGGGCTTCCCTGGTGGCTCAGCTGGTAACAGATCTGCCTGCAATTCGGGAGACCTGGGTTCAATTCCTGGGTCTGGAAGATATGCTGGAGAAGGGAAAGGCTAAATTCCGTGGACTGTGTAGTCCATGAGGTCACAAAGAGTCAGACACGACTCAGCAATTTTCTCTTTCACAAGATGCAGTCCACGGCGGCTGAAAAACCAAAAATACGCAATATTAGCACACACTCTGCTTCCTCAGGTCTTTTCCCCTTCACTTTCTTTCCCTGTTTTCCATTTAACATCTCTCTCTTTTTTAGAGAAGTAATTAGTGATGAGAACTTGGTATACTTTAAAACTGTGTTTGAAAGGGAAACGATAGCCCAAACGGACTCTGGCATTTTATAAAGCCTGACTTTCTTAAAAATTAACTCATTGCAGTTTAGAGGTGGGGCGGGGGGAAAATGGACATGGAAGAAGAACAGCAAAAAAGACAGGATACACCTAGCATTTTTTTAGTGCTAAAGATGCTTTTTAGCAAGTTCTTGGAATCTTTAAATATCCAGCTTTTGAAAGGCTCAGTGTGGGAGATACTGATTCCACAGCCTCCCTGTCTCACCTGTCTAGAATGTCCTATCTACTTACTCTGCCTCATCTTTCAAATCCAGTGTTACCAACTGCAGCCCCTGGGTGAGGAAGACACGGACTGCAAGCTCGGAATTAGCAAATACCAACCATCATACACAGGGTTTCCCTGATAGCTCAGTTGGTAAAGAATCCGCCTGCAATGCGGGAGACCTGGGTTCACTCCCTGACTTGGGAAGAGCGCCTGGGGAAGGGAAAGGCTACCCACTCCAGTATGCTCGGGCTTCCCTGGTGACTCAGCTGGTAACACAACTGCCTGCAATGCGAGAGACCTGGGTTCCATCCCTGGGTTGGGAAGATCCCCTGGGGAAAGGAAAGGCTAACCCACTCCAGTATTCTGGCCTGGAGAGTTCCATGACTTTCACTCACTCACTCAACCATCATATATGGAACAAACAAATGATAAGGTCCCACTGTATAGCGCAGGGAACTATATTTAATGTTCCGGGTTAAACCATAATGTAAAAGAGTATTTAAAAAAAGAAAAGAATGTATGTGCTTCCCTGGAGGCTCAGTGGTGAATAATCTGTCTGCCAATGCTGGAGACACGAGGTCGATCCCCAGTCCAGGAAGATCCCACTTGCCACAAAGTAACTGAGGCTGTGAACCACAGCTAGTCAGCTTGTGCTCCAGGGCCCGGCAGCCACAAAACTGCTGCACCCACAAGCTGCAGCTACTGAAGCATGTTTGCTCCACAAGACCAGCCACCACAGGGAGAAGCCGTGGGCATCACACATAGACAGTAGCCCCCCGCTCACCACAGCTAGAGAGACGCCCACACGGTGACAAAGGCCAGCAAAGCCAAAATCAAATGAAAGTACTTTTTAAAGATGGTCAAAGAGTATAAAATGTCGAAAGAAAAATGATGTGAGTGTGTGTGTGTGTGTGTGTGTGTGTGTGTGTGTGGAGAGAGAAAGAGAGAGAGGTGAGTCTCTTTGCTGTACAGCAGAAATTACCACAATCAACTATCAGCTCAGTTCAGTCACTCAGTCGTGTCCGACTCTTTGTGACCCCAAGGACTGCAGCAGGCCAAGCCTCCCTGTCCATCACCAACTCCCAGAGTTTACTCAAACTCTTGATCATGGAGTCAGTGATGCCATCCAACCATCTCATCCTCTGTCGTCCCCTTCTCCTCACGCCTTCAATCTTTCCCAGCATCAGAGTCTTTTCCAGTGAGTTAGCTCTTCACATCAGGTGGCCAAAGGACTGGAGTTTCAGCTTCAACATCAGTCCTTCCAGTGAATATTCAGGACTGATTTCCTTTAGGATGGACTGGTTGGATCTCCTTGCAGTCCAAGGGACTCTCAAGCGTCTTCCCCAACACCACAGTTCAAAAGCCTCAATTCTTTAGCGCTCAGCTTTCTTCACAGTCCAACTCTCACATCCATACATGACCACTGGAAAAACCATAGCCTTGACTAGACTGACCTTTGTTGGCAAAGTAATGTCTCTGCTTTTTAATATGCTGGTCATATTAAAAAGGTTGGTCATAACTTTCCTTCCAAGGAGTAAGCATCTTTTAATTTCATGGCTGCAGTCACCATCTGCAGTGATGCAAATCATCTGTATTTCAACTCAAAACTAAAAAATAAATTACTCAAATTGCAGCTCCTTTTCTAAGCACCTTTCGTAAGCCCTACCCCAAATTATTTTCCAGTGCTTAAGAACTGACTACCCTAATTCTCTGCTTGTAATTCTTAGGTATCTTTTTCGTGTGTTTCTCTCTTACACACCTCCACTTGATGACAGGCTCCTTGGAGAAAGAGACTGTTTCATGTGTCTTCTTTGCCACACATCTGTGTATCTTTTCTCACTCTTTGTATCTTGCCTCACTCGGAAGTGTTTCCAACGTCAGATCGAAGTAAAAAGCAGAAGCCCTGGATTTTCAATATAGATAAAGAATATTTTCCCCTCATATGCTTAAACAACTGCAGGCAAATTAAAGTTTAAATCAGAGACAGCAGGCCTATTTCTCCACTGCCTGGCAGACGGAGCTAGTCCAGACATACTTAAAAAAACATGATAAACACCATGAAATGTGCCTGCTGAAACCTGCCACTAAAGCAAAGCTTTCCAAGGACAAACTGGCTTTGAAATACTATTTTCGTTTCTGATGTGTAATTAGTACTTTATAAACCAGGTTGAGTGAATTTATACTTTTTCTTGAAGTATAGTCAAGAAAAATTAGCTGCAAGCATAATATTTTCATTAAAATATTTGGAAGAATGGTGGGGGGAGCAATAAGCATTCTACTCTAATACAGTAGGTTGCAAAATCAGTCATAATATCTTTTACAATCAACTGTGAAATTACATATTACATTAGTACATATATAAATGTATTAGGTACAAAGGTGATCCAACCAGTCCATCCTAAGGGAGATCAGTCGTGGGTGTTCATTGGAAGGACTGATGTTGAAGCTGAAACTTCAATACTTTGGCCACCTGATGTGAAGAGCTGACTCATTTGAAAAGCACCTGATGCTGGTAAAGATTGAGGGCAGAAGGAGAAAGGGACGACAGAGGATGAGATGGTTGGATGGTGTCACCGACTCAATGGACATGAGTTTGGGTGAACTCTGGGAGTTGGTGATGGACAGGGAGGCCTGGGGTGCTGCAGTTCATGAGGTTGCAAAGAGTCAGACAGGACTGAGTGACTGAACTGAACTGAACAAAGTGTTTTACAAACACATATAGTGTTTTGCTGGGCTTATTTATTTTATATGTAATGTGTCTGTTTTTGTTTTGTTCCCTTGTTTTTCAGTCCCAGCATACAGTATGCAGGATCTTAGTTTTGCGAGCAAGGATCAAACCCACATCCCCTACAGTGGAAGCTCGGAGTCTTACCCACTGGACCAGCAGGGAAGTCCCTCTGCTTGTTTATTTTGGATCAGTTTTACGGTTTGGATTATTAGAGTTTGAGCACTGACCTCACTTCCTGGTTAAACGATACATTCGGAACCAGGGGTCCTGTTAGAAATTGCAGTTGGACTTTCTAGAGTTGAATCTCTCATCCCTGCAGTTTTATTACGTGTTTTCTCTTTTTCTTTTGTTAACATTGGGAGCTGTCTCTAATGCCTTGCTCCATTCGGCTTGAAATGACTTCCCCAGTTCTAGCTACATGGGAGACGTGGAATGCTTCCATGAAATGCCAAGAAAAGCATCCAAATATCTCCATGCACACAGTCAACCGTCTTTACTCACCTGACGGCGTCCATACTGTGGGGAGACAGCATTTCCCACACTCCAGCCTTGCTATCCAAGGGCCTTCCAGCCAGGAAGCTGCAAGGACAAAGCACAAGAATCAATCGGTCCTGGTCCAAGAGCTCCACGTCCAGGCTCAGCCTCCGTTACCCGCTGGTCTCAAGCTCCCTGGTCCTGACTCTACTGCCCTCCACATTCCATCTTCAAGATCCCACCTGCCCGCTTTTTAATTTTTTCCTTTCTGGCTGGATCACAAGGCACATGAGGATCTGTTCCCTGACCAGAGATTGAATCCACTCCTTGTCCCCAGCATTGGAAGCGCAGAGCCTTCACCACTGGGCCTCCAGGGAAGTCCCTTGGAGATTCCTCTCTGTGCCATTTGCTGGATGAGCCGTTTAGGACCCGCCTCATCACAACATCCTGGACGGGCCTTCAGCATCTGTACACCCTCCCCACGCTGCCCGCAACCACAGCGGAGGAACACACACACTCCCACCAGCCCTGCCGTCAAGGCCTGCCATATGGGGCCAATTCCAGGCCAGCTGGGAACCGAGGCTCTGCAGAAACTCAGGGATAAATCTTAATCAGAGGCTTCAGTCTGGAGTGAGCGCCACCCAGCACAGTCCCCCTTTCAGACTTCAGCTGATGAGGCCTGATGATATCTCAGAGCAGCCCTGTTGCTTGAAAAAAACAGTATGACTGCAAGACAGACACACACAACCAAACTTCCAGAAAAGCACCGATGCCTCTCTGGGTCCCAAGATGACAGGTGTGTGTTTATGTTCCGTTTCAGTGTGGCCGACCCTCCACGTGATTCTAACTCTATGCAACCCCCTGGACTGCAGCCCACCAGGCTCCTCTGTCTATGGGATTCTCCAGGCAAGAATACTGGAGTGGGTTGCTGGTCCAGGGAACCTTCCCGATCCAGGGTTCAAACCTGTGTGTCCTGCACTGGCAGAGGGGTTCTTTTCCACGGAGCCATCTGGGAAGACAGAGGGGAAGAGAGAGACTCTTCAAACTGTGCTTTTCACGGCCAGGCAGTCAGCTCCACTGTGGGGCACAAACACAGGTGTCTCTGAAGCCCGGTGAATCTTTGAAAGAGTTCTGAGAAGAAATCTTTCTTGATCTCCTGTGACGTGACACACGGCTGTGTTCACCGTCCCTTTTGTGCCTGAAACCCCAGGATTCCTGAATAAACAACTGGAAAGTTTGTTATTGTTGTTGTTTTCCAAAGCAGATTGTTCATCATGTATGACAATTTAGAACACCTGGAGATCTGTTCTTAAAACTCATTTTTGAACTGGCAGAGTAGACTATCAAACCTTTGGATGAATCTCCTCCAATCAGTTATTCCCAAACCAACTTGTCACTTGCAGAGACAATGACTCTCTAAGCAAAGTAAAATGCACCATTTTTTTACACATTTAGAGCAGCACTAGAAACAATTGTCAAAACGTGCAAATGACTCAAATGCCCATCTAAAGATGAATGGATGTACAAATGGTGTATTATACATACAATAGAATATTATCCAGCCATTCAAAAAAAAATACTGCCACAGGCCACAATGTAGACGAACCCTGAAAACATTGTGCTAAGTAAAAGGAACCAGACATAGAAAGACAAATATTCTATGGTTCCATTTAGATGAAATATGCAGAAGGGGGCAAATCCTCGGGGACAGAAGGCAGGCTGGTGGTAACCAGAAGCTTAGGGAAGGGGAAACAGCAGTGACTGTCTAGTGGGTTCAGGGTTTAATCTGGGGTTGAAGAAAATGCTTTGAATCTACATAGAGGCGGTGGATTGTACCTGGATTTCCCAGGTGGCGCTAGTGGTAAAGAAACCGCCTGCCAATGAAGGAGACCTAAGAGACGCAGGTTTGATCCCCAGGTGGGGAAGATCTCCTGGAGAAGGGAATGGCAACCCACTCCAGTGTTCTTGCGTGGAGAATCCCATGGATAGAGGAGCCTGGTGGGCTGCCGTCTACAGGATCACACTGAGTCAGACACGACTGAAGCGACTTAGCAGCAGCAGCCGCAGGAGCTTCTTAGAAATGCAGGTTCGGGCACAGGATTAACGGGTGCAAACTACACACACACACACACACACACACAGACACACACACACACTTAAAATAGATAAACAACAAGGATTTTTAGTTACAGCACACAGAGGGGAATTCACTGGCGGTCCAGTATTTAGGGCTTTGTGTTTTCACTGCCAAGGGCCCAGGTTCAATCCCTGCTCCAGGAATTAAAATCCCACACTTGATACATAGAAAGAAAGAGATTCACTCCCTTCTATGCGTGTGTGCTAAGTCGCTTCAGTCATCTTTGATGCTTTGCGACTCCCTAAGGACTGTATCTCTGTCCAGGGGGACAGGCTCCTCTGTCCGTGGGATTCTCCAGGCAAGAATACTGAAGCGGGTTGCCAGACCCAACTCCAGGGGATCTTCCCGACCCAGGGATCGAACCCGTGTCTCTTACATCTCCTGCATTCTGAGGTGGGTTCTTTCCCACTAGCATCACCGCGGAAGCCCCTGGGTCCCTGCTACAACATTTGTAAATCCGATATCCTTCAATTTTTTTTTTTTTACTCTTTTTAATTTAATAAAAAGCACAGTATAGCACAAGGAATTGTACCGAATATCTTGTAATAACCTATAATGGATAATAGACTGGGAAAGTAACAGAATCACAGTGCACTATACCTGAAACTTACACTATTGTAAGTCAACAACGCTTCAATTTTGAAAAAAGAAAGAAGAGGGGAAAAAAGGGCCAGAATACAGGAGTGCGTTGCCAGGTCCTCGTCCAGGGGATCTCCCCAACCCCGGGATCAAACCCAGGTCTCCCGTACTGCAGGCAAGATTCTTTCGCATCGAAGCCACCAGGGAAGCCTAAAAATAAAAGAAAGGAAACTAAATAAAACAGGTGGAGAATCTCAGCCCCACTCAGAACGACAGGACCAGAACCTGAACTTGAAAACCCTCCCCAGGCATTCGCGTTATCGCTCCAGGATAGGCTGGCTTCACCGTGAAGTCTTGCTATATTTCTTTTCAACAAAATGCCTCTCCAAGGCCTTCAAAAGGCATCCGCACAAACCTGGCTTCTCTGCCTTCCTCCAAGTCAACTAAGAACATTCTACGCTGCGTCCTCTCTCTCCATCGTCCTCACTCGCCGGACCCCTGCAAGAGGTGAGACCCCGTCAAGCGATGCCACACAGCCTGGAAGCCCAGGGAGAATTTTCTCACCGACTTCTTACTGAGCAAGACAGGCTTGATTGCCTCGCTCAGAAACGGTTCTCTCCTCCCCGTCTTCTGTCACTGATACATAGACCAGCTGGTCCTTCTTCCGGCTTCCCTGGTGGCTCAGCTTGGTAAAGAATCCGCCTGCAACACGGGAGACCTGGGTTCGATCCCTGGATCGGGAAAATTCCCCTGGAGGACGGGCGCATGGCGACCCACTCCACTATTCTCACCAGTGACCCCAGGATAAATTGCTTGACTCTGGGCTTCCCCAGTGGATCAGTGGTAAAGAGTCCACCTGCAGAACAGGAGACCTCGGTTTGATCCCTGGGTTGGGAAGATTCCCCTGGAGAAGGGAAAGGTTACCCACTCCAGGATTCTGGCCTGGAGAATCCCATGGACTGTGTAGTCCACGGGGTCGCAGAGAGCTGGACACGACTGAGCGACCTTCGGTTCACTTGGTTCTCACAATTCTTACTCATCTGTAGACGCCTTCATGTCCCTTTTATTTCCCACACACAAAAAAATCACCTCTAACTGCAGTTACTATGTATAATAGTAATGTTCAGAGGGCTGCAGAAGAAAGATGATGGCTCAGAGCAGGAGAGGTTGGGTGGAAGACGAGAGGAGAGGAGAGGTGGGTGGAAGTCGCTCAGTCGAGTCTGACTGTGACGCTTTGGACCATAGTCCGCCAAGCTGCTCTGCCCATAGAATTCTCCGGGCAAGAATACTGGAGTGGGTTGCCACGCCCTACTCCAGGGGATCTTCCCGATCCCGGGATCAAACCTGTGTCTCCTACATCTCCTGCTTTGGCAGCAGAGCTCTTTAGCCCTGAGCCATCATCATGACCCGTGAAAGTCAAATGTAATTCAAATCTGAGTGTCCATGTTCCACGCTTTACAGGAATGCAGTCGTGTTCACCTGCTTAGATGTTTCTGTGGCTGCTTTCCACGCTACACCAACTGAGTGGAATCCTTACAACAGACTGCGCCTCAAAGAGCTCATAATATTAGCGATCTGGCCCTTCCTGGTACAAGTTAACCAGCCCTTGGTCTAAGCCAGACTGGTTGCTTTCTGTTGTCAAATACGCCACGTTTCGCTCCTCCGGGTGCCGTATGTTCCGTGTTTCTGGCTAAACCAAGTAACAGATGAGCAATTCTTCATCTCCTTCCTTTGCTTCTGCAGTTCCTGTGCTTTAGTTCATATGATGCAGGGATCTCGGTCAATACAGCAGCTACAGTGACTTCAGAACAGGGGTTGCTGTCGTTATTCAGGCGTTGGGTCGTGTCCGACTCTTTGCAACCCCGTGGACTGCAGCGGGGAGGCCCCCTTGTTTTTCTCTGGGTGAACTCGGAAGGTTTTGCTCAACCGCAAAAGTACGAGGCAGAAGAAGGACTCCTCTGTCCTCTGCATGATCGGGAAAGTTTCCTCCATTTCTTCCAAGCGCTTGGTTGCCTCCATGACGCTTTTCTCCATCTCATGTATAAACACCACTGCTTTCCAGCTGTAGCAGCGGGGATTCAAAACCACTTCCTTGGCCGGTGATTTATCATTTCACTCTTTAACACACCAGCTTCCCCAGGCTGCCATAACAAAGTCAGAGCCAGCATTTTACTAAGTCTGTCTGAGCTCAAAGCCGAAAAGTAATTCCCACAAGTCCATTTTTTCTGGCGCTCTCGCCACACTGGGATAAAAAGTCATGAATCCATTTCCTACCTATCCCCCACCACATGTAGATCGACTGATTTCATCAACACTTTCTGGTTTATGGATCCTTTTTCTCTGCCTGAAAACAAAACGTGTGCTTCAAGGTTTTCACCAACTCCATACTCGAATTCCTAAACTGAACCTTGTCCTTCACCTACTCTTAATATGTACTTAACATTGGATTCGGAGAAGGCAATGGCAACCCACTCCAGTACTCTTGCCTGGAAAATCCCATGGACGGAGGAGCCTGGTAGGCTGCAGTCCACGGGGTCTCGAAGAGTTGGACACGACTGAGAGTCTTCACTTTCACTTTTCACTTTCATGCATTGGAGAAGGAAATGGCAACCCACTCCAGTGTTATTGCCTGGAGAATCCCAGGGACAGAGGAGCCTGGTGGGCTGCCGTGTATGGGATCACACAGAGTCGGACACGACTGAAACGACTTAGCAGCAGCAGCAGCAGCAGCAGCAATATTGGATTCCCCAGGTTGGCGCTAGTGGTAAAGAACCCACTTGCCAATGCAGGAGATGTAAGAGAGGCAGGTTTGATCCCTGGGTCGGGAAGATTCCTTGGAGGAGGGCGTGGCAACCCACTTCAGTGTTCTTGCCTGGAGAGTCCCAGGGACAGAGGAGCCTGGCAAGCTACGGTCCATGGGGTCGAAAAGAGTTGGACACAGCTGAAGTCAGACTTAGCATGCACACACATACTCAACATAATTTGACGGAGTAATGATGCAATGGATGAAAACCATCAAGAACTTTTTACACCTGCATTAAAAGTTTATAATTTATCATGAGGTTTTTTTATCATGAGTTTTTATTTATTTACTTATTTATTTACTGGCTTTCACATACAACCTGCCCAGCAGACTCCTCCAGGCTTACTCCTGGGGGCCCACCATAGCTCCCTGCAGGCTAGCTAGGATGTCCCAAGATACAGTATCTAACTAGCTTCCCACATCAAACTAATTTCATGACTACACTTTGGGCAACTATTGCTGTCATTTGTAAGTGACTGCCACCCGATGAAGCCACATATTTTTTTAATCAATATTAGGCCTTTTTTTTTTTTTTGCTCTTCCAGCCATAGTTTACCTGTGGTTTACCAACTACTCTTTCACTTGCACAAATTTCCCTGACACCATATACATCCCTGGGCAACGACTTGATATAATCAGTGAATAAAATCCTCAAAGTTTCAAGGTGTTTTGAAAAACAAGTTATTTTATTATCATTAAGTCATGGACATACCACTGGCACCAACCCTCCTCCGCCTCCCAAAATTTTAAGCCGAAACCTATTATGGGAAGTTACAAATTCTATAATCAAGTGATTATGCCTTTTAATGGGAGGGGGGATAAAGGCAACATTAGCTGCTGCCCAAATCCAAAAACTGGAAATAATGCGAATTACCACCAAACAGTCTTCAGGCAGAACAAAGACCAAACATTTCACAATGTAGCCAAGATCCTGCTCCAAATTAACTCATAATAATGAATTAATGGCACAGATGGGTGTCATGGTGACCTAATTTTGGCTTTCTGTAATCTAGATGTCAGATGACCCATTAGAATATTCCTAAAATAATGAACAACTCACACGCTTTAGGTTCCCAGCATCTTTGACCTTGTTACATTTAAACTGCTTTCTAAATCCATCTGAAAATATTCAGGACAACACTTAGGCCTCCTGATTTATGCTAATAATTTGATTGTCTTTCCCTTCCCTTAGCAAAGCTAACCACATTTGAATACACTGAATGGTTTAACTACCTGCACAGATTTCCGATCAAAGCAAGTGTGAAATAATTTTCCCCCACTTTGTACAGCAAAATCCTTTCTGCAAGTGAGTCAACAATACAGGGAGGAGATGATACAATTCAAAAGGCGTGAAGACAGAGCTTATGGAAGACGTATTTGCTAATATTATCATGCCAAATTGTTTCTTTTGTTTTCTTAAGTCTCAGCTGGGAGGAGGCGGCCACTGAAACGAGGTTCTGCCAGTGTAGCCTGGTCTTTAGCATACCTCAGGGAATGAAATTACTTTCTAATCACGAAATCCACCAGACTGTGGAACAGCCTAATGAAAGAAGTCACGTTGTGCCAGGAAAGCTCTGGGTCATTCTGAAGTGAACTCACAAGGCCCTGCGGTAACCTGCCTGAGGCCATCGCTGAAATGAAAGCCAGTGAGAGACCCTGGAGCGAGAGAACCCCAGAGCCCTGCCTCCTGCTTCAGCATCCAATTCTCATTACGTTGGCCTCCTAGGGGTGAGGAGCCTGCCGGGTCAGGAGTGGGTAAGAAGAATCTGGAGTTTGTAGTCGAATTGAAAAACCAGCCTTTTCCCTGTGGAATCCCCCAAGCTGTGACCCTTTGGGGAGAAAAGGTGCTGCTCGGGAATGATTATAAACGCAACTGTCGGCCTTTACCCTGATGGCAGAGAGCTGGAGCATTGATGACCCCGTGGGTAGCAACCTGAGTCGCCTCTCGCGTGCCCTCCCCTCTGCCGTGAGTATCTGCGTTCTCCCTCCTGCTCAAGCCCCTTGGGCCCAGCTAGGTAGGGATCATTTTGTGGGAGCAAAGAAAGCGACCTCAGGCTCTGCAAACGCTGCAGGGCTTGGTGGAGCCAAGAGGCCCAAACTTCAGCGCCAGCGACACTCAGCAAATCCCCGGAGGAGGACCTGTTCGGACACCAAAGGCGGCTCCGCCTACTTCCAGAGTGTCCCAAACAGGTCCCACGGGTGCATGTTTCTTTCTTTCTCTTTTTAAAATTGTGATTGATCTGGCTACGCCAGGTCTCAGTTGCAGCGCACAGGACCTTCGATCCGTGGAGCCCGCCATCAGGCTCAGAGATGTAGAGTCTTATACCAAGGCCACGGAGGCGCAACCCTGCACAAGGTCATCTTGGAACTGACTGAGCCCCATAGCAACTGTTGCTATGAGCCCCCTCACCCCGTACCCGATGTAAACCGGGTGGCTCCCTGACCTCATTGTAGGTAGAAATACCCCCCTCCCAGGTAGCTAGCTCAGTGGGTAAAAGAATCTGCCTGCAAAGCAGGACACCTGGGTTTGATCCCTGGGTTGGGAAGATCCCCTGGAGAAGGGCATGGCAACCCACTCCAGTATTCTGGCCTGGAGAATCCCATGGACAGAGGAGCCAGGCAGGCTGCAGTCTGTGGGGTCGCAGACTGACACTTTCATTCACCCTATTACTCACCCTATAGCAGCCTAACCAATCGCCCACTGTCACCCTCTGACAGCAATTTCCTTTGTCCTGAGGCTACAAAAAATGGCTTCTACCCCCACCAAAGGGGTTGCCTCTCCCTGATCCTTCAGGAGGTCGGCCAGCTGAACTTGCGGTGCCGTCGTTATCTGCGCTGCTTCTTCTGAATACACTCACTTGTCTCTGAAATACTCTTGTGTCTGAAAATTCTTTCCAACCTGCGCTCCGACCACACTGTGATTTTTCCCTGCAGCGTGGGGGATCTTCAGTCTCGGCGTGTGAACCCTTGAGTCGTGGCACATCGGATTCAGTTTCCTGACCAAGGATGGGACCCAGGCATTTGGAGGGTGGAGTCTTAGCCACTGGACCACCTGGGAAGTCCCCCAAGAGGGCATCCTTCCAACCAGCTCCCCCTCACCCACTCTTGCAAAACCACCTACAGTTGAATGAAATAAGCCGTGGGGAAGGGCTGAGATCCCGCCTGCAAGCTCATCCTTCAGTGCTGTCTGACTCGAGCTGTGTTGCTGCAAATTTTCCTTTCCTACCTGTCTGGCTCCGGCACATGTTGGACTCCGACGGGAGCCCGGCTTCCCCAGTTTAGAATCACAGCTTCCTGGTCCCGTGCCATCTTCAGGAGAGCTCACACCGTCTCCCAGTGACTGGAGAGAAACTGAGCAAGGCTGTCACTGAGGACTAATGATGACAGGTGGCAAGGCAAACACAGCACCGAGACAGCCTGCAAGGCCCCCAGGAAGCGTGGTGGCTTTCAGCCTCACCTTAACTATCTGTCACATGACTCACGGAGTACAGCCAGCGCTAATAAATCCACACGATTCTTTAAAGCACCCTGGTCAGCTGCTTGTGTTTCCGTGGGTGCTTTTGAACTGTGGTGTTGGAGAAGACTCTTGAGAGTCCCTTGGACTGCAAGGAGATCCAACCAGTCCATCCTAAAGGAGATCAGCCCTGGGTGTTCATTGGAAGGACTGATGCTGAAGCTGAAAGTGCAATCCTTTGGCCACCTCATACAAAGAGCTGACTCACTGGAAAAGACCCTGATGCTGGCAAAGATTGAGGGTGGGAGGAGAAGGGGATGAGATGGTTGGATGGCATCACCGACTCGATGGACATGGGTTTGGGTAGATTCCGGGAGTTGGTGATGGACAGGGAGGCCTGGCGTTCTGCGGTTCATGGGGTCGCAAAGAGTCAGACACGACTGAGCGACTGAACTGAACTGAACTGTGCCAGCCGGATATGCAGTTTAGAGCCTCCTCAGCCTGGATGATACTGATTGGCAGTAGTGGGTAGTTCAAGCTTTTACATTTAAGAAGATGACTTACAAATGATAGAGAGAATGGGTACCTAGATCTCCTAAAAGGGAGCGTGTTGAAAGTTGAAGGGTTTGTGAACATAATCTTTATTTGGTTGAGGAAGTGTCTTCCAGTTCCTAGTTTAATAAAAGGTTTCTTTTATTTTAAAAAATATTTTACAAATTTTTTTTTTACAAAATAAAAAGATATTTTGTTTATTTATTTTGCCACACCAGGTCTCTGCTGCGGCCTGTGAACTCTCAGTTGTAGTATGCGGGTTCTACTTCCCTGGCCAGGGATCGAACCTGTGCCCCTGCTTTGGGAGCTCGGAGGCTCAGCCACTGGAAGTCCCAAGAAGGTTTTATGATAAGGTGTTTAACTGTATCGATTTTTTTTTCTGTATATACTTAATATCTTCGATTTTGCTTTTTAGTGTAATGATGTAGGATGCATCACTGATAAAATAGCCTCATATTAAATATCATTGCACTCCTGGAATAAATTCTCCCCATTACTCCTGTGCATAAATATATATATATATATATACACACACAAAGTATACTTATACTTTTTGTATCTATATTTTTATATTTATATTTTATTTTGAAAACAAAGTATTAGCTACATGAAATATAAATATTTATGTACAGGATTATCAGGCACAATTTATTTATATTATCTATATTATTTAATTTATTTATATTTATTATTGTATTTATTGATAATATATTAATAATATGTATTACTATTTATATTGGTTAGATATATTTTTATATATTATTTATCTATGCAAAAAGTATAGATACAAAGTATAGATATACTTTTTGTACCCATACTTTTATATTTATACTTTATTTTGAAACAAACTATTAGCTACATAAATTAACTACATGAAAAGTATAGAAAAAGTATACTTCTGCATTATATTGTATTATATACAATTATTACAGTGTATTATATATTATGGGCTTCCCTGGTGGCTCAAACGGTAAAGAGTCTGCCTGCGGGAGGCCTGCGTTTGATTCCTGGGTTGGGAAGATCCCCTGGAGAAGGAAATGGCAATCCACTCCAGCACCCTTGCCTGGAAAATCCCACGGGTGGAGGAGCCTGATTGATAGGCTACAGTCCATGGGGTCGCAAATTACAAGTGAAATGATACATAATTTTCTTTTCTTGTATTATCCTTACCTGGTTTTTGAGTAAAGATTACATTAATCTCAGAAAAAAACAAGTCTTAGTAGGAAATTAAGCAAACTATGGGAATAAAAATAAGAAAAGCTTGAGGAATAAATGTTACATCTCCGGGAAAAACACAGTGATGTCTCAAGACAAATACTGTGCCAGATTTTTCATCTGAGCATGAGAGTTGCCTATAAAAATGATTTTATAACTATTTAATTTATTTTTTTAAGAAGGGAGGGAGAGAGAGAGTGGGTGGAAAGGGGTGAAGAGAAAGAAGAGTGCATAGAAAAACAAAATGAATAGACATGGACACACGAGCATCTCCAAGATCAGCTATTCTCTTTGCGGCTGAGCAGACAGCCCGTGGTGGTCCGCTGCAGCGCTGGTTTGTCCACTGTACCAATAACTACGCAGCTCCTACAGTCTACACAGCAAGCTGAAGCCCAGTGCACGGCATGGAGCCACTCAAGCTCTGCAGACACCTCATCCCTGCCAGCTGGGGCCCTTCACAGGAGCCTCACAGCAGCTTTGGTTACCTGAGCCCTTCACCCCCGTCTCCAGGCAACGGGCACCCTCCCACCTCCAGCAAGCAGGGGAGCCAACCTGCTCCCAGAACACTTGCCTTCCCCTCTCTGCCCCTGATTTGCTGGGAGTCGTGTTTCAATAACCTCTCTCGTCCATAATCAGCCTGCCCCCCTGACCCATTAACTCTGTGAAGCTGCCATCCAGCATTCGAGGGGCCTCGAAATTATTTCTGATTACAAACATCAAGCAAGCAGCCGTAGCCGGAATATAAAGGCTCAGTCCAGTTCAGTTCGGTTCAGTCGCTCAGTCATGTCCAACTCTTTGCCACCCCATGAACCGCAGCACGCCAGGCCTCCCTGTCCATCACCAACTCCCGGAGTTTACTCAGACTCATGTCCATTGAGTCAGTGATGCCATCCAACCATCTCATCCTCTGTCGTCCCCTTCTCCTCCTGCCCTCAATCTTTCCCAGCATCAGGGTCTTTTCCAATGAGTCAGCTCTTTGCATCAGGTGGCCAAAGGATTGGAGTTTCAGCTTCAACATCAGTCCTTCCAATGAACACCCAGGACTGATCTCCTTAGGATGGACTGGTTGGATCTCCTTGCAGTCCAAGGGACCCTCAAGAGTCTGCTCCAACACCACAGTTCAAAAGCGTCAATTCTTTGGCACTCAGCTTTCTTTAAAGGAGAGGTTATCACAGGTTGTGTACAATGAGCAAATCTGTCTCTCTCTCTTTAGTTGCTAAGTCATGTCCGACTCTTGCAACCCCGTGGACTGTAGCCCACCAGGCTCCTCTGTCCATGGGATTCTCCAGGCAAGAACACTGGAGTGGGTTGTCATTTCCTTCTCCAGGGGATCTTCCCGCCTCAGGGATCGAACCCAGGTCTCCTGCACTGCATACAGATTCTTTACTGCCTGAGCTATGATGGAAGCCCAGCATATGAACAAATAGAAACGTGCATAAATGCGCAGACACAGATGCACCAGTGTGTACACATGTACACATCTGCGTGCCTGCACGTGCACACACATGAAGGCACGCAAACCTGGACACACCCACGCATGCACACACACGTGCGCCCACAGACGGATGCACCCACGGGCACGCTGTTAAATTAATGAAACATCGAGGCTCTAAACAAGACTTAGGGGGCTCTAATTCAGTGGAGGCCTAGTCAAAAACCAAACTCTAAGCCTGTGAAGGCCTCAAGGTTACCAAACTGAAACCTAAGCACAACCAACCCCAAATAGCCAACTGGGCTTGAAGTAACAACCAACCAACAATTTCCTTACTTTGCGTCCGCTTTTTCTCTATCAAAGTCTACCTCACGCCCGTCGGTGGAGCGCTCCCACCACTTCTGGTTAGGCACAGCCTGATTCAAATCAATGTTTGCTCAACTAGACTCTTGAAATTGTTAACATGCCTCAGTTTACCTTTGAAGCACGCACAGCCATACAGAGACACAGACATCCCCAAACACACTCATCAACTCTCTTCAAGAACTAACAAATTGTATGAGTGCAGATTGGTGTGAAGGGCCTCTCTCCAGACAGAAGTCATTCTTTTCCACTGTGAACTGAGGCAACAACATTCTCAAGATGGAGGCTTTGAACCCCGGGCTGGCAGTATGCAATTCAAGGTGGTTGATGTGTGTTCTTTCACCCAAGTAGCCAAGGTCTGGTCTCAAGATCGTAAGCACACGTGCTAAGTCGCTTCAGCCACGTCCGACTCTTTTCAGCCCCATGGACTGCAGCCCGCCAGGCTCCTCTGTCCATGGGATGCTCCAAGCAAGAATACTCCAGTGGGATGTCATGCCCTTCTCCAGAGCATCGAACCCGAGTCTTTTGTGTCTCCTGCATTGACAGGAGCGTTCTTTACCACTACTGCCCCCTGGGAAGCTCCCAGGAGGCACAAGGAAACTTCATACCTGGAGCTTGCGTCAGAAGGAGGCAATAGCCACTACATCTCCTGTATCAACCTTCCACTACCGTGCTGGTCATAAATTTAGCATGAAAGACAGTGCAAGTGAAGTCACTCAGTTGTGTCCGACTCTTTGCAACCCCATGAACTGTAGCCCACCAGGCTCCTCCGTCCTTGGGATTCTCCAGGCAAGAATACTGCAGTGGGTTGCCATTTCCTTCTCCAGGGGAATCTTCCCCACCCAGGGACTGAACCCAGGTCTCCCGCATTGTAAGCGGACGCTTTACCATCTGAGCCACCAGAGAAGTCCTTAAATTTGAACCACCAGGGAAGTCCTTCAATTTAGCATACTAAACCCAAACTTCTTGTATTCCCAGGTTTGCTCCTGAAAAAAAAAAATTAATAATAATAATAATAAGGTCCCCTGAGCCAAACTGAGAAAATCATGAAGCAAGCACAACACAGAACAACAGTCAAATAAAATTAGATCAGCTCAGAGAGAAGGAGAGAGGGACCGGCTCTCTGCACCAGGGACTAGGTCCTCCTGCTAGGTAGGCAGGTGCCCATCCAGCCATGGATGAGAGGGGAAAGGACCAGAAGGCAGACAGTGCCTGGCCTACGCTGTATTCCCTCTCTGCAGACCTGACTCAGCTCCCCTCTGAGCGTGAGCAAAGAAGAACAATCCATCATTAAAGGTTTTCCCGGATGCCTGCCGGGATCAAAGCCTTCCAAAGAAAGCAGCCTTTCTCTTTCCCTTTAAGCCTTTCCTCTTATGTAAATATACTCCACCCGACTCCCTCAAAAAAAAACCGCCTGCAGTATGTTCAGTAAAATGACACCACAAACCTGCCAGCGGTCTTCAGGCTAGCTGGGTGCTTGGCAAAACATCTTTACCCTGCGTATTAAAATGTAGCTTGGATCTGCAGAGTAGAGACAGGAGATGAGCAGGAAGGCAGGCTCCCTGGGGGAAGGAAGGGGGACACAGGTAGGCAGGAGCTTCAGATGGGCCCCTGTTCCTAATCTTTATCAGATAATCCCAAGTAACCAGGATGAATCGACTTGCAAACAAAACCTGATGTTCAGACTCCAAAGTCACCAACGGAAAGAATCTCTATTTTTTCGTGTAAATTTCACCCAAAGGGACAACCGTGAGCGTTAGCGTCAGCGAGTTCGGATGTCTGACATCCTCCATGCTATCAAGAGCTTCCAATTAATTGCGACTCTGTGTTTGTCCTACGTCTTCCAAAGTAAATAAGCTGACCGTCGGAGATGTTCGTGAGGAGTTAACATTAAATTGTTATGCTGTCTTCACTAGAATGAAAAACAAAGCCACTGGATGAAGGCACTGCGTTTTCCAAAATACGGGTTGTGCAAAATCCTTCCAACTGACACACCGTTTCTAATTTTTTCATTCCAGGGCTGACAGGGAAGAAGATTACGTTTCATGTTAGCTTTGTCTGCCGCAGGAACAATTTATTATCTTTGTAGCAATTGATAATCAGGATGAAAATATGCTTTGTGCTAATTGTACAGGTAAAAATTCAGGGTAATCCTGGTGTATACATGACCGTATTTTTGTTTTAGTCACGCACAGAGTCGGACACGACTGAAGTGACTCAACGGTAACACGCTAAGTGACTGTGCCGGTCGCCACATTGCGATTTGATTTGGGTGAATATCAGCTGCGTTACATCAGGCTCAGGTTCTATTCAGCATTGTAATGCATGTTGTGTCAGCTGTCCCTTATAACTGTGTTTGTCTTTAATAATGCAATTACTTACAGCAGTTTAACTGTATGTCTCATGATGTACTCTGCATATAAGTTAAATAAGCAGGGTGACAATATACAGCTTTGACATACTCCTTTTCCTATTTGGAACCAGTCTGTTGTTCCATGTCCAGTTCTAACTGTTGCTTCCTGACCTGGATACAGGTTTCTCAAGAGGCAGGTCAAGTAGTCTGGTATTCCCATCTCTTTCAGAATTTTCCACAGTTTATTGTGATCGACACAGTCAAAGGCTTTGGCATAGTCAATAAAGCAGAAATAGATGTTTTTCTGGAACCCTCTTGCTTTTTCAATGATCCAGTGGATGTTGGCAATTTGATCTCTGGTTCCTCTGCCTAAGTCCATCCTAAAGGAGATTAGTCCTGGGTGTTCATTGGAAGGACTGATGTTGAATCTGGAACTCCAGTCCTTTGGACACCTGATGCAAAGAGCTGACTCAATGGAAAAGACCCTGATGCTGGGAGAGATTGAGGGTAGGCGGAGAAGGAGATGACAGAGGATGAGATGGTTGGATGGCATCACCGACTCAATGGACATGGGTTTGAGTGGGCTCTGGGAGTTGGAGATGGACAGGGAGGCCTGGTGTGCTACAGTTCATGGGGTCGCAAAGAGTCGGACACGACTGAGCAACTGAACTGAACTGTATGTCATAACTGCAACAAAAACAGAACAGAGTGGAAGCAGGCCCGGTGAAGCATCTTATCAAACCCTCACAAGAAGCGTCTGCTATCTCCCCAATCACAAAGAAGCACAGAGATGCAGAACAATTAACGACCTGTCCAGGATCCAGGGGGCCAGGTTGGATGCTAACCCGCTCAACCTGCCTCTCTCGCAGATACTACCTGTGAACCCTTCCCTGTTTACAGACAAAACATACAATTTCTCACCTACAAGGAAACATACAATTTCTCACCTACAACACACATGCGGAAGCTGCTGGGAAAGGTTCTCATATAATATCTTTGCAGGTGAGAAGGAAAGAAATCTCACCCTCACAAGGTAAAGAGCAGGATGAAGGAGACCTTATACCAATTTCAGCAGCCTATCGTATCCATCCAGGGTCTCAGATAAACTCAGTGGGGAAACGTCTGGCTCCTGGAGCCAATATGCTCATTCTAATTCAATTACATCTGATCTCAATTACATTTTACATACCAATTCACCTTTGGGTCTTTGCATTCTCACATCAGGTCTGACGTTTCCAAATTAATAGATACTGAGAAGTACTGAATTACTCAGTACTAAGGCAATGGCACCCCACTCCAGTACTCTTGCCTGGAAAATCCCATGGACGGAGGAGCCTGGTAGGCTGCAGTCCATGAGGTCACTAAGAGTCGGACACGACTGAGCGACTTCACTTTGACTTTTCACTTTCCTGCATTGGAGAAGGAAATGGCAACCCACTCCAGTGTTCTTGCCTGGAGAAACCCAGGGATGGGGGAGCCTGGTGGGCTTCTGTCTATGGGGTTGCACAGAGTTGGACACGACTGAAGCAACGTAGCAGCAGCAGCAGCAAGGTACTTTTAACATATTGAAGTGAAGTCGCTCAGTCGTCTCTGACTCTTTGCTACCCCGTGGACTGTAGCCCACCAAGCTCTTCCGTCCATGGGATTTTCCAGGCAAGAATATTGGAGCAGGTTGCCATTTCCTTCTCCAGGGGATCTTCCCAACCCAGGGATCGAACCCAGGTCTCCGGCACTGCGGGCAGATGCTTTATCCTCTGCACCACTAGGAGTACTTTAGTTCATGTCCCAGGTTTCCCTCATAGCTCAGTTGGTAAAGAATCTGCCTGCAATCCAGGAGACCTGGGCTCGATTCCTGAGTTGGGAAGATCCCCTGGAGAAGAGAAAGGCTACCCACTCCAATATTCTGGCCTGGAGAATTCCATGGACTGTATAGTCCATGGGGTTGCAAAGTCAGACATGACTGAGCGACCTTAACTTTCACTTTCACTTTTCATTCATGTCCCAGATGGACAATACTGTGAGGTCACTTTTGTAGCACAAACACTGTAATCGTCTAGCAAAAAGGCAGGGGACTTTGCAAAAAAAAGTTCTGGTGGCCAAGGCTGGGCCCTGAACTATTATATATACTTCTTGTTTCTGTGTAACATTGCACTGAAACTTGGCCCTCTAAAACATCGTGACCATTACCTCCTAGTTTCAAAGGATCAGGAATTTGGGAGCAGCCTGTCTGTATGCTTCTGCTTCAGGGTCTCCTGTGAGGTTGCAGTCAAGACCTCAGCCAGGGCTCCAGTCATCTGGAGGCTTGACTGGGATTGAAGGAGGATCCAGTTTCAAGAAGAGGTGTGCACAAAGCTGTCAAGCTGGTGCTCGCTAGTTGTCAGGAAGCCTCCATTCTTACTAATTATCACAAATACATTTCCACGGGGCTGCTTAGCTGTCTTCATGACATAAGAACTGGCTTCCCCCAGAAGCCAGGTGACCCCAGACAGAGCAAGGCAATAAGTGGCAATGCCTTTTGTGATCCGTCTGCTAAAGTCACGGTCAAAGAGGTCCCTAATATTCTATCAGCAGTTATCATTGTGATGAGCCCTCATTGATGAGGAGTCAACTGCACAAAGACAGTGGCTATCAGGAGGGGCAACTCATTGGGTGCCATCTTGGACGCTGGCTAAACCATACTGTTTCCCAGAAAACAATGAATTTTCAAACACCATAGACCCCGCTGGACCCTTGGTGGGAAAAGAAGGGTCAGGACCAAATCTAGGGCTGGAGACTTGTACCAGAAAGGTTCCCAGTGCAAATTTCAGCATCCAAAGGTGTGTGGCAATTACAGGGTCCTCCTGAGATAATGAAAATGCCAAAGATCAAAGGTGATCCACTCCTGTGAATGGCCGAGGCAGCTAGAGAATCGCCTGGAGTCAAACAGATGGCAGTGTTGTCCTTTCAAACGGTGCACTCAGCTTGGGGCAAGAGTCCAGGCAGAAGCTGGGGAGAGAGAATCCACCCCACCCCCTGAGACAGGACTTGGCTGCAGATCAGGGTAGGTCTCCAGGCTCTCAAGTGAATGACAGCTAATCCCAAACCAAAGACCCAGGTCAGAGGCTACAGCAGAGTTCTGTAACCTCACAGGTGGCCGTGAGCTTTCCCTGAAATACTGCTATGAGCAAAGGGATACCAGTACAAATCCAGAGTCCATTCCTAGGTGGATCTGACTTTCCTACCTGTTGTGGAAAGTTCTGGATCTAGAGTTTTTTTTTTAATAAAAGAAAAAAAAAAACAAAAACAAAAAAGGAGGTGATGGCATCTGGCATCTCAGTGAGCTGAGAAAACCACAGCAGTTTCCAGGGATGTTTGTCAAACCAGATGCCTGCATCTCAGGAGACGTTCCATGATGAGCAAATAAGCTCCCTACACACACACACACACACACACACACAAACATACACATACACACACATATTGCCTGTTTCATGCCAAGCACATTCCATGACAAGCAAGTAAGCTCCCTACACACACACACACACACACACACACATACACACACGCCAGTTTCTCACCAAGCCTTGGGGCTCCAATCTGAAAGGCAAGCCTGTTAAGAGCCGTTGCTTGTGGGTCTCACAGATGCAAGCCTCCTTGCTCTTGAAGGCTATTTATTGGGGGGGGTGGTCCTCTCTTAGATGCATGCTTTCAAAGGTGGGATACCTCAAGTGGAGTTCCAAGCTTTTCCTCCTCAGGAGTGAGGTCAGGATTCACCGAACCCCAGGTCTTCCTCAAACCTTCTCTGTGCAGCTCCTTTTCAGGACACAGAGCTGCCCCAGAAATCACACATTACTACAACTCTGTCCAAAGCAGATTTTTTCCAGGACAATAATAGTTCTTTGAGTTCCTCCGTGCAAAATGAGAATTTCACACTGGACAAGAAGACATTGATGTTGCCCCCACTTGCCACCGCACAAAGCAAAATCTTCAGTAAATGGCTGTGAGAAAGCTTTGGCTCTGTGTGACAGAGTCTGACCTACCCAGGTTCTGTTTTCACCTTCATTCTCAGGTAGACAAGGCTGACTTAGTTTCCCACCATAAAGTGCTTTATAAAAAATATTCACCTCCCCAGCTTCCCTTGAAGCTGCAGCTAGCCTTGGCATAGCGTTCAAGGTGATGAGACCTAAGGGGCATACTCCTGGAGATTTCAGGAGTATTTCTAGCTTTCTGCTGAAATCCAAGAGATTTCTAGCTTTCTGCTGGAAGCATTTTTCCTCCCTTCCTCTCTCCTCTCTTTAATTTGATCCTCCAACACACACATTTGGGGAACTATCTTGCAAAAGGAGGCAGTGAGCATGAACACTGAGGGTACGAGCTGAAGACAGAGGTGAGGGAGACAGCCTGGGGTGTTGGTGACATGGAGTCACTTCAGCTTTGTCACAGGCAGTCAAACCCCAGCATAATCAGCACGATTAGCCCAGTACGGCCCAAAGTTATACAGACAGAGAAACTCTTTTTCTTTGTAGAATCTATCAACCATAGCTCACAGAATTGTTGTTCTGCCCAGGATATTTTAGGAAAGACTGACCAATGGCATCCAAAAGGATCTAAATAAGGCAGGGGTTTAGGGGCTGGGATTCAGCTCCTCTACCACGCCATTGTAAAGAGCTGGTACGTGGAACCTACGTGCTGCTCCTTGGGACAGGAAAGGATGGAGAAGCCTGGGAAACGGGGGTGATTCTTAATGGAATATTACCACAATTGAAAATAACTCAAAGCATGGAAATCAAACCTTGGAAGCCTTAGGTCAAGAGTGTAATAGTCACCTTTCTCTTCAGATCCCAAATATTCTAAATATCATCTCCCAAATATTTTAAAGATTATTTCCCACCGTGAAGTTGATAATGCAGTTTTTATTACTCACTTGCACATCTTGTGTGCATGCTCACTCGTGTCCGACTCTTTGAGGCCCCATGGGTGGACTGCAGCCCACCAGGCTCCTCTGTCCACGGGGTTTTACAGGCAAGAATATGGGAGTGGGTTGCCATTGCCTTCTCCAGATTTCTATATCTTGGACAGGGGTTAAAATTGAAAACATCTCCCATGAACAAAATATACCGCCCCAGTGCTTGCTACCCCTACTGTCTTCCATTTGCAATAATTCAAATAAGCACCAACTCTTTACAGTTAATATTCTACAAGTTCTAAGCGAGGCAGGGTGCGGTTGCTGGGCAGGAAATGACATGGGGTTTAAGGGCTGTCCTGAATCTATGCCATCCAGGAGGGCAGCCCGTGGCCACATGCAGCTGCTGAACCCTTGAAATGTGACTAGCCTGAATTGAGATGCCCTGTAACAGTGTTTCAAAGACTTGCTGTAAAAAAAAAAAAAAAGAATGCAAAATATTCATTAATAACATTTATTAATTAAGTGCTGAACTGATACTGCTTTTGATGTATAGGGTTGGTTGCATGTTTTATTAAAATTAATTTCATTTGTTTCTTATTACTTTTTCCATGGCATTGCTCGGAAGTTTAAAATTGTAAACATGGCTTGTCATCTGGGGCTAGCATTGCACTTCTCTTAGAGATTGTGTTCTGGATGCTCTTTGTCCATTACTGTGCTGTGAGTCTTTGGGGAAGTACTGGGAACTCAGCTTCCCCACCCACAGAATGAGGTGGCTGGAAGATGTTGCTCCCAGTTTTAGCTGTATGAATTATAAAAGCTGTGCATTTCTCTTTCCGTTGTTCGTCTCTTAAGTAAAACAGTCGTTTGTGTGTTTTCCTGGGAAGAACACTGAGTTGAGCGACAGAAAGCTGGGTTTGAATTCTATAGCTTCTACTTCTTGGCCGGGTTACCGGCCACTAATCTTTTAGCATCAGCTCCATGGTGGGAGGCGCCCTGACTGGAAATGTTCCGGAGACAGTGAAGCTGACTGTCAGTAGACACATGGTTGCTTTGAAAGTGTTTATAAACACAGAAAGCAGCATACAGGAAAAAATATTTCAGGTGATGGAGGAACATCTCAGCAGGTTGCAGCCGGCAGCTTGAAGTAGGGAAGTACATAAAATGCCTCCCACAAGGGCCCCACATTACTCAGGTTCAGTCATTCTGCGGAAGGCCAAGCCATTACCACTTAGGCTTCCAGCAGCAAGAGAACCTCAGTGAGAAAACAAATATATGCTGGGTGCTATTCAGAAACTGGCAATACAGTTCTGGAAAAAAAAAAAATCAGGCCTGGCTTCTTCTCATGATGGGTATTTTTCTGCAAAGGCCACAGGGTACAGCATTGCAAATATCTATGGAAATCTTTCGGAGAAGGCAATGGCACCCCACTCCAGTACTCTTGCCTGGAGAATCCCATGGATGGAGGAGCCTGGTAGGCTGCGGTCCATGGGGTCGCTAAAAGTCAGACACTGAGCGACTTCACTTTCACTTTTCACTTTCATGCACTGGAGAAAGAAATGGCAACCCACTCCAGTATTCTTGCCTGGAGAATCCCAGGGACAGAGGAGCCTTTTGGGCTGCCGTCTGTGGCGTTGCACAGAGTCAGACACGACTGACGTGACTTAGCAGCAGCAGCAGCAGCAGCAGCAATCAGGAACAGAAGTGGCACAGGAGGCGGGCGGGGGCGACTTTTCTCTAAACCTGATACAGACTTTTCTCTAAACATGATACAAAACTTCTCTCTGTTTGAGTTGTAACCTTTGAAAGAGTCCGTGTAAATCATCTTAAGAATTCTGCAGTGAGTTTTTGTTGTTGTTTTTTTAAGCGCTTTATTGATGTATTTATTTTTGACTGCGCTGGGTCTCGGTTGCTGCAGGAGGGCTTTCTCTAGTTGCAGTGACCTGGGTTCTCATTGCAGCTGCTTCTCTTGTTGTGGAATACAGGCTCTCGGGCTCATCAGCTTCAGTGGTTGTGGCGCGTGGGCTTAGCTGCCCCACGGCGTGGGGAGAGTCTAGTTCACAACTGAGGCATCCAACCCACCATCCCCTGGCACTGGCAGTTGGGTTAACCCCTGGACCACCAGGGACGTCCTGCAGTGAGTTGTATCTTCTGTGATACAAGTAAGTGACCAGTCAGGGTAGATTAAGGATGATAGGATGAATAAGAAGAGATGAAGCAACTCAGAAGATAATAGATACCCAGGGTGATGCCACATGTCAAAGGACAGAAAAGTCTGGCGATTGCACGGGGCCATTTCTTAAACTTATACGTTAGAGTAAAACCACTCCAAAATCGCTACAGATGGTGACTGCAGCCATGAAATTAAAGAGTTGGCTCCTTGGAAGAACAGCTGTGACCAACCTAGACAGCATATCAGAAAGCTGAGATGTTACTTTACCAACAAAGGTCCTTCTAGTCAAAGCTACGGTTTTTCCAGTAGTCATGTGTGGATGTGAGAGTCGGACTATAAACAAAGCTGAGTGCAAAAGAGTTGATGCTTTTGAACTGTGGTTTTGGAGAAGATTCTTGAGAGTCCCTTGGACTTCAAGGAGATCCAAGCAGTCCATCCTAAGGGAAATCAGTCCTGAATACTCATTTGAAGGACTAATGCTGAAGCTGAAACTCCAATCCTTTGGCCACCTGATGCGAAGAACTGACTCATTGGAAAAGACCCTGATGCTGGGAAAGCTTGAAGGCGGGAGGAGAAGGGGACGACAGAGGATGAGATGGTTGGATGGCATCACCAACTCCATGGACTTGAGTTTGAGTAAACTCTGGGAGTTGGTGATGGACAGGGAAGCCTGGTGTGCTGCAGTCCATGGGGTCGCAAACAGTCGGACACTACTGAGTGACTATACCGAACTGAACTAAACCGAACATGTTAGAGTAGTGGGTTTTAAGACCTTGGGCTGAGAGGTGGGTTTTCAGACCTTTGGACCAAGGTCCAAACTTAAAGGTTTACCTCTGGGTCACAATCAGAAGCCACTGTGTAGGTTTAGCTGGGTAGGCTCCCTTCCCAAACGTCTTTATACATTTGTACTTTAGCTGTTATGAAACGATGCGCAATTCATATACTGTCACAACTGACATCACTCAAAACATCTGTGTTCATAAAGACTCAAGATAAAACACTGTACCTAGATACTTCGCAGAATGCTGGCTCACGGAGGAGATATACTCAGACACGTGCTATGACGTGGTCACTTGGAAGCGGAATAGTGCCCAGACAGGCTCCTTTCCCTGTTTCATTTTTCATTCATTCACTGTGTATATATGAAGTGTGTGCCTGTGTTGTGGGTCAGATTATGTCCCCCCGACACACACAAAGTTCATGGGTTTGAAATCCTAAACTCCCTGGGACCTCAGAATGTGACCTCATTTGGACACAGGTCTATTTCAGGAGTAGTTGAGTCAGAATGGTACTTCTGAACCTGACCTGTTTCAAATAAGGTCACGTGGGGGTCGCAGACTGTTGGACACGGCTGAGTGCCTAGCATGCTGAGTTAAAATGAGGCCATACTGTCATGGGAGCAGAGTAAGGGGCTCATTCAGTGTAACCGGCGTCCTTATTTATTTATTTTTGGCTGGGCAGGTTGACGCACTCGGGCTTTGTCTAGCTGCAGCAAACAGGGCCTACGCTCTAGTTGCAGGGCTCGGACGTATCACTGTGGTCCTTCTTTCATTGTGGACCACGGGCTCTAGGGCTCACACATGTCACTAGTTGCAGCTCAAGGGCCCAGTTGCCCCTCGGCTTCTGGGAGATTCCAAGACCAGGGGTGGAACCTGTGTCCCCTGCACCGGCAGCCAGATTCTTAACCACTGGACCACCAGGGAAATCCCAGGACCGACGTCCTTACGAAAAGAGGAATTTGGCCCCAGAGACGGACAAGCAGGAGAACGCCTTGTAGAGACTGGAGACTGGCTGTCACGAGCCAGGGAACTTACCGGCTGCTAGGAGAGAGGGCTGGAACGCATGGATCCGTCCCTGGTGTGTTCAGAGAGAGCCTGTCCCTTCCCAACACCCAATCTCAGACTTTCAGCTGTAACACCATACATTTCTGTTGTCTAAGCCCCCCAATCTGTGATATTTGTGCAGCAGCCCAGGAAAACTAACAGACCCTGCTGAGTGCCAGGTCTGATTCTGACTGCTGAATAAGACCCATCAGGTATTGTCCTCAGAGTTTAGGTACTGCAGGGCTGAGATAGAAGTCAGTAAGATGATTTCAGACAGTGACCAGGAACACGCCTTATACACAGCACATTGCAGATTTTTCTTCTTTATGTTAGTGGTCACAGAACTGTCGGCCTGTAAAGACTTAAACTTGAATAACTGTGATGGTGGTGTGCATTCCATTCTGGAAATGAATGGCCTGTCGACATTTATTCAGACATTCAGAATCTCCCATTATAGAACCTCATAATTTGGGTTGCGTGTTGTTTAGTTGTCCAGTCGTGTTTGACTCTTTGCAACCCCACGGACTGCAGCACACCAGGCTTCCCTGTCCTTCACTATCTCCCAGAGCTTGCTCAAACTCATGCCCATCAAGTCGGTGATGCCATCCAACCATCTCATCCTCTGTTGTCTCCTTCTCCTGCTGTCTCCAGTCTTTCCCAGCATCAGGGTCTTTTCCAACGTAAGTCCAAAGACTTAAAATTCTTCCATTTTTCTTTCTCAATGTGCACTGTCATTGTTCAGTATGATGCCTCTTAATCAGCATTATTTCTCTCATATTCCTTCTGTGTAATATAAATTTATATCTTTACACTGCTGCTGCTGCTACTGCTGCTAAGTCGCTTCAGTCGTGTCCAACTCTGTGTGACCCCATAGACGGCAGCCCACCAGGCTCCGCCGTCCCTGGGATTCTCCAGGCAAGAACACTGGAGTGGGTTGCCATTTCCCTCTCCAATGCATGAAGGTGAAAAGTGAAAGTGAAGTCAGAAGTGTACACTACAAGTCTGTAAAACCTCACGTAACATAGAGCCAACTTACCTAGGCAGCTTTTAAAAAATAATTCTTTCCATTGCATATCATTGTATTTTTAAAGACATCAACAGAGGATTAGACAATCGTCTGAATAAAAACGTGGACAGTTGGGATGATTTATGGGCCACACGGCTGGCACCCTCCATGAGCGTGTACTCAGGAGTGTGTCGTGTAGATTAATGAATGAATAAAACAATATTGTCGTGAAGGCAGAGAAACAAGCTGCCTAGTTGGAGGTGCTCATGGAGCTTTCCACGGGTTGATCTGAACGCATACATTTAAATATGTAATACAATGTCAAACTTAAAACAAACAAGGCCATTGACAGTATACATTTTGCCATTGCCTCAGTAAGTCTTCACCAGAAAAAAAAAAAAGTTTTATGTGTGTACATTGACAAATAGCAGATGAATAGATGGGTACATAGGTAACTGGCTATAGATCATTGTGTCTAGGAAATAAAATGGAGAGTTTTTCCAAGTCAGTGTTTCACGCCGTCCTCCTCCAGTCTGGAAGCGCCCCTTCTCTCTGGTGGGACCTTTGCATTTTGTCAGGATAACCTTCACTGTGCAGAGCTCTGCAGCGGTTCAGGGCTTTGGCGTTCCTGGACCTACCAAACCTCGTGGACTTCTCAGTTTGGGTGCGGACTTCTCAGTTGCAGTGAGGACTTCTCAGTTGTGGTGAATTCTCTCGTTGCAGAGCACACCCTCTAGGGCGCGTGGGTTTCAGTGGTTGCGGCACACAGATTTAGTTGCTCCACAGCACGTGGTATCTTCAGGAATCACCCAGCCTATGTCCCTGTCATTGGCAGAGTGTTTCTTGCGTTTCCTGCATTGGCAGGAGGATTGTTTCCCACTGAGCCATCAGGGAAGACCCCTGAGTGCCAGTCTTGATCAGAGGCCACCCCAACAGCAGGTTTTCTGTCCCACTCAATGCTATCCTCCTCTGTGTTTCATGGAAATCTGGATCAGGCGATAACCAGTTAAAAAAAAAAAAGCACTATTTTCCCATCAACCATCCAAGTGCCTCCTGGAGAAGGAAATGGCAACCCACTCCAGTATTCTTGCCTGGAGAATCCCATGGACGGAGGAGCCTGGCGGGCTACAGTCCAAAGGGTCGCAAAAAGTCCACCACGACTGGATACACACACATCCAAGTGCCTGGCCTTCTTGACAGACTGAGTATCTGGAAGCAGCTGGGTCCATATTTCCACACGGCCACGGTCTGGGCGCTGTTAGCCATCTTCCACTACAGCCAGCTTGCTTCCCTCTTCAAGGTACTTATGTGGCCCCCAAAGCATCTCATTTACATCCTAATTCTGAGATTCTGCCTTTATTCCCCCCCCCCATCTTTCCTGGAAAGTATTATTTTATTTTTATTGGAATATAGTTCATTTACAAAACGGGCTTCCCGGAGGTTCAGTGATAAAGAATTTGCCTGCAACACGGGAGACCTGGGTTCAACCCCCTGGGTAGGGAAGATCCCATGAAGGAGGGCATGGCAACCCATTCCAGTATTCTTGCCAGTGGCCCTGGATAAATTGCTTGACTTTGGGCTTCCCTGGTGGCTCAGATGGTAACGAATCTGCTGCAGTACAGTTCAATCCCTGGGTCAGGAAGATCCCCTGGAGGAGGGCATGGCAACCCACTCCAGTATTCTTACCAGTGACCCCAGGATAAACTGCTTGACTTTGGGCTTCCCCCGTGGTTCAGTGGTAAAGAATCTGCCTGCAACGCAGCAGACCTGGGTTCAATCCCTGGGTCGGGAAGATCCCTTGGAGAAGGAAATGGCAACCTACTCCAGTATTCTTGCCTGGAAATTCGCATGGACAGAGGAGCCTGGTGGGTATAGTCCGTAGGGTCGCAAAGAGTCAGCCACTAACACTCACTTTCATTGTATGTATACTAGTTTGCGTCTGTTAATCCCATAGACCTTATTTGTTCCTCTCTCCTCCCTTCTCCCGCTGGATACTGCAACTTTGTTTCCTACTTCCATGAGTCTGTTTCTATTTTGCATATCCATTCATCTGTGTTATTTTTTAGATTCCACACATAAGCGAGAACATGGAGTACTATTTCTTTCTCAGTCTGACATTTCATTAAGCATAAGATTCTCTAAGTCCATCCACATTGCTTCAAACGGCAGTATTTCATTCTTTTAATAGCTAATATTCCAACTATATGTATAAATCATATCTTCTTAAGGCAATCATCTGCTGATAAGCACTTGCATTGCTCCCATGTGTTGGCTATTGTAAATAACGCTGCTGTGAACACTGGGGCAGATGTGTCTTTCCGACTTGGAGTTTTCATCTTTTCTGGGTGTGTGGTCAGAAGTAGGATTGCTGAATCATACGGTAACTCTATAGTTTTTTGAGGAACCTGCAGACTGTTCTCCACAGTGACCGGACCAATTGACGTCCCCACCCGCAGTGTACATGGGTTCCCAGGTCTCCACATCCTCTCCAGCATTTACTATTTGTAGACTTTTGAATGATGGCCGTTTGGCAAGGGTGAGGTGACACCTCATTGCGGTTTTGATTTGCATTTCTCTAATAGCTGGTGGTGTCGGGCACCAGATTCTGCCTTTACAGCTCCAGTTTACCAAGGATGCCTGGGTCCACCGAGATTTCAGGGACTGTCTGGGCTAAAGTCTGAGCAGTGGGACTTTTTACAGCTCCCTGGGTGCTTGGAACGTGCAACCAAGGCTTGAAAGTGCTGCTCTTAAACCTTGTTACTCAAAGTCCGCTCCACGGATCTGGTTACTCAGAGCGTCAGCATCATGCAGGGGCTTGTTGGAAATGCAGATCCGTGGGCCCCATCCCATATCAGAGCTTCTTAAGTGAATCTGTGAGCACCTTTAAATGCCACTGACTAATAAGCCCCTTCTCCTCTCTTTGGTTGTGGCTCAGCTGGTTGAGAATCCGCCTGCCATGTGGGAGACCTGGGTTCGATCCCTGGGTCTGGAAGATCCCCTGGAGAAGGCAAAGACTACCCACTCCAGTATTCTCGCCTGGAGAATTCCACAAACTCTATGGTCGGCGGGGTCGCAAAGAGTCGGACACGACTGAGCAACTTGCACTTCACTTCCTCTCTTTGGTAAAGAGGTTATCCCAGTGCCTTCAGGTACCAGCTGTACCTAGATGACTCCCAGATGGAGCTTCCCCGGTACTTTATAAGCCTCTTTGTACTGGGGTAATGTAAAACTGCGTGGGCTTCCCGCTGGTTGTGACTTTGAGAGCCCTGCTTGTGGTCTGATGCCCGGGTTCGCTAAAGACGCGACTTTGGCAGGCTGCCGTTGTTTTTCTTGTAGCTTTGTATCTTTTCTGTGAGGAGGAGAGCTGAGCTTCCAGCTCAGGAGCGGAAATTACTTTCTTGGACTTAAAAAAAAATTACTTACGACTTATTCCTTATGTGGTTTTTTTTTTTTCTCTTTCTGGAGCTCCTGTTATTTAGATATTGGACCTACTGGAGTGGTCCTCTGATTTTCCTTCCTTATGGGTTTTTTTTTTTCTCTTTCTGGAGCTCCTGTTATTTAGCTATTGGACCGACTGGAGTGGTCCTCTGATTTTCCTTCCTTTCTCTCCTGTTATCCATCTCCTTGTCTTTTTATTCCAGTTCTGATGGAGTTCCTCATTCTCACCTTCAGTCTTACTTGTATCCCCTTGGCACAGACATTTTCACGTCTGCCAGGCTGTCCTCCAGCTGCTGACACCCACGACTCTTGGCTGGGACCTTTCTGTGGCAAAGACTGTTCTCTTGCTCTTGGGAGCTGCAAACTAGAAATGCCAAGGAATATTCCTGCCATTGGAACCACCTTCAGTTAACTGCTGACTGGCCTTCGGTCAGCATATTTCCCTGGAGAGACATCCAAGCTGTTGTGTGGGTCCACAGCCTGTCCCTTTTCGTTGCCTAGTAACATTCCACAGCATAGTCATAGCACAGTTGGTTTAACCATCCATCTGTTGAAGGACGCAGGGAGCTGTTTCCAGTTTGGGGCAAGTACCGATCAAGCAGCTATGAACATTCATACGCGGATCTTTGTGTGAACATAAATTTCTTTCCTCTGAGACTGGAGCCCAAGAGAGCACGTGGTGAGTTTTAGAGTATTTGCACATCTCATGGTGTTTGATGGATCATCAGTGCTGACCTGGAGGTGTTTGGACTTCACCTAACAGTCACAGAATGTGTTACATGCTTTTGAGCAGATAGGATGTGATCACAGTATTGTTCTATGAAAAATAATCGTCTCACACAGTGTGGAGAGCTGAATTGGATGCGAGTCTGAGCCCCCCTATAATCGTTAAGTTGAAGGATGAAGGGCAGGAGCCGGAAGAGAGTCAATGGGAGTGGAGAAGAGAAACCGACCCAAGGTTAGTTCCACACTGGAAAAGGATACCGTTGTAAAAATATGACCCATGGACTTTAACCCCCCAGAGGATATTTGAGGAGAAATCAAAACAACAAAGCCAAGCAGAAAGGAAACTCCTTGTGCTTTCCTTTATTTTTAATTAACGTAGCCATATAATGTGAAAAAACATTTCCTATAAACAAAACTCTGGCTTAAAGAATAGTGGAGAGAAAAAAAAAATCTCCACCTCATTTTTTTCCTGTCTGCACCCTCTGGGTACTGCTTTTAATAAAATGAAACATGATGTGCCTCTGTGGGTAAATGAGAATTTTTCCCCTAATATATTCTGATTCAGACTATTTTCAGAGAGCCTGATCTGAAAATGACTCCCATATCTATAAAAAGCACAAGTATTTTGAGAAATAAAAGATGAGAAACAAGAAGGGAAAAGATACTTTTAAAAAACAGAACAAAACACTGCTGCCTGTCTGGTTATAACTGGAGCCAAGAATTTGATGTCTTGAGAAAATAATTCTCTGCAACAGTTTTAGCAAAGGTAGAACCCAGATAAAAATAAGCTTTTAGCAAATGGAGCCTGGACAAGAATTCACAATCCCCCCCAAGAAAACCTAATTAAAAATATGTATTACCTCACTTGCACATGTCATTTGTGGTACCTTGAAGACAAATTACTATTCAATCTTTTCAAAGAACTGTCCCATGCTTTTCAGAGCTCCCCATCTCTTAGTGGTTTCTTTTTAAAGAGGTAAAATTGGGGGGTCAGGCGTGGGAGTTTCTTGTTTTTCTGGTAAAATTGCTTTTCCTGACAAATTCTTCAAGGTGGAGACCAAACCCATCATTCAGTTTTTTCAAATTTGGCTGGTCAGGAAAGCCAGTTTCACTACAGAAGAAAAATGAAGCGAGGAAACAGGAAGCCTACGAAGGTTCAGATGGGTTCAGTTTGGATGAGCTGGAGCGTCGCACCATTGTTGACCTCTGGTCGTGTGAAACCCCAGTCAGAGAGACTAGGGACTCGAGAAGCTGGGTACGGCATTCTCTGTATTCCTCTCTGCAGTTAGCGCATTCTCCAGGGGACATAGGGTTTCTGTTCCAAGGCTGCCTTTAATGAGGCATTATGCCTTGCTTCAGGTTGTGGTTCATGCATGCATTCTAAGTCGCTTCAGTCGTGTCCAACTCTTTGCAACCCCATGGACTGTAGCCCACCAGGCTCCTCTGTCCATGGGAGGCAAGAATACTGGAGTGGGTTGCCTTGGCCTCCTCCAAGGGATCTTCCTGACCCAGGGTTTGAACCTGGGTCTCCTGCACTGCAAGCAGATTCTTTACCATCTGAGCCACCAGGGAAACCCTCATGTCGTGGAGCTACCCCTCAAGCCCCAAACTGCCTTCTCCTGAGGTTGTATCAGAAGCATCTCAGATACTCTGAAGCACATGGGGTTTTTCTACCATATTTACAGACACCAGCATGCACCTTCCACAGCCTCCAGGGGGGGAGAGGTTTAATGGAATCGGTCATATGTCAGACTTTTTTAGCTTGCAGATCCCCAGTTTGCCAGGTTCTCTTCCATATCAGTGAGGCCATTATCAAATCATAGCACACATACAGGGATTTTCTGTATCTAATGACCAGTTCCTTGAATAGGTATTAAAGTCCTCAAGTATATATAACTTCTAGCCAAGCAAAGGAGAAAAGTGTAATTCCAAGCTTACGAATGATTGCATACAGAACAGCTTTTAAATCTGTTATTCCTTTAAGAAGGAAAGTAAAAGTTGCTCAGTCGTGTCCTACTCTTTGCGAACCCACAGACTATAGAGTCCATGGCATTTTCCAGGCCAGAATACTGGAGTGGGTAGCCTTTCCCTTCTCCAGGCCATCTTCCCAACCCAGGGATGGAACCCAGGTCTCCAGCGTTGCAGGCTCATTCTTTACCAGCTGAGCCACAAGGGAAGCCCTTTAAGAAGGAAGTGCCTTTAAAACCACTCTTCGATGCAAAAGCGCATCACGTTCATGGTTCTCAAAACTTGCTGTGTTTGTTCTTTTTAAACCTTAAAATTATTTTCCTCCAAGTAGATCACATCCGTTTGTTTGTGGGAAAATCGGTATTTTTACCAAGCACACTCTCAAACATCGATAAATGCAAGTGATGGAAACACGTGTCTTATGCAGCCAGACTCAGGACGACCCCCAGGGATGCTGGCCAGCTGAATTCATGCCCTTGTGGAGTCCACTTCCACACTTCTGAGGACCCTCAAGCAGTGTCTAGCAAGGCAACAGAGGGGCTAAATTGCCAATCAAGTGAGGTTGCTCCTTGGGAACCACACCCCCAGCCTTCAGATCATTACACCCCTGGTCAAAAACTGACCACAGCCTCCTGAAAGAAACAGAGCCAGAATCACCTAGCTATTAATACGAAACTCTCAAATTCCTGATGCATAGAAACCTGGGGAGGTAAGAAATTATGAGAGACAGATAAACAGAGTTAACTGCTCAGTAGTGTCCGACTCTCTGTGGCCCCAAGGAATGTAGCCCACCAGGCTCCTATGTCCATGGAATTCTCTCATACTGGAGTAGGTTGCCATCCCCTTCTCCAGGGGATCTTCCCAACTCAGGGATCAAACCTCCTGCATTGCAGGCAGATTCTTTACCAGCTGAGCCACCTGGAAGATAAGAAATTATTACTATTGTTTTAAGCCACTGCATTCTGGGGGTGCTCTGTTACACAGCCATAGGGGTAGGGATATACACATATCAAACACAGATTACCCGGAAAAGGATTCAACTCCAACAGATACAGTTGTTTTTTTTCTTTTTACAAAGTGTCAGCCCTTCCAGGGGAGTATTCAGTGAACTATGTTAAAAAAACATTTTTTTTTAACTGATAGACTTTATAGTATCAAAAATGAAACACAGATACTTTCCACATTAGTTAGCTTTTTTCTTCTTAGAAACACTGTACCTTTTCTTACAAAGCTCTTTTTTCTAAATGTATTCTGATAAAAGCAGCAGAGTTGGCCTGTATTCCTCTCTGAAATTTCCCATAACTGGTTGGATACAGTTGCCACCAATCCTGTGAGTTTTGAAATTATGTGATATGTAATTTAACTGACAAAAAAATATTAATCAAGTTGAATCCATGTAGAGCATGATTTAAATTTTTCCATGAAAGAGAGCTTAATTGAGTTGAGGGAAACTATTGAGATAAAATTTAAAATGCTCTCTCAAATATTTGCACTGAAGAAGGATTAAAGTCCCATTCTTTCTTTATTCTGTGCAAGTAAAGGACTGAATATTTTTAAAGCTACATTACAAATAAAACTACTGGATATGCCAAGCCTGATGCATTTTTAAGAAACAAATTATTTGTGAGTCCTCTGAACCAGACTTGCTGTATTTTGAGACATATTTCCAATCTTGCCAGGAAATTATTATCAGGTAACCAATCTCTCTTGTAGTCAAACATATCAAATTATATTCATGGAACCAAATATTTGAAAGTTCATAAATAGGTGGAGTAACTCAGTTCTTGAAATTATATGAGCCCGTCCAATATTAACAGGCCCCTAAAGGAGATCCAACCAGGCCATTCTGAAGGAGATCAACCTGGGATTCCTTGGGAAGGAATGATGCTAAAGCTGAAACTCCAGTACTCTGGCCACCTCATGTGAAGAGTTGACTCATTGGAAAAGACTTTGATGCTGGGAGGGATTGGGGGCAGGAGGAGAAGGGGACGACAGAGGATGAGATGGCTGGATGGCATCACTGACTCGATGGACGCAAGTCTGAGTGAACTCCGGGAGTTGTTGATGGACAGGGAGGCCTGGCGTGCTGCGATTCATGGGGTTGCAAAGAGTCAGACACGACTGAGCGACTGAACTGAACTGAACTGACTGAAATTGAAGAAAGTAGGGAAAACTGCTAGAACATTCAGGTATGACCTCAATCAAATCCCTTATGATTACACAGTGAAAGTGAGAAATAGATTTAAGGGCCTAGATCTGATAGATAGAGTGCCTGATGAACTATGGAATGAGTTTCGTGACATTGTACAGGAGACAGGGATCAAGACCATCCCCATGGAAAAGAAATGCAAAAAAGCAAAATGGCTATCTGGGGAGGCCTTACAAATAGTTGTGAAAAGAAGAGAGGTGAAAAGCCAAGGAGAAAAGGAAAGATATAAGCATCTGAGTGCAGAGTTCCAAGAATAGCAAGAAGAGATAAGAAAGCCTTCCTCAGCGATCAATGCAAAGAAATAGAGGAAAACAACAGAATAGGAAAGACTAGAGATCTCTTCAAGAAAATCAGAGATATCAAGGGAACATTTCTTGCAAAGATGGCCTCGATAAAGGACAGAAATGGTCTGGACCTAACAGAAGCAGAAGATATTAAGAAGAGGTGGCAAGAATACACAGAAGAACTGTACAAAAAGATCTTCATGACCTAGATAATCACGATGGTGTGATCACTCATCTAGAGCCAGACATCCTGGAATGTGAAGTCAAGTGGGCCTTAGAAAGCATCACTACAAACAAAGCTAGTGGAGGTGATGGAATTCCAGTAGAGCTATTTCAAATCCTGAAAGATGATGCTGTGAAAGTACTGCACTCAATATGCCAGCAAATTTGGAAAACTCAGCTGTGGCCACAGGACTGGAAAAGGTCAGTTTTCATTCCCATCCCAAAGAAAGGCAATGCCAAAGAATGCTCACACTACCACACAAGTGCACTCATCTCACAGGCTAGTGAAGTAATGCTCAAAATTCTCCAAGCCAGGCTTCAGCAATACATGAACCGTGAAGTTCCAGATGTTCAAGCTGGTTTCAGAAAAGGCAGAGAAACCAGAGATCAAATTGCCAACAACCCTGGACCATGGAAAAAGCAAGAGAGTTCCAGAAAAACATCTATTTCTGCTTTATTGACTATGCCAAAGCCTTTGACTGTGTGGATCACAATAAACTGTGGAAAATCCTGAAAGAGATGGGAATGCCAGACCACCTAACCTGCCTCTTGAGAAATCTGTATGCAGGTCAGGAAGCAACAGTTAGAACTGGACAGGGAACAACAGACTGGTTTCAAATAGGAAAAGGAGTACATCAAGGCTGTATATTGTCACCCTGCTTATTTAACTTATATGCAGAGCACATCATGAGAAACGCTGGACTGGAAGAAACACAAGCTGGAATCAAGATTGCCGGGAGAAATGTCAATAACCTCAGATATGCAGATGACACCACCCTTATGGCAGAAAGTGAACAGGAACTCAAAAGCCTCTTGATGAAAGTGAAAGTGGAGAGTGAAAAAGTTGGCTTAAAGCGCAACATTCAGAAAACGAAGATCATGGCATCCGGTCCCATCACTTCATGGGAAATAGATGGGGAAACAGTGGAAACAGTGTCAGACTTTAATTTTTTTGGCTCCGAAATCACTGCAGATGGTGATTGCAGCCATTAAATTAAAAGACACTTACTCCTTGGAAGAAAAGTTGTGACCAACCTAGACAGCATATTCAAAAGCAAAGACATTACTTTGCCGACTAAGGTCCATCTAGTCAAGGCTATGGTTTTTCCTGTGGTCATGTATGGATGTGAGAGTTGGACTGTGAAGAAGGCTGAGCACCAAAGAATTGATGCTTTTGAACTGTGGTGTTGGAGAAGACTCTTGAGAGTCCCTTGGACTAAAAGAAGATCCAACCAGTCCATTCTGAAGGTGATCAGCCCTGGGATTTCTTTGGAAGGAATGATGCTAAAGCTGAAACTCCAGTACTTTGGCCACATGTGAAGAGCTGACTCATTGGAAAAGACTCTGATGCTGGGAGGGATTGGGGGCAGGAGGAGAAGGGGACGACAGAGGATACATGGCTGGATGGTATCACTGACTCGATGGACACAAGTCTGAGTGAACTCCGGGAGTTGGTGATGGACAGGGAGGCCTGGCATGCTGTGATTCACGGGGTCGCAAAGAGTCAGGCACGACTGAGCGACTGAACTGAACTGAAAGAGCACACGGCCTGTTATGCGCAACAAAACTTAAAACAAAAATTAAGAAGATTCTCCCACTGTAGCAGGGGGATTCCCAGTGACAGAAAAATACCTTCTGTACTCTGGGTAATGACCGCACATGCAGAATACTTTAACAGTCCTTTATTCATCCAGACATTTTTTTCTACCCACAGATATTTCTTTCTCATCCCAAAGTCCACTCCCTAATTCTACAAGGACTGTCTTGCTGTCTTGCGGTTTGAGTTTTTATTTTTATCCTTTATATCAGGAGATAAAACAGTGACACAAATTGGCTTTTCTTCTTTGTTTGTTTGATGTTTAGCAAGTGCTTTCTCTTCCCTGGTAGCTCAGAGGATAAAGCATCTGCCTGCAATGCAGGAGAACCGGTTTCCATCCCTGGGTTGGGAAGATCCCCTGGAGAAGGAAATGGCAACCCACTCCCAACCCATTCTTGCCTGGAGAATCCCATGGACAGAGGAGCCTGGCAGGCTAAAGTCCATGGGGTTGCAAAGAGTCGGACATGACTGAGCAACTTCACTTTCACTTTCACTTTCTCTGAGCAGAGAGTTTATCTAAGCATTCAGTTCAGTTTAGTTCAGTCGCTCAGTCGTGTCCAACTCTTTGCGACCCCATGAATCGCAGCATGCCAGGCCTCCCTGTTCATCACCATCTCCCGGAGTTCACTCAGACTCATGTCCATCGAGTCCATGATGCCATCCAGCCATCTCATCCTCTGTCGTCCCCTTCTCCTCCTGCCCCCAATCCCTCCCAGCATCAGAGTCTTTTCCAATGAGTCAGCCCTTCGCATGAGGTGGCCAAAGTACTGGAGTTTCAGCTTCAGCATCATTCCCTCCAAAGAAATCCCAGGTTGATCTCCTTCAGAATGGACTGGTTGGATCTCCTTGCAGTCAGGGCTGTTAGTCATTTAATCCCCAGCAACCAGGGTGAGTTGGGTTTCCCTGGTGGCTCAGAGGTAAAGAATCTTGCCTGCAACGCAGGAGACCTGGATTCGATCCCTGGGTTGGGAAGATCCCCTGGAGGAGGACTTGGCAATCCACCCCAGTGTTCTTACCTGAAGAATCCCATGGACAGAGGAGCCTGGTGGGCTACAGTCCATGGGGTCACAGTTGGACACGACTGAAGCAACTAAGTAGCAACTGCAGCGGCAACCAGTGTGGGTTATTCCCATGTCACAGAAAGAACCTCGAGGCTCAGGGAGACTAAAGAATCCTGCCCAGCTCATAAGAGTAGTCAGTCCAAGGGAGGACAAGGATTTGAAGCTGTGAAGTGTAATATAACACCACAGTCTCATACACCCATAGTCTACTATTGGTCACTTGAATCACTAGATACAGCCACCACGGGCACCTGTTCTCAGGGGCTTGAAAACAAGGCATTTTATCATCTGTCCATGGGTCATGACATAATAGAATTCCCAGGAAACTGGGAACTGTCCTGTGCAGGTGGTTTATACCTTATACTCTTATACTGATTTCAAAGGATAACAAAACCTAACAGAGGGGGCTCCAAAATCAGTGCAGATGGTGACTGCAGCCATGAAATTAAAAGACTCTTGCTCCTTGGAAGGAAAGTTATGACCAACCTAGACAGTATATTAAAAAGCAGAGACATTACTTTGTCAACAAAGGTCCGTCTAGTCAAGGCTATGGTTTTTCCAGTGGTCATGTATGGACGTGAGAGAGTTGGACTGTGAAGAAAGGTGAGTGCAGAAGAATTGATGCTTTTGAACTGTGGTGTTGGAGAAGACTCTTGAGAGTTCCTTGGACTGCAAGGAGATCCAACCAGTCCATCCTAAAGGGGATCAGCCCTGGGTGTTCATTGGAAGGACTGATGTTGAGGCTGAAATGCCAATCATTTGCCCACCTGATGCAAAGAGCTGACTCATTGGAAAAGACCCTGATGCTGGGAAAGATTGAAGGCGGGAGGAGAAGGGCACGACAGAGAGTGAGATGGTTGGATGGCATCATCGAATCAATGGACATGAGTTTGAGTAAACTCTGGGAGCTGCTGATGGACAGGGAGGCCTGGCTTACTGCGGTTCATGGGGTTGCACAGAGTTGGACACGACTGAGCAACTGAACTGAACTGAACAAAGGTGTCAGTACCACTGCTACATATGCTAAATGTATAAGGGAAGTCTCTCAGTCGTGTCCGGCTCTTTGCGACCCCGTGGATTGTAGACCACCACGCTCCTCTGCCCATGGGATTTTCCAGGCAAGAGTACTGGAGTGGGTTGCTATTTCCTTCTCCAGAGGCTAAATGTGTATATATATAAAATACATTCAAAGGGGTTTTTAGACTGTCATTGAAAACTCAAGTACTTGTCTAATTCGGTACAGAAGAGATTCTGAAAGCAGAGTGCTTTTTTTCTTTTCTGATTTACATTTTTTTAAACTTCTTTCTAATTGAAGGATAACTGCTTTACGATATCGTACTGCCTTCTGCCATACCACAGCATGAATCAGCTATAAGTGTACATCCGTCCCCTCCCTCTTGAACTTCTCCACCCCTCTAGGTTGTCACAGCGTACCTAGTCGAGCTCCCTGTGTTATACAGCAACTAGGAAATGCTTGGAGGAAAGGGTTAGGCTGTATGGGTCGATGTCAGATTTCAGGCAGCATCAATACAGACTTAATGGTTCTAATCTTATATATTCCCATGTTCTGTATAACATCGTACATACTCTTGATCAGTTTTAAGATGAGACACACGCTGGGGGCAATTCAAAATGAGAATCACTTTCTAAAACAACTTAGTTTACGGAAACCAACAGCAAATATGCAACTGGGAAAAACTTAGCTATTTGGACATTGGAAAGTAAGATTACCTTCTATTGGCAATCTGTCTATGGGAAAGCTACATAGGTGTTAAAGGATAAACAGTTGGTTCAATTCCTTCGTGCTAGGGACTCAGCAATCTGTTACCGGGAAGATTTATAAAGACTCACCAAACAGGGAAAAGACAGAATGATCGTAAGGGGTTAGGCTTCCCTGGTGGCTCAGTGGTAAAGAATCCTCTTGCCGATGCAGGAGACAGGGGTTCAGTCCCTGGGTGGGAAAGATACCACTTCCAGGGATTAAAGAAGGGAAGGGCAACCCGCTCCAGCATTCTTGCCTGGGAAATCCCATGGACAGAGGAGCCGGGCGGGCTGCAGTCCACGGGGTCACAGAGTCGGACATGACTTAGCGACTAAACACCACCACCACCACCAAGGGGGAAAGGTATCCTGAGATATCTATCCTGTATCTGAAAATTTAATTTAAAATCTTAACCAAAACAAGTAATTGCAGAGTCTCTAAAAAGCGTTGGTGCAGTTACCTCATTTTTCAAACAATGAATCTGAAGGTTAAACAAATAGACTAAATTACCCACCATCCTACCTTTAATTTTTTTTTCCCTTTGTCATCGGGGAAAGCAGTCATGCTTTTCGGTGGTGATGCTGACCCTGGACTCCCCCAGACTCCAAATCCCTGTTAGTTGGTGGCAAAGCTAATAATATTAGAGGCCCAGATCTTCTGATTTCTAGCAGATGCCACAGAAGAACCATCAAGATACTTAAGTCCCCTGGAGTGGGTGAACAGTCTGTCTACAGAAAGCCTGTCTTATTTAATTCTTGATAGCAATGTGTACACCCATAGCCGTATTCTCACAGCTGTCGTTACAGAAGCCTAAAGGAATCTGGCTGGCATGGGGAAGTCCAGTAATTTCAGTAAAGCTAACAGCGAGTTCTGGGGAAAAAAAAGAATAAAACCTCGCACCTCGTTTCCTTCAAACAGATAGCACTTGGCGGAGAAGAGTCAGTTCTTAAGAATAGGGTTGCTGTGGTTTAGTCGCTCACCCCTGTCTGACTCTTTGTGACCCCACGTACTGCAGCATGCCAGGCGTCCCTGTCCAGGAAACTTCCCAGGCAAGAATACGGGAGTGGGTTGCCGTTTGCTTCTCCAAGGGATCTTGCCGACTCAGGGATCGAGCCCACGTCTCTTACACTGGCAGGCAGATTCTTGACCGCTGAGCCACTAGCGAAGACCAGGGTATGAGCTCTGTAACGACTGGATGAGCCGAGGACGTCGCGTTATGAGGCTTCTGTTGTAGCTGCCTGTCATTCCTCAGGCACTTCTCTCATCCCTTTTGACATTGCCCTTCAGGAAAAAAGGGGGAAGTGAGGTTTGTAGAATCAAGGTCAAAAATGGGAAGTATTTGGAGAGATATACAGCTATCCAAAAACAGGCACGTAAGCACTCTTGCTAAAAACACAGGGAACGTGGGCGGAACTCGGGATGTCAACAGATGCAAAGTCCAACACTCTCAGGAGGGAAAACCTGCATCAAAGCCCCATAAGATGATGTTGCTGACCTCTGCACGTTAGCGGCTTACAGACCAGAAAAACCGGAGCCACACAGACACGCAGAAAGGGGATAGCAAAGGATTACAACTGGTGTGTTCACGCTGCATATTCCAACCGGGACTCAGAGCATCACTACTGGTTGTCAGTACTGAAAGCGATCAGAAAGACACCAGGGGACGTGAGGCACTCATAGATAACCCTCACGACGGTTCAGGGACACACAGACTCTGTGTAATGCTGACGCATTAATAGTTGCTGCTCTTCAGCAGAACCCCCTCTTTAACTGTGACAGTTGTTTCTTTACCGTCCTCTCTCTGCGTGTCTGTGTTGCCATAACGCTTTCAGTGTGTAAACCCCTGGTGTGCAGACATCAGCAGCATCTATGAATGGAAGCAAATGTCGAGAGTGAAGAAAAATAGCAGGTGGATGGGAAAAACAAACTAAGCATCATGGGGACGGGGAAGGGAGAAGACGGAAACGTCTCTATGCTGAAAACAGCCAAGAAAGGAAATTATGGTTAGAAAAGTCGCATCAGGGAATCTACTCAGTACAGAGATGCAAAGAGTTAAAAATTCGTTCAAGCAAAGGAAGGTTGAAGGGCTCCAACCTGCATCAAACTGGACTTCTGATAAAAGAGAATGAGATTGAAAATGGCGAAGAAAACATTCCACAGCCCAGATCATTGCTGCACCATCAAGGATTCTCTTCATTGTTCAGCAAATGACCTCAGCTAAATAAAGGGGAATTTTGTAAGCCTGAGGCTCCATGTGTCTCTGTGCGCGCACACTCAGTTGCTTCAGTAATGTCCAATTCTTCTATCCAATGGACCGTAGACTGCCAGGCTCCTCTGTCCATGGGATTCTCTAGGCAACAATACTGTGGTGTGTTGCCGTGCCCTCCTCTAGGGCATCTTCCCGACCCAGGGACTGAACCCGCGTCTCCTGCGTCTCCCTCAGGGCAGGCAGGTTCTTTGCCACTTGAGCTGCTGGATAAGCCCCATGTCTCTCTGCTCTTTTCCTAAATGACCACCCTTTGCATAACTCCTGAGAATTTCCCAAACTTTCGTCACTTAAGGTATTTCACTGAATCCTCCCAGCAGCCTTGTGGGGTGGGTATCATTCAATGTATATCTCACCCGAGAAAACTCTCAACCCCACAGCTAGAGAAAAATAGAGCCAGGGTAGGTACCACGGATTTAAATCATGTCCACAAATTCTGTGACACCTCTCCTTTCAGAACTGGAGTCCAGTTCTCCTTCCCTTGAGTGTGTGACGTAACCAGTGGATTAAGGGTGAAGCCAAGCTTTGGGACTTTTGAAGCCTCAGTCCTGGGAGGCTTCAGTCTTGGACACCTCCCTCCGGGGAAGTCGACTTCCACGTTGTGAAGATGCTGGAGTGGTCTACCGGGAAGGACCACTTGCTGAGGTTCAGGCTTTCAGCCAGATGTGGAAGCACAGAGGCCTCCTTCCAGAAGCCGTGTGAAGGAGTCATTCTCAGGGCAGGTCCTCCAACCTCTATAAGGCACTGGATGCCTCCAGCTGCAGCTGACATCCCAACTGCAGTCTCATAAACGAGCCTGTGTCCCACCACAGCTGAAGTGAAAGTGAAAGGCACTCAGTCCTGTGTCTGACTCTTTGTGACCCCGCGGACTATACAGTCCATGGGATCCTCCAGGCCACAGTCCTGGAGTGGGTTAGCCTTTCCCTTCTCCAGGGGGGTTAGTTGCCCCCAAATTCCTGCCCCTGGAAACATGAGATAATGAACATTTGTTGTTTTAAGCTCCTAAGGAGCTATTTGTTCCACAGCAGTATCAGGTAACTGATACACCAGGAAGGAAATTCGGATGCCTTGACCCCCAAAGCCTGTGCCCCTTTCATTTCACAACATTACTTTTTCTACCACTTTTTATGCAACATCAGAATGTTTTCGCTCATCTGACCTCTGTTTCCCTGGCAGTTTGGTCTTTGCCAACTATGACCCATTTTTCTGCCACACTTTAGTTTTTGCATTCTTAAAATACTGGTTTCCCCTTCTGTATTATAAGGGCCATGTGAATAGGGGATAGACCTGTCTGAGTGCCCACCACCTTCCCAAATGTAGCTAAAGCCACCAAATTTAGTGTTTGGTCAGTAATAAGTACTCAGGAAAGACTGTGCCTGCAATGCAGGAGACCCTGGTTCGATCCCTGGGTCAGGAAGATCCCCTGGAGAAGGGAAAGGCTACCCGCTCCAGTAGTCTTGGGCTTCCCTGGTGGCTCAGCTGGTAAAGAATCCATCTGCAATGTAGGAGACCTGGGTTTGATCCCTGGGTCAGGAAGATTACCCTGGAGAAGGGAAAGACTACCCACTCCAGTATTCTGGCCTGGAGAATTCCATGGACCGTATAGTCCACGGGGGTCGCAAAGAGTCAGACACAACTGAGCAAAGTCGACTTTCACTTCACTTCAAAAATTCTTGGATGAATCAATGACCAACACACACACAATACAACTAGCCTGTCATTGGGACTTTGTGTTCATTTTATGCCGAACCAAAAGGGACTAAGGTCTAAGAAGGAAGAGAGAATTCTGTTGAAGTTATGGTTGTATTGATTCGAGCTCACTAGAAGAAGCTTGTTTTATTCGGATAAAGAAAATGCCTTGAATAGCAGACTATAGTATTGCTTTTCAACAACATGCAAAAATCTCCAGGGCGTACAAAAATCTAAGAATATTTTCCTAATCAAAAAGATCTTTCCTTAAAGGATGAATGAAAAAAAGGAAAAAAAAAAAAGGGTCTTTTTTGTTTGTTCCTCCATGAGTTGTTTCGCTTCCCGTCCCAGACCAACTGGAGGTTTTGGGCAGCAAGCCCTCAGACAGGAGTAGCCAGGCCAGCCGCTGACCTCACCCTACCCTGCAGAGGGGGCCAGGAGGCCTCAGTTACAGACGGCGTTTTTCTGGGCAAGTTATTTGTTCACACACGAACCATAAATCAATGTGTAGGACTAACTCGTGATTGATGGCCTTTTGACTTTGTGGGAAATGGCCTAACCACCCAGATTCTATTTCACAGCCAGGAAAAAAAAAAAAAATAGCAATAATAATGCGTGAAAGAAACAAAATGTAGGAAACATCTTTGAGACATGACTGAAATGCTTAAAAACTGGGAACAAATAATGTTCCTACAGCAGGGCTGCGGCTTTGATCAAAGACCAAACATTTTTATAGTAACCGCCAAGGCGGGATGCGACAGACAGCCCATGCGTGTGTTTAATCCAGTCCTCACCCCTCCGTTCAGCATTTTATCGTCTCGTCCAGTGCCCGCTAGGACTCTCAGCGGGGAAGCAGACATTCTGTGCTAACACAGCAGCTGCTCCCCAGTGTGGATAAGTGGCCAGGGTGACAGAACTGAAGTTTCAGTGCAGTTTTTGTTTTATTCACTGATTTAATATTAAATATTCTTTAATTATTTAATATTATTAATTCTAATTCAATTAATTTTAATAGTATTCTATTTAATATTATATTAAATTTATTGTAATATTAAATTAATATTACCGACTAGCTCAGTCGGTAAAGAATTTGCCTGCAATACAGGAGGTCCTGGTTCAATCCCTGGGTCGGGAAGATGCCCTGGAGGAGGGCATGGCAACCCACTCCAGTATTCTTGCCTGGAGAATCCCCATGGACAGAGGAGCCTGGTGGGTTACACTCCATCATGGGGTCCCAAGAGTCAGACATGACTGAGCAACTTAACACTTTCACTTTCATATCTACTAAAATGGACCACTCCTATTCCTGGATGCTGGACAGAGGAACCTGGTAGGCTACAATCCATAGCGTTGCAGAGTCAGACACGACTGAGTGACTTCACTTTCTTTTACTTTCCTCAGTTCAGTTCAGTCGCTCAGTCATGTCTGACTCTTTGCAACCCCATGAATCACAGTACGCCAGGCCTCCCTGTCCATCACCATCTCCCGGAGTTCACTCAGACTCACGTCCATCAAGTCGGTGATGCCATCCAGCCAACTCATCCTCGGTCGTCCCCTTCTCCTCCTGCCCCCAATCCCTCCCAGCATCAGAGTCTTTTCCAATGAGTCAACTCTTTGCATGAGATGGCCAAAGTACTGGAATTTCAGCTTTAGCATCATTCCTTCCAAAGAACACCCAGGGCTGATCTCCTTTAGAATGGACTGGTTGGATCTCCTTGCAGTCCAAGGGACTCTCAAGAGTCTTGTCCAACACCACAGTTCAAAAGCATCAGTTCTTCAGCACTTGGCTTTCTTCACAGTCCAACTCTCGCATCCACACATTTATTCTCCTACTTCTGGGTAAATACATACCCAACAAGAATATGTACATATTTTCACCAAAAAGGCAGGCATTTTAATAGGTTAAGCAGCACTGTTTCAAAGTTCCCTAGAACTGGACATACCAGCAATCCCATCGACAGTGAAGTGGAAAAATGGGGTTATATTATACCACAGAATACTACGCGGCAATGAAAAAAACAAACAAACAACATTTGTGTCTCACATCGTGCGTCCTCCAGACACAAAACAACTGTGCTCTTTCCTAACAGGTGCCTTTTACGTCATTCAATGTAAAGAAAGTACAGAAAGCACAGCTCATTCATGCTGTTCAAAGAAGTGGAGATGGGTAGTCACAGAAAGGGACAGGGGTGAGGGGGAGTTCCAGGGTGCCAGAAACATTCTTTTCTTGATCTGTGTGCTGATCAGATCTGTGCTGATCAGATCAGTTGTAAAAAGTCAGCAAGTTATATACCCTGAAGATACATACGTATATAGACTTTTCTGTATGTATTCTCAAAAACCTCTTATCCATCCTCATAAACCATAAAAGTATCCTACTGTGATCTCTCATTTTCTCAGCATTTAAAAAAAAAAAAAGCACTATATTTTTTTCAGACACACATGCCTCATTGTATCAGTCAGAATGTAAACATTCTACTGCTTAAATCTCACTCAGTTTGGGCCCAGTACTAGTCACAAAATGGGGCTTCCCTGACAGCTCACTTGGTTAAGAATCCGCCTGCAATTCAGGAGACCCCTATTCAATTTGTGGGTCGGGAAGATCCACTGGAGAAGGGATGGGCTACCCACTCCAACATTCTTGGGCTTCCCTGGTGGCTCAGCTGGTAAAGAATCCGCCTGCAATGCGTGAGACATGGGTTTGATCCCTGGGTTGGGAAGATCCCCTGGAGAAGGGAAAGGCCATCCACTCCAATATTCTGGCCTGGAGAATTCTATGGAGAGTATAATCCATGGCATCGCAGCGTCAGACATGACTGAGCAACTTTCACGAGAGGACAAGAGTCACAAAATAACGTATATATTTCATAAACTCTTCGAACTGCGCACATCTCTCCTGCTCTTACTTAAAATCACTTAAATGGCAAAGACCAGGTATTGTCTCATATTTTCTGTGAATTTTTCAAACAGCTGAGTTCAGTTAAGCGCACATTTGCCTGCACGTATAAAGACGGGAAACGTTGCAACAGAAAAGACTCTGGGATTTTCCATCCAGGCAGCTGTTGCTACAGAGCGGCCATGCTGGAACACTGTCTTCACGGCAGCCAGTCCCACAGCCCCACACAAGACAGATGATTTCATTCCGCTGCAGTCCCGTAACTGTCCTGGGCAAAGGCATGAGAAATAGTCGAGGGAGAAGCAAAAGACTCCTCCCCCACCCCACAAATGTGATAAGCATGATCTTACAAGCTGCTAGAGCCACAATTTAGAAGATCCGTGGTAACGCCTGTTTGCCCGTTTCCAGATGACAGTTGACTAATTTGTGTGCTTATTCTTTCCTAAATTACCAGGACAGAGGATGAGAAAAACGTGAATTCATGGATGATTCCTAAATCAGAGAAGTCATTTGTGAGACCTCACTGTGAGCGCCAAAAAAATGGATGCTTTTTGAACTGTGATGCTGGAGAAGACTCTTGAGAGTCCCTTGGACAGCACGGAGATCCAACCAGTCCATCCTAAAGGAAATGAGTCCTCAATATTCATTGGAAGCACTCATGCTAAAGCTAAAGCTCCAATGCTCTGGCCACTTAATCCAAAGAGCCAGCTCTTTGGAAAAGTTCTTGATGCTGGCAGAGATGGAAGGCAAGAGGAAGAAGAGGGCAACAGAGGATGAGATGGTTAGATGGCATCACTGACTCAGTGGACGTGAGTCTGAGCAAACTCCAGGAGATAGCAGGGTCCAGAGAAGCCTGGCATGCTGCAGTCCGTGGAGTCGTCAAGAGTCAGACGCAGCTTAGTGACTGAGGCAGGATTTTCACTGACAGAGTCTGCCAGTTAAGTGGCATCTGTGAAGACCTCTTTCCTTTCAAGGCCTGTTCTTCACTTGTTTTCCTTCTTGTCAAATAACTGTCACAGACCAGGGTTGGTCTCTCACCGTATTTTTCTGTTGGGTTGGTTTCATCAGTTCTGCAGAAAAGAGGGGCAAAGAATCAGTGGCTTGCAGAATCAAGGGGAAAAACATCAGGCGATTGAGGATTCCCTTAGCACTTGACCTCTGTGTCTAAATAAACAGTTGCCGATGATTAATCTCCACGTGCTGCGGACAGCTCCGTGGGGAAGCTGGGTGCCACTGGATGGGGCACAGTCTGACATTTTTACACACGTCCAGAGGGAAAACAGAGCAGGATGTCAAGCGTGTGTATTCCCGAAAACGACTCTTCTCAGACTTCCTCAGAGACATGAGGACTCTGTAAGGAAAGTCAAGTCCGCGACAGACAAGAACCAGCCCAGCTCTCGTTCTCTGCAGAGGTCTCTGTGTGTCAGGATGACCTGTGACACTTCACTGGGTAGCAGCTACAAAATTCTTTACTCTTGGATGAAAGAATTTCCCAGAAAGAGTCATATTCATCATTTCTGTTCTAAGGAGAAAACAAAAGCAAAAACCTAATCACACAGACACTCCCTTCTTCCATCTCTCTCTCTCTCTCTCTGGACCTTTTTTTTTTTTATTAAAATAGAGTTTTTTCACTTTTCTTTTAATATAAACATGAGGAAGAAAAACCACATAAGTTGTAGCATTTTTTTCAAAACAAAACTGTCATCAATACTTGAATCTCTGAGCTCCACAAACAATGTTTTTTTGAGGTGGTAGATTGTAATATTTTATATAGTTATTTATCTTTCATGTCTCTGTCCTTTACAAAATGAGGCAAGCTGCAGCCCTCAATATAATGTGAAGCTATGACTTCCCTGAGGAGAAGGCAACAGCACCCCACTCCAGTACTCTTGCCTGGAAAATCCCATGGACGGAGGAGCCTGGTGGGCTGCAGTCCATGGGGTCGCAAAGAGTCGGATACGACTGAGCGACTTCACTTTCACTTTTCACTTTCATGCATTGGAGAAGGAAATGGCAACCCACTCCAGTACTCTTGCCTGGAGAATCCCATGGATGGAGGAGCCTGGTGGGCTGCAGTCCAGGGGGTCGCAGAGTTGGACACGACTGAGTGACTTCACTTTCCTTTTCACTTTCCTTGCTATAAAGAGAGAGTGTTTTTGGACCAGGTACTTCCTTTTAAACAAAGGCCCAGTCTCACTCAGTTGCAGACCTCTTTTCAGCTCAGCAGTTCCACTTCTTGTATTTAGCCAAGAAAAATGAGTGTGCAAGTCCATGCAAAAACTCACGAACGACTGTTCCTGGCGGCTAAAATGTCCAAATGTCCATCAGCTGAACAAACTGTGTCATATCCGTCCGATGCAATATTATTCAGCTGTAAAAAAGTAATCAAGTACTGGACTTGCCTGGTGGTCTAGTGGTTAGGAACCCACCTGCTGACACGGGGGACACAGGTTCGAGCCCTGGTCTGGGGCGATCCCACATGCCGTGAAGCAACTGGGTCCTTGAGCTACAAATACTGAAGCCTATGGGCTCCAGAGCCCGTGGCCTGCAATCAAAGAAGCCACCACAATGAGAAGCCTGCACACCCCAATGAAAAGTAGCCCTCTCTAGCCAAAACTAGAGAAAGCCTGAGTGCAGTAACCTCTGTCCAGCAAAGCTGGAGACATCGTCAGTGTGCTTTCCCACATTTACAGTGAAAAGGCCCTGGAACTCTGCAGGTCAGACCTCCACTCCAGGGTTGCCTTCTCAACAGGACCTTCTCTGTCACCTCTATGACATCTTACCTTTTCTCTTCTGTCATCTCTGTGAAATCTTGCCTTCCCCTCTTTCATCTTTCTCCATAGCACTCAGTTCAGTTCAGTTTAGTCACTCAGTCAAGTCCAACTCTTTGTGACCCCATGGACTGCAGCACACCAGGCTTCCCTGTCCATCAACAACTCCCAGAGTTTACTCAAACTCATGTCCATTGAGTCAGTGATGCCATCCAGCCATCGCATCCTCTGTCGTCCCCTTCTCCTCCTGCCCCCAATCCCTCCCAGCATCAGAGTCTTTTCCAATGAATCAACTCTTCACATGAGGTGGCCAAAGTACTGGAGTTTCAGCTTCAGCATCATTCCTTCCAAAGAAATCCCAGGGCTGATCTCCTTCAGAATAGACTGGTTGGATCTCCTTGCAGTCCAAGGGACGCTCAAGAGTCTTCTCCAAAACCACCGTTCAAAAGTATCAATTCTTCAGTGCTCAGCTTTCTTTATAGTCCAACTCTCACATCCATACATGACTACTGGAACAACCACAGCTTTGACTACATGGACCTACACACTCAGGGCTCATGAGCTAGTGTACCTGTGCAGTTTGGAGCTATAAACCCATTGGACCGTGCACTTCCTCAAAATAAAGAGTGTCCATTTTAGCCACTATGCAGTCTTCTGCCTTGCTGCACTTCTCCAATAAATAGTAGGTGAAGGAAAGAATGAATGAGAGTTTGATTAGCAGATTAGAAATTACGAGGCAAGTTCTGTTTTCAGAAAGCTGCTGCTGCTGCTGCTAAGTCGCTTCAGTCATGTCCGACTCTGCGCAATCCCACAGATGGATGCCAACCAGGATCCCCCCTCCCTGGGATTCTCCAGGCAAGAGACTGGAGTGGGTTGCCACTCCCTTCTCCAATGCACAAAAGTGAAAAGTGAAAATGAGGTCACTCAGCCGTGTCTGACTCCTAGCGACACCATGGACTGCAGCCCACCAGGCTCCTCCGTCCATGGGATTTTCCAGGCAAGAGTACTGGAGTGGGGTGCCATTGCCTTGTTATAAAATCCTCACCTATAGTGTAAGTGTGTATATCAGGTGTTTTTATCATTCCATGAGTGTTACACCGTGGGCATCAGTTAGACTTATTTACTTACAAGAAACAGAGATGCCTTCTCCAACAAACTTCCACACTCAAGGGAGCTTACTGGAGCAGTTCGGGAGTTAAGTCTGTGCTGTGTGTGCTAAGTCACATCAGTCATGTCTGACTCTTCAAGACCCTAGGGACTGTAACCCACCAAGCTTCTCTCTCCTTGGGATTCTCCAGGCAAGAATACTAAAGTGGGTTTCCATGTCCTTCAGGGGATCTTCCTGAGCCAGGGATCGAACCTGTGTCTCTTGGGGGCTCTTTCCCACTAGCGTCACTTGGGAAACCCAGCAGTTAAGTCTAGAGAGAGGCAAGGCTGGAATCTGGGCTCACAAACTCAACAGGACCAGGAGCTGGTTCTTCCGTCCAGTTCTCAGCTCTGCCCAACCAGCCTGACTCTCACTTCCATGCCAGACCTCCGTCTTGGGCTCCCGTGCGTGCCAGATGTTCAAGATACTTCCTCATTCAGGTCCAAGAGCAAACAATCGTTCAGGCAGCACCCCTTGTTCATGTGTAGTTCAGAAATCATCCAACTCTATACAGCCTGAGGGTGCAGCCCGGCCCACTGCTTGTTGTGTAAATAAAGTTTTATTGGAACATAGATGCTCCTACTCATTCACACGTTGCCCATGGCTGCTTTCATCCCACAATGGCAAACCATTGCCCAGAGCCCTTGCATCCCAGTGACTCTGAAATACAACCATCCCTGGATCCCTGGGACCAGCCACCATAGAAGAAGCTTCGACCAGGATCCAGCCCACCCACATGTCAGACAAGAAAACAGTGGAGGGCTAAATTCCTCAACAGGAAATCAGGGTTCCATCAGGGAGAGAAGTGGGGAATCCCTGCTGGAAAGATAAACCACAAATATCCTGGATATAGTGTGTGCATAAGGATTTAAAATGTCTAAGCCCTAAAGGCAGTTTTAACTATAGAATAAAATTTTACTCCTCTAAAATCATTTCTTACTGAAAATTGTCAGTCAGTTCAGTCGTGTCTGACTCTTTGCAACCCCACGGACTGCAGCACGCCAGGCCTCCCTGTCCATCACCAACTCCCGGTGTTTGCTCAAACTCATGTCCATCAAGTCAATGATGCCATCCAACCCTCTCATCCTCTGGTGTCTCCTTCTCATCCCACCTTTCAATCTTCCCCAGCATCAGGGTCTTCTCAAATGAGTCCATTCTTCACATCCTGTGGCCAAAGTATTGGAGTCTCAGCTTCACCATCAGTCCTTGCAAAGAATATTCAGGACTGAGTTCCTTTAGGATGGACTGGTTGGATCTCCTTGCAGTCCAAGGGACTCTCAAGAACCTTCTCCAACACCACAGTTCAGAAGCGTCAGTTCTTTGGCACTCACCCTTCTTTATAGTCCAATTCTCACATCCATACATGACTACTGGAAAAACCACAACTTTGACGAGATGGAATTTCGTTGGCAAAGTAATGTCTCTGCTTTTTAATATGCTGTCTAGATTGGTCATAGCTTTCCTTCCAAGGAGCAAGCATCTTTTAACTTCATGGCTGCAGTCACCATCTGCAATGATTTTGGAGTCCCCCAAAAATAAAGTCTCTCACTGCTTCCATTTTTTCCCCATCGATTTGCCGTGAAATGATGGGACCGGATGCCATGATTTTAGTTTTCTGAATGTTGCCTTTTAAGCCAGCTTTTTCACTCTCCACTTTCACTTTCTTCTTTGTTTTCTGCCATAAAGGTGGAGTCATCTGCATATCTGAGGTTATTGATGTTTCTCCAACAATCTTGATTCTAGCTTGTGCTCCTCCAGCTTGGCATTTCGCATATAAGTTAAATAAGCAGGGTGACAATATACAGCCTTGACATACTCCTTTCCCAATTTGGAACCAATCTGTTTTTTCATGTCCAGTTCTAACTGTTGCTTCTTAACCTGCATACAGATTTCTCAGGAGGCAGATCAGGTGGTCTGGTATTCCCATCTTTTTAAGAATGTTCCAGTTTGTTGTGATCCACATAGTCAAAGGCTTTGGCATAGTCAATAAAGCAGAAATAGATGTTTTCCTGGAACTCTCTTGCTTTTTCGAAGATCCAGCAGATGTTTGCCGTTTGATCTCTAGTTCCTCTGCCTTTTCTAAATCCAGCTTGAACATCTGGAAGTTCATGGTTCGCATATTGCTGAAGCCTGGCTTGGAGAATTTTGAGCATGACTTTACTAGCGTGTGAGATGAGTGCAACTGTGTGGTAGTTTGAGCATTCTTTGGCATGGCCTTTCTTTGGGATGGGAATGAAAACTGACCTTTTCCAGTCCTGTGGCCACTGCTGAGTTTTCCAAATTTGCTGGCATATTGAGTGCAGCACTTTCACAGCATTATCTTGAAATACTTTAATTTCCTTAATTTTTAAGAGCAATGAAAATTTTTAAACTCTTAATCGTGGTGGTAGTTAAATGACTGTTAATTGGTTAAAATTTGTAGAACTGTAGCCAAGATTGTCCATGGGATTGCAAAGAATTGGACACGACTGAGCTACTCACTTTTTTTTTTTTTTCAGCCAAGATTGTAGATTTTATGTAAAGTTCGGGAGAGCAAATGTATTTGCCTTTGCAGACCAAGACTCAGGTCTGCCATTGCTGCGTGAAAGCAGCCACTGACAATACGTAAATGAGTAGGAGTGGCTGTGTTCCAATAAAGCTTTATTTACAAAACAATCTGCAGGCCAGTTTGGACCCACAGCCTGTTTATACTTTGAAGATTTCTGGACTGCACACTTAAGAAAGAAAGAATTTTACAGCATGCAAATTGTACCTTGATAAGCAAACAAGAAAAAGGTAAAGCAGAAAAAAAAAAAAAAAAAGTACTCTGGGTTAGGGGGGGAAAAAAAGCCTATGGTCCCTTCAACTTACTTAAAATGAGATTTTATCAGGAGAAGAGAGGTATTTGTATTGTTGGAAGAAGGACTTGCTAATGGTATTTGTACAACAGAATAGTCGGGTTACACGATGGCCAGAAGGGTTACAAAAAGTTAAGCAGGGAATTTTAAACTTGACTTTTGAAGATTATCTTACACACTCACTTGAAAAATTCACCAGGACGTCTGCTCCTTACCTCTGTCCTCGACAAAGTCATGTGCAGCTGGCTGTGCCCCGAGTCAGCAGTCCAGAACTGAGCCCTTTTCATTGTATTTAGCAGGATGACTTTAAGACCCAGTGTCTTGTACTTCTAGCTTTTTATCATTTGCTTCTTTTATGGCAAAGCCGTCTTTATCAGACAGAGACTGGTAAATAAGATCTGATCGTTCCATCCCCTTCCCTCAGTAATGGCACAAACGAAGCATCTCTGAGGCTGTCAGCCCACCGGAATTGAAAGAGAAATCAAACTGTTGGGATCCAGAAAGGGAACTCTTTCAAGAAAAAAGAAAAAAAAAATGTTTTTAAAGCAGGAGAGTTTAAAATGAGCTCTCATCAGCTGGCATTCAAACCCCCAAGTGTGATGTAGGCAGAGTGACATGGGGGTGTTACTGCACTGTGGAAATGCGGGTTGTCTGAAAGTCCTACAGTCAGATTTCAGCCTCTGGATTTTTTTTTTTTAAGATGTAGAATAGACAGCAGCGTTCCTCTCTGAGTGGGAGAGACGCGCTTTTCAATCAAAGGTAGCTGATGTGCAGATGAGCTGGAATTTTCCATGAAGATGTTCATTCTCCCCACCAGCATCAGGCCTTCAGAGGATAGTACGGAAAGCTACCGACTACATCCCAGGCGGGGGACAAATAAGATGTAAGCGGCCTTCCAGCAGCTGAGAGCCCAATTAGGAAGACAGATGAAAACACAAATATTTAAGAAAGCATGTCATGTTATAGCAGAGTCTCTAAACACTTTTAACAACTCCAGGCCAATTTAATTTATGCTAGGTGCCATTCAACATGCAAGCACTATGATTTCCCTTTGAACCAATACTACTAAGAAAATATGATCAAAAGAGTCGTGCAAGAGAAAAAAAAAATTGTCATGCCTAATTCATTTTCCCCCTCTCCTAAGCCTGGTGTTATCATGGACAGTGGAGCAGAATTTTTGTTCTTAAAAAAAATGCCAACAAAAAATTGTTTATTGTTGCTCGATTGTTTTGTGTTTCTTTCATTGTGTTTTTGTGTTTTTTTTTTTGAAAGTAACGAGGTTAATATGACCAAGAGAGATGAGGATTAACATAAAGAGAACATGGACCATCAGAGTTCACTTTAGTCACAGTCCTGGTCTTAGTAAGCGCCAGAACATTTTAGACACAGAATTTCGATATGGTTGTAGCAACCGAGCAAGCAAGATGGAGCTAAGTTGAAAACACTCGGTCACTTTTTCCATTGAGTCACTTTGTTGAACGAGGCATAAATAGCCCCAACAATCTTTGCCCGGGACCTAGAATGGATAATTCTGAGGAATAGCTCCTACAGTTGATTAGACTCACGGTGGCACATGAGAGCCTGTTTGAGGGCCTCTCAGATGGCAAGCACACCTCAGAAGGGTCACAAAGGGCTCATGTGTCTGCAGGTTCCCAGCAACCACTCCCCGGACAGTTTGGTTCAAAGGACAGACATGGGACCAGGAATATGTTCATTCATCCAGCAGACTGCATGGTACCCTCCTGTGGGCCTTCCCTGGTGGCTCAGAAAGTAGAGAGTCTGCCTGCCAACGCAGGAGATGCGGGTTCAGTCCCTAGGTCAGGAAGATCCGCTGGAGGAGGAAATGGCAACCCACTCCAGGATTCTTGGGCTTCCCATGTGGTTCAGCTGGTAAAGAATCCCCCTGCAATGCAAGAGACCTGGGTTCAATTCTTGGGTCGGAAAGATCCCCTGGAGGAGGAAATGGCAACCCACTTCAGGATCCTTGCCTGGAGAATCCCATGGACAGAGGAGCCTAGAGAGCTACAGTCCACGGGGTCACAAAGAGTTGGACATGACTGAACGACTGAACACGTGCACCCCTCCAATAGACAACAGGGACCAGGAGCTGTGGCTGTATGTTTTCGCAATATTCCAGGTGACACTTCACTCAGAGGTTCCCAAAGCTCACCACCATTGACTCTTCAGGGCTCCCTTGACCAACCAAGAAGACTTTAGAAGGGACCTGCGTCTAACATGATGCTGCCAGGAGAAGAGCAGCCTGCTGTCTAGTCTACTTGTAACCATTCCCAGTGAGCCGATCAGAATTTTGCAGAGAGGGTGCATTTGCAGTTACGTTTCATGAATTCCGTGAATGCCTTTCCATCAATTGTCATGGAGATGTTCATTTCCTAAAACGACCGCTAATCCCCCCTTCCTCTGAAGTTACCAGTTTTCCCAGGTCAGCAGAATACACCATATCTGTGTTTCTTTTTCTTGGCAAAAATAAAAATATACTCTCAGCCCAGCCAGCCTGAGAAATGTACCAGGCCCCTTGGACTGCAGTCGTTGATATGTGTTTTGACAAATGGAACAATCTCAGACCCAAATGCCTAGAAGGGAAAAGGGCTCGCACAGTCACCTGAGTGCTTGCTAAGTCGCTTCGGTCGTGTCTGACTCTTGAGACCCAGTCTGTGGACTGTAGCCCACCAGGCTCCTCTATCCATGGGATTCTCCAGGCAAGAATACTGGAGTGTGTTGCCATTTCCTTCTCCAGGGGATCTTCCAGACCCAGGGATCGAACCCATATCTCTTTACGTCTCCTGCAGTAGCAGGCGGGTTCTTTACCGTTGGCACCACCTGGGAAGCCCACGTACAGTCACATAAGCATGATATTTGTCAAGTCCACTGTGTGAAACACTGTTCTGAAGCAAGCCGTTAATCGAGTATGGTCTAACTTTTATAATTACAGCTCCCATCTGTGTTCACTGTTTCTCTCCAAGTAAACGACACCAGCGTGCCTCAGTGGTCCAGCTGAATAAGAGATTTGCCTATTGCCTCCGTCTAGTCCAATGGTTGCCCAGCTACACTCTGGTGCATCTTTCTGTAAAATAATAATAATGTTTAATTGGAACCCAGACCTGCCCGTTCATTTAGGTGTTGTCTACCGTTGCATCCTGGCTACAATACAGCAGATTTAAATCGTTGCCAGAGAACCCTATGGCCCTTAAAACTTAAAATATTTACAACTGGGCCCTTTTCAGAGAAAGCTTGCCAAACCCTGATCCTGACACCAGAGACCGCCGGCGTTAGATCTCAGCCTGATAGATGAAAATGTTAGATGTTGACAGTGCAGCCATACAAGTTTGTGCGAAGAGCTGCTCTGAGTAAAAGCAACAGAAGAAATCACATAGGAGAGATCTATAGATTTTAGCATATTTTGTTGCTGTTGTTCAGTCACTCAGTTGGGTCTGACTCTTTGTGACCCCATGAACTGCAAGCACACCAGGCTTCCCTGTCCTTCACTGTCTCCCAGAGTTTGCTCCAACTCATGTCCATGGAGTCAGTGATGCCATCCAACCATCTCCTCCTCTGTCATCCCCTTCTCCTCTTGCTCTTAATCTTTCCCAGCATCAGGGTCAGCTCTTTACATCAGGTGGCCAAAGGATTGGAGTTTCAGCTTCAGCAGCAGTCTTTTCAATGAATAATCAGGGTTGATTTCCTTTAGGATGGACTGGTTGGATCTCCTTGCAGCCCAAGGCACTCTCAAGAGTCTTCTCCAGCACCACTGTTTGAAAGCATCGATTCTTTGGTCTCAGCCTTCTTTATGGTCCAGCTCTCACAGCCATATATGACAACTGGAAAAACCATCAATCCTTCCACGATTTAAAATATCTTTAAATTTACAAGAACAATAAGGGAAAACATACCCAAAAAACCCCAAAGGGATTAATGTGCTCCATATCTAAGGAACGGTCCCAAATCTGCAAGAAAGTCAGCTGTCCAAAATCTGTGGGAAAGCCAGCTGTCCCAAATCTGTGGGAAAGCCAGCTGACAGTTCAACAGAACAGACTCAAAAAGGAGCAGAGACAAATTGCCACTATACAGAGGAGGAAACAGAGCTGAGAAAGAGAGAAGAGATGTTCAACCTAACTAGTGACTAGAGAAATTAAAAATATAATGAAATACTGGTTTCAGTTTGGCGGGGGCGGGGGGGGGGGAATGAGTGAAACAGTGAGTTATATCCACTTAATGAAGATACGTGAATGAAGTGTCCTTGAGCCCTGATCAATCAGTAAGAGTGGGGTGGGATTGATTCTGAAGGGCATTTGGTAGCATCTCTTAAGAGTGAACACAAGGCCCTTTGACCCCTGCTGGTTTAGACAGTAAAGAATCCACCTGCCATGCAGAAGACCCGGGTTCGATCCCTGGGTTGGGAAGATCCCCTGGAGGAAGCAATAGCAACCCACTCCAGTATTCTTGCCTGAAGAATCCCACGGACAGTGGAGCCTGTCAGGCTACGGTCCACAGGGTCGCAAAGAGTTGGACATGACTGAGCATGCATGCAGGACAAGGCACCCACCACTGGTTGCTCCCAAAGGTGACCTTAAGGACCAAGGCAGGCCCCCTGGGTCAGATGGAATCCTCCCTGTCGGCATAGCTAACGACCTAAGCCTGGGACACGCTGCCCCCCAGGTCCCCTGCTGAGCAGGGCCAGCGGCTCGGGTGCGAGAGCAGACGGCTGCCTCAGAAGGGAAGCCGAGGTGATGGATGAGCCATGTCCATGACAACCGGTAGCTTCAAATCCTCGATTCCAGCTGCTGCAGAGACCAGCCGCACACCTCTGTCCTGACTTAATTACCCGACCGGATGCTCTCTGTCTCCAGTGCAACTTGCAATGACGTTTCTGTTGCCTTCACAGACATGAACATCCTGTGTTCACTTCTACACAGCCCTACACAGACAAGAACAGGAAAATGTGGGGAAATAAACACATACAATTCACAGCATCAGGTGGAAAAGCGTTCCATCTTTGTCATAATCGGAGGAGCACAAATTTCTTGAAAATGGGCTGTTTCGTTTGTGTTAATTCAGTGGCATCTGGGTGTGTGTGTGTGTGTGTGTGTGTGTGTGTGTGTGTGTGTCTCCCCTGACACTGCACTTCTCAACTTCAGGATGGTGGAAGGGTAACACAGTTTATTCTCCTTTAGTGTTTAGGTCCTAAACATTTAGCAGTGAAAATCTATTACTTCTATATTTACAGAGCATTCCCCTTCATTTAAAAAAATAATTAAAACTTACAAGAAATTAAGTGTGATATATTTACGACCCAGACACTAAGATGCATGTCTGTCGTGCTTAGTCACTCAGTCGTGCCTGACTCTTTGCTACACCATGGACTATAGCCCACCAGGCTCTTCGGTCCATGGGATTTCCCCAGGCCAGAATCCTGGAGTGGGGTGCCATTTTCTTTTCCAGGGGATCTTCCCCAACCCAGGGATTGAACTTGGGTCTCCTGCATTGCAGGCAGATTCTTTACCATCTGAGCCACCAGGGAAGCCCAAACATTAAGATATAGTCAAAGGATGCCAAGCTATTTGATCCCTCAAAGGGATAAACTGAGCAAAGGCAAGGATGACGTCATGATTTAGAGTATATTATGTTTGCTCTCTTAGCAGGCCTTAAATACAGGGTATTTATTACTAATCTGGGCTGAACAGGCCTGCCACTAGCATGATGAAATCATATATTTTGAGCACTTGAGTGTATTAGATCCTGATGACTAGTGTGGTGTGTGCAATCATGCTCGCCGCTACTCCAGGATCTTCCTTGCTGTTGTTGCTCTCAGTCAGTCATGTCTTGAGTCTTTGTGACCCCATGGACCGCAGCACACCAGGCTTCCCTGTCCATCACTGTCTCCTGGAGCTTGCTCAATCCCATGTCCATTGAGTCGGTAATGGCATGCAACCATCTCATCCTCTGTCATCCCCTTCTCCTCCCACCTTCAGTCTTTCCCAGCATCAGGGTCTTTTCTAATGAGTATCTCTTTGCATCAGATGGGCAAAGTATTGGAGTTTCAGCTTCAGCATCAGTCCTTTCAGTGAAAACCCAGGACTGATCTTCTTTAGGATGGACTGGTTGGATCTCCTTGCAGTCCAAGAGTCTCTCCGGAGTCCTCCTACACCACAGTTTAAAAGCATCAATTCTTTGGCACTCAGCTTTTTTTTATAGTACAACTCTCACATCCATATACAACTATTCGAAAAACCACAGCTTTGACTAGACAGACCTTTGTCGGCAAAGTCATGTCTCTGCTTTTGAATATGCTGTCTGGGTTGGTCATAGTTTTTCTTTCAAGGAGCAAGTGTCTTTTCATTTCATGGCTGCAGTCACCATCAGCAGTGATTTTGGAGCCCAGGAAAATAAAGTCCGTCACTGTTTCCATTGTCTCCCCATCTCTTTGCCATGGGGAAGGGTTAAACATCCCCACCCAGCTGAACTTGGGTCTGGCCACGTGACATGTCTCCCCCACGAAGATGAGAAATGTAACATGTCAGGGGGAGACTTGACGGCAAGGTTGTCATTTCCCCCCTACCCTCCTCATCTCCACCTACCTCGGTCCCCATGTGGCTACACCATCAGGGGCTTCGGGCCAACTTGCAGTGACACGTTGCAAACAAATGCCGCTTTGTCAGTCCCTGGGGTCATCGGTGACTGCACCATCTCGCAAGCTCCCCTCACAGATATGGTGGAAACCCAGGGAAAGACGCCACGGAGGATCTTTGGAAAGAAAAGGGAGTTTGCACAGGCTTCCTGGATTGCACAACACATGTTAACTCCTTTGACCTGCTGTTCTGTTCTCCAGCTATTTTTACACACTGTAATTATTCTCCGTGATATTTCACTAACTTAGCGAGAGGTCATCCAGCTTTTCTGAGCCTGATTAACACGCAAGTGAGGGGAACGTCTTGGCGGCCTCAGAAGGTTTAATATTTCTAGCACAGCTCACACTCCACTAAATGACACTGCTATCATCATCTTCAAGCACAAAGAAGGCCACATTTCTGTAATACATTACCCAACTCTTGCGTCCCTCGGTGACCCACTGCCACCCCCAGGCTCAGAAATAGAAGAGAAGGCAGCAAGAACCAGCTGCAAGTAACTTTTCCCAGATTCACTCTATGCCAGCTCTAAGACGAGTGTGAGAAGCTTCAATCCTTCGGCCACCTGATGCAAAGAACGGACTGCTTGGAAAAGACTCTGATGCTGGGAAAGACTGAAGGCAGGAGGAGAAGGGGACGGCAGAGGATGAGATGGTTGGATGGCATCACCAACTCAATGGACATGAGTTTGAGCAAGCTCCAGGAGTTGGCGATGGACAAGGAGGCCTGGCATGCTGCGGTTCATGGGGTTGCAAAGAGTCGGACGCGACTGAGCAACTGAACTGAACTGGATACACACAAGTATGCATACTATCTTCACTGAAGCAGTGCACACACGTGCACACCTATACACACACCACCTACAGTGGAGTAATGCACACACACAGAAGAAGTGCCACAAGAAGTATCTGTATCAAATTGAAGTGAAATTTGTGTATTGCTATGACTTCTCAAAAAAAAAAAAAAAAAAAAAGCCTTTCTGGGCTTCCCTGGGCTCTGTGGTAAAGAGTGCACCTACCAGTACAGGAGACACGGGTTCAATCCCTGGTCCTGGAAGAATGCTCGTGCCAAGGAGCAACTAAGCCCGTGCAGCAGAGCTGTGGAGCCTGCGCTCCGGGGCCCAGGAGCCACAGCTGCTGACCCCACGCACTGCAAGCACTGAAGCCCGTGAGCCCTAGAGCCTGTGGGCCACGGCAAGAGAAGCCACCGCAACGAAAAGCCTTTACGCCACAAGTAGCCAAAAGCTCTCAAGGCAGTGAAGATCCAGCAGGGCCAAAAATACATAAATAAGTAAAATTTTTAAACACCTTTCTTCCCAAACGAGTAACGTCAGGGGCTTTGTCTTAGATGTTGAGGTAAATATTTGAGGGTTGCTCAGTGAATTTCAGAGCCTCCCTGGGGGCTCAGCTGGTAAAGAAACTGCGTGCAAAGCAGAAGACCCTGGTTCGATCCCTGGGTCAGGAAGACCCACTGGAGAAGGGAAAGGCTACCCACTCCAGTATTCTTGGGCTTCCCTGGTGGCTCAGCTGGTAAAGAATCCGCCTGCAATGCGGGAGAACTGGGTTCCATCCCTGGGGTTTGGAGGCTTCCCCTGGAGAAGGGAAAGGCTACCCACTCCAGTATTCTGGCCTGGAGAATTTCATGGACTGCATAGTCCTCGGAGTCGCAAAGAGTTGGACACGACTGAGCAACTTTCACTTCACTTTCAGTGAATTTCTGCTGCCACAAAATGTTCAGCAGACTTGAGTCTTGACTTAAATAGGTAAACCACAATGTTTTATCAACCCAGAATTTCTCTGTGGTCAGGTGAGCTTTGGAGTAATATTTGTATAATTGCATCACAGTAATGCCGTGCAGTGCCATTATTGCCCAAGATATTCATCTTCGACAAGTTAAACGCTGTGTATTCTGGCTGCAGCATGAGACTGGGCAAAGCAGAGTAATATTGAAAACATCGAGTCTGTATTGTAGTTCTTTCAAGCACGTCACGTGTAGCAGGTTTTGGGGTGGGTGGAAATCTGCCTTTTAATAGTGATGGGCGCCAAAAGGGGGCTTCCCTGGTGGCTCAGCAGTGAAGACTCCACCTACAATGCAATAGACCCAGGAGACGTGGGTTCGATCCTTTGTTTGGGAAAGATTTCCTGGAGGAGGACCCAGCAACCCATTCCAGTATTCTTCTCCAGAGAATCCCATGGACAGAGGAGCCTGGTGGGCTGTATAGTCCATAGCGTCACAAAGAATCAGATACCACTGAAGTGACTTAGCATGTGCACACGCACGCATGCCAAAAGCACTCCCACTGGCCAATTAATTTGAGCATCAAAAAAATAATAAAAATCCCCTGGCAGTCCAGTGCTTAGGAGTCCACACTTTCAGTGCTCAGGGCCGGGGTTCAATCCCTTGTCAGGGAACTAAGATCTTGCCAGCCTCAAGGTATGGCAAAAAAAATAGTAATAACTATATGCTAGTTGATTATAACACATACCATCAGAAAAAAAAAAAACCTAACAACAACAATTACAAAAAACTCCATGAGTCTATAATGATGTGCAAAAGTTGGGGTACAGGAGTCAAGCTTTCTTAGAAGACTTTCAGCTCAGAATTTGCAGAAGACTTCACACACAATGTTAATGTGTCATTCCTATGTTAATAAAACTGGTGGGGGCGAATGAAAAAATGATTTAGAAAAGAAATGATTAGTAATCAAACCATTCTGTCACCATCAAGGCAGTACTTCCAACAGGAGTAGTGAGGGGGTAGGTGTGACCAGATCTTCAGAGTCCCCAAATCTGACCCATCTGTCCCCCCATTAACCATCACTTACACAGGAAAGGAAGTGCCCACTTATCAAAGGTATTGAGTGGGCATAGCCCTAACCAACTAACCAAGGTCAGCCTGAGCAATCCAAGGTCATCTTGAGCATCGGATCCTCCTGTTGTAACTGTGAAAGGGACACAGTAACACCTCTGCAGCATTCTTGCCAAAAAATGTCCAACCAGCATGGAGTCACACAGAAATGAGCAAACAGACAGAGACCCTGGGACACTTACGAAAGACTGCCAGCCAGCACTCCTCAGCAACGTCAAACTAAAGGCAGACAGACTGTTCTAGGTTAAAAGAGATTACCAAGTCATGCTTTGTAACAGTGCTTTGGAACTGTGGTGTTGGAAAAGACTCTTGACAGCCCCTTGGGCTGCAAGGAGATCCAACCGGTCCATCCTAAAGGAAATTGGTCCTGAATATTCATTGGAAGAACTGATACTGAAACTGAAACTCCAATACTTTGTCCACCTGATGGGAAGAACTGACTCATCTGAAAAGACCCTGATGCTGGGAAAGCTTGAAGGCGGGAGGAGAAGGGGACGACAGAGGATGAGATGGTTGGATGGCACCACCGACTCAACGGACATGGGTTTAGGTAGACTCCAGGAGCTGGTGATGGACAGGGAGGCCTGGCGTGCTGCAGTCCATGGGGTCGCAAAGAGTCAGACACGACTCAGGGACTGAACTGAACTGAGTGAAGTTGTAGCCAAATGCAGGGCAGGATTCTTAAGTGGATCTCATACTTTTTAAAGGCTCCAGAAGTACATTCTGTGCTGACGCTGGAAGCTCCTGGCAGCTACTGAGTGGACAGTGGGGTCAGTGGCCTAGCAGGTTTGGTGGCCTCCCACTGCCATGGAGACTCCCTGCATTGGAGGGGCAAGGGGCAGGTCTGGGGACAGGCTGCCTTGGTGGTGGCATGTGGGCAAGGCTGAGGCAACCTTCCAGGTGAGACCCCTGGCATTGACGTGCAGGCAATGCACCCAGGGCAGCTGACACACACACGGCGGCCCTGGAACCCATTAGGGTCCCATTAAGGGAAAGAACCCTCTGGCTAAGTCCCTTTGAGCTCCTCTAGCAAAGTACCATACACGGGGCAGCTTGTAAAAACAGACATGTATTTCTCAGTGTTCTGGAGGCTGAGACAGCCAAGATCAAGGTGCCTGCAGATTTGCTGTCTGGTGAGGGCCTTTTCCCCGATTCATAGAAGGCAGCATCTCCCTGTGTCCTCACGTTGACAAGAGAGGAGAAGGGACTCTGTCAGGTCTCTCTTGCTAACTTGCTTCAGTCGTGTCCGACTCTTTGCAACCCTATGGACCGTAGCCCACCAGGCTCCTCTCTCCGTGGAATTCTCCAGGCAGGAATACTGGAGTGGGTTTCACTGCAGGGTCTCTCTTACAGGGGCGCTAATCCCATTCACGAGGGCCCCACCCTCAGGGTGTAATTAGCAGTCAAAGGCCCCACCTCCAAATACCTGCATTCAGTATGTAGTATTCCTGCAGGGGGACTTCCCAGGTGGCTCAGCAGTAGAGAAAGTGTTAGTCTCTCAGTCCTATCTGACACTTTGGAACCTCACGGACTGTAGCCTGCCAGACTCCTCTGTCCATGGGATTCTCCAGGCAAGAATACTAGTGCTGTGTGCGCTGAGTTGCTCAGTCAGGGACTGGTCCTGGGCCTCTCACATTGGCAGGCAGATTCTTTACCCACTGAGCCACTAAAGAACCTGCCTGCCAATGCAGGAGTCTCAGGAGACTTGGGCTTGAGGCCTGAGTCGGGAAGATCCCCTGGAGAAGGAAATGGCAACCCACTCCAGTATTCTTGCCTGGAGAACCCCATGGACGGAGGAGCCTGGTGGGCTACATGGGGCTGCAAACAGTCAGACACGACTGACGCGACTTAGCATGCACGCATATCTGGGGTAGCTTACCACATTCCCTCTATCAAATCCTGGCATTGTTTCGTTAGTAGCAGCTATCTCAAAAAAAGACTCCATTGACAATTTCTAAAAGGCAACCGATGATTTAGAACTAAGAAGCCCAAGAATACTGGAGTGGGTAGCCTATCCCTTCTCCAGGGGGATCTTCCCGACCCAGGAATCAAACCAGGGTCTCCTGCATTGCAGGCAGATTCTTTACCAACCGAGCTATCCAGGAAGACTTCAGAACTTACTAGACGGATCATTTGGAAATCATCAGATGGATGATTTGTGCCTCAATCTACATTACTTGGAAAGCAGGATTTTTTTTTTAATTTTGCTCGTTCATTTTTGGCTGTGCCATTTGCTGCAACACAAGGGCTTCTCACTGGGGAGGCTTCACTGGTTTCAGAGCACGGGCTAGGCTTTCAGGCTCAGTAGTTGCAACACAGGGGCTCTAGAGCTCATGGGTTTCAGTCGCTGTGGCACACAGGCTTAGTTGCTCTCAGGCAAGTGGGATCGTCAAGGACCAGGGATCAAAACGTATGTCCCCTGCCTTGGCAGGTGGAATCCTAACTCCTGGGCCACCCAGGAAGTTCAGAAAGCAGTTTCAATGATCCATGGTTTAGTGAGAGCATAAAATGGAATATTTTAAAAGTTACATTCATTTATACTACCAAGTATTTTGCGCTTTATATGCCGGTAGATTTTGCATTTTATTATTAGTCAGTGTGTAATTTTGATAGCGAAATAAAATACATAAACATCCTAAATTAAGTTCCCAAGACACAGTAGCATCCACTGAATTTTGCTTACTTCTCTCGTCCAGGCGAATAAGGAGATTTTCGACAAAGTGATGAAAACCAAGTATTAGTTGCTCAGTCGCGTCCGACTTTTTGCAACGCCATGGATGGTATGTAGCCCGCCAGGCTCCTCCGTCCATGGGATTCTCTAGGCAAAAATACTGGAGTGGAAAAAAAAAAAAAAATACTGGAGTGGGTTGCCATTTCCTCCTCCAAGGGACCTTCCCGACTGTACATAAATAACCAAGAGCTGCCCCTAGATAAGGCGCTCGTGTGCAAGCCCTTCGCTGGGATTCCCCCAAGGTTGTCAACTCTTACAAGCTGAGAAGCGCAGCCCACTGCCACCCCTAACTTAGTCCCACAGCAGTCCCTCCGGGCTACTTAAGCCAGTGTTGCCATTGCAGCGAAATCACATTTCCATTTCTGAGGCAGTGCCCAGAGAGACAATAACCATGGAAATGGAAATTCAAGTTAAGAACTGACACTTCGGCCCCATTCACGTACTACAAAACCAAAGGAACAGAAATTATTTCCAGGTTCCCTCAGCGCTGAAAAGGAGAGCATGTAACAGGCGATAAATCAAACTCTGATTTATAAATGTCTTGGGTTTACCCTTTCGAGAATGAATATTTAATTCCAGAACTACTCCTAAGCACCACCCACTGCCCCCTCACCTTGGCAGTTAAAGAAATATATAAAGCGACTCCCGTTTCACCTCCCCAGAGTATATCTGCGCCTGTCAGTGTTTTTTGTGTGTTTTTTTAATGTGATCCAGAAAGCCTGTACATTTCAGGATATTTCCCAATCATGTGGAAGTCACTTCTTAGAAAGTTACCTCATGCCAGCCTCTCACTAGATAAAACATTTTAATTGGGTGAGAAAATGGGATTTACTACTTGTGCAGCTCTTTGTAAAAAAAAAAAAAAATCCTTTGGCTTTATCAGTGTGACAGCTCCCATTTCTGGTGTTTCGTGCCTTTGCCATCTGTCAGATAGATTTGCAGTGTCTCACGTGGACTGTGGGTGAAGCGTATGCCCTGACCCTCTTGCGGCATCTGGGACAAAATTCTTACCCCAGGTCCTCCTTGGGACTTCCGTGGTGGCTCAGCTGGTAAAGAATCTGCCTGCCAACGCAGGAGACCCAGGTTCGATCCCTGGCTGGGGAAGATCCCCTGGAGAAGGGAATGACAACCCACTGCAGGATTCTTGCCTGGAGAGTCCCATGGACAGAGGAGCCTGGTGGGCTATACAGTCCATAGGGTCTCGGAGAGTTGGACGTGATTTGTGACTAGATAGCAACAGCAACAACAAGCCCTCGTTGCTTCTGCAGAATAAAGGACAGGCCATCTGAACTTCCCTGGGGGGTAGTCCAGGAGACACTGACACAAGGCGCCCCCCCCGAGCACCCCCCCCCCCCGCCTCAAGAGTCACCATATCCGTGGTTTATCCTCTCCTTCACTTAAAAAAAAAAAATCAATAAACTGTCAGCCATTTCATATTTAGTACTCCAACCACCTTTGGGGAAGGTAAATTCTCCACTTACAAATATTTTCTCCCTCTGTCCAAGTCATAGGACTGAGTCGTGGAGATGGTGGTTTGGTCGCTCAATCGTGTCCGATTCTTTGCGACCCCCATGGACCATAGCCCGCCAGACTCCTCTGTCCACGGAATGCTCCAGGCAAAAATACTGGAGTGGGTTGCCATTTCCTTCTCCAGGGAAGAGTCATGGAGATATTCCACTTAAATATACAAATAAAACCCCCAGGTGTCTCAAGCAGAAGTCAGCAGACCACACCCTTGGGCCAAAGAAACCCTGCCTATTGCTACAAATACAGTTTTATTGGGACTCAGCTACACCTATTTGTATTATATTGTTCTCAGAGGCTACAAGGGCCAAGTTGAGAATTTTCAGCAGAGATCCTGTCCATCACGAGCCCACAAGAGTCACTCTCTAGCCCTTAACAGAAAAACGTCTGCCCATCCCTGCTTTATGTGATCTAACAGAAATATAACGCAAACCACATGTGTAATTCTAAATGATTTAAAATTAAAAATGAAAAAGAAACAATTCTAACAATGCATTTTAGCTCAGTAGATGACGAAATAGTATGATTTCAACATATGACCTAATACTAAAGTTACTTTGGTGGCTCAGACAGTAAAGAATCTGCCTGCAATGTGGAGACCTGGGTTCGATCCCTGGGTCAGCAAGATGCCCTGGAGAAGGAAATGGCAAACCGTTCTGGTATTCTTGCCTGGTGAATCCCATGGATGGAGGAGCCTGGTGGGCTACATTCCGTGGAGTCGCAAAGAGTCGGACACGACTGACCCACTAAGCACAGCACAGCACAAAGTTGTTAATGGGAAACTTTCTTTTTTCCTTCATGTTAAAGTCAGAAACCTGGGGTCTTTTTATTTTTCTTCATACAAAGCCTTAGAAGTCAAACTCAGGTAACCACTGAGACAAGCCACAGTTGAGTAGCTTGCTAGTCGCTTGTGCCAAGCGGCTACCACATTGGGGCCTGTAGGTCTAAAAGGTGTGATAAGTGAGAGGCAGAAAGGAGATCAAGAGTGAGTTTTCGGCTGGGATTTTCCAGGCAAGAATACTGGAGTGGATTGCCAGGCCCTGGGATCTTCCCAACCCAGATCTCCTGCACTGCAGGTGGATTCTCTACCGTCTGAGCACCAGGGAAGCCCTCTTTGGGATGGACGTAATATTCAAACATCATTCGCTGTGCGTCCAAAATGCGAAAGTAACTGGGTGTCCTGTACTTTATCCACCCCTGAATTTTGTTTGTTAAAAATGCAAGTGGGAGACAGCAAAAGGCGGGTGTTCTGTAGGACGTTTTCAACTCCGCTTGGTTGCCTTAACTCGTTATTTTTCATTGATTCTGCAAATCGCTGGGATGCACACACTCACTTGTGGAGCCCTAAATGGGAAACCTGAAAAAAGAAGGGTTAGCTTTGCTGTGGGAAACTAAGATGACGCCTGGCGGAATAGATGGGGGCGTGGTCTATGTTACAGTTTTTGATTGGCTCTCTTTATTTCCGTGCACGTGGACAACGAGTGATCATCATAGACTCCTGTTATAATGAAGGCACATGACGATTTGACCTTTAACACGATTGGTGCAACTATGGCATATTATGATTTGACCTTTAACGCGATTGGTGCAACTATGGCATATTATGATTTGACCTTTAACGTGATTGGTGCAATATGGCATATTACGATTTGACCTTTAACGTGATTGGTGCAGCTATGGCACATGATGATTTGACCTTTAACGTGATTGGTGCAACTATGGAAAGTCCCTCGCAAAACCCCCTGCTTGCCTATATAAACCTAGAGTTTGGGGCAATAAAGCGGAACTGCTTAGACAGAATGCCTGTCGTGTCAGTTTGTCTCTCGCTCGCCAAGGGGCTGGGTTGGCGGACGGCAGGCTCACCTCTTCTTGGGACCCCTCGGCTTTGCTGAGGGAAGTTCCACTGCCTCTCTCTTTCTGTGGAGCGCCCCCCGCACTCACTGGCCTGGGAAATCACTTAAAGCTACATTCATGAGGCCCAAGAGCTCCCAGGGGTCACAGCAGAGGTCAGGCTGCAGCCCTTCAGCAAGGTTTTGCTTAAAAAAAAAAAAAATGTGTTTTCCCACTAAGGCGCTAGAAACAGGGACTTCCCTCGTGGTCCAGTGACTACTACGCCATACTCTCAATGCAGGGGACCAGAGTTCGATCCCTGGTCAGGGAACTAGATACCACGTGTTACAGCTAAGACTTCTGCCGCAATTAAAGCACCACTGGTGCTGCAACTGAGACCTGGTTCAGTCAAATAATTTTTTTTAAAGAAGAAAGAGTCCACACACAAGTAACTTTTCTTACTCCTGTTTGGGGAGAAAGACACACCAATGGTCTTGCGGTTTCCGGGCAAAGGAGGACAGCCCTTCCTGGAAGCACTGAAGGGTTCACGATTAGGGAACGCGTCGTGAGATGACCCGAGTCGTTTTTAGAACTTGAGAGCTGTCTGGAAATTCACGTAAAAATTCAAGTTGCGGAAACCAAGCCCGGTGTTCCGTTTCCCCTAGTCAGAAAATTCCCAAGTGTTCTCTCATCGCCAGGCAGTTCAGAGCCCGGGATGAACGTCGAGTTGTGTGGCGCTGAGCGAGAGGACGTTTCTGTTCGGTGGTAGGGTATTCAGCAGAAGGATGAATCAGTTGGCCACGGCAGCACGATCAAAGCTGTCTGCAACACTTCGAGCGAGGAGGAGGAGTAAAGCCCAAAAACGAAGGAGAAAATTATCTAGGGATGGCCGCAGTTAATGCAATCTTTTCTTCTTTTTGCTCATCATGAAAAATCATTCAAGAGAAACTTTCTCACAGAAGGAACAGAGAACCTTTGTGCTATTTTTTTTTCAAATTAATTTACATGGTGAGCTCAAGATTGAAAGCACTTCAGCGCTCCGTTATTTAATGATCACTCAAAAAAGATGTTTTTGTGCAGAACGAGGGCTATCTTTCCATTGGAACAAACTTTTTTTTTTTTTAATTGCATGCACGTTACTGGGTCCAAATGAACATCAGAATCCAGAAGACTGAAATAACTCCACCCCCATCTGGGGTGCTCAGGGTTCCACTTGCTATTTCGACTTTGTAGCCGCAGTTACAAGTAAAGGCACCAGGAGGACTTGAAAGGTGTCCAGAATTCCACAGACACTCATCAAGTTCTCACAGGCTCTCCGTCTGGATGGGTACCATGATTCAGTCTTATTTTCCTGATATCGTGCCCACTTTATCTTGAGATTCTTTTATCCAACCAGCCAGAAAGTTCACTCCAAAATAGGAAGCACAAAAATGCCCTGAAAAAAAACCAGCCTGCACCTTGTCCTTAGAATTACAAACTAGTTGTTTTTTTTTCTTCTCTCTACCAGGAGGACATCAAGAAAATAGTCCATCAAATTCTCAAATGTGTTATTGGACATAAAGACTTCTTTCTCTCACAGATTTAAAAAAAAAAAAGACTGCCAAGTGTCTGGAGTTTCAGAGCAGTTTTAAGTTATGCTATATCCATTCTTGAATTCCTCACAAAGGTGAAATAAAATCACTGCTAAAGTACTTAGTGCCTCTGAACTGTACTGTTAAAGACGGTGAAAATGGTAAATTTGGGGTTCTATACATTTTACTATGATAAATTTCAAAATAGAGATACAAAAATGAAATAAAACCAAATGGCCATAAAATGTCATCTATTACACAGTTTTGACGGCGGGTCCTGTTTACATTCCTGGCACCTACCAGATGCCAAATGTTTTTTTCCTCAATGACCTGAAATTGTTTCCCGTACTAAGGACATTCGTTTGGTCCAACTGCCCATTTGAACGGGGCTGTAATTTACATACGCTATGAAAATCCAGGATCAGCCAGACCATTCACATCACGGTCCAGTTATTTCGCCCTGCGGTACAGGCAACCAGAATATCATGTCAATATTACCGTAATAACCAGTTTCATCTTCGAATTCCACAGCCACCCTCGAATTTCCCCTTCTCTGTTGAAAGTCATCAATCGTTTCTGTGTGTAATGGGAAATTGCAGTTGATATTTTCATAAGCAATCAAATTCTTTAATGAAGATTTTTGTTGTTTTTTTCCTACTGCGGTTGTTTATAGTCACTAACAAGTAGCTTACATGTAACTGTATCTTGACTTTAAACATTCCATATAAAATTTCACACGTTTCCTGTCAGCCGCACAGAGGGCTGGCCTTGGGGACGGCCTTCAGCTGCGCTCTCCGTTAGCTGTGGGTCTGCACTTGGCAGTCTGTGGACCTGGAGAGATGGGAAGGAGTCCACAGGGAAGGAGGGCGTTGCAGAACAGAGATTTAGTAAGACAGGGGGGCAGGGGTGGGGTGGGGTGGGGTGGGGAGGGGAAGGACTCAGAAAGGGGCAGGAACGTGGGTCATCAGTAGAGCAGGTCAGCCTGCAGAGGCTAGGGAAGGGGGTCCAGGCCAAGCAGCGTAGGTCATACCCAGAACAGACGCAGGGTACCACTGAATGATGTTCAGCAAGGACGCATGTATCAGGGTACATGAAAGTGAAAGCATTAGCTGCGCAGTCGCATCCAACTCTTTCAGTTCAGTCGCTCAGTGGTGTCCGGCTCTTTGTGACCCCACGGACGGCAGCATGCAAGCTTCCCTGTCCATCACCAACTCCTGGAGCTTGCTAAAACTCATGAGCATCAAGTCGGTGATGCCATCCAACCATCTCATCCTCTGTCACCCCCTTTTCCTCTTGCCTTCAATCTTCCCCGGCATCAGGGTCTTTTCAAATGAGTCAGTTCTTCGCATCAGGTGGCCAAAGGAGTGGAGTTTCAGCTTCAGCATCAGTCCTTCCAAAGGATATTCAGGATTGATTTCTTATAGGATGGACTGGTTGGTTCTCCTTGCCGTCCAAGGGACTCTCAAGAGTCTTCTCCAACACCACAGTTTCAAAGCATCAATTCTTCGGCACTCAGCCTTCTTTATGGTCCAACTTTCACATCCATACATGATGACTGGAAAAACCCTAGCTTTGACTGTACGGACCTTTGTCGGCAAAATGACGTTTCTCGCTTTTTAACAATAATCCAGATGAGAAGTGAAATGACCCATGAATGGGGCAGGGATGCTGAAGGTGAGGTTATCAAGGCAACGTCGTTTCACAGACATCGTCACCCTTGGGGTGGGGAGTGGGAACCAAGGATGGAGCTACCCAGTAGGAGAAAGGGCACAGCGGGGAGGTGTTACCAGAGAAGGAAGGGCAACCGGACCCAGAGATGGTGGGGATGATGTATGTGGATGAAGGTGAGCGTCAGCATGGCCAAGGTAAGACATGAGTGGCTTTCTACCTGCTAACACTCTCATCCGCTTGAGGGGGAGCTCAGCAGGGGCTGGGGGCCAGCAGCGGGGGCTGGGGGTTGGACCGGAAAGCCACACAGGGGCTCACAGCATCGCCTGCTCTCGGGAGGGCCCAGCTCAGGGTGGAAGACTGTGATCCGGGGTAACCTGAATTCACCCGGTTGTGCAATTTGTCTGAGAACAGCCATCGCCAGCTTGGATGGGGACCAAGGACCACAGATGGCTTCCGCCAAGAGCGGTATGTCCGGTTTCAGTGTGTTTCCAACAGGAGCTCTGTTGGACTGATCGACTTCAATAAATTCGCTACTATAAACATCAGGTACCAAAAAAAAAAAAAAAACCTCCCTAATGGATACATTGTGGCACTGTCGTCTGCTGAAGGCTCCGATAGCAGTTGAGTGAATGAGCTGTATATAGCTAGGCAGAGAGGACGGTCCAGCTGAACCCCATGATACATGCAGGGTCTGCAAGGTACAGGCAGTGTGAAACATGAATGCAAAATGTATCCTGTATAAGGGCTGCAGACGGAGAAACACTGCAGAGATGATGGTCCCCCCAGTCAAAAGAGCGGTAACATCTGGTGGGGAAAGAGGGGTGGTGAGAACAGTTTTCTCCTTCATGAATTTTTGTTTTTGTTGGGGGGAGTGGGTTACATGGCTTGTGGGATCTCAGTTTCCTTGACCAGGGATTGAACCTGTGTCCTCAGCAGTGAAACTGCAGAGTCCTAACTTCTAGACCACTAGGGAATTCCCTAATTGTAGCTATTTCTGTTATTTAGTAAAATGTATGTATCTTGGAGGCATTTTTATGTCTGTAGATAATACATCCTGATGCTGCTGCAGCTGCTGCTAACTCACTTTAGTCGTATCCAACTCTGTGCGACCCCATAGACGGCAGCCCACCAGGCTCCGCCATCCCTGGGATTCTCCAGGCAAGAACACTGGAGTTCGTTGCCATTTCCTTCTCCAATGCATGAAAGTGAAGAGTGAAAGTGAAGTCACTCAGTCGTGTCCAACTCTTAGCGACCCCATGGATTGCAGCCTACCAGGCTCCTCCATCCATGGGATTTTCCAGGCAAAAGTACTGGAGTGGGGTGCCATTGCCTTCTCCAGGGGATCTTCCCAACCCAGGGATCGAACATTGCAGGCAGACTCTTTATCAGCTGAGCCACCAGAGAAGCCCAAGAATACTGAAGTGGGTAGCCTTTCCCTTCTCCAGAGGATCTTCCAGACCCAGGGATTGAACCCAGGTCTCCTGCACTACAGGCAGATTCTTTACCAGCTGAGCCACCAGGGAAGCCCAGTATCATTGTAATTCTCTACAACAACAACAACAACAACAAAAGAGGTTAGTATTCTAATAAACCAGGATTTTTTTTTTTTTCCGCAATGGCAAGCCTTAGCAACACACATTAAATTGTGCTTAATGAAAAGGGAGGTGCATAGCTCATGTGTGGCCTTCAGGCTTGGCAAGCTCCAGGTGCTGAAAGACTGTATTTCTCTCTCCACTCCTTGACTCCATGTTTTTCAGTGCCTCAGTTTCGTCTTCAGTCTCAAGTACTGACAAAGATGGATTTATAAACAAACACATTGTGGCGGGGGGTAGGGGAGCGGTGGTGGTTAGAAATTCGGGCAAAAGCCCACTTCCGCCTGTCTCTAGATCAAGAGTCACAGACTCTTACCTGACCAGTTGCTGTAGCCGAGGAATTTGAAATGTTTGTTTGGCCAGGCCTGGTTTCCATATAGCACAGCACTTGACAGTGACTGTCGGATGTTCCTTAAAGAAAACTTGACTCCTTTTAACCCCGAGACGCGGAGTGGACACAGGAGCAGGCAAAACCCACCTGTGTCCTCTGCAAATATGTCCCCCTTTCTCTGGTGCTATCACCACGCAAGCTTTTCCTGTCACTTCCTACGCCTGTACTTCAAAGACCTCACTTCCTTTCCTGCCCTCTCCAAATAAAGAGCAAAGGGAAATAAAAACAAAATACACCGGAAAAGACCCAAGGATTTAGCAGGAAGCGAAGAAGGAAATGGCAACCCAGTCCAGGATTCCTGCCTGGAAAATCCCACGGACTGGCGGGTTACGGTCACTCAAGAGTCGGGCATGGCTTAGCGACTAAACAATGGTCAAAGGGACTGGAGGGGCATCCCAGGTGGTGCTCCTGGTAAAGAATATGCCCGCTAATGTACAGGAGACGCGGGTTTGATCCCTGGGTGTGGAAGATCTCCTTGAATAGTAGATGGGAACCCACTCCCATGTTCTTGTCTGGGAGATTCCACGGACAGAGGAGCCTGGCAGGACTGAAAGAGTGAGTGAGTGGGTGAGGCCATTTCCCCCCAACCTTTGGCCTGCTGTTAATTACCTAATGGAACTTTGGGTCACAGCTCGGCGTCAGCCCAGATACGTAATCCCTGGCCGCTTGCCAACAGCGGGTGACTGCTCATGTGGTGCAGCTGATTAGAAGTGTTCTGCTTGGCAAGACTGCCAAGGCCACGGCATAGTCCCAGCCCCACCCCCACAGCCTTGCCCAGTGACCAACAACTTCTGCCCCAGAGCCTCCGGGGACAACAGAACTCGCCACACTGCCGAAAACTTCACAAAGGGGAAGGGGTCACCAATTACCCTGAGAGTGTCCAGGACAACATGGATCTACCACCCCCCACCCCCCGAAGCAGAAGACAAGCTGTCTACCAGTGACCCAGCCAGTGGCTGACCATCCCAAGATAATCACCAGCAAGAATGTCCCCCCAGAAGGATGGCTGTGCTTCACTGAGTCCTCTCTGCTTCTGGCTGCCCTGCCAAGGCTGATGCAAGTATTTAAAGCATCTCGAGCCCCAAAAGGGCTTTCCCGGGTGGCTCAGTCAGTAGAGAATCTGCCTGCAATGCGGGAGACCCCGGTTCAATGGTGCCTGGGCAGGAAGATTCCCCTAGAGGAGGAAATGGCAACCCACTCCAGTGTTCTTGCCTGGAAAATCCCATGGACAGAGGAGCCTGACAGGGCTGCAGACCATGGGGTCGCAAAGAGCTGGACATGACCCAACGACTAAATGACCACCACCACCACGAGATCACCAATTCCTTCCAGCCACCCCTGCGCTGGAATCAACTTGCGCTGGAATCAACCGTTAATAAGGTCCTCTGAAACGGATGCTTTCGAACTGTGGTGTTGGAGAGGACTCTTGAGAGTCCCTTGCACAGCAAGGAGATCAAACCAGTCAATCCTAAAGGAAATCAACCCTGAATATTCACTGGAAGGACTGATGGCTGAATCTGAAGCTCCAATAATTTGACCACCTGATGTGAAGAGCTGACTCACCATTGGAGACCCTCATGCTGGGAAAGATTGAGGACAGGAGGAGCAGGGGGCGACAGAGGATGAGATGGTTGGATGGCATCATCGACTCGATGGACATGAGTTTGAGTAAGCTCCGGGAGTTGGTGATGGACAGGGAGGCCTGGAGTGCTGCAGTCCACGGCATCACAAAGAGTCGGACACGACAGCCACTAATAACAGCAGCAGCAGCAACTGAAACAGATGCTCCAACACACCGCAGGCTCAGTACATCTCCTTCCCGAGAACGGCTTGCGGAAACCGGCAACATCACGGCATTCACAGCCGAGATACTTCTTTCCAGCGAAAGCAACCAAGAATGAGAAAACGCTGTCTCTTTTCAATAATTACCACTGATCACTGCACAACAAGACTCTGTGGTTTCTGTCACACACAATCAACAACGATTAAAATCACATCTTGAACACCCACGTGATTATTCCACGGATAAACCTTAGGCTCCCTCCGAGGCTGTCCAGAAACTGAAGTCGCTCAGTCGTGTCCGACTCTTTCTGCAACCCCATGGACCGTAGCCCGCCAGGCCTCCTCCGTCCACGGGATGTTCCAGGCAAGAATACTGGAGTGGGGTTGCCGTTTCCTTCTCCAGGGGGATCTTCCCAACCCAAGGATCAAACCCGGGTCTCCTGGATTGCAGGCGGACGTTTACCATCTGAGACACCACGGAAGTCCAGCTCTCTAGCAAACGCTGGGGACCCAGACGTTCATAAGTCACATCTCATGCCAAAAAAAGGAAATTACTTGGGGATCATTCGTCCCAAGCAGTGTTTTCTGATGACACAGAGGCTGTGTTGAAGATGGAATAGAAAAGGAATCTCTTAAAAAAAAAAAAAATCTGTCCTCTCCCAGGAAGGAGGATACACAAAGCAGTGGTCACGCGGGTACATGGCCCGGGTCTGGGAGTTAGGGACCGCCCCGCACCATCCAGTATCCATGGACAGGTCTCTCTCCTCGTCCACCCACTTCTCCCTCCAGGACACACAGCCCAGGTGTTCAGAAGGTTGCAGGCCACCCACAGGTCGGGGGTGGGGGAGGACGGACAGGAGTCCTTCTCCACCCTCTGCCCATCTTCCTGTAGCTCACCCTGTTAGGAGCTCAGCTGTGACCCATCCACCCCCTCAAAATTCATACCTTGACATCCTCATGCCCGGTAGCCTGGAAAGTGACTACACGTCAAAAGGGGCGGGGGGCGATCTTTAAAGAGGCGATTAAGTTAAAGTGGGGCTTCCCTGGTGGCTCAGAACGTAAAGAATCTGCCGGCAATGCTGGAGACCTGGGTTCAGTCCCTGGGTCGGGAAGATCCTCTGGAGAAGGAAATGGCAACCCACTCCAGTATTCTTGCCTGGAGAACCCCATGGATGGAGGAGCCTGGTGGGCTGAGCAAGTTCACGTCAAGTTAAAATGAGGTCACTAGTCAGTCAGTTCTGTTGCTCAGTAGGGTCCGACTCTTTGCGACCCCATGGACTGCAGCACGCCAGGCCTCGCTGTCCATCACCAACTCCCGGAGTTCGCGCAAACTCATGGCCATCCCGTCGGTGATGCCATCCACTCATCTCATCCTCTGTCGTCCCCTTCTCCCACCTTCAGTCTTTCCCAGCATCAAGGTCACTAGCATCAGAGGTCACTGGGGTGGGCCCTAACCCAACAGCTGAGTGCATGCTAAGTCGCTTCAGTAGCGTCCGACTCTTGGTGACCCCATGGACTATAGCCCCCCAGGCTCCTCTGTCCATGGGATTCTCCAGGCAAGAATTCGAGTGGGTTGCCATTCCCTTCGCCAGGGGATCTTCCCCACCCAGTGACTGAACCCTCCTCTCTTGCATCTCCTGCGCTGGCAGGCATATTCTTTACCACTAGCACCACCTGGGAAGAAGCTGAGACCACCACTCTGCTGCCAGAAGGCAGAGACCCTACAGAAACTGTCAAGTTCCTAAGGGTGCCTTTTTTCTTCTTCTTCTTCTTGTTCCCAATTTGCAAAGCCCAGGCAGTTACAATGCCAGAGATTTCTCAATTCTTTGACTGAAATAGTATAGCTTACTAAACCCAAACATGTGCAAGCCCCTCCCCCCCACCCCACCCCACCCCCAAAAAAAAATTACACAAGGCAACCAAATCCTGTCTTCTCCCGGTTGGCTCCCGCGCCTGCATCTCACAGACAAGTCCCTAGACTGTGTTAAGGATTTTAAGACAGTTGCATAACCTGGCTTGGAGAAGCCAGCCAAGCTTTTTTTTTTAAACTGAATCTGGCTTCACTGTGATGGTAACAGATTGTGAACTATACATCTTGTAGTGTTGCTCCCCTGCCAAACCTTTTTAAGTTATGTGTGCACAGAATGGCATTTAAAGGCCTTAAATATCTCTCAAGGGAAAGGAAAGCGCAGAAAATAGCTCACGAAAATTCACATAATGTGAGCAACAGCTGATGCAAAGTTTGGGGTGGGTGGGGGCTGCTCTTCTGGTTTGGTTGGTTTTGTCATTTAGCTTTGTGGCTGAAGGAAAGGAGTAGGGAAGAGAAAGGGAAGGCTGATCCAGGCAGCTATTTAGGAAAGTCCTTTCTGAACCAGAGGGGGAAGGGCGCAGGGGTGCTACCACTGAGGGTTGAGCAAGCTTGGAGGGTCCCTATGCACTGACCCTGAGGCGGTTCAGCTCTGAGGTCTCTGGGTGCCCAGCCTCCACCACAAAGCCACCCCCTCTCAGTCTGTGGACAAGTGGTTGCTTAAAAAAAAAAAAAAGTGTGTGTGTTTTTTTTTTCAAAGCAGACTTCCTGTTATGCTCAAGGAAGGCTTGGGCCGTTTTATTATTAAGCAATTTTCTTTTTAAGTTTCAAAAAAATAAAAAGCCACATTTCTCCCAGACTAAAATCTGCCTTCCTCAAACATGCATGTTTTAAAAATCCTTTATTTTCTTAAGCCCTTAATTAAGCCTTCCAAGAGCTCGGCTATGTTTTAATTTGCATTCCGAAACAGAAAAGCAAATGTGTTTTACCATTGTCTGCTTCAGCTGAAAGGAAACTGTAAATTTATACAGTCTGGGTTTTGTTTTTTGGGTGTTTTTTTTTAATTGTCAATTGCATCCTATCCTAGTCTTGCAACTGGGTTTCTTATGCCCTGGTCCTTGGCCTTCCATACACGGTCTCTCCTTAACTTCCTTCCCCCCTCCCCTCCCTTCCCCTCCCCCCTCCTCCCTCCCTCCTCCCCTCCCCCTTCCCTCTTTTCCCCGTCCCCTCCCCCTCCTGCCTCTGATCGCCTCCCCCTCCCTCCTCCCATCCCTCCTCCCATCTCCGACCCCCTCCCCCTCCTCCCTCCTCCCCTCCCACCTCCGATCCCCTCCTCTCCTCTCCCCCCCCCCTCCCCCAGTCCGCGGCCCCGGCCCCTCGCGGCGGGGGCGGGGGTGGGCCGACTCTGGATTCTGGACCGGTTTGGCAAGCCCCTCGGCCCCCTCCGGGGTGCGGGGGAGGGGCGGCGGCCTGACCGGTTCTTTGTCGGGAGGTCAGCGCCCCGCGCCGCCCGGAGAGAATTACCGCCCACCTTCGAAGAGCCGCGCACTCGAGGCCCCTGCCCCGACGCCTGCGGGCCCGGGTCAGTCCAGCTCAGTTCAGTTCAGCCGCTCAGTCGTGTCCGACCTCATGGACTGCAGCACGCCAGGCCTCCCTGTCTATCACCAACTCCCGGAGTTTACTCAAAACTCATGTCCATCGAGTCGATGATGCCATCCAGCCATCTCATTCTCTGTCGTCCCCTTCTCCTCCTGCCCTCAATCTTTCCCAGCATCGGGGTCTTTTCCGATGAGTCAGCTTTTCGCATCAGGTGGAGTTTCAGCATCAGTCCTTCCAGCGAACACGTAGGATTGATCTCCTTTAGGATGGGCTGGTTGCATCTCCGCCTGGCCCGGCTCTCTCTACATCCTAGGCTCCCTCTGGCTCTCACTTTCCTTCTTGGGGATCCTAGGGGCGCGGGCAGGGGCTGGGGGCTGGGGGCTGCACACAAACAGGAAAGGGACCGCAGGGGGTGGGGGTGTTGGGCAGGCGGGAGGATGGGGAGATGGATGGATTGGGGGGCCAGAGGTAACAGGGGACCCTGGGAGACAGAGGTGGGGGTTCTAGTGAAGGAAAAGTGAGGTCCACAGTCTAGGGCTGCCCGTCCTGCTGGTGGACACAGGAGAGTGTCTGTGAATTTCTGCTGAAAGTCAAAGGGGTGGGGGTTCCCAGCCACACAGTTTGAGAACCACTCCCTACTACCCAGCCCTGCCATTAAACCCCCAGATTTCCCAGAGTTATCACAGACACTTGGGTGCATTCTCAAGCCACCCGGCTGTGTCCCTCTGCTGTGACTTTACCGAGTAGCTGTTAAATAATCATTACTCTTCCTAATATAAGTGGAAGCAAAGCCAACTTTCCATCCAAGAAAATAGATTCCCGGAAGAAGCTGGCATTCATATTTGCATGCATGACATGCCTGTCGTTTGTCTCTGCAGGAAAAAATAAAATTTCCATCCAAATATGAGAGTTGAGGGTAAAGGGGAGATGAATAATAAAATGGGACTTGAGCACTGTCTAAATAGCTTGGCATCCTGATTTTATTACCTAGCCTTAAAAATATTTTTTCTAGGTCACTAAATATTTTTCAAAGGCATACTTTTTTTTTTTCAAAGGCATTCCACCTTCCCCAGTTTCAAATGCCAGAAGTGTACTAACCATTCCCGCAGGGCAGAATATTCTTTTTGTTTTGGGGTGTTGGAGAAGGCTCTTGAGAGTCCCTTGGACTGCAAGGAGATCCAACCAGTCCATTCTGAAGGAGATCAGCCCTGGGATTTCTTTGGAGGGAATGATGCTGAAGCTGAAACTCCAGTACTTTGGCCACCTCATGGGAAGAGTTGACTCATTGGAAAAGACTGATGCTGGGAGGGATTGGGGGCAGGAGGAGAAGGGGACGACCGAGGATGAGATGGCTGGATGGCATCACTGACTCGATGGACATGAGTCTGAGTGAACTCCGGGAGTTGGTGATGGACAGGGAGGGCTGGCCTGCTGCGATTCATGGACTGAGCGACTGAAATGAACTGAACTGAACTGGAAAAAATGTAGTATCTTAAATTACCCCCTTGTGTAGTTATACAAGTAACGTTTTTACGTGCAAAAAAAAAAAAAAAAAGGATAGAGTTTCCCCCTGCCATGGACAACTGTGTAGATTGCTTGTCTTGGGTTTGTGGGCTTCCTGTTTGAAGCTCTCCAGTGTAAAGAATCGACTGGCAGTGCAGGAGACCTGGGTTCAATCCCTGGATCTGTTGCAGAAAGGGGGACCCCTTCCAGGGCCCGTGAAAGTGGGCTCTAACCCTCAGAAATGAATTGTCCGAGGAGACACATGAGCTGACAAAGTAGGAAATTTTAAAGGGGCACCCGGGCAGAGAGCAACCAGGGAAGGGAACCCAGGAGGAGTGCTTTGCCACGTGGCTCACAGTCTTGGGTTTCATGGTGATGGGATTAGTTTCTGGGTTTTGTGTGTGGGTAGTCGCTCTAACTCAGAGTCCTTTTTGGTGGTATACACATTGCTCAGCCAAGGTGGACACCAGCAAGAACGATCCAGGGAGGTGGTGTTTCCTTCTGAACTTTCCTGCACTCTTCTGCTTGGTGGTGGCTTATTAGCTCCGATTCCTTACTGGGACCTTCTGTTGTAAAGTGAAAGTGAAAGCCACTCAGTCACGTCTGACTCTGCAACCCCATGGACTATTTAGTCCATGGAATGTTCCAGGGCAGAATACTGGAGTGGGTAGCCGTTCCCTTCTCCAGGGGCTCTTCCCAACCCCAGGACCAAACCTAGGTTTCTTGCATTGGAGGCAGATTCTTTACCAGCTGAGCCACCAGGAAAGCCCTCTTGTGTTATAAAAGCTGGCACAAATGGTTACTATGTTGCCTGGCAAAGATGGGCAGTTTCAGGGTGCTTCCCAGAACAAAGAAGGAAGATCCCCTGAAGAAGGTCGTGGCAACCCACTCCAGCATTCTTCTCTGGGAAATCCCATGGACAGAGGAGCCTGGCGGGCTACAGTCACGGGGTCTCAGGAGTCAGACACAACTGACTTAACCAGCCGGCCCAGTCAGTGTGAAAGGCAGAAAAAAAAAGTTGGGCCACTGTTCCAAGCCAAGAGCAGCTTCCTGTCCTTGGAGACCTCAGATGAGAGAAGAGGTTGGCCTGAAAGGGGGGTAGAAAGGACACCCCAGATGAGTGGAGGGAACCAGAGATACCTGAACACCCTAGTCTTGGGAGGATCCAGGATGCGCAAGTCCGAAAGCACCGCCTGCCATTCCCTGGGACATCCGGCAAACCTGAAATCTTCATGGTGAGGAGTGAAAATTTTCCCTCTGCTTAGACACCGTTGGCATTCATAGACAGGTGCACATTTTAGGGGCATGGTGCAAATGACTGCTTCCCTGTAAACTGAATGACTTTGAATGCCCCAAATTATGCATTAGGAGAGGGAGGAACCCCAACAAAAAGACATCTGTGTGTTTGTTCCCTGGCTAATGACAAACATCACATGGTGCTTAGTTGCTCAGTCGAGTCCAACTCTTTGTGACCGCATGGACTGTACCCCGGCCAGGCCCCTCTGTCCATGGGAGTCTCCAGGCAAGGAGGTAAAAACTGGGTTGCCATTTCTTTCTCCACATTACTTAGATTATGAAGCTCACTCGCTCAGTCGTGTCCGAGACTCTTTGCAACCCCATGGACTGCAGCCCGCCAGGCCCCTCTGTCCATGGGAGTCTCCATGGCAAGAATACTGCAGTGAGTTGCCATTTCTCTCTCCAAACATCAGGATGATGAACTGGTATGAGTCCCTCTTTGGTGCCCATCACACAGACTTGGTGAGCAAATCGTGGCCCAGAGTTACGTTTTAGCACACTTTGACTGGAGTGTAAAAAGAACAGATGAGAGAAAGAAGCAGAGCTTTCATTTCACAAAGCACCAGCCCTCAGCTTCTGCTCTGCAGCGGAGAACTCATACCAGGGCCGGCCTTGTATCTCCGCAGAACCCTCACATAGCGACTTTTCTGTTCTTTGTGTCAACAGCGTCGATGTTACAGCGTGACCGAGCATATCTGAGTACTCAGAGAAAAAAAGACACACGTCCACACGAACTCCTCCGTGAGTTTTCACAGCAGCATTGTTCACAGAAGTCAAAAAGTAGAAACACCAACATCAAGAGATGTTGGATAAACAGAATGTGATCTGTCCACAGAGCAGAATCTGAGTCAGCCGGAGAAAGAGGTACTGGTGGGTCTGCAAGGCAGTAGCAACTCAGACACGTTATCAGTTCAGTTCAGTTCAGTTGCTCAATCGTGCCCGACTCTTTGGGACCCCCATGGACCGCAGCACGCCAGGCCTCCCTGTCCATCACCAGCTCCCAGAGTTTGCTCACACTCATGTCCATGGAGTTGGAGATGTCATCCAACCATGTTGTTCTGGGACACCAAAGGCTGACTGTCGTCTGAGGCCGTTTCTGTGAAATGTCCAGGATGGATCAACCTCCAGAGACAGGAGGTAGCCAAATGGTGGTTGTCAGCTCTAGGAGGGGACAGCTCTAGGTGGCTGTCAGCTCTGTTGGGGGTGATGAAAGATGTCTGAAACTAGATATGGAGTTATGGTTGCACAACGCAAGATACACTGAAACTGGGGCTTCCCGGGTGGTCCAGTGGCTAAGTTCCTCCGTGCTCTCAACGCAGGGGGCTGGGTTTCATCCCTCGTTGGGGAACTTAATCCACACGCTGCAACTGAGAGATGGCCTGTTGCAGCAAAGATTGATTCCGAGTGCTGCAGTGAAGACTCAGCACGGCCAAACAAATACATAAAATAAATATTAAAAAAAAAAAAAGAAATATACTGAAAGCGCTTCCCTGGTGCCCCAGTGGTGAAGAACCCAAGCGCCAGAGCAGGGGACACAGGTTTGATCCCCGGTCCGGGAAGCTCTCATGGGCCAAGGGACAGCAAGGCCCATGTACCACAGCTACTGAAGCCTGTGCGCCTTGGAGGCTGTGTTCTGCTCCAAGAGAAGTCACTGCCAACATAACCCTGCGCACTGCAGCTAGAGAACAGCCCAACTAGAGAAATTACCTCAACCAGAGAAATCACCACGACTAGAGAAAGCCGGTACATGGCAACGAAGACCCCAGAACAGCCAAAAATAAATAAACAAATAAATAAATTTAAATTAAAGACACATCAAAGCTGACTGAGAAATGACACTGATTTGCACATTTTACCGTGGGTGGATTTTATGGTATGTAAAGTGAAGTGAAGCAAAAGACACTCACTCGTGTCCGACTCTTTGCAGCCCCATAGACTATACAGTCCGTGGGATTCTCCAGGCCAGAATCCTGGAGTGGGTAGCCTTTCCCTTCTCCAGGGGATCTTCCCAACCCAGGGATTGAACCCAGGTCTCTTGCATTGCAGGGGGGTTCTTTACCAGCTGAGCCACCAGGGAAGCCCTGTGGCATGTAAATTGTATCTCAATAAAACTGCTTTTTTTAAACGCACTAGTATAATGCAATTTTCGTGAAAAAGCACCCCTGACACAGACCTGGGTCTTCCCTGGTGTCACTGGTGGTAAAGAAATTGCCAGCCAGTGCAGGAAACATAAGAGACATGGTTTTGATCCCCTGGTGGGGAAGACCCCGTGGAGGAGGAATCGGCAGCCCACTCCAATATCCTAGCCCGGAGAAATCAGACAGAGGAGCCTGGCAAGGTCTACAGTCCATGGGGGTCTCAACGAGTCAGACTTGACTTGAGTGACTGACGCTTTGGCTTTGACTCATCCTCACTCGTGTAAAAAGAGCACGGTACCCCGGTGAACCCCATTCAACCCACCCAGCTGAACCAGCTTCCTCCGCCAGTGGCTTGGTCCCCAGGGGAGTGTGGGTCTTTGTTATGTGGGCCTGAGGTTGCTTCCTTTAGCTGCGGGTCGCCATGTTCCAGAAACTGAGGCCCACTCTGCCCACACCCGGTCTCACCCACAGGAAGGGATCCGGGCCTGACGACCCCACCTCTGTGCACCTTGGCGGTCATGAGTGAGCATCCCGTCCTGGTCCCGCCTCCTACCAGATGGCTTTTCCGCTCGCATCCGCCTCGGGCCTCCCCACAGGGGGTTCCCCCTTCCTGCCCTGGCCTTCTGTGTGCGTGTAAGTCGCTCAGTCGTGTCCGACTCTTTGCAACCCCATGGACTGTAGCCCGCCAGGCTCCTCTGTCCATGGGATTCTCCAGGCAAGAATACTGGAGTGCGTTGGCATTTCCTTCTCCAGGGGATCTTCCTGACCCAAGGATCAAACCCAGGTCTCCTGCATTGCAGGCGGATGCTTTACCGGCTGAACTACTATGGAAGCCCCAACCTTCTACTCCTTTGCAAAGGTCCTCCTCACCAGCCCTGGCCTAGCTCTCCTTTCTTCTCACTTGAGAACCCAAGAACCATCCGTGTGGCACCTTGTGGGCCTCCACTCACTCACTGCTCCTAAGTCACTCATTCCCTGCTCTTCAAAAACACTACGGCCAGAACGCCTCCCCCAGGGACTTGGGTTCCTTAGCTCTGGGATGTGGTCCACCCATCGGAATCTTTTTAAAGGTACTTGGAGGGCTTCCCTGGTGGCTCAGCGGGTGAAGAATCCGCCTGCGATGCGGGAGACCTGGGTTCGATCCCTGGGTGGGGAAGATCCCCTGGAGAAGGGAAAGGCTACCCACTCCACTATTCTGGCCTGGAAAGTTTCCTGGCCTGTGTAGTCCAAGGAGGCGCAAAGAGTCGGATATGACTGAGCGACTTTCGCTTTCTTTAGAGATCCGAAGGAGGGGTGCAGGTTGTGGGGGGTTGTTTTTAAAAGGAAAGTTCTCAGGTGCCCTAGCGGTTTGGATTTCAAGCTATCAGAGTCAGGGAGCGAGATTCAGTCCCTCGTTGGGGAACAGAAACCAGGGAAGCCATGCAGCGCGGTCAAAAACATTTTTTTAATGCCTAGACATTGCCATGGGCAGCCAGGGTGGGAGCTCCAGTTCCACCCACCCCTTTTTTCTTTGGGGAGGTATTTTCCTGTCAGTTAATATTCTGAATGCTGAGTCATGGAGCCTTCTCCCAGAGAAAAAATAATGCTATATTATTGCTGGGGGAGTTGGGATGGAATTCAGGAGCACTCCTTGATAAGTGTTTTTTTTTTTTTTTTTCATTTCCATCAACTGTAGCAGCGTTGGCATTTGGGACTGGATCCTGCTGCGTGCAAGTTGGGTGTTGGGCAGGTTTTTCTTTCAGGAGGGAAGAATCCACAGGCCAGGGTCTCCTCTGAAACCCCTAACGTCATTCTAGAAACATTACAAAGTTTAAAAAAAAAAAAAACAAAACTCCTCTGATGCTCTGCTTCTTCTGAAAGACCCCTCCCTGGTTATCCTCCCAGACCCATTCTCTTAGGACCATGAAGAGGGAAAACCAGAGCAGACCCACTGGAACAGTGACTCAGAGTAGACGCAGAATTCAGTGGGAGGCAGTGCGTTCAGTGAGGTCAGTGGAGGCTGGGCCCCACCACCTGTGGCTCCACCGCTAGGGCTCAGCCACGTGCTTTGCGGGCGTCCAACAGGGGCCACCGACGGGCCCAGGGCGCCTCCTGAGTTCCATCTTCTGCCTTCCAGCCAGGTCCCTTCAGGGTCTTCTCTCTGGGCATCTCAAGACCCCCTTTCCTCTCGAAAGCTTGCTTTCACACAGCCTCCAACACTGGAAGAGCTACCTGAATCGAGTTGGGGCGGGTTCGGGAACAGTTTATCACTTCTGCATGACACGTTGCCTTCAGCCTCCAAGCCATCCGATCTCTTCTCTACACAGGCCTTTTGTTGTTGTCCAGTTGCTCAGTCGTGTCCGAGTCTTTGTGACCCCATGGACTGCAGCGAGCCAGGCCTCTCTGTCTATCTCCATCTCCCGGAGCTTGCACATATGCATGTCCATGGAGTGGATGATGCCATCCAACTGTCTCATCCCGTCATCCCCTTCTCCTCCTGCCTTCAATCCTTCCCAGCATCAGGGTCTTTTCCAATAAGTCAGTTCTTTGCATAAGATGGCCAAAGGATTGGAGCTTCAGCATCAGTCCGTCCAGTGAATATTCAGGACTGATCTCCTTTAGGATGGACTGGTTGGATCTCCCTCCAGTCCAAGGGACTCTCAAAAGTCTAGACAGGTCTGTAGCAGAGAAAGCCGATAACCAGGAGGAGTCTGTCAGAAGAAGCAGAGCATCACTGGAGTTTTGAGAAGTTTGCAGCATTTCTAGAACCCTGTTAGGGATTTCAGAGGAGACCCTGGCTGGCAGATTCTTCCCTCCGGGATGGTTTGTGGGGAAATGAGTCACCCTCTTTCCCTTTCCCGGGGCCTGCATGTGGTACACTGCTGGGCAAAGACAAGTCCATGTGTGACTTACACAGATACCTGCTGCGTGATGGTGTGGGGCTTGGCATGGAATGGGAATGCAGGGGCCTGTGTTCCAAAGCCTGAGAGAGGACGTTTGCTCAGTCCTCTCTTGACCTGCCTTGGTCTTTTTCAAGGTCACACTTCCTTGGGCACAGCCAGTTAGAGGCAGACCGTCACGGGTGCCGGGCTACCAAGTGAGAGATGTGTCTGCTGACCTCAAGCATTGCCCCGCGTCACAGGGCAGAGCTGGGCAGCGGTCCTGGACCAGGGGCAGAGAAGGGGCCTGCAGAGAGGTGGTTCTGACCAGACTCTCAGCCCCAGCTGTGTGCAGTGTGATCCTCAGACTCGACCTTCAAAACTGCACACTCAAGAGATACAACTGTTACAGCTTTCAACATGACACTGCCGGATGTTATAACCAAAGCCAGGGCCAAATCCGACCATGAGGATCTTGTGCCACTGAAGAGTCACACGACAGTGAATCTGAGCCCACTCACCCCCAAGTGAAAGTGAAAGTGTTAGTCGCTCAGCGGTGTCCGACTCTTTGCAACCCCATGATGGGCTGTAGCCCGCCAGCTCCTCTGTCCGTGGGATTCTCCAGGCAAGAATACTGCAGTGGGTTGCCATGCCCTCCTCCAGGGGATCTTCCCGACCGATCGAACTTGGGTCTCCTGCATTGCACGCAGATTCTTTACCGTCTGAGCCACCAGGGAAGCCGAACATCAGTCAGTCTTTTACCTAGCTAAGGAAAGAAAGAAAGAAGACATTTTCCCAATTGCAATAACCCGGCGCCCAAATAATTCATTCTATCAGAATTAGTATTTAAAACACTTCGGCTTTTCTCAGTCACCAAATTCCTTTTTCTCAGCAGAAAACATGCAGGGAAAGCATGCAGTATACATTAAAAAAAAAAAAAAATCAGTTTCCTTATTTTTCTAGTTTGCCATATATTTCTCGACTAATTCGCAAAACATCCAAAAAAACAAGTGAGGATCTGTTGTGGGCAGAATATGTACATTTCACAAAACTCAGGTTGTCCCTTGCTCAAAAAGTTCTCGAAGTCACTTGCCTGGCGTTGGCCTCCGCAGCGCAGGTTAAGTTGGAAAGCGTGGTCATAAAGGATTGTCACTAGAATCTGTCACTTGTCGGCCAGGGTTCCTTGCACGGAAATCTGCCCAGCCCCGAGGGCCACAGCTTCAAGGCTGACGTCCCGGGCGTCTGCCTTTGTGATAAACACCCCAGGTGGCTGACACACCCACCCTTGAAGACACACTGCCCCAGTTGAACTTCGTGGCTGTCTCAGGCCCCAGGCAATCGTGAGCCACACTCAGTTCAGTTCAGTTCAGTCACTCAGTCATGTCTGACTCTTTGCGACCCCGTGAACCGCAGCACGCCAGGCCTCCTTGTCCATCACCAAGTCCTGGAGCTTGCTCAAACTCACATCAATCGAGTGCATGATGCCATCCAACCATCTCATCCTCTGTCATCCCCTTCTCCTCCCACCTTCAATCTTTCCCAGCATCAGAGTCTTTTCACATGAGTCAGCTCTTTGCATCAGGTGGCCAAAGGACTGCAGTTTCAGCTTCAACATCAGTCCTTCCAATGAACACCCAGGACTGATGTCCTTTAGGATGGACCGGTTGGATCTCCTTGCAGTCCAAGGGTCTCTCAAGAGTCTAGCTCCCCCCGGAAGCAGGGTGAGCCCTCTCGTGTTCTTGCTGCCGTGCTTGGTTCTTAGACATCCTTGGCGGGAATGCCAGGCCACGGACACATGGCCTCTAAAGGCATCTCGAAATGCCACAGAAGCAATGAGTCAAGCAGCAAAAATCTGGGAACATGAGTGCCCTAAAGTGGCCTCTCCAGCCACGCTGGATTCAAGCTACACGTTCAGAAGCTCCTGACACTCCCGTGCCTAGCTTCTCCGTCTCCCGAGCCAGATGGTGAAACCTACAGATACACTCTGTTTGCTGCCTGGTGACAGTCCTGACATCCCATTGGAGGGAAGACTGGAAAGGCAGGTGTCTGATGCTTGGAAAACACACCCCTGTTTTCTTAGCAGGTGACTTTCTTAACTTGGGCTTCCCCGGTAGCTCAGCAGTAAAGAGTCTGCCTGCAGTGGAGGAGACCTGGGTTCAATCCCTGGGTCGGGAAGATTCCCCTGGAGAAGGGCATGGCGGCCCACTCCAGTATCCTTGGGTGGAGAATCCTCATGGACAGAGGAGCCCGGTGGGCTACAGTCGGCGGGCTGCAGTCCGTGCAGTCCGTGGGGTCGGACACGACTGAGTGACTTCACCCTTTTCTTCACTTGAAGAAATCCTCCACCTGTAAGATGTTTTTGTTATATTCTTGAGACAGAAATCCGCCAGATTGGGGAATTATTTGTATTTCTTATTGACTGCGCTGGGTCTTCGTTGCTAAGGCCACTCTCTGCTTGCAGAGCATGGGCTCAATAGTTTGTCCTTGGAATCTTCCCGAAGCTGGGATCGAACTGATGTCCCCTGGCATGACCAGGTAGATTCTGAACCACTGGACCACCAGGGAAGCCTGGTGGAATCTTTCTTAAACACGATGCACTCTCTATACTTGGGGGGGATCAGTTCAGTTCAGTTCAGTCGCTCAGTCATGTCTGACTCTTTGCGACCCCTTAGACTGAAGCACACCAGGCCTCCCTGTCCATCACCAACTCCCAGAGTTTACTCAAACTCACATCCATTGAGTGGGTGATGCCATCCAACCATCTCATCCTCTGTCATCCCCTTCTTCTCCCGCCTTCAATCTTTCCCAGCATCAGGGTCTTTTCCAGTGAGTCAGCTGTTCCCATCAGGTGGCCAAAGGATTGGAGCTTCAGCTTCAACATCGGTCCTTCTAATGAACACTCAGGACTAATCTCCTTTAGGACAGACTGGTTTGGGCGGATAGGGCTGATTAATTTGCACTGGACCACAGTGGACATCAGCCTCCATCTCTGAGCGTCTAGAACAAGGTCTTCCCGTCATATCTCTTCTCCCAGACGTCCATCCCTGACCTCCATGACACTCGGGAGGAGGAGTTGGTCTTCTTTGTAGCAACCCATTTGGTTCTGGAAGGATCCCATCTGGCGAAACTCTGTCTTCTTTCCCTGAAATTTTTTTTTGTTTTTTGTTTTTTGGTTTTTTTTGCGCCTCAGGAGATGAGTTCCATTTAAACCACGGAAACATTGTAAAAATACCCCAGGAGTCCTAGATGCAAAAGTAAAGAAACAAAAAAGTTTAGGGTTAAATAGGAAGAACATAAAAAGATTACTCAGATAGCTTCTGAGAAGCTTTCATAAATTGTGCAGCATGGTGATAACGGTCAACAAGCTGGTGAGTGTTTCGGGGAAGCCTGCAGGAAGCGAAACCCATTGCATGCATCACACGAGCCAGCGTTTCAGCCTGTGAAGTCCCTCAAGACTTCAGGGTCCCCACAGGCACTTTGTAACCCACACACTTCCTGGAGGGGACCCTCTTAGCCCTCCGTCCCACCTGCTAGCTGAAGATCTCCTGGCCTGGAGGGTCTAAGGGGACAAAGCTTTGAACCAAGCAAACAAAGAGTTGCAGGAACAAACTTTACTCTTTCCCAGAGTTGCAGAGTGGCTGGGCTTTCTTCTCTCTTACCCCCACCTGTTTCTTGTTCCCCTAGTGTTACTATGAGTCAGCAAAGAGGAAAGGTCCGAGGATTCTGCAGGAACACTCCCAATAGGTTGTTGTTCAGTCGCCACATCGTGTCTGACTCTGTGACCCTGTGGACTGCAGCACGCCAGGCCTCCCTGTCCATCACCAACTCCCATAGTCCACCCAAACCCATGTCCATTGAGTCGATGATGCCATCCAACCATCTCGTCCTCTGTCGTCCCCTTCTCTTCCTGCCCTCAATCTTTCTCAGCGTCAGAGTCTTTTCCAGTGAGTCAGGTCTTTGCATCAGGTCCAAACTATTGGAGCTTCAGCATCAACCCTTATTCACTGGATAAGCTATGTAGCTTCCTGGGTGGTTCAGTGGTAAAACATCGGCCTGCCATGCTAGAGACCCAGGTTCGAACCCTGGGTTGAGCAGATCCCCTGGAGAAGGGAGTGGCAACCCACTCCAGTATTCTTGCCTGGAGAGTCCCATGGACAGAGGAGCCTGGTGGGCTACAGTCTGTGGGGTCACAAAGAGTTAGACATGACTGAGCGTAACACCTCACCTCACCTCAGGCTACGTGAGCAAAAAAGGCAACATCTCTGCTATTCTTTCTACTCAGAAACCTTTATTTGATTTGAGGGTGTGCTGCTGAGAGCAAAGGACTCTGGAGATCCTTGGGATAAGAAAGACACACAGAGTCAACCAATTGAAGGTCAGGCAGATGGGGTTTTGTATGGCTTGGTTTGGCCCCAGGCTCTCCACTACGCCGAGGCCTGCACCGGCTGGGTGTCTCCGCACACAGAGTCACTTCTCATAAGGATCTGAAGGTGCAGGGGGAGTGTCAGCCAAGGACAGCTGCCAAAAAGAGCTGACTTCCAGGGCTGCGGAGAAATTGCAAGACAGGCGTCAAAGGACCCGAGTCACTCCCATTAACCCATGCCTGCCAAGGAGGAGGCTAGGTAATGAAACATCCAGCGGGAAGATTTCTAAGGGCCCTGCTAAGGAAGATGCATAGAAACTCAGCCACGTGCATCGCCAGCAGAGAACCACCGGGGCAAGAAGAGCACTAATGCACCCCCGTGAGCATCGCCAGACAGGCCATTACTGAGTCTCTGGAGTGGGGGAGGGGAGGTTGTGCTTCACACAGGCACGTAAGGATGCTGATGTTTCTATTATTATTATTATTATTATTATTATTATTATTATTATTATTATTGGGCTTCCCTGATAGCTCAGTTGGTAAAGAATCTGCCTGCAATGCAGGAGACCTCAGTTCAGTTCCTGGGTGGGGATGATCCCCTGGAGAAGGGATAGGCTATCCACTCGTATTCACGTATACTCCACGGGGTCGCAAAGAGTCAGACACTAATGAGCAACTTGCACTTCCATTTATTTTGACTGGAGGCTAATTACTTTACAGTATTGTGGTGGTTTTTGCCATACAGCGACATGAATCAGCCACACGTGTATGTGTCTCCCCCCCCGCCCACCTCCTTCCCTACCTTATCCCTCTGGGTTGTCCCAGAGCACCAGCTTTGAGCGCCCTGCTTCATGCATCGCACTTGCCCTGGTGATCTATTTCACATATGGTAATAGACGTGTTTCAATGCTGTGCTCTCAGATCATGCCACCCTCGCCTTCTCCCACAGAGTCCAAAAGTCTGTTCTTTACATCTGTGTCTCTTTTGCCGTCTTGCGTACAGGATCGTTTCCGGACGCCGACCTCTTGCATCTGAGGGCTGGGCCGTCTGCCAGCATCTGCATTTTACAGCCTAACAGGAGGGGTGAGCATGCGTGGGACTGTCAGCTGGGGGTTCCCAGAGCCCGGAGTATAGCAGCCATGGTATTAGTCACTCAGTCGTGTCCGACTCTTCGCAACCCCATGGACCAGAGCCCACCAGGCTCCTCTCTGTCCATGGGATTCCCCAGGCAGGAACGCTGGCTGCTGCTGCTGCTGCTAAGTCGCTTCAGTCGTGTCCGACTCTGTGCAACCCCATAGACAGCAGCCCACTAGGCTCCTCTGTCCCTGGGATTCTCCAGGCAAGAATACTGGAGTGGGTTGCCATTTCCCTCTCCTGTGCATAAAGGTGAAAGTGAAGTCGCTCAGTTGTGCGCAACTCTTCGCGACCCCATGGACATACATGCTTTCACAGGTGAACGTAAGATTGCCTGGGTTCTTGAAGACCAGACTGCTGTCTTCTGAGCGATTAAAGACAGAACGAACACGGCAAATTCCGTAGATATGGACCGGCTTCCTCGAAATCGATTGTATCTGCCTGTTTCAATCACTCTCCTGTCACTTTTGTAGGAAACAGTTATTGATCACGCTCAATGTAATTGGGCACAAAATGTGTCTCTGTGAAGGCACACTGTTCAAACAGCTCAGAACGATTTTAATGTAATTCATAGTATAGAAGCAACCTCAGATGGGTTTTCTGTGTTCCAGCATGAAATGTTTTGCTCTTAATAGCCATTCTGATTAGCTTTGCTACACATATTTCACTTAATGCTTGTAAATTAGATAAGGTATAGAAATATCTCTTACCTACTTAGAAAGATAGATATAGAAAGGCTTGATCAATATAGAAAGGTTCTTAGCGGAGATTTTCAATTCTTGTTGAAGGAAAATCCTCCACTAGAACTTCTGCACACTCTCTCTTCTCTGTTGGCTTACAGAATGCAAATTCTAGGAGACAGTAGCATTGTTTGGGGTTGTGATATTTTCTCGCTTTCTTTGTCTTATTTCCTAGTAATCAAAGTCCTTGTCAGAGGACACTTCTTTTTCTTCTCAATATTCCCAATTCTGTTGCTCCCTACTAAGGAGAAATGCATAGACTTGTACTCACAGGGCAAAGGTTAACAATTCTGATCACTCCCCCAAAAAGACTACTGTAATTGCTAAAGGCAAATTTTTTTTTTAATTAAGAATTTTTAAAAATCCTCTAAAAACTGCTGCTTTGGAGTAGCTAGAAAATAATTTTCAGGTGACTACTCTTGTCTGCTCACTAGATTAAAATTTTAGACCCCATCTGGATGTTTGTATCAGTCAGCTTTTCCTGCATAACAAGCATTGCCAAAAACTTAATGACTGAAAACAGCCACCATTTACTTTGCTCATGATTCTGTAAGCTGGGGGGAACTCAGTGGCTGGACTCAGTCTTATCTGAGCTCAGTCACAATTCTGTAGTTGGCTTCCACGGGCACTGAAGACTGACTGCTCAGGAGAGGATTTGCCTCTGCCATGCCTGGTCTGCCACCCACTCTGCACCCCCTGCCCCCGCCCAGGCCAACAGACTACACAGACTTCACAGAGGGAAGAGAGGTATAAGGCTCTTGATGTCTATGCCTGGAACTCACACACTGTCCCTGCTATAACATTCTGTTGACCAAAGCAAGTTACAAGGCCAGGCCAGATTCAAAAGGAAGGGAAATAGATGTAACCTACTGATGGGGGTCATAGCAGGATCATATTGCAAACGGGCATGCATGCAAGTAACCAGTGAGGGATCGTGGCCGGTTCTTACAATCTGCAGTAGTATTTGTTTCTGTTTTCCTAATCACATTCTCTTATGTGGGATTCTTTGAAAATTTAAGAAAGAATAGGCCAAAAGAGTTGAAAATCAGACATCTCCATTGGATTCTCCTTCGACACAAGCCCCGAATAGAATATCCTGAATGGACATTGGTTTTAAACTTTGAGAAGTCTGGCTACATACCTGTCCTCAAAATATTACCTTGAACATCATCAGATTCTTAAATTGCTCCCAAAGCTGCCTTTTTTTCTTGCTTGGTAAAATAATTCTCTGTCTCCTATAGCAGTGGAAGATCACATATAATCATTGTAGAGATAGAGCTGTTCAGTTCAGTTCAGTTCAGTTCTGCACTCAGTCGTGTCGGACTTTTTGCGACCCCATGGTCTGCAGCATGCCAGGCCTCCCTGTCCATCACCAACTCCCGGAGTTTACTCAAACTCATATCCATCGAGTTGGTGATGCCATCCAACCATCTCATCCTCTGTCGCCCCCTTCTCCTCCTGCCTTCAATCCTTCCCAGCATCAGGGTCTTTTCCAATGAGTCAGCTCTTTGCATCAGGTGGCCAAAGGATTGGAGTTTCAACTTCAACATCAGTCCTTCCAATGAATGTCCAGGACTGAGTTCCTTTAGGAGGATCTGGTTGGATCTCCTTGCAGTCATGGCAATGGAAAAAAAATGTTGATTTGATATATAAAGTCTACATAGTTAAAGATCACGGATGTTGAACGCAACAACTTCATTATTTTTGCATTTCATTCAAAATGCAAAGGATGGTGGGGGAAGAGAGGCAAGCCAACTTTATTAAGTAGGGGGAAAAAAAGCAGGAGGAGAAAATCATTAATGTCTTTTTCACAAGTTGGAGGCATTAACCAAGGATGATGAAGAAGGGACTCCACAGGGTTGTGCCTGGTGAAAACCCTGCTGCTGTCAGGACTAAAGATGACCCGTGGCCCAGAGCCTGTTTCCTTTCTCCCACCGCCCCACCCCCACCACTTCTCAGGGTCATGGGGCCACTGTCCACACGTGGGTGGTATGATTTCCTGAAACATCATGGGGGCTGGGAAGCATCACCAAAGTATTTCATTGCATTTGTTTACGTTGATGGCACATTTCCAAGGATAAAAATAACCCATTCCTTCTCACTCCCCGATACCTTTGGTGTTAAAATAAGAAGAAATGCTTTGCGGGATGGGGGTGGACAATGAGACATTGCAGAAGGTATCTTGATGGCATAAGCCATCTGAAAGTGAAGTCACTCAGTCATGTCCGACCCTTTGGGAGAGTCTACAGCCCATACTGCCAGGCTCCTCCGCCCATGGGGTTTTTCCAGGCAAGAATCCTGGAGTGGTTTGCCATTTCCTTCTCCAGGGGATCTTCCCCACCCAGGGATCGAACCCGGGTCTCCCACACTGCAGGCAGAACTCTTTATCAGCTGAGCCACCAGGGAAGCTGGGCCATCTGGTTGACCAAAAATATCTGAAGGAAAGCCAGATACAGTGAAGAAATGACATCGTGAACCTCTGAGCCACTACCTATCTCCTCCTTTTCCTTTTAATTAATTTAATAAATTATTTATTGAGCCCGTAAAGTGAGAAGGGCATTGGGCTTGTGGGGGAAGCCCAGAGATGAATAAAACATGGCTCTTCTTCTTGAGGAGAGTATAACTTATCAGGAAAGAGAGGCACTCATTCAATAACAGTAACCCAAGGTTGAAATGAATAGCGTCCGTCCTCATTACTTGTGGACTCTCAATAAGAGTTATTTATTGAAATCAATAGTCCTGGTGCTTTCACAGTCATTCAAAGACACATACTCAATGGTGAAAAATGTTTGGTTGTTTGACAAGCGTGTTGCCAGCTGAGGTTTCTTCACAGCCCATTTAGTGCCACTGTTCTTGTTTTTTGTTTGTTTTTTGCCTATTGGTGCTTTTTACTGATGGTATCACCGTTTAAAATAACCCACAAATGCAGAAGCGCTGTTTGATGTCCTAAGCCTGAGAAGGCTGTGGAGTGCCTTCTGGAGAAAAGCTAACACACTCCACATGTGCGTTAGCTGAACGTCTTCCATGCATGGGTTATGGTGCCGGCCACGAGCTCCGTGTGAACGAAATCAGTAGCAGTTATTAAATACGGTGATTGTGAACAGGGCTCATGCATAAAAGAAGCATATGTACTGATCCGTTGATGGAATATTGTAGCAGAGACTCACAGGAACCCAACTCTGTCTCCTAGGAGCAGTGGTTCAGTGTCCACTCATTCAGAGTTCCTGGTGACTTTGGAGTTTCCATCACTACTGCAAAAAATAAGAATCAACCATGTTTGATAAATCAATGAGCTCAATGAAGGATGTGTGTCACACAGGGAAGGTACAATGGTTGGTATGTTCAGAGCCAACTTCTAGTTGAAGGAAACCCGGAAGAGTTCGTTGGAGGAGGAAGTATACTTGCCGAGCTTTTTCAGACTGAGCCAGTTGTGGATTGAAAGGAAAGTTGCCGATGCAGGCCCCGCAGAGTGGAACAGCGTGGGCAAAATCATAGGCCTGGAAAACCCTGGTATACGTCCTGCTTACAAGCACAAGTTCCAAGGTCAGAGCCTCCGAGGCTAAATGCCATCCTGTGACTTTGGCTAAGTTACTCAGTTTCCAGTAAAGAGGGTTGACGATAGCATGTCTCTCCTAAGGTTGCTGCGAGGGTGAAAATCTGTGACACCTTCCTCGGGGCCCCGTGTGTGTTGAATATCTATGACTGGTCAGCTGTCACGGCTCGCACTGTTTCCATCACGCGAGCATGCTGAGTCGCTTCACTCGTGTCCGACTCTTTGCGATGCTAAGGACCGTAGCTCCCCTGTCCGTGGGACTGGAGCCGTGAGGTCAGTGGATTTTCACTCGGCTCAGCCATGAGCTGTATGAGGCAAAGCTGTGGGGAGCAGAGCTGGAAATACAGGTTGCAGGCTGGTCCTCGAGAACCTTGCATTCTTGATGAGAAAGCAGAGTTTTCACCCCTTACTACGGGGGAAGGTTTCTGAACCGGGACCAGATGACATTCGGGATGTTCTGTAGCCTGAGGCTGCCAGTGAGCAGGATGAAAGACAGGAAGGGACACAGATGTGGACTGAGAGACCAATGAGAAGATGAGCCCAAGGGGAAAGAGGGTTCTAGGAGGAAACAGGCAGAGTTCAGAGTTCATGAGAGCTGGAAAAAAAAAATCAGCTCAAAAGAGGAAAACGTTATTCATAGGGCGCCAATACTGTCTCACTTCTTCATTTGGTGCCAGTTTCATGAAAGCATTTACATGGTGAAAATTTCAGGGAGCTTAAAATATCACATCTGCTCTTTTCTGTATGAATATTGGCTACTACGGCTGCTGCTGCTAAGTCGCTTCGGTCGTGTCCGACTCTGTGCGACCCCACAGACGGCAGCCCACCAGGCTCCGCCGTCCCTGGGATTCTCCAGGCGAGAACACTGGAGTGGGTTGCCATTTCCTTCTCCAATGCATGAAAGTGAAATGTGAAAGTGAAGTCACTGAGTGAAGATTGGCTGAGATGGAGCTAAAAAGTGATTTAAAGACGTCAGGCGGGATGGCGAGTTGGAGGATGGATCCATTTTAGTAAACAAGGCGAGAAAGGAGGAGAGTTGGGTGGGGGAGATACAATTCAGTTTCGTGCCTGGGAAGTCTGAGACACTTCCAAAGTAGGGGTGATTTTGATGGGAAGCCGATATCCCCATGGTACCAAAGGGCACAATCTGAAACTTCCCATCCCAGAGTCATCCCTTTTCTGTTGTTAAAAAATAAATCTAGGCTTTATTTCCCAGCAGTCGTTCCCAGCTGGGAAGGATTGAAGGCGAGAGAAGGGGACGACAGAGGATGAGATGGTTGGATGGCATCAGCCACTCGATGGACGTAAGTTTGGATGGAGTCCAGGAGTTGGTGATGGAGAGGGAGGCCTGGCGTGCTGCATTCCCTGGGGTCACAAAGAGTCGGACACGACTGAGTGACTGAACTGAACTGAACTGATTGCATTGATTTAAAAAAGAGTTGTGTTTTTTTTTCCTGCACTCAGCCTTTGTTATCGCACACAGGCGCTCCTTATTTGCAGCAAGTGGGGGCTACTCTCTAGCTGTGGTTCGTGGGCTTCTCATTGCAGTGGTTCCTCTTTGTCACCAAGCACAGGCTTTTAGGCGCCGGGGCTTCGGTCTTTGAAGCTCACCGGCTTAGTTGCTCCGCCGCCTGTGGGATCTTCCCTGACCTGGGATGGAACCTGGGTCCCTTGCATCGGCAGGCAGATTCTTAGCCACTGGACCACCAGGGAAGTCCCAGAATCGAGAATCTGAAGCAGGGCTAGAGTTCCTTGGATTCTTAAGTGAAGCACATGAAAAGGGAGGGGGAGGGAGTGAGGAAGGAAAGAAGGGAAGGAGAAAGGGATGAAGGAAGGGTAGGAAACGGGAGAAGCCTGGCCTGTGTAGTGATGTGTAGGGTTCAGTTCAGTTCAGTTCAGTCGCTCAGTCGTGTCCGACTCTTTGCGACCCCATGAATCACAGCACACCAAGCCACCCTGTCCATCACCAACTCCTGGAGTTTGCTCAAACTCATGGCCATCGAGTCGGTGATGCCATCCAACCATCTCATCCTCTGCCGTCCCCTTCTCCTCCTGCCTTCAATCTTTCCCAGCATCAGGGTCTTTTCAAATGAGTCATGTTCGCATGAGGTGGCCAAAGTCTTGGAGTTTCAGCTTCAACATCAGTCCTTCCAATGAACACCCAGGACTGATCTCCTTTAGGATGGACTGGTTGGATCTCCTTGCAGTCCAAGGGACTCTCAAGAGTCTTCTCCAACACCACAGTTCCAAAGCATCAATTCTTTGGCACTCAGCTTTCTTTACAGTCCAACTCTCACATCCATACATGACTACTGGAAAAACCATAGCCTTGACTAGACAGGCCTTTGTTGACAAAGTAATTTTTGCTTTTTAATATGCTGCCTAGGTTAGTCATAACTTTTCTTCCAAGGAATAAGCATCTTTTAATTTCATGGCTGCAGTCACCATCTGCAGTGATTTCATTGACAATTAAGCTGACATTGCTGTCTTCTCACAGCTAAAGAGAAGGTGCCGGGGTACACATTTCTGAGCCCTGTAAAGACCTGGCTTCCAGTTTTTCCTGTAAAGCAGGAGTGTACCACAGCCTGACTAACATTCTAATAGAACTCTAAAAAGCTTTGTCAGCATCTTAGTTTTCCTTGAAACACCACTTCTCCAATGGGGAGTAAACAGGTGCCAACAGAGAAGGTCTCACGAGTCTTCCTTCCTCCTCTGTTAATCCACTTCTTTTTACTTTGGGAAATAGGCTGGGGTGGGGCGGGGCTTAAAATCAACAAGGTGAAATTCCGTGTCTCGTGAAAGCAAGCCTCCGTTTCTGCTTGCAAGTGCCAAAGTGAATAATGGAAGATGGCAGCTGTGACTCGCCTCCCTGTGAAACTGTGTGAGCCGATTAAATCGCAGGGGGCACCCCGGGCATTTATTTCATTAAAAACAATTAAGCATATACATTTTGTCTGCTCAAAGTTAATGATTCCACCTTTGACAAGGCTGCGTGCAGGGTACTTCCTGAGTTTCAAAGCAAGGTTACTAAGCAGAAGTGAGTGACAAGTCTTAGAATTTGGGTAACTGCCAAAGAGACCAAGGGCAAAAGCATGACTTAAAAGAGTCGATTACCTGCAGCACTTATATATATATATATATATTTTTTTTTTTCTCCCTATTGGAGACATTACCTTTGAGGTCCCAATACTTATCAGCTCACACCATGAAGCTACCAAAGTGAACTGCCCACCAGCATACCCATGTGGCACTTGGGTGTAAGCCTGGGAACCACTCCTAAAACAGCTCTAGGGCAGCAACGCCAAGATGAACAATTAATCAGGGGAAACTCTTCCCTTGTGGCTCAGACGGTAAAGAACCTGCCTGCAATGCAGGAGACCTGGGTTCGATCCCTGGATCTGGACAATCCCCTGGAGGAGGGTGTGGCAACGCACTCCAGTATTCTTACCTGGAGAATCCCATGGACAGAGGAACCTGGCGGGCTGCAGTCCATGGGGTCACAAAGAGTCAGACACAACTGAGTTACTAATACCATGAAGCAGAAGAAAAACCATCAATTTCTGACATCACTTTCTCTAGTGGTCAAGGGGCTCATGCCACTGGGGCACCTGTCTTTGATTTTTATGATCTCACCCCCCTAAAAAGATAGCATCTGCTCTAACCTTGAAAAGTATTTACAATATCATATGTTCTCAAGGAGTCAGAACATACCTCAGTCAAGCTTAAGCATTCCAAAAGCTGATTTCATAAAAGAAGTGAGTGATGAGGAACAGCAAATCTTCAGGACATCATTGAAAGTGCCACTTCCAAGGAATCATCACAACGTCGCAATTATTCACCCTGGGGAAGGGCATGGCAACCTACTCCAGTGTTTTTGCCTAGAGAATCCCACAGACAGGGGAGCCTGGCAAGCTACAGTCCATGGGGTCTCAAAGAGTCAGACGTGACTTAGCGACAAACAGATTAACAATAAAATGCAAAAAAATAAAACAAATGTTGTGATAATTTGTGGTAGGTAACAAAGGGACTCATCCATACACACACTTGTTTCTCTTGTGGCTATATAATATTTTGAATTAAAATGTAGATATATATTTAATTAATATAAACATAAATATTTTGCTTAAAAGTTGTTTTTTAAAAAAAGAATTCCCCTTCCAGAGTGTGCCTGCGTGCTGTTGATTCAGTTGAGTCCAACTCTTTGCCGTCCCCTGGACTATAGCCCGCCAGGTTCCTCTGTCCCTGGGATTCTCCAGGCAAGAAAACTGGAGTGACTTGCCATGCCCCCCTTCAGGGGATCTTCCCGACCCAGGGATAGAACCCAGGTCTCCTGCATTGCGGGCGGATTCTTTACCACTGAGCCACCTGGGAAGCCCTCCAGACTGTATACCCGGGCCATTGGACAGAAATCAGTCCTAAAGGCCTTGTTCTAATGCAAAGAAAGATGAAGTCAGACCAGCACACAGCACTGCCTTCAGGACGGACAAGGAATGAAATATTTTTGTGTGTGTGTTGCTCTTCCCGAAAGGTAGGGTCCAGCTGCTTGCCACCCAAAAGTCAACCAACAGGCTGAGTTGGTGGAAAGCTGGCTTTATTTCAGATGTCGGCAACGGGCAGGGAGGGCAGACATCACTCCAAAGGTCAACTCTCCCCACTGACAGTCAGTGGGGAAGAGCTTTTATCAACAGAGGGTAGGGGACTCAATGCAGAAACAGCTCAGTTAGCTCTGACAGTCTTCTCCAAATTGGTCTGACCGGTGTAACATTGATTGTTTTAGAAACACACGATGGCCAGATGGCATCACGGACTCGATGGGCGTGAGTTTGTGCAAGCTCCAGGAGTTGGTGATGGACAGGGAGCCCTGGCGTGCTGCGGTCCATGCGGTCACCACGAGCTGGACACGACTGAGCGACTGAGCTGAAGTGAGTCTTCTGCAGTTTCAGGGTCAGTTCGTTTCCGTTTCTTTGAGGCCAGTTCTCAGAGTCGTGGCAGCTTATGTTGTAGGTGCAATCTAGTCATCATGGAGTTAACTTCTCCTATTGGGGGTTTCAGTATCTGTAAGACGCCTCACAGGGCATGGCTCAGAATGTTATCTACAGCCCTTGAGAAAGAATGCAAAGTCCTTGCCTATGTTTCATGATCAGGTTAAACTTGATGATTTAATTTATTAATTATCACACCCCACTCCAGTGCTCTTGCCTGGAAAATCCCATGGACAGAGGAGCCTGGTGGGCTGCAGTCCATGGGGTCGCTAAGAGTCAGACATGACTGAGCGAGTTCATTTCACTTCACTCATGTACAGTACATTATTATAACTTGGTCTCCGTTAACTGTTGTCCTTTCTTTTTGCATGTTCTCGCTTCTCTGATTAAGCTTATTCCTTGACCAAAGTTTTCCACAGATAAAAAGGCAGGCAGAGGACAGGAGGGAGGTGGGTAAGGACCATAGGGGTTTAATTCCATCTGCAAAAATCCCCTCACAGCTAGGTTTTAGTGTGTGACTGAATCACTCAGAGGTGTGTGTATCCCAGGGATAAGGAACTCCAGGGGTCTTAGAATCCTGCCTACCACAACCTCTAATACGAAAACGGTGATTTCCTGCACTAGAAAATCACCGCCGTCCCAAGGAATCATTCATTCATTCATTCTGCCTATACCAACAGAACACACAAGATCCCCTTCACCTGGGAGTGAAGTGAAAGTCACTCAGTCGTGTGCGACTCTTTGTAACCCCGTGGCCTATACAGTCCATGGAATTCTCCAGGCCAGAACACTGGAGTGGGTAGCCTTTCCCTTCTCCAGGGGATCTTCCCAACTCAGGGATCGAACCCAGTTCTCTTGCACTGCAGGCGGATTCTTTAGTAGCTGAGCCACAAGGGAAGCCCTAGATGCCTTAAGTAATAGTCATTGACCTAATGCTTTTGAGAAGTAAGTTAATCCATTCAACAAACATTTATTGAGCCTCAGTCGCTTCAGTCGTGTCTGACTCTTTGCGACCCCACAGACTGTAGCCTACCAGGCTCCTCTCTCCATAGGATTTTCCAGGCACTAGTACTGGAGTGGATTGCCATTTCCTTCTCCAGAGGATCTTCCCGACCCAAGGATCGAACCCGGGTCTCCCACATTGTAGACAGAGGCTTTAGCATCTGAGCCACCAGGGAAGGCCTTCAATGAAGTGAAGGACAGATTAAAATGGAATAGGGAACCTGAAAAGCTTATTTGCAGGCAAAGCAAACAAGTGAATCAGAACTATCTCTGAGTGTGGGAAGTACGTCCCGCAGACGAGGAAATAGTATGTAGGAAGGGAGCTGTTGGCCACTCGTCTTGTAGCTTGGGAGACAACCTGAAGAAGAAGGTATTCTGGAGGAAGTCATCATGTTTCCCACTGGAGACACTCTCCAAAGTGTTGTAACTCTGTGACTAACTAGGGCTTTGAGACCTTCTGTGTCTTCAGCCACAGATAACCTTTCAAGGTTCCCTGTCTGTTTCATATTGGCCACCAGCCACCTAGCAGCCAGCATGCGAGTCCTTTCATCCGCTCCCGAGGCCTCATCTGTGCCCCTGCAGAAGTGTGCTGTCAGAGTTGGTCAAGAGGACAGGGCATCCGAGTTTACACTTCAGCGGGAGAACAGACCAGTCCATCCTAAAGGAACTCAACCCTGAATATTCACTGGAAGGACTGATGCCGAAGGTGAAGCTCCAATACTTTGGCTGCCTGATGAGTCGATTCTTTGGAAAAGACCCTGATGCTGGGAAAGATTGACGGCAGGAGGAGAAGGGGACGGCAGAGGATGAGATGGTTGGATCACTGACTCAATGGATATGCGTTTGAGCAAACTGTGGGAGACAGGGAAGGACAGGGAAGCCTGGCGTGCTGCAGTCCATGGGGTCACAAAGAGTCAGACACGACTGAGCAGCTGAACAGAACAGACTGAGTGCAGGGTGATGTCTCCAGTCCTCGGGAAAGGCTGTACATTAATCGTGTATTGTTGCATAATAAGTCCTTCCCTAATCCAGTGATGTAAAACAGTCATAAACATTCATTACATGTCAGAGTTCCTTCGGGTCAGGAATCCAGACAGGGCACAGAAGGGACAGCTTGTCCTGGATTCACGGTGTTTGGCCTTCTGCGGGAAGACTTAGAGCCAGGAGACCACAGTACCTAAAGAGTGGAGGCTGGAGGGGCCCCTCCACACAGTGTCTCAGTTCCTCTCCACGTGATGTCCTCACAGTCCCTCTGCACAGGACAGCTTGAGCTTCCTCACATGGCGTCTGTGTCCCCTTAGAGGGAGCGACCCAAGACTCCAAAGAGGACCCCAACAGGACAGCTTGAGCCTCCTCACATTGCAGCTGGCTCCCCTAGAGTGAGCGACCCAAGACACCAAAGGGGACCCCAACAGGACAGCTTGAGCTTCCTCACATGGCAGCTGTCTCCCCTAGAGTGAGCGACCCAAGACTCCAAAGTAGACCCTGACTGGACAGCTTGAGCTTCCTCACAATGTGGCGGCTGGCTCCCCTAGAGTGAGCGACCCAAGACACCAAAGAGGACCCTGACAGGACAGCTTGAGCTTCCTCACATGGCAGCTGTCTCCCCTAGAGTGAGCAACTCAATATTCCAAAGGGGACCCCGACAGGACAGCTTGAGCTTCCTCACAACATGGCAGCTGTCTCCCCTAATGTGAGTGACCGAAGACTCCAAAGGGGACCCCGACAAGAGAGCTTGAGCTTCCTCACATGGCAGCTGGCTCCCCTAGAGTGAGCGACCCAAGACACCAAAGAGGACCCTGACAGGACAGCTTGAGCTTCCTCACAATGTGGCGGCTGGCTCCCCTAGAGTGAGCGACCCAAGACTCCAAAGGGGACCCCGACAGGACAGCTTGAGCTTCCTCACATGGCAGCTGTCTCCCCTAGAGTGAGCGACCCAAGACTCCAAAGGGGACCCCGACAGGACAGCTTGAGCTTCCTCACATGGCAGCTGTCTCCCCTAGAGTGAGGGACCCAAGACTCCAAAGAGGACCCCGGAATGTTTGTCGTGACGCAGCCCTCCAAAGTCACACACCGTCGCTTTCTCAGTATTCTTTTGGCCACGGAAGGCAGCCATATCAACAAGGGAGGAGGTGAGGCAAGGGTGTGAACCCCAGGAGGCGAGGATCCTCAGTGACTGTCTTGAGTCTTGCTACCGCAGGCAGCCCAAGACTGCAGACAGTGGGGTGCAGTGGCAGGCTGTGGTGGGCACAGGACAGTGCTGTGACAGGCTGGGTCACGTAGGCTCTTGGGCCACACCATTGGGGTTCGTGTCCCAACCTGCCACTCTCTGGTCTTATGCAAATTCCTTAATCCCTTTGTGATTCCCAAACACAGAGGAGCCTGGCAGCTACAGTCCACGGGGTAGCAAAGAGTCGGACATGACTGAGTAAATAACAGTTTCATTTGGGGGGGCTTCCCTGGTTGCTCAGACAGTAGAGAATCCACCTGCCAAGGCTGGAGTCACAGGAGATGTGAGTTCAATCCCCGAATCGGGAAGACACCCCCTGGAGAAGGAAATGGCAGCCTACTCCAGTATTCCTGCCTGGAGAATCCCACGGACAGAGAGGAGCCGGGCGGGCTACAGTAGTCCATGGGGTCACAGAGAATCAGACACGACTGGGCACGCACGCGCGCACAATAGTGGGAAAATGCCGCCTCTGTTTCACCTCCTCCCCACTGTCTGGCAATCTGTGACTTGTTTTTTCTGTTTGTTTGTTTTGAACCTTTACTGGAGTCAAGGGCTCCCTTTTGCCTCCCACAAGAGGAATGAGTCACGGGGAACAGTTCCGAAGAGGGATGAAGGGATGGGGCAGGTTGTCACAGGCCGGCAGGCGGGGGAGAGCTGCTAAAAACGTAGGACAGTTTCTTTGAAGCTGGTGGAGCCCTGAGGCAAGCTGGGCTCTCTATGAACACAAAGGTCCCGTTCATATGACTGCCAGGCCCTCCACCTAAGTACAGGGCCAGATATCTCCACCTCGGCGTGCAGGTGGCCATCACTGATGCCGCAGACACCATCAGAACAGCCCAGGGGTGCCAAGGTGCAAAGCCTGGAAACACGGGGAGCCTCTGACCTCACCCTCAGGAAGGACAGCAGAGGTGGGAGGCTTTAGGGGAGACTTGGACAGAGAGGGAAGAGAGAGATACGGCAAGAGGAAGAGAGGGTAAGACTTCAGTGCGGAAGAGGGACTTCTCCGGTGGTTCCGTCGCTAAGAAGCCACACTCCCGATGCAGGGGGTCCGAGTTCGATCCCTGGTCAGAGAACTAGATCCCACATGCAAGAGCGAAAAGAGCTTGCGTGCTGCAGTGAAGATCTGGAAGGCTACAACGGAGACCTGGAGCAGCCAAATAAATAAATAAGTTCATTAAAAAAAAAAAAAAAAAAAAAACAAGATTAGGTGGAAAAGAGATTGGGTCAGAAGAAAAAGGGGAAAGAAGAAGCACATGAGAGTTAAAAATAAAGGAATCACTCCAGTGGGGAGAAAGGATAACACGGGAAGTGGGGAGGGTTAGGGTGGACTGTGTTTGGAATCCAGAGGACAAAAAGCATAACCGTGTAGAGATCAGATGGGATTTTGAGTCCTACAGACTTTCTCAACTAGTCCTGAAAGGAGGAGGGGGAAAAAAAAAAAAAAGATAATAGAGACAGCATTGAACCTAAACATTCATGTGGAAATTGGCATGTTCCCATGGGTCTCAGGCATGGGAACTGGCCTTTGTGAGCTCTTCCTGGAATATCTGCCTGACTTCTGAACCTGAAGAACAAAAGACCTAGGTTTTAGAAAGGGATCGTGGGTGCATCTTAATGAGGCCGATTGTATCAGCCTGGGTTCTTAGTGGTGAACCGCAGGCCTTCACTCTGGCTAGTTTAAACAGAAAATGAATTTATTAGGGAACAGTAAGTAGTTCACAGACTCTCCAAGAGGATGCCCCAGACGCGGAGCCGACAAGGTCAGAAGTACTAGCGAAACATCACACCACGGCTCCCGTCCAGACTAGAGGGGTGTCAGACCTGGAAGTCATAGCACCACGGCTGGACCATGAATAAGAAAGGGAGAGCTGGACTTCCCTGGATGCCCACAGTGTTGAACAATCCTCCTGCCAGTGCAGAGGAAACAGGTTTGATCCCTGGTCGAGGAAGATCCCACTCGCCGCAGGCCAACTAGGCCTGTGCACCATAGCTGCTGAGCCTACGTGCCCTGGAGCCGATGCCTCGACGACAAGCCTGACCCCACAGCTAGAGGCAGCCCCCACTTCCGGCAGCTTTGTCACACACAGCAACTAAGACCCAGCTCAGCCAAAAAATAATAATTATTTCAAAGGAGAGTTTGCCTGGATGCAAGGAAGGAACCCATTTTTCAGGCAAGGGATGGTGCCTTTGAGATGCATGTCAAAGTCCATCCTCACTTCCTTCGGCAGTGGAGTTCTCAACCTGGGTGATTTTACCCACTGGGGACATCAGGCCCTGCCTGGAGGTCTTTAATCATCATGATCGGGGTGGCGGACGCCACTGGCACCTGGCTCCCGAAAGCAGTCCTCAGCACACAGCTCTGGGAGCCAGAGTATAAATACCCCAGCCCCCTCCTCCTGTACAAGGAGAGCTTCTGAGCTATACCAGCTCCCTCAGGGCCCCGGGGAAATGGGGCTTCCTCTGCCCGAGGCGCTTACACGCACGGGCTGGGCGAGGCTCCCTTCATTGTCTGCCTTCACTTCCCTTTCTCATTTCCTCAGTCTGCCAAGCTGCCTCCCAGATTTGCTCACACATCAGCCTGTTGCCTGCACTCAGACCCTGTCTCGGGGTCTGCTTTGCAGAAACCCAGATCTAGATAGTTATCCGACGTGGAGCCCAACTGTAGGCACGAAGAGGACTTTTCGTTGTTGTTCAGTTGCGAAGTTTCGTTCCAGTCTTTGAGACCTCGTGGACTGCAGCACGCCAGGCCTCCCCGTCTTTCACCATCTCCTGAAGCTTTCTCAAACTCACGTCCATTGTTTCAGTGATGACACCCAACCATCTCATCCTCTGTCATCCCCTTCTCCCGCCTTCAATCTTTTCCAGCATCAGGGTCTTTTACAATGAGTAGGCCCTTTGCATCAGGTGGCCAAAGTATTGGAACTTCAGCTTTAGCATCCGTCCTTCCAATAAATAGTCACTGTTGATTTCCTTTAGGATTGACTGGTTTGATTTCCTCGCTGTCCAAGAGACTCTCAAGAGTCTTCTCCAGCGCCACAGTTTGAAAGCATCGGTTCTTTAGCACTTGACCTTCTCTATGGTCCAATTCTTACATCTGTATGTAACGACTGGAAAAACATAGACGAAGACTTGGGCCAACTAAAATGTGTAAATAACGACGATGCAGCCAGACAGAGCTTGGACTTGGTAGCTGGTGGTCATGGGAGTTCACAGACTGTTGTTGGCCACGGTCTAAAGAGGAGATACAGTTCTAAGAAGCACCTAGGGACCCTTGATGGTGAAATTCAGGCCCCAAAGTAGATATAATTCAGTTCAGTTCAGTCATTCAGTCATGTCTGACTCTTTGCGACCCCATGGACTGCAGGACACCAGGCTTCCCTGTCCATCACCCACTCCAGAAGCTTGCTCAAACTGATGTCCGTCGAGTCGGTGATGCCATCCAACCATCTCATCCTCTGTCATCCCCTGTGAAAAGGCAAAAAAAAGATATAACTAAGCGTTTTTTTTTTTTCTATTTGATTCATAAGTGTAATATGTGAAAGCCAGATCAATTGCTCTACAACTCAGAAATCCGACCCTTCAGAAAATAATATCTCTGTGGAAAAAAAGAGTGATGAAAATAGGGAACTCAGAGGACACCACATCACAGTCTCAATTACCTGACTAACTGGATCACACTTCTCAAGCAGAAAAGATTAAATATTGATTCTCAGTGGGGGCAGGGTGGGCACAATCTTTTTTCTCCTTCTCTGTTCCTGTGTCTGCATCACTGTGCCTGTAGAGAAGGAATATTCACACCCCGCTACATGAGTGTCCATTACAGGTTTTTTAGGATAAATGACTTTCGGAAGAACTATTTTACTGAGATTATTACCTGTTAATCGTCCTTGGGAAGAAAAGTTATGAGCAACCTAGATAGTATATTCAAAAGTAGAGACGTTACTTTGCCGACTAAGGTCTGTCTAGTCAACGCTCTGGTTTTTCCAGTGGTCATGTATGGATGTGAGAGTTGGACTGTGAAGAAGGCTGAGCGCTGAAGAATTGATGCTTTTGAACTGCGGTGTTGGAGAAGACTCTTGAGAGTCCCTTCGACTGCAAGGAAATCCAACCAGTCCATTCTGAATGAGATCAACCCTGGGATTTCTTTGGAAGGAATGATGCTAAAGCTGAAACTCCAGTACTTTGGCCACCTCATGGGAAAAGTTGACTCATTGGAAAAGACTTTGATTCTGGGAGGGATTGGGGGCAGGAGGAGAAGGGGACGACAGAGGATGAGATGGCTGGATGGCATCACCGACTCGATGGACATGGGTCTGGATGAACTCCAGGAGTTGGTGATGGACAGGGAGGTCTGGCGTGCTGTGATTCATGGGGTCGAAAAGAGTCGGACATGACTGAGCAACTGAACTGAACTGAACTGAATCGTCACTGAAAAACAAAAAAACATTGCCTTGCCCCTGAAGAGAAAATATCTTTCTGTAAGTACAAGTGAAATTTGAATGTCAGATTACTGTTGTTCCGTCGCTCAGTCGTGTCCGACTCTTTGCGACCCCATGGACTGCAGCACTCCAGGCTTCGCTGTCCTTCACCATCTCCCAGAGCTTGCTCAAACCCATGTCCATTGAGTTGGTGATGCCATCCAACCATCTCATCCACTGTCGTCCCCTTCTCCTCCCGCCTTCTATCTTTCCCAGCGTCAGGGTTTTTCCAGAGTCAGTTCTTTGCATCAGGTGACCAAAGTATTGGAGTTTCAGTTTCAACATCAGTCTTTCCAATGAATATTCAGGACTGAGTTCCTTTAGGGTGGACTGGTTGGATCTCCTTGCAGTCCAAGGGACTCTCAAGAGTCTTCTCCAACACCACAGTTCCAAAGCATCAGTTCTTCAGTACTCAGCTTTCCTTATGGTCCAACTCTCATATCCATACTCTCTTCCAAGGAACAAGATTCTTAGCTGTTGGCATTAAAACTTAATACACATGTGCAAGGTTGAAATGACTCTGTTACTATCTCTCCTAGTCTTGGATAGATTTCTATTTTAACATAATTTACTTCTAATTAAAAGACCTGTTAATTACTTACTCCTTGGAAGGAAAGTTATGAACCACCTAGATAGCACATTGAAAAGCAGAGACATTACTTTGCCAACAAAGGTCCGTCTAGTCAAGGCTATGGTTTTTCCAGTGGTCATGTATGGATGTGAGAGTTGGACTGTGAAGAAAGCTGAGCACCGAAGAATTGATGCTTTTGAACTGTGGTGTTGGAGAAGACTCTTAAGAGTCCCCTGGACTGCAAGGAGATCCAACCAGTCCATCCTAAAGGAGATCAGCCCTGGGTGTTCTTTGGAAGGAATGATGCTAAAGCTGAAACTCCAGTACTTTGGCCACCTCATGCGAAGAGTTGACTTATTGGAAAAGACTCTGATGCTGGGAGGGATTGGGGGCAGGAGGAAAAGGGGACAACAGAGGATGAGATGGCTGGATGGTATCACCGACTCAATGGACATGAGTTTGAGTGAGCTCCAGAAGTTGGTGATGGACAGGGAGGCCTGGCATGCTGTGATTCATGGGATCGCCAAGAGTCGGACACGACTGAGCAACTAAACTGAACTGAACTGAATGATGGGAAAGTCAGTATTACATATAATAGGCAAATGATAAAAAGAAACCAGCTAGATGTTAAAAGGTGCTTACATCTGCTTCTAATTGTCCTTTTCTTCTAAGCATTCCGTTAGATAATTTGTGTTTCTAACAAAGAAACATCACAATTTCCTTCTTACTGTGACTTCTTAAAACCTGAAATCAGCAATGATGGTTCATCTCAACCATTTTATTCTGTCTGTTCTTCTTGGTTATGTGATGATCAAAGCAGAATCCACCAAAAAAAATGCACAGTGGATTGCTCTTTTTCTGTTGTAGCGTTGTCTTAAGCTTCTTGCAGCCCTGTTTGGAAAAGAGCCTGACGCTGGGAAAGACTGAAGGCGGGAGGAGAAGGGGACAACAGAGGATGAGATGGTTGGATGGCATCACTGACTCAGTGGATATGAACTTGGCCAAACTCCGGGCTATGGTGAAGGACAGAGAAGCCTGGCGTGCTGCAGTCCTCGGGGTTGCAAAGAGTCAGAGACAGCCTGGAGACTAAACAGCATTCTTGTTAGCTTTGGGCTTGCATTTTCTTTGAAAACCTTGCATATTTTCAAAACTACGTCAAGCTTGCCTTTCTGCTACTTTAGTGCCGGAGAGGACAAACCGGCTAGCTTTTACTGTCAGGAGGATCTGCAGCCCTACTCCACAGAAGAAGCAAACTGAGAAGGGAGCCCTTTTCAAGCTGGGAAGTGTGGGGCTGTGGAAGGCGGTGGAATGAACCCGCTTCTGCCGATTGGTCATGCCTGTTTTGGATCCCCACAACATTAGCCCTTCTTCAGATATTACAACTGCTGATGGCACGCGTGGCTAACTCGGTCTTTGCAAGCAGGAAGATAACTGCTCCGCAACGCTGAGCCCAGCAAGGCCAGAAGAAGCACCTGCCTGAGCCCAATGCAGATTGCTGGCCCAAGAACCGTGAGCAAGATTAACAGTGCCTTTTTTAAGCCATTAAATTTCACAGCCGTTGATCAAAACAGCAAAAGCTAACATACAAATACCTCAGAGTTTTTTTTTAACTCTAATAAGGATTCAAGAGTGAGGGTCTGAAAATTATTCAAATACAGCAATATTTTCAATGGTGGAAAAAAATCTCATCTTTAAGCATCATTTTTTTAAAAAATTAAATGACTGTAGAGTAGAAAGCAAAGAATGCCACCAAATATCACCACCTAAAATATGGTCACAGATTTTTTGCGATTAAACTGTTCCATAGTGAAAGTGTCGGTCACTCGGTCCTATCTGACTCTTTGTGACCCTGTGGACTGTAGCCCACCAGGCTCCTCTGTCCATGGGATTCTCCAGGCAAAAAATACTAGGGTAGAATACCATGCCCTTCTCCAAGGGATCTTCCCGACCCAGGGATCGAACCCAGGTCTCCCACAGTGCAGGCAGATTTCTTTACCATCTGAACCACCAAATTTGTTGGCTCAGGAAAGCCCCAAAATTGTTCCATAGACCGAACCATAAAAAAAAAAAGCAGGTATTTACACACATTATCTTTTCTTAAGTTTTTTTTTTTTAGCTATAGTGGGTGTTCCTTGCTGTGCAAGGCTTTCTCTAGTTGTGGTGAGTGGGGGATATTCTTCTTTGTGATGTGTGGGCTTCTCATAGGAAAGACTTCTCTTGTTGCGGAGAATGGGCTCTAGGGCTCGCAAGCTCCAGTGGTTCCAGCACATGGGTTCCTGGGACCTGGAATCGACCCACTGTCCCTTGCGTCACAAGGCAGATTCTTAACCGCTGGACCACCAGGGAAGCTCCCCACCCCCTGCATATGCCATCTTGTTATTTACAAGCAGCAAGGTGACTTTTATTTTACATTTTGAAGGCTGAAGTCTAGTTTTCACGGACCGACGTGCATAAGTCTAAATGTTCTGTTTGGTCAGTTTGGGTGATACACATGCCTGTGTAACTCAAGCCACTATCAAAATATTAAAATTTCCATCATCAGGTAATTTCCTGTCACTCTTCCTAGTTAATCCTCTCTCTGCCCAGAAGCAACCACTGATCTGCCTTCTGTCACTAAAAATTAGATTTGTCTCTCATAGGATGTCCCAAATCATTTAGTACGTACTCTTTCGTGACCGGCTTCTTTCACTCAGCAAAATGTTTCGGAAATTTATCCTTATACGTTGTGGCATGTATAGATCGTTCTTTCCTTTTTAGGGCCGAGCAGTATTCCATTCTATGGACGTGTGTACATGCTCAGTTCTGTCCGACTCTTTGCAACCCCATGGACTCTTTGCAACCCTGCCAGGCTCCTCTGTCCATGGGATATCCGCAGGCAAGACTCCTGGAGTGGGTTGCCAGTTCCTCCTCCAGGGGATCTTCCCGGCCCAGGGATTGAACCTGTGTCTCTGTCTTTTCCTGCACTGGCAGGTGGCTTCTTTACCACTTCACCCCTTGGGAGGCATTCTAAAGCAAGGTCATTGCTCAATTAGCTGTTTTCCTAGTGAAAGATGCCTGGATTGTTTCCAGTTTTTGGTGCCTATAAATAAATCAACTCAAACATTCTTGCACCAGGGTGATGTAGACATAGTCTGGTTTCTCTTATGTAACTACCTGTGTGTGAAAGTGCTGGGCATAGAATGGATGTGTGCTGAATTTCTTACAAACCTCTGATTGGTTTTCCAAAGCAGCTGAGTTATGTTCGATGCCCACCATCAGTGTGTGAGAATTCTGGTGGCTCCTCATCCTTGCCCTTCTTCCACGTGGAACATGACATGAGCTGTTCTATGATACGGTATTTCCTTCTTTCTTTCTTTTTTCCAGCTGTGCAGCGTGTTAGATCTTAGTTCCCCAAAACAAAAAGTGAGAACATTAGTTCCTCAGTCACCTCCAACTCTTTGCGACCCCAAGCCCACCAGGCTCCTCTGTCCATGGGATTCTTTAGACAAGAATACTGCAGTGGGTTGCCATACCCTGCCTGAGGGGATCTTCCCAACCCAGGAATCGAACTCGGGTCCCCTGCATTGTAGGCAGATTCTTTACCCTCTGAGCCTCCAGGGATCAAATCTACACCCCTTGCATTGAAAGCGCAGATTCTTAACACCTGGACCATTGGAGAAGCCCCTAGGACGGGTATTTCATTGCAGGCCCAAAGACTTCTTTTTAAAAGTTTCCTTTGCATGCAAAGGTTGAAGAACACTTGTTTCACTGAACAATAACTGGTTTTGGATAACCAACTGGCATCATAGAGGCAGCTTGTTCAACACTGCGGAAAAAGAGTAAATCGGAAGCAATAGGAATCTAATTCTTAACAATCATCCATCCAACAACATTGCGGTTTAAAGTGAAAGTGAAAGTCGCTCAGTCGTGTCCAACCCTTTGCGACCCCATGGACTAGACAGTCCATGGAAATCTCCGGGCCACAATACTGGAGTGGGTAGCCGTTCCCGTCTCCAAGGGATCTTCCCAGCCCAGGGATCAAACCAGGTCTCCCACATTGCAGGCAGACACTTTACCAGCAGTTTTCAATGGTTACGTCTCGAACCAGAGCCCCTTACCTCAGTACAAATGGCTTCTAAGGACCCTCATCGTAAGGATGAGAGCCACTGGGACATGTGAGGATACTGGGTACACAGAAATAAGAACGCGACGGAGAGGACTGAAGGCTAGAAACCAGCTCAGTGCTAACCAGGATGAAACGCGTGTCACGTCCCTTAATCACCATTGTCAGTCTTGAGCTTGTCATGTGTGATGCTTGGAATTTAATGTGTTCAAATACCTAACTTTGTGCTGAGACCTGAGTGTAGTAAGATCATGAGCAGGGCAGACATTCCCCCTGCCTGCGTGGAAGATACTATTAATATTTAGTGGGAAACTCACCAAATAGAAAGGATCTTCCCCGATAGCTCAGTTGGTTAAGACTGCTTGCAACGAAAGAGATTCCAGTTTGATTCCTGGGTCAGGAAGATCCACTTGGAGAAGGGATAGGCTACCCCGCTCCAGGATTCTTGGGCTTCCCTGGTGGCTCAGCTGGTTAAGAATCCGCCTGCAACGCGGGAGACCTGGGTTCGATCCCTGGGTTGGGAAGATCCCCTGGAGAAGGGAACAGCTACCCACTCCAGTATTGTGACCCGGAGAATTCCGTGGACTGTCTAGTCCGTGGGGTCGCAAAGGGTCGGACACGACTGAGCGGCTCACAGTTTCACGACAGTTCAGTGAGGGCTGTGATCTCAAAGCCCGTCAGAGGCGTATGTCTAGGGCTTGAGGGTTTTACAGGGAGAGTCTGGGAGGGTCAACTGGTTAAACATGTGACAAGGCAGGAGGGCTGTAGTCAGAGATGTGAGCACACAGGACAAGTGAGAGCGTGTGGTGGGAAAGACCACGGCGGGCAGAGGTGAAGCAGAAGAGGGAGCCAGCAGGAAGCCATTCTTTTGAGTTGATGAAGGAACACGCGTGGGCATGGAAGATGGCACAGCCACAGTGGGAACACGTTCATTCGTGGTGCCTCAGTCACTTAAACTTACAATTCAATACCTTAAACAGAAGATTCTCCAGACTTCCCAGTGGTTAACACTCTGTGTTTCCAATACAGGGTATGTGGGCTCGGTTCCCTGGGGTAGGGGGTGGGGGGTGGGGTGCTTGGCCAAAAATTACATATTTTTAAATTTCTCATGTGATCCAGCAATTCTCCCCCTGGGTATGTACCCAAAGAACTGAACATCCGTGAAGTTCAGTTGATTTTAGTCGCTCCGTCGTGTCTGAATCTTTGCAACCCCATGGATCACGGCACGCCAGGCTTCCCTGCCCATCACCAACTCCTGGAGTTTACACAAACTCACGTCCATTGAGTCGGTGATGCCATCCAACCATCTCATCCTCTGTCGTCCCCTTCTCCTCCTGCCCTCAATCTTTCCCAGCATCAGGGTCTTTTCAAATGAGTCAGCTCTTCGCATGAGGTGGCCAAAGGATTGGAATTTCAGCTTCAACATCAGTCCTTCCAATAAATATTCAGGACTGATCTCCTTTAGGAGGGACTGGTTGGATCTCTTGCAGTCCAAGGGACTCTCAAGAGTCTTCTCCAACATCACAGTTCAAAAGCATCATTTCTTCGGTGCTCAGCTTTCTTTATAGTCCAAATCTCCCATCCATACATACCTACTGGAAAAATGTGAAATACGAATACGTGCACTTTGTACAATAGCCCCAAATTGTAAACAACCCAAAAGTCCCCACAGGTGAATGGATAAATAGAGTGTTGTATTAAAATGAAATATTGTGTATGCCAAATCGCTTCAGTTGTGTCCAACTCTGTGTGACCCTCTGACTGTAGCCCACCAGGCTCCTCTGTCCATGGAATTCTCCAGGCAAGAATACTGGAGTGGGATTCAACGCCCTGCTCCAGAAGATCGTCCCCACCCAGGGATCGAACCCTGGTCTCCTGCATTGCAGGCAAATCCTTTACCATCTGAGCCACCAGGGAAACCCAATGAAATATTATTCCAGGGTAAAAAGAAGTGACGGGCCTTCGCTGGCAGTCTAGTGGCTAAGATGCCACGCTTCCAATGTACAGGGCCCGGGTCTGATCCTTCATCAGGGAACTAAGATCCAACATGCCACACGCTGCAGCCAAAATATTTAAAAGAAAAAAATTTATTTAAAAAAAGGAGTAAAATACTGATCCATGCTGCAGCGTAGATGAAACCTTGAAAACAGTATGCTAAGCCAAAGAAGGCAGCCACAAAACCATACTGTGTGATTCTGCTTACCTGAATGATCCAGGTTTGGCAAACCCATGGAGACACAAAGCAGGGAAGAGACGCTGCTGAGTGGGCTCAGCGCTGCCTTTGAGGGTCATGGAAATGTTCTGGAAACAGAACTGAAAGGTGCACGGCATTGTAAATGAGTGTCGCCAGCGGCCAATGTGTCTGTAATGCACGGGTTAGCACGACTTTTCTCAGAGGGCAGGTGATACCATGGGGTTTGTTTTCAGAAGATCGGTGTGACTGTGACTTTTCTCTTTTCCTAATTGCTCGTCTCTTTGCTTCTTTTGTTGTGGTGGTTGCTGTCCAGCCGCTCAGTTGTGTCCGATTCTTTGGGACCCAATGGGCTGCAGCACGCCAGGCTTCCCTGTCCTTCACGACCTCCTGGAGTTTGTTCAAACTCATGTCCATTGAGTCCGTGAGGCCATCCAACCATCTCATCCCCTGCTGCCCCCTTTGGGGGCTTACTATGGGATCCTACTGGGTGGTACAGATTCTGCGCTGGAAAATATTTCCTTTTTATATACATAGCTCTGTTTGCTCCAAAACACGCTGGCTTTCTGCCTGTGGAGAAGGGGCCCAGGTGCCTATGGAGAGACAAGCATTGACGAGGTCAAAAAGCTAGCCTGCTCCTCCAGCATGCTCCAGGGCCATGCTGAGAGAGGTGGAGCTTTCCCAGCTCCGCAGGTGGGGAAGATCGTAATTTCTGGTTCAAACGACAAGTACAGAGAAAATCGTAGTTTATGTGATAAACTCATCACTGAAAGATAAAGTCGATCTCGGGGAAACAGTAATTATAATGATCAAATCAATCACAGAGCCCTGCTATTTACTACGTGCCAGGCACCACGACTCATGCTTTCAATTTGTGAGTGTGTGTAGCCCGCCCCTACCCACACCCCCTGTCTCCCACTCCCCATCACCACCTTCCCACCCAAGAGCCCAGGTCCTCATCTCAAATATTCAAGGCCCAGAGCCCAGTGAGGGATTTTCGGGGTTCTCGCTTCTTGTCTCAGTTTCTCCTCCCTGCCTCCCCTTAATAAGGTGAGAAGAAATCCTAGTCAACCCTGAGAGTCCATAGGGCAGGCAGCCCTAGCAAAGCTGTCTTAAATTCAGGACAGACAGGTGGCTTCAGTGGGGTTTTAAACCAGAGGTCAGCAAAATTTTTCTGCAAGGGGCCAGAGAATAAATTTGTGTAAACTTTGCTCTCCCTTCAGTCTCTGTCACAACCACTCAACTCTGCCACTGAAGCCGAAAGTAGCCAGAGACTCCATGTTCGTGAACGGGAGTGGGTGTTGCCAATAAAACTTTATTTGTAAAAATGGACGGTGGGCCGGATTGACCCGTGGGCTGTAGTTTGCCAGCCCTTGTGGTAAACCGAGGGTTTTGGGGCATGTTTTGATTTTACTTACCTATAGTTGGCCTGGCATCACTAACTCAATGGAGATGAGTTCAGGTCAACTCCGGGCGTTGGTGATGAACAGGGAGGCCTGGTGTGCTGCAGTCCATGGGGTCGCAATGCAGTCCATGCGGTCGCAAAGAGTCGGACACGACTGAGTGACTGAACTGAACTGATAGTTGGTCTGATCCTCCCCAGGATGGATGAGTGGGCTGCCAGGAAAGGAACCGTGGGCTTCGGCTGAAAGTCAAAATCTCTGCATTCTGCCCCCAACTCCCCCCAGCAAGACTGTGATAGTGACTACCCTTTCGCCATTACATGCTCAGACATTGTTGAGATAATGGCCTAGTTAGAGGCCTCTCGGGGTTCTGTTCCACTCAGCGGTGCATCGCCCTTCCTCCAAGCAAACAGGGAGAAAGAAAAGCCATGCAACAAATTCATTCTTATGTCCCCAGCAATTATGAGGCGAGGACTTGTGAATTATTTAAAAGGGAAGATTAATTATTCAATGAGGGTTCCCAGGATGCATCTGTGGCCTCGTAGTTGGAGACAGGAATGCACACCAGGCTGCCACTTCAGAATTCAGATGCAAGAGAACCAGCGTCTGAACCGGCTGTGCAGGGGGGTCGGGGGAGGTCTGGGGTAAAGGGGGCCACAGAGGCTGCCACGGCCAGAGAGCGATCAGGCACCCGCGGGCCCCACAGTGGACCACGTGCTTCAAAAGAGAAAGGGGGTGCACCTCAAACTTGGACACGCTCTTCAGGAGGATGTCCCTGCCTGCTCACCAACCAAGACTGCCTGAATGCGCCTTCATCTGGTGTCTAGCTTGAGTTTTACTCCGGAGCAGTGGATTCTTGCGGGGGGGGGGGGGGGGAGGAAATGGGATTTTTTTTTTTAAGACAAATGTACTTTAGACATTTTCGTCTATTAACACCGCCAGCTGTGTACTTGCCTGGAAGGACACGCCTTCCACTCCAGGTCAACTCGTCACCAGGTGTGTGAATGAACTAACCTAACAGATCCCCCTGAGGGTTTCCTGCGAGCCAGGATTTTTCCACCAAATAACGTCTGAAAGTGAAAATGAGAGTCGCTCAGTCGTGTTCAACCCTTTGCCACCCCGGGGACTGTTGCCCGCCAGGCTCCTCTGTCCAGGGAATTACTCAAGCAAGAATACTGGAGTCAGTAGCCCATTCCCTTCTCCTGGGGACCTTCCCGACCCAGAGCATGAACTCAAATCTCCTGCGTTGCAGGCAGATTCTTTACGGTCTGAGCCCCCGAAGGAAGCTGTGTATTTGGAACTAACGATAGACGCCCAGGAAGTTGCAAGAGACACAGAGAGTCTCTCGTTTCCATCCCCCATTTTTCCTGAAAAGCAGCATCTTACGTAAGACCATGGCGCATGACCGAAGCCAAGAAGCTGACAAGGCCCAGTCCAGGGGAATCGCCACCACTCCTCATTTGCATTTCACGTTCTTTTGTGCGTTCATGAAATAGATGTGGCATTGCGTGTAATGGTATGACGCTGTACCGCTTCTACATTTGCGTAGCTCTGCCGCCATCAAGACAGCACTCTTCCACAGCCACAAGGGAAATCCCCTGTGTCACCTAATTACTATCACATTCCCCGCCCTTCCTTCCCTGGCCACAGGCAGCCAGGGGCCTGCTGAGGACTGGCTTTGTACACTTTGCATAATTCCCTGGAGACTCATCCAGGTTGTGTGTATCAATAAACAGTGTCTCTCCTTCCCTGGTGGCTCAGCTGGTAAGGAATCTGCCTGCAATGCAGGAAACCCCTTTTCGATTCCAGGGTCTGGAAGATCCCCTGGAGAAGGGATAGGCAACCCACTCCAGTCTTCTTGGGCTTCCCTGGTGGCTCAGCCGGTAAGGAATCTGCCTGTAATGCCGGAGATCTAGGTTCGATCCCTGGGTTGGGAAGATCCCCTAGAGAAGGGAAAGGCTACCACTCCAATGTTCTTGGGCTTCGCTGGTGGCTGAGCTGGTAAAGAATCTGCCTGCAATGTGGGAGACGTGGGTTTGATTCCTGGGTTGGGAAGATCCCCTGCAGAAGGGAAAGGATACCACTCCAGTATACTGGCCTGGAGAATTCCATGGACTGTGTAGTCCATGGGGTCGCAAAGGGTCAGGCAAGACTGTGTGACTTTCACTTCACTGCACATGAAGGATATTCAGACTGATACGTGTTTGGTTATTGTTGCTTAGGGACTAAGTCGTGTCCCACTCTTTTGCCTGGTGGACTATATAGCCCACCAGGCTCCTCTGTCCATGGGGTTTCCAAGGCAAGAATCTGCTTGCAATGTGAGTGATGTGGGTTCGATTCCTGGGTTGGGAAGATCCCCTGGAGGAGGGCATGACAACCCACTCCAGTATTCTTGCCTGGAGAATCCCATGGATAGAGGAGCCTGGTGGGTTACAGTCCACGGGGTCGCAAAGAGTCAGACACACCTTAGCAAATAAACAACAACAACAACATGGGATGAGGAGCTAGGAAAAGAGAATTTCTCTGCAAACGAGTGGCTGTGTAACCCAGCAAGACCATATGGGCCTTTTGTGGACAGACACACCCTCCAGTGTCCTCCAATCTAGCTTCTTTCTAAAGTACCTGACACGCTTCCTGAGCTGTTCTACAGATACTAAAGCCCACCCCCACCCCTACCAGATGAAAGAGCTAGCTAATTGCTGACCTTGAGCCCATAGCCCCTAGGCCTACTGCAGTGTAAGAATTGATAAGGTTGCTCCTGTGACCCCGACCTGTTACCTCACCGTCAGCCAGTCAGAGCACTGTGCATGAGCTGACCACACACCCGACAACCTGCCTCCCTCACCTGGCCTTTAAAGATGCTTTTCTGAGACTCACAGACTTATGGTTTCCCAGCGAGGGGAGGGGACGGGTAGAATGAGGGGTAAGGGATAGTTAGGGAGTTTGGGATGGGTGTGTACACCCTGCTGGAATTAAAAGGAATAACCAGCAAGGACCTGCTGTCCAGCACAGGGTACTCTACTCAATGCTCTGTAATAACCTTATGGTTCCCAGGGGGAAGGATGGGGGAAGGGATAGTCGGGGAGTCTGTGATGGACATGGACACACTGCTGTGTTTAACATGGAGAACCAGCAAGGACCTGCTGTCCAGCACAGGGAACTCTGCTCAATACCCTGTAATAACCTTATGGTCACCAGGGGGGAGGATGGGGGAAGGGATAGTCAGGGAGTTTGGGATGAACATGGACACACTGCTGCATTTAACATGGAGAACCAGCAAGGACCTGCTGTCCAGCACAGGGAACTCTGCTCAGTGTCACGTGGCACCTGGATGGGAGGGGAGTTTGGGGGAGAAGGGATACGTGGATATGCATGGCTGAGTCCCTTTGCTGTCCACCGGAAACTATCAGAGGTGCTCCAATACAAACTAAAATCAATCAATAATCAAAGACGAGCGCTTTCCTGAAACCCATTGGGAAGTGTGGATTTTCGATCACCCGTTGCCCTGGCCTCCTTGCGCGGTGCTCCGCGGTGAATGCTTCACATTTCTTCACTACCGCCCCCGGGTCAGCAGACCACCTTCACTGTCCACAGGCGAGCGGACTCAGGTTTGGTTCTGTAAGAGCTGGTGCTTTGAGAAAGAAAAAAAAAGAGTTTCTAAGAAGTGTCTGTCAGAGGCCCAAGAATTCTAGGAAACAACATGGGCTTTCATCCAGCAGGCTCACGTGGAACAAGGTCTCCTTGAAGACGGGGATCGTGTACAGCCCAATCCCATGTGATTGTCAGCAGCACCTGCTGGAATTTAGTACTGCTCAAGAAAACCCATATTTGTATGGCAAGCAACGTTCCCTTTCTAGTCTCTCCGACTTGGACTTGAATCTGAGACCTGAGGCTTGGTGACGGGACGTGTGTCAAGACTGGCCAGAGAGCTGGGCCCCAGCCCCCGTCTAATGATGTCATATTGACTTGGGTTGTTTTGAAACCAGCTCCTCATTTATGACGAGTTGTTTTTGTTCAGTCGCTCAGTCGTGCCTGACTCTTTACGACCCCATGGACTGCAGCACGCCAGGCCTACCTCTCCATCACCAGCTCCCAGAGCTTGCTCAAACTCATGCCCATTGAGTCGGTGATGCCATCCAACCATCTCATCCTCTGTCGTCCCCTTCTCCTCCTGCCCTCAAGCTTTCCCAGCATCAGGGTCTTTTCTAATGAGTCAGCTCTTCGAATCCGTTGACCAGGGTACTGGAGCTTCAGCTTCAGCATCAGCCCTTCCAATGAATATTCAGGACTGATCTCCTTTAGGAGGGACTGGTTGGATCTCTTTGCCATCCCAGGGACTCTCAAGCGCCTTCTCCAGCACCAGAGTTCAAAAGCATCAAATTCTTTGGTGCTCAGCCTTCTTTACGGCACAACTCTCACATCCGCACACGACTGGTAAAGAAGAAAGCAAGCACTCCGCACAAGGTTAATTTTTCTCTCTGGGTTGCTTGCCTTGTTGGTTTCCATTGCCCGCAGTAGAGACTTGAGCAGTGATTCTTATGCTCCAGGAGAAAGACAACGCTGAGTAAGAAGCCGAGTTTCAACGACTCGCCAGGAGGAGAGAGCATGTCCCACGACCCTGGAAGAGGAGAAAAGAGACCAGCATCTCCCGCCCAGGTCTGCCAAAGGGGCAGTCTGGGCAACGCGGGGCGAGAGCCACACGCCGTATTCTCCACTCGCTCAGCTGAACGCACAGACGCACAGCGAGATCCCTGTTTCCAGAGCCCAACAGGGAAAATCTCATTCCTTTTCAAAGATGCAGAGTGCAAGGATGCTGTGTACACTGCCCCACCTCCCTGACTGTCTGTTGTGCAATCTGAGATGTGCAAACACTTTCCCTGAAGATGTAGCTGGCAGTGGAGGCAGGGTGGTGATGGAGTTAGGTAGAGAACAAGAGCTGCCTTGAACACGTTTTCTGGAGCTGAAAGCAGGAGAGAAAGGAGGCCCCTTAGTGTGTCCTTCCCATCACTCTGTCTATTTTGGGATCCAAACGGACTCCTGTTAAAATATGCATGCCGACGTTTTATTTTTAACGAATGCCAGCCCGAGGATGCATTTGCGTGGTCTCCTCTGTCTCTGAAATCTCGTACCGGTGTCCTGAATCACTGGGCGATGGTGGGGGAAGGAAGATTTTGAGAAGGATGCAGAGATAGGAGGAGCTGAGCTGGGAACTGCAGCCAGGAGGGAGACGGGAAACTTGCTGGCTTTGTGGCCCCAGGGGGCAGACTCCCCAGTAGCCTTTGGGAAGACGACAGGACTGAGCAGAGGAGGTGGAGTGGTGGGGTGGGACTCGCAGAGGATGCCCTCAAAACCACCGGCTTGGGAAACTCATGTGCAAGGAGAGCATATTTTTGAAACTTGCTTCTTTCTGTTGTATGAAGAAAATCATACCATAAAGCCTCAAATTCTGGTGACATTTCTTTCCTATAGGGAAGCTCAGGGCTTCCCTGGTGGCTTAGAGGATAAAGTGTCTGCCCACAATGCGGGAGACCTGGGTTCGATCCCTGGGTAGGGAAGATCCCCTGGAGAAGGAAATGGCACCCCACTCCAGTACTCTTGCCTGGAAAATCCCATGGACGGAGGAGCCTGGTAGGCTATAGTCCATGGGGTCGCAAAGAGTCAGACACGACTGAGCAACTTCACTTCACTTCACTTCACAGGGAGGCTCAGCTGGTGAGGAATCTCTGTGTACTTGAAAAAAACCACTCTTAAACTAACTTCAGTTCAGTCGCTCGGTCGTGTCTGACTCTTTGCTACCTCATGGACTGCAGCACGCCAGGCCTCCCTGTCCATCACCAGCTCCTGGAGTTTGCTCAAACTCATGCCCATCGCTTTGGTGATGCCATCCAACCATCTCATCCTCTGTTGTCCCCTTCTCCTCCCACCTTCAATCTTTCCCAGCATCAGTGTCTTTTCCAGTGAGTCAGCTCTTCGCATCAGGTGGCCAAAGGATTGGAGTTTCAGCTTCACCATCAGTCCTTCAGTGAATATTCAGGACTGATTTCCTTGAGGATGGACTGGTTGGATCTCCTTGCTGCCCAAAGGACTCTCAAGAGTCTTCTCCAACACCACAGTTCAGAACCATCAAACTAGAGCTGGCATGTAATTCAATAAAAAGGACTAAATGTCGATGCCTTACTCTTGTCTCTCCTCACCCCCAAGTAACAGCTTTCCACTGCTGTCTTTCTTCTAGCATTTCTCTCCGTATTTCTATGCATGCATGCTTGCTTGCTCAGAACCTTCAGTCATGTCTGACTCTTTGTGAGCCCATGGACTGCAGCCCACCAGACGCCTCTGTCCATGGGATTCTCCAGGCAAGAATACTGGAGTAGATTGCTATTTCCTCCTCCAGGGCATTTTCCCAACCTCGGGATCAAACCCTCGTCTCTTGCGTCTCTGATTTGGTAGGCGGGTTCTTTCCTACTGGCGCCACCTGGGACATGCTGTTATTTCTTGATTTGTTCATTTCAGTCATTTCATCCATGTCTATGCTGGTACCTGGGGGATTGGGCTGGTCTAACCACCCCAGCTCAACGCCCTCCAGCCCCTCAACTTAGATTCTGTTGATACAGTCTTTATATTGTCCTGGCTTCCTATGTTCTCCACGGATCCAAGTGGCAAGCTGTGATTGCGTTTCCTTCCTAGTTCAGCCCGGAGAATTTTCTGGAACTAATACCTATCTCAGTTGGTCAGTTTTCTAGCGTTGCAGGCCGTTTTTTTTTCCCCAGACTTTCTCCTGTCTGAAGATGCTCCCCCCACCAACCAAGTGTTCAGACGCAGTAAATAATCCAGCTCTGCAGGTTTCCCCATGCATACACCAGCCCCTGCACCCACGTGCTCTGGAAGATGCCGGCGTGTGCTGAAAGCCAGCACGCAGCTCGTCCTGCAGCAGGCCAGCCTCTCGCTTCGTTCGGCTCTTCTCTCCCGGTCTCCTTGTCTGTTTCATTCCTGCTTTACTGCTTTGCGTTTCAGAGACACATTTCTCCAGGAGCTCCCACAGAGAGCACCCACATGAGGTGTGGGACTGTTATCCTCACAGGCGGCGTCAACTACTCATTTCCCCCACCCCTTGGGTCTACCTGAGAGAGACCTGGCTGGGTCAGAAACGTCCTCAGAAAATTCTCTGCTTTCATCCCGGCTGCCTGCCCACTCCACCCTCCCAGCCCTGCCCTGAGGAGCTCTTAGAAACTTGTTCACCCTCATCAGAGATGCCTCTGCAGAACCTTTTTGCCCCTAGAAACAGAACATGTATCCCAAGTCGGTTCAGTTCAGTCACTCAGTCGTGTCCAACTCCTTGTTATTCCATGGACTGCAGCACGCCAGGCCTCCCTGTCCATCACAACTCCCAGGGCTTGCTCAAACTCATGTCCATCGAGTGGGTGATGCCACCCAACCATCTCATCCTCTGTTGTCCCCTTCTCCTCCTGCCCTCAATCTTTCCCAGCATCAGGGTCTTTTCAAATGAGTCAGTTCTTCACATCAGGCGGCCAGAGGATTGGAGTTTCAGCTTCAGCATCAGTCCTTCCAATGAATATTCAGGACTGATTTCCTTTATGATGGACTGGTTGGATCTCCTTGCAGTCCAAGGGCCTCTCAAGAGTCTTCTTCAACACCACCGTTCAAAAGCATTAATTCTTCGGCGCTCAGCCTTCTTTATGGTTCAACTCTCACATCCATACATGACTACTGGAAAAGCCATGGCTTCGACTAGACAGACCTTTGTTGGCAAAGTAATGTCTCTGTTGTTTAACACACTGTCTAGGTTGGTCATAGCTTTTCTTCCAAGGAGCAAGCGTCTTTTAATTTCATGGCTACAGTCACCATCTGCAGTGATTTTGGAGCCCAAGAAAACAAGGTCTCTCACTGTTTCCATTGTTTCCCCATCTGTTTGCCATGAAGTGATGGGACCAGATGCCATGGTCTTAGTTGTCTGAATGTTGAGCTTTAAGCCAACTTTTTCACTCTCCTCTTTCACTTTCATCCAGAGGCTCTTTAGTTCTTCGCTTTCTGCCATAAGGGTGGTGTCATCTGCCTATCTGAGGTTATTGATATGTGCCCCGAGGTTGATGTTTAGAGCTGTGATTTAAAAGGTAAAAAGGAAGAGGTGAAATTAACTTTAAGAATATATTTTCTTTATCCAGTATGTCAAATATGCAATGGTTTCTGCGACTTCCCTGGTGGTCCAGTGGTTAAGACTCTGCTTCAAATACATCGAGTGCAGGTTTGATCCCTGACTGGGGAACTAAGATTCCACCACCCCCCCCCCCCCCGCCCAAAAAAAGGTCATGGTGTTAACCTGTGATCTATATAAAAATGGTCAATGGGAGGCTTTACCTTGGGGAGGTCTTTGAGGTCGGGCGTGTGTATCACACTCTTAGCCCACCGCGTTCAGACCTGACATGTCATGAGCCCCGGCGCTCGCCTGTTTGGGTGAAGAAGAGGGTTTTTTCTGGTTGGAGAGCTGGCCTGCCTTCCTGGTGGGTGGCCATCACACAGCAAGTCACGTCCCTGCCATGGGGGTTTCTCCAAGCCTCTGCCAGAGGGCCCGCCCTTCAAAATACATTCTTAGAATCCTGCGGCATTCTTCAGGTTTGCAACAGTTTCTGTGAAAGATCCAGAAGCTTCTGGAACAAGTGACTCTTCGGTCCTTACTGGGAAAGTCGCTCAGACGTGTCCGACTCTTTGCAACCCCATGGACCGCAGCCTACCAAGGTTCTCCTCTGTCCGTGGACTTCTGCAGGCGACAATACCGGAGCATTTTGCCATTTCTTTCTCCATCGGTCCTCACTGAGGGGTGGGCGAAAAGGAAACCGGGTGTGTGGCTGGCAGAGGGCCACCCCCTGCCCAGTGTGGTTCTCAGGCAGGGTGGGTCTCAGGTGGCAAAAAACATCACGCACATGGCGCTTTCCACTGTTGTAAGTGAAACTGTTAGTTGCTCAGTCGTGTCCGACTCTTTGCGACCCCATGGACTATAATAGCCCGCCAGGCTCCTCTGTCTCTGGGATTTCCCACGCAAGGATACTGGACTGCGTGGCCATTGGCTTCCCCCGGGGATCTTCCCCACCCAGGAATCGAACCTGGGTCTCCTGCCTTGGCAGGCAGTCTCTTCACTGTCTGAGCCTTCAGGGAAGCCCATTCATTCTCCTAACAGCCCTGTCCCCATTCTACAGATGAGAACACTGAGACCCAGAGAGGGTCAGTGAATAGCCCCAGGTGTGTCCACATTCTGAGCTCTTGGCCACTCCTGGTGGTCCCCTTCCTCCCGCACCACCACCCGGGGAGTTCCTGCGGGGTCAGATGGACCAGTGGAAGTGTTTGGGTGTTTCACCATAAAGTGATGTGCTGTGAAATCGGAGCCCGTGGGCTTTGAACTGAATTTTTGCAAAGTGGGTTTAAATCCAGAGCCTAGGCTGCGGTCAGAGCAAGTTCTGACCTTTAAATACTCCCTGGGGCTTCCACTCTGACCCTTTCGCGTTTCACCCTGATTCTGCTTCCCTCACCCACCCTCACAGCTAGAGACAGAGGCCATAGTTCACCAGCCCTGCCTGTAGGAGCTTAGAACAAGAAACTCCTGCTTAAGCACATTCCAACCAAATTAGCCTCCACTCTGTTGCCAACTGTGAACGTTTAGTCTCTGCTCTCCTTTCTGCCTTATTCATCTTTTCTGCTGCTGGAGTTCCCAAAGTGGTTGTGCCTCTCAAATCCCTTGGATATGCCTTGCTAGGAACCGGCAGGCTCACAAGTAAAAAGATCAAAAAAAAATCTGGACTCCACTCATTTGCATCCCGTGATGGTTTTGACAGGAACTGAACCTGAGGGAACCTTCACTCCATGAAGAGAAGGCTGGCTAATCACTTTAACGGAGCAAACATTGCAGGGACTGGGTTAATCTGGTTTTCGGGTCATGGAGCTGAGATGATGGTTTACACATATGTAACAGCACATTTCACACAGGTGTGTGTGCCCGCTAGGTCGTTTGAGTCGTGTCTGATTCTGCCACCCCATGGACTGTAGCCCACCGGGCTCATCTGTCCATGGGGATTCTCCAGGCAAGAATACTTTAGTGGGTTGCCATGCCCTCCTCCAGGGGATCTTCCCCTCCCAGGGATTGAACCCATGTCTCTTACATCTCCTGCATTGGAAGGAGAGTTCTTTACCGCTAGCGCCACCAGGGAAGCCCCATGTTATTTCATCAGTTCAGTTCAGTCGCTCAGTCCTGTCCGACTGTTTGTGACCCCATGAATTGCAGCACGCCAGGCCTCCCTGTCCCTCACCAATCCCCGGAGTTCACCCAAACTGACGTCCATCGAGTTGGTGATGCCATCCAGCCATCTCATCCTCTGTTGTCCCCTTCTCCTCCTGCCCTCAATCCCTCCCAGCATCAGGGTCTTTTCCAATGAGTCAACTCTTCGCATGAGGTGGCCAAAGTACTGGAGTTTCAGCTTCAGCATCAGTTCTTCCAATGAACACCCAGGACTGATCTCATTTAGGATGGACTGGTTGGACCTCCTTGCAGTCCAGGGGACTCTCAAGAGTCTTCTCCAACAGCACAGTTCAAAAGCATCAATTCTTCTGTAGCAATAATAGCTGATTTTTTTTTCCAGAGTGTTGGTTTAGCTATCACGTCCTTAGGTAGTACAAGTGTCTTGCTTTTTGCGGGGCGGGGGGGGGGGGGGGGGCGGTGGGGGGGGGAGTGGGCTTTGTTGTATCTCTGTTTGCCCAGGCGTGGTTTTCTCTGAGCCTGTTGCAGCCACCCGGACCTGGGAATGTATAATTATGATCGCATCTCTTCAAAATCCTACGCGTCTTGCACTCCAACAGTTCTGAGATGTTGGAGCTCTTATGCAACAAGCCAACCCTAGGTGGAGAGCTTCCTGAAAGAGAAAAAAAGCTTTTCTGAATCAACAAGCACAACCAGGCTGCAAATTCCCTAAAGATAACACTGACAGGATAAATAAATATTTCGCATTTGGAAACAGACACACGTGAGATAAAGCCTCCAGTTTGGGGAGACAGTGAACAGTCAGGGACATATATTCTAGTCTGAGAAAAAGAAGCGGAAATGGCAGATCATGCGTAAGCTGTAAGGAGTCCGCATGCTGGCGGCAACGCAATTACCTTTGAGTTAATCGTCGGGAAGATGAAAGAATACAAGAGTGTGGCTTTTGACTTTTAATATGATTTTTCAGTAAAAATTCTGTAGGAATAATTAGCTAATCCGGGACACGCGTCTTCCAAAGTCTATTAAGATATAGCTCTGGTAGATTAATTGGCACCGTTTCCTCCTGCTTCTCTCTTTAACAAAATGAATAAAAATATTTTTCATGCGTGTCATAAATATTAGATAACTTGAAATTGGGTTTTCCCTTATTGCGGGGCTGGTATTTTTAGCACGCATCTGAAAAAAATGTGGCATTGGCTCTTGCAGATCTCTTTCCTGGGTTCTAGCCTGGTAATTAGCCCTTAATTTCACCAGGATTATTTTCCCCAGGCTCTCCCCAAAAAAGTGCATGCTAATTATGAATTATCCTCACTTGTTCATTAAAGCAAGCCCTCAAAGGGCTTCGTTGAGACGACAGTTTATTAACCTGAAACAGGCTCTCCTATGTTCTTCAAATCATTAAGGCCTTCAAAATATTTTACACGCAGAACGTTCCTGGGAATTTACAGCAACCTTGCACGTAAGCTGACTCCCAGTCATTTCACCCTTTGTCCTGACCCATCCTTTCAGAGTGAGTACAGACAGTCCCGTCTGTAACCTCCAGGCTCATGAAATGAACACCTCCCAGCGGGAGATGAGAGCTGTCCTTTTTGGTGGCTCACCGCCCACCCGCCTCTGCCCCCAGATGGCTGAGACGTGGCCCACCTTGGCACACAACACACAATGAGGTGTGGGCAAAGGTGGGGAGCACCCCCTGGCTTGATGACCCCCCCCAAATGCAGAGTACGAGCCCCTTAGAGTGGGGTCCATCCGTCTCCACTGCCTTCCCTGGAGGGTCCACACGGCGGCCTCTCCCACCCTTCCCTTGGTCCCCAGCAATGTCCAAATGAAGGTTCCTCCTGTTGATAGATTTTCAGAAACAGATCACTGGTGATACATGCACGTGGACACACACACAGTGGGATTCTACCCAGCCGTTGAAAAGAATGAAACTTTGCCACTTGCAATGACATGGATAGACTTGCAGGATACTACGCCAAGTGAAATAAGTCAAAGACTGTTTGATATCACTTATGTGTATAACAGAAAAAATAAATATATAAAGCCCATGCAATGCAACCAGGGATGCACCACTTGCCGCAAGTAGAGAAAGCCAAAGCATAGCAACAGAGCCCCAGGCAACCCCAAAAATAACAATTAAAATAAGAATTTAAAACCTGGTCCTCAGGGCCTGTGATTCTGTGACCTCACATGGCAAGAGGGACTCTGCTCAGCTCAGCTCAGTCACTCAGTCGTGTCCAGCTGTTTGCGATCCCATGGACTGCAGCACACCAGGCTTCCCTGTCCATCAACAACTCCCAGAGCCTATTCAAACTCATGTCCATTGAGTCAGTGATGTCATCCAGCCATCTCATCCTCTGTCATCCCCGTCTCCTCCTGCCTTCAATCTTTCCCAGCATCAAGGTCTTTTCCAGTGAGTCAGTTCTTCTCACGAGATGGCCAAAGTATTGCACCTTCAGCTTCAACATCAGTCCTTTCAATGAATATTCAGGACTGATTCCCTTTAGGATGGACTGGTTGGATCTCCTCACAGTCCAGGGGACTCTCAAGAGTCTTCTCCAACACCACAGTTCAAAAGCATCAATTCCTCAGTGCTCAGCTTTCTTTATAGTCCAACTCTCATATCCATACATGACTACTGGAAAAACCAAACTTTGACTAGACAGACCTTTGTTGGCAAAGTAATGTTTCTGCTTCTTAATATGCTATCTAGATTGGTCATAGCTTTTCTTCCAAGGAGTAAGAGTCTTTTAATTTCATGGCTGCAATCACCATCTGCAGTGATTTTGGACACCCCCCCCCCCGCCCCCGCAAAAAATAAAGTCTCTCACTGTTTCCATTGTTTGCCCATCTGTTTGCCATGAAGTGATGGGACCAGGTGCCATGATCTTAGTTTTCTGAATGTTGAGTTTTAAGCCAACTTTTTCACTCTCCTCTTTAGATGTCATCAATTACAGATCTGGAGATGGAGACCTTGTCCTTGGTGGTCTGAGCGGGCCCCTAGAATCCCAAGGATGCTTGTAAGAGGAAGGCAGGAAAGTCAGGAGCAGAAAAGGAGATGTGAGCCTGGAAGCAGAGGTGTGAGTCAGCACGGTGAAGCTGGTCCGCTGCTGGCTTTGAAGACGCAGAGAGGGGCCAGGAGCCAAGGAAAGCAGGTGCCTTCTGGAACCTGGAAGAGACAGAAAAACAAGAGTGTCCCACCCCCGAGCCTGGAGAAGGACCCAGCCCTGCCAACAACCTGTTTCAGACCACTGACCTCTAGCCCAGTGAGAGCTTCAGCATATGTTGCTTTAAAGCTCTTTCAGCTTGTGATAATGATAGCAGCCACGGGCAACCAATGCGGGGAGGATTAACAACCAACAATGGACAATGTGGGAAAGAAAGAACATCAAAGGAGGAGTGGAGGTTATTCCTGCCTCCTACGTACCACCTCTCTCCCCCGGAGGCCACTGGACTGAGGCAGGGCACTCAGGTGGGCATGGAGTCCCAGGAGGGAGGGGGCTCATTGCTTCCCTCAGGCCAGCCCTGGAAACCTGCCTGCTTGTAGCTTTCATCTCTTGGGGTTGGATGTGATAGAACTTCTCGGTCTCCACCTTCTCTCCTCTTTGGGAGGCAAATTCCAGAGAAGTGCTTGTCGCTCAGTCGAGTCCACTCTCTGAAGTTTCCTTGGGATTTTGCAGTGGGAGACAGGAAGCCGAGGGAGAAGTTGGATCTGAGAGCTCTTACTGCTGGATAGGAGGGAACAACCTCGAGCCAACGGGGGAAATGCAAAGAGCGGGTGATTTGATGCCAAGTGAGATGAATGTCAGCTCTGCCGCCAGCGATTCTTTGTTCATCCAGGTGGCTCTTAACATTCCCATGTACACTTAGCACAACTTCTGAGAGGCTCCTTGGGTCAGATGTGCGATCATTCCCCAATCCGTAGGTGTGTGTGAAATAAGAAGCGGTCTCTCGGAAGGCTCTTAGAAATGCCGGGTTATCTGGATGCTCCCAGTGAAATGACGGGGATGCTTAAATGCAGAAGAGGGAGGCAGGAAAACTCCAACCAGAGAAGATCTGACTCTGAAAGAATGCTGAGAAAAGACTCAGTGTTCCTACACCTGGCTCCAGGTGTAGGAAGACACATGGAGCAGAGCTGAGCCAGGCCAGAGTCGAAACACAGCCCGCGAGCTTCGTGAGCCAGAAATAGACAACGGCTGTAGCAGATAAAGCTCGTACGGTACAGCACAGGGTGGAGTGTGCGAGGACCAGCCTCCACTGCACCCTGCACGACAGGGAAGGGCTGGGAATGGATGTGAGGACCACAGGAACCATCGGGAACCACAATGCCCAAACGCGGTGGAAGAAACCTAGAGAATTTGTTTTCACGAGGAGCTACGGAGCAGAGACTTCAGTGCAGCAACGCAGGCTGAACGAGGAGGAGAACGGAGTGTGGCGAGGACTCTGCCCAGGACGGCACGGTGCTGACATGTGGTCCCTTGTCAGCAGAGACTCGGACATACAAGGACGCCCCTGCTTTGACTTGTGAAGGTCTGCAGTCCACCGAGGGCAATGCCCAAGGGAAAGACTAGGACCCCGGTGCCTTGAAGGGCACTGGGGTGACCCCAGGAAGCTGATCCTTTAGGAAGCTGGCTTTTCTCAACCCCCTGTACATCCCTTAATGTCAGGAATCCGGCCTTACAACACTCTGGAGATTCCAGTAAGGGGCACTGTCGTAAGAATGTGCCCTGGGAAATGTGTCCAGCTGTGCGTGTGCCGCACTCCCCTCACCAAGAGTTGTAAGGAAGACAGGAAATACACCTTTACCTGTCAAGGTCAGGTACCTGTCACCTTGTTGGAGTCTCTACAAACTATATGCTGGACCGAGACAACAACAACAACAAAATGGCTTTTCTCATTTTTCTTGGCAGCAGTCTGGCCTCAGTCTTCGCTCGTTCTGTAAGATGAAATCCTGGTGAGGAGTCCGACTTTCTAATATTGTAAATTAGAACCATACAGAGGGCACTTTCGTGGTGGTCTAGTGGGTAAGACTCCCGCTGCAGGGGGCAAGGGTTCATTTCCTGATTTGGAAACTAAGATCCTGCATGCTATATGGTGCAACAAAAAAAAGTTATTATTTTTTTATTTTTAAAATAAAATAAACTAAAGAGAGAGAGAGCTCTCCACAGGAGAGGTACAGGGTCTTAAACAGCGGGACCTAAGTCAGCAGTCAAGGTAGCAGAGGCTTTGCTAGGGAAGCAAGACTAGGCCAGTGGATGACCCAATCAGAGTGGACAGAGGACATTCTAAGGTGGGGGGAAATGGGTGTGAACAGTTCCTGAGAGGAGATGGAGGAAGGTCCCCTCCCCCAGGGGAGAAAAGGACTCATGACCCCACTTTGTCATGACACCTGCTTTGTCCTCTCCAAGAGGTGATGGGGAAAGTAAGCGCTGTACTTAGAATCCAAAAATTATCCTGGGCTACTGGCACATTGTAGCTTTGAAAATGAGTGTGGCTTGCATCCTGCCCCTAGTGAAGTCGATTTAATTCATTGCTGTGTGGCGTGGCCTGGGTTATGGGACTTTTAAAAGCTTTTCTAGTATTTTCAATATGCAGCCCAGATTGAGACTTGCTGATCGAAAGCAGTGGTTCCCCAGTTTTGGCATGCACAAGATATTTGTTAAAACACAGATTTCTTTTCTTCTCTCTTTTCTTTAAAAAATCTTGTGGCTGCACCACGCAGCATGTGGGATCTTAGTTCCCCGACCAGGGATTAAACCCACACTCCCTTGCTGGCAGCATGGAGTCTTAACCACTGGACCACTAATGAAAGTGCCCTAAACACAGATTTCTTGGCCCCACGCCTAGAATTCTCAAGTCAGGAGGTGTGAATGAGGTTGGGCCATTTGTACTTCTCATAATCTGCCAAATGATGCTGATATTGCTCGGGCTTCCCCATAGCTCAGCAGGAAAGAACCTGCCTGCCGATGCAGGAGATGCAGGATGAGGGTTCGATCCCTGGATAAGGAGGATCTCCTGGAGAAGGAAATAGCTACCCACTCCAGTATTCTTGCTTGGGAAATCCCGTGGACAGAGGAGCCTGGTGGTCTATACAGTTCATAGGGTCGCAAAGAGCTGGACAAGACTGAGCAAATGAGGATACATGAATGCTGATGTTGTTGATCCCGGGACCACAGTTTGAGGACCACTAAGTGAAGTGAAATTTGCTCAGTGGTGTCAGACTCTTTGTGACCCCATGGACTATACAATCCATGGAATTCTCCAGGCCAGAATACTGAAGTGGGTAGTCTTTCCCTTCTCCAGAGGATATTCCCAACCCAGGCATTGAACCCAGGTCTCCCGCATTGCAGGCAGATTCTTTACCAGCTAAGCCACAAGAGAGGTGGACTAGCCTGGGTGGTCCTGGTCTCTTCCATTATCTCATTCAAATGACAGACTAGCCTGTTGGTATTGGCCTAATCCGTGGTCTCAGTAAAAAGGCAGAATAGCCCATGTGGGCCTGGCCTAATCAGGGGCAGCAATCAAAAGCAGGTCTAGCCTGGGTGGGCCAAACCTAATCAGTGTGATCATGAAAGGAAGAATAGCCTGTGTGAGCCTGGTCTAATCAGAGATGTCAGTCAAATGGCAGACTAGCTCGGGTGGGCCTGGCCCAATCACTGGTGCCAATCAAAAGGGAGACTAGACAGGGTGGGCCTGGCCTAATCAGTGGTGTCAATCAAAAGGCAGACTAGCCTGGGTGGGCCTGGCCTAATCAGTGGTGTCAAACGAAAGGCAGACTAGCCTGTTGGTACTGCCCTAATCCGTGGTCTAATTCAAATAACAGACTAGCCTGCTGGTTACGGCCTAATCCGTAGTCTCAATCAAATGAAAGACTAGCCTGTTGGTCCTAGCCTAATCCATGGTCTAAATCAAAAGACAGACTAGCCTGGGTGGGCCTGGCCTAATCAGTGGTGTCAATCAAAAGGGAGACTAGCCTGGATGGGCCTGGCCTAATCCGTGGTGTCAATGAAAAGGCAGACTAGCCTGTTGGTACTGCCCTAATCTGTGGTCTCAATCAAATAACAGACTACCCTGCTGGTACTGGCCTAATCCATGGTCTCAATCAAAAGGCAGACTAGCCTCGGTGGGCCTGGCCTAATCAGTGGTGTCACTATGAAAACAGACTAGCCTGCTGGTACTTGCCTAATCCGTGTTTTGAATCAAAAGGCAGACTAGCCTGGGTGGGCTTGGTCTAATCAGGGGTGTCAATCAAATGGCAGACTAACCTGTTGGTACTGGCCTAATCCGTGGTCTAAGTCAAATAACAGACTAGCCTGCTGGTTATGGCCTAATCCGTGGTCTCAATCAAGTGAAAGACTAGCCTGGGTGGGCCTGGCCTAATCACTGCTGTCAATTAAAAGGCAGACTAGCCTCGGTGGGCCTGGCCTAATCAGTGGTGTCACTATGAAAACAGACTAGCCTGCTGGTACTTGCCTAATCCGTGTTTTGAATCAAAAGGCAGACTAGCCTCAGTGGGCCTGGCCTAATCAACAGTGTCAATCAAAAGGCAGATTAGTCCATTGGTACTGGCCTAATCCGTGATCTCAGTCAAATAACAGACTAGCCTGCTGGTACAGGCATAATCCATGGTCTAAATTAAAAGGCGGACTAGCCTGGGTGGGCCAGGCCTAATCAGTGGTGTCAATTGAAAGGCAAACTCTCCAATTGGTACTGGCCTAATCCGTGGTCTCAGTCAAATAACAGAACAGCCTTCTTGTACTGACCTAATCCAAGGTCTCAGTCAAAAGGCAGACTAGGCTGGGTGGGCATGGCCTAATTCGTGGTGTCAATCGAAAGGCAGATTAGCCTGTTGGTACTGGCCTAATCCGTTGTCTTAGTCAAATAACAGACTACCCTGCTGGTACTGGCCTCATCTGGTTTCAATCAAATGGCAGATTAACCTGGGTGGGCCTGGCCTGATCAGTGGCGTCAAACAAAATGAATACTAGACTGGGTGGGCCTGGCCTAATAAGTAGTGTCAATCGAAAGGCTGATGACCCAGTTGCACTGGCCTAATCTGTGGTCTCAGTCAAATAACAGACTATCCTGCTGGTACTGGCCTAATCTGTGTTCTCAACAAAAGGCAGACTAGCCTGGGTGGCTTCGCCTAATCAGTGGCATCAATTAAAATGAAGAGTAGCCTGGGTGGGCATGGGCTAATCAGTGGTGTCCGTTGAAAGGCAGACTAACCTGTTTATACTGGCCATGTCTATCGTCTCAATCAAAAGGCTGACTAGACTTGGTGGGCCTGGCCTAATCAGTGGCATCAGTCGAAAGGAAGACTAGCCTGAGTGGGCCTGGCCTATTCAGTGGGCTAAATCCAGACTAGCCAGACTAGCCAGTTGGTACTGGCCTAACCCGTGGGGTCAGTCAGATAACAGACTATCCTGTTGGTATTTGCCTAATCTGTGTCCTAAATCAAAAGTTAGACTAGCTTGGATGGGCCTGGCCTAATCAGTGGTCTCAGTCAAATAGCAGAATAGCCTGCTGGTCCTGTACTAATCCATGGTCTCAATCAAAGGGCAGACTAGCCTGGGTGGGCCTTGCCTAATCAGTGCGGTCAGTCAAAAGGCAGACTAGCCTGAGTGGGCCTGGTCTAATCAGTGGCATCATTCGAAGGGAAGACTAGCCTGGTTGGCCCTAGCCTAAACAGTGGTGTCAATCGAAAGGAAGACTAGCCTGGGTAGGCCTGCCCTAATCAGTAGCATCAATCGAAAGGATGACGAACCTGGGTGGGCCTAGCCCAATCAGTGGAGTCAATCGAAAGGCAGACTAGCCTACTCAGGTCAGTTCAGTCACTCAGTTGAGTCCAAATCTTTGCGACCCCATGAACTGCAGCACGCCAGGCCTTCCTGTCCATCACCAACTCCCAGAGTTCACTCAAACTCATGTCCATTGAGTCCGTGATCCATCCGGCCATCTCATCCTCTGTGGTCCCCTTCTCCTCCTGCCCCTAATCCCTCCCAGCATTAGAGTCTTTTCCAATGAGTCAATCTTCACATGAGGTGGCCAAAGTACTGGAGTTTCAACTTTAGCATCATTCCTTCCAAAAAACACCCAGGATTGATCTTCTTTAGAATGGACTGGTTGGATCTTCTTGCAGTCCAAGGGACTCTCAAGAGTCTTTTCCAACAGCACAGTTCAAAAGCATCAATTCTTCGGTGCTCAGCTTTCTTCACAGTCCAATTCTCACATCCGTACATAACTCCTGGAAAAACCATAGCCTTGACTAGACGGACCTTAGTTGGCAAAGTAATGTCTCTGCTTTTCAATATGCTATCTAGGTTGGTCATAACTTTTCTTCCAAGGAGTAAGCGTCTTTAAATTTCATGGCTGCAGTCACCATCTGCAGTGATTTTGGAGCCCCAAAAATAAAGTCGAATATAGTTTCCACTGTTTCCCCATCTATTTCCCATGAAGTGATGGGACCAGATGCCATGATCTTCATTTTCTGAATGTTGAGCTTTAAGCCAACTTTTTCACTCTCCTCTTTCACTTTCATCAAGAGACTCTTTAGTCCTCTTGGTGGTGTCATCTGCATATCTGAGGTTATTGATATTTCTCCCGGCAATCTTGATTCCAGCTTGTCCTTCTTCCAGCCCAGCGTTTCTCATGATGTTCTCTGCCTGCAAGTTAAATAAGCAGGGTGACAATATACAGCCCTGATGTACTCCTTTCCCTATTTGGAACCAGTCTGTTGCTCCATGTCCAGTTCTAACTGTTGCTTCCTGACTTGCATATAGGTTTCTCAAGAGGCAAGTCAAGTGGTCTGGTATTCCCATCTCTTTCAGAATTTTCCACAGTTTATTGTGATCCACACAGCCAAAGGCTTTGGTATAGTCAAGAAAGCAGAAATAGATGTTTTTCTGGAACTCTCTTGCTTTTTCCATGATCTAGCGGATGTTGGCAGTTTGATCTCTAGTTCCTCTGCCTTTCCTAAAACCAGCTTGAACATCTAGAAGTTCACAGTTCACGTATTACTGAAACCTGGCTTGGAGAATTTTGAGCATTACTTTACTAGCATGTGAGATAAGTGCAATTGCACAGTAGCCTATTGGTGCTTGCCGAATCCATGGTCTGAGTCAAAGAACAGACTAGCCTTCTGATACTGGTCTAATCCATGGTCTCAATCAAAAAGCAGACTAGCCTGGGTGGGCCTGGCCTAATCAGTGGTGTCAATGAAAATGCAGATTAGCCTGGGTGGGCCTAACCTAATCAGTGTGATCATGAAAGGAAGAATAGCCTGTGTGAGCCTGGTCTAATCACAGATGTCAGTCAAATGGCAGACTAGCTCAGGTGGGCCTGGCCCAATCAGTGGTGTCAATCAAAAGGGAGACAAGACAGGGTGGGCCTGGCCTAATCGGTGGTGTCAATCAAGAGGCAGACTAGCCTGGGTGGGCCTGGCCTAATCAGTGGTGTCAATGAAAAGGGAGACTAGCCTGGGTGGGCCTGGCCTAATCAGTGGTGTCAATGAAAAGGGAGACTAGCCTGGGTGGGCCTGGCCTAATCAGTGGTGTCAATGAAAAGGGAGACTAGCCTGGGTGGGCCTGGCCTAATCAGTGGTGTCAATCAAAAGGGAAACTAGCCTGGGTGGGCCTGGCCCAATCAGTGGTGTCAATGAAAAGGCAGACGAGCCTGTTGGTACTGCCCTAATCTGTGGTCTCAATCAAATAACAGACTACCCTGCTGGTACTGGCCTAATCCATGGTCTCAATCAAAAGGCAGACTAGTCTGAGTGGGCCTGGCCTAATCAGTGGTGTTAACCAAAATGCAGACTAGCCTGGTGGGTCTGGCTTAATCAGTGGCATCAATGGGAAAGAAGACTAGCTGGCTGGGTCTAGCCTAATCAGTGGTGTCAATAAATAGGCAGACTAGCCTGGGTGGCCTGGCCTAATCAGTGGTGTAAATTGAAAGGCAGACTTGCCTGCTGGTACTGGCCTAATCTGTGCTCTCAATCAAAGGGAAGACTAGCCTGGGTGGGCCTGGCCTAGTCAGTGGAGTCAATTGAAACGCAGACTAGCCTATTGGTACTGGCCAAATATGTGATCTGAGTCAAATAACAGAGTAGCCTGCTGGTACTGGCCTAATTGTGGTCTCAATCAAAAGGCAGACTAGCCTGGGTGGGCCTGGCCTAATCAGTGGTGTCGAGCAAAAGGAAGACTAGCCTGTTCCTATTGGCCTAGTCCGTGGTCTCAATCGAAAGGATGACTAGACTGGGTGGGCCACTAATCAGTGGTGTCAGTCAAAAGGAAGACTAGCTTTTCGGTACAGGCTCAATCCGTGGTCTCAGTCCAATAACATACTAGCTTGTTGGTACTGGCTTAATCAGTGGTGTCAATCAAAACGAAGTCTAGCCTGGGTGGGCCTGGCCTAATCAGTGGTGTCAATTGAAAGGAAGATTAGCCTGTTGGTACTGGCCTAATCCGTGGTCTCAGTCAAATAACAGACTAGCCTGCAGGTACAGGCATAATCTGTGGTCTAAATCAAAAGGCAGACTGACCTGGGTGGGCTTGACTTAATCAGTGGTGTCAATTGAAAGGGAAACTCTCCAACTGATACTGGCCTAATCCATGTCTCAGTCAAGTAACAGACTAGTCTTCTCGTACTGGCCTAATCCATGGTCTCAATCAAAAGGCAATCTAGGCTGAGTGGGCCTGGCCTAATCAGTGGCGTCAATCGAAAGGAAGATTAGCCTGGGTGGGTCTGGCTTGATCAGTGGTGTTAATCGAAAGGCAGACTACCCTGTTGTTAGTGGCCTAAACTGTGGTCTCAGTCAAATAACATGCTAGACTACTGGTACTGGCCTAATTCATGGTCTCAATCAAAAGGCAAACTATCCTGGGTGGGTCTGGACTAATCAGTGGTATCAATCGAAATGCAGACTATCCTCAGTGGGTCTGGCTTAATCAGTAGTGTCAATCTATAATCAGACTAGCCTCGGTGGGCCTGGACTAATCAGTGGAGTCATTTGAAAGGCAGACAACCTATTGGTACTGGCCTAATCCGTGGTCTCAATCAAAAGCAGACTAGCCTCTGTGGGCCTGGCTTAATCAGTTGCATCAATCGAAATGAAGACTAGCCTGGGTGGGTCTGGCCTAATCAGGGGTATCAATCAATAGGCAGACTATGCTGGTTGGGCCTGGCCTAATCAGTGGGCTCAATACAAAGGTAGATAACTGACTAACCTGTTATCAGTCAGATAACAGAGTAACCTGCAGGTACTGGCCTAATCCGTGGTCTAATTCGAAAGGTAGACTAGCTGGGGTAGGCCTGGCCTAATCAGTGGTGTCAATCAAAAGAAGACTGGCTGGGGTGGGCCTGCCCTAATCAGTGTTGTGAATCGAAATGCAGACTAGCCCGGGTGGACTTGGCCTAATCAGAGGTGTCAATATTAAGGCAGAGTAGACTTGGTGGGCCCAGCCTAATTAAGGCTTCAATTGAAAGGAAGACTAGCCTGGGTGGGCCTGGCCTAATCAGTGGTGTGAATTGAAAGACAGACTAGCCAGTTGGTACAAGCTTAATCTGTGATCTCAGTCAAATAACAGATGAGCCTGCTGGTACTGTCCTAATCCGTGGTCTCTATCAAATGGCAGATGAGTCAGGGTGGGCCTGGCCTAATCAGTGGTGTCAATCAAAAGGGAGACTAGCCGGGGTGGGCCTGGCCTAATCAGTGGCATTGATCTAAAAGAAAACTAGCCTGGGTGTGACTGGCCTAGTCAGAGGCATCAATCGAAAGGAAGACTAGCCTTCTGGACCTGGCCTAATCAATGGTGTCAATCAAAAGGCAGATGAGCCAGGGTGGGCCTGGCCTAATCAGTGGTGTGAATCGAAATGCAGACTAGCCTGGGTGGGCCTGGCCTAATCAGTGGTGTCATTCAAAAGGAAGACTATCCTGTTGCCACTGGCCTACTCCGTGGTCTCAGTGAACTAACAGAATAGGCTGCTGGTACTTGCCTCATCCGTGGTCTAAATCAACAGGTAGAGTAGCCTGGGTGGGCCTAGCCTAATCAGTGGTGTCAATCGAAAAGCAGACTAGCCTGCTGGTACTGGCTTAATCCGTTGTCTCGTTCAAAAGGTAGCCTCGCCTGTGTGGGCCTCGCCTAATCAGTAGGGTCAATCAAAAGAAGACAACCCTGGATGGGCCTAGCCAAATCAGTGGTTCAATCGAAAGGCAGACTCCCCTGGGTGGGCCTGGCCTAATCAGTGTCTTCAATCAAACGGAAGACTAGCCTGAGTTCAGTTCAGTCGCTCAGTCGTGTCCGACTCTTTGCGACCCCATGATTCACAGCATGCCAGGCCTCCCTGTCCATCACCAACTCCTGGAGTTCACTCAGACTCACGTCCATCGAGTCAGTGATGCCATCCAGCCATCTCATCCTCTGTTGTCCCCTTCTCCTCCTGCCCCCAATCCCTCCCAACATCAGAGTCTTTTCCAATGAGTCAACTCTTCGCATGAGGTGGCCAAAGTACTGCAATTTCAGCTTTAGCATCAGTCCTTCCAAAGAACACTCAGGACTGATCTCCTTCAGAATGGACTGGTTGGATCTCCTTGCAGTCCAAGGGACTCTCAAGAGTCTTCTCCAACACCACAGTTCAAAAGCATCAATTCTTCTGTGCTCCGCCTTCTTCACAGTCCAGTTCTCACATCCATACATAACTACTGCAGTAAACCATAGCCTTGACTAGACAGACCTTAGTTGGCAAAGTAATGTCTCTGCTTTTGAATATACTATCTAGGTTGGTCATAACTTTTCTTCCAAGGAGTAAGTGTCATTTAATTTCATGGCTGCAGTCACCATCTGCAGTGATTTTGGAGCCCCAAAAATAAAGTCTGACACTGTTTCCACTGTTCCCCCATCTATTTCCCATGAAGTGATGGGACCGGATGCCATGATCTTCGTTTTCTGAATGTTGAGCTTTAAGCCAACTTTTTCACTCTCCTCTTTCACTTTTATCAAGAGGCTTTTGAGTTCCTCTTCACTTTCTGCCATAAGGGTGGTGTCATCTGCATATCTGAGGTTATTGATATTTCTCCCGGCAGTCTTGATTCCAGCTTGTGTTTCTTCCAGCCCAGCGTTTCTCATGATGTTCTCTGCATGTAAGTTAACTAAGCAGGGTGACAATATACAGCCTTGACGTACTCCTTTTCCTATTTGGAACCAGTCTGTTGTTCCATGTCCAGTTCTAACTGTTGCTTCCTGACTTGCATATAGGTTTCTCAAGAGGCAGGTCAGGTGGTCTGGTATTCCCATCTCTTTCAGAATTTTCCACAGTTTATTGTGATTCACACAGTCAAAGGCTTTGGCATAGTCAAGAAAGCAGAAATAGATGTTTTTCTGGAACTCTCTTGCTTTTCCCATGATCCGGCAGATGTTGGCAATTTGATCTCTGGTTCCTCTGCCTTTTCTGAAACCAGCTTGAACATCTGGAAGTTCACAGTTCACATGTTGCTGAAGCCTGGCTTGGAGAATTTTGAGCACTACTTTACTAGCGTGTGAGATGAGTGCAACTGTGGTTTGAGGAGTGCAATTGTGCACTAGTCAGAGTGGTCCAGGCCTAATCAGTGGTGTCAATCGAAAGGGAGACTAGACTGTTGGTGTTGCCCTAATCCGTGATCGTAGTGAAAGAGCAGACTAGCCTGCTGGTACTTGCCTAATCCGTGGTCTCAGTCAAAAGGCAGAATAGAGTGCGTGGGCCTGGCCTAATCAGCGGTGTCAATTGAAAGAAAGACTAGACTGTTGGTACTGGCCTAATCCATGGTATCAGTCAAATAATGGACTAACCTGCTGGCCCAATCAGTGGTGTCAATCGAGAGGCAGACGAGCCTGCTGGTACTGTCCTAATCCGTGGTCTCAATCAAAGGCAGACTAACCTGGGAGGGCCTGGCCTAATCAGTGGTGTCAATCGAAAGGAAGACTAGACTGGGTGGGCCCGGCCTAATCAGTGGTGTCAATAGGGAGGCAGACTAGCCTGCTGGTGCTTTCCTAATCCGTGGTCTCAATCAAAGGCAAACTAACCTGGGTGGGCCTGGCCTAATCAGTGGCATCAATCAAAGGCAGACTAACCTGGGTGGGCCTGGCCTAATCAGTGGCATCAATCAAAGGCAGACTAACCTGGGTGGGCCTGGCCTAATCAGTGGTGTCAATTGAGAGGCAGACTAGCCTGCTGGTACTTTCCTAATCCGTGGTCTCAACCAAAGGCAAACTAACCTGGGTGGGCCTGGCCTAATCAGTGGCATCAATCAAAGGCAGACTAACCTGGGTGGGCCTGGCCCAATCAGTGGTGTCAATCGAGAGGCAGACAAGCCTGCTGGTACTGTCCTAATCCGTGGTCTCAATCAAAGGCAGACTAACCTGGGTGGGCCCGGCCTAATCCGTGGTCTCAATCAAAGGCAGACTAACCTGGGTGGGCCTGGCCCAATCAGTGGTGTCAATCGAGAGGCAGACTAGCCTGCTGGTACTTTCCTAATCCGTGGTCTCAACCAAAGGCAAACTAACCTGGGTGGGCCTGGCCTAATCAGTGGCATCAATCAAAGGCAGACTAACCTGGGTGGGCCTGGCCCAATCAGTGGTGTCAATCGAGAGGCAGACAAGCCTGCTGGTACTGTCCTAATCCGTGGTCTCAATCAAAGGCAGACTAACCTGGGTGGGCCCGGCCTAATCCGTGGTCTCAATCAAAGGCAGACTAACCCGGGTGGGCCTGGCCTAATCAGTGGTGTCAATCGAAAGGAAGACTAGACTGGGTGGGCCCGGCCTAATCAGTGGCGTCAATAGGGAGGCAGACTAGCCTGCTGGTGCTTTCCTAATCCGTGGTCTCAATCAAAGGCAAGCTAGCCTGGGGGGGCCTGGCCTAATCAGTGGTGTCAATCAAAATGCAGACTAGCCTGAGTGGGCCTGGCCTGATTCATGCCATCATTCGAAAAGAAGACTAACCTGAGGGCGCCTCGCTTAATCAATGGTGTCAATAGAAAGGCAGCCTAGCCTGTTGGTTCTGGCCTAATCCGTGGTTTCAATCGCAAGCTAGACTAGCCTGGGTGGCCCGGCCTAATCAGTGGTGTCAATCAAAAGGCAAACTATTCTTTTGGTATTGGCCTTTTCCATGCTGGCACTAGCCTAATCCGTGGTCTCATCAAAAAGCAGATTAGCTTGCTTGGTCCTCTCCTAATCAGTGGTGTCAATCAAAAGCAGACCAGCCTGGGTGGGCCTGGCCTAATCAGTGGTTTCCATCAAGTTACAGACTAGCCTCCTGGTACTGGCCTAATCTATGCACTCACTCAAAGGGCAGACTAGCCTGGGTTAGCCTGGCCTAATCAGTGGCATCAATTGAAAGGAAGACTAGCCTAGGTTGGCCTGGCCTCATTAGTGCCGTTGATCGATATGAAGACTAGCCTGGGTGGGCCTAGCTTAATCAGTGGTGTCAATCGAAAGGCAGAGTACTTGCTTCTGGCCTAATCCGAGGTCTCAGTCAAACAACAGACTAGCCTGGGTGGGCCTGGCCTAATCTGTGGTGTCAACTGAAAGGCCTGGTCTAATCAGTGATGTCAGTCAAAAGGCACACTAGCCTGGGTGGACCTAGTCTATTGAGTGGTGTCAGTCGAAATACTGACTCACCTCAGTGGGCATGGGCTAGTCATTGGTGTCCATCAAACGGCAGACTAGCCTGGGTGGTCCTACCCTAATCACTAATTTCAATCGAAAGGCAGAGTAGCCAGGGTGGGCCTGGCCCAATCAGTGGTGTCAACTGAAATGCAGACTAGGCTGGATGAGCATGGGCTCATCAGGGGTGTCAATCAAGTGGTAGTCGAGCCTGGCTGGGCCTATCCTTATCCGTGGTGTCAATCAAAAGGAACACTAGCCTGGGTGGGCCTGGCCTAATCAGTGGCATCATTCGAAGGGAAGACTAGCCTGAATGGACCTAGCTTTATCCATGTTCTCATTCGAAAGGAAGAATAGCCTGGGTGGGCCAGCTCTAATCAGGGGTGTTGATAAAATGGCAGACTAGCTTGTTGGTACAGGCCTACCCCCTGGTCTCAATCAAAAGGCACACTACCCTGGGTGGGCCTGGCCTAATCTGTGGCGTCAGTCAAAAGGAAGGCTAACATGGGTGGGCCTCGCCTAAGCAGTCCTCTCAATCAAATGGCAGACTAGCCTGGGTGGTCCTGGCCTGTTCCGTGGTCTCAGACAAATAACAGACTAGCCTGCTGGTACTGGCCTAATCTGTGTTGTCAATCAAAAGGCCGACAAGCCTGGGTGGGCCTAACTTAATCAGTGGCGTCAATCGAAAGGCACACTAGCCTGCTGGTGCTGGCTTAATCTGTGGACTCAGTCAAATAACAGACTAGCCTGCTGTTACTGGCCTAATCTGTGTTGTCAATCAAAAGGCAGCCTAGCCTGGGTGGGCCTGCCCTAATCAGTGACATAAATCGAAAGGAAGACTAGCCTGGGTGCGCCTGGTTCAATCACGGGTGTCAATCAAAAGGCAGGCTAGCCTGTGTGGGCCTGTCCTAATCAGTCGTGTCAATAAAAAGGCAGGCTCACCTGGCTGGGCCTGGCTTCATCAGGTGAGCTTTATAAAATAGACACTCTCCTGCTTATCTCAGACACAAAACGCATAGCCACTTGTGAGCTGCCTGTGAACAGGAGTGGTGCCCTCCCTAGGACCTGAGGACCTGAGTTCTACCCCCATGAGGGAATGAATGAGACAACACCAGGGGGCCTGAAGAGAAGACTCCTGAGCTTCAGGTGGAAAAAGCAGCGTCAGTCAACACCTCGACTGCAGCTAGCGCAGAGGACCTGCTTATGGCGTGTGCACACGCCTGAACCAGCGAACGAGAGGACCATGGTGTGTCTCTACGCCAGGGGTGATCTGCGACACGGCGGGAGAAGACCAGTCTGCTGGGGAATATCTATAGCCTCAGTCAGGCACCATGTCGTACGCTGCTTCTCTTGCTTTTTTACTTAGTTAAGCTTTTATTTATTTATAAATAATGTACTTATATATTTACAATATATTTATATATTTTATAATTTATACTTTATTTTTATGTTTATTTATTCAAATATATTTAAAATATAATATTTATTATTTAAATACATATTTATATATTTTATAATATATACTGTATATATTATTATTTATTGTCTATTATCATTGCTTATTATTATATGTTATTATTTACTGTTATACATTATTTTATATATTATTACTTATATATAATATATTTTTAATATTTGTAAATATACTTATTTATTAAACTATTATATATTTATAAGTATGTTTATATATTTATATAAATGAATATATTATATATTTGTAAATATATTTATATAAGTGAATATATCATATATTTATTGTATGTTTATATATTTATAGAACAGATATATTTATATATTTGTATAAATTAATGTTATATATTTATAATTATATAAATGCATGTTTTATATTTATAATATATTTATATATTATAAATATATTTGTATGTTTATATAAGTATTTATTTATAAACATATTTATATAAATATAGAATTTATTACAGTATATAAACATAATAAATAATATAATAAATGTATATTTATATAAAATAAATATATATTTATAAATGTATTTGTATATTTATATATATTTATAATATATTTATATATATTTATAATATATTTATATATATTTATAATATATTTATATAAATGAATATATTATGTTTATTATATATTTGCATGAAGGAATATGTTGTATATTTATATGTTAGTATAAATGAATACGTTATTCATATGTTATATGTTATAAATGTGTTATATGTTATAACATATAACAAACGTTATAAATATATTTGTATATTTATATAAATAAGTATATAATATATTTATAAACATATTTCTATATTATATATTTATAAATATATACTTGTATAAATAGTTATAGAGTTATAATATATTGATAAATTAACCATTTATAGATTAAGTGATCATTTTTGTGCACGCTGGGGCCCCGTGGCTGCGCAGCCTTTCTCTAGCCGGGCGAACGGGGGCTGCTCCCTTGCTGTGGGCTTCTCGTTGCATCGCCCCGCCTGCCGTGAAGCCGGGGCTCTCGAGTACAGGCTCAGTCCTTGCGGCACTCGGGGCCCAGCGGCCCCGCGACCTTCGGGATCTTTCCCCAGCGTCTCCTGCATGGAGAGGATTCTCTACTTTTGAGTCACCAGGGAAGGCCTTCTAGTTTTTTTTAACGGCTGGGATGGAGCGGGGGTTAAGGAGAAAATGAAGTAGCGTGCCCTTTGCTGTTTGTTCGCATGACCGCAGGGAGGAAAGCGGTGGTCTTGGAGAAACCAGCAAGGTTCCTTGCTAAGGCCTGCTAGAGCCTCCTTCAAGGGTAAATGGAGGCCTGTCTCCTTCTAATAGTGACAGCACCCTGTCTACGCTCTCGAAGTACCTGGATCTCCACCCCAGGCTTCCAGCAGGTCCCCGGAGGCAGAGTCCCTGCCCAGGACTCCCCGAGCCTCTCTGCAGGCCCCTGTTAAAGCACTCTCTTTTTGCTAGCGTGGGATTGGCTTCCATGCTTCCCTTAGCATCTCGCTTTTCCAGGCAGAAATCTGCCTTCACCTTTTCAGGTTTTCCTGAGCACTTAACCAAATGTGCACTTGTGGTCCCCCACATGCTGGACACATGCATGTTGTCATATCAGGTGGCCAAAGTATTTGAGCTTCAATATTGGTCCTTCCAATAATTTTTCAGGATTGATTTCCTTGAGGATAGACTGGTTGGATCTCTTTGCAGTCCAAGGGGCTCTCAAGAGTCTTCCCCAACACCATAGTTCAAAAGCATCAATTCTTTGGCGCTCAACCTTCTTTATGGTCCAACCCTCACATCCGTACATGATGACTGGAAAAACCATCGCTTTGACTATATGGACCTTTCTTGGCAAACTGATGTCTCTGCTTTTTGATATGCCATCTAGGTTTGTCATAGCTTTCCTTCCAAGGAACAAGCGTCTTTAATTTCATGGCTGCAGTCACTGTCCACAGTGATTTTGGAGCCCAAGAAAATAGTCTGTCACTGTTTCCATTTGCAGCCCTCCATATGCTGATTCCATGCCTGTTGTTGTTCAGTTGCTGAGTCGTGTCCAACTTAGCATGGACTGCAGCACGCCAGGCTTCCCTGTCCTTCACCGTCTCCTGGAGCTTGCCCAAACTCACGTCCATGGAGTCGATGATGCCGTCTGACCATCTCATCCTCTGTCGCCCCTTCTCCTTCTGCCCTCAGTGTTTCCTAGCATAAGGTCTTTCCCAATGAGCTAGTAATAACAGCCTAGTGGCACGTTCCTTCAGCATAGAGGTTCTCAAAGTCTGCTTCTCAGACCAGCCTCAGCCTCTGCTCGGAGCTCGTCCGAAATGCAGATTCTTGGCTTCCCCCCAGACCTGCTGAATCAAAAACCCCAGGCTGTGGGCCCAGCCATCTAGGTTTAGTAAGTCTTCCCAGAGGTTCTGCTACACTTTTCATTTGAGAATCACTCTTCTAGCCTAATGTTTTGTGTTTTTTTCAGGCAATCAGTCTCTTAATAATTCCCAGGTCTCATTCCCCAGATTTTTTTTTTTGGTAGTTGTTTTATTTGGGATCTTTGTGCTGAAGTCCTTCAAGTCATATAAGTAATACTGTGTCTGTCACATTCTAATTGTGTGACAGACATATTTCAGGGGCATCATCATACCTCCAGTGTGGTGAGCAATGACGGCGTGCTAATCGTAGTGCTAAACGCAGAAATGTTCCTCTCAAATCAGTGTCAGGAGAAGACACAGCCTTGATCCCACATTTCAGAGGCAAGAGCCTGGAGTGGAGCCCCAGAAATGACATATGTGCCGCACCCCACAGCCAGCACAGACTGGACATTCAAACCAATGCTTGTAACCCCAGACTAAATAGTTTCAGAACCTTAGACTCTGAAACATTTAAAGTTTGTGGGTGCGTGCTCGGTTGCTCAATCGTGTCTGACTGTTTCTGACCCCGTGGACTGTAACCTGCCAGGCTCCCCTGTCCATGGGATTCTCCAGGCAAGAACACTGGAGTGGGTTGCCATGTCCTCCTCCAGGGGATCTTCCCGACCTGGGGACTGAACCTGAGTCTTCCTGCATCTTCTGCCTCGGCAGATGGCTTCTTTACCGCCAACTGTTCACTGTACCCACATATTTTGTCACCAAAGCCCCTTGATGGAGGCAAACTGAAGTGCCACCAGGGGAGGTTCGAGGGCATCAAACAGAAGGTCCCTGCCTTCCATGGTGTGGCTTAATCATGCACCCTGTTTGTCCCAGGGCCTATTTGACTAGCTCTTCTTTCTGTTCTGGGGACAAACTACACCTCTCTAAGGAGCAGAGTAGACCACGACCAAGAGTCTTCTGTGTCAGTGTCACTTTGGTGCCCTGTGAAAGCCACTAAAGCCTTTTGTTTTGACCCCAAACACTGTGCTGCCTCCGGCTGGCTCTAGAATCAACTTCCAGGGCTGCCTTCAGTCCCTCTGTCACCCAGGACCCCTCCCCAGAGGCTGCTAGCTGCCCCACCCCCTCCACATCTGGCCTCTGCATCCTTTCATGTCGTCTCTGCATCCTTTCAGGCTGTCTCTGCATCCTTTTATGCATCTCTGTATCCTTTCAGATGTCTATGCATCCTCTCAGACCATCCCTGCATCCTTTCAGGTGTCTCTGCATCCTTTCAGGCCGTCTCTGCATCCTTTTATGCATCTCTGTATCCTTTCAGATGTCTATGCATCCTTTCAGACCATCCCTGCATCCTTTCAGGCATCTCTGCATCTTTTCAGGCCATATCTGCATCCTTTCAGATCATCCCTGCATCCTTTCAGGCGTCTCTGCATCTGTTCAGGTGTCTCTGCATTCTTTCAGGCTGTCCCTGCATTCTTTCAGGTGTCTTTGCATCCTTTTCAAGCATCTAATCTCTGCATCTTTTCAGGCTATCTCTGCATCCTTTCAGGCGTCTCTGCATCCTTTCAGGTGTCTATGCATCCTTTCAGACCATCCCTGCATCCTTTCAGGCATCTCTGCATCCTTTCAGGCGTCTCTGCATCCGTTCAGGCGTCTCTGCATCCTTTCAGGCGTTTATGCATCCTCTGGGATGATCCCTGCATCCTTTCAGGCATCTCTGCATCCTTTCAGGCATCTCGTCTCTGCATCCTTTCAGGAGTCTCTGCATCCTTTCAGGCGTCTATGCATCCTCTCAGACCATCCCTGCATCCTTTCAGGCGTCTATGCATCCTTTCAGGCATCTCTGCATGCTTTCAGGCGTCTATGCATCCTCTGAGACCATCCCTGCATCCTTTCAGGTGTCTCTGCATCCTTTCAGGCGTCTCTGCATCCTTTCAGGCGTCTATGTATCCTCTCAGACCATCTCTGCATCCTTTCAGGCCTCTATGCATCCTCTCAGACCATCTCTGCATCCTTTCAGGCGTCTATGCATCCTCTCAGACCATCTCTGCATCCTTTCAGGCGTCTATGCATCCTCTCAGACCATCTCTGCATCCTTTCAGGCGTCTATGCATCCTCTCAGACCATCTCTGCATCCTTTCAGGCATCTATGCATCCTCTCAGACCATCTCTGCATCCTTTCAGGCGTCTATGCATCCTCTCAGACCATCTCTGCATCCTTTCAGGCGTCTATGCATCCTCTCAGACCATCTCTGCATCCTTTCAGGCATCTCTGCATCCTTTCAGGCCATCCCCACCTCCTTTCAGACCATCACCACCAGCCACCTCTGTGACACTGAGTGTCTCAGCACTCATAAGGTGAAAGGGGAGAGTTCCTTAAGCAAAACCCCCAGACAAAGCCTGGGAGTTCCCCCTTCCTGCCTCCTGGCCCTCTCATCCCTGCCCTTTTGTGGAGTAGTCACATGGTGGCTTAGCACCATAACCACTGAGAAAGGTGATTCCCTCCCCTTGCATTGCCACCCCCCCCCCACCGCCACCTTGCTTCCACATCCTCCCAGTTCTACACTCATGACAGAGTCCTTTGGGGCCTTAAAGCATTTCGGTTTTCAGGAGTCTCCTAATACAATGGAGGAGCAATGCTATAAAACCTGGTCACAGTTTGTTTAGATGTTTCTGTGGTGCTAAAGGATAACTAACAAAATCTACCACTTGAGTCCTTTTTGAGCATTCGATTCAGTGACATTAAGTACATGCATGTTAGATGCATGTAAAATGCATACATGTCGTGCATCTAACACTACCACCTGGGGGCTTCCCAGGTGATGACGCAGTGGTCAAGAATCCACCGGCAATACAGGAGAGGCAAGTTCCACCCCAAGTCAGGAAGATCCCCCTGGAGAAGGAAATGGCCACCCACTCCAGCATTCTTGCCTAGAGAATCCCATGGACAGAGGAGACTGGTTAGCCAAAGTCCATGGGGTCACAAGGAGTCAGATGCCCACGGAGCACTCAGGTACAGACACAAGCCTACCGTCCACATCCTGAACTTTTTCATCACCCCCAACAGAAACTGTTTCCTTTAAACAACGTCTCCACCCTTTGTCCCCTCCCCCCAGCCCCTGGCGATGACTGCTTTTTCTGTTTCCATGATTTTGCCCATCCTGGGCACCGCCCCCCACCCCCCAAGAAGAATCGTGTGAATTTTGGCCTTTGGTGCGTGCCACACATTATTTTTAGAACGAGGAAGATAATGAAAGGCGAAGAAGCAGTGGGTGCCTAGTGATGGACACGGAATTGGTCCATATCCAGCGACAGTACGTCCTGTGGAAACAGAATAAAGCATAAGTCCTCATGCGTCAGTCATCTGTTGCTCCATCACACACTGCCGCAAGTTTGGTGGCTTTAGACAGCACACATTTTGGGAATTCCCTGGAGCTGCAGTGGTTAGAAATCCATGCTTTCACAGCTGAGGGCATGGGTTCAATCCCTGGTCAGGGAAGTAAGATCTTCTTGCAAGCCTTGCAGGGCAGCAACAGGGTGGGGTGGGGGGCGGGCAAGGACACACACACACACACACACATATTTTATTTAAGGTCACATTTCTAGGGGTCAGGAGTCCAGGCACAACCTAGCCAGCTCCTCTGCTCTGCTTCTCTGGGGGAGGGGGAGGGGTGCTCACAGGCCTGCAGTCCAGGGGAGAGCTGGGCTGAGTTCTCATTGGGAGGTTCACCTGAGGCACAGTCAGCTCCTGAGTTTCCCTCGGGTTGTTGGAAGAACTCATTTCCTTGCAACGGTAGGATGCAATTTCCTTTCGTCCTTGCAGGATATAGGACCCCAGCTTCTTCCCGGTTCCTCTCCTCTCCTGACATAGCACTGTACCTCCTCAAGCCAGCCAGGAGGCCTCTCGGGCGTCTAGCTCCAACTTGATCATGGGCGTTACCACCCTCCCCTTTCCTGCATTCCGCTTTCCCGCCCACACTCCAGGCGATGGGAGGCCACCAAGCCGCAAGCACCAGTGGGGCTGCCTAGAGTTGTCCAGCACGCCTTTGGGGTTGGGTAGGGGGAAGGCTGATGGGAGAAATCGTCATGGAAAGCCAGTAAGGGGGACATTTTGCTCTTCGCTCCTGACTTTTCCTGAAGTCACCCCGATTTTGACCATGCACACGTGAAAAATATGTAGACAGACCTTTTTTCACCCCAACAACATGAGGCAGATGTTTTCTAAGAGCTCTCCATTAAGACTGGGATGAAATGCAATCAAGGGACAGATTGGTTTTAAGTCTCAGTCATTTTCCCTCCACCTGCAACTCTCAGCCCCAAAATATCTTGGGGGGAAAAAAAAACCCCTGGTTATTTACATTTGCTCTCTATTTTTAACAGCCTTTCTGTTTAAAACATTTAATATCTTCCAAAGCCCTGTTTGAACCCAGTGAACCTGTAGCAGGATATCGCGTTTATTTTTGTAGCTATTTTCATCCGCTTAGAGAACTTTTTGTTTTCATCTGAGCTTTTTAGGGGAGGTGAGGCAGGTCAGCATGTCTGGCCCATTTGTCAACTGGGCTGTGCTGGCTTCTTAATAAAATGGTGCTAAATTCAGAGCTACTTATCATGTGTCACTTTTTATGCGGCTCAGTTTTTCCATTACTTGAAGTTCCCAAACGCTAATAAACCCTAATGCACTATATTTGGTGGGAATGAACGCATTACGCTTTTCAGAGTTGATGTTTTTACATAAATAGAACACGTTCTGCAATGAGAGGAAAAGCCACTCTCGGAGGCTGCACATGAATTTGATTTTTTTTTTTTCTTATTTCCTCCTATTGATCTGGAGTTTGTTTGAGCAGAGGAAAGGGAAGGGAGATAAACGAGGCAGAGGGAAAGACACACCTACAGGCTCTGCCCACCTCCTCTACCTTCTGTCTCTGGGCAGCAGGATTCTTTTGTATCCGCTGATTTCAGGATCATCTGTGCTACATTGTCAAGTGGATCTGATGAGAAAGATGTATCCGGATGACAGCCGGACGATGACTTCGGTAAGACTCCATGCCACAGTACACCTGTTGTTCTTCCAGCTCTGCTGAGAATAAGCATTTTGCAGAGAGTGACTTGACACTCATTAACACCCCAAAATGATAAGAACCATCTCTGGTGAAGTTCTCCTGGTGGTCCAGTGGCTAAGACCCCGAGCTCCCAATGCATGGGGGCCGGCTTCATCCCTGGTCTGCTAACTAGATCTTGCAGGCCTCAACTAAGACCTGGCACAGCCAAAAAAAAAAAATTCATCTCCAATGAGAGAAATCAGAAGAGCATTCAGGATGTGCTTGGCCGTTCGATCATGTCCAACTCTTTGTGACCCCATGGACTGCAGCACGCCAGGCCTCCCCGTCCATCACCAACTCCCGGAGTCCACCCAGACTCATGTCCATCGAGTCGGTGATGCCATCCAACCATCTCATCCTCTGTCATCCCCTTCTCCTCCCGCCTTCCATCTTTCCCAGCATCAAGTGCATATTGGTGTACGACACATGCTTTTTTTGCATTTAAGGTATGTAAGTTATTACCCCGAGCTTAAACACAAAAATCCGACCTAACTCAAGGCACTTTGACAAAATATGAATCCAGCGACTAAACATCAACAGACATCTGGAATATTCCATTCCACTCCGCACCTCACTTCCTCCTCTCTCCTCTCCCCTCCAATACCTGTCTTTGTTGTGGGTGCATGCTAAGTCATTTCAGTCGTGTCCGACTCTCTGTGAGCCCATGGACTGTAGCCCGCCAGGCTCCTCCGTCCATGGGATTCTCCAGGCAAGAATACTCGAATGGGTTGCCATGCCCTCCTCCAGGGGATCTTCCCCACCCAGGGATCGAACCCATGCCTCTTACATCTCCTGCATTGGCAGGTGAGTCCTTTACCACCCACGCCACCTGGGAACTCCATCTTGGTTGTATGTTACTTTATTTTCTTTCAACCAGCTTCTGGCGCAAAGATGCAGCATTTTAAGAGTCTAATATCAGATTACTCATATTTCCCTCTTGAAATGTTTTCTAATTCCGTCCTTGGAAGGAGAAGAAGAAATACAAACTGTGCCGCTCTGCCTCAGTCTTGCTCAGCGGGCGCTCGTTGTCAGCGTGGCTGGGTGGTGTTTCTGGGAGCGGGCAAACCAGTAGGTCAGTGCAGCTTTTCGTGTGAGATAAATGAAACCTGGCATTGCTCACCCTTTTCCTGTTAGCTAAGCAGTTATCATTTGCTGCTTCTATTTATATTAAGGAAAATATGGTTCTTTGCCTCAAGAATCTCAAGCAACTTGCATCCAGGTTTCACTCTGGGCGGCTGTGGGGTCTGTTCTGTCCAACGGCGGGTGTCATCTGAACCACGCAGGGCGAATTTGTGTGTTTGAAGGGCTCCGCTGAACTGATAGCTCAGTTGGTAAAGAATCCACCTGCAAGGCGGGAGACACCGGTTCAATTCCTGGGTCGGGAAGATCCACTGGAGAGGGGATGAGCTACGCATTCCGGGATTCTTGGCCTTCCCTGGTAGCTCAGCTGGTAAACAATCAGCCTACAATACAGGAGACCTGGATTCGATCCCTGTGTTGGGAAGATCCCCTGGAAAAGGGAAAGGCTACCCACTCCAGTACTCTGGCCTGGAGAATTCCATGGATTGTATAGTCCTTGGGGTCGCAAAGAGTCAGACACAGTCAGTGCGACTTTCACACAAATACAGAGCCTCCCGGGTAGCACTAGCAACAAGGACCCACCTGCCAAGGCAGGAGACCCTAGAGACGTCAGTTCGATCCCTGGGTTGGGAAGATCCCCTGGAGGAGGGCATAGCAACCCACTCCAGTATTCTTGCCTGGAGCGTCCGGTGGACAGAGGAGCCTGGCAGGGCTCCAGTTCATGGGGTCACACAGAGTCATGACTGAAGCGACGTAGCACGGTGAGTGGGTCTCACTGTATGTGTGTGTCTCTGGAATTAAACTGCAGGCACACATCCAGGGGAGGAGCCTTTTGTGTTTCTGCAGTTCAGTCAGAAAAGAACTTAGATGACTTTTTCCAATTTTAAATTAATTTTATTTTGAAAAAATTCTTTGCAACTTTCCTGGCACTTTTTTTTTTTTTGCCAACATGCAATTCCTATAACATAAAATTAGCCCTTTTAATGCAGGCGATTCCATGGCACATAATATATTAACAGAATTGTGCCACCTTCGCACTCAGTCCTCATTCTAGTCCGTCTTTGCTCAGCCCCAGGCAAACATTAATCTGCTTCCTGTCTCTAATGATTTACTGGTCTTGCACATTGCATATAAGTGAAATCATGGGATAGGTGACCTTTCCTCTCTGGCTTCTTTCACTCAGCCTGTTTTAGAGATTCCTCCACGGGCTGGCATGTGTCACTAATTCATGTAATTCATTTTCAAATGAAAATAATTTTATATTAAAACAAATAATCTTAAACACACTTTAGGAGTTTGTTTATCGAGTGCCTGTGGTGTGCCAGGCCCTAGATTGTGTATGAAAGCGAAACAGCAAGTCTGACTCTTTGCGAGCCCGTTGGACTATACAGTCCACGGAATTCTGCAGGGCAGATTACTGGAATGGGTAGCCTTTCCATTCATCCAGGGGATCTTCCCAACTCACGGATCAAACCCAGGTCTCCCGTATTGCAGGTGGATTCTTTACCAGCTGAGCCACCAGGGAAGCCCAAGAATACTGGAGTGGGTAGCCCATTCCCTTCTCCAGCGGATCTTCCAGACCCAGGAATCAAATCGGGGCCTCCTGCATTGCAGGCGGATTCTTTACCAACTGAGCTCTCAGGAAAGCGCTGATTGTGTATGGCATGATGTAAACACTGACATAAGGGCTTCCTGGTGGCTCAGATGGTAAAGAATCTGCCTGCAATTCAAGAGACACAGGATTGATCCCTGAGTCGCGAAGATCCCCAGGAGAAGGGAATGGCAACCCAGTCCAGTGTTCTTGCCTAGAGAATCTCAGGGATGGGGGAGCCTGGTGGGCTGCCGTCTATGGAGTTGCACAGATCGGACACGACTGAATCGACTTAGCAGCAGCAGCAGCAGCAGCGTTCCCTCAGGGACTTGGAAACGTGAAGGATAAGAGATACAGAAAGAGCTGAGTGCAACCTGCAAAGCGGTCGGAGGATGACGTACATGGAGAAGAGTAGGGACGTCAGAACAGAGTCATGGAGAACAGACTTGCTACAGAGGACGCGGGGGCAGACTGGTGGGGCCCGGGTGGGCAGCAGGTGCCTGGAAGAGTCCAGCGTGGGTGATGAGGTCCTGGGCTGGGGGCCGGGATGGAAGGGCAGGCTAGGCAGACAGGCGAGACGGATCGAAGGAGCTGGAAGGGACAGCTGGAATCAATTCCCTGAGAATTTGTGGGGCGCCAGCAGCGGCAGCTGGTTTCAAGGGTGGAGTTGGTGTAACTGGGAGAAAATTTGGAAATGCAGAAAGGGGGTACAGAAGGGCCTGCTTGTGCCAGGCCATGACTGGGAGTGAACGGGGTCACCCCTAAGCCCCTCAGGCCGGGACACCATCCCTCAGGGCCGTGCTTGACAGCACTGAGACACACGCAGGCATTACGGCCGAGTCTTAGCAAGAAGCATGACACCTGTCACGTTTGTTTATAGAAGGCTCAGCTCCCGGGAGCTCTTGGAGACTGAAGTGGGTACAGCCCTACGCGCCCCAAGACGCTGCCTGTTTCTATGGAGAGGCTGAACAATGCACCACAGCCCCAGGCAGACCGCTCCTCATGGTGGTGGAAACCGTGTTCCTACTTCCTGCTCTTGTCTCGGGAGTTCATCCAAGGGATAAACGTGTCCAGAGACATGTGGGCCCCCCACCCTCCCCATCACAGGATGCCCTGCTCCTCCAGCCATAGCCCTGGGGTCAGAGACCTGAGCGCTGAAACCCCACAGCCCTGCCCACCCTCTCCAGCACGAAGACCCGAAAGGAGCCCTTCACTGTCCTTATTTTCAGTGATGGGTGTTAATCACTCAGTCGTGGCCGAGTCTTTGAAACCCCGTGGACCGTAGCCTACCAGGCTCCTTGGTCCATGGGATTCTCCAGGCAAGAATAGTGGAGTGGGTTGCCGTGCCCACCTCCAGGGGATCTTCCCCAACCCAGGGATTGAACCCAGCTCTCCCACGTTGCAGGCAGATTCTTTACCATCTGAGCCACCGGGGAAGCCCCTGCGTGCAGGGTGGGAGTGCCTACGTGGCTAATTACTGATGGACAGTAAGCAGAGACCAAACATCCCCTCGAACCTCCCAGAAAACCCGCCAGCCAATTAAACCTGGATAAGGTCTGGGAGAGGTGGAGAGAAAGGTTCCATGCGGAGAGCAGGTCTGCGCCGGTTTGAGCATTTCTCAGGCCAGCGCTGAAATCCACCTTGTCTATTTTGCGCTGAAATCCACCTTGTCTATTTTGCGCCGAAATTCACCTTGTCTATTTTGCGCCGAAATCCACCTTGTCTATTTTGCGCTGAAATCCACCTTGTCTACATTGCCAGCCTCAGGAGTTCGCTCAATTACCTGGAATGGTCGAGTGTCATGAAGTCACAAGAGACATGCTTTTTCATTTCATTTTAATAATTCTGCAGTTTCTTGAAGGAAGTCATACTCAGGGCTGTTTCAAAAAGAAAGGAACACAGAATTCCAAGTTTTGAGAACACCTGCCAGGCAAAGCACAATTTAAGGAAAAGATGAATTCTTATGAGATAATGAACCTTCACACACACACACACACACACACACACACACTCATTTCTACTATGTATTCCTCACAACTTTTAGTTAAGTTTGCCTCCTACCAGACTAGAAGCTTTTGGAAGGTAAGGCTGTATCTTACTATTTCATTTTCCTCCCTTATGGATCCATAAATTAAACTCAAGGTTTGTTAGAACAGAATTAAATTCACCTGACTACAACAGTGTTTGTTTCAATTTGTGTATTATTTTTTCTAGAGGACACACTGAACTGCTATTTTAGGAACAGTTTGCTGCTTAGAAAGTTGCACTTGTATTAAGTAATTCCTAAAAGGGCCCACATTCGGTAAGAAGTAAGTAGTGTCCGTCTAGTCAAGGCTATGGTTTTTCCAGTGGTCATGTATGGATGTGAGAGTTGGACTGTGAAGAGAGCTGAGCGCTGAAGAATTGATGCTTTTGAACTGTGGTGTTGGAGAAGACTCTTGAGAGTCCCTTGGACTGCAAGGAGATCCAACCAGTCCATTCTGAAGGAGATCAGTCCTGAGTGTTCTTTGGAAGGAATGATGCTAAAGCTGAAACTCCAGTACTTTGGCCACCTGATGCAAAGAGTTGACTCATCGGAAAAGACTCTGATGCTGGAAGGGATTGGGGGCAGGAGGAGAAGGGGACGACCGAGGATGAGATGGCTGGATGGCATCACCGACTCGATGGACGTGAGTGTGAGTGAACTCTGGGAGGTGGTGATGGACAGGGAGGCCTGGCGTGCTGCGATTCATGGGGTCACAAAGAGTCGGACGACTGAGAGACTGAACTGAACTGAACTGAACTGAATGCAATCTGGAAGGAAAGTTGGGTTCTTCTTTTCGTACAAGTTACAGTTTTCTGTGATTTTAGCCCTACCTTCATTTATCCAATCGTTGTTTCCAATGTGTTTTCTATACTTTCTATCTAACTTCACTCCTGTAACTTCATTTCTGTCACTTTTATGCAACCTCTGAAATCTGCACATAGGTTTTGGCAAAGCTACTTTTTTCAAGCCAACTGAACTCACAGTTAAAAGAATCTAAACTGTTTTAGCCTAAATTTTGTTTTGAAGTTGTAGCAAAAACATCTCCTAAAGCAGAAAAAGCCCTTATCTTATCCACCTAGACAGACTCTGACACAAATACATAATTTAGAGCGGATAGGTGGAAATTAGCACATGTATATTTTTGAGCTACTTTAAGCATAATAGCTGGTGCACCCTTTGCCTCTGCCAGGGATGAAGGTAGCAAGGTGTTATTATCACCGTTACTGTTACAGTCCCCTCCATACTGATCAGTGACCTCTGATCACTCCAAGGGAAGGTCTTGGCACTCAGGGCATTGCAACTCTTGCCCCATTAGCTAGGTCCCTATCCAGCGGCAAAGCCTGATATATAGCCTTCAGTCTGCATGGCCTGGTATAAAATATTAAACCTGGGCCCTCCACAAGCCGAAAAATTCTTTTTTTTTTTTTCCATGTCAAACACATTTTATTTGGTGTTTTCATGCTAGGCCAATCTAAACAACACCAACAAGGACCCAGTTTGAACAGATTTTAATATGGCTATGTGTACAAGGACAACTGAAAATTGGGGAAACCCCCAAATTAATGTTTTTAACAAATTACAGCTGTTATTAAAGATGGTATGCTGGGATTTTAAGGAAACAGTCCAATAAATGATCAGCCCCTTGTTCAATCTAATTAACCAACCTCTCTTTGAATAAAAACACACTCCAGCGGCAGATGTTTATCATGTTTTAAAAATACTCTATACTAATACTCCATGTGTTTCCTCAGTGTTCACTCTCCTTTCAGTAGTTAGTTACTCGCAGTCTCTCAAATGGTAAAATAAAATTGAATTTATATGATCGAATGAAAGTGCAAGTTTGTACAGCCAAGCTCAGTGGTGGGAGTGAAAGGTGAAAGCTAACAGATACCACACAGAAGAAGCACCTTCGTGAAGGTGTCTGAAAAATTCTTTATTGAGTGTGCTTAAGTAGAAACTGGAGAAGGCAATGGCACCCCACTCCAGTACTCTTGCCTGGAAAATCCCATGGACGGAGGAGCCTGGACGGCTGCAGTCCATGGGGTTGCTAAGAGTCAGACACGACTGAGCCACTTCACTTTCATTTTTCACCTTCATGCATTGGAGAAGGAAATGGCAATCCACTCCAGTGTTCTTGCCTGGAGAATCCCAGGGACGGAGGAGCCTGGTGGGCTGGTGTTATGGGATCACACAGAGTCGGACACGACTGGAGCGACTTAGCAGCAGCAGCAGCAGCAGCAGCAAGTAGTAACTCGCTCCTGAGAACTCAGTTCAACACGAAGTCCTCGGAATCCATGTGGCCTGAACTGAATGTCACCTTTGCACATGGGGGAATCTGGCTCCGTGGAGGCTAAGTGGGCAGTGTTGGAGGCCTCTTGGATCAGAGGCTGTACTTAGTCCTGCTAAAAGTAAAGGTGTTAGTTGCTCTTTTCAACCCTGCAGACTAGCCCGCAAGGCCCCTCTGTCCATGGGATTCTCCAGGCAAGAGTCCTGGAGTGGGTCGCCATTCCCTTCTCCAGGGGGTCTTCCCGACCCAGGGATCAAACCTGCCTCCGCAGAATTGCAAGTGGCTTCTTTACCATAATCCTGCTATATATATATATATATGTATGATGTATGCTGTGCAAACACGTATGATTGTGTGTATATGTATGTATCAATGTACACGCACTAGTGTGCGTATACACTTACCTATGTGTTTATATGTACGTATGTTGTTGTGTTAATCACTCAGTGACGCCTGACTCTGTGACCCCACGGACTGTAGCCCACCAGACTCCTCTGTTCTTGGGATTTTCCAGGCAAGAATTCTGGAGTGGGTAGCCATTTCCTCCTCCAGGGGAATCTTCCTGACCCAGGGATCAAACTCCCGTCTCCTGCACCGGCAGCTGGATTCTTTACCACTGAGCCACCTGGGCAGAGATATTTTAGGGGATACTGAAAGTGGCCGTAAGGCATCTAATTACTTCTCATGGATCTTAGGGGGCTGGGAGGGTGAGTCTTCCTCCAGTAAGAACAATGGGGAAAAGATAGCTTCTGTCCTCCTCAAATCCTTTAGACGTGGTGCCACTTTTAACTTCCCCTCTGCACTCTTGGGTTTTTGTTTGCGTATAATAGCTTTACTGAGATATCATTCATGTGCTGTTAAATTTATCCTTTCCAAGTGTGCAATTGAGTGGCTTTTCCCATACACGCAGAGTTGTACCATGACTCTCTAGTCCCAGAATATTTTCCTCATTTGGAAACAAAATTCTCTTAAGAAACACACACACACACACACACACACCAAAAACAAATCACTCTAAAGGTAGCACAATACTGTAAATCAATTGTACTCCAATTAAAAAAGAAAAAATGAAGACGAGACTGTGTATCCCTTAGGAGTCACTCTACGTCCCACCATCCCCCAGCCCCTGGCAACCACTAATCTACTTTCTGTATCTTGGGAATTGCCTTTTCTAGACATTCCATATGTTGCGGGGCTGGATCGCGCCCCTCTATATTCACACGCTGAAAAGTCTTAATTCCTAGTATCTCAGAATGTAGCCAAATAAGGAGATAAGGTCTTTAAAGAGATGGCTGGGGTCAAACGGGGTCCCTAGCATGGCCCTATGCCAACAGGCCTGGTGTCCTTGTAGAAAAAAGGAGATCAGGACACAGACAAGCACAGAGGGATGGCCATTTGAGGACAAAGGGAGGAGACAGCCGTCTACACGCCCAGGAGAGGGGTCTCGGGAGGAACCATCCCTGCTGAGACCTTGATCTTGGACTGGGAGACAGCAGGTGTCTCTTGTTGGAGTCACCCAGTTTGTCATGCTTTATTACTCCGCCCTAGCCAATTCTGGGGCTTCCCTGATGGTTCAGTTGGTAAACAATCCACCTCCAAGGCAGGAGACCCAGGTTCTATCCCTGGGTCGGGAAGATCCACTGGAGAAAGGATAGGCTACCCGCTCCAGTATTCTTGGTCTTTCCTGGTGGCTCAGCTGGTAAAGAATCTGCCTACAGTGCTGGAGACCTGGGTTCGATCCCTGCATTGGGAAGATCCCTGGAGAAGGGAAAGGCTACCCAATCCAGTATTTTGGCCTGCAGAATTCCATGGACTATTCCATGGGGTTGCAGAGGCGGACACGACTGAGCGACTTTTGCTTCACTTCACTTGGCCAGTTCCAGGTGGCTCAGTGGTAAAGAATCTGCCTGCAATGCAGGAGACACGGGTTTGATCCCTGGGTCTGGAAGATCCCCTAGAAGAGGAAATGGCAACCCACTCCAGTATTCTTGTCTGGGGAATCCCATGGACAGAGGAGCCTGGCGGGCTACAGTCCGTGGGGGTTCCAAAAGAGTCGGACACGACGGAGGGAGTAAACAGCTGCAGCGGAGAAGCAAATTAATACAGCGCGGGAGTGGAATCGCACAGCGAGCGATTTCTCTTGGTCTGGCCTTCCCCCACGTTCAGGCTGGCTGACATCCATCTCTCACCTTCCTCCTCTGTCCCTAACTCTCGGGTGCCCACTGGCTTTCTTCTTCGGAAAAGCTCTGGTTCCTGGCCACTACTGCCAGCCAGTCTCTATGGTCATTTATATCCTGGGGCTGCTGTAGGAAAAAACCTGAAATACTACTGAAGCAGAACCAAGATGATCATTTGATTTTTAAGACACAAGGCCATATGTCATCGGAACCCAGTGGCTCGGAAGTATAAGTTACAGAATTTGAAAAATGCATTTCCTTACCGCATTCACTTTTTTTTTTTTTTTAGCACTGAAGATGACTTATTTCTAGCTCTCTTTATAAATGACTTAGTATTTTCAACCACAATATTCTGGGTTATAGTCAAGGCATATCGTAAGCATTTTCAGGCAATTTACCATTGCACATAAGATATTCTGCTTTGGGATCCTATGTATATACACTGATAAATTCAAGGCAGTTCTTCAATCTCAATGTAATACTTTTGGCTCAAACAGAATCAGTGTCAAGTGAAAAAGTGTCAGTCGCTCAGTCATGTCCAACTCTTTGTGACCCCAGGGACTGTAGCCGTTCAGACTTCTCTGTCCCAGAAAGTCTCCAGGCACAATACTGGAGTGGGTTGCTATGCCCTTCTCCAGGGGCTCTTCCCAACCCAGGGATCAAACCTGAGTCTCCTGCATTGTAGGCAGAATCTGAGCCACCAGGGAAAGCCATTTGTTGTTGTAAAGATTGGTTTGTGCCATTGTGGGGGCAGGCTATGCAAGTCTGAAATTTGTAGGGCATGCAGTTAGGAAGGGCAGGTCAGAATATTCTTGGGAACTGACTGAAACTGTTGTCCCCAAAAGAAATTTCCTCTTTCTCATGGAGACCTCAGCCGGGCTCAGCAGGCCTTTTACCTGACTGTGTGGGATCCACTCAGATTATCTGAGATCGTCTCCCTAGTTTAAAGTCAACTGACTGTGGACTTTGATCACGTTTACAAAATACCTCCACATCAACACTTACAATTTGCTGTTGTGGTGGTTCAGTCGCAAAATCCTGTGCAACTCTCTGCAACCCCATGAACTGCAGCACACCAGGCTTCCCTGTCCTTCAGTCACCCCCAGAGCTTGCTCAGACTCACGTCCATCAAGTCTGTGATGCCATCCAACCATCTCATCCTCTGTCGTCCCCTTTTCCTCCAGCCTTCTACGTTCCCCAGCATCCGGGTCTTTTCCAGTGAGTCAGCTCTTCACATCAGGTGGTCAAAGCAGGGGAGCTTCATCTTCAGCATCGGTGCTTCCAATGGACATTTAGTGTGAGGGTTAAGTTAAACTGTGTCTCACCCAAAAAGGCATGTTGAAATCCCAACTTCTGGTATCCGTGAAAGTGATCTTATTTGGAAATAGGTAGGGTCTTCTCTCAGTGACTCAGCAGCAAAGAATCCACGTGCAATAAAAGACCCACAGGAGACCCAGGTTCGATCCCTGGGTCAGCAAGATCCCCTGGAGAAGGAAATGGCAACTCACTCCAATATTCTTGCCTGGAGAATCCCATGGACAGAGGAGCCTGGCGGGCTACAGTCCATGGGGCCATAAAAAGTCGGACACGACTAACCAACTTTCAGTTTCATACTAAATTAGGGTAGTCCTAAATCCAGTGACTGGTGTTCTTCGAAGAGAAAGGAGAAGAAATTTATTTATTTATTTTTAAAAACATTTTTTGGCTGTGCCACACGGCATGGGGGATCTTAGTTCCCCAATCGGGGATCGAACCCACAACCCTTCCCTGCCCTGGAACCATGGAGTCTTCACCACCAGGACCCTGAGAGGGAGGTTTAGACACACACACAGCCACATGAAGATGCCGGCAGAGATTGGACACGATGCAGCTCCAAGCCAAGGGAACAGTAAGGGTTCCAATAGCTGGAACAGACTGAAAAAGAAGAATTTCTTTTTCCCCCCTAGAGCCTTCCATGGCAACCTGTTCCTCCCAGTACCTCGAGTTTGCACTTCTGGCCTCCAGGGAAAAAAAAAAAAAAGGAAACTTATATGGTTTTAAGCTCCTGTGTTATACGGTACTTTGTTACAGCTGCTGCTGCCCTAGGAAATAGACACACTGACTGAATCACCGCCAACTGTGTGAAGATGTGTGAGGTTAACACATCAAAAGACCATGACACCTGCCTCCCCTTCTTTTCTGTCTGCCCTAACCTTCTGCTCCTCCATGGAGCTCTTATCCTAGCTGGGGAAAACCCAACAAAAACATAAACATCGACATGTTGGCTCATGAGGGAGAGAGAGAGAGAGATTGATGGGGGGGAGGGGTCCCTCATCCCAGCAGAGAGCCTAAAGTTCGCTGAGGGTCCCGGGTTGCCAAGGAAACGTATGGGACGTGGGGGTGGGGCTTGGGGGGGAGGGGAGGGGAGGGGAGGGTCGAGCTGAGAGCATTTCGGAATGAGTTCGGGCTGGGGTGGGGGTGGGGAGGGGGCTGAAACCAAGTTGGTGCGGGGAAAGTGAAAAAAACCCAGAGCATCCCGCCTCTCACTGATTTTCGTTTGTGTTTAAGACACAAGAACTGGGCCGGCGGCTTAGACGGTAAAGCATCTGCTTGCAATGCAGAAGACAGTGGGTTCGATCCCTGGGTCGGAAAGATCCCCTGGAGGCGAACACGGCAACCCGCTTCCATGCTCGCCTGGAGAATCCCCAGGGGCAGAGGAGCCTGGCGGGCTACAGTCCCTTGGGTAACAGACACCACGGCTACAGACCTGTGTGTCCCCTCTTGTCCGTATGTCTTGACATTTTTATATAAAATTTATTTTCTTGTCTCCTCTCCAGAGGCCTCTTTCAGTTTCTTCAAAATGGGATTGTATCTGTGTGTACAAGCTCAAGTGCTTTATAGTTTCAGAATAGTTGTCTCCACCGAAACAGACCATTCTGAGTTGCTTCAGCAAGCTTCTGACATTTTAGAATAGTCCCAGAAGCACACACAGTTAGGGCTGAGACTCTCATCTGCCCCTCACCTCGTTCGCCCCTACTATGGACAGGCTTTGTCACAGCAAACAAATTGACCTGGGTCCGTGACGGTGACCTGGACTCCAGACCGTTTGTGGATTTTCCCAGTTCTTCCGCTGAGATTCTTTTCTGCCCCGGAACAGAGCTCAGGCATCTGCTTGGGTGCCTCAGGGCTGGGTCAGGGTCTCCATCCTTCCTTGTTTTTGATGACCTTGTCCGTTTTGAGCAACGTCAGGCAGGTATTTTATAGAATGTCCTTCAGTTTGAGTTTGTGTCCCGTTTTACTCATGATTAGACTGGGATTGTGGGATCTGGAAGATGCTCAAGCTTTTCCTGACACTTCTTTGCTTATAATGTTTCAACAGACATGGCATGAGTGTGGGCTAGACCTGTCTGACTCCTTGCAATCCCCGTGGACTGACACCCGCCAGGCTCCTCTGTCCATGGGATTTCTAGGCAAGAAGACTGGAGTGGGTTGCCATTTTCTTCTCCAGGGGAATCTTCCTGACCCAGGGATCAAACCTGGGTCTCCTGCATCTCCTGAATTGGCAGGTAGATTCTTTACCACTGAGCCACCTGGGAAGCCTCCGCAGACATCAGTATATCCTACACAAGAATCATACTTAAACTAGGAATCATGTGTTTAGCAGCTGTGATCATTTATTTACAATCATTTACTTAGTAGCTGTAATCTTTGCCCTCTCCTTAAGAATACAGAAAGCTACAGGAGATGAAGCCACCATTTGGTATTCTTAGCTCCTTATATGAAACCTTTCCATCTTCAAATTCTGCCATTCTGGAAAGAACTGTAACATTTAAAACTCCAAACCTCTTTGGAATTATCTAGTCATTTGAAAAAGTTATTTTCGTCATCCAAGGGGGATCTATGCAAAGGCAATCTACCCTCCCTTTGGATCTTATTTCTAGTTTCCCTGCCCCAGAAATCATCTCAAATAATTCCCGTGCTTTTAGCCACTGTTCAGACTGTGCCTTGGAAACCCGCTGGCTGCTGAGGTCAGCTCCACATTCGAGTGACCGGACAGCAGTGTGTAGCCATGGGTTTCCATGGCTGTGGAGAGTCTTATCCGAAGCAGTCATTTCCAGAAATGTGACCGATTCCGATGGTTATCTCAAAAATAGATTAAAATGTTCTTTCCTTTCCTCCCTCCCTTAGGGACATTTTACGAACTGTAGACGACATATATCTGACCTCAGTAAATGGCTTCAGTCAAGTGGTCATAGCAACAAACGGGATGAGTTTCTCACACACGTACTAGGGAGAAGCCCTGTGTTCCAATTCCTTTGAGTTTTATGGTGCTTTCCTGAATCTGCTGAGTTTTCTGTTTTTTTGAAGTCAAGTTTCAGTTCAGTTCAGTTGCTCAGTTGTGTCATGCTCTTTGGGACCCCATGGACTGGAGCACGCCAGGCCTCCCTGTCCATCACCAACTCCTGGAGCTTGCTCAAACTTATGTCCATCAAGTCGGTGATGCCATCCAACCATCTCATCCTCTGTCGTCCCCTTCTTCTCCTGCCTTCAATCTTTCGCAGCATCAGGGGCTTTTCCAATGAGTCAGTTCTTCCCATCAGGTGGCCAGAGTATTGGAGTTTCAGCTTCAGCATCAGTCCTTCCAATGAATATTCAGGACTGAGTTCCTTTAGGATGGACTGGTTGGATCTCCTTGCAGTCCAAGGAGCTCTCAAGAGTCTTCTCCAACACCACAGTTCAAAAGCATCAATTCTCTGGCGCTCAGCCTTCTTTATGGTCCAACTCTCACATCCATACATGAGTACTGGAAAAAACATAGCTTTGACTAGATGGACCTTTGTTGGCAAAGTAATGTCTCTGCTTTTTAATATGCTGTCTAGGTTGGTCATAACTTTTCTTTCAAGGAGCAAGTGTCTTTTAATTTCATGGCTGCAGTCACCATCTACAGTGATTTTGGAGCCCAAGAAAATAAAATCTGTCACTGTTTCCACTGTTTACTGAGATATAATTTACAAGCTTTCCTGGTGCCTCAGATGGTAAAGAATCTGCCTGAAATGCAGGAGACCTGGGTTTGATCCCTGGGTTGGGAAGATCCCCTGGAGGAGGGCATGGCAACCCATTCCAGTATTCTTTCCTGGAGAGTCCCATGGATAGAGGAGCCTGGCAGGCTATAGTCCATGGGGTTGCAGAGCTGGACATGAGTGAGCAATTAATCAGACTTCCTAAAAAAAGAGCTATAGTGGGCTTCCCTGGTGGCTCAGTGGTAAAGAACCTGTCTGTAGCGCAAGATCGGAAGAAGACCCAGAGTCGATCCCTGGGTCAGGAAGATCCCCTGGAGAAGGGAATGGCAACCCACTCCAGTATTCTTGTCTGGAGAATCTCACGGACAGAGGAGCCTGGTGGGCTAAAGTGCAGAGGGTCGCAAAGAGTCAGCCAGGACTGAAGCTCCTTGGCACACAGGCACATGGAGCGACGACGTGCACGTACGGCAGCGAGTTTGTCCCTTCCCTTGGTGAAGGACATCCGGGTTGTTTCCAGGATGGGGCATCTGTGAGCCAGCCTACAAGTGTACAGCCTTTCGTGTGAACCTGCATTTTCACTCTGTTAGGTGACTTAAGGAGGAGGCAACGGCTGGGCTGTGTGTGCCCATCTGACCTTATCAGGTGGCTGTTCATTTCATCAAAACATCAGAAAGGCCTTCTGACAAAGGCAGCGGAGGGGGAAAAAAAGGCAAATATTCCACCTCCACGTACTTTCACCTGTGCTTTGCTTTTCTTGCAGCTGCTGAATGTTCTTTGTCAATGTAGGAGCTTGACTATGTGGGAGATGATTTTTGTGCAGCGACTATTTATAAAATCTTCTCCTCTCCCAGGCTCCTTCTCCACAGTGACTTTTAAACACTAAATGCAGAAGTGGAAACAAACGGGGGGTGGGGAATAAAAAACACATAATGTCTTATAATGAAATACGGTTACCAAAATAGAGAGGGAGGAGGAACAGCCTTTTGACAATTGCTGTCTCCTGTTACGAGCCATGTAACTGTAAGAGCCATGTACTTTGAGTAAACCCAGGCAGCTCCTTGGTTGATGTTCTGCGTGTTGCTGGGTGGGTGGGCTTGGAAACTGTTCGCTGATCCAGAGGCAACGTGGTTTGTGTTTAGGAGGGCCGTAGGATTTGGAACTACAGCAGATGGGCCACTTTGGAAAGTAGAATATGAATATTGGGGCTTACCTGGTGGTTCAGATGGTAAAGAATCTGCCTGCAATGCGGAAAACCCGGGTTCCATCCCTGGGTCGGGAAGATCCCCTGGAGGAGGGTGTGGCAACCCACTCCAGTACTCTTGCCTGGAGCATCCCATGGGCAGAGGAGCCTGGCGGGGCTACAGTCCATGGGGGTCGCAAAGACTCGCACATGACTGAGTGACTGATATACACAACAAAACAGGTCTACACTTGAATGCCCTGAAACCTGTATGTCGAGGCCGCCTTCTCTGGCCAAAGGGCACTTTGCAGACGTGGCTCAATTTAGAACTTTGAGATGGAAAGTTAACAGTTTGGGCTAATCGAATCACCAGGATCGGGCAGGAGGGGCCTTGCTCATTGGGAGAAGGACACAACCAAAGGGAGGTCACGTGTCAAGGCATTTGGGTTCGAGACACTGGAAAAGGCAAAAGGAGCCAGATTCTCGCCTGGAATCTCTGAAAGAACCAGTCTGCCAACAACTCAATGTTAATTAGCCCAGTGAGACCCACAGGGGACCTCTGGCCTCCAGAATGGTCAGATAACGAGTTTGGCTTGTTCTCATTCTTAATTTATTTTTGGCTGCACTGGGGCTTCATTGCTGCGTGGGTTTCTGTCTAGTTGTGGTGAGCGGGGCGTTACTCTCTAGATGTGCCGTGCACACTTCTCTCTGTGGTGCCTTCTCTGGTTGTGGAACTTGGGCTCAGTAGCTGTGGCCCATAGGCTTAGCTGCCTCCGTGGCACGTGGAATCTTCCCAGGTCAGGTGTCGAATCCACGCTCCCCCCTGAGTTGGCAGAGGGATTCCTAACCCCTGATCACCAGGGAAGTCCAGATAATACATTTTATTTATGTATTTTTAAAAAATTTAAGCCATTAAGTGTGCGATAATTTGTTGCAGCAAGAAAAGGAAACTGATACAGCCCTTAACCTCTGTGAGACTGGACTTTCCTCCCCTGTGAAACGAATATAGGATCCCTACTGTATCTCCCCAGCAACGTCATAGGTTGCTATGGCAACGGATGAGCTCGTCTTTGAAAACTGTTTAGGAAACCATCAGAACACTTTCGCAGCTAGGAGAAGCCTCGGTTCTTCCTTTGCCCACCTGCGTCTGCTCCTGTCAAGATAGGTTTAATTTCCCCGAGTCCTTCGAATGGCCTCCACCCTCTCTGAGCGGCTGGCTATCCCCAGGCATTTCTGGGCCTTTTTTAGGACCCATCACTCCATACAGGATGGGCTGGGTTCCTGAAGACACACTGCTGCTTTTCCACTATCCTGTTCCTTCTGCCTTTTCTTCAATGTTAATAAAAGGAGTTCCTTCATATAACATTTTATGGAAAGTGTTTTCTTCGTAGTTATTTTCGCTGTGTTGGGTCTGGGTTGCAGCATGTGAGCTCGCTAGTTGTGGAGTGCGGAGATCTCGCTCTAGATTCCACGCGCGGGCTTTTCATCGCGGTCGCTTCTCTCATTCTGGGTCGCAGGCTTACTTTCTCTGTGCCACGTGGGATCGAACCCAAGAAGGCGGATTCTCAACCACTGAACCGCCAGGAAAGTCCCTCTGAAAACTTTTTGAAAACACACTATAAAAACAGAAAAAGAATTTTCTAGGAAGAGGTCGGCAAGTTACATGAAGAACCTTGAGTCCTTCAGTTCAGTTCAGTTCAGTTGCTCAGTGGTGTCTGACTCTTTGCGACCCCATGGACTGCAGCACGCCAGGCTTCCCTGTCCATCACCAGCTCCCCGAGCTTACTCAAACTCATGTCATTGAGTTGGTGATGCCATCCAACCATCTCATCTTCTCTCCTCCCCTTCTCCTCCCATCTTCAATCTTTTCCAACATCTGGGTCTTTTCCAATGAGTCAGTTCTTCGCATCAGGTGGCCGAAGAATTGGAGCTTCAGCTTCAGCATCAGGCCTTTCAGTGAATATTCAGGACTGATTTCCTTTAGGATAGACTGGGCCTTTAGGATGATGTCCTTTAGGATGGACTGAGTCCTTTGATTGCCTAGAAACGCGTTTCTAGGCCAAGTAGTCAGTATTATTCATGCTTCACTGGGTCACTGACCTCTGCTTTTATAGTGCTGTGAGCTGAAAAGGAATGCACACACGTGTGTTGCAATAAAGCTTTATTGATGGACACTGAAATTCAAGTGTGACCTAATTTCCATGTCACGCAGTATCACTGTTTGTGTGATTCCCTCCCCTCCCCGCCCCCCACCCGCCAAATCTTTGAAAAACTATTTACTTTTGGCTGCGCTAGGTCTTCATTGCTTCAGGTGCTGTTCTCTAGTTGTGGCGAGTGAGGGGCCAGTTTCTGGGTGCGGTATGCCGGCTTCTCATTGCCTGTGGCTTCTGTTGTGGCAGAGCATGGGCTCTAGTGGGCTTCAGTAGTTGCAGCTGGTGGGCTCCTGGGCTCCAGAGCAGAGGCTCAGCAGTTGTGGTGCATGAGCTTAGTTGCTTTGTGGCAGGTGGGATCTTCCTGGACCGGGGATTGAACCCGTGTCTCCTGGGTTGCAGGTGGATTCCCCAGGGAAGCCCAGTGTTTCCCCTAGTTTTTAAACAATGTATCCTTAGCTTTCAGGTTGTGCAAAAAAAAAAAAAAACCAACAAACAGGTGTCAGAGCTGTCCACTGCCAGCTCCTGTCCTAGCACAGAAGCCCCATCAGGGCAAGGAATTTTGCCTGTCTTGTTCATTACAGGTTCCCCAGAACCTGTTTTATAACACCTTTTGATATTTTTTTGATCATGGAGGAACACTTTCAGCGTTAATTCAGCGTTTAAAAATGGATTAGGTTGATGAGTTAAGTTTTTGGCTCCCCCTTAAAGTCATCTCGATCTAGGGTCCTGGCCCATGAACCATGGGAGGGTATTCCATGCTGGTGACATGGATTAGTCCTGCTAAGGCCACAGGGCCATGGACAACCATCACACTTTCTCCCTCGGGAGACAGATTAAAGGGACTTCAATGAACTTGGGTGGGAAGAACCCCTGCAGCGAACCTAAATGTAGCATTTCCGAAGAAAACTGTGACTATAGAGGAGATGACAGTTAACGGTACCTTTCATTTGCCACCAAGCTGTCACCAAGAGAAGTCTGATGTATTTTCAGAGCAGGTTACAGTTGAATTGCATTTTGTTTATGTGAACCACTGCTTTGAAATGATGGAAGTTATTAGTCCCACCTCTAGAGCTTATGATTGGAAGGACTGAGAAACAAGGGCATGTATCATGACATTGGAAGGCCTGAAAAAAAAATTTAACTGCATCTTAACAGATTTGAGTTTCTTTGTCATCTTACGTGTATTATGTATGTATGCATTTGGAATCAATATAAGCACTAAATTGCCAGAGAAGGTCTGGGGCATGGAAATTGTTACAGAGCCCCTTCCTCAGTCCTTTAACTTCTTGCAAGTGTTGTGACTCCATGGACTGTAACGTGCCAGGCTCCTCTGTCTATGGAATTCTCCAGGCCAGAATACTGGACTGGGTAGCCTATCCCTTCTCCAGGGGGATCTTCCCAACCCAGGAATTGAACCAGGCTCTCTTATGTTGCAGGCGGATTCTTTACCAGCTGAGCGACCGTGGGTCCAGTCTTTCCCTCTGAACCCTAGAGATAAAAAATCCCTGCCCTCCAGTATTCCGGGGAGGATCGTGTTGGATACTGTTGTACCAGCTCCTCCACGCCAACTGCAAGGTGTTTTCAGTATTGGAAGGGTGAGAACTGAACGTGACACTCCAAACAGAAGGAAACAACCACGACTCAAGTGAATTACTCTGTAGGCGCCGCCATAACAAAGCACCGCAGATTGGGTGGTTCAAGGAAGAGAAATTTACGGGGCCTTCCCGGCTGGTCCAGTCCTTAAGACTCTGCACCACCCAAGCAGGGAGCAAGGGCAAACTGGTTCGATCCCTGATGGGGGAACCAAGATCCCACCCGCGGTGCGGGGAAAGTTTAAAAAAAAATGTGTTTTCTCACCATCTTGGAGGCTGGAAGTCTAAGTCAGGATGTTGGCTAGGTGCAGTTCTCCAAAGATCTCCCTTCTTGCTGTGTCTTTACAGGTCATCAGTTGCTGCATGTTTGTGTCCTAATAGTCTATTCTTGCATGTTTGTGTCCTAATAGCCTTTTCTTGGAAAGGCAATGGCGTTCTTGCCTGGAGAATCCTGGGGACGGGGGAGCCTGGTGGGCTGCCGTCTATGGGGTTGCACAGAGTTGGACACGACTGAAGTGACTTAGCAGCAGCAGCCTTTTCTTAGAAGGACACCAGTCAGATTGGATAAGGAAGGGTCACCGTAATGACTGCCTCTGATTCATTTATTGCTTTATAAGCTGGCTTTCCAAAAGCAGTTGCTCTCTGTGTGCCGCAGTCCCTGGGGTCGCCAAGAGTCGGACACGACTGAGCGACCGAACTGAGAAGAAGGTATTAGGGCTTAGGACTTGAACATAGGAGTTTGAGTGAGGAGACACAATTCACCCCACCTTGAAGGAGAGAAGAGGGACTTTCCTGGTGGTCCAGTGATTAAGAATCTACTTTTTAGCGCAAGGGTACGTGGGTTAGATTCCTGGTCAGGAACTAAGATCCCACATACCTCAGAGCAATGAAGCCCACTTTATTGTTGGGTTGTCTTTATTTACTGTTAAACACCACAGTGAAAATCCTGTGTGTTGCAACCATGACCCGATGCAGGCAAAAATAAATACATAAAAATATGCTGTTGGCCCAGCTGGGAAAGAATCCGCCTGCAACTCGGGAGTCCTGGGTTCGATCCCTGGGTTGGGAAGATCTCCTGGAAAAGGGAATGGCTACCCACTCTAGTGTTCTGGCCTGGAGAATTCCATGGACTACTATACAGTCCATGGGGTCACAAAGAGTCAGACACGACTGAGGGACTTTCACTTTTCTAAAAAATAAAAAAGAGAGAGATGTGATGTCTCCCCAGCTCAGGAGGAGAAGAAAGGGTACCACCTACCTCATCTCGCCTCCATGTCAGATAATGGACCTTTCTCTCTGTCCTCAGCCCTGTTTACTTCTCCAGGGACGTTTCCACTCAGCCTTCTTGTATAACCAGCCCGTTTTATAGTTTCCATTCCGGTCTCCCTAAGGAAAATTAAAAGCCTGTGCCCAAAGCAAATGGGCTTCCCTGGTGGCTCAGCTGTAAAGAATCTGCCTGCAATGTGGGAGACAGGGGTTCGATTCCTGGCTCGGGAAGATCCCCTGGAGAAGGGGTAGGCTACCCACTCTAGTATTCTTGGGTTTCCCTGGTGGCTCGGCTGGTAAAGAATCTGCCTGTAATTCGGGAGACCTGGATTCTATCCCTGGGTTGGAAAGAGGCCCTGGAGGAAGGCATGGCAACCCACTGCAGTATTCTTGCCTGGAGAACTCGTTTCATAAGGGAAGCTTGTGGTAGGTAGATGCTTCCTCAAAAGTGAGACATCCTCTGCGACCATTACCGAGGCATGGAGCACAGCAATCCTGGAGTCTTGGTCCTTTCTGAGATTTGCAAGCAAATATTGGCCTGTGTGGGCTTCCCAGGTGGCTCAGATGGTAAGGTGCCTGCCTGCAATGTGGGAGACCCGGGTTCGATCCCTGGGTCTGGAAGATCCCCTGGAGAAGGAAATGGCAAACCCACTCCAGGACTCTTGCCTGGAAAATTCCATGGACGGAGGAGCCTGGCGGGCTACAGTCCATGGGGTCACTAGGAGTTGGACACGACTGAGTGACTTCACTTTCACTTTATTGGCCTATGTCTGAGGAGCTGCAGAAAATCATATGGGCCTCGGTGAAATTAGATACTGGATTCAGTGAAAACTAGGCAGTAATTCTCGAGAGAAGCTTAATACCTCTTCCTACTGTCTCTCTTTTTAAAAAAAAATATTAATAGACTGTTTTTTAAAGAATGGTTTTAGATGTACAGAACAATTTAGCATACAGTACAGAGAGTTCCATTTTCCCACCTCCTACACGGCATTTCCAGTGTGAACATCTTTTGTGTGAGAGTGGTACATTTGTTACCACTCTTTATCGAATCAATATAGATAAAATCCACAGTTGAGATTCGCGGTCACTTTCCGTGCTGGCCAGGTCTACCTGTTTGGACGAATGCAGAATGTCATGCAGCCACCACTCCAGTTTCATACAGAATAGGTTCACTGCCCTGAAAAGTCCCTTGGGAGCCCCATGTTCAGCCTTTCTTTCTCATCCTCAGAGCCCCTAGGAAACCACTGACCTTTCCAGTTTGGTGCTTTCTAGAACATCATAGATGCTTACTTCTTGGAAGAAAAGTTATGACCAATCTAGGCAGCATATTTGGAGAAGGAAATGGCAACCCACTCCGGTGTTCTTGCCTGGAGAATCCCAGGGATGGGGGAGCCTGGTGGGCTGCCGTCTATGGGGTCGGACAGAGTCCGACACGACTGAAGCGACTTAGCAGCAGCAGCAGCAGCAAGCAGCATATTAAGAAGCAGAGATGTTACTTTGCCAACAAAGGTTCATCTAGTCAAGGCTGTGGTTTTTCTAGTAGTTGTGTATAGATGTGAGAGTTGGACTGTGAAGAAAGCTGAGCGCCGAAGAACTGATGCTTTTGAACTGCGGTGTTGGAGAAGACTCTTGAGAGTCCCTTAGACTGCAAGGAGATCCAACCAGCCCATCCTAAAGGAGATCAGTCCTGAATATTCATTGGAAAGACTGATGTTGAAGCTGAAACTCCAATCCTTTGGCCACCCGATGTGAAGAGCTGACTCATTGGAATAGACCCTGATGCTGGGAAAGATTGAGGGCAGGAGGAGAAGGGGACGACCGAGGATGAGATGGCTGGATGGCATCACCGACTCAATGGACGTGAGTTTGAGCAAGCTCTGGGAGTTGGTGATGCACAGGGAGCCCGGGCGTGCTGCAGTCCATGGTGTCGTGAAGAGTCGGGCACAACTGAGTGACTGAACTGAGCTGAACTGAGAATGTCATAGAGTCGGACTCACAGGATGTAGACTTTGCAGGCTGGCTTCCTTCACTTGCTGACGTACATTTAAAGTTCCTCCATGTCTTTCCGTGGCTGGATATCTCATTTCTTTTCGTTGCAGAGTAATATTCTACCATATGGATGTATCCCAGTTTGCTTACCTGTCCACCCACCCACTTAACATCGTGGCTGCCTTCGGCGTTGGGTGAGTAAAGCTGCTAGACATCGCTGTGCGTGTTTTTCTACAGACACAAGTTTTCAACTCAGCTGGGTTAAAAACCCGGGAGCGTAGTGGTATGTTTCTGCTTTATAAGAGGGCTTCCCTGGTGGCTCAGAGGATAAAGCCTCTGCCTGCAATGCAGGAGACCCGGGTTCAATTCCTGGGTTGGGAAGATCCCCTGGAGAAGGAAATGGCAACCCACTCCAGTATTCTTGCCTGGAGAATCCCATGGACAGAGGAGCTTTAACTGACCAACTGCCTTCCAAAGTGGTCTTAAGTTTCACATTCCCACCAGCAGGGCATTCAGAGTTCCTGTTTGTCTGCATCCTGTTAGCATTTGAGTTTTTTCCTTTCTTTTGTTTTTGCCCTGCTTGCATTCTCTTGGTCCCCAGACCTGGAACAGAACCAGGGGCCTCTGAAGTCAAAGTACCGGGTCCCTAACCACTGGCCCGCCAGGGAGTTCTCAATGTGATATTTCCCTGTGATATATAATATTCCACAACTTTTCATGTGCTTGCTTGACATCTGTCTATCTCTTTGGGGAGATTTTTGTTTCCAGACCTTTCGTCCATTTTTATTTTGGATTTTTGTCTTAGTGTCCAGTTATGAGACGTTATCTTTGCCTATTTGGGGTTCAGTCCTCTATCAGATATGGATTTTTTGCAAATATGATCTCCCAGTCTGTAGCTTGTGTTTTCATTCTCTTAACAGTCTCCTTTGTAGAATGTTGTTTTAAATTTTAATAAGTCCAACTCATCATTTTTTTTAAAACAGGGATCATGTTATTGATATTTTATCTGAAAACTCATCGCTAAGCCTAAAGCCATCTAGATTTTTCTCTTATGTTTTCTTCTAGGAGTTTTGTGTTTTTTGCCTTTTGTGTTTAGGCAAATTATCCATTTTAAGTTAGTTTCTGTGAAAAGCCTAAGGTTTGGGCTAGATCAATGGTTTTGTTTGTGTTGTAAATGGATGTCCCTTGTTCCAGCACCGTTTGTTGAAAAGGATATTCTTTCTCCACTGAAAAATCTTTGGTCCTTTGTCAAAAATTAGGTGACCGTATTTGTGTGGGTTCTGGCTGCCCTTTTATTACAAATTTGGCTGCTGTTTAGGGGGAATATTGATAGCATTTGTTGGAAGCAGATTCTTGTATTCCAGCTGTTTCCATCAACAACCAAAAATTGTTTGTAGTACAGACACTGCAGTGGATAACTGTGGAAATCATTGCTGCTGGGGCCTCCATAGTAGCCTTTATACCCTTGTCAGAATGCACTGGCTCCTTTCCTGCTCGACTTTAACGTGCTTTTTTTTTTTTCTTTCACTATTTGAAAAATCTGAAAGCCACATTAAATAGTCTAATTTCCCACCTACCCACCGCCCATCTAGCATTCAGAAAGTGGGATTTCAGTGTTACTATGGTAACGTAGGGGTCGCCTTTCCTATCTGAGGTCACAAAATCCCTGGGGGCTCCTAGGACTCTCTGATAAAGGTGCTCCAGTCTTTACTTGTAAGAAGACCCCTGGGATTGCTGGGAGCCGATCAAACAGGAAAGATGAACCCCAAACTCCCTTGCATTGTTAGTTACAAGGATGTGAAAGTCACTCAGTCCTGTCTGACTGTTTGCGACCCCATGGACTCTACAGTCCATGGAATTCTCCAGGCCAGAAGACTGGAGTTGGGTAGCCTTTCCATTTCTCCAGGGGACCTTCCCAACCCAGGGATCGAACCCAGGTCTCCCGCATTGCAGGCATGGATTCTTTCTGAGCCAGACCAGCTGCAAAAACCGGCCACGCCGGGGCGTAGGAGGGAGGGAAGATTTCCACCACTTTTCCATACTTTAAAAATGACTGGCATCTGCCAAGACATCAAAACATACAAAAGAAGCCTTTCTCCTGGTCTCGTTCGGTTCGGAATTTCCAAGCAGCTCCCGACGAGCAGCTAGCGGTGGCAAGCCAGAGAGGGCCAGGTTTGGCTGCGCGGCTACTCGAGAGTGTGCGGTAGCCGAGGGCCGACGTCCCTGTAGAGCAAAGCGCGGTAATGATGTCAACTTGTTATTTACTTTCCAAATCTGAATGACTGAGCAAGGCGAAAGGAGAAATCAATCAACCGCAATGTGACCCTACAGGCGGAAAAAAACGCAGCGCTCCCACCAGCGGGCGGTGGGGGGAAGGGAAGCACGTGTAACCGGGGCCGAGTTGCATCAGGCGCCCTAGCCGGCCTGGGTTTTCTGTTGCATAGCCTTGGTTTTTTTTTTTTTTTTTTCCGATTGCATAAAAAGACCTCAGCCTCAGTCCTCACAAGCCCTAGGAGCCCGGGAGCCAGGCCGGGCAGGCTGGAGACAAGGCCCCGCCACGTCCTTTTGTGTGTGTGTCTGTGTGTGTGTGGTGGGGGGTGGGGAGAGGCTTGAATGGCAACCGGTAGAAAAGAAGGGCAAAATCTATTCTGCTGATTCACAATTATGGAGACCGTGTGTCTTTTTTTTTTTTTTTTATTGCTGTGCTCGAATAATGGTGCAGTCACCGTCGTTTGAAATCATTGACGTTTTACAGCAATATTCGGCAACGTCATTTTGAGGCCGCCTTTTGGAATGGAGGATCAGCCCCTTAAAAAAAAAAGTCACCTCGCCTCCCCTCCCCACACGGTCAGGAACAACAAACGGCCCAGTGTCCCAGAAAGGAGCAAGCGAGGTTACAGTGCAAAATGCTGAGTATCCTGGGCTCTTTTAGGGCAAAAAAAAAAACAAAAAAAAACCCAACCTCGTTAGGCACCAAAGGGAGGGGCTCGCTTCCTTGAAAATATTCGCCAAAGCAGGCATCCAAGGTGCTGGGGTGCGTGTGCAGCGCGCGCGTTTGTTTCAGCGAATTCAGGTCACGCGTGGTGGGCAGTTGTCACCAACCCGGAGGGGGAGAAAGCAACCTGGGGCCTTGGGTTTACCAGGGCTGGGCCGAGTCAGCTATTGCAACAGCAAACAGCTTTGCAAATGTCCCAGGTTCTGCAGCCTGCGGCTGGAGGTGGGGGTGGGGACGGGTGAGAAGGCCCCAGGGCCCCGGTTCCACCACCACGCTCCCCCCCCAAACCCCCGCCTGGAGCACCCCCACCCCAGCTCCTGGCGTCCACCCCAGTATGTCTTGAGTTTCTTTTTCCCCAAGCGCCTTCCCTGCTAGGGATTTTTGCAAAGGTGGAGGCTTCACTGGAGCCCCCACTTTTGGGGGGAAGGGGAAGAGACCGCGGGGGGCGGGGAATGGCCTTTCGGCCGGCGACTTGGAGGGGGCTGACACCCTCAGGCAGGTTCGGGGAGGGGGGTTCATCTCTGAGCTGGGGGGAGGGTAACAGCAGTAGCCCTGTCTCCCTGCCCCCACACCCCCACCCCGGAGACCACGGGGGTGGCGATTCGGTTCCTGTTCCCTCCTGGATAATGGGTTTGGAACTGGGTGGGGAGTAGGTCCGAGTTTTCTGATGCGCACCCCCCCCACCACCCGATGGAGGCCACTGGGTTGGGACAAGGTTCGCAGAGAGGAGGGAAGAGGCCGGGGTTCCTCTCACCCACCCCAGGCGTGGCGGGGACCGGGGAGCTGGGGGAGGGAGGGTGAGGGACAGGGAAGGGTCGGAGGGTCCCCCTCCGCGGGGGAGGGGGTGGATTGGGACACAGGTTTCCCGCCCCCCCCCGCCCCGCGAGGCCGTGGGGGAGGGGCCCAGGCTCTCACCGCCTGCACCGTGGGGGAAGGGCAGGCCTGGGTGTGTGGGGGAGGGGAGCTGGCCTGGGACCGCGGCCCCTTTGGGCGTGGGGGAGGGCGATGGGGGAGGGTCTGGGTGGTGGGGAGGGACGCGGGTTGGGGGAGGGCGCAGGGGACCTGGGCTCCCCTCCCCTGGCGGTGGGGGAGGGGGCGGGCTGGGGCCGCGGGGCAGGGGCTGGCCGAGGACGAGGCCTCTTTGGGGGTGGGGGAGGGCGGTGAGAAGGGACCCGGGTGGGGGAGGGTGCAGGGGCCCCTTTCCCTGAGGCGGGGTCGAGCGCAGGCTGGGGGCAGTGGGGGAGGGCGATGGGGAGGCCCCGGGTCGGGGAGGCCGCAGGCTGGGGGATGTGGGGGGTGATGGGGGAGGGCAGTGGGGGGGGCCCCGGGCTCCCCTCCCCCGGCGGCGGCGGCGGCGGGGGCGGGCGCAGGCTGGGGGCGGCGCCCAGGGCCGTCCTCCCGGCCGGGGTCGGCGTTCCGGCGGCCGCTCCCCAGCGGAGGTCACTGGCCGCGCCGGTCCCTCCCGCGTCCCGCCCTCTCCCGCTGCCGCCGTTTCCCCCCCTCCCCGCCCGCCCCGTCCTCCGCGCTCGGGAGCGAGGAGCCGCCCGCGCCCCCGCCCCGCCGCCGCCGCCGCAGCGCCCTCGCCGCCATTCGGCACCCGAAACTTTCCAGCGCCCGCGCGTCTCGGGGACTCGGCGGCGGCGGGGGACGCGGGGCGGGGGCGGCCCGGGGGGCGGCGGCGCGCGGCGGCTCCGGGCGCCGGGGCCCTCGGCGGCCGCGGCGCGGCCCGGGCTCGGCGGCGGCGGCGGCGGCGGCCGGCGGGGCGCAGGCTCGGAGCGGCGGCGCCGGACACAAGTTGCGCGGCTCAGGGCGAGGTGAGTGTGCGCGCGGGGCTCGGCCCGGGCCGGGCGCGCTGCGGAAACTTCTCTCGCTCGGGGTAGGGGGGAGGCCCGGGCCCGGCTCATTCCCGCTCTCCGAGGGGTTCAGGCCGGCCGCCCGCCCGCCCGGGGACCCCCGTCTCTGGTTAGGGGGGCGGGGTGCAGTGGAGAGGGGGGCCCAGCTTCCCCAAGTGTCCCCCGGGGGCTCGGGCTGGGGTGCTGCGCGCGCTCCCTGCAGCCTGAACAATACCCCGATGGGGCCGCTCCCCCAAAGTGGTGCCGGCGCGTCGGGGGTTGTGGGGGCGGGCGGAGAGTGGAGCGGGGGGGAAGGGGAGGCTTCTTTGTTTTGGGGAGGGGGAGGTGGCCGGTAAGTTTTGGCGAGGAGGGTGGGGGTGGGGAGCGCTCCATTGGTCCCCTCGGGTGCCGCTTTTGTCTGCCGGGCCCGAGGCTGGCCGGGCAAGCCTGCGCGGCCGCGGGGACCCCCCCTCATGGGGGAGGGGAGCCCCATTCATCGCCCCCCCCCGGGGGCGCGGCGCGGCGGCGCGCGTAGGGCGCACTGAGTGGCGCGCGAGGCAGCGCGGGCCCGCGGCGGTTCAGTTTCTGCGGCGCGGAAACTGTCAGGAAGTGGGGAGCTCCCCCCAACTTGCGCCCCCACCGTCCCAGCCCGGCCCGTAGCGAGGAAGACAGGATGGGGATATCTTGGGTGGGTGGGGGTGGGCGTCCCTAGGCGATCTACAGAGCGCGCCCTGGGCGGGGGGGCGGCTGTAGACCTGTTGCGCCCGGTCTGGGGGGGGAGGGGTGCCCCGAGATCCGCGTGCCAGGCAGTGCTTCCTTCTCCCCACCCCCTACCCCGCCACCCTCCCGAGGGGACCTCGCCCACGGCGGTGGGGGTGGCCGGTTCGGAATGGAGTGGGGCGCGCCATCGTGGGGTCGGGGGCCACCGGAGGTCGCCGGGGACTGACACTTGGGGGTCACTAGAGGGCCCCCCCCAACTCGGGGCTCTGGGACTTCACGTGCGTTGCCCGTGCGCGGCAAGGCCGGCGCCCGGGATGGTTTTAAGGCACGGCCTGGCCTTCCTCCGAGTCCACTGCAAATTCCACGAAGTTAAAAAGTCCGAGGTGTGTTGTTGTCGATTTTTTCCCCTCCTGTCGCCGATGTTGTAGCGCGGAACCGCCAAGGAAATAGAAATCCGTCTCCTCTGTTCCTTCTGCCGCGGCTTGGGTTCTTGCTTGGCTTTGTCACATATGGCTTGAGCTGATTTCTTAAATGTTTTTCTATCCAGACGCGCCGCCTGAGCCCCTGGGTTAACCTGGAAGGCGAGGGGCGGGACTCCAGCCTGGGGGAGGGGGGGCGTGCGGGTGGTGATGGCGGGGAGGCTCGGGTTAAGTCCAGTCTGATCGGTGGCCTCAGGGGTAGCAGATGGTGGAAGGTCTTCTGGGAAGTTTAGTCATTCCTAGAAGAGACGAGATCGGGTGGGGGTGGGGAGATGTCAATTATGGAAACCATTGAGAGTTGAAGACGCTTTTCACGTGGAAGGGATGTTCAGATATCTCAGATGTACTGCAGATTGCTGTGGAAAACCACCCAGCTGGATAACGAATCCGGAAATGAAAGTTTGAAGTCCCATCCCTTGACCCACGTCTTAAAATGGCCCCTGAAGGATCATTCCGTGTGAAGTTCCTTAAGTGAACACACACCTGTGGAACAGCCCGTGAAGACTCTAAGGTGTTTTTTCTTTGATGCTGTACAAAGCAAGGAGATTGGCTCTGCTTTAGTCAGCACCTGCACGCCCCCACCCCCCGCCATTGAAATTTCACCCCTGGAGCCTGAGTCTCTCCCCTCCTGCAAGTTGGGGTGTTTTAGTTAAAGTTCCTGCAGTCAACCCCTTTGAACCAGAGGAGCTTCAGTGTTCTCATTGGTGATGACTTCCTGAATGTACCTGGGTGGGAGGTTTGTAGGTTTCAGTGCTAGGCAGCGAAAGACCCCCTGAGTCCAGCTCCGTGGGGACACGTAAAACTGCTTTTGCTGGAAAAGCAGCCTTTGTCCCCATCTGGCCTGAACTAGTGAAACAGCCCACCCTGATGTCCTGCTCCACCATTGACCTTGAAGTCCTGCCAGTTTTCCGAGTATCATTTGCTATATGTACAAAAATAAAAATGGGAACCGAGATCACGGTACTCATTGGATAGTGCAGGGGCAGAGAGGAGGAACCGTTATGTGTAAGTTTTTTTGAAAACGTCGAGTTCGCTTGTAAATTTTCACTGTTGCTCTGGCTCAGATAGATTCATCATCCTTTGGTTACTCAAATGCCATGCACTGAGGATTTTACAGGCACTTAATGCCCTGTGTGCAGCGATTATTATTTGCATTCAGCTGCAGAAGACACTGACTTTGCTCATCTGTGGTGGAGGGAAGATTGTTTGATTCTGGAAACCCAGCTCTGAAGCTTGGTGTTGTCTTCCTGTGTTGACATGGGGTGAATGTTCCCATTTGGAGACAAACTTGTTAAATTACAGAGACACACTTTCTCCCCCACACAGAATCTTACATTGAACTCTCTCTCTATATAAAATCCTAGATTTCTCAACAGAATTCATGAAAGGTCAATCACAGTGGCAGCATTGTTTTGTGCATAGCTTAATTATCTGGTGTGGTAGCCACTACCCACCTGGGCATATTTAGATTCCAGCTAATTAAAGTTCATTTAATAGTGGTGGTGTTACTAAAATGCCCAGGTCTGTTGCTTCAGTGCTCTGCCCGTAATTCAGATAGCCAACAGGTGTGAGTACCTGGGGGGGGGGTCACCTTATTGCAACAGTACAGAACTTGAAGAAAGTCCAGTTTGGGAGTGGTGCTCTGCAGTTTGGCTTCCCCGGGTGGCTCAATGGTAAAGAATCTGCGTGCAGTGCAGGAGACTGAGTTCGACCCCTGAGCTGGGACGATCCCCTGGAGGAGGAAATGGCAACACACTCCAGTATTGCCTGGAGAATCCCATGGTCAGAGGAGCCTGGCGGTCTACAGTACACGGGGTTGCAAAGAGTTGGACATGACTGAAGTGATTTAACACACACTCACTCTCTATTTACTGCAAGTGAGGCTCTGTAAAGAGAACAGTAAAGAGTTAGCCTGCTGCTTGTGGGAGGAGGGGAGAGGCTGTAAGAATTTTAGACAATTTACTGGTCAGTCAGTTCAGTTGCAGTTGTATCCGACTCTTTGCGACCCCATAAACCGCAGCACGCCAGGCCTCTCTGTCCATCACCAACTCCCACAATTCACCCAAACCCATGTCCATTGAGTCGGTGATGCCATCCAACCATCATCCTCTGTCGTCCCCTTCTCCTGCTCTCAATCTTTCCCAGCATCAGGGTCTTTTCCAGTGAGTCAGCTCTTCGCATCAGGTGGCCAAAGTAAACCTTTAAAAAAAAAATTTTCAGCTAGCAAGTCACCTGGGAAAGTGATTTCAGCAAGGTTGACAGCTGCAGTTTTAAGGCTGAGGCGGTGTGGATCACTTCTGAATTGGAAAACCAGGACTCCAAGCTGGAGTTTTCGTGAGGATTCCACTTTGGAAAAAGAGTGTGCCTCAGTTTCCCTTTCTGAAAAAAAAGCCAGTCCCCACGTTGCCTGCCCGAGTGTGTTGTGGCCAACATCCCTTGGGGGTCTCAAGGTGTTGCCAACAGTGTGGCCCTGTGTAGCTGATTGAGAGACTGTATCTGATACGCTCCCCTTCTCTCCACTCCCCAAGCCAAGTTTGTGTTCTAAGTTTTAACGTCCTGAGGGCAAAATCTTCTGTATCAAGAAGGCCGACAAGGAATCCTCCCTACAGATGAGACTTCACAATGGTCAGTGTGTTTTTGACAAGTGGCTGAATGGTGGCCGTTTCCTGTACACCGGTCCCTGCATCAGGATGTTATTTTCAATTCCTTAGTTGATGTGTTCTTTGTATAATCTTTTGCATTTTTTTTTTCCCACGGATTAGAATTTTTATTTGTAAATCAGGAGGGTGGGGGGAACCCAGTTTTGCTTTTGGGAGAGAGGTGACTTCCCAGATGGCCCCTTTGTACTGTTTGTCTTTAGTCTTGCTTTCATCTCAAGAGCTGTCTGCCTTTGAGACACCCGGGATAGTCACGATTATTTCGCTTGCAGAGTGGAGAAATGGGTTCCAGCAGGGGGAAGGCAGACCCAGAGAAGGCATCTCACTTAGGTCTTGAGCATCAAGAATTCACAGCCTCCCTCAGTGACCTATTGGGAAGGAGGGCTCCTCACGCCAACCCTGGGGATGCCCCCTTGCCCAGCTCTTGTCCAGGAGCATTGCCAGGTTTGACCGGGGCCTGGGGACCAGCCTGATCGCACTGTCCTGTAAAATGAGGCCCCCCCAGGTGTGGTCTCTCCACACCTCGCTGTTGCGTCCTGTTTCTCCTTTAGAAAACTATGTGACCTGCAGTAATAAGCTGTTTTCAGTACCGAGACACTTAAAAAATAGCGTTCAATTGGGAGGCAAGACTCAAGTTTTGTAAACATGCTTAAGTTGAAAAGATGATAAACTTTTTTTTTTTTTTTCCCATAACTATTTTTAGCGTGAAGGAAGTAACTGGACACCAGTTGTCCCCTCGGGGCTGGCCCTCCGTGGCCCTCTCCCCTCATCCATCCTTCCCATGGGGCTGGACCAAACGGATGGGCCTGGCCATACCACCAGTCAAACCAAAAGAAAAGCTGGATGTGTGAAGGGACAGATGGACGGAGTCCACGTGTTTTTTTAAAGGGAAAGGGAGAAAGCAAATTTAAAACCTCAGGGCGGTGGGTGGGGGGTGGGGGTGGAAATGGAGGCGGTCACAAAAGTGCTCCCCAGACCCTTGATCCAGGGTGGTCGTAAGCTCGCAGAGGGGATGGCCTCCTGCAAGCCCTCTTGTGTGCGATCACCGCCATCAAATATTTCCTGGGAATCCTCTGCCGGATGGAAGGATGCAGGTGTGAAGTGGAAGCCATTGAAAACAGTTTACTTGGAGCAAACGTACACTTAGAAACAGAGAGGAGATTATTTCCATCTTACACCGGAAGTTGGGTACCACTTCTACGGGTCTGGTTAGCCCTTGGTGGGCAGAAATGAGCCATGAAGCATTGGCTTGCAGGTTGAAAACAGAGAAACGGAGAGAAGACTATTTCCATCTTCTGCAGGAAGTTGGGTACCACTTCCACGGGTCTGGTTAGCTCTTGGTGGGTGGAAATGAGCCATGAAGCATTGGGTCGCAGGTTGAAGAGAAATAGAAGTTTAAGCAGGTGAAGGTAGAGGAGATGGTTGCATACGGAAACCGCGTCCTCAGCGTTTGAACGCGGGAAGCTCATCGTCCACTCGTAGTCCTCAGCTCAGGCACTCTCGCCCCCTACAGTGTTTGGCAGCATCTGGAGACATCGGCGGCGGTCACCTGTCAGGGGTTGAGGGGACGGTGGTCTCCCTGGTGGGCCCACGGATGTTGGGTCCCCTCTCACGGTGCTCCTTGGTACAGAGCCACCCCCAAAAAAGGACCCAACGCTGGGAGTCCGGAGTCCTGTTTTGGTCCGGGGGCCAGTGGGATGGCGGGACAAGGTAGGCGTCGGTTGGTCCTCGCAGGCCGTTTTAGGATGCTTTCGAAGGAAGGGAGGACGAGGGAACAGGAGGAGGTGGCCAGCTGGATGGCCTTTGGGGACCGCAGCAGCTGGAGGGGCTCGGTGGGCCAGGATGTGTTCACGCCCAGTTCAGCTCCCACTCCGTCTTCAGCCCCAGGCTTTTCAGAGCCCTCGAGGCTTTGCACCCCTGCACTGGGCTTCTTCCTGTGGGTTTTGCTGAGGTCACTGCAGATTTGCCCAGGTGTCGCTCTCAGTCAGCTTCTGGGGACTTTGGGTATTTATCGGGTTGGGGTGGGGGGAACCCAGCACCTGTCTGCTGTTTTCAGGCCCTCACAGGGCCCAGGGCCGTGTGGATTAACCTGGACTGGGGGGTGGCGACCTCCACTGCTGGGGGTGCTCCAGAGGGCGAGGGGATAGAGTCCCCTACTTGGGGGATTCAGGCTGGGTCCCCTCTCCTGTGACTAGTGGGTTAGTGGACAAGGGCTGGGGAGCCGCAGGGCTGTGGACCTGCAGTGGGTGGGTGGGGGTCACCCCTGGCACCCAGAGTCTGGTCCCTGCGTGCACTGGGGTCACCCGGAGCCAGCCTGAAGCGCTTTCCTCTGGAAGCCCTAGGGGAGCGCCAGGCACACCATGGTTGGGGGCCTTGTGAGCTGCTGCTGGTTCTGGGCGTCGGGGGGCAGGGCTCTGAAGGAAATCTGGTTTGAGGCCAGCTCACCATGCGCCGATGCCGCCTTTGGGCATATCAGTGATCTCCCCTGGCCTTGGTTTACTCGTGTCGAGAGAGAGACAGAGACAGAGAAAAGCAGATTTATTTCTCAGGCTTGTTGTGTTAACAGACAGGGTTATCATCATGCTTGGAGCCCGGTGTGCTCCTGTCTTACTCACCTCTGAAGCTGGGAGTGGCTGGGGAAGCATCCAATAATAATAAGAATACTATGTCTTTATTAGTTCCGGTGGTCTCCAGCAATTGCCTGCTTGCTTTCCTTGTCTTTTTCTCTCCTCTGGAGTTAAATTTCAGGGGCTGGCACGTTCACACACACACACACACACACAGATACACGCTATATATAGATCCATATATACTCTGTGTTTCCCAGATTTACTCTATGATGGAGTTTGAATTTCTGCATGCTGAAATGTCTGTAACCAGCACCACCAGAATCAGGGTGAAAAGGGACAGGGAAATTGTTCAGTTGTGTCCAACTCTGCGACCCTATGGACTGCAGCACGCCAGGCCTCCCTGTCCATCATCAACTCCCGGAGTTTACTCAGATTCATGTCCATCGAGTCAGTGATGCCATCCAGCCATCTCATCCTCTGTCGTCCCCTTCTCCTCCTGCCTTCAATCATTCTTTCCCAACATCAGGGTCTTTTCACATGAGTCAGCTCTTCGCATCAGGTAGCCGAGGTATTGGAGTTTCAGCTTTAGCATCAGTCCTTCTGGTGAATATTCAGGACTGAGTTCCGTTAGAATGGACTGGTTGGATCTCCTTGCAGTTCCAGGGATTTTCAAGAATCTTTTCCAAGACCACAGTTCAAAAGCATCCATTCTTTGGTGCTCAGCTTTCTTTATAGTCCAATTCTCACATCACAGTACATCATGCTAAATGCCGGGGTGGATAAAACACAAGGTGGAATGAAGATTGCCGGAGAAATATCAATAACCTCACATGACACCACCTTTATGGCAGAAAGCAAAGAGGAACTCAAGAGCCTCTTGATGAAAGTGAAAGAGGATAATGAAAAAGCTGGTTTAAAACTCAACATTCAGAAAACTAAGATCATGGCATCACTTCATGGCAAATAGATGGGGAAACAGTGGAAGCAGTGCCAGACTTTATTTTTTGGGCTCCAAAGTCACTGCAGATGGTGACTGCATCCATGATATTAGCAGATGCTTGCTCCTTGGAAGAAAAGCTCTGACCAACCTAGACAGTGTATTAAGAATCAGAGACGTTACTTGGTCAACAAACGTTCATCTAGTCAAAGCTATGGTTTTCCCAGTAATAATGTATAGATGTTAGAGTTGGACCATAAAGAGAGCTGAGTGCCTAAGAAATGATGCCTTTGAACTGTGGTGTTGGAGAAGACTCTTGAGAGTCCCTTCGACTGCAAGGAGATACAACCCAATCCATCCTAGAGGAACTCAGTCCTGAATATTCTTTGGAAGGACTGATGCTGAAGCTGAAACTCCAATACCTTGGTTAACCTGATAGTGAAGAGCTGACTCCTTGGAAAAGACCCTGATGCTGGGAAAGATTGAAGGCGGGAGGTGAAGAGGACGACAGAGGAGGAGATGGTTGGATGGCATCACCGACTCGATGGACATGAGCGTGAGCAAGCTCCAGGAGTTGGTGGTGGACAGGAAGGCCTGGCATACTGCGGTCCGTGCGGTCGCAAAGAGTCACATGTGACTGAGCTTTAGTTAACTGAACACTTGGGCCAGTGTATTTTCCTGAGAATCATTCTGCACCGTGCATATCATCAAAAGCAAGGGAAAACCGCACTTAGAGCTTCTTAATGCTTGGAAGAGATCATGGTGAAAAAATGCCAGGTGTCTTGTGGTCTTAGGTGCCTGAGATTTAGTCTCTTCCTATGCTGGGCAGTCCTTGCTTCGAGGTCAGTTGAGGTGGGACATTTTTTGGGGGGCCGCGTTCAGAGACTTTCTCCAGCAATCCTGCGGAGAGACATTGAATATGTCCCGTATATTCGTAGCTCATGTCTTTAGTTTCAAAAACTGGACTTGCCTTTTTGAGGCAGTGGTTTTTCCCAGTGGGTTAATACCGGGGCCATAAGGCAGGCTAAAAATACCCACTTGTGCTGGCATTGGCTTGTCGTAGAAATAAAATTCCTACAGCTGTGTTTCTCTGTGGTTGCTGACCTACATTCTACCTTGGGTCGTCATTTCACTGTCTGTGATCAAGTGGGACGTGGCGTGTTCTCTTAGGACAAGCCTTCGCCTGACGTTTTGGCCAGGTGAGTCCTGCCTTGGGCTTGTGTTGAAGTCATTGAACCTGTGTGTGTCCTCAAGTGTAGCGTTGAAGGCGTTAAGGAGCTAGCTGTGAAGCCTCTCACATGTCTCCTGTGTCCAGATTCTAATGTGGAAAAGGAAGACTGCTTCAGTGTTGATGATGGCTTTTTTTTTTTTAATTGATTGCAGTTTCTGGACTGTGATAGGTCTTTGTTGCATCGTGTGGGCTTTCTCGTTCCGGCGAGCAGGGTCGAATCTTCTCGGCAGTGCTTAGGTTTCTCGTTGCAGTGGCATCTCTTGTGGCAGAGTGGAGGCTCTAGGGTGCTCGGGTGTCAGTAGTTGCAGCCCAGGGGCTCAGCACTTGTAACCCTCAGGCTTAGTTGCACGGTGGCCTGGGGGATCTTCCCTGGCCAGGGATCGAACCTGTTTCCCTTCCATTGCAAGGCAGATTCTTAACCACTGGACCACTAGGGAAGCTCCCATCTTTTTTTTAAAAAAAAAAAAAAACACTCTTATAGGTTACGGTTTCAGTTCAGTTCAGTTGCAGTCGTGTCTGACTCTTTGCGACCCCATGGACTGCAGCATGCCAGGCCTCCCTGTCTATCACCTACTCCTGGAGTCCACCCAGACCCATATCCATTGAGTCGGTAATGCCATCCAGCCATCTCATCCTCTGTTGTCCCCTTCTCCTCCCGCCTTCAATCTTTTCCATCATCAGGGTCTTTTCCAAGAAATCAGTTCTTCCCATCAGGTGGCCAGAGTATTGGAGCTTAAACATCAGTCCTTCCAATGAATATTCAGGACTGAGTTCCTTTAGGATGGACTGGTTGGATCTCCTTGCAGTCCAAGGGACTCTCAAGAGTCTTCTCTAACACCACAGTTCAAAAGCATCAATTCTTCGGCACTCAGCTTTCTTTATGGTTCAACCTTCACATCCGTACATGACTGCTGGAGAAATCATAGCCTTGACTAGACGGACCTTTGTTGGCAAAGTGATGTCTCTGCTTTTTAATATGCTGTCTAGGTTGGTCATCGGAGCAAGTGTCTTTTAATATCATGGCTGCAGTCACCATCTGCAGTGATTTTGGAGCCTGTGAAAACAAAGTCTGTCACTGTTTCCATTGTTTCCCCATCTATTTGCCATGAAGTGATGGGACTGGATGCCATGATCTTTGTGTTTTGAACGTTGAGTTTATGGTGGTTTTGTATTAACTAGCTGTTTGGGAGAACTGTGTGTCCTGCTTTGTCATGTTTCCCATGACTGAAATAGGCAATCCTCAACATTGCTAAGTCAGTTGCCTACTTAGGGAAAAAAAAAAAGCCCTGTAGCATTTCAGAGGACACTTTGCGCTGTGAGTTACCTCCAAATAATTCTTAGGAGTGGTGTTGTCTTCTGATCTCTAGAGACCCTGTGAAAGAAGCAGAAATGATGCTCAGGGGAAAATTCACAGTGTTTATTCTTGTGAAGAGTGTCTCTTGCCTGGAATTCCTGTCATTTATTCCTGTCGTGGTCTGTGTGGCTGGAATGCTAAAAAGGAAACATGAGAGATCTCTTTATTTACTTCTCTTGAGCAGTTGAAGACTTCTGTGAGAGTCAGCCTCATCCATGTTGGAGCAATCCATGTACAGAGACAGCCCTTCCTGTCTTGGAGAGCTGGACTCGTATCTGTTACAGACTTGCCCCTTGTCATCCGGCTCTAAGGTGTCTGTGCACATCTGTTATCCACTTTGCAATAATTTCTGTTAGTTTAAACTTTCTGGGAGATGGAATTGTGGGCAAAAGAAGTTTGTGTGATGCCATATTGTTTCTTAAATCAGGAATAGCAAATACTTTGATATGGTAAAGACCTGGTAAGTTATGATGGAGAACTGGAGAAAATCCTGTGTCACTGAGCAGAGATTTTTGTTTCTGGTGCATCGTGAGTGATTCTTCAGTTCAGTGGCTCAGCTGTGTTCAACTCTTTGCAACCCCATGGGCTGCAGCACACCAGGGCTCCCTGTCCATCACCAACTCCCGGAGCTTGCTCAAACTTACGTCCATTGAGTCTGTGATGGCCATCCCACCATCTCATCCTCTGTCATCCCCTTCTCCTCCCGCCCTCAATCTTTCCCAGCATCAGGGTCTTTTCCAATGAGTCAGCCCTTCTCATCAGGTGGCCAAAGTATTGGATTTAGCCAGGTCAGCTATGCCTCTCCAGGTACCGTTGTTATCTTAACATGCGTTTGAAGATGAGAACTGAGAAAGTAGAGTCTGCTTCACGTCTGTAGTGCCGGTTATGCAGACGTAATTCTCAGCATCTATAAAGTTAGCCAGGTAGTTGCCGAGTTTTATGTTGAATTTCAGAAACTCAGCTCAGCAGAGAATTGATTCATTTAGGAGACAGGTTCAAGTTGGGTCCTTGCCAAGGTGGTTTTTCCCAACAGAATCTTATCAGGCATTTTAATCCCTTGAAACTTGACTGCCAACTCAGTGTTGGTTAAAGAGTCAGATATTCACGGTTATCAACGTAAGAACCACGGTTGCTAGTTTCTGACAGTTGCAGGTCAGTCTTGGGAGACACGGTTTGGTTTAGCTCCTAATGTGATCATGGAAAAAGTAATCACGTTAGGTTTGTGTTCCTAAGACGCATGATGATTCTGTGCCAATTTCAACAGTTTCCAGGGATCTGAAGTGTAATTCTTCAAAAAGCTTTGCCAGGAGAGAGAGCGGTGGAGGGGCACCTGGCCCAGAAGTTGGTGACAGTGAGAATTAATGATGTCGCGTGTCCAGGGCATGACAAGAGATGGTTGTAGACTGGCTGAAAACAAGTGGAGGAGTTTATGGAAATGAAACTTGCCTGTTAAATTTCACGAGCCTCTGACTACGTTTCCTTGAAACCCAGAGTCTCCACCTTTAGTTGGGGCCGAGGAGGACACAGATGCCTTGTTTCCGCTTTTAATTCCCGAAGTGGACTCCTGAGAAGTGAATTTCGTCTCTGGTAGGTGCTCTGTGAGATTTACTGGAGTGCAGGAAGAAACTTAAGTTGTGTGTGTGTGTGTGTGTTTTTTTTTTTTCTCTAATAGTTAGAAAATGTCTGTGGTCTATGAAAAATGCATACAATGTTAGTTGAGTGTTATCTCTAGCTAATACTTAGAGGAGTTAGGGTTAATGCTTCAGTGGTTTTCACTGAGAGGTGTATGGTGAAAAAGTGTCTTAGAGATCACCGGTGAGGTTCTTAGAGGTGATGAAGGAAAGAAACTGAAGTCCCTGAATAAAGGGGGGCACAGATGTAGTTTGTGTGTGTGTGTACACATGTGCGTTAAGTGACAGGCCTGCCACCTTAAAGATCAGACCTCCCCCCAGGGTTGCAGCTATTAATAATGTCATTTGGAGAAAACAGCATATACAGTGACAGTACTGTATATTTGGGTCTGCCGGGTTTTGCCTGCTTTAAGAGCTGAGAAACGATTTGTGTTTCGGAACCAGATGACAGTATCGCAGTTGCAGCTGCATGGGGAAACGTTGGAACAGTGCTGTGCTTTTTAAAGCATTTCTTAACGCCGCGGTGTTTTCATAATCACTTAATTCTGTCTGTAAATCGGCTGCTCTCATTGACGGATGCCCTCGGGGCTCCCAAGAACCAGGCTTTTTATTTTTATTTTTTTGTGGAAGACGTGATTCCAACTGCACAAGATGTGAGATAGCGCTGGAACAGGCTTGTGATACAAGCTTTTGTGTGCCTTCAGTCTGGCTGTTTATATTGCATTTTTTTCTTTTTTCCCCAAAAGACATATTTCATCTATCATGGCTGTTTATATGTATATATATATTTTTTGCATATCACTTGAGAGGCTTTTTAATAGAGAAAAGTGTCATTTTGGTTGATATTTGTTGGTAGCGTTGCAGAGAGTAAATAAATAACAGAAATTATATTCACAACCCAGACCGCACTGTGGGCTGCAGAGGTGAGACCTGGGACTCACCTCCACACTTCAGGTCCTTGCCTGAGCTTCAGGTCGTTTGCGGAGAACGGCTTTGGTTTGTGGCACACTGAATGCCGACCGCAAGTAGCTCCTGGGTTTCCACAGCAGCCGTTGTGTTTGCTTAGCTTGAAGTAATTGAGGTGTCAGCTTCGGGTTTTGTGTGTGAGTTGTGGTGTTCGAGTCTTGTGTCTCTTTTTGTGGCTCCTGAGTTTGCAGTGTAGCTTTTGTGAGTCCCGAAAAGCAGAGAACCAGCCCTGTGCACACAAGATGTCTGCAGATGACGACCCTCAGGCCTGTCAGTATCCACTCAAGACATTCATTTGTCCTTGGGTAAACTGATCAAACTGGTCCATCCTAAAGGAAATCAATGGACTATTCAATGGATATGCAATGGAAGGACTGAAGCTGAAGCTACAATACTTTGGCTACCAAAGAGCTGACTCATTGGGAAGGACCCTGATGCTGGGAAAGATTGAAGGCGAGAGGAGAAGGGGACGACAGAGGACGAGATGGCTGGATGGCATCACCGAGTCAATGGACATAAGTTTGAGTCAACTCCGGGAGTTTGATGGACAGGGAGGCCTGGTGTGCCATGGGGTCTCAGAGTCGGACACGACTGAGCGACTGCACAACAAAACTGATCCATTTAATCTGCTAATGAAGAAAACAGAAGATGGTTTCTTTTATGGTAGTATTCAGAAGACACCGACTGTAAAGACATAGAAGAAACAGGAAGGAGATTTTTTTTTTCCTTTTTTTAAAAATTGAACCTGTGTCTTGCAGGATCTTAATCCCCGTAACCAGGGATAGAATGCAGGCCCTTGGCACTGAAAGCTTGGAATCCCAGCCAGTAGACCTCCGGGGAATTCCCGGGAAGTAGAATTTTTGATGTCTGTATTATGCACCTTTGTCTCTGCTCTCCAGAGATCAGTGCTTGAAGCTCCTGTAACGTGATTTGATGAAAGCCTTTCGGAAGGTACTCTTGTCTGCCCCGTCCCTGATCGTCTAAGAGGCGAGAGATACGCAAAGTATTTTGCTTTTAACTGGATGCCTTAAGCCTCGCCCAGGTCCTGACCCTCCCCCAGGAGGGCTCTTGGTTTCAGCAGGAGGGGTCTTCATTGTGACCCCCAGGCACTCTAGCTGTGGCACACGGGTTTCATTGCTTCACAGGGTGTGGGAGCTTATTTCCCTGACCAGGGATTGAACCCCTCGTCCCCTGCATTGGAAGGCGGATTCTCAACCAGTGGACAGTCGGGAGTCCCGGCGACCCAACGTCTTGTTGCAGACAGGTCAGCTCAACACTGATAAATCGCTTCAGCTTTGGGCAGGAATCTTTTTCCTGTTTTTGTTGTTGATAACTCTCTAATAATTACTCGCTTGGTTATTTTCGAGCCAAATTATGCTAAATAATATTCAGAGCTGTATCAGAGAATAACCATATCTTGAGAGTCCTCGAAGAAACGGGTTTAAAAGTTGTTTTTATTTCCTGAATGTGTGCCGCAGGCACCCATGAAGTGCAGAGATCTGTGTATATGTGCTTATCTCTGAGCCATGTCCGACTCTTTGTGATCCCATGGACCATAGCCCGCCAGGCTCCTCTGTCCATGGAATTTTCCAGGCAAGGATACTGGAGTGGGTTGCCATGCCCTCCTCCAGAGGATCTTCCCCACCCAGGAATTGAACCTGAGTTTCCTGCATGGGCAGGCAGAGTCTTTATAGCACTGCGCCACCAGGGAAGCCCAAGATCTGTCTATGTATACTCCCGGGGAGTTACAGTCACAGGTGTGGGAAGCAGGACTATAGAGGAATACAAGCGACAAATGGTAAGAGCCAGCAGTATGTGGAATATCTGCAGAATGCTAACCTTTGAGGGAAGATGTAAACACTCGAGTTTGTAGTGTTGTGAATTACCATCCACGAAATGTCTATCAAGGAAGGCTGTTACTTCTAGGGACGCTTGGGTTATGAAAATGAACTATTTTCATTTTCCCGCAGAAATAAAAATCCATTGCAGTTCAAATAATTGTATGTGAAGCTTTACGATTGGAAATCTGAATTTAGCAACAGTATATAACCCCGGTTAATTACATTAGTATATTCAAAGTAAATATTTTATAGAATAAGATTAGCTCATGGAAGTGTTTCTTTTTTCTCTCAGTACAGCTCATATCCAGCCAGTCGTTAATAGGTTCTAATTGCCTTGTGTTTTTTCTTTTTTTTTGATCATCCTGTATGTGTGTGTTTTCAGAGAAGTTAGTTGAATAAAACCAGAGACTGTCTCTTTTCACGACTTCCCAGTTCATATTTAAACCTAAAGTGGTCCACAGAAGCAGCTGTCCCTCGTGAAGTTTCATTTTGTCAGTTCCTGGCCCAAGAGAAGAGGTCAGCTCGGGTCCCATTTGTCTGGGTGGCGTTTGCTTTAAGGGAAGTTTTGGGTTTGTTTCATTGTTTGCTGTCTACAAGTAAATGTTCAACCTCCTTGAATTTCCTGTGGTGTTTGCTTTTCCATTGAATGTTCTATATTTGGACCGCAAATGTGTGTTTTCTGTACGGGTCTCTGATGGCCCAGATGTTCGTCAGAGTGAGATTTCTCTTCTGTACACACTGCTGGCGTCGGGCAGTTCGCTTGTTGGGTCGTTCCTAGGACCGAGTGGGTCACACTGTAGATTCAGGTTGGGCCTGTCGTCGCTTCTGCGGGCTTTGTTTGCCTTTGCCATCCATCTTTGCTTTGCCTTTGGGTGACTGTCAATGGCTGCCTGCGGCGATTCAGCTAACAGAGCTCTAAATCCCGTTTAAGACCACGCTGGCTTTCTACAGCAGTGTTGCTGAGGGGACTCATAACTTTGCTGTTCAGTCACTCAGTCGCGTCCACCTCTCTGCGACCCCATGGACTGCAGCACGCCAGGGTGAGTTTGCTCAAACTCACCTCCGTTGATTGAGTCGGTGATGCCATCCAACCATCTCATCCTCTGTCGCCTCCTCCTCTTGCCTTCCGTCTTTCCCATCCATCGGGGTCTTTTCCAGTGAGTCATTGGACTGAGAACTGTTGCTTTTTGGACAGTCACCTCCCTGCATTTGATCGTGAACCCCAGGTCTTCCCGCTTGGCGCCCCGGTCCTGTCCATAAACCACCTCGGGTCACAGTTTGCTACTGACCTCTGCTCGTGCATTTCAGAATCTCGACAGTGGACTCAGTCAGTGTGCAGGCTTCCAGGCTTGTTAAGTAAACGCACCTCCTTGGGGTGGTTAATTTTTTTTTTAAGTTTGCAGTGTCTCGTAATCATTGGCTAATATCCTCTGCGTTGTTTCTTCTTCCTTCTTCTCTTTTTTTACTTTTATTACTTTTTAAAAATACGACGGCTCTGTTGAGATAGAACTCACCTATCATGCGAGTGTCTCATTCATTCAAAGTGTATAACTCACTGCTTTCCTGGTATTTTTATGAAGTTGTGCAGCCATCACCGCTGTTGGAGCTCAAGAGCATTTTTTGTCACTCCAGAGAAAACCCCACGTGCATGAAGCGTCTCTCCGTCCCCCTCTGTCCACCCGGTCCCTGGCAGCCACCAGGCGTGGTCTCTGTCTCTATGCATTGGCCTGTTCTGGAAACTTCTATCAGTGGGATCATGCAGTATGCAGCCTTTGCTACCTAGCCTTTCCCACTTTGCGTCATGTATCAGCTTCTTGTCCCAGCTTCTTGGTGAGCCTTTTGTGGCGTCTCCGGGTGATGGAACAGGGCTTGGGGGTGGCGGTGGGGAGTTCGGGTGGACACAGCGTATAAGGCTGGGTCAACGGCTCCTCCGGCCCCTCTCAGATGATGCTGAGATGCAAACTGCTTCAGCAGTGAGGAATGTTTACAAAACCCTTTCCAGTTCAGCTTCCACTCCAGCGGAAACCATGACCTGCTTTCTCTTCCTCTTTGTTTATTCCATCTCTTCCCCTAAAGACGGGTGGAGAAAAAGTTTTGTTCAATTAAAGCTGCACCTGCTGACCGTCTTCATTCAGTTTCAGTGGTTTGGGAGAGATTTTGTGTGTGTGTGTGTGTGTAATTTTTTTTTTTTTAATCGGAGGACAGTTGCTCTTCAATATTGTGTGAATCAGACACAAGTTTACATATATCCCCGGCCTCTGGAACCTCCTTCCCTGTCCCGCATGCCACGCCTCTAGGTCATCCCAGAGTACGGAGCTGAGCCCCTTGTGCTGTGTAGTGGCTTCCCATTAGCTGTTTTACACATGGTCGTGCATTTGTGTCAATGTGTTTCTCTCCATTCGCCCCACCCTCTCTTTCCCCTGCTGTGTCCCCCAAGTCTGTCCTCTGTGACTGCCCCTCCGTTTTTGCCCTGCAGATAGGATCATCAGTAGCACCCTTCTAGATAGCGTACACACACGCGTTCATATACCCTTCTGTGCTGCGTTTTTGGGTGGAGCTTTACAGCGTCCTTGCCAAGACATTGGAAGCCTGTATTTACCACGAGGCTGGTGTGAGCTTGCTCTGGGGTCATGGGGTTCCAACCAGCTAGGTGGTTTCTGAGGGCTCCCTGAAGCCACAGTGCCGCTTACACTGAAACAGAGTAGCAGAGTTGTTGTTCTAAAGAATTTATAAACTTTCTGTGAGGGGCCAGAATTTCCACTCTGGGGTCAGGTGGGAGAATCTGGAGGCGGATTTTTCTCAAACTATCCCTGGGTGCAACTTTCTAGGGTGTCCGTATCTCTAACAAAGGGCTTACTCTTAGGAACTAAAATGAAGTGAAAGTCGCTCAGTCGTGTCCGACTCTCTGTGACCCCGTGGACTGTACAGTCCATGGAATTCTCCAGGCCAGAATGCTGGGGGTAGCCTTTCCCTTTTCCAGGGGATCTTCCCAACCCAGGAATCGAACCCACGTCTCCCACATTGCAGGCAGATTCATTACCAGCTCAGCCACCAGGGAAGCTCAAGAATACTGGAGTGGGTAGCCTATCCCTTCTCCAGGGCATCTTCCCGACCCAGGAAATCGAGCCGGGGTCTCCCGCATTCCAGGCAGATTCTTTACCGACTGAGCCACCAGGAGCTGAAGGTCATGTATTTTCTCAGTTGGTCTTGTAAATTGACTGTGCTAGTGTCCTGTCACTCTTGGGACAAATGACCCTAGACTTCCTGGCTTGAACAACTCAGCTGTATCATCTTACGCTTCCAGACGTCACAAGTTCGAGATGAGTCTCCAGTGTGTTGAGGGAGGCCACGTGCTTTTCCAGAGGCTTTCGGGAAGAAGGCACTCCTTGCCTTCTCCAGCTTCTAGAGGCCTCCTGAGTTCCTTGGCTCAGGGCCCCTTCCTCGTCTTCAAAGCCCGCAGCACACCACCTCTCTGATCACTCTTCCGCGGTCGCATGTCTCCAACGGCAGCCTGGAGAGATTGCTCACCGAGTGGGGGGCTCACGCACCCCCGCCGCCCAAGATCTTTAACTTTGGTGCTTCTCCAAAGTCCTTTTTGCCACCCACGGTTGTGTAGGGCCCAGGTATTAGGGCATCGGACTCTCAGGGAGACTGTTATTCTTACTCCATTGACGGTCTTTCCGTTCAGTTCAGTTGCTCAGTCGTGTCCGACTCTTTGCAACCCCATGGACCGCAGCACGCCAGGCCTCCCTGTCCCTCACCTACTCCTGGAGTTCACTCAAACTCATGTCCATTGAGTCAGTGATGCCATCCAGCCATCTCATCCTCTGTCACACCCTTCTCCTCCCGCCTTCAATCTTTCCCAGCATAAGGGTCTTTTCCAGTTAGTCACTTGTTCACATTAGGTGGCCAAAGTATTGGAGTTTCAGCTTCAGCATCAGTCCTTCCAGTGAACACCCAGGACTGATCTCTTTTAGAATGGACTGGTTGGATCTCCTTGCAGTCCAAGGGACTCTCAAGAGTCTTCTCCAACACCACAGTTCAAAAGCATCAATTCTTTGGCACTTGGCTTTCTTTATAGTCCAACTCTCACATCCATACATGACTACTGGAGAAATCATAGCTTTGACTAGACAGACCTTTGTTGGCAAAGTAATGTCTCTGCTTTTTAGTATGCTGACTAGGTTGGTCATAGCTTTTCTTCCAAGGAGCAAGCGTCTTTTAATTTCATGGCTGCAGTCACCATATGCAGTGATTTTTGGAGCCCCCCAAAATAAAGTCTCTCAGTTGTTTCCACTGTTTCCCCATCTATTTGCCATGAAGTGATGGGACCAAATGCCATGATCTTAATTCTCTGAAGGTTGAGTCTTAACTGGGGATGGGGTGGTTGGTGGTGGGGTTGGGGGATGGGGTAGAGGTGAGCAATCATGTCCGCCCCCCCCCACCGCCGACTGGGGACATTCAGCAAGGTTTGGAGACTTCAGGGGATCTCGTGGGCAGAGGCCACGGATAGATAGTGCTCAGCCCCTAAGAATGCACGAGTTAGCCCCCCACAAGGAGTTACCTGGCCTGGGGTCTGCACGTGCCCAGCTTGAAGAGCCCCGCACAAACGCAGTTTCCAGGTTACCCTCGTGCACTTTGCAGTTGAAGCACCATGTCTTGTAGTATCGTCAGCACTGGGAACGGCAGTTGGCAGTCCTTTCCACATAAAGACATAAAGCCCTCCCCAGGAAAAGGGGGTCGTTTAAGTCTCAGAGAAGGCTGTATGCAGGCAACTGGAAACCTGAGGATCTTGACTAGGTCACTAGGATTTCTGTGACTTATTCTTACTGCCTTCGTACTGAATTCATCCTTTCAGCTTTATTACATTTCTTTTCCTGTTGCCCAATCTATTTGGTGTTAAAAAATCTGTTTTTTATTAGGAGATTTCCATTATGAGTTTAATTTTTTTTTCTCCTCCAGGTGGCCTTTTGCCAACTGTTTCTCTTACGCGTGTATTTTCTTTTCCTTGTCAATAAGATTGCAAGTCCTTGACAGCAAAGATTATGCCTTTTAGGTTTTCTTTCTGGTCTGCCGCACGTCGAGCATATGGTTGTTAACGTCAGTTGCTAGCCGTGTCTGTCGAAAAGCGTGTTGTGTCTCGTGGTTAAGGCTCATGTACCAGACCAGCCTTTTATATCTTGCCGTTGATTCCAGTTCGAGTCTTTGAGGGCTGAGGGGTTAGCCTGTTGATGTTCAGGTGCTAAGTGGCAAAAAGAAGCCTTGGACCTCATTTGAGGAAGGGAGAGCCTGATAGCCTCATTGCTTCTCCTATGCAGGCGTTGTTTTATTTTGGTGATTGAAGTGTTGGAGGTGTGAAAAAAAATGAAATGAAATCGGGTTATGTGGCTTGCTGGCAGGACAAGCAGAGGACAGAGAGTGAGTTGATGTCTCCCTGGACCACACGTGCCTGCACACCAGGCCGATGGAAGATTTCTTCTAAAAAGCCAGCTGGGGAAGCATGTGCCTCTGAAGGTGCTGAGTCCCCTTGAATTTGCTATCACCATGGTGACACTGAGTCAAGCACCACTGGGACTACCAGCAAGTTTTAGGAAAAGAACTTCGTTATGGAAACTTTCTTTTCTTTTTTCCTCTCCCTTGGTCGAGTGATGTTGTATTGCCCTGGTTCTTGTTGAATGTGTCTTTGGGACAGTAGTTTTAAGAGGAAGACTTTGTGTTCTTCCTTATTCCCCATGTGAGGCATGACATTTCCTGACATGGGCGATGGGGAGAGGGTCAGAACCCACAGAGACAGTTCCAGCCTTCAGCTGTCCTTTTTTTTTTTTTTTTTTTTAATTTTTGACTGTGCTGGGTCTTCAGTGTGTACCTCATGGGCTGCTCATTGCTCCACACCGGATTTCTTTAATTGTAGCGCAGGCTCGGTAGTTGTGACTCATCTCACGGAGACTCTTGGCAGACCAGGGATCCAGACCTGTGTCCCCTGCATTGGTAGGCGGATTCTCAACCACCGGACCACCGGGGGAGTCCCCAGCTGTCCTTTTCTAATTTTCATTTTGTGAGAAGTGAGGTGTAATTTGATATGTAATCTTGTATCGGGGCTTCCCCTGTGGCTCAGCTGGTAAAGAATCCACCTGCAATGTGGGAGCCCTGGGTTCGATCCCTGGCTTGGGAAGATCCCCTGGAGAAGGAAATGGCAACCCACTCCAGTATTCTTGTCTGGAGAGTCCCTGTGGACAGAGGAGCCTGGCGGGCTACAGTCCACGAAAGAGTCGGACACGACTGAGTGACTAAACGCCGTTGTGTGAGCTTAAGGTGTGCGACATAATGATTCGATGTGTGTAAACATTGTGCAAAGATCACAGTGGGTTTAGTAAACCATCACCACACTTGCTTACTTTTTTTTTTCTCATAGAACTTTTAAGATTTATACTCTTAGTAGTGTTCAGATACAGACTCGAGCGTTATTAACTGCAATCATGTATTGCATCGAATCCCCAGGATTGATTATTTACTTGGCTGTGCTTGGTCTTAGTATTAGCATTTGGTATTCCACGCCTCTTGACGGCCTCAGCGAGGGGGGTCTTAGTCCCCTGCCCAGCAATCGAACCCGGGCCCCCCAGCATCCGCAGCGGAAGTGCAGAGTCGCAGCCACTGGCCCACCAGGGCAGTACCAGGACTGACTTTATGGCTGAAAGTCTGCACCTTTGATGTTTGTGTGACCCACGTCCCCTCTCCCCGCCTCCTCCGCTCTGTTCTCTGACTTTGAGGAGTCTCTGCTTCTTAGGAAAGCACCCTGTCCGACCTGACTCCCCGCTAAGAGACACCCGAGATGTCACTCGTTCTGAACACGTTGCGCTTAGGAGGGAACACACCTTCCCTTTCTGTTTGCCGTGCCTGCATCGAGGCGATCTGAGCCCCCCGAGTCCTGTCCCGAGCGCAGAAGACAGTTCATGTGATCGTCTCTCGAACGTGAAGTGGAAGTGTTAGTCCCTCAGTCCTTTTCAACTCTGCGATCCCATGTACTGGAGCCCCGCCAGGCCCCTCTGTCCATGCGATTCTCCAGGCCAGAATAATGGAGTGGGGTTGCCACTTCCCTTCTCCAGGGGATCTTCTCGGCCCAGGGAATCGAACCTGGGTCTCCCACAGTGGCAGGCAGGTTCTTTGCCATCTGACCCACGGGAGAAGAGAAAGTTGTTGAGATTGAGGATGGGTGTGGCTGTGTGTGCATGTGTGTGTGTGAGAGAGTGTGTAAAGAGGAGAGAGGGACAGTCTGATGGAAGCGCCTGGATTGCAGGGGAACATGTGAGGAAGATGTGCTTTCGAGGACAGCCGGCAAACCTTTGCCAACGGGCTGGGTGTGTGACCTGTGACTCACAGTGGTGAGGGAGATCCCAGGGGTCATTTCCTTCCAGCCTTTTTGTTGGAGCCATGGGGCAGTGTCTCGGTTCAGATCTCCAGAACACTCTCCAGGAGCTCTTGCTGGTCGATGGAGGTGATGTTCCTCGGCTTGCCTCACTGTGTTCTAAAGAGCTGACATCATCAGATGAGCAGTCCCCTGTGTTCGTTTAATGACTGGTTCATTTGTCAGTGGAGGGTTACACCCTGATCTTCCTGGAAGCTTTGACGTCTCACAGGGTAAATTCTTCCCTTCCTGTCCACATGCAGAAGCACCCACAGTGGGAAGCAAATACTTTCAGAAATAAGGTGGATTCTCCTGTTGGGAAACTGGGGTTATTTGAGCCAAGGCAAGTTGCTGACCTTGCCATCCAAGATTTGCTGGATGAAATCAAAGGAGAGCCATGTAACTGTAGATTATAATTTTTTTTTTAAATTTTTGCGATACCAAGACACTTGAGGGTCCCTTGTTCTGCAAGGAGATCAAACCACAGGCCGTCCTAAAGGAAATCAACCCTGCATGTTTCTTCGGAAGGGCTGATGGCTGAAGCTGAAACTCCAGTACTTTGGCCATCTGATTGGAAGAGCTGACTCATTGGAAAAAGACCCTGATGCTGGGAAAGATTGAAGGCAGGAAGAGAAGGGGACAACAGAGCATGAGATGGGTGGATGGCATCATCGACTCGATGGACATGGGTTTGAGTAAGCTCTGGGAGCTGGTGATGGACATGGAGGCCTGGCGTGCTGCAGTCCATGGGGTCTCAAGGAGTCGGACAGCGGCTGAGCAACTGGACAATATCATGACTGATGTTTACCTGGAAGGAACCCTTAAATGGGAGGCTGCGTTATTGAGTTTTAGGCCTAATGCTCTCAGTAACCGCCCACTCACTGGCCCCAAGGGAATAAACGAATCATCCGGTTGCTTCTGTCTGCCCGGCCCTTGCGCTCCATGCTCTCTGAAGGTACCTAGCTCACAGTACCTAGCTCAATCTTCAAGACTATTCACATTGACCTGCCTGGGCGGTCCTGTGGTTAAGCATCCGCCTTGTGATGCAAGGGACGTGGCTTCAGCCCCTGAAAGGCTTCGTCTGAGACTGAAACGAAGGTCCCAAGTGCCACAACTAAGACCCAGCACAGCCAAATAATTTTTTTTTTTTGTTTTTTAGAAGGGGGACTCTTTACAGCCTGTAGTTTGAGTTACTGGAAGTATGGGCGGCGGCTTTGTCGGTTGCAGGGGTAAAAGTTACGTGTGGTGAAACCTGGTGGCCCCCTCTCTGCCTTTGGAATATTCTCGTTACCTTTTAGGGAATGCTCTATGCTAGCTCTGTTCCCTGGAAGTTGTTAATGACACAACTGCCTTGAACAGGAACTGGGAAAAGGACCCACCTTCCAGCAGTTTGCATGCTGTAGGGCTTGTCTTAGCGTGAGATCTGAGAGCCTTTCTTATCTAGCCAGCTGGATGTGGTATAATTAAAGGCCTGTTTGGACTGCCCTCTTATCTTGGCAGCCGCAAGGCCTGTTTTCTGTGGACTTGTCTGTTTCGTGGATAAAGTTAGTTTGTGTCATATTTTAGATTCTGCCTCTAAGTGACATCATTTGATGGTTGCCTGTCTCTTTCTGACTTGGTGTGATTGTCTCTACGTCCACCCATGTAGCTGCAGGCGGCAGCATTCCATCCTTTTTCACGGCTGAGTAGTATTCTACCGTGTATACTATGTAGCATGTTTCCTTATCCATTTCTCTGTCAGTGGATAGTTACGTTGTCTCCCTTTCTTGGCTGGTTCTGCTGCTGTGAACATAGGGCTGTGTGTATCTTTCAAAATCTTTGTTTTCTCTGGGTATAAACCCAGGAGTGGGATTGCAGAGTCCATATGGCAACTCTTGTTTTTAGTTTTATTTTGATGAAGATCCTTCGTATTGTTCTCCACAGTGGCTGCACCAATTTACATTCCAACACTGACCGTGTGCAAGAGATCCCTTTTCTCCACACCCTTTCCGGCTTGTATTATTTGTAGACTTTCTGATGATGGCCATTCTGACCGGTATGAGGTGGTCCCTCGTGGTTTTGACGTGGCATCTCTCTAATGTTAGCGATTAGCCACGTTGAGCATCTTTTCTCGTGCCTGTTGGACATCGCTATGCCGAGACTCATTCTTTACAAGGAATTTGCCCTTAACGTGCATTCCTAGGTACAGTCAGTGTCCTTAAGCGAGCCCTACAGGGACTGCACAAAGCTATCGTTAAGACCTGTGTGTTGACTCGTTGGCGTCAAGGGAACCGTGGGACATCTCAGTCACAGAGTGCTAGACAGACTGTCAACGATTTAGATTTCCGCATTTCCAGGACTCGAGTCCCTCTCTGAGGTTAGTGTTCTCTGAATTGTTTATGTTCCAACGCGAGACCGGCAGAGCCTGGCTGTGAATGCCGGGCTGCCTTTTTGCTTAATACATATTTGATGGCGAGACTAGACGGGTGATTAATTGGCTGCGTCTCTGCCGCTTGTTGATCGCTCATTTTTAATATGCACTCAGACAACTGGACGACGTGGTCCTGGCTTCGTCCGCTAAGCTTCCCATGCTGATGGAAGACCTCCATTAACTCCTGCGGACCCTGACCGTGAGCGCAGCTCAGGACTGTGGAAAGCCAGTCTCAGCAGAGGCGGAGCTGTGAAGATGAAACTTTTTTGCGCTTTCTGTTTAGGAGTTTGGCTGTATTCTTTCTGATGCTTTTGTGAATGATGTCTTCTTAATTTCATTTCCAGATTGTTCATTGGTACTTGCAGGATATTACATTTTAATGTGATAGGAGACCTTTTTTTTTTTTCTTCCTAGTTACAGGAAGAGATTTTTTTTTTTTTTTTCCTGGTTCACTGCCTGTGTTTGTGGCAGTGAGTTTGTATTGACTTGAAAGACCTTCTGAAGGCTTGTTTGCAGCCTTTGGTTAGCCCCCAGTTTTTAGTTCCCCAGAGCATCAGTAAGAGAGGCTGCTAGATTAAAAAAAAAATTATTTAGACAATTTTCATTTAAGATGATTTACTTTGGTTGGTTATAAACCACAGCAAGTTCCAGAAATAGTGTCGAGAGGTCCTGTGTGCCGCCACCTCCAACAGTGCCGTTGTTACATAACTTCAGACCAACAGCCGAAGCAGGAAATCGGCATGGCGTAACATAGTCACTTGGCCATGGTCCCTGCTGGGAGTGCAGCAGTTTCTGCTTGCACTCATTGGTGAGTTACAGGTTTTTAAAGATAAGCATATGTAATATCTTGTCTCGCAATCCTTGAGTGGAGGATAAATGGAACAAAAGGGGATGGAACAAGTTAGGGCTTTTAAACAGGCACCAGTTAAAAAGAGTCCCTTGACTTTTCCTTGGCGGCCGAAGTGGACGGGACGGGTGGCAGCCCGCCCCTGAAGGCATGGGGCGCTTTGGGTGGTTAAAAAATCCAGATGTGTGCCATGCCCGAGCTCCCATCGGGGGTGTGCTCCTTTGGTTTTCAATGCTCAGATAAGACAAGCCAATTTCTAGGTCTGGCAGGGCGATGGGTGAACACTGTGGAAGAGGAACCACCCCCATCCCAATTTGTCTATTGCAACCTGAAATCACTGAATCTGGCTTCACGTCCTTAATCAGTTGCCACGGCCCTTCTTCAGTAAATGGATGAAACAGCATCTTCTGTTCTCGTTTGATGATGGTTTGCTATTATCCATGCCATCGAGATCCCTCTTTGGAATTTCTTCCCTCTCTTCCTTTGGGGTCATGGTGTACTGCGCGTCTGGCTGGGACAGTGGAGATGCTATTAATAAACTGATACATAGAATGGATGTGACTCTCCCACCCCAGAGAATGGTTTTCTCTCCCCCTCACTCCTCAGTTTGGAAATGGTCAGTGATAATCACAAGACAGCCCGGAGGTGCATAGCTCTCTGCGGGGTCGCAGGGGTGGGACAGCATCTCTTATCTCGAGAGGCACCCTGTGTGCGTCCAACGCCCAGGGGCAGCATCCCAGACGAGCCACTCAGGAGCTCCTTCAGGGTGGTGGCTGTGGCTCTGGGCATCGAGAAGCTCCTACCCCTTCCTCCCTCCCCGCGTGTGTGAGGTGTATGGTGCAGTTGCAGGAGCTGCTGCTGTGGCTTGAGCCCCTGAGACGTGATGATAAAACTGGGAAGTTGGTTGTGAAGGTCACTGACACAGGGGAGGCTGTCAGATTCTTACAGAAGCTTGTGGGCTGAACCAGAAAGGGCGTGGTGGGCAGAAAGGAGATGACTGTTTCCTGGGACTGGGGAGCTGGGTATTGCAGCTCGTGAGTGCCGAGGGAGGGGGTTCAGGACTGCTTCTGGGGTTCCTGGAAATGCTCTGTTGATTCAGCTGATGACCGTTGCACGCGTCTGTGAATCTACTGAAAGCTCTTCACTTGCACCACCTTCCACTGGGTGAATTGTCTTGGTATGTGCTTTCCATCGCGGTTTTGGAAAAGACCCTGATGCTGGGAAAGATGGAAAGCAAAGGGAGAAGGGAGTGGCAGAGGATAAGACGGTCAGAGGGCATCACCGACTCATGGATGTGCGTCTGAGCAAGACCCCGGGAGTTGGTGACGGACAGGGAAGCCTGGCATGCTGCAGTCCATGGAGTCGCAAAGAGGTAGATGTGACTGAGCGACTGAACGACAACCACGTGGTGTAGGGGGATCTTTCATCGTGCATTTGGCAAAAAGTGCTTAGCTCCCCTTTGTGACACTGGAGAGTCACGGGGACCAGAGTCAGACACGACTTAGCAACTGAACTGAACTGTTCTAAAACGGATTCGGGACCGCTTTCATACTTTGTGCCCTGAACACCCGTCCCGTGATCACGGGTGGTGGTCAGGGTCCCCACCCCACCCCCACTCCCCCTCTCCCCCCCCCCCCGCCACGTGCGAGGACAGGGTGTGACTTTGCGTGTGGGGAGAGCAGATTCAGAGATTTCGGCTCCGGAAAACATGTCCCGGTCTGTTATCTCCGCTCCAGCCCCAGTTAGGAACCAGGCGTCCACAGTGAGTGGGCAGACAGTGGCTGCTATCAGAGGAAGTGGGGCGGTGTCCTCTCTGTGTGTACATTTTCCCTTTTCTCAGCCCCGTTTGACTCCTCTCTTCCAGCAAACAGACAGCCAAGAGAAGGCCTGAGATTGCGGGGGCAGGGGTGTGTGGCATGCTGCTTTCATTTAGAACAAAATACACATCTGGGAGGGAAAGCAAAGCTTCTTACCCTTCCAACACACAGATAAAGATGGAGACATCAAATGGGGAGACGTGTAGACCGTCCTTCTGAATATTGAGGGGTAGGAAAATTTTGAAAATAGGGGTACCTCAAGTCACCCTCATCACCTTCTGTGAAACTGACATCAGTTCAATTCCGTGCAGTCGTGTCCGACTCTCTGTGACCCCATGGACCGCAGCATGCCAGGCTTCCCTGTCCTTCACCAACTCCTGGAGCTTGCTCAAACTCATGTCCATCGAGTCAGTGATGCCATCCAACCGTGTCATCCTCTGTCACCCCCTTCTCCTCCTGCCTTCCATCTTTCCCAGCATCAGGGTCTTTTCCAGTGAGTCGGTTCTTCGAATCAGGTGGCCAAAGGATTGGGTCTTCAGCTTCATCATCAGTCCTCCCGATGAAGATTCAGGGTGGCTCCTTTCCCCACCGTGGAGGGGAAGTGCTTGACGCACGTGTGTGCTCATGTGTGGGACCCCCAGTTCTATGGTTTGTTCTCCAGTGAATCTTGCTTGGAAATGATTACAAGTTTATCCTTCAAAGTCATGTGAACTATTTCTCCATTCATAAGCAGAACTCTGTTTTAAAAAAAAAAGCACATCCAGGTGGTCATTTCATTTTCCTAACACTCAGCGATTTTTGCCATGAGCTTTGTACAGTTGGCCCTGTGCTTAAGCTAATCAAGGAATGACTGAAATTAACCGTCGAGGGCGACGGAGCCGAGATGGGAGTGAGGGAAGACACGGAGTTTGTGTCTCCCCAGGAACTTAGCAGGCATTAGTGGGGGGCCTTGCGATTCATGGGGTCGCAGAGTCGGACACGACTGAGCGACTGAACTGAACTGAACTGAACTTGGGCAGAAGGCAGACAAGACAGCCCCAGGGACCACCAGGGGTTGTTATTTTTTATTCTTTGTTCCGGTTATTTTTATTTGTTTGTTTTTCATCTCGCTCTCTCTTTTTTAATCTTTTTTATTTTTTCTTTGAATTCCCTCCAAAATCCCACCGCTTGTGGGATCATGGTTCATGGGCCAGGGATCATTTCTGAGCCCGAGTCTGAAATGCTGAAATAATAGAGATTCACCAGGCCCCAAGGAACAGTAATTGGAGAGGGGTCTCCATCTCAACACCAAGACTCAGCTCCAGTCAACTGCCCACAAACTCCAGTGCTGGCAACCTCAGGCCAAACGACTAGTGAGACAGGGACACACTTTCCAACCCATCAAAAAAAAGAAGAAAAAAGAAATTGCCTGTCAGGTTTAAAAAAACCTCAGCACTTAGTCTCCTAAAGAAATGTTGTCTACCATTGTCTAAACAGCTGTCTGCTTTTTTTTCCTTGATCGGGGTGTTGGTTGGAGCTCTCTTGGTGGTGGTGGTGGAGTAGGGGGCGGTTCGTAGAGCTTGTGGGATCTTGTTTCCTGACCAGGGATCAAACCCAGGCCCCTTGTATGGAGATTGCAAGTCTTCACCACTGGGGAGCCAGGGAGGTCCCTGAAGGGTCATCCTTTGCTACTTTGTTGCGGCACACAAGTCACATGGCCTCCATGTTGAATGTATCAGGTGTGCACTCAGCATAGCCGTGAGGAACAGCAGAAGAGGCAGGCTGGAGATTGAAAGAGCTGAGTGAGGAGGTGACTCCGGACCGCGGGGATGAGTGACCCTTCCCCCCTTGCCCCAGTGGAACCAGCGCTCCTTTGCGTGTTTCATCTGCAGGCAGAGTATTTCTTGGTGTGACTTCCTGCGTGTTGTAGCCCGAGCAGCCTGTCCCGCCTCTGACCTCTGCTGTTTGGACTCCAGCCTTGTTCCCGGGTACCCGGTGTGTTCTCAGTGGCCAGGGTCACGTCCCCAGCTTGGCACCTGAACCTGGACGTTGGGGCTGGAGTTAGCAGTGTGGCCGAGGCGGGGAGGGAAGGATAAACGTCATCGGTGATGGACATGTGGTTTTTTGGGTGCTGTCTATCCGCAGGCAGGAACGTCTGTCCTCCCTGGGCCTGCATGAGGCATCCACGTCCGTGGAAAATCTCTTCCAACCGAACTGAGGGCAGTGACGTGCCAGGTCGCCAAGACGGAACGGGGACTTCAGGGTCCATGCTCTCTGCAGGGCAGGGCTCTTTCTCAACTGCCTGAGGTTTATTCACCCCGAGTTCACGGCACTGATTGCTCTCAGGATTCCACAGGGACCTCGGAACACGGGGTGGGGTCACGGACCGGGTAGCTGGAGGCCTGGGCTGGGTGCATGGGAGCCCTGGAAAAATTGGACGGTGTCCGGTTCCAAAAAGCATCTCTCGGGCCGCAGCGTGAGACAGGCTCCCTTGAAGGCAGAGGCCAGACTTGGCCTGCCACCTGTTTTGGTACAGCCTGCGATCTCAGAATGGTTTTGTATTTTTAAACGGCTGGAAAAAGCCTCATATTCCGTGACACATGAGAATGCTATGAAATTCCCAGTTTTGCTGGAACCCAGCCATACCTGCTCGTACAGATAGCGTCTGTGGTTGGTTGCCTTCTCCCTCCAAAGGGCGTTACAACAGAGTTTCCCTTGGGTCCCTGGAAGCCTCCCGTGTTGATTCTCTGGCCCTTTCAGAACCAGCCTGAAAGGGGATCAGAAATGGTGGGATCCATGCCTGTCCGACTCTTTGCGTCCCTGTGGACTTGTAGCCCGCCAGGCTCCTCTGTCCATGGGGATTCTCCAGGCAAGAATACTGGAGTGGGTTACCGTGACCTCCTCCAGGGGATCTTCCCGACCCAGGGATTGAACCCGCGTTTCCCACATTACAGACAGATTCTTTACCAGATGAGATACTCGGGAACCTGGTATTCCACAATTAGAGAATCATGTGTTTGACATGAAACTGTGTCCCAGTTAAGATGTGATGGTCCCAGAAAAGGTAGAGTGCATTAAACTGTGTGTGTACGTGAATGTGTGTGTGTGTAGTCGTTCAACCCTGTCTGACTCTTTGTGATTCCATGGACTGTAGCCCCTCCAGGCTACTCTGGCCATGGAATTCTCCAGGCAAGAATACTGCAGTGGGTTGCCATGCCCTCCTCCAGGGGATCTTCCCGGCCCAGGGATGGAACCTGGGTCTCTCACATTGCAAGCAGATTCCTCACTATGTGAGCCACCAGGGAAGCCCACAGTCAGCCGTATCAGTCATGTATATGGCAGGGTTGCAGAGGATGGGGTGCTGGCTTCATCAGAGCAGATCAGGGCCGGTGCATAAAGTGGGGTACAGGGTGCCCCTGTGCTTGGTGGTAAAAGGCTGTTGCTAGGAGCTGTGAACGATGCCAGGATTCTTGGGCCTCCGAAGGAGAGGGGTTCGTTCTGGGGCCTGTGATGAGGCTTCATGGCTCAGAGCTTCTGTGTAATAAAGTTTTAGTAAAGTATAAAAGAGATGGAGAAAGCTTCTGACATAGACACCAAAAGTGGGCAGAAAGAGTCCCCTCCACCCTGCTAATTCTTAGCAAGAAGTTATTTAGCTATTTGCAAGCTTCTAAATTAGAGGAAGGAAATGTCTCCAAACTCAGAGACTGGCACCAGGCCCCTCACCCACAACATGCATTCTGAGATAACATTGGCACCAGGTGAGGCATACCGGGCCATAAAACGGTTGACATGAGCCTTGAAGAAAGGCAGGTTTCTCAGCAAATGTGTAGTTTCATTAACATCGCTTTAGAGGACATTTCCATGAGTAAAACATACTGGTTTGTTGAGCCATTATGGGTTCTGAGTTTTAGGCGGAACCGACTTGAAGAAAGAGTCTAGGGTAAATACAGACTTCATTAACGTAGTTTCAGAAAAAAACATTTCCTTAAGCAAAACGCATTGGTGAGCTCAAGTTTTGTGAAAAGTGAAGTTCAGGTGGAATTGGGTGTCGTCATGGGAATGCAGAGTTTTAAAAGAAACCTTTAAAATTGTATAGAGCAGGGGGGTGGAAAAAAGTGACACCTGTGGTGTGTTTCCTCCTGCCGTTTAAGAGAGAGGAAAAAAAGGTCTGACACTGTGCAGCCTGTTTCCTCCACTTGGGGACCCGTGGCCTTCCTGCCAGTTACCCTCTCAGTGGGAGAAGAGAGGAAGTTGGGTCATCTAGAAGAGACCTTTGTCAGAACTTCCCTGGTGTCCAGTGGCTAAGACTCTGTGCTGCCAATGCAGGGGGTTGATTCCTGCCCAGGGAGCTGGATTCCACGTGCTGCAGCTGAAGACTATGCTTGCTTAACAGCCAGGACGAGGCACCGCCAAACAAACAAGAAACTTCCCCCGAAGAGACCTTTGCTCCTGTCCTGCTTTCTCTTCATCCCCGTCTCAGTCACCCGGAGGTTGGGAGCTGCTGGTGGACAAAGGCCAGCTAAGCTCCCATCTCCAGAGGATGAGATGGTTGCGTGGCGTCGCCGACGCGATGGACATGAGTTTGAGCAAGCTCCCGGAGTTGGTGATGGACAGGGAGGCCTGGCGTGCTGCAGTCTACGGGGTAGCAAAGAGTCGGACATGACTGAGAGACTGAACTGAACTGAAGCTCTTCTCTTCCGAGGAAGATGGTCTGCTCGCCGTAGGTCTCGGGGGACAGCCCAGTGCCATTGGTACTCAGAACGCAGTTGAAAGGCAGGGCCCGCAGCTGGGAGGTGGAACAGCTAGGATTTGGCGTGCAGTCTTCTTCTTGGGTGCTGACTGCATTCTAGCACCTTCCTGGAAGGCTTGGCTTAACGTACTAATGGCGGTAACCCATTTCTTGCCTTTCTACCCATTTTTTTTTTTTAATATGGATCAGTTTTTAAAAGTCTGTTGAATTGAATTGCTTCTGTTTTCATTTTTTGTCTGTGTGTGTGTGTGTGTGTGTTTGATATGGACGAATTTTTAAAAGTCTTCATTGACTTCGATACAATGTTGCTTCTGTTTTCTATTTTGGTTTTTTTGATCTCCAGGCAATGTGGGATTTTAGCTCCCCGATCAGGGGTGGATCCTGCACCCTTTGCGTTGGAAGGCGGGATTCTTAACCACTGGACCAGCAGGGAAGTCTGTTACCCACTGTTGTTTTTGTGGGTTGCTTCTCCTGAAGGCTGGAGTTTTCCAGGTGGCGTTAGTGGTAAAGAACCCACCTGCATAAGCCGGTAGATTTGAGAGACCCGGTTCTAGCCCTGGGTCGGGAAGATCCCCTGGAGGAGGAACTGGCAACCCACTCCAGTGTTCTTGCCTGGAAAATCCCATGGACAGGGGAGCCTGGCGGACTACAGTCCATGGGGTCACAAAGAATTGGACTCGACTGAACCAACTTAGCGTGCTCGCGCTAGAAGAACTTTTCTGAGTGAGAAGCCAGTGCGGCCTTGGACGATTTCACACCTGTAATTTGGAGCCCGCTTTACTTTCCGATTTCTTCTTTAAACTTGTCTCGTGTTGATGGGCATGGTACGGAGCCAGGGTGTCCCATTAGCTGCGGTATCCTGGGTGGCTTCTGTTCTCCTTCCCACTTCTTCTGTTTTCTTTCTAGATTTCTCAAACCCTCATTACAATGTGCTGGAGGTATCCGCCTTTTCTGGTTGGGAGTGGCATGGAGAGGGATGTTGGCAGAAGAGGTAAAGTTGAGGATTTAAAAGCAACAGTGACAGAGCCAGGGGGTATCACTGGTGGCTCAGATGATAAACAGTCGGCTTGTGGTGCGGGAAAAGCCGGTTCGATCCCTGGGTCGGGAAGATCCAGTCCAGTATTCTTGCCTGGAGAATCCCATGGACAAAGGAGCCTGGTGGGCCTATCGTACATGGGGTCACAGAGTCAGACACGCCTGAACAATTGACAGGCACACAGACATACGCACACAGAGCCCAGATCTTTTCCCCTATTAACCTACTTTGAAAGCTGCTAGAAGAATTGTAGTGTGGAAATTTCTCGGCTTTCTCCTGTGCTCCTCTGACAAGACCTACAAATAACCTCAGGGAGAGCTGGGCACATGGCTCGTTGGTCTCCTTGGCCTGGGAGGTATCAGGGTAGGAACTGAGGCTCCCAAGGGCCTTGGTGTTCTTTGGGAGAGGGTGGGTGGAGCCAGCTACTCTATTTTTCCTGGACTCACCCCTGCCTGCCATTTCTTGTCCCTTTAAATACGCTCTGTGCACATCTTCCCTTCCTGTGCCAGGAGCTGGAACGTATATGGGAGCACGGAGCAGGATGGATCATGGCGCTATCAGGAGCTGGTTGGACTGGGATGCTCGGCTGTTTCAAGCATGAAGTAGAAGAGCCTTTAAGAAGGGCCTCCTGTTCTAGATGAACAGGTGTCTGACTCTGAGAGGCCCTGTGCTTTACTTGGACAGCGAGGTGGTGGAGGGGTTGCATTGCGTCTGTAGCAGAGGGTGTCGCAGATGCCCTGAAGCTTCGATGTGGCGATTGCTTCAGCGGAGAGTGGGTGAAGCGCCCTGGAGCTCTGGGATGGGGGAGCAGGCCGCAGTGAAGTGGGGCAGGTCTGGGCAGGAGAGCCGTGAAGGAGGGTGTCCACAGGAGCGCAGGGAGCCGGGGGAGGTGGGAGCGAGCAGCCGGAGAAGCAGGAGCTCTCGGCCTGCAGCGGTGGTTCAGCACCTGGAGGTTGGGAACCTCCCGTGAGAAGCCGAGGGTGGTTTTCGGCGTTGGGGAGCAGCCGCTGGAGACAGAGTGACGGGCGAGAGGCTGGAGGTGGCTGGGTGCGTGCATCTTCTGGGAAGGCCAGCCCTGAAGGTCAGCAGAGAAGTGCAACAGCCTTTGGGCTTCCCTAGTGCCTCAGTAGGTAAAGAGTCTGCTTGCAACGCTGGAGACCCGGGTTCGATCCCTGGGTAGGGAAGGATTTCCCTGCAGAAGGGAACGGCAAACCCACTCCAGTATTGCCTGGAGAATCCCCGTGGGCAGAGAGGAGCCTGGCGGGCTACAGTCTGTGGGATCGCAAAGAGCGGGACACGACTGAGCGCACACCAAACAGCCTTTGGGAAGAAAGCTCATGTGCAGAGAGGGGTTCTAGTGTGGGGTAAGACTGGGTGATTGGGTGGACGCCGACAGGAGGTGAGGGCTGCCCTGGCTGCTCGGATCAGAAAGAATCCGCGTGCAATGCAGGAGACCCAAGCTCCATCCCTGGGTCGGGAAGATCCTCTGGAGAAGGGCATGGCAACCCACTCCAGTATCCTTGCCTAGAGAATCCCATGGACAGAGGAGACTGGCGGGCGTCGCAAAAGAGTCGGACACGACTGAGCGATTAGTGCTTTCTTTTTTATTTTTTTTAAGAGGAGGTGAGAGGTTCAGGAGTTGACATAGAGGATGCGGGCTGTATTTCTCTCCCTTGGAAAAGGAGAGGTGGGTACATTCTTCTGAGATGCATGGGGAGGTGGTGAGGGTGTAGATTTTCAGAGGGCCGGATTCGGAAGTGATTTCTCTTTAAAAGCTTTACCGAACGATGACCAAGTATGAAGGTGTTGGTTTTGTGAGAGAGCCAAGGGTCTTGACCCAAGGGAAGCCAGACGTTTTGGGGCAAGCTGATGCAGGAGACGAATTAGGCTTTCAGACTGTGCTTCGGAACAGAGGCTGTAAGCTTGGTGTAGAGAGCTTGGCGATGTCCCGCCTTCCTGCCTGCCCTTGTCTGCGATCACCGGCTGTACTTGGAATCAGAAGAGTCCTGTTCTGTCTTCCCTAGATAAGACTTTCTGTTTAACAGGCTGTTTGAGCTCACTGCTTGGGTTCTTAAAAATCAATAGATTGGGACTTCCCTGGTGGTCTAGTGGCGAAAGATTCCACAGTCCCAGTGCAGGGGACATGAATTGTACAGTCAGATCCCACATGCTGCAACTAAGACCCAGGTGGTGGTTTAGTCGCTAAGTTGTGTTTGACCCTGTGTGAGTGCCCATGGGCTGTAAGCCCACGAGGCTCCTCTCTCCATGGGATTCTCCAGGCCAGAATACTGGAGAATACTGCCATTCCCTTCTCCAGGAGATCTTTCCCCAACCCAGGGATGGAACCCGGGTTTCCTGCATTGCAGACAGATTCTTTACCAACTGAGCCACCTCTGTGTGTGTGTGTGTGTGTGTGTGTGTGTGTGTGTGCTTTCCTGGTTGCAGGCAGATTCTTTACCATCTGAGCCACCTCTGTGTGTGTGTATGTGTGTGTGTATACTTTCCTGGTTGCAGGCGGATTCTTTACCAACTGAGCCGTGTGTGTGTGTGTGTGTGTGTGTGTCTGTGTGTGTGTGTGTGCAGGCGGATTCTTTACCAACTGAGCCACCTCTGTGTGTGTGTGTGTGTATGTGTGTGTGTGCTTTCTTGGTTGCAGGCGGATTCTTTACCAACTGAGCCGTGTGTGTGTGTGTCTATGTGTGTGTATGTCTGTGTGTGTGTGTGCTTTCCTGGTGCCTCAGTTGGTAAAGACCTGCTGCATCCATGTAAATAATTTTAATTTTTTTTTTAAGCCACCCACTGTTGGTGGTGTGTGTATGGGTGTCCCTGGTGGCTCAGTTGGTAAAGACCCAGGGCATCAAGTAAATAATTAAAGAGAGACGGGGGAAAGAAAAGGCTTGAAGCGTAAACCAGGGCAGACTGAAAAGGATTGATCGGAGATGGTCTCATTGAGCAAATATTCTCCAGCAGGGCTTTTTCCGCCGTGATGACGCGTATCTGTATCCTTGCTGTCCAGTGTGGGAGTCGCTGGCCACTTGCGGGTGTGGGTTTACGGGGCGTCTCATGAGCCAGCAGGATGAGGGCTTCTCTAATGTCCTATCAGCAGAGCCTCCAGGGGCCAGGGCTTGGGGAAGTGGAAAGTAGCTGGTGGGAAAATGGCCTGGGTGGGGTCAACGCAGAGGATTGGGAAGGGAGAAAGTCTGCATGCTTATGGCCCCTGCGAACCGAAGCTGGGCTAGCTATATTTTCCTCTCTCTGGCTTCTGTTTGTTTCTTTGTATTTATTTTTTACCTTTGGCTGTGGCGGATCTCTGTTGCTCCGTGCAGGCTTTCTCTAGTTGGAGTGACTGGGGGGCCACTGTTCTTTGCTCGGGTTTCTTCTGTTGCAGACCTCAGGCTCTAGGCGTGCAGGCATCCACAGTGTCAGCACCTTGGTTCAGTACTTGCGGCTCCCAGGCCCTGCAGAGTACAGGCTCAGTAGTTAGGGCGCACCGGCTTAGTTGCTCCAGACTTTGAGGATCAGGGATCCCACATTCCCAAAATTGGCAGACAGATTCTCACCCACGGCGCCCCCAGGGAAGTCCTAGCCTCTGTTTTTCCTTACTCGTTGCTTTCTTGCTCAGTCTGGACCTATTCTCTATGACCCCATGGACTGCAGCACGCCAGGCCTCCCTGTCTTTCACCAACTCCCGGAGTTTGCGCAAACTCCTGTCCGTCGAGTCGGTGATGCCATCCAGCCATCTTATCCTCTGTCACCCCTTTCTCCTCCTGTTTTTGGTCTTTCTCAACATCAGGGCCTTTTCCAGTGAGTCAGTTCTTCACATCAGGTGGCCAGATGATTGGAGTTTCAGCTTCAGCATCAGTCCTTCTAATGAATATTCAGGACTGATCTCCTTTAGGATGGACTGGTTGGATCTCCTTGCAGTCCAAGGGAGTCTCAAGAATCTTCTGCCACACCACCGTTTGAAAGCATCTATTCTTCGGTGCCCAGCCTTCTTTATGGTCCAGCTCTCTCACATCTGTACATGATTACTGAGAAAACCGTAGCTTTGACTGTATGGACCTTTGATGGCAAAATGGTGTCTCTGCATTTGAAAATGCTGTCTAGGTTTGTGATAGCTTTCCTTCCAAGGAGGAAGCGACTTTTAATTTTCTACTTATTTTCTTACAATTTAAGAGGAGAAGGGGACGACAGAGGATGAGATGGTTGGATGGCATCACCGACTCGATGGACATGGGTTTGGGTGGACTCTGGGAGTTTGTGATGGACAGGGAGGCCTGGCGTGCTGCGGTCCGTAGTGTCGCAAAGAGTCGGACATGACTGAGCGCTTGAACCGAACTGAAACTACAGGAAGCTTGGAGTTTCCCGGTTTCTCTGCTCAGCCTGGGGAACTGATCAGTACCAGGGGGCTTTGCTAATTCGTTGTTAATGGATCGTTGCAGGCCATCTCTGATGACCGCAGGGAGGAGGAGGGGAGCGTGTTCTCCTTGGGTTCAGGGAGGGCGGGAGAACGCCACAGCACGCACAGCTCCATCTCCTGCCCCTGCTCAGCAGCCCCCACCTTTAAATATCAACTCTTGTCAAGCCCTCCCCGCTCTCTGGGGACATTTCAGCCTTGAGAAAGGAAAAGATCATCTGGAACTTTCCATCTGCGTGCCAAGGGGTCTGAGCCCATTGAAAGCGTGGGCTCCGTGGTGTGTGCTCCAGCAAGCAGTCACGTGGTTTGGGGAATCTTGTTAAAAACCCGTCAGTTTTTTTGGGAGAGGAAAAAAAATATCTCGCGGCTGCGTCTTCTGCAGCCTCCTCAAGGCCTTTTAGTCTAGCGCTGCAAGTGCAAGCCGGGCGTCATAAAAAAGGGAAAGATTAGCAGAACCCGTTTCCTATCCGGGAGCTCCTCGCTCTGTTTGTGTGTCTCTCCCCACTCATTGCCCTTCTGCAGAGAACACTTTCCCAGTCCCCTGCCTTCCCCTCTCCACAAAGCGTCCCTGCACCACGTGCCGTCTCCTCTCCCCCCCCCCCAACCCCCGCCTGGCAGAAGCGCCTTCTGAGTCGCTGTGAATGCCAGATTGTGGGGGGACCCCCCCTCACCTCGCCCCGGCTGCTCCAGCGCCCTCTGCTTCTACCAGGCCTGCTTGTCCTGGGACTGGGGTTTGTCCCCCGCCCCGAGGGGCTCCCCAGAAACCCCCATGCCGACAGCAGCAGCGTGGGGGAGGGCATTGCAGCATGTCCCCGCTTCTTTATCCAGCTTTCAGAGTCCAGTGCCCACGGCTCTGAACAGCTTGCTTCTTTGACCCTTTCGCTTCCCTGGTGGCTCGGATGCTGACGAATCCGCCTGTGGGGCAGGAGACCCGGGTGCGATCCCTTGGGTTGGGAAGATCCCCTGGAGAAGGCAGTGGCAGCCCGCTCCAGTACTCTTGCCTGGAGAATCCCATGGACAGAGGAGCCTGGTGGGCTGCAGTCCCCTGGAGAAGGCAGTGGCAGCCTGCTCCAGTCTGCTTGCCTGGAGAATCCCCGGGGACAGAGGAGCCTAGTGGGCTGCAGTCCACGGGGTCGCAAAGAGTCAGACACGACTGAGCACACACACACACACACACACACACATCACTATCCACACACACACGTCACTATCCATCCACGCACATACACACGTCACTATCCATCCACACACACACACACGTCACTCTCCACACACGTCACTATCCATCCACACACACACACACACGTCACTCTCCACACACACACACATGTCACTATCCATCCACACACACACGTTACTAGCCATCCACACACACACGTCACTAGCCATCCACACACACACAGACGTCACTATCCATCCACACACACATACACGTCACTATCGATCCACACACACACACACACGTCACTATCCATCCACACACACACACACGTCACTATCCATCCACACAGACAGACAGACACGTCACTATCCATCCACACACACACACACACGTCACTATCCATCCACACACACACACATGTCACTATCCATCGACACACACACACGTCACTATCCATACACACACACACGTCACTATCCATCCACACACACACAATCACTATCCATCCACACACACACACACACCTCACTATCCATCCACACACACACACACGTCACTATCCATACATACACACACACCACTATCCATCCACACAGACACACACAAGTCACTATCCATCCACACACACACACACACGTGTCACTGTCCATCCACACACACACACACGTCACTATCCATCCACACACACACACGTCACTATGCATCCATACACACACACACGTCATTATCCATCCATACACACACACACAAGTCACTATCCATCCATACACAGACACACAAGTCACTATCCATCCACACATACACATCACTATCCATCCACACAGACACACACGTCACTGTCCATCCACACACACACGTGTCACTATCCATCTACACACACACACATCACTATGCATCCATACACACACAAGTCACTATCCATCCATACACAGACACACAAGTCACTATCCATCCACACAGACACACACGTCACTATCCATCCACACACACACACACGTCACTATCCATCCACACACACACATCACTATCCATCCACACACACACACACACGTCACTATCCATCCATACACACACACGTCACTATCCATCCACACACACACACATCACTATCCATCCACACACACACACGTCACTATGCATCCATACACACACACACGTCACTATCCATCCATACACACACACACAAGTCACTATCCATCCACACAGACACACACACACGTCACTATCCATCCACACACACACATACGTCACTATCCATCCACACACACACGTCACTATCCATCCACACACACACACGTCACTATGCATCCATACACACACACACAAGTCACTATCCATCCACACAGACACACACACATGGCACTATCCATCCACACATACACGTCACTATCCATCCACACACACACGTGTCACTATCCATCCACACACACACACGTCACTATGCATCCATACACACACACATGTCACTATCCATCCATACACACACACATGTCACTATCCATCCACACAGACACACACACACGTCACTATCCATCCACACACACACGTCACTATCCATCCACACACACACACACACACACGTCACTATCCATCCACACACACACGTCACTATTCATCCACACACACACACACACACACGTCACTATCCATCCACACACACACGTCACTATCCATCCACACACACACACGTCACTTTCCATCCACACAGACACATGTCACTATCCATCCACACACAAACACACGTCACTGTCCATCCACACAGACACACACGTCACTATCCATCCACACACACACACACCACTATCCATCCACATAGACACACACACACACCGTCACTATCCATCCACACACACACACCCCGTCACTATCCATCCACACACACACACGTCACTATGCATCCATACACACACACACAAGTCACTATCCATCCATACACACACACACAAGTCACTATCCATCCACACAGACACACACACACGTCACTATCCATCCACACACACACGTCACTATCCATCCACACACACACACGTCACTATGCATCCATACACACACACACAAGTCACTATCCATCCATACACACACACACAAGTCACCATCCATCCACATACACAGACACACACATGTCACTGTCCATCCACACACACACACACGTCACTGTCCATCCACACACACACACTGTCACTATCCATCCACACACACACGTCACTATCCATCCACACACACACACGTCACTATCCATCCACACACACACACACGTCACTATCCATCCACACACACACACACACACGTCACCATCCACACACACACACGTCACTATCCATCCACACACACACACACACACACACACATCACCATCCACACACACACACGTCACTATCCATCCACACACACACACGTCACTATCCATCGACACACACAGACACATGTCACTGTCCATCCATACACACACACACGTCACTATCCACACACACACACACACACACGTCACCATCCACACACACACACCACTATCCATCCACACAGACACACACACGTCACTGTCCATCCATACACACACACACACCCTGTCACTATCCATCCACACACACACACACGTCACTATCCATCCACACACACACACCACTATCCACCCACACAGACACACACAAGTCACTATCCATCCACACACAAACACACGTCACTGTCCATCCACACAGACACACACGTCACTATCCATCCACACACACACACACCACTATCCATCCACATAGACACACACACACACCGTCACTATCCATCCACACACACCCACCCCGTCACTATCCATCCACACACACACGCGTGTCACTATCCATCCACACACACACACGTCACTATCCATCCACACACACACACACACACACGTCACCATCCACACACACACATGCGTCACTATCCATCCACACACACACACACACACACGTCACTATCCATCCACACACACACGTTCACTATCCATCCACACACACACACGTCACTATCCATCCACACACACACGTCACTATCCATCCACACACACACGTCACTATCCATCCACACACACACGTCACTATCCATCCACACACACGTCACTATCCATCCACACACACACACACACACGTCACTATCCATCCACACCACGTGTTATCTTCCCAGACTGAAAGTCTGTACCCGTTACACACCGACTCCCCGTCTCCCCACCGTCAGCCCCTGGCCCCCAGTACGTTGTCCTTATGCATCTGAGTATGTTGTAGGTGCTTGAAAATGCTGGAATCACACAGCATTTGTCCTGTGTCTGCTGCTTTTACTTGATATCATGTCCTCAGGGTTCTCCCCTGTTGTAGCAGGTGTCAGAATTTGCTGCCTTTTTTTTTTTGTGCTGAATTCCTATGTCATTGTATGGAGAGACCTCATTATATTTATCCACTTATCTGTGGATGGGCATTGTGGCCCCTTCTGCCGGAAGAGGGGTGTTCTCCGATCTCTGGCCTGCAGACTGGTACCTCTGTCTGATCAGCAGTGGCATTAGATTAGAAATAAAGTCAATAATAAATGTCATGCACTTGAATCATCTCCAAACCACCCCCCACACTCCCACCTCACCCCCTTTGTGGTCTCTGGAAAAACTGTCTTCCGTGAAACCGGTCCCTGGGGCCAAAAAGGTGGGGATCGCTGCTTTATATACATTTTTTTGGCTGTTGTGACTGCTCTCCATCTGAGTGTACGAACATCTCTTTGAGATCCACTTTCAGGTCTTTAACATGTGCTTTTTGAGCATGATCAGTTGAGTCGCTCCATCATGTCCGACTCTTTGCGACCCCGTTTACCACAGCACACCAGGCTTCCCTGTCCATCACCAACTCCCAGAGTTTATTCAAACTCGGGTTCATCGAGTCGGTGATGCCTTCCAACCATCTCATCCTCTGTCGTCCCCTTCTCCTCCCTCCTTCAATCTTTCCCAGCATCAGGGTCTTTTCCAATGATTCAGTTCTTTGCATCAGGTGGCTAAAGTATTAAGAGTTTCAGCTTCAACATCAGTCCTTGCAGTGAATATTCAGAGTGTGACCTAGCAATGGCTTTCACCACCGCCATCATTTCAAAGTAGCCGTAGGTGTCTGCGGTGTTTTTTAAAGTGTCTGGGACATCTGAAAGCTGATCCGAAAATGCCTACAGGGTCCTACCAGTTAGAATCTCAGGCTGTGCAGTTTTCACCAGGGCCCTTTGCCCATGTTTCTAATGCAGTTACCTATGGAGTTTTGCCAAAGGTGAAGGAAAATGACGTTCTTGCTTCTCCCCAGCCCCCATCCAAGTTCACGGACGCCCTTGACCTGTGGCCTGCGGGTCCGTTCCGGTGTGGTCTGCAGACCGGGCTTCCCAGGACGCACAAGGGACCTGCGTCCTCTGTTCACTGCGGGGACTGGTACCTCTGCCCTGGTAGCTCCAGCTGGTATCCCAGCTACGGAAAATGCTTGCTCAGCTGTGGGACAAGGTTCCGTCTCCCCAACTCATGGGTTCATTCATCCCACAAATAGCTCGGTCTGCGCTGTGTGCTTCCCTGGGTGCTTGGGGTGCCTGTCAGTGACCCAAGAGGGGAGGAGCGAGCAGGCGTCCCTCCTGAGATTGGCTGGCTCTCAACAGTGATGAGAGTCACGGGGAAACGCAGGCGGCCGTGAAGACAGTCTCCTCCTCAGTCATGCTGAGAGGAGAGCATCTTAAGGTAGGACCGGAAGGACCGGAGTGAACGCATGCCCGGCCAAGGAGCAGCTTGTGCAAAGGCCCTGAAGTTGCCCGGAGTGGAGGTGTCCAGGGAGAGAGGGGAGGGACTGGCCCCTTTGCCGGGCGTCTGGAGACTGACTTAGAAGTTAGTTCTGTCCTGGGAGTATTGAACAGTAGCTCGGAAGGGAATGCCAGGTTGATGTCCACTCTGGCTTCTCAGTGGAGAGAGACCTGGAGGAAGTCAGGAAGGGAAGTGCGTTGAGTGACGCTGCCTGCTAGAATATTTTGCAGGGGTGTTTCCTTGGCCCGGGGCAGGTGGCCCAGGACACAGGGAAGGGAGGGGGTCGGTTAAACAAGGCTTTGGAAGTTCGTTAGATGTCTTAGGTAGACTCAGTTGGTTAAAGAAGCCCCCTGCCAAGCAGGAGACTCAAGTTCCATCCCTGGGTTGAGAAGGTCCCTTGGAGGAGGGCATGGCGACCCGCTCCAGTGATCTCGCCTGGAGAATCCCATGGACAGAGGAGCCTGGCAGGCTACAGTCCATGAGGTCGCAAAGAGTCGGAGACGACAGCATCTTGAGTTCTGCCACTTTTCTCCTCCCTTTCGTTTTCCTGCCACGGCAACCCACGACGACACGATCCTTCTTAACGCGTTTATATCCCTGTCTTATGGTGCCTTCCTTTTAAATCTCTTTGAGACTTGAGGGCACAGCCTTAGCTTTCCTGGCTTTCAGTGTTTAAGATCCAACCCATATTTTACTGAACGGAACGGAACGTTCTTTTCTTCTTCTGGGTCCTGCGTTCCTGGGTGTTTGCACACGTTTCCTGATGAGCACAGTGCAAGCATCAGTCTAACTTGTAAGAGAGGACGTTGTGGGGACCCTCTGAGCTGGAGCGTCTGTTCCTGGACTTTCCCTGGAGTCTCTAGACTCGCGGGAGGGGGCTAATCATTGTTGTATAAGAAAGCGTTCTCACTATTTGCATTTATAGAGTTTGCTTTTTTAGAAAGAAACTATCTAAATTTTCGTGGAAAACTATCTGGATTTTCGTGGAAAAATTACATAGTCTCCCGAGTGGTGTTTTGCCTTTGGTTCTAAGAGCTGGTTGTGAACAGGAGGAAATAACCCATCTCGTCTGTAATGTAAATGTGTTGGTCTTTATAGCATATATGGCACGTAGGACGGTACCAACCGGGCCGCCGTTGTCAGTGGTTATGTACATCCGCTGTTTTGGAAATCAAATATTTCGGTGTTCATGCACTCTGTATTTTTCCTTATTTGTTGGAGGGGTTGCATCACTGCTAAATAAGGAGACCTTCTCACTATTTGCCTTTATAGAGCTTGCTTTTTAAAAAAGAAATTATCTGGAGTTTCATGGAAAAATTGCATAGTCTTCCCAGTGGTGTCTTGTCTTTGCTTCTGTCCTAAGAGCTGGTTGTCAGCAGGGGGACGTAACCCATCTCGTCTGAAACGTGAGTGTGTTGGTCTTTATAGTATATACGACACGTAAAGCAGTACCAACCGGGCCGCCGTGTCAGTTTCGGAAATCAAATATTTTAGGGTGCGTGCACTCTCTGTGGTTTTCCTTATTTGTTTGCACAGGGAAAATTATTACTTTTTTTCTCCACAGAGATTTTGAGGGTAAACAAGTCCTGATCCTGCTTGAAGTGCAGGCTGTCTTGGCTTTTTTTTTTTTCCCCTCTTTTTTCTGCCCGAGAGGGTTAAGACTTAAGCACCAGGTGATGTGAGTGCTCAAGGCGATGTTCCTGCCTTATTTTTCCTTCTAGTCCTGTCTCCTGTGGAAGAAGTAAGAGTAATGAGTGCAGCTGTGGGCAGCGTTCAAAATGAAGGGGTGTGTGTGTGTGTGTGTGTGTGTGTGAGAGAGAGAGAGAGACTCAGAGAGAGAGGGAAGACACAGTCTCTCTTTGTGTAGCCCAGCCAGCTGTGCGCAGAAGTCTGGCTCAGGGAACTTTCCTGAACTTCTCTGGCCATGCATTTTGGGGGGAGAGGTTAGAGGTGAGTTCAAAGTAAGCAGAGATGGCAAAAGAGGCCATATGCTGTTACAGATGACACCTGTGTCGTCCCACATTCCGTGTCTGGGTGCTCCGTGACTGGTAGGTTTCAGAATCGGTCAGAGTATTTATTAACCGGGAGAGAAACATGGGTGACTGTCCGGTCCGGTCTATCCTGGGTTCGGATATGGAGCTTGGGGAGCGCGAGGTGGCCTCCTGGGTCCCTCACAGGCAGCACTGGGGCCCTGTGTGGCCCCAGGTTCCTGACTTCAGGAGTGGTTGACCTCTGTCTGTGGAGGGCCAGGTCATACCTGTTTCGGCCGTGGAAGTTTCCACGGTCTGTGTTCCCTTCTGTCTGGAGTCGGGATGCAGCCCCAGACCTGTGTAATGAACTAAATGTGTCAAATTCCATTGACCTCCAACTTACTGTAAATGGCACGGTTTCATGCTTTTTTACGGCTGCGTAATACTCCACTGGGCATACATCACATCTCCTTTATCCATTCATCTGTCGATGGACATTTAGCTTGTTACTATGAGATGGCTGGATGGCATCACTGACTCGATGGACGGGAGTCTGAGTGAACTCCAGGAGTTGGTGATGGACAGGGAGGCCTGGCGTGCAGCAATTCATGGGGTCGCAAAGAGTCGGACATGACTGAGCGGCGGAACTGAACATGTCTTGGCTATTGTGAATAGTGTTGCTCTGAACACTGGGGTACGTGTATCTTTTCGAATTGCAGTTTTTGAGTTTTTTGGAGATACACCAGGAGGGGAATTGCTGGGTCATATGTGAGTTTCAGAGGTTGGGCTTTTGAAGAATGAGTGTAACTGAGAAACACACCAGCCAGCGCCTCTGAAGAGGTTGTGTGCGCTTCTTTTTCAGATACCGTGGTGTTTTTAATGTCAGAGAGGAAAAAAGGACCAGAGACACGTTAGTTGTACGAGGCCCTTTGAGAAAAACAACTGTTCACGTCTCGTGTGTGCACGGCTAAGTCGCTTCACACGTGTCCGACTCTGTGTAACGCTACAGACTGAAGCCCACCAAGCTTCTCTGTGCATGGGGTTCTTCAGGCAAGAACACCGCAGTGGGTTGCCATTCTCTTCTCCAGGGGATCTTCCTGACCCAGGGGTCGAACCTGTGTCCCTTACGTCTCCTGCATCGGCAGCTGCGTTCTTTAGCACTAGCGCCACCTGGAAAGCCCACTTTACATCTCATCGCTGCTCTATTAACTGCTGCTGCTGCTGCTAAGTCGCCTCAGTCGTGTCCGACTCTGTGCGACCCCATAGATGGCAGCCCACCAGGCTCCCCCGCCCCTGGGATTCTCCAGGCAAGAACACGGGAGTGGGTTGCCATTTCCTTCTCCAATGCATGAAAGTGAAAACTGAAAGTGAAGTTGCTCAGTCGTGTCTGACTCTTAGCGACCCCATGGACCGCAGCCCACCAGGCTCCTCCGCCCATGGGATGTTCCAGGCAAGAGTACTGGAGTGGGGTGCCGTTGCAGTGTGACTTAAATAATTCACCATAATCCTTTTAGCCTACATTTAGTCACTAACCCTACACTTGCGCTAAAGCAGTTTTGGCTGGAAGTATTTCGGTTCATTTTTGTCATCAGCGAAATTTTCTGTAAGAGGCTGGATGGTGGGTATTTGAGGATTTTTCGATAGTATGGTATCTGGATGTTGTGTGGCGAAAAGTGGCCATTGGTTGTGTAGACAGATGATGGGCAGCCAGTCACTGTAACGTCTTTCCCCTCCCAGGAGTAAGCTCTGTGCCTATAAGCAGCAGCTGCCCCCTCCCCTCCTCTCCACCCAGCCCCCCCAAACCTCTGTCCTGCTGTCTGCATATGTGACTTGGACCACTCCAGAACGTCACTGTGTTTGTCCATTCGTGACGGCCTTTTTTTTTCCAGCAAACATCACATCCTCAAGGTTCAGCCGTTATGTAGCGACTGAAACTCTTCCTTCGTTATGGCTGAATAATACTCCACCGTACTGTATACCAGTAAGTACGTTACTGGAAGTAGATTTTCTTTGGTTATTTAGAGTCACTTTAGCTCAGCACAGTTCCCTAGGAATTGTCTTAATGAAAGGAAGGCTTAGGAACACGCAGTCTTTCCCATTTGAAGGTCAAGGAGGTCTTGAGAGGCCCTGGAGCTCACCTGCCTATGAAAGTACACATTGCCTGGTGTTGGAGTCCTGAATCTGGGAAATGTCTGTGAAATGGAAGATAGGAGGGATCATCAAGGATGCTTTTCAGTCACTCAGTCATGTCCAACTCTTTGCAACCCCACGGACTACAGCAGGCTAGACTTCCCTGTCCTTCACTATGTCCCTGGGTTTACTCAGACTCACGTGCATCGAGTTGGTGATGCCATCCAGCCATCTCATCCTCTGTCGTCGCGTTCTCCCGCCTTCACTCTTTCCTAGCATCAGGGTCTTTTCCAGTGAGTCAGTTCTTTGCATTAGGTGGCCAAAGTATTGGAGCTTCAGCTTTAGCATCCGTCCTTCGAATGAATATTCAGGACTGATTTCCTTTAGGATGGACTGGTTGGATTTCCTTGCAGTCCAAGGGACTCTCGAGTCTTCTTCAACACCATGGTTCAAAAGCATCAGTTCTTTGGTGCTCCGCCTTCTTTACAGTCCAGTTTTCACATCCGTCCGTGACCACTGGAAAAACCATAGCTTTGACTCTATGGTCCTTTGTCGGCAAAGGGACATCTCTGCTTTTTAATGTGTTGTCTAGGTTTGTCATAGCTTTTCTTCCAAGAATGATAACCTGTATTGACCGGGCTCTCCTCATTTGCTCACCCAGAAGTTTTGTGACCCCCTGAGAAGGTGACCCAGTTCTACAGAGTGGCTCTCCTGGGAAGCTGACTCTGGGTGGGGGGTTGGGTATGCGAAGTTCAGACTGGGGGTGGGACCCCCTTTGCGATTGGCAGCTGTGGATGGGGGAGGAGGAGGAGGCCAGTTTCGGAGGAAGGGGTAGCTGAGCATGAGGAAGCCACATGGCTTCAGGTGACCCCGGTGCCAGCATCACCCACTCCTGTCAAGAGGCCTTTGCAACCGTTGCCTGCCCACCGACTGTTATTCATTGGGGGCATGCGTTGAGGTCAGGGCCACTCCTGGCAGTTGGGGGGGTTCTTTGCAGCAATGATTGCGTCTGTTATACCAGTAAAGTATGTTGTTGGCCTTTCCCTGGAAGCCATCATCTAAAAATACCGAGCCCTGAAGTTCTTGGATGGTTTTGCTTTTTATTTGCACGTGTGTGCTGTCGCTTCAGTCATGTCCGATGCTTTGCGACCCCATGGACCATAGCCCGCCAGGCTCCTCTGTCCATGGGATTCTCCAGGCAAGGATACTGGAGTGGGTTGTCATGCCCTCCCGGACCCAGAGATCAAAACCTGCGTCTTCTGTGTGTCCTGCATTGGCAGGCAGGTTCTTTACCACGGGCACCACCTGGGAAGCCCACATATCAGGAATTCAGTCATGAAGGAAGTGCTGGGAGCTAGATTCTGGCGAGGCTGTGTGTCAGGGGAAGGTACTTCCAATGGCCCGTTTTGAAAACCAATTTTAATTGGGACACTTGGCCACATCCATTGTTTATCCTGAGACTGTCTTCCCTGGGGGCAGGGCTGCATAGTAGCAACAGAGACTGTCCAGACCATGATGTTGAGGATATTTATCATCGGGTGGGAGACACGGACCACCAGTGCTGTGAGAAATGGGTACAGCTTTCTGGGACGCAGAAGGTAAAGGCGGTCTCTTTGTTGTTCTTGGGTCTTTTCCAGTTTTAATGAGAGCTGATTGACATACGGCGCTGTATAAGTTTAAGGCGTGTCGTTTAACGGTTTGATTTCTATACATCATTTAATCATGACCACAAGAAGTTCAGTGAAAATCTATCATCTATAATTGATACAAAGGCTTCCCTGATGGTTCAGTGGGTAAAGAATCCGCCTGCAACGTGGGAGAGCTGGGTTCGATCTCTGGGTTGGGAAGATCCCCTGGAGAAGGGCATGGCAACACACTCCAGGATTCTTGCCTGGAGAATCCTGTGGACAGAGGAGCCTGGCGGGCTCGCGTCCAGGGGCTCACAGAGAGTGAGACTGAGCTACTAAACAGGCAATAGATAGCTAAAAAACAAAAAAAGAAGAAAAATATTTTTCCTTGTGATGAGAACTCTGATTTGCTCTCTTAACTGTCATGTGTAACATACAAGCAGTGTTCATTACAGTCACCATGGTGTGCGTCACATTCCTAGCACTTATATAAAAACTGGAAGTTTGCACTTAACGACCGCCTTCATTCACTTCCCTCGGCCCGCCCAGCACTCGTCTCTGGTAACCAGAAATCTGATCTCTTTTTCTGTGACTTTGATCATCTGTCTGATTGATTTTGAAGTTGCAGTTGACCTGTAGAGCCGGGTCTCTTCCAGGCGCAGAACATAGCGATTCAATATTTCTGTACGTTTGGAACCGATCCCCGGGGTAAGTCTGTAGTTACCGGCTGTCACCGTGCAACGGGGTGCCGTTATTACTGACTGTGGTCCCTGTGCTGTGTGTTTCTCATGCCTGTGACCCACGTATTTTGTCACGAAGATGTGTACCTCTTCAAGACCATCCCGAAGAAAAAGAGATGCGAAAAAGGCAAAATGGTTGTCTGAGAGGGTCTTACAAATAGCTGAGAAAAGAAGAGACGCTAAAGGCAAAGGAGAAAAGGAAAGATATACCCGTTTGAAGGCAGACTTCCAAAGAATAACAAGGAGGGATAAGAAAGCCTTCCTCAGCGATCAGTGCAAAGACGTAGAGGAAAACGGTAAAATGGGGAAGACTAGAGATCTCTTCAAGAAAATTAAGAGATACGCAGGGAACATTTCATGCAAAGATGGGCTCAAGAAAGGACAGAAATGGCATGGACTTAACAGAAGCAGAAGATGCTAAGATGAGGTGGCAGGAATACACAGGAGAACTACTCAAAAAAGATCTTCGTGACCCAGATAATCACGATGATGTGATCACTCACCTAGAGCCAGACATCTCGGAATGTGAAGTCAAGTGGGCCTTAGGCGTCATCACTACGAACAAAGCTAGTGCACGTGATGGAATTCCAGTTGAGCTATTTGAAATCCTGAAAGATGATGTTGTGAAAGTGCTGCAGTCAATATGTCAGCAAATCTGGAAATCTCAGCAGTGGCCACAGGACTGGAAAAGGTCAGTTTTCATTCCAATCCCAAAGAAAGGCAATGCCAAAGAATGCTCTAAGTACCACACAATTGCACTCGTCTCACACGCTGGTAAAGTAATGCTCAAAATTCTCCAAGCCAGACTTAAACAGTACTTGTTAACATCTGTTGGATCATCAAAAAAGCAAGAGAGTTCCAGAAAAAACATCTATTTCTGTTCTGTTGACTACCCCAAAGCCTTTGATTGTGTGGATCACCACAAACTGTGGAACATTCTTCAAGAGATGGGAATACCAGACTACCTCACCTGCCTTTTGAGAAATCTGTATGCAGGTCAGGAAGCAACAGTAATAACTGGACATGGAACAGCAGACTGGTTCCAAATAGGAAAAGGAGGACGACAAGGTTGTATATTTTTACTGTGCTTATTTAACTTATATGCAGAGTACATCATGATAAATGCTGGGCTCGATGAAGCACAAGGTGGAATCAAGATCGCCAGGAGAAATAGCAACTCAGATATGCAGATGACACCACCCTTATGGCAGAAAGTGAAGAGGAACTAAAAAGCCTCTTGATGAAGGTGAAAAAGGGGAGTGAAAGGAAGGAAGTTGGCTTAAAACTCAACATTCAGAAAACTAAGATGATGGCATTCGGTCCCATCGCTTCATGGCAAATAGATGGGGAAGCAGTGGCTGACTTTATTTTTCTGGGCTCCAAAAATCACTGCAGATGGTGACTGCAGCCATGAAATTAAAAGACGCTTGCTCCTTGGAAGAAAAGCTTTGACCAACCTAGACAGCATATTAAAAGGCAGAGACATTACTTTGCCAACAAAGGTCCATCTAGTCAAAGCTGTGTTTTTTTCCACTGGTCATGTATGGACATAAGAGTTGGACTCTGAAGAAAGCTGAGCGCCGAAGAATTGATGCTTTTGAACTGAGATGTTGGAGAAGACTCTTGAGAGTCCCTTGGACTGCAAGGAGGTCCAACCATTTGCGAGGCTGAATTTCTAACTGGTTGAAGGAAGGTCCCCGCCAAAGGTGTGATGCTTTCAGATTCCCGTGGGAGTGGGTACTGGAGTCTGCTGTGTCTGACTATCTGCCCCAAGACAGTCAGAGCCACACTGGTCCCAGGGCTCAGACACCCTGCCCTTGGTTGCAGGCACCACGTATCCTCAGCTGCACCAAACAGTAACATGAAGGGCTTGGGAGACTCTGGGTGGTGACCTGTAGGAAACCTCGATTCCAGAAGCTTTTCCTGTTCCAAGCGTGGATGAAGAGGTTAATGTCTGGCAACACAGTGAATTAAAAACACGACCCAGGACACAATAGGAAAAGCTCATCAATGTGGGGAAAGCATTTATGAATTCCTCCCCTCTTAGAAGACTTAAAAAGCCTTAAAAGGGTGATTCTGAAAAAACCAGCACCAGAAGGATCCCGTTTATAGTGTCTTTCCAATGAACGTGTGTTTATAAGCCAGATGTTTTCCTTAATGGAATGAGGTGGTCTTTCCTCTCCTCCTCGTCCGTTTCTTTTGTTACATAAATAGCTTCTGGGTCTGCTTGACATTGTGGGTTCACCAAGTCAAGCAAGATTTGTTTTATTACCTAATGATTTTTATTGTGTGTTCCAGCTTGCCTGCTTCTAATAAATTGGCAGAAATTAAGAGTTTCCTTAAATTTTGCCAGCAGGATTTAAAAGCAATTAAAGCAAACTCAGTTATTACATTCAAAATTATCATCTGGATAAATTATAGTTTAAAATGCAATTTATACTAAATCCTGCACTTTAATGAACAGACCACATCACACGTTTTTTATGTTCTTACATTATCCATGGCTTTAAAGCAGTAGAACAGTACTCTTTTTTTTTTTTTTTTTAAGTGCTGTATGTTTTTCCTTCCCCTATCCTTTCAAAAGTATTTATGCTTTTCTTTCAATATAGAGTGAGAAAATCCTACCGGCTTCTCAGTTTTAAGGAATAATAGTTTGTCTTTATGTCACAAATAGGCGTGTATCTGGCTTGACTTCAGCTCATGAAATCTTAACATGTAACCTTAGGAGAACATCTCTGGAAGTGTTCCCAAATGTGTCTATTTTTGAATGGCACATTTTCGTCTTTCACCTTCATTCGTACCTTCTGGTCACATTTTTAGATGTATTCAATTATAGAAATAGCTCCCCTTCTCAAAGGGCCTCTCACTGGCTCAGTGGTAAAGAATCTGCCTACCAGTGCAGGAGACCCGGGTTCCATCCCTGGGTTGGGAAGATCCCCTGGAGAAGGACATGGCAACCCACTCCAGTACTCTTGCCTGGAGAATCCCACAGACAGAGGACCCTGGCGGGCTACAGTCCATGAGGTCACAGAGAGTTGGACACAACTGAATACCTAACACCAGAGACAGGTTGAACTGGCCCAGGTGCAGCCCAGTTTTAAGAATGATAGTGTGTGTTGAAAATGAAATTAAAAGACGCTTGCTCCTTGGAAGAAAAGCTGTGACCAACGTAGACAGCATGTTAAAAAGCAGAGACCTTACTTTGCCAGCAAAGATCCGTATGGTCAAGGCTGTGGTTTTTTCCAGCAGTCATGCATGGATCTAAGAGTTGGATCATAAAGAAGGCTGAGCGCTGAAGAACTGATGCTTCTGAACTGTGGTGCTGGAGAAGACTCTTGAGAGTCACTTGGACTGCAAGGAGATCCAACCAGTCCATCCTAAAGGAAATTGGTCCTGAATATTCATTGGAAGGACTGATGCTGAAGCTAAAACTCTGATACTTTGCCACCTGATGCAAAGAACCGAGTCATTGGAAAAGACCCTGACGGTGGGAAAGACCAAAGGCGGGAGGAGAAGGGGACGACAGAGGATGAGATGGTTGGATGGCATCACCGACTTGGTGGCCATGAGTTTGAGCAAGCTCTGGGACTTGGTGATGGACAGGGAGGCCTGGCCTGCTGCAGTCCCCAGGGTCACAAAGATTCGGACAGAAACGAGTAACTGAACAACCAAAGTGTGTATTGAGTACTTGGGAGGTCTGAGAAGTTTGGTGGCTGCTGTGTATTCCTTCTCTCGGGGAACCCTAATAACGACCTTCCTCTTATGATCCCATTATACAGGTGAGAAAAGAGAGGCTTAGAGAGAGGAGCGGTCTTCCACCCAAACACATCTGTTGTTCTTATTTATAGGGGACCGGCGGCCTGGGCCCAGACGGGTCGTGAACTTCCTTTCCTGTTGCTTTTTCTGTCCACGCATTGGAGCAGCACAGAGCCTGCAAGAGCGGGTGTTAGGCGGCTCTGACTGCCGTAACTGAGGGCTGCACACTGGGCTTCTTGAAGACATTGCTTCCTCACTGTCCTGCAGGCTGGAGTCAAGAGATCAGGTGTCCTCGGGGCTGGTTTCCCTCCAGGCTTCTGCCCTTGGCGTGTGGATCCTGTCTCCTCCCTGTATGCTCACTTGGTATTTATTCCCTCTGTGTGGGCGCGTCTGCGTCCTGATCGGTTTCACTCTTAACAAGGACACCACTCGTATGGGAGCCGAGCCCACCCTGATGATGTCGTTTAACTGAATCACCTCCCGTTTTTTTTTTAAACACCTGTCTTCACCTCCAGCCACATTCTCAGGTCTTGGGAGGTCGGGGTGTCATCATCTGAGTTTTGGGGGAAGACACCATTCAGTCCCACGAGGGTCAACACTTGACGCAGGCGTGTTGGCTGTGTGAGTACCTGTTTCCTTTCTGTGTTCCTTGGGATAGTTCTCTCTATTCCTTATTTCATATCCATGCATTCTTTTCCCACTGCCCTTTTTTTTTTTTCCCTTAAAATTTTTCTTTAATTGGAGGGTAATTGCTTTACAATGTTGTATTGCTTTCTTCCATAAAACAGCATGACTCATCATAACTCTGTATATATCCCCTCCCTCTTGAGCCTCCATCCCTACACACCTTTCTTAAGTAGCAGTTTTATAGACAAAATTTCTTTTCCATTTTTGAAATGGAGATATGATGGACATATAACCGGGCAGATTTCCTGATTATTATATAGTAACTTTAAAATATTAAAAGGTGAAGAAAAGGTTTTGCCTAAGAATTAAGAAACATGGACCTAGACAGTCTTTGGCTTAAGGAGACAAATCCAAAGGGAAATTTTTGTTGCTTAAAGGCACTAAAGAGGAGATACGTAAAACTAAAACCAATGACCTAGCAAAGGCTGTCCTGAGAAAAATGTTTATGACCTGTTACAGTTCTCTTTTAATTGGAGAAATAAGGCTAAAAATAAGCGAACAAAGGATTTCTCTTAAAGAACTAGTGAAATGACAATACAACCAACCAACCAAACAAAAATCCCTTGTAGTCTGTGTGTTACTAGCTCGGCCGTATCTGACTCTTCTGTGACCCCGTGGGCTGAAGCTGCCAGACTCCTCTGTCCAGGGGGTTTTGCAGGCATGGATACTGGAGTGGGTTGCCCTTTCCTTCGCCAAGGGAAATCTCCCCGGCCCAGGGATCGAACCTGTCTCTCCTGCACTGGCTGGCAGTTTCTTTTACCGGTCTTGCCCCTGACTGGTGTTTACACGAAATTTTGTTGAAGAAAGCAGTTCTGCTCTTCAGAAAAGTGTTCTGATGTTAGGGAGCTAGATGAGGAAAACAACTGTGGAAACGCTTTGCTTTCCTTCTGAGTGAAAATCTTCAATGAGAAGATGGGCTTCCCCTTTTCAGGTGTTGAGAAAATGCAGTTTTCAGGTTCTGACCCCCAGAGAAGAGTGTCCACGTGCTCTGAATTCCTCCCTGGACATTCCAGATGCTCGTTCAGTGACCCTCAGGTCAGGACAGTTTCCAAGGCATAAATGGACTCCCTTGCACACAATTAGACCCAGAGTAAGGACGTGGTGACGGTTTGGTATTTATGCGGTATTGTGAGAACATGAAGGTGGGGCGGGTGCTGAATTAGCAGCCCAGAAGGATTGGGTTGCCAGGAGTTCAGACAGTGTCTCTGCCTCTGGCTGTCATACTCGGGGGGCTACGGTTGAGTTCAGCTGATGGTGCCTCATCTGTTACTTGTTTAGGAATCAGTTGTTGCTTAGCCTCTTTGTCATGTGCAACTCTTTTGCAACCCTGTGGATGGCAGTCCACCAGCCTCCCCAGTCCATGGGATTCCCCAGGCAAGAATGCTGGCGTGGGGTTCCCATTCCCTTCTCCAGGGAATCTTCCCCACCCAGTGATCGAACCTGTGTCTCTAGCATTGGCGGGTGCCGTGAGCAACCAAGGAAGCCCCTTAGAAATCCGTAGACCATCATTAATGCCTAATGCTTAGCACTAATGAAAACATGCTTTATAATCTTCCTGTTTGGATATAAATAAGTTGTTGCTCAGTCGCTCAGTCGTGTCCGACTCTTTGCGATCCCATGGAGTACACCACACCAGGCTTCCCTGTCCTTCACCATCTCCCAGAGTTGGCTCAAACTCATATCCATTGAGTCGGTGATGCCATCTAACCATCTCATCCTCTGTCATCCCCTTCTCTTGCCTTCAGTTTTTCCCAGTCTATATAAATGTGCATGTGTTGTCGGTTGCTAAATTGTGCACTCTTTGTGACCCTATGGACTGTAATCCCCCGGGTCCCTCTGATCACGGGATTTCCCAAGCAAGAATACTGCAGAGGGTTGCTATTTCCTCCTCCAGGGAATCTTCCCGACCCAGGGATAGAACTCCGGTCTTCTGCATTGACAGGCGGATTCTTTACCACTGAGCCGTCTGGGAAGCCCGGTCTATATAAATAAGTACGTCTGTATAAATAAGTCTCTCTATAAACTCTTTATTTAGGCGCACCTATACATTACTGCTGTGAAAAGAGTATTTAGAGGGAGCTATTTTATTGCAATTATGGGCATGGGAGGTTTTAAAGTGATGTAAATTTAACAGACCAGCAAGAGCATATTGATGAGAAAGACGGGTGACGTTGGGATCTGGAGGCATGAATGTTTAAGGTCCTATGGTTTATTCTCCAAGTGTTTTTGAATGATTTCGTTTTTTACATGGGTTGCCATTTCCTGCTCCAGGGGATCTTCCCGACCCAGAGATCGAACCAGGGTCTCCCGCATTGTAGGCAGACGCTTTACCGTCTGAGCCACCAGGGAAGTCACTCTTTAACACAGAATGACTTGAAATTGATTGGCCTGGATTAGCCAGTATGTGCCTCAGGACTTGTGAGATACCCAATTGTGGCATGATTGTTAAGGAACTCTTGACGACATGAAGTGCCCAGTAATGGGTGTTCTTATCTCGTGAGATGGTTGGATGGCATCACTGACTTGAGGGACCTGAGTTTGAGCAAGCTCCAGGAGTTGACGACGGACAGGGAGGCATGGCGTGCTGCGGTCCACAGGGACCGCAAAGAGTCTGACACGACTGAGGAGTGCACCGAACTGAAGTGATCGTGTGACGGGTCCGCGAGTGTCCTCTCTGTTTGAAGAGTGCCGTCTGCACGAGGTATTGCAATGGTTATCGTGTGGCCATTACATAACGCTGGTCACATTCTCATTGTATGGGGCAGCCCTTGTCTGGCCAGACGTGGGAATCGCACACTCTTGATCACGCGGCTGTTGGCGTCCTGTTGCCAGTAACCGCAGCAAGTTAAGTAAGCCCCATTCGGCACACACAGGTAACAGTTATGAAATAATTTGCAAGAAACCCGAGCGTACACGTTGACCCAGCAGCGTGGTTCACGTCGCCATAAAAGCAAACGGCAGCTTGCCCACCACCGTGGTTCATTTAACCTCGCCGAGAAGCAAGCATACCTACATACTGAAATGACGTGGCAGTCACAGGCTGCTCGTTGAAATTCACCATAAAGACCCTTTCCGGCTATCGCGCGGAGGCAATGACTTTAATTTCTCTTCTGCTTGAAGGATGAGAGCCATCTCCCTTGGAACAGAAAACTCAAGTACAAAAGAAACCTGTTCGCAGATGTCTTTCTCTTAGGTTGATTCTTCCTGGAGTAGTTTTGAGCCTCTCCTCTGCCTCTCTTTCCTTCTCAGTCTTGACGTAATTAATTGCTCAAAGGTCAGTCTGCTGATGCCTTCCAGAGTTAGCAAAGGCCTTTGAAGCGATCTTTGGGAACTCGCTTCAGGGTGGGGGTTCAAAGCGCTGACTCTGAGCAGAGGTCAGTGTGGGGGCCTGGCGGGGGTGGGAGTCTCAGGGATCTTGGACCTTCCACCGTTTGAGACATGTACTGTCTTGCCTGATCTGTGTGTGTTGGGGCCAGAAACGTCCCGCTGTCCGTGTTCGGGGATGTGGAAGACTTTGCTTTCGATTGTACCTCACTTTCCAGCACTGTGTCGTGCCGGTGATTGGTGGTGGTTTAGTCGCTAAGTTGTGTCCAACTCTTGGGACCCCATGGATTGTAGCCCACCAGGCTCCTCTGTCCGTGGGATTCTCCGGGCAAGAATACTGGAGTGGGCTGCCACTGCCTCCTCCAGGGGATCTTCCTGACCCAGGGTCTCCTGCACTGCAGGCAGCTGCTTTACCGACTGAGCTATGACGGAAAGCATACAGTAGGTGCTTACTAAGTCCCTGGGGAGTGACTGGAAGGATGACCTTGACCAGCCTGTGGTGAGCACTATGTTGTGAGAGGATTCAGCTGTGTTGAGGACCGTTAACCCTAGATCTTTGTTAATTTTATTTTTTGTTTTCAATTTAAGAAAAAATTTTATGTTTGGCTGCACCATGTGGTATGGCGGGGTGGGGGGTGTCTTAGTTCCCCGACCAGGGGTCGACTCCTCCGCAGCCCTTGTATCGGAAGCATGGAATCCTAATCACTGGACCACCAGCCCGGGAAGGCGTCGATCCTTGTTAGTTGATGCTGCCGCTGACCTTGAGGACTGACTACCCGGAAACCTGAGACCTTTGAATCTGTTCAGGGTGCTTTGCCTTAGTCCCTCTGCCCTGCTGTGACAGTCTTAATACCATACGCTTCTTGCTGTTGTTGGGTCTCCGCAGAGCACTCAGGAGAGCTGTGTGTGCTGTGTCCAAGGTTCTTATTAGCTGTCTGTTTCATACACGGAATCAGTAGCGTGCAGGTGTCCATTTCATCGTCGCAGTTCCTCCCACTCCCATTCTTGGAGGTTTCGTTTCCTTTGCCTATCTTTTCCTTTGTTGTTGTTGAGTTGCTAAGTTGTGTCTGACTTTTTGCTACCCCCATGGAGTGCAGCACGCCAGGCTTCCCTGTCCCTCACGACCTCCCAAAGTTTGCTCACACTCATGTCCATCGGGTCGGTGATGCCATCCAAACCATCTCCTCCTCTGTCGCCCCCTTTTCCTCCCGCCGTCAGTCTTTCCCGGCATCAGGGTCTGTTCCAGTGAGTCGGATCTTTGCATCAGGCGGCCAGAGTATTGGAGCTTCAGCTTCAGCATCAGTCCTTCCAGTGAATATTCAGGACTGATTTTCTTTAGAATGGACTAGTGTTATCTCCTTGCAGTCCAAGGGACTCTCAAGAGTCTTCTCCAACACCACAGTTTGAAAGCATCAGTTCTTCGGTGCTCAGCCTTCTTTATGGTCCAGCGCTCACATCCACACATGCCTGCTGCGACCCCGTGGACTGTAGCCCACCAGGCTCCTCTGTCCATGGGATTCTCCAGGCAAGAGTACCGGAGTGGGTTCCCATACCCTCATCCAGGGGGGTCTTCGTGACCCAGGGGTCGAACATCTGCCTGCGTTGCTAGGTGGGTTCTTTACCACTAGTTCCAGCTTCTTCGTGGAGAAGGAAATGGCAACCCAGTCCAGTATTTTTTTGCCTGGAGAATTCCGTGGACAGAGGAGCCTGGTGGGCTACAGTCAGTCCCTGGGGGTCACAAAGAGTTGGACGCAACTGAGTGCCTAACACACACCGACCTTCTTTGACTATGCAGCCTGTTGGGCGGCAGTCCATGGGGTTGCAAAACAGTTGGACATGACTGAGCGGCGAAATGCCATAAACCGGCTGCCTTATAAGACGACAGAAACATCTTTTTCATGGTCCTAGGGGCCACGTGTTGCAGGCGCATTTGTTGGCTGGTGAGGGCCTGCTTGCTGGTTCATAACACGATCATTTCCTTGCTATGTCGTCGCTGCTGGAAGGGCCGACGGAGCTCAGTGGGATCTCATTCATAAGGGCGCTCCCACCCTTCTTGAGGACTGCACTCCCACAGGCCCCACCGCCCAAGTTTAATCATCACCTTGGGGGGCGGGTTTCCACGCACCACGGGTTTTGGAGGAAACACAACCATTCAGCTGTAGCAGGGATCAAATAGGCAAGAGACGTCTTTGATGATGGCCTGTCAAGTATGCCCGCTCATGAGGGACACGCCCGGTAGACTAAGACGAATGGAACCTGTTAACTGCGCGGCGGAACCGGTTCCCCGATTCACAGGTCAGGCGAGGAGTTGTGCAACCTTGCCGTGCTGGTGCTTCGTGGTGATCAGGGTGTGAGAACAGCTCTTGAATTCAACTTGGGAGAGCCTCGTAGAAACGAGAGTTCTCATTCTTTATTTTTTTTTGGAAGGGGGGTTGCATTTTATTAAATTCTTTTTTTTTTTAATTGAGGTAGCGTTGATGGACAGCACTATGTAAGCTAAGCTGAGAGTTCTTCTTTTAAAAAAGACAAGGGTATCGGGAATAGCTCCTTCCTGCTGTCTTGGGGAGATGACACAACAGATGAGGGACGTGTGCCTTGGTGATAGTGCTGGAAGGTCGCTGGAATTGGAGACGGTGATGTGTGTAAGTGTGGTGGTGTTTGCTCGGGGCTCCGCACGTGTGGGACATCTCAGTGAGGACCACTGATCGGGGTGGACGCAGGTCCAAGGCAGGATGGAGCAGGCAGGACAAAGTGGGGCCATTTGGGTGGTACTTGGAGGTGTTTAAAGGGAAGCGGGGAGCTTGGACTTTGAGAGGGTGACTTTCACGGGGTCTTGAAGGCCCATGCTTGGAGAATGGAACGTACTGTATAGAAAGAGGGGAGACCACCAAATGTTGTTGCTGTTTTTTCCACAGAGAAACAGGCACACCAAAAGCTGAACCTAAAATATATACAGTGGAATATCACTCAGCCGTGAAAAAGAGTGAAGTAATGCCATTTGCAGCAACATGCACAGACCTGGGGACTGTCATACTTAGTGAAGTAAGTCATTCAGAGGAGAAATCCGACATGACATCCTTTATATGAGGAATCGAAAAGAAATGATACAAATGAACTTATTTACAGAACAGAAAGAGACTCTCAGAGAATGAATTTATGGCTACCAGGGGGAGGGATGGGGAAAGGGATAGTCAGGGAGTCTGGGACGGACATGGACACACTGCTGCATTTAACAAGGAGAACCAACAAGGACCTGCTGGACAGCACAGGGAACTCTGCTCAATACTCTGTAATAACCTTATGGTTCCCAGGGGGAAGGATGGAAGAAGGGACAGTTAGGGAGTCTGGGATGGACATGGACACACTGCTGTATTTAACATGGAGAACCAGCAAGGACCTGCTGGCCAGCACAGGGACCTCTGCTCAGTGTCATGTGGCACCCGGATGGGAGGGGAGTTTGGGGGAGAAGGGATACATGTATATGTATGGCTGAGTCCCTTTGCTGTCCACCTGAACCCATCACATCATTGTTAACTGGCTATACTGCCATATAAAATAAAACGGTAAAGAAAAATAACTGTACATGAGGGAAAAATGATCTGAGAGTAACGTGTACATCGAGTTGGTGCCTGTGTTTCTGTGGGCTGAGTCCATGTACCCGCATTGTTCCCTAAGCTAAGCATGTTTTTACATGTCAAAGAGCTGTGGAAGAGGAGCGAACAGCCACACGTAACACAGTCCATGTGTGATCCCTAAAGCCTGCGATACTTGTTATGAACGCTTGGCCCTTCACTCAAGTAGTGCCAAGCCCTGCTGGGTTGGAAAGGACAGGATAACCTGGTTTTTCCTATAATAAGAGGAGGTTGAGCTCGTGTGAAGTTAGCTAAGGGCAGGGGTCCTTTCGAACTAGAGAAATGAGGCTGGAGGCTGGCCCAGGACAGGTAGGGGAGGGTGGAATCAAGAAGCTATTTTGCAGGGAGCCTCTCTGGGAAAGTGTTAGTCGCTCAGTCGTGTCTGACTCCCTGCAGTTCCACGGACTGTAGCCCGCTGGGCTCCTCTGTCCATGGGATTCTCCAGGCAAGAATACTGGAGTGGGTTGCTATTCCCTTCTCCAGGGGATCTTCCTGACCCAGGGATCGACCCCGGGTCTTCTGCATTGCAGGAGGCAGATTCTTTACTGTGAGAGCCATCCGGGAAGGCTGATTCTTCGTCTCAAAGTGAGCGGGAAGACTCCTTGTAGAAGGTGAGCTTTGGGGTATAGAAGATGGCAGAGGAGACTCTGTGCATCGCACTGGGGGCGCAGGGTGAAGGGAGCTGGCCTGGTAGCAGCATGGAGCTTTCTGCAACCTGTGCTGCCAAGAGCAAAGTCCCGAGGCAAGTGGCGTTTGTGTATGTGGGTGAAACGTCACGCGTTCTGTCACTTGGTGACTTCTCCATAAAACCGCGTGCTGCTTGGTCATCCTGGGAGATGTTCAGCAGCCCAGGACGTCCTGATGATTTTTGTTTATGAGGGTTTGGAGCAAGGGCCTGGCATCAGGTGGAACGGGTGCTGCGTAACGCTTGCTGAATGAACGAGTGAATGGGTCCCGGATGGCGCAGTGGGCCAGTTAAAGATGGGGAGCATCCCTTTTCAGTCGCAGCGGTTCCTCAGGTCAGGGCAGTTCCTCAGTCAAGTAGCCACTAACCAGAGTTAGCGAAGAACTTTGTGCAGGGGGTGGAAGCCTTCGGTCATCTGTGCCCAGCCAAGCCGTTCCGGCCAGGCCAGTGGACTCCTGAGAGGGGCCTTGCCAGACAGAAGGACTGAATTGTAAATTTTGTTCATACCTTTTCCTGGGTAACAAAGATAGCAAACATCACTGTTTGAAGCATTGTAAAATGTCGAGTTCTCTGGCTTTCAGCTCACTTCCCAGCCTTTACCATCATGCGTTTCCAGAAGCGTGGCAACTGCCCACACCAAAACTGTGTCCCCATGAAGCACTAACTCCCCAGCCTCCCTGTCTCCCAGAGCCTGATCATCCCTGTTCTGCTTTCTGCGTCTCTGGATTGGACTGTTATGCGATGAGCGGAATCAGTATGTATCCTTTAGTGATGAGCGTACATTCCCTTGAGGCTCATTTCATGTTGGAGCAGGTGTCAGACTTCCTTCCTGTTGAGGCTGAAATCACATTCCATTACCTTTCGAATGCTTGCCAACTGTGGTGCTGGAGAAGACTCTTGAAGAGCCCCTTGGACTGCAAGGCTATCCAACCAGTCCATCAATAAAGGAGATTAGTCCTGAATATTCATTGGAGGGACTGATGCTGAAGCTCCAATACTTTGGCCACCTGATGGGAAGACCTGACTCATTGGAAAAGACCCCGATGCTGGGAAAGATTGAAGACAGGAGGAGAAGGGGAAGACAGAGGATGAGATGGTTGGATGGCATCACTGACTCAATGGACATGAGTTTGAGCAAGCTCCAGGAGTTGGTGATGGACAGGGAGGCCTGGCATGGTGCAGTCCATGGGGTCACAGAGAGTCGGACACGACTGAGCGACTGGACAACAGCAACAGTATTCCATTGTGGGTATATGTACATTTTTTCTACCTACTCACCCATCGATAGATGCGTTGCTCGTCTCTGCCTTTTGGCTCCTGTGAAAAATGGTGCTGTGACCGTTAAGTGACTTTATACTTCAGCTTACAGAGACACTGGGGTGTGTGGGGGGCTGCTCACGGGAGCAGTGGGTGGCGTGGTGGAACCTGGAAGATAGAAGGCTTTGGAAGGGGTGTGCGTTTTTGGGGTCACGAGCAGCCCCAAGCTAGGAGTGTTTGAGATGGTGGGAGTGCATCTGTGATCAGGTCATGAGCGTCGAGAGCCATGGAAGGGTTGAGACTCTGACTGCGGAGCCCAAGTGTTAACCACGTGGGTGTCTGTGCCGTGTGTCTGAGGATTCAGTTCATTGTTGAAACATGAATGATTTATGGAGACTGGAGATGAGGTTTACCTTGTCTGGCTTGTCTTCTGGTTTTTTTTCCCTTATTCCCTCAAGGGACCTACCTTTGAGACGGTCTTGCTGCCATTCCTGTTTTGATGGTTTCTGTCTGGTTTATGGGACTTTTCTTGCAGTAAGGAGATGGGTTTTGAAAAGATTTATGGAAACAATTTTTTTTAAATTTAGGGCTTCCCTGGTGGCTCAGGTGGTAAAGAATCGTCTTGCAATGCAGGAGACCTGGGTTCGATCCCTGGGTCGAGAAGATTCCCCTGGAGAAGGGAATGGTGACCCACTCCAGTATCCTTGTCTGGAAAATTCCATAGGCAGAGGGACCTGGCATGTGACTGTCCACGGGGTCCGTGACCTCTGTGACAGTCACACTGCTGTTCTAGTTTTGATCGTTTCTGTCTGGTTTATGGGACTTTTCTTGCCATAAAGAGATGGGTTTTGAAGATAATTTTTAAAACCAATTTTTAAATTTCGATTTGGCCAGCGCTGGGTCTTCATGGCTGCTTGTGGCTTTTTATCTAGTGGTGATGGCGGGGACTCTTCTCTGATGATGAAATCATTCAGAATGACTGCTCTTCATTGTGGTGGGCAGTAGCTTCTGTTGTTCTTGGAACACAGACCCTAGAGCTCAGACTCAGTAGTTAGGGTGCACGGGCTTAGTTGCCCTGAGGTGTGTGGAATCTTCCTGGACCGGGGATTGAACCCGTGTCCCGTGCATTGGCAGGCCGTTCCTAACCACTTGGACCCCCGCGGAAGGGTCCCTGTCGTAAAGGGTGGATGGGAGATCTCTGTTTCTGTCCTGCGCGGTAGCAGTTTCTTCAGTGGCATTTGCTCCTTCTTCCTGTTTATTGTTTGGGAAGGGGTGTCAAGCGTCCAGACCCCGGAGCGTGTTCACTTGTCTATGAATGACCATTTGGGAGGTGCAGGTGGCCCGGGGAAGGTTGAATGCTTGAGTGCTGCGGTGTGTGTGCCTCTGGGAGAAGCAGACCTGGGGCTGTCCTGTCTGTACCAGCCAGACCGTCTGCAGCAGGGTGGAGGGAGGCGGGTACATGGAGCCTGTGTAATCCAGAAACTGCAGGGCGCGTGGTGCTCAAATAGGAGGGCTGAGGAGGGGCCAGCTTACGGTCAAAAGTGGGGGAGACGCTGATAAGGAATTCGAAAGTTGATCTCCACGAGAGCTCAGCCGGTAGAGAATCCGCCTGCAATGCAGGAGACCCCGGTTCGATTCCTGGGTCAGGAAGATCCCCTGGAGGAGGGGTAGGCTACCCACTCCAGTCTTCTTGGGCTTAGCTCGTGGCTCAGCTGGTAAAGAATCTTGCCTGTAATGCAGGAGACCTGGGTTCAATCCCTGGCTTGGGAAGATCCGCTGAAGAAGGGAAAGCCTCCCCAACTCCAGGATTCTGGCCTGGAGAATTCCATGGACTGTATAGTCCATGGGGTGGCAAAGAGTTGTACATGACTGAACGACTTTCACTTCTTCCTTACCCTTCTGAAGATTTTATTAGAGTGGCCGCAAAGAAGAAAGGGGTAGATGCTGGGTTGGGTGGGGGCGGGGGTGAAAAGGAATGTCTGGACGCATGTGAACTCGCTCCGATGCACAGAGCCCTTCTTGTGACCTTCATCACAGCACTGAGGTCCCACGGAAGTCGTGGGTGTCCTGGAAATGGCGTGGTCTTGCCTGGAAGGTGACTTGGATCGAAGCTCCTCCATTGCACAGCTGTGGCGCCCGGTCAGGGTCACCCCTTCCTGCCTTGGCTTTTAAATCAGGAGAAGGGAGTTGGCAGTGTTTATTTCCTAAGGTGGTTTTGTGAGTTCAGCGAAGTGCCCCAGGTGCCAGTCCGGGTGCGTGGACACTTGGGGAGGTTAGTTTCTGTTAGACACAAGGGTCATTGTCTTGTGGTCCCTACATCCTTTTCTTTCTCGTGACTAATTTAGGTTATTCTGGAAGACTGGGCTCTGGCGTCACCTTCTCCATGGGGCGTCTCTCTCTCTATCTCTCTCTGCCCTGTGTTTTGTGATACACCGTGGGCAGTCTGTGATGGCACTCCTGTGGTGTCTTGCCGGGGTCCAGCCCCGGTGGATCCAGGGAATTCGAAGGGTGGACGGCGTTGGCGTGGAAAGACTTGTTTATTGATTGATATAAGATTAGATTAAGAAACTATAGTGTAGTAGGAAGATTAAATGGAGGAAGAGGGCTGAATAGCTTGGTTTACGCGGAAGACCAATAAAATTCCAGACAAGGAATTTGCACCATCTACGTTGGGCCACTGGTGCCCGCTTGAATACCTAAGGGTGCCTCGCCTTAAGCTCCCTTTCGCGCGGGTCTTTACAGCCACGGCAAGTAAGTAGACCTGGCGAGCCTCCGCGCCCCAGATGGAAATTCAGCCTGAAATTAAAGTAAAGAGCAGAGAGAGGGAAAGGGAGAGAAAATGAGAGAGAGAGAGAGAGAGACACGGGGGGAGCCAGATTCCCAAGAAACCAGGCCGAGACTAGTCCGAGAAACTGGTCCGAGAAACTGGTCCGGTCCTTTATTGTTCAGAAGGCCTTTTATACTTTTGATAAAACATGGAGATCAATGGGCAACACAAAATTACGTAGCGTTCGCAGCCCAGACTCTTTCTATACATCATTTTGTATACAAAAGGTCTCAGGTGATTTACATTATCTTCTGGCCAAGAGGCTTGTTAACACTTTTTGGCTCTCTTCCTTAATGAATGTTAATTTTGTTTCCCCTGAAGTGTTTTTCTTTAATCTGCATCTCCTTAAAAGCGCTAAAGTTACATCTCTATAGAACAAAGGCACAGTGGGCCATAACAAAGAAGGTACTTAACTCAAAGATCTAATGTTGCTAATACAAGGTCTACTACCTGTTTTTCTATATACCAACTATATCCAAAAATAAAGGATATGAAAATTTGGCAGCAAGCATTGACTCAACAAAAGAAACTTTTAATCAGTCCTATTCTAAAGATTTTGACTCTTCGGAAGCCCCGACATTCCTAGGATGTTTTAAGCTTCCTGTGCCTCCTGCGGTCAGGAGGCCTCAAACAATCACATGTGCAGCTGTACGAGTCCTGCAGGCAGGCTAGAAAGCCATCAGAGGGTATTTTGGATTGAAACACTCTTTCAAATGCAGAAGACTAAAGCCCTGAATTGACTTTTTCCAGAAAATGTCAGAAGAGTGGAAAAGCAGAGCACAAAAGCGGGCAGATATTTGCTGGGGTACATGCTTAGGAATTTCCAGAGGGGTCCCTGAAGTCTGAGCACGCCTTGCGTATGTCAGCTTCCTTCCTCATGACCTTGTCACGGGCGGGATTCCTCACACTGGCTCCCGGCAGTGTCTCGTGATGATCTGTAGGTATATACACTGCCCTCTGTGTTAACGGACAGGGCTGTAGCACATTCACCGTGTAGTCCCACCCCTCGCACAGAGCCTGGCACGCCGCGTGTACCCAGGCAGACAGGTGAAGGCCACGCGTTGGAATCGTCTTCTCCCAACCCTTGATATCTAATCAGCTGAAGGGCATGTCCCAGCAATCTCAGGTGATCCTCACAGGCTGTAGGCGGAGAGTTAGAGCTAGCCTGACCCTGTGGGCTCTCGAAGGGTGCCCAGGGCGGGATAGATTTGGTTCTGGGCAGAATCCTAGAAGACCTCCACCGTCGGCAGCGGAGCAGGGTTTGTGCGTTTAGGACAGGTGGTCCTGGTGGCTCAGGGAGGAAGCAAGAGGCGAAGCCGTGGACCCTGTGGACAGAGCTTGCGTGGTCCTTTCAGCATCATCGTGATCCCAGTGTCAAGAGCTCACACGTGCCTAGCGCTCACTTAAGGGCCAGGCAGGGGGTTGGTGATGGACAGGGACGCCTGGTGTGCTGCGGTCGGTGGGGTCGCAAAGAGTCGGACACGACTGAGTGACTGAACTGAACTGAAAACTCAGGGTTTGGGTTCCAGAGGGTCGAGTGTAGTAGATGGGTTATCAGAACAAAGAATGAGGCCTGGAGCACAAGTTACAGAGAAACGACTCTTGGGTAGTTCCTGAGTCATGGGACCCAGACCTGCTGAAGCCTGATCAACAGGTTTCAGAGAACGTGGTCAGAGCCAGGCGTGCAGCCCGGACTTCCCAGTGCCCTAATTAAGGGCTGTTGAAACTTGTTCTGTTTACGTTAGAGACCAGGTCATCGGGCCTGTGGAATCAGAGAGAATCTGTGAACCGGAAAGGCCCCGTTTCTGGCAGTGTGACTGCTTCACTGAAGATGAAATTTTCTGGCTGTGTGTTTTTCCTCCTCAGAAAGTTCACGAGGGTTAAATTAAATCCTTTGAGGGAAGTGAGGCCCGAAGTAATTCCCTGTATGTTGTGGATTTAGAAGGAAAAAAACCAAAGTTTTGTGTTAACAGTTGAGAAAGGACAGTTAATTACAGACACATCGAAATTCAGTGGGTTGGGCAGCATTTCTTTTCCCCATAATGTTCATTAAGGATGAAACCGAGAGAGAGCTGCCTCTGCATTCACGAATGCTTGCCGTGTGGTTTAGAAAACCCTCCAGTTTCAGAGACAAGTCCCAGGGACTGTTACTTTTAGTCGGGTCTAACATATCGTTTGTGTATCCCTCCCTCATTGTTTTTCTAAAGGATGTTAAAAAATGCTTTTTCTATCAATCTAATTGAGTATGAAGGCAGCATTGCTTTTCTACTGCTTTCTAACTTTGCTTCTCCTGTGGACATGAAGGCAGAATGTCCTTTCCGTATAAGGCGTAAGCATAATAGCGAATGGAGAGAGAATGTCACTCGCCAGGATAAAGAAGGACCTGGGGAGTCAAGCAATATAAGAACGAAGCCAAACCGAAAAAAGAAGGACGTGTTTGGTGGAACTGAGCTATAATTAGCTGTGCTAATTCTGTTCTGTAGACTCGGATGATTGTAAGGCCGTTATGATGCAACTCAGGTCATTCTTGAATTTTTTAAATTTATTAAACATGCAGCACCTAATGTGGAAATCTCAGTAGAGTGGGCCTGAGCTCCTAAGGCTAGATTTGGCAATTCAGTTCTGTCTCTCTCAGAGAAAAGAGGTTTCTCTCTTGCTTCTTGGAACACTGCATGGGCAGATTGAATTTGGCCCAGAGACGGAGATGAGCCTCAGGGTGGATATTGTCAGAGGGAGCTGCTTTAGAAAGAAGTGGGGAGAAAGATTGCAAAGGAGATTTAGCAATTCTCGAGGGTGAGAGTTTATTCTCTGGGTTTGGCCCTCCTTTTTGTTTTGTACGTATGGGTTCTAGTAATGCTGTTTGGGAAGAGCGTGTGTGTGCGCTCAGTCATGTCCGACTCTTTGTGACCCCATGGATTGTAGCCCGCCAGGCTCCTCTGTCCATGGGATTTCCCAGGCAAGAATACTGGAGTAGGTTGCCATTTCCTCCTCCAGGGGATCTTCCCAACCCAGGGGTCGAACCTGGGTCTCCTGCATTCCAGGCAGACGCCTTAACCTCTGGGCCACCAGGTAAGCCCCGAATCCACCTCTCAATTCAGGAGACACAGGAGACGGGAGTTCAGTCCCTGGGTTGGGAAGATCCCACAGAGGAGGAAATGGCAACCCACTGCAGTATTCTTGCCTGGAGAATCCCATGGACAGAGGAGCCTGGTAGGCTACAGTCCACGGGGTCGGCAAAGAGTCAGACGTGACTGAAGTGAATATCACATACACATGTATTTTGGACATGTTGGTATACCAGTGACATCCATCCCTTTGTAGATCAGGAGAGTGTCCAGCGGGGTTCCTAGTTTTAAACTACCCAATCAATTCCTGCCTAAGGTAAGCCAGACTCATAGGAGCTGGAGAAGGTCAATGAAACGGCTCTCGGGAGCAACAGGGATCAAGGACTGCAGAATCGACAGTTTTCACCCTGGCAGGAACTCCATGGCTTGAATATTATCACACCAGTGTAACCAAGAGGAAAAGGGACTCCAGATATGTCTCTGTTCTTGAGTCGGCCCCTCAGGATTCGGTGGCTGTGTGTTAATGCACGTGGGTGAGTGCCCTTGCGTATTTCATTGGCTGAACCAGAGTCGTGTGCCATCTCTAGGCTAGACCAGGGCCCCTGGTCAAGGCAGCCAGTGGCACGTAACTTTTTGAGGCTTCTGAAGTTTGGAAAAGTCTAATAATTTGATGTGATAAATGGCAAAAATTTGACAAACGATTTTGTACGTGAGGAAAATTCTGTAAAAGAACTTTCCGGGGGCTAGTAGCTTGCGGCTTTGATAGGTTCCCTCTTTATTTCTCCTTCATGGTATTTTCAGTTCAGTCGCTCACTCATGTCTGGGTCTTTGTGATCTCATGGATTGCAGCACGCCAGACTTCCCTGTCCATCACCATCACCCAGAGCTTGCTCAGACTCATGTCCGTCGAGTCGCTGATGCCGTCCAACCATCTTGTCTTTTGGAGTTTCGGCTTTAGCATCAGTCCTTTCAGTGAATATTCAGGGTTGATTTGCTTTAGGATTGACTGATTTGATCTCTGCTTTCCAAGGGGTTCTCAAGAATTTTCTCCAGCCCCACAATTCAAAAGCATCAATAGCCTTCTTTATGGTCCAGCTCCCACATCCATACATGACTACTGGAGAAAACCATAGCTTTGACTATATGGACCTTTGTCAGCAAAGAGATGTCTCTGCTTTTTAATACACTGTCTAGGTTTGTCATAGCTTTTCTTCCAAGGAGCAAGTGTCTTTTAATTTCATGGCTACAGTCACCATCTGCAGTGATTTTGGAGCCCAAGAAGATAACATCTGTCACTGTTTCCACTGTTTCCCCATCTATTTGCTATGAAGTGATGGGACCAGATGCCATGATCTTAGTTTTTTCTGAATGTTGAGTTTTAAGCCAGCTTTTTCACTTTTCCCCTTTCACCTTCATCAAGAGGGTCTTTAGTTCCTCTTTTTCTGCAGTGAGAATGGTATCATCTGCATATCTGAGGTTGTTGGTATTTCTCCCAGCAATCTCGATTCCAGCTTGTGTTCCATCCAGCCCAGCTTTTCTCATGATGTACTCTATATGTAAGTTAAATAAGCAGGGTGACAATAATACATCCTTCACATACTCCTTTCCCAATTTTGAAGCGATCCGTTATTCCGTGTCCGTGACATTTTTAATTTTGTCAGTGATAGTTTGGGAGAAATCTGTTTTCTCTCTTGTTATGTATAAGCTCTCCATCCCATTCTCAGTTTTACTCTTTGGCTCACCAAGCTTCAGCTGTCTTCTGTCTGGCCCTTATGAGAAAGATGCACTGACCCCAGATGTACAGAATCCGGTGTTGGGCATTGTGCATACCCGTCTGTTACAAAAGCCACTCACATTCTTATGCTTTATGACTAGAAGTCAGAGGACTGGTCCACTTCCTTCTGCACCAGACAGACTCCTCGCGGACAGGAATTCTGCTGTTCCCTAAACTTTGTGATGCTTTTCAGCTACCAGTGGTTTCTGAGCATGGAGTGTGTGTGTGTGTGTGCGTGTGCATGGAGTGGGTGTGTCTGTGTGTGTGTAGGGGGGTGGTCCATCGTGACTTGCACACCTCAGGGTCTGGACCTAGTTTTGTGCAGCCTGTGATTCCCTCTGGAACTTTGGAGAAGATGATGAGTTTGACCCCTCTCTGCTCGGGTGATGAGTTTGACCCCTCTCTGCTCGGGTCCTGAAATCAGCACTTTTTCCAGCTTCCAACGTGGAGTGAAAGCCTGGAGGGGTGGTTGGAACAGATCGAATCGCGCTCTGAGGATTTGGGGCAGGAGGGTGGGCAGACAAGGCCCGTTCCCCTCCTCTGTTCGAAGCTGGAGAGGTCTGTCTTAGAAATCGCCGAGAACCCTTTCTCTTCTGAGCACGGTAGTTTTCAAGAGGAACCGTGGGGGTCTGAGATCTCAGAAGTGCTCCTCTCTGACCGTGCCCAAGACTCCATGCCATTAGTGAGGGACGGGGGGGAAAGAGGTAGACGGAGGCATGCAAATTCATATGGGTGTTCCGGATAAAGGAGAAAGGACTGGCTTTTATGTAGACTCTGTTCCCTGGCAATCCATTTCATTCTCTCTCCGCCAGTTGGAGGAAGATAAAACAGTCGTTTCAAGGTAATATTTATGTAACCTACAAAAATCTCGGTCAGGTGAGGGAAAGACGGAATCTGGGTTAATATGACCGTCTCCTGAGTTATCTCCCTGATTGTAGGCTTTGGTGTGAAACTAATGAAAGACGGTGATTTTGATTTGTGTTAGACTCTTCAAAGTCATCTCAGTAAAATAGTCTTTTTTTGCATGGTAAAATGACTTCTAAAGCTTTCCTTTGTAAGAACTTACATCCTCGTCTTTTTAACTGAATGTCGCTCAACACAGTGTTAGGCAGAATTTATTGCATTTTTTTTTAATTTTAAAATCTTTAATTCTTACATGTGTTCCCAAACATGAACCCCCCTCCCACCTCCCTCCCCATAACATCTCAGTGGGTCATCCCCATGCACCAACCCCAAGCATGCTGTATCCTGCGTCAGACATAGACTGGCAATTCAATTCTTACATGATAGTATACATGATAGAATGCCATTCTCCAAAATCATTCCACCCTCTCCCTCTCCCTCTGAGTCCAAAAGTCCGTTATACACAGCTGTGTCTTTTTTCCTGTCTTGCATACAGGGTCGTCATTGCCATCTTTCTAAATTCCATATATATGTGTTAGTATACTGTATTGGTGTTTTTCTTTCTGGCTTACTTCACTCTGTATAATCGGCTCCAGTTTCATCCATCTCATCAGAACTGATTCAAATGAATTCTTTTTAACGGCTGAGTAATACTCCATTGTGTATATGTACCACAGCTTTCTCCGTTCCAAAGGAAAATAATCCTAAAGGATATCAATCCTGAATATTTATTGGAAGGACTGATGCTGAAGCTGCAATACTTCGGCCACCTGATGCAAATGGCTAACTCATTGGAAAAAACCCTGATGCTGGGAAAGACTGAAGGCAGGAGGAGAAGGGGACGACAGAGGATGAGAAGCCGTGAGCATATGAGGCCATGTCCCGAAAAATGTCTGCTGGGTGACAGCAGGGTCTTCAGGTATCGCTAAGGTCTTTACTCTTCAGCTGTGGAGTCCGGAGGGGAAAGGTCACTTTCCCCTGGACTGTGGACCGTAGACACAGTTCTTGTGATTCAAACAGCGAAAGGAGATCTGGAATATTCTCAGGACGTTTCTGAGCAGAGCAGCTCTGTTGAGTCAGCTGAGAGAAGCAGATGATGGCTTGTGAGTCTGTTGGGCCCTGTTGAGTTTGTAGTTTTGGGGGTTTGCAGGCAGCAAAGGGGGTAACTGTCCAGAGAGGTTTTTCTCAGGAATGTGTGTGCACGCTCAGTCCAGTCATCCGTGTCCGACACTGTGTGACCTCATGGACTGCAGCCCTCCAGGCTCCTCTGTGCATGAGATTCTCCAGGCAGGAATCCTGGAGTGGGTTGCCGTTCCGTCCTCTAGGAAACCTTCCCCGCGTCTCTTGTGTCTCCCGCATTGCCAGGTGGATTCTTGACCACGGAAGCCACCTGGAAAGCACCCCGAATGTTAATAGTGCTCATCTTGAGAAACTGGACTGCAGAGTGTTTCGGAGCCTCACTTCATGGCTTTTTAAGCATGACTTGTTAAACTTTAAAGTTTTATGCATACATAGACACATGTGTGCGCTTATTCAGGTGTGTGCACTCAGGCGTCCGCATGGGCACACACAAAGGCCCCTGTCACCGTACACAGGACGCATGTCGTGGGACTGGACCCTGATACCTGGTTTTAATGCCCAGCATTTTCCCCAGGCGACTGTAACTTCTGTGCCTGCTGCCCGCCTCTGGTTGATGATGTGTGTGGCAGTGATAGCAAGACCACAGGCCCTCTTGTCGTCTTCTGCTCAGGAGTCCAGAGTGGAGTTGTGTTCATGTTTTGAAAGTAGTTGGTGCAAGGTTTCATTTTCACTGCGGTTTCAACCCGGTTTCCTTTTGCACGTGTCAGTGGGTTATGTTGTAGGGTCTCCTGGATGCCTTTGTACTACAGACGCGGAGATGGTTACCCAGAGGGGCTTGAATGCAAACACACAACCCCCTACAAATACGGAGAAAGAACGCTCCTGGCGCGTGAAACAGATAGTCTTTCGAAATGCTTGTGTTCCAGCATGTATGTGGAGAGAACGTGGGATGTTTCCCCACGCTTTACTTTGACCGTGGAGGCTAAGAGCGTGGGTTTGGGGGAAGAGCGGAGGGGGTCATTCACACACATGCGTGTCTATCTGTTCTCTCGCGTCTAACTCCTCTCCCATGCATGCTGCCACGTACCACTGAGCAGAGTTCTCCGTGCTGCTGTTTTTGGCTGAACCCCAACACAAAATGGTTTTGGTGTTTAAAAAAACACGAAAAGGGGAATTAAAATTTATAAAGTATGGATTTGGGACTTTCCTGCTGCTCCAGTGGGCAAGACTGTGTGATCTTAAAGCAGAGGCCCCAGGTTCGATTCCTGGTCAGGGAACTAGAGCCTTCTAGAGCTGCAACTGAGACCCAGGGCAACCAAATAAATAAATTTTTTTTTTTTTAAGGAAAGAAAAAGAATGTGGATTCAGGGTGCCAGCATTTGATAGCACGCTGTGGCTGTGGGTGCTGCCCAGTGGCTGGGCAGAAGCCTTTGGCTCAGCTTGCCTCGATTGGGCCACCTGTTTGGGTCGGGGAACGTCGTGGTTGCATTTCTCTGGGCCTTTGAGGTCACATGCTTCCAGTTTGGGTGTTTTAGGGGGAAAGGACGGTGCAGCTGTTGCGGGGGTGAGGACTGGGCTGAACCCCTAGCCTCAGAGGAAGGCAGACACCGCGGCCTCTCTGGCACTGTGAATTTGCAAAAAGTGCCGCGTGGCTTTGTGACCCTGTGGAAATGGTCCACCGTCGGTCTGATGATGCACGATGGAGGGATGGTCGTCGGTGTGAGGATTACATAGGCTCAGAGGCAGAGGTGAGTGAAAGCTGGCATCCTTTGAGGTCCAGCCTCCCTGGAGGACGAGGTGACTAGGTTTTGCTCCCCCACCAGCTCCGGGGATCAGTATCGCTCCAGCCTGAAGGATGAAGCTTACAAGACGGACGCCTCATCCAACCTGCTCCCTTGACCACAGTTCTGTAGAGACGGGGAGGTGGATGGAGACCAGGGGCCTCTACAGAGACCCACAGAGGCGGGGATTTCCCTGAAGGCGTAGGAAGGCGATTACTGCCACGGGCCCACGTAGTGTAGACTGAACTCTGCTATGTCTGGTCACTCTTCCCACCGCCACCGCCTGACTCTTGTGTCAGGCTTCATAGGTTCCAGATGGTTCTCACGTTTCACCCACGTTGGTTCTCAATACTCAGCCTAGGCAGAGCGATGGCGCTCCCAAGACATCCCAGGTCTGGTGGTGCAGCCTGTGACCCTGTGCCATCACACCGCCGAAGGGATGGTGCCCACAAGGTCCGGGATCTTGAAAGTTAGGGGGTGTTGTCTGCTTGAGCCCAGAGTGCCCACCTGGGGTGGGGGGGGTGTCTGAGGGTGTGGAGGGGTTGGACTTGGAGATGACATGTGTCCCGGGAGGCAGAGGTTGGGGGGGGACCCATGGGCTGAAGAAGACGGATGGCTTCCAGGAGCTGCACGAAATTGGGACCCTGTATTCTTCCCTGGAAGCCTATAGATGGAGCAGAGCCCTGTGACCCCTGTAGACCCCTCACCCCTAGACGAAACATCAGTCCGTGTTGCTTAAGAGAGCTGAGTGTATGTTAAATGGCTGTGGGAGACTTAAGATGGCGGCACACTTGTCCAGGTGCTCCAGGTCAGGAGTTTTACATGCTGGCATGACGCCGTTCAGTTACCAACGGGTGTGACGTCACGCTCCAGGACTTTGCAGCGAGCAGTACAGCCTGGTTGTGTTCAATTGTGTCCCTTCTTGCTAATCCTTATTCTGCCCAGTGTGTGACAAGTGCTGCTAAGATGGGGCAGGTTTGACCGCGTTCTTTGGCACGACCTGGCGAAAAAACAGTCCTACAGAAATCCGATTCTGTAATGAGGATGCTTACTCCTTGGAAGGAAAGTTATAACCAACCTAGACAGCATATTAAAAAGAAAAGACGTTACTTTGCCAACAAAGGTCCGTCTAGTCAAAGCTATGATTTTTCCAGCGGTCATGTATCGATGTGAAAGTTGGACTGTCAAGAAAGCTGAGCACCGAGGAATTGATGCTTTTGAACTGTGGTGTTGGAGAAGACTCTTGAGAGTCCCTTGGACTGCAAGGAGATCCAGCCAGTCCATCTTAAAGGAAATTAATGCTGAATGTTCATTGGAAGGACTGATGTTGAAGCTGAAACTCCAGTACTTTGTCCACTTGATGCGAAGAGCTGACTCCTTGGAAAAGACCCTGATGCTGGGAAAGATTGAAGGCAGGAGGAGAAGGGGACAACAGAGGATGAGATGGTTGGATCGCATTGCCGATTCAATGGACATGAGTTTGAGTAAACTCCGGGAGTTGGTGATGAACAGGGAGGCCCGGCATGCTGCAGTCCCTGGGGTCGCAAAGAGTTGGACACGACTGAGCGGCTGAGCTGAACTGAACTGAATGAGGATGCAGTCCAAAATAGAAGGGCCCTTTCACAGAAGTGAGCTAACGCTAAAGTGAGTGAGCTCCATACATCTTTTCAGCAGTGCCGAACTTGACGACGTGTGTGAAAAGCCCCTGCAACAGGTCGATTAGCTGCTGGGCAGTTTTAGAAGATGTATTTCCCTGTCATTCCTGAACCTTTTGTCATGTGTCACTAGAGAAGATTGAATTTCTTAATCCACTTATATCAAATTTGAAATTCACTTAAACTGGGGCTTGAGGTGTTAGGATTCTGGCGTCCTCATAAGCAGATTTTCTGGTGAGTTTCCCCTTCTGGATTCTGTTGTGACTATGCCAACAAACGGTTCACCCGTTCAGTTTTCATCTCAGACCAGCTGAAAGTCACGTTATGTGTAAATATGATTTGACTCAAGAGCGTTTATTGTTCAGGTGTAATTTGAATCAGAAAGCCTATCTATAGGCCTCTTCCCAACTAAAATTGTACAATTATGCATTTCACATTAGAGGCAGCGCACTTATTTAACTCCTCTGTACCAGAGCAAATGAGTTTCATTTTTTTAAAAAAGGTGGAACTTGTCTCTGGATTTTTCATTGTGCGATGCCCACGTAACCATGGTTTGTTGAACATTTGTGCACGTATACATAGATGATCTTTGCTTTAAGAGTCAGAAAGCTGTTTTTTAAAAAAGCAAAAAAAGAAAGCAAAGCAAGTTTCTGAGACATACTTTACCTATCAGAATTCACCTATTGTCAGGGTTCAATTCAGTGATTTTTACCAAATTTACAGAGCTGTGTGGAGTAGGAGTCCCTGGTGGCTCAGTTGGTAAAGAATCTGCCTGCAATGCGGGAGACCTGGGTTCAGTTCCTGGGTCAGGAAGATCTCCTGGAGGAGGGCTGGGCAACCCACTCCAGTGTTCTTGCCTGGAGAATCCCATGGACAGAGGAGCCTGGCGGGCTGCAGTCCGTGGGCTCACAAAGAGTCGGACACGCCTGAGGATGTACACAGGTCGCACACAGCTGTGTACCCAGTGCCACAGTATAGGTTTAAAATACTCCCATTCTTGCTTTTAAATTTATTTTTACTTTTTGGCTGCAGCCCGCAGCATGTGGGGTCTTAACTTCCAAGACCAGGCCTTGAACCTGCACCCCTGCATTGGAAGGGCGGCATCTTCACCACTGGCCCACCAGGGAAGTCCCCACATACGGTTTTAGAACACTGATCACCTAGAAAGAATCCCTGTGCCGGTCGGTACTCCACACCTCCCCCCACCCATGAAGCCTCTGAGAACCACTCCTCTGTTATGCGTCTCTGTGAATTTGCCTGTTCTTGGCATTTCAAATAGGTGGAATCGTACAACGTGTGTCTTTTGGGTCTGGCCTTTCGGTATAATGTTTACAGAGTCCATCCCTGTTGCAGCATGAATCAGTATTTCTCTCCTTTTTTTAAATTGTTGACTGCTCTTCTGTTGAGAAACCTGTATGCAGGTCAGGAAGCAACAGTTAGATGTGGACATGGAACAACAGACTGGTTCCAAATAGGAAAAGGAGTACGTCAAGGCTGTATATTGTCACCCTGCTTATTTAACTTCTATGCAGAGTACATCATGAGAAACGCTGGGCTGGAAGAAGCACAAGCTGGAATCAAGATTGCCGGGAGAAATATCAATAACCTCAGATATGCAGAGGACACCACCCTTATGGCAGAAAGTGAAGAGGAACTAAAAAGCCTCTTGATGAAAGTGAAAGAGGAGAGTGAAAAAGTTGGCTTAAAGCTCAACATTCAGAAAATGAAGATCATGGCATCTGGTCCCATCACTTCATGGGAAATAGATGGGGAAAGAGTGGAAACAGTGTCAGACTTTATTTTTGGGGGCTCCAAAATCACTGCAGATGGTGACTGCAGCCATGAAATTAAAAGACGCTTACTCCTTGGAAGGAAAGTTATGACCAACCTAGATAGCATATTGAAAAGCAGAGACATTACTTTGCCAACAAAGCTCCGTCTAGTCAAGGCTATAGTTTATCCAGTGGTCATGTATGGATGTGAGAGTTGGACTGTGAAGAAAGCTGAGCACCGAAGAATTGATGCTTTTGAACTGTGGTGTTGGAGAAGACTCTTGAGAGTCCCTTGGACTGCAAGGAGATCCAACCAGTCCATTCTGAAGGAGATCAGCCCTGGGTGTTCATTGGAAGGACTGATGCTAAGGCTGAAACTCCAGTGCTTTGGCCACCTCATGAGAAGGGTTGACTCATTGGAAAAGACCCTGATGCTGAGAGGGATTGAGGGCAGGAGGAGAAGGGGATGACAGAGGATGCGATGGCTGGATGGCATCACTGACTATGGACATGGGTTTGAGTGAACTCTGGGAGTTGGTGATGGACAGGGAGGCCTGGCGTGCTGGATGGTGTTCATGGAGTTGCAAAGAGTCAGACATGACTAAGTGACTGAACTGAACTGATTCTGTTGTGAGTGAGTATAGCACATTTCACTTACCTGATTCTCAGTTGCTGGACAAGTGGGCCTTTCCCACTATTTGGCTGTTATGAACAAGCTGCTATGGGATTTCCCTAGTGGCTCAGATGATGAAAGAACCTGCCTGGAGATGCAGGAGACCTGGGTTTGATCCCAGGTTTGGGAAGATCCCTTGGGGAAGAGCATGGTCACCCAGTCCAGTATTTCTGCCTGGGAAATCCCATGGACAGAGGAGTCTGGTCGGCTACAGTCCGTGGGGTCACACAGAGTCGGACGCGACTGACCGACGTTCACAAAAGCCGCTCTGAACATCGTGTGCAGGTTTCAATGTAGACAAGCATTTTTGTTTCTCTTGGGTTTACTCCCCAGGGTGGAACTGCGAGACTGTCTGTGTGTGTGTAACTTTCTAAGAAACCGCCAGAGTGTTCTCCAGAGTGGCTGTGTGGTTTTGTGTTCCTATCCAGGACATGTGAGCGTTTCAGTCTCTCCACATCCTCCCCGGCACTCCTCCTCATCTCTCTAAGAACGTCCTGACGTCCGTTTATAAGGCCCAGAGTGTTGCTTGTCGAGGAGGGATTTAGGGGATGTTCAGCACCTATTCTGGGAGTTGGTGATGGACAGGGAGGCCTGGCGTGCTGCGATTGATAGGGTTGCAAAGAGTCGGACACGACTGAGCAACTGAACTGATCTCCTACTTGATGAAAGAGCGTGCGTTCCTTGAAGCAATAAACCAAGTGAATCTTCTGTGTCTTTTTGAGTTTCTGCAGTGTGATGAACGTGGTCTGAGTGGATGGGAGAACTGGTGAAGGATTCTGAACAGAGGAAGGCAGGGTGGGCACTCCCGGCCCTCAAGGGCCCTCAGAGACTCGGGGCTTGGGCACAGACTGTGAGTCAGGACTCCGGGCTGGTTAGGTGCAGTTTTCCCCGAGACCCTAAATTCCCAGATTGAGCACCGCGCCTTATGAGTCTCTGCTCTTCACTGTGCATTCCCGAAGCCCCTGCGAGAAGATGGCCCTGGACTCTTAACTCCCCTCTCATTTATGAGAGTTGACTCATTGGAAAAGACCCTAATGCTGGGAAAGATTGAAGGAGGGAGGAGAAGGGGACGACAGAGGATGAGATGGTGGGATGGCCATGAGTTTGAGCAAGCTTTGGGAGTTGGTGATGGACAGGGAGGCCTGGCGTGCTGCAGTCCATGGGGTCGCAAAGAGTCGGACACGACTGAGCGACTGAACTACAGCAAGTCTTTGTTTTTGGGTTTCCACTTTCATAAGCTGATGACCAGCCAAAGACACATGGAGGGGAAAAAAAAAAAAGGAAGATTGAATTGTAAGCCTTTGGAAAAGACCCTGATGCTGGGAAAGATTGAAGGCAGGAAGCGAATGGGGAGGTAGAGGCTGAGATGGTTGGATGGCATCACCAACTCAATGGACATGAGTTTGAGCAAGCTCTGGGAGATGGTGAAGGACAGGGAAGCCTGGTGTACTGCAGTCCGTGGGGTGGCAAAGAGTTGGGACGCTGCAGTCCACGGAGTTGGACATGACGGAGTGACTGAACGACAGACTCTTCTTTATGCAGAAACCCACGTCTGGGACCCTGGCATCCTTAGTTCGTTGACCTAGAACCTAGTCCGTCTTGATTGTTGACTTGTCTCTGGTATGTCAAGTTGCCATATAATTTATCTCTGCAAAGTGGCACTCTTCTGAGAGAGAAAAGGACTTCCCTGATAGCTCAGCTAGTAAAGAATCCGCCTGCAATGTGCGAGACCCCGGTTCGATTCCTGGGTTGGGAAGATCCCGTGGAGGAGGGACAGGCTCCCCACTGCAGTCTTCTTGGGCTGCCCTGGTGGCTCAGCTGGTAACCTGCACTTTGAATCGTTACCTTGAGGCCGTACGGATCAACTCGGATCCTCTCAAGCGAAAGGGCGAGGGATTCGTTGCTCTCCTGAAATAAAGGTCGTAAACAGCTCCGGGTGTTTCTCCTGAAATTCTCCACTCAAATTTGCAGAAGGTCTTTTTCTTCTTTTAAAAATCATTTATTTATTTATCTGGCTGCGTTGGGTCTCAGTTGCATCCCTTGTGATCTTTGTCATGTCACGCGCCGTCTTTCATTGTAGCGCCCAGACTCTGTAGTTGCCATACGCGGGACCTCTGGTTGTAGCCCTCTGGCTTAGTAGAGCCATGGCATGTGGCTAGTTCCCCGACCGGGGATTGAACCTGTGTCCCCTGCCCTGCAAGGCAGATTCTTAACCACCCAACCACCAGAGAAGTCCCTGGAAAACTTTCAGTGCCAAGTGTTTTGTTTCTCAGGAGACCAGGAAACTTGTTCAGACACACACACACACACAGACACACACACACAACTCCACACCCAGTGTGGTTCCCATGTCCCATGTCGTGTGTGCTGCTATTCTGCAAATACCTGCAGACCCATGTATTGTGAAGAATACAAACAGAAATACACACACACACACACACACACACACACACACACACACACACGGTGCGGTTGCTGCTATTCTGCAGATACCTGCAGCCCCATGTATTGTGATCAATACAGACAGAAGTAATTACAAAGGCTTCCTGAGATTTACGGCCGTGAGGTAGTCTTGCCTTTAGGACTTTTCCTCTTGAACACTAGGTAATAAAAATGTAGCTTTCTTTTTTTAGTGTAGGTGGTTTTGCAAGGTTTTTGACACTTAAGAAAGATCGTTCTGTTTGTGTGACTGGGGCATCGCTTACCATCGCAAGGAATTGTTCAGCCAGTGGAAGTCTGCAGTGTGATCTCACCCATACCGTGGGTTACTAGGCAACCGTTAGAAGCAGTACTGGCGAAGTGGGGTATTTATTGGCTGTGAAATGTGTTTACGATAAACAGAGATGTGTTTCTGTGACCTCCTCCCCCAACAACAGACCTGCAGCCCAGTTGGCACTTTCAGCACTTGTGAGACGTACCCCTGGAGTAAACGAGGCCATGGGGCGGTCTGAAGGCTGCTGCCGTATTCAACTTGATTTACTTAGCTGAGCTTTGGTGCCGGACGGTTATCTGACACTGAGGGTTATTTTAAGAAGTGGCCCGGTCACCTGCTGGACCGCACTTAGGAGGTTCGAGGCATCCCTAGCCAGGGGAGAAATTTTGCCTGTGTGTCCAACTCTAGAAGGCTCTGTGTTTTGGATCCTTGTATCTTGTTCATCTTTTGCATACTGGGAATCAAGCATCCATCTAATCATATTTGTTTCTTTGAAGACACATCTAGGAAACTGCGAATCTTCCAGTTGATGTAAAGTTGTGTCTGATGGCTGACTTAAGCCACTGTGCTGACCTGTCAGCTTTATCTCATCTTTTGTGACACTGTCTTTTGTTGGCCCTGATTTCTCCCCAGTTAGGGCTTCCCTGGCGGCTCAGTGGGTAAAGAAATCTGCCTGCCATGCAGGGTTCGATCCCTGGGTGGGGAAGATCCCCTGGAGGAGGAAATGACAACCCACTCCGGTGTTCTTGACTGGAGAATCCCCATGGACAGAGGAGCCTGGCTGGCTACAGTCTAAGGGGTCGCAAAGAGTCAGACTTGACTAAGCACACACTCAGGGAATTATTTTACTTTTGCTCTTTTGTGTGTGTGTGTGTGTGTGTGTGTGACCTACCTCAAATCATTTTCTCCCTCTCTTTTCCCAGGTGGGAAATTCTTAGGTCTTTTCGTGAATGAGAGAGCACGGTGGCTTCTTGCAAGTTCTGTTGGCTTACAGTGGCTTTTGAATTCTGATGTGCTGGCGGCATCTTATTTTAGTCTGGAAACTTTGTGATGAACTCCTTCAGGGCAAACTGTGTGTCTGAATTTAGTATGATGAGGGCAGTGTCAAAGGTAGCTGGTAAGCAGACCCTGGTTAAACTTTCTAGGGCCTTGTAAGCCTGAAAATTAAAGTTCTTTAAAAGCAGTCTATGAAAGGAAGATTTATAACAAGTAACAAAGGTTCTGAATCGTTTAAATTTACTGGGCGGGGGTAGGGGGGCGGGAAGAAACCCATTAAAAAATGAATTCTTGGGCTTAAAGGTACATTGAATGAAGTGGAAATTGTTTTTCTGTCTCCATCAGTGTGGCTAGGCAGTTGCCTCTAAACTCCACTGAATACTGGGCTTCAGTGCCTTGAATATGCATCATCACTTGAGTTGAAAAGCAGGAAATGAAATCGAGGTTATGGAAGTAAAAGGGTTCACACTGATCTCGCCCTAAGCAAGTTTAAAAGAGTTGGTGCAGGAAGCATAGCTGTTTCTCCACTTCGGAGGAGGAAAGATTTGGAATGACTTTCTGGATTAGTTCAGGGCCTCAGCGTCTCCCTGTCGATAAGAGCCTCTGATTTAATAGGTTTGATGGGCCAGGAGCTGTTCTGTGTATTTTTACTTCCCGGGTCTCTGTTTTTCCCCACCGCCGTGTAACGGGCTTTGTCCCGTTTTTACAGGGAGAGGGAACTATGAAGTTCACAGATTTCTTGTCTGGAGTCAGAAGTATCCTTGGTGAGCAGGCTGTGAGCTGATTCCAGAATGAATGGACGGCACTGATGAAACTGATTTTATCCAATGGCTTGTGTGGCATTCTGGGCTTCCCGGGTGGGCACTCGTGGTAAACAGCATAAGAGATGCGGGTTCGATCCCTGGGTTGGGAAGATCCCCTGGAGGAAAGCATGGCAAGCCACTCCAGTATCCTTTCCTGGAGACTCCCACGGACAGAGAAGACCGGTGGGCTACAGTCCGTGAGGCTGCAGAGAGCCAGACACACACGCCGCGTGGCCCGTAGGCATGGTTGTGCATGCAGTGAGCTGTCTCAGTCCATTCCCCTAAGGTCAGTTAGATTCTGTCACTTGGTCATGTGTCCCCTTTGGACAGGGCTCCCCTGGTGGGCTTACTGGTAAAGAATCCATGCTTGCGGGTGCTGGAGATGTGGGTTCAATCCCCAAGTCAGGAAGATGGCGACCCGCTCCAGTGTTCTTGCCTGGGAAGTCGCATGGACGGAGGACCCTGGCGGGCTGCAGTCCGTGGGGTCACCAAAGAGTCAGGCACAACTTAGAGACTTCATAGAAACAGCCCTTCTTGAAGATGTGAGGGGCTGGAGGCATGAGAAATCCTGGCCCAGGGGTGCGTATGACCAGCCAGGGGTGGATTGTCCCAGAGCTTCTGGCCCAAGCATGCACACTGCTGGTTACTAGATCAAACGCATCCCCGATAGAATAACGGAGGATGTCCACGTCGCAGCCACAAGAGCCTCTAATGCCAGCTGTCTCTTCTCGCTTTCATTATGAGACTTCAGGAGGGTGCCTGGAGGAACTGCTTCCGGCGGCTAACGCGTGGCTTCAGCGGGGAGCTTGCAGACAGGGTGAGACGTGACAGGAGGCTTGAGGACGCTCCTGGGTTGGACTCATGGGTTCTCTCAAAGGTCTGAGGCTGGGGGATGCAAAACCAGTGAGGGGAGCTTGTGAACAGGTGGGGAAGGAGGTGGGCTTGGGTTGTGGCCGGGCCAGACAGAGTCTGGGCTGTGTGCGTGAGCCAGGTGTGGACAGATGGCAGGTGTGTTCCATGAGCTGTCAGCACTTGCTAGTGGTGGGAAACCTTCGGTTTCAGCCCCAGTTGTGGCAACGTGGAATGTCTCCAGCCTACTTAACATATTAAAAGGCAGAGACATCACTTTGCCGACGAAGGTCTGCCTAGTCAAAGTTATGGTTTTTTCCAGTAGTCATGTGTGCGTTGGACCATAAAGAAAGCTGAAGTGCCGAAAAATTGATGCTTTGGAACTGTGGTGTTGGAGAAGACTCTTGAGAGTCCCCTGGACTGCACGGAGATCCAACCAGTCCATCCTAAAGGAGATCAGTCTTGGGTGTTCATTGGAAGGACTGATGCTAAAGCTGAAACTCTGATACTTTGGCGACCTCATGCGAAGAGTTGTCTCATTTGAGTAGACCCTGGTGCTGGGAGGGATTGGGGGCAGGAGGAGAAGGGGACGACAGAGGATGAGATGGCTGGATGGCATCACCGACTCGATGGACATGGGTTTGGGTGAACTCCGGGAGTTGGTGATGGACAGGGAGGCCTGGTGTGCTGCGATTCATGGGGTCACAGAGTTGGATACGACTGAGCGACTGAACTGAACTGAACTGATACATATATGCCTTCCCTCTGGAACCTGCTTCCGCTCTCCCATCCCAGCTCTCCAGGTAATCACAGAGTCCTTGGCTGAGCTCTGCCATGTTATACAGCAGTTCCTCATCAGCAATCCAGGAGGTGACATTTGCAGAACTTAGATCTGTGAATTGGAAGGTGTGTGTGTGTGCCTGCGTTTTCAGACTCTGTTCTTGAATGAGCTGATCGTTGCCATTGGTGTCCTGGATTCTGAGGTGTTTATGTAAGCACAGAGTCAAATTGAATCGTCTTCCCAAAGGGATCGTCTTAGAGCTGTGTCGTTAAATGAAATTGAGGACCATATGATTGAGCTTTCCAGGTGAGGTGGGGAGGGAGTAGGAAGTGTTTGCAGATGACAGAAACAGCAACATCAACGCCGGTGCCGTATGCTGCTCAGAAGCATGTATGACGATTTCAGCCAGTAGATAACACGTCCTGTGCTTGACAATTACGTTGAAGAGGACTGCTTAGACAGGAAGACTGAGGTGAGAAGCAATGTGGTAACAAATTCAATCAAGGCTTAAAAATGGTCCACATCAGGGGGGGAAAAAAAGTTCTCTTTAATGGCTCATTGCAAAATGTGGAGAGACTGCTTTGGGAGATGAGGAGAAGATTAATTAGGATTGTTTCGTACACTGTGGTACACTCACAGTGTCATCTGTAAACCAGAAACTGATGTCTCACCTGAAGGTTATTTTTATCCTTTGGTGTGGTTCTCCGTGTAGAGATCGTAGTGGCTGTTGATGGACAGTTGGCTGAACAAGAAAAAGATCGTGTTATCCTAATGCTTTATTTAAGTGCCGTGATTTGTTTTCTCTCGTTAAATAAAATTTCACGCCACCAAATAAAATTGCCTGCCAACATATTCTGTGCGACTGGTAGATAGTTGTCATGGGCCTGTTTTTTTTTTTTTCCTGTTGATAGTAGCTCTGGGTGGTTATATAATTAGAAGACCAGTTGGGTCATGTTCATACCATATTTTCAGGTGACAAGTCCCGTCTTAGTCTCTCCGTGTGAAATTTACTTGGCCTATCGTGGTGTGAGTTGGGAAAGCACTTTTCATTTATCACGTGTGACGTGTGTATGGTTCAGCCTGCTGCTGTGCTGGTGGCTGTTCAGTCTCCAAGTCGTGTCCCGCTCTTTGCGACCCCATGGACTGCGGGCTTCCCTGTCCTTCACTATCTCCTGGACTTTGCAGCAAACTCATGTCCATCGAATCGGTCATGCTGTCCAACCATCTCATCCTCTATCGTCCCCTTCTCCTCCTGCCTTCAATCTTTCCTAGCATCAGGGTCTTTTTCAATAAGTCAGCTCTTCACTTCAAGTGGCCAAAGTATTGGAGCTTCGGCTTCAGCATCAGTCCTTCCAGTGAGGTAAATGATGCATGTGTCTGTATAGCAATACATATGTGCTCAAGAGACGTAAGTACAGGCTCGCAGGCATTGATTTTGCCAGTTACAAGCGTGAAATACTTGTTATTAGTGTCATAATGCATTGAGGAAGAAATCAAGTTTATATAAATGTCCTGGTTAGTGTCCTTATTTGAATAACTCATACTTTTAACGCTGAGCTTGTAAAAAAATCTACAAGCATAATAAAACGTCACTTTGCAGGACGGAGTGCATATTAAATGACTTAGCAGAAGAATAGATGGAGAAAATGTGTTTCCCTGTTGATCCTTAAATTTAAAATGATCGGTGTTTCCTGAATTTTTATTTCCCTATACCTAGAGTGCCAGTGCTAGCTACAAGGGCTTCCCTTGTAGCTCAGTTGGTAAAGGGTCTGCCTGCAATGCAGGAGACTTGGGTTTAATCCCTGGGTTGGGAAGATCCCCTGGAGAAGGAAATGACAACCCGCTCCAGCATTCTTGCCTGGAGAATCCCATGGACAGAGGAGCCTGGCGGGTACAGCCCATGGGGTCGCAAAGAGTCGGACACGACTGATCGACTTTGACTTCACTTCGCTGGAATGCTAGTGTGGTTGTGTCTCTTCAGAGTTGAAATAAGACGAGTGGCTTTTTTTGCGTGGCGATCCTGCTGTTTGTTGTAAATGCACAGCTGTGGCGTGCCGGCCGTGTTCTGTTCTGGACTTTCATAAAGCGGTTCCCAGTGGTTCTGATCAAACAAGACGCTGGGCAGCTTTGTGGTGGGTTGTCCGGTTTGATTTTGCTCTGTTTTCTGTCCCTGTTTACTGATCGTAGAGGGATGCCAGTTTGTGATGTTTGTGACGTTTGTTGAATGAGTGAGTGAATGAACGCACAGAGAAGGCCTTTGGCAGCTGCTCTAGTTTCTGTCCCTGGGAGCACCCGTCACGCAGAAGCAGTGTTTTTTTGCTAGAAGACGTGTAGAGAACCGTGTTCTATTGCCAAGTATGCTGAGATCAGGGCTCCGTGACAGCCGTCAGGGGTGGCATTCGAAGAAGTTGCCATCTGCAACTTACCTGTCCCTTGAGTTTTATTATTTTTAACATTTCGCTTCTACTTTATGCTGTGTTGCTGTGACTGTGATACAGATTTCTCTTTTCTGCGAAATACGGAGGCGACCTGGGCTTTCCTCATGGCTCAGATGGCAAAGAATCTGCCTGCAATGCGGGAAACCTGGGCTCCATCCCTGGTCCGGGAAGATCTCCTGGAGAAAGGAAAGGCTACCCACTTCAGTCTTCTTGCCTGGAGAATCCCATGGACAGAGGAGCCTGGTGGGGCTACAATCCACAGGGTCGCAAAGAGTTGGACACGACTGAGCAACTTTCATTTCCTATCTCCCCCTCAGGAGAGAGAGGACCCTTGGCTGCCCTGTTCATACACTGGGTATAATAAAACATCGTCTTATGGGCAGATGGATGCTTCTGCTTGTCTGACATCATGCCAAAAGGTCCTCCAACTCTTCCGAGGAAGGAGACCCCTAAGGAATTACACCCTGGGACCTCTTGCTGGAAATAGTAACCGAGGGGATTTAGAAATCGCTCTCACTTTTTTATTCCGTGTTTAATATCATCTTAAACATCATTTAAAACATCTTAAGGTCATGCTAAAGGCACTCACGTTCCTCGACTGCTTTCTTTTTCCCTTGGCATCATCTTTAGGTTTGTGCGGTCACACATGGTAGGCCCCGGCCATGTGTGACTCTTTAAACTTAAATTAATGAAAAGCAAATTCCATTTACAGTCAACGCCTCAGTTGTACTGTCCACTTCTCAACTGCTCAGTACTCACACGTGCCTAAGTGAATCCCTGTACTTGAGCGCATGCTCCGTTGTGTGTGACTCTTTGCGAGCCTGTAGTCCGCCAGGCTCCTCTGCCCGTGGAATTTTCCAGGCAAGAATATGGGAGTGGGTGGGCATCTCCTATGTCTGAGGATCTTCCCGAACCAGCGCCTGAACCTAGGTCTCTTTCGTCTCCTGCACTGACAGGCAGGTTCTTTACTCCGAACGCCACCTGGGAAGCCCTTACTTCGCAATGAAAGTCACTCAGCCATGTCCGACTCTTTGTGACCCCATGGACTGTACAGTCCATGGAATTCTCCAGGCCAGAATACTGGAGTGGGATTCCCTTCTGCAGGGGGTCTTCCCAACCCAGAGATTGAACCCAGGTCCTCCCGCATTGCAGATGGATTCTTTACCAGCTGAGTGACTAGGGAAGCCCAAGAATACTGGAGTGGGTAGCCTATCCTTTCTCCAGGGGAACCTCCCGATCCAGGAATCAAACTGGGGTCTCCTGCATTGTAGGTGGATTCTTTACCAACTGAGCTAGCGGAAAAGCCCTTTGCTTCTCAGATAGGAAGTAAATGAATACCTTACCGGGCAACAAAGATACAGTGCAGGAAGTTTTGTCAGACAGATGAGAGATAGTTATTCAGATTTTGCCTAATAAGTATTGCAGGGAAACAGGGGAAGAAGGCAGAGGGAAGGAGGGGGATCTCCAATCTGAAGAAGACAGAAATTTCAAACCAAATCACTAAAACATAGAATAGAAATTAAGCATATCAAAAATTACTACTTGAAATCTCATCAGCATTTCATTGTAGAAAATCAGGGATAAAGGCAGCGTCTAAGTACTATTTTTTTTTTTTTTTTGTGGATGGAAAAGAGGCATAGGAAGGGCCTGGAATCAGAATGACATCATATTTCTTAAGTCGGAAAACAGACTGAGCTTAGAATTCTATGAAAATTTATTTTCACTCAGATTTTTGCGTTCATTCCCTCACAGGTTGTTAATTCAGAGTAGCATAAAGAGATTTGTCCATACTCAGGATTATCAGCAGGCTTCTAGGTTTCATACATCACTTTTCTCAGGAAGCTGCTGCAGGACGGGTTCCATCGAAAGGAGACAGTAAACCAAGAAAGGGGGGAGACTTGGGGTCCCTGAGACAGAGAGAGGCGGAAGGAATCGTCACGATGCTGGTGGTGCGATCTGGGGCATCTGGTCTCAGCAGATCTCACTCTGACAAGTAGAGACTGGAGCAGAGTCCAGAAGCTTCAGGAGGAAGGTTTGGTGTGTGTATATTTATTTTGGGGGGGTCAGGAGAGCAGTGGTTGTGGTGAACACAGAACTGCCAGGTTATCTGAGTGAAAAATTGGAAGACGGTGGGAGGTTGTTGGAGGAATTATCAAAGAGAAACAGAGGCAGCCAAATCATCCCAGGAAAATTAAAGAGTTAGACCTAAGAAAGACATCATCACCCTACTGCATGCTTGCCTGAAAGTGCCTGTTCCACTGTCAAAATAGCATGCGTAGAGTTTATATGTAACCAAAACATGTTACACTGTTGGAAAAATGTGGGAGGGTAAGCCAGGATGGCTGGAGGGAAGTTCAGTTCAGTTCAGTTCAGTTGCTGAGTTGTGTCCAACTCTGTGCGACCCCATGGACTGCAGCATGCCAGGCCTCCCTGTCCATCACCAACTCCCGGAGCTTGCTCAAACTCATGTCCATCAAGTTGGTGATGCAATCCAACCATCTCATCATCTGTCATCCCCTTCTCCTCCTGCCTTCAATCATTCCGAGCATCAGGGTCTTTTCAAATGAGTCAGTTCTTTGCATCAGTTGCCAAAGGATTGGAGTTTCAGCTTCAAACTGAATAAAGGATCAGTCCTTCCAATGAATATTCAGGACTGATTTCCTTCAGGATGGACTGGTTGGATCTCCTTGCAGTCCAAGGGACTCTCAAGAGTCTTCTCCAACACCGCAGTTCAAAAGCATCAATTCTTCTGTGCTCAGCTTTCTTTATAGTCCAACTCTCACATCCATGCATGACTACTGGAAAAACCATAGTCTTGGCTAGAGGGACCTTTGTTGGCAAAGAAGTGTCTCTGCTTTTTAATATGCTGTCTAGGTTGGTCATAACTTTTCTTCCAAGGAGTAAGTGGAATTTACAAAAACAAAATCTTCATCCGTATGTGAGAAAACCAAGTAAGTGATCTCTAAAGTTGATAGGGTATATCACACAGCAGCTTATTTAGAATCATGTGAGTCCATGACAAGGAATATTGCCAACTGTAGAAACGATTCTGTGATTCGAATGTGGTTGCTGTGGAGAGCAGAATTGAGGATAGGGGATGCTGGAAAGTTTGCAGCTGAGATGAGAAGTCTTGTTTCACCTGTAGTGTATGTATTCTGTTACTTTGAAAAGAATAAGCATGATACACAGTATATACCTTCTGCAGAATTATAGAGATGTTAGTATGGGGACTTCCTCAGTGGTTCAGTGGCTAAGACTCCCCCTTCCCAGTGCAGGGAGCCCTGGGTTAAATCTCTCTTCAGGAACTATATCCAACATGCCATAACTAAAGAGCCTGCATGCTATGACTAAGACCCGGCACCACTAAATAAGTTTTTTTTTTTTTTAAATTTTTAGTAAAGTTCAAATGAGAATTTCTCAGCCATGGCAATATTGACATTTGAGCTAGATATTACTAGCTGTTTATGAAGGCAGCTGTTCTATGTGCCGTAGGAGCTTCAGCAGCATCTCTGGCCTCACTCGATGCCAGTAACATTCTTCCTGGAGTCCTGAGGACTGAAAATGTTTCCAGACATGGCCTGGTGTCCAGCGACGGTGGCTGGGGGTGGGGAGGGTAGGGGACACAATTAGCCCCATTGGAGAAAGCACAGATTTAAAGGATTAACCATCTGGTAGGTTCTAGTGACATCGATGAATGTGAGTTTGAGCGAGCCCCGGAACTTGGTGATGGACAGGGAAGCCTGGCGTGCTGCGGTCCATGGGGTCGCCAAGAGTCGGACATGACCGAGCGACTGAACTGATGTGATCTTTCTAGTGAGGTGGCTGAACCTAGAGTGTGTTTTTCAGAGGGAAGTCAGTGAGGAAGAGAAAACCGAATGTCATGTATTAAGGCATGTATGTGGAATTGAGGGCTTCCCTGGTGGCTTAGATGGTAAAGAAAGCCGTCTGCCTGCAATGCAGGAGACCCAGGTTTGATTCCTGGATCAGGAAGATCCCCTGGAGAAGGGAAAGGCTACCCATTCCAGTATTCTGGCCTGGAGAATTCCGCTGGACTGTACAAGTCCATGGGGTCGGCAGAGAGTCAGACACGGCTGAGCGACTTTCACTTGTCACTTTCACCGGTAAAATAACTAGCTCCTGGGAAGCTGCCTGTATAGCACAAGGAAGCCCAGCTCTCTGTTCTGTGATGACCTAGAGGGTTGGGGTGGGGTAAGGGGATGAGAAGGAGGTTCAAGAGGGAAGGGACATACTTGTACATAGGGTTGAATCACATTGTTGTACAGCAGAAAGTAACACAGTGTTGTAAAGCAAGTATCCTTCAATTAAAAGTAAATTTAAAAAAATCTAATATGGACTGAATCATCCGAATATATAAAAAGCACTGGGCGGTATTGATAGTGCAGGAAACGACAGCTTCATCATACAGAACCTGAACTCTGCAAGTAAGTGGCAAATGAAGTGGTTCGAATTCTCTGGCATTGAGACCCCTCCCGCCGGAATGTATCTTAGCTGCTGGGGCTAGGCTGGGTTAATTCCGGGCTCTCTTAAAAAAAAAAGAAGAGGACTCGGGAGGAAACTGCAGCTTCTGTGTCATGCTCTGTGGTTTCGGGAAACATATTTTAGATTTTTTCGCATTTTTTTTTTTCCCCATGATTGTACAACTTGAGTTTCTCCAGGGTGAACATGTTAATCATTATGGCAACTTCAGAGGAGGGGAAAAAATTGCCTTGGATGCATTTCTGTGCTCAGGTGGCTGTGGAACACACATGAATTCCTCTTCACACCCGTCTGCCGCCCACCCCACCCCCCTCCCTACCAAGTCCTCCCAAAGCAATCCCTTTGCAAATCCTCAGCTCCCTGCAAGGTGTTTTCCCTTAGAATTTACCAAGGAAGTCAACGGGAAAATGGTTCCTCCGATTTTCCTTTTTGATGTGGGTGAAACCTCATAAATAATTTAATACCCTCATTTCACAGCTGAGGAGTCTGGTCCAGAGAGAGTTTCTTATAATTAATTAGGAGCAAAGTGAGGCTTGTAAATCTGTTTCTCTCTTTTTTTAAACTTTTTCATTTTCTTTTTTTTAACTGAGTATATGTGCACAGTAGTTTGATGGAAGGAAGACAGAATGGAGCAGGGGAGTGGATTGTGCATGGGGCACCTTTTGCCAGCCCTTTGATAGAGTTATCCCTAGGTCTGCAAGGAGATCCAACCAGTCCACCCTAAAGGAGATCAGTCCTGGGTGTTCATTGGAAGGACTGATGCTGAAGCTGAAACTCCAATATTTTGGCCCCCTGTTGCGAAGAGCTGACTCATTTGAAAAGACCCTGATGTTGGGAAGGGTTGAGGGCAGGAAGAGAAGGGGACGACAGAGGATGAGATGATTGGACGGCATCACCGACTCAATGGACATGAGTTTGGGTAAACTCTGGGAGGTGGTGATGGACAGGGAGGCCTGGCGTACTGCAGTTCATGGGGTCACAAAGAGTCGGACACGATTGAGTAATTGAACTGTAACTGGTAGTTAAACGGTTCTGAGCACTGTCTGCCAAGAGGGTGGGCCCTCCCTTGTAAGCTTAGACAACACGTGGTGGGGGCGTGGGTAAAAAAGAGCAAGACTGGAAGTTCATGAGGTGCCCTTTAACCCCAGTTCCTGGTGGTCCAGATGTGTTCCTTCGAGGGGTAGGGGGATTCGGGATGGTTTGAGAGCAAGTCAGAAAACAGCTTGGCTCTGGTCCTCTGCTGAAGCTCCAATACTTTGGCCACACGATGCGAAGAACTGACTCATCGGAAAAGCCCCTGATGCTGGGAAAGATGGAAGGCGGGAGGAGAAGGGACAACAGAGGATGAGATGCTTGGATGGCCTCACCAGCTCAGTGGACAGGAGCTTGAGCAGGCTCCGGGAGATGGTGATGGGCAGGGAAGCCTGGCGTGTTGCAGTCCATGGGGTCTGCAGAGTCGGACACGACTGAGCGACTGAACTGAACTGGTCCTCTGGTCTCCCGGCTCTGGTCGTTGGGCGGCCCTGGAGCCCGCATGCACCACCGCTGGCAGCTGTTCTTATGCTGGGCGGCCCCAGGACTGAGGTTGGTCTACGCTGATCGGGCGGTGGGGGAGAGGGGTCTCTTTCCTGTGCTGTGTGGGGCTCCCCTTTCTCCCCCACCAACCAGCCCTCCCGTACTCTGCTGTCAGCATCCTCTTTTCCGAGCACCCGCCTGTCAGAACATTTTGGCAAACTTCCATGCCCTCTGCTTGCACCCACCCGTTGACCTCCAGTACCGCTCACGTGTGGCAGCTGCTTTACGTTCCTCTTCACCTGACTTCTTGTGGCAAGGGATGCTGCCACCTCCGTGAAGTCTTCCTGGGTTTCTTCTGTGCAGGGAGCAGATGCAGAGAAGACGGCGTGTGTTCGTCCTTGTCATCCTATCAGCCACGGGCCCCGCTCGAGTCCTCCGTCTTGGCACTGTCTGGGGTTTTCATCCCACATGGCTGTGCTCTTGTTTCTCTGTCTCCCTGGCCAGATCCTTCTCCTCTGGGTTCAGTGGTGGCCTTTACATTTATAGAAATACCGTCGAATCTATTACTTATCAGATTCTTTCCCATGGTAGGTGATGAGAAAGATACTGTAGTTCCCCGTGCTGTGCAATTTAGTTGTGTATTCATTTTATCTATATTCATAGTAGTGTGTATATCTTCATCCCAAATTCCTCGTTTATCCCAGCCCTTCGTCCCCCTTTAGTAAGCATCGGTTTGTTTTCTGTGTCTGAGTCTGTTTCTGTTTTGTAAAGAAGTTCCTTTGTAGCATTTATTTGTCTTTTTTTAAATTGTTTATTAATTTTCTGTGCTGCACAGCTTGTGAGATCTTAGTTTGCCCCCTGACCAGGCATTGATTTGGGGTCCTGGGCAGTAAGAGGTCAGACCACTAACCACTAGATGGCCAGGGTATTACATTTATTTTTGGACTCCACCTGTAAGTGATGTCATATAATATCACTTAACTTCAGTCGTGTCTGACTCTCTGCGACCCCATGGACTGTAGCCTACCAGGCTCCTCTGTCCATGGGATTCTCCAGGCAGGAATACTGGCATGTATGGCCATGCCTTCCTCCAAGGGGATCTTCCCGACCCAGGGACGCAACCCAGGTCTCTTGCGTCTCCTGCAGGCAGATTCTTTACCCCTGGCGCCACTTGGGAGGCCTTAGTGTGATAATCTTGAGATAATCTCACTGGGGTGACCGTGCTGTCCAGGGGACACTGGGCCACGAGGGTCAGCTTGCTTGTCACACCCTGGGTGGTGGATGGCACGATTCCGATGGCGTCGAGTGGATAGGGCCTGAAATACTGTTCAGAGTCCTCTCACACCGAACGCAGCCCCCCATCCCCACCCCAGAGAATGCTTGCGTGCCTGCTGAGTTGCTTCAATTGTGTCTGATTCTTTGCGACCCCATGGGCTGTAGCCCACTGGGCTCCTCTGTCCATGGGATTTCTCCAGGCAAGAATGCTGGAGTGGGTTGCCATGCCCTCCCCCAGGGCATGTTCCCGACCCAGGGATTGATCCTGCATCTCTTAACGTCCAGTGCATTGGCAGGTGGCTTTACCACGAGCGCCACCTGGGAAGCCCACCGCGTAGAGTGACCTGGTCCCGATGCCAGTGCTGCTGAGGAGGAGAAATCCCACCCCAGGTGCGTCCCAGACAGGCCCACAGCTCCAGGGGTCGCGGTTGACGTGAAGTGAGGCGAAGTCACTCACTCATGTCTGACTCTTTGCGATCCCGTGACCCACCAGGCTCCTCCGTCCATGGGGTTTTGCTGGCAACGATACTGGAGTGGGTTGCCATTTCTTTCTCTCAGAGATCTTCCGACCCAGGGATTGAACCCGGGTCTCGTGCATTGTAGACAGATGCTTTACTGTCTGAGCCACCAGGGAAGTCCGTTGGTTACACAGACCTAACTCTGGGAATGTGACCTCTGCCACCGGCTCAGACATGTGCGATCACCTAGTTCAGAATCTCTCAGAGAGTGGGAGAGCCAACAGGGGTTTCAGGAGAAGTTCACACCTTCAAAAGCTTTTGCTCTTTTCCTCCACTCCGACTTCCCAAACATCCCACCTTTTGCTCGAGCTCTGAACCTGGAAAGCATCCTTACTGCTTCTGCCCCTAACCCTAGCACACGTGATGTGAACAGCAGGGTCGCCGAGCGGCGTTTGCTCTTTCCACACGGCTGGACGTGGAGTTCTCAGTGAGAATGTGCCAAGTTGCATCGAATCGCGCGAGAAATAACCTGTGTTTTTCATTTAGTGTGTTTTAGGGTGCTTAGAGAACAGTGAGAGCTGGCGAGATGCTCTAGCTGGCTTAGATGACCGCTCTTTGAATCTCTTACTTCTGGAGCATTGTGGAGTGTGCAGAGATGAGTGAGATGTGTCTCGTGTTTTGGGGTGATTGGAATGTCTAGTGAGGTGATCATAACTAGTTTGAGATTGAGAGTTTTGAACAGATTTCGTATGAACAGGCTCACTGTATGCACAGAGATAAAAGACTGAATTTCACCGACGGTGGTTGTCCACCATCTGACACTGTTAGTGTTTCCGCTTCCTAAGAACCCCCCTGCTTCAGAAATCTGCGTAAGTCTTTGAACGGTTGAGAATATAGTTGAGATGTTCTTGTTGACTTTTTTTGTTTTTGAATGGCTACAAGGGAGATCTGGTAATTTTTATTGAGTTCACCAGGATCTGTTTTCCAGATTCTATTGTAATATTTACTGCATTAAAAAAATTTCTTAAAAAATACTCGGTGTGATAAAATGCAATTTGTTGTTGCTTAGTCACTAACTCGTGTCCAACTCTTTTGAGACCCCATGGGCTGTAACCCACCAGGCTCTTCTGTCTGTGGGGTTTCCCAAGCAAGAATACTGGAGTGGGTTTCGTTGACTTCTTTTTTGCCTGATTTTGGATGTATTTTTGTTGACAGGTAACTGAAGACAGAAAACAGGCCTAAAATTAAACCCTAGAAGGAAGACGAGATTTGCCTACATTTGTCTCTGAGTAAGTAAAATTGTAAAATGCATTTCTTTCTTATTCTATAATGAAGTATCCTGTCAACTGGTCCATGTTTTTAAAAAAAATTTACTATTACTTATTGGCTGTAGGTACCAGAAACAGTAATTTCTCAATATGTCTTGTAATAGTTGATTTGGTAACCAAAACACGCTGTGTATCCGTCTGTGTTGGCACTTCGTAATAAACTCCTGTTTCACAGTGCGTTTGGAAAGTCAGAAATTTTAGGAAAGAGAGATGGAGATGGTTATTTCTTTCATGGTCTCACATTCCCGTGAACGTTTCAGGCACTTATTTTCCCTCGGATGGCTGATTTATGAGAAACAGAGGTGGTTGTGTTTTTTTTTTTTTTTTTTTGATGCTTGTCTTGTATGTGTTTGGAAACGACAGACCTCCACAGCCTAGTTTGTGGTCCAGACAGAACGTAGCATAAACACCTTGTTGGACAGCATCGTGAGGCCACGTGGCCTGTGCTGGGGGCCCCTGGGGAGGCGTTTTCCTTCCGTCTGAGCCCCACGTGGACTGTTGTGAGAGCACAGAGAACCAAGCAGGGTTCCTAGGACGGGGACCTCTGGGGTCTGGAGCCATCATCTTGACAGCTATATTTCACCCAGCTTGCAGCAAGGCCTGGGTCTCACCCAGATCAAGAACTTCCTTTTCAAGACCCCCCCTTTTATGAAAGTCTTCTGTTTCTGGGGTTGACCGTTCTCTCAATCTCTTAACTTCTGGAGCGTTGTGGAGTGTGCGGAGATTAAGTGAGATGTGTCTCGTGTTTTTGGGGAAGGCGTTACAGGTCCTAGAAAGCCGTGGCCTGGATGGGTGTCCCATGGACGGTGCAGACGTCTCCTGCTGTGGGAATTCCCAGGAAGGATCTACTAACCTGCCTTGCAGCCGCTGAGGAAGGCTGGATCTTCGTCTTGAAGGGGAGACTTGGGCTGGCTTTGGTGGTGCTTGGAATCTCAATGCATAGTGAAGATATGCGTTCTAGATGGCGGACGCTATGGGCAAAGGCGTGGAACGAACAATAAGAGAGATGATTTTTTTTTAAAGGGAAAAGCTGGTAAGCCAGCCTGGTGGAATGCAGGGGGGTGATGGGGGTTTTTGTTGTTCAGTCGCTTAGTTGTGTCCGACCCTTTGCAGTTCCGTGGGCTGCAGCATGCCAGGCTTCCCTAAGGAAAAGGCAAGGACCCTGATGTTAACCCCTGCCTGCACAGTGCCCAAAGGAGTCTGATTCTGATTCTCTTAGCATCAGAGCGGCTATCTCCATTTACCTAGACACGCCTGGGGTCACATACCCATCAGTAACAGATGGGCGTGTGTAATTTGAAACAGTATCATAGGTGACCTTTTCAACCAACCACCCCCAGCCCCCTGGGGTGAAGAAATAACAGTAAATCATGGCAAGATACGTACATAACAACTCGTCTGCCAGTGTTAACGACTTGATTGCGTTGTTATTCACCTAGTGGACAATTCACTCTTTCAGAGTGTACGCTTCGGTGATTTTTAGAATATTCACAGAGCTCCGCAACCATCGCCACAGCTGATTCTAAATCATTTCCTCGCTTCCCAAAGAACCCCATGGACCCATGAGAACTCACTCCTTGTTCAGGCCTCCCCCAGTCCCCAGTCCCCACCCGTCGACGGTCAGCACCTCTGGATTTGTTCATTCTGGATGTTTTGTGTGAATGCAATCACGCAGTGTGTGTGCGCTTTCTGGATGGCTGGTTTTCACTCGGTGGAACATTTTCAAGGTTCAACCGTGTTGTTGCATTGGTTCTGATTACCAGACCCCATTCCATTGGATGAATAGCCCATGTTTGGTGTATCTGTTCATCAGTGAGATGCTGTTACTTTCGACGATTTCTATTTTGAAATAACATCAGACTCACAAGACGTGGCAAAAATAGCTTGTGTGTGGGTGCTCAGGTGCTTCAGTTGTGTCCCACTCGTTGTGACTCCATGAAATGTATAGCGCGCCAGGCTCCTCTGTCCATGGGATTCTCCCTGGAGGGAATTGCCCACACCCTCCTCCAGGGGATCTTCCTGACCCAGGGACCGAAACCATAGTCTCTTACATCTCCTGCACTAGCGCCATCCGGGAAACAAAAACAATAGCAAATTGAGGTCTAGAGTACCCTCCCCTGCCTTCCCTGGTCTTTCGAGAAGATACTGTGTTATCAAAAGTAGGAAACTGACATCTGCAGTTTTGCACTGATGCAGCCCTGGTCTGCATTTTAGCAGACCAGGTGTGTGTGTGCGTGCGTGCATGTGGACAGTGTGTGAGCTGTAATCATATGTGGAGCTTTAAGTAACCCCCACCATAATCCAACACAGAAACCGTTCCATTCACACAGGAAAACCCCTGCATGCCCACACTGCATGGCCACCCTCTGTGGCTCCTGGCAGCCACTGACTTCTCTGGCTCTGTAATTTTGTCCTTTCAAGAATGATTTCTCTGCCATTAGGGTGGTATGATCTGCATGTCTGAGCATGTGGATATTTCTCCCTGCAGTCTGTGTTCCAGCTTGTGCTTCATCCAGCGCGGCATTTCGTGTGATGTCATTGTTCAGTGGCTCGGTCATGTCCAACTCTTCGAGATCCCATGGACTCCAGGCCTCCCTGTCCTTCACCATCTCCCAGAGCTTGCTCAAACTCATGTCCATCAAGTCGGTGATGCCATCCAACCATCTCGTCTTCTCTCGTCCCCTTCTCCTCTTGCTTTCAATCTTTCCCAGCATCAGGGTCTTTTCTAAGGAGTCAGTTCTTCGCATCAGGTGGCCAAAGTGTTGGAGGTTCATCTTCAGCGTTAGTCTTTCCAGTGCATATTCAGGACTGATCTCCTTCAGGATGAACTGGTTGCATCTCCTTGCAGTCCAAGGGACTCTCAAGAGCCTTCTCCAACACCACAGTTCGAAAGCATTAGTTCTTCAGCGGTCAACTTTCTTTGTAGTTCAATTTTCACATCCATACACGACTACTAGAAAAACCATAGCCTTGACTAGATGGACCTTTGCTGGCAAAATAATGTCTCTGCTTTTTAATATGCTGTCTAGGTTGGTCACAACTTCGGCTGTACTCTGCATATAAGTTAAATAAGCAGGATGACAATAAACAGCCTTGATGTACTCCTTTCCCAGTTTGGAACTGGTCCGTTGGGGTGAGGTGAGCCTAGTATAAGGGGATGGGTGGCCCGTTCTCACCAACTCTTTTCTGTTCATAAAGTCCTAAAAGAGCTCAAAGGACTGCATTTAGAATTCGCCATGATGCTGAGACAGGTGATTACCTGGAGCCTGGAGACATTCCCGGTAGAATTGTTGATGGTTAGAACCACACACTGTAGCAGGGGCGAAACAGCGTGTTCTGTGAATCTCAGCTGGACAGTCTGCCGTGTTACAGACCCACCCGGGTGCAGGGGTTTTTCGTACTAAGGTATTGCAGGCAGTGGCACGGGTTGGGACGTGGGTGTTGTTCGGCAGGCTTGGGGTGCCATGGGCTAGACGTAGGCTGTTGCTCATTTGTCTTATCAGAAGCCATACAGCATCCATGTGTCCTGGCAACCATAACTAGTTGATTTGAAGACGTGAATTCCGCATGGATAATGGTGTAGTGCAGTTTCATTTTCTGAGGTCTCCCACTGATGAAAAGTTTGTGATGAGGTGCTGTTTGACAGTGTGATTCAGCCCTTGCTTCCAATCTTCGCTTGAGCTTTATTCAGTGTTCTTTTCATCCAAACAACCTTTGCCTTCTTAAATCCCCGGAACACAGAGGTAGGGCCCCACAGACATGCCTCCCTCCAGCTTTTCAGGGAAAAACCCACTTTCTCTTGAGAAACCACTTCTTTGCTCTCGAACCCACAAAAACTCGTGCTGTTGGCAGGGGCATGCCCTCAACTGATGGATCGGGAGTCTAGTGAGTCTCTTCTTCATGGAACTTGATACAAAAGGACATTGTGCTGTGCTAATTCAGTCGTGTCCAGCTCTGTGTGACCCCGTGGACTGTAGCCCATGGGCGCCTCTGTCCATGGGGATTCTCCAGGCAAGCATACTGGAGCAGGTCTATTGCCATTCCCTTCTCCAGGGGGATCTTCCCAACCCAGGGATCGAACCCGTGTTCCTTACGTCTCCTGCATTGGCAGGCTGGTTCTTTACTGCTTAGCACCACCTGGGAAGGTATAAATGGACATTGAGTTCCAATTAATTAAAATTCAAGAATAAGCTCTTGAAAATGGCTGTAGCTTCTGGTTGTAAAATGGCCTGAAGGTGATGGCAGGTTTCTTTCATTTCCGACATCTGTTACTATTTCTGACTCTTACACCAAATCAATTCAGTTCACTTCAGTCGCTCAGTCGTGCCAGACTCTTCGTGACCCCATGAATCGCAGCATGCCAGGCCTCCCTGTCCATCACCGTCTCCTGGAGTTCACTCAGACTCACGTCAATCGAGTCCGTGATGCCATCCAGCCATCTCATCCTCTGTCTTTCCCTTCTCCTCCTGCCCCCAATCCCTTCCAGCATCAGAGTCTTTTCCGGTGAGTCAACTCTTTGCATGAGGTGGCCAAAGTACTGGAGTTTCAGCTTCAGCATCATTCCTTCCAAAGAAATCCCAGGGCTGATCTCCTTCAGAATGGACTGGTTGGCTCTCCTTGCAGTCCAAGGGACTCTCAAGAGTCTTCTCCAACACCACAGTTCAAAGGCATCAGTTCTTCGGCGCTCAGCCTTCTTCACAGTCCAACCCTCACATCCATACATGACCACAGGATCAGAGAGTGTTATTTTTCTTAGTGTTACCTTTTGGTAACATGGGCGGTTCCTGAAGATCTCTTTCTTGAGGACAGGGGTTCTCCACTGGGGGCAGTCTTTTAAACCGGCCCCCGCAACCCTGCCGGGACACTTGGCAAAGTCTAGAGACATGTTTGGTTGTCATATATGATTGATTTGATGGGAAGGAGTGATCCTGGCATCTGAGGATGCTGGCAAACACCTCACCATGGACAGGACAGCCTCTCCCACCTTCTCACACACCAAAGAATTATCTTACCCCAAATGGGCTTCCCTGTTAGCTCAGTTGGTAAAGAATCCACCTGCAATGCAGGAGACCCCGGTTCGATTCCTGGATCAGGAAGTTCCCCTGGAGAAGGGAGAGGCTACCCACTCCAGTATTCTTGGGCTTCCCTGGTGGCTCAGCTGCTAAAGAATCTGCCTGCAATGCTGGAGACCTGCGTTTGGTCTCTGGGTTGGGAAGATCCCCTGGAGAAGGGAAAGGCTACCCACTCCAGGATTCTGGCCTGGAGAATCCCACGGACTGTACAGTCCATGGGGTCGCAAAGAGTCAGACATGACTGAGCAGCTTTCACTTCCACTTTCAAATGTCGGTAGTATGAGCTTGGCTGGTTTAGGATTTGCCCCGAAACTTGGCATATATTGACTGTTGCCCTTCATCTTGTTTCACAGTAGGTTCGCAAGTCTTGGCATTGGCTCTGAAGCTCTGTGGTAAGGAGTAGTACACTTTGCATCCTCCTGTGATGACTCTGGGGCTTCCCAGGTGGCTCAGTGATAAAGAATCTGCCTGCCAAGCAGGAGATGTGGGATTGATTCCTGAGTCAGGAAGATCCCCTAGAGAAGAGCATGGCAACCCACTCCAGTATTCTTGCCTGGAGAATCCCATGGACAAGAGAGGAGCCGGGTGGGATATGGTTCATGGGCTCACAGAGTTGGACTCGACTGAGCATGCTGGCACGCACACATGCATGATGACTCCAATATTCAACATGACTGCTGCTGCTGCTGCTAAGTCGCTTCAATCGTGTCCGACTCCTAGCAACCCCATGGACTGCAGCCTACCAGGCTTCTCCACCCATGGGATTTTCCAGGCAAGAGTACTGGAGTGGGGTGCCATTGCCTTCTCTGACTCAACATGACTATACTTTTACAAATGAATATACTTGGGTTTCTGTTCCTAAATTTTGTTTTTTGTCACAGGAAGAAGTACATTTTTGACAGTGTGATCATATGGATAAATTCATAAGCCTCAGTTGGATTCACTGTGATTTATAGTCTATTAAAAAGTTTGCGTAATTTTCTTAATTCTAAATCTTATTACTTGGAATACTTGTGGGGAGTTCCCTGGTGGTCCAGGTGGTTAGGACTTGGTCCTGTCACTTCCAAGGACACAGGTTTGACCCCTGCTTGGGAAATAGATACCACAACATGTGCCGTGAGGCCACCAGGGGAAAAAAAAATTGCGAAATCCTGCACGTTCGTACTTTTATGAGACAGCCCTGTGCACAATTAGCAAATTTTTAACGGAATCCTAAGATGAAGTTACAGTCCAGAAAGGTATGTCTGAAAGGTCACGCCTTCACTTAATGCCTATTTAAGTCGGATTTACAAAGCATTATGTTTTACAGTGATAAAATATGCGTAACATATAATATACCATGCTAACCATTTTTCCCCAGTGGCTTACAGTTTGATTTCCTGTTTTAACCATTTTTAGATGCATAGTTCTCTACCATCAGGCTTCCCTTGTGGCTCAGCTGGTAAAGCATCCGCCTGCAGTGAGGGAGACCTGGGTTCGATCCCTGGGTTGGGAAGATCCCCTGAAGAAGGGAAAGGCTACGCACTCCAGCGTTCTGACCTGGAGAATTCCATGGACTGTATAGTCCATGGGGTCACAAAGAGTCAGGCACGACTGAGCGACTTTCACTGTCATTAAGTACGTTCCCCTTGTTACACAGCCATCACCACTATCCACGTGTAGAACTTTTTCCATCTTTCCAAGCTACCATTACATATGCATTTCAGGAACTCTCTGTTCCCCTCCCCTAGCCCCTGGCACCCACGGTTCCACTTTATATCAGTATCTCTGCAGTTGAGACTTCTAAGCACCGCACATAAATGGAATCACGTGAGATTTGCCCTTTTGAGCCTGTTTTAGTTGACCCAGTGAAATGTCTTTGCAGTTTAATGATGGGGTAGCTTGTGTGTTCCTTCTTTTGGCTAAACAATGTTCCATCGTGTGTGTGTGTGTGTCTGTGTGTGTGTGTGTGTGTCTGTGTGTGTGTCTGTGTGTGTGTGTGTGTTGGTTTGTTTAGCCCGTGGATGGATACTTGAGTGATCTGCGAAGAAATCTTCTAAAGCTAGGTCCCGTGACTTCCCTGCTGGTCCTGTGGCGAAGACTCCACGCTCCCCAAGGCAGGGGTACGATCCCCAATCGGGGAACTATACTGCATGCTGCAAGGAAGGCCCCACACAGGCCATGAAATAATACATCAGTTTTGACAAAAGAAATTAAGTGTGTGTGTGGGGGGGTCCCTTTATATCTGGCCTGCGGCCACTCTTTAGACCTAGAAAGCGATTCCAGGAGGCGAGTGGAGTCCATGGTATGGTACTCACGCGGGAACACTGCAGAACCTTCTTTACTACTCTTCCTCAAGTGCCTTACGCAGCCTTCTGCTGATTTAGGACCTGTCTTCTGAGATGAGCTTCTATTCGTTCATCCCCCCTTACTCGTTCCAGTTGGCCTCCACGGGAGAGAGCCGGAGAAGAAACGTCTGCATGCGTAGCAGGCGTGTTCAGAACCGGGCCCTGTGCCGGCCGACGTCTCCTGTGCTGTTTTCCAGTGAGATGGCTTCCTCCTGAGCTGTCTTTAAAAATATGCATAGTTGTACTTACTCATTTATTGTTTAACTCTGCTGGGTCTTCCATGGGGCTTCCCTGGTGGCTCAGCTGGTAAGGAATCCTCCTGCACACTGTTTACAATCACCAGGACACGGAAGCAACCTAGATGTCCAGCGGCGGACGAATGGATAAGAAAGCCGTGGTACATATACACAAGGGAATATTAGCCATTAAAAAGAATAGTTCTGAGGAGGTGGATGAAACTGGAGCCTATTATACAGAGCAAAGTAAGTCAGAAAGAAAAACACCAACACTGTACACTAACACTTATATATGGAAATTAGAAAGACAGTAACGATGACCCTGTACGTGAGACAGCAGAAGAGACAGAGATGTAAAGAACAGACTGTTGGACTCTGTGGGAGAAGGCGAGGGTGGGATGATCTGAGAGAATAGCATGGAAACATGTATGTTAATTATCATATGTGAAACAGATCGCCAGTCCAGGTTCGTTGCATGAGACAGGGTGCTCAGGGCTGGCGCAGTGGGATGAGCCTGAGGGATGGGGTGGGGAAGGGGGTGCGGGGAGGGTCAGGATGCGGAACACATGTACACCCGTGGCGGATTCATCTCAATGTATGGCAAAAGCCACCACAGTATTGTAAAGTAAGTAGCCTCCGATTAAGATAAAGAAAAAAGAAATAGAAAAAGGTGATAATACCAAAACACAAAAAAGGAATCCGCCTGCAGTGTGGGGGCCCTGGGTTCGATCTTGGGTTGGGAAGGTCCTCGTGGGGGCAGGGCGGCTCACTCCAGTGCCGCTGCTGTCTGGGCGTGCTTTCGAGCTGCAGAGGTCGGGGCCTCCTCTCTGTAAAGCTGCAGTGCACGGGCCTGTCACTGCGGTGGCTTCCGTTGGTGCGAGCTCAGTCAGTCCCTAGAGTGTTGGGTCTTCAGTAGTTTTGGAGCACTGGCTCTCAGCGGCACGGGCTTCAGAAGTTGGGGCGCACAGTCTTAGATGGTCCGCGGCGTGTGGGGTCTTCCCAGGGCCAGGGGTCAAACCCATGTCTCCGGCATTGGCAGGCGGATTCTTCACCATTGAGCCACCAGGGAAACCACCTCCTTGGCAGTTGACCACAGCCCCAAAGAGGGATGAGTGAATGTCCCCCATCTGCCTGCCCCCTGACTCTGCCTTCCTGTTAACCACCTCCTTTGTCTTCTCTGCGAAACTGTCAGCTCTGGCGCTGTGTGTATACACTTTTGAGACACTTTGCAATCAATGTGATGAAGTGTTTATGTGAAAGGGTTCTTGACGATTCCTAAATGGGTCTATAACTCAAGCATCATCTACCAAAAAAAAAAAAAAAAAAATCAGTGCTCTCTATTGGGATCTGATTTTGTCCTGACACGGTTATTGCAATACTAAAATCCTCAAGCAGTTGCTATTTGCTGACGGGGTACACAGCAATGTCCTTCAGCTCGGATGAGGTTAGAACTTCACACAGAGCGGTTGCAATGAATTTCTTTTGACACTTGGTTGCCGAGTAGGAACCCAGAATGGATGTTGAGGTTGTCTGCTCGTCTGTCACAGGTAAGGAGGGCATTTGAGTGTTGCATGCCAGGATTGGAGCAGGATACGGGTTTGCCAGGGGTGCCACACAGATATTTGATCTGAGTTTTGGTTTGGGGTGGAAATTGTAGGGTACAGACTTGGAGTCTTGACAGAAGTGCACTGGAATAGTTGAAAATCTGTTAAACAATTTATATTCTTTCTGGCAAGTTACCTTGCTCAGTGAGGTGCTCTGGTAGGATCTTTGGGTCTTTTAAAATACACAGCTATCTTTTACTTTTATTTTTTTCAAAGTAAATAAGGCCCTGCGGTCGACTTTTTATTTTTGTAAACCTGAAGTAAAGCTTCATCGGTAAGGCAGGTAAGGCAGATCCTCACTGCTGTGGAATTTTCTGGTTTACGTGACTGATTAATTTGAAGCATGATTCACAGTTTAACATAGTTTCTGTGTTAAATTAATGACATTATTGGGTTCGCATTTTGTCTTTATTTTAGTGTTGCTGATTAATTTTAAGTGTGATTCACATTTTGGCCTACACTTTCTTTGTTAAATTAATTCCGTTATTGGGTACTTTATTCTTTGGTTTACAGACCTTCTAATTGGAGGCATTGCATTTCAGAGTGATAAAGGGCTGGGTATTTCCTGACCTTTAAAATTTTTTCCATCCACTTTAAAGACATTTTTCTGTGTGGCCACATAGTATCTGGTTTACAAAATATCAGTTCAGTTCAGTCGCTCAGTCATGTCTGACTCTCTGTGACCCCATGGACTGTAGCACGCCAGGCCTCCCTGTCCATCACCAACTCCCAGAGCTTGCTCAAACTTGCGTCCATCGAGTTGGTGATGCCATCCAACCATCTCATTCTCTGTTGTTCCCTTCTCCTGCCTTCAATCTTTCCCAGCATCAGGGTCTTTTCCATTGAGTCAGTTCTTTGCATCAGGTGGCCAAAGTATTGGAGTTTCAGCTTCAGCATCTGTCTTTCCAATGAATATTCAGGACTGATTTCCTTTAAGATTGACTGGTTGGATCTTCTTGCAGTCCACGGGACTCTCAAGAGTCTTCTCCAACACCACAGTTCAAGAGCATCAATTCTTTGGTGCTCAGCTTTATGGTCCAACTGTGACATCCATACATGACTGTTGGAAAAACCATAGTTTAGACTAGATGGACCTTTGTCAGCAAGGTAATAACTCTGCTTTTCAATACGCTGTCTAGGATGGTCATAGCTTTTTTTTCAAGGAGCAAGCGTCTTTTCAATTTCATGGCTGCAGTCACCATCTGCAGTGATTTTGGAGCCCAAGAAAATAAAGTCGGCCACTGTTTCCATTGCTTCCCCATCTATTTGCCATGAAGCGGTAGGACTGGACGCTATGATCTTTGTTTTTTGAATGTTGAGTTTTAAGCCAAAATATACATTCCTCTAAAACACAGAAGTTAAGCTGCAGATATGTTTTCAACCGAGTCTTTTCACAGTGTTTACTTACATTGAATACTGCCACTTTGCGTTCTGGAGCTGTTTGTCTTTGCCTAGCCTAGGATATAGGTAGAATATTAATTTCGTGTGAAACTCAAGATAAGCCGGGAGCAGATGGATTTGTGGCTCTCGAAACCTGTGAACTCTGCCGCGACGGAGAGTTCTTGAATACAAATCAAGGAATTCTGGACTGTGGCTAGCTGGGGCTGGCGTGACCTGATTTGCCACAAAATACATCATCCTGCCGGAGATTCATTTCCTGCGATGTGCTTCCTCGGCTTTGGTCCCGACTCTCTGATGCTGCTGCGCTGGACTCCCTTTGAGAGAATGAGATAGCTCCTTCACGTAGGAGCCCCGGGCGTGGGGATCAGGCTTGCTCCATAACCCCTGGGGGGCATTCCGGGTCCCAGGGGCTGCAGCGTGGGGATCAGGCTTGCTCCATAACCCCTGGGGGGCATTCCGGGTCCCAGGGGCTGCAGGAAGTTGTCAGGTGTGTTCACTCACTGGAGGTTGAGGAGTGTCTGCACCCCAGGCTCTTTATAGCCACGTAGGGTGCAGAAGGGACTTCCCAGGTGGGTCAGTGGTAGAGAAACCGCCTGCCAATACAGGAGATGGGGGTTCGATCCCTGGGTCAGGAAGATTCCCCTGGAGGAGGAAATGGCAGCCCACCCCAGGATTCTTGCCTGGAGAGGCCCACAGATGGAGGAGCCTGGCGGCGCTACAGTCCAGGGGATCGCGAAAGAGTGGAACACGAATGAGCAGCAAGAACAGGTTACTCGCGTAGCTGTACAGTTATTGCCACAATTTAATTTTAGAGTATTTTCAGTACCCCCCCCCCCAAAGAAACTCCACCCCCCAGAGCCGCCACTCCCTACTTTTTTCTTGCTCTCCTCAGCACCCCCTGCAGCTGAAGACCTGTTGAGTATGTCTGTGGATTTGTCTGCATTGGGCGTTTCCCGTAAATCATATGTTATGTGGCCTCTCGTGACTTGGTTTCTCTCGCTTCTCACAGTGTTTTCAAGATTCACATGTGTCGTAGGCTGTGTCCGTGGCTTCTTTCCTTCTTATAGCCAGATACTACTATTTCCTGGTTCAGTTCAGTCGCTCGGTCGTGTCTGACTCTTTGTGACCCCATGCACCACAGCACGCCACGCCTCCCTGTCCATCACCAACTCCCAGAGCTTCCTCAAACTCATACCCACTGAGTCGGTGGTGCCATCCAACCATCCCATCCTCTGTCGTCCCCTTCTCCTCCTGCCCTCAATCTTTCCCAGCATCAGGGTCTTTTCCGATGAGTCAGCTCTTCGCATCAGGTGGCCAAAGGATTGGATCTTCAGCTTCAACATCAGTCCTTCCAGCGAACATGATAGGGACAGACTGTGTCTTCTCCATCCACGCATCAGCTCATGGACACGGGTTGTTTCCGCTGTTTGACGGTGTCAGTCACGCTGCTGTGAACCTTCCAGTCCTGGATACGATGTGGATGTGTGCTAAGTGAGATTGTTATGGCCCAGTGAACCGCTGGCTGCCAAATTGATAAAGGGGTGGTCTTTAAAATGTGCACACACACACACACAAAATGTGTGGAAGTGCATTCAAAAAAATTATATATATATATAATCTTATATACATATGGTTTATGTTTATATCGTTGCAGAGATCAGGGGCTGCTTCAGTTCTGATGTTCAGGCTTCTTATTTCGGGGGGCTTCTGTTGTTTCGGAGGATGGGCTCCAGGCATGTGCACTTCAGTAGCAGTTGCGGCCACGTGGGCTCAGTTGCTCTGTGAGGGGTGGGTTCTTGCTGGACCAGGGATCAAACCCAGGTTCCCAGTCCTGGCCTGGTCCTTCCATACAGTAGAGATGGCTGCAGCCCCGTCTTCCAGAGGAAGACAAGGTGCTTGTTTGCCAGATCAAGCCAGGCGTCCACCCTCCGTGTGGCTTCTCCAGAAGGTGCCAGACTTAGGAGGGTGAAGTTTGTTGGATCAGCCTCTGAGCGTTTCCTGGTTGAGTGAGAGAAGCCAGCAACGGCTCCACGCTGTTCACCGCTTTCTCTCAATTTGAATTATGGGAAACCCAAACCCCGTCCACCAGCTTTTAGGGAGATGGTCAGGGGACCTGGCTGTGTCCTCCTCACTTCCTGTTTGTTTACTTACGGTCCAAGATCGTCAGCCTCTGGAAAGGGCCTTTTTTGCCAACCAGCCTTGACAAAGGTTGTTTAGTTTCTAAGTCGTGTCCAGCTCTTTTGCAGCGCCGTGGGCTGCAGCCCGCCAGGCTCCTCTCTTTCCGCGGGGATTCTTCAGGCAAGAATCCTGGAGTGGGTTGCCATGCCCGCCTCCTCGGGGAATCTTCCCGACCCGGGGACTGAACCCGCGTCTTCTGCCTTGGCAGGCTGTTTCTTTACCACTGAACCACCTGGGAAGAAGCCCCGGGGTATTGGCAGTATCGGGGCCCCAGATCCTCTGGATAAAACTGCGGAGGAAAGTCCACTGCTTGCTAAGGCTGTGAGGAGATGCTTAAGACTCTTTGCTGAGTACAGTGAACCTTCCCCACCCGCCCGCCACCCACATACCCCCAGTGGAGGTGGTAACCCGCCCCCCTGGCTTCCCTGCACCCTCGTCTCCAAAGGAAAATGCTTCAGTGGGAGGTGGGTCTGGAGCTGACCACGATGGGGTGTCACAAGTAATGCCCCACACCTGTGAGCGTCGAAGCCCAGCAGTGTGTCACGCCCAGCTGCAGGATAGAACAGAAGGGAGCCCTGGAAATGCTGGGCTGAAAAGGACTCTTGGTGGTGTCAAACAAGCGATGTCCTGTGTCCTCCGTGGTTCCCCCGCGGCAGGATACGCGGGCGTGTTTGGCACTGAGACCGACCTGGCAAGCAAGACGGCCTTGGTGGGGGAGGTGGCGGGAAACTGAATCGGCCGTTTCTTTGAAGGATACTGCAAATTGTTGCAGCCTCTGGCGTCCCAAGGAAGCTTGGGACAGCTTGCCAGACAGATAGCAGGGATAATAAATAACAGAAAGAAGAAAAAAAGAAAAGAAACTATGATGCTTTCTTTTTCGTGAAAGTCATTTTTATCCTATTTGCAAAAAAAACATAGATTTCGGTGGGGGGCAGCTGTGTTAGCAATGTACCGAAGACGGTTATCCTAGGAGTTAGATTGAAATCATTCACAGAAATAAGCTCTCTGGCAAACTGAAAACCCCAGGTGGGGGCGTGGATTTTGCATCTTTATTTAATGTAAAAATTCCTCGAAGCAAAGACAGGCAGGCATTATGTTGTGGTTCCAAGTAGTTTATTGGTTTTTTAAATTTAATTTTCCCTTAAATATTTGTGAATGTGTGAATTACTCTGTGTGCCAACTGTGGAAAATAAAGCCACAGAGAGATGGAAGGAGGGAGGTGTCAGATAAATTCCCTTTCAGCAGAGAATTGAAGAGTACTGTTATAACAGAATCTGTCTGCACAACAACGTGATGCAAGAAAGCTGTAACAGATTAGAAACTTGCAAATGTGTGTCCACCATCGGGGCCTTGGGAAGCCCTCCCAGGCATCGTTGTAAGCTCCTGTCTGAAATTTTTGCTGTCATGGGGCTTTAGGACCCCTGCCTTTGGGGTGGCGAAGAAGGCACAACTTTATTTTTAGCCTCTTGTAGGGAATGCCCTTGACCTGTCTTGTGTCAATGCTTACTGATAGAATTGGAAATTGGAGCCAGAATAATTAGATTGACTTGCCACATTTCACGTGTGAGCTGAGAAAGGAGTCGAACACACACCCTGTTTGCCCTTGCAGGGACTGAGGGAGGAAATGACTGGGAGATGATCCAGCTGGTTTTTGCTTTCTTTTATTTGCATGGAGTTGCAGCTGGGGATTCCAGATCCCCATACAGCCACACCCGGGGTGGGTGGGGGGGAGTTCTTTGTTTTCCTGAGCCCCAAGGGAGACAGAGACACATACTGACATGAAGAGAAGCCAGAAGCAAGCATCGTGGGGCTGCGAGCTGGTTTAAACCCTGCCCCGTCTCTGCACGTCAGCTCTGTGATTCTTCTTTCCCTGGAAGACACCAAGAGATGGAGCGCACAGCCACTCTGCACGCTGGGTGTGAGCTCTCTTCAGCCACTGAGAGTGGCAAAAAGTCGAGCAAGGGAACAGGGGAAGGTGGAGATGAGAAGGAGAACCTTATTCATGGGTTCGTGAAAGTAAAGGGAGCCACGCTGGTACCAGCTTTTTTTTTTTTTTTTTTTTTTTTTCATTTTTTGACTGCACCGCCAGGGAATTCCTTGGTACCAGTGTTGATACAGGATGAGATGGTTGGATGGCAGCACCGACTCGATAGACAGCAGTTTGAGCAAGCCGTGAGAGTTGGATGGACAGGGAGGCCTGGCGTGCCACAGTCAGTGGGGTGGCAGAGAGTCGGACACAACTGAGCGGCTGAACCGCAAAAGGCTGAGCCGCGCTTTGCTGATGTTCCTATGGTAACCTGATTCCCAATTTGGTAGTCTTAGCAAGGGTCATGTGTCTGACATGTTGATTCCTTTACTTAGTTCTGTTCGAGTGCTATGAGCCTAGCGCCTGGGAACAGGAATTCGTGTGTGTGTGTGTGTGTGTGTGTGTGCGCGCGCGTGTCCTAAGCCGCTCAGTCGTGTCTGACTCTTTGTGACATCCTGGACTGTAGCTGACCAGTCTCCTCTGTCCGTGGGATTCTCCAGGCAAGAATCCAAATAAATAAATATTGAGTGTATATTTAGTTACAAACATGTGATAGATGGAGTTTGCTCAGACTTGGTCATATCTGGGATAGGTGTGAAGGGGAGGGAAACAGTCTTAAGGAGTTCGCTTGTTATCAAGTGGTTGGTCTAATATCAAGCACTATATATTTATATTTATGAATGCATTTATTTATAAACATAATGTAAATATATTATTATATATTATATTTATGTTATAGTTACTATTTATTATAATATATACTATTAATATCTATTAATACATACAATAATATAATCTATACTATATAATTTAATTAATATATTATGATAGAAATATAATTAATATATTTATATTATATAAGTACAGAACATATATTAATATATAATATGTACAACTTATATACTATATTAATTATAATTGTATATATGTTAACATGTATTATAATATATACTAATGATACATTAATATATTAATAATACATAATATAATTGATATATTAACAATATAAATACAGTGTAAATGTTTCTTTATTTGGCTGCACCACATCTCAGCTGCAACACCCAGGATCTTTAGTTATGGCACGCGGGACCTCTTAGCTGTAGCATGTAGGATCCATCTCCCCAACCCAGGATCGAACGCACCTGCCTCCGTGCCTGTCCACTGGGGCCACAGAGCCCCAGCCACAGGACCCCGCCCCACCTAGGAAGTCCCGAGAATTCTTAATTTTTATCCAGTGCACCTAGGTCCTTTGTGCTTGTGATACTAAATATGTGAATTAAGCATTACAGGGAGATGAGGTTTATGAATCGAAGGTATTTGCAAAAAAGTCAAGTGGATGACGGCTGCCCCTGTGTGATGGCCGTTCTAATGACTGGGATTCCCATGGCTTTGCTGCTGTTTCTGTGTGAAAGAAGGTAGTGAGTAAGATGGGATATTGAAGTGGATAGCATCGGTTAGGAGGAGGGCATGGCAACCCACTGCAGTATTCTTGCCTGGAGAATCCCCATGGACAGAGGAGCCTGGCGGGATACGGTCCATGGCGGGTCGCAAAGAGTCAGACACGAATGACCAACTGATCACGCAGCGCAGCATCGGTCGTGGATGGTGGGACAGAACATTGCGACTATAGTTTAGGCGCTATATGTCTGCTGACATCTGACACATATACTCTTAGCTTTTTAACATAAGCTTGGAGAGTTGCGGGGGGAGGGTGAATCCCCCAACCCAAGTCATGATGAGGTTTGGGGGGCTTTTGGGGGAAAATAGTCATGGTAAAGGGTGGTTGAGGGCAGGAACCACCTGGCAGGGAAGACCCAGTATGGATCCCGGAGATGGAGCCACCATTTCTTGGGCTCTGCCATCCCAGCTAGTGAGGGCTCCTGTTCACTCCATGTGCCCTTCAGCAAAATCTCTGAGGTTTAAGCCTCACTTATGGTGCCCTGCGGAAGAATGATATCTTTGCCTTCGTGTGCACATTAAACGCTGGTGTCCACGGAAAGCACTTAGCACAGTGTTGGGCCCTTCAGCAGCCATTCGGCCACTGAGATGTTACGTATCCTCATCATTTTGCAGCAGAAGAGATGCCGGGGTTGCCCAGCCTCCTGTTGGTCTGTCTTCTCTCAGATGCCACGTTTCATGTCCCAGCTCACTGCTCTCCCATGTCCCAGCTGATTTAAGTTCCTTTTTGTTCCTCTTTTGTCGCTTCCCGGGTGGCTCAGCTGCTAAAGAATTCACCTGTAGTGCGGGCGACCTGGGTTCGAACCCTGGGTTGGGAAGGTGCCCCCTGGAGAAGAGAAAAAGGCTATATACTCCAGTATTCTGACCTGGAGATTTCCATGGACCGTACAGTCCATGGGGTCGCAAAAAGTAGGAGACAACTGAGCGCCTTTCACCCTCACTGTTCAGTTGCTCAGTCATGTGCTGGGGGTGGGGGGTGTTTCCAGTTTAACAATGTCCTTGGCTCAGTTCTGTCCTCTTCCCTCTGTCTTTATCTTGCCTTCTCAAGAAGTTGTTAAGAGTTTTTCATTGCAGATAAGAGAGGTTGACTAATCTGTTTCTGTGTATCCCATCTCGTACCTTTTACAACCCATGTTTGCTGTTTTCTCTTCTGCATAAGAACAGCCATGAAAAAACAAAAATCGCTTTCAGCGTGATTTATCACCACCATTTGTAACTGGTTTCTAAATAGGGTGTGTTTTTTTTTTTCTAATGGTTCTCGGATCATTGCGATGCAATCTACATAAGTACTCTCCACTTGAAGGGGAAAATCAGTGTGTGAGTCTGGAGTGAGGGTAGAGGGGCCTTGGGGGGTGCTTCTGAGCGTCTGGGGCTTTCACAGATCCTGGTGTTTACCTATCACTGGAAAGTTAGGATGTGAAGGTGGTGAAGAATGGCACTGCAGTTCTCCTGTGTTTGGTATGGTAGAGAACTCCGGCCGATTTTCACGCCTGATACGGCAACCGAACAGGAGACGTGATGGCTGGTGAAAGCTCAGCTACCAACCTCCTGAGAACAATGTGTTCTTCCTGTGTGCATGCCTCCCTGGGTCCTACTTAGCTACCGGAAACCCAGCCTGCTCTGGGGAGCCTGTGGGTGTCTCCTGGGGGTGGACAGCTTAGCCTGGCTCCCTGCACACCCCAACCCCCCAGTGTGTGGAGGCCCCCCGTCAAACCCCACGTCTGCTCATTCAGATCCTGCCTGCCTGTCCAGGGTCTGGGGTGCCGGAGGGAGGGCTGGTAGGTGCCAGCGCTCACCTGTTTGGAGTGTCATCCGGGTTGGAGAACCCCCAGCGAAGGCCATTTAGAATCTGGGGGTCTCTTCCAGCCCCCAGTGTCCGCCACTTGCACACACTGCCCAAATCAAGCCTGGAGAGGTGTGCGGACCGCTGGAGGGGTGGGGTTGATCTGAGGGGGTAGCTTTGCTCTTCCCCCAGCTAGAGGGGTCCCTGACCTTCTCCCCTCACCCTCCCCAGCAGCCTTTGGCCGGGATGCCTGCCAGCATTCACTCCCCAGCCCACACCCAGCTCCGCACCGTCCCCCCACCTTTTCTTAAGCCCACCATCGACCCTAAGCCAGCCTTTACCTCCCCGCCCCACCCCCGCCATCGCCTCCCCTCTCTCCCTGACTTAACACCCCCGCCTGATACTGCCCGAGCTCCCCACTATGGACTACCCCGCCCACCTGAGACCCCAGAGAGGTGCCAACAGGAATTGCTTAGGAAAAGCGAAGTCACTCAGTTGTGTCCGACTTTCTGCGACCCCATGGACTGTAGCCCGCCAGGCTCCTCCGTCCATGGGATTCTCCAGGCCAGAATACTGGGGTGGGTTGCCCCTCCCTTCTCCAAGGGATCTTCCCAACCAAAGGATCTAACCGGGGTCTCCTGCATTGTAGACAGATGCTTTACCGTCTGAACCACCAGGGAAGATTTTCTTGGGAAGGACCAGCATTTATAGAGCAGGGTGAACTTGTTTGAGATTCGTTTGAAAGCACCTCCAAGAATTTTTTATATCCGTGTGTATGTTGCTGTAATAACCTCCCCGCTTTTAGGTATCTGTGTTCTAAAAGGGGCCTTCTCTGGGAGCTCAGCTGGTAAAGAATCTGCCTGTAGTGTGTGGGGGAGACCTGGGTTCCATCCGTGGGTTGGGAAGACTCCCCTGGAGAAAGAAAAGGCTACCCACTCCAGTATTCTGGCCTGGAGAATCCCGTGGACTGTACAAGTCCATGGGGTCGCAAAGAGCCGGACGCGACTGAGCGACTTTCACTTGACTTCACTTCATTCTAAGAGGAACACAGTTGTGTCCCAGTATGTGTTAGTTGTCAGGGATTCCTAGGCCGTCATTTGATAGCCCTGGGTATTAATTGTACTGGGTCGTGGGGAAGATTTCTCAATGACGGCATTCCGTATTAATGCAGCCCTCCCTGCCCGCACCCCCTACCGCCGCTTTCTGCTTTACTCTCTTTCTGGGGTTTCTTCTAGGAATTTGTCCTTAGCCTTCTTTAGTGGTGGACTCCCGGGTGGCTCAGCAGTAGAGAGCCTGCCTGCCAATGCGGGAGCCCCAGGAGATGCGAGTTCGATCCCTGGGTTGGGAAGATCCCCCGGAGCAGGGAATGGCAACCCACTGCGGTATTCCCACTGGAGCATCCCGTGGACAGAGGAGCCTGGTGGGCTACATTCCATGGGGTTGCAGAGTCAGACACAACTGAGCAACTGAACCTGCATTTTGTGGTGCCTTGCCTAGAGAGGGGAGAATTATTTCAGAGCCTAACTTCTCAAGAATCTACAGGAAATACATTTTTAGCCTTGAGGGATCCTTGTATTGTCCTTGGAGATTAGACGGGTTCAAACAAAACTTTTTTTTTAAGAGCCAAAGACTAGAATCACCATGTTGTACCTCGGTGGGTTTGTTTTCTTCTCTCCAATTTATTAGCATAGACCTGTATTCTCGCAGCCTTCCCCAACTCTGCCTACAGCACAACTTGCATTTCCTCTGTCCAAGGCAGATTGCTTGAAGAGCATCTTGAAATTTCAGAACTTGCATTTCATTGTCACCTCGGTGTCAGCTAGCCGAGTGGAGATGTCACACTTTTCAGAGGTCTCCAGAGCAGTGCATGTGTGCGTATTCAGTCACTTCAGTCGTGTCCGACTCTCTGCAACCCCATGGACTGTAGCCCACCAGGCTCCTCTCTGTCCAGGGGATTCTACAGGCAAGAACGCTGGAGTGGGTTGCCATTTCCTCCTCCAGGGGATCGTCCCAGCCCAGGGATCGAGCCCACGTCTCTTCTGATTCCTGCACTGGCAGGCAGCTTCTTGACCACGGAGCCACCTGGGGAGACCGCTCCAGAGCAGAGTTTCGGTTGAGCCAAGTATAAGTTCCATGATGTGAAGACGTGGACACAGCCAGACAGGCTGGAACAGACCTGGCCGGGTGCCCGCCCTGCCTTTGCAACAGCCTCTCACCTCCATGATGTTTTCTTTCTCACCTGTGTGTTTGCACAGCTGCGCTTTTCTTCTAGTGAGGTTACAGAAATTAGACTTTGCAGGGAGTAGAGCTTTGGCATCCTGGTGAATGAGGAGGGGACTTCAGAATGTCCAAGTGAGAGGGCAAACCCATGTCCTGAGTCTGTGCGTGGTCTGGCCCCTCCACCCTGTAATATACACGGTGGTTCTTAGACCTCCGTCTGACACTCAGACTCGCTCAGGGGGCTCGCTCAGTGGGAAAGAATCTGCCTGGCCCTTGCAAAAGACGCAGATTTGTTCTCTGGGTCGGGAAGATCCCCTGGAGAAGGAAATGGCAACCCACTCCAGTACTCTTGTGTGGAGAATCCCATGGACAGAGGAGCCTGGAGGGCTACAGTCCATGGGCTCGCAAAGAGTCGGACACGACTGAGCACCCAGCTAGATAATGGTCCGACGACAGGCGAGTCCTGAAGGTTTTGTTGCCAGTAATAAGACTAGATGGGCGTATCACGTTTTATTTCCCTTTGCTGGCAGCGAAGTGGCTTAACAGCTTTGTTGATAAGACGGTGCTCAGTATTCCGTGTTTGAAATGTAAATACCTTTTTGCCCAAATGTTAACCTGGCTTCAGGGTTCTGATGTAGAGGGTTCATAAAATAAATAGTTCCCTTGATTGAATTGCTGGCTGCATGGCTCCTGGGTACCGCCGGCTTTCAGACGCCCTGCTTGCCAGCGTCTTGCTGGCTTTTAGGGAGAGGTCGGCAAACGTGAAAAGGAATCCGGAACTGTGGTTTGAATCCCTGGGACATTGGAAGAATTGAACGCTAGCAGGGGAACCAAGGAGGGCTTCTAAATCTTTTTCGTGTGTCCGCACCCCGGGTGGGTTTGGTCACCAGCCTGAGTTGAACACAGTGCCAGATTCTCTCAGCTAACATCTGGTAACAGTATCCGTCCAGTCTGCTCCACATGGAGCAGTTTGCCATGAAATCACGCAAACTGTGTTGGGAACAGTACTTGCTGAAGGTTTAGGCAATTCTGTTTCAATGTCATCATTTACATACAGTCGGTTCTCCCAGACTTCAGGAGGGCTGAACATCAAGGAAGTACACAGTAAGCCAGTCAGCCGTGGGGTATTTATTTATTTTTACAGTCTGTGCTTGGTGACCTCTCACAGTCACCTGCACTCCGCACAGTTGATTTTGTAGATAAAATCACGGGGAGACTGTTTAGGGAGGGAAGAGACAGCCGCAGTCATGACTGGGAAGACGTTGCAGGCAGACGCGTGGCTTCATTAGTGGAGAGTGGATGTGAAGTGTTTCGCAAGTACTTTGAAGATGCTGAGCCAGGATGGTTAGATGTGGCTCTCGTCAAGCTGCTTACGGCTCCTAGGGAAGATGAGAAATGCTTATTGTTATTTCTCGCGCCAGCCAGCCCTCTAAAGTCTTGAGTGTGTCATAAGCACAGGTCAACAAAGTCGGCCATTCAGCATAGAATAGCACCAGGGCAGTTTTACCTCCGACTGGGGCCATCAGGCAGGGTCTGGAGTTACTGGTGGTTGTTAACAACTTGGGTAAGAGTGCTCCGGGTTTTTCTCGTGGGTGGAGGCTGGTGGGCAGGCCAGCACCCCCCACCATGAGGAGTCAACATCATCCCCCAGCATCCTTGTCTACCCGGGACAGCCCACGACGACCTTGGAGAGGGTCCCGCCTCCTGGGTCGGCATCACCGCCCTTGTTAGGACCTCCCACGCTCCCATCTCTGAGGTTCTGAAGCCACCCATTAAACGCCCTTCCCGCTCCGTGTGACCTCTTCTGTTCAGGGGGAGGTAAGTGGCCCCCTGGATCTGGCTCAGTGTCTTGCAGGGGCAGAAGGGGAACCCCGAGGTCCTCACTCCCCACCGTCTAGAGTGCCGCCCACCTACACGGCCCCCCGCCGCCTTCCGTTGTAGTCGCTGGAAACGCATGCGTCAGCATCTCGCATCGCCCTCTCTGGGATGCATGAGTTTCATCTTGTTTTAGATTTCGCTTTAAATTCATTCAACCAGGCTTTTTCCCTGGTGGCTCAGACAGTAAAGAATCCGCCTGCCAATGCAGGAGACCCTGGGTTCGATCCCCTGGGTCGGGACAATCCCCTGGAGGAGGGAATGGTAACCCACTGCAGTGCTCTTGCCTGGAGATTTCCACGGACAGAGGATCCTGGTGGGCTGCAGTCCATGAGGTCGCAAAGAGCCGGACAGGACTGAGCAGCTAACGCTTTCGCTTTTCACTTTGAACTTGTTCATGGAGGCTGGTGGGTGTGTGTGGGGGTCTTTGCTGGACATGTGCGAGAGGATGGGACGTCATCACAGGGCTTTCTGCTGTGAGTCCGGGTATGGACGAGGTTTGTCTCCAGGGTATACACAGGAGTCCGTAATGTGCCCAGGATCGTCCTGCAGCTGTCTTTTTTGTCGCGTAAAGGCAGACAGTTCACTTGACTGACTCAATGAAAGGGTGCAGAGCAATTGGGCTTCCCAGGTGGCTCAGTGGTAGAGAATCCACGAGCCGATGCTCCAAGAGACCTGGGTTCGATCCCCTGGGTCGGGAAGATCCCCTGCAGGAGGGAACGGCAACCCACTGCAGTATTCTGGCCTGGAGAATCCCAGGGACAGAGAACCCTGAAGGGCTACAGTCATGGGGTCGCAGAGAGTTGGACCCGACTGAGCGGGTAAACAGCAACAACACAGAGGTGCAGGAGGTGGTGTCCAGCCCGAGCGGGGAGAGCCGTGTCCTGGTAGAGGGGGCTCGCAGTATCCCCAGCCTTCCTGGGGAACCCCAGGGAGTAAGCTGGTGGGGGACCCTGGAGGCCCACATCACAGCTTACCTTAACACCCATCACACCTGGAGCATCTCGTTATGCATAATTAGGTGGAGGCTTTACATAATTGACATTGACGCTCAAACATTCATGAAGGAAAAGTCATAAATGAGGCTAATCATTAAGGGAGAGACTTAAGTCTTCAGTGGATATGAGGACCCAGGGTAAAGCAAATTAGAAATATAGATTCAACGCTGATAGAAATGGAGAGGGGTGTTTAAAAGCCTTCAGGCTTGAAGCTGAGCCAAAGAATTGATGCTTTCGAACTGTGGTGTTAGAGAAGACTCATGAGAGTCTCTTGGACTGCAAGGAGATCCAACCAGTCCATCCTAAAGGAAATCAGTCCTGAGTATTCACTGAAAGGACTGATGCTGAAGCTGAAGCTCCAGTCCTTTGGCCACCTGATGCAAAGAGCTGACTCATTGGAAAAGATCCTGATGCTGGTAAAGATTGAAGGTGGGAGGAGAAGGGGACGACAGAGGACGGGATGGTTGGATGGCATCACAGACTTGATGGACATGAGTTTGAGCCAACTTCAGGAGATCATGAAGGACAGGGAAGCCTGCTGTGCTGCAGTCCGTGGGGTCACAAAGAGTCAGACATGACTGAGCGACTGAAGAAGGGAGACTTGGAGCACATCTGCTGCTTTATTTGAGAATGCGAGCTTTGTTGTCACGCCAGAGGACTGAGCTGCCCTGACAGTAGACCCTATAGAATTCTTCGCCCTTCATTTATTTCATGAAATTCTGGGGGCGTTTTTCCTCCCAGAGATACTACTTGGGAACAACAGTGGACGCCCACTCTCTCACGGATTTCTAGCCCACACACATACTCAGCCACCCACTTGTCAGAATATATTCTAAATGCCGAAAGTCAATGGGCATGATAGACACTGATAGAATGCTTTTTAAAAAAGAAAGAAAGAAAGAAATGCATGATATGCCCAAGATTTATGGGAAGTGTTTAGGTCAAGCAGCCCTTGAGTCCAGAGTGTATGTCCTTTGGAACTTGTCCCGTGGGATGGCCCTTGGCCCTTGGCAGCCCCTGCTGCTGCACGCTCAGATGTTTTATTGAAGCAAGAACCTGAGCAAGGAATTCTGAGCCCACCCTGGCCCTGTCTTTAGTCAGTGTTGTCCTTCAGGTGGCACTAGTGATAACGAACCTGACTGAGACTTGGCTTTGATCCCTGCGTCGGGAAGATCCCCTGGAGAAGGGAATGGCAACCCACTCCAGTATTCTTGCCTGGAGAATCCCATGGACAGAGGAGCCCGGCAGGCTACAGTCCGTGGGGTTGCAAAGAATCCGACACAAGCGACTTCACACACGCACACAATCTTGATCTCAGAGTCAACTACATCACATATTAGAACCCAAGGAGAAAGACGGGTTCCTGGTTCCTGCTGTCTCGATCTTTATCGTGCCATCTGAATGTGGCAGTAACACCGATCCATCGTGAATGGCCAAGCTCAGAATCCTGCGTGAATAAGTGGGCGTGGGATACGGGCGGATTCTGGGTGGGAGGCATAATGAACATCTGTGTCCTGCGATGGGTGATACCCGAGCACTCACAGGCGTTAAGAGGTCGGAGAGGAGCAGAGACGCTGACAAGTACCCAGGGTTGTGTTGGGCCAGGGCTGGCCGTGAGCTTCCAAGAGATCTGCGGGCTGTTCTGCCAGGCCGGCTGCCCCTGGGAAACTCTTCCTTGCACTTGGACGTGAGACCCACCCCCAGCTGGGGCTCCCTGGTGGAGACAGAAAAGAGTCAAAGCTTCTCCTGGGTTCACAGGAAAGCCGTAGTGGTGATGAGAACTGTAAATGTGTTTCTCCAGCCAGGCTCCGGTTGTTGGGAGCTGGCTCGGTCTTGGTGAGGATGAGGGATTAGATGGTAGAGCCCAGGTTTGTGTGTGTGTGTTTTTTTGCTTTTTTTTGCAGCACCTTGAAGCACAATAAAGGACAGGCCCGTGCCACTTTGCAACTTTTCAAGTAGCTGCAGGGGCCGGCCGTGGTTCCTTTAATGAAAGATCATGAACATGGTGGCCGTGGTTCCTTTAATGAAAGATCATGAACATGGTGGCCGTGGTTCCTTTAATGAAAGATCATGAACATGGTGTGTGAGTGGGAGAAGGGTTTGGGGGAGAGTGGATACATGGATAGGGTAGCAGAGTCCCTTCGCTGTCCACCTCAAACTGTCACAGCACTGTTAACTGGCTATACCCCAATACCAAATAAAAAGTTAAAAAAAAAAAAAAAGAAGATAGCAAACAGAGTTGGCATTAAAAAAAATTTTTTTTGAGCTATTTTATTTAAATGCCCTGGACCTAAAAGTACCTAGCATAAGAACTTCCTTGGTGCTCCAGTGGTTAAGACTTTGCCTTCCAGTGCAGGGGGTACAGGTTCTTTTCCTGGTCATGGAGCTGGGATCCTGCATGACTCGTAGCCGAAGGACCAAAATATAAAGCAGAAGCAATATTGTAACAAAATTAATGAAGACTTTTAGCATGTTTTTAAGTGTCTAACGTATAGTAGATGGGTGCCGTGTGTGTGTGTGTTCAGTCACTCAGTCATGTCCGACCCTTTGAGACCCCATGGGCTATAGCCCGCCAGGCTCCTCTGCCCATGGGATTCTCCAGGCAAGAAACTGGAGTGGGCTGCCATTTCCTCCTCCAAGAGATCTTCCCAACCCAGGGATCGAACCCGCATTTCCTGAATTGGCAGGCTGATTCTTTCCCACTGGGAAGTCTGGGAAGCCCTATAGATGCATGCCAAATATTGGGTCAATAAATGAATGGATTAATAAATGGCTTTAAATGCTCTCTCTATTTTTTTAAAAAGATCATGAACGTTGGACTTCTCTAGAGTATTCCTGACACTTCCCGTTTGGGGAGATCTCTATAAAATGGGAAGGTGCTCTGCCTTCGAAATGTCAGTCATTTGTGAACCCCACAGAAGCCTGGGAGAGACTGGGAGCCCCAGTGAGAACACCTGTCTGGTCTGCGGTTGTCCGCTATCACAGGGATGTATTCAACCTGCATCATTGGTGGGAAATCAATCTTTGGCACTGCTGTGTCTCTTGATTGGATCGATAAAGCTCCCTAGGTCTTCATTTGCCCTTAACTGCCTGTGATGGAAACCCAGCAGGTCATCACAGCTTGGAGAAAATACCAGAGAACAACGTTCCTCCATAAGAGAGAAGACTCCTGACCCCTCCTCCACTTAGGTAATAATGGTAAGCATTGCCGACCCCTGTTAGAAATGCTTGTTGACAGGAGTTTGAGTCATAAAAGCTTGCCTGTGCTTTCCCGCGATCTGTACAAAGCCATGCTTCATCCTATAATCTTTTCATAATATTATATCTGAATTTAATTCAGTGCAGCCAACCCTTGCTGAGTGTTTTTGTGTGGATCGAGCATTATGCTGGGTATGGGAGGTACACCGATAAATAAAACTTCTTTTTTTTTTTTATCATCAGATTGGACTGGGCAGACCTGAAAATGGCCAGACCCCTCAGTCACAAGGGAGCAGAGGGACGGGTTTCTTTCTTGGTAGAGGGAAGACAGACCAGTCAGGATGTGTGGACTGAGTTACAGGCACTTAGGGGACCACTCAGGAGTTGGTTGAATGGAGAATGAAGTAATCAGCGCGTGTTCTAGGGCATTACCTGTTTTTTTTTTTTTTTTTTTTTTTTAAGAAAAATCTTTGTACATCAACTGAAAAGCTTTTATTCATTTATTTATTTTTTAACTCGGCTGGGTCTTGATTGTAGCGAGTGGGTTGCTCTTTGTTGCGGTGCGTGGGTTTCTCATTACGGTGCCTTCTCTTATTAACGAGCATAGGCTGCAGGGCACACAGACTTCAGTAGTTGCAGCCCACCGGCTCAGTAGTCGTGGCACGTGGCCTCAGTAGTTGTGGCAAATGGGCGCAGTACATGTGGCACACGAGCTCAGTACTCAGGCTCACTTGCCCCACAGCATGTGGAATCCTCGCAGGCCACGGACAGAGCCTGTGTCCCCTACCTTGGCAGGCAGGTTTCCAGTCACCAGCCCACCGCGGAAGCCCCAGGGCATTACCTTTCTCACCAGTGGGATCCGAGACTCTGGGGGTGGCAGCAATCTGGGGGTGCAGCTCAGGGCCTGGAGGACGGCACCCCTTTGCCCCACCATCGGCCTTCACCAGCTACTCTGTGTCCTCACAGAAGGACCAACGTGAACATCTGGGTCAAATTGTGCTGGGATCCGGGTGCCCGCGAGCGGGCCCCGTGGAGATTTCAGGAACGGGCTGTTGGGTGAGGGCTGGCCTCCCCTGGAGGAACGTGCTCCCCGGGCTGGGTTACACGTGTGGAGTGTTTTATCACATAAATGACAAGAAGTTGCAGACGGCTGTCCAGCTTTGGGCAGCCTCTGTAAGGACAGAGCTGGTTTCTGGAAGGGAGGAGCAGCCACTGACCAGTCCACACCCTTGGACGTGTGACCTGGGACGTCCACTGCTCCGGAAATGGGACGTCTGGGTGAAGATCACTGGAAGGAACTAAGGCTCGTGATGTCTTTGACGTCTTCCATCCAGACCCTCTTATTTCACGCTGCCAGGGGCTCCGCTTTCTCGTTCAGTCTACCTGGGCCGCTCTGCCTCTCCTCTGATGAGGGGTGCGGTGAGGGGCTTCAGAGTCTCGAGTGGCCAGCACGAGATCCCAGGGAAGGACATGCAAGCATTTGCAGCCCCGGCCCACTGCTGTGTGCCTGGAGTGAGACTGAAATGTTGGCCACATTCACGTGAATCTGGGCATGAACAGCCCCCCGATGGCGTTTTCCCTTCTTGTCATCATGATGATAAGCAAACGCTTTTTTATGTTTTTTTTTTTGCAAAGAGATAGTTAATGACCAACAGCAGTATTCTGTGCCACGTGTCATCTTGCAGAACCGTCTGTAACATCTCAAGGCACTATGGAAGCTCAGTGCAGGGACTGCAAGCAAACAGTCTGTGATCATTAAGGACACATTTGTCTTCAAGTTCCTCTCCTCCCCTTGAAGACTGGAAGTGTTGGATTTCAGCTTTCCTCACCACCAGTTTTCATCAAGAGGCTCTTTAGTTCTTCACTTTCTGGCGTAAGGGTGGTGTCATCTGCATATCTGAGGTTATTGATGTTTCTCCCGGCAATCTTGATTCCAGCTTGTGCTTCATCCAGCCCAGCGTTTCTCATGATGTACTCTGCGTAGAAGTTAAATAAACAGGGTGACAATATACAGCCTTGAGGTACCTCTTTTCCTATTTGGAACCAGTCTGTGGTTCCATGTCCAGATCTAACTGTTGCTTCCTGACCTGCATTCAGGTTTCTCAAGAGGCAGGTCAGGTGGTCTGGTATTCCCATCTCTTTCAGAATTTTCCACAGTTTGTGGTGATCCACATAGTCAAAGGCTTTGGCATAGTCTATAAAGCAGAAATAGATGTTTTTCTGGAACTCTCTTGCTTTTTCAATAATCCCAGTGGATGTTGGCAATTTGATCTCTGCTTTCTCTGCCTTTTCTAAAACCAGGAACCCCATGTTTCTTTGCAACCCCATGGTCTATATATAGTCCATGGAATTCTCCAGGCCAAATTGCTGGAGTCAGTAGCCTTTCCCTTCTCCAGGAGATCTTCCCAACCCAGGAATGGAACCAGGGTCTCCTGCATTGCAGGCAGATTCTTTACCAACTGAGCTACCTTATAAGATAGATGCTATTTAATAAATGATGACAGACTGTGTCTTTTTGCTTTTACAAATATCAGGAAAGCCTCAAGGTGGTGTTGTTTGTTCTTTCTAATAATTGGTCTTGGTTGACTGCTTATGGAATAACAGAATCCACAAGTTCAAGAGGTAGTTTTTTTTTTAAATTGGATTATAATTGATTTGCAATGTTGCATTAGTTTCAGGTGTAAAGCAAAGTGAATCAGTTATACATACACATATATCCACGCCTTTTCAGATTCTTTTCCCATGTAAGCCATTACGGAGTACTGGGTAGAGTTCTCTGTGCTATACAGTAGGTCCTTGTTAGTTACCTATTTAATATGTAGTAGTGGAGAAGGCAATGGCACCCCACTCCAGTACTCTTGCCTGGAAAATCCCATGGATGGAGGAGCCTGGTGGGCTGCAGTTCATGGGGTTGCTAAGAGTCGGACACGGCTGAGTGACTTCACTTTGACTTTTCACTTTCATGCATTGGAGAAGGAAATGGCAACCTGCTCCAGTGTTCTTGCCTGGAGAATCCCAGGGACGGGGGAGCCTGGTGGGTTGCCGTCTATGGGGTCGCACAGAGTCAGCAGCAGCAGTGTGTATGTTAATTTCAGTCTCCCGATTTTTCTCCCCACCCCAGCTCCTGGTAACCATAAGTTTGTTTTGTACATCTGTGACTCTCTTTTATTTTGTAAATATATTCATTTGTATCAGTGTTTTTCTTTTTTTTAAGCTTCTGCATATAAATGATATCATATGGTATTTGTCTTTCTTTGTCTGAGATACTTCACTCAGTACGACCTTCTCTGGGTCCATAGTGTTGTAAATGGCATTGTTTTGTTCTTTTTTATGGCTGACTAAGCAGACTTAGCCCTTAGTCACATGTGGAACTTAATCCGCGTGGAGTCGGCATTCTTCTCAGTCCTGTTAAGCCTGATGCGTTGACTGATAACACTGGAGAACTCCTGGAGTACGTGAAGATCCCTTGATTTTGCAGACATCCTAAAACGTGAGGGGTAAAGGTGGATGGCCAAGGACGCACAATGATATGAGCTAACTCTTCGGCCCCTCTCAAGAAGCCCGCCTTTCTGCTTTCAGAGAAGCCATGTCAGAATTTTTCATTAATTCTTCAAAAGGGCTCATTACCGGGAGGAATAGAGAGATTCTCATTATGGTGATGGTATCTCATCCGTGCTGAGATTTGATGTACGGACCCTGGGGGCCTGGCTGAACTGGAGTTTGAGGGCCTCTCCTATTGGTCTCAAACCCACATGCCACCTTGGTTTTTAGAATAATTATCTAGTGATGTTAAACACAGTAGAAATTAAGGAAAGATTTTAAAATGCATGCATGGACACGCATGTAGATACCAGTCATGTAAACAAACTATGCTTTTGATCTGTGCCTTTGTGGACAACATTTTTCAGCCCCGAAAATACAGCTAAGTAATGTGGAATCTTGTACCTCATCCCACTCCGTCCCCACCTCAACCCCAGCTTCCTCCCAGGATGTAGAGGGGATGCGGTGGAGGCCTGGGTGATTGAGGTTGAATGTTGGGGTGGCCACCTGAGTAGAGAAGGTCTGAAGTCCCAACCCAGGACCAAAGCCAGCCAGAGGGACCTTTTCCTTACGTGTGGATTCCCTGACAGTCTTTGAGGGGATTCCTTTTATTTGCTTTTATTTTTTTTTCTCTTTTAATGAAATGAATGTCTTATGAAAATTGTTGTTACATACGTTTGGAAACAGCATTTTAATAAACTCTTGTCTTGATTATAAAGCAGGTTAGAAGCCATGCTTCTTAGTGGTCATAGCACTTTCGCAGGGCAGCCCTAACAAAATTCCACAAGCCACGTGACTTCCAGCACCAGGAGCCCATTCTCTCACGTTCCTGGAGGCCAGAAGTCTCAGATCTAGATGTCACCAGGCTGGCCCTCTGCTGAAGGCTCTGGGCGGGCTCCTTTCTTGCCCATCTCCTAGCTTTCGTGGTTTCCAGCAACCTTGGATGTTCCTAGACTTACAGATACGTCATCCTGGTCTTCGCCTTGTCTGTGTGTCTTTGTTCACACGGTCATTTTCTTACATGGACACCATCATAGTGGGTTAAGAGCCCATCCTGCTCCACTGTGACCTCATTTGATGAATTCTCTGTGTGTGATTGGATGTATTTTCTTTTTTTCTTTTATTGAGATATAATTGACCTACAGTGAGCCGTGAAAGGAGTGAAAATACTAGCCGCTCAGTCGTGTCTGACTCTGCGACTCCGTGGACTGTAGCCCGCCAGGCTCCTGGGTCCATGGGATTCTCCAGGCAAGAATCCTGGAGTGGGTGACCTTTCCTTCTCCAGGGGATCTCCCCAACCCAGGGATCGAACCCAGGTTGATTCTTTTACCACCTGAGCCACCAGGAAAGCCCAAATTGACCCTCAACACTATGTTAATTCCGGGCACATGACGAATGACTCGATATGTCTGTGCATTGCAGATTGATCACCATGACAAGTCTAGCTACCATCTGTCACCATACAAACGTATGACACTGTTACTGACCGTATACCCCAGGCTCTGTGTTTCATCTCCTTGCTTCACTTTGTAGCTGGAACTTTCTCCCTCTTAAGCTCCCTTATACATTTCACTCACCTTCACCTCCTGCCCCCTGCCAACTACCTCTTTCTATGAGTCTGTTTCTGTTTTGCTGTGGTTGTTCATTTGTTTCAATTTTTAGATTCTGTGTATAAATGCAAGCAGTATTTCTCTTTGACTTATGGAGTTTCATGTAATATCCTACACTGACTCGATGGACATGAGTTTGAGCAGGCTCAGGGTGTTGGTGATGGACAGGGAAGCCTGGTGTGCTGCAGTCCATGGGGTCACAGAGAGTCGGACACAACTGAGTGACTGAACTGAAGAGCCTATGGGCCCATCCATGCGGTCACAGATGGCAAGATTTCATGCTTTTTTTATGGCTGAGCCATTTTCCTCTGTGTGTGTGTGTGTGTGACATTTTCTTTATCCGTTCATCTCTTGATGGATGCTGAGGTTACTTCCGGATTGTGGCTATTCTACATAATTCTGCAGTGAACGTACAGGCATGTATATCTCTTCAACTTCGTGCTTTGGTCTTCTTCAGGAAAATGCCTAGAAGTGGCATTGGCTAGCTCGTGCGATCATTCTGTTTGTAATGTTGCGGGGAAGCCCTGTACTATTTTCCGCAGTTGCTGCACCAGTCGACATTCTTAGCGTCACTGCATCGTACGGGTTCCCTTTTCTTTCCATCCTTGGCGACACTTGTTATTTGTTGTCTGGCTGGCTGAGCCCACGCTCAACAATCTGACAGGTGTCAGGTGGGTATCTCATTGTTTTTTTACTTGGCGTTTCATCTTGAAGAATTCTATCCGCAACCAACCTATTTCCAAATGAGGTCACACTCTCAGGTGTCCAGGGAATTGGACCACAAGATACCTTTTTTGAGGGGGTGCCCAGTTCACCCCATGGTAGTGGTGATCTCCTTTACCCTTGGCCATTTACAGGGCGAGTGAAGAAGTCCAAGCTGGTATAAATTCTTGGCCTTTAATCAAATGAACGAGCCGGCAGAACAGAGCTGCAGGTGTGGCCACCTGCCACATGCCAGGCCTGGTGTTGTGGGGCCTGGGTGACCATCATACCCACAAGCCCCAGGGGACTGTGTCTTTCCTGACATTTCTGGGAGGTCTGGGAGCTCTCGTGGCCTGTCCGTCAGGAAGGGGTATTTTCGTGAGCCACAGTTCATGGAGGTGCGGGTGGCTTTGCTGGTTCGTGGAGCCTGTTCTCGGTCACAGGTGAGCAGGAGGTGGTGGGCTTTGCCTTGAGACCAGCCCAGAGGGCTGCTGCTTATGAAGATGGGGTTCAGGGGGTGAAGTGGACAAAGTGGAGACTATGGGCCCACTTAACCTGATCCCTGGAGTATTCCGTGATGCAACCACGTGATGTTGACTGTGCGAAGCCCCCAACCGCCAGAAGAGGCTCTAGAATCCACACAACCCCCTTCCATTTCCCAGCAGAGGTGATCGAGGGTAGAACCAGTTGTGCCCGTGAGTGGTTTTGGTGCCTGGAATCCCCAGGCCCTTCCGTGCAGTCTTGTCCAGTTTCCTCCGAAAGAAATTGCACCATGGAAGACTCCTTGGTGCCTAAGGAGTTGCATCTGACCCTTTGCGGCCCCATGGAGACTGTACAGTCTCCAGGAATTCTCCAGGCCAGAATACTGGAGTGGGTAGCTATTCCTGTCTCCAGGGGATCTTCCCAAGCCAGGGATTGAACCCAGATCTTCAGCATTGCGGGCAGATTCTTCCCCAGCTGAGCCACCAGGGGAGCCCAGGACTGTTGCAGTGGGTCTGACACGTATTTCAAGGCTTCCTGGCACTTTTCAGGGAAACGTGTTAAACAGACAACATGTCAGAAATGCTCCGAACTTGGAAGTCTCAGAGCGTGATAGGTGAAACCTTGACCTTGGGTTTGCTTCTCTTGGTGACGGTGGCTTCACGTGGTAAACAGCAGGTCACGGGGGTGCCCCATCACCATGTTCAGCCCTCGGGGATGGACCTTGGGGCCTTGGATGATCAGCTTCCAGGACAGTTTGGACAACGGGGAATATGATTTCCCATCGTAATTACAGCCCCCGAGCCCGATCCAGCTCCAAAATTAGGGCCCCAGTTAGAATATGTACACATCCACTGTTTCTGAGCGCTGCTGTGAGAAAGTCTGCTAAACAGAAATGGGAATTCTGCATATGAGAAAAATAATCTAGAATAGTTGAAAGCCGCAAGTGGGGACTCTTTTCTTTCAGGTCAATCTACGCTTTAATGACCTAAATAGGATATTAAAAAGCAGAGCCATTGGTTTACCAACAGAGATCTGTCTCATCAAGGCTACGGTTTAACCGGTGGTCATGTATGGATGCGAGAGTTGGACTGTAAAGAATGCTGAGCGCCGAAGAATGGATGCTTTTGAGCTGTGGTGTTGGAAAAGACTCCTGAGAGTCCCTTGGTCTGCAAGGTGATCCAACTAGTTCCATCCTAAAGGAGTTCAGTCCTGAGTGTTCCTTGGAAGGACTGATGCTGAAGCATGAAACTCCAATACTTTGGCCACCTAATGAAAGAACTGACTCATTGGAACAGACCCTGATGCTGGTAAAGATAGAGGGCAGGTGGAGAAGGAGATGACAGAGGATGAGATGGTTGGATGGCACCACCGGCTGAATGGACATGAGTTTGGGTAAACTCCAGGAGTTGGTGGTGGACAGGGAAGCCTGGCGTGCTGCAGTCCATGGGGTCGCAAAGAGTCAGACACGACTGAGCAACTGGACTGAACTTAACGATGATGTAACATACAGCACAGCGTCTCAAGACTCTATGTCAAGAATTTGCTAAATTAAGGCAGACACGTTTAGGATTCATCTCATTCTGAATCAAGACCTTTACGCTTGATTGGAAAGAACTTTTCTTCTAATCTAATGGAAAATGGTGGGTCATGGCTAAAGAACCCACAGGCCAATGCAAGAGACGCGAGTTCCATCTGTGGGTCGGGAAGATCCCCTGGAGAAGGGAATGGCAACCCACTCCAGTGTTCTTGCCTGGAGAATCCCACGGACAAAGGAGCCTGGCGGGCTGCAGTCCGTGAGGTTTCAAAAGAGCCAGACACGACTGAGCGCCAAACAACAAACGACAGCAATTGAAAAATGCCACTTTTGTACCATTCGGACGTGGAAGTGCCTAGCTGAGGGGAGCAAGTGATTGCTGGGGATTTAGGGGTGAAAATGTCAGTGTGGTTTCTAAGCGTGCATGGTTTACCTGGTAGACCCGGTTTTACTGAAAGAGAGCTATGTGATGGGGGCAAGATAGATGCATGTAGTTTTCTGGGTCTTACGTTTGCAGCTGTCTGTGTGTTTGCATGCTTGGTTGAAGGCAAACAAATGGAATTAGATGGTAATTGGCTTGGAGGGGTTGGCGAGTTGTGGGGAGCGAATGAATGGGGTTAGTTTCTATGCCAGTGTTCTCTGACGTCCACCAGTGCGTTCCCAGTTCAGCCCCTGTGTTGTTTATCCATTGGGGTGTGAGCGATCACCCCATCACTCCACAGCTGAACACTGCAGACACGGATCATGTCCTGTGGGTTCTGAGACTCAGGAATCCAAGCACGGATGAGCCGGAGTGTTCCCGCTCAGGGTCTCCCATGAGTTGCAGTCAGTGCGTTGGCCCCAAGACCACAGTCTCTTGAGCCTAGTGCTGAACTGGAGGCTCAACCCCAAGCCCGTTCACGAATGTGGCAGTTGGTGGGAGGCTTCAGTCGCTCCCCTCTCTGCAGGGCTGCCTGTGACCTGGCTTCCCCAGAGTGCATGATCGAGAGAGAGAGATAGTAGAGGAGGGGAAACAGAGTCCAGGAGAAAGAGAGAGAAGGGCGGTGCTGGGACTTCCCTGGTGGAGCAGTGAGTAACACTAATCTCCCAGTGCAAGGAGATCGTCCAGCCCTGGATGGGGAACTAAGGGTCTCATATGCCTCATGGCACAGCCAAAAATAAATAAAGTAACAACAGAATAATTAAAAAAAAAACAACAACATTAAAAAGAAAGTGCTGGAAGCCACATGCTTTCACAGCCCGACCTAGAGGGGACGTGCTGTTCCTTCTGCCGTGCTCTGTCGGTTGCGTAGACCAATCCTGGTTGGGGTGGGTCGGGGTGGTTCCTGGGTGCAGATACCAGCACGGTGGGGGCTCCTTGGATTTCATTTCAGAGGCTGCCCGGGGCCTTCTCTGGCGTCTAGTCGTTAGGACTCCATCCTTAAGCTGCACAGGTCCGATCCCTGGTCAGGGAGCTGAGATTCCCCATGCCACACAGTAGGGCCACATAAACGAGAGAACAAAGAAAAATGCACGTGAAGAGGCTGCCTACCACAGCCTTTTATTTTCTGCACCCGTAAGTTGCCATCTTGGTTAGAGAATGACTCACTTGAGTACATAGTCAACTGTCAGAAAGCGTGGGGAAATTCCTGTAGCTGTGTCTGTGCCCTGACATTTGGATACAACAGAATCTGCATGTAACGACTGTCACTTTGCTCTGTGTGTGTCTGTGTGCCTGAATGTGTGTGCTCAGTCGTGTCTGACTCTTCTTGACCCCGTGGACTGTAGCCCACCAGGCTCCTCTGTCCATGAGATTCTCCAGGGCAAGAATACCGGAGCGGCTTGCTGTTTGCCTTCTCCAGGGGAATCTTCCCAGTCCAGGGATCGACCCCGAGTCGCTTGCATCTCCTGCACTGGCGGGCAGATTCTGTCCCCCGAGCAGCATCTCAGAAGCCCGTCGCTTTACTACCTAGCTAAATAAAAATAAGGCACCTGTTTTGTGCTCTCCACGATATTCTTGGACAGAAAATCACTTTCCCTCCCGCAAAGTGGAAACATCCGTTGAGCCTGCCCCCGGTGGACGTGGCCAGTCAGCTCTCCCACCTCCTCCTTAAACTTGGGTAGATAAATCTTCAGCGCCTGCCTGAATTACTGCTGCCCCTGCACGCGCACCTTCTAGCCCCAAGACATTTAGGAAAGGTTGCCCTTGCCTTTTCTAAATAATGAATTGCCTCTTTTTTTTTTTTTTTATTGTCTTCTAGGCAGTTAGTGGGGGAAAATATGAATGAGAATTTTTTCCGCGCCCTCGAGCTCTTTGTGACACTTTCAAAGATGATAACATCTTCATTGCATGTCAGTCTCAGCGCTCACATCATTCATTCATTCAGCAGATAGCCTCCATGTGCCGGTGGGCTGTTAAAGTGCAGGGGTAGAGTGTCAGCTCAAATGACCTCTTTACGGTTATTTAAAGGCACGTCAGGAGAAGGCAGTGGCACCCCACTCCAGTACTCTTGCCTGGAAAATCCCATGGATGGAGGAGCCTGGTAGGCTGCTGTCCAAGGGGTCGCGAAGAGTCAGATATGACTGAGTGACTTCACTTTCACTTTTCACTTTCATGCATTGGAGAAGGAAGTGGCAGCCCACTCCAGTGTTCTTGCCTGCAGAATCCCAGGGACGGGACCCTGGTGGGCTGCTGTCTATGGGGTCACACAGAGTCGGACACGACTGAAGTGTCTTAGCAGCAGCAGCAGATAGAAGAAAGGGCTTCCCTGGTGGCTGAGACTATGAAGAACCTGCCTGTCAGTGCAGAAGACCCAGGTCAGGAAGACTCCCCCTGGAGGAGGGCGTGGCAACCCATTGCAGTATCCCTGCCTAGAGAATCCCAGGGACAAGAGGAGCCAGGTGGGCTACACGGTCCACAGTGGGTCGCAGAGAGTCAGACAGGACTGAGCCTATAGACAGAAGAAGTGAACCCCGGTGGGTAGGGAATTGAATTTTGTGAATTCTGCACCTGCAGGTTGACTTAATGAACATTTCGGAGGATCCTCAGAGTCAGGATTCTCTTGTTGTTTGCGTTTTCTAGAAAGGCAACTGCTATGCAGAAAGAGGAGTGGGTTTCCAGGATAGGGAGCCGGACCTGGCCCAAGGTGGACCCCAAAGGATCTGACCCCCAGACCGGCTGCGTCAGCAACCTTCATGTATAGAAGCCTTTGCACGTGGAAACGCTGCATGGGAAGCCCTTGACTTGCCCTAAATGCCGCTGGTCTCTGTGGCATGAGGTTGGAGATATTGCCACCTTCACAGCTAGTGGCCATCATGCCGCTGTCCAGGGCTTTGCCAGTATCTTCTCCCCTTTAATTTTTCTCCCATGGACACTCAACTTCCTTGCCTTTTCAAGTTCAGCTAAGGCAGATAGCCAAAATTCCTGAGGGAGGAAACGCGGAAAGTCAAAGAGAAATGAAAGAAAATGGCATTTTGAAGGATGGAAATGCATGATAGGATCGTGTGTGTGTGTGTCTGTGTGTGTGCACGCGTGTGTTTCCTCCTGGGTTGCCAAGACCGAGGACTGCTGATGCGTCTGAAGATTTGGAGCGAGGCTCGCTCATAACCGTGAAAGAATTATTGGTGGTTTGGCCACAGTAACAGCTGTTGACCCAGATGGGGGTGGGTTTGGAAACCTGTGTGTGTCTGCGGATTTGCTGCCCAGAGACATGGGGCTTTATATAGGTGGCAAGCACAGCCACTCCTGCACAGATTTCTTAACCATCATGGTTGAGCCACTTTGCTGGAATAGTGAGACCCCTCTCTGGGCATTTCATCAGAAAGCAGCCAGTAAAAAGAATGCATTTGAATCAGTTCTAATGAGGTGGGTGAAACTGGAGCCTATTATACAGAGTGAAGTAAGCCAGAAAGAGAAACGCCAATACAGTATACTAACACATATATATGGAATTTAGAAAGATGGTAATGATAACCCTGTATGCAAGACAGCAAAAGAGACACAGATGTACAGAACAGACTTTTGGACTCTGTGGGAGAAGGCGAGGGTGGGATGGTTTGGGAGAATAGCATTGAAACATGTATATTATCATATGTGAAACGAGTCGCCAGTCCAAGTTCGATGCATGAGACAGGGTGCTCAGGGCTGGAGCACTGGGATGACCCTGAGGGATGGGATGGGGAGGGAGGTGGGAGCGGGGTTCAGGATGGGAAACACGTGTACACCCGTGGCAGATTCCTGTCAGTGTATGGCAAAACCAATACAATATTGAAAAGTAATTAGCCTCCAATTAAAATAAATAAATCAATTAGAAAAAAGAAATGAAGCACATATACATGATTTTTAAAAATTTTTTCCACTATATATCGGATTATTTTTCATCTTTAACCTTTTCTCGATCCGTGTCCCTTTTCTGTCTTGGAATTCCATCCCCATCACACTGAACTCAGTCACCTGTCTCCCTGTTTCTTTGGGCCGGGGCGAGGTCTCAGACTTTGCTTGGTTTTGGTGGCTCTGTTCTGAGGGATACCGGCCACGACTTTCGTAGAATGTCTCTCACTTTGGGCTTGGCAGGTGTGTGCCCCGTGATGAGGCTGGGGTTGTGAGTTTGGGGAGCATAGACCACAGAGACGGGCCCTGTGATCACGTCGCCTCAGGGCGGGGACTCTCAACGTGACTTAGCTCTGATGAGCCTGCAGAGCTTGCCCTCTGCTCAGGGTGTGCGTTTGCAGAGTCTCTTCACTATCGAGTTACTGCTTTTCCCTCTCATCTGTCCACACTTCTTTCAAAGCCCATGCTCACTGGTGTAGGGGGAGCAAGGTAAGCTTCACCTCCTGGAGGCTTTAGGTTAAACTGTTTGAATGCCAGGCTTCCCCAGTGGCTCAGCGATAAAGAAACAGCCTGCCAAGGCAAGAGATTCTGGTTCAATCCCTGGGTTGGGAAGATCCCCTGGAGAAGGAAATGGCAACTCACTCCAGTATTATTTTTTTTTTTAACTTTTGGGGCCTGCACCATGTGGCTTGTGGGATCTTATTTCCCCTGCCAAGAATTGAACCCGCGCCCCCTGCGTGGGAAGCACGGAGTCTGAACCACTGGATAGCCAGGGCAGTCCCCCACTGCGGTAATCTTGCCTGCAAAATCCCATGAACAGAGGGGGCCTGGCGGACGCTATAGTCCACAGGGTCGCAAAAGGGTGGGATACGACAGCGTCTGCTTCTGCTAAGTCACTTCAGTCGTGTCCGATTCTGTGCGACCCCATAGATGGCAGCCCACCAGGCTTCGCCGTCCGTGGGATTCTCCAGGCAAGAACACTGGAGTGGGTTGCCGTTTCCTTCTCCAGTGCATGAAAGTGAAAAGTGAAAATGAAGTCGCCTAGTTGTGTCCGACTCCTAGCGACCCCATGGACTGCAGCCTACCAGGCTCCTCCGTCCATGGGATTTTCCAGGCAGGAGTACTGGAGTCGGGTGCCATCACCTTCTCCGACGACGGCGTCTAAACAGCAGCAAATTTAAACGCAGGTTTCTTCACTCGTCGCTTGATGGAAGGTAATTCAGCCTTGTCTTGGAATATGGGTCCAGTAATTCTAGTTTGGGGTCGTCTCTCCGTAATAAACTGTACCCGTGATGCACCCTCTGCCGTTTCTGGGGTTGAGTCCCGTGAAGCGCAGTGGTTCCCGAAGGAAACCGTCTCTGCACAGGATCCATCTGCATGCTCACTGGCTTTTCTGAGATCTCTTCAGTCTTGTCCACTCTGCCAGTGTTTTCATGATACCTTTTTTTATTTGGGGCTGCTCTCTGCACCATGCACACAGCTTGTGTGATCCGAGTTTCCCTGACAGGAGGTCAAACCCACATCCCCTGCGGTGGACACTGAGAGTCTTACCCACCGGACCTTCCGGAAGCCCCTCATGGTACATTTTTGTCTGACCACGTGTCTGTTAGTCTGTAACAAAGCATCCAAAGTAGTTTTGGTGGAGGGAAAAAAAGACTGTCTTCCTAGCTGATAAGCATATGTAATATTTCGTTACATTTCATCGATGGAGTAAGAGGCCCCATCGCATAAGTGGGTTTGGGGCCCCATCGACACACTGGGGTGTGAAGGCCCAGGGTACCTGGCTCAGGTGGAAAGGGCCCCTGGGGCGTCCACTGGATCATGGATTTCCAGGGCCTGTGGGTAGCTGTCAGCGCACCTACAGTCAGCCTTGGTGATTTCAGCGAGAAGGTCACTGGGAGGCCTTGTTAAGAGACCTTCTCCTTCACGTTATTTTTAGAAGCAGCAAATATCAACCGTAAATATTTAATGTTGTGTTTATAGACTCTGGCATCATAAAACTTCACAAGGTGACTCAGAGGAGGCTGATCACTGTGAACCCCCGAGGAGAAGGACTCTCCGCCCCTCCCCTGCCCCGCCGGTACACCGCACTGTGTGAAGAAAGCCATCGTTGACGTTCTTAGGAAAGAGGTGAACAGGTACATCACTGTCTTAATTCATCTTCGTCATCCTCAGCAGATGAGGAATTTAGTCATTATTCCTCGCAGGCCAGTAGTTTCGGTCCCTCTTTTCTGATTTTTTAAAAGCAGCATGCTGCATAGAATGAGCAATTTGGGGAAAAGAAGGAGAGAGAGAATGGAATCTGGAAACAAAATAAACACCTGAGCCCACCCCCATCAGACTGTTGGTACATTTCCTCCCAGCTGCCTGTATTCCTGTACATGAAACGTCAGGAGGTTCAGCTTTGTGACCCGGCTCTCCCAGCTTAACCTTACGGAGTGAGCCTTGTGATCATCGCCGAGGTTCATTGGAAACATTTTTCAGGCATCCATCCCGTCAAGTGCGTGTACCGTAATTGATTTCACACTTGTTGCCGGAGCTTCAGATTGCTTCCAATTTTTTTTTTCTTTTTTGGTTTGGGAGAGATGGCTGGGAATGGGGCTGTAGGGCTCTTGAGACCGATTACCGAATTGCCTTCCTTGAAAGGTTGTGGCAGTTGTTCCCTGTTGCCAGAGCCCAGGGTGGAGTGCGCTGGGGTGGGGGGTGGGGCCCTGCCTCTCAGACAGCTCAGGACATTGTGGTCAACTGAGAAAGGAATGCAGGCACTTTTTTTTTGTTGTTTTTGGATTTCTTTGATTGAAAAAAAAATGAGGTGGAATATTTCATCCTGTTCGCCAGTCTTGCATTTCTTTTTTTTCTGTGACTTGGATGTAAGTTGTTTTGCAAGCAATGGCTCGGGTTCTGTTTGGGGTTACAATGTCTGGGTTCCACGTGAATGCCAGCTGTTTTAATAAAGACTGCACTGTCAGAGTTTCAGCTACACGGGCCGTTTCTGGGAAGTTTGCCGGGAAGTTGAGTCTCCCGATTGGAGCCAGACTGTGAGTCTGCATACTGGGGCTGCGTCTTAAACAGGAGTTAAGTCTAGAAAGCAGGAAGGCAGGTCAGCAAATGAGCTTATTACTGAGATTATACCAAAATACGTTCTTTGCTCATTAACTCTTTGGCCCTTTCTTTAAAGCTGGGGGGGAGGGGTGTGTGTGCGCCGTGACTGCTCATGGATGAGAATTGATGCCTTTGAATATCACTGCTCTACATGGATTCAGCTCATCTCACGATTCCTAGTGTGTTTATCAGAAGATGGTGTTTTTACAGAATGACGTCTGTAGGAAAAGCGCAGATTCTTAGGTTAGCCCGCAAAAGATCTTAAAATATTTATAATTATCAATAGGCCAGCTTGCAGTTTGTTTCTCCTTGTCATTAGCCCAAGTTTGTTTCCCAAGGGTGTGTGTCCAGGTGTGGAAGAGTGTGTACGGGTGACATATGTTTTGTTGTGCAAATGAATTGATCGAATGTCTCTGCTGTGTCTTTGAAGCACGGTGCTGTTTCTTGGCACACTAGGGACAAGGAGGGGGGGACTGTTTGTTTTCTGTGTTGCTCTGAAGTCATCAGTGAGATGTCTCTGCGTTTGCTGTTACTTCTCTCTCCTTTCGCTGTTGTATAACATCACACATTTGGAAAGCTTTGCAAAGATCTATTTCAGTTTCTCCTTTCAGAGTGTTTAAGTATTTCTTTTTTTTTTGTTTCCAAATCTGGAAAGGAAAGGAATGAAAGGCGAGGGAAAAGATGATACAGCAATGATTAGTAGAAGGACTCCCCTGACGGTCAGGTGATTAAGACTCGGCACTTCCATCGCAGGGGCTGCTGGTTTGATCCCTGGTCAGGGTCCTAAAATCCTGCATGCCTGTTGATGTGACCGCAAAAAAAAAAAATTCATCGATAGATTATTAAAAAATGAATGTGATGATTTTGGCGTACGGTTCTTGTCGCCTTGTAGCTTAACGGCTTTCGCTTCTCCATGATGTGTGAATGTTTTGCTCTAGATTACGTTCAGTAGGTGAGCCATGAATCATTTCCTGCCAAATTTCAATCGATGAGGTAATGAGTGCGTGGAGAAATGACCTTATTTCTATAATAACATGCATCTTCTCAGGTCTCAGGGTTCTTTTTCCTCTCAGTTTGTTACTGCTGCACGCTAGGAGTTTCCTTGTTTCTACATGTCTACGTGGACCCTACCTACTAGGACTTTCCTTGTTTCTCCATTCTGTGTGATTACGCACCGAAATGAGGGATGGGGAGAAGACTCACTCCCAGGTTCCCTTCCCCACGGTGGCTAGAGGTCAGAGATGCTCAGTTTGAACTCCGTTTCCCAGATGCGTGCACAGTACCGGTACCAGCTGTGGGCAAACGGTTCCAGCTGTGGGCAAACGGAAGCCATATTCCCTTCACCCAAGCAGTAAAAGTAGAAAGCTCTCCTGTACTATCGTACCATTGCTGCAAAATAAACTCCTTCTCCTTAACACCAACCTGGGCTTGCCTGGTGGCTCAGCAGTAAAGGATCAGCCTTCCAGTGCAGGAGACTCGGCTTCGATCCCTGGGTCGGGAAGACACCCCTGGAGAAAGAAATGGTAACCCCCTCCAGTGTTCTTGCCTGGAGAATCCCGTGGCCAGAAGAGTCTGGTGGGCTACAGTCCCTGAGGTTGCGAAAGAGTGGAATACGACTCAGGAGGCTCAGAGGCTAGAAAGCAACTCAGTGGCCAAGCAACTCAACCAATCCATATCTGGATGGTGTTTTTTTTTCTTTTTTTTTTTATTGTTAATTCAAAGTAGAACTCAAAGAGACAATAAAGGGCCTGTTGCAAAAGGAGGCCTTCGAGTGTTCAGTTTGTCATCACTGATGAGATGCACACAGCTCCCTGTGCTGGGAGCTTAAGCATCTCTAGCTGTGGGTTCTCCAGCGCTTTGAGTGGGCGAGGCTGAATTAAACCTTCAGAGTGATAGCTGACAGTGTAAGGGGCAGGAAGCCTTGTCTAACAGGAGGTTTAATATAACAATAACAGCAAGAGAAACTGTCTGTAGTCCTGGCTAATATATCTGTTGAGCAGCACCCCTTCTTAAACAGAATGTGTGCAAGCTCAGTCGTGTCCGACTCTTTGTAACCCTTTGGATTGTAGCCCGCCAGGCTCCTCTGCCCATGGGATTCTCCAGGCAAGAATACTGGAGTGGGTTGCCATTTCCTGGTCCTGATCCAGAGGGTTGAACCCATTGAACCCGCGTCTCCTGTGTCTCCTGCGTTTATAGGCGGATTCTTTACCCGCTGAGCCATCAGGGGAGCGCATCTTCAACACGGTCGCACTGAAATTTGAGCTGTACTGTTGACTGTGGTTACAGAGTCCATTGTAGCATCGTCACCCTTGGTCTCCCATGGCAACCTGCTAGGAAGAGGGGTGCAGCTCTGGTGACGTCACCCCCCAGGCTGTAGATGAGAGAGGCTCAGCCAGACGGGATCCACACCCAGTGCTCTGCAGTGAGCCCTGGAGTTCACTGCGAACCTTCCTGTCTGCTGGGCCAGGTGGCTCTGAAACCGGAAGGTGTAACAGTACACGCTCAGATGCGAGGTCAGTGTTTGCCCACAAAGCGAGCAACCTGCCAGTGACTGTGGTTCTTTTTGAGACCCACAACCTTTTCTGGTGTCTTAACAGAACTTGTGATAAATCCCTATATTTAAAAATCCTCCAACAGAAAGTTGCTTTTTTTCTAGAGAAAGGTGGTCTGCATTTAGAACAATTTGTGATTATTAATCTGTCTTGAATTGGTCACAGAATAAAAAAATGATGTGATGGGCATCTAATTAAAATTTTGCAGTAGACACAAAAGAACCTTTGTAAAAAATGCTATGGTTTCATCTTGCTGACTATTAGCAACACATTTTAGAGCCTGCAGGCACCATAGAAACTGTCTGGGTTTTTGCACTTTCCAAATAGAAGTAGAATGCAAACCATAAGTTTAATTTAAGGTTTTCCAGTAGCCACAGTAGAGAAGTAAAAAGAAATCATAAATTATTTTTGCAATATGTATCTAAATATATGCTGCTGCTGCTAAGTCACTTCAGTCGTGTCTCACTCTGTGCGACCCCATAGACAGCAGTCCACCCAGGCTCCCCTGTCCCAGGGATTCCCCAGGCAAGAATACTGGAGTGGGTTGCTATTTCCTTCTTCAATGCATGCACACATGCTAAGTTGCTTCAGTTGTGTCTGACTTTTTGCAACCCCATGGACAACAGCCCACCAGGCTCCTCCATCCAAAGAATTCTCCAGGCAAGAATACTGGAGTGGGTTGCCATTTCCTTCTCTAAAATAGATGCTAGATTAATATTATTTGAAACATTAAAAAAAAAATCAATCTCTCAGTCATGTCCCAGCTCTTTGGGACACTGTGGACTGTAGCCTGCCAGACTTCTCTGTCCATGGGATTGTCCAGGCAAGAATACTGGAGTGGGTTGCCATTCCCTTCTTCAGCGGATCTTTCCGCACCAGGGATCAAACCCAGGTGTCTTGCATTGCAGGCAAATCTAACCGTTTGAGCCACCAGGGAAGCCCATTATTTGCAACATATGTATTAATATATAATAATTCAATAATCTAGTCAACTCACTATCCAAAATAGTATCATGTCAACAAGTTACTCATATTTTAAAAATCATCCAAGACATATTTTATGTTCTTTCCATTTCTGTACTAAGTCTGCAAAATCCAGCATAGAATTTAAACCTGCAGCCCTTCTCACTTTGGACTCATTGCTTTGGTCAGTCCGGTCTGAGACCCCAAATTCCAGTGTCTATGTAAAAATATGAAAATAAATGTGCACTATGAAAAATTATTTTCTATCAGGAAGCTACACTATTTTGAGAAAGGGATAGTTTAAAAGTTGGACGGTTTGTTCAGTTTTCTTTTTAATTTATTTGAAATTTGTTAAGGGAAAAAAAAGTTGCGGGTGCATAATTTAAGAATTTGCATGTGGACCAATTACAGAGGAATCGTGTGGCCTGGAATGTCCCCAGGTCCTTCCGTCCTGCAGACCACGATCAGTTTCGCTGATGCAGGCTTCTTAGGAGCCATGCTGACCTGCACCATCCAGTACAGGGGCCACAAGCCTTGTAGACCCAAGGAGCACCCTCAAATATGGCTAGGGTTCCTGAGGATCCGATTTAGAGATTTTATTTCCTTATTGATTTAAATTTCGATCCTTGGTTCAGCTGTTCCATAAGTTTTATGTTGGGAATCACATGGGTATGTGTATCTGTGTTTTCAGTGTACAGAATACATCTTCTGAACTATAATAGCAGTGGTCTATTTCCTTTGAGAATTCCGTTTCCTAATTAAGATGTGACGCAAGTGGAAAATACATAGACTTTGGGAATTTTAGAGATTTTGTAGGTAAAAGGAATGTCGAAGATCTCAATAATTTTTTTAAAAAAAACCAGTGTGAAGTACAGTTGAAATGATGCTATTTGGGATATGCTGGGTTAAGTTTAAATATGTTGTGAAAATTACTTTGCATTTAAACATTCTTTAATTGGATGTAAGCTCACCTCACATTCTGTTGGGCCATCCACATCGCATTTCTGTTGGAGCATCCACGTCTCCCATCAGAGCTCTCGCACCACAGACAAAAGAACCAGTGCTTGAGATCACAGGTGGTGGGTGGGTTGTGACATCCCCGTCCGAACATGGGCCCTGCTTCCACTGTTGGCCTTTGTAAAGCATTCTGTACGCCCAGGTGAGTCAGTGTGAGGATTTGTTTGGCTCACTGAGAGATGTGTTCATGCGTGGCCACCTCCCCTTACCCCTGCCGGATGTATGGGTTACTGGCCACAAAAGGCAATGCTGACGTGGAAGGGAACGAGGTCCTCAGTCTACACTGGTTTTCTGACCCCTCGGCATCTCGCGTGAGATAAAGGTGGTTGGTTCTTCCCAGTGTGCACTTAAAAAAAAAGGTCTCAGAGGTTGAATTGGGCTTCCCAGGTGGCTCTAGTGATAAAGAACCCCCCTGCCATTGCAGGAGATGCCAGTTCGATCCCTGGCTCGGGAAGATCCCTTGGAGAAGGAACTGGCAACCCGCTCCAGTATTCTTGCATTCCTGGAGAATTCCCACGGACAGAGGAGCCTTGCAGCCTGTAAGTTCAGGGGTCCCCAAGAGTCTCACAGACTGCTGTGCGCACGCTTTGAAACTCATACAGGTTCAGAGCCAGAAAGTCATAAGCTCAGGGCTGCCTCTAACTGATGCCTCCTCTGACGAAAGGGATTTTCTTCAGGCTTTATTTATGTGGTAGAACACCCTAGGGTGCCCGTGAATTAACATCGGTTCCAAAACATGCTGTGAAGCCTTAGGTTTCTGACCAGGAAATCATTAGTAGCTGTAGTTTTTAATTTCTTCACTTCCTCTTCCCTGCTGATGCATGTCTCTGTGTTATAAGAGGCCAGGAAGCAGCTTCTAACCTTTCTGCAAGGTAATTTGGCAATGACGGGGCAAGTCATTGAAGTCAGCTGAGATGTAACTTTCTGTGGCTTTGGAAGTGGGGTGATGGACCTCTCATTCCATGAAGCACTGCCTCACAGTAGGAGCCCCAAAGTTCTGTCCTCCTCTGTGTCTGGAATGGGTGCGCCAGCTCCTGCCCTCACATCGTGTCCCTGAGTAGGAGTGAGAAGGGGAGTTTCATTGCCTTTAAGAGCACAGACTAGAGATTTCGTATTTGACTTCTGCTCGTAGCTGTTGGCCAGAACTGGGTTACAAGGGAAAGCTTGTCCTTTTGAGAGGGGTGTGACCATGTGCCCACACAGAATCCAGGTGTCCTGTTCTCCAAGGGGGAGGGATGGAAGTGGATAATGGTTCAGTTCAGTTCAGTCGCTCAGTCGTGTCCGACTCTTTGCGACCCCATGAATCGCAGCACGCCACGCCTCCCTGTCCATCACCATCTCCCAGAGTTCACTCAGACTCACGTCAGTCGAGTCCATGATGCCATCCAGCCATCGCATCCTCAGTTGTCCCCTTCTCCTCCTGCCCCCAATCCCTCCCAGCATCAGAGTCTTTTCCAGTGAGTCAACTGTTCGCATGAGGTGGCCAAAGTACTGGAGTTTCAGCTTTAGCATCATTCCCTCCAAAGAAATCCCAGGGCTGATCTCCTTCAGCATGGACTGGTTGGATCTCCTTGCAGTCCAAGGGACTCTCAAGAGTCTTCTCCAGCACCACAGTTCAAAAGCATCAATTCTTCAGCGCTCAGCTTTCTTCACAGTCCAACTCTCACATCCATACATGACCACTGGAAAAACCATAGCCTTGACTAGACGGACCTTAGTCGGCAAAGTAATGTCCCTGCTTTTAAATATACTATCTAGGTTGGTCATAACTTTTCTTCCAAGGAGTAAGCGTCTTTTAATTTCATGGCTGCAATCACCACCTGCAGTGATTTTGGAGCCCCAAAAAATAAAGTCTGACACTGTTTTAATTGTTTCCCCATCTATTTCCCATGAAGTGATGGGACCGGATGCCGTGATCTTCATTTTCTGAATGTTGAGCTTTAAGCCAGCTTTTTCACTCTCCTCTTTCACTTTCATCAAGAGGCTTTTTAGCTCCTCTTCACTTTCTGCCATAAGGGTTGTGTCATCTGCATATCTGAGGTTATTGATATTTCTTCTGGCAGTCTTGATTCCAGCTTGTGTTTCTTGGATAATGGTAGTCTAGCAGATTCTACCTTCGACCCTGTCTTCACTCTAGTGGGAACAAGGCGTTGCTGAAACAACCACGTGTTCAGTGCAGAATTCTAGAGTGTGGGACGAGGACGGGTATATGGTACAGCAACGGCTCCTGCAGAGAGCTTCTGGGTTCCATCTTCTGCTCAGCTGTGTGTTTCCCTTCTTCCCCACCACTTACTCTGAGTTTTAGCCAGGTGACCAGGAACCTCTTTCTTGGTGCACCAAGTGGGAATATGATCTCCCCTGAGTTTATAGTGGTTGCATGGAGTAATAAAGATGAAAGGGCATGCCTTTGTGGCCTTCCTTGTACCTCGGTCACAGTCTAATGTGCTGTTTGTTGGGAGTTATCTTTCTACACAAAGCCTGTGTGGTTTGTAGCACAGGCTTCTGGTACACAAGTGGCTTAGGCATCTGTCTCCACGGTCCTTATGCACCGCGTAGCACTTTGCATAATATCTGCACATGAAGTTCTTGATGAACTTGTATGCCTCTTGGGTCATTTGCGTTCACCCCATCTCTCAGGTTGAACGCATTCACCTAACCAGTAAATGAATGTTTCTAGAGCACCTGCCACCTGTCTCAGGAATTCTTCCAGATGCAGAGAATCTTTCAGTGAACGAATGAGACAGAACTCGTGCATCCTGGTGGGTAACAGTATGTGTTGGGCATGACACATTGGGTGTTGTTATTTAGTCTTGTCTGACTCTTTTTTGCCACCCCATGGACAGTAGCCCACCAGGCTCCTCTGTCTTGTGATTTCCCAGGCAAGAATACTGCTGCTGCTGCTGCTAAGTCACTGCAGTCTTGTCCGACTCTGTGCGACCCCATAGACGGCAGCCCAACAGGCTCCTCCATCCATGGGATTTTCCAGGCAAGAGTACTGCAGTGGGTTGCCATTTCCTTCTCCAGAGGGATCTTCCCAACCCAAGGTTTCAACCCTGCTTTGGCAGGCGGATTCTTTCCCACTGAGCCACCTGGGAAGCCTGCGTTTGGTGCTTTGGTGTCAAACATGTGTGCGTGTGAAATCACTTTGATATTTGCAGCATACATTGCGCTTCATAATGTTTAAATATCGGCAGTATTTACTAGAGAGCAGATTCTAACAAACATACACATCCCCACCCACTGAAAAGAAATAGAGTAGAAATGTTGAGTATTCATTGCATGTTTTTTTAAATGTGAATATGGTGTGTTTGGATTATTTGTTCATAATTTTTCAGCCATGTAAATAGAAAATGAAAGTTCATTTAACTTCTTTCTATGTTTTCAACAAATATGTAAACTATTATCTCCCTTTATATTAATATAATAGTACTTGAGTTGCGGGAAAAAAACAAAACCACAGCACTCTTGAGTGGACCTTTGCCAATCAGAAAGATTGTAAGGAAAAATTGATTCCTCCTGGGTTTTTGTTTTTTGTTTGTTTTTTTTAAATAGAAATTAGCACACATGATTTTCCCTGAGCATGGTCTCTTTTAAGCTACTGAGAAATTTTTGGTCATGCAGGCTGAATGGAGTGGATAGTGGTTTAGAGGAGAATTGAACTGATTAATAAGAAGCCCCTGATTTTGTTTTAATCACATATTCTGACACAGTAAGGAAAATTCACACTGTGTTTTCTTAACAGTGGTAGTGCTATTAAAATGTATGCAGATGGAACGCGTTTATGTATTACTGGGCCTTTCATGCAGTTTTGCTTTCCAGGGCTCTTGGTAAATCATTACAATTATTTTTATCCAGGGTATCGGTTCTCAACGCTCCTCTTGACCTGACACCGTGAATTTTCTGTTCCGCGAAAATCGTATTGTTGAATGGAGGCTTGTGCCCTGTAGAAATTAAGAAGAGATAAATGCAGAGAGAGCTAGCTGTGTGAGGCCCTCTGTGTGTGGTGATGGATTTCCTTGCGTTTAGGGTGGACTTTTACCTCCCTTGTGTGGACAGAGGAGCAGAGCCATTTATCACGAGTGCTTTAATGTGGACTTCATCTGTGTGACCCCATTTTTGACTCATTGAGCCTTTAAAATCCGGTAGGAATAATGCAATGCGGCGGGGCGGGGGTGGAAGACAGCACAGATAAGCTACAAGACACCATATTTTTAAAAAATTATTATTATTATTTGACTGACCTGGGACTGAATATGCTGGATGTGCGAGGTCTGGGAGATGCAGCTTTTCGTGGTAGACGCTCTGATCAGACAGCGTTCATGATGGCTGGGGTGCGGCATTTGAAATAGATGCCTTGTGAATTCTTAGCCTGTTGATGCCCAAATGACCATTGTGGTCTTCCAATTCTCGCCTGCCCGCTCCGTCCTTTCCACAAAGCTTTGCCCTGATCATAGACCTGGGTTCTCTGCTCAAAACAGGACCACATACAGAATGTCTTCTCCCTGGAGCAGAAGGTTAGCTTCTTTGCCTTCTAGAAGCTTCAGAGCATCCTTCCGTTTTGGCCTGCTGGGTTTTTTTTTCCCCCCATCTGGATGAAGCTGATGCTGTAAATGTTTGGAGTAAAAGATGGTACATCGATGGTGGAATTATCTGACCTAGAATTAGTCAAGTTGACTGGTGTTATCTCCAGTGTTTTTAAGTCTGTTAAGTTTGGGGAGAAGGTAGAAATTTCCCATTGAGAATTAACCTGTGGAGACTGAAGGAGAGCTATCTTTGTGAGATAGTAGCTTCCGAAGAGAGGCATGTTGATCTCCCTGGTGGTCCAGTGGCTGAGAGTCGCTGCTCCGAATGCAGGCGGACCCGGGTTCAGTCCCTGGTGAGGGAGCTAGGTACCACACGCCACCACTGAATTCAGATGCCACAGTGAAAGTTCTCGTGAGCGGCAACAAAAGACCTATGTGCCCTGAGACTTGGTGCAAACAAAGAAGCAAGAATAAAAATAAATATTAAAAAAAAAAAAGGTGTCAAAGGTGTCTGAATTGCCAGTTCATAACGACTTATTCCCAGCAGCTGTCCATTAGGATGTGAAGACTCTTTGAATGCTGGAAAGACAGAAGGAAGACTGAGTTATTACAAAAATGAAAGTATCTTATGGACAGTCTAGAAACAATGGGGTGAGGATAAAAAGGTACAACTTGTATAAACTGTGAAAACTGGCTGGCTCCAGGAAGAGGAGATAAATTCCCCGGGTACATAAGGGGATAGAATGGGTTTCTGAACCTTGGTGCCTTTGACATTTGGAGTTGAAGACTCTTGAGAGTCCCTTTCACTGCACGGAAATCTAAAACCAGTCCATCCTAAAGGAAATCAGTCCTGAATGTTCATTGGAAGGATGGAAGGACTGATGCTGAAGCTGAAACTCCAATCCTTTGGCCACCTGATGCGAAGAACTGACTCACTGGAAAAGACCCTGATGCTGGGAAAGATTGAAGGCAGGAGGAGAAGGGGACAACAGAGGATGAGATGGTTGGATGGCATCACCAACTCGATGGACATGAGTTTGAGTAAACTCCGGGAGTTGTTGATGGACGGGGAGGCCTAGCATGCTGCAGTCTGTGGGGTCGCAAAGAGTCTGACACGGCTGAGCGACTGAACTGAACTGGATTTCGGGGGAAGCCTCTCAGGAGTCTTCTCCAGTACCACAGTTCGCAGGCATCAGTTCTTTGACGCTCTGCTTTGTTTGCGGTCCGGCTCTCAGACACGACTGGGCAACTGAACAGCGACACCAATTTTTGATGGTAGGAGCTGTTCTCTGCGTTGTGGGGTGTGGAACAGCATCCTGGGTCTCTATGCAGTAGTGTACAGGAACTCTCCCAACAGCTCAAGCAACCAAACATGTCTCCACGTATTGGCGGATATCCCCCGACCCTGAGTGCTTGGCAGCATCACCCCCAGTGAGAGCTACCACAATTGCATTGGGGGGAGGCGGGGCTTCTGAAATGAAAAAACCATCAGAGGGTACTAATGTAAGTTCTTTTTTAAAAATGTTTTCAGGTTAATCCCTTGCAGCCTTTTTTAATTGTAAATACATTTTTTAAGGAGGCTATGTTACATTGGCTAGTACTTTAATATGAATAGTAATTGCAAAGTCATTCTATATATATTGAGTGAATTAGAGCTGGATTAGTTACATCATAGGGACTTAAATCTTTGAGGATAAATTCAAATCCCTATGTCAAACACAACTGATAATTTTAAATGAAAAACCTTTTATAAATATATTTGAACAGACATAATCTTATAATAAATCATACACTTTCAAGGTGACAAGTCAAAATGCAGGGTTAAGTAAGTCAGAAGGAGAAAAACAAATATTGTATACTAATGGCTTTCCCGGTGGCTCAGCTGGTAAAGAATCCGCCTGCAATGCGGGAGACCCCGGTTCAGTTCCTGGAACTGGAAGACCTCCTGGAGAAGGGATAAGCTACCCCCTCCAGGATTCTTGGGCTTCCGTGGTAGCTCAGCTGGTAAAAAATCTGCCTGCAATGTGGGAGACACTGGTTCGATTGCTGGGTCTGGAAGACCTCCTGGAGAAGAGATAGGCTACCCACTCCAGGATTCCTCTGTTTGAGTCTTGGTTGTCTTGAAAGTGAAAGCCGCTCAGTCGTGTCCGACTCTTTGCAACCCCGTGGACTGTACAGTCCATGGAATTCTCCAGGCCAGAATACCGGAGTGGGTAGCCTTTCCCTTCTCCAGGGGATCTTCCCAACCTGGGGATGGATCCCAGGTGTCCCGCATTGCAGGGGGATTCTTTACCAGCTGAGCCACCAGGGAAGCCCAGGAATCCTGGAGTGTGTAGCCTTTCCCTTCTCCAGGGGATCTTGCCAATCCAGGGATCGAACCAGGGTCTTCTGCCTTGCAGGCGGATTCTTTACCAGCTGAGCCCTCAGGGAAGCCCCTCGTGGTTGTCTTTCCCACATGTGATTCCACAGCCTCTGTTAAAATGATTGCCACTCACCCTGTCTGCAGAGCATCAACTCTGCTTTAGCAAAACTCCGGTCAGTGGCTGTGTGTGTAGTCATGCTTCCTCAAGTGAAATATGTCAGGGACGTGTGTCATTACAGCAGCAGGTGCAGCTGAGCAAAGCGGGACCGGCTTTGGGAGCAGGCGTATCCAGAGGTACGGGGAGGAAAGACGCGGATGGTTGTGAACACTACCTTCCCGGCTGTGTTCGTCCATCCCTGTGCGTCGGGCATCCCGCTTTAAGGTTCTTCGGTGGAGAAGGTGCAGATCATGGGTAAGGACCTGTCAACAGCCTGGACGGGCTGGTGTCCCTTTCCTGAGCTGTGCTCGTGGAAATCCATGCCCAGCTGGTGGTAGCAGGCTCAGCCCCTGGGAGTGGCTGAATCCTTTACGAGATCCTTTTGCCATTCATATTTTTAAATGTTAGCCCTGCCAGCGAAGAGCAGACCCTGCTAATTATGTATGTGTGTACGTGTGTGTTGGGGGCAGGACTTGCCCGATTGTCTGTCTCATGTAATGTCGATGATGTACCTTGTATGTAGGTGATGTGGAGGTGTCATGCCATCTGCTCAGTCAGCTATGCATTTAGAAGGATATGATTCCAGGCAGCTTCCACACACACTATCTGTTTGTCTTTAACGCTTGGTATAAAAGCCCAGCGAGGCCTGAAAGCTGCCCCTGAGTCATGAAGGAGGAAAGTGCCATCTTCACTGGAGTTTGGGTCTTCAGCACTCATATTTGGTTTTTCTTTGTCTTTTTAACATGGGCCTTTTTCTTCCCCCTCTCTCTCTTTTTTTAAAAAAAATATTTTTAATTGGAGGATAATCACTTTACAATATTGTGTTGGTTTTTTGCAAGACACCAGCATGAATGAGCCACAGGTATGTGTGTGACCCTTCCCGGTTGAACCTACCTCTCACCTCACAGCCTATCTAGGTGGGTTTGACCTCCCTGCGTCATATAGCAAATTCCCAGTGCCGCTTTTAACTTCACATGCGGTACTGTATATGTTGCAATGATCCTCTCTCCAGTTTTCGCTCCTTCCCCTCCCCCGACTGTGTTGACAAGTCTGTTCTCTGCGCCTGCGTCTCCGTTGCTGCCCTGCGAATAGGTTCATCAGCCCTCTCTTTCTGGATTCCGTATATATGTGCTAATATATAGTGTTTGTCTTTCTGTTTCTCACTTCACTCTGTATAATAGGCCCCAGGTTCATCCACCTCGTTAGACTGACTCGAACGCGTTCTTTCTCATAGCTGAGTAATATTCCGTTGTGTGCGTGTACCGCGGCTTCTTTATCCATTCATCTGCCGGTGGGCACCTAAGTTGCTTCCACATCCTGGCTTTTGTGATCAGTGCTGCAGTGACCACTGGGGTACGTGTCTCTTTCGGTTCCAGTTTTCTCAGGGTATATGCCCTGTGGTGGGATTGTTGGGTCAGATGGTAGTTTTCTTGCTCCGTTTTTAAGGATTCTCCACTCTGTTCTCCATAGTGACTGCGTCAGTTTGCATTTCCACCAACAGCGCAAGAGGGTTCCCTTTTCTGCACACTGCCTCCAACACTTATTGTCGGTAGGTTTCTTAATGGTGGCCATTCTGACTGGTGTCAGGGATAGCTCATTGTTTTGACTTGCATTTCTCTAATAATGAGTCTGTTGTGTATCTTTTCATGTGTTTATTAGCCATCTGTATGTCTGTTTTGGAGATACGTGGGTCTTCTGCCCACTTTTTGGTTGGTTGGTTTGTTTTTCTGCTGTTGAGCTGTATGAGCTGCTTGTATGTTTTGAATATTAATCCGTCAGTTGTTTCATTTGCTATTATTTTCTCCCATTCTGAGGGCTGACTTTTCACCTTGTCGATTGTTTGTGCAAGAGCTTTTAAGTTTAAACAGGTCCCATTTGCTTCTTTTTGCTTTTATTTCCATTACTCTAGAGGGTGCGTCATAGAGGATCTTGCTATGATTTATGTCATCGAGTGTTCTGCCTATGTTTTCCTCTAGGAGTTTTATAGTTTCTGGTCTTACATTTAGGTCTTTAATCCGTTTTGAGTTTATTTTTGTGTTTGGTGTTAGCAGGTGTTCCGGTTGCAGTCTTTCACATGTAGCTGTCCAGTTTTCCCAGCACCAACTATTACGAGGCTGTCTTTTCTCCCTTCTGTAATTCTTGCCTCCTTTGTCAAAGATAAGGCGCCCATAGGTGCTTTGGTGTATCTCTGGGCGTTCTATCTTATTCCCTTGGTCTACATTTTTGTTTTTGTGCCAGTACCATACTGTCTTGATGACCGTAGCTGTCTGTTTTCAGACTGTAAAGTCTGAAGTTAGGAAGGTTGATTTCTCTAGCCCCCTTCTCCTTTCTCAAGATTGCTTTGGTTATTCAGGGTCTTTGAGTTCCATGCTAATGCTGTCACTTCAGTCGTGTCCAACTCTGTGCAACCCCATAGGTGTCAGTCCACCAGGCTCCCCCGTCCCTGGGATTCTTCAGGCAGGAACACTGGAGTGGGTTGCCATTTCCATCTCCAGTGCAGGAAAGTGAAAAGTGAAAGTGAAGTCACTTAGTCGTGTCCGACTCCTCACTACCCCATTGACTGCAGCCTACCAGGTTCCTCCGTCCATGGGATTTTCCAGGCAAGAATACTGGAGTGGCGTGCCATTGCCTTCTCCCTACACATTGTGGAATTTTTTGTTCTGCTTCTGTGGAAGATACCATTGGTTATTGATAGGGATAGCACTGGATCTGGTAGCTTACTTCGGTGGAGCATAGTTACTTTCATAGTATTGATGCTTCCCAACCAAGAACATGGTATGTCTCTCCATATTTGTGTCATCTTGGATTTCTTTTATCCAGGTCTTACAGTGTTCTGCATGCAGGCCTTTTGTCTCTTTGGGGAGCTTTATTCTGAGGTATCTTATTCTTTCTGTTGCAGTGATAAAGGGGATTATGTCCTTAACTTCTCTATTTGATTCTTCATATGTGGACCATTTCTTAAAGTCCTTACTGATTTTGTTCCAATACTGTTTCTGCTTCGTGTTCTTGTGTTTTGCCCCTCCCCACCCCCCCACTAAGGCATATGGGATCTTAACTCCCTGACCAGAGATCGAACCTATTACCCCCTGCTTTGGAAGTCGAAGTCTTAGCCGCTGGACCGCCCAGGATGTCCCTTTTGTGTTGTGTTCTGAATTTTAAGTTCATGCTTGCATGTCGTAGGCTGTGTATCATGTGTGTTTGTTGCGTCTGGTGTGAAACTCAGTTTTGTGGCTGGAGGGAGAGCTCTGAGCTCAGCGATATGGTGGTCCAGAGGCCATGTCCTGCCGGAGCCTGCCTGCTGCCTGGAGGACAGGCAGTACCCAGATGGCACAAGATGCTTTGATGGTGACTCATGTTGTTAAGAAGGAGTGGGACCGTGTAGCTGAAGGCCTCGGACCAGGAGGGCTTCTATGTTGGAGCTTTTAGAAGGGGAGACTGGTGAGCCGCCATCTGAAGGATGGCTCCAGGAAGAGCAGGGAAAAGATGGTTCCAGAGAAAGGGCAGCCTGCGGCGCTGAGCTCTGGAAACCCCAGGGACAAAAAGGAGGCCAGGCCAGTTTGGTGGGGGCCCGAGACCGACCAGGAGATGAGGTTGAGAGCTGTGTGCGGGGCCCACCCGACGGCTCCGTGCAGGATACGATGGTCATGGTGGTGCGTTTGAAGTTAAGAGCCTCCGGACTTTTCCCACCACAGTGACAGGTGGCTGGCTGCTGCTGGGGGTCAGAACTGGAGTGGTCCTAGTGGGTCCCGGGATGAAGGCAGTCTTGCTTTTCCACTAGCACAGCCCAGTGGATCTGAGAAGGAAAGGCGCAGACTTGGGCGGTCTTGGGCAACGGGCCCCAGCGGATGTGTGGATATCCTGGTTGGAGGAGCCACGGGTCTGGTCCGTGTCCCCCTGAGTGGGAGGCAGGTGTCATTTTTAGCTGTGAAGGTGGGCTGGAGTGGGGGGGCGTGTTGGTGTGGGTGGTGGGGGCGTGCAGGGTGGACATGACACGCTATGTTTGAGATGCCACAGGAACTGCTATGTGCACGCGTCGTTGGGGCCGGTCCTGGGCTGAGTGTGCAGCAGCGAGGCCTGGGACCTGAGACCTGTATCTGGGATTTGAAGCGGGCAGGGGTGCTGCGTGAGTTCACAGGGTGGCTGGACGCAGCATAGTGAAAGTGAAGTCACTCAGTCGTGTCCAACTCTTTGCGACCCCATGGACTATAGCGTACCAGGCTCCTCCATCCATGGGATTTTCCAGGCAAGAATACTGGAGTGGGTTGCCATTGCCTTCTCCAGGATGCAGCATAGTCCTGTCCTAAAAGGCGGTCGATTTGCAGTCCGGTGAAGGAGAAAGTTAGTGGTAAACGAACCTGCCTGGCAATGCAGGAGATGGAAGAGACATCGGTTCAATCGCTGGGTCAGGAAGATCCCCTGGAGGAGGGCACAGCAACCCAACTCCAGTTCTTGCCTGGAGAATCTCAGGGACGGAGGAGCCTGGTGGGCTTACAGTCCGTGGGGTCACACAGAGTCGGACACCACTGAAGCGCCTTAGCATGCATGCGCTGGGAGAAAACCGAATGACGGAAAGAGGCCTTTGGGGATTCTCTGGCCGTCCAGTGGCTGGGACTAGGCGTGCTCACTCCCTGGGCCCTGAATTTCATACCTGCTCAGGGAGCTAAGATCCTGCCAGGCAAGAGGCGAGGCCAATTAAAAACAAAAATGCCTGTTGGAAACTTAAGGTGCCTGAAAGTTTTCCAAAGTCATTTGATAACCCCCTGTGTATTTTCATTCAGTGATAAAGTGAAAGTCGCTCAGTCGTGTCTGACTCTTTGCAACCCCTTGGACTATAGAGTCCATGGAATTCTCCAGGCCGGAATACTGGACTGGGTAGCCTTTCCCTTCTCCAGGGGATCTTCCCAACCCGGGGATCAAACCCATGCCTCCTGCACTGGCAGGCAGATCTTTACCACTGAGGCACCTGGGAAGCCCCAAGCTTGCAGGAGATCAGAGTTTAGTGAACCAGCCATCGGGAGAGTTTTTGACAGAAAAATGTATTAATCTCCTTTTATTCTTATGAACTCTTCTTTTAAAGAAGGGAAATAGCTTCCACCAAGAATTATGCTTAAATCCGCCACCCTCACCCCCAGTTTTTCCCCTCACTTTGCAGCTTTCATCTTAGGTAGGACAAAACAACCCCCCTAAATTGATAAGCTGCTGTTTTTGTTCCTGGATTCTAGAGTTTTTACTAACAACCACAAGTATGGTCCTGAGAATCACGCCACAGCATCAGGTGTTTGTTTTTTTGAATGACTTTTATGACGAACCTTGATTTAGCAAGAACATCAATCTCATTTCCCAACCACAAAAATGAATACAAATTCAGTTAGCCAAAATGTGTCATTCTGCTTCCGTGAAGATAAATTCTCCAAGGACAGAAGCTGGCTTAACAATTTCTAGGTTTGACCAACGTTCAGAAATTCCAGAAATTACCCAGATTTTGAGACTGTTTTCTAGGGAATGCCTCCACTGCAGTGGCAAGTATCTTAAAATGTCATCTGTGACTTTGAAGATAACCGAGGACAGCTTCTTTTCACAGTGAAGGATTTGGCTCTGGCTTATGGAAAAAGCTGGAGAAGGCAACGGCAACCCACTCCAGTGTTCTTGGCCTGGAAAATCCCAGGGACGGGGGACCCTGGTGGGCTGCCGTCTATGGGGTGGCATAGAGTTGGACAGGACTAAAGCAACTTAGCAGTAGCAGTAGCAGCAGTATGGAAAAAGCAGATATTCTTGACTTTTCTTCAGAGTAAACTGGCTAATCCACATTTTAGCTGTCACAAACATTTTGACCTAAGTTTGTAACTAGCCGCTGGGTCTTTGGAGGAAATACATTTGCACTGAAGGTTCATTTTCTTTGAGATCTCTTTTGTTATGGTAAAGTATATACGTTACATAAAAGTTATCCTTTTCAACCACTTTTAGGTACACGGTATACTGTGCTGTGTAGTGTTAAGTACATTCACCATCCACCTGCAGAGCTTTTCCATCTTTCCAGATTTAAACTCTTAAACTTAACTCTCCTCTCCATTCGCCCCTCTCCTGGCAAGACCATTCTATTTTCTGTCTCTATTTTTAACTACTCTAGGTACTTCCCATAAGTGGGATCATACATTATTTCTCCTTTTGTGTCTCACTTATTTCAATTAGCATAGTGTCTTCAGATGGACAAGGTAATGACAACCCACTCCCGGTACTCTTGACTGGAAAATTCCATGGACATTGGAGCCTGGTGGGCTACAGTCCATTGCTTCAGTTAAGTCACTCAGTCATGTCCAGCTCTCTGTGACCCCATGGACTGCAGCACACCAGGCCTCCCTGTCTATCACCAACTCCCGGAGCTTGCTCAAACTCATGTCCATCGAGTCAGTGATGCCATCCAACCATCTCATCCTCTATTGTCCCCTTCTCCTCCCGCCTTCCATCTTTGCCAACATCAGGATCTTTTCCATTAAGTAAGTTCTTTGCATCAAGTGGCCAAAGTATTGGAGTTTCAGCTTCAGCATCAGTCCTTCCAATGTATATTCCGGACTGATTTCCTTTATGATACACACTTCCATGGCGTCTCGCAAAGAGTTGGACACAACTTAGCAACTAAACAATGTCTTTGAGGTTTGCCCATGTTGTAGGATGTCTCAGAATTTCATTCTGTTTTTAAGCTGAATAGCATTGCACTGTATGAATAAACAACACTTTTTTATTTTATTCATCCATCAGTGGACATGTGGGTTGTTTCTGTTATTTGCCGATTGTGAATATTGTTACTTAGAACATTGGGGTGCAAATATCTGTTCGGGTTCCTGCTTTCCATTCTTTTGGTTTTACACCTAAAAGTGGAATTGCTGGATCATATGGTCACTGTGTGTTGAATGTTTTGATGAATCATCATAGTGCTTTCCTGGAGGTTCATTTTTCAGGAATCTTTGCAAGCTACGATAGCAATGGAATCTAACCATGCCTCATCTTATCTAAGACAGCTTTAGCAGAGTAGCCTGCAGGCCAAATTTAACCCTTTGTCTACTTTTGTACATTAAATACGCTAAGGATGGTTTCTACATTTTCTCTTTTTTTTTGCCAACCCAATACTTAGTTACCTAGACAGCATATTAAAAAGCAGAGACATTACTTTGCCAGCAAAGGTCCATCTAGTCAAGGCTATGGTTTTTCCAGTGGTCATGTATGGATGTGAGAGTTAGACTATAAAGAAAGCTGAACAGCAAAGAATTGATGCTTTTGAACTGTGGTGTTGGAGAAGACTCTTGAGAGTCCCTTGGACGGCAAGGAGATCCAACCAGTCCATCCTAAAGGAGATCAGTCCTGAGTGTTCATGGGAAGGACTGACGCTTAAGCTGAAACTCCAATACTTTGGCCACCTGATGTGAAGAACTGGCTCAATTGAAAAGACCCTTATGCTGGGAAAGATTGAGGGCAGGAGGAGAAGGAGACGACTGAGGATGAAATGGTTGGATGGCATCACTGACTCAATGGACATGGGTCTGGGTGAACTCTGGGAGTTGGTGATGGACAGGGAGGCCTGGCGTGCTGCGGTTCACGGGGTTGCAGAGTTGGACACAGCTGAGTGACTGAACTGAACTTAAACTGATTTATTCATTCATTCATTTAGCTGCTCTGGGTCTTAGTTTCGGCAGAGGCAATCATTCCTTGAGGTATGTAGGATCTAGTTTACTTGACCAGGGATCCAAGCTGGGACCTCTGCCTTGGGAGCATGGAGTCTTAACCACTGAACCACCAGGTTTGTTTTTTTTTTTTTTTTTTAAACCACTTAAAAATGTAAAAACCAGGGACTTCCCTGGTGGTCCAGTGGCTAAGACTCCAGTCTCCCAATGCAGCGGCCCTGGGTTCAGTCCTGCTGAGGGGGCTAGATCCCACATGCTGCTAAGAGTTTGCATACCGCAACTAGTCATAGGTAAATAATCTGAACATAAACAAAGCGAGTGTTTTTTTAAAAAAATGAAGCCAAGGAGAATGACAAGCTATAACGCATGAAAATTCCATCAGTTTCGTTATACACAATTAAGTTTCCTTGGGACGCAGCTGCACCCACTGAGGTCCGTATCATCTGCCTCTTTCACACGACAGTGGTGAAATTGCACGGTTGCAGCTCTCTGTGGCTCATGGCGTGAAACGTATTTAGTCTCTGGACCTTTAAGAACAATGTTACCAACCTCTAATCGAATCGAACTCGTTAAGATCCCAGAAGTCAGATGAGCATATTCACACTTGTCGAGTGCTTGGCCTGTGTACAGGGGCTTTTTCCGGGTGTCTGTCGGTGCATCGAGTGTCTCCTTAATGAATCACGCTGTTCTGAACCCTTTTGCTGTCACTGTTTCACATTTGAGTCTCAAAAAAAAAAAGCCCCGGGAACCCTAAAATAACTCATGATTCTTTGAGGACAGATAACCTGTGACTTGCAACAGTCAGTCATAATTCTCACTGGGCAACTTTAACAACCTTGTGAGTTCTGTCTTTACAAGCCCCTGGTTCTTTCTTTTCCCCGGACGCTTCCTTTGGTTTTACCTGTATCTGTGTCTCCTGGACTGCGGTTCTTAAGATCCCAAATAGAGATTTTTATTCTTTATGGGGAAAACAAAAGCCCCCAGGAGACTTCCTTCAGTAGGAGATTTGTTGTTGTTCAGATCAGTCATATCTGACTCTTTGCAACCCCATGGACTACAGCATACCAGGCCTCCCTGTCCATCACCAAGCCAGAGCTTGCTCAAACTCATGTCCATCGAGTCGGTGATGCCATCCAACCATCTCATCCTCTGTCGTCCCCTTCTCCTCCCGCCTTCAATCTTTCCCAGCATCAGGGTCTTTTCCAATGAATCAGTTCTTCACATCAGGTGGTGAACGGATTGGAGTTTCAGCTCCTGCATGAGTCCTTCCAGTGAATATTGAGTGTTTAGCATTGACTGGTTTGATCGCCTTTAAGTCCAAGTGACTCTCAGGAGTCTTCTCCAACACCACAGTTCAAAAGCATCACTTCTTAGACACTCAGTCTTCTTTATGGTCCAACTCTCACATCTGTACGTAACTACTGAAAAGCCACAGCTTTGACTATACTGACCTTTGTCAGCGGGAGAAGCACAGTGTAAAGTCCCCAGTTAAACCTGAGAGTCACCCGTTTCAGACACATTAACTTTCTACTCTGGCTTCCAGACTCTGCATTCTTTTCTTTGTAAGGGGCCGTCTCTTCTCTACTTATTTAAGTAAATCTCTGTGTAATGGAGGATCCAAATTGAGAAAGATAACTCAAAGTTCACTTTAGTTTTCTCATATACTTTTTGGAGGAACAAGGCTTCTGTCCTACCAAAAGACACTTTTATTTTTAATCTGTGGCATTTCTATAAAACCATGTAAATGTCATACGTGAAAGTGCAGGGCGTTTCAGCATTTTTTTGCAGAGAGGGTTTCTGTGTGTTTAGGGCTGCATGTGGCTTGTGAATAGTTTGCACAAGCAGGAAATCTGACACAGCACCAGTTCCCTCTTACCAATGACATCTTCCCAGTACCATTTCAGGGTCACACTTTGTTCTGTTTACTGTGCTGTCAGAAATCGCATCCCCAGAACAGCTTAATATACCTTCCAAACGATAGTACAGACGTGCCAAGTCACTTCAGTTGCGTCCGACTCTTTGCCACCCCACGGACTGTTGCCCACCTGGCTCCGCTGTCCATGGGATTTCCCCGGGAAGAGTACTGGAGTGGTGGTCGCTTCCTCCTCCAAGGGATCTTCCGCCTCTTATGTTTCCATCAGCAGGTGGGTTCTTTACTGCTAGCGCCACCCCTGGGAAGCCCTATACTACACACTCGAGTATACTTAGGCATTTAACACATTCCATAATTCATGAGGGTGATCTCAGGACCCCAGAGAAATTTGAACAGGCTCAAAGGAAATCAGAGTAAGCTTAAACTAGGATATTCACCTAAATCCTAGTTTTCCTTTATACTTGCTGTTTATAGGACATAGAGCATTTGCGTTTTACTGTGTTTGCAGTCATTAGGCCGCCCTGGTGGCTCAGACGGTGGAGAATCGGCCTGTAATACAGGAGACCCAAGTTCCATCCCTGGGTCGGGAAGATCCCCTGGAGAAGGGAGTGGCCACACACTCCAGTATCCTTGCCTGGAGAATCCCACGGACAGAGGAGCCTGGTGGGCTCCAGTCCATGGCGTCGCAAAGAGTCGGACACGCCTGAGTGACTGAACTGAACTGAATTGACTGCTTACTAGAGTGGGAAAGGGGGGTCAGTAAAAGAATGCTAGGCAGATAAAATCATTCGATGGGTGTAGCATGAAGATGCTGCTAGAGCCGAGAATTGCAGCATCTATACTCTGTCTAACTTGATTGGTTTCTTTCCTTCTTCTGACCCTGTTCTTTTCGTTTCTCAGACACATTTGCTCATTTCAAAGTTCAGTCGTTTGAAAACCAAGCAGTTAGTTTCCGTTTAAGAAAAAACCAGAGATAACTGTGATTATGTTCCAGTGGAAACAAAAACATCATTCTCTTACACTTTCACTTACGTGACTCTCTTAATCCCGTTAGAGAAACTTCTGACTTTTATTCCTTTGTGGGAGTTACTGGTGAAAATGTAGGTTTATCTTGGCTTTTAGATAGATATATGTATATCAAGATGGTTAAATATATTAATATATAATTAATGTAATTATATTTTTATAGAATTATATTTAATTATATATTCAATATATCAATATATTTATACATTATTTACAGATTTATATATTATGTTTATATATCATTTATTATTGTTATTTATAATATAGTTTATTAATATAATCATCTTGGTTTTTATTTTTTCTTGGCTTTTAGATATATATATATCAAGATGGTCAAATATATTAATATATAATTATATCAGCAATATGTTAATATAATTATTAATAAAATTATATATAATATATAATTATATTTAATTATATATTCAATATATTAATATATTAATACATTATAGATTTATATATTATATTTATACATAATTTATTTATAATATAATTTTTATATATTAATATATTTAATCATCTTGGTTTTTATTTTTTCTTTTAAAATGGAAACAAATGATGAACAGAACAGAGGGAACACAGCATCATTCCAGTAACCGCTCCACAGCTGTTAGCATGCTGCAGTTAACTATCATTCTGTATAGGCCTACACATCCGGCTTTATGTGTCTGCATCTGTGAATTTCAGCAGCATAACTGTTAAGCACTCCATGCTCCTTTACTGGCCCAGAGAGGTTACGTTCCTCACCGGGGACGCACAGCCCTAGCGAAGGAGTCTGGGATTTAGCTGAGGTCACGCCAGGACCACACTGCTTCTCCGAGAGTCTGCCAGCTTGTGTCGGAAGGGAACCACTAACGCTTTCCAAGCACTGAGTGTAATTTCTGGGAAATAGCGCCGTGCTGGAATCTGGAGAAAAGGAAGCCAGCTTAGAGTGGGCGTAAAGGACGGCGTGATTGAGACTAGCCACCCAAGACAGAGGCAAGAGTGTGGCCTTCCAGGCAAACATAAAGGGCTAGAAGAACCAGCATGTGCGAGTGCGTTCATTTTACTTTTTTTTAGTACCTCAAAAGTGCATCTAAAGATAGGCCAGTGGTACAGTGGAAGGGGGATGGAATATATAATGCCAGACCACCTGGGATGGCTTCCAGGTTCTGACTGCCCAGCGATGGGCTCTCCCAAGTCTGTGAGGTGGCACAGGGTGATGATGAAATCGCTGCGGGGACCACGTCCGTGCAGACTTGAAGCATGACGCGCGTGTCCTGTAACCCTGTCCTACGTGTGCACCTTTGATCCCTGATCATGCAGGGTGACATTCACCCTGGAAAGCCAGCGGGGGCCATCACTCCCTGGGATGAATCTGGGAATTCTGAGCGCCAGCCAAGCAGGGCTTGTTGACCCATGGATACTCATGAAATTGTGCATTATGTTTTTATGGCATTAAATTGCACGTCATTTTTTTTTATGTCTCGAGTCAGTTGCCCTCTGAAGCTACAGGAGACCACAAGTCTTTGTTGACGTGTGTAATGCCAGGCCCTGCAGTGCCTCCTCAATCCCTGAGGTGTGCTGTCGTTTGGTACCACACACCATCAGCTTACAGAGGTGGTACCTGCCTCGCAGAATTTATGTCAGATTGCTTTAAAAGGGGAGGCTTTACTTAACTGATGGATCTCTTGGTCTTGCTCCAAATAATTGCATACTTGCTATTGTCCATTGTTCAGTAGCTCAGTCGTGTCTGACTCTTTGTGGCCCCATGGACTGCAGCACGCCAGGCCTCCCTGTCCATCACCAATTCCCGGAGTTTATGCAAACTCATATCTGTGATACTATCATATTGGTGATGCTATCCATCCGTCTCATCCTCTATCGTCCCCTTCTCCCTCCCTCAATCTTCCCCAGCATCAGGGTCTTTTCAAATGAGTTGGTTCTTCACATCAGAAGGACAGAGTATCTGAGCTTCAGCATCAGTTTTTCTTAGGAATATTCAGGACCAATTTCCTTTAGGATGGACCGGTTGGATCTCCTTGCAGTCCAAGGGACTCTCAAGAATCTTCTTCAACAACACAGCTCCAAAGCATCCATTCTTTGGTGCTCAGCCTTCTTTATGGTCCAGCTCTCACATCCATACATGACCACTGGAAAAACCATAGCTTTGAGTAGACGGACCTTTGTCAACAAAGTGATGTCTCTGCTTTTGAATCCACTATCTGGGTTGGTCATAGCTTTTCTCCCAAGGAGCAAATGTCTTTTAATTTCATGACTGTAGTCGCCATCCCCAGTGATATTGGAGCCCATACTAGAGAGTGCCTCACGCGGAGACAAACTTATATCATGAAAGCTAGAAAGAAACAAACTCTCAAACTGTTTTAGTCATCTTATCCGAGACAGACCAACCCACATGTCCTCTTTGTCCCTAGCTTTGGAGGACTGACTGACTGGCACCCACACGTGAGGCTGTTCTAGTTAGCAGCCATCACGTAGGAGGAAGGGGCAGTGAGGAATCAGAATTCTAAAAAAGGTGGGCCGGGACTTCCCTGGAGATCCAGTGATTGAGACTTCGCCTTCCAATATAGCAGGTGTGGATTTGATCCCTGGTTAGGGAAGCTTAAGACCCTGCAGGCCTAAAAACACAAAGCATAAAGCAGAGGCGATACTGTAACAAAATCTAAAAAGACTTTAAAAAAGCGGTGGGTGACTTTTTTTTTTTCTTTTTGTTTCACTGCACCACAAGGGCTTATGGGATCTTAATTACCCGACCAGGAATCAAACCCAGACCCTTGACATTGAAAGCACAGAGCCCAGGGAATTCCCAGCTCTCATTTTCTGGTTTGGAAAATCCATATTCAATAGCTGTAGTTGCATGACATGAGGCCTGATGTAAGAATGCACACTGTACATATTTAGCTATGATTTTACAGTCATCAGTGTGTGTGTACGTGTGTATATATATGTATATATATGCCTGTGTGCATTTTGGCTTTACCTCGAGGTATTCAGTATCTTAGTCCCCCAATTAGGGCTCAGACTCATGCCCCTTGCAGTGAAAGTGTCACGTCTTAACCACTAAACTCCCAGGCAAGTCCCCAGTCATGACATGAATAATAATGGTTGCTTGTGATTTCACAAGTCTCCAGTACCAGTGATGGAACAAGAGAAGCGTTAACATCTTGAAGGCAGATGCCCTCAGGAAGAATTTTAATGACAAATAGGGTGTGTTTTATCTCCAAAGAACTGCATTCCACGAATCAGGAAGGAACCGCCTTTTTCCGCACTTGCCTTTCCTCGTCCAGCTGCACATGCTGCTGGTTTCTTGGTAGGGGTAAGGGTGCTCTTGGTCATCCTGCTCATCTATAAATAAACAATCGCTATAAATAAGACATTCGCTGTGGATCTGAGTTTGACCCCATGGGAGAGATGCGCACGTGAACGGAATGCTAAGCCCCAGGATGACTCACTCCCATTCTGCCTTTGATCTTCTAGATGTCAAGGCTAACTGCGGAAACTTGGAAGGTGGTCGGGTGAAGGAAAAAAAAAATCACAGAAAATCCCAAACTGAATATAGCGTAGTTGCTTGAAGATAAAGTGCAAGCGAGGGCTTCCCTGGTGACTCGGGCGGTGAAGAATCTGCCTGCGGTGCAGGAGACCCCGGTTCGATCCCTGAGTCGTGTAGATCCCCTGGAGAAGTGAATGGCTACCACTCCAGTGTTCTTGCCTGGAGAGTCCCATGGATGGAGGAGCCTGGGACAGTCCATGGGGTCGCAAAGAGTCAGAAACGACTAAGCAACTAACACGTATACACACGGTGCAAATGACCAAATACATTTCAGACCAGCTCAGGAGTGTGAGATCCAATTGCCAACATCTGTTGGATAATAGAAAAAGCAAGATAATTCCAGGAAAACGTCTACTTTGGTTTCATTGACCACACTGAAGCCTTTGACTGTGTGGATCACAACAAACTATGGAAAATTCTTAAAGAGATGGGAACACCAGACCACCTTAGCTGTCTCCTGAGATATCTGTATGCAGGTCAAGAACCGGACAGGTTGAACAAGACTTGCAACGATGGACTGGTTCCATTTTGGGAGAGGAGTACCTCAAGGCTGTATGTTGTCACCCTGCACATTTGACTTACATGCAGAGCACATCATGAGAAACGCTGGGCTGAATGAAGCACAAGCTGGCATCAAGATTGCCAGGAGAAATATCGATAACCTCAGGGAGGCAGATGACACCACCCTTATGGCAGAAAGCAAAGAGGAACTAAAGAGCCTTTTGATGAAAGTGAAAGAGGAGAGTGGAAAAGCTGGCTTAGAAATCAACCTTCAAAAAACTAAGAGCATGGCTTCCAGTCCCATCACTGCATGGCAAATAGATGGAGAAACAATGGAAACAGTGACAGACTTTGTTTTCTTGGGCTACAAAATCATTGCAGATGGTGACTGCAGCCACGAAATGAAAAGATGCTTGCTCATTGGAAGAAAAGCTATGACCAACCTAGACAGAACATTAAAAAGCAAAAACATTACTTTGCCAGCAAAGATCCATCTAGTCAAAGCTATGGTTTTTCCAGCAGTCATGTATGTATGTGGGATTTAGACCATAAAGCTGAGCGCCAAAGAATGGATGGTTTTGAACTGTGGTGTTGGAGGAGACTCTTGAGAGTCCCTTGGACTGCAAGGAGATCCAACCAGTCCATTCTGGAGGAAATCATCTCTAAGTATTCATTGAAAGTACTGATGCTGAAGCTCCGGTAATTTGGCCACCTGATGCGAAGAGCCAGCTCATTGGAAAAGACCCTGATGCTGGGAAAGATTGAGGGCAAGAGGATGAGGGGACGACAGTGGATGAGTTGGTTGGAAAGCATCACCAACTCAGTGGACGTGAGTCTGAGTAAACTCTAGGAGTTGATGATGGACAGGGAGGCCTGGCGTGCTGCAGCCCATGGGGTCGCAAAGAGTCGGACACAACTGAGCTTCTGAACCAAAAGCAAACAAATCTGACCATTTCCGAGCTGCGAAACCAGTCTGGACTGTTTCACTTAAACTCTCTAGAGCTTGGCCTTTTTCAGCTAGACAGTGGGAATAACAGAAGGATTGATGTGACGGTTAAGTTATATCACGGACCTAAAGGGACTTGATAAAATGTTACACTTCCGCGAGAACAGGTGGACGCCGAGTTATTTTGTGTAGGCAGGTACTGAGATGAAAACCAGTGACACACACCTCTCATGACTCACATTCGAGGACAGGTAGCAGAGCACATTTGTGTTAAACGGCAGAGTGCCACCCGGTGGTCACTTGTAGGACTGCAGGGGAAGCTGGGAAATAGAGGCAGTCTCTGTGAGGTCAGACTGAGTGGACCTAGGGAGAGTTATCATTTTATCCTCACACCAGGGTTCCTCAGGACTTCCCAGGGGGCGCTAGTGGTAAAGAACCTGCCTGGCAGTGCAGGAGACGTAAGAGACATGGGTTCGATCCCCAGGTCAGGAAGATCCCCTGGCGGAAGGCGTGGCCACCCACTCCAGTACTCTTGCCTGGAGAATCCCACGGACAGAGGAGCCTGGCGGGCTGCAGTCCACAGGGTCACAAAGAGTCGGAGAGGACTGAGTGTCCGAACAGCAACAGCAGGGTTTCTCAACCTCAGCACTAGTTACATTTAGGGCCCAAGAATCCTTTCTCATGTGGGAATGTCTTGTCTGACCTCTACCCCTTCCATGCCAGAGACCCTCCCCAGAGTTGAGACAGTGAGGAATATCTCTGGACATCAACTGATGACCCTACGGGGACACAGTTGCCCACAATTGAGGACCTCTTTAAATCTTTCCCATGAACATCTGTTAATTAGAGAACTCTTTTAAAAATATGTTGATTTGTTTGGCTGCCCAGGTCTTAGTTGCAACACTGTGGGTCTTTAGGCTTCATTGCTGCATCCAGAATCTTTAGTTGCCTATGTTGGATCTAATTCCTTGACCAGGGATCGAGCTCAGGCCCCCTGCAATGAGAGCGTGGAGACTTAGCCACTGCAAGTCCTTACTTAATATCATTTTAATGGCATTTTTTTTTAATGTACCCCAAGGAAAAACCTGCACACATATGTTTATAGAGCTTTGATTCACCATTGCCAAAACTTGGGAGAAAGCATGATGTCCTTTTATACATGAATGGATAAATATTTGAATGTTGCATCTAGACAGTGGAATATTAGTTCAGTTCAGTTCAGTCACTCAGTTGTGTCCCAACTCTTTGCAACACCGTCTTCAGTGCGGAGATGAGCCCCTGGAGCACAGAGAACTTTTAGGGCCATGAAAGTATTCTTGATGGTGGTGTAGTGGTAGACACGTGCGTGCATGTGTACTAAGTCGCTTCGGTCACGTCCGACTTCTTTCGACCCCATCAGTCCGCTAAGCCTCGGTTTTCTTGAGTGAGTGAGTGAAAGTCGCTCAGCCGTGCCTGACTCCTTGCGACCCCATGGACTGTAGCCCAACAGGCTCCTCTGTCCATGGAATTCTCCAGGCAAGAATACTGGAGTGGGTTGCTGTGCCCGTCTCCGGGGGATCTTCCTGGCCCAGGGATCGAACCTGCGTCTCTTAGGTCTCCTGCATTGAAGGGGGAAGGTTCTTAACAACTAGCACCACCTGGGAGGCTCAGGTGTGTTATGTCATTTGTCAAAACCCATAGAAGGTGCCACGGCCGGATATAACCTATGGGCTTCAGGTGATAATGTCACTGTAGGTTCATCAGTTGTAACAGATGGACCCTCTGGTGGGGGACCTAGATAATGAGGGAAATTGAGCGTGCATAGGGGCAAACGGTATACAGGAAATCTGTGTAACTTCCTGTCACTTTCGCTGGAAATCTAAAACTAATCTAAAAATGAAACCTGTTAAAAGGGGGGGAAAAAAGAGAGAGAGATGCCATCTCCACACCTTTGAGATTTATTCTGTTCAGTTTCACACTTATACGATCCATGAAAGAACTGGGAAGTTTCATGAGACTTTGCACTTGGGTTCTGAAAGCATCATCTTAACCTAGAAGGGCATTTGCAGTAGTGTCCTGAAGGCTCCCCATGGCAGGTGTACGTGTGTGTGTGTGTGTGTGTGTGTGTGTGTGTCCCAGAGACCGAGAACCTGGGCTGAAATCCACCCCTCAGTCCAGTGGCACCCCTTCCACTGTGGTCATTCCCAGAGACAAGGCAGAGACTTGTTTTACTTCTCGAATAGACCACTTCTGTCATATGTTAATTGTCTAAAGTCCCCCTGAGGATATTAGAAGGTTGTCTGTTTTAATGTAATATGGGTCGTCTTCCCAGGGGGCACTAGTGGTAAAGAACCCATCTGCCAGTGCAGGAGACATAAGAGACGCGGGTTCGATCCCTGGGTTGGGAAGATCCCCTGGAGGATGGCATGGCAACCCGCTCCAGTGTTCTTGCCTGGAGAATCCCATGGACAGAGGAGCCTGGTGGGCTACAGTCGATGGGGTCGCAAGGAGTTGGACCCGACTGAAGTGACTGAACACAGGAAGTTTGGAGTACACACCTTAATAAAATGAACATGATATTGCCTTGGGCTTCCCTGACAGCTCAGTGGGTGAAGAATCTGCCTGCAATCCAGGAGACCCTGGTTTGATTCCCGGGTCGGGAAGATCCGCTGGAGAAGGGAAAGGCTATCCACTCCAGTATTATTGGGCTTCCCTTGTGATTCAGCTGGTAAAGAATTTGCCTGCAATGTGGGAGACCTCAGGTCAATCCCTGGGTTGGGAAGATCCCCTGGAGAAGGGAAAGGCTACCCACTCCAGTATTGTGGCCTGGAGAATCTCATGGACTGCATAGTCCATGGGGTCGCAAAAAGTCAGGCACGACTGAGTGAGTTTCACTGATACTGCCGTCAGGCGGGGATCGGCAGACTCCTACCTATAGGCCAACCCCACCTGCAGTCTATTTTTTTTCAAGGTGTGTTGAAGCATACCGAACACCCATTTATGTACCATTTGCAGCTGTTTTTCAGCTAAAGCGGGTGTGAGCAGTTGTAGCAGACTCAGTTTGGCTGTCAAGGGTCCAGGATTCGTGCAGAGAAAGTGTGCTCACCCCTGCTTTACCAGTCTAGAACCTTTCCCTCTTCGGGCATCATATCCTGAATGTCTCCCTGTTTTTAAACTCGGTTTCAGAAAAGGGGAGGATTGTCGGCAGAGTAGCCTAGTTAGACAAATAATAGAGCCACACAAGTACCTCCCCTGTGAAGGATCCTGCAGCGTTACTCCTGCTAACTCTGCATGTGAGACGCACTCTGTGCGTATAGGGTGCCTTTGCTGAAATGCCTGCTCCTTGGGCCTTTTAACCGAGGATACAAAACACCGAGCTTCCCCCTTCCTTCCCCTTCCTTCCTTCCCATTCCTTCCCCTTCCTTCCCCTTCCTTCCCATTCCTTCCAATTCCTTCCCCTTCCTTCCTTCCAATTCCTTCCCCTTCCTTCCTTCCCCTTCCTTCCCCTTCCTTCCCCTTCCTTCCTTCCAATTCCTTCCCCTTCCTTCCTTCCCCTTCCTTCCTTCCCCTTCCTTCCTTCCCCTTCCTTCCTTCCCCTTCCTTCCCCTTCCTTCCTTCCCCTTCCTTCCTTCCCATTCCTTCACCTTCCTTCCCCTTCCTTCCTTCCAGTTCCTTCCCCTTCCTTCCTTCCAATTCCTTCCCCTTCCTTCCCCTTCCTTCCTTCCCATTCCTTCCCCTTCCTTCTCCTTCCTTCCTTCCAATTCCTTCCCGTTCCTTCCCCTTCCTTCCTTCCAATTCCTTCCCCTTCCTTCCTTCCAATTCCTTCCCCTTCCTTCCTTCCAATTCCTTCCCCTTCCTTCCTTCCCATTCCTTCCCCTTCCTTCCTTCCCCTTCCTTCCCCTTCCTTCCTTCCTCTTCCTTCCCCTTCCTTCCCCTTCCTTCCTTCCCCTTCCTTCCTTCCAATTCCTTCCCCTTCCTTCCCCTTCCTTCCTTCCCCTTCCTTCCCCTTCCTTCCCCTTCCTTCCCCTTCCTTCCCCTTCCTTCCCCTTCCTTCCCCTTCCTTCCTTCCCCTTCCTTCCTTCCCCTTCCTTCCTTCCCCTTCCTTCCTTCCCCTTCCTTCCTTCCCCTTCTTTCCTTCCCCTTCCTTCCCCTTCCTTCCCCTTCCTTCCTTCCCCTTCCTTCCCCTTCCTTCCTTCCTCTTCCTTCCTTCCCCTTCCTTCCTTCCCCTTCCTTCCCCTTCCTTCCCCTTCCTTCCTTCCCCTTCCTTCCTTCCCCTTCCTTCCTTCCAATTCCTTCCCCTTCCTTCCCCTTCCTTCCTTCCCCTTCCTTCCCCTTCCTTCCCCTTCCTTCCCCTTCCTTCCTTCCAATTCCTTCCCCTTCCTTCCTTCCCCTTCCTTCCCTTTCCTTCCCCTTCCTTCTTTCCAATTCCTTCCTTCCCCTTCCTTCCCCTTCCTTCCCCTTCCTTCCTTCCAATTCCTTCCCCTTCCTTCCCCTTCCTTCCTTCCCCTTCCTTCCTTCCCCTTCCTTCCTTCCCCTTCCTTCCCCTTCCTTCCTTCCCCTTCCTTCCTTCCCCTTCCTTCCCCTTCCTTCCTTCCCCTTCCTTCCCCTTCCTTCCTTCCCCTTCCTTCCTTCCCCTTCCTTCCCCTTCCTTCCCCTTCCTTCCCCTTCCTTCCTTCCCCTTCCTTCCTTCCCCTTCCTTCCCCTTCCTTCCCCTTCCTTCCCCTTCCTTCCCCTTCCTTCCTTCCAATTCCTTCCCCTTCCTTCCTTCCCCTTCCTTCCCTTTCCTTCCCCTTCCTTCCCCTTCCTTCCTTCCCCTTCCTTCCTTCCCATTCCTTCCCCTTCCTTCCCCTTCCTTCCTTCCAATTCCTTCCCCTTCCTTCCCCTTCCTTCCCCTTCCTTCCTTCCCCTTCCTTCCAATTCCTTCCCATTCCTTCCCTTTCCTTCCCCTTCCTTCCTTTTCAATTCCTTCCTTCCCCTTCCTTCCTTCCATTTCCTTCCTTCCCCTTCCTTCCTTCCAATTCCTTCCCGTTCCTTCCCCTTCCTTCCTTCCAATTCCTTCCTTCCCCTTCCTTCTTTCCAATTCCTTCCTTCCCCTTCCTTCTTTCCAATTCCTTCCTTCCCCTTCCTTCCTTCCAATTCCTTCCCCTTCCTTCCTTCCAATTCCTTCCTTCCCCTTCCTTCCTTCCAATTCCTTCCCCTTCCTTCCTTCCTCTTCCTTCCTTCCCCTTCCTTCCTTCCATTTCCTTCCTTCCCCTTCCTTCCTTCCAATTCCTTCCCGTTCCTTCCCCTTCCTTCCTTCCAATTCCTTCCCCTTCCTTCCTTCCAATTCCTTCCTTCCCCTTCCTTCTTTTCAATTCCTTCCTTCCCCTTCCTTCTTTCCAATTCCTTCCTTCCCCTTCCTTCCTTCCAATTCCTTCCCCTTCCTTCCTTCCTCTTCCTTCCTTCCCCTTCCTTCCTTCCAATTCCTTCCTTCCCCTTCCTCCTTTCCAATTCCTTCCTTCCCCTTCCTTCCTTCCAATTCCTTCCCCTTCCTTCCTTCCTCTTCCTTCCTTCCCCTTCCTTCCTTCCAATTCCTTCCTTCCCCTTCCTTCTTTCCAATTCCTTCCTTCCCCTTCCTTCTTTCCAATTCCTTCCTTCCCCTTCCTTCTTTCCAATTCCTTCCTTCCTCTTCCTTCCTTCCAATTCCTTCCCCTTCCTGCCTCTGCCTTCCTTCCCCTTCCCCTACCTCCCCCTTCCTTCCCAATCCTTCCTTCCTCTTCTTCCTTCCTCTCCCTTCCTTCCCTTTTTTCCCCTTGAAATTCATGCACATAATTAGCGTTTATCATGAACGAAACAACACAGAATCTTTTTGTGTGTGTCGTAAATAGAACTTTTAAAAGAGAACGGACCCCTTTAGTCTTGTCTGCCAGTTTACATATAAAGAGAATTGCGTAACCTTTTAGTATAGTGACAAAAAATAACTACTCCATGTAAATAAAGAGTATTCCAAAAATGAATGGTTTTCAAAGAGGAATGGGATGATAGGAGATGCTGCTGCTGCTAAGTCACTTCAGTCATGTCCTACTCTGTGTGACCCCATAGATGGCAGCCCACCAGGCTCCCCCGTCCCTGGGATTCTCCAGGCAAGAACACTGGCGTGGGTTGCCATTTCCTTCTCCAATGCATGAAAGTGAAAAGTGAACGGGAAGTCGCTCAGTCATGTCCGACTCTTCACAGCCCCATGGACCGCAGCCCACCAGGCTCCTCCGTCCATGGGATTTTCCAGGCAAGAGTGCTGGAGTGGGTTGCCATCGCCTTGGAACTGATTAATGCAGTGTGACCTCTCACCTCACTGTACCTATGTTCCTAGTTCGGTGAGTGAAAAGAGCAGTGAGGATCATGGCCTGATTTTAATTCCCAGCGGGTCAAGGCTCATGTAGAACTGCCCTACTTCTTGACACTATTATGATATTAAAAGTAGAGTTTATTTTTGTAAGTCATTACCATCTTGGCATACTTGCATTCATTTTCGTCAAGCGCTGTCATCTTTAGCTTGTAGCCTTCCAGAGTCTAGAGAAATGTGCGTTGGTTTTATATTTCTTTTGGGGAATCTATAGGCTTCCAGCAGGAGAACCGCCGTTTATTAGCGTGTCTAGCAACTGGTGTATTCACAATCTGTCAGGGAGTCGTCAGGAACATCCCCGCATGTGTCTGAAAAGTCGAAGTTCGGGAGAGTTACATACTGAGCACGGAGTGTCATTTTTCCAGGGGAATACCTACGTACACAGACAAGCTGGAGAAGGAAAGTGAAAGTCACTCAGTCGTGTCCGGCTCTTTGCGACCCCATGGACTATACAGTCTGTGGAATTCTCCAGGGCAGAATACTGGAGTGGGTGGCCGTTCCCTTCTCCAGGAGGTCTTCCCAACCCAGGGATGGAACCCAGGTCTCCCGCATCACAGGCGGATTCTTTACCAGCTGAACCACCAGGGAAGGCCCTAGAGAAGGACAGTGATTCACAAAATTTCTGCTGCCTGCAGCTCAGGGCCAGGAAGGCATCATGGCAAGAAAGTGATGATTTGCTGTGTGTGAACCCCTGGTCTGACACTGCCCGTGGTGGTACCTGGGCTCCTCGTTGAAAACATGTTGTGACATTCTGGTAGGAAGGATTCTGTCATTATTTATTAGCAGGATTACATAACTTTAAGGCACTTAGATCCACAGTGGATGCAACTATGTATAAACCGTTTTTACGGTTAGTTTTCTTTTTCATTATAGCTTATTATATGATATTAACTGTAGTTCCCCGTACTTCACGGAAAGACCTTGGTTTTTATCTGTTTTAAGTATAGTAGCATGTGTCTGCTAGTCCCAAAGTCCTAGCTTATCCCCTCCCCAATCTCCTTTGGTAACCGTAAATCTGTTTTCTGTGTCTGTGAGTCTTTCTGGTTTGTAACTCAGTTCGTTTGTGTCATGTTTTAAGTTCCACATATAAGTGATGAGTTTGCCTTTGTCTGACTTTGTATAGTAATCTCTAGGTCCACCCATGTTGTTGAAAATAGCATTATTTCATCCTTTTTTATGTCTGAGTAATATTCCATTGTATGTATATATATGTGTGTGTATATATATATATTGATGGATATGGATATATTGGAGAAGGGCATGGCAACCCACTATCATATTCTTGCCTGGAGAATCCCATGGACAGAGGAGCCTGGCAGGCTACCCCAGTGTATGGGGTTGCAAAGAGTTAGACAAAACTGAGTCACACACACATATACATATATACACACACCACACCTTTGGGGCTTCCCAGGTGGCTCATTGGTAAAGAATCCACCTGCAAATGCTGGTGATGTGGCTTTGATGCCTGGGTCAGAAAGATCCCTTGCAGGAAGAAATGGCAATGCACTCCAGTATTCTTTCCTGGAGAATCCCATGGACAGAGGAGCCTGGTGGGCTACAGGCCATAGGGTCACAGAAGAGGCAGACACGACTTCTCGACTAAACAGCAACATCCCACCCCGTTGCCGTCTTGTCTGTCCGTGAACATTCAGGCTGCTCCACGTCCTAGCTACTGTGCAGAGTGCTGCTGTGAATATCTGGGTGCATGTATCTCTTAGAGTTACGGTTTTCTCTAAATAGACACCCAGGCTGCCGTCTATGGGGTCGCACAGAGTCGGACACGACTGAATCGACTTAGCAGCAGCAGCAGCAGCAGCATACTCAGACGTGGGATTGCTGAATCCTATGGCAATTCTGCTTTGAGTTTTTTTAAGGGGCCCCCATACCATTCTTCTGGGGAAGGCGATGGCACCCCACTCCAGTACTCTTGCCTGGAAAATTCCATGGGCGGAGGAGCCTGATAGGCCACAGTCCATGGGGTCGCATAGAGTCGGATACGACTAAGTGACTTCACTTTCACTTTTCACTTTTCATGCATTGGAGGAGGAAATGGCAACCCACTCCAGTGCTCTTGCCTGGAGAATCCCAGGGACAAGAGAGCCTGGTGGGCTGCCATCTCTGGGGTCACACAGAGTCGGACACGACTGAAGTGACTTAGCAGCAGCAGCATACCATTCTTGACAGGGGCCATACCAAATGCATTTCTGCCAACAGGGTACGAGAGTTCCCTTTTCTGCACACCCTCTCCAGCATTTACTATCTGTAGACTTTCTGATGATGGCCATGTGGACCTGTGTGCGGTGGTGCATCATTGTAGTTTTGATTTGAATTTGTCCAGTGATCAGCAGCATCGAGCATCTTCTCATGTGCTCATTGGCTATTTGTGTGTCTTCTTTGGAGGAGCATCTACTTTGGTTTTCTGCCAGTTTTTTGGTGGAGTTGTTTGGTTTTGTTATTGAGTTGTATGAGCTATTCATGTGTTTTGGAAACCGAGCCCTGTTGAACTGCAGCCCAGCCTGTAGGCTGTCTTCTTGTTTCATTTGTGGTTTCTTTACTTGTGCAAAAAATCTTGTGAGTTCACTTCCTCTTTCCTCTTAGTTTTCCAGTGCAGCAGTCAAGTCATATGTTAGTCTTTTCTCAAAGCTCCAGTTCCCTGGTCCTTTCCTCTGGGAGGAGGCTCTTTTCTACTTTCCTGTTAATCATGGATGTTTAAGTGAATATCGGAGGGAACTCAGACATAATTGCTTGAAATCAGGGTGTTAGACCCCTGACAATATGGCAAAGGTTGCTTCCTTCTGTCTTTAATTTGCTGGTTTGTGATTGAGAAAAACAGGCCAAGCTTGGAATCTCTTCACCTGTGCTTTGGAAAGGAGTTATTACCACGTGACTTGATCACCTGGCCAGGTAATTTTTGGTATCTTGGTGAGTTAAGAGTTAAGCATAAGCAGATAATTTGAAACTTGATACCATGGAATCTCAGAGCTAGAAGGCACTTAACAGTATCTAGCTCCCCACAAAAAAGACATTTTGTTTTTAACATTTCAACATACCCTGATGAGCTGTTTATCCCTGAATGTAGAGTAGTACATTAGCCACAGTGAAGTACAAAGAGATGGTATAAGGCACTGTTCCTGCTTTCAGAGTAGCTTACAGCCTCATAAATAACAAGGGCAAATCAATAAGTTCACAGATCTTTTTATGTGAATTAAAAAAAAAAAACCCTTTGGCAGATTTCAAACATACTAAGAAATGAAGAGAATAATGGACTTCCAAGTATCCATTGCAAAGCATCAGAAATTTTCAACATTTTGCTAAACTTCTTTCAGGACTCTTTATTATAGAAAGCGTTTACACGTTACGTGTATTTACAGAAAAGGATAAGCCTGTAAACGTCCTCTCTTATAATCTTTTATACTTGATTTTTAAGCCCTTCCACTCAAAATTTCAACTTTATTTTGTTAAAGCCATCTGCTGAACCTTGCATGTTTTGCTGTTCCTATTTTTGCAGAGACTTTCTCTCTGTAATAGTTATTATTGTGCTTCATTGCTCTTAAATATTTTTTCTTTATCAGAATTTTTTGGGGGGCTATGCTTCGAAGCATGTGGGGTCCTAGTTCGCTTACCAGGAGACGTGCCCCCTGTAATGAATCTTATCAGAATTCATTGTTATTCTCATGCTCTTAATTCACTGAATGCCCTGAATTATTTTGCAGTTGGATATCTGATGTTTTTTTGTCTCTTAGTGAACCATTTTCTCTGAACAGAATCCATAGCTGACCTCGGTAACCCGTTTTAGATGGTGACAATCTAGGCTAAAGTGTCCCCTAGGCGTTCCTTTCTGAGTCTAAGACCCGTGTGAAAGCGTTACTTCTAATATTGCACAGTAAGAATCAGGCAGAAGTCGTGAAAAGAAGTGTCTGCTTGGTGAGTCTACTGTCGAGTAGGTTTTTTCCCCTCCATTCTTGTCTCTTCGTAGGAAAGAATTAAAACGACAGACCAACACAGCTCAAGCAGGCAGGATTTCTTAAGCAAGCCACAGGCAGGACAGTCTTCAGACGGGAGAGTGGACCCACACCCGCTGGAGTGGTCTGGTCTCATTTTTCGGCTTCTCTTTGCATACGTTTTTCTCTTCGCCTTGGCGGTTCTCGGGCTCCATTGGCTATTTCCCCTTGCAAAATAGGGCTTGTGTCTGCAGCCAATCAGGGAAGGGAATGCAGTTAGGGTGTATGGTCAAGCCAATCAGGGAAAGGACCGTGTTAGGCTTCTTCCCCCGCGGAGGTTCTTACTCCAGGCCTCAAGTTTTCCTCTTCATGGGCTCTTTCCTTTCCTTTTCCCTGCACGTGGTTCTTCTAGTCGTCCCTTCCTCTGACTACCGTCTTGGACTCTGTTTCCCTAGTCTAACCTACCTAACACTAAAGTCTGTCCCATTAAAATATAGTTTCTGGATCTTAATAGCATTTGGGGGCCTGATCTGTCTACTGTGTGGAAGACTGTTCTGTGAGTTGTAGATGCTTAATGCTATGCCAGTAGCTTCCCTCCTCCAGCTGGGACAACCGAAAAATGTTTCCAGACATTGCCTAATATCCTAGAGTCCCCTGGGGCAGAGGACACAGCCACCCCTGGTTGAAAGCACCTGTGTTACCACTGTGGACGTGCCATGATGCTTCCATGATTTTATTACGGGTAACTCGGCTCAGTCGGTAAAGAATCTCTACAATGCAGGAGACCCGGGTTCAATCCCTGGGTGGGGAAGATCCCCTGGGATTGAATGGAATCCAATTCAATTCAACTGATTCAGTGGAATCAATCCAATTCAATTCATTCCCTTCTTAAATCCAAGATGGGAATGGCAACCCACTGCAGTATTCTTACCTGGAGAATTCCATGGAGAGCGGAGCTTGGTGGGCTACAGTCCATGGGGTCACAAAGAATTGGACGTGACTGAGGGACTCACACTGTCGGTTTCATTTTATGTTTACCTTTGACAATTAAGGAATATATTGCATTTGTTAAAATCATTTGCGTATCCCACAAATATTTTTCAGTCCCATGAATTCTTACCCGCACGGTTTATGGATAGTGGTTCTCTTTGGTTGTTCGTAATGGGAAAATCAGGAATGACAAGGTATTGGAAGGTCAGATTTCTCACTTTAACTTCTTATTTTTTAGCAGTAAACTAATTAATTTGTCATGTTGTGTAACCAGAAAGTCATTAACCAAAGTCATATTTCACATGTTTTGTGTGTTTATAACACACACATGATGTTAATTACTCTTACTGAATTTAACAACTTACATCAAAGATAACCTTCAATTTGTGAGTTACCATCTGTTTTGGACCAAAGAATAGGTCCAAACTAAATACTGAGGCTTTTTTTCTGAACAGCTTGTAATAAGAGCTGTTTATATATTAATTGCCTAATTGAATTATTGTGGATCTTAATGTTTTAATTTTCAAGCAATTTGGGGCTTATTGTGGTGACATCTGCTCATACTTTGATAGTTTATCGTATTTAGCAGTCTCATCAGAAGGCTATTTTGGGTTTACAACACAGTCCTGAAAATAGTCAATTGCTTTCTGCATCAGGTTAGTCTCAGGAGTATTGTCCTATTTCATCTCTACTACAGAATTTATTTCATAATGAAATGCATTTTTATTTTATAAGAAAAGTCCATATTCCCTTGTCCCTGCTTCAGTCTGATGCCCTTAAATGTCTGTTCAAACAACTGTAGAGGTTTGTTTAAATCTTATTTTCCTTCGGTGGTAGATTTTTTTTCAGTTGTTCTGGTTATTACTTTCATCTTACAGATCCTTATGATGTTTTAAAAATGTACTGTAATGAAACTTAACAGCCTATGAACCTGCTTATAGAATCTTTTTAATCTCCTTTCTTTGAACAGTGTAACTATAAACATACCTCAGTGGGAATAATTTCCTTGAATTTCCTTAAAAACGTTTCAAGAGGTTCTGATTAATTCACTAATAAGAAACAGCTTCATTCATAGCCATGCTTCTGAATTTGAATTACATTAAACCTGGCACCTTTTTATATCACTTAAGACTATTGAACAAGAATTTACAGAAAGTGGTAGTCATGTAATTTCCTTAGTTTTTGAGCATGTGGATAATTTAAACCCTGTAGGAGCCTGGACTCACTCCCAACCAAAGACATTTTGTAAGGAAGGAGGTACATATCCTTAAATAGAGGCTGGTTGACTGCTTTGTATTTACAATGACTGAAAAAAGCAAGTTTGTGATATGAAGGATTATCTTGTGAGATATACCCCTGGCTTCTTTAGAAATCTGTGCAAATACAGAACTGCCCTGAAATGGAAATGTAGGAGAATAATAGCGGAAAACTTGAGACCTAGTAGTCAGTGCTTCCTTGCTTTATTTTAGGAAGCTGAAAGAAGGGGGGGAAAAGGATTCTGATGTTTCCCTGTCACATAAATGAGCGAATATCTGCACACAAACATGCGTGCCATGATTATTGTAACATTGGCCCAAGCACTCTTTATAAACTTTCTGTGAGGCATCTTTCTTCTCTTTAGGATGTGTACAGTTTAATTTATTGATTGTATACGATACACTCCCTAAAACAAAGATGTTTCAAGTGGGCGTTCATTATCATTGAATGATAGCAGAACCTTTGTCTGCCCTAAAACCAGTGTTACTTACTTTGAGAGGTTTTCCTTGTAAATCTCTGCACGTACCATAATGCTGATGGCTGGTTTTAATTACTTCCTTTTTTACATTGCAAATAAAAGTGCATAGTTTGTGTAAAAGTTGAAGACAGAGGGTATGAAACAGTAACACGTGTTTGAGATCACAACGGAAAAGAAGAATAGGAGAGATCAAAGGTGAACAATTCCCAAAGGATTTTCAGGTTTATTTTGGTTTTGTCGTTTTCCTGTTTTTCAATCTCGTTGTTTCTCACCAGGCAGGTCCGAGCAGACACTTGGCGGTTCCTATGATCGGGTGCTGGGGAGCCCACTGGTTCAGAGGTCTACACATGAAGTCGCCCTAAAGGTACACCCCTGCATTTGATCTTTGTTCTCTACCTGAAATTCGTTTCAAACACCACTGCATTTTGCCAAAACTGAACACCTTCTGTTTTAAAATGATATGTGTCTGAGGTTGTCTTGCTGAAGTTCAAGGTAATTGTTGTTTAATCGCTAAGTCATGTCTGACTTTGCTACCCTGTGGACTGTAGCCCACCAGGCTCCTCTGTCCATGGGATTCTCCAGGCACGAATACTGGAGTACTTGCCATTTCCTTCTCCATGAAGGTAATAGATGAAGCATTATTAAATAATGATGTGCTACTAACTTGATTCTTTAAGATGAATTGGGCTTTTTTGCCTTCTAAGAATTTGGGGAAATTCTTAAAGAGATGGTAATACCAGACCACCATACCTGCCTCCTGAGATATCTGTATGCAGGTCAAGACACGGACAGTTAAAACCGGACATGGAACAGCAGACTGGTTCCAAACTGGGAAAGGAGTACCTCAAGGCTGTATATTGTCACCCTGCCTATTTAGCTTATATGCAGAGTACGTCATGTGAAATGCCCCACTGGATGAAGCACAAGCTGGAATCAAGATTGCCAGGAGAAATATCAATAACCTCAGATATGCAGATGACACCACCCTTATGGCAGAAAGTGGAGAACTAAAGAGCCTCTTGATGAAAGTGAAAGAGGAGAGTGAAAAAGTTGGCTTAAAACTCAACATTCAGAAAATGAAGGTCACAGCATCGGGTCCCATCACTTCATGGCAAATAGATGGGGAAACAGTGAGAGACTTTATTTTCTTGGGCTCCAAAATCACTGCAGATGGTGACTGCAGCCATGAAATTAAATCACTGCAGATGGTGACTGCAGCCATGAAATTAAAGATGCTTGCTCCTTGGAAGAAAAGCTATGACCAACCTAGACAGCATATTAAAAAGCAGGGACATTAGTTTGCCAACAAAGATCCGTCTAGTCAAAGCTATGGTGTGTCCAGTAATCATGTATGGATGTGAGAGTTGAACCATAAAGAAAGCTGAGCATCAAAGAATGGATGCTTTTGAACTGTGGTGTTGAAAAAGACTTTTGAGAGTCCCTTGGACTACAAGGAGATCAAACCAGTCCATTCTAAAGGAAATCAGTCCGGAATATTCATTGCAAAGACTGATGCTGAAGCTGAAAGTCCAGTACTTTGGCCACCTGATTCGAAGAACTGACTTATTGGGAAAGACCCTGATGCTGGGAAAGACTGAAGGCGGGAGGAGAAGGGGACAACAGAGGATGAGATGGTTGGATGGCCTCACCGACTCGATGGACATGAGTTTGAGCAAGCTCTGGGAGTCGGTGATGGACAGGGAAGCCTGGCGTGCTGTAGTCTGTGGGGTCGCGAAGAGTTGGATACGACTGTACTGAACTGAAGATGAAGCTGAAACACGGAACCAGCTATTTTAAACTTTTCTGGGTCTTACCAGGAGCAGATGACACCTTCTAAAATCAATTCCTCTCATCAGCATTATGAATTAAAATTAAGCAGCAAAATGGATTATAATTGAGGGCATGAGTCTGTATCTTATTTGGCTCTTGTATCTTAATTCTTTGCTTTGTTAGTTTCTTAATATGATTTGTGTCTATCTGCAAATTGATTTCCTACTTAACCTTGAAAGTTATTAGAAAAACATGTAGCTTACTATCAATAGATCTAGTGAGATGACAAGGAGTACCCAGAGGAGCAAACCAAACAGTCATAGATGCACAGACATCACGAATGGAAGCCCAGGGAGTTCCTTGGTGGTTCCAGTGGTTAGGAATCTGCACTTTCCATTACAGGAGGCACGGGTTCCATCCCTGGTCAGGGAACTATGATCCCGAAAGCCTTGTGACCCCCCCCAAAAATGAAAAACCAGAGTTGAAGCCTACATCTCAACCTAAAGCTGATGGTTCCCCTCTCCAGCCTCTATCAAGAAGAAGTGCTGTTAATATTTTGGGAGATGGAATTTTAGCGTTTGATTTTACCCTTTTTTGTGTGTGTTTTCTGATTCTTTAATTGTTTTAATGGGAAAAAAAAAAACACACTGATAGGAGTTTTGTTATTTTAAAAACATAAAAGGTAGAAGTTTGCAGAAGATTTTTTTGCTGTACTGCTTTAAAAAGGACCAATCAGAAGTAAAATAATAGGCCCAAATTTAACCACAGGAACAATCTTATGTGGTAATTTTGTTTAAGAGCAAACATGTAGCAAGGTAAATATGTACCGTTGGCCCTTGACTGGGGTCATCTGCACTGGTTTGAACTGCACCGGTCCACTTATACATGGGTTTTTTGGTTTTTTTCCCCCAGTAAATACCTAACTGCTATGCAGAGTCCATGAGTGAATCCACAGATGAGGAACCATGGATATGAGGGCCCACTGTAGTTATAAGTGGATTTTCAGCTGTGTGGGATTTTCACCCCAAACTCCGTTTTGTTCAAGGGCCAGCTGCATTAGAATTTCAATATTTTACTTAATTATCTGGAAGGGGTAGTTTGGTTTTTTTTAAAATAAAAAATTAGAAAAGGTTAATTGAGTCTGTGACATTGCATGTTCAGGTTGTAGCATGAGTCTTTTAATGGGCAAAGAATATTCCATTTGTATGGATGTACCGCTGTATTCTATTTATCCATTCGTCAGCTGATGGACATTTGAGTCGTGTTTACTTCCCTTGAGTTGTTCAGAGTAGCGCTGCCATGAACACTCGTGTGTAAATTTTATCTGAATATGTACCTTCATTTCCTCTTGGGTATATACCTGAGAGGAGAATTGCTTGGTCATATGGTAACTCTGTTTAACGTTTGGAAGAATCATCCCAACTTTTTCAAAGTGGCTGCGCCATCAGTCAGTATTTTTAAAATGCAATTGAGTCATAGTTTAAATGTCAGAGGGCAGAGGGGAGAGAGAACGTCTGTTGCTCACCAGTGTCTTGACTGAGTCTGAATTCAGTATTCAGGGAACACATAAGCTTTGAGTGAGTTGAATTGAGCGCACATGTTGACTTCCTGTTGTGAGTTGGGCATTGGTGTTTAGCTTCATAGATGACTCTGGAATTTTGTGTAGCCTTTGATGATTCCCTGTGCGATTTTGATATGCGGATGTTCATTTGGGATTATGCTGGGGAAAAGCATTGCTGCTCACATACCACAGTGCCCATGGTGCCTCCGTGACCATGAGCTTGGGGGTCAGCTGTAAATCACAGCCCTTTCTCTCTGTGCTGGGTGCTGTGCGTTAGAAAGTGAGGGCTCACGTCTGTTCCTGTTGTTATTCATTCGCCAAGTTCTATGTGACTCTTTGCAACCCCGTGGACTCCAGCACGCCAGGCTTCCCTGTCCTTCACCATCTCCCACAGTTTACTCAAACCCATGTCCATTGAGTCGGTGATACCATCCAACCATCTCATCCTCTGTCGTCCCCGTCTCTTCCTGCCCTCAATCATTCCCAGCATCAGGGTCTTTTCCAGTGAGTCAGCTCTTCACATCAGGTGGCCAAAGTATTAGAGTTTCAGCTTCAGCATCAGTCCTTCCAGTGAACACCCAGGACTGATCTCCCTTAGGATGGACTGGTTGGATCTCCTTGCAGTGCTAGGGACTCTCAAGAGTCTTCTCCAGCCCCACAGTTCTAAAGCATCGATTCTTCGGTCCTCAGCCTTCTTATGGTCCAACGCGCCCATTCATACAGGACTACTGGAAAAACCATAGCTTTGACCAGATGGACCTTGGTCTGTTCCCATTTGACTCAGCCTAGTTTCAGCAGGTCCCTCCTCAGAAAGCAACGGACAAACAGCAGATGACGGCTGTGGTTTCTTCTTGGCTCTTCATTGCAGAGAGACCGGTGGGTTATCCCTGAGGAGCGTCCGTCCACATTCTTGGGGCATCACCTTCAGGTTCCCAGACAGGAAGATTTCCGGCCGGAAAGCGACAAGGTGGGCATGCTCTAATGTAGAGAGGGGAGAATCTTCGGGAGAGTGAGGTTGGCAGACGTTTTCCATCAAGGGCCAGAGAGTAGATGTTGATAGTTGATGCTTTGTGGGCCCCTGGGTCTCCGTTACTTTTTTCTGCCTTTACCCTGTGAGAACCGCTACTGATCATACACAAATGAACGAGTGTGGCTGAGTGACATCGGTAATACATCGCCAATGGGCACTGGAATTCCAGTGTCATCGCAATTTCAGGAGTGGCAGAATAGGACTGTTTTGATTTTCCTTACAACCATGTAGGAGCAGAGACTCCGTGGATAGCTCCTAAGCCTTACGGAAGGTGGGCAACGTGTGAATCTGCCTGTGGGCTGCAGTGCACCAGCCTTAACCTCGGGAAAGACACCTGTCTCATTTCTCCTCCAACCGTGAGCTCTGAGTTGAAGGGCCTCTAACGTGCGAGTCCATGGAGAGCTTAAGACAGCATCCACATTGTGCTTCCCCTGGTGGCTCAGATGGGAGAGAATCCGACTGCAGGGTAGGAGACACGGGTTCAATCCTGGGGTCAGGAAGATCCCCTTGGAGGAGGGCATGGCAACCCCACTCCAGTATCCTTCCCTGGAGAATCCCCATGGACAGAGGAACCTGGCGGGCTACAGTCCATGGGGTCGCAAAGAGTCAGACACGATTGAAGGGACTCACACTTTATTACTAAGTTGTGGTTGCTCGGCCAAGACCCTGCAGTTGCTCATGGACTTTAGGAATTGTAGGCCCTTCCATGAGCAGAGTGGCTCTGGACGTGTGTAACCAGCCTTCCCCAGGGGACATTTGATCATGTCTAGAGACCTTTGAGGAAGATGTTGGCTCCTGACACCCAGTGGGTGGAGACCAGGGATGTTTCTCAGCGTCCTCCAGGGCATCGGGGAACCCATCACAGAGATTCATGTGGTCCCGAGTGTCCACAGTACCGAGACCGACGACCCCTCCCTGCTCCCATCAGTATTTCTTTCTGTGTTTTGATCGCCGCAGTCCTCTGGCTGTGGGAATTTCACCTGCCGAGTGCTGGATGAGAAAACTGAATGCATTCTGCTTGCTGATGTAAGTGTCAAAGGACCCTCTTGGCGATGCTCGACTTCACGATGCTTTTAGTTTTTTTCTTTTACGCGGTGTGTTGTTGTTGGTGTGAGTGCATGCGTGCTCACTCGTGTCCAACTCTGAGACCGCATAGACTGTAGCCCACCAGGCGCCTCTGTCCGAGGGATTTCCCAGGCAAGAATAGAGGCATGGGTCACCATGCTCATTTAAAGCTGAGGCATCACAATATATTCTGTTGTCGGTCACTCAGCCGTGTCCGACTCTTTGCGACCCTGTGGCCTGCAGCATGCCAGGCTTCCCTGTCCTTCAGTGTTGGCCTGAGTTGACTCAGCGATGCCATCCAGCTAACTCGTCCTCTGTCGCCCCCTCCTCCCCTGCCCTCAACATCTCCCTATTAGAGCACCGAGGTTTTTGAGATACAGGCTGACTCAGAGGGCAAAGCATCACCTGCCTTTATATTTACAGAGAAAGCCACAGGGTTTTGTTTTGGTTTTTTCAAAACTCTGGAGACCGCATTATAGGAGCCGATGACCTCACTTAGGACTCCACCTACCACAGAAAAGGGAATCATCCAGGCCAAGATAAATCTTGCGTATGTGGCTGAAAATCACAGTGTCTGAGAGCTTTCGTAACCAGCCTGTGTACATTCTTGTGATTTATCAGAGGGCCTAGTGCAGAGACTCTCATTCCAGCCCCTTGGTCTCAGAGATAATTAAAGTCTGTAAATTAATTTACAGACTAATCGGAAGCCTTAGCTGGCAGACCCACGTCCTCCAGCAAAGAAGGGAAAGGACATTTTTACATTGAAGCTGTCCGTATCTCCTGAGGCACTTAGCTGCGAAAGCTTGGGGGCCTGAACTTGCATTTCACCGCGTGGACGGAAGGCTGTAAAGTGAAACCGTGCTGTCGGAGTTACGTGTGTGTCTGTCTCTCTGTGACGCAGACCTTTCTTAGCAGTGGCTTGCTGTCATCGGGGTGGACTTTTTAGGAAGGTTTCCCTCTGGACCTGCCTCCCGATCTGGCAGAGGAGTGTGGGCTGGGCAGGGTGTGCGGCTCAGAGGGTTCTAGATGGGGACCCATGGCTGCTCGGGAGGGGACATGTGGTCTTGGCAGCACGTCTGGGCCAGGACACCCCGTCCTCTCGCATCTCCATGCTTCATGCCTGTGTGCACAGGGTCGGAACGGAGCTCACCAACCAGCCACTAATGAATCCGGGCGGGCAAATAGGCTCAGAAAGGCCCCTTTCAGAAGGCCTCACCCTGGGGGTGTTTTTTGATTTCTGTGAAGCGCGTCATTATTTTTCTAACCCGAGGAGGCTCCCTTCTCCCTGCTGTCTCAACCCTGCCAATTTCTTTCCTCCTTAGCTGGGTTGTTCTCATACTGATTTCTGAAGACGCTGCCAGATTTTAATTACATTCTAATGAATGTGACTGCAGTTCACGTTCGTAGGAGGAAATTAGGAAAATACTGAAAAGGCACGCCACATGTACATGGATTTAAGTCCAGCATCATCCCAGCCCTGGAGAGACCGGTGTATTTTATTTTACTGTTTACATTTTAGAGGGTATCTTTTATGTGTACGTGTGTGTGTGTGTGTGTGTGTGTGTGTGTGTGTGTGTGTGGTTTGTGTGGTTTAGTTGCTAAGTCGTGTCTGACTATTTGCAACCCCATGGACTGTAGTCTGCCAGGCTCCTCTAGGCAGACTACATGGAATTCTCTAGGCAAGAATACTGGAGTGGATTGCCATTTCTTTCTCCAGGGGATCTTCCCCACCCAGGGATCAAACCTGGGTCTCCTGCGTTGCAGGCAGATTGCTTACCCACTGAGCCACCGGGGGAGGCCTTGTGTGTGTGTACAAAATGAAACTTAGGCACACGCGCATTCCATTTGAAGCCTCCTTTTTTTTTTCACATAGCACTGTATCGTGGACGTCATCACCAGTCATGAAAATCCTTTTGAGGACTACAGTCTTACTAGGTTACTTCATTCTCTTATTCAGATGGTGGCGTTAGTGGTTAAGAACCCGCCTGCCAATGCAGGAGGCTTTCAGTCCCTGGGTTGGGAAGATCCCCTGGAGGAGAACAGGGCCACGCACTCTAGCATTCTTGCCTGGCGAATCCCATGGACAGAGGAGCCTGGCAGGCTGAGGTAATAGGGTTGCAAAGAGTCGGACACACCGACGTAAGCTGGCACGCATGCGTGCCACTGCTGGGCATGTGAACTCTGGTGAGGAAAGAATGGTTCTTTGATTATGTTTATAATTTTGGACCATTGGGCTCCCAAGTAAATAAATATAAATATAAAATTAGTGAAAAATCTTACCTTGGGGGGGACTCTTTTTCTTACTGTAGAATAATATGCATGCTAATACTCTTTAGTAAAATGAAGATAAGTCTGAGGGGGAAGAAAAGAAGCTGAAACCACTGTTGACATTTTCTTGTTCTGTGTCCAGTCTATTCTGTATATATATATTCTGCAATAGCTGAAGTCCAACTATAAAAGCCATCATTTATTGAATAGTACTCATTACTGTCTCTGAACAACAAAAAAAAGTTTGCAGTCGTTTTCCAGCAGTTACGTGGCGGCTTCGTTTCAGTTAATGCAAGCAGAGCAGGTGTGCAACCTGCTGAAACAGGCTTGCTTCCTCTCCACCTTCGTCTCCAGCAGTGTGTACAAGAGCATTTATATGTAAATGTTCATGCACACATTAAACTTCTAGTCTCATAACTGGCCACTGGAAAACACAGTTTCCATTTGAAAAGAGAGCAATGTTATGGACTTCCCTGGTGGCTCGGTAAAGCATCCGCCTGCCAATACAGCAGACACAGGTTGGATCCCTGGGTTGGAAAGATCCCCTGGAGGACGAAATGGCAACCTACTCCAGTATTCTTGACTGGAGAATCCCATGGTCAGAGGAGCCTGGCGGGCTACATTCCATGGGGTTGCATAGAGTTGGACACGACTGATCAGCTAAACCACCCCCAGTGTTATGGAGAAGGGAAGCCAGGGGGTGAGACCTACTGCGTTGCAGTCGGCAGAGAATCTGTGAAAGCGCCTTGCTGCAATGAGGTCATTTACAGCAGATTTTCCAGCAGCTCTGGCTCTGCACCCTCACCCCGCGTGGAATCAAGTCCCAGAGCCCTGAGCCTCGTCCAGAAGATCACTTTATGCGATGCATTCTTCCAGCGTCCAGGCCAGCAGACTCGTGGCAGAGACAAGACCTCAGACCGACTTTTTCTTCCATCCCTGGAGAACGAAGGAAGGGATGCGTGAGAGGATATTAAGAGACCACATCCTAACGGCACCGATTTGCTAAGAGAAACTTCTGCCACGGATGATATCACGCTGAACACCACGCTCCCCACCCTGGAGTCACTGTGCGCCGTCACTGTTTCCGAACCAGGCTCCCCGCCCATGGGCAGGGAAACTCACTCGCCCTTTCTGTCTTCATCTCCCAGAGCCGACGTTCAAGTGGCTCTGTGGTCATTACATCCTTCAAGATCATCACAGAGCAATTCAGATTTTATTGTTTGGGGAGTGGTCCTGTCCCTTCCTGGAGTAGGAGAGCATATTAAATACTGTACACGCAATACAGCCAAACCCTTAGACACCATTTCCTGCTCCCTTTAAAAAAAAAAAAAAAACTATTTTTTTTACCTTTGTATTTGGTATCGGGGTGCAGCTGATTAACAACATTGCTGTAGTTTCTGGTGGAATGCAAAGGGACTCAGCCGTACATTAAATGTATCCCTTCTCCCCCAAACTCCCCTCCCATCCAGGCTGCCACATGACATTGAGCCGAGTTCCCTGTGCTGTCCAGCAGGTCCTTTTTGGTTCTCCATGTTAAACACAGCAGTGTGTCCGTGTCCATCCCACACTCCCTAACTATCCCTTCCCCCATCCTTCCCCCTGGGAACCATACGGTTATTACAGAGGATTGAGCAGAGTTCCCTGTGCTGGACAGTAGGTCCTGTTGGTTCTCCATGTTAGGTATAACATCATAGACACGACTTCTCTTGCAACTGAATTTCAAACTGTTTTGTGACCTTGGTTATTAAGAGTCTTTTGCCACCTGGAAATTAAGTTGTTAAAAAAGGAAAAATACTGTAAATAATCTTCCCTTCAGCTTCCTGATGGATTTCAGCCCCCCAGTGGTTATTTATGTTGGAATACTCATGTTAAGCAGGAAGTCTCCAGACGTGTCATCAGCTTACACTGATTTTTTTCTTCCTCTGAAACCAGAACAGTGAGGGAATATGTGGTTTTTACCACACAGTGAAGATGGTCATTTCCTTTCTGCCCAGTCACAACCGCAAAGATCTCAGATCTACCTAATGGGAGGTGCCTCCAATGAAAACTCTGGAGAAGGGCATGGCAACCCACTCCGGTATTCTTGCCTGGGGACATCCCATGGACAGAGGAGCCTGGCGGGCCGCAGTCCATAGGGGTCACAAAGAGCCGGGCGCAACAGAGCACTGACATGCATGAATCATAACTGGGTCAGGCAAGAAAATAAACACCATGTCACTAATCGAGAACCCATTTTTGTTGTTGTTTTTGGAGGCGTGTTCCTTGGGGGCGAGTGTGGCCTCTCTGCTTTGAGGATGCTTGCAGGGGGGCGGAGTAGGATTAAGAGCCCTCCTGGGTCTCTGCGGTGCTCAGGGCCCTGGTCTGGAAGTGTGCAGAAGCGTGTCATCCTCACCACCTTCCCGGGGGAGGGGGAGGGCAGCGGTTTTTAGCATCCACAGTTGGCATAGGTGGAAAATTGAGGCCCGCGGTCCACAGCTGCATAGGGATGAAGGTGCAATCAGCATCAGGCCTCCTGGCTCAGCCTCAAGCCCCCCCTGACACCCCGAGTGCCACGTTCTCTGTTCTCCTTGGTGCCCTCAGGACATGATTCCCCTTACCTCCAGCCAATCAATCGTTGGAGGTCCGAACCATCGCCCTGGGGTTCCCCTAACTTCGTTGCAGCCAGCACAAGCATTTTCCTGGAGGAGGGCATGGCAACCCACTCCAGTATCCTTGCCTGGAGAATCCCAGGGACGGAGGAGCCTGGCGGGGCTACACATAGTCCATGGGAGTCGCAGAGGGTCGGACACAACTGAAGCAACTTAGCACGCAGAGGCATTCTGAGCTCTGTAAGACTCCTGCTTGGCTGATGACACAGGCCGACTCCTGCCATCTCAGAGTCCACGGTCCAGGCACACAGGCTGGTCTTCCTGCTCCTGGGTCCCGGGGAGCACTCAGCCCATCCTTGAAGATGCCGGGGTCTCAGCCAGTCTGCCACGGAATCGAACTCTGTTGGTTCGGTCTGTGTCCATGGGGCGGCTTGCTGACTCCCCGCCTCCTGATAGAAGTCACGTCACTGTGTCGATGACTCAGCTCCTTGCTGATGTGTGTCTTGGGGCCACGTGGGTGCACCCTGTCGGTTCGGTGACCGTCAGGTTCAGCATGGAACTTTGATGTGTGGGAGGTTGCTGTGAGTCATCTGTGCTGCAGAACCACAGGTGTGAACGGGGCCACGTGGTCACCCCACCTGGGGGTGTTGACAGGACTGTGGGGGTACCCCCGGTAATCTTCCTCGTCTGTCCACAGAAGGGCCAGCTGGTGCAAGCAGCCACCTTCTGTCCCGGGGTTCTGTTGAAGCTCGGTACCAACCGCTGCAGGGTCTTCATTGAATCAAGTCGCGGTGTTTGTTCTCATTTTCTGGTGCCCCTGATTTTGTCTCCGTTAATGTGGTTAATAGATGGGTCCATGCCAGCATTCTAAAACGCATCAGCTCATGTTTTGGGGGGTACTTTTCACCTGTATGTTTATATGTTTAATTGTAAAATCTTTACATAAGCAGAAAATACAGGGGAAATTTTTCACCTGTATGTTTGTGTGTTAGATAATTATAAAAGCTTGATGTCACCAAAAAATACAGGGGAAAATTTTCACCTGTATGTGTTTAGATAATTATAAAGCCTTTATGTTACCGGAACGTATGGCAGGAATCGGGCATTAGTTACCTCCTGAGTATTACATGTGTTAATTGTTTCCCAAAAGAATTGCGATTGAGGAGGAACACGCAGGCAGTGTCTGAAACGTCTCTCCGCTTTCTCCTCTCGCCTTTTCCGACAGAGGGTGGCGGCTGCTGCTTCGTAAAGACCTCATCCCCGCGAGGTGAGGCTAAGATGAGCATTACCAGTGACGAGGTGAACTTCCTGGTGTACCGATATCTCCAGGAGTCAGGTAAGAAGCTGGCTTCCTGCCCGGAGCGGGGAGAAAAACACCTTCTTCCAACACGCCACCTGCAGGGCCAGCAACCACGGATGGAAAACCCGGGCTATAGAGAAGACAGAGCTCCGGACACGCTCATTCAGAGGGCTGAAGGGAGGTGGAGAAGGGGCTGGGCCGTCCTGCTCTTGGGGTGGGATGAGAGAACGTGTTCTTGTTTCCGCTGGACATTTCTGTTCACCTGAAGCCAGCCTGGAATGAAGATCAAGTGAAGGGAAGGTGAAAGTCGCTCAGTCCTGTCCGACTGTTTGCGAGCCCGTGGACTGTCTGGTTCATGGGATTCTCCAGGCCAGAATACTGGAGTGGGTGGCCTTTCGCTCCTCCAGGGGATCTTCCCAAACTGAGGAATTGAACCCAGGTCTCTTTAAACTGCAGGCAGATTCTTTACCGTCTTAAGCCACCAAGGAAGTACCTCTAATAAAGTGAAGTCAAGTGTCAGTCACTCAGTCCTGTCTGAGTCTTTGTAACCCGAACACCTATAACTGACCAGGCTCCTCTTTCCATGGGATTTTCCAGGCCAGAATACTGGAGTGGGTGGCCTTTCCCTTCTCCAGGGGGCCCTTCCCCACCCAGGGATACAACCCAGCTCTCCCGTACTGTAGGCAGATTCTCTACCAGCTGAGCCACAAGGGAAGCGCATTAAGATGAAGAGCAGCTCTGATAGATGTGGTGAGGGGCGAGGAGGATTTGGAGTTCTGGGTCCCCGTCCTCGGGAGGGCACTTGTGGTCTGGTGTATAGGTATGGTGCATCTATATGGGGGTGGGGCAGCTGGTGTTCTTGGCCCCGACTATAGAGGAGGGTATTTATGGGCTGGTGTATACGTATGGTGTATATACATGGGGAGGTGGAGCGGTTGGGTGTTCTCAGCCCCCACCATAGGGAAGGCATTTGTGGGCTGATATATAAATACGGGGGGGAGGGTGGGTAGGTGTGTGTGTGTGTGTGTCTGTGTGTCTCTGTCTCTGTGGTTTTATTTATTGGACCCAGCTGCCAACTTATTGGACCCAGCGTGCGTGCGTGCGTGATTGGTGTTCTGGGCAATTTATTGGACCCAGTGTGCGTGCGTGTGTGATTGGTGTTCTGGGCAATTTATTGGACCCAGCGTGCGTGCGTGCGTGCGTGATTGGTGTTCTGGGCAATTTATTGGACCCAGCGTGCGTGCGTGCGTGCGTGATTGGTGTTCTGGGCAATTTATTGGACCCAGCGTCCGTGCGTGCGTGCGTGCGTGATTGGTGTTCTGGGCAATTTATTGGACCCAGCGTGCGTGCGTGCGTGGGTGCGTGATTGGTGTTCTGGGCAATTGATTGGACCCAGCGTGCGTGCGTGCGTGCGTGCGTGCTGTTCTGGGCAATTTATTGGACCCAGCGTGCGTGCGTGCGTGGGTGCGTGATTGGTGTTCTGGGCAATTGATTGGACCCAGCGTGCGTGCGTGCGTGCGTGCGTGCTGTTCTGGGCAATTTATTGGACCCAGCGTGCGTGCGTGCATGCGTCGTGATTGGTGTTCTGGGCAATTTATTGGACCCAGCGTGAGTGCGTGCGTGCGTCGTGATTGGTGTTCTGGGCAATTTGTTGGACCCAGCGTCCGTGCTTGCGTCCGTCGTGATTGGTGTTCTGGGCAATTTATTGGACCCAGCGTGCGTGCGTCGTGATTGGTGTTCTGGGCAATTTATTGGTCCCAGCGTGCGTACGTGCGTGCGTGGGTGCGTGATTGGTGTTCTGGGCAATTGATTGGACCCAGCGTGCGTGCGTGCATGCATCCGTGATTGGTGTTCTAGGCAATTTATTGGATCCAGCGTGCGTGCGTGCGTCGTGATTGGTGTTCTGGGCAATTTATTGGACCCAGCGTGCGTGCGTGCATGCGTGTGTGCGTGCGTGCGTGATTGGTGTTCTGGGCAATTTATTGGACCGTACGTGCGTGATTGGTGTTCTGGGCAATTATTGGTCCCAGCGTGCGTGCGTGCGTCGTGATTGGTATTCTGGGCAATTATTGGACCGTGCGTGCGTGCGTGCGTGATTGGTGTTCTGGGCAATTGATTGGACCCAGCGTGCGTGCGTGCGTGCGTGATTGGTGTTCTGGGCAACTTATTGGACCCAGCGTGCGTGCGTGCGTGCGTGATTGGTGTTCTGGGCAATTTATTGGACCCTGCGTGCGTGCGTTCGTGATTGGTGTTCTGGGCAATATACTGGACCCAGCGTGCGTGCGTCCGTCGTGATTGGTGTTCTGGGCAATTTATTGGACGGTGCGTGCTTGCATGCGTGCGTGCGTCGTGATTGGTGTTCTGGGCAATTTATTGGACCCAGCATGCGTGCGTGCGTGCGTGATTGGTGTTCTGGGCAATTTATTGGACCCAGCATGCGTGCGTGCGTGATTGGTGTTCTGGGCAATATACTGGACCCAGCGTGCGTGCGTGCGTGCGTGCGTGATTGGTGTTCTGGGCAATTTATTGGACCCTGCGTGCGTGCGTGCGTGTTTGCTGTTCTGGGCAACCAACATAGGGTATTTCTGGGCTGATGTATACATTTGGGCTTCCCTGGTGGCTCAGCTGGTAAAGAATCCGCCTGCAATGCGGGAGACCTGGGTTGGGAAGATCCCATATATATATGTGGAGGTGGGGTGTTTGGTGTTCTTGGTGCTCACCATAGGGAGGATATTTATGGGCTGGTGTAAATGTATGAAAGTGGGGTGATTTCATGTTCTCGGCCCCCATCGTAGGAAGGGCTTTTGTGGTCTGGTATATATGTACAGTATATATATATAGGGAGAGAGTAGGGTGGTGTTCTTAGCCCCCACCATAGAGAGGATATTTATGGGCTGGTGTATACATATCGTGTATATACATGGCAGTTGGGGTGATTAGATATTCTCAGACCCCCCACAGGGAGGGCATTTGTGGGCTGGTGTATACATATGATGTATATACATGGGGAGTGCGTTGATTGGATGTTCTCAGCCCCCACCATAGGGAGGGCATTTGTGGGCTGGTATATACATATAGTGTGTGTGTGTGTGTGTGTGTGTGTGTGTGTACACACATATATATAGGTGGGTGGGGTGAGTGTGTGTGTGTATACACATATATCTATGGGGGTGGGGTGTGTGTATACACATATATCTATGTGGGTGGGGTGAGTGTGTGTGTGTGTGTATACACATATATGGGGGTGGGTGTGGGTGTGTGTAGACACATATATATGGGGGTGGGGTGAGTGTGTGTGTGTATACACACATATATGGGGTGGGGTGAGTGTGTGTGTGTATGTGTGTATACACACATATATATATATGGGGTGGGGTGAGTGTGTGAGTGTGTGTGTGTGTGTGTGTGTGTATACACACGTATATATATATATGGGGTGAGGTGTTTGGTGTTCTTGGTCCTGACCACAGAGAGAGCGTTTGTGGGCTGGTTACAGATGCGTGTACAGAATTGCTGTGGGGTAACTCAGTGGGGTGGCTTGAACAGAAGTGCACCATCCCAGCCGTGGAGGACAGAGTCCGAAGCAGGGTGCCAGCTGGCTTGCTTTCCTGCCACGACTGTTTGCCTCACGGGGGTCTGCTCCAGCCTGTCTGCCAGCTTCGGCTGGACCGTCTTTGGCGCTCCTTGCTTCCGAGGCGCTTCGTCCCCCGAGACCTGCCTTCCCCTTCACGAGGCGCTCTGCCTGTGTGCGTGTCACCGTCTGTCCACGTCTGTCAGATTTCTCCTTTTTGCAAAGACAAGGTCATACTGGATTTAGGGGGCTCACGGTACTCCAGCACAACCTCGTCTTAACAAATGACATCTTCAGGGACCCTCTTCCAAACGCCGTCACATCCTGAGCCGTACTGTGGGCCAGGACTACCAAGCTGGGCAGTTGCAGGGGACACAGTTCGAGCTGCAACCGTCGGTTCTGCGCGTATTGAAGCTTTATTCACTTTGTGTCACGTTTTCTGTAGTCTGCAAATTGATTATTCAAGAAAGAAGCCAGTTCTCGCATCCCACTTCCACACATGGCTGTCATTGAGGGTGATCGAAGTGTGAGTCCCTGGGTCCAGACTCTTCCAGAATCAGCCCACAAGGGTGAGATGGGCCAGTCTTGCAGGCGACCCAAATGGCTCAATACTGATCCTTGAACAAAAAGGATGAAATACGTGGGGCATGCCACATGTTATAAGTAAACCTCTCCCCACGCAAGCCTGAGGTCCTGTTTCTGCTGTCAACCCTAGCTAGCATTATTCATGAAAAGTACACCTTGTTTCTAATATACAGTGGACCATTTGGATTAGCTCTTGCTAGATGTTTCGTATAAAAAAAAATGATGAGCAGAACAAAATGTACCACCTCATCCCTCGTCAATCAGGGAGGTCACACCCACGGCTCTAATAACTTAACCTCGGAAATTAACCAGGAAATCTCTCACCTGGAGTCCAAGTGTCCTCCCAGCACTGATCTCGTAGATTCCCAGAGGTGTCTGCAGATGAACATTCCACGTACCAAACCCTGCCTCCCTGAAGACTTCCAGCTTGGAATTCAGGATTCTTTCCCTTTAGAAACACCTGCACAAAAATAGGCTGAAAAAGTGCGGTCCAAATGTGTAAACAATCTTAAGGTGAAATTGCCATCCCTCTGTGAACATGAGGATAAATAGAGACTTGGGAAAGAAAACTTTTGTGTAACCTAGAGAAAGGTTTCTCCCGGTGGGCAGTCCCTAGGGCCCCCCAGGGCAAGAGCGTTGCTGGCCTCTTTGAATAAACACAGAAATGTCTATCCCTCCCCCCCCTGAGAAAAGCGAGACTTCCTTTTTTAGGATCTGTTTACATTTGTCTCACATTTGTTGAGAAACTTTCTGTAACCAGGCGACTGAGAAAGGAGCCTTGGGAGACGCAATGTATTCCATCAATGCCGGTTGTGTGTAGCATCTGCTGAGCGGCTGTCGTAATTTGTCAGCCTCGAGTAGGATCCCATAGATGGAGTGAGGAGTTAAGAGATGACTGTGTGTTCCTCTGACGACTGTGTGCGTCCGGGAACTGCCTCTGGTACCCCCACGAGGGCGTACTCCAAAGCAGAAATGCCTAATGTTGTGAAGCTTTCATGGTGGGATTGCTTAACATTTATCTCAAATCTTCACACTTTGGTCAGCTGGTGGTTTAGTTGCTCAGTTGTGGCTGACGTTTTGCAAGCACGTGGACTGTAGCCCACCAGGCTCCTCTGGCCGTGGGGATTCTCCAGGCAAGAATACTGGAGTGGGTAGCCTTTCCCTTCTCCAGGGGATCTTCCCGACCCAGGGATCGAACCCAAGTCTCCCGCATTGCAGGTGGATTCTTTACCAGCTGGGCAACCAGGGAAGCCCAAGAAGACTAGAGTGGGTAGCCTTTCCCTTCTCCAGGGGATCTTCCCGATCCAGGGATCGAACCCAGGCCTCCTGCACTGCAGGCAGATTCTTTCCTGATTGAGCCACCAGGGAATTTACTGAGCAGCCGCCAGGTGGACAGAGCACCTTCTTGGCTTCATAATGTCTCCTTTCTAGCTGAAAGGGGGGAAGGAAGAAGAGGGGAGGAAGGAAGGAAGGGGAAGGAAAAGAAGGCAGGAAGGAGATGGAAGGACTCTCCTGATCAAGTATCTGTGCTGTCTCTCCTTTACCAGCATCAAACCCATCATCCATAAATTCTCTACCATGCTAGGAGACTGACTCAACTGCCCCCAGTGTGGCTTCTCCACTAGGGGTTTGAAAGTTCCATTTCCAAGTCTTCAGTCGCGTCACCCCGCCCCCGCCCCCTCCCGCTGCCCCAGGCTGTGTGTGTAGAAGGCGTGCGTGTGCAGGAGGTTGAGAGACGGTGCATGGGGAGGACCCTGCAGGGAGGCAGGCCTCTGGATCCCGGGGCGGGGGTGGGGGTGGGGGTCTGCTGTTGGCTTTACAACCAGGCAGTGAGTAGACCCAGAATATTCCACCCCGCCTCGAGGCACAGGTTCTCTGCCACCACAGGGGCTGGGCTGGTGCAGAGTTGTGCAGCACTTGTGCCAGTCAGGATGTTCGGGGCTGCAGGGAAGATGGTCCCCATCAGGACATTGATTCCTCACGCACCCCACCCCACCAGATAGCTGGGAGGTGCAGTACGGAAGCAACACTTAGTGTTGCGACAAAATGCACATCACATCTCCGCAAACTCAGGAAAAGTGTCTTGGAAAGGGGCTTCCTTTTCTGCCCTCAAGAGGCAGAATTCGCAGCATCTAGGGTTCCTGTCTGGCCTCCCTCCACCCGGCCGTGGATTCCACAGCCTCTAAGGCAGACGGGATTTCATGGCGTCACTGTTGTCTAAAGCAGGGGCCGTGCCAGTGGAAGGCGCTGTCTGCATGCTGTTGTTTCTGGTTGCTCCTCCTGGCAGCCAGAGAAAGAAGATCGGTTAGTGAGCAAGGCTTTTTTTTTCTTTTTTCCCAGTTCAGCTAGAGATTTTGAGCAGCCCCAGCAGCAAAGTGTTTATTTTTGCATGAGTTGCGGCTGTCCGCTTTTGAGGGCTAGGAGTCCATCGGCCTCTGCCTCTTGGGGGTTAATCATGGGTCACTTTTGTCATCCGGATGATTTTGAAGAAGCAGATTGAGGGAGAGCGTCTCTGCCACCCAGCCCGTCAGTTCCCTTCATGATCAGTGTCCAGCTTCTCCATCCCTCCGCACCTTCATCTCTACCATGGTTTTGTTTTTTTTTACATAGAGTATAATTTTCACACCAGAAAATTGACCCTTTTTAGAGTACAAATGTGCAGCACCTGCCAGATGTTCAGAGTGATGTAAACACCTGCACAAACAAGATATGGAGTGGTTCCACCACCCCAAAAGTCCCCCTTGAACCTTTGCTGTCTACCCCTCACCCCACCGCAGCTGCTGGTGACCAACCTAGACAGCATATTAAAAAGTAGAGACATTACTTTGCTGACAAAGGTCAGTCTAGTCAATGCTGTGGTGTTTCCAGTAGTCATGTATGGATGTGAGACTTGGACATCCAACTTGATAAAGAAACTGGAGTTTCAGTTTCTTTATAAAGAAAGCTGAACACCAAAGAACTGGTGCTTTGGAACTGTGGTGCTGGAGAAGACTCTTGAGAGTCCCTTGCACTGCAAGGAGATCCAACCAGTCCATCCTAAAGGAAGTCCGTCCTGAGTATTCACTGGAAGGACTGATGTTGAAGCTGAAACTCCAGTTGTTTGGCCACCTGATACGAAGAGCTGACTCACTGGGAAAGACCCTGATGCTGGGAAAGATTGAAGGTGGGAGGAGAAGGGGATGCAGAGAATGAGATGGTTGGATGGCATCACCGACCTGATGGACATGAATTTGGGTAAAGTCCGGGAGTTGGTAATGGACAGGGAGGCCTGGCGTGCTGCAGTCCATGGGTTCGCAAAGAGTCGGACACGACTGAGCGACTGAACTGAACTTGATATGCTTAATCCCTAAGTCATGTCCAACTCTTTGCGACCCCATGGACTGTAGCCTGCCAGGCTCCTCTGTCCGTGGGACTTCCCAGGCAAGAATACTGGAGTGCATTGCCATGCCTTCCTCCAGGGGATCTTCGCCACCCAGGAACCGAACCCACGTCCTCTGAGTCTCCTGCGTGGGCAGTCAGGTTCATTACCGTTGCCCCACCTGGGAAGGCAGAAGCTAAAACTCCACGTGCATTGATTTGCATGGGTATTCATGCAAATTCACCCAAGGTATTCATGGCTTGGGGGAAGTATTTCCCCCACCTCTAGCGCTGTGACCGACATCTGCACACCGGGAAAAACAGAGAGAGCCCTTCATCAAAACCATTTGACGACTGTGGTGGTAGCTTTGACAGCAAACCAGAAACTCGAGTGAGAAATTCAGTTTCCCTAATGTTTTGTCAGGTGTTACCAGGCTGGGTCTCCCCAGTGGCTGTCATTTGAAACACTTTAGACAATAAAAGCAGCCTTTGGTTATGGCGCAGATGGCAGAAATTCATTTCGCATATATCAGAAATCAACACAATGGTGCATTTCTCTGCTTATTGTGGGGATTTTGAAACGTTCGCGCCGGACGTGCTGCGGTCCATGGGTGTCTCAAAAGAGCCTCGGGTACGAGTTAGCGACTGAACACGACAACAAAAAGACCCTCGAAGGACTTCCCTGGTGGTCCAGTGGTTAAGACTTCACCTTCCAACGCAGGGGTTGTGGGTTCGATCCCTGGTTGGGGAGCCATGTGCCTCGAGGCCAAAAATCCCAGAACATAGAACAGAAGCAACATGGTAAGACTTTGAATAAAGACTAAAAAATTAAATGAACACCTTTGAATAAGATTGGAAACTCCTTATACAGTGAAATATACTTCCTGTGTTGTCACGATTCATGCTCAAGAGGCTAATCTATTATGCATATCTGTTGCCTACGTTAAGCACAGCCATACCTGCTGTCTCCTGCGAGGAGCGCTGGTGGTTTTCAAACGTAAGCACCTACACATGGGACGCGTGCTATTTTCTATTGTGGTTCAGTTGCTCCGTCGTGTCTGACTCTTTGCGGAGCCCATGGACTGCAGCACGCCAGGCCTCCCTGTCCATCACCGACTCCTGGAGCTTGCTCAAACTCCGTCGAGTCAGTGATGCCATCCAGCCATCTCATCCTCTGTCATCCCCTTCTCCTGCCTTCCATCTTTCCCAGCGTCAGCGTCTTTTCCAGTGAGTCTGCTCTCCGCATCAAGTGGTCGAAGTATTGGCGCTTCAGCTTCAGTATCAGTCCTTCCAGTGAGTATTCAGGGTTGATTTCCTTTAGGATGGACTGGTTTCAAGGCCATATCTGCACTCATGTGACTGGCCAGGTAGAATCAGGCATGTTTCATTTGGTTTACATAATACACACATCTCTCTATATTACCCTTGTGAATACATGTTACATAGCCAGACTCTTGAGGTTTTCAGTGGAAGGTAGATGGCATTTTTTTCATTCATTTTGTGGAGCTTCTGTTAAGAGAATGGTTAGAAAGTTTTCCTGACCACGTAGCACACACATATGTCCTGTCTTGTCCCCCCCCCCCCCACCACCACGGCAGATTTAGAGTAAGATTTAGGTGGCATTTTCCCTCCACAGGCAAGTCCAAGCACAGAGCCGAAAGATGGTTCTGTTCTGAACACACAGAGGTATGTATGGCTCTGCAGAAATGTTCCTGAGCAGTGTGAGAATTATGCATATTGGTGGTCCAGGGATTAAAAATCCATCTGTGGTTTGACAGCGGTTTGATCCCTGGCCCGGGAAGATCTCACATGGTGGAATTCACTTCATAAGTGCTTCCCAGGTGGCTCAGTGATTAAAAAAAAAGCCTGCCTGCCAGTACAGGAGACCTGGGTTTGATCCCTGGGTGGGGAAGATCCCCTGGAGAAAGAAAGGCATCCCACTGCAGTATTCTTGCCTGGAGAATCCCATGGACAGGGGAGCCTGGTGGGCTACAGTCCACGGGGTCACAAAGAGTCAGACACGACTGAGTGGCTTTCACGTAGATGCCATGTGCCTAGGTGATGCTCACACACCGATCAGAAATGAGGAAAGCTGAAGGTTTGCAGTCAGGTGACCCATCAGCTGAATGTCACTCCCTGGTTTTGACACTGTCCTACGGTAAGAGAAGATGTCACCGTTGAAGGTGGCTGGGTGAAATGACTCCACTGTTTTCACAGCTTCCTTTGAGCTTGTGATCATCTTGAAATTACTAAAATGAAGAAAGAGCAGAGAAATCATGACGGTGTGCTTCCATGCTCTGCAGAGCTTTGCCTATGAGACGGAGAAGGTGGCCAGTGATTCAAATGCAGCTGAGACATTCCAATTAAGATTTTTCAGGTCGTTAGTCAAGGCGCAGGCCTCGGTTCTGATGGAGCGTCTTTTGTATAATGAGTTTGAGCGTTACCGTGTGTGCTTAGAAGCAGATAGCCACACAGCCATTCTGGGGCTTTTGGCAACAGAAAAATAATAGAGTCATCTGAAGGTGAACAGCGGTTGTTGTGTATCCAGAGCCAAATTTTTGCTTCCTTGGTAATTCAGCAGACTCCAGTGCGCATCATAGACCAGGCTCACCTTGCTGGCTCCTCCTGGGACATTGTCGTGAGAAGCCGTTCTGCATTTGATTGGCACCATAGTCGCTGGACAGGCTGTATCGTTAGCACAAGGGTAAAGGTCCGTAGTCAGGGACTTGCCCTTGTGGTGTCGTGGGTAGGAATCCACCCGCCAGTGCATGGAACCCATGTTCAATCCCTGGTCTGGAAAGATGCCACATGCCGGAGAGCCACTAAGCCCATGGGCCGAAATGACTTAGCCCGCGTGCCCCTTGAAACCGTGCTCTTGCAACAAAAGAAGCCACTGCAATGAGGAGCTCAGGCGCTGTACCTCGAGAGTAGCCACTGCTGGCCACAGCCAGAGAAAAGCCTGCCCACAGCACCGAAGACCCATCCCAGCTGAAAATCAATAAATATTTTAATGGTGTTCTTCAGTGTTCTGCACTCCTGGTCCCATGTCTTGCCAGCTTTTCAGTATCCGCTTCGTGGTCTTCACCTTGCAGATTTCTCCTAGGTGGGCAGAGTTTGAGGGTCTTAATCGCTTGGATTGATGCTTTTGAGCTGTGGTGTTGGAGACGACTCTTGAGAGTCCCTTGGACGGCAAGGAGATCCAACCAGTCCATCCTAAAGGACATCAGTCCTAAATGTTCATTGGAAGGACTTGATTCTGAAGCTGAAACTCCAATCCTTTGGCCACCTGATGCAAAGAACTGGCTCATTTGAAAAGACCCTGATGGTGGGAAAGATTGAGGGCAGGAGGAGAAGGGGACGACAGAGGATGAGATGGTTGGATGGCATCACCGATGCAATGGACATGAGTTTGAGTAAGCTCCGGGAGTTGGTGATGGACAGGGAGGCCTGGCGTGCTGCGGTCCATAGGGTCGCAAAGAGTCAGACACGACTGAGCAGCTGAACTGAACTGAATCTCTTGGAGGGACTCTGAATGGTCAGAACAGCATGCATTGTCTAAAGATGCTCAACCTTTCCTAGAGGCCAGGCTTCCTGAACCTCAGCACTGTTGACGTATGGGCTGGGTGGCTATGCTGAATTGTAGGTTCTTAAGACCGCATCCCTGGACTCCACCCACTGCGTGACAGGAACGCCCTGCCCCCCTTGCCCTCCGTGGTGACAACCAAAGATGTCTCTGACCTTTACCAAATGTCCCTCTGAGGCCAGAACCACCCCTGGTTGAGAAGCACTGATAACACGTCCTTCAGTTGTGGGATGTGTTTCTTCCGTTAGTTTTTATTGCAAAGTGGAGTTGTAACGAGATTCTCATTTCTCCCTTCTTTTTCATCGTCTGGGGCTACATTGTGATTCTTTCTGCAGAACGCAAGTGAACTCTTAACAGTGGTCCTAGTGGTTCCTGCTTTTACTGAATTTTTCCACAGTATTTTTCCCCTCAAGGAAGGGGGGAAACTTCTGCCAGTACTGTTCTCCAGCAGATAATAAAATAATTGGGAGTAGCTGACTTCAATCCGGGTTTTGTTTTTCTTTGGGTTTTGGTTTTCGGGGGTTTTTTTTTTTTTTTTGGACTCCCGGTGAGGAGATTAGATAACCAGGAAAAGGGTGTTACCCTTAACATTCGTGAATAACTGCGTCTCCAGAAATGATTCAGCAGCGTTGCCCTCTAATTTCAGCAGCTGACAGGTCACCCTGTAGGCTCCACTGTGTTTCCTGGGAGCTTGTACTGCCTTCTTATGCTAGACACGTTCCCCCCGCCGCCCAGATTCAGGAAGGCATTTTAATGGTTCAGCTAGCTTAATTTAAACCCAGGTTCAGGGCTCATTGTTCAGCTGAGTCGCTAAAAATACTTCTCTGACTGCGGTGGCATTTTTACATTGCTAATGTTGTCCCCATTTAAAGAGAGAATCCTTCTGAAACGGTAAAGGCAAGCACTTCTGTGAGGCAGTGGTAGTCTTTGCTTTAGAAAGCATACAGGAGAATATTCGTTTCATCAGATAATAAGTAAGGAATACCTGAATGGTTTGTCCTCATGAGCACAGGGTTAAAGTAATGTAAAAGCAGGTGAGGGAAATCCCTGGTGGTCCAGTGGCTAGGACTTGGCGTTTTCACTGCTGGGACCTGGGTTCGATCCCCAGTTGGGGATCTACAATCCTGCAAGCCGTGAGGAAGGAAAGGGAGAGAGGGAGCAGAAGTGTCTCATTTCTTTGTTTCCAGTTCTTTCGTGATGTGTCCCTGTCTCCTAGATGACTGCTAGGCGCTATGATTTGCTAGGAGTCACAGAATTTGGGCTTCCCTGGTAGCTCAGTTGCTAAAGAATCTGCCTACAATGCAGGAGACCCCGGTTTGATTCCTGGGCCGGGAAGATCCCCTGGAGAAGGGATAGGCTACCCACTCCAGGATTCTTGGGCTTCCGTTGTGGCTCAGCTGGTAAACAAAGAATCTAACCCACTCCAGGATTCCTGCCTGGAGAATTCCATGGGGTCACCAAGCATTGGATACAACTGAGCGACTTTCACAGAATTTAGTAACCATTCCACTCGCAGTGGGTTACAGCAAAAAAATACGGATTATAACCTACTTCATAGTGGTATATGGGGTACTTGAGGTTGCTGAGATCGTGGAAATGTTCTCAGTGAAGTAAATAAGATTAATCATGTGAGGTGCTGCGTATGTGACCTGACCTTATTGTGTAGCTCTTCCACAATGTATATCCCCGTGTCAGATCATCACCGTGTATACCCCAAACTTACACTTTGTTACATGGCACTTAGGTCTCAAGAAAAGTCAATCGAAAAGATCAACAGGTTCATCAAAGTCGATGCTACGTCTCCATTTTTGTTACATTCCTCTTAATTATATAGATTGAGTGTATATTTTGTTTGTTCAGCTTGTTTATACAGTATCCAATGGAGCCCTTTGTTTGAATTGATAGCTCCAGTTTTTCTCCATTGAGATATAATCCGTACGTGGGTGCCAAGTGACTCTCGGTGACTCTGGTGAACCTATGGACTGGGGGAATTCTCCAGGCAAGAATTCTCCAGGAGTGGGCTGCCTTGCCCTCCTCCCGGGGATCTTCCCATCCCAGGGATCAAACCTGCATCTCTTTAAGTCTCCTGCATTGGCAAGAGGGTTCTTTACCCCTAGCAGCACCTGGGAACAACCCCCACCCCCCTCCCAAGTAAAAAAGAGACAGGTTACAGTCAGCCGAGGGCAAAGGTGCGTGGGGTCCAGTCCAGGAGAACCAGGCACAGACTTGCGGGTGTCCCCTCCTGGCTGAGCAGTGTGATGATACCTGGTTCTCCCAGCAGCATGTCTGATGGCAAAGGGGCTGAGCTGCTAGCCTCCTGAGCTTTGCCATCCAGGCTTTTATGTGGACCTGCAACTCTTGTCGAAGGGACAGGAGCACCTGGGCAGACCCAGGCTGTCCGCCCAGTGCCAGTCCCCTCCAGGTGGACACCTGCGGTGTGTGGTTGTGTATCGGTCACGTGTGTTTTTACTTCACATTTGAAAACTCACTGTAAAAAGTGTAGGGGCAGGCAAGTAGCTGGAGAACGTGATATCCACGCCTCTCACATAGAAGAGCATAAAGCACCCCCCAGGAGAGCTTTGTCGGGGCAGGGCTGCGCACACCTTCCACAGCAAAGCTTGCCCACGCTTCCTTGGCAGGACAGAGCTCAGTCTGGGGGGCCGATCTCCCCTTAGGGCTTTCGAAAGACCCTGCACTGTGTGGGGGTCATCTCATCCCAAACCCTCTTTGAGTGGTGCCCGTTGCCAACGAGCTCCTCTTCGTTCAGAAAAAGAATGTCTTCCTGAACTGCCCTTTGGGTGTGACGATAACCCACTGAAGCGTAGCAAAACGGAAGCGTGGCACAGTTGCTCCTGATGCATCCCCGAGGTTCACGGTCCTCTCGATTTCCCACGCGGCTGTGGTTGTGCCGTCTTGTCTGAGTGTGCTGCTTTCCATCGTCCGTGCGTTCAAAGCTCAGATTCAAGGTTTGCCATTCCTGTGCTTGTTTACTTCTCAGAGAATCGGGAGAAAGTAGTTCGCTAGAAAAGCACTTGAGAATCGGCGGAGTGTTTGTAAGTTCTTGTTTAGTCTCCCAGCCACGTCTGATTCTTCCGCGACCCCGTGGACTTTAGCCCCACCCCACCCCCCAGGCTCCTCTGTCCGTGGGAGTTTTTGGGCGAGAATGCTTGAGTGGGTTGCCACTTCCTTCGGCAGGGAGTCGTCCCAACCCAGGGATTGAACCCGCGTCTCCTGGGTCTCCTGCCTTGGCAGGTGTATTCTTTGCCACTGAGCCACCTGGGAAGCCTGCATGTAAGTTACACTTGTTTCAGTGTGCGTCTTGCTCAATATAGCCAAATCGTGTCCATGAGTATGGCCATCAGAGAAAGGTTAGGTGCTGTTGAAGAAGTCCTTAAAGCTTCTTAGGCCATCGCTTCCTCCTTTAAAGGGTGGGGACGATATGAAAAAGCCTCAGATGGTTCCCGTTTCCTTTTTTAGCTGAGATGAATTAACCGTGCTTACCACGGTGCCTGTTTCCAAAGTTCATACACCATCACATTTCAGATCTGCCTGCTCTGAAATTCTAATGTGACCTTCAAAGTGTCCAGCTTTAATGTACTTCATTCTGCCAATCACAGTTGCCTTTCTTCCTTCCAGACTCAGCGAGCCAGTCATCTGGACTGTCAGACACAACACTGTCCTTTTTTTCCCAAGTTTCTGTCTGTAGCCTTAGTGATGTCTCCTCTGTCCACGTCTAAAATGCCACGATCCCCAAGGTGACATCCTTTTTTCTTTCCCTCCCACATCCAGGTCTAGGTTTCTGTCCCTAACTCACGTCTTCTCTGCCAGTCTGGGGGTGGGAGTGGGCGGTCTCTCCCCAGCCTCTCCTCAGATTCCCCCGGTCTGGGGGGCCCACCTCCAGCCTCTCCGTTGCCTTCCGTACTGCTGTGTTCATTGTGTATTTCCCAAGCATTCTTCAACATGATCCCACACTGAGAGCATTGCCATTTCCTGACCACTGTTCCTTCCCTGCAAAGAGGAACTCCCTCTGACCCCGTAACCTCATCCAGGTTTCACGTGAAAATGTCAGAATCACTGTCATCTATTTCTCGTTCACGGTGTCTTTCCGACTGCCTCCATGCCCAGTCCTCTCACCCTCGCCTTTCTGTCAGCCAGGCACTCCCTGTATCTTATCAGTGTTTCCATCTGTTCCATTGTTTTGTCTGAGTGACTGTAGGTCCCATTTACTGAGCATGAGCTGTGTGCCGGGCATGATTCTCAGTTCTTGATGAATCAGACTGTTTCCCCCTAAGATGGAGATGGGGCTTCCCTGGTGGCTCAAGACGATAAAAAAAAAGAGTCTGCCTGCAATGCAGGAGACCCAGGTTCGATCCCTGGGTCAGGAAGATCCCCTGGAGGAGGGCATGGCAACCCACTCCAGTATTCTTGCCTGGAGAATCTCACAGTCAGAGGAGCCTGGCAGGCTATAGCCCATGGGGTTGCAAAGAATTGGACACGACCGAGCAACTAACGCTTTCATTTTCTGTTCAAGAAGTAGATACAGCTGCCTCCATCGTTGACAGGTGAGCGACCCAAAGTGTTGAGGAGATAGCGGCTTGCCCAGGTCATGCTGCCAGGAAGTCATAGAACTAGAATTCAGAACACACCCTCTGGCTCCAGAATCTTCCACTTAAATGATTTTTCTTCGCTCTCAACGTGGTGGGATGGTTGGTTTCTTTTTCAGCATTAAGTTTGCATTCCTGAGATTAAACCCCACGCGGCCTGGACATTTTGTCCCCTTCACTGAATTCCGTCTTGTTGATTCTCTGTCTGGTATGTTCATGTCTGTTTTACTAAGGGCGGCTAGGCAGTGATGTTCCTTTTCCAGTATTCTCATTAGGTTTGCATCTTAGGGGTTATACAAGCCGACGGATCAAAAATTGCTTTCCTAAGGACCTGTAGTCCCATAATTTACGTCTCTCACCTGGATTAGTTGGCAGAATCTGACTTTAAAAGGTATTGCTTTGGTCTCTATCGCAACCAGTCATTTCTGTCTTTGTGGTCCAAAAGCAGCCATCAAAAGTGCATAGACCATTGAGAGTAGCTGTGTTTCAATAAAACTTCATTTATAATAACAAGCCAGGGGCCAGATTTGGCCCAGAGGATACAGCTTGCAGACTCTTGTCTGAGACGGCCCATAGAATACATATGTTTCTTCCTGTCCAGGGAGCCTGGACGCAGTGTTGGTATCCTGAGTATTTATTACCGCCTTGTCTTTTGAACATGTCTGTAGCCCTCCCTTGTCTATGCATGTATTTCCCATCCTTGGTTCTCTTGTACCAGAGACATCATTTTGCCATATTTGCGTACACCTAGAAGTATTCTGTTAATATTTACTTACATTTTTCCTTAAATTGAAGCAGTTAACTTTTCACTAAATTTTCAAATACGTCTACTATTGTGTTTGCATAATGCACAATTAAAAAAAATAAAAATCGTTAGATTTTAAAATATCTACCCCCCCGTGCTTTGTAAAATTGTTTCGGGTACCATCAGAGGTACGGGCACTCTCCAGGAATCCGATGTGCCCGGATTAAGCAGCTGTCAGGATTTTCAGCTCTACCAAGTGTTTCCCGCTGGCCCTGTTGAGTGGTGGCACCGCCCTAGTGCTAGTGTTGGAAGGGGACACACGAGGGGAGCAAGTCTTTTTCTCCCCACCCAGGGAATTAAACAGGCGTCTTGACAGGGGCTGCTAAACTCGAGTTGGCGGTGTTCACAGAGGAGCAGGGGAGGGGTGCACACAGAAGGAGGCATTTGAGCTAGAACTCTTCAGGGGAAAAAGGAAGCAGAGCATTTCAAGCAAAATCATCAAGAGCCCGCATTAACGTTACAAGCCTCGGCAAAAGCCGGTTACACCGTTGAGGGGTGAAGAAGCATCTTGGCAAGAAGTACAAAGTATACAGGATGGGAGGAAAAGGAAGGAAGTACAGGGGCTCTGGGTCACGGGCAGCAAGTGAAGGCCAGGGTGTCCGACGGGAGGCCCGTTGGCTAGTTTTTGAAGATGAAATCTGAAGGCCGTGTGCATCAGGGGTGACTCTCCGTGAAAACTGAGACTCCACCGGAACAGTGTGCGTGCTAAGTCACTTCAGTTCTGTCCGACTGCCTCTTTGCGACCCTATGGACTATAAGCCCACCAGGCTTCCTCTGTCCTTCTCCAGGCAGGGTTACTGGAGAGGGTTGCCGTGTCCACCTCTAGGATCTTCCCGACCCAGGGATCAAACCCACATCTCCTGCCTTGGAGGCAAACTCTTTACCATCTCAGGCACCAGGGAAGGAAGCCCCAGACAGAATGGTGGCTGAGACTAATGAGTCACTGGGAGAGCTGCTGATACTGTGTTAGGTGAGAAAGAACAGGGGTGTGAAATTCTAGGACCACAAGAATTAAACGTGTAAAAAATCAATTTACAGAGGTAAGAGGGACTGGAGGAGATTACCCCTGGGTAAGAACAGCAGTTGCTTCAAGCATCTAGTGATGTGACTGTTCCCTCTCTCTTCCAAACTGCTTTGTCTGTTTCTCCTCCCCCTAAGTCATGTGTGTGTGTATTTTTATTATTGTAATTTTTAATGGTGTCATCCATCGTAAATCTCTGTGTTGGCGGTCGTGGTTGAATTCCCCAATTAACAAAATAGTGAGTCCAAGCTTTATGAGGGTTCAAGGGCTGTTGGGGGTGATGGGGCCAAAAGGGGCTGGCTGCAAACCTTGCTTCTCTGCGTGGCGGCTGGAAGCCAGGGCTGGGGTCTGGGGGAGCGCGCCCCAATGCCCCTCGTGGGCGAGCTGCCTCCCCTCGCAGTTCGTCAGCCCTGGGAGGAAATAGCACCCTGCATTTATAACCTGACTAATGCCTTCTTCTCCTGGAGCCCTCCCAGGTTTGGGGGATATTAAACATCTTGGCAGGCCCGCACTCAGCCGCCACCCCTGGGGTCCAGGCCAGATGTTAGAAGCAAAACCCTATTTTTAACGAGGTCCTCCTGCTATTTCTTTTGGGCGCCTTCCAAGCAGTTCCATTTTACACCAAATTCCACGTTACAGCAGGTCAGTGGGAGTAGGTCTGCAGCTCTGAGAGCAGCCTGCCTGCGTTCAAGTTTTTCTCCAGCAAGATAGTAGAGAATTAGGACAGAAAGCGGGGCTGGGTCTCGGGGCTGGGGGGTGGGGGTGGGGGGACTTGGTTTAGATGAAATGTAAAGTCAGTGTGCATGTGTGCAGTGATTGCAGATCGCAGAGTCAAAAGCAACTCTCAGCAAAGATTTGTGCTGTTGACCATAAATGAAACTGGGGTTAGCGGTTTTGTGTGGCTTCCCGGACAGAAAAGGTAATCCTCTGGCGAGACAAATCCATCACATCCAAAAAGAAGAAGTGAACTGATGATAAATTAGCCCACAAAGATGAGGGGATGGGATCTTATTCTCCTGCCTTGCCTGTTTACAGTGTGTGTGTGTCTGTGTGTCTGTGTGTGTCTGTGTCTGTGTCTGTGTCTGTGTGTGTGTCTGTGTCTGTGTGTCTGTGTGTTTTGATTTATTGGACCCAGCTGCCACTTAACTGGGCTTCCCTGGTGGCTCAGATGGTAAAGTGTCTGCCTGTAATGTGGGAGACCTGGGTTCGATCCCTGGGTTGGGAAGATTCCCTGGAGAAGGAAATGGCAACCCACTGCAGTACTCTTGCCTGGAAAATTCCACGGATGGAGGAGCCTGGTAGGCTACGGTCCATGGGGTCACGAAGAGTCGGGACACGACTGAGCGACTTCAGCGGTTCAGCACTTAACTGGGCTCAGTGGTAAAGAATCCACCTGCCAGCATAGGAGTCTTGGATTCGATCCCTGGGTTGGGAAGATCCCCTGGAGAAAGAAATGGCAACCCACTCCAGTATCCCTGTCTGGGAGATCCCATGGACAGAGGAGCCTGGCGGGTTACAGTCCGCTGGGTCACAGAGAGTCAGACACAGCTTAGTGACTAAACAACATCAGCCATTTCACCTCCCTCCAGCCTCTCTTCCATGTTTATTGGTTACCTGTACTCTCGCCAACTCCCCCGCACCTGAATCTCCTGGTCTCCCACACCGAGAGGAAGGCAGGCCCTGTCGCAGGCCTCTGTGGTTCTGTGGCAGAAAACTACGATCCAGGAAGAACGGATGGAGGAGAATGGACAGAGAGTGCTCACTGTTCTGTGTCCAGGGATGCTCCAGAAACAAGGAGGCACTGATCTACCTTAGAATCCACACTTTTGTTTCCAAAGATGATCCCGTTGTTAGGTGCCATCCCCGTTTGTTGTTCACTCGCTCAGTCGTGTCCGAGTCTTTGCGACCCCATGGACCACAGCACGCCAGGCTTCCCTGTCCATCACCACCTCCTGAAGCTTGCTCAAACTCATATCCGTTGAGTCGGTTAGGCCATCCAACCATCTCATCCTCGGTCGTCCCCTTCTCCTCCCACCTTCAGTCTTCCCCAGCATCAGGGTCTTTTTCAAAGAGTTCGCTCTTCCCATCAGGTGGCCAAAGGATTGGGGCTTCAGCTTCAGCATCAGTCCTTCCAGTGAATATTCAGCACTGATCTCCTTTAAGATGGACTGGTTGGATCTCCTTGCAGTCCAAGGGACTCTCAAGAGTCTTCTCCAGCACCACAGTTCAAAAGCATCAATCCTTTGGTGCTCAGCCTTTTTTTATTGTCCAGCTCTCACATCCGTACACGACTGCTGGAAAAATCACAGCTTTGACTGTTGAGACCTCTGTCGGCAAAGCACCGTCTCTGGTTTTCCATACGCTGTCTACGTTTGTCATGGCGCTTCTTCCAAGGAGCAAGCGTCTTCATTTCATGGCTGCAGTCACCATCTTCGGTGATTTTTGAACTGGGCTTCCATCTGCATAGCCAGTTGGAATGGATGAGTGTCCTGACCAGTGGCTGCTTGGCATTCACTGATTGTAGGGTTGGACCGATGGCCAGAGCCAGTGGGCTCTCTCTGTCTCTCTCTCTCTCTCTCAGAGGTGGCTCTCGTGGAAATCACGTTACAGTCCTCCCAGGCACACAGACTCTAACTCTGTCGTCTGTACGGTGGGCAGCGTTCCCACTGAGCTGCTCGCTCACCTTCGTTTCCATAAAGCTGTAGTCTCAGTTCCTGTCTATTTCTCGGTGATGTGGCCCCTGATGCGATAAGCTTTCTTGTATCCCCGGCAGCGTGGCGTGGCCTGGCCCCTTCCCACAGGAACTGCAAGTCACGGGTTCTTGGTGGCCTTAATCTCTGTGTGACGTCACTCACTCACCTCCATAAATCAAGATTTTGCGGGTTCAGTTGGGACGATGAGGTCTTTCCTTCTTCTGTATAGAATTTTAGAATTGAAAGGGACCTTGGCGATCACCTATTTCCACCTGTTTTGTTGGTTAGAGAAGGAAGCTAACGAGGGCAGGCCCAGGCTGGTGAAGTGTGTTCTCTCCACAAATAGAAAGTTGTTCAGTTGCTCAGTTGTGTCTGATTCTGCGACCCCATGGACTGCAGCACGCCAGGCCTCCCATTCCATCACCATCTCCCAGAGTTTGCTCAGACTCGTGTCCCTTTGAGTTGATGATGCCATCCGGCCACCTCATCCTCTGTCACCCCCTTCGTAATAAAAAGAAACTGTAGCAAATGCATAGAATGTTGTTCAAAGCCTTAGCAACTGCACACCAACACACCCTCTGGTGACAAGCAGAGGTGTTTCCAGGTGTTGCCCCCGTCTCCCTCTGGCCGACAGAAGTGCCCACACTTCGCAACCAGAAACCACCGTTACACACCAAGGGAGCAGAGTCTTAAGCAGAGGTGTCCTGCAGGAAAGTGGTATATATGCTTCTCGCAAAGGCAGCCTGGCGAGGTATAGTGAGAGATGGCCAAGCTTCTTATCGCAGGAAATGAGAGGTTTGCAGGGGTACGCTCGGGTCTGCAGACCCTTCACTGCTTTTGAGATTAAGAGTGAGTCCTCGGTTCCTCGTGTCAGATCAGCCAGGTTGCCGTGACGGCCTTGAGTCCTGTCGACCAGCACCTAGAAAGCTCTACTATTGCTGCTGACACTTAGGGAAGTACTCGGTGAACTACTGATCCCATCACCTTGTCAATCACACAGAGCAGAAGGCGCATCTCAGGGCCTTTCCGGCTGCTGTGACAAAAGGCTGCAGGCCGAGAGGCTCGTAAACACGAACAGTTTGTTTCTCACTGTTATGGAGAATAGGAACTCCCAGGTGCCGGCGGAGTCACTGCGGGCTGCTGAAAGGCCAGGAAGGTGTTGTGGGAAGAAAGTCGTATGTGGTCCTGCAGATAACAGTAATGAACTGAGTGTTTGCCCGTGTCGATGTTTGGACACTTACCCCATTCGTGAGGACCCCACCCTCGTGTCCTAATCATCTCCTTGACACCACCACCTTCAGTTCAGTTCAGTTCAGTCACTCAATCGTGTCCGACTCTTTGCAACCCCATGAACCACACAGCACACCAGGCCTCCCTGTCCGTCACCAACTCCTGGAGTTTACCCAAACTCACGTTCATTGAGATCCAAGCATTTCATCCTCTGTTGTCCCCTTCTCCTCCTGCCCTCAATATTTCCCAGCATCAGGGTCTTTTCAAATGAGTCAGCTCTTCGCATCAGGTGACCAAAGTATTGGAGCTTCAGCTTCAGCATCAGTCCTTCCAATCAACACCCAGGACTGATCTCCTTTAGGATGGACTGGTTGGATCTCCTTGCAGTCCAAGGGACTCTCAAGAGTCTTCTCCAGCACCACAGTTCAAAAGCAGACACCACCACCTTAAGGAGTGCATTTTCAGTGTATGAATGTTGGGAGACAGGCGTTTAGTCCATAGCAGTAAGAAAGGGAAGAATGGATATGGGGTAGACTGACACTTGCTTTCGTGTGGTCTGTGTCTGCGGGTCCATATATATATATATTTGCACACACGTCTGTGGTACACATATATATACATAGATATATTCGTACATATGTATATATATGGGCTTCCCAGGTGGCACAGTTGGTAAAGAATCCACCTGCCAGTGTAGGAAATGCCAGAGGCGTGGGTTCAATCCTTGGGTCAGGATGATCCCCTGGAGGAGGCAATGGCAACCCACTGCAGTATTCTTGCCTGGAGAATCCCATGGACAGAGGAGCCTGGCGGGCTACAGTCTAAGGGGTCGCAAAGAGGTGGACACAGCTAAGCTACTGAACACACAGACACATAATACAATATACACGTAATAGTCAAGTTGGCACACGTTTCCTATAAAGGAGCATATCCTAAATATTTTTGACTTTGTGGCCCATCTGGAGGAGGGCATGGCAACCCACTCCAGTATTCTTGCCTGGAGAATCCCCATGGATAGAGGAGCCTGCCAGGCTACAGTCCCTGGAGTCGCAAAGAGTCAGACACGACGGAGCAATGAACATTTTAACTTGCGGCCCATACTGTGTGTCTTGCAACGACTCAGCTCTGCCGTTGCAGTGTGAAAGCATCCGCAGATAGCGTATCAACTCATGGGCAACGACTGCTCCAATAAAACTTGATTGATAAACACAGGCAGCGTGGGCCCTGGGCTGCGTATCCCTGGTCTAGACAATTTTCATATCGTGCCCGCTGGCTTTGGATAGCTGTCAGTATTCCCAGTATTGAGTCTATGAAGTCCTTAGTAAAGACTCTGCATTTAATGCCTCAAACAAGTGCCTGTAATGCTGCCTTTAATGTTAAGAGTTGGACACGCTTGGTCGTGTGCAACTGTTTGTGACCCCATGGACTATACCATCGACAGGATTCTCCAGGCCAGGATACCAGAGTGGGTAGCCTTTCCCCTCTCCAGGGGATCTTCCCAACCAAGGTGCCTTTGTTTCAGCTGCAGGTGGACCACCGGCCTCACAGCTGCCCGAATATTACATGTCTGCCTTTCTCCGCTGAATAAGCAGTGTTTCCAAGGGCCAGTGAGTGATTCTTCTGCAGGTTCTGCTGATGACTCAGGCCAACATTTAATTGGGCAGGATGGTTCACTGCACAGCTCGAATGGTTTGGGAGGCCATTTGTGAAAGAGGTCTGGCTTAGTGGTTTAGCAGTGGTTTAGTTTTTAATCTGTTTGGGTTGCCTAGTGGGTGAGGCACATCCATGCTCACGCTGCTTTCCTAGCACCTGTCACCCCAAATGGGAAGAACAGTGCTCTTCAAGATCTTATGATTTTTAATGTATTGTTTGTATTGAAGCATAATGGATCTACAGTGTGCTAATTTCAGATGTATAGCACCAGATCTTTCTTTTCAATGTATTGTTTTTATTGAAGGATAGTTGATCTACAGTATGTGTGTGTTTTGGGTGTTTAGCAAGTGAAAGTGAAAGTCGCTCAGTTGTGTCCAGCTCTTTTCGACTCCATGGACTATGGGATTCTCCAGGCCCGTATACTGGAGTGGGTGACCTTTCCCTTCTGCAGGGGATCTTCCCAACCCAGGGATGGAACCCAGGTCTCCCGCACTGCAGGCGGATTCTCTACCAGCTGAGCCACCAGGGAAGCCCCATAAATGTATACGTATATATTCTTTTTAAACTTCTGTCACTTTATAGGTTATTGCACGGTGTTGACTGTCGTCGTGTGTGCCTTGCAGTAGGTCCTTGTTGGTTATCTGTTCTCTGTATGGTATTGTGTCTCTGTTAATCGCAGGCTGCTAGTTATCCCTTCCCTACCTTCCCGTTTAGTAACCACAAGTTTGTTTTCTAAATCTGGATGTCTGTTTCTGTTTGGTAAATAAGTACATTAGTTAGTGCTTTTTCTTTTTTTTTTTTAAGAGACTCAATATACAGGTGATATCATTTGGTTTTTGTCTTTCTCTGTCTGACTCTCTTCGCTTAGTATGATAGTGTCCAGTTCCATCCACGTTGCTGAAAATGGCATTGTTGCGTTCCTTTTCTTGGCTCAGTAAGATTCCATTTTCTGTATGTACCATGTCTTCTTTATGTGTTCACCTGTTGATGGACATCTCGGTTGTTTGCATGTCTTGCCTGTTGTAACTAATGCCGCAATGGACAGATGGGGTGCATACTTAACTCTTGATGGTCTTGTTGTGCCTTATAGAAAATGTAGTATAAATCTTTCCCTTGCTGGATTAGACAGTGAAGAATCCGCCTGTAGTGCAGGAGACCTGGGTTTGATCCCTGGGTTGGGAAGATCCCCTGAAGGAGGGCATGGCAACCCACTCCAGTATACTTTCCTGGAGAATCCCATGGACAGAGGGAACCTGGCGGGCTACAGTCCATGGAGGTCACAAAGAGTCAGACACGACTGAGCGACTAAGCACATGGAAACCTTTCCCATTTTAGCATGCTTATCCCCTTTCTTCCTCTTCAGAAATACTCTGACTTCACCTGGTTATCCGCCCGTGCCCCCCCCCCCCATTACTGTGTGTTTCCTGAATTCTCTGACTTGCTTTTTAGTGACAGCAATCCACCCGTGGTGTTTATAAATGGAGCACAAGTGTGTAGACCTGAGGACTGTGTCATTAAGGGGGGTGTGGTTCCTGTGGGTCTTTGGTTCTCTGCCGTGGCGGGGTTCATTAGACGTTTTTCGGTTGTCATGACTGAGGAAGGCTTGCTACTAACATCTAGTGTGTAATGAGACGTCCCTATTGGTGCAGTGGTTAGAACCCCACACTTTCACTGCCACGGCCGTGGATTCAGGCCCTGGTTCGGTAACTAAGATCATGCAGGGCAGCCAAAAAGAAACCCAAAACAGAAACCAAACGTCTAGGGTGTGGAGATCATAGATGCTGCTAAACATCTTGTAATGCCTAGGACACAGCACTCCTCACAACAAAGAACAGTTCGGTCCAGATGTCACGGTTGAGAAACCTTCCTGAGAAGTGCTTCATCGGGGACGCCTCCTAGGTAGTGGGCACGTCTGCAAGCTTCAGCGACTGCTCCAGTGGACACCAACGGCAATCACACTGAGCCGTCACGTGGATCGGTCATCCAGGTGCCACCAAGCTCTCTATTCTGCCCCTTTTCACCAACTTCCACGCCTGCCGCTGAGCCGGTCCCGAGCGTTTCCGTCTCTACCTGCTGATACTGTGTTCTTTATTCCTCCGCGTCTTGTTGGCTGGAAGAAGGGGTGCACTGAAAGCTGAACAGGCTTAAGGCACAGAAGCTATACAACCGGCAAGCTGCAAGTGAATATGCTCAGTAGCCTTGGAGTCTGATTGGGAGGGGTGGGTGCTGATGCTGGGGGAGGCTGGGCCACCCCAAGGGTTGCATCCTTCCTGGAGATGGCAGTCTGACTCCAGAGTGAATTTTGCGAGCCTCCCCCCAGTACATACGTTTAAACGTAACCTGGGTCCATAGAGTCAAAGCTACGGTTTTTCCCGTGGTCGTGTATGGATATAAGAGTTGGACCATAAAGAAGGCTGAGCGCCAAAGAATTGATGCTTGTGAACTGTGGTGCTGGAGACGACTCTTGAGAGTCCCTTGGACGGCAAGGAGATCCAACCAGTCCATCCTGAAGAAAATCAACCCTGAGTATTCACTGGAAGGACTGATGCTGAAACTCTAATATTTTGGCCACCTGATGTGAAGACTGACTCACTGGAAAAGACCTTGTTCCTGGGAATGATTGAAGGCAGGAGGAGAAGCAGGCGACAGAGGATGAGATGGTGGATGGCATCACCAACTTAGTGGACATGAGTTTAAGCAAACTCTGGGAGATGGTGAAGGACAGAGGAGCCTGGTGTACGGCAGTCCATGGGATTGCAGAGTCGGACACACCTGAGTGACTGAACAACTATGCCCAGTTAATACTGGGAAGTTCAGTCCTTAGGAGTTGATCAGGTCCTGAGGATGGGGCCTTTGTGAATGCAATTACTTCCCTTGTAAGAGGCCCCACAGAGCTTTCTTGCTCCTGAGGTTATGAGGAAAACGTAGTCGTGTGTGTGGTCCATAAAGTGGTTCTCAGCAGACACTGAACGTGCCAGTGCCTTGATCTTGGAGTTTAGCCTCCAGAACTGTGAGCAGTAAATGTCTGTGGCTGACACCACGCAGGCTGTGGGATTTTCTTCCAGCGGCTCGAATGGACAAAGACGTACACCAGAAGTGTGACCTCTCTCTAACTGCTACTCCGTCAGTTGCTGAGAGGTTATTTGTCAGGGCCCTGGCCATTGTCCACGCTGTGCCCTGGGAGAATGCTCTGCAGAAGGTGCTACATGGAATTTTATGGTGGGCTGAGAGACGGGTGTCTAGCCACAAGCTTGGAGCTAGCGCGTGGCCTGTGTCAGGCCCCAAGGGTGATCTCGGGACCTGATTCATAAAAAGAAGAGAAGGGTGCAAGGGAGAGACTGCAGACGGTCCTGTGCATGCTTAGTCATTCAGTCATGTCCGACTCTTTGCGACCCTGTTGGCTCCTCTGTCCGTGGGGATTCTCCAGGAAAGAACACTGGAGTGGGTTGCCATTCCCTTCTCCAGGGAATGTTCCCAACCCAGGGATCGAACCCAGGGCCTCCCGCATTGCAGGCAGATTCTTTAACCGTCTGAGCCAGCAGGGAGGGAAGGTGGTGGTGGGGAGGCTTACATGAATTAGGAAGGGTTCTTCAATTAGAAGCAAGACCTGGTCAGTCGTGGGCACCGTGTCGGGGCTGGTGGGGTGGCGTCTTGTCGTTACCCCAGTGGGCGTGGTCCTGCTCTGGACCTTGTGACGACACCAGGAGGGAAGCAGATGACTCTCAGTCCTGCGTCCTGTCCCATCTGCTGGTGGAGACACGGATAAGGAGATGGAAAAAGTCAGTGAGCCAGATGGTCACCCGGGAAGAATTCTACAAGACAGAAGCCGCAGTGGCCCAGAGTACGTAGGAAGGGACTCCATGAGGTTGGGGCGTCTCTCAGCCGGTGATACCCACTCGGTCCTTCTCTGTCTGCTGACCGGGGTTTTTCTCGTGCACCCTTGCCGGAAACTGGATGAGAGAGCTCGGAGGCTAAGACTCTGTGTGTGGTGGCGGAGATGCAAAGAATAAGGTCGTTGGTGAAGACGGGGGTGGATGTTTCTGTTGTGGCAGGAGTGGTTAGGGCAGAGGAGGGCCAGAGAGAGGACAAGTAAGAAGGAACAACAGAAGGCCGATTTGCAAAGGGCCTTTCTGTGCTCATGCCCTTCCAACAACAGGAGCACAGGGACCCTGTGTTGGAGAGGGGGCCTCCATGGTGCTCTCCTGCACAATCTCATGTAGGTGGTTCCAGCTTGTAAAGAAATAACACGGGAAGTTAATAGCAGGCTCTACAGTATTACTCTGGAAATAAATATGAATCAAGTGCCTATTGCATATATTCTTAATAATCAGGCCATGAGGAGGAGGGATGGGGGAACAGAAAGGGAAGTTTGCAGACAGCGCTCTCCTTGCCTGGAGCAACACTGCCATCTTGCTGGCCGTTCTGTGTGTTGCAGAGGCTGGCTGTATTTGTTGACCCAGATGGAGGCTGGGGAACCTGGGGGCGGGCAGCCCATCATCCGGCTGATGAAGGGGGTGTCCTAGGAAAGTGAAGTGGGGAGGCAGTGTGCAGGTTCCCCCATGAGACTCCCCCCCCAACCCCCCTACCCACCTCAGCACGTAGGATGAGCTGGTCTTGATGGGAAGATGTTCACAAGTGATGGCAGTGGGGTGCCCGGGACCCCCCAACAGGTGACAGAGCAGAGGGGAAGCTTATGCCTCAGACCATTCCCTCCCCAACCCGAAGGCCCCCAAAAACCTCCTTCCTGGCCCTGCAGCCTCCTTTGTTGACACAGGCCTCGTTTGTTACAGCAGTCTCCGTCTTTGAATCGCGCCTCGTTTGTTACGTGTAGTCACCGGCCCAGTCTTTCTCCCTGCATATTCTCATCCAAGCAGCTCCCTGCACGCCTTTTCCATGAGCACCTTTCACCTGCCCAGTGTTGTCAGTGGGTTCGTGCTGAGGCATTTGGCGAGGGTGCTGCAGGGGCTTTGCGAGTGTGGGGGACCCTTCATCCCTTAGCCAAGGGTGGGGAGGGGGGACATGCCCAGTTCCATAAAGCGACTCAAGGTTACCCCGCGATGGGTGCAGAACCGCCTCATGTTTCTTCCCACGGTTGGCGGTGAGCTTCATTTGCCCCGAACGCTGGGAGGGGGCTGGCTCCTGCCAGCAGACATCAGCGTGAGCTTCTGGAAGGAGCCGTGCAGAACCCAGGCACACAGAGCCTGGAGTCCGACTTCTGTAATGTCTACCCCAGGGCAGACTGTGGCCTCTGTTTTGCTTTTAATAATGCTGGAAAGGGTTGGGTGTGGGGGAGGGGGAACTTCCCTGGCAGTCCAGTGCTTAAGACTCCTGAGCTCTCACTGCAGGGGTGGGATGGAGCCATGGGTTCGATCCCTGGTCCGGGAACTAAGGTCCCACTTGCTGCACTTGGTAGCCAAAAAATATTTTTTAAAAAATAAGTTGTTTCTTTGTTTAAATAATAATAATGGCACTGGAAAGCCTCTGCTTGCTTGCTTGCTTGCTTTTTTTTTTTTTTTAAAGCCTCTGCTTTTTTATCAGCTGTTCCAGGCAGTCACACCTTGGTCTGCCGTCTGTCTCTGGGACACCGCCCACACCAGAGGCTGGGCGTCCTATGACCACGAACCCACCCCCTGCCCTGTACTCCGTAGGCGCATCTGACCCCCCAGGGGTGCGTGCTACAAGTCCAGGAACCCCACCCACCCACGCACCCTCCTGCCCCACCTCCCACGTGCTTCTGCAGGTTTTTCCCACTCGGCGTTCACATTCGGTATCGAGAGCCATATCAGCCAGTCCAACATCAATGGGACGCTAGTGCCGCCCGCCGCCCTCATCTCCATCCTGCAGAAGGGCCTGCAGTATGTGGAGGCCGAAATCAGCATCAACGAGGTAACGTGGGCCCTCCTCCGGGGGTTGGGCAGGCGGGGGGAGCAGGACGGGGCCCCTGCAGCACGCTGCCGCCCCGGGGAGCCTGGGCGCTCTGGGAAGACCCTAGCAAGGGAGCTCCCCACAGCCTCTCCCAGTGCGTTAGGGTCCCGTCTTCCGTTATGCTAGCCCTTTTCCCAGCAGGGATCCCAGTGCTGTGACACCCGAGGAGCCAGCTCCCGAGGCCCCATAGATGGCTGTGGACTGGTTGGCCATGGTGGTATCACTGAGAGAGGCAATGTCTAGGCAGGTTGATAAGAAGTCCGGAGTTCCTATGGAGCAGGAGGAGGAGAAGGAGAAAGGGGTCTGCGGTGCTCAAGGTGAAGATAGGGGGCTGGAATTCTCAAGGAGGAGGAAAAGACAAACATCTTTTTTTTTTTTTTCCCCCTTGACATTCCTTAAGTCTTAGTCACATAAAACGTTTTTGTTTTTGTTATTTTTAAGCCTGAACTGATGAATACGTAAACAGCTCACTTTAAACTCTGTCCTAAGGATTATATAACAACAGTGTATATCCTGCTTGAGGACAGTTTCTCCTTCCTGAAAACCTTCTGGCTAATCCTGTTATCTTAGAATATAAATTATGGGAGTGGGTCTGGTAAAGTTTTCACAAACTTGAGACATTCTTTTGATTTCTTGTAATAATTAATGAGAAAGAATATAGCTCCCTTGCCAGCACTGGTAACACTCCGTCTAGTCAAGGCTATGCTTTTTCCAGTGGTCATGTATGGATGTGAGAGCTGGACTATAAAGAAAGCTGAGCGCCAAAGAATGGATGCATTTGAACTGTGGTGCTGGAGAAGACTCTTGAGAGTCCCTTGGACTGCAAGGAGATCCAACCAGTCCATCCTAGAGGAGATCAGTCCTGGGTGTTCATTGGAAGGACTGATGGTGAAGCTGAAACTCCAATGCTGTGGCCACCTGATGTGAAGAGCTGACTCATTGGGAAAGACCCTGATGCTGGGAAAGATTGAGGACAGGAGGAGAAGGGGACGACAGAAGAGGAGATGGCTGGATGGCATCACCGACTCAATGGACACGTGTTTGAGTGAACTCCAGGAGTTGCAGATGGACAGGGAAACCTGGCATGCTGCAGTCCATGAGGTTGCAAAGAGTCGGACACGACGGAGTGACTGAACTTAACTGAACTGAACACTGGTGAGGGGGCCACTCTTCGTCCCCCTTCTGATATCTGTGTCAGAAGCTTTCTCTGTCCCATCTTATACTTTAATAAAACTTCTGCTACACAACAGCTCTTGAATGATCAAGCCTGGTCCGTGGTCCTGAAGCGAAATCTTCTTCTTTGGAGATCAAGAGTCCGACACCGTTCACCATGAAGGGATCATCATGATGCGTTGAAAAGGATGCTGATTTATACAGTTGTCTCTCGGAATCCTCCTGGGATTTGTTCCAAGACCTGCTGTGGGTACCAAAATCCACAGAGGGTGCTCAGGTCCCACAGTCAGCCCTTCTGTATCTGCGGATTCCGCCCGCCACGGAGGGCAAACACAGTGGTGAGCGTGCTGAAACACATCCGCGTGTAGTGGACCCTGGGAGGTCAGACCCACCTCGTTCAAGACTCAGCCGTGCCTCACGACGGGCATGGGCCAGCCACGGGCACAGAAATCACCCTTCCTCCTGGAGGTGTCTCAGCAGTTCAGTGGAAGAGGGACCGTGTGAGTCATTTCACCTAGAGTCTGTGTTTTATGTGAACCTGAGCAAGGGCACTCCCAGAAAATTGAAGGGGAGAGATGAGTACTGTTGAGTTCAAGGGGGTTATGTCAAGCGATGGCTTTGATAGAGGGCTCACTGCACAGCTGCCTCCGGGAGGTTGGGACCAGATGTGTACATTTAAGTCGCTCCCGATTTGCTTAAATACCCTCCCTCTTTATAGATGAGGGCACGTGCATATCGGGGCCAGTTTTATAGCGGTTTTTAAATGAGTTATTGTACCCTTTTTTAAAAGTCAACATTCCGAAAACTAAAATCATGACATCTGGTCCCATCACCTCATGGCAAATAGATGGGGAAACAATGGAAACAGTGAGAGACTTTATTTTGGGGGGCTCCAAAATCACTGCAGATGGTGACTGCAGTCATGAAATTAAAAGATGCTCGCTTCTTGAAAGAAAAGCTACGACCAACCTAGAGAGCGTATTAAAAAGCAGAGACATTACTTTGCCGACAAAGGTCCCTCTAGTCAAAGCTTTGGTTTTTTTCCAGTAGTCATGTATGGATGTGAGAGTTGGACCGTAAGGAAAGCTGAGTGCCAAAGAATTGATACTTTTGAGCTGTGGTGCTGGAGAAAACTCTTGAGAGTCCCTTGGACTGCAGGGGAGATCCAGCCAGTCCATCCTGAAGGAAATCAGTCCTGGGTGTTCATTGGAAGGACTGATGCTGAAGTTGAAATTGCAGTACGTTGGCCTCCTGATGCGAAGAACTGACTCTTTGGAAAAGATCCTGATGCTGCGTCGCAAAGAGCCAGACACGACTGAGCAACTGAACTGAACTGAACTGAACCCTTTTAAAGATAAAGGGTGAGGGGTCAAGACAGCTCCCCTTCCCACCTGCTTTGCTGCTGTCTGGGGACTGTCCTGTGAGGATCCTGGGGCCTCCTGTGACGTCCGGGTCTTGCTGGAGTCTCAAGTCTGAGACCCTCTGATTGTAACTGCACTTAGCTCCCTTTCTCCCCCGTCCTGCCTCCGTTTAGTGACAGCCCCGCTCCATCCAGCACACCGCCGTGCCCCAGGTCCCCGTTTCCTGCTGCGACGCGTCCAGCACGGCTGACACCGCTCAGCGGCCACACGCCCCCTCCCCTTTACCGCCAGAAGGCCGCTCCCACGGTCACCCCACCCTCGAGCCCGTCTCCCTGAACCCTTCCACACTTTGCTTCGCCTGCTCGTCCCTTTCTCACCCTTGCAGGCCTGTCTTGTCTTTATCGCATTTGCCTCCACTTTCCCTTCAGCTTTTGCAATCACAGACGTAGCGTATCTCACGTTCTCTCTTGTGTGTTCCTCTCTCGTTTTCCAAAACCCCGCATCTCAGAGAACACCCAGCTGTCTGCCGACGCTGTAGGCTTTCCTGCCCGACAGCAGGCAATCTCCTCTTTCCTTTTCTTACATCGGGGTGCCCGGGATCTTCTGCTGGCAACATGATCCCATCTAAGTCTCTCTCTCTTTTTTTTCCCACAAGATACGTGTGGGAATAGGAGTACAGGACCCCAGCTGTCAGATTGTGCAATGCTGTGATTGGATTTCCCTGCACACACACAGATGCACACAAGTGCACACACACGTAACAGACATATACGGACACACACACCCACACAGGCACACATACAGACACATACCCACATACACACACACACAGACAGACATACGCACATACAGGCTTCCCTTGTAAAGGCAAAGAATTTTCAGCTGGTAAAGAATCCGCCTGCAATGCAGGAGACCTAGGTGTGATTCCTGGGTCAGAATGATCCACTGGAGAAGGGATGGGCTACCCACTCCAGTATTCTTGGGCTTCCCTGGTGGCTCAGCTGGTAAAGCATCCACCTGCAACGCAGGGGACCTGGGTTCAATCATGGGCTTGGGAAGATCCCTTGGAGAAGGGAACAGTTACCCACTCCAGCATTTTGGCCTGGAGAAGGGGTTGCGAAAGTCAGACGCAACTGAGTGACTTTCATTTTCACACACACACACACATAGCCTCACATACACCCAGTTTCCATGTCTTTCATTTCCATACCTGCTCTCCCTTGTCAATTCAAAATGCAGCATTGCCTAGAGGAGACGGAAAGGTCGTCTCATTTGTCACCTAGCTTTCCAGTTGTTACAAGTGAGACGGTGTGCGTTTAGAGATTAGGCAAGGAAGCGATTTATTACTCTGCGCAGTTACTACCTTTTGCAGAATCGTCATCCATCTGGGGCATAAATATGCAAAGAAGGAAGGTGACGTAGAAGGCGGCTGGCCAGCCGGTCAACACTGGCCACTCCATGGGCAGAATCAGGGGATGAGGGTGACTTCTTTTCTCCAGGTTCTACATTGTTCTCTAATTTTCAAATATTGTGTAGTATCCGGTAGTCAGCTGGGGTGCTGTTTCATTCGACTACTGTGTAGTTGATATATACGTCCTTCAGTTCTTCCTGATTTATGAGGGAAAAACAGTCAAAAACCGGTCTGAACATCCAGCAGACACAGCGAGAGGCCCGGAGTTTCGTGTGACTCTAATAATCAGAGCACCTTCTCAGGAAAGGACTCTGTTACCCTCTCCTGTGTTTTCTCAGCAGGTAGGGAGAGATTTTTTTTTTTTTTCATCCTCGATGGACACTGGGAGACTCGGAGGAAGCTGAGGAAATAGGCGTGGTACCTCAGCGGTGCCGTCGTTAGCTATATCATGGGTACATCTTGCATCCTGAGTCCCCAGAAGTCACTTCACATGGCAGTACATGCGTTTGATAATGTCGGATGGAAAGATACGCTCTGAGTCAGAGCCTGATTTGCTGGGGTGGGGGGTGGAGGCAGGACTTTGCAGCTTGAGCCGGAGACTTGTCAGAGGGTCCAGCAAGGGCGGGGTCTCTCATGCCGCTCTCCACTCTTGAGGACCACACCGTTCCTCTCTGGGGGTGGAGGCGGGGGGGCATCCTGTGCACTGCAGGATGTTAGGCAGCATCACCGGTCCCTCCCCGCTGCATGCCAGCTGCACCCGTGCCCCTCCCACCCTGCAGTCGTGATCACCAGACACACCTCCAGATTTTCCCGGATGCCCCCCCGCCCTGAGGAGCAGGATCGCCCCCTTCCATTGAGACCACTGCAGCCCTCCAGTTGTGACGGGAAGTAGGAGGCTCGGGGTGGCCCCCTCATGCCTGGGTTCACGTTGCTATTGACCGAGTGCTGGGCCTCGGCGTCCATGGGCCGCCCCTTCCCAGTTCCAATCCCAGGCAGCCCCCCACGCCTCCCCCAGGCAGCTGCGTTTCCAACCCAGGAGACGCCCAGCCAGAGCTGACCCACCCCGCTCCCCGGGGCTCTGTCCACAGGACGGCACGGTGTTTGACGGCCGCCCCATCGAGTCCCTGTCCCTGATCGACGCGGTGATGCCGGACGTGGTGCAGACGCGGCAGCAGGCCTTCCGGGAGAAGCTGGCCCAGCAGCAGGCGGCCGCGGCCGCAGCAGCCGCAGCCGCAGCAGCAGCCGCAGCAGCAGCGGCCACGACGGCAGCCCCCGCGGCCGTTTCCCAGCAGAACCCACCAAAGAACGGCGAGGCCACGGTCAACGGGGAGGAGAACGGAGCACACGCCATCAGTGAGTGCGGGGTGCCCACTCCTGGCCGGCTTCTCTGGTGTCCTCCGAGTCCGGCTGGGTCCTCCGGTCGGTGCCCTGCAGGCCTTGGCTAGCGTTTGCTTACTCTGCACCCAGGAGGCCTTCTTGCTCCAATTTTCCCATCGAAATCCTTAGACGTGGTTTTGTTTGTTTAAGTGGAGAATAATTAACGTGCAGAACCGTGTTGGTTTCTGCCATCCATCAACACCAGCATCTGCATAGGTATTCATAGGTCCCCTGCCATCCATCAGCGCGAATCAGCCGTAGATACACCCATGATACACATGTCCCCTACCTCTTGAAGCTTCCTCCCAGCCCATCTCATCCCTCTAGGTTGTTACAGAGCGCCCTGCATCACAGCAGCATATTCCTGTGCAGGAGTGTGCACGAGGCCGTTTCCGTCGCGTCTGCCTCTTTCGCAACCCCCGTGGACTGTCTCGGCTCCTCTGTCCACGGGCTTCTCCAGGCAACAATGCTAGAGCGGGTCGCCGTTTCCTCTGCCCAGGGGCTCTTCCCAAGCCAGGGGTAGAACCCCCATCTCTTGCATGGGCCGGCGGGTTCTTTACCACGAGCGCCACGTGGGACGCCGCAGCACACTCCCGCTGGCTCTCTAGTTTTATACGTGGTACCAGTGACGTGACTTTCTAATACCTGCACGTCCTCAGCTGTAGGGATTCTGCTGCTCTGACAGCTCACTTGGTGTAAAGGTAGTCGTGTTGCCGTGTGAACACCGCCCGGCTCAGGAGGGTCTCGTCTCTGGAGGCTCCCTGCACTGTCCTGCCCTGTGGACGGATTCTGACATGACACTCAGAACCCGTGGTCACTGAGAGGTCACCAGGCCCGCATAGCGAATGCTGGCTTATGCGGTTTGTTGCAGCAGCGTTCCTGTTAGCTAATGCCCAAAAGTGTGTGCGAAATGAGGCAGAGAGCCTCAAATCAGAGAGTGCTCAGTTGCTCAATAATATCCAGCTCCTTGCAAGCTCATGAACTGTAGCCCGCCAGGCTCCTCTGTCCACTTAATGATCCAGGCAAGAACACTGGAATGTGGGTAGCCATTCCCTTCTCCAGGGGATCTTCCCGACCCAGGGATCGGACCTGCGTCTCCTGCATTGGTAGGTGGATTCTTTACCGTCCGAGCCACCAGGGAAGGCCAGAGAACCTCCTGCTGACAAATTCAGAGACGGCTTCAAGGACAGCTTCAGAGTGTGCATGTGTGTACATGCATGTACGTCTCTGCCAGGGAGCGTGTGTTCTTCCCTATTTTGAACGCCTCTTCCCTCCAAGGCGCTGCGCTCTCCCGAGGGGGAAGATTGTCATCTTCGGGCCGAGGCCTCTCCGCACTGGAGTTGGGACACGGCTCAACCACTGGGCAGAGAGAAGGGCCAGGTTGCCATGCATCGAATCAAATGACCTCCCATCAGCAGGCCCCGTAATCATTGTTCACAAGGTTCGCAAGGATGGGGGGCCAGGAAAGGAGACGAAAAGATAACGTGGCTTGTGCCCTCACGTCATTCGTGGGCTTGCCCTGCCCCATGGGGTCTCTCCGTCAAGGTGCTAAGAGTGAAACAGGAAGAAAGTGAACGTCCTCGTTTGCTTCAGCTACAGCCCAGGGGGTGAACGTCCCTGTTTTCTTCACCTTCCACCCCAGAAAGGAAGCGTAATTGGTGAGGCTTGAGAAATCTACGTACCTACGACTGTGACAGAAATCTTGCGAACTTTTAAACTCCACCATGTCTTTCAATCTAAGATGCCAAGGTAGCGTAGCCACATGGAGACCTCAAGGTGTGCTGGAAGGTCCCAGCTCCTTCGTTTGAGGGGGCCTCGGCAGTGGGGTTACTTTCCACTTGAAGGCTGGCCACCAACCTCCCCACCTAAACACACGCACACGCATGCAATGTCCAGTTTTCCAACTTCTACTCTGTCCGACCTGCTCTTGTTAAAAGGCAGCTTCAGCCAGACTTACAGCGTCTGAATTTAGACTTCATTCTGACCTTCAAGAACCTTCTTTCTTGTGCCGCATAGAAGGGGAGAAAGTGGATCCACGGTGCAGGAGACCCAGGTTCAATCCCTGGGTCAGGAAGATCCCCTGGAGGAGGAAATGGCAACCCACTCCAGTATTCCCGCCTGGGGAAATCCCATGGACAGAGGAGCCTGGCGGGCTACAGTCCAGGGAATCGCAAGGAGTCGGGCATGGCTGAGTGACTTAACGCTACAGCACGATCCAGGATGAGTCTCTTCTGTGTAGCGTCGACCATGATTGTTGCCCCCGACTCTTTCACAACCTTGAGTCCCCGTGGGGTCATCTGGGGTGTGTCTGCATGGCTTCAAAAGCCCGGAACACACTTGGCTCCAGTAAGAAAATAGCATTTGAGTCCCAAGACCATGAGGTTGTTTGCAGGCTGAGGGGTTGTGGGTGGTGAGCCTTCTGGAAGAAGGATGTCGTGTCCATGTGGGAGCTTCGTAGGTTGGGAGCTTCGTAGGTTAGGAACTAACACCTCAGGAAGATGTCTTATAAAATCACTTGTCCCCTCAACAGAAGGAACTTTTGCTGAGAAAACTTTATATGTATCCTAATTATTCCCACTGTCATTTGAATTGTAACTTGAATTCTAGCAGCAGTGTCTGCAGCTGACTTGTTCAGTTGTTAAGTTGTTCACCAGTAAAGGTCTTTTCTGCCAGTACAGGAGACATTAAGAGATGCAGGTTCGATCTCTGGGTCGGGAAGATCCCCTGGAGGAGAAAATGGCAACCCACTCCAGTATTTTTGCCTGGAGAATCCCTGTGAACAGAGAAGGGTCCCAAAGAGGCGGACGTGACTTAGCGCTAAACAGCAGCAGCTCAACTTAAGTTCTAGGCATATAACAAAGAGTGAGATAGCCTTTGGTATTCAGAAACTCCTAATTTTGCTTTTGTCGCTGTTGTTCATTCAGTGGTATCTGACTCTTTGAGACCTCGTGGGCTAGCACGCCAGTCTTCCCTGTCCATCACCATTTCCCAGAGTTTGCTCAGACTCAAGTCCATTGAGTCAGTGATGCCATCCAACTGTCTCATCCTCTGTGTCCCATTCTCCTCATTGACTTCTTAGGAAAATGTAACAAAATATACTTCTTTTTACTGTAGAAATAAAAGAGAGAGAAGGAACCTTCAAATTCTGCTCAAGAGACAGCTGTCTCCTGTTTGTGTCCAGTCTTGTTCCCATTGTTATTACCTATGAGCCTGGCCCTAGTTACAAAGAATAAACACCAGTTTTTAATTCTCCTATCAAATTTGGAGACTGTGAAGAGATGTGGCTTCACAGAAGCCATAATCTGGTTATAATCGTCACCAGGGGCCTGGCAGTGCAGCGGAGAAAGTTGTCTGTAAAGCTTACATGCCCTGAGGATGGATGGGTTTCTTCCGTGACACGTCTCCTGTCCTGTTCCCCCCAACAGATAATCATTCAAAACCAATGGAAATCGACGGAGATGTGGAGATCCCGCCCAGCAAAGCCACCGTCCTTCGGGGCCACGAGTCCGAGGTGTTCATTTGTGCCTGGAACCCTGTCAGTGACCTCTTGGCTTCGGGGTAAGGGGTTAGGTCGGGGGTGCCCGGAGTCCAGGTGTCCGAGTCCTCCAGGCTCAGGTTGGGGGGTGCCTGGGGTCAAGGTGTCCGAGTCCTCTAGGGTCAGGTGGGGGGTGCCCAGGTTCCAAGTGTCCCAGTCCTTCAGAGTCAGGTTGGGGGGTTCCTGGGGTCCAGGTGTCCGAGTCCTTCAGGGTCAGGTTGGGAGTTTGCATGGGGTCCAGGTGTCCGAATCCTCCAGGCTCAGGTTGGGGGGTGCCTGGGGTCCAGATGTCCGAGTCCTCCAGGGTCAGGTTGGGGGTTTTCCCGGGGTCCAGGTGTCCGAGTCCTCCAGGGTCAGGTTGGGAGTTTTCATGGGGTCCAGGTGTCCGAGTCCTCCAGGGTCAGGCAGGGGATGCCTGGAGTCCAGGTGTTCAAATCCTCCAGGGTCAGGCCAAGGGTGCCCGGGGTCCAGGTGTCCGAATCCCCCAGTGTCAGGTGGGGTTGCCGGGGTCCAGGTGTCCGTGTCCTCCAGGGTCAGGACGGAGGGTCCCCAGGGTCAAGGTGTCTGAGTCCTCCAGGGTCAGTTTGGGGGTTTTCCCAGGGTCCAGGTGTCCGAGTCCTCCAGGGTCAGGTTGGGAGTTTTCATGGGGTCCAGGTGTCCAAGTCCTCCAGGGTCAGGTTGGAGGGTCCCCAGGGTCCAGGTGTCCGAGTCCTCCAGGGTCAGGTTGGGAGTTTGCATGGGGTCCAGGTGTCTGAGTCCTCCAGGGTCAGGCAAGGGGTGCCCAGGGTCCAGGTGTCCAAGTCCTCCAGGGTCAGGTTGGGAGTTTTCATGGGGTCCAGGTGTCCAAGTCCTCCAGGGTCAGGCAGGGGGTGCCCAGGGTCCAGGTGTCCGAGTCCTCCAGGGTCAGGCAGCAGGTGCCCGGGGTCCAGGTGTCCGAGTCCTCCAGGGTCAGGTTGGGAGTTTTCATGGGGTCCAGGTGTCCAAGTCCTCCAGGGTCAGGTTGGAGGGTCCCCAGGGTCCAGGTGTCTGAGTCCTCCAGGGTCAGGTTGGGAGTTTGCATGGGGTCCAGGTGTCTGAGTCCTCCAGGGTCAGGTTGGGAGTTTGCATGGGGTCCAGGTGTCTGAGTCCTCCAGGGTCAGGTTGGGAGTTTGCATGGGGTCCAGGTGTCCAAGTCCTCCAGGGTCAGGTTGGAGGGTCCCCAGGGTCCAGGTGTCCGAGTCCTCCAGGGTCAGGCAGCAGGTGCCCGGGGTCCAGGTGTCCGAGTCCTCCAGGGTCAGGCGGGGGTGCCTGGGGTCCAGGTGTCCGAGTCCTCCAGGGTCAGGCAGGGGGTGCCCGGGGTCCAGGTGTCCGAGTCCTCCAGGGTCAGGCGGGGGTGCCTGGGGTTCAGGTGTCCGAGTCCTCCAGGGTCAGGCCAGGGGTGCCCAGTGACCAGGTGTCCGAGTCCTCCAGGGTCAGATTGGGGGTTTTCCTGGGGTCCAGGTGTCTGAGTCCTCCAGGGTCAGGTTGGTGGGGTGCCCGGAGTTCAGGTGTCTGAGTCCTCCAGGGTCAGGTTGGAGGGTGCCCGGGGTCCAGGTGTCTGAGTCCTCCAGGGTCAGGCCAGGGGTGCCCAGTGACCAGGTGTCTGAGTCCTCCAGGGTCAGGTTGGGGGGTGCCCATGTCTGGGTGTTCTGATTCCTCCAGGGTCAGGTTAGGGGGCGCCAGGGTCCAGGTGTCTGAGTATACATAGGATGTCTGAGTATACATAGGTTGGGGGGTATGTATACATAGGTGCCCGGGGTCTGGGTGTCCAAGTCCTTCCTCCTGGGACAGACACTACCTTCCTACGTCGTGTTCGCAGTCTTCTCAGGGTACAGAGCAGGGCTTTGAGCGAGGGGAACCCTTGGGGTGTCTAAGCCTGTGCAGAAGTCCTTATTCAGCTCTTTTCTCAGCCGTGTGGAAAACTATGCACAGACATAAGGGCACCTAAGAGTGGAAAGAAAAAACCATGGTGATTTTTTGTTTTTTGGAGCAAGATTAAAAAGATGGAGACCCAGCCAGGCAACAAGCAGCGGTGGGTGTCACTTGCTCTGGGCCCAGGAGCTTGAAGCCCGGCTGTGTTCCTTGCGCAGGTCTGGAGACTCGACCGCCAGGATATGGAACCTGAATGAAAACACCAACGGGGGCTCCACGCAGCTGGTGCTGAGGCACTGTATCCGGGAGGGGGGCCACGACGTCCCCAGTAACAAAGATGTCACCTCGCTGGACTGGAACGTAAGCCGCCTCCCTCCCGGACGCCATCAGGGACACCTGTGCGGTCCCTGTGGCCTCGGCAAGGGCTTGTGGCATTGGATGGAGCTGGGGCACACCCCAGGAAGGGGACGGGATTGTGGGTCAGCCCAGCCAGGGGTCTGGGCCGACCACCAGCCGGATGGTGTTCAGTAAGCTGCACGTCGGCAGGAGGAGTCTGGCGGCTTTATCGGGGAGCCTGTTACGTTGAGGGTACCCTGTGAGGTGTGCCCAAGAAGATGCTGACTTCCCACCCAACCCCCAGCATCTGTGCCTGGGCGCGCACACAGCTCTCCAGCGTCTTTTCACTTTCTCTTTATCACGTTCTTTTTGTTTTTGGACTATACAGTTTCTGTTTTTCTGTTTTCGATATTATTTTATTTTACTAATTTATTTTAATCGGAGGGTTAATTGCTTTACAGTATTGTGGTGGTTTTTGCCATACTTGACATGAATCTGCCATGGGTATACACGTGTTCCCCATCCTGAACCCCCCTCCCACCTCCCTCCCCATCCCATCCTTCTGGGTCATCCCAGTGCACCAGCCCTGAGCACCCTGTCTCATGCATCGAACCTGGACTGGCGATCTGTTTCACGTACGGCAATATACATGTTTCAGTGCTATTCTCTCAGATCGTCCCACCCTTGCCTTCACCCACAGAGTCCAAAAGACTGTTCGGTACATCTGTGTCTCTTTTGCTGTCTCGCATATAGGGTCATTGTTACCATCTTTGTAAATTCCATATATATGTGTTAGTATACTGTATTGGTGTTTTCCTTTCTGACTTCACTCTGTATCAGTTCAGTTGCTCAGTCGTGTCTGACTCTTTGCAACCCCATGAATCGCAGCACGCCAGGCCTCCCTGTCCATCACCAGCTCCTAGAGTCCACCCATACCCATGTCCATTGTGTCAGTGATGCCATCCAACCATCTCATCCTCTGTCATCCCCTTCTCGTCCTGCCCTCAATCTTTCCCAGCATCAGGGTCTTTTCAGATGAGTCAGCTCTCCGCATCAGGTGACCAAAGTGTTGGAGTTTCAGGTTCAAAATCATTCCTTCCAATGAACACCCAGGACTGATCTCCTTTAGGTTGGACTGGTTGGATCTCCTTGCAGTCCAAGGGACTCTCAAGAGTCTTCTCCAACACCTCAGTTCAAAAGCATCATTTCTTCTGTGCTCAGCCTTCTTTATAGTCCAACTCTCACATCCATACATGACCACTGGAAAACCATAGCCTTGACTAGACGGACCTTTGTTGGCAAAGTAATGTCTCTGCTTTTCAATATGCTGTCTAGGTTGGTCATAACTTTCCTTCCAAGGAGTAAGGGTCTTTTAATTTCATGGCTACAGTCACCATCTGCAGTGGTTTTTGGAGCCCAGCAAAATAAAGTCAGCCACTGTTTCCCCATCTGTTTGCCATGAAGTGATGGGACCGGATGCCATGATCTTAGTTTTCTGAATGTTAAGCTTTAAGCCAACGTTTTCACTCTCCTCTTTCACTTTCATCACGAGGGTCTTTAGTTCCTCTTCACTTTCTGCCATAAGGGTGGTGTCATCTGCATATCTGAGGTTATTGATATTTCTCCCAGCAATCTTGATTCCAGCTTGTGCTTCCTCCAGCCCAGCATTTCTCATGATGTACTCTGCGTATAAGTTAAATAAGCAGGGTGATAATATACAGCCTTGACGTACTCCTTTTCTTATTTGTAACCTGTATAATAGGCTCCAGGTTCATCCACCTCATTAGAACTGATTCAAACGCATTCTTTTTAATGGCTGGGTAATATTCCATTGTGTATATGTACAACTGCTTTCTTACCCATTCGTCTGCTGATGGACATCTAGGTTGCTTCCACATCCTGGCTATTGTAAACAGTGCTGTGATGATCATTCAGGTACACGTGTCTCTTTCACTTCTGGTTTCCTCGGTGTGTACGCCCAGCAGTGGGATTGCTGGGTTGTATGGCAGCTCTATTTCCAGTTTTTTAAGGAATCTCCACACTGTTCTCCATAGTGGCTGTCCTAGTTTGCATTCCCACCAACAGTTTATCTTATCCCTGTACATCCTGTCATTTCATCACAAATGCTTCTCTCGTCCAAGTATCTGCAGCTATTTCTCAAAGCTCGCCAAGGTCTCCGAAAGCCACACAGTAGCTTTTCATACGGTGCCTTTTGTTGATGTCGTCAGTGGTGACGGAGTGTGGTGTGTTTTCCTCGCCCCCTGGCCTTGTGATGATTTGGGGGGAGGGAAGCCTGGGACTTCCTTGGTGGCCCAGAGGTCAGGAGTCTGCACCTCTATCCCAGGGGCCGTGAGTTCGACCCCTGCTAGGGGAATGAAGGTCCCGCGTGCAAGCTCTAATAAACAGTTTGTGTTGGTGTGTGTGTCTGGCCCACAGAGTGACGGGACACTGTTGGCTACGGGTTCCTATGATGGTTTTGCAAGAATATGGACAGAGGATGGTAAGTCCTCCTGACCCCGCCTCCCTCGCATTAGGGTTGGAGGAGGGGTGCTTTCAGTTGACATCATCTGGGGTACAGACCGAGCGTGTCTCAGAAATCACCCTGCTTTCTCTCTTTGTTTGTAACGTACCAGGTAACCTGGCCAGCACCTTAGGCCAACATAAAGGCCCAATCTTCGCCTTGAAGTGGAACAAGAAGGGCAATTACATTTTGAGTGCTGGAGTAGACAAAGTGAGTGTTTGCGTGAGATACGTTACTGTTCATCTATGTTTAATCTCTCGGGAAACGTCACCGTTTCTTTGAATTCTGGAAATTCTGCCTCCCCCTTAAGAAATCAAAGGGGCCTTGTTTGGAGGTTTTGTGAGCTTCTGTGGTTTTGATCTTCTGGAATTCTAGAAGTGTCTGAGTGAGAGACTGTCTACCGTGATGAATCAACTATGGCAGGAATAATAACAGTGTTCTTGAAAATGATATAATCTCAGGGAGGAAATTTAAGTTAGGGATCCTGGCTTTGGCCCTCAGTGCGTGCTTAACCCAGAGTGGCTAACCTGTATTTCTGATCCATAAAAGCCTTTGGGTAAGTCATGTTTACTTTTCCTCAGTGTATGCTTAAGGTAACGCAGAGTAAGTTGTGAGGTCCATGGGGTTGCAAACAAGTCAGGCATGACTGAGCGACTGAACTGAACTGATAAGTTGTTACAACAACTGATGTAGCGTGTGAAGTTGTGTCAGAATTGTGAAAGTGTTTATATAGTCTCTGCCATGCCCCAGACTTGTGACTGGCTCAGTTAAGAGTAAAGAGTTGAGTTCAGTTCAGTCAGTCTTGTCTGACTCTTTGCGACCCCGTGGACTGCAGCACGCCAGGCCTCCCTGTCCATCACCAACTCCCAGCGTTAACTCAAACTCATGTCCGTTGAGTCGGTGATGCCATCCAACCTCCTCATCCTCTACCATCCCCTTCTCCTCCCGCCTTCAATCTTTCCCAGCATCAGGGTCTTTTCAAATGAGTCAGCTGTTCGCATCAGGTGGCCAAAGGATTGGAGTCTCAGCCTCAACATCAGTCCTTGCAGTGAACACTCAAGATTGATCTCCATCAAACAAAAAATCGCTGGGACTTCCCTGGCAGTCCAGTGGTTAGGACGTGGCACTTTCTCTGCTCAGGGCCCAGGTTCAGTACCCGGTCAGGGAACTAAAATCCTATAAACCACACTGTGGAGCAGGGGATAAAAATGTTAATTGGTCTAGAGCTTCCCAGGTGGCGCGAGCGGTGAAGAACCCGCCTGCCAGTGCAGGAGACTTATGAGATGCGGGTTCGTTCCCTGGATCGGGAAGATTCCCCTGGAGGAAGGCATGGCAACCCACTCCAGTGTTCTTGCCTGGAGAATCCTATAGACAGAGGAGCCTGGTGGGTTACAGTCCATGGGGTCACAGAGAGTCAGACACAACTGAAGCGACTTCGCGCTGGAGCTGGCCTGAAGGGTTTCAAACACACTCAGTGCCCAGTATTTCGCCAGGAAAAGTTAACGCTGTTGATACAAAGTAGAACCAGTTTTTCCTAAAGGAAGATCTTGATTAAAATGTCATTGACAGGGAGGCGTCAAGTTTCCAGTTTAGCTGAAAACTCCAGTTGAGAATTAATTCCAAATGTTTTGCATCGAGCTGCCTCCGGCTTCTTCCCCACGTGTCTCCCCAATACTATAATGTGTTCCGAAGCATTCGTGACTTCCTTTGTCTTCTGGGGTGGAGATCTTTTTTTTTTTTTTTTCTCCTTAATATGTGTAGCAATACATCAGTGCCAGACCCCAGTGGAACCCAGTTTCTCTAGCCTGTGTAATGCCCCTACTTCACAGAGTGAAAGTCAGGGGAATTTTCAGAAATAACCATTTCTGCAGCTTTTCACTTAGAAAATTGCTCCAAAACAGAGTTTTATATATGCATTGTTTCTGTGTTTGTTTTTTAATAGTTTCTCAAGTTTGGGCCTTCCCTGCTGGGTCCAGTGGTTAAGACTCTGCGCTTTCTAGTGCAGAGGGACACACGTTTGATGCATGGCTGGGATCTCACGTCCTGTGCAACCAAAAATCTCTTCATTTAAAGAGAAAAAGTTTTTTTTTTTTAATGATAGGTTTTTAAGTTTGAGGAAAAAAATGGGACTCCCACCAAAATTGGTAGTTTCCTGCATATCAGTTACAGCTGCCGTTGTCCGGAGGAGTATAATAACCAGATAGGCGTGGCTGAGTTCATAAGTGTGATGTCTAGGTGATTTAAGTGTGTAAGACACACCCTGGATTCCAAAGAGCGGGCGAAAAAGACGCAGGCCACGTGATACGAACATATTGATTCACGTTGAAGTGACGACATTTTCACTGTACTGGAGTGAAATAAACTATATATTGTGAAAATAAGTTTTACTGGTTTTTAAATTATTTTATTTTTTACTGTGCTTACTAGAAAATTTTAAGTTGAGCAGTGCTAGTTTAGAAAAAAGGGCTCGCTGTGTTCTCGTGTGTGACAAATTTTTCTGGAGAAAACTTGGCTGAAGGAACCAGTAACTAAATTTTTTATTTTTTTTTTTGCGGATTACAGACAACAATAATCTGGGATGCTCACACAGGAGAAGCCAAACAACAGTTTCCCTTTCATTCTGGTGAGTACTTTTTAATATATTTTTTTAACTTTTCTTGTTTTTAATTCAAAAATGAGAATTCGGAGTCCTGAGAAGGGTCCCTTTAAGTAACAGTGAATGCTTGGAAGAGGGCATGCCTCAAGAGCAGTGCTGAGCGTGTGGGGTGGACGTTTGCTGATGCATCGTGGCCTTGAGGTGATGTGTTGCAGACTTCCGAGGGTCTCTCCTGCTGGGCAGATCCGGGTTCCTGGTGATGCTCAGAACCACAGGGCTGGCACCCAGGACTCCCCGAGTCAGCGCGACCCACCTCGGTGCCCGGGAAGGGCTCCAAGCAGGAGGGGACGGGTGTGGCCCTACAGGAGCAGACTGGGAGGAGAGGCTCCCCGCAGGGTCCTCGACATGACTGTGGCAGAGGCACGTGGCCCTTGGTTCCCTCTTGGTGCGGCCAGCAGACCCGGGGAGGTGCCCCGTGCATACCTCGCCCCGCTGGAGAGGCAGTCAGCCCGTGTCTTCTGTGGCTGTGCCCGAGGACTCATCTGTGCACACATCTCTGGTGGTGCTGGGCTCGGGGTGCTTGGTACTGCTTTACTCCTAATAACATTGATGGAGGTGGGAGTCACTGAGCCTTTGTAGAGTTGTGTCTCCCCACCAGGAAGTGGGCGGGGCTCCAAGAGCAGGGAGCTTGGGCGCCCAACCTGTGAGCGTGTGCATGTGGGTCTGTTTGTGTGTGAGCGTGTGTAGGTGGGTGTGTGTGTGTGTTTCTGTGCATGTCTCTGTGTGGCGATGTGTATCTGTTGCGGGGGGAGTCTCTGTGTATGAGGGGTCGGGTCTGTATGTGAGTGTGTCTCTCTGTGGAAGGGGTCTGTGTGTGGGTGTGTGTCTGTGTGTGGGAAGGGATGTGTCTTTGAGGGGGGATCTGTGTGTGTGGGTATCTCCCTGGAGGGGCCTGTCTGTGGGTGTGTGTCTCTTTGTGGAAGTTGTGTGTGTGTGGATGTGTGTCTGTTTGTGGAAGGGGGTCTGTGTGTGGGTTGTGTATGTGTGTGGGTGTGTGTCTCTCTGTAGAAGGGTCTGGGTGTGCGTCTGTGTGTGGGTGTGTGTCTCTCTTTGTGAAAGGGGTTTGTGTGTGGGTGTGTGTGTGTGGGTGTGTGTCTGTGTGTGGCCGTGTGTCTCTCTTTATGAAAGGGGTCTGTGTGTGGGTGTGTGTCTCTCATTGTGGAAGGGGTCTGTGTGTCTGTGTGTCTGTGTGTGAGTGTGTGTCTGTGTGTGAGTGTGTGTCTCTCTGTGGAAGGGGTCTGTGTGTGGGTGTGTGTCTGTGAGTGTGTGTCTCTGTGGAAGGGGTCTGTGTGTGCGTTGTGTCTGTGTGGGTGTGTGTGTCTCTCTGGAAGCTGGCTGTGTGTGTGTGTCTGTGTGTCTCTCATTGTGGAAGGGGTCTGTATGTATGTGTCTGTGTGTGAGTGTGTGACTCTTTGTGGAAGGGGTCTGTGTGTGGGTGTGTGTGTCTCTCTGGAAGCTGTCTGTGTATGTGTATCTGTGTGTGTCTGTGTGTGGGTGTGTGTCTCTCTGGAAAGGGTCTGTGTTTGGGTGTGTGTCTGTGTGTGGGTGTGTGTCTCTCTGTGGAAGGGGTCTGTGTGCATGTGTGTCTGTGTGTGGGTGTGTGTCTCTCTGGAAGGGGTCTGTGTGCGTGTGTGTCTGTGTGTGAGTGTGTGTGTCTCTTTGTGGAAGGGGTCTGTGTGTGGGTGTGTGTCTGTGTGTGAGTGTGTGTGTCTCTTTGTGGAAGGGGTCTGGGTGGGTTGTGTCTGTGTGTGGGTGTGTGTCTCATTGTGGAAGGGGTCTGTGTGTGGGTGGGTGTGTGTGTGTGGGTGTGTGTCTCTGTGGAAGGTCTGTGTGTGTGTAGGTGGGTGTGTCTATGGAAGGGGTCTGTGTGTGGGCGTGTCTCTCTGTGGAAGGGGTCTGGGTGGGTTGTGTCTGTGTGTGGGTGTGTGTCTCTCGTGGAAGGGGTCTGTGTATGCACGTGTGTCTCTCTGGAAGGGGTCTGTGTGTGGGTGGGTGGGTGTGTCTGTGGAAGGGGTCTGTCTGTGGGCATGTTTCTCTTTGTGGAAGGGGTCTGGGTGGGTTGTGTCTGTAGGTGGGCGTGTGTCTCTCTTTATGAAAGGGGTCTCGTGGAAGGGGTCTGTGTGTGGGTGTGTGTCTGTGTGTGAGTGTGTGTCTCTCTTTGTGGAAGGGGTCTGGGTGGGTTGTGTCTGTGTGTGGGTGTGTGTCTCATTGTGGAAGGGGTCTGGGTGTGGATGGGTGTGTGTCTGTGTGTGGGCGTGTGTCTCTCTGTGGAAGGGGTCTGTGTATGGTTTGTGTCTGTGTGTCTAGTGCCCCTCTCCCCAGGCCCTGACAACCCAATCTCCATGATTTGATCCGTGTGTGTCACGGCCATCTGTGCCGTAGACGGAGCAGACCGTGGCAGGTGAGCCTGGTGGCTTTCTGTCAGGTTTGATGTGAGCCCCCTTTGGGATTGCAGCCTCATGACAGAGGCTAAGACCATCTCGAGGTTTGTTGTAGGGAAGGGACTCAGTGACGGGGCAGAAGCCTGCCAGGGTTCTGATTCTTGGTGCTGAGCACCAGTGTGCTCACGTGATGGGGAAGATGTCTGTAACACAGGCAGCTCTGGCTTCTGATTTCTTCTGAGAGGAATATGCCCATAAGTTTCCTGTACCAGTTTTCATCTTGAGGACTCATGTATTGAGTCTTTCAGCAGGATGTAAATTTTCCCCAGAGCATTCCCAAGGTCCCAGGCTTTCTATCCCATGGACCACGTGTCTCTTCTGCCCTCAGGGAGCTTCTCACCTGGGGTGATGCTGCCCACGGGGTCGACCCGTAGCCCGTTGCTGGGTTGGCTCTGGGTGTTATTTGCTCTTTCTCTGTAGTGTGAAGCGGTGTGGTAGACACTGTCCAAGATGGAAGACAAGGGAGCGTGCTTTTGTACAAGCTGCAGGGACAGCCGTCCCTCAGCGTGTGATGCGTTGAAAATCAGCAGTTGCGTTGCCTCTCCAGAGGTGTTCCCCATGAAGGCCTGGTGGGGGTGCCCTTGGTCAGGAAGAAGCATTAGGCCTCAGAGCTTAACAGTGTTGTACCACATTCAGCAATGGGAAAGAACAGGTTAAAAACAAGTGCAGGAGCTTCCCTGGTGGCTCAGACAGGAAAGAATCTGTTTGTGATACGGGAGACCCAGGTTCAGTCCCTGGGTCAGGAAGATCCCCTGGAGGAGGGCATGGCACCCCACTCATTTTTTTTTGATAGACTGTGGATAATAATGCCCGAGCCACGAGGGTCAAATCGTGGCTCAGACGGGACCTAACTAGGGGCTCAGATGGTAAAGAATCTGCGTGTGATGTAAGAGACCCAGGTTTGATGCCTGGGTCGGGAAGAATCCCCTGGAGAAGGAAATGGCAACCCACTCCAGTGTTCCTGCCTGGAAAATCCCATGGACAGAGGAGCCTGGCGGGCTATTACAGTCCATGGGTCACAAAGAGTCAGACACAACTGAGTGACTCATAAGGTGGGTAGTACCCAAAGGCTTGGATAGGACTCAAGGGGCTTCTGCAGTTTGGGAAATAAAATAAATAAAGTCAGACTGCAAAGATCACATCCTGGGTGAGATACCATTTATATCTCAGTCCAGGGAGGGGATGGTGGGCCAGGAACATGGCCCAAGGGAGGTCCTGGTGGTGTTGGGACACACGTGTGGCTCTTGACCGCAGTGGTGGTTACATGGATCGGCCCTTGAGATCAAACCCTACGACACACACATCCGAGTCTGGGCCCATTCACCTTCCAAGTCCGGCCCGGTACTGAAGGCCCCCACGTGCGACCAGTGGGTGACGGACTCAAGGCAGAGCCTTCCTGTAACACCTCTGCACCTTCCCGGGATTCTGTTTGTTGTTATTGTTCAGTTGCTCAGTCGTGTTCCACTCTTTGCCACCCCACAGACTGCAGGACACCAGGCTTCCCTGTCCTTCACCATCTCCCGGAGTTTGCTCATACCCATGCCCATCGAGTCAGTGATGCCATCCAACCATCGTATCCTCTGTCGTCCCCTTCTCCTCCCGCCTTCAATCATTCCCAGCATCAGGGTCTTTTCCAATGAATCAGTCCTTCCCATCAGGTGACTTTCATCAGAAGTATTGCAGCTTCAGCATCACTCCTTCCAATAAATATTCCAGGTTGATTCCCTTTAGGATGGACTGGTTGGATCTCCTGGCTGTCCAGAGGACTCTCAAGAGTCTTCTCCAGCACCACAGTTCCAAAGCATCCATTCGATAACCTTTTCTCAATTAAAAGTTAAAAGGACAAAAGCAAAGTGAAGCCTGACTGTACCTAGAGCGGTGCTGATCGTCAAATGTCATTGGCCAAGTGAGAGCAAGTCACCCCCTAGAACCGCTGAGCCCTGTTATGTGTCAGTCAGCCACACTGGATCGTGACTGATCGGGGGAGGGCAGGGTCCCAGCTGCACAGTGGACGCAGACCAGCGACCCAGCGTCCTCCGTTTAGATGGCCGGGGCTCAGCACACGTTAGTTTTTATGGCCAGGTGCCGCTAAGCATCCCTGGAACCGCGTGCCAGATTGTCACCCTTCCAGGCGTATTAACTGCACGCCCGAAGGCAAAGGGAAATCTGTGACTTGGCTCGTGTGTGGTGTTATAAACAAGAGCAGCTGCGGGCTTTGCTTCCACGCTCCCTGGGTCGTCCTGCTGACCACGTGGGTCTGGCTCCTTCCTTCCACTGGGCGCGTGTGGCAAATTTAGCAGCAGCTGTGGACCTGTGCTGAACCCCCCTTCGTGGTTCTTGAGGAAGCCAGCGTTGCCGCTATGTGAAACCCTCCCACGCAGACTCTGTGAGGGGTTGGTGCTAAGACGTAGAAGCTGATGGGATCCGTCTTGCAGTTCTAGAAGGCAGGAGGGTGGACAGGGTGCACCTCTGGTTTGAAGGTTAAGAACAGGGGCTTCCCTGGCGGTCCAGTGATTAACAGTCTGTCTTTGCAAGGCAGGGGACTTGGGTTCGATCCCCGACCAGGGAACATACCCTGTGCCGAGGAGCAAGTAAACGCGTGCCCTTCAACTACGGAGTCTGTGCTCGCCGACCAGAGAAGCCACCTCAGTGAGAAGCCCGCACACCCCAGCTAGAGACTGCACACACACAGCAGCCAAGACCCAGCACAGCCAGAAATTGTTCAGGCGCTCAGTCGTCTCCAACTCTTTGTGACCCCCATGGACTGTAGCATGCCGGGCCTCCCTATCCATCACCAACTCCCGGAGTTTGCTCAAACTCATGTCCGTTGAGTTGGTGATGCCATCCAACCATCTCATCCTCTGCCATCCCCTTCTCCTCCTGCCTTCAGTCTTTCCCAACATCAGGGTCTTTCCCAATGAGTCAGCTCTTTGCATCAGGTGGCCAAAGTATAAATTTAAAAAATTAATAAATATATGTTGAAGGCTAAGGACGGGAGGGGGTCTTCCAATTTGTCATATCCTGGGTGAGCTGGAGTCTTGTCCCACTTCAGTGCTGACTTACATGTACGAAACATGTGAGACAAGGTTAGGTATTGATCAGTTGAGGAAGATCTGAGCAGAGGCTTGCAGGACTTAACCCTCCTTTTCCGTAGAAGCAGGGACGTGTCGGAGAGAACGAGGGTACTGAGTCGTCTCCTGGGGACGATGGCAGAAGGGAAGCAAGCTGTCACGTCCCCCAAACCCTCACGGAGGTCTTCAAGCCAGCGGCCCCTGAAAAAGGCCCAGGACCTAGAGACGGTGTCCATCCTAAGGCCACACGTCTCCCTCAGATGTTCTTGTCAACTCAGCATCTTCAAGCTGTAGAACGCAGTAACGGGTTGTGGGGCAGTTCTTTCAACTCTGATACCTTGAACAAGGGGCTTCGCTGGTGGCTCAGATGGTAAAGAATCTGCCTGCAGTGTGGAAGACCTGGGCTCCATCCCTGGATCAGGGAAGATTCCCTGGAGAAGGGAATAGCAACCCACTCCAGCATTCGTGCCTGGAGAATCCCATGGACAGAGAAGCCTGGCGAGCTACGGTCCACAGGGTCCCAAAGAGTCAGATATAACTGAGCGAGAGACACACACGCGTTGAACATAGGCTGTGAAGTGTGTGCTCTCTGCCTTCCCCACCGAAAGAAAATCCATCACCCAGCCCGGTGATGTCCCTGGGAGCAGCAGGGTGCTTCTCCCCTACCGTCTCACCTGCACCAGGGGAGCGAGTTGCTGTGTTCAGGGCACCCAAAGCATCACTTTGGATGACACTTCGGTGGGGGTCGGGTCTCTTTCTGGAGCTGTCTGGTTCTCCTTGCAAATATAAACGGCAGACCTCAGGGTCTGTGATGGACCGAGGCTGTGCTGGCACTGCGAATGTTGCTCTATCACACGGTCAGGTTTCTCAACTCTGCTGCTGCTGCCGCCGAGTCAGCTGAGCTCTGTGCACACCTGCTGAATGGCTGTGTCGTCCTGTCTCCCCCCTCCCCTCCGCCCTTTGCTTCTCTGCAGCCCCTGCTCTCGACGTGGACTGGCAGAACAACACTACCTTTGCCTCCTGCAGCACGGACATGTGTATTCACGTCTGCAGACTCGGCTGCGACCGCCCCGTCAAAACGTTCCAGGGACACACGGTGAGTGTGAGTCCTGACTGTGGGGCCTCAGGTTCACCGAAGGTGTGTGGGGAGCTGGGAAACCGGCTGGTCTCTGCCTAGGATTAAAAGCCTGCTTACTGTGACTGCCGATTCATTCTCCTACAGCCTCCTCGGGACTGTTGTTGCTACCTCTGGGGGTCAGCTATCCACCTGGGTTGGCAGTGGTGTTTTTTTTGTTTGTTTTTTAATTATCTGGATGAGCCAGGTGTTGGATTTTGCAGGAAAGACACTGAAGAAGGTGTTATAAAAATGTCTCAGGACATAACAGGGAAAAAAAAAAGTGAGTAGGAAAATTACTTTTAAAGTCAGCTTTGAAATAACTAACTGGTTTTACACTGGTTTCTAGATAAATTCATTTGGCTTCCTTCTTAGATGTGATTTTGTTTTTGTTTTTTTTTTCCCCTTGGAGAAATATGGCTGAGGGTGGCTGGTTGTGTAGAGCGTATGACTGCACTTTGGATTAAGGAGAAAGGAGAAAGAGAAAAATGCCTGAAACCTGGGGTGGTGCTTGGTTAATCCACGGTGAATGCAAGCAGGCTTCTTGCAGAGATGACAGAGCGCTCCTGCCCCCTGCTGGAAGGTTGTGTTACTTCAGTTTAGTTCAGTTAGTTCAGTGGGTCAGTCGTGTCCAACTCTTTGCAACCCCATGGACTGCAGCACACAGGCCTCCCTGTCCATCACCAACTCCTGGAGCTTGCTCAAACTCATGTCCATTGACCCAGTGATGCTATCAAACCATCTCATCCTCTGTCGTCCCTTTTCCTCCTGCCATCAATCTTTCCCAGCATCACGGTCTTTTCCAAGGAGTCAGTTCTTTGCATCAGGTGGCCAAAGTTTTGAAGTTGCAGCTTCAGCATCAGTCGTTCCAATGGATATTCAGGACTGATCTCCCTTAGGATGTACTGATTGGATCTTCTTGCAGTCCAAGGGACTCTCAAGAGTTCTCCAACACCACAGTTCAAAAGCATCAGTTCTTTGGCGCTCAGCTTTCTTAATAGTCCAACTCTCACATCCATACATGACTACTAGAAGAACCATAGCTTTGACTAGATGGACCTTTGTTGGCAAAACAATGTCTGTGCTTTTGAATATGCTATCTAGGTTGGTCATAACTTTCCTTCCAAGGCATAAGTGTCTTTTAATTTCATGGCTGCAGTCACCGTCTGCAGTGATTTTGGAGCCCAAAAGAATAAAGTCAGCCACTGTGTCCCCATCTATTTGCAATGAAGTGATGGGACCAGATGCCATGATCTTCGTTTTCTGAATGTTGAGCTTTAAGCCAACTTTTTCACTCTCCTCTTTCACTTTCATCAAGAGGCTTTTTAGCTCCTCTTCACTTTCTGCCATAAGGGTGGTGTCATCTGCATATCTGAGGTTATTGATATTTCTTCTGGCAATCTTGATTCCAGCTTGTGCTTCTTCCAGTCCAGCATTCCTTATGATGTACTCTACATATAAGTTAAATAAGCAGGGTGACAATATCAGCCTTGACGTACTCCTTTCCCTGTTTAGAACCAATCTGTTTTTCCATGTCCAGTTCTAACTGTTGCTTCCTGACCTGCATACAGATTTCTCCAGAGGCACGTCAGGTAGTCTGGTATTCCCATCTCTAAGAATTTTCCAGAGTGTGTTGTGGTCCACACAGTCAAAGGCTTTGGCATAGTCAATAAAGTAAGAAGTAGATGTTTTTCTGGAACTCTCTTGCTTTTTTGGTGATCCAACATATGTTGGCAATTTGGTCTCTGGTTCCTCTGCCTTTTCTAAATCCAGCTTAAACATCTGGAAGTTCACAGTTCACGTACTGTTGAAGCCTGGCTTGGAGAATTTTGAGCATTACTTTATTAGTGTATGAGATGAGTGCAAATGTGTGGTAGTTTGAGCATTCTTTGGCATTGCCTTTCTCTGGGATTTGAATGAAAACTGATCTTTTCCAGTCCTGTGGCCGCTGCTGAGTTTTCCAGATTTGCTGGCATATCGAGTGCAGCACTTTCACAGCATCATCTTTCAGGATTTGAAATAGCTCAACTGGAATTCCATCATCTCGACTAGCTTTGTTCGTAGTGATGCTTCCTAAAGCCCACTTGACTTTGCATTCCAGAATGTCTGGCTTTAGGTTGGTGATCACACCATCATGATTATCTGGGTGATGAAGATCTTTCTTTTATAGTTCTTCTGTGTATTCTTGCCACCTCCTCTTAATATCTTCTGCTTCTGTTAGGACCATACCATTTCTGTCCTTTATTGAGCCCGTCTTTGCATGAAATGTTCCCTTGGTATCTAATTTTCTTGAAGAGGTCTCTAGTCTTTCCCATTCTATTGTTTTCCTCTATTTCTTTGCACTGATCTCTGAGGAAGGATTTCTTCTCTCTCCTTGCTATTGTTTGGAACTCAGCATTCAAATTCTGTTACAGGTCCTGGGCTCTTTGCAGTGAGGACAGAGCGCTCCTGCCCCCTGCTGGAAGCTTGTGCTTACTACTCCCAGGCCTTTTTTCATCGAAAACAGAGCGCTCCTGCCCCCTGCTGGACGCCTGTGTTTACTACACCCAGGCCTTCATTTGTTTCTTTCTTTTCTTTTTTTAAACCTTTTGCTCTCTTGCAGAATGAGGTCAATGCCATCAAATGGGATCCCTCTGGCATGTTGCTAGCCTCCTGCTCTGATGACATGACATTGAAGGTAAGGCTGCAAGGCCGGGCCGTGTGACCCTTGGTGACCCCGGGGGCTGTGTCTTCAGTCCCAGCGCTCCTCCTGCAGGTGACCATTATGTTGTGAGCCCTCTTGCTGCCTCTGTCGTCTTTTCTCTTTGCAAACGACATGCCGCTTGCCCCAGCAGTGAAGCCGTGTTTATCGGTCGAGGGTCCCGTGGAGCCTCCTTCCGTTCCCGAGGCCTTTCTCCCATCCGAGTGCTAACTAAACCCGACCCGACCCTGCCTGGCTTCTGAGATCAGACCAGGGTAGCATGGATCCCCGTGGCCTTTTTGACGGGCGCCCCCTGGTGGTGAGCAGACGCCTCTGCCTAGGAAGCACCTGCCCCTTGTCAGCCGCCCACCCTGCTGGACGTCAGCTTCCCAGGGACAGAGAAACCTCTCCAGTGCTTCTCCCGGTGGGAGAATCGGCCTTTGCTCACCATGTTCTCGTTGCATCCCCGTAGATCTGGAGTATGAAGCAGGACACATGTGTCCACGACCTTCAGGCGCACAGCAAAGAGATATACACCATCAAGTGGAGTCCCACCGGGCCGGCCACCAGCAACCCCAACTCCAGCATCATGTTGGCAAGGTAAAGGGCAGACAGCCTGCACCCCAGTCTCGGTTCTCGAAAGCAGCCTTGGTGGCTGAGTTTGCTCCAGCCACGCGACCGGTAAAAGTCACTCATGTCCCGAAGAGACCAGGAGATGCTGTCAGTGTGGCTTGCAAAGGTGTTTATGCCCTCAGCTGCTAAAGAGTCTGCCTGTAATGCTGGAGACTCGGGTTCTATCCCTGGGTTGGGAAGTTCCCCTGGAGATGGGAAAAGGCTACCGCACACCAGTATTCTGGCCTGGAGAATCCCATGGACAGAGGAGCCTGGCGGGCTGCAGTCTGTGAGGTCGCAAAGAGTTGGACACAGTGAGTGACTCACATTCGAAGTTACTTAGAAACTAACTCAAAGTAAACGGAGAGACAGCTCACTGTGAAAGGGCTGCGAGATAGAGGTTATCACGTGATGGCTAAGTTGAAATAAGCATGCTTTAAACCATGACGCTGGAGGGAGAAATTGCCTACATCCACTCTCCCAGCATTTTGCTTTGGTGAAGGTTTTTATTATGACTGAAAAAAGGAAGCAGTTTAGCTTGGACCTCAGGCTTGGTTGGGCTTCCCTGGTACCCCAGTTGATAAAGAATCTGCCTGCAACGCAGGAGACGAGGTTCGATCCCTGGGTCAAGAAGATCTTCTGGAGAAGGGCAAGGCTACCCACTCCAGTATTCTTGGGCTTCCCTGATGGCTTAGGTGGTAAAGAATCCGCCTGCAATGTGGGAGATGTGGGTTTGATCCCTGGGTTGGGAAGATCCCCTGGAAAAGGGAAAGGCTACCCACTCCAGTATTCTGGCCTGAAGAATTCCATGAACTGTATAGTCCATGGGGTCGCAAAGAGTTGGACACGACTGAGTGACTTTCAGTTCATTTCACTTCACTTTGGGCTTGGTTTACTTGGCCCAACTCGGAGCTGCAGGTGGTGAGAATGTTGAATGGTGATAAAAGATCCCCTGGCCAATACCAGATCCAGCCTAACCATTCATCCTGGCTGTCCCCAGCTTTTTTGGCACCAGGGACCAGTTTTATGGAAAATCACTTTTCCAAGGTGTAGAGGATGATTTGAACACACTACATTTATTGTGCCCTTCATTTCTGTTATGACTGCCTCTGCTTCACCTTGGATCATCAGGCATCAGGTCCCAGAGGATGGGGACCCCTGGTGTATGCAGTAAACCCCCGAAGACACCAGGATCAGATGCAGAGGACTAGTCAGTCAGTGACTCGCCAGAGGGGAGCAGAGCGGTTAGAAGTCCACAGAAGCTCATCACTGAGGCTGCATTCTGCAGACTTGTGTGGTCCTGGTCCTGGTCAGACCTCACGCAGGATACAGTGTGGCACTCCCAGGAGGATATTTTAGTAAGAACCTTGAGGCACACAAGCTAAAGAGATTCTAGGAGTGAACGTGGGGTACACTGAGGGTTCTGGAGACCATGATCCCACGAAGCGTAGATGTGTGTCTGGTCTGGGAAAGACAGGACTTGGGAGGAAGTGGCAGGGTGTTTTTCTGTGGAGCTGCAGAGAATGGGGTAGTGGGGAGAACAGCCGGTGCCCCAGCCCTGCTGTAAATGAGGGGGAGACCCCTCCGCTTGTCTTTGTCACATAGCAGTGGGATGAACAGTCTGTTACTGAAAGTGCCTGACCCAAGGCCATCTCTTAGAAACCACAGAAAGGAATTCCTGCACCAGCTGAAAAGCTGATCCAGAAAACGTGAGAGCATCCTCTTAGTGCATACCACTGTCCTGAAATCCACTTAAAGGTCTAGGAACAGACGTTATCTCTTTTTGTTTTGTTTGATGACTTGTAAGGTGCTTTTGAATCACATGGTACCCATGACGGCACTAAGTGAGCTTTCTAGGCGCCAAGCATAAAGCGATGGATGTAAGTCCCAAAAGAGGAAGGAAATGCCTGGTGAAACAGGTTTATGGTGGGTGGGCTTCCCAGGTGACCCTAGTGGTAAAGAAGCCGCCTGCCAATGCTGAAGATGTGAGAGACATGGGTTCAATCCCTGGGTCAGGAAGATCCCCTGGAGGAGAGCACGGCAACCCACTGCAGTATTCTTGCCTGGAGAATCCCATGGACAGAGGAGCCTGGCAGGGCTGCCGTCCATGGGGTCGCAGAGTCGGGCATGAATGGGACAACTTGGCACGCATGCACGGACGCTCTTCTTTCAGATTTAAACGAAACTAAAATTTGCAGCTCCCGGGAGTGTGATTATATATTTGGATGCGATTATATTTTAATTCCTGTGGGATTAAAATTTGTGTTCGCTCACTTAGCCATTTCCCTGAATACGGCTCTCGGCTTTATTTTTGGCTTTGTTTTACACTTGGCAGGGATACATGTGTTGTCAGTGGTGGGACCGTTTTAGCAAATGTAGCGAATACGTATCATTTGTGTCTCAGAGAAGTGCAGAAATAAATGAGTGTGGCTGTCAATTTGTTGCCTTGATAACGGCACCCAAAAAGAGAAAGAGATTTATTGTGTGACTTTTTTTTTTTAATGTATTTATCTTAATTGAAAGAGAAAAACTTTACGATGTTGGGATGATTTTTGGCATACCTCAGTATGAATCGGCCACAGGCATACATGTGCCCTCCCTGGACCGAGGCTGTGTGTTCCATGCGTGTTGAGTCACATTCTAGAAGAGAAAGAGGTACCCGCTTACGGTCTCTGAAATGTAAGGAAAGTCAGTCCCACTGTGAGAGCGGCGTCCTCGGGAGACCAGCAGGAACCTGCCGACAGCTCTGGTGACCTTTTTTGAACCCACGGGCGTCCACGGGGACCTTCTCTGTGTCTTTCCAGCGCCTCGTTCGATTCTACCGTCCGACTTTGGGATGTGGAGCGGGGCGTGTGCATCCACACGCTCACCAAGCACCAGGAACCCGTGTACAGCGTGGCCTTCAGCCCCGACGGGAAGTACTTGGCCAGCGGCTCCTTCGACAAGTGTGTGCACATCTGGAACACTCAGGTAAAGCCCCTGCATTCCCACCGCCTGGGTCCCCCCCAGCCCCACACCCAATACAGTCAATTTCTCAGTGACCCGTGGGCTTCCCTGGTGGCTCAGACGGTAAAGAATCCACGTGCATTACGGGAGACCCGGGTTCAATCTGTGGATTGGGAAGATTCTCCTGGAGAAGGGAATGGCAACCCACTCCAGTGTTCTAGCCTGGAGAATCCCATGGACAGAGGAGCCTGGCAGGCTACAGTCCATAGGGTCGCCAAGAGTCGGACCGACTGAGTGACTGATGCTTTGATTTCACTATCTTGGTGACCCCAGAACCTGAGTTTGCACTCAGGAACACCTTGCCTCGGACACGGACCTAGACACATCCCTGGTTCCCCAGAGGGTCAGAAGCCCACCCAGCGCCATCTGCCCCGGGCTCTTTGTGGATGCTGGGTCGCCCCTGCCAGGGACTTGGGTAATTTTTTTTCTGAGTCCTTGGCAGGAAACCTGGCACCCACTGCCTTCCATTGACAACAGCAGACATTGCCTGTGGTCCCAGGATGGATGAAGTGGCCTTTTTTCAATCCGCCACCCCCTTGGTGTGCCCTGAGGCCAGGCAGACACTGATGAACATGCTTTCTCAAGGGAGGTAGTAACGGACACCACGTTAGCCAGCCTGCGGCCGAGGCTGCAGCCTACTGAGACCTCGGGCTCCTCCTCTGCGGCCGCCTCACACAGTCGTGCCTTCTTGGCAAACGAGATGCAACAGTGGCCCTAACGTGGAACCAGGCTGACGGCCGCCCATGTGTGTGCTTAGCCGCTCAGTGGTGTCCCACTCTTGCAACCTCATGGACTTATATTACGTAGCCTGCCAGGCTCCTCTGTCCACGGGATTCTCCAGGCAAAAATGGTGGAGTTAGGGTAGCCATTCCTTTCTCCAGGGGCATCTTCCTGACCCAGGGATCGAACTTGCATCACAGGAGGATGCTTGACTTTCAAAAAAATTGCCATCATTAGCCGGGTTCTGCCATCAGCAGCTCAGCAACTCATTTTACCCACACTTTTTTTGTTTGTTTTTAAATCAGAGGATAATTGCTTTTTTTTACAGCTGATTTCTGCTGTACAGCAACGGAATCAACCATAAGTAAATAAATGTCCCCTCCCTCTTGAACCTCCCTCTCCCGACCCATCTTCAAGCCTCCAGATAACGGCAGAGCACCGAGCTGAGGTCCCTGTGCTGTACATATATAGCAGCTTCCCACATTTTGCATCCTTTTTTTCCCCCACTAAATCATAAAACTCTCTTGAGTCATTCTGAGGCTCCCTTGAACACTCAGTGAGACGGAAGCCTGGTTGAGATACAAGCACATATCCGATCTTGCTGACTCTCTCCTTCCCCCGGGAGGCGTTAGCTCGGGCAGAAACCGTAGAGGCTGTCTCTCTTGGTGGGCAGCCAAGGATCATTTAGGTACCCCCTGCCCCAACCCTATGGCCGTAGTTCTGAGTCACATGTTCCTGCAGCTGCCAGAGCCCCTTTAATTGAAAGTTCTATTAGCATCTGTGTCTTTGGAAGCTTCTGGGCTGACATCCCCAGGCAGGGTGGGATGGGGTGGCCTCACCAGTGTTTTGCCTCTTGAGTGACAACGCCCTTGCTTTGCAGAGCGGAAGTCTCGTCCACAGCTACCGAGGCACCGGGGGCATCTTCGAGGTGTGCTGGAACGCCCGGGGTGACAAAGTGGGCGCCAGTGCGTCAGACGGCTCCGTAAGCAGCACCCTGGGGTTTCCCCAGGCAGGAGGTGGGGTGCAGGGAGGAGGGAGGGTTTGGGGAGGGTGGGGTCAAGAACAGTCCAGACTCCTGAGACCCACATGGGCGTACTCCCAGGGCCGTGATGGGCCTCAGAGACACTTGTTGGTGAAGGAAGCATCTGGGCTGGGCAGTGCTCTGGGAGCAGACGGTTCTTCTCGCTTCCTGAATGATGTGTGTTTTTTTTTCCCGGCGGAATTGGTGGTTCTCAGCTGCATCGATTACACCCCTGGAGACATTGGAGGTGTCTGGAGGCATTTGGGTTGTTAGTGCTTTCGGGGGGTGGTGGGTGGGGAGATGTTGGCACCTGGTGTGGAAACCAGGGCTGCTACTGGAAGTCTTAGGGTGCTTGGGACCTACCCCCCCACAGCAGAGGAGTGACCCCCACATCACAGATGCTGAGGCTGAGCAACTTGGTCCACCCTTGGCTTCAACCTTTGCGCTTCCACCCGGACCCTCTGATGATGAAGGCCCAACTTTCCATTCAGCAGGTCTCCTGGGTCCCAGGAACCTTGTGCTGGTCCCCTGAGGTGTCTAGCTTTCTGCACTTGGAATTGCCCTGAGATGTAGGGCAGGGTGCTGGCTGGCTGGCTGTCAGCCTGTGCCCCACTGCCCCCCACTAGATGTGTGCTAAGGCTTCAGTTGCCATTTGCTCCACCGTGTAGGGGTCTGGTCTGTGACACCCATCGACGGCCGTGGCCTGGGGTTGGTTGCTAATGATGTTTAGACACTCCCCTGTCCGCTAGAGCCGGTCTGATTGAACCCTCTGGACTGTGTGCGAATAAAACTTTATTTATAAACAAGTGGGCGGTGGGCCGGATTTGGTCCACAGGCCACGTGCTGTCCTGAGCTCTTAAGGGCATCTTGTGTTGCCTCTCAAGATAACAGGCGCTTTTCTGTCTCCTTTCAGGTGTGCGTGTTAGATCTGCGAAAGTAAACACACACAGAAAAAGTATTACAGGCATGAGAAGAGAATTCTAGCGGACCAGCAGTGGATGTGTGGGATCGTAGCACTATTCAGACACAATTCCGTCAGCTCCAAAACAGCACCAGCCTGACCTTAGGGAGTGTCCTTTGAGACCACGTCATCCCTGGCCACAGGAGTCTCTATTTTTTCTTTTTCTTTTTTCATAACCGTCACTGAGAAGTTTAAAATGAAAAACACACACGCAAGTCCTATCAAAGGGGGGGAACAGGAATGGTTTCCACCTGGAACGTCCAGCCCCAGGGGAGCGCGACGCCGCCAGCTTGACTCGGCGCATGGATTGGTTTCCATCCAGAACAGGCTCCGATGATTGAGAGGAACGAAGAAACGGGAAAGCCTGTGCCAAAACGAAGAGGAAAAAAAAATGCTGTGATAAACCGAAAGGGGAGGAAAAACTCCTCCCGTCAATGGGTTGGGTGTCCCCCCCGCCCCCCTAAAAATTTGGACACTACAGTTAAAACTCTCACAAGGACGTTCGAAAGACCAGTTTGTATGGATGAAATGGGTACCTTTGTAATCCCAACAGTTTCTATTTTCTAGAACCTTTGTCCCCGTGGTTTTTCTATGGGCTGGAATCCTGTCGTCTTGGTGGGTGGGTGGAAGGGTAGGGGAGGCGAGCCAGGCCTTGGGTCCAGGGTGGAAACTGTTACTGGGTGTCTTGCTTCTTTGCTGTTGTTCCACCCACCAGAGAGACAGCCCCTCTTTCGGATGTGGTGAGTCTCTGATGACAGCTTTCTCGCCTGCGTCTTCCACCTCCCCCCTCCCCCCCTCCCCCTCCCCCTCCCCCTCCCCCTCCCTCATAGTCGCCTCCCATCTTCCAGTCTCAAGGGCACTTTCCTTGCATAGTAAGTGCTTTATGTAAGAAGGCAGGGCAAGGGGGACTTTTTACAGGAGGGGGAAGAAGAAAAAAAAAGTGACTTATAAGAGAAAGAGCCCGGAGTATTTTTGGAGAAGAAAAAAAAAAGATATTTTTTATGTTAAAACAATTTTAAAATCGTAAAATGGCCGTTCAGACACGAGAGCTTTGTGTGATTCATATTTAACAACAAGAAAAAAAAGAAACCTTTAGGAAGAGACAGGTAGAGGGGTCCCTTCGCTTTGAGCTTGGTGGAAGGCAGTGAGGGGACTCCGGGTGGAGAGCTCTGGGGTCAGCTTTGGGGCTGGTCTATGCGGCTGGAGAGGAAGACCCCAACCCCTTTTCTGCTCCAGGAAGACCTGGGCGTTTCTTTTTTCCGGTTGCGTCGGACCGGAACAGTGGACAAGAGAGTGCCCTCAAACCCAAGAAGCGTTCCCAGAACCAGCATCACTGAAAGGGGGCCGTCGGAACCACCCCACTCCACAACACCAATGCCACCTCGTTTAAGACTAGGGGCCACCCGCGGGGGGACTCCCCCCTCCAAACCAGGAGCAGCTCGGCCAAGTCCCTCCAGGGCTGACCAACTGGAGGGGCCTCCGGGACCTCACTGGGTCTCACAGTGACACAAGTGATCGGGGAGAGGTTTTCAGTCCTGAGGGTGAATTAACAGAGGTAGGGTGCATCAGTTCACAGGCCATCTTCACAATTTGCTTCCTCTGGCAGTAGGTCAGGAGAAATTGTCCTTTTTTTTTAAGCAATGAATCTTTTTACTGTTTTTTTTTTTTTTTTAAATACTAAAACATGGCTTTGTGTGTCCCTAGGGGAGTTTTCCTTTCCCTTGAATCAGGTGATCTTTGTACTTTTAATCTCATGACCCCATGTCCACCCAGCTTGTAAATTAGCAGCAGGGCCTCTGGGCTTATCCATCTTCCACCTGGGGTGGGGCTGGCAGTGGGTAGGTTGCAGCCCTTTTGTGTTCCAGCAACCGGCCTGGATGGTATTCCGACATTGGTGGTATCTGTCCATGCACCAAAAGGCAACGGTAAGGCATGGCTAGGCCTTTGTGCAGAAGTTGGATTGTCCCAGGAGCAGCCCCAAAGCCAGAGTGCATTCATCTCTCTCAGTTCATTATCTCCGTGGATCTGAGAGTTTTTCAAACCCCTCTGATAGCAGAAGACCAAAAGGCACTCTGCACCCGTTGGGCGTGTTCTTCAGGCTCTGCTATATCTAAACGTTTAACCTTTAAGAAGGTCAGTGTTCTATTGGAGTCTCCACTCCCACCTTTGAAGGTAGCAGACGCCCTCAGGGGTCCACGGATAATCACTGCTCCCCCCCCCCACCCCCCAAAATGATTAAGTTTGAGATGCAGTTTGCAGAGGTCTAGTTGAACACCATCTGGACCCCTCCCGGAGTGAAAACCTGTCGCTGTCCACACAGCGTCAGCTGTCCGGGTTCCAGACGCGGTTTACGTTTGATGAGCCAAATGCTGCTGGAGGGTGGTGAAGGTGGGGTTTGGTATAAAAGGCTCACGCGAGGATCGGCACGGGGAGGTCGGTATGCAGGGTCTCCCAGGTATTGATGGGGGCCTCCTGGTAAACCTGTACCAGGCTGGAAGTTGCCAGATTGGAGCCACGGGGGCTGTAAGGCCAAGGACTGGATACTGGGCCTGGCGATGACCTGACGCTGCTGAGGAAGGCAGAATTGCCCATGTACCAGCGGGGAGAAGCCCCCGGGGTGGGGACCACGAAGAGGAGGCAGCCGGCGCCCCTGGAAACCATGCCTGCCCTGAGTCACGCCCGCTACACCCTCTGCCAGTGCGCGGTGGGCGCATCGCTCCATCCGTGCAAGCGGGTCTTAGACGTCGTGTAGAGCGCTTCGCAGTCCTCAGTGCACAGATGGGACCTTGGTGCTGAAAGCAGAGAGTAACGCGCAGAAAAAACTCCGGAATCGTCCTCCGTGCTGGGGAGCTCGTCCTACGTGCGCGTGCGCACGCACGCCTGGGGAAGCGCGTCCGATCCCACTCGACAGCTACAGAACCGCGATGTTCATTCACTTAGTCTTTCTGAAAAGACATCGCGGAGCCAAGTGAAGTGCACTTTGTCGGGAGTAAGGGTCTACTTTGTTCTGTGTTGTTTTTCTTTTTCTTTTTTTTTTTTAACCTTTCAGCCCGCTTTTTTGTTTTGTTTTGTTTTTCCGATCGTGTTTCCCATCCAATGCAGAGTGTTTCCCTCCCGCCGCTCCCTGAGGTTTGTGAATGTCTGGCTTCTGCGGTTTTTATTGTCTGTGTCAGACGTACAGCCAGATGTCCTGTCCGCATCTTCCAGCTTCTGTTCCATCCGCACGGGCCCCCTCCCCCCAACCCCGTTCCGTTCTCTCCACCTATCCCCCACTGCAACCTCCACCCTCACGTGCTCCCAGAAAGAGAATCACCGTGTGTGTGTGCGTGTGTGTGTGTGTGCGTGTGTGTGTGTGTGAGAGAGAGAGATGGCTCATTTGTTCCAAGAAAGAATCAACAGACCATATTCGGTTGTCTTGAATAAATTGCTCTATTTTGATAGAGAACTTTCCGCGTGTGCTTTCTTGTTCGTCTGGCGCGGCATCTCTGGGGGTCCCGCGCTAACCTAACTCCGCTGCCTCAAGTCCACAAGCTCTTTTTTTTTTTTTCTCCTGGAGAAATGGGCAGGGGCCGGGGCTGCTTTTACAACCGGTTGGTTGTAAACCAGATGAAGAGACCAGAGAGACTGCAGATGCATTCTGATGTGAAAGGCGAGCGTGCCCTTTTTTTTTTTTTTTTTTTTGGGTAACTAGTTTCTTTCTTACTTTGTTTCAGGCTGGCGGTTTTAGAAAAGTCAAAAAGCAGATGGATGTTCTGTCTGCAGGCTTGGGTCGCTGGCAGTTTTGAGTTCCAGGATGAGTAATGAGTTAGAAGAACCTAAAGTCATAGGGATGCCAGTGACTGGGCACAACCCACGGTGCAGACAGACACATGCAGATGGTGACCGGTTCCCTTTATGCCACTGTGATCAGTAAACAGAAGTGACGTGGTCGCTTTGAAGCGATGCTCCCCTGGTGATAGGCAGCGGGGAGCTGACACAGGCAGCCAGACAGGCTGCATTTGGCCGTGCATGTGAGCCACCCCAAAGAGCCCCGTGTCCTCTGGCCACAAGCTGACCCTGCGTGGGAGTCACGCCAGACCTCGGCTGTTGCTTCTACCCCAGTGTTGCCCGAGGTGCAGACCTGCCTGGTTTTGTTTTTTTCTTTTTTTTGTAAGCCTTGCCAGTGCTTTCACATGGCGGATCTGGGGTGAATCTCTGAGCACTCCCGAGCCCTGCTGCTGAAGGGCCTGGGGTGACCCATGTCCCGAACCCCCCCCGGAGTGCACGTCGCAAGGCAGGACTTAACCACCAGTAAATGAGTGTGTTGGAACTCGGGCGTCCATAGCTGAAGCAACACGCTGGTAGCTCGGGCACAGCTCCAAGGAGGTCTCTTCACGCTATGACGGAAACTGGGTTGAGACCAGATTGCCCAAGCTTTTACCTAACTTTAATCTCTATGGAACCCTCTGCTGCAGTGATTCTAAAAATATTTGTCCGTTGAGAACCACCCCCCCTTCCCCAATTTGTTTTGGGAATCTGAGTTTCCACTCACGGAGCAGAGAACTTGTTTGGCTTTTTTTAGGGGCCCACGTCTAGGTGATGTTCCTAAAAGGTCTTCGAGGTGTTCTTCATACTCACGGTGAGGGTTCTGTGCACCTGTGGGCACTGGTATTGGTCACTGCTGGTGTTGGGAGCCTGCAAATCACTAGTTTACACGCATGGGAAGGCATGGGCACCACATAGGGACCTTTACGAAAGACTCAGAATTGGGTGGAATTTTTGTTGTTTTTTTCCCCAGCCTGGCTCCCTTTTTCTGCAAAGTGTCTTCATCCACGTGCAAGGTAAGCAAAGTTAAGATACAGGTCCACACGCACAGCAGCATGGGAAGTCGAGGGGAGGGACACTCCGCAGGGGTGGGGGCAGGCAGGGACTGTTAAAAGGGTTACCTTCCCCTGAACCTTGAAGTTAATAATACTCTGGAGCATGGGAGCTCCTATAAAGGGAAACACTTATGCTTAAGGCGAGTTGCTGAGAGAAACTCCACCCAAACTATGATTGTGAATGAGGAGGTAGGGAATCTTTGCCATAGGCCAGTGAGTAGGCTCATTTAAACACTTTCCAAGGCTATGGTTTTTCCAGTGGTCATGTTTGGATGTGAGAGTTGGACTGTAAAGAAAGCTGAGCACCGAAGAATTGATGCTTTTGAACTGTGGTGTTGGAGAAGACTTGAGAGTCCCTTGGACTGCAAGGAGATCAGTCTTGGGTATTCACTGAAAGGACTGATGTTGAAGCTGAAACTCCAATACTTTGGCCACCTGATGCAAAGAGCTGGCTCATTTGAAAAGACCCTGATGCTGGAAAAGATTGAGGGCAGGAGGAGAAAGAAGATGAGATGGTTTGATGGCATCACAGACTCAATGGATATGGGTTTGGGTGGACCCTGGGAGTTGGTGTGCTGTAGTCCATGGGGTTGCAAAGAGTCAGACACGACTGAGCAACTAAGTGAAACTCATGTCACTGGATGTGAGTTTTAGTAAACTCCGGGAGTTAATGATGGACAGGGAGGCCTGGCGTGCTGCGGTCCATGGGGTGGCAAAGAGTCGGACAAGACTGAGTGACTGAACAGAACTGAAAGTGAAACTGTTAGTTGCTAAAGTCATGTCTGACTCTGCTACCCCATGGACTGTGTGTAGCCCGCCAGGCTCCTCTGTCCATGGAATTCTCCAGGCAAGAATACTAGAGTGGGTTGCCATTTCTTTCTCCAGGGGATCTTCCCAACCCAGGGATTGAACCCAGGTCTTCTGCATTGCAGGCAGATTCTTTACTAGCTGGGCCACTGGACTCTGGCTAACGTAAGCCAGCAAGAATGGCTGAGGAGTATATTGAGCAGCTCTGGGGTATCCCGGGTGTTGTGGGCAGTGCAGATAGAACTGGCTTGAGCCAGGCACCGAATCAGGCCCATGCAGGTAACACACACAGCACTGGGGAGCTGCTCACAGCTCGATGCCAGACGCTGGGCTGGCCCCTAGGGTCTCACCCAGGCTGCCTTCCAAAGCAGACATGCCAGCTGCCGACCCCTCCCCAGCATTGCTTCTGCACAGACCATTGCCTTGCGCGTCAGTTTCCAACGTTGACTTCGGGCACGAGTCTCATCGGCCACGCCAGACACACTCTAGCTGAAAGGGAGCCTGGGGAAGCCAGCGGCTAGCACCTTTGCTCTAGAGTGGGGTTGGGGCTGTGTCTTGCTCGGCTGAGGAACCCTCAGAGAAGAGGTCTCAGGGCTTCGCTGATGATTGGGGCAGACAGGATATCGACACAGAGGTTAAAAACCCAGAAAGGCTCAAAAGTCCTTTTTACTGCTGCTGGACAGTTTGGGTCAAGGTGGTTGTGATGTAATAACAAGTGCAGTTTTAGGAGCGTGCGGCCCTGGGGTACCACGGTCACGGTTGTGGGATGCCCTGAATCCCATCTGTGGCCCTATGACTCCAAAAGCACAAATCCAGAAGCAGCTTTTCCAGTGCGAGACAAGAGTCCTAGTCTTGATGTGAATGAGGGTCACACAGAAGAACTGAGGAAACGGTGTGTGCTGGTACCATAGACTTACCTAGGTGGCTTGTGTCTGCTGGGTGTAGTATGTACAATATTTTTGTCTCCAAATACGTATATACACATGTATGTTTATAATACATGAAGTCTGTAAACGGACAGTCATCCACATTGCCCCGTGACAGCAGACTATGCAGGTGTGGAGGGCATCCGTGGATTTTGGTATCCGTAGGGGTCCCAGAACAAACCTCTCATGGATACCAAAGGACAGCTTTATATTACTCAGTTCAGTTCAGTGCAGTCGCTCAGTCATGTCCAACTCTGTGTGACCCCATGAAGCGCAGCACGCCAGGCCTCCCTGTCCATCACCAACTCCCGGAGTTCACTCAGACTCACGTCCATCGAGTCCGTGATGCCATCCACCCATCTCATCCTCTGTCGTCCCCTTCTTCTCCTGCCCCCAATCCCTCCTAGCATCAGAGTCTTTTCCAATGAGTCAACTCTTTGCATGAGGCGGCCAAAGTACTGGAGTTTCAGCTTCAGCATCATTCCCTCCAAAGAAATCCCAGGGCTGATCTCCTTCAGAATGGACTGGTTGGATCTCCTTGCAGTCCAAGGGACTCTCAAGCGTCTTCTCCAACACCACAGTTCAAAAGCATCAATTCTTTGGCGCTCAGCTTTCTTCACAGTCCAACTCTCCCATCCATCCATATATTATATATGTAAAATTATGGAAAGATGGAAATGTAGGCAATGATCTGAGCAGAGTCAGGTCCTAAGCCCATATAATCAAAGCTATGGTTTTTCCCATAGTCATGTGTGGATGTAAGAGCTGGACCATAAAGAAGGCTGAGTGCTGAAGAATTGATGCTTTTGAACTGTGGTGTTGGAGAAGACTCTTAAGAGTCCCTTGGACTGCAAGGAGATCCAACCAGTCCATCCTAAAGGAGATCAGTCCTGGGTGTTCATTGGAAGGACTGGTACTGAAGCTCCAATACTTTGGCCACGTGATGCGAAGAACTGACTCCTTGGAAAAGACCCTGATGCTGGGAAAGATTGAGGGCAGGTGGAGAAGATGAGATGGTTGGATGGCATCACCAGCTGGATAGACATGCCTTTGAGCAAGCTCCGGGAGCTGGTGATGGACAGGGAGGCCTGGTGTGCTGCAGTCCATGGGGTCGCAAAGAATCCGACCTGGCTGAGCCACTGAACGGAAGCCTCCCTCAGACTGCATCACCGCCGCTCAACACAGCTGAGGACCCAGCGAAGGCTAACCTGGAGGTCCAAGCCTGCCCTCCTCTGCCCCCTAGTGGTGGATGAGGAACTTGCTCCCAGGTGCGTCACCGGTCCCTGCAACATCACTTATCTTAAACAAGAGCATTCGCTTAGAGGTGTTATTCAGACAGACCCCAAGTCAGGCTGGGAGCTCGGACACAACTACTTTTTTTTAATTATTGTTATTTATTAACTCTTCCAAGGACCTGGATCTGGCGTTGAGATTACAGCCAGATTAGAGAAACGAATGTCCACAGAGACTCGGACAAGCTGCTGGTCTACAAGGGAATCTGCCTTTCCTTCCCAAGCACAGGCTCGCGGTGGGCCTCTGCATCACACAGAGGCTGCCAGGGAACATGCTCTTAACTGGGATGGCAGGAAGACCCAGTGGTGGGGCACGCTACACCCCGCAGTGTGCTGACTGCGGGGCAAGAGTACCGTCCTAAGGGATGAGAACCCTCGCGTCTGAAAACACACACAGGATCCAGACCCCCCTGTCTCGTCCTCTCTACGGGTCTCCTCGGACTTTCAGAAGAGAGTCGGCCGCCTTTCCGCCGCGGGACCCGCTTGCGATGTGGATTTCGATGGTGCTGCCGTCGGAACCTGGGGAGGAGGAAAGACTGTGACGGGTTGGTGTCAATGTCCGGAATGCCTTTTACAACTTGCACGGCCATATTAAAAAGAGAAAAAAGAAAAATACACAATACGTCCACCTACGTGGGATTAAAGCATCCCAAAGGGCAGAGCAAGCCCTACAGAATCATCTCGGGCAACCTGACTGATGTCATGACTGTACCCACCCCGCTCCCTTGCCTTGAGACACTCTCAGCCAAACCCTGTGTATGCTGCAGAACAAATGGAAACCAGGCCTGTTGACCCTCTGCAGCTTCGGGGCCCTGGGACTTGCACTAAATCAGGGGTCCCGCTATCTCAGCGCTCTGTGATGCTGGGGGGGGGTCACTAGGGCAGTGGGGCTACACGGTCACCCGGCCACCACTTTTGCACAATTCCAGGAGGTGCCCGGAGGCCTTCTCTTGCTAAAACTGAGAGTGGCCTTTTCTTGGATGATGCCATGTGGTTGGAGGAGGGGGAAGGGTGTAGGGAGCAATCAGTGGAATCAAAGCCAGGCATGACTTGCCGAAACTGTACTCCTAGAGGCCTGTTTAATCCATCCCAATGACACACCTTCCTCTGGATTCTGTGGGAACAGATGTGAGGATTTTTCTCTCGGGGCAGAAGTACCCAGGCTTGCCTGCTGTTGTGCCAGGTTCTAGGGTGTGTGTGTATGTGTGTGTCAGGAGTGAGCCATGGAAGACATAGGGAAGGGTGGCCTTTTCAGCTGTGTGTGAGGCAGGTGACTGCCCTTGCAGAAAACCTCCAAATCCCAAATTCTCTCAACCTATACACCCTACGGACGGCTGCAGCCTGTTCCCGTCATGACCCTCCGCTCGCTCACAAACTTCAGCCACAGGCTTCTTTACACCCAAGCTCAGTCCTGCCACAAGGCCTTTGCACGTCCCCTTTTCTGCCTATGAAGCTCTCCTGATGTTCTTGTGGCTCACTCCCACGCTGCACTCAGGTCTCAACTCGAATGTCACTTCATTCTCAAAGAGGTGTCCTGGACACCTTGCTGAAACCAGTCTCCTGCCCTCTACAGATATGCCATTGTTCACAGCACTTCCTTTTTCCTTTTTTTAACTTTTTTAATTTCGATGACGTCCAGCATTTTTTTTTTTCCCTTGTGCTTCAAGTGCATTATTTTAAATCGTTTGTTTGCAGCTGTGCTGGGCCTTTGCTGCTCTGCGTGGGCTTTCTCTAGTTGCGGTAAGCGGCTTTCTCATTGTGGTGGCTTCTGCTGCTGCAGAGCACAGGTTTCAGTATTTGTGGCTCACAGGCCGAGTAGTTGGTGGCACACAGGCTTTCTTGCCCCGTGGCATGTGGGGTCTTCTTGGATCAGGGATCACACCGGTGTTCCTTGCATCGCAAAGCTAATTCTTAACCACCAGACCACCAAGGGTCCGTCACAGCACCAGGGACCACCAAGGAACCGCTGGAGTCCTTCACAGTACTTGCTGCTCAGTACTTATGGTGTCTGCGCTTAGTTGCCCCGCAGCATGCGGAATCTTCCTGGCCCAGGGATCGAACCCATGTCCCTGGCACTGGCAAGTGGATTCTTCCCCAGGGACCACCAGGGACGTCCTTCAGTTCTTTGTGATTTTCATTCTGTCTCTGCCGCTAGAATGGAGCATCTCAGTGGACAGTGCATTTCTCTCTCTTAGTCGCCGTAGTATGTGTGGCCCCTGACACACAGAAAGTGCTCCAGAAACAAATGTGAGATGAGTAAATCCTGTGGGTTCGCGGCCTTGAAACGGGGAGGCCACACGGGTCCCTCTGAGCAGTAAGACACTAATGTATCAAGACAGGCAGACATGAGCCCTATTTAACACGTGCAGAGTTTTGGAGAATACTCAAGGTAGAGAAGAGAGAGCCTCAGGGGGGTAAATACCTGGAGAAGGCTGAGATGCAGGGAGAGGCCACGACTACGACCAAGAAAAAGCAAGTGTGTGACTGCAGCATCCCCACGACCACCCCACGAAACCCCACGGTTTCGTAGGGTCCTCCCAGGGCAGGATGAAGATATGTCCGGGGGGCTCTAGGTCGGAGTAGGTCACACCAAGAGTGATGAGCCCCCAGAGAGCAGAGGAATTTAGAAGACGGGGGGTAGAGGGGGAAGGCTCACATCAACGGGCATGGACCCTGCAGCCCCATCTCAGGAGAGTCCAGGTTGCCCGTCAAGAGGCTGGGAGCAGCCGTTTGGCTGGAGTGGAAAACATGCTCCTCCTGGAGGCCAGGCAGTCAGTTCAGTTCAGTCGCTCAGCCGTGTCCGACTCTGTGACCCCACGGACTGCAGTCCCAATCTGCAGTTATTTTGGGGCCAAAAAAAATAAAGTTTCTCAGTTTCCACTGTTTCCCCATCTATTTGCCATGAAGTGATGGGACCAGATGCCAGGATCTTCGTTTTCTGAATGTTGAGCTTTAAGCCAACTTTTTCACTCTCCTCTTTTACTTTCATCAAGAGGCTTTTTAGTTCACTTTCGCTTTCTGCCATAAGGGTGGTGTCATCTGTGTATCTGAGGTTATTGATATTTCTCCTGGCAATCTTGATTCCAGCCTGTGCTTCTTCCAGCCCAGCGTTTCTCATGATGTACTCTGCATAGAAGTTAAATAAGCAGGGTGACAATGTACAGCCACCTTGATGTACTCCTTTTCCTATTTGGAACCAGTCTGTTGTTCCATGTCCAGTTCTAACTGTTGCTTCTTTATCTGCATATAGGTTTCTCAAGAGGCTGGTCAGGTGGTCTGGTATTGCCATCTCTTTAAAAAATTTCCACAGTTTGTTATGACTCACATGCTTAAAGGCTTTGGCATAGTCAATAAAGCAAAAGTAGATGTTTTTCTGGAACTCTCTTGCTTTTTTGATGATCCAGCAGATGCTGGCAATTTGATCTCTGGTTCCTCTGCCTTTTCTAAAGGCAGATTGAACATCTGGAAGTTCACGGTTCAGTATTCCTGAAGTCTGGCTTGGAGAATTTTAAGCATCACTTTACTAGCATATGAGATGAGTGCACCTGTGAGGTAGTTTGAGCATTCTTTGGCATTGCCTTTCTTTGGGATTGGAATGAAAACTGACCTTTTCCAGCCCTGTGGCCACTGCTGAGATTTCCAGATTTGCTGACATATTGACTGCAGCACTTTCACAGTGTCATCTTTTAGGATTTGAAACAGCTCAACTGGAGACCAGGCACCAGCTGGGAAGACGACTTCCGGTTCCAGAACCGCATTCCTGCTGGAGGCGCTTCACAAAGGCTTTGATTTCTCACAGGGTCACCCCACACTGTTTACCCTCACATCCTGAGCTCGTGGGAACTTGTGTGCAGTTTCTGTAGTTCTTGCAGAAAGACCATGGCCTGGAGGGTCACACAGTGGCTCGTGATCAAGGTCTCAGCTCAGCACCCACCCTCGTGACCTGGCATGCTCCACATCCTGTGGTTTTTCGTTTCTCCTAAGTTCTTGCATCCTTCGCTGTCCCCTCGGGCTCCTCAAAGGAGACCCCTTCTTGCCACAACTACTCTGTGAGTCTCAGATGCCAGCACCGATGCAGATGACCCCTGACCCCCCAGGCCTAGCCCAGCCTGGGCTGAGCTGGTCTGCTGTCTGCACCGAGCGCTTTCCAGCATGTCTGACTTTCCACGGGCTTCTCGTCTGGGCTTAGAAAATCAAACAAGGCCGTGGTGGGTGTGTACTCATTCTGCATCGGTGCTGTGTGAATACCTGAGTGTCCTTGCAGGAAGTGCAGCTGCTGGTGACCTCACAGTGCCCAAGGGCTGGGCCTCCTTCCTAGCAACTCCCAGCAGTGAGCTTTGCAAGTCCAGGCAGGCTCTTGGGAGCTTCCTGGCTCTGTGCAGACCTACCATTTGGGGAGGCATGTCATCTCTTGGGCCCTGGGCCATTGTCCTTGGATTCTTTGACACCTCAAAGCCCTAAATTGGCAACCCCAACCAGGAGGTACGGAGCATAAGCTATACAGAACGTGTGACACCTAGCCTCGCATCCCCTTCAAGCTGTGGAGTCGTCTTCAAGGTTTAGCCAGCCTGACAGATTGGAGGCCCTGGGGTCTGTTAACTCCCACACTCCCTGGGCATTGGGAACCCATGGAACCACCAGGAGTTTTGTGGACTGCATGTGGGTGGCAGGAAAGAATCTGAGACAACAAGATGGATGAGACAGAATAGAAACGTGGAAGGGAACAGGGAAGCGTGGGAGAGAACAGGGAACTCTGAAGATCAAGGGAAGATTGTGCAAAATAGAACCGTGTGGGGAGAAAAACACAGATGAAACAGGGCGTGGAGGGAAAGACAAGGCATTGTGAGAGGGACAACTGCGGAAGAAGAGCAAACTGCAAGAGGGAGACGAGCGATGATGAGGGGGAAAGAGAACCGGGGGAAAGCGTGGGATTCTGGAGAGACAGAGGAACTTTTGGAGCCACGGAACTGTGCTCAGAGGATACAGAGAGATGGGAGAGAGAGAATCGTGAGAAACGCTGCTGTGGAAAAGGATAGGAACTTGAGGGAGAGGTAAAGAATTGTCAGAACAGAAAATTACGGTTACTAAAAGGTATACGTGAAAGGGTCTGGCTGCTCGCCGCTCAAAAGCCAATAAGCAGGCCAAGTTGGTGGAAAGGAAAAGTTTGCTATATTTCAGATGCTGGCAACTACAGGGGAGAGTGGCAGACGTCTGTCCAAAGGCCAACCCCCCGACAGGCAGAGGGTGAGACAATGTTGGGGGAGGGGGTACATGCAGAAACAGTACAGTCACCTCTGATAGTCATCTTCACTGAGAGCAGCACCGTGGTTGTTTTAGGTACAGATAATCTTTACTTCCTGGGTGCACGTGTTCCCATGTCTTTGCGGTCAGTTCTCGGAATTGTTGGCAGCTCAAGACCTGGGTACAGTCGGGTCATTGTGTAGTTAACGTTTCCACCTGGTGTGTTTTGGTATCTATAAGACAGCTCACAGGAGGTGGCTCAGAATATTACCTATAGCCCCTTCAGAAAGAACTAAAGGCCCTTGTGTGTATGTGTGTGTTAGTCACTCAGTCATGTCTCTTTGTGACCCCGTGGACTGTACCCCACCAGGCTCCTCTGTCCACGGAATTCTCCAGGCAAGAATACTGGAGTGGGTTGCCATTCTCTTCTCCAGGGGATCTTCCCAACCCAGGGATTGAACCCGTGTCTCCTGCCTCGCAGGCAGATTCTTTGCCGTTTGAGCTACAGTGGAAATCTCACTACACTTAAAGAGTACATTATTATTATTTGGTCTCCTTTGACAGTTTTCCTTTGTTTTTAGCATTTCTCACCTCTCTGATTAAACTGATTCTTTGACTAAACTTCTCCACCAGCAGCAGGCAGGCAGAGAACATAATGGAATGGTGGGCGGCAGTGGGCAAGGATCATACAGTCTTGCTTTGTTTCATTTCAGGGAAAGTGTGTGGTGGGAGAGACTGGTCGTCGTGAAAAAGAGGGTTAGGGGAGCCCTGGAAGATTTTTGCCTAAGAATGAATAATTTGAGGATGAATAGGCAGTTGTGGAAAAGAAAAAAACAAAAATGAGAACACAGAAAATCATAGACGAATCAAATGGCAGAAGAACTGAAATGTGGTCGGGAACAGAACCCTAGGAGATAAAATGGTGATATGAGACAGACCACAGACAGCAAAGAGCTGTGGGAAACTGAAATTATTCGAAAGAGGAATTCTGGAATGAAACAGAAAGCTGTGGGAAAATGGAGAGTTGTGGGCAAGAAAAGGATTATGGGGAAGAAAGAAAATTGTGGGAGAAGTGTAGCATTGCGCAAAAGACACGGGGTTGGAGAGAGAAGTAGGGAATTACGGGAAATAGAGCTTTGTGGGAAACACAGGGGATTGCATGGAGAAGGAGGAAGAATGAAAAAGCAAGGGATTATTGGAGAGATGGGAGGGCTTGTGGGAAATCCTGATTCTTTACAAAGAGGCTCCTCGTATTCTGAACTCAAGTTGTCATCAGCAATCATATACAGATCCTCTCACTGTGAACCGTCGCCACAGTCATGAAAGTGAAGTCGCTCAGTTCTGCCCGACTCTTTGCGACCCCATGGACTCCTCCATCCATGGAATTTTCCAGTCACTAGGTTAGTCCTACAAGCAAGTGTAAGCGTTCTATCTCTGCTCAGAAACCTTAACTGGCCTTTTGCTCGCTCCAAGATAAAAATGCAGAATCTGTAAACGCCCCTTGACGGATCTCTTCCCCACCTGCCCCTCTCCAGCTTCCCACCACCAAACTACATGCAAGTTCATTTTTAAGTCTTTATTCCTAAGTTCCCCACATGATACTTCTCAGAGACGCTCACACCCCAGCCCCCACCTCAGCTAAAATGGTGTTGATTGGGTTGCAAGCGCTCAAGGAATATTTGTTCAAAATCCGTTGACTTTTCTGTTAAGTGGTGAGTAAGTGCCAGACACCGCGTTAGACACTTAATGACGGAGGCTTGATGGAAGCCTGTCGGCCTGGAAGTGAATCCTAAAGTAGCAGATAGAGGCTTAAGGATATGATAAACAGGTCAAGCTTCGTCCTAACAGTGCAGATGGGGAGAGGCCTAACCATACTTACCACTTCGAGTTTGTATTTCTGGGTTTTTCTCTGACATGTAACAGTATTTTCTGTTTTATGGAAGCAAACTGGCTGGAAAGGAGAAAGGAAACACGCCCGAGATTAAGGCAGCCTTATCTCATTTCCGAGATTACCACTTTATTCGAAAAGGCCCCCGGTTCCTGAGGGTTCTGGCCTCAGCACACAGCCTGTGGTATAGACATAGGGGTCTTTTATGTGGGAGTCATTCTCTTTGCTGACTTGTACCCACATCTTTAACTGTGGTGTTAGATAAGACCCTTGAGAGTCCCTTGGGCTGAAAGGAGATCCGACCAGTCCATCCTAAAGGAAATCAGTCCTGATTTCACTTTCACTTTCAAGCTTTAAAGAAGCATTATTTGGGCCTTAAACTGATACTTTCACCCTCCATATCAGTTGGGTTAATGGACATAACCCCAAATTAGATGAAAAGTGAAAGTGAAGTCGCTCAGTCATGTCTGACTCTTTGAGACCCTATGGACTGTAGCCCACCAGTCTCCTCCATCCATGAGATTCTCCAGGCAGAAGATTGGAATGGGTTGCCATTTCCTTCTCCAGGGGAATCTTCCCGACTCAGGGATCGAACCCTGGTCTCCAGCATTGTAGGCAGACACTTTATCATCTGAGCCACTAGGGGAGTCCAAATTAGATGAACAGGAGTTGAAAAAGAGGACCGATATGAGGACCACAGTGCAAGAGTCTTGAAATGAAAAGGACAGAGTGGAATAGCCAGTGATGGGCGACCTGCATTTCATCTTAAACGCCCCCGGATGAAGTGGACAAACCAAAACTGCACGTAAAAATCTCCAGAGGCCAGGCTGCCTACTGTTCATTGTCTTACAGCACACGTCAGCGCCAGGTGAGAAATGACCATTTATCTCAGACTCAGAATGTCAGGCACCCCAAGGCAGAGCTAGTGATCATTAACGCAAGGCTACGGTGCTCAGTAGTGGGAAAGGGACGATCCCCTGGAGGAGGGCATGGCAACCTGCTCCAGTATTCTCACCAAGAGAATGCCCACGGACAGAGGAGCCTGGCAGGGGTGACAGTCCCTGGGGTCACAGAGAGTTCAACAGCACTGAAGCCACGTGGCACGCAGGCAGAGGAAAGGCACCATGCTCATATTACAAGGAGAGGTGAGTGACGAGCTGCAAGATTAAGGTGGTCCCTTTCCACTCATGCCCTGAAGCTGGTTCCAGAAATCAGGGCAGAGAGCCTCCTGGTCATTGACAAAGGAGTTCCTGGGGAGCCTGGGGCCCCCAACCTAGGCCTGCCTCTACCCAGAGGCTCTTACCTTCAGAAAGCAAGCTCAAGGCCTCATCGGAAGTGTGCGCGCCGCCTGGCAGCTCCTTCTTGGGAGCGGGGCCTTCCCCGGGCTCGTGGGGGCCCCCGGGGGATGGGGGAGCCCCCTCGGTGGCCGAGGTGGTCATCGAGTCCCACTGGATCTCCTTGCTGGGACCTGGAAGTGTCAGGCGGCAGCCCGTCCAGCCGTAGAAGGCCAGGGACAAGAGGAAACCTTGGGCTGGATTCAGGATCCCCTGGAAGGGAGGAGGAAGAGACAGCATATAAGTCAGGGTGCTGACGGGCCTCGGGGCTCATGGGGGTCACTTCGGTCCACAGGGCTGGCCTCAGCTGGGGCACGTCCTGTTGGCTAGTCTGGGGCAAGAGAGAGATTGGCTTGGAGGTGCTGGGCCTTCAGAGGTGCGTGGGGGACACAGGAGACAAGCGGGGTGGAGAGGAAGGTCGCGGGCATCACCCCAGCGATGTGGGGTGTCTAGAACACTTGATATTTATGGACAGTGTTCCAAGGGATACCTCCAACTCTGTGGCTTTCTCACTTTGCAACATTTCTTCCAGAGAAATTCCCAGATATTCTTAGTCTGCCTGAAAAGTTTGAGACACTTGCCAAACTGACTTAACCAGAGTCACATGCGTTTAATAATGATGCTAACACTGAACGTACAAGCACTTAATTGAGGACACGGTGTGCCTCTCCACTTGTTTACTTGCTAAGTGGCTTCCAACTCTTTGCAAGTCCATGGACCGGAGCCCGACCAGGCGTCTCTGCCCGTGGGATTCTCCAGGCAAGAATATTGGAGTGGATTGCCAGGCCCTCCTCCAGGGGATCTTCCTGACTCAGGGATCAAACTGGGGTCTCCTTCATTGGCAGGTGGATTCTCTTACTGCTGAGCCACCAGGGAAACCCAGGCACCTCTCCACTAACAGCTCCTGTATGGAGTTTTTGTAGTGGAGACACAATATACTGGAAACATCGAGAACAATGTATCCGTAAGCTTTCCACCTGATTATGGTGGTGAGTTTCTAGGCAATATTGTTGCCTACATGTGTGATTAGGTGGTTGAAATGAGTATAATCTCTACATCCTGCATTTTTCACTTATGAGATTTCAGAATTGTTATATTTTACTTTATCATTTTCAACATCTGCATGCCATTCCATCAAGATCAAAGACAGTGATTTACTTAACCATTCCCTTTTATTAAAAAAAAAAATGTGGGTTGTCTACAATGCTTTATATTTATGGATAGTGTTCCAAGGAATACCTCCAACTCTGTGGCGTTTTCAGTCTGAAACATTTCTTCCAGATAAATTCCCAGATATGTTTAGTCAGCCTGAAGGGTTCGAGACACTTGCCAAACTGACTTACCAGAGTCAGATCCATTTAATAATGATGCCAACACTAAATGCACAAGCTGGCTCATGGACCACAGCCAGATAAGGGGGCCCCCGCAACCTCTTCAACTCACTGCATATTTAAGTAACACATAGATCATACTTCTCAGTGGTTTTTATCCTGTCTGGGTTTTTTTCTTCTTCTTTAGGAAGTACATTTAAAATCAAGATTGACCTACCATCATGAACCACGTGGTCTTGGCTGCATTTCTGACCTGTTTCAAAGAGCTGCTGTTGATATCTGCTTGCATTTCAAGATAGAACAAAAGGCTTTCGTTGATGACATTTGAGAACCAGCTGTGAGACAGAAAATGGGCCACAGGTAAACAGAACATGCAATATTATTCTTTTTTTTTTTTTGCTTATTTTTAATGGGAGGATAATTGCTTCACAACATCATTTTTTATCAATGCCAGAGGTCAGGGGACATGTCTGCACCCATGACTGTTGAGTCACTCCATCATGTCTAACTCTTTGCGACCCCAATGGACTGTAGCCCACCAGGCTCCTCTGTCCGTGGGATTTCCCAGGCAAGAATATTGGAGTGGGTTGCCATTTCTTCCTCCAGGGGATCTTCCCAACTTAGGGATCGAACCCACACCTCCGGTATTGCAGGCAGATTTTTTTATCCACTGAGCCACCTGAGAAGCCCCAGGGAACATGTCTCCCAAGACCTAGAAGTCTGGGAGGGGTGACCAAATAGCTGCAGGAGAATTAGACGAGAATTAGATGTCAGAGATGGCATCCCCCTCAGCCAAAAGCAGAGACCAAGAGACCCTCCCAATGGTCACAATCAACACCATGTCGGGTGGAAGGTTCTAGCACACGTCAAATAGCCCAGAAGTCATTCTTCCTTTGATGAGCAAGCTGACGTCTTAATGGAGACCAACACGAACCTTGATGTTTTACGTCGGAAATTTCTGACGTTAGTGTCTGCAGGTCAGTGAAGTTGGAAATGGCAGGCTCGGGGTATTTTTAGAGGGAGGTAACTCACGGCTCTCCCAGGAGAATGTCCAAACCAGCCTCCTCCCATCAGATAAATTATTAACCACCAACGTGTGCCCTGTCTTGCAAAGCACTCTGTCGCTGCAGCAAAGGGCTTTCTGATTTGGTGCTCGTCACAGGTCTATTTGCACAGAGCAAACCCACCTGAAATGCTGGGGCAGACTGCCTGTGGGGGACAGGGTAGGCCCACTGAGGAGATGAAGACTGCTCTATACCCTTCTTGGTTTTTAGTTGTTTTTTGGCCGTGCCACACAGCTTTCAGGATCTTAGTTTCCCGAACCAGAGATGGAACTCTTGCCCCATGCAATGGGAGCTTAGAGGCCTAACCACTGGACTCCCTGGGGAGTCATGGTTTCTGTCCTTGTTGCCCTGAGCTGTGAGTCATCACACAGACACGGGCCATTGCCCCTGTGTCTCATCAGACACAGGAATCCTGCTGTCAAGGCAAATGCAGGGACTTCCCTAGCCGTCCCAGCGGTCAGAACACGGTACTCTCAGTGCAAGGGATGAGGGTTCAATCCCTGGCCGGGGAAGTAAGATCCCACCTGCCTCACACTGCAGCAACGACCAAAAAAATTAATTAACTAAAAAATGAAACCAAGATGGATGCAAAAATAAAAGATGGATTTAGAAGGCATGATGAAGCATTTGATTCGAATGTTGACCCCCGGCAATGGGACAATACTCTGGAGGCAAGTGGTTGGGATGTGACCACATTAAAGTGAGGATTTTCTGTTCTTCGGGATTCTCTATAATTTGAGTGGACGTGAATTTCTTTCCAGAAGGTTACGGCTGTAGACTGGCCTTCCTGTCTGGACAGCGTTGCCTCCAGGGCCATCTGGACAAGCCTCAGAAGGTTTTGTCTCCCAAGACTCTGCCTCTGGAACTCAGGTCACACTTGGGGAGGCATCTTACAAGTGGTTTGCATTTCACCTCCCAGTGACAGTTTAAAGAAACAGAAACACATTACCAAACGATGAAAACCAGCATTATTTTGAAGAATCGGGTCTTGATCATGGCTCCCATGCGTCTCTCGTTCTCCGTGTAAATGCCTTGTCTTCCCTTCAGTAAGGAGGCCACTGTGGAGAGCAGAGGGGAATGGTGTGTGATGTTCATGATTTGCAAAGGCCAGCAAACCCGATGGGACCCCGCAAGTCACCCTGGAGAGCAGGAGGCAAGATACCAGCCACGCCTCTCTCACCACTGCATGGGGCGGGGCGGGGCACTTCTGAGACACTCGGGGGGAATACATAGCTTTTAAAGGTTTACTTTGAAGTCTTTGTGGCTTCCCTGATAGCTCAGGTGGTAAAGAATCCACCTGCAATGCAGGAGACCCCAGTTCGATTCCTGGGTCGGGAAGAGCCCCTGGAGAAGGGAGAGGCTACCCACTCCAGGATTCTGGGGTTTCTCTGGTGGGCTCAGCTGGTAAAGAATTTGCCTGCAGTGTGGGAGACATGGGTTCAATCCCTGGGCTTGGGAAGATCCCCCTGGAGAAGGGAGAGGCTACCCACTCCAGGATTCTGGCCTGGAGAATTCCTTGGACTTTATGGTCCGTGGGTTCACAATGAGTTGGACATGACTGAGCAACTTTCACTTTCACTTTTGAAATCGTTTAGATTTATACAAGATATAAAGAGATAGCAGAGTCCCCATATAGCTATACCCAGCTGCCCCCAGTGTTAGCGTCTTCCACAACCACACGTTGGTCAGCATGAAGAACACAATGCTGGTACAGTGCTGCTAACTACACCCCCAATTTTATCTGGATTTTATTCATTCAGGAACTGTATTTTTAACAGGTTATACTCTTTATCTTTATAATAAAAATTATTTTATAAATATAAAATATAAATATAAAAAATTATTTTTATTATAAGAATAATTCACTAGGGGACTTGTCTGGTGGTTATAAGATTCCATGCGTCCAACACGGAGGGTGAAGGTTCGATCTCTGATCAGGGAACTATAATGCCCCATGCTGAAAAGTGTAGCCAAAAAATTTAAAAATAATAATAATTTATCCTTGATTTCTTTCTTTCTTTGGCCAAGACTCTCTGCACATGGGATCTTAGTTCCCCAACGAGGGATTAAACCCAGGCCCCCGTGCAGTGAAAGCATGTGGGTCTCATACTTGCTATTTTAAAATGTTGAAAGAGTTAGCATTCCTCCTTTAGACAAGTTGAAAAATATAAAAAAAGTTTAGAAAAAATTAATAACCTATCATCCCCCCAAAGACAACTATTAGCATCTTACTATATCTCTTTCCAGTGTTTTTTTCTACACTTTCTTTTCCTTTATTTGATGTAATTGAATCACTATTTTTTAATCACTATGTTTTAATGCAGTAGTTTTAAAAAAGCTGTATTTGGCTCAGACAGTAAAAGCATCTGCCTAAAATGCAGGAGACCAGGGTTCAATCCCTGGGTTGGGAAGATCCCCTGAAGAAGGAAATATCAACCCACTACAGTACTCTTGGCTGGAAAATTCCATGGATGGAGAAGTCTGGTAGGCTACAACCCATGGGGTAACAAAGAGTCAGACACGACTGAGCGACTTCACTTTCTTTCTTTCTAATACACTACGGGGGTTGTGTGTTTTTCAATTTTTCTTGCAGTAGAGTTGATTTCCAAAGTTGTGTTAGTGACAGTTGTACACACACTGGTTTTCAACGCAGATATGAAGAGAGAGATCCAAAGAGCCTTGGTGATGTCTCCCTAAGTAGCAGAGCATATCGCTTAAAGTTCTGCAATCCAGTCGATCCTCCAGTGACCTTTCTGCGGAGGTGTGTTTCTTTATTCTGATTCTGCCCGTGAGGGACCCACAGGGCAAGAGGGGGCTGGAGACTTGCCCCAGGGCTCGTCTCCTCAAGGATGGGGTAGGGGGCTGGAATGCAGTCCCCCTCCTCTGGGTCTGCTGACTCACCTTCTTGCCCAGATCTTTGTGGTGCCTCTGACTCATGTCCTGTGGGCCCCTTCCTGCTTCCTGCCCAGCTGGGAGAAGACACGGGCCCAGACAACACGGGGATAGCCCTGTCCATCTCCACCCCTCGCCAACGGCTGACCTTTCCTTTCCTCTCCTGTTCCCATCTCCCCCTCCACCAGGTTTCAAGGACACTGGGTCTTTGGGGCACGCCAAGGACAGACCCAGGGTGAGTCCAGGTAGAAGGGAAAAGTCCACAGGTCCCTGAGCCGTGCGCTAACGGATGCTGGCAAAGACTTCGTCTAGCCTGTGACTGAGTAGGCTTGCTCCCTGTCACTGATGTAAGCCCACTCACTCTCTCCAACTCTATACTGCTAGTCTCTGCGGGATGACAGATGAGGTCAGGGACCCAAGACCTGGGGCTCATCCCCGTGGCCTCATCCCCAGGGAAGCTTCCCTGCCCTTTACCTGCAGTTACTGTCTTTCGGAATAGGATGGGGTTGCCCACGAGGACCAGTAGCAGCGGCAAGTACGTGGTGATGTAGTGAGGGATGGCGTGCTCCAGGCCCCTCTCGCACCTGGTGGGGGGTGGGGGGAGAGAAAAGCAGAGGCATTCCCCCACAATGAGGCGTTACCTGAAATAACCCGCTGCTTTATCTGAAAGCCGAGATAAGAGGACCCAAGAGCAAAGGGAAACGCAGAGATCACCTCTGGCTGCAGGAAGGAAACCTGACTCATCTCCTCCTGTCTGTGGACAAGAAGTCAGTCACAGAAGGAGAAGGAGGCTCAATCACAGTTCTGTCTTGTCTCAGAAAGTGGGCCGCTTTTCAGGTTGCCCACTGGAAAAAAAGTAAAGACAGGAGAAGATGGGATGGTGGATGCCCACCCCCACCACAACGCCTCTGTGGGACCCCTGCAAAGAAAACACACACAGTTCAAGCAAGACAAAGGTACTCAACAGACTAGTTAGGTCTCAGCACTTTACTACGTGCTAGGCCTGGCTGACATCATCAATAAGATCCAAGCTCTGCCCTCGGACAACTGAAAACACCCGAGCTTCCTATTTCTCAGGACACTTGTCCTCAAGGTGACCCATAATCATTTTGGCGGTTCTTTGCAGAAAGAACGACAGGAATGTCTACTGATGGGTTGGGAGACTCATCCGTCAGCAACAGGACATGGTGGTGTGCCACACACAGCTACGTTACCACGGCTGGGAGTGTCACTGCACAAATGCGTAATGCAGAGAAAGTGGGAAAGGGGGAGAGGGCATCCAAAGGAGAAGTTGCTCAGGTCCGACCCCAGATGAGGGGGAAAACCAGAGGAAGGCGCAGCCCTGGAGGCCCGGGAGGACGGCATGATAAAGATGCCGCTGCTTTCATCAGTATGGAGTGCGCACGCCAGAGATGAAAGTGGCAGGAGAATGCAAGAAACCAGGCGTGAACAATGCAGTGCCCACCTTTTGTTGCCCTAAGGATGGAAATACCATGTGAACATGGTGCGTTCTTTTTTAAATGAAGCTTTCTTCTTCAGCTGTGAAAGCTAAACCATGGTCTACAAGGGCTTGAGGGGAGAAAGGGAAACAGGAGGAACAAAAGATGAGATTCGAATGATGAGGGACAGATGAGTGAGGGTGGGAGCCTGCACAGTGCTCTGAGGATGCAAATGATGAAGGGTGGAGAGATGGAGGGTGGAGAGATGGAGGGTGGAGAGATGAGAGGAGGGTGCAGAGGAGATGATGGGATGGTGGAGGGTGGACACGATGGGGGATGGAGATGATAGAGGGTGATGATGATGGAGGGTAATGATGAAATTAAAAGACTTACTCCTTGGAAGAAAAGTTATGACCAACCTAGACAGCATATTCAAAAGCAGAGACATTACTTTGCCAACAAAGGTCCGTCTAGTCAAGGCTATGGTTTTTCCAGTGGTCATATATGGATGTGAGAGTTGGACTGTGAAGAAAGCTGAGCACCAAAGAATTGATGCTTTTGAACTGTGGTGTTGGAGAAGACGCTTGAGAGTTCCTTGGATGGCAAGGAGATCCAACCAGTCCATTCTGAAGGAGATCAGCCCTGGGTGTTCTTTGGAAGGAATGATGCTGAAGCTGAAACTCCAGTACTTTGGCCACCTCATGGGAAGAGTTGACTCATTGGAAAAGATTCTGATGCTGGGAGGGATTGCGGGCAGGAGGAGAAGGGGATGACAAAGAATGAGAGGGCTGGATGGCATCACCGACTTGATGGACGTGAGTTTCAGTAAACTCCGGGAGTTGGCGATGGACAGGGAGACCTGGCGTGCTGCGATTCATGGGGTCGCAAAGAATTGGACATGACTGAGTGACTGAACTGGAATGAACTGAATGATGATGGAAGATGAGATGATGGAGGGTGAAATGATGGGATGATGGAATCTGGACAGGATGGAGAGTGGAGGTGATGTAGGATTAGATGATGAAGGTTACAGAAGATGGGATGGTAGAAGGAGAGAGGACTGATGGAAGGTGGAAATGATGGAGGGCATTTTGAAAAGACCCTGATGCTGGGAAAGATTGAGGGCAGGAGGAGAAAGGGACAGAGGATGAGATGGTTGGATGGCATCACCGACTTGATGGACATGAGTTTGGGTAGATTCCGGGAGTTGGTGATGGACAGGGAGGCCTGGTGTACTGCAATTCATGGGGTCACAAAGAGTCAGACACGACTGAGCGACTGAACTGAAAGATGATGGAAGGCTGTGATGGTGGAAGATGAGATGATGGAGGCGGGAGATGATGGGATAATGGAGATGATGAGATAAAGGAGGTCAGAGATTATGGAGGGTGGACACAATAGGTGGTGGAGGTAATTATGGACGAGATGATGGAGGTTAGAGACACGTGATGATGGAAGTTGGAGATCACGGAGGGTGGAGATGACGGAGGCTGAAGATGATGGGATGATGGGATGGAAATGTTGGAGGCTGGGGATGAGGCAGGGGGAAGATGTTGGAGGATGAGATGATGCAGGGTGGGCCTGATGGGATGATGGAAGGTGGAGATGATGGAGAGTGAAGATGATGGAATGTGGTGATGGTGGAGGGGAGAAGATGGAGTTAGACAAGATGGGATGACGGAAGGTGGAGATGATGGCATGGTGGAGGGCAGACTGATGGGTGGTGGAGATGGTGGAGGGTGGACAGGAGGCAGATGAGATGATGGTGGCTGGAGACTATGGAGGATGGAGGTAATGGAGGGTGGTTCTGTCGGAGGATGAAAATGATGGATGGTGGAGATGATGGGGGGGGGGATGATGGGATGGTGGAAGGTGGAGATGATGAAAGATGAGATGGTGGAAGGTGGAGATGATGAAAGATGAGATGATGGAAGGTGGAGATGATGAAAGATGAGATGATGGAAGGTGGAGATGATGAAAGATGAGATGGTGGAAGGTGGAGATGATGGAGAGTAGAGATGGTGGAACACAAGACGAGATGATGGAAGTTAGAGAAGACAGGATGATGGAAGTTGCAGATGATGATGCTTGCAGGTGGTGTATGTTGCAGATGTTGAGGGTGGGGATAATATAGGGTACAGATGTTGGAGGGTGGGGATGATATAGGGTACAGATGTTGGAGGACGAGATGGTGGCCTGTGAGATGATGGAAGACGGCCGTGATGGCATGATGGTGGGTAGAGATGATGGAGGTTGGAGGTGATGCATGTTGGAGATGATAGACGGTGGGGATAATATAGGGTACAGATGTTGCAGGATGAGATGATGCAGAGTTAAAATGCTTCAGGGAGAGGCCTTGTGTTAATCTTGGAGCAACTGGGCTCAAATAAAACAGCCCCAGGATCCCACAGGGTGGAGGTGAGTGATAAAGATTCTCTTTCCGATTAAGTGCATCCCTCTGTAACAGCTGCTAACTCTGTCTTGGTCCTTTTAAGGCTCCTGGGGAGAGCAGATTATTTTGAGGGGTCTACACAGAGCCCTGAAGTAGTCACAGTTGACAAGGCAATAGGACTGTGGAGACATTTGAGTGAGCAGCTGCAAGAAATTAAGAAAGATGGGGAGAAACAGTCTACACCACAGGTCAGCAATTTTTTTCTCTAAAGGAACAGATAGGAAATATTTTAGGCTTTAGAACCTACTAGTAGATTTGAGATAAAGCAGCCATACACAATACATACACAAATGGGTACGGCTGTGTGCCAATAAAACTTTATTTACAAAAGCAGGCAAAGGGCCCGATCTGTATTAAGGGCCTGATCTGTATTAAGGGCTGTGCTGTACTGATCCTTGGGTCTGTGCTGTGCTGTGCTTATTCACTCAGTTGTGTCCAACTCTTTGTGACCCCATGGACTATAGCCCACCAGGCTCCTCTATCCATGGGATTCTCCAGGCAAGAATACTGGAGTGGGTTGCCATGCCCTCCTCCAGGGGATCTTCCCAACTCAGGAATTGAACCCAGGTCTCCCGCATTGCAGGCGGATTTTTTACTGTCTGAACCACCAGGGAAGTCCAAGAATACTGGAGTGGGTAGCCTATCCCTTCTCTGGGGGAACTTCCCAACCCAGGAATTGAACTGGAGTCTCCTGCATTGCAGGCAGACTCTTTACCAGCTGAGCTACCCAGAAAGCCCCTCCCTGGGTCTACACCATCTTAAAATCACCAAGAGACCGTGTTCAACCTGTGATTTTCAGTTTTCCATTAAAATGTAGACTATATCTCCTTAGAGGGACCTTGAGGTTTTACAAATGGTAAAGGGCAGGGGCTCAGACTCACAGAAATGCCTGAGACAGTTTCAGAGGCCACATCTTCCAGTGTGTGTTCAGAAGAGCACAGGATGGAGACATGAAAAAAAGGTGTAGGCAGCAGAGGCTGAAAATGAGCTATTCTAAAAGCAACCCTTTGAGTCTCCCAGACATCTGGAACTCAGCCCTGGGATGTTCAACTCACCTGCATGCCCAGAGGAAGCTGGTTTGAAGGATAAAAAAAAAAAATCAAGAGCGGATAGAAGGGAGCCATGCCCATCACAGATATCTAGGGAGAAGAGATGCACCCCCAGCTCTGATGGTGCCTCTGAGGTTGTTTTTTTGTTTGTTTGTTTAAACACAGCCCTCAGTACAGATCCAGCCCTCCGCCTGCTTTTATCAATAAAGTTTTACTGGCACACAGCCATGCCCACTTGTGTGTGTATTATCTATCGCTGCTTTACCCATTAGCGCTGAGTAGTGAAAGTCACATAACGTCAAACTCACCATTCTACAGTGAACAAGTCAGCGGCTTTTAGGACATCCACGGTGCTGTGCAAGCCCCACCTCAAGCTCTGTATCCACGCTGGGCACAGCACTGACCCAACACACACGTGACGGGCAGGAGCAGGGGACCCTGGCTGGCTCAAGGAGCCAGGCAGATGCTTGCAGCTGCACGGATCCTGGACGAAGGCCCGCCCACCCATGTGGGGTCAGCACCCAGGCACGTCCTGCAGGAGGACGCCCCACGGGGGTTGGGCATCGGGGGGAGCCCCGGCTCACCTGGCCACGGAGGGATAGTACAGCATCAGGGCACCCTCCACGCTCAGCAGGGCGGCCAGGCCCCAGGTCATCAGGTGGTACAGCAGGATTGTGCTGGGGGAGGGAGGATACAGGTCCAGAACCTCAGGTCCAGCACCTGCCCGGCCTCGCACTCTGCGAGCAGCGGTAAAACACACACAGAGCAGACTCTCAGCAAACAGCCCCCTGATTGTGCCTCTGAGGTTGTTTCGTTTGTCTATTAACAGCCCTCAGCACAGATCCGGCCCTCCGCCTGCTTTTGTAAATAAAGTTTTATTGGCACACAGCTGTGCCCACTAGTGTATGTGTTGTGTATGGCTGGTTCACCCCTTAGTGCTGAGTAGTGAAAGCCACGTAACATCAAAGTCACCATTCTACAGTGAACAACTCAGCGGCATTTAGGACATCCACAGTGCCATGCAAGCCCCACCTCAGGCCAGTTTCAAAACATGTTCATCCCCCTAAAAGGACACCCACACCCATTCGGGGGTCTCTCCCCATCACACCTGCACCCCCAGCCCCTGGCAACCACTCAGCTACCACCTCTCTCTATGGATTCGCCTATTCTGGACATTTCATCCAAGTGGAAGTGTAAAAAGTGTGGCCTTCTGTGTCTGGTTTGTTTCCCTTAACCTAAGGCTTTCAGGGTCCGTCTAGGCAAAGCTATGGTGTTTCCAATAGTTATGTATAGATGTGAGAGTCGGACTATAAAGAAAGCTGAGTGCTGAAGAATTGATGCTTTGGAACTGTGGCACTGGAGAAGACTCTTGGGAGTCCCTTGGACTGCAAGCAGAACCAACCAGTTCATCCTAAAGGAAATCAGTCCTGAATATCCTTTGGAAGGACTGATACTGAAGCTGAAACTCCAATCCTTTGGCCACCTGATGCGAACAGTTGACTCATTAGAAAAGACCCTGATGCTGGGAAAGATTGAGGGCAGGAGGAGAAGGGGACGATAGAGGATGAGATTGCTGGATGGCATCACCGACTCAATGGACATGAGTTTGAGTAAGCTCTGGGAGTTGGTGATGAACAGGGAGGCCTGGCGTGCTGTAGTCCGTGGGGTCACAAAGTGTCGGACACGACTGAGCGACTGAACTGAACTGAAGGCTTTCAAGACTGACAGGAGGGACAGACATTTCAGGTGCACAGCAAGAACACCTTGCCGTTTTGATTGTGCCTTCTTCCTTTTGTACAAATGAGCTGGCATAATTCCTCCTAGGGACCTCGCTCCCCCAGTAGCAAGGGGTTCCCAGCCTCCGTCCTTCCTGAGGTCATCTCGGTACCTAACGTGCAAGGGCCTTAATGCTCAGTCCAAACCACAAGGAAGGTCTCTGAGAAATGGGTGGCCATCTGACATTCCAGGAGAGCAGGGAAACTTCCCATCTCTCTCCACTGCCACTCTTGATCATTCCTGGCAGAGTTGATACTCTTACCACCCCCATCCTTACATCCTTAACCATCCCCATCCTTCATCTCTGTACACCCACACACGCCACCCTGTCCCCCCGAAGGAGCAGAGGCAGTAAGCCTTGCAGGTGATCCAGAGAGGTTCAGAAACTTGCCAACAGTCACTCAGTGACTGAGGTGCGTGAGTGAAGGTCAGGAACTTGAACCTACTGGGGCCAAGGCACTAACCACTGTGTAATTCCTCCTAGACAGCCCCCTCTCCAGCTCCAGAATTCTTGGGCTCTGTACTTAGCATAACACATCCATACATACTTCTTAGAACTTCTTCCTATACCTTTAGATACCATCAGAATCATGCCAACCCTTTTTCAGTATCTGTCCAGTTCCAAATATGAAATTTACTGAATTACTTATTTCCACGGTTTTAAAATCCTCAGTTTTGGGGGGAAGGAGCACCTGGAAAATATTTTGCTATTTTTCTTTATATATATGTATATATAGTTGACTTACAATGTTTCAGGTGTCCAGCAAGAATACCTTGCTGTTTTGATTGTGCCTTCTGCCTTTTATACAAAAACGAGCTGGCATTAGATGTTTCTTGGTGGAGTGCCCACTGAGAGGTTCTGACGGACTGTGTCTCAGTTCAGTTCAGTCGCTCAGTCATGTGCAACTCTGTGATTCCGTGGACTGCAACATGCCAGGCCTCCCTGTCCATCACCAACCCCCGGAGTTGACTCAAACTCATGTCCTTTCAGTCAGTGATGCCATCCAACCATCTCATCGTCTGTCGTCCCCTTCTCCTCCTGCCCTCAATCTTTTCCAGCATCAGGGTCTTTTCCAATGAGTCAGTTGTTCACATCAGGTGCCCAAAGGATTGGAGTTTCAGCTTCAACATCAGTTCTTCCAATGAATATTCAGGACCGATCTCCTTTAGGATGGACTGGTTGGATCTCCCTGAGGTCCAAGGGACTCTCAGGAGTCTTCTCCAAGACCACAGTTCAAAAGCATCAATTCCTTGGCACTCAGCTTTCTTTATAGTCCAACTCTCACATCCATACATGACTACTGGGAAAACCATAGCCTTGATTAGATAGACCTTTGCTGGCAAAGTAACGTCTTTGCTTTTTAATGTGCTATCTAGGTTGGTCCTAACTTTTCTCCTGAGAAGTAAGTGTCTTTTAATTTCATGGCTGCAGTCACCATCTGCGGTGATTTTGGAGCCCCCCAAAAAAGAATGTCTGCCACTGTTTCCACTGTTTCCCCATCTATTTCCCATAAAGTGATGGGACCGGATGCCATGATCTCAGTTTTCTGAATGTTGAGCTTTAAGCCAACTTTTTTGCTCTCCTCTTTCACTTTCCGTGTCTACCCTACAGAAATAAGAGTGCTCGTGGCCTCTCCAACCTTCCCCTTGGGCAACGAGCTAGGGCAGAAGACCCTGGCCGCTCGCCCTGCATACCTCTGTCCAGCCGACCTCTGGATCACCAGGTAGGCGTCCACCGCGTAGCAGAACCACCACCAGAAGCAGGCGCTGTACAGCAGCTGGACCCAGAGCTATAATCAGAAAAACAGCATCCCAGCCCCAGGGTGCAGGCTACGGGTGGCCCCGCCCCACCCCTGATGTCATCCCAGCCCCTGGGGGCGGGCTCCAGGTGGCCCTGCCTCCTCCCCTGACGCCATCATGTGTCCCTGAAAGCCCTCCGCAGACACGTGGCCACCCTTGGAAGCCCAGGCTGGGATGTGGCCTTGGCTCCCCCGTCTGCTCAGCTGGACTGGTCCAGCTAGCCCCGCCTGGTGCTCACACATGTAGGCAGAGAGATGAAGAGCTCAGAGACGAAAGGCCTGGCCTGGCACTTTGAAACAGACACCCTTCTGCTGAGGACGAAAGAAGAGGATGCGCAGGAAGGACCTTCCCAGAGAAGCAAGGCAGGGACGTGCTGCAATGCTAAGTCCTTTCCATGGTGTCTGTCTCTTTGCGACCCTATGGACTGTAGCCCCTCAGGGTCCTCTGTTCATGGGATTCTCCAGGCAAAATTACTGGAGTGGGTTGCCATTTCCTCCTCCAGGGGATCTTCCCAACCCAGGGATCGAACCCGCATCTCCTACATTAGCAGGCGAGTTCTTCACCTGTGAGCCACCTGGGACGCTCCAGAGACCCCTGGAGGGTTTGTTAAATCACAAACAGGCCCCCTTCCACAGGGTCCCTGGTCAGTGGGGTAAGGGTGGGGGTCTCTGAGCTTTTCTAAAAACTGCACTGGGTTGGTGGGAAGGTCAGGACCATACTTTTGAGGACTCAGTGTAACAGAGGGGAGTGAAGGGGTGGGGAGGGGGGCCAGGGGAGCCACACTTACTGCACTCCCCATGCAGAAGACGGCTGGCCACACATCTGTCCTGTTCACGGCGGAGATGTCATCCACGAAACTCGGAAACCCTAACCACACTGCAGATCGGACCACGATACCTAAGGGACAACCAGGTGATAATGCTTTCTTTGTATCTGCTCCTGACTCGGACCTAAAGGGGACCTGGTGACTGTAAAAATGATGGATGGACAAATGGACACATGGACAGGTGAAAGGATGGATGGATAGGAGATAGGGAGGGAGAGAGAAAGACGAGAGGGAGGCAGAGATGATGGGTGCAGGAGAGACAGGGGGAAGAAAAAAGACTCAGAAGATAAGGATTATGGTTGCAGGCAATCCCAGGCGCTTTGATTTCCACTTCCACTGACATCAGCTACAGTCACGTTCCTTACTTTGCTTGTTCGTTTATTTGCCTCTAAGAAGCAACTGTTTCTTGGCTGTATTTTTAGTGTCCAGCTTAACTAGTCCTTGTGTGGAAAGAAAAAAAAAAAAAAGAACGACTGAAAAGAAGCACATTCTTTCTTTTTAAATTTTTTAAAAAGGATGTATTGATTTATTTTATTGATTGGTCTTTGTTGCTGCTAACAGGACTTTCTCCAGGTGCAGCGAGCAGGGGCACTACTCTTGGGCTTCTCGTCTCTGTGGCTTTCCTTGTTGTGGAGAACCAGCTCCAGGGTATCTGGGCTCCAGCAGTTTCATCACCTGGGCTCAGCAGTCATGGCTCGTGGGCTCACTAGTTGTGGAGCATGAGCTTAGTCGCTCCATGCCATGTGCGATCTTCCCCGACCAGGGATGGAACTCACGTGCCCTGCATTGCAAGGTGGATTCTCAACCACCAGACCACCAGCGAAGTCCCGAAAAAGCTTATTCTGAAGTTGTGGAAGAGAGTTCTTCCGTTCTTTTTAAAAATAAAAAACAAAAATTGAAGATTTTCACAAGTTAGCTCTTGGTAATCTACTTCTGACATTTATTATTTGTGAGTTTTCCTTGCTCTTAGGTCCAGATATCTAATTTGCCTATAATCAGTATCCACACTCGAGGGTTGTGAGGTTTGTGATAACGTCTGTTTGAGTGTACACTGTACAACGCCAAATGCTCAAGGGGAAATGAACAGCACAGACTTGGATACTAGCATGATGTGTATAGTTGGCATACAAACATATGCTTCAAATTAGGCAACCTAATATACACTGTCCTACACCACCGAAGGGAATTATGCACACTAAAATCCTAAAGATGTCGCCTCTCATTCTTAAGCGCAAATAACAGGAATAATGTTTTATTCGAATCAGTGCTTTGTTGTTTTCACTATAGAGATCTGCTTTGAGCTCAGTAAACACCATATGATTATATTTTTGCGTGTACATGAGGTGATGGGTGTTTAGGAAACATTTTGTGGTAAATGTGAGTCATTGTCCTGGATATCTAAATGTTTCCCAGTGCTGTATGTCAGTGAAGTCTCAGTAAAACTGGGGTGGGACTTCCCTGGTGGCCTAGTGGCTAGGATTCTGTGCTTTCACCCCCATGGCCCAGGTTCAATCGCTGGTCAGGGAATTGGGGTCCCACAAGCTGTGCAATTTGTCCAGCGGAAAGAAAAAGATTTAAAAAAATCCTGGGGGGGAGAAAAACCCACACTCCATGTGATAGCATCTGTATTTCTTCCTGTCTTTATTTTGGCTGTACTTCGTCTTCGCAGGCTTTCTCTAGTTTCAGAGAGGGGGGCTACTCTTCACTGTGGTATGTGGACTTCTCTTCACCGGGGCATCTCTAGGAGCGCAGGCTCTAGGTGGGTAGTGGGCTTCAGAAGTTGTGGACCCCGGTCTCTACAGCATAGGCTCAGCAATTGTGGCTCACAGACTCTGGAGTATGCAGGAGCCTCCCGGACCGGGGATCGAACCTGCATCCCCTGCACTGGCAGGCGGGTCCTTTACCACCGGTCCACCAGGGATGCGTTGGCATCTGTGCTTGTTATTTTTCAGCGAGGAGGTCTGGACACCCCCCGCCTTGCCCTGACTCCTGCTTCTGTTCACTTGCCCACAGTGCCATGTACCTTCCTTCGAAAGGTGAAAGGATGTACCAATCTTATTTCCTGACCCCTCAAAAGATGTTTGGCTGCAACTCTATCTCCAGATAACTGTTAAGATGCTTCCCCCAAATGCTTCAGCAGAATCAGGGAGAAAACCAATTTTTAAAAATTTAATTATCCTGCACCACACTCGCTTTGTTGCTAACAGAAAGAGATGTATTCCTTCCTGTCTTACTCCAGTCTGAAAAACTGACTACAAGTTCCATAGCATGTGTCTGGAGTCAAGATTCTTGAGCGTCTCCAAGCACAAAACAGCAAGAGAAACAGGGGAGCCAACCCCTGGGACACATCCACCAGCTATCTGGTCAAGGTGGGCTAGAAGCTGCTGCTACACCCTCAGGACACGAGGTGGAAGCCATTCAAATACCATCAGAGCCTCTCTTTCAAGAGTACATGATTCCAACATGGCCAGCACCGGTCAGCACTCACAGAACATCAACGCCCTTTGGATCCTGATTTGAACAAACTGAAAACCGGCGTGTATGACATGCCTGAACATGCAGTGGTGACATGAAGGAAATGGTTTTCCTTATTTTTTAGGTGGTAGTGATATCAGTGTGATATATATATATATATATATATATATATAAAATTACATATTATAATGATACTATATTAAATATACACTTAATATAACATATTGGGCTTCCCTGATGGCTCAGAGGGTAAAGCATCTGCCTGTGATGCAGGAGACCTGGGTTTGATCCCTGAAGAAGAAAATGGAAACCCATTCCAGTACACTTGCCTGGAAAATTCCATGGATGGAGGAGCCTGGTAGGCTACAGTTCATGGGGTTGCAAAGAGTTGCACATGACTGAGCGATTTCACTTCACTAATATAACATATTAAATGTATTATATATTGTAATATAGAAAATATCGTAACATACAATATATGGCTTCCCTGGTGGCTCAGATAGTAAAGAATCCTTCTGCAATGCAGGAGACCCAGGTTTGATCCCTGGGTTGGGAAGATCCCTAGAGAAGGGAATGGCAACCCACTCCAGTATTATTGCGTGGAGAATCCCATGGACAGAGGAGCCTGGCGGGCTACAGTCCATGGGCTGCAAAGAGTCAGACGTGAGCGAGCGACTAACACACTCACACATGTAGTATACAGTATCTTACAATAGACATGTTATATAATTATGTATATGGTTATATACATATATATGCTGAATACTTCTCCAGATACATCTGAGATTTGTGTGGATGAAACGACATAAATTCTTGGATCTGCTTCAAATTAATTCAATGGGGAGTGGGGTACAGGGATGAAGTATAGAGGAGGCTAGGTGATGAGAACAGGGGGCTTATTATATAGTCTCTCTACATTTGCATATATTTAATAAAGTCCAAAATAAAAAGTTAAAAGGTTAGCAGTATTGAGCTTAGAGTTTGTAAAACATGCCATGCTAGAGTTGAAAGCAGGGGTCAGTAAAGTTTCTGTAATGGATCAGAGAGAAAATAGTTTAGGGTCTGTGGCCCACACTTTCTCTATGCAACACCCACTTCTGCCCTCGTGGGGGAACAGGGTGGGCGGAAGACGTTGCCCCAACAGTGCACAAGTGCAGGGCACGGCTGTATCCCCATCAGACTCCACTTACGGACGCTGGCATTCACCTTTCACAGAATGCTTACATGTCTGAAATACTGTTGTTCTGTAGATTTTCTTAAAAGTATTCATTTACTTGGCTGGGCCGGGTCTTAGCTGCGGCATGTGAGATTTGTTCCCTGACCAGGGATCGAATCTGGGTCTCCTGCATAGGGAGCGCAGAGTTTGAGTCACTGGACCACCAGGGAAGCCCCTGTTCTGTAGATTTTTAAGCTTTGAGTGTTAAGTCAGCTTTTTCACTCTCCCCTTAGAAAGGGAGAAAGGGAAGTTGCTTCGTTCCGTCCGACTCTCTGTGACCCCATGGACTGTAGCCCACAAGGCTCCTCTATCCATGGAATTTTCCAGGCAAGAGTACTGGAATGGGTTGCCATTTCCTTCTCCAGGGGATCTTCCCGACCCAGGGATCAAACCTGGGTCTCTCACCTTGTAGGCAGATGCTTTACTGTCTGAGCCACCAGGGAAGTCCCTGTAGATTTTTAAAACACACTTTAACGTGTAAAAACATTTTTAACTCATGGGCCGTACATAGAAAAGCAGGCTGGATTTAGCCTAGAGACTACAAGTTTGCACACCTGTGACAGAAAACCCAAACTTAGATAAAAAAGGAAATGAAAATTTTATCGTATATATGGAGTTTTCTTCCTGATTCTGCTAAATTGGTTTGGAAACAACTGCATGTGTGCAAGCACAGGCTTGATAATATTAACTCTTAGTCTCTCATTGGTGGAACGATCATGGAACCATTGTATTTTCTGGGTTTTCCTTCACAGCACTGCCTAAAGCCTCCCTAGTATGAGCAGTAAGGAATACACCAAAGTGTTAAAAAAAGAAAAAAAGAAGTCCCTGGAAGCAACTTTTACCCATCTTGTATTGTAGAATCCACTCGTTCTCCTGTAGTGTCCCTGGGTAGCCGTCTCTGGATCAGTCCTCCCATCCGCGGGCCAGGCACTCTCAACCACGCACAAGCAGTACCCATTCCCCGGGGCGGGCATCCTCATTTGCACACGGAGGGGACCCCACCCACCTGCTGGGCGCCCTCAACCACTCACAGACGGGTCCGCCACACGCGGGCCTGGCATTCTCACCCGTATATTGAGGGTCCCCCAGTCCCGGAGACCAGGCGCGCTCAATTCTGCAAGGAGTGGTCCCCATCCGCGGTACATACATCCTGAACCATGCACACGACTTCCGGAACGGGTGTCCTTCCTGCACACGAAGGGTTCCCCAATCGAGGGCCATGTTCCCTCAGCTCCCAAGAAGGGGGTCCCCACTCTTGGGCCCCGCGGCCTCCACTGGGCATGGAGGGGTTCCCACCGCGGGCCGTCTGCCCTCATTCGCGTAAGGAGAGGTCCCCATTCGCTGGCCGCGCCCTCAACGGCACACAGAGCCCTGACCTGAGGTGCGCGTGCCCGGAAAAACGCACAGACAGCTCTCTGCTCGGGGGCCAGGTGTCCCCAACCGCGCACGCAGTAGTCCCTGCCACTGGGCTGTGCGCCCTTAACCGCAGACAGAGGCGTCCCCACTCGCGAGCAGCGCGCTCTCAAGCACACACGGAGGTATCCCCACTAGAGGGCCGCGGGCCTCAGCTGGGCATGGAGGGATCCTGACACGTACTATCCTTTCCACGCGCGCCCTGGAAAACGCACAGATGGGTCCCAGCTCGCGGCCTGATGTCCTCACCTGCACACGAAAGGCTTCCCACCCACAGGCCTGTGTGCCTTCAACCGCGCATGCAGTGGTCCCCACCACAAGGCTGTGTGCCTTCAACCATTCACCCAGTGGTTCCCACTCGCAGGCCATGAGCCCACAAGCACACAGAGAGGGTTCCCACTCACCGGCCACACACCATCAACCACGCACGGATGGGTCCTCAAGGCTGTAGGCGTGCCCTCAACTGCACACCAAGGGTTCCCCACCTATGGGCAGTGTGCCCTCAACCCCGCATGGAGTGGTCCTCACCACAAGGCTGTGTGCCCTCCATGCCCATGAAGGGCCCACTCATGGGACGTGCGGCTCTACGGTGAGGACCCCTCCGTGTGAGGGTGAGGACGCCTGGCCCGCGAGTAGGGACCCATCTGTGCGTTTCCTAGGGCGCACGCACCGTGGGTGCGGGCCCCTCCGTGTCCAGTTGAGGGCCCGCGGCCAGCGAGTGGGGATCTTTCTGTGTGTGCTTGAAGGCAAGCTGTCCACGAGTGGGGACCCCTTCGTGTGCAGTGAGAGGTCCCCACTCGCAGACCCCTGGGCCGTGTGTCTTCAACCGCTCATACAGTGGTTCCCACCCGCAGTCCATGCGCCCTCAACTATGCACGGAGTGGTCCCCACTCGTCTGCAGCGCGCCCTCAAGCACACACGGAATGGGCCTCATGGGCTGGGCGTCCTCACCGCACATGGAGGGGATCCCACCAGCGGGCCATGCGCGTTCAACTGCATCCAGAGGAGTCCCCACTCCTGGGCCCTCAACTGGGCATGGAAGGATCCCCACCACAGAATGCGCGCCCTCAACTGTGCACCAAGGACCCCACCCGTGGGCCATGCACCCTCAACCACGCACGGAGTGGTAGTCCTCACCACAAGGCTGTGCGCCCTCAACTCCCATGAAGGGCGTCCCCACTCGCCGGCCGTGCGCTCTAAATTGGGCACAGAGAGGTCCCCACTCGTGGGCCATGGGCCTTCAAATGGGCATGGAGGGGTTCCCACCCCGGGCCGTGTGCCTTCAACTGCGCACACAGTGGTCCCCACCTGCGGGCCGTGCACCCTCAACTGCGCACGGAGGGGTCCCCACTCGCGGACAGCGTGCCTTCAAGCACACACGGAAAGATCCCCACTCGCGGGCCGCGGGCCCTCAACTGGGCACGGAGGGGTCCGCACCCGCGGTGCGTGTGCCCTAGGAAACGCACAGACGGGTCCCTACTCGCGGGCCAGGCGTCCTCACCCTCACACGGAGGGGTCCTCACCGTAGAGCCGCGCGTCCTCAACCGCGCAGGCAGTGGTCCCCACCTACGACGGGCCGTGCGCCCTCGACTCCCACGAAGGAGTCCCCAGTGGCGGGCCGCACCCCGTCAACCTCGCACAGAGGCCCACCCGCGGGGCTCTCAACCGCGCACGTAGGCGCGCCCTGAAAAAACGCACAGACGTGTCTCTACTTGGGGGCCGGGCGTCCTCACCCACAAACTGAGGGAGCCCTACTCGCGGGCCGCGCGCGCTCAACTGCGCACGGAGCGGTCCCCACCTTTGAGCTGCACGCCCTCAATGGCGCACTCAGTGGTCCCCACCTACGACGGGCCGTGCGTCCACAGCTCCCACGAAGGGGTCCCCACTGGCGGGCCGCACCCCGTCAACCTCCCACAGAGGACCACCCGTGGGCCGCGGGCTCTCAACCGCGCACCTAGGCGCGCCCTGAAAAAACGCACAGACGCGCCCCTACTTAGGAGCCCAACGTCTTCACCCACAGGCTGCGCGCACTCAACTGCGCCCGGAGAGGTCTCTGCGCGGGCCCTGAACCACGCACGGAAGGGTCCCCGGCCGTGCGCCCTCACCTCCCAAGAAAAGGTCCGCACTCGCGGACCGGGCGCCCTCACTCGCACGCTGACGGGTTCCCCACCCCCGCACCAAGCCCGCGCGGGTCGCGCGCTCACCCAAGCAGCCGAGCAGGTCGCAAGCGGTGGCGGCGCGCACGATGCGCACGGAGGCGGGGCCGCGGGCCGAGGTCGCTGGCGAGGCCGAGGCGATCCCGGGGCCCGCGGGCAGGCGCCCGGGCCGCAGCTGCAGGAGGCCGAGCGCCAGGCGGAGCGCGCCGCTGCCCAGGCACAGCCCGTGGAAGGCACGCGGCTGGAAGCCCAGCGCGAGCTGCGTGGCGGCGTCCCGCGTGGGGCAGCAGAAGGTGCCCAGTCGCGGAGAGGCCATGGGTCGTGCTGGGGACGCGCGCGGCTCGGGTCTGCCTGGCGGCCTGAGTCATGTGCTTGGCGCGGGGGCCGCGGGGAGGGGGCGTCATGTGCCCTGGGCCTCCCCGCAGCCCCCGCCCGCTCCCCGCCCCGCGCTGGCAGAAGAGGCGCCAGGCTCGGTGAGGGCAGCGCGGAACGCCACGAGGCCTCACGAGGGTGATGCTTGGTAGCGAGGAGGAGGGGTGGAGGCAGAGAGCTCAGGGTCGGGAAGTCCGCTCTCTCGCCCGTCAGCAGGCCTTCCCGGGGGGCGGGGGAGGTTAATTACCCAGAACCCGGAGCCCTCAACAGTGCTGTCTCATCTTAACTCATCTCCCCCAGAAAGCACGCGCTCTTGGCCAGGTTTGAGCAGTCTGAGTCTCTGACCTCCTTCATTTTGATCCGTTGCCAGTTCATAAACAGTGACCCTGCCGTGATTAGCATGAAAATACTTCTTTTCTATGGCCCCTCTCCACAACGGATATCACCCCACAGAGCTAGGACTTTCGCTTGAAATCAACAAACCTTTGAAGAAAGGGGAAACTCTTTTGCCAAACTGGACACACACACACACACACACACACACACACACACACACACACACACACAAAGTTTTGCATCTTCAGATCCACTCCATTTTTACTCAGCTCAATAATGTAGGGTTAGATTTTTGACATTGTATATTAGCTTTCAAGAGTAACTCTCTTTAGGAAAAAAAAAAAAAGTTTAAGTTTATTCAGATTTTCTTAAAGTATGTTAGTCCCTCATTCGTGTTCGAGTCTTTGCGACCCCGTGGACTGTAGCCCACCAGGTTCCTCTGTCCATGGGACTCTCCAGGCAAAAATACTGGAGTGGGTTGCCATGCCCTCCTCCAGGGGATCTTCTGGACGCAGGGATTGAGCCCAGGTCTCCTTCATTGCAAATGGATTCTTTACCAAGTTAGCCACCAGGGAAGCCCATCTGCTTTAATTTTTAGAGGAGCTGCATTAAACATTGACAATCATGCTGAATTCTATACGCATAAAAGTTTCAAAATTATATTAGTACTATTGGTAATATACTGAGTGGACTTAAAAAAAAAAAAACTCTTCAAGTTGAAAATGTGAGAGCCTCATCTAAGTTATGGCTTTACTAAAAGTGAAAGTGAAATTCCCTCAGTCGTGGCTGACTCTTTGCGACCCCATGGACTATACCATCCATAGAATTATCTAGGCCAGAATACTGGAGTGGGTAGCCTTTCTCTTCTCCAGGGCATCTTCCCAACCCAGGCATCGGACCCAGGTCTCCCACATTGCAGGCAGATTCTTCACTAATCAAAATTTGAAAAAAAGAAAGAAAGAAAAACACCAGCTCCATCATACTTATCATCAGGAAATTTAACAGGTCCATTTGCAGTCAGGAGCAGTCTTTGACCTCCTCCCAGCAGTAAACATGCCCTCTCAGAATTTTTCCAACCAGATGTAAGGCGTCCCTATGCTTTTCCGCCACCGTCTCCCACGCCAGCGGCTCATCTCCATTTCCACCACCAGCTTTGCAGTTTTAAGTAAGACAGAGTTTGGCCTCAGCTCCTCAGCCTTCCTCTTGGAAAACCCCAGGACTGGGCTTCTGTTGGGGCAGAAGGCAGAGGGGAGGTCACTGCGGGATTGAACCAGGGCCTCTAACCAGGAGCTGCAAACGCTACCACTTCAGAAAGATCCAGGCTGGCTCGTCTGGAAGCAGGGGCAGCTGCTCTGATAGAAGTCAGAACACACGCTGACGGTGATGAAACCTTAACCACCCTTGGAGAGTACACACTCGCTTGTAAACACAGGACAAACCATCGTAGGACTACTCCTGAGACCCTGATTCCTTCAGAGCGGAGATCTCAGGACCCGTTTGGAACAGTTGATCTTCTATTTCCTTGGTTCCTGGAAACCAGAACATTCTTTTGGAAGATCGTGTGTGGAATGTGCCTTAAAAGATGAAAATGCCGCGTTTATCCATTTGCCCTGATGCCAAAGATTTGGAGGGTGGATCCATGCAACAGCGTCACTGCATTTCAGCCTCTGTTTCTGCCCAGTGTCTCCAGAACAGACAAAACTGCTCAAGGTTGCCTACAGAGCTTCTACGAGGATAAAAAAAAAGTTTTGCTGTGGGTTACAGCTTGGCATGCAACTCCTTTTCTGCCCCCCACCCCCTACCCCGGGAGAATTCAGGAGCTCTGTAAATATTGCACACAGTGGATGGGTTTTGAACCTGGGCTTAGTGGCTCAGAAGGTAAAGAGTCTGCCTGCAATGCAGGAGACCAGGTTTCCATCAGAGGTCAGGACGATCCCCTGGAGAAGGGAACAGCAGCTAGCCATTCCAGGATTCTTGCCTGAAGAATTGCGTGGACAGAGGAGCTGGCGGGCTACAGGACATGGGGTCACAAAGAATCAGACTATGAGTGAGCTACTGAGAGTTAGAAGCCAGAGAGTCTGACTTGTGGTTTTTGTGGCGAATTAACCTCACCTGACTTGGCTTCCTGAAGGAAACCCAGTCTTTGCTCTGAAAAAACAGCACGAACGGATGGCTTGAGAAATAGTGCCTAAGACAGCAGTCTGCAGAACATTCAGTGCTGCAGCCATCAGACTAAGTCTTGAGGTCCATCTCCCAGCCTGCAAGGAGACGAGCCCAGGCTGGAAAGGACAGGGTGGGGTTTGTGTCCAGAGGCAAAGAAGGAACCCAAGCTAACGCGAGTATCCTTATCCGACTGCCTCCCAGTGCAGTGTTGGCTGCACTGGACAACTTCAAGTCTGGCTTAACTGGCAACCCCCTATCCTGGTGGCTCACCTTTCTATCTCTAGTTTCTGTCCAAGGCAGCAGAAGACATCTGACGTGTCCAAGCTCACAAAGGTCGTAGAGCTGAGACTTCAATCCAGGCAGGTCACTCCCTTAAGCTCCAGTGGGGAATAGGAGGTTCAACACCCCGTCAGTGTGAGTGTCCGCAAAGGGGTCAGACTGACCAAAGCACTCTGTGCGACTCAGCATCTCGAAGCAGCAAGAAGTCCGCTTTTGAGAGGCTGGAGGCAGGTCGCAGGTGGTCTCAGATGTGATGGCATCTGAATGTCACCGCACTTTGAAGGAAGTGTGTTTTGGGGGGAGTGTTGTGGCCAGTGCACCGGTTGGAAAAGTTTCCAGAGGTGAGGCAGAATGAGAGGAGAGGAGTTTATCAGAGAGGGAGACGCCTTTAGAACAGGGGGACGGTCAAGGGAAAGCCAGCCCCTTTGATGGGCTAGCAGCCCATTTTTATAGCCTCAAGACAGAAAATTCCTACTAGAAGGGTGGCATTAGGTGATTGGTTAGGATGCTATGTGCGTTAAGTTGCTTCACTCATGTCCGACTCTTTCTGTGATCCTATGGGCTGTAGCCCACCAAGCTCCTCTGTCCCTGGGATTCTCCAGGCAAGAAGACTGGAGTGGGTTGCCATGCCCTCCTCCAGGGGATCTTCCCAAACCAGGGATCGAACCCGAGTCTCTTATGTCTCATGCATTGGCAAGCAGTGTGTTTACCTCAAGTGCCAGCTGAGAAACCCGTAGGATGCTATCGGGTGGATAAGAGTGGGTATTTTAGCTCATATGGGGTCAGGAAACTGGCCAGTTTAGATCTGGAGGCTCAGGGCAACAGTTGCTATAGGACTTGATCAGTTCCAGAGATTTTTATCCTGTGACCTTGGTCCAAGGGCTCCACACCTGAGACCTTGGTATAGGGCCCCACAGGGAGGTCTATAGGATGGACACATATCAGTTCAGTTCAGTCGCTCAGTTGTGTCCAACTCTTTGCTACCCCCATGGACTGCAGCACGCCAGGCCTCCCTGTCCATCACCAACTGCTGGAGTTTACTCAAACTCATGTGTCCATTGACACATATACATACATTACATGTTTCAACCTACATTTAAATGTTATGTTTCTTTCTGTGGCACAGTATGCTAATATTAAGTTGCTTCAGTCTTGTCCGACTCTGTGCGACCCCATAGACGGCAGCCCACCAGGGTCCTCCATCCACAGGATTCTCCAGGCAAGAATACTAACCACAGACTGTCGCTAATTCCGAAATGACTGCTACACTGCTTACGGAAGCAGCCATGAGCAGGTGATAGGAAATCCACATGACCTCGAGGGCTTGGCTTGTGGCAAGAACTCGTGTTTGCAGATGACACAGATTTACGTGCAGCTGCTCGCACACACGGTGGAAACGTGTGTCTGATACACAGACCAGACCAACATCTCCATCTCAGAGGGACTGAAAGGCACTCACAGAAAAAGTATGGGTCAGTCCGCCCTCTGAGGGAGCCCATGATTTGAACGTGGTGGCTCTTCCCTTCCGGTCTCTGGGTCTCATTGCGATGCCCTTGGTTGAACATCCACAGTGAACCATGTACGTAACCCCCGTCTCTCAAACTAGTGACACTTGAATCTATTAAGGGGTCAGAAAACTTTATTCTGAAGAGAAAAATAAAAGTGAAAGTCGCTCAGTCGTGTCCGACTCTTTGCAACCCTGTGGACTATACAGTCCATGGAATTCTCCAGGCCAGAATACTGGAGTGGGTAGCCTTTCCCTTCTCTAGGGGATCTTCCTAACTCGGGGATTGAACCCATGTCTTCTGCATTGCAGGCAGATTCTTTACCAGCTGAGCCACCAGGGAAGTCCTGTTCTGAAGAGGCCAGATAGTAAATATTTTAGCCTTTGTAAGCTGCATGGTCTCTATGGCAGTTACCCACCACTGCCCTGGGAGCCCCAGAGTAGCCACTGGCAGAAGGTAAGTGAATGGATGAGGCATGGTACCAATAAAGCTTTATTTAGAAAAAGAGACAGCCACACGCCACAGGGCATGTGGGATCTTAGTTTCCTGGAGATCTTACATTCTCTGCCAGGGATTCCAGGCCCCCTGCAGTGGACGCACAGAGTCTGAACCACTGGACCACCAGGTGAGTCCCAATCTAAAATTATTCTGAAATGTAAGCAACTGTATTGTTTTAAAAGCCAATCACACAATAGTTCCTGCAGGCTTTCTACAAATCTAATTGTGCAGAGGTAAGGAATGACACGGAGAAGGCAATAGCACCCCACTCCAGTACTCTTGCCTGGAAAATCCCATGGACGGAGGAGCCTGGAAGCCTGCAGTCCATGGGGTCGCTGAGGGTCGGACATGACTGAGCGACTTCAGTTTCACATTTCACTTTCATGCATTGGAGAAGGAAATGGCAACCCACTCCAGTGTTCTTGCCTGGAGAATTCCAGGGACGGGGGAGCCTGGTGGGCTGCCGTCTATAGGGTCGCACAGAGTCGGACACGACTGAGGCGACTTAGCAGTAGTAGTAAGGAATGACAGCCTATCCAACTTTTAGAAACATGCTATGTGTGCCCAAAAGAAGTCTCTCCGTTGCAGTAAAAATTCCACCATCTTTCAGACAGCGGTCCTCCGTCACTCCCTGTTATTTCTACCTCTAGTCAAATACTTCTATGTTCCTTGAAGGGGTCACATAGACTTAGTTGAAAGAAATGTTTTGGCCATCGGCCAGTGAAGGAATTTCCAGCATCCAAAGCAGTAGCCCTGGAACACCAAAGAAGCAGAGGCTTCCTTTTCAGCGTCCTGCTTCCTATGAAGCCCTTGAATTATCAGCTTTAAGGATACACAGATGACCTGTCTCTTTTGCTGTCTGTGTGTGTGAGTGCGTGTGTGGCTGTGACTGTACTGGGAGTGAGAAGGAGGAAACAGGATAAACTTTGTGTGTCTGTGCTAAGTTGCGATTCTTCATGACCCCATGGACCGTAGCCCGCCAGGCTCCTCTGTCCATGGGATTCTCCAGGCAGGAATACTGGAGTGGGTTGCCATGCCCTTGAGTTCCCCTGAACAGTGATCAAAGCTGTGCTCCCTGCGTTGGCAGCATGGAGTCTAAACCACTGGACTACCAGGGAAGTTCCATCTAAGAATCTCCTACAAGTATCTCTATTGGATTTTTTGGCTTCCCAGGTGGCCCAGTGGTAAAGAATCTGTCTGCAGGAGAAGCAGTTTCAATCCCTGGGTCGGTAAGATTGCTTAGAGAAGAAAATGGCAACCCACTCCAGTATTCTTGCCTGGAGAATCTCATGGACAGAGGAGCCTGGCGGGCTACCGTCCATAAGGTCGCAAAGAGTGTGACACAACTTATTGACTGAACATGTACTGTTTTTGTTTTTCCCCTTAAAATGTCCATATGAAACTAGAAAGGCATTTATTGCATAATCACCCAAGTGATATCATAGTGAAGGAGCAGAAATTTCATTCTGCCTTTGGGCAAAGCAGTACATTTGAAGTTATCTTGCCGAAATCTCACGTGTAGAATCTTTTTTTGCAGCTTCGAAATCGCTTGCCTTGGTTTCCACTAGAACTGCCTTGATGACCCCAGTGTTGCGTTTTCATCCTGCAATTTCATTGGCAGAACTATCCCCAAGTTACAGGCAGGTTGGGTCCCAGAAGGCGTTCAAGATTTGAAAAATCATTCCCAAATGTAATACTAGGGATGAAGGTAAGGGTGCCAGGTGGGTGTCAGAGCTCCTGTGCTCTCAGGAGCCTCAAGCCTGCCCCTTGCCCAGTGCTGTGACCTCCAAACCCTGACCTCAGCTGAGGGTCACTCATGGGGTGGTGATCGTGGCCCAGGCCAGGGGCTACTTCACACATCTTTATCCACTGATCCAGTGATGGACATCTAGGTTGCTTCCATGTCCTAGCTATTCTAAGTAGTGCTGCTATGAACTTTGGTCCATTATCTTTTTTATATATGCTCAGGAATGGGATTGCTGGATCATATGGTAACTCTGTATTCAGTTTTTAAAGGAACCTCCATACTGTTCTCCATAGTAACTGCATCAACTTACATTCCCAGCAACAGTGTAGGAGGTTCCGTTTTCCCCACCCCTTCTCCAGCATTTATTATCTACAGACTTTTTAATAATAGCCATTCTGACTGGTGTGACGTGATACCCCAGTGTGGTTTCGATTTGCATTTCCTTTTATTGGTGATGTTGAGCGTCTTTCCATGTGGCCTGTTGGCCATCTGTATGTCTTCTTTGGAGAAATGTCTATCTAGGTCTCCTGCTGGTAGGTATCCCAGATCTTGGAGAAGGCAATGGCAAGCCACTCCAGTGTTCTTGCCTGGAGAATTCCCTGGACAGAGGAGCCCGGTGGGCCACAGCCCGTGGGGTTGCAAAGAGTCACACAGGACTGAGCGACTTGAGACATGCCACATCTTTATGTGACAGCTTCCCTGGGGGGTAGTCCTCCCTTGGCAGAAGGTTGGGGACTAGGCTTCTGCAAGCACCACCTGAGGTCAGCAGATCGTTAGCCTGACTCCTGCTCCTCACAAGGGGAACCTGTGGAAATCAGCTGTGGGGCTTTAGCCAGACTTCTTCCAAACTAACTGGCAAAGTCCCCTTCATTCTCCAGGACAGCTATGAGTGGTTTCCATTTCTCCAGTAAGCTGACTAAATGTTCCCCAAAGATGACAGGTCCGGATCCTGGAAAACCCATCAACGTTACCTTATTTGGAAAAAAAAGAAAAAGTTCTTTGCAGATGTGATTAAAATAAGGATTTTGAGATGCAGAAGCAATAATTGATTCTTTAGGTGGGACTTTAGGTCAATCACAAGAAGCACCTATAGCCATATGAAGGTGGAAGGGGGAGGAACAGAGTCTCCGCTAGTGCCTCCAGACATGTTATGGCCCCACTATGCTGCTGCTGCTGCTGCTGCTAAGTCGCTTCAGTCGTGTCCGACTCTGTGTGACCCCATAGACGGCAGCCCACCAGGCTCCCTCGTCCCTGGGATTCTCTCGGCAAGAACACTGGAGTGGGTTGCCATTTCCTTCTCCAATGCATGAAAGTGAAAAGTGAAAGTGAAGTCGCTCAGTCGTGCCCAACTCTAGCGACCCCATGAACTGCAGCCCACCAGGCTCCTCTGTCCATGGGATTTCCCAGGCAAGAATCCCAGAGCGGGTTATTCTTCATTGGGCTGCGCCAGCTCTTAGTTGCGGCATGTGGGATCTTGGTTCCCCGACCAGGGATCGAACCTGGGTCCCCTGCACCAGGGGTGCAGAGTGTTAGCCGCTGGACTACCAGGGAAGTCCCTTCTGCTGACACCCTGATTCCAGACTTCAGACCTCCCGAAGGGAAAGAATAGCTCTTCACTAGCGATGTTATGTTATTACTACAGCCCTCAGAAAGGTAAGACAATATCGGGAAAGCATCTCAGATTCCACCTGCCCGAATGAAACTCATAATTGCCTCCCTTCAAGTGTGCATCTGCCCGAAATTCCCTTCAGGAGCCCCTCAACTCAGCTAACTTCAGCCAAAAACCCAGGAAGTTGTTTTTGATGGCCTCCAACCCCCGGGGGTATACAGCAGCCCTAGGAGAGGGGGTGTATGGAGACTCAGGACAGATTCAAAATGAACTCTGAGCTCATGCGCTAGGCTGCCACCAAGTCCTGATGCTTGCAACTTCCTCACAGAGAACAATCCTTTCTTTGCCCCTGGGGTCCCCACCTGAACCATCACCCCACCTCCTCTCAGCCAGCAGCATAATAGCTCAGTCATTCCTTCCAGGATGTGTTTTCAAACCCTTCAGAGGAAAAAAAAAGAGGATGAGAAGGAAACACAAGAGGTCTATTTCTTTTTTTTTCTTCTCTACTTGGTATTTCTCTGATGCTGATGAACCTTTTGCATGGAAAAGCCATTTTGCACGTTAACTGTGCCCTCACTGTTTCATGGAAGCTAATGGCGTTTTCTTTAAAGGCAGAGTGAATGTTTCATATTTCTTGCATTCTTTATATTCCTTTCCAAGTCCTCCCTGGTGCTGGACAAGTAAAAAGCCCTCAAGAAATACATGCTCATTGGCTACCTAATTAAAACAAACAAACAAACAAAAAAACATTGAAAAATAACCAATAGCTTTCTAAAAATGTACTTTAAAATACAAAAATGCTTGGGACTTCCCTGGCAGTCATTGGTTAGGACTTGGTGCCAGGTCAGGGAACTACGATCCCAGGAGCCACACCGCCTATTCAAAAAAAGAAATCAATGAAAACTTTTGCAATAGTAATTTCATCTAAGTACTCTTGTCTTTTTTAAGGACTATTGATCTGCACAGTTAGGTATTGCTTTATATACCTGTGTGTGTATATTTTTCTAACCATTCGCTGTGTGTGCTGAGTCGCTCAGTGGTGACTGACTCTTTGCGACCCCCATGGACTGTAACCCGCCAGGCTCCTCTGTCCATGGGGATTCTCCAGGGCACAATACTGTAGTGGGTTGCCATGCACTCCTCTGGGGATCTTCCCGACCTAGGAATGGAACCCTCATCTCTTACATCTCCTGCATTGGCAGGTGGGTTCTTTACCACTGGAACCACCTGGGAAACTCACGGAGCTCTCTGGGGTCTCCTTTATAAAGTCCTAATCCCATTCTACAGGACCTTTTAGAACTAACACCCAAAAAAGATGTCCTTTTCATTATAGGGGACTGGAATGCAAAAGTAGGAAGTCAAGAAACACCTGGGGTAACAGGCAAATTTGGCCTTGGAATACGGAATGAAGCAGGGCAAAGGCTAATACAGTTTTGCCAAGAGAACGCACAGGTCATAGCAAACACCCTCTTCCAACAACACCAGAGAAGACTCTACACATGGACATCACCAGATGGTCAACACCGAAATCAGATTGATTATATTCTTTGCAGCCAAAGATGGAGAAGCTCTATACAGTCAGCAAAAACAAGACTGGGAGCTGACTGTGGCTCAGATCATGAACTCCTTATTGCCAAATTCAGACTTAAACTGAAGAAAGTAGGGAAAACCGCTAGACCATTCAGGTATGACCTAAATAAAATTCCTTGATTATACAGTGCAAGTGAGAAATAGATTTAAGGGACTAGATCTGATAGATAGAGTGCCTGATGAACTATGGACATGGTTTGTGACATTGTACAGGAGACAGGGATCAAGACCATCCCCATGGAAAAGAAATGCAAAAAAGCAAAATTGCTGTCTGGGGAGGCCTTACAAATAGCTCTCAAAAGAAGAGAAGCGAAAAGCAAAGGAGAAAAAGGAAAGATATAAGCATCTGAATGCAGAGTTCCAAAGGATAGCAAGGAGAGATTAGAAAACCTTCCTCAGCGATCAATGCAAAGAAATAGAGGAAAAGAACAGAATGGGAAAGACTAGATATCTCTTCAAGAAAATTAGAGATACCAAAGGAACATTTCATGCAAAGATGGGTTCAATAAAGGACAGAAATGGTATGGACCTAACAGAAGCAGAAGATATTAAGAAGAGGTGGCAAGAATACACAGAAGAACTGTACAAAAAAGATCTTCACAACCAAGATAATCACGATAGTGTGATCACTCACCTAGAGCCAGACATCCTGGAATGTGAAGTCAAGTGGGCTGTAGAAAGCATCACTACGAACAAAGCTAGTGGAGGTGATGGAATTCCAGTTGAGCTATTTCAAATCCTGGAAGATGATGCTGTGAAAGTGCTGCACTCAATATGCCAGCAAATTTGGAAAACTCAGCAGTGGCCACAGGACTGGAAAAGGTCAGTTTTCATTCCCATCCCAAAGAAAGGCAATGCCAAAGAATGCTCAAACTACTGCACAGTTGCACTCATCTCACATGCTAGTAAAGTAATGCTCAAAATTCTCCAAGCCAGGCTTCAGCAATATGTGAACCGTGAACTTCCAGATGTTCAAGCTGGTTTCAGAAAAGGCAGAGGAACCAGAGATCAAATTGCCAATATCCGCTGGATCATGGAAAAAGCAAGAGAGTTCCAGAAAACCATCTATTTCTGTTTTATTGACTATGCCAAAGCCTTTGACTGTGTGAATCACAATAAACTGTGGAAAATTCTGAAAGAGATGGGACCACCTGACCTGCCTCTTGAGAAACCTATATGCAGGTCAGGAAGCAACAGTTAGAACTGGACATGGAACAACAGACTGGTTCCAAATAGGAAAAGGAGTACGTCAAGGCTGTATATTGTTACCCTGCTTATTTAACTTATATGCAGAGAACATCATGAGAAACGCTGGGCTGGAAGAAGCACAAGCTGGAATGAAGATTGCCGGGAGAAATATCAATAACCTCAGATATGCAGATGACAGCACCCTATGGCAGAAAGTGAAGAGGAACTAAAAAGCCTCTTGATGAAAGTGGAAGAGGAGAGTGAAAAAGTTGGCTTAAAGCTCAACATTCAGAAAACTAAGATTATGGCATCTGGTCCCATCACTTCATGGGAAATAGATGGGGAAACAGTGGAAACAGTGTCAGACTTTATTTTTTGGGCTCCAAAATCACTGCAGATGGTGATTGCAGCCATGAAATTAAAAGATGCTTACTCTTTGGAAGGAAAGTTATGACCAACCTAGATAGCATATTCAAAAGCAGAGACATTACTTTGCCAACAAAGGTCCATCCAGTCAAGGCTATGGTTTTTCCAGTGGTCATGTATGGATGTGAGAGTTGGACTGTAAAGAAAGCTGAGCACCAAAGGATTGATGCTTTTGAACTGTGGTGTTGGAGAAGACTCTTGAGAGTCCCTTGGACTGCAAGGAAATCCAACCAGTCCATTCTAAAGGAGATCGCTCCTGGGTGTTCTTTGGAAGGACTGATGCTAAAGCTGAAACTCCAATACTTTGGCTACCTCATACGAAGAGTTGACTCATTGGAAAAGACTCTGATGCTTGGAGGGATTGGGGGAAGGAGGAGAAGGGGAAAAAAGAGGATGAGATGGCTGAATGGCATCACCGACTCGATGGACATAAGTTTGGGTGAACTCCGGGAGTTGGTGATGGACAGGGAGGCCTGGCATGCTGCAATTCATGGGGTCGCAAAGAGTCAGACACGACTGAGCGACTGAACTGAACTGATTCCCATTCATGAGGCTCATGACCTGATCACCTCCTAGAGACTCCACCCCTTCATTCTATTTCACGTGGGTCAGGACCCCACGTATGAATTTGAGGGGCAGGTACAGGCATTCTCTCTGTTGCCCTGAATGCCTGACTTAACTATACAGAGCATAAAGCAAAGGGGCCCGTGACATAATTAAAAAAAAAAAAAAAAACTGAACTGAGGAACACAGTTATTCCACACTTGTCATTTCTCATTCAGGAGCAAAATCTCTCATTAGAGGTATCTGCAGCTTAATTAAGTCTTTGGGGTGAAGGTAAAAAGATGACCTTTAAAACCAAATTGGCATTGCGTAAGTCATAGACAAATCACTTTTCTCAGTCTTTTTACAGTTTTATCTGTGGGAGAAGATCTGATGTTTTTTTCCATAACTGCAGGGCGTGGAATTATACAGATGCCCCCAAGATCCCCAACCCCCTGGTCTGTGCATCCCATAAAAATCCTGCCTTTCAACGTCATCCTGTCCTTGCATCGCATGGATGTCAGTCCAGTGATGAAGTTGCAGAGATGAGCTTCCCTGGTGGCTCAGTGGTAAAGAATCCAGCTGCCAATGCAGGAGACTTGGGTTTAATTCCTGGTCCAGGAGGATCCCCTGGAGGAGGAAATGGCAACCCACTCCAGTATTCTGGCCTGGAGAATCCCACGGACAGAGGAGCCTGGCAGGCTACAGTCCACGGGGTTGCCAAGAGTCAGACATGACTGAGTGACTAAGCACAGAGCAACACATAGCAGATGTGAAGGGTTTTTAGGAATGATGACACTTTTTACTGCAGGATTAGGGTTCCCTAATGAAAGTGAAAGAGGAGAGGGAAAAAGTCGGCTTAAAGCTCAACATTCAGAAAATGAAGATCATGGGATCTGGTCCCATCACTTCATGGGAAATAGATGGGGAATCAGTGGAAACAGTAGCTGACTTTATTCTTTTGGGCTCCAAAATCACTGCAGATGGTAACTGCAGCCATGAAATTAAAAGAAGCTTACTCCTTGGAAGGAAACTTATGACCAACCTAGATAGCATATTCAAAAGCAGAGACATTACTTTGCCAAAAAAGTCTGTCTCGTCAAGGCTATGGTTTTTCCAGTGGTCATGTATGGATGTGAGAGTTGGACTATAAAGAAAGCTGAGTGCCAAAGAATTGATGCTTTTGAACTGTGGTGTTGGAGAAGACGCTTGAGAGTCCCTTGGACTGCAAGGAGATCCAACCAGTCCATCCTAAAGGGGATCAGTCCTGATTGTTGATTGGAAGGCCTGATGATGAAGCTCAACCGCCAATACTTTGGCCACCTGATGCGAAGAGCTGACTCATTTGAAAAGACCCTGATGCTGGGAAAGATTGAGGGCAGGAGGAGAAGGGGAAGACAGAGAATGAGATGGTTGGATGGTGTCACCGACTCAATGGACATGAGTTTGGGTAAACTCTGGGAGTTGGTGATGGACAGGGAGGCCTGGCGTGCTGCTGTCCATGGGGTCACACATAGTCGGACACTACTAAGTGACTGAACTGAACTGATCTGAACCGAAGAGCAGACTTTGAGCTGTGGCTCAAGAAGAAATTGTCGTCAATGGATCTGACCACCTCTGTGAGCCTTTCCAAAGAAGGTTTACAGCCAAGACTCTCAACACAGGAGCGTCTCTCTGAAGCCATCCATTCTGAGTTTGACAGCCCCAAAGAAAAGTTTTCTTCCAACAGCCAGAGAGGTCAGAGGAGAATTCACTTCTGTAGATGAGGACTCAGCCTCTGGCTCTTTCTCCAGTAGATTTTAGAGCAAGGCAAGGGCTCCCAAGAGACAGGACAGATGGGTGTTAACATCCGAGATGTCCTCTCCAGGGCTGCTGGTAATTGCCCAGTCGTGTCCCACTCTATGTGACCCATGGACTGTAGCCCACCAGCCTCCTCGTTCATGGGGCTTCTCCAGGCCAGAATACTGGAGTGCATCGCCATGGCCTCCACCAGGAGATCCTCTCGACGCAGGGATGGAACCCAGCTCTCCCACATGGCAGTGGATTCTTTACTCAGCCACTAGGGAAGCCCAGTCAAGTATATAGTCTCTTCTAGTTGCCAGCACGAAACTTGGCCCTTCGCAGATATAATAGTTTTAAATTTTATTTATTTTTTTCTTTTCAAAAATTTTATTGGCATATAGTTGCCTTACAGTGTTGCATTAGAGCCAGGTGTACAGCAATTTGGTTACTCACACACATTTATTCCTTCTTTCTTAGACTCTTTCCTCATATAGGTTATCACAGGATGCTGAGTACAGTGCCCTGTGCTATATACAGGAGTTCTTGTCGGTCATCTATGTTATATATATGTGTTAGTCATGCAGCCATGTTCGACTGTCTGTGACCCCATGGACTGCAGCCCACCAGGCTCCTCTGTCCATGGAATTCTCCAGGCAAGAATACCGGAGTGGGTTGCCATTTCCTTCCCCATTAAAATTTATTGATTTATATTTTTTGGTTGCACTGTTGTCTCCGTTACTGCTCTCGGGCTTTCTCGAGTTGCAGCAAGTGGGGACCAGCCAGGAGAGCTGTAGGGTGCCATGTTTTTGGTGCAGGAGCTCTAGGGCCCTCAGGCTCAGCAGTTACGACCCACGACCCACGGGCTTAGTCACCCTCTGGCACATGGCCTCCTGCTGGCCCTGTGTAAAAGGTGTTTCAGTATGCTTGAGCTTACAAACTAAAAGGTACTTGACGCTATAATTTGAAATGTACAAGGAAAATTCTGGAATTCCTTCATTACATTTTATAGTTATACATCTGTTAGAATAAAAAATTAAACAATCTGTGCTCTATTTCATGAAGAGGATTAGCTACTGATTGAATCTCTTCCCTGGTGGCTCAAACAGTAAAGAATATGCCTGCAATGTGGGAGACCCAGGTTCAATCCCTGGGTTGGAAAGATCCCCTGGAGAAGGGAATGGCAATCCACTCCAGTATTCTTGCCTGGGGACTCCATGGCAGAGGAGCCTGGTGGGCTACAGTCCATGGAGTGGCAAAGAAGCAGACACAATTGGGGGACGAACACATACAGACATAAATTTCTAAAAGTTGGTCCAATTCGCCTTGTTGATCGATGCTCTGCTTGTTGATAAGTGAAAGCAGGATCACTTTCATTTCATTTATCTCTGCTCTATCAAAGGAAATAAACCTTAGACTTGACAAGGTGGAACACACATTCCTGAGACTATCAAATGTCTAGGTTTGGATGCTCAGAGGGTCCAAAAGGATACACGCTCAGTCTCAAGTCCTAAGCAATGAAGATGAATGTCCAAAAATTGAGAAAATCCACAGAATAAATGTGCTCTGCCTTTTGTTCTTTGTAGAACAAAATCGACATTCCTGTTGTTCGGTCACTAAGTCATGTGACCCCAGGGATTGCAGCATGCCAGGCTTCCCTTTCCATCACCAACTCCAGGAGCTTGCTCAAACTCATGTCCATGGAGTCACTGATGCCATCCAACCATCTCATCCTCTGTCGTCCCCTTCTTCTCCTGCCCTCAATCTTTCCCAGCATCAAGGTCTTTTCCAATGAGTCAGCTCTTCACATCAGGTGATGCTTTCAAACTGTGGTGTTGGACAAGAATCTTGAGAGTCCCCTGGACTGCAAGGAGATCCAACCAGTCCATCCTAAAGGAAATCAGTCCTGAATTTCAGGACTTTTGCTTAAGGACTGATGCTTAAGCTGAAGCTCCAGTACTTGGCCCCCTGTTGTGAAAAGCTAGATGCTGACAAACATACTATATTCTGGGAAATTCTGCCTCAGTTGTTAGTTATTAGAAAAGAAAGCTGTCACCAGCAGAAGTCCACATGGGCTCAGTGTCATACTGAATGCTTCCCAAAGGGGTGCAAGGTTGGTACATTTTGGCTATGCCTTTCATTCACAAGACAGAGGTAATTCACACCATGGATGATTGACAGTCTTGTCATGATATGTGAAATGTGAAACAGAAGCCTCGGTGTGACAGGACCACAGACCGATGGGCTCAATTGTGTAATCCCAGGAATGTTGAAAGATTTATGAGGGGCTGAGAGAAGGGCACCTATCTGACAGCAGGCTTGGTGCTGTCTCTTGCAGCATGTTTATTAATGTCAATATAGATTGTGGCTTTATAAATATTCAACTGATGCTAAGCAGAAAGCAAAGAGGAACTAAAGCACCTCTTGATGAAAGTGAAATAGTACAGTGAAAAAGCTGACTTAAAACTGAACATTTGAAAAATGAAGATCATAGCAACCAGTCCCATCACTTTGTGGCAAATAGTTGGAGAAACAATGGAAACAGTGACAGACTTTATTTTCTTGGGCTCCAAAATCACTGCAGATGGTGACTGCAGCCATGAAATTAAAGCTCCTTGGAAGAAAAGCTATGACCAACCTAGACAGCATATTAAAAAGCAGAGAGATTACTTTGCAGACAAAGGTCTATCTAGTCAAAGCTATGGTTTTCCCAGTAGTCATGAATGGATGAGAGAGTTGGACCATGAAAAAAGCTGAGTGCAGAATTGATGCTTTTGAACTGTGGTACTGGAGAAGACTCTTGAGAGTCCCTTGGACTGCAAGGAGATCCAACCAGTCCATCCTAAAGTAAATCAGTCCTGAATGTCCACTGGAAGGACCGATGCTGAAGCTGAAGCTCTAATACTTTGGCCAGAGTATGATGCGAAGAACTGACTCATTTGAAAAGACCCTGATGCTGGGAAAGATTGAGGGCAGGTGGAGAAGGGGATGACAGAGGATGATGGTTGGGTGGCATCACTGACTCAATGGACATGAGTTTGAGCAAACTCCAGGAGTTGGTGATGGACGGGGAGGCCTGGAGTGCTGTAGTCCATAGGGTTGCAAAGAGACACACACGACTGAATGATTGAACTGAGTGAGTGAAGCTGGAAGGGATGCCTTATGTGAAGATTAAAAAAAAAAAAGCTCAGCAGCATGTTTAGTGAGGATGTAGGTAAAATTACACCTGAATTCAAGGAATGACAGTATAACCCCTCTGAGTGGCAGACGGGTGATCAGACAATGATTACACAGTGAATGGAAAATGTGATAGACCACTGCTGCTGTGATTTATGGAGTCATGGATTTCATGCTTTAGTGGACGGAGTGGTCTGAATTTCAGCCCTAGGTAAGATCTAAGGTTTAAACTGAGATCTTTTAGTCAACTCCAGCTTTCAGGCTGGGGTTGACCAGTGGGAGGGTGAGGGGAGCAGCACTGTGTTGTGAAAGTCGCTCAGTCCTGCTGAACTCTTTGTGGCCCCATGGACTGTAGAGTCCATTGGATTCTCCAGGCCAGAATACTGGAGTGGGTAGCCTTTCCCTTCTCCAGGGCATCTTGCCAACCCACGGATCGAACGCAGGTCTCCCCCATTGCACAATTCTTTACCAGCTGAGTCACAAGGGAGCCTGGTGTTGGGACAGGGCACATCCAAAAACTGTAGGTGCATTTATATGGTCTTTCATCTTTTGGTTGATCATGTGCTCAATCGCACAGCGTGTCCAACTCTGCGACCCCATGGACTGTAGCCCACAGGCTCCTCTGTCCAAGGGATTCTCCAGGCAAGAATACTGGAGCGGGTTGCCATGTCCTCCTCCAGGGGATCTTTCCCAACTAAGGATGAAACCTAGGGTCCCTGGCCTCTCCTGCCAACCCCCAACGCGCGGGATCAGCTCTTCCCCCACCGCGCGCAGTGCGCGACCCCCTCTCCTGTGTGCGCGGCACCCCCCCCAACGAGACCCCGGTTTCCAGATGGTGCGGGCACCCTTCCCCGCACGCGCGGCCCCAGCCCCCACTTTCTGCACGCGCGCGGGGCCAGCGCCTCTTTACCTCCTTTTCCTGTGCGTGCGGGGTCCCCCAGGATGCGCGGCGCGAGCCCTCACTTCTTGCGCGCTCGGCACCCCTGGCACATGCGGCACGTGCCCCCCTTCCTGGATGCGTGGTGGGAGCCCACAGCGCGAGCACCCGGGTTCCTGTACGCGCGGGGTCAGCCCTCCCCCCAGCACGCGCGGGGCGATCCCCCGCCCCACGCTCTTGCCCACGTGGCGCGGCACGAGCCCTCCCTTCTTGCGCGCCCGGGTACCCGCCAGCCGCGGCGCGAGTCCCCCTTCCTTTGCACGCGGGGAACTCTGGCACGCGTGGCGCGAGCCCCTGCTTCCTGGGTATGTGGAGAGAGCCTCCACTTATTGCGGGCGCGGGGCCCCCTCGGGACGCGCGGTGCGAGTTCTCACTTTCTGCATGCACGGGGTCAGCCCTTACCCGTGCGCGCGCGGCGCGAGCCCCCGACCCCAGCGCACGCAGCATGGAGCGAGCCCCACTTCCTGCGCTCATGAGGCCCCCGGCATGCGTGAAGCGAGCCCCCACTTCTTGTGTGCGCGGCAGAAGACCCCCCCCTACTTCCGGCGCACAAGGCTTGGCACGAGGCCCTCGGTTCCTGCGGGTTCCTGCGGCGACGGGGTCAGCCCTTCCCCGGCACTCGCAGCGCCAGCCCCCGCTTCCTGGGGGCGTTGCACGAGCCCCCACCTTCTTTCCCGGGCAGGCGCCCCCACTCCCCGCCCCGGAACGGGTGTCCTTCCCTGCACACGAAGAGTTCCCCAGTTGAGGGCCGTGTTCCCTCAACTCCCAAGAAGGGGGTCCCCACTCGCGGGCCCCGCGCCCTCAACTGGGCATGGAGGGGTTCCCATCCGCGGGCCGTGTGCTCTCAACCGCGTAAGGAGAGGTCCCCACTCGCCGGCCGCAGGCCTCAACTGGGCATACAGGGGTCCTGACCCGTGCTGCACACGCCCAGGAAAACACACAGACGGGTCCCAACTCGCGGGCCTGGCATCCTCACCGGCACACACAGGGGTCCCCACCCACGTGTCGTGCGCCCTTAACTGCGCACACAGTGGTCCCCACCACTGGGCTGTGCGCCCTCAACCGCACGCTGAGGGTCTGCACCTGCGTGCCGTGCGCCCTTAACCGCGCACAGAGGCGTCCCCACGCTCGTGCAGTGCGCCCTTAAGCACACACGGAGGGCTTCTCACCCGCGGGCGTGTGCCTTCCACCGCGCACGCAGTGGTCCCCACCACAAGGCTGTGCACCCTCAACCGCTCACGCAGTGGTTCCCACTCGCAGGCCGCGCGCCCTCAAGCACACACAGAGGGATCCCAATTTGCGGGGCCACGCACCATCAACCGCGCATGAATGGGTCCTCAAGGCTGTACGTGCACCCTCAACTGCACACCACGGATTCCCCACCCGTGGGCTCTGCGCCCTCAACCGTGCACGAAGTTGTCCTCGCCACAAGGCTGTGCGCCCTCCATGCCCATGAAGGGCATCCCCACTCGTCGGCCATGGGCCCTCAACCGCGCACGGAGGGATTCCCACTCGCGGGCAGCGTGCCCTCAACTGGGCACGGAGGCGTCCCGACCTGCGGGATCCGATCCCTGAAAAATGCAGATGGGTCCCTACTGGTGGGTCTGGCGTCCTAATCCACACACGGAGAGGACCCTACCCGTGGGTCGTGCACCTTCAACCGCGGACTGAGGAGTCCCCAGCCGCGCGGGCCGTGCGTCCACCACGCACTGAGGGGTCTGCACCCGCGGGTTGTGCGCCCTTAAACGCTCAAGGAGGGGTCCCCACTCGTGGGCAGCGGGCCCTCAACTGGGCACAGAGGGGTCCCGACCCGCGGCTCACACAGGGAGGGGTCCCCACGGTGTTACCCACGTCCTGAAAATGCATAGATGGGTCCCCACTCGCGGGCAGCGAGCCCTCAACTGGGCACGGAGTGGTCCGCACCCGTGGCGCGCATGCCCTAGAAAACGCACAGACAGGTCCCTACTCGCAGGCCAGGCGGCCTCACCCGCACAAGGTAGTGTCCCCACACGTGGGCCGCGCGCCCTCAACTCCCACTAAGGGCTCCCTACTCACGAGCCGCGCCACCTCAACCGCGTAAGGAGGAATCCGCACACGCGGGCCTTGAGCCCTCAACCGCCCACCGCAAGGTCTCCACCGAGGAATGGGCGCCCTGCAAAACGCACAGATGGCTCCCTACTCGCGGGCCAGGCATCCTCACCCTCACACGGAGGGGTCCCCACCGTTGAGTCACGCGTCCTCGACCGCGCACGCAGTGGTCCCCACCTCCGACGGGCCGTGCGCCCACAACTCCCACGAAGGGGAGCCCACTCGCGGGCCGCAACCCATCAACCTCGTACGAAGCCCCACGGGCTCTCAACCGCGCACGTAGGCGCGCCCTGAAAAAACGCAGGCGGGTCCCTACTTGGGGACCGGACGTCCTCACCCACAGAGGGAGCCCTACTCGTGGGCCGCCCGCCCTCAACTGCGCATGGAGGGGTCCCCACCCGGGGGCCGTGCGCACCCTCACCTCTCACGAAGGGGGTCCCCACCCGTGGGGCACGGGCCCTCAACCACTAATAGTCGGGTCCCCACACCCTTAACCACACACGCTCGAGTCCCCACCCGCGGGCCGGGCGTCCTCACTCGCACACCGACGGGTCGCCACCAGCCCGCGCGGGTCGCACGCTCACCCAGGCAGCCGAGCACGTCGCAAGTGGTGGCGGCGCGCACGATGCGCACGGAGGCGGGGCCGCCGGCCGAGGTCGCCGGCGAGGCCCAGGCGACCCCGGGACTCGCGGGCCGGCGCGCGGGCCGCAGCTGCAGGAGGCCGAGCGCTAGGCGGAGCGCGCCGCTGCCCAGGCATAGCGCGTGGAAAGCCCGCGTCTGGAAGCCCAGCGCGAGCTGCGTGGCAGCGTCCCGCGTGGGGCAGCAGAAGGTGCCGAGGCGCGGGGAGGCCATGGGTCGTGCTGGGGACGCGCGCGGCTCGGGTCTGCGGGCCGGCCTGGGTCATGTGCGGGACGCGGAGACGGCGGGGAGGGGGCGTCACGTGCCCTGGGCCTCCCCGCGGCCCCCGCCCGACCCCCCGCGATGGCATAAAAGGCACCAGGCTCGGTGAGGGCAGCGCGGAACGCCACGAGGCCTCTCGAGGGAGATGCTTGGCAGCGAGGAGGAGGGGTGAGGGGCGGAGAGCTCAGGGTCGGGAAGTCCGCTCTCTCGCCCGTCAGCAGGCCTTCCCGGGGGATGGGGGGGGCTTAATTCTCCAGAACCCGGAGCCCTCAACAGTACTGCCTCATCTTAACCCATCTCCCCCAGAAACCACGCGCTCTTGCCAGGTCTGACCAGTGTGGGTCTCTGACAGACTTCATTTTGATCCATTGCCAGTTCATAAACAGTGACTGAGCCGTGATTTGCATTAAAATACTGCGTTTCTATGGCCCCTCTCCGACAGGGAAATCACTCCCACAGAGCTAGGACCTTCGCTTGAAGTCAACAAACCTTTGAAGAAAGGGGAGACGACTACTTTGCCAGACTAGACACACACACACAGACACACACACACACACACCCCCACACACACCCTTTCCTGCGCGTGCGGCGCGGCGCGAGCACTCTCGTTCCTGCGCGCGCGGGCCAGCCTTTCCTTACCCCGGCGCGCGCGGTGCGAGCCCCCCTGTTCCTGCCCACGCGGCGCGGCGCGAGCCCCACCTCTTGCGCGCGCGGGGCCCCTTGCCACCGGCGGCGCTAGTCTCTCTTCCTGCGTGAGCGGAGCCACCCCCGGCACGCGCGGCGCGAGACCCCGCTTCCTGGGCGCGCGCCGCGGCGCGTGCCCCCCGGTTCCTGCGCGGGCGGGGTCAGCCCTCCCCCCGGCGCACGCGGCGCTAGCCCCGCCCCTTCCTGCGCACGCGGCGCGACGCGAGCCCCCACTTCTTGCGCGCGCGGAGCCTCCCGTCACGCGCGGCGCCACGCCCCCCGTTCCTGAGCGCGCGGGGCCGGCCCTCCCCGCGGCGCGTGCGGCGCGAGTACGTCCCCTGTTACTGCGCGCCCGGGGCTAGCCCTCCCCGTGGCGCGCGCGGCACGAGAACGCCCCCCGTTCCTGCGCGCGCGGCACAGCGTGCGCTCCCCGGTTCTTGCGTGCGCGGGGCCAGCCCTCGCCGGGGAGCGCGCGGCGCGAGCTCCCCCTTTCCCTCGCGCACGGCGCGGCGCGGCGGGAGACCGCAGTAACTGCGCGCGCGTGGGGCCAGCCTTTCCCCGTGCGCGCGCGGCGCGAGGCCGCTCTCTTGCTGCACAGGCGGCGCGAGCATCCCCGTTTCCTGCGCGCGCGGCGCCACGGGAGTACGCTGGTTCTTCCACGCGCCGCGCGAGCAACTCCTTCTTGCGGGCGGGCGTTCATCCCTCCCCCGGGCGCGCTAGCCCCGCCCCTTTCTGCGCACGCGGCGCGACGCGAGCACCCACATCTTGTACGCGCGGAGCCTCCGGTCACGCGCGGCGCAAGCCCCTGGTTCCTGAGCGCGCGGAGCCGGCCCTCCCCCTGGCGCGCGCGGCTAGAGAACCACCCCCCTTCCTGCGCGCGCGGCGGGGCGCGAGCCCTCAGTTTCTGGGCGCGCGCCGCGGCGTGAGTCTCCCCCATTTCTGAGCGCGCCGGACCAGCCCTCCCCCCAGCACGCGCGGCGCCAGACACCGGTTCCTGCGCCCACGGGGTAGCTCTCCCCCCGGCGCGCGCAGCACGACGAGAGTCCCACTTCCTGCGCGCGCCGCGCGAGCCAAACCCCGTCTCAGGCGCCCCGCCCCCTGGCCCCGAGAGCGCGCCGGGCCCCGCGGCTCCCCGCCCCCTCCCCGCGGGCCCGCCCCCTCCGGGGCCCGCCTTCCCCTGTGCGCCGCGCCGCGAGTCCTTCGTGCTCCCTCCCGTCCCCGGCCGGCACTTTCCTTGCAAGCTGCAGCGCAAGTTTGCCCGCGGCCGGCGACCGGGGCGCCGAGAGCCTCCCTCGCCCTCGGCCGGCTGGGCTTCTCCGGAGCGTATGGGCGCGGGTCAGGCGGCCCCGGAGGCCTGAGCGGCCGCGCCGCCTCTGCGCCCCGCGCCATGGAGGGCGCTGAGCCCCACGCGCGGCCGGAGCGACTGGCGGAGGCCGAGGCGCGGGCGGCCGATGGCGGGCGCCTGGTGGAGGTGCAGCTGAGCGGCGGCGCCCCTTGGGGCTTCACCCTGAAGGGCGGCCGCGAGCACGGCGAGCCGCTGGTCATCACCAAGGTGAGGGGGTGCGCGGGACTTGCACGGTGACAGCCGGGAGGTGGCCTCGAGGGGCGGGGGATTCGTCGAGGTCGGGAGCGCCGGGCGGGGGGGGTTTCGGGTGGCGCCCCGCCCCGGGACACGCGTTTGCCGGGGTTCCCCGCGAGAACGTGGGGCGCTGGGTCCCGCCTTAGGTGTGTGGTCCGGGCGCCACCTGGGCCGCCCTGCCTTGTTTCCCAGCCCTTTTTGGCTCCCGGCGCCGCGGATAGTTTCAATGGCTCCTGTTTCAGATCTCTCCCCTCCCCCTCTTGGAAGGGGCCCGGCCCTCCGCTGTCACTCCCGGCCTCGCTAGTGGCGGCCTGTACCTGTGGGCCAGCCCAGTGGTCTGGGGGGAACGTTCCCACGTGCGCCGGGTGGACAGAGCCTGCCCCTCCTGTGTTAGCCTGTCCGGGTGCTTGTTTCTGCACCCCGCCTTGGACCCGCACCCCTTATCTCTAGGACGTGTGGGCGAGCAGCTGCCGGCAGGCCAGCTTCTCCATTCCCAAAAGCCCATCAATATTTACTGATGTTTGGCTTCCAGCCCTAGATCCGCGGCCCCCTGGATACTTGCAAAAAAGAAAAAACAAACTGAAAGTTTTCAGAGTCCTTTATAAAAGTGGGATTTGATAATAAGTTGCTAGTGTGTGCGTCCATGGGGTCGCAAAGAGTCGGACACGACTGAGCGACTGAACTGAGTGTGTGTGTGTAGGGTTTACTTTAGAACTTTTAATTTTTTTGCCTCGAAATAGATAACCCATATTGAGACTTGGCTGCCGAGCCTGTCGAGCTGCCGAGCCTTTTATAAACCCGTAAAAACAGACACAAACCAGTCGTTTGGTTTTCCCCTGTTTAAAACTCTCTCTTGGTCAGTTTCTCTTGGAAGGTCTGGGCCGCGCCATTCCTGGGGACAAAGTTCTCTTTAAAATGCAGAAAAATTCTTGGCTCGCAGAAGGGTTTGAAGGTGACTTATTGTTTTTTTCTCTGCTTTCCTGCTTCAGCGGGGCTGGAAGCACTGAACTGATTTCTAACCTGCCCCACCGGATTGAATTTAGGAGGTGGTGTGGCTTTGTTATCTAGATAACAAATGAGAGACCGAACTAATCTTTTTATTTTCTCTCATTTTTTTATGGTTATAAACTAGAGACTCTGAGGGGAAACCTGCACAGAATTTTTGTTGAACTGGGGTTGAGTGTCTTTGTTGTTCTAAGTTTCACCCAGGTGCAACCTATTAATGCATTGAATTCTTTGAAAAGTGGGAGGCAGCTTAGTGGGCAGACTTTGTGCAGGCGTGGTGCTCCCTGCATATGCCTTACAGCATAGTAGCTTGAGCCTTTTAAATAATGCGTTTTACCAGACATTTTGGATGGTAAAGGTTAAAAAGATACCAGGTGAATCCCCCAAACCTTTAGACCTTCAGGTGTTTCTTTTAAAAAGGGACACACGCAGATCCAATTCAAGCTGTCTTCCTCGGACCTGTCGTTAGAGCAGATCGAATAAGTGGTACAACATTGTTGAAGGTAGTGTCTTGCTTTGGGGGCTTCCAATGGGTAAGAAAACTGGCCTAAAAATTCAGTTGTTTTACCGGAAGCTGGGGAAAAGGATTACGGAGTACCTCCCCCTTTCTCTGTACCCCAAGTCGTAACACCCCAAGCACCAAGTTCTTAGTGGCGAGTTCTTAGTTACATCTTCCTGTGAAAGAGGGCCCCCTTCTACAAACCGAAGGAGGGGGGGCGGTAGAGCCTGTGGACACAAACCAGGGCCTGTGCAGACCACTGGGGGCTGTTGGCTCCTGATTTAGCCCCTGATGGGCTCTCCCGGTAGTTGCTATGGTTTGGGTGTGTGGGGCTGTGTGTGTGTGTCTGGTGTGGGATTGTGTGTGTGTCTTGGGTGTGTGTGTGTCTATGTGGCTAGACTGGTAGCAGTGTACACACTGTGTGTGTGTCTCTCTTTGTGGCTAGACTGGTAGCATTGTACACACTGCGTGTGTCTGTGTGTGGCTAGACTGGTAGCAGTGTACACACTGTGTGTGTGTGTGTGTGTGTGTGTGTGTGTGTCTCTGTGTGTGTCTCTGGCTAGACTGGTAGCAGTGTACACACTCTTCATGTGTGTCTGTCTTTGTGTGGCTAGACTAGTGGCAGTGTACGCACTCTGCCTTTCCAGATTGTGCTTCAGGGTTTTGCAGAAATAAAGCTGCTTGTGATTTTAGCCTGACATGCTCCTATGTCCCTCCCTTAAACTGCTGCTTGGTTTTTATAGGTGTTATACTGTGACTGGAGATAATGTGGTTTCTTTGCTTAGGATGGAGAGGATTCAGGACAGTTTGGGATGCCCGTGCTAAATTTCCACTCACACTTGTGTATATACATGCACACGTGCATGCTGTCACACGCACATGTGTATTTTTTACCACACGTTGTATTGTGTGGTATTGGCAGTGTTTCACCCGCTTGCATTTTCTGCTGGATTAAGTCATCAGTGATGTTTGCTCGTGATCCAACAGCTGGTTGTTAACAACTAAAGTAATTAACTGTCATTTTATTAAAAGACGCTTACTCCTTGGAAGGAAACTTATGACCAACCTAGATAGCATATTGAAAAGCAGAGACATTACTTTGCCAACAAAGGTCTGTCTAGTCAAGGCTAAGGTTTTTCCAGTGGTCATGTATGGATGCGAGAGTTGGACTGTGAAGAAAGCTGAGCGCCGAAGAATTGATGCTTTTGAACTGTGGTGTTGGAGGAGACTCTTGAGAGTCCCTTGGAGTGCAAGGAGATCCAACCAGTCCATTCTGAAGGAGATCAGCCCTGGGTGTTCTTTGGAAGGACTGATGCTAAAGCTGAAACTCCAATGCTTCGGCCACTTCATGCTAAAAGTTGACTCATTGGAAAAGACTCTGATGCTGGAAGGGATTAGGGGCAGGAGGAGAAGGGGATGACAAAGAATGAGATGGCTGGATGGCATCACTGACTTGATGGACGTGAGTCTGAGTGAACTCTGGGAGTTGATGATGGACAGGGAGGCCTGGCATGCTGCAATTCATGGGGTCGCAAAGAGTCGGACACGACTGAGCGACTGAACTGAACTTATTAGGAAAGGATGGAGAAAAGTGTGCCCATTATAATCTCTTAAAAAATGAAAGTAGATTGTTGTGATGGGGACTGGGGAAACGTGTTCCACCACCAGAATTTGGATTAATCCAAGCTTTGAATCTTTTCTTTTCCAGTAGCTACTGAAACATCTCTAGGGCTCATTAAATAATGGGTCTTCTAATAGGTTTTTTTTTTTTTTTTTGTATTTAAGAAACGCTGAAATTTTACATATTAGAGTGCTGGGGTATTTTACAGCTCATTTCTAACAGAATCTGACTTGGAAGAAGCCTGATCCCGTGTAAGATGTATCATGACAAGTGTCTTGGTTGAAAGCCTCCTGGGAGTGTACAGCTTCGAGCTGGAGGTGATACCAAGAACAAGGCCAGTTCAGTCCCTGATTTCCTGATGGAGTTTTATTAGCCCATTTTATAGATGAAACAGCCCTGAGCTCACATCCTGAGAAGGACCCTGAGGGTCAGATCTTGACCCTGCATATCTCTGCTTCTTCTCCAGTTGGAGACATGGGTTCGATCTCTGGGTGGGGAAGATCTCCCTGGAGAAGGAAATGGCAACCACTCCAGGATTCTTGCCTGGAGAATTCCACGGACAGAGGAGCCTAGCGGGGCTAAAGTCCACGGGGTCGCAAAGAGTCAGACACGACTGAGAAATGAAATTAACATCACCACCGGCACCGCCACCATGAGGGATTTTCAGCCTTGGCACTTCTGATGTTCTGGACTGGATCCTTTTTTGCTGAGTGGGGTGTGTGTGTGGGGGGTCCTTTCCTGTGTATTGTAGGGTGTCTAGCAGCAACTCTAGCCTGTACCCACTGGCAATGCAATCCCTTCTCCCATGTGTGACAACCGAAAGTGTCTTGTACTGCCACGTGCCCCCTGGCACAAAATCGCCCTCGCTAGAACATTGAAGACGGAAATGGCAACCCACTCCAGTGTTCTTGCCTGGAGAGTCCCAGGGACGGGGGAGCCTGGTTGGCTTCCATCTGTGGCGTCGCACAGAGTCGGACATGACTGAAGCAACTTAGCAGTAGCAGCAGCAGATGAACTGTACGCCACTTTTGCTTTGAAAGGATTTTAGCTTGGAAAGCTGTGCTTTATTCTTTTTGAAGGTGCTTGGGAGGCCCCTGGCCTGGCCTACCTGGGTGGGGAAGCCTGTTTTCTTCCTCGGCACTGGCCCTGATAATAGGCTTTATTTACATAGTAAAACTCAAACAAATACTTGCTTCATCTGCATTTTTTGTAGCTGGAAAAAAGGAAATGGGAGCAGGAACTCCCGGGAGCTGTGTTTTATGGGCACTTGGCAGGGGCTGCTCCCCGAGTAACTGCCTTTTCTCTGGGTCGGAGTCGAGGTTAAAGGGACCCTGACTCCCCCGAAGTGGCATTGTTGGAATCTCAAGTGCATGCGTGGTGAGTGAAGTGAAAGTCTCTCGGTCGTGTCTGAGTCTTTGTGACCCCCTGGACTAAACAGTCCACAGGATTCTCCAGGCCAGAATACTGGGGTGGTTAGCCGTTCCTTTCTCCAGGGGATCTTCCTAACCCAGGGATCGAACCCAGGTCTCTTGAATTGCAGGCAGATCCTTTACCAGCTGAACCACCAGGGAAGCCCACAAATACTGGGGTGGGTTAGCGGTTCCCTTCTCCAGGGGATCTTCCCAACCCAAGGATTGAACCCGGGTCTCCCACATTGCAGGCGGAGCCACATGGAGTCAGTCCCCCAGAAATGCAGCCAGCAAGATTTGTAACCGTTTAGCACCTTGACACTGACTTGTAAGCTTGAGGTTTACCAGGGCCGGAAAAAAAACACAAAAGGCCGTTTTTTTGTTTTGTGTGTGTGTGCAGCAGAAATAACATCCCTGCCCTAAGGAATTCCAGAGACCTTGATGTGTCCACGTCTCCGAGGCTCTGCTCTGATGCAGGCCCTCTCAGGAGCGTTGTCTGTAGGTTGAGCGCTGCAGCTGGTGGGAGTTCCTCTTTCCATCTGCTCAGCAAGTGGAAGACTTGGGTGCGGCGGGGTGGTGGGGGGAGGTTGGGGGAGGGCCTGACTTCTGAAATGTCTGCGGAGGGGCTCAGATTCCAGAAGGGCCACCCGGGGGATTCACTGGGAAGCCCGAAGCCCACCAGCTGGGTGTCAGCGGGCCCCCTGCGGCCTCAGGAATGTTTGTTAACCTCGAGAAGGAATGAAGCCTTGCTTCTCCTTTTCATCACGTCTTAGATTCCCCTCCTTCCCCTTTCCCCTCCAACCGGGAATGCCAGAGCCTTTCCTTGAGCACCCCCAGAAGAAAGACAGTCATCTGGGCCTTCCCCGGTCCCAGGGGTGGCTCATTTGGGACCTTGATGAGTTTCAGGTTGCCTCCTGGGGAGGTGCGGGGGCAGGGAGCTGGCCAGTGCGACCCCTCTCCTGGGTCTCCAGACCCTTAAACCCCTCACTGGACGCAAGGCTATGTCTTTAAATGTCCTTCCCCGTTTGCAAGCTGAAGGCAGGCTGATGGGGGGGAATCAGGACACACACTGGGGGGTCGGGGTGGGTGCGATTGGCCCACACAGCCAGGTGAGTGATGTCCCAATTCAGAGGTCCTCCTGATAGTGAAGGTTCAGAGCCATTGGCAGGTCGCCTTGTGGTCTGAAAGGGGCTGCGTTTTTTATGGGTTGTGCTGAGTCATGCTGATCGGTGACCCGGTAACCCCTCTTTGGGACAAGCTGTTGTCACTGATGTCCCCATATTTGCCCCCTCAAGAGCCAAGCTCTTTGTCAATGACCGTTGAAGGTTTTGAAAACAGGGCATCTGTAGACGTGAGCTGTGAATTTTTTTTTCATTAAAAAAATTAATTTATTTTAATTGATGCTAATTACTATATTGTGGTGGTTTTTGAAACATGTATATTAGCATATGTGAAATAGCTGACCAGTCCAAGTTCGAAAAGGGCACTCAAAGCCTGTGCGCTGGGACAACCCAGAGGGATGGGATGGGGAGGGAGGTGGAAGGGGGGGATTCATGATGGGGGACACAGGTACACTCATGGCTGATTCATTCATGTCAGTGAGTGTGAATTTTGGTTTAGTCCCTATGTACCGCCAGGCTCCTCTGTCCGTGGGATTCTGCAGGCAAGAATCCTGGAGTGGGTTGCCATTTCCTCATCCAGGGGATCTTCCTGACCCTTGGGATCGAACTAGCAGCTTCTGCATTGGCAGGTGAGAAATTCTTTACCGCTGAGCCCACCTGGGAAGCCCGGAGCTATGGATTGGGAGCTGATTTATCTCAGCCTCTCTGCGTTTTGCTTGATGTCTGTGTTGAAGCAGAATCCTACAACCGCTTTCCCAGGGCTCCATAGACAGAAAAGGTGGGTGGGTAAGGGCTGGACACCCCCACCTTAGCTAGCTCGGGTACTGTGGTAGCCAGGGCAACTCCTGGGCACGGTGAGGTCCTGGCCACTTTGAGGCCAGCTGCAGTTTGTGTCTGTTCGGAGGAAGAGTGGAGTTCCAAAGACATGTTTGTATTTAAAAATTCACAGTGCGGTTTAAAAAAAAAAAGGGGTGAGTTTCCCGCCCCCCGTGCTGAAATACCTTTGTAGTTGGTAGGCCTGTCTGCCAACTGGCCTTCAGGTGTGTCTTTCTCCCCCTGTGCCAGCCTCTGCCTCTCTGGGTCTTGCAAGTTCTCACCCCTGGTCCTCAGGACGTGTTTTCCATGTGGGGATGGGAAGTTGGGCAAAAAACCTTCTCTCCCCTCCCCAGCTCTGGTGCTGGAGCTTTGAGGTGCGGAGGGTGTGTGTTCTTCCTCTCCCAGAAATTAACTCGGCTTGTTACGTGTTAGTCACTCAGTATGTCCGACTCTTTACGGCCCCATGGACTGTAGCCCGCAAGGCTCCTCTGTCCGTGGGATTCTCCAGGCAAGAATACTGGGGTGGGTTGCCCGTTTGCATTGCCAGGGGATCTTCCTGACCCAAGGATCGAACCTGCATCTCTTAAGTCTCCTGCATTGGTGGTTGGGTCCTTTAACATACTACCACCACCTCAGAATTCCCAACTCATCTTGACTCATCCATAAACCCAGAGGCTTCTAAGCGTGAAAAGCTGTAATCTTGAGGTTTGCATCACACTTCCCCACCGGGAAGGATTTTGCCCTTCCTGGTCCAGTTATGAGTAGTTTGGAACATGTCCTAACGTTCACTCTTTGAAAAAAGAAAATGACTTTGCCCGAGAGCTAAATGTAGAAAGGAGAAGGAGAATGAAAGACTCATAAAAAAATTTCTGGTTTTCACCTTGTCCTAACGAGCTGGGATTTCTTCACTCACCTTTCTATTTCGCGGCCGAAGAAACCGGGCTCCCAGCTTGGAGACGGCTGGTTTTTCTATTTGGTGAAAGCGTTTTGGAGCCGTCCTCTTGCCAAAGCTGTTTTGTGTCAGCGTGCAAATAAACCCCGGTCTGTGGATTTCTTTGGGGCCCTTGGGAGCTTTGCTCCTTGTACACTGGGCACAGTGTAAACAGCCAACGAGATTGTTTCAGGATTTGAAGGCTGAACAGACTTTTTATTCACTCTCATTACCTCTTTTACTTTTCACACACCGCAGTCAGGTCATCCTTTGAGGAGACATTTCTGCAAGCCGAGCTCTCCCAGGCTGAACCTTCCACCCACACGAAGGACTTTGAAAGCGCTCAGGGTTATGTGGTTCTTTTTTGGTCTTTTTTTAAAAAAACACGCCAGTGTCCGAGAGAGGGAGGGTGTATGTTGTGGAAAAATTGTTTTCCTGTTAACCTGGGAGCCTCTTGCATTGACCAGTAGGGATGTTAAGGCCCCTCTTTGGGGGAACTTGTCTAAGTACAAGCACAGTAGGTTATCATTGAAAAAATAATTGGAGTCACTTGATGAGGGTGAAAGAGGAGAGTGAGAAAGCTGGCTTAACACTCAGCATTAAAAAAACTAAGATCATGGCAACCATCCCATTAGTTCATGGCAAATAGATGGGGGAAAAAGTGTGAATGGTGGCAGATTTTATTTTCTTGGGCTCCCAAATGACTGTGGACAGTGACTATAGCCATGAAGTTAAAAGATGCTTACTCCTTGGAAGGAAAGCTATGACAAACCTAGACAGTGTATTAAAAAGCAAGGGGGCCCAGTGGCTAAGACTCTGCAGTCCCAATGCCAGGGGCTTGGGTTTGATCCCTGGTCGGGGAACTGGCTCCTACATGCCATGACTAAGACCTGGCACAGCCAAATAAATAAATAAATCTCATTAAAAAAAAGCAGAGATATCACTTTGCCATCAAAGATCGGTACAAAGTTACGGTTTTTCCAGTAGTCATGTATGGACATAAGAGTTGGACCATAAAGAAGGCTTGATCACTGAAGAATTGATGCTTTAAAACTGTGGTGCTGGAGAAGACTCTTGAGAGTCCCAGGGACAGCAAGGAGATCCAACCAGTTCATCCTAAAGGAAATCAGCCCTGAATATTCATTGCAAGGACTGATGTTGAAGCTGAAGCTCCAATCCTTTGGCCACCTGATGCGAAGAGCTGACTCATTGGAAAAGACCCTGATGCTGGGAAAGGTTGAAGGCAGGAGGAGAAGGGGGTGATTGAGGATGAGACAGATAACATCATTGACACAATGGACATGAGTTTGAGCAAGCTCTGGGAGCTGATGAAGCACAGGGTAGCCTGGCGTGCTACAGACAGTCCAAGGGGTCATAAAGAGTGGGACACGACTTACTGAACAAAAACTTTATTTCAGGTTTGAACAAATTAGACTGTTCTGAAAAACCAGGATGTTCTGAATTGCACAGTCACATTAAAAAAAAAAATCTGTGCTTTTTTTTTTTTTTTAATCTCCTGGCTATAAAGTTGGAGGCAGTATCTACCGCCTTGGTTGGATGAATTGGAAAGAGTTGGGGTAGCTTCTAAAGTGACCAAGACTTTCATATCAAAGGCGAATTGTGAAGGTCAAAGAGAACCCAGGCAGTGTAGGTTACAGTGAGGGCTCTAAAGGCAACATTTTTACTTCTTCAAGGGAGGAAAGGGACTCAGTTGTTAGTGTTATCTTTTTGAGTTTTCTTTTTAGTTTTTATCAAAATGGCCCTCGCACAGTTTAAATAATCAAATCGTTCTTCAGGGCTTGTTATTAAACCCAGCAGCTCCACACTTGCCGTTTCCTCTTCCTCTAGAGAAGCTGTTGAAACTTTTCAGCTGATTTCTTTGGGCATTTGCTTACATTCTGTCTTGCTGCTGCTTTTGTTTGTTCCGTTTCTGGATGACTGTCGACTTCCCACTTGGGATGTGGTCTCTTTTTCATGCACCTCCTTCCCACCAACTACGCAGACACATATCTTGGGGCCCCCAACTTCCCAGTATAACTACGATCATAATTTTGGTCAGAAGAGGGATTTTTTTCAGCCTTAGCACTGTTGACCTCTGGGGCCACATAATTCTTTGTGGTGGGCACTGTCCTGTGCAGTGTGGGCTGGTGAGTAATACCTCTGACATCACCCACGAGATGCCCGCACAGACGTCTCCATCTCCTGTAGTCGAGATGATCAAAAAAGCCTCACCAGGTGTCCCCTGCCGGGGGGACAAAAATCTCCCACTTTGAGAACCACCAGATTAGCAGTTTTCACTGGCTATGGTTTTTTGAATGCCAGTGCCAACACTGCTGAACCTGGTGGTGGAAACTCTGAATATTTTTTTTTTTGCCCAGCACAAAGTTTTCATTATCACTGAGGTTAACGATAGGTTTTGTTTCTTTGCCTCATTTCCTGAGTGCTTTATCATTAATTTATCCTCCACATCTTCCCGAATTGCGAAAAATCGTTTTCTATATTCAGACACACAGGGGTGAGGGAGCGTCTTTTGAGAACTTCTTTGTTTGAAAATGTCATTAACATACCGTGACAGTAATTGGATTGTTGGGTGTAGAGGCCTGAGCTGGAGACAGTTTTCCCTCTGCACTTTCTTTGCAGCTGGTGTTCTCATCTCTGCTGGTGTGCAGTAATATTGGGAAGACAACAAGCCCTTCTGTCTCTTCATCCTTTGGGCTGGCTCTGATTTTTTTGTCTTATTTTTCTCTTCTCTCTACTTTGGTTCGTCTGGGGAGATGGCCTGCAACCATGTCTTCCAAACCACTGGGTTTTTTTTAAAGTACTTTTTTCTTTCTTTTTCAAAAATTTCATTTCTTCTTGGCTGTGCTGGGTCTTCGATGCAGCGTTGGGTTTTCTCTAGTTGCAATGCGTGGGCCTCTCATTGCGGTGGTTTCTTTTGTTGCTGAGCGCAGGCTCAGTAGTTGTGGCTCACGGGCTTAGTTGCTCAGCCGCGTGTGGGATCTTCCCGGATCAGGGATTGAACCTGTGACTCCCGCATCACAAGGCAGATTCTTTACCATTGAGCCACCAGGAAAGCCCCTCGATTAAGTTTTAAATGTGTGCTTTCAGTTTTTTTCTTCAAATTCCAAAGTTTTTTTTTTTTTCCCCTCTCTCTTACTGTTCTTTTTAAGGGACTTCCCTATAGCTCTCACATGGTAAAGAATCTGCCTGCAATGCAGGAGACCTGGGTTCGATCCTTGGGTCAGGAAGATCCCTTGGAGAAGGAAATGGCAACCCACTCCAGTGTTCTTGCCTGGAGAATCCCATGGACAGAGGAGCCTGGCGGGATACAGTCCATGGAGTCACAAAGAGTCAGACATGTCTGAGCAGCTAAAAAAAAATAGTTTATTTTTATTCTTCCAGTCTTGATTGCTCTGCAGGCTTTTCTTTAGCTGCGATGAGCAGGGGTTACTCTCTAGTTACGGTGCATGGGCTTCGCGTTGTGGTGGTTTCTCTTGTTGTGGAGCACAGGGCTCTAGGACGTGTGGGCTTAGTCATTACAGCCCCCAGACTCAAGAGCACACGCTTAGTAGTTTTGGTGCTTGGGCTTAGTTGCTCCGCAGCCTGTGGGTTCTGACTGGCCCAGGGATTGCACCGTGTCTCCTGCATTTGCAGGCGGAGTCTTTACCACTGAGCCACCAGGGTTATTGCTCTTGAATGTTCCTTTTTGATACCATACTGATCCTGTTTCATGGTTCTTCTTTCACATCTGTGAGTATATCAAACTGGCTTTTAAAAATGTCTTCTGCGTAGATTCCATTTCTGAGCTCTGCTGCTGTGTGTGTGTCTGTGTGTGGCTTCTGTCTGCCCTGTTGGAGGCTCAGTCTGAATGTCTAGTGGGGGGACCTTGCTGTCTGACTGCGTGTAAGAGCGGGTGACCACCTGGTTCAGGGTGAGTCACCCACCCGGGTGAGTGATCTAGCCAGGCTGCTTCCCGGGGCTGTCTTGAAAGGCCACTGTTTTGATTGTTTCTTTGGGGCCAGGCACATCTCTGTCGGATACTATTTTCCTCCAGTGAGAACAGCTTTCTGGTGTAGGGCAGGTTCGAAAGTTGACCTGAGGTGTGCCAGTTTAGAGGAACCCTGCCTTGCCTGGTGAGGTCAGAGTGGTCATCACTGGCCTGGCCATGGTGGTTCCAGTTGGGAAGGAATGTCTCACAGGCATAGCTAGATGTTACTGTCCATCTGGAACCTTTGCTGATCCTTAATTGTTCTGGCCATCAAACTAGAATCACTCTCACTTAAGTATATTATTAACATGGGGATGAAATGAGGCAGTAAGGAAAGCTAGTTGTGGTAGATTTAAATTCCATCTCTCTTCCCTCCTCTTCCCTTCTCCCTACCTCTTTCTGCTTTATTAAGAATTTGGAAAACTGTGGGACGGACATGGACACACTGCTGTATTTAACATGGATAACCAAGAAGGACCTACTGTCCAGCACAGGGAACTCTGCTCAATACTCTGTAATAACCTTATGGTTCCCAGGAGGAGGGATGGGGGAAGGGATAGTTAGGGAGTCTGGGATGGACATGGACACACTGCTGTATTTACCATGGAGAACCAGCAAGGACCTGCTGGACAGCACAGGGAACTCTGCTTAGTGTTATGTGAAAACCTGAATAGGAGGAGTGCTGGGGGGACAGTGGATTTGTGTGTATGTATGGCTGAGTCCCTTTGCTGTTTACCTGAAACCATCACAGCATTCTTTGTTAATTAGCTATACTCCAATACAAAATATAAAACATTAAAAAAAAAAAGAATTTGGAAAGCTATGAAAAGTAGTGTTAATGTATTGAACTGGTAATTTACCGTGGAAAGACTTTAACCTGGATTTTGTGTGACAGCATTTTAATAGGTCTCCTAGAGATTTTGTTACCGATTTTGATCATTTAGTATTGGATTTGTAGAAAAGCATTTAATTCAGAAACTTATCTAATGCCCAACACCAGTACATTAGTTGTGCTATTTACAGCTCGCTGCAAGTGATTATTCCCTCTTCTCCACCAAAACTTGTTCTGAAAAATACAGATTTTTTTTTTCTATAATATTCTTGAAAGGTAGCTCTTTCAGACCAATGTGATATTCAATACCAATGGGATTTTTATTTATTTATTTTTAGAATTTATTTTAATTGGAGGCTAACTACTTTACAGTATTGTGGTTTTTGCGATACGTTCACATGAATCAACCATGGGTGCACATGTGTTCCCCATCCTGAACCTCCCTCCCACAACAATGGGATTTTTAAAAAGTGGTTTGGGAAGTGAAAATGGTAGGAAAGATGAAGGTTAACTGTCCCCATGACAGCAAACTCCATTTCTTCACTTGCTTGGCTTTCTGGTAGTAGAAGATCTTTGAGGGCATGGAGTTGGACCTACGGGTTTGGTAGAGATGCTATCTGCTCATTGGAGACAGTCTCCTCTTCCTTGTGGATGCACTGCTGGACTACACTTCCCAGTGTCCCTTGGGGCTGTGCACTCTAGACAGAGTCTCCTCTTCCTTGTGGATGCACCGCTGGACTACACTTCCCAGTGGCCCTTGGGGGCTATTGGACTACACTTCCCAGCATACCTTGGGGGCTATGAACTGGAGACAGTCTCTTCTTCCCTCTGGATGTGCTGCTGGACTACACTTCCCAGCGTCCCTTGTGACTATGAGGCCATGTGACAATTCTACCCAATCAGATGCAAGTAGAAGTGATGCAGGCAGGCCTGTTTCCAACCTGTACTGTTTTCCCCTCTCCCGGTTGTCTGGGATGCACATGATTCCGGAGCAGAGCCTCTTGCACACAGGTCCCTGAACGCCTGGGGAGGAAGCTGGCTGTCCACAGCGCCCCTTGCCCTCCCAGGAGTACTAGGTCGTGAGTGAGAAATAAGCCTCTGTTGCATGTTTCTTCAGTTACTTGCTATGAGTTAGGCCGTTCCAACAAAGGAAATCTGGAGAGAAATTAGTGTTCCTTTTGTTTTGACTTTTTACTGGCGTGCAGTTGGTGTACAATATTGTGTTGGTTTCAGGTGTATAGCAGAGTGAATCAGTTATGCCGATACATATGTCCACTCTTTTTGAGATTCGTTTCCAAATAGACCATCACAGAGTATTGAGCAGAGTTACCATATAGGAGGTCCTTATTAGTTATCTGTTTTATATGTATTAATAAGTGTGTATGTGCCAATCCCAATCTCCTAATTTATCCTGCCCCTGCCCCCCCCATACCCCCTGGAAACCATAAGTTTGTTTCCAAAAGTTTTCCTTTTTTGTTTTTAATTTTTTTTTTTTTGGCTGTTAGTTGGTCTTAGTTGCAGCGTGTGGAATCTAGTTACCTGACCAGGGATGGAACCTGGGTCCCCCGCATTGGGAGCTCGGAGTCTTCACCACTGGACCATCAGGGAAGTCCCTAGGTGTGTTCTTTTTAATGATTACACCTAGCCTTAAGACACTGAATAAATAATGCCTGATTTGGTGGTGGTGGTTTACTTGCTAAGTTGTGTCCGACTCTTGTGACCCCACAGACTGTAGCCTGCTAGGCTCCTCCAAGGATACTGGAGTGGGTTGCCATTTCCTTCTCCAAATGCCTAATTTACACCCTTGGCAAAAGGGAATGACTACTTACCTTGTCCTGGTGGGTCACCATGGGTGTCCAGTTAGCACATAGCTTATTCCCTGCACATTTATGAATGTAAAAATGAGACCTGCATGCTCTAAGATTCAGCTTCTTTCCACCTTAGCTTTTCCTTCCACCAGTAATTTAATTTTCACCAGGTTGCTTTGCCTTCCCCTTCTTGCACGCGGTTGCTTGGGAACTGTTCAGGGTGGTGGTGGTGGGTCAGAGCAGAGAGAATCCCCGGTCCAGCTACTTAGCTCTCAGGGAGGGCTGGCCAGAGGAGAGGAGGGTGGCTGCCGTGATGTCAGGGAGCGCCCCTTCTCCCTGGCTGAGTTAGTTGTCCTTTACTAAACTGCTCTGATTCAAGTGCAGGTGGCACGTGTGGCCATTGCAGGAGATATTAGAGATGCGGGTTCGATCCCTGAATCAGGAAGATCCCCAGGAGGAGGGCATGGCACCCCACTCTGGTATCCTTGCTTGGAGAATCTCCACGGACAGAGGAGCCTGGTGGGCTACAGTCCATATGATCACAAAGAGTTGGACACGACCGAAGTGACTTAGCAGGCATGTAGGTTCCAGGGCAGACGGTGTTGCCTGGGGAGGACTGCACACTTCAGTCCTCATTAACCGGGCTGCCTCTATCAGAGTAATTAATGATGATCTTGGCGGGCACTTGTTCTTTTCTCCAGGGAATGGAACATAGACGCCAGGTAGACCGTCAAGGAAAGGGAGATAACGACTAGTGCAGAGTAAAGCGGGTGCCTGTAGGAAGGTGGCATTGGGGTGGGCACCTGAGGGTTAGGGGAAGGGGGTGATGAGGGGAGTGGGCAAGGGAGAGTCTCTTCTGTTGACATGCTTAAGGGAAGCCTGGGAAGGTCAGGGGGAAGCTGGAGGAAGGGGGACATGTGAATATGTCATTGAACCCCTGAAGGTTGGAAGGATGGGAGGAAGAGGGGACTCAGATAAAAGAAGGGCCAAGGAGAAGATGGTAGATGTGTTTAAAAGTCATTACCCCAAGAGAGGATCTAGGCTGACCAGAACTTTAGGGTCCAGTTTGAAAACTCAAGGATGATGGACTTGGGATGAGTTAGTAACCAGCACCAAGGCGTTTGGGGGTGTGGTCAGTGTATAATTGCTAATGAAGAAGATCGCAGCTCCGGGGCCTTGAGGTCCGGGGACTTTCAGAGGAGGTGAAGAGGGTCTTTGCCTGTGGCTTGGAAATGCTGAGGCTGACGAGACAGTGCTGCTGGGGCAACTCTGCTTCTGTCTCTGTGAACTGTGCCACGTTTGTAAATGTGTACACACAGTGGATGGCATCACCCACTCGATGGACATGAGTTTGAGCAAGATCCGGGAGTTGGTGATGGACAGGGAGGCCTGGCATGCTGCAGTCCAGGGGATTGCAAAGAGTCGGACACAACTGAGCGATTGAACTGGGCTGAAACACAATGATATTTATCTGTGCTAATTGCCCGTGTGCTTGTCAATTACTAGCATAGGGAAACTTTTTTTTTCTTGTTGCAAAAACAGTCAAACCGTCTTGAAAAAAACTGAAAGTAAAGGAAAAGATCATCAGCAGCCCAAAGCATATAATAATGTTGTTTTTGGTTGGAGAGCTGTATTGAATTCCCCCCACAGTCTGGAATTCTTTGCTTTGTATCACTGTAGAGCCCAGTTGGTAAAGAATCTGCCTGCAGTGCAGGAGACCCGGGTTCGATCCCTGGCTTGGGAAGATCCCCTGGAGAAGGAAATGGCAACCCACTCCAGTATCCTTGCCTGGAGAATCTCATGGACAGAGGGGCTTGGAGGGCTGCAATCCATGGGGTTGCAGAGTCCCGCACGACTGAGCGACTCACACTAACAGAGCTAATCACGCACGACTGAGCGACTCACACTAACAGAGCTAATCACGTTGTTTGAAGGTAATTCTCTTAAGAGTTACATTGTCTTACTTAGTGCTCTCTAGAGACCTAAATGGGAAGGAAACCTGAAAAAGAGTGAATATATGTGTATATATAACTATGTATATGTGTAACTGATTTCCTTTGCTGTACAGCAGAAAGTAACACAGCGTTATAAAGCAACTATGAAGTGAGATGAACGTTGCTCAGTTGTGTCTGACTCTTTGTGACCCCATGGACTGTAGCCCGCCGGGCTTCTCTGTCCATGGGATTCTCCAGGCAAGAATACTGGAGTGGGTTGCCATTTCCTTCTCCAGGGGATCTTCCCAAGCCAGGGATCGATCCCTAGTCTCCTGCATTGCAGGCAGATTCTTCACCGTCTGCGCCACTAGGGACAATTTAAAAAAAAGAGAGAAAGTCCCCTGGTGGTCCAGTGGCTAAGACTCCTTCCTCCCAATGCAGAGGGCCCAGGTTTGATCCTTGATCAGGGAACTGGATCACATGTGATGAAACTAAAAGATCCTGCATGCTGAAAGGAATATTTAAAAAAAGAGTTACATTGTCAACAGTCTTTGGACTCAGATACAAGCTTAAGAGGAAGCTTAGCTTTGTGTATGCCACTTGGAATTTTAAAAAGGATATATTTTGTTAATTGTGGCATGTACTGAGTTTTATCATTTAGCTTTTTATTTTATTTTTTTTAGACAGGCATATAACAAAGAGGGCTTCCCTGGTGGCTCAGAGGTTAAAGCGTCTGCCTGCAATGCGGGAGACCTGGGTTCGATCCCTGGGTCGGGAAGATCCCCTGGAGAAGGAAATGGCAACCCACTCCAGTGTTCTTGCCTGGAGAATCTCATGGACGGGGAGCCTGGTGGGCTACAGTCCACGGGGTTGCAAAGAGTCGGACACGACTGAGTGACTTCACTTCACTTCATTTCATAACAAAGAAGAAAACCTTAACTTCTGCAGAACTGCAAAGTGAGTGCAAGTCTCTCAGTCGTGTCTTTGCAACCGCATGGACTATACAGTCCTTGGAATTCTCCAGACCAGAACACTGGAGTGGGTTGCCCTTCTCTTCTCCAGGGGGTCTTCCCAATCCAGGAATCGAACCCAGGTCTCCTGCAGTTGCAGGTGGATTCTTTACTAGCTGGGCTATCTGGGAAGCCCTGGAGAATGAATAATTAATTTCTAATAACTCATATTAATCAAATAGGTCGGTCTTTAAAACAGCTGTGCGGGGTTTTCTGGTACGTGCAGCTTTGCTCTTGATTGTCATTCATGTTTAGATGCCCCGAATCTCAAATGAAAGTTTGGAAAGGAAACATCTGGACTTGAAAAGACAGGCCTGTTGCTGCTTGACTTGTATTTATTCTGTGTGATTCCTGGGATCACACAGAGCCCAGGCCACTGTAAGTTTGCAAGCTGAGGCGGGGGCAGTCTTCCCCCTCTCCCTCCCCATTTGTAGGGGCCTGGGGTTTTTGTTTTGTTTTTGTTCATTTGCTTTTGCCTGTACTGTGTCTTTGTTGCTGCATAAACTTTTCTCGAGTTGCAGTGAGTGCAGGCTAGTCTTTATTTGGGGTGTGTGGGCTTCTCATTGCGCTGGCTTCTCTTGCTGCTGAGCCGTCCATCCTAAAGGAAGTCAGTCCTGAGTATTCATTGGAAGGACTGATGCTGAAGCTGAAACTCCAGTCCTTTGGCCACCTGAGGTGAAGCGCTGACTCATTGGAAAAGACCCTGATGCCGGGAAAGATTGAAGGCAGGAGGAGAAGGGGACGACAGAGGATGAGATGGTTGGATGGCATCACCGACTCCACGGACATGAGTTTGAGTAAAGTCAGGGAGTTGGTGAGGGACAGGGAGGCCTGGCGTGCTGCCGTGCATGGGGTCGCAGAGAGTCAGACACAAACTGAGCGATTGAACTGAACAGGCTCTAGGGCGCATGAACTCAGTAGTTGCGTCTCGGGCTGTAGGAGTTGAGAGAGTTCGGTAGTTGTTGGCGCACAGGCTTAGTTGGCTCCTTGGCATATGGGACTCTCAAGAGTCTTCTCCAACACCATAGTTCAAAAGCGTCAATTCTTTGGCGCTTGACTTTCTTTATATGGGATCTTCCCTGACCAGGAATCAAACCCGCGTCTCCTGCATTGCAAGGCTGATTCTTAACCACTGGACTACTGAGGAGGTCCACTAGGGAGGCTGGTGTTTTGCAGAAAAGTAATTAGAACCTCATACCACTCCGTATAGTTGTGAAATTTTTACTCCCAAAGGTGAAATTTACATTCTCTGCTGGTTAGTAAGGACACTTCTTTGTGTGCTCCTGGCAGGGACTTGATTTGCTTTTACAGAGTGTAGTTCATATATTTTTCTTTTTATAAATATTTGGCTGAGCTTGCTGACCTGCAGATGTTAGTTCCCCCCGACCAGGGATCGAACCCGTGTCCCCTGCGGTTGGAAGCCCCGAGTCCTGACCATTGGATCACAGGGAACTAACTCCCAGAATATAGTTCTTCAGTTACACGTGCAGCGATGGGCCATCTACACAGACATCCCGTTCACACAGCAATGCTTTCTCTTTCTTTGCAACCCTCAGGGAAGTGTCCAGTCCTGACCCTTTCTCCTGGCCCTCACCTGCAGTGTTGGTTTCTGCCGCAGACCCCTCCTCTCTCCTCTAGGTGGTCTCCAGCGCTTGATTGACGCTCTCAGGTTTCCGCTGCCATCCCAGCTTCCAGACCAGCCCGGTGGGTGCTTCCCCGAGTCCCTTCCAACTCAGCCTGATACAGATGGGCATCTTGCATAAACTTCCCTGATTCTCCTGCACTTCCGGGGCTGGCCCAGCTGGTTTCTCCCCAGATCCAGGATGCCTGCCTGCCTCTCTTTGAACTTGCATGGCCAACTGATCGCCTAGTCCCTGGAGCCTACACGTCCTGTGTCTGTAGCTTCCCTCTTACCCCCCTGGTGTCACGCAGCCTCCTCGTGGCCTCAGACTGTCATTTAAGGAACCCAGGCTGCAGGTGAAGCCCTTAGTGAACTGCACTTTTCCCGGGGCTGGGAGTGCCCTGATGTATTTGCATGCCGCATGGTGGAGTTTATCAAGTTTTCTGTTGAGTCTTTTCTCTTCCTCCTTGTATAACAAGCCTGCTGGGAGGCTTGACCAGGGTCGTTTGCGTTTATAGCTGGGGCCTTTGAGGACAGACGTGCATTAAAGCTTTTTTTTTTTTTTTAAAAAAAAAAAAAACTTTGGAAACTTTTGTTGGAGAGTAGTTGATTCACAATGTTGTTAGTTTCAGTGGTACAGGAAACTGAATCTACAGAAAAGTGAGTCAGTTACACAGATATCTACTACTTTTTGGATTTTCTGAATTCTTTCCCACATAGACCATTACTGAGTTTTGAGTAGAGTTCCCTGTGCTCTACAGTAGGTCCTTGTTAGTTATCTAATTTATACATGCATTTACCCTTTAGGGGGTGTATTTTACGGTATGTGGTCTGACTCTGTGTGACGTAGCCTGCCAGGCTCCTCTGTCCATGGGGTTCTCCAGGCAAGAATCCTGGAGTGGGTTGCCATGCCCTTCTCCAGGGGATTGTCCTGACCCAGGGATCGAACCCAGGTCTCCTGCATTGCACGTGGGCTCTTTTGTGTCTGAGCCACTAGGGAACCCCTGACTACCAGTCTTTAGAGAGGGTGAATTTTATGGTACGTGGCTCATAGCTCAGTAAAGTCATAATGTAACATAAGGAAATGGATCGAGGTATTCTGCCTTATCCTGGAGTCGCCCAGACGCAGCTGGCAGGAGGCTGATGACAAGGCCCTCCTAAGTTCATCCTCCGGGTGGGTCTTCCACGCCTTGCACATCACAGGGCTTTCTCTGCTGCAGCTGGCTGGGCCCATAGGCAGAAGTCAGCCTGGGGAAGAGAGTCAGCGTTCCCTGTCCAGGGAGAGTCTGGAGTGGGGGTACCCAGCTACCCCCAGGAGGGGGCCACAGTGGGTGCAGTGGTCCCCTGCGAGCCAAGGGAGAGTTGTGAAGCAGGAGTTGGCGGCGGGGGTCTCTCTGCAGTTAAGGCACATGGTTGCAGGAGTTTCCGGAGCCATCTGGAAGCTCCTGGTCCTGATGGCAACAGAGAAAAGGCAAGAGGTCTGGGTGGTACCCCAAGGCATGGCAGGGTCCTCTGTCCCCGCACCCCGGCGCTTGGGCTGGAGGACGCAAGAGATGTGGCTGCAGGTACCAGCTGCCTTGTCCCCTTCTTCTCTTGCTCTCAACTTTTCCCAGCATCAGGATCTTTTCCAGTGAGTCAGCTCTTCACATCAGGTAGCCAGAGTATTAGAGCTTCAGCTTCATCATCGATCCTTCCAATGAATATTCAGGGTTGATTTCCTTTAGGATGGACTGGTTTGATCTCCTTGCTGTCCAAGGAACTCTCAAGAGTCTTCTCCAACACCATAGTTTGAAAATATCAGTGATTCCTAGTGAAGATTAAATGTCATAATGCTGATTTCAGTAGCGCTAGAAGTGACTAACCTAGACAGCATATTAAAAAGCAGAGACATTATGTTGCCAACAAAGGTCTGTCTAGTCAAAGCTATGGTTTTTCCAGTGGTCATGTATGGATATGAGAGTTGGGCCATAAAGAAAGCTGAGCGCTGAAGAATTGCTGCTTTTGAACTGTGATGTTGCATAAGACTCTTGAGAGTCCCTTGAGCAGCAAGGAGATCCAACCAGTCCATCCTAAAGGAGATCAGTCCTGAGTCTTCATTGGAAGGTCTAATGTTGAAGCTGAAGCTCCAATACTCTGGCCACCTGATGAGAAGAGCTGACTCATTGGAGGACCTTGATGCTGGGAGAGTTTGAAGGCGGGAGGAAAAGGGGATGACAGAGAATGAGATGGTTGGATGGCATCACCGACTCGATGGACATGCGTTTGAGTAAACTTGGGACTTGGTGATGGACAGGGAACCTGGCGTGCTGCAGTCCATGGGGTCACAAAGAGTGGACACAACTGAGCGACTGACCTGAACTGAGAAGTGACAGATAGCTGAAGGGTGAGATGTCCCTGTCATTAAAGAGTTAGGAAGAGTGTCTCTACGTGGACGTGTGTTCTGCATTGAAGGGCTTACAGACCGTGTGTAGAAATCACCTTTGTGTGGAAGAGAAAAGAATGTAACTTAAAAGTTCAGTAAATATCAAACAGCACTGGACTGAGTGGCCTGTACTTTGGGGACCCAGTTGCAGTAGCAGTGTTGAAGACCACACCTCCCTGGTAACTGAGCCCCAAGCTGCAGCCCAGTATAAATAATATTAATCCCCACAGAACTGTCACTCATCAAGCCGATTGCCTAATTATGCACAGATTATCAGCCACTCTGGTTATGTAATTCCTGGGCTTCCCTGATGGCTCAGACTGTAAAGGATCCGCCTGCAATGCGGGAGACCTGGGTTTGATCCCTGGGTTGGGAATATCCCCTGGAGAAGGGAATGACAACCCACTCCAGTATTCTTGCCTGGAGAATCCCATGGACAGAGAAGCCTGGTGGGCTACTGTCCACGGGGTCCCACAGAGTCAGACACAACTGAGCAGATAAGCACAGCCCATGTGACTACTGCCAAACTGACTGCACTCTAGGATAAAAATCAATGTTTATATAATCAAATCTTTCCCACGCTTTGTTCTTTACCTTTCTTGTTTTCTTTGTTTCTTCTTTTAAAAAAAATGTTTATTTATTTAATGTATTTGTTTGATTGTGCTGATTCTTAGTTGTGGCATGTGGAATCTAGTCCTTGAGCAGGAATCAAACCCAGGCCCCCTGCATTGGGAGTGTGGAGTTTTAGCCACTGGACCACCAGGGAAGTCCTTCTTGTTATTTATCAGTTGTAGATTGTGATTGAATGGTCACTATTATAGTTTTGTAGTTATGCCTTCTGTTCACGTAAAATTAGGTGACGTGGCGTGAAAACATAGTCAGGCATTACTTTTCTAAGAAAAGGAAAGGATCTGTACAAAGTCACTTTTGGGTTTTTTGCTTTGTCTTCTTCTTAGTAGCAATGGCCCTTCCCTGGTGGCTCAGACAGTAAGGAGTCTGCCTGCAACGCAGAATACGGGGCTTCTGTCCCTAGGTTGGTAAGATCCCCTGGAGGAGGGCATGACAACCCACTCCAGTATTTTTGCCTGGAGAATCCCCATGGACAGAGGAGCTTGGTGGGCCACAGTCACGGGATCGCAAGGAGTCAGACACGACTGAGTGACTAACACTTGGTAGGAGTCCAGAAATCAAGTTTCAGCTGAAAAGCGAGAGACAACATTTAGGTTTTAGGTGAACACGGTGAGTGCATTCTGGATTCTTCCCTCGACTCTTTCCAGTTTAATTGTTTAAGTAGTAAAAAGAGAGGAGGAAAAAACATGGTTAGTTCAGACGCAGAAAACCTAGAAGGCTTCCTCCGATTCTCCATCCGTCCCAGGAATGACACGTGTGGGCAGAGGTAATGGCCGGAAACCCTTGTTAGTCCCAGGAGTCGAGCCCCTGAGTCCAGGGAACAATGCTGGGAAGCCGGAGTTGCATTCTGCGGACAGGAATGTGGGCCAGCGGATCAATAGCCCCGCTGTGCTTCTGTGATCCCAGCACACAAGAATTCTGCCCTTTTGAACCCAGCAGGGTCTGGCTGGGGTTCATGTGGGCTGTTTTTTCCCCCTCATCCCTGGACGCTGCACCCGGGTTCAGAACCTGGGCAGGGTCGGCGGGGTGGGGAAGATGCTCCAAGCCAAACATTTCCAGACATCCCGGGTAGGGTGCAGGGGGAAGGTGGGGTGCAAGGGAGTGGCACCCCCCCACCCCCCGCCCTGGGACGGCCAGCATCTCCGCTGCTGGAGACGGTCCCATGAAAGCAACGAGGCAGTTTAGCACTTCTGGCTCGTTTTCAGATGTGATGGACTTAAAAGCAGGAGAGATTTCTCCTGAAGGAAAGGTTGCCGTTCTTAACACTGGGAGCTTTTGAAAAATCACCCCTCATTATCAAAATACAGAGTTTATGGAAGACTGTGTGCTTGAAATGGCTTTAAAGGGCTCGATCTAGAAACTTCCAAGTTTTTAAAAATTTCTCTCCACAGCTCTGTATTAAAGAAAAGAAAAAGAGGCAGACTGCTCTTGAACAGAATAAAAGGAATTTTCCAGGAATGTCTTTAAAGCATGTCTCATTCACTGGGGGTAATTACCCCATGACTCTTTCTCCTGAGTAGCGAGCTCGTGCATTGTGTATGAGGTTTTGCTTCAAGAAAACCATCTGTACAAATACGATCCTGGTAGCATGACATTTTAGTTTTTATAGCTTTTGGGGGTTCTCAGTAAGGGATGAGAATTTGGTATTTTCTTCCCATCGTCCACTTGGCAGTGCTGAGAAAACTAGAACAGGCTTCCCCGATGGCTCAGCGGGTGAAGAACCTGCCTGCAATGCAGGCGATGTGAATTCGATCCCTGGGCTCAGAAAGAGTCCTGTTGTTGCAGGAGATGCAGGAGACTCAAGTTCGATCCCAAGGTGGGGAAGACCTCCCGGAATGGGGGATGGCAACCCACTGCAGTATTCTTGCCTGGAGGATCCCCTGGACAGAGGAGCTTGGCGGGGCTACAGTCTGTGGGGGTCGCAGAGAGTCGGACATGACTGAGTGACTCAGCACGGGATGTCTCACAGTTTCTTGTCTTCCTGTGATTATATCCGCCCGGATAATGATGCACCCTGGCTCATTGTTTGGGCATCGCGTGTTGGGGACCGTCTGCACAGCCCTGGAGAATCGGACGTTCCCTAGCAGCTTTTGTTGGACCCCTGGATGCTTGGGCTGTGTTCAGCAGATCAAGTAAGGCTCTGTTCCCGCCGGGAGGAACCTGAGGGTGTGTTTGAAGCTCTCCAGGTGCGTCCTCCTTGGCCTGTGGCCTCCTGCAGCTCTCGGCCCTGAGCCTGAACTTGCCCAGCTAGCATCTCCAGGGCCTGGCTTGTGGGCAGCGTTCCCCTGGGTCAGCATCTCCACCTCACCCACCACCCAGCACCTGAGGATGCTTTAGCGACTCAGGGGAGCACAGTCTCTCCGTGCCTTGCTCCTTGCACATTGGGTGTGGCAAGCGGGTTTTATTTTTTTAAATAAAAAATAAAAATCTGTGTCTTTTTTTAAAAAATAATTTTATTTACTTATGACTGTGTTGGGTCTTTGCTGTGTGTGCTTTTCTCTAGTTGTGGTGAGTGGGGGCTACTTTCTCGTTGTGGTGGGCGGGCGTCTCCTGGCTGCTTCTCTTGTGGAATACGGGCTCTAGAGTGTTCCGGCTTCAGTAGTTGTGGCTCGTGGGCTCCGTAATTGCAGAGCAAGGGCTCCAGAGCACAGGCTCAGTAGTTGTGGCGCACCGGCTTAGTTGCCCTGGGGGATCTTCCTGGACCAGGAATCGAACCCACGTTGCCCTGCATTGGCAGACGGGTTCTTATCCGTTGTACCAGCAGGGGAGCCCTTGGCAAGCAGCTCTGTGGCCATCCACACCGAGCTCTTTGTGGATAACCTAACCGTGTGCTTCCCTGCTAGTTCACATGGTAAAGAATCCACCTGCAATGCAGGACATCCCGGTCCGATTCCTGGGTTGGGAAGATCCGCTGGAGAAGGGATAGGCCACCCACTCCAGTATTCTGGCCTGGAGAATTCCATGGACTGTATAGTCCATGGGGTCGCTAAGAGTCGGACTCTGACTGAGCGACTTTCACTTACACTTTCATGCTGGGGTCAAGTGACAGAATGGCTTTGTGAACAATATAAAGTAATCAGTTGTAACATCTAATGTTTATTCCAAATGACTTTTCTTTCTTTTATGGCTATCAGTTTCCTTGCTTCAGATCTTTATTTCTAAGGATAACTATTTCCAGCACTTATTGAATCATTTAAACAGCGTAACAATAACAAAATGACTGCATAGATTCCCATTTTTCACAAGATCAGCAAGTTTTCAGTAACCTCAAGCAAAGGCACCAATGCATTTGACAGACGGACAGGGAGGGAAACCCAAGAAAGGGAGGATATATGTGTACGGAGAGCCGATTCAGGACTTCCTTGGTGGCTCAGTGGAAAAGAATCCACCTCTAACGCAACAGACACGGTTCGATCTCTGGGTCGGGAAGATTCCCCTGGAGGAGGGCACGGCAACCCACTCCAGTATTCTTGCCTGGAGAATCCCACGGGCAGAGGAGCCTGGCGGGCTACACAGTCCATGGCGCCGTAAAGATTCAGATACGACTGAGTGACTCAGCACAGCACTGAGAGCTCTCTGCAAAACTCAGAAAATTCAGTCCATCAGGCGAGAGGGTCCCCGGGTACCATGACAGGTGTGATATTCAGAGCCCAAAAGGAGGCATGTTTTCAGCCAGGACAGGGAGATGGGGGTCCAGGTTTGGCTGGGCTCTGGAGGCCACGGGGGTCCCAGGAAGGGAGGGGGCAGCCTCTGTGCTGAGGCTGCAGTCGAGGGAACTTCAGACAGAGAGGTGGGACGGTGAGCTGTGTTTTGGGGTACCGACTTAGCAGTTGCAGACCTGGGAGTTGCCAGGGTAAATGCTTTTCAGGGGGCCGTTCTCCAGGTGGAGGGGAGGGATCTCTGAACCAGCAGTGATTTCCTCTTCAAGGAGCTTGTCAGAAATGCAGAATATCAGGCCTGCTCACCCCCCTGCTGCTGCAGACACTTGAGAGGCCCTGGGCGGGGGGACTCCGCGAGGTGCCCTCAAGTCCCCTCCAGAGGCTCGTGTTGGTGGTTCAAGTTTGGGAACCTCAGCCATATATTCTGTCTCTGATTTGTTCCCCACGCCTCCTCTGTAGGAGCCCTTTTTACTTTTCAACCTGTTAGAGTTGAGGCAGTCTTGCTTCTCTGGGTCCCCACTGATGGAAATGGAGGCTTGGGCATCTGTCGGTCAGGGTAGCCGTGTTGGTGGATGGTGGAGCAGGAGCTGGCCGGGTGCCCCGAGGCTCAGCATTCAAGCTCCAGGACTTGGGGAGCCCTATTGCGAAGTTGGTGAACCCCAAGTCTCTCATCACCTCTGCCACCTCTCCTTCTGGAGCTTACAGGATGAAGCGAAAGGTGAGGTATGAAAGTGTGCAGTTGGTGTTCATAGGTGTCAGTTCAGTTCAGTCGCTCAGTTGTGTCCAACTCTTTGCAACCCCCATGGACCACAGCACGCCAGGCCTCCCTGTCCATTACCAACTCCCGGAGCTTGCTCAAACTCATGTCTGTTTAGTCGGTGATGCCATCCAACCATCTCATCCGCTGTCATCCCCTTCTCCTCCCGCCTTCAGTCTTTTCCAGCGTCAGGGTCTTTTTCCAGTGAGTCAGCTCTTTGCGTCAGGTGGCCAAAGTAGGTGTCAGCTTTTAACTAACACTTACCCGAGCGGTGGTGGGTAGGACTTACTTTCTACTTTATGCCCGACTGTAGCACTTGGGGCTTTTTAAACAAAACCGTGGGCTGTGTATACACATACACAAGTCTGTGTGCAGAGGGTAAAGCAATTGGTTATTTCCATTTCAACAGGCAAATAGGAGACCTCAGCAGGGGTACGGTAAAGAAGGTAGAATTCTGAGTTAGGAAATGGACCCCAAGCCCTCCTTGTGTGTTGGGGTGGGTTGTTTAGTCGCTCAGTCGTGTCTGACTCTGTGACCCCATGGACTGTATAACCCGCCAGGCTCCTCTGTCCATGGGATCCTCCAGGCAAGAATACTGGAGTGGGTTACTGTTTCCTCCTCCAGGGGATCTTCCCCACCCAGGAATTGAACCCAGGTCTCCTGTATTGCAGGCAGATTCTTTACCATTTGAACCGCCAGGGGAGCCTGAGTTTGTTATAATGTTGCTTCTCTTTGATGTTTTGGTTTTTTTGGCCAGAAGGCCTCTTGGGATCTTAGCTTGCTCAGGGAGCATCTTATCAGCATTCCCTGCATTGGAAGGTGAAGTTCTTCACCACTGGACCATCAGGGAAGTCTCCAGATTTCTTTTTTTCTAATATGAAAACTGAAACAGAGAACTTCAGGGTTGAGAAGCTGCTTTTGTGTGAAGATGAATCACAAATGAGGGCCTTTTCTGAAATTAACAGCTAAATCAGGAAATCTGAGTCCAGTTGGAAAAAATCTGGAAGTTGTGGGTGCATGCGGAGTTCTCCAGGCAGGATGAGATCGCTCAGCGTTTACTGCTGGGCTCGGGGCTTAGGCGTTTGAGGACATATTTGGGGGATCAGGCAAGGGTGATAGTTCTTTTTTAAAAATGTTAATTATATTTGGCTGTTCTGAGTCGTGATTGCTGTGTGTGAGCTTTTCTCTAGTTGCGGTGAACAGAGGCTGCTCTCTCGTTGTGTGAAGGTTTCTCATTGCGGTGGATTCTCTTGTTGCAGGTCATGGTCTCTAGGCCCGAGAGCATCCGTAGTTGCATCTCACAGGCCCCACAAGGCAGGCTCGGTGGTTGTGGCACACGGGCTTAGTTGCTTCTTGGCAGGTGGCATCTTCCTGGGGTAGGGATCCAACCCGTGGCCCCTGTTTGTCGGGCGGATTCTTCACCACTGCACCACCAGGGAAGCCCTGATTGATGAGTTCCCAAGAGTCAGCTGATACTGCTCACCAGTACCCTCCCCGGTCTCCTTTCTCCGCCTTGGTTTTGTTTGTACAGACTTGTCACTTCTTTTGTCAGCTGTTTTCTACACCCAGTTTTTTCCCCCCTGCCCAGTAGGTATCATTTCTTAGTTAACCCCCTCCCTTTCTTCACATATCATCTGCAGACCCTGATGATATCTTCGAAGCAAGAAGGGACTTGGGGTTACCCACTCTGCTGGGATGGAAGAAACACCCAAATCCAGAGAAGTGAAGACCGCTCCCCAGGGTCCCACCTTTGGTTTGGGGCAGGATAATGTCTTAAGTGAACAGAAGGAGGCTGAAAAGGTTTGGTTGGGAGCTGTTTCTTTAAAAAAAAAGAATGACACAGAGTTATATAGTTACTTCTAAAGAGTTATAAAAACGTTGGTGGTGGATATTGATTAAAATAAATATTCAGCCTGAGATTTCAGGGAGTTGTGCAAAATATATGCACACTTACCTCCTCTGAGTCTCTCTATTATGTGGCATCTTTTTTTCCAGTTAAAATTTTGTGGGATGTTAGTTCCCTGACTAGGAGTTGAATCTGGGCCCTCGTGAGTGAAACTGCTAAGTGCTAACCACTGGACCACCAGGGAATTCCTGGGTGTTTTTTAAAGACTTTTGCTTTTGTACTTAAGTTGCTCAGTCCTGTCTGACTGTTTGCGACCCCATGAATCACAGCACACCAGGCCTCCCTGTCCATTACCAACTCCTGGAGTTCACTCAAATTCATGTCCATCTAGTCGGTGATGCCATCCAGCCATCTTATCCTCTGTCATCCCTTTTTCCTCCTGCCTTCAGTCTTTCCCATCATCAAGGCCTTTTCCAATGAGTCAGTTCTACACATCAGGTGGCCAAAGTATTGGAGTTTCAGCTTCAGCATCAGTCCTTCCAATGAATATTCGGGGTTGATTTCCTTTAGGATGGACTGGTTGGATCTCCCTGCAGTCCAAGGGACTCTCAAGAGTCTTCTCCAACACCACAGTTCAAAAGCATCCATTCTTCAGCACTCAGCTTTCTTTATACTCCAACTCTCACATCCATACATGACCACTGGAAAACCATAGCTTTGACTAGATGGACCTTTGTCGGTGAAATAATGTCTCTGCATTTCAATACATTGTGTAGGTTTGTCATAGCTTTTCTTCTAAGGAACAAGCGTCTTTTAATTTCACGTCTGCAGCCACCATCTGCAGTGATTTTGGAGCCCAAGAAAATAAAGTTTGCCACTCTTTGCATTGTTTCCCCATCTATTATTTTTCCCCTTCTTGCGGAGAGCTTGTTGTTACCGAAAGCTGGTTGGATCCCTTCAGCCCTGGAAATAGCTCACTGATGGAAACAGAACAATCCCAATATTTACTGTAAATATGGTGACCTATAGTGCTTTTGAACTGTGGTGTTGGAGAAGACTCTTGAGAGTCCCTTGGACTGCAAGGAGATCCAACCAGTCCATTCTAAAGGAGATCGGTCCTGGGTGTTCTTTGGAAGGCATGGTGCTGAAGCTGAAACTCCACCTCATGCGAAGAGTTGGCTCATTGGAAAACACTCTGATGTTGGGAGGGATTGGGGGCAGGAGAAGGGGACGACAGAGGATGAGATGGCTGGATGGCATCACCGACTTGATGGACGTGAGTTTGAGCAAACTCTGGGAGTTGGTGGCCTGGACAGGGAGGCCTGGTGTGCTGCGATTCATGAGGTCGCAAAGACTGAGCAACTGAACTGAACTGATAGTGCTTTCTACTAGGCCCAAACTGGGGAGTTGGAGAGCTTCAAGTGCAGCTCCTTTTTTAATCCCCTGACAGGTGCCCTCAGGTAAAACGTCTCACGTGCACTTTGTGATTGATTGGAGGACCGGAGTCCGTAGGAAGGAGGGGTGGATCGTACTGTCCCATGTAGTTGTGCAGGTGGCAGATGACTGGGCATCAGTCTATCTGTCTCCCCGCTTCCAGCCCTCTCCTCTTCCTGGGCTCCAGTGCCTTCATCCCCCCCACCTCTTTTTTTTTCTTGACAGGCGACCTCAGGTAAAATAGCTCACTACTTGCCTCGGTTTATGCATGCGTGCTCTGTCGTGTCTGACTCTTTGTGACCCATGGACTGTAGCTCCCCCGCCAGGCTCCTCTGTCCATGGGATGTCCCCAGACAAGAATCCTGGAGTGGGTTGCCATTTCCTACCCCAGGGGCTCTTCCCGACCCAGGGATTGAACTTGTGTCTCCTACGTTGGCAGCTGGATTCTTGACCACTGAGCCACCTTGGAAAGGCCTCAGTTTGCTCATCTGTAAAATGGGTGGAAAACCCTCCCTGTGGTCTTGTTTCCGGGACCCACAGGGCCGCCTGATGTGTTTGCCTGACACACAGGCAGTGCTCGGGATTGGAGCCTGAAACCACGAGGCATGGGGGCTGTCTCTCATCCTCATTTGTGTGTCTGTCTTCCCTCGCTGCTGGCGCCTTCCTTGCTTGCCTCTGTTTTCCTTTCCCTCCTCCCCTTCCTCTCTGTCCCTCCTCCTCCCCCGAACTTTCTTCTGCAGGTTTCAGTAAGTGTGTGTCATCTCCACGCTAGATAATGCCCGGTTTCAAGTGTCCGGTGCAGTGACTTTTGGTAAACTGAGAGTTGTGCGTCCATTCCGACCATCCAGTGATTCAGAACACTCATCTAAAAAAGGTCCTTGTGCCCATTCAGGTGGCGCTAGTGGTAAAGAACCCACCTGCCAGTGCAGGAGATGCAAGAGATGTGGGTTCGATCCCTGGGGTGAGAAGATTCCCCTGAAGAATGTATAGGCTACCCACTGCAATATTCTTGGGCTTCCCTTGTGGCTCAGATGGTTACGAATCCACCTGCAATGAGGGAGACCTGGGTTCGATCCCTGGGTCAGGAAGATTCCCCTGGAGAAGGAAATGGCAACCCACTCCAGTGTTCCTGCCTGGAGAATCCCATGGACAGAGGAGCCAGGCGGGCTGCAGTCCATGGGGTCGCAAAGAGTTGGATGGAACTGAAGCGACTGAGCACAGTGTGAGCATGCACACCCATGTATTCGTTCATTCACACATCCATTCATGCCGCGGTCCCACCCCAGCTGCAGGCAACCAGGGCTCTCCGCTCCGACTCTCTGGATTCGCCCAGTCTGGACACTTGATATAAACGGGTTCTGTGGGAATCATATAAAAGGTACTATCTGTGGCCTTTTGCGTCTGGCTTCATTCCTTCTGGCTGATGTTGTGAAGGTTTAACCAGTGTCGTAGCCTGCGTCAGTCATTCATTGCCTTTTCTTGTTGAACAGGAGCCCGTGGTGTGGACACACTGCATTTGTTCATTCATTCATTCATCAGCTGGTGGGCGTTCTCTCCGTTCCTTGTGTGTGATCCCCCCTGCCAAACTCTCCATGTGGGCGTGTCTCCACTTCCTGTGGAACCGGGGGGCGTGGTCAGGCTCTGTGGGCGGGGCGGGGCGGGGGTGGATTGGGGGGCAGGCAGCTCAGTCCTTTCCTCCGACTGCCTGCCAGTTCCATTACTTGCGAGCAGGCCTTCTAGACAATGTCACAATCGCGTTGGGAAAAATTTAATAGACCAAATATTTGAAAAATGCGTTCTGTATTGTGTCTGCCTGACCCTCAGGAAGCACCTCTGAATTCCTGTAACGTGAAGGAAAATTCCCTGACTCTGTCAAGCTGACAGCTCAGTGGAGACAGGCTTTGGGAGGCATCGTTGGTGGATCACACTTCTTAGGATAAAGCGCACAGCGAGCGTGTCTGGTCCTGCCTGTGCGAGTGTGGAATGTGTGCGGCTTGTGGAGGCGGGTCTTGGGGTGTCTGGGGGGTGGGGGGGGTGCCTGCAGACTGAATGTCTCCTGCTCCCCTGCTGTGCCTTCTCTGCCGCAAGGAGCGGGCCCCCCCGTGGTCACGAACACTGTGTCCCCCAGTCTTGGTCCTCCACAACAAGGGGCCTCAAGCAAGTCCCCAGCCTGAGTTGGTGGGTGACACTTGTCTCCGGGCTGTGAATCAGGCCACTGGGAGATGGTGGGCACGATTTGTTAGTAGATGCATGGGAACTGGGTAGTCCTGGACGCTTGCTAGGGGACCAGGGGTGCAGAAGAGGGGGTGGGGTGAAGTGGTGGGCTGCCTGCAGTTGACCTTGTACTCATCACAGCTGTAAACTGCTTTTATTCTGATTGGTCGTGACTTGAGGGCTTCCCAGGTAGCACCAGTGGTAAAGAACCCGCCTGCCAAAGTAGGAGACGTAAGAGAGGTGGGTTAGATCCCTGGGTCAGGAGGATTCCCCTGGAGAAGGGCATGGCCCACCCACTCCAGTATTCTTGCCTGGAGAGTTCTGTGGACAGAGGAGCCTGGTGGGCTACAGTCACAAAGAGTCAGACATGACTGGATCGACAGGCTGCACGGGTGCCTTGAGGGGGCCTGGGGGTGTCCAAAGCCTGAAGCGTGAGTCTAGTTTTGACCACTGGGGAAGGGCGTAGTCATTTGTGTGTTTGCAAGTTTCCACACGAGCAGGCAGCTCTTCCTGGAACATCCTCTGTTTCTTCTGAAAACTTTTTTTAAAAAAGTGTATTTAATTAATCTATTTGACTGCGCTGGGTCTTAGTTGCAGCATGTGGCATCTAGTTCCCTGACCAGGGGTTGAACCCCGGGGGCTCCTGCCCTGGGAGCACGGTCTTAGCCACTGGACCCCCAGGGAAGCCCCTCTTCGGAAAACTGCCACGTCAAGTCTAGTGCAAACCTAAGCCTTCGAGAGTGAAACAAGCAAGCCAAACCAAAAAAGACAAAAAAATAAGCCGAAAGGAAGCAAAACCTTAGAGAACGTTAACACGTCTTTCCCATCCTGCCTCAGTGTAGTTTGGAGAACGTCCGTGTGGGATGGTCAGAGAGGGCTCTCTCTGCTTTGTCCTGGAGCTGTCTGGGCCCTGGGACCTCGGGGGAGCAGTTGGCCCCTGAGATGCAACATGAGTCTTCTGTGGAGGGGAAACGGGAGACGGAGCCGAGGGATGGATGCATGGACGGGCAGCCTTTTTGAGACTGAAATTTCACCAGGTGGCTCCCGGTGTTGAGATCGCCGTACAGAGAGCACGGTGTCAGGTTCCACTCAAAGAGTGATGCTTTCTTGTCACTTCCCTAGGTGTGCCCGAGGTTGGCAGCCTTTGCCCACCTGTTGGGCCCATGGGTGCTGGGTTTCTATAGCAACGTCGGGGCCAGGGTTGGGGGAGGGTTTTCTGCGGGTCACCTGCTGTGGATTGGGTTGTGGTGTGTTTAAGCGATGAGTTTCCTGGCTGCAGTCTGGAATCTGGCCAGAAAGGAAACCTTGTGTGTTCATCTGAGGTTTGAGAGCTTCCCCCCGCTCAACCCCTGCAGAAAACAAGTGACTGAGGGTGAGTCTTTGAAAACCACAGCTGGCATTCCTAGGGCCTTCTGTGCTTCCTAATGGCTTTGCAACCCAACCACCAGGCCTTGCAGACGCCCTTGGAGAGGAATTCTCTCCGCACCCTTAGCCAGGTCCCCCACACCCACCCCGCCTCACTGCACGTTCTTGACCAGGGATCGGACCTGCACTCCATTAGAAGTGCAGGGGTCTTAACCACTGCACCGCCAGGGAAGTCCCAAGTGGAATTCTTCTGGAGGGCTTTAAGGGGCCTTGTTGTGACTCTAGATCCTACCGTACCGCACAGGGAAGCGGATTCCGTATCCTGTGAAAACCGTAATGGAAAAGAATATAGAAAAAAAAATCCAAAACACCTGTATGTGTATAACTGAGTCACTTTGGTCTACACAGAGATTAGCACAATGTTGCAAATCAGCTATATGTCAATAAAATAAAAAAAAAAAAAGATTTCTTTCAAGACTTTAAGGGGAATTCCCCAGTGATGTGGTGGTTAGGACTCTGAACGGTCACGGCCCTGGTCTGGGTTCAGTCCCTGGTTCAGGACCTGAGATTCGGTAAGATAAGTGGTTCAGTTCAGTTGCTCAGTCGAGTCCGACTCTTTGCGATACAATGAGATAAAAGGCTTGAAGGAATAGAATTCAGTTGAATGAGTCAATAGAGGTTTCATTTTTTTTTGGTTTGTTTTGGTATCATGTGGGAAAGATTGAGGGCAGGAGGAGAAGGGGACGACAGAGGATGAGATGGTTGGATGGCATCGCCGACTCAATGGACATGGGTTTGGTAGACTCCGGGAGTCGGTGATGGACAGGGAGGCTTGTGGTTCATGCTGTGGACAGTGCTGTGGTTCATGGGTCGCAAAGAGTCGGACACGACTGAGGAACTGAACTGATAATATATATATAGAAGTGTTAGTCAGGCTCCTCTTTCCATGGGATTCTCCAGGCAAGAATGCTAGAGTGGCTTGTCGTTTCCTGCTCCATGGGATCTTCCCGACCCAGGGATCGAACTCAGGTCTGTTGCATTGCAGGTGGATTCTTTACCATCTGAGCCACCAGGGAAGCACAAGAATATACTGGAGTGGGTTGCCATTCCCTTCTCCAGGGGAATCTTCCCAACCCAGGGATCGAACCCATGTCTCCTGCATTGGCAGGTAGATTCTTGACCGTCTGAGCCAGCAGGGAGTTGCTTGTGTGTGTGTGTGTATATATATATATGTGTGTGTGTGTGTGTGTGTGTGTATACATGCATGTATTTCAACACATGAAGGTATGTAAATAGAATGCCCACATAAATGTTTCTGAAGCTGTCAGCTTCAGAAGGCTGAGTAGCAGCCACCTCCAGAAAGTGCCGTCTCACTGTATCTTCCCAGTTTCCTCCTCCAGCCTCGTCCCCCAGCCCCGAAGCTGGCCCGCTTTCTGCCCCTTTGGGTCAGCTTGTGTCTTCCGGAAAGTGAAAGTGAAGTCGCTCAGTTGTGTCCAACTCTTTGTGACCCCATGGACTGTAGCCCACCAGGCTCCTCCATCCATGGTATTCTCCAGGCAAGAATACTGGAGTGGGTTGCCATTTTCTTCTCCAGAGGAATCTTCCCGACCCAGGGATCGATCCCCAGGTCTCCTGCATTGCAGGCAGACGCTTCAACCTCTGAGCCACCAGGGCCGTGTCTTCTGGAATTTCATATAAATGGACTTTTTGGTTGGTACTTACCCCTGCCTGGCTGCTCTCACTGAATAATTATTTGAGATTTTTTTTCTCCCGTGTTGATGATTATACTGGTAGTTCTGTTGTCTTTTTGGCTGAGTGGTTCCTGCACTGCATTGTACGTTACATGGCGGTGGAAATGTATGTATATTTTAATATTAGAGGATGATCTTTAGAAATGGTTGAAAGAACTGCTGAGAACAGAGCCTACTTCACATGTGTGTGAAGGCTTGCCGCTCTTGATGGAGGGTGAGAAGGGCACCTCTGCCTCATCCAATTCCCTGGTTTATTTACAATGCCAAGAGCTCAAACCTCAAGGTTGACTTAACCTTCCCAGTTTAGACAAGACCTGTTTTTCTACCACGTTGGAGGTCATTGGAGACCTTCATTTTATCCCCAGCAGGAGAACAGAGAAAGGGTTTTTAAAATTAATTATTTGTTTATTTTTTAATTGATTTTTTTATTGAAGGATAATTGCTTTACTCACGCTTTACTCAAAATTCACTCAGGTCCATTGAGTCAGTGATGCCATCCACATGTCATCCTCTGTCGTCCCCTTCTCCTCCTGCCCTCAGTCTTTCCCAGCATCAGGGTCTTTTTCAGTGAGTCGGCTTCTTCTCATCAGGTGGTGAAAGTATTGGAGCTTAAGGTGAAGGTAAGGTAAGGTGAAGTCGCTCAGTCGTGTCCGACTCTTTGCGGCCCCGTGGACTGTAACCTACCAGGCTCCTCCGTCCATGGGATTCTCCAGGCAAGAATACTGGAGTGGGTTGCCATTTCCTTCTCCAGGGGATCTTCCCCACCCAGGGATCAAACCCAGGTCTCCCACATTGGAGGCAGACGCTTTAACCTCCGAGGCACCAGGGAAGCCCATTGGAGCTTGAGACTCGGGATTAAAGCCCGCCACTCCATATTGGCGGAGAAGGCAATGGCACCCCACTCCAGTACTCTTGCCTGGAAAATCCCATGAGCAGAGGAGCCTGGTAGGCTGCAGTCCATGGGGTCGCGAAGAGTCAGACACGACTGAGCGACTTCACTTTCACTTTTCACTTTCATGCATTGGAGAAGGCAATGGCAACCCACTCCAGTGTTCTTGCCTGGAGAATCCCAGGGATGGGGGAGCCTGGTAGGCTGCCGTCTGTGGGGTCGTACAGAGTCGGACACGACTGAAGTGACTTAGCAGCAGCAGCAGCAGCTCCATATTGGGAGTTTGTAGCCACTGAACCACCAGGAAGTCCCTGGTGGAAGGTTGCTAGGTGACCCTTAAGGGGAGTGATGCCAGTTTGGGAGGAGAACACAGTTCTTCACAGAGCCTTGCACACCCACTGCAGGTGCCATTCCCAAGCCCTCCTGCTATGCTAGTGTCTGTTTTAAAAAATTGAAAGAATGTCTGTAGATCCACTTAAAGGCAGTCTTTCATGCAGAAAATACTCTCAATTGAACTCCTGGGAATAGTTGATTGCTATCTTAAATTCTTGTGACTATGTATTAGATAACAAAAATTTGTGAACCTCGGGGTTAACATCTGCTGTTTGCACGGTTGCTGAGTGAAAACACATTCAGAAATCTTTGCAGATATTTAGCCCGTGGAGTAGTCTGCAGCAGTTCAAGGCTATGAGGAGTTTATAGAAGGGCAGGTGGTTATAACTTAGTGTAAAATTGCGTGTGCAACCTAGACCATGATGCTGGGGAACATTAAGAAGAAGGGGGCAACAGAGGGTGAGATGGCTGGATCACTGACTCAATGCACATGAGTCTGAACAAATTCCAGGAGATGGTGAAGGACAGGGAAGCCTGGTGTGCTGCAGTCGACGGGGTCACAGAGAGTCAGACGCAATTCATCAACTGCGCAACAATGTAGGAAGAAAACAAAAGTCCAGTAAGATGTTACGTGTTTGTCTTTTGATTGCATAATATCGGTGAATTCTCTGCTCTCCTTATTTCTTTATATATTTATATTTAAATACATATATTTATGTATTTAACATTTTTCTGTAGTGAATAATAATTTTTTTTAATACTTATTTTGGAACCGTGCTGGGTCTTAACTACAGCATCTGGAATCTAGTTCCCTGAGCAGGAATTGAACCTTTACTGTCTGCATTGGGAGCTCCGGAGTCTTAGCCACTGGACCACCAAGGAAGTCCCCTGGATACTAATTTTTAAGAAAGCAAAGACGTGTTGTACACATATTGGCACAACTGGGCCTTCCCAACTAAGAGTTCCTTGCAGATGGACAGATTCTCTCTTTAAAAGTGAATATGGTTAAAATGTGTATGCAAGGATTTTTTTTTTTTTATGATGCAGGAAATAACTGTAGTATAAATTATCATATACGCCTTTGATGTGTTTGCTGCCTTCTCCCTTTGGCCGATGTCATAAATGATGAAAATCCCGTGGCGTTTCCAGCTGCGGCCAGGGTGAATTCCTAGGGAGGGAAAGGGGAGTCGACAGGAGACGAGAAGCAGGGAGAGAAGGTGGAACGATGGTGTCTTCCTCTTTCTCTGGTCTTCTGTGTACCAGACATAGGAGGCTCCCTGCACCATCCTGCACCCCCCAAGGTCAATACTCCCCTCCTGACCCGAGGTCACCCAGCTCATCAGGGGCACTGGCAGTAGAGTCTGAGTTGCCCCAGTGTTTGCTGGAGACATTGCTGGGCACGACTCAGTAATCAAGCTCCATGAGTTATGTGCACAGAAAACCAGAGCCTTTTCAATAACGGGCTACAGTCATTGAATCCAATATCCTGATGCTGTGTGTGTGTGTGTATGTTTGTGCATGGGATGGGAACTTGGCTTTCTTTTTTTTGCCCTGGACTATATCCAGTAGGGTGTGGGATCTTAGTTCCCCGACCAGGGATTGAACTCCATGTCCCAAGCAAAGAGCCACCGGACTACCAGGAAAGTCCTGGCAACTTCTTTCGTAAACATTCTGTGCTGTAAAATGCCCGTTACTTATGACTTCCTGAGATTCTTTATGCTCTTCTTAAAGCAACGTATATTTAGGGAGTTTGGACCTTTCTTCATCTTGACCTAGCGTTCCGCTTGATGACTGGTAACGTGTTTAAAGGAATTCCCCAAGGGTCCCTGTGGAATTCTGAGTGGTTTGTGAAAATCTCCTCATACTAGTCCTTGGAATGCGGGCAGCCAGACGCCTGTCCTGGGGTCTTCTGTAGAGAATTGTCGCTGCTGGGGGGTGGAGGGGGTGACTTTTAGTCCTAAACTCTTAACCATGGTGGGCCCTTAACGGGGCTTGGAGCCCCCCTTCTGGCTGAGTCTGAAGGCGGCATGTCATCTGATGGCGCTCACACCCTTTGGTTCATTCCAAGCTTTCAGGGGCTCCCATCATGAGGAAGGCTACAGAAGCTGGCAGGATTCTCTCTGGCCCTGAGGTTTCTGGTCTTTCAGTTCAGTTCAGTTGCTCAGTGGTGTCCGCCTTTTTGCGACCCCATGAACTGTAGCACGCCAGGCCTCCCTGTCCATCACCAACTCCCGGAGTTTACCCAAGTTCATGACCATCAAGTTGGTGATGCCATCCAGCCATCTCATCCTCTGTTGTCCCCTTCTTCTCCCGCCTTCAATCTTTCCCAGCATCAGGGTCTTTTCCAGTGAGTCGGCTCTTGGCATCAGGTGGCCAAAGGATTGGAGCTTCAGCCTCAGTATCACTGTTTGTTTTTTTTTTTAACATATGTGGTTTTGGTTTTGGTAATGTTACTTGTATTCAGAAAAGTGACCCCGAAATGAAACAGCTGGGTGGATTTTCATGGGATCAGCCACTGTCTAGTGTGACCCACTGTCTAGATCAAGAAGTGGAACATTCCTATCTCTGTTCTAAAAATGTCCTAGTCTTCCAGAGGTCCCCCTGCGTCTCCCATTGAAGGTACCGCTGTCTTGACTGTTTCATTCCGCAGATCAGCCGCTCTTAGACCTTTATGTAAATGGACTAATAGCACACTCATTTGCATCTGGTGTCTTTTTCGCTCAGTCTTTGGTGAGATTCGCTCCTGATCTTGCCGGTGGCAGTCCTGGCCCGTTGTCCTCTGTTGAACTTTAGTGTTTCTCTTTCTAAGGGTGCTGGTGGAAATTCTTAGTGGCTTCGACCTTGTTGTGGTCCTTTACGTCCTTCCCCGGAGACGAGCTGTCTTGCACAAAGATTGGTCATCTATGTCCCCTTAGAGCCTGTGCCTGGCTGCTCTTGCGGTTGGTGTCTGCCTTCCAGAAGATTCATTGTTGTCCACAGCCGCGCAGTGACAGTCCCACTAGAGCCTTTGGAGTTAATGCGAGCTGCTGCTGTGTGAAGGTATGGAGGTCGTGGGCCCTCAGAGATGAAGACTGCTCTCCAGGCCACGTCAGCTTCCCACTCCAGCTGTCAGAAGATGGCCTTGGACCTGTGGGATGTCCTCACTTGGATTTCTGAAGGCTGTTTACCGTGTTTATGGTTTTTCTAGTGGTCATCTGTGGATGTGAGAGTGGTACCATAGAGAAGGCGGAGCACGGAATAATTAATGCTTTTCAACTGTGGTGTTGGAGAAGACTCTTGAGAGTCCCTTGGACTGCACGGAGATCCAACCAGTCCATCCTAAAGGAAATCAACTGGGAATATTCTTTGGAAGGACTGATGCTGAAGCTGAAGTTCCAGTACTTTGGCCATGTGATGTGAAGAGCTGATTCATTGGGAAAGACCCTGATGCTGGGAAAGATTAAAGGCGGGAAGAGAAGGGGATGATAGAGGATGAGATGGTTGGATGGCATCACTGACTCAATGGACATGAATTTGAGCAAGCTCCGGGAGTTGGTGATGGACAGGGAGGTGTGGCATGCTGCAGTCCATGGGTTGCAGAGAGTCAGGCAAGATTTAGCGACTGAACAACAACTGTGTTTATGGTTCTGTGCTTGCGTCGACTTCAGCTCAGTGTTGTTGAACCAAACAATCTTGTAGAGTAAGTCCAGCATGCCGGAGTGATGGCATTGCAAGCCAAGGGCAAGGAATGGGACCTTGAAATTGTACATGCATCTCTTGGCCCATCACTGGTCAGGACTTTGGTTTGGCCACGAGATAGTGCTTGGGGTGTGATGGTCATGTTGGGGGGCTTTGGGGCTGTCTCCTGGTCTTCTGGGTGAGAAGTCTTATTTCCTAAGCCATGGTGCGGTGAGAAGCAGCATGCACCAAAGGACTGTAGGAATTTTAGGGAGCGGAAGTCACAGTAACCGTGTGAACCCAGACGTGGCGGGAACATAGCAGAGTGCTGCCAAGGGGCTCAGCACAGATGGACGTGAGAGACTCAATGTTCCGGGGGTGTCTGCATACCGAGGAGTTGGTGAAAGCGATACGAGCGGGCTGCAGGAGGCATCTGGTAAAAGATTTACCCGGAGAACAGCTTCCCTGCTGGTCCAGTGGCTAAGACTCCGTGCTCTCAATACAAGGGGACACAGGTTCGATTACGGGTCAGGGAATTTAGATCCCACATGTCACGGCTAAGACCCGGTGCAGCCAAATAAATAAGTAAATATTTCTTTGAAAAAAAAAAAGCAAACAAGTTTTGTTGGGAGAAAAACTGATCCAATATCCAGTTGTATAAAATGCACTGTTCCTAAGAAGTCCATGGGCCAAGGCGTGGCCAGTCCCAAAATGAGTGTTCTCTGGGGGTTTGTTCTCATCGGTGTTCTTGTCCTCAGAAGGTGATTTAGGGGGCCTGCTTGTGTTAACTTCAGTGTGCACACGGCTGTAGCAAAGCCCACTTTTCCATTTTCAATGTTGCCTTGTTTGGGTCTTTTTTTTTCCCCCTCTTGCAGACAGCACAAGAGTTGCCCCCACCCTCCTTTTTTTTAATCCATTCTGACAAACTGCTTTTTATTTTTATTTACTTTTGGCCACTGTGAGCCCCCATGCAAGATCTTACTTCCACGACAGGATTGGAACCTGTGTTCCTGCCTTGGGAGCACAGTCTTTATTGTTATTTATTTATTTTGGGGCTGTTTTCCGTCTTTGTTGCTGCTCGGGCCTTTTTTTTTTGCCTGTAATTGGGGCAGGTGGTGACTACCCTCTAGTTGCGGAACATGGGCTTCCCATTGCGGTGGCTTGTCCTGTCGCAGAGCCTGGACTCTGGGGCACACAGGTTCAGTAGTTACAGCTCCCAGGCTTTGTTGCCCCAAGGCATGTGGGATCTTCCCGGACCAAGGGATCAAATCCCTGTCTCGTGCATCGGCAGGCGGATTCCTTACCACTGAGCCACCAGGGAAGCCTGGGAGCAAAAGAGTCTTAAGCCACTGGATTACCATGGAAGTTCCCACCTTTTTCTTTCTAGAGATTTGTTCCATTCAACTTACTTGAGTCCCTGTGACTTGATCAGTTTAAAAACACTGCTCCTCTTTAATTTCTGGCATCTGTAGCCTGCATATCTCCTGAGCGCAGGGAAGGACTGGAAGCAGGAGTATATTGTGGGGTTGAAGGACTTCTGTTGTAAGGAGGTTAACCCCACCCAGGCCTTTGCAGCACGTCTTCAGGGTTCCAGATGAGTCCACGTTTGGTGAGCTGAATTCAAGATAGCTTTGCGTGATCTTGCCTTTGTCTTCAACCCTGACTGCAGAAATGTGGTTGTTCTGGTTCTCAAACTTGACCTTTACACTGAACCATTTCAAGAGGCTTGTTGTCAAAATGCTCCACACAAAGACTTGCTTGTTGGTTCTGAGTATGGTGGGGATGACCACTCAGTCATACACCGTTTGGGGTCTTTGTTCAGAAAATAGGTGAGCCCTTTCCATAAGCTGGGCTACCCAGGTGGCGCTAGTGGTAAAGAACCTACCCACCAATGCAGGAGATGTAAGAGACATGGGTTCCTCTGGAGAAGGGAATGGCAACCCACTCCAGTATTCTTGCCTGGGAAATTCCATAGACAGAGGAGCCTGGTGGGCTACAGTCCATGGGATCGAAAAGAGTCAGACACAACGGAGTAACTAACACTTTCCCATAACCCAGGTTCAGTGCTGGAAGGTTTGAGGAGACTTCTAGGAAGAGGGTTTGGTTCTGATGTGAGTGAAAGTTGCTCAGTTGTATCCGACTCTTTACAACCCCATGGACCATGGAATTCTCCAGGCCAGAATACTGGATTGGGTAGCCTTTCCCTTCTCCAGGGGATCTTCCCAACCCAGGGATGGAACCTAGGTCTCCCACATTGCAGGCGGATTCTATACCAGCTGAGCCACAAGGGAAAGCCCAGGAATACTGGAGTGGGTAGCCTTTCCCTTCTCCAGGGGATCTTCCCAACCTGGAGATCAAACCCAGGTCTCCCGCATTGCAGGTGGATTCTTTACCCACTGAGCCAAGGGAAGCCCTCTCATGTGGGTATATCATCACAAAGCAGCCTCACTTCGAAATTTGTGTCCTGACCTCGGCGGTCGGCTGTTATTTCAGAGCTGACCATCAGGATGTTTGTTTTAGTAGTCAACCCAAAGGAAGCCAGGACAAACCTGATTTTCTTTCATTGACCTCAGGGGCTGTTCATTTAAAAACTGCCCATTAAATTATGTGCTCAAATGAGTGTATAGTTGCCAGTCTCATACCATTTAGATATCGTGTGGTTCCATTAAGTGCAGAAGGCCATTGCATCTCATTCTCAGGGTTTTGTTTAAGTGAATTAGATGAGTTCACATCAGTGAAGCGTAAGTGATATCAGTGTCTAGCCATCTATCAAGATGGAAGATACACTTGCTTGTAATAGATGCTGAGTGCCTTTAATGATACAGATTTAAACCCAAGTTCTCTGTCTGCCTGGGATGGCTGTAGACAGGAAGGCACTGTGTTCCACATGCTTACATTTCCCCTCTGTTTTCGATTTTCTTCTTTTATAAAGACTTTTTTTTAAAATATGGACCATTTTTAACTTTCTTTATTGAATTTGTTGCAGTATTGCCTCTGTTTTTTTTTCTTCTGGCCATGAGGCATATGGGATCCTAGCTCCCCGACCAGGGATCAAACCCACAACCCCTGTGTTGGAAGCTGAAGTTTTAACCACTGCACCACTCTGTGCTGCTTTTGATCTCTATAAGTGCTGGCTTTCTTCCTTGGGCTGAGTTGCTGACCGTCTGCTACTGAGGGGAAGCACTGAGCAGGCTGCAGCAATAGAACCTGGGGTAGTCATTTTTCTCAGACTCGTTAAAGTGGCTTCGGGTTATAAAGTGAGTGGCTTGCTGACGGCTGCGGGGTGAGAGTTCATGTCCCCAGATAAGTGGACAATGGTTGGCATTTTGAGTTCCAGACTCCCATTGCCCTTCCTTGGAGCACCCTGATTTATTGATGAAAATCGCTTCCCTGTTGTTAAGTCTTGGCTTGGGGAGCCCTACCAGTCCCCATAGCCTTCAAGGGTCAGCCAGCCAGATTCCTTCACTTCGACCCCTGGAGGAACGTGAGTGGCCGTGTGAGCCCATCTCTGCCAGTGTTTTTTTGTTTTATTTTAGCTAAACTTGTATTTTGAGACTGGGCTTCCAGGTGGCACTAGTGGGAAAGAACCTGCCTGCCACTGGAGGTGACATAAGAGATACAAGTTCAGTCCCTGGATTGGGAAGATCCCCTGGAGAAGGGAATGGCAACCCACTCCAGTATTCTTCCCTGGAGAATCCCCAGGGACAGAGCAGCCTGATGGGCTACAGTCCAAGGGGTTGCAGAGAGTCAGACACAGAGTTAGTAACACACACTCACACAGACACACAGACATATATCATATATATGGCTTCGCAGGTGACGCTAGTGGTAAAGAACCTGCCTGCCAATGCAAGAGACTTAAGAGACACACGTTTGATCCCTGGGTCGGGAAGATCCCCTAGAGGAGGGCATGACAATCCACCCCAGTATTCTTGCCTGGAGAATCCAACGGACAGAGGAGCCTGGTGGGCTACACTCCATGGGGTTGCAAAGAGTCAGACATGACTGATCTCTCAGGCATGTGTGTAGTTGGATTTATTGCCAAGTCATAGTCCATGCTGATTAGTCCCTGAGTGACCTTGGGCTAGTCTCTCGTCTCTCAGATCCTAGGACTTTTTTGTCCTTTCAGGAGGAAGTAAGCGGAGGGGTTGGGACTCAGGCCGGCAGGCGCCTCCAGCTCCTTGGCTGGTTTCTGCCCCGGGGCTGTTGCTGGCTTTCCTTGTCCTTGCTGGCTCTGGAACCTGCTGGGGCAGTTGTCGGTCCTGTCGTTTCCACCTCCCTGTCATAAATTCCATTTCCTGTTGGAGAACCAGGAGTTTCTCCATCTGTGCCTGCAAGGATCCGGAACCCCGTGATTACGTGATCATACACGCCCCACCTTGAGCCAGGTGGCAGTTCGGGAGGCTGGACCTCAGAGAAAACTCTGCAGGCTGCCTGCCAAGTCAGATCTTTGTCGTTCCTCTCCGGTTCCTGCAGTCTTTCTCTCTGGAGTCTCTGTGTGCAGACAGCGCTGCTGTCTCAGGCATGGGAAACAGAAAAGTACCAAGGTACAGACTCATTTTTTTCCTTCTGCTCGGTCAGTACACTGCCTCCTGCCCTTTCTTCTAACCCTGTGCTCTTTCAGCGTCTGCTCTGATGAAGATGAAAAGCTTGGAGATGATAATGCTCTTTATAAGGACCAAGGAGCTCAGAACCTTATCCTGCAGTAAAACTCTTGGCGATCATTGATTGACCGTCTCACCTGGAATTTAGTGTAGAGCCTGGGATGTTCCCCAGGTGATGAGCATCTTGCTTGTGACCCTTCGGTTTCTGGTTTGTTTTATTTTTAAAAAAAGATGGATTTTTATTTTTGGCTCTGGTGGGTTGCTGTGCGGGCTTTTGTCTAGTTGCAGCGAGCTGGGGCTCCAGTCTAGTTGGTGGCACAAGGGCTTCTCACTGCGGTGACTTGTCTTTTCTTGGCCCGTGGGCCCTAGGGCGTGCGGGCTTCAGTTAGTCGAGGCTCGTGGACTCTAGCGCTGAGCTCAGTAGTTCTGGTGCCCTGGCTTTAGTTGCTCCAGGGCGTGTGCGATCCTCCCAGACTAGTAGAGATGGAGCCTGTGTCCCCTGCATTGGCAGGTGAATTCTTCCCCACTGGACCCACCAGGGAAGCCCTCGTTTTCTTATATATATATGTATTTATTTTTATTTTTATTTTTGGCTGCACCAGGTACTCAGTTGCGGCACTCCAGATCTGCGATCTTCATTGTAGCATGCAGGATCTTTTTAGTTTCTAGCTCCCTGATCAGGGATCGAACCACGGGCCCTGTGCATTGGAGTGCTGGAGTTTTAGCCAAACTGGGCTACCAGGCAAGTCCCTGAGGCTTCATTCTTAATGCCCTGCCGTCTTGAATTGGTATTTGAACTGGGTACTAAGGACACAGATCTCCATGAGTTGCAGTTTTCAGGAGTGTTGAATTAGACCCACAGTATAAATGATTGTAGAACTGCAGTTGCAAAAAAAATTAAATATGTGAATAATCAAGGCTAAAATTACTTGTAGGTATGCAGCATTTCCTAGTAACTTTAGTCAGGAAATGGAAAATTCTCTACAGTTCAGCTCAGTTGCTCAGTCGTGTCCGACTCTTTGCGACCCCATGAATCGCAGCACGCCAGGCCTCCCTGTCCATCACCAACTCCCAGAGTTCACTCAGACTCACGTCCATCGAGTGAGTGATGCCATCCAGCCATCTCATCCTCTGTCATCCCCTTCTCCTCCTGCCCTCAATCTCTCCCAGCATCAGAGTCTTTTCCAGTGAGTCAACTCTTCACATCAGGTGGCCAAAGTACTGGAGTTTCAGCTTCAGCATCATTCCCTCCAGAGAAATCCCAGGGCTGATCTCCTTCAGAATGGACTGGTTGGATCTCCTTGCTGTCCAAGGGACTCTCAAGAGTCTTCTCTAACACCACAGTTCAAAAGCATCAATTCTTCGGTGCTCAGCTTTCTTCACATCCATACATGACCACTGGAAAAACCATAGCTTGACTAGACGGACCTTAGTCGGCAAAGTAACATCTCTGCTTTTGAATATGCTAGCATATTATAATTTCCAACATTTCGTCAGAATGCTCATAGAGAAAATTATATTTTAAAAATTAGATATGAGTTGTCTAACATATAGAAAAAAGCGTGCAGTTTTCATAAGAAGTGTCTTGGGGGCAAATGGTATTTTCGGCTGCTGTGTATGTGTATATATAGCATATAAGTGTCATCTTTTTATTTTTATTGGAATATAGCTGATTTACAGTGTTGTGTTAGTTTGGGTGTACAGCAGAATGGTAGTTACACATATACATGTATTCTTTCTTTTTCAGATTCTTCTTGCATATAGGTTACTACAGAATATTGACTAGAGTTCCCTGTGCTGTCCAGCAGGTCCTTGTTGGTTCTCTGTGTTAAACACAGCTGTGTGTCCACATCCATCCCAAACTCCCTAACTATCCCTTCCCCCATCCTTCCTCCTGGGAACCATACGGTTATTACAGAGTATTGAGCAGAGTTCCCTGTGCTGGACAGCAGGTCCTTGTTGCTTCTCCATTTTTAATATATATTTATTTCTTTGGCTGTGCCAGGTCTTCCTTGTAGCATGTAGGATCAAGTTCCCTGAGCAGGGATTGAACCTGGGCCCCCTGCCTTGGGGTCTTAGCCACTGGACCACCAGGGAAGTCCCCATTTTCTATATAACAGCTTGCATCTGCTAACTTCCAACTCCCAGTCCTTCTCTCCCCCAGCCCAGTCCCCACCCCGGGTAACCACAAGTCTGCTCTCTGTGTCTGAGTCTGTTTCTGTTTCATCGATAAGGTCATTTGTGCCATGTTTTGGATTCCACGTATCACTGATACCATATCGTATTCTGGATAGAAGTATGCCTTAATAGCCTTCCTGGGAGATAACTGTCTCCTTCCTTTTTTGAGCACATTGATAAAAATTCCCAGTGGTTACACATCATTCCTAGCAGATACATGTATGAAAGCGAAAGTCGCTCAGTCGTGTCCTACTCTTTGCGACCCCAGGGACTGTAGCCCACCAGGCTCCTCTGTCCGTGGAATTCTCCAGGCAGGAATACTGGAGTGGGTTGCCATGCCCTTCTGTACGAGATCTTCCCAACCCAGGAATTGAACCCTTGTCTCCTGCATTGGCAGGCAGGTTCTTTACCACTGAGCCAACCAGGGAACCCCTCCCCCCGTCCCCCCTTCTCCAAAAAGCTCTTGATGTGTTCTGTCTTGGCTGAGACACTGCTGGGTCATAAGAGTTAAGTCATTTTAATGTGAGTCTTTTTTTTTTTAAGTTAAGAATGTTCCCCATGTATATTACCATATGTGAAATAGATGGCCAGTCCAGCTTTGATGCATGAGACAGAGTGCTCGGGGTTGGTGCACTGGGATGACCCTGAGGGATGGGATGGGGAGGGAGGTGGGAAGGGGCTTCGGGATGGGGAACACATGTACACCCATGGCTGATTCATGTCAATGTATGGCAAAAACCACTATAATATTGTAAACTAATTAGCCTCCAATTAAAAGTAATAAATTAATTTTTTAAATAAATAAATACGCATAAAAAAAGGAATGTTCCCATTCCTCCCACCCCCAAAGCTTTGAATGAACCTGGGAAAAATAAGTGTAATGTTAAGGAATGAGGGTTTTGCCTGTGAAAGGTGGCTGCTGAAAAGGCAGCAAAAAGTTGCTCGGTTTTTTTTGGGGGGGGGTTGCTGTTTCATCATAATTGGAATAGCTTAAATTTTTTTTTTTTTTTTTTTTACTGAGGTATAGTTGATTTACAGTGGTGGGTTCACTTCTGCTGTACAGCAAAGTGAATCAGTTATACATATGTATATACATTGTTTTTTATAGTCTTTTCCATTACGCTTTATCAGAGGATATTGAATATAGTTCCGCATGCTCTACAGGAGGGCCTTGTTGTTTATCAGCCTGTACTTAATAATTTACGTCTGCTAACCCCAGACTTCCGTCCGCCCCTCCCCTACCTCTTGTCCCCCTGGACAACCAGTCAGTTCTCTGTGCCTGTGAGTTGCCTTCTGTTTTGTAGATGAGTTCGTTCGTGCCATATTTTAGGTCGCACGTGTTAAGTGATATCATGGGATGTCTGACTTAATGCGATAATCTCTGGATCGTTCATGTTGCTGTAAATGGCGTCATTCCATTCTTCTTTATGGCTGAGTAGTGCTCCACATCGATGTGTACCACATCGTCTTTATCCAGCCCTCTGTTGAGGGACATTTAGGCTGTTTCTGTGTCTTGGCTAATTGTGTACAGTGTTGCTTTGAATATCAGGGTGCGTGGAGTAGTTAAAATGTTTCTTGTTTCTATTTTCAGATGGCAGAGGAAACTTGCAAGTTTAGATGCATAATAATTTAACAATTTTGCTTTGATTTTCAACTTTAATTCAGTGTGGGGAAATAATATTACTGTGGAAGTATGGAGTATGTTTGGTGAAAAATCTCCGTTCGTGTGGTCTCATTGATTTAGACTATCTAGATTTTATAAGTATCAGTCCTCACTCCCCTGTGTGCCTGCTAAGTCGCTTCAGTCATGTCTAACTCTGTGACCCCATGGACTGTAGCCCCCTCAGGCTCCTCTATCCATAGGGATTCTCCAGGCAAGAATCCTGGAGTGGGTTGCCATTCTCTTCTCTAGGGGATCTTCCTGACCCAGGGATCAAACCTGGGTCTGTTACGTCTCATGCGTTGGCAGTAGGGTTCTTTACCACTAGTGCCACCTGGGAAGGCCTTACTCTCCTCCTCCAAAGACATATATATATATATGTGTGTGTATATATATATTTTAGAAAATTTATTTATTAATTTGGCTGTGCTGAGTCTTAGTTGTGGCATGTAGACTCTTTGATTTGAGTTGCAGCATGCAGGATCTAATTCCCTGACTGGGGATTGAACCTGTGCCCCCTGCATTAGGAGCGTAGAGTCTTAGCCACTGGACCTCCACGGATGTCCCCCTCCCCCCCATGATATATTTTTCAAATGCATTATACTCCTCTGTCAGCAGTATGGGGATTAGATGAGGAAAAATGTGATGACTTGGAGCTGGTAGATTTCAGGGTACGTGCAGGATGTGTTGAAAGAAGTGAAAGTGTTAGTCGCTCAGTCCTGTCGGACTCTTTGGGACCCCATGGACTGTAGCCCTCCAGACTCCTCTGTTCATGGGATTCCCCAGGCAAGAACACTGGAGTGGGTAGCCTTTCCCTTCTCCAGGGGATCTTCCCGACCCAGGGACCCAACCCAGGTCTCCCATGTTGCAGGCCGATCCTTTACCATCTGAGCCACCGGAGAAGCCACAGTATGTCTTAGTTGTAAATAAAAACATGAGCATAGCAAGACATTATAGGTTTTTGTAGCCTGTTTCTCAGACATGAAAATAAATGGTACCCTGTTAATACATTTTGAATTAGAAAACTCAACCAAGTTTTATTGTTTTAAACTATTTTTCCATGTTAGGATGTTTAAAAAAAATTTTTTTTACATTATAAACATTAAAAGGAGAAATGATTTGGGTTTATAAAGAGTTCGGGCTCGTTCTGCAGTACGCCGTCTTCTGGATGAATGGGTCCGGTTTTCTAAGGGCTCCATGACCCTTAGGGTCCCTGCAGCCCCACGGCTGCACGCCAGCTGCTGCATCCACAGCATGCATCTTTGTTCAGGGCCGCAAGAAAGGGTGGGACCAGATGTTTCTGCCCCTTTGATGCAGAGACAAAGGCTTTCCCCAGAGGCGTCCAGCTGACGTCCGCTTCCGCCAGCTCCCGTCTCCGGTTAGGGCCGGCCCGGCCCCCACCCACTCGCTGGTCAGAGACCATGTTCCGCCCCCGTGTCCGCATGGACGGTGGCTGGGGCATAGCAGGGCTGTTAGCCATCACAGAAGGCCTGATCCTGGCACTGACAGAGGGTCCCCCCCCCCAAAAAAAAAAATACAGTCCCAAGGAATCTGGGCAGAAGCAGGTCCCTGAAGGTCAGTCAGGCTGAGTGTGGGGAGGGACAGAGAGGAACTGGAGGCTGGGCGCTGAGGGGGTCGCCTTGGTGTGCAGGGCACTTCACTGGCTGGGGGTTCTACCTGCAGAGAGGAAGTGGGTATGATGGGAACGACCCAAGCCACAGGCTGCCCACTGAGGGCTACACGATATGACTTTCCCCTGCAGCTGTTTTCTGAGGGTGGGGGAAGAGTCTCACCGAGGTTTTTTTGTGTTTTTTTGGTAACATTTATGTATTTATTTGGCTGCATCAAGGCTTCCCTGGTGGCTCCAGTGGTAAAGAATCTGCGTGCAATGCAGGAGACCTGGGTTCAGTCCCTGGGTTGGGAAGATCCCCTGGAGAAGGGAACGGCTATCCACTCCAGTATTCTTGCCTGGAGAATCCCCGTGGACCCTGGCAGGCTACAGTCCATGGGGTTGCAGAGTTGGACACAAGTGAGTGACTAACACATGCACACACACATACACACGCTTATTTGGCTGCACTGGGTCTTAGTTTGTGGCACGCGGGATCTTTTGTAGCGGTGCCTGGATTCTCTGGTTGTGTCCCATGGGCTCAGTAGTTGCGCTATGCCGGCTTACTTGCTCTGTGGCGTGTGGGGTCTTACTTCCCAGGCCAGGGATCAGACCCATATCCCCTGCCTTGCAAGGTGGATGCTTAACGACTGAACCTCCAGGGAAGTCCCTCACCAAGTCTTGAAATATAAAGCATGCCAACAATTTGAGGACACAGATATACTCCCCATAAAAATCCAGACGTCCAGCCTCTTCAAGAACAGTAACAACTAGAGGATCCAGCCACCCTGGGCCTGTGTAGTCAACGCTGTGGTTTTTCCAGTAGTCACCTGTGGATGTGAGAGTCGGACCATAAAGAAAGCTGAGCACTGAAAAACTGATGCTTTTGAACTGTGATGTTGGAGAAGACTCTTGAGAGTCCCTTGGACAGCAAGGAGATCCAGCCAGTCAATCCTAAAGGAGATCAGTCCTGAATATGCACTGGAAGGACTGATGCTGAAGCTCCAGTACTTTGGCCACCTGATTCGAAGAGCTGACTCATTGGAAAAGACCTTGATGCTGGGAAAGACTGAAGGCGGGAGGAGAAGGGGACGACAGAGGATGAGATGGCTGGATGGCATCACCGACTCAATGGATGTGAGTTTGAGCAAGCTCTGGGAGTTGCTGATGGACAGGAAAGCCTGGCGTGCTGCAGTTCATGGGGTCACAAAGAGTCGGTTGGACACGACTGAGCGACTGAACTGAACTGAACCAGAGGCCAGGCCCGGATAGCACTGTGCTTTCAGTGAGGAGCACCCTGCCCCGTCCCCAGGGGCCCTCTGGAAAGCTGGTGTCTTTGTACCCCGGAACCTTCCCTACACTCTGAGCACTAGCATATAGAAATCATGAAATTTCTATGTTCCCCACAGTGCTTAGCTAGGCTCTCTGAGCTGCACCTTTGACGTCTGTCTTTGTCCAATTTGGTGTAGTTGTTCAGCCGGTCAGTCCTGTCTGACTCTTTGCTTCCCCATGGACTGCAGCATGCCAGGCTCCCCTGTCCATCACCATCTCCTGGAGTTTGCTCAAACTCATGTCAGTTGAGTTGGTGATAACATTTAGGCTGTGACTGGAAAAAAAAACAAACAAACCTATAAACAACAAACATTTTAATTTTCACGGTCTGGAGTCTGGAAGGCCATGTGATTGCTGGCATACTCAGTGTGTGGTGAGGACCTGGTTCATAGGTGGAATCTGCTAGTGGCCTTACATGGTGGAAGGCGTCAGGCAGGTCTTAGGAATGTTTGGTGCAGTATAACAGCGCTGATGTGGTCTCTGAAGGTTCTACCCTCATGGGCTTCCCTTGTGACTCAGTTGGTAAAGAATCCGCCTGCAGTGCGGGAGACCCAGGTTTGATTTTCTGGGTTGGGAAGATCCACTGTAGAAAGCAATCGAAGTAATGTTTGATTACTTAAAGCAACCAAACAGCCCTACTTTTGGGCTTCCCTGATAGCTCAGTTGGTCAAGAATTCGCCTGCAATGCAGGAGACCTGGGTTCGATCCCTGGGTTGGGAAGATCCCGTGGAGAAGGGAAAGGATACCCACTGCAGTACTCTGGCCTGGAGAATTCCATAGACTGTATAGCCCATGGGGTCGCAAAGAGTCAGGCACGACTGAGCGACTTTCACTTTCTACCCTTATGGCCCAATCTCTTCCCAACGACCTCCAGCCCCTTAGACCATCACACGGGAGGGGTTGGGTTTCTTTTTCTTTTTCCCTTTTTGGCCTCATCATATGGGATCTTAGTTCCCCGACCAGGGATGAAACCCATGCACTCCTCTGTATTGCATGCACGGGAGTCTTAACCCATGGACCACCAGGGAACTGCCCCGGGGCAGCACGGTTGGGGTTCAGGAGGACACCCCGAGCATTTTGTCTGGGGCAATATCCGTGAAAGGACTTGTTCCAGAAACACAGCCCTCGTGATGGGTGAGATCACCCATGTGTTTACCTGATAAAAAGATGAAGGCTTGCAGGGAGCTCTGACTTCACCCCAAGGGAAGGTGAGGTGGCCTCCTCTGCTGGATCCCACCCCTGACCAGTCTCCTCTGTCGTGCTGCAGAGCGGCAGCCTTATCTGAACAAGCGCCCCCGCTTCTTTGAAGTGGCCCTGAGGCTGGGGCCAGTCCGTCCCTCCGTTGCAGACAAAACAGCCGCCCGTCTCCCAAGCCGGGGGCACTTCAGTTCCTCTTCCTGCCTCTCAATGCCTATCAGCTCCTGCAGGCTGCATTTCCGTTTTGAAAACTGAATGATTAAGTGGTTCCAGTCGTTCCAGTGCTTGAACATCTCCAATGCTCGTTTGCTTCAGGTGTCTGAGAACAGGGTTGGAATCGGGGGCAGGACTGTGTTCCCAGGCGGCTGGGGAGCCTGCTTGCATTCACCCCGACTTGATAAGGCGTGAAACCAACCCTGAAAGGGGGCGTGGGCCGTGCCGTGTTCCTCCTGTGGTATAGGATGAAAGCGGGCTTTGGACGAGGGACCCTGCTGTCCCCCACTGACGTCTTTTCCTCCCCTCCTCCTCTTGGTTTGCCCTTGCCAGAAGCGTTGCCTGTCGTGTTGTGAGACAGACTTTGGTATCAGAGGGGAAGTTACAGAGATAACCATTGGGCTTTGGCCTTCAGGAGACGAGAGTCTTGGACTGGGGCTGGTAGCTTAAGCAGAGAGCCATCAACAAGGTTCAGGGGACTTGCCATGGCGGTCCCCTGGTTCGGATTCCGAGCTTCTGCTGCAGGAAGCATGAGTTCGAAGCCTGGTCAGGGAACTAAGGTCCTGCATGACACCTGTGGCCAAAAATAAATAAAAATGGGGGCGGGGAGTGGAGAAGAGAGTTTGGAGCCCCGAGTGGTAATGCAGCAGGGTATTCAGGAGGCTGGGAGGCGGCCACTCTGCTTCCAGAGTGGACGTGGTGTTGGGGGCCCAGGAGGGTTAGTGGAAGTGAACCAGACATGGGGTGCAGGTGTGAGGAGAGGGGACCCCAGCCCAACACAGCCGGGAGGCAAGAAAGGACCATTTCTCTGGGGAGAAATGACAGACACTTCTTAGTCGCTGGCCTGTGATGTTCGGGCAAAAGCTTGTAATGTGCAGAGGCTTGCAAGGCTCAGTGGTAAAGAATTTGCCTGCCAATGCAAGAGACAGGGGTTTGATCCCTGGGTTGGGAAGACCCCCCTCTGGAGAAGGAAATGGCAACCCACTCCAGTGTTCTTGCCTGAAGAATCCCATGGACAGAGGAGCCTGGTGGGCTATGGTCCATGGGGGGTTGCAGAGTTGGACTCGGCTCAGTGACTTAGCACGCATGCATGGTGTCCAGAGCAAGGCGACAGTGGTTAGTTTTGCCTGGTCAGTGGTGGGACTGGACTGAACACAGGGCCTCCACTCGGCCTGATGGCCAGCCTCTCTCCCGTTGCTGGTGGGAGATCTTTAATTTTGGGGGCCACGTTGCACGGCAGTGGCGTGACTTGTGGGGTCCGGTTCCCTGACCAGGGATCGAACCCGCACCTTTTGCATCGGAAGCATGGGGTCTTCGCCGCTGGATCGCCAGGGGAGTTCTTGCAAGACATTCTGTGGGAGGCAGGAGGCTGCCGGCGTCCTGGCATGGTGGATGCGTCTTCACAGGGCAGGAAGTCAAAAGGGCGTTTCAGAGCTGTCCCGTCTCCTGTTTGTGTGTTCCACCGAGGGTTGTCACGAGTGTGGCAGGCACTTTATCCTTTCTCAAGCGGAGGTTCCCAGTTGGGAATGATAGCTGTTGTCCCTAAGGGTATATACTGCACAGTATCTGGGGACATTCCAGATGTTATTGGGGTGGTGGTGGGGGTGGGCGATGCCGCTGACATCCAGTGGGCAGAGACTAGGAATGGTGATCGTAGACATCCTCCAGGTAAGGGACAGCCCCGTCACAGAGGAATATCCAGCCCTCAACATCCCTGGTTCCCGGGGGAGAAACGTGCTGAGGTATCCCAGTGTTCAGCTAGCCCATCCATATTTTATTTTACTTTATTATTTTTTTAAAAATGTTTGCCTGTTTGACTGCAGCTGGGTGTTAGTTGCAGGGCACACAGGATCTTTGATCTTAGTTGTGAGATGTGGGACCTTGTTCCCTGACTGGGGATCAAACCTGGGGCCCCCCTGCATTGAGAGCTTGGAGTCTTCGCCACTGGGCCGCCAGGGAAGTCTGTATCCCATGTTTTTTGTTTTTGTTGTTGGCTGGACATTTGGCTTATTTCTGAGTTTTAGCTGGTATGGGTGGTGCTGGTGTGGTCATTCTTACACAGGTCTTTTGGTGAATACACAGGAGACTTGAAGGTTTTTCCACCTGTTTTCCCAACTGGTCATAGCAATTTTTGCATCCGCCCCGTGGACAGAGGAGCCTGGAGGGCTACAGTCCATGGGGCTGGCAAAGAGTCAGACATGACCGAGCGACTAACAGAACAACAATAAACTGTGCATGAGAGTTGCTGGTGTTACAAGCAGCCCAGGCTTCCATCGGCAGGTGAAAGGATAAAGGGAACGCAGCGTCGACATACGATAGAAGATTAGTGTTAGAAAACGGGTGCTGCACGTGGCCTGCGGTCATGTGCGTGAACCTCGAGGGCTATAACCAGGCCCAGAGGACAGTCCGGTGAGACTCCACTTGCACACGGCATCCACAGGAGTCGGGTTCTGGAGACAGAAGGGCAGGGCGGCTGCTGCCAAGGACTGGGAGAAATGCTTGATGGATCCGGTGCAAGGTGAATTCCTAGGGCTCACTTACACATCATGTGATTATAAAGACCGCTGCTGAACGGTACACTTAAAAATGGGCGACAGATCTTATTAAATAACAGCATCAGCAATTCCGTCTATGACTGTGGCATGCCCTGTCAGCTACTTAGATAACTTCTTCCAAAGCAATGTTTTGTAGTTTTCAGGGTTCAAGTTTTACCCTCCTCTTTTTAATCAAATTTGGGCTTCCCTTGGCTCAGCTGGTTAAGAATCTGCCTGCACGGTGGGAGACCTGGGTTCGATCTCTGGGTTGGGAAGATTCCCCTGGAGAAGGGAAAGGCTACCCACTCCAGTATTCTGACCTAGAGAATTTTCCACGGAGTGTATAGTCCGTGCGGTCGCAAAAAATTGGACACGACCGAGCGACTTTCACTCTCATCAAATTTATCACTGGAATGTCTCTGCCCCTTCAGACTATTGTAAGTGAAATTGTTTTCTTCATTTTATTTTTGGGTTGTTTGTTCATAGTGTATAGAAAGTAAATAAGTTTCTGTATATTGAAAAAAATGGTGACAATAAATTTTGTGTGGGGTGGGTTAAAGCACAATTTTAAAAAACTTGTTGTCCACTCACTAAGTTGTGTCCAACTCTTTGCAACCCCATGGACAAAGACAGAAGGTGAAAGTGATGCAGAAGTGCCCAGTGGCCTCCAGTTTCTCTTCACCCCCTATCACTGCTTATCTTCCTACCAGGAGAGGCCCAGCTTCCCTGTCCTTCACCATCTCCTGGAGCTTGCTCAAACTCATGTCCATGGAGTCAGTGATGCCATCCAACCATCTCATCCTTTGTCGTCCCCTTCTCCTCCTGCCTTCAATCTTTCCCAGTGTCAGGATCTTTTCCAATGAGTCGGCTCTTCACATCAGGTGATGCTTTCGAACTGTGGTGTTGGAGAAGACTCTTGAGAGTCCCTTGGACTGCAAGGAGATCCATCCAGTCCATCCTAAAGGACATCAGCTTGCTCAAACTCATGTCCATTGAATCAGTGATGCCGTCCAACCATTTCATCCTCTGTCGTCCCCTTCTCCTACTGCCTTCAGTCTTTCCCAGCATCAGGGTCTTTTCCAGTGAGTTGGCTCTTTGCATCAAATGGACAAAGGATTGGAGTTTCAGCTTTAGCATCAGTCCTTCCAATGCATATTCAGAACTGATCTCCTTTAGGATGGACTGGTTGGATCTCCTTGCTGTCCAAGTGACTCTCAAGAGTCTTCTCCAACACCACAGTTCAAAAGCATCAGTTCTTCAGTGCTCAGCCTTCTTTATGGTCCAACTCTCACATACGTGCATGACTGCTGGGAAAACCATAGCTTTCGCCTTCTATCCTTGGACAAAGTTTCCTTTGGACCCAATCTAATGAACCATATGGAAATAGAGTTTCTAGAAAACATAGTCCCCATTCTAACCAAGAGGACCCAGAGCTATGCCTAAGTTAGGAACACCTGACCTGTGCATATAGCACATACATCAGAGAGCCAACTGTGGAGAAGGCATATTTGCTTTTTTCCCCTTTGCTCGATTGCAAAAACCACAGTCTGTAAACCATAACATCTTTTTCCTTTAATTAGTGGATAACTGCACAACAATGTTGTGTTAGTTTCTGCCGTACAACAAGTTGAGTCAGCCATGCGTGCGTGTGTGCTAAGTCATTTCAGTTGTGTCTGACTCTGCGACGCCATGGACTGTAGCCCGCCAGGCTCCTCTGTCCATGGGATTCTCCAGGCAGGAATACTGGAATGGGTTGCCCTGCCCTCCTCCAGGGGATCTTCTTCACCCAGGGATTGAACCCGTCTCTTATGTCTCCTATGTTGGCCGGTGGGTTCGTTACCACTAGTGCCACCTGAGAAGCCTGAATCAGCCATGAGCATACATATATAAACGACATTTTTTAGAGAGGTATTTGTGTTTTAGCCTGAGAACTTAAATTGCATTTATGTGTGTGTGTGTTTCAAATGGGGGACGTGTGGTCTAGTTTCCACATCATCCATTTAGGTGAAACTTTTGTAAGACACCCCCCCCATCTTGTGAATGGCGACGAGTTGTATTTTAAAAGTTTTCTGTAAAGCTGTATAGTAGCTCATCACGGGTAAAAGAAACTGTAGGTTGAGAATAAACAGTAAGAGCTTCTAGGATAACTGAACTTTGGGGCTTACCTTCCCCCCAAGCAGTGTGGTATGCAAGGACTTAGAAACCAGTGTACCCAAATAGCTTTGGGGTGTCTGTAAACGGAGCAATCTCCCTTTGCCCCTTAAGCGTCTCATTTCCTCGTGTTATTGATTAGGAGTGGGAACCGTTTGTCACGGAACTTGAGAGTCCAGGAGCCTCCCTTGGGTTGCAGTTCTGATTGGAATGCCAGCAAATTCTAAATAACGTGCTTTCTAAGTAATACTTGCATAAGACTCTGAATTTGCAACATATTTTCGTAATTTGTCTCCTTTTTATTCTTCGCAAGGTCTTGGGTTGTCAGGCCCCCCACCCCCCCAACTCTTGTCAGAATTGTTTTGAGTGGAAAACTGAGACCAAGAACAATAAAGTGGGCTTCATTCTCCAGTTCTCTCCAGTCAGGCTTCCCTGCTGGGCTCAGATGGTGAAGAATCTGCCTGCCATACTGGAGACCTGGGTTCGATCCCTGGGTCGGGAAGATCCCCTGGGGGAGGAGGGCATGGCAACCCACTCCAGTAAGCCTGGAGAATCCCCATGGACAGAGGACCCTGGCGGGCTACGATCCATGCAGTTGCAAAGAGTCGGACATGACTGAGCCACGAACGCTTTCTGTTCTCCAACTTGCAGTGAAGTGGTAGGGCTCAGTCTGACGTCCTAGCGCCTTCACCCTCATCTCTGTGAAAGCATCCCTGATCGTCAGCCCCTCTTCGAATCCTCTGGTCTGACTGCTCCCCGCTCTGTGATGCTGGGGCCCATGTATGCCTCCATCACCATGCTTGTCACATGAAATTGTCTATCCGTCAGGGTCCGGTTGGGAGGCAGAAAGCGCGCAGTAATTGGAACAGGGGCTGCTTAATAGAAAGCAGGCTTCTGGGCACTGGCCACATACCAACACGCCCCTTCCAGCTCGTCTGTTGGGTGGGGTTGTGTGGTTGCCATGGAGACCGGAAGACACCACCCCCACCCCCCAACAAAGCTTAAAATAACTTACCATATGGCTCTCTCGGTGCAGAAGTTTACCACCCCGGGTGTAAAGAATTACTATCAGCAGACGTTTCCTTATTATTAACTTAGTGAAGAATGATTAACTAAGTGCTCTTTGGGGTAAAGAGAGCTCTGAAGAGTACGGCAGCTGGAAGGAACAGTGACACCACTTCTGGGCTTGAGGCTGGTGACCTCTCTGATGCTGGCAAAGATTGAAGGCGGGATGGGGAATGGGACGACAGAGGATGAAGATGGTTGGATGGTATCACCAATGCGGCGGACGCGAGTTTGAGCAAGCTCCGGGAGCTGGTGGTGGATAGGGAGGCCTGGCACACCGCAGTCCATTGGTTTGAAAAGAGGCAAGACACGACTGAGCAACAGAACTGCAAGGAGATGCAACCAGTCCATCCTAAATGATGTGAGTCCTGAACATTCTTTGGAAGGACTGATGCTGGAGCTGAAACTCCAATACTCTGGCCACCTGATACTGACTCCTTGGAAAAGACCCTGATACTGGGAAGGATTGAAGGCAGGAGGAGAAGGGGACAACAGAAGATGAGATGGTTGGATGGCATCACCAAGTCAATGGACATGAGTTTGAGCAAGCTCTGGGAGATGGTGAAGGACAGGGAAGCCTGGCGTGTTGCAGTCCATTGGTTTGAAGAGTCAAGACACTGCCTTCTCTCGGGAGCAGGGCTGACTTCAGAGGGACACTGACTTCACCAGTGTCCCTCTGGTGCCCTCTGCTGACGACACTTCCCGAGGCACAGCCTGCCCCCCCCCCCCACCCCCTGCCAAAGGTCCCCCTGTGCAGCCCCAGTATCACCACTCAGCTGGTGACTGGTGATTTGCGCTTAAGACGCACTGCATTGCTAACTGGCGTGGCACTGGAATGGGTATCCTCTGCACACCTTTTTCCTGGATTGTGACTTCCCCTCGCCAGGCAGGGGTGTTCCGAAAATGCCCCCTGGGTGTTGCCCTGCACACAGCATCCCCTCCACGGGTTGGCCTGTGTTCTTCGAAGTGCTGTGCTGTCCCTGAGGCTCAGGACTCTGCAGAGCCCTGAGGCCCTGGACGTTCACCCCTCTTGGAGAGCAGTCATGTACCTTGGGCTTCGTCTTCCCCTGGGGAGGCTGTGGGCTCTGCGCTCAGAGTTGAACAGTCCTGTCAGGGTTCCCTGTCAAGTCTCGCTTGGGTTCTGAATTGCTACCACTGACCCCCTGATGCAAATTTCCTTCCCTTTGTGTTTCTTTTTTAAAAATTGCACTGTTTTATTTATGTATTTGATGCTTTTGAACTGTGCTATTGAAGAAGACTCTTAAGAGCCCCTTAGACTGCAAGGAGCTCCAACAAGTCCATCCTAAAGGAGATCAGTCCTGAATATTCATTGGAAGGACTGATGCTGAAGCTGAAGCTCTCTTAATACTTCGGCCACCTGCCGGGAAGAGCTGACTCATTAGAAAAGACGCTGATGCTGGGAAAGATTGAGGGCAGGAGGAGAAGGGGACGACAGAGGATGAGATGGTTGGATGGCATCACCGACTTAATGAACATGAGTTTGAGCAAACACCGGGAGATGGTGAAGGACAGGGCAGCCTGGCGTGCTGCAGTCCATGGGGTCGCAAAGAGTTGAACAGGACTGAGCTACTGAACAACAATTAATGAGTTTGTTTTTGGCTGTGCTGGGTCTTCCTTGTTGCACAAGGGCTTTCTCTAGTCGCAGCAGGTAAGGGCTACCCAGTAGCTGAGGTGGGCTTCCCTGGTGGCTCAAATGGTAAAGAATCTGCCTGCAATTATGGAGACCCGAGTTCCATCCCTGGGTGGGGAAGATCCCCTGGAGGAGGGGGATCCCACTCCAGTGGGGTAGCATCCCACTCCAGTATTCTTGCCTGGAGAATCCCATGGACAGAAGAGCCTGGCGGGCTAGAATCCACAGGGTCACAGAGAGTCGGAGACGACTGAGCAACTAACATTGTCACTTTCCATTTGTCGTGCACAGGCTTCTCATTGTGGTGGCTTCTCGTGTTGCAGAGCGTGGGCTCTCGGGCGCTAGGGCTTCCATACTTGCAGCACGTGGGCTCACTGGATGCGGCTCCCAGGCTCTAGACCATGGGCTCAATAGTTGTGGCCCATGGGACTAGTTACTCTGCAACGTGTGGGATTTTCCCAGACCAGGGATTGAACCTGTCTCCCCTCCACTGGCAAGCAATTCGTATCTATTAGACCACCAGGGAAGATCCGCCCCCTGCCTCCCAAAGTTATGTTTCTTAAATGGTCTTCTTGAGCAGTCAGCATCTTTCCTGTTTCTCTGTGGACTTCTGGTTGCTAACTGCAGCCTCTGATGCCTCCAGGTCCTTCAGACTTCTCCTTGGCCTGCTCTGTCCATCAGCCTGGCTCTGTCTGCTTCTCCAGGCCATGTCTGCCTTTCTTGGTCTTGGAGCCCGGTGTGATGCAGCCCTCACCTTGGCAATGAGTGGAGGGAGTGTGTTAGAATCTTCAGGGTGCATCCTTATGTTCTTATGTGCGGGACTAAACGCAGACTTGTTCCTCTGAATCTGAAATGTATGAGGTTGCTGTGGGGGTTTCTTAGGCTTTTTTTGGCCATGTGGAGGTGGTTACCACTTTCCTTGTTTTTCGAGATAACATTTTGTCAAGCACGAGGAAAGTAATTTTCCTCTAATTGAAGTTTTATTGGTTGTTTTGAGGATTTGTACACAGTTCAGTGTGTACACCCTTCTTTTTTAAAAAATTAATTTATTTTAATTGGAGCCTAATTACTTTACAATATTGTAGTGGTTTTTGCCATACATTGACATGAATCAGCCATGGGTGTACATGTGTCCCCCATCCTAAACCCCTCTTCCACCTCCCTCCCATCCCATCCCTCTGGGTCATCCCAGTGCACCAGCCCCAAGCACCCTGTCTCATGCATCAAACCTGGACTGGCGATCTGTTTCACATATGGTAATATACATGTTTCAAGGTTATTCTCTCAAATCATCCCACCCTCGCCTTCTCCCACAGAGTCCAAAGGTCTGTTCTGTACATCTGTGTCTCTTTTGCTGTCTCGCATATAGGGTCATCGTTACCATCTTTCTAAATTCCATATATATGTGTTAGTATACTGAATTGGTGTTTTTCTTTCTGACTTACTTCACTCTGTATAATAGGCTCCAGTTTCATTCACCTCATTAGAACTGATTCAAATGCAGTCTTTCTAATGGCTGAGTAATATGCCATTGTGTATAGGACCACAGCTTTCTTATCCAGTCGTCTGCTGATGGACATCTAGGTTGCTTCCATGCCCTGGCCATTGTAAACAGTGTACACCCTTCTTAATGTAGGTACTGAACATCTAAAAAACTACATAGTTTCCTTTCTAAACTTCCTGGTGCTTCCCTGGTGGCTCAGATGGTAAAGTGTCTGCCTGCAATGCAGGAGACCTGGGTTCAATCCCTGGTTTGGGAAGCTCCCCTGGAAAAGGAAATGGCGACTCACTCCAGTACTCTTGCCTGGAAAATTCCATGGACTGAGGAGCCTGGTAGACTACAGCCCACGGGGTTGCAAAGAGTTGGAAACAACTGAGCAACTTCACTTTCCTTTCTAAACAGATATTCCAGTGACTTTCTAGCCTAAAATGCAGAAGCTACTTTTCCTCAGTGAAGTTGCTCAGTCGTGTCCGACTCTCTGCAACCCCATGGACTATAGCCTACCAGGCTCCTCCGTCCATGGGATTTTCCAGGCAAGAGTACTTGAATGGGGTGCCATTTCCTTCTCCAGGGGATCTTTCCAACCCTAGGATTGAACCCAGGTCTCCTGCATTGCAGGCAGATGCTTTACCATTTAAGCCACCAAGAGGAACCAAATATTGATAGGCTGTGCCATCATATAGGTCCCATTAACTCATCGTTTAATATCGTAAGCACAGCATGCTCGATTTTCACTTTTTCATGGCATGTTCATGGCACATTATGGGAGATTGGAGTGTCATGATGTGGAACAAGAAAGAGCCAAGATCAAGGAGTGCTTTTCTTTGGGAAGTGATTCTACTAAAACCCCTGGGAGTCGAGGTCATTTTAAATGTTCAAGACATATTTTGTGCACAATTGTGACACCAGATTGCCATTGAGTATGTTTTGTGTTAAAAAAAATTCCCCCCCATGAAATAGTCAGCTGATGCTCAGGACATGTGTGCTGTGCTAAGTCGCTTCAGTTGTGTCCAACTCTCTGCAACCCTGTGGACCATAGCCCGCTAGCCTCTTCTGTCCATGGGATTCTCCACTCAACTACTTTGCCAACAAAGGCCCGTCTAGTCAAAGCTATGGTCTTTCCAATGGTCATGTATGGATGTGAGAGTTGGACTATAAAGAAAGCTGAGTGTCGAAGAATTGATGCTTTTGAACTGTGGTGTTGGAGAAGACTCTTGGAAGCCCCTTGGACTGCAAGGAGATCCAACCAGTCCATCCTGAAGGAAATCAGTCCTGAATATTCATTGGAAGGACTGATGTTGAAGGTGAAGCTCCAATCCTTTGGCCACCTGATGCAAAGAACTGACTCATTGGAAAAGACCCTCACGCTGGGAAAGATTGAAGGCAGGAGGAGAAGGGGACGACAGAGGATGAGATGGTTGGATGGCATCACCCACTCAGTGGACATTAGTTTGAGCAAGCTCCAGGAGCTGGTGATGGACAGGGAAGCCTGGCATGCTGCAGTCCATGGGAGTGTGAAGAATGGGAACTGAACTGAGAGTTCTTGGGAAGCTTGAATTCCACAGATGGCTGATAAGATATTCACCGAGATTGTCCAAGGAGACAGAGACCAGTGATGAGAGTATGTGCAAGTCTGGATACATTTCAGTGGAGGTTTTTGATTCCCCCCACCCCCGCCGCTCCGGGATTCTCTGTTACCAAAGATGCGCTCTCTGATTGCTTCGCAATTAGATCCTCTTCCTGGATGACTCAGCTCTCGCTTCAGAGAACAAGGAACTCGGGAGGGTGACCGGGGAGGTGACGTCAGTGATTGTCCTGGCTCCTAGAAGCCAGTGCTGTCTTACGCTCTCCCCTGGATGGCTTTCTAGTCATAGCTGATAAGTCACGGGTATGATTCATGGCCTTTGAAATCTGATCCCGGATCTAAACGTTCCTCCCCCTTCCATTCTGATCTCCGGTGGTTGCGATTTTCCCAGGCCATCAAAGCTCCATATCTGAGCTCTACTGCACACCCCTTTCCTGCAGTGGCCCTTGATGTCCATCAATGAATATGTCCCTCAACCTGCCTTCCCAGCTGCCAGAGTCCTTGCTTGCGTTTGTGTTCCCTGGCCTGTCTTGGTTTTAGCACGTGCGGCTGCCGATCTGTGATGTGTTCTGGGCAGGAGAGATGCTTTCTCCTATCTACCTAGAGGATGAAGCTGCTAGACAAGCATTTGCTCGCATGATACAGGGTCACTCCCCTGCTTCTCTGCCAGGCCTTCTGGGACCCCCTCCCCCACCCCGCCCCACCACTGCCTCCAGGGTATCCTTCCAGCTTCTGAAACTCAAGGTCAAATTCCTCATCTTCCTCTTTCTGGCCTTATCTTCAAAGGCTCCCCTTGCCAGGGTGCTGCACTTTCCAGGCTGACATTCTTCAGATGGGCCCGTGTCCTGACCCCTTCCCATGGAATGTCCACGCCCATCTCTGCTGGCCCTTTCAAGCTGCTGTCTGGGGGTGAAGGTCTTTCATCCCCAGTCCCGAGCCCCTCCCCTCTCACCCCCGTTGCCCTGACTCGGTCCCTCCCTGAGTGGCTCCCGGCTCTCACGAGAATCGGGGTCCCCCCGCCCTTGGTGGGTGTCATCTTCGATCATCTGTAACAACATCCGTTGGATGAAACACGAAAGCTTGCTTCCAGAAAGACTTCCATAGACTGGCTTTTGTTTTTCCCTTCCCTCTCTCTTGCTGTTTCCAGAGTAGATGTTTCCATCAGGACAGCAAGGCACTCTGCTCATTTTTGGACACTTCGAAGCCCTAAAAACTCAACAGGAGTTTGGCAAACAGAATTCCACTGAATAATCCAAACCGGAATATTCGGCCTGGCAAGTGAGCTTGGGGCTTTCCTTCTGACCAGGGTACATGGACAGGCATCGTGGGTGGGTGTGGATTCCTTGGTCCTTGCCTGCCTGCCTTTTTGTAAAGGGAGTTCTTTTTTTTTTTCCTTAGCAAAGGACACTGAGAACTTTGCCCGGTAGTTGTAGAACAGGACTGCCCCGTTTGTGGCTTCTGCAGACGGTGCCCTCTGCGACTGGCAATGCCCGGCACTCTCTTGACTGTTAAACAGAGGATGGCAATAAAAGGAGCGTGCGTGTATGCAATGCTCGATGCGTTCGAGGCATGACGACTCATGTGTAATGCACGATAGACTATACACAGTCGACGGGCAGAGCCTTATTCCTGGCGCCCTAGGGCCAGCTTCAGGTCTGGGCTTCACCAGGTTCAAGCCTAATGAAGTCTTCCTCACGGGAGAAGCTTGATGGGGTCAAGAGTACAGACCCGAGGTCTTCAAAGCTGCCTGGTTTGCAGCTCTCTTTGCCATGAACATGAAAAACGTTGGACAAATGCTTTGTCTTGGCAAGGAAGCTGAGGCAGGCAGAGATACCCGGCTACTCTGTCTCCCAAACCTGGAGCCATTTTGTTTTTGCTGGGAGTGTAGGTGGAGTGTGGTTTGGGTGAGGCAGACGGGCTTCCTTGGAATGCGGTCTTTGCAGCTGGAGCAGGAGTTGTTAAGTCTTTGCAGATGAAGGAAAGCAACCAGATGTGATTTGGGCTTCCGGGTCAAGCCAGACCTTTGTTCAAAAAATTTTTCATTTATTTGTCTGAGCCAGATCTTCATTGAAGATCTTCCATCTTCATTGCAGTGTTCAGAATCTTTAGTTGTGGCACGTGGGATCTAGTTCCCTGACCATGGAATCGAACCCTGGGCACTCTGCATTTGGGAGCTCAGAGTCTTAGCCACTGGACCTTCAGGCAAGTCCCTTAGCCAGACGTTAATGACAGCACTTTGAGAGAGTCTCACGTGCAAGGGTTTGCGGGGATGAGACGGAAAAGCTCACCGGGTCGTGGCCGAGTCGTTACAGGTAATGAGTTGCCTGTAGGAAGGGCTGCCTTCAGAACCTGTCCTAAGACCCTGCAGCTTCCTCCATCGTCATGGTTTCACCTAAAGGCTTTCTTGTGATGCTCAGATTCACCAGCTCTGCGCGTGTCTGGTTGTTTTCTCTTTGGGGACACCCACCCCTCTTTCTCCTCCATCTCCTGCTCCTTCTTCCTCTTCTGCCAGGCAGCCCAAGGATTCTGTCCTCCGCTGTTTATGGGTCTGTTTTCTGTGTGGGCAGCCTCCATCCCTGCCTCTCCAATCTTGTAAGTTTCTTCCCCTGCTGTTCACTCCATCTTTTTCCCCGGGGACTCCCACCTCCCTCCCACCCCAGGTAACTGCCCACCAACCCTCGGATTGGACACAGCCCTTGGGCACCCCCAGCTGGGGCATGTTGAAACCTAAATTCTCCACCACATGTCCTTCACCTTGGCTGTTTCTGGCTGAGTGTGTAATCTTGGCCGGGTGGAAGCTTATTAACGTTGGGATCTGTCATTACGTTGGGATTAAAAATCGTCTAGACTTGGAAACCGGTTGTTAGCCGAACGAATCGCTTCATAGTTCTGTTTGGAGTGGTCATTTTGTTCATTCTGTTTTGTTTATGGTGTCAACTTGCAATAAATACTTCCTCTGTTACCCCTAAGGAGGGGTTGAGTTGTCCTTGGGTGCAGGCGGAGAGACGGATCCAAGTAACCGTGTGGTTTCATCTTTGAGCCTGTCAGTGGCTTCGTTTCCAGCTCTACAACTCCCAGAGGAGGAACGTTTCGTTGCTTTAGTGCCTGGTGAGGTTTGGAACTGATTTTCAGGCCAGCCCTGGCATATAGTGGGAGCGCAGAGAACTTGGAAAATTGTACCCTGGTATGCACATAAACAGTCATCTTCTTCACTAGTTTTCCTAGCAGTTTGTACAAAGAATGGCTTTTTGGTGTAGAACAGGGGTTGACAGCTTTTGTTTTTAAAGTAACAAGCCAAGTAGTAAATATTTTTGGCTTTATGGGCCCCCGACTGTAGCAGTGTATAAACAAATGGGTGTGGTTGTATTCCAGTAAAATTTTATTTACCCAAAACAAAAACAAGACAGCTGGCTGGATTTTCTGCAGGGAGGGTGAGGGGAGGGCACCCCACCTGGCATGTGGGATCTTCTCTGGCCAGGGATGGGGCCCGGGCCTCCTGCATTGGGAGCATGGAGTCTTAACCACTGGCCCACCAGGGAAGTCCTAGCTGGCTAGATTTGATTCATGGGTCATAGGGCTTCCCTGGTAGCTCAGGTGGTAAAGAATCCGCCTGCAGTACAGGAGACCCCGGTTCGATTCCTGGGTCGGGAAGCTCTGCTGGAGAAGGGACAGGCTACCCACTCCAGTATTCTGGGGCTTCCCTAGTGGCTCAGACTGTAAAGAATCTGCCTGCAGTGCAGGAGACCTGGGTTTGATCCCTGGGTTGGGAAGATCCCCTGGAAGGTCCCCTGGAGGAGGGCATGGCAGCCCACTCCAGTATTCTGGCCTGGAGAATCACATGGACGGGGAGCCTGGCGGGCTGCAGTCCATGGGGTAGCAGAGAGCTGGAGACGACTGAGCGACTAAGCACAGCACACAGTTTGCAGGGCGCTGGTACAGAAAGTAAATTGGTTACTTGATGGCTTACTCGATGCTTAGTTGGATTATTGCTATATAAGAAAAGCTGGGTTAAGGATTTACAGATTGAAAATTCTCAGGATAAAAGTCTTAAAATCCTTTTAAGGAGTTGGTCAGTCCACTTGTGTACATATTGTGTGTAACTCTGAGTAGGAAGTGTTTTATACACATGGGTTTGATCCCATGGTCAGGAACAGCTGAGACCTGTGGTCTTGCCACAGCTAAGACCCCATGCCACAATGAAGACGGAAGATGGCACATGTTGCAACTAAGACCCAGCACAGCGAAATAGATAATTTTTTTTAAAGCAGTGTAGGAGGTCCTCAAAATGTTTACCCTAGTTACCATAGGACCCCGACATTCTACTCCTAGTTAGTTGTGCACCGAAGGGAAATGAGGATGCATATTCACACACAAACGTGTTCATGGGGCCCTGACAGCCAAATGTATGGATGTGACCGTTGGACTCTAAAGAAAGCTGAGCGCCGAAGAATTGATGCTTTTGACCTGTGATGTTGGAGGAGACTCTTGAGAGTCCCTTGGACTGCAAGGAGATCCAACCAGTCCATCCTAGAGGAGATCAGTCCTGGGTGTTCATTGGAAGGACTGATACTGAAACTCCAGTACTTTGGCCACCTGATGTGAAGAACTGACTCATTGAAAAAGACCCTGATGTAGGGAAAGTCTGAAGGTGAGAGGAGAAGGGAACGACAGAGGATGAGATGGTTGGATGGCATCACCGACTCAATGGCCATGAGTTTGAGTAAACTCTGGGAGTGGGTGATGGACAGGGAGGCCTGGCGTGCTGTAGTCCATGGGGTGGCAAAGAGTTGGATACGACTGAGCTACTGAGCTGAACTGACTGAATAGCCCAATAAGTAGAAACAAAGTAAATATATCCATCCCTGATGAACAGATAAATCGAATGTGGTCGATTGGTATGATGGAGTGTCACTCAGCCATAAAAAGGAACGGAGTTCCAACACAGGGGTCAACACAGACGTGCCTGGAAAACACATCATGACTGAAGGAAGCCAGACACAAAAGCCCACCTGTTGTATGACTGTGTACATCAAGTGTCCACAGTACGTACGTGTACATGTACACGTACATGGTTTCCGGGGAGGGCTGGAGAGTGACTGCTGACAGACACGAGGTTTCTTCTGGGCTTAGGAAGCCTGTTCTCAGCTGGGTGGGTGGTGATGGTTGGATGACTCTGAGTACAACTAACAGTCCATTCATTCGTGTGTACATGGGTGGATTGGTGTGTATTTGACTTATAGCTAAATAGAGCGGTTACAGAAATTTAAAAAAAAAACAACAGTGAAAGAAACCTGTTACAGAAAATGTCCTAGGTGCAGGACTTAAAAAAAAAAATCTGTTTTTTTTGGCTCCGGTGGGTCTTTTGTTGGTGCATGTGGGCTTTCTCCAATTGTGACGAGCAAGGGCCCCTGTCCACTTGCGGCATGTGGACGTCTCCTTGCGATGGCTTCTCTTGTTGCAGAACACGGGCTCTTGGGTGCACAGGCTTCAGTAGTTGTGGCCCCCCGGGCTCTGGAGCCCAGGCTCAGCGCTTGTCGTGCACGAGCTTACTTGCGCTGTGGGACACGGACTCTTCCCTGACCAGGGATCTAACCCATGTCTCCTGCATTGGCAGGCAGATTCTTTAACCACAGGACCCCCAGGGAAGCTCTAGGTGCAGGATTGATGGGTGAGACATAACTTGTCAATAATTTTAAAACACCCATCTGTTTTTTTTCTTTTTGGAGGAAGGAGATCCAGAGAGAAAGGGGTCCGTCTGGATCCCCTGTTTCTGGTGTGTTTTTGAGTGTCTGTGTGCTCTGCTGCCCCTTCCGTAAAAGGTAGGCCTTGCAGGTGCAGACTGGATGAGGGGTACAAACCAGGAGAAGGGTGCATCCCTGGTCTGCCACAGGGAATCGGGGCCCAAGCTGGATCCCTTCACTCCTGGGTCGTCCGAGAACTGGTGGGTGGCACGGAGCTGTCACCAACACATCCTCCTGTCTGTGTCCTGGGGATTGGTTTGCTCGTTCGGTGTGGGGAGCTCATGGACCCTCTTTCTGCATTGCAGGTTGAAGAAGGCAGCAAAGCCGCAGCCGTGGACAAACTGCTGGCCGGAGACGAGATCGTGGGCATCAATGACGTCGGTCTGTCCGGGTTTAGACAGGAGGCCATCTGCCTGGTGAAGGGGTCGCATAAGACCCTGAAGCTGGTGGTGAAAAGGTAAGACCTGGGCGTCAAGCCTTGTTTACGAACAGAGATGAGCAGGCCGTCAAAGCGTGGAGTCTGTTGGCTGCCCTGTGTCAACTGTGACAGTCCCGATGTGGACGTGTGTGTGTTTGTGTGTGTGTGTCTGTGCATACATGTGTGAGCGTGTACACTTAGGAAGTACATGAGTGATTCATCTCTTGGCCAAGGATAAATCCAACATCACAAATTTGAAAGATTTCCTTTTCTTCTTTGTTTTACTTAGTTTTATGTTGGAGTATAGTTAACTTAGCTAAAGCTCCGATACTTTGGCCACCTGATGCAAACGGCTGACTCTTTAGAAAAGACAGCAAATTGAATCAGTTATACATACATACATGTATATATATACACACACTCTTTTTTAGATTCTTTTCCTGTGCTTGTCACATAGTATTGAGCAGAGCTCCTGGTAACGGTCAGTTCTTACAAGATTCCTTCTTTCATTACTGCTGAGTGTTAATTTTTGACTTATGAAGTGATTTTGATTCCTTAAGTCTTATTCCTGGCAATAGCTGATTCTCTAAATGAAGCAAAGTGTCATGGCCCATTTTTAACACAAGGTGGCAGGCTACCGGATTTTCGGGTCTCATGCTAACGTGGAGTGATGTATGCAGACATCCAGGTGTTTCTAGCACTGTACTGAGCTCTGGGGCAGGCAAGCATACTTGCATAGAAAGCACATTGTGAATAGGAGTTGGGATAATTTGAGGGGGTCAGAGAGTGAAATTGGGGACATGATGCTTTTACATGTAGGAACTAGAACAGTACAGCTGGGCAGCTCAGAGGTTTTGGTGATTGTTTTGGGCCACGCTGGCTACAAAGCTTCCTGGCTTCTCTGGTGGCTCAGCTGGTAAAGAATCTGCCTGCAGTGCAGCAGACCACGGTTCAGTTCCTGGGTCGGGAAGATCCCCTGGAGAAGGGATAGGCTACCCACTCCAGTATTCTTGGACTTCCCTGGTGGCTCAGCTGGGAAGGAATCCACCTGCAATGTGGGAGACCCGGGTTCGATCCCTGGGTTGGGAAAAACCCCTGGAGAAGGGAACGGCTACCCACTCCAGTATTCGTGCCTAGAGCATTCCATGGAATTCTTGCAAGATCTTAGTTCCCTGACGAGAGATCAGACTCAGGGCCCGGAAGTAATGGAGCCAGAGTCTTAACCACTGTACAGCCAAGAAATTCCCGTGACTGCTTTTATATAGAGAAATAATCCTCCACTTGGTATTTCACAGTTGGCTCATTCACAGTACAGTGTTGACCTGCCTTTTGTTAACAGAATTAGTCCAGTCTTTTCCAAGATTGGCTGTAAATTTTAAAAAGTAAATTGACCTCCCCTCGTACTTCAGTTTTTAGTAGATTTGAAGACATATCCCAAAGGATTTTTTGGGGGGAACCAAAATAGCATCCACGGAGGAGGTTCAGAAAGTGAAGAAGGAAAAAGTTTTGTTCTTTGCCACATTAACGGAGCAGCCTCATTGTTCTGTGGAATAGGCGATTGTCCTAGTAAATCAGGAAACTAGTGTCCCGGCGTGGCTGTTTCTGAGCCCTTCGGGGTGGAAGGGACGTGAGAGATGCTGTCGTGGTGTAGCATTTCTTTGGGGTCACCTCATCGACCTCTGCACTTTTAAAGAGGAGAACCTTTGGGGTTCGGTGTGGTGTGTTCCCAGGGGTCAGCAGCAGGTTTGGTCCCCCAGAAGCAGTCGTTGACCTCAGGGTTTTACGCAGTGTCCCCAAAGGGTTTGCTCACTGCGCAGTGGTCAAAACAAGCACTCGTTAGGGGTGGGTGCTGGAGTACCAGCTACAGTTTTCTCCAAGTGTGATTTTTTTATTCTGCATTTATCAGTACTGAGAGTGACATGTGGACGTGGGAAAACATTTCACTTTTCATGTCATATTTATTTTATTTTTATTTATTTGGGTGTGCCAGGTCTTAGTTGTGGTACCTGGGATCTAGTTCCCTGACCAGGGCTGGAACCCCTGGCGTGCTGCATTCAGAGCCTAGTTGCTTAGCCACGGGACCACCAGGCAAGTCCCAATATTCACTTTCAAAAAGGAATTGCATGGAATCCATCAGCCTTTCCCCCACCCCAACTCCATCCCCTCGTTTTGCCTCTCCGGAGAGCTGCCATGTCAGTACTACGCTCTTAGGTTTCCTTTTAGAAACAGGTGCTTGTGTGTTTACAGATGAAAGTGGAGTTTGTTCCACGTTGAGCACCCTGAGGTCTGACTCATGACTTGTCCTAACGACCCCATGATGCTCCGAGGTCCGGATGGTCCACCATGTGGTAACAGATCTCTCTGTGTAGACGTTTATGGTGCTTCTGGAGTATTCGTGTAGCAGACAGTGCTGTGCTGTGATGCCTTTGCACCAAAGTCTGCGTGTGTGTAAGTCATCGTGGTCCATTCCTCGCCTGGGAGATTTAGAGTCAGACAGTACGTGCCTTGTGAAGTTTGTTTTCACTGCCTTTGTGGATGGGATAGGTGACAGATGCTTTTATTGCTTGAAATAGGCATTTCTGTCCAGTGGACAGAAAGGGTGGGACACCCTTGCATGTGTTCAGAAGCTTGTTCTGAATTCGAGGAACATATGTAAGGGTCTGAAAACAAGACGATCTGAGTTCTGTTCGGAGCACAAGCTGTGAGAACTGGTGGTGGGAGGACGGAGAGGAGGCCTGGGGGCCTGCTTGCTGGTGGGGACAAGTGGGTGTCTAAAGACCCATGGGAACACGGTCAGATTTGGACTCTGAAGGGCAGAGGGGAGGCCCCAGTGTAGACTCTCTTTTGCATTCTGCATACCCAGGTTCTCTTTAAGTGACGGGTGTCCAGAATGATTATCTAGTTTGCAAGGGCTTAGTAATCTAAGAAACGTGGAGAAAGAAATGGCAACCCACTCCAGTATTCTGGCCTGGAGAATCCCATGGACAGAGGAGCCTGGAGGGCTACAGTCCATGGGGTCAAAAAGACTCAGAGGCAACTGAGTGACTGAGCTTAGGAATGTAAGTAACATAACATGTATAACACGTTATAAAACCAAAACAAGTGGTTGGTTCACATGCTTTTTTTAAAAACACACACACACACACACACACACTTTGAATAACAAGCTTAGATATTTTTAAAAATTCTAAGTCATTTTATATTAAATTTTAATGCTGTGTGTAGGTATTATTTGGGCTTCCCAGGTGGCTCAGTGGTAAAGAATCCTCCTGCCAATGCAGCAGACACGGGTCCGATCCCTGGGTTGGAAAGATCCCCTGGAGGAGGAAGTGGCAACCCACTCCAGTATTCTTGCCTGGAGAATCCCATGAACAGAGGAGCCTGGCGGGCTACAGTCCACGGGGTCGCAAAGAGTCGGATACGACTGAGTGACAGAGCACGCACACAGGGAGGTGTTATTTTGCCTACTGGAAAACTCTGAAATGGATTTTGCCCAGAAATATGAATAAAACTTTATAAACTGGTGAATTTTACAAACCAGGGAGCTAGTTAATATTAGAATCTGTTACCGTTACCTGCCACACGGTGAATTCCTGCTTTAAATCCTGATGATGCACATAGTTCAGTTCAGTCGCTCAGCCGTGTCCAACTCTTTGCGACCCCATGAATCGCAGCACACCAGGCCTCCCTGTCCATCACCAACTCCCGGAGTTCACTCAAACTAATGTCCATCGAGTTGGTGATGCCATCCAGCCATCTCATCCTCTGTCATCCCCTTCTCCTCCTGCCCCCAATCCCTCCCCGCATCAAGGTCTTTTCCAATGAGTCAGCTCTTCGCATGGGGTGGCCAAAGTATTGGAGTTTCAGCTTTTGCATCAGTCCTTCCAATGAACACCCAGGACTGATCTCCTTTAGGATGGACTGACTGGACCTCCTTGCAGTACAAGGGCCTCTCAAGAGTCTTCTCCAACACCACAGTTCAAAAGCATCAATTCTTCGGTGCTTATCTTTCTTTGCAGTCCAACTCACATCCGTACATGACCACTGGAAAAACCATAGCCTTGACTAGACGGACCTTTGTTGGCAAAGTAATGTCTCTGCTTTTGAATATGCTATCTAGGTTGGTCATAACTTTCCTTCCAAGGAGTAAGCGTCTTTTAATTTCATGGCTGCAGTCACCATCTGCAGTGATTTTGGAGCCCCCCAAAATAAAGTCTGTCACTGTTTCCACTCTTTCCCCATCTATTTCCCATGAAGTGATGGGACCAGATGCCATGATCTTAGTTTTCTGAATGTTGAGCTTTAAGCCAACTTTTCACTCTCCTCTTTCATCAAGAGGCTATTTAGTTCCTCTTCACTTTCTGCCATAAGGGTGGTGTTATCTGCATATCTGAGGTTATTGATATTTCTCCCGGCAATCTTGATTCCAGCTGGTGCTTCTTCCAGCCCAGCGTTTCTCTTGATGTACTCTGCATAGAAGTTAAATAAGCAGGGTGACAATATACAGCCTTGATGTACTCCTTTTCCTATTTGGAACCAGTCTGTTGTTCCATGTCCAGTTCTAACTATTGCTTTCTGACCTGCATACAGGTTTCTCCAAGAGGCAGGTCAGGTGGTCTGATATGCCTATCTCTTTCAGAATTTTCCACAGTTTATTGTGATCCACACAGTCAAAGGCTTTGGCATAGTCAATAAAGCAGAAATAGATGTTTTTCTGGAACTCTCTTGCTTTTTCCATGATCCAGCGGATGTTGGCAATTTGATCTCTGGTTCCTCTGCCTTTTCTAAAACCAGCTTGAACATCAGGGAGTTCACGGTTCACGTATTGCTGAAGCCTGGCTTGGAGAATTTTGAGCATTACTTTACTAGCGTGTGAGATGATGCACATTGTAAGGACTTTTAAAACTCCAAACTAAGTTATATTTTTAAATTAAATTATTTTTTTTTTGTTTGGCTGTGCCAGGTGTTAGCCTCAGCATGTCCCCTGACCAGGAATTGAACCTGGGCCCCCTGCATTGGGAGCATGGAGTCTTAGCCACTAGGTATACCCAGGAAGTCCTGTGAGTGCTTTTAAAATTGAGTTCTTAAATCAATACCATGTATCCTTCTCTGCTCGATCACTCAGTCATGTCTGACTCTTTGCCACCCCATGGACTCCAGCCCGCCAGGCTCCTTAGTCCTTGGGATTCTGTAGGCGAGAATACTGCAGTGGGTTGCTGTTCCTTTCTCCAGGATCTTCCCGACCCAGAGATTGAACCCAAGTGTCCTGTGTCTCCTGCATTGGCAGGTAGATTCTTTACCACTGCACTGCCTGGGAAGCCCGTATCCTTCTCTGTCTAATCTCCCCATTCTCATCTGTCTCCATCCCTAGGCAATCACTAATCTGACTTGTATGTCTGAGAAGAGCAGTGTTCTAGTGTTTTATGCCTGAGGCTTCCCTGGTGCCCTCAGTCAGGTAAAGAGACCACCTGCAATGCAGGAGACCCAGATTCCATGTAGAACTCCACAGTAGATCACATACTTGTTTTTGTTTTTTTTTTAAGTGATTATAAAGGCATTCTGCAGTGAATTCGTTGACTGAGCCACCAACGCACAAGTAATCCAATGTTGGAGGTTGACCAGATGGCAGCGGCGCTTCCTTAACCCTTAAGTACCTAACCACCCCAGGCACCTTAAGAAAAAGGTGGCTTTTCTGATAAAGACTGAGGACAGCTTAGGGTCCTGATGGTGAGAGTGGCCAGTGCAGCTTGGGTTGCTCTGGGAGGTTCTGTGGAAAGCCATGTATGCACCTCAAGGTGAAACAGGCTTTGTGAACAACGTGGGCAGTCTTTTCTGGTTGGTTGGTTTGGTCTTGTTGTTTTTTTGTTTTCTTTTCAGGGCGGGGTCTATGCTAGGTCTTCGTTGTTGCACAGGCTTGTCTCTGGTTGTGGGGAGCTGGTGGGGGCGGTGGTCTACTCTGTTCGCAGTGTGTGCGCTGCTCATTGCAGTGGGCTTCTGTTGTTTTGGAGCATGGGCTCAGTAGTGGTCACACGTGGGCTTGGTTGCTCCGAGGCCTGGGGCATCTTCCCGGACCAGGGATCGAACGTGCAACCCCTGCATTGCCAGGCGGATGATTCTTCACCACTGGACCACCAGGGCAGTCCCAAAGTGGAAATTGTGGTTGACATACTTCCCTCCCGCTGGTGATGTCTGCTGGGTGTGTTTGTCTTTCTCGTCCTTGCCTAGAGTCACAAAGTGGAGACATCTGGTTTCTCAGGCCCCGCATATCTTGTCATCATTTAGAAGCCGGGGCCCAGAAGGCAGTGCCTTGGGGGACCAGAACCCCGATCACTGTCTGTCTGCAGCCAAGCTTCTTTCCTGGACGGATGAGAGCCAGCACTGCCTCCCTCCCAGAGTCGTGTTGTCAGGGAACAAAGAAGGGTCACAGGAGCCCCATAGGTGCACATACGTCCTCCTCTGAGGTGCCCAGGCTCATGCTGGCGTCTGCCTGGAGTCAGGACTCGGGGAGCAGGAGGAGCCGCTGGCCTACCTCCTGGGCGCTTTGTTGTTCCCTCTTTCTTGGCCAAGGAACTGCTGCACACAGGGAAGTTCAGGCGGATGTGGGAACGTCTCCTGGTCTGTCTTCGGTACACCTGTCTTCCCCACCCTGGAGATCCTGATGGGCAGGTGTGGGAGGGATATGGGCAGCGGTATTTCCTTGAGGGCTGCCTGTATTTCCCTGAGGGCCCCTGGTATTTCCCTGAGGGCCGCCGGCTGTTTTGCTGGGCGGCCACCAAGGTCATGCCACTGGCTTAAGCAAATGCGCTTGGAAAAGGTTAAGACCCGAAACTGGGTCACTTGTGGCATTTTCCAGATTAACGGGGAAAGTGTCCGTAAGCCCCTTGCTGTTGGAGACGCTGATGGAGACGTGCTGAGGAATGGGGAGTTCTCACCAGTGCTGGGTTCAGGCTGTGTCTGCTGGGTGCTGTCAAACATGCATTAAAAACCTCTGCATGCATAGCGCCCGAATCTCATCCACAGTCCTCCGCTCCAGGCAATTGACCATATGTTTAGCTCTCTTTTAGGAATACATGGAATTTCAATCACCGTATGGAAAATTTCTTCTAAGTATCATGCTATAAACTATACCTTGACACTTGGAATGGCTCTTTTGGTCCTTCTGCCACATTTATCTGGTGAATATGAATCTTGTTGACAATGAGCCTCGCCTGCCACTTCATCTTTCATCTCACTCTCGAGTGGTCCGCCCGCTGCCGTGATCCGTTTTGCCAGGACCGCACTGTCCATAAGGCAGATTCTTTGTTCCTTTCTGCGTCTTTGCCGGACGCCTTAAAGCCTTCTGTGACTCTGATTCCAGGCTAAGCTCACATTCAGAAGCATATTAACACCCAGGGATGCAGGCTTTTGCTGCAGGAGGTGGTGAGGGTTAGCCAGACGCTGTGGCATAGTGACGCATTTAAAGAAGGCAGGTGTCTGCTCCAATGACAGCACGCACGCCTGCTTGGAGCAGGTTTCCTGCCACACGTGTGGGTTTCTCCACAGCCCTGAGGTGCCGTGAGTTCTGCACTACACCGAACCAGTGTCGTGTCCGGCCTCCCATCTGCCTCTGGCTCCTCGCAGCTGTCCTGAGCAGGCTGCTCTGTGCGTGGCCCCAGCAGTGATGAGTGGAGATGCTCCTGAAGCTGCAAGAGGAGAGGGGTGGCTAGGACTGGGCAGGTTGTGTCTCTCCCTCCCCATCCCTCCTCCCCCCCACCTCCCTTCTCCCCCTCCCCCCCTCCCTTCTCCCCCTGCCCTTTCTCCCCTCCCCCTTCTCCCATTCCTCCCCCTTCTCCCATTCCTCCTCCTTCTCCCCTTCCTCCCCTTCTTCCCAGCCCCCCTCCCCTCCTCTAGAGCTCTTCCTAGGACAGAAACGCTGTGTGTTCAGGGGGATGTGTATCTTACTGGAGATGCTTCCCTCCCTCCCCCCCTTCTCCCCCTCCCTTCTCCCCCTCCCCTCTTCTCCCTTCTCCCTCTTCTCTCCCCTTCTCCCCCTCCCCCTCCCCTCTTCTCCCTTCTCCCTCTTCTCCCGCCTTCTCCCCCTCCCCCTGTCCCCCTCCCCACCCTTCTTCCCAGCCCCCCTTCCCTCTTGAGAGCTCTTCCTGGGACAGAAACTGTGTGTTCAGGGGTATGTGTTCCTTACTGGAGATGCTTCCCTCTTTCTCCCCCTCCCCTCCCCTCCCTCCCCCATCTCCCCCCTTCTCCCCTCCCCCATTCTCCCCTCCTCTTTCTCCCCCCACTCTCCCTCCCCTTCCCCCTCCCTTCTCCCCCTCCCCTTCTCTCTCTCCCCCTCCCATCTCCCTTCTCCCCTCCCCGCCCCTCCCCCTTCCCCCTCCCTTCTCCCTCTCCCCTCCCTTCTCCCCCCCCCCTCATCTCCCCTTCCCCTCCTGGAGAGCTCTTCCTGGGGCAGAAACTCTGTGTGTTCAGGGTGTCTGTCTTACCCAGGATGCTTCTGCAGAGTGGTCTGAGAGACATCATTCACATTTTAGGGGAAAAGTTTCTCTTTTGAGCGTTTGGGGGCTTATGGCCATTACCCACTATGCTTGCTTGCTTGTTAAAATAGAGTAGACTCACGGGTTTATATTGGGCAGATGTTGTCTTGCTTGGGCTGTTTTTATTACGTTAAATCAGGAGGGTAAAAAAAAACACCACAAAGATCAGACTTGCTGTTATTAAATAAAATGGGGGGGTGTGGAACTCACACGGAACAGAACTGCTTTATTTGGGGAAAGGTTGCTTCTTTTCAGATGTAGATTTAGTGTATGGCTTAAGCAAGTGAATCAGGTGAGTTATGTGAGATGTTTGCTACTCTGAGCCAAGAAGAGAGTGGTAAACAGTTAAGATTTGTGTTTCGTTGAAAGGCATGCAAGTGATGTTGATGACATGTGGTGTGGGAAAGGTGATGGTTTCTAATATCTTAAGGCACGCAGAGAATGTTGCACATATTTTTGTTTGTACACTCTGGACTCACCAGCTCTGTTGCTTATATTCAGTTATGTTATATGTAGTTATGTTAATTTATATTTATAGTTGGTTATGTTAATGGTTGTACCTTTTTTTAACTTAGAGTTAGTTAATGGTTGCAGCTTTGAGTGTCTGTGGTATCTTGACCAAAATATCCATTGTAGGGTTGAAATGTAGCCAAGAAAGTTGTGTTGGTACTTTTATGAAAACATTGACTTGAACGAAACTGTGTGTTCAACAACTGGGGATATGCACTATGATTTCTGGTGGTTTGGACAAAGCATTTTTAGTGTTTCTGGTGCTGAGTTGGGCTTCACTGGTGGCTCAGTGGGTAAAGAATCCGCCTGCCAATCCAGGGTTCCATCCCTTTGCATAGGGAAGATCCACTCCAGTATTCTTGCCTGGAGAGTCCCATGGGCAGAGGAGCCTGGCGGGCTACAGCCCCTGGGGTCGCAAAAGAGTGGGACACGACTAATCGAGTAAACAACAGCAACAACAACAGTGCTGGGTGAGATAGCCGCCCCCCAGCCCCCTTTGCAGAAGTTAACAGAAAGACAGCCGAGTCTTTTGGGTCTGTCTGCCTTCTGCCTGTGTTCATTGTGTGGCGTGTCTGTGTGGTCTTTCCTGTAAATACATCCAGAGAACACGACTGGTGGAGACAAGTATGCGCTTGTCCTGGCTAGGGGACAGATAAGGGGTGCCCCGGCTTCATGGGGTGGAACTCTGAAGCTTTGATCCCATGCGGATGCTGCCGGCCGTGGCATTTGGCTTTGCTGCTTTGATGTCTGGTATCAGTTTCAGCCATTGAGGTCGCTTGGGAATTTTTATCTTCACTTCTTTTCTCCTTCTGTATAAAGGCAGGAAATAATGACCTCTTAATCGCCTTTCATCAAGAATGATGTCACCATCCACAGCTCCGTATTGTCAGATCACTGCTTGCGGAGGTCGGTGGGGGGTGGGGTGGGGGTGGGGGGAAACACTCCGCCACTCGACAGACGGCTCTGACGTGTGTTTTTTATTCATTCACATACGTCGGAAGCGCTCCAGCCAGGCCGCCAACGTCATCCCCTTGGTTCCTGCCCTTGGGGGCGCTGGCAGCTGAGTGGGTGATGGGCAGGGACCAGGAAAGCTCTGACAAGCGGTGACAGAAGGAGGGAAGGCTGGAAGCCGACCCCCACGTCGAGCTGTTCTCTGAAGGCTGAGCCAGGTTGGAGACACAGACGTGGCCCTATGTCAGCGATGCCAAGGCCTCCTAAAGAGGCTGGCACAGGGGATGCTCAGCAGGGTAGGGGTTAGCCCGGGGCTTGAGCTGTGCGTCTCAGACCCCAGCTCGCCTCTGAATGGCCAGGAGGCCTTGTGCCAGTGTGGGCAGCCCGCCCAGGGAGTGCACAACAGCTCTCCAGGGGCCTGGGTGTCGCTCCCTGGCCACTGGCAGCTGCTGAGGGTTGTGGAGCGAGGGCCCGATCTGCAGAGCTGAGTTGCCGGGACCTTGGAGCGGTGGGAGGCAGAGACAGCTCTGGAGATGGAGAGGCTTGACCAGGGCAGGAAGGCAGCCACAGCTCAGGGCGGGCTTCATTCAGTGTCTGTTTTGTTCGGTCGCTCAGTCGTGTCTGACTCTTGGTGACCCCAGGGACTGCAGCATGCCAGGCCTCCTTTCCATCACCAACTCCCGGAGTTTGCTCAAACTCACGTCCAATGAGTCGCTGATGCCATCCAGCCATCTCGTCCTCTGTCGCCCCCTTCTCCTCCCACCTTCCATCTTTCCCAGCATCAGGGTCTTTTCCAGTGAGTCAGCTCTTCGCATGAGGTGGCCAAAGTATGGGGTTTCAGCTTCAGCATCAGTCCTTCCAATGAATATTCAGGACAGATTTTCCTTAGGATGGATTGGTTGGATCTCCCTGCAGTCCCAGGGACTCTCAAGAGTCTTTTCCTAGTGTCTGTAGGCTGGTGCTTTGGGATGTGTTGGTTTCAAAACACTTAATAAAAAGGGTGTGGTTTTGGCTCTCCTCCAGCCTGGAAGCACCATCAGCATCATGCCGATCTCTGTCCCCCTGCGTCTGGACGCTCCGGGGGCTCCCTACCTGGTGCTCATCTCGGTCACCCTAGTACTCAGTGGGAAGCATCTGCAGGACTTTCCAGGCTCTCCTTCATCTGCAAGGCCCTCCCCACTGCCGTCTACTCCAACTCTTGCTTTTAAGATGTCCCCAAGCGTCACTTGGGGTTTATTCCCCAAGAAGTTTCCCCATGGCCAGCGTCACCTGCAGCCCGCACACCCTGTGGTCCCCCTGTCACGGTGTCCAGCCGAGGCCCTGCCTCCCCGCTGGCCTCCCAGCCTGCACAGCCTGTACTCTCAGGCCCGCCGTGCTTGCGGGTCACATGCAGGCTGTGTATTTTCTGAGGCAGCGGCTGCTTTGCTGCATTTGGAAAGGTTAGGAAAATAACCCAGCACTCATGTGATTTTTGTTTATTGCTTTTTTTTGAGAAAAGAATTTTCTGGAACTGCTGGAATTCAGAGCTCCCCACACGGTGGGGGGGCGTCAGCACCCCCTGCCCTGGTCGGATTTGGGCTCTTTTCTCCTGAGCATCCCTGCCCGCACAGCTTTGGGCATCTCTGGGCTGAGCTATGCCAGCCTCCTCCCTCCCGGAAAGGGGCGTCCTTGCTGGTTTCCCGCAGCCAAGCTGGCATGTGTCCGACTGGGGCCCGTGGTGGGGGCGGTGAGGGGGGGGTGTTCCTTCCATAGCACTCAGGTCCACTCCTGTTTGGTGTCTTCTGGGGCTCCCCGTCCCCAAGGGCTCTAGGGCACTTTAGCTGTGGTGTGGGTCTTTCCTACCCACACACATGAGGCAGTTAACCCCGAGCAGGTATCCCTTGTCCCCTCACATTGGGGTGTCTTGTTTTGACGCGTCCTGTGGCCAGTGCCTGGTGGCTAAGATGGCAAAAGCACCTGCCTGCAATACAGGGAGACCTGGGTTTGATCCCCGGGATCGGGAAGATTCCCCCGGAGAAGGAAAATGGCAACCCACTCCAGTGCTCTTGCCTGGAGAAAATCCCATGGACAGAGGAGCGTGGTAGGCTTACAGTCCATGGGATCACAAAGAGCCAGACATGACTGAGCGACCCCACTGGCTCACTGGTGGCCTGTGCACCCCTCATGGCCCCACACTGGCGGGCTCCTGATGGTTGAAAGCCACACAAATGTTTATCTTGTGTAGGAAGAAACTCAAGCCTTTTACTGAGATGAGCATCTTGTATCTGCCCCTCCTGTGTTTGTTCCACCTGGGCACTCTAGGTGGTGCCAGAGCAGCGTTTGGTCCCCCGCGCCTTGCTGCCCAGTCTGGTCCCAATGACTGTGATGCCAGAGATCAGCTCTCAGCCAGTCACCCTCGTCTCTCTCATCCAGACAACCCCAGGGGCCACCTCCCCGGTGGTCCAGTGGTTAAAGATCTGCCTTGCAGCACAGGAGACGCTGGTTCGAGCCCTGGTTGGGGAACCAGGATCCCACGTGCTGTGCAACAAGAAAGCCCGCATGCCATAACTAGACGGTCCATGTGCCCCACAGGATGCAATGAAGATCTTGGTGTGCCACAACCAAGACCCGATAAATAAATAAATAAGTAAATTCTTAAAAAAAGGAAAAAAAGAAAAATTTAAAAAACCCTGCTGTTTCAGCCGCCAGAGGGGCTGACAAACCACCTGAAAAGAGAAAGTTGTTCGGTCGTGTCCGACTCTGCAACTCCGTGGACTATAAAATTCTCCAGGCCAGAATACTGGAGTGGGTAGCCTTTCCCTGCTCCAGGGTATCTTCCCAACCCAGGGATGGAACCCAGGTCTCCTTCATTACAGACAGATTCTTTACCAGCTGAGCCACCAGGGAAGCCCAAGAATACTGGAGTGGGTGGGTAGCTAATCCCTTCTCCAGGGGATCTTCCCGACCCAGGAAACTGAACCAGGGTCTCCTGCATTGCAGGTGGATTCTTTACCAGCTGGGCTATCAGGGAGCCTCCCTTGATTCCCAGGTATGTTTACTATGCTCTAGGAAAGTCTGAAGATCTGACAAGAGCAGACACATTTTAGGAAAATTTCACTGTCCCCAGTAGCCCCAGTTCCTTACTTAGAGCTTGTGGGTTCCACCCTTTCCACTGTGCTTTCATTTGTTTTTAAAAGCCATAATTAGTACTGTGACCCTGGCTGTGTCTTCTCAAAGTAGAAACATGTATCAGTGTATAGACATTCTTTAGTCACTCAGTCGGGTTTAACTCTTTGTGACCCCATGGACTGTAACCCCCCAGGCTCCTCTGTCCATGGGATTCTCCAGGCAAGAATCCTGGAGTGGGTTGCCATCTCCTCCTCCAGGGGATCTTCCCGACCCAGGGATCGAACCTTCATCTCCTGCATCTCCTTGCATTGGCAGGTTGCCTCTTTACCACTGAGCCACCTGGGAAACCTGTGTGTAGACATCAGTTCAGTTCAGTTCAGTTGCTCAGTCGTGTCCGACTCTTTGCGACCCCATGAATCACAGCACGCCAGGCCTCCCTGTCCATCACCAACTCCCGGAGTTCACTCAGACTTGCGTTTGTCGAGTCAGTGATGCCATACTTGGCTGTATTGTTTTTCACAGATCCTGGCGTTTGGTTTTTTTTTTTTTAATTTAAATTTTTTAAAATTTTTTAAAATAAAAAATTGTGGCAGCCCTCTCAAGCCGGTAGTGCCGTTAGTTAGTCTGTTAGTGACAGGTTTCCAACAGTACTTGTTCACGTTGCCTCTTTGTGTCTCACAGTTTGGTAACTCTCACAGTGTCTTGAACTTTTCCGCCATCGCGTTTGTTACGGTCTCTGTGGTCAGTGATCTTTGGTTTTACTTGCATGACTGCTAGGACTCTGAAGGCTCAGAGGATGGTTAGCATTTTTTAATTTAAAATAAGGTCTGTACATTGTTTTCGTAGACATGCTATTGCACACTTGGTTGACTCCAGTGTAGTGTAAACACAACGTTTATATGCACTGGGAAACCAAAGCACTCACGTGGCTAGCTTTATTACCATATTTGGTTTGTTGTGAGGGTCTGGAGCCCAACAGAATCTCTCTGAGGTCTGCCTATATTATCTTTTAAAATAGGATGAGAAACATTTACTCCTCTCAGGGTGCAGGACTGCCCCAGTAAACCAGCTCCTTTCCCACTGTTTCCTGTTACAGAGTTGCAATAATTTGCCACAAGGTGTGAGGCCTTTCCTTTTCCTAGCCTCTCTTTCTGTTGCCTGCAGTCTGTCTAGTTTTCTCCCTTTGTTAATTACCTGTGACGGAAGATGAAAGAAGTTTTGGATGTTATAGCACAGAAAAAGCCGTCTGAAAATGAAATTCACGTGGCCAGAAGCTTCCTTACAAGGATCTTGAGAAACTCTATGAGGTAACAGTCTTGGTTTTTACAATCGCTTTACTCCCGAGGTGGGATGGATTCATCCGTTTTATGCTTCAGTTCGTGGGCAGTTGTCATCAAGTCAACACCTTGCGCACTTTTGCCACCCATGGGTCTTTTTGGTTTGTTTGTTTGTTTCCTTGTTAATTATCGGAGTCATCAGAAGATTTGTGTTGTAAATAGCTTTCTGGTTTTTCATTACTATTTGTTATTGCATAAGAGTCTTTACTGTTCTTGCCTGTTGGAAAGAATGTTTGACATCCGTCAGGTACTCAGAGGCTCAGTTGTGCCCTTCAGCTCCGATCTGGAGTTGCCCATGGTGAGGCTAGGCCCGTCCTGAATTGCAGGAGCAGGAGAGGCAAGTGTGCACTGTGTCCTCACGCAGCAGCTTGCCCTGGAGTCTCTGTGACGTTCATCAGCAGCTGCACGGATTTCCGACACCTGGGCAGATGTGGTCAAACCCTAATAAGCTGTCATGGATGGTGGTGATGATGGCGGGGGCAGGGAAGGCGCCTGTGACATTCAGAAGCCCTGGCAGGAATGGACCAGAGCCTGCTGGTCTAGGGCATGGTGATGCCCACTGTGGAGAACCCTTAGATGACTTCAGACACTCTGACAGGCTCAGGGCAGTACATGTCCACTGACCCCCTTTACGGCTTCCCTGGTGGGCCAGATGGCAAAGAATCTGCCTGCAATGCCAGAGACCCGGCTTTGATCCCTGGATCGAGAAGATTCCCTGGAGAAGGGAATGGCAACCCACTCCAGTATTCTGGCCAGGAGAATCCCATGGACAGAGAGGAAGCTGGTGGGCTACAGTCCATGGGTTTGCAAAGAGTCAGATATGACTGAGTGACTAACACAGACACACACACACACCAGTCCCATGGACAGAGGAGCCTAGCACGCTATAGTCCATGGGTTTGCAAAGATTTGGATAAGACTGAGTGACTCACACACACACACACACACACACACACACACACACAGAGGCCCCACTGAACTCTGACAGGCTCAGAGCAATACGTGTCCACTGGTCTCTGTTAGGGCTTCCCTCGGGACTCAGATGGTAAACAATCTGCCTACAATGCAAGATACTCGGCTTCCATCCCTGGGTTGGGAAGATCCCCTGGAGAAGGGAATGGCAACCCACTGCAGTATTCTTGTCAGGAGAATCCCATGGACAGAGGAGCCTGGCGGGCTACGGTCCACGGGGTTGCGAAGAGTTGGATACCACTGAATGACTAACACAGACACACACGCACACCTACACACAGACACACACACACTTGCCACTAACTACAGGATAGCCATGTTTGCTTGAGTGAGTGGATAAATAAATGCACCCAATCTTGTGACCTTTTCCAGTCCTGTGGCCACTGCTGAGTTTTCCAAATTTGCTGGCATATTGAGTGCAGCACTTTCACAGCATCATCTTTCAGGATTTGAAACAGCTCAACTGGAATTCTATCACCTCCACTAGCTTTGTTCATAGTGATGCTGCGATTCATGGGGTCACAAAGAGTCGGACACAACTGAGTGACTGAACTGAACTGAATCTTGTGACACCCAGCCCACGCCTTCTCCTCAAGGAGGCCAGGGGTGTCTGCAAAGTTGCACTGACACGGGCAAGACAAAAGATGCTGCTGTGGTTTTTGCTGGGGAGATGGGAAAGGGGAGGCAAGATGTATCTATCTTCTTATCTCAAAGAAATTTGAGGACTTCCCTGGCAGTCTAGTGGTTACGACCCAGCTTCCAGGGCAAGGGCTGTGGGTTTGATCCCTGGTCAGGAAACCAGGATTCCACTATGCCAAAAAAAAAAAAAAAATTGAAAACATCTTTAAAAAGAAACAGAATCACTTTGGCAGCCCGAGGGCCAATTCGCACCTGGGAGCCAGTGATTGTCACTCTGCGCTCAGATCAGTTCTCCAGTAACGAACCTGTACCAGGAGTGCTGGTGCCCAGATGTTAAAGGGGAAGCGCCTGACTGCGATGCCGTGAGTCACACGAATGGTTTCTGCCTCTCAGTCCTTTCTTGGCACGAAGCGTTCCTCGGTGTGATGTCCCTGAGTCGTCTGCATCCTTTTTTTTTTTTTTTTTTTTTAATCCCCAGGAGGAATGAGCTGAGCTGGAGGCCACACTCCTGGCATGCCACCAAGTTCTCCGACAGCCAGTCCGAGCCAGCCGCACCTCTGTTTCCCTGCCCCTCTCGGCCGAGCCGGTACCACGCCAGGTAGGCCCACCTTTTGCCTTCTCCCCCGCCTCCCCCAGGGGCTGGGGAGCTGCTTTCGCTTTCTGCCACACCGCTGACAGCCCTGCCCTGTCGTCACCATGCGTTTCTTTCTTTTCCTTCGTGTTGCGGTGTAGTTCATTTATGGTAGTCTTCATTTCAGCTCTGCAGCATAGCGAGTCCCAATTTTTCAAGCTGCTACTGCCGTCTAACAGGCTTCCCAGGTAGCTCAGCTGGGGAAAGGATCCTCCTTGCGATGCAGGAGACCCCGGTTCAATTCCTGGGTTCGGAAGTTCCCCTGGAGAAGGGATAGGCTACCCACTCCAGTGTTCTTGGAATGCAGGAGACCCTGGTTCAGTTCCTGGGTTGGGAAGTTCCCCTGGAGAAGGGATAGGCTACCCACTCCAGTATTCTTGGAATGCAGGAGACCCCGGTTCAGTTCCTGGGTCGGGAAGTTCCCCTGGAGAAGGGATAGGCTACCCACTCCAGTGTTCTTGGGCTTCCATGGTAGCTCAGCTGGTAAAGGATCCACCTGCAGTGTGGGAGACCTGGGTTTGATCCCTGGCTTGGGAAGATCCCCTGGAGGAGGGCATGGCTACCCACTCTAGTATTCTGGCCTGGAGAATCCGCATGGATAGAGGATGCTGGCGGGCTACCATCCATAGGGTCGCAGAGAGTTGGCCACAACTGAGCGACTAAGCGCAGCACACACATACTGCATGGAAAGTTATTGTAAAATATTGGCTATGTTCCCTGTGCCAGACAGCATATTTGTGTCATCGTTTGTACTTGACTGCCCTACCTCTGTCCTGCCCCTCCCCCTTCCCTCCCCCCACTGGCAATCACTAGTTCGCCTCTGTGTCTGTAAGTCTGCTTCTGTTCTATCTCTTTGTTGTTGTTGCTGCTGTTTTTGATTCCACATATAAGTGACATTATGCAGAATTTGTTTTTCTCTGCCTTAGTTCATCAAACACAATGCCTTCCAGGCCCGTCCTTGTTAATACGAATGGCAACATTTCATTCCTTTTTATGGCTGAGTAGTATCCCATTGTCTGTGTTTGTGTGTATGATACATACACCATCTTCTTTAATCTACTCATCTGTCGATGGACTTTAAGGTTACTTCCGTATCTTGAGCACTGTAAATAATGCTGCTATGAACAATGGGGTGCATGTTATCTTTTCGAATTAATGTTCTCATTTGGGGAGGAATTTATATATCAAGGAGTGGAATTGCTGTATCCTATGGTAGTTCTCTTTTAGCTTTCTAGGAACTTGCATGCTGTTTTCCAGTAGTGAACAAGGGTTCCCTTTCCTCTGTGTCCTCACCAGCTTTTGTTATTTGCTGTCTCGTTGATGACAGACCTTCTGACAGGTGTGAGGGTGATACTTCATTGTGGTTTTGGTTTGCATTTCTCTGATTACCGATGCTGAGCAGCTTTTCGCCTGCCATCTGTATGTCTCCTTTGGGAAAATATCTGTTCAGGTCTTCTAACCATTATTTATTTATTTTTAAACATAAATTTATTTATTTTAATTGGAGTCTAATTACTTTACAATATTGTATTGGTTTTGACATACATCAACATGAATCTGCCACGGGTGTACACGTGTTCCCTATCATGAACCCCCCTCCCACCTCCCTCCCCATACCATCCCTCTGGATCATCCCAGTGCACCAGCCCCGAGCATCCTGTCCTGGACTGGTGATTTGTTTCACATATGATATTATACATGTTTCAATGCCATTCTCCAAATCATCCCATCCATTATTTATTAATGTATCTTTGGGCCATATCCGTCATGTGGGATCTTAGTTCCTCAAGTGGGGGTAGAAGTCTCCACCCCTGCAGGGGAAGGGCAGAGTCTTAACCACTGGACTGCCCGGGGAGTCCCTTCTGCCTATTTTTTAATCAGGTATTTATTTTCCAGATAGAGTTGGATCTGTTTATTTTTTACACTTTAACCCCTCATTGGTCGTGTCATTGGCAAATATTTTCTCCCATTCAGTAGGTTGTCTTTTCATTTTGTTGATGGTTTCCTTTCCTCTGGAAAAATCTTTCATTTTAACTAGGTCCCGTTTGTGTATTTTTGCATTTCTTTACTTTGCCGTAGGAGGCAGATCCCCCAAACTACTGCTAGAATTTATGTCAAAGGGTGTTCCACCTATGTTTTCCTCTGGGAGTTTTATGGTTTCTGGTCTTAAATTTAAGTCCTTAATCCATTTCGAGATTTTTTTTTTTTAATACCGTGTTGGAGAATGCTCTAGTTCCATGCTTTTGCATGTAGCTATCCAGTTTTCCCAGCATGACTTATTGAAGAGGCTGTCTGTTCCCCACTGTATGTCCTTGCCTCCTTTGTCATAGACTAGTTGATGAAAGCACGTGGGTTTATTTCAGGGCTCTCTATTCTGTTTCCTGACCTACGTGTCTGTTTTTGTGCCACTGCCATACTATTTTGAGGACCATAGCTTTGTAGTGTAGTCTGATACCTCCATCTCTCTTCTTTCTCAGGATTGTTTTGGCTCTTCAGGGTCTTTGATGTTACTATGCAAATTTTTAAATTGATTTGTTCTAGTTTTGTGAAAAATGCTGTTGGTATTTTGATAGGGATAGCCTTGAATCTGTAGATTGCTTTGAGCAGTATGGTGATTTTAACAGTATTCTTCCAGTCCGTGGTATATATTTCCATTCTGTGTAAGGCATTTTCAGTTTCTTTCATCAGTGTCTTACAGTTTTCTGACTATAGGTCTTTTACCTCCTTGGTTAGATTTTTCCTAGGTGTGTATTATTATTGTTATTTTTGTCCACACTGAGGGACACATGGGATCTTGGTTTCCCAACCAGGGATCAAACCCACACCCCGCACAGTGAAAGCTAAGACTCTTAAGCTCTGGACCACCAGGGAAGTCCCAGTACTTAATTCTTTTTAATGCAGTTGTAAATGGTTTGTTTCCTCAGTTCCTCTGTCTGATGGTTTCACTGTTAGTATGCAACACATTTCTTTCTGTTAATTTCACATCCTGCAACTTGACCAAATTCATTGATGTGTTGTAGGAGTTTTTTGGTGACATCTTTAGGATTTTCTATGTATAATATCACATCATCTGCAAACAGAGGCAGTTTTACTTCTTCCTTTCCAGCTTGAATTCCTTTGATTTCTTTTTCTCTGATTGCTGTGGCTAGGAGTTCCAAAACTTTGTTGAATGAAAGTGATGAGAGTGGGCATCCTTGCCTTGTTCCTGAAATGCTTTCAGCTTTTCACTGTGGAGTATAATCTTTGCTGTGGATTTTGCATATACGGCCTTCATTATGTTGAGGTACGTCCCCTCTATGCCCATGTGGTTGAGTTTTTATCAAAATGGATGCTGAATTTTATCAAAAGCTTTCTCTGTATCTCTCGAGATGATCATATGGTTTTTACTCTTCAGTTTGTTAATGTTGTGTATCCCATTGGTTAATTTGCAGATATGGAAGCATCCTTGGTATATCCTGAGATAAATTCCACTTGATCATAGTGTATGATCCTTTTAATGTATTTTTTGATTCAGTTTGCTAATATTTTATTGAGGATTTTTCATCTATGTCCATCAGTGATAATAGCCTGTCATTTTATTTTTTGTGTATGATGTCTCCAGTTTGGTATCACAGTGATGCTGGCCATGTAGAATGAGTTCAGAAGCATTCCTTCCTTTGCAATTTTTGCAATAGTTTGAGATGGAAAGGTGTTGACTCTTCTCTGAAAGTTTGGTAGAATTCACCTGTGAAGCCATCTGGTCCTGGACTTTTGTTTGATGGGAGTTTTTTTAAAAATTAGATGGAGCTTATTGCTGCTAGTTAGTTTGTTTATATTTTCTACTTTCTGGTTTGATCTTGGGAAATTGTACATTTCTTGAAATTTTCCCATTTCTCTAGATTGTCCATTTTATTAGCATGTAGTTCATATAATTATCTTGTAAGATCCTTTGTGTTTCTGTGGTATCAGTTATAATTTCTTTCATTTCTGACTTTACTGATTTTTGGGGTCCTCTTGTTTCTTGAATCTGACTAAAGGTTTATCAGTTTGGTTCATCTTTTCAAAAATCAGGTTTTAGTTTGATCTTTCTTAGTGTTTTTGAGTCTATATTTCATTTATTTCTGCTCTAATGTTCATGATTTCTTTCCTTCTACTAACTTTGGAGTTTGTGTGTTCCTTTTTTTAGTCCCTCTACATATAGGGTTAGCGTATTTGAGGCTGTTTGCTTCCTAAGATAAACTTGCATTGCTGTAAGCTTCTCTCTTAGAACTGCTTTCTCTGCATCCCGTAGGTCGTGCCTTGTTTTATTTTGTATGGTGCCTTTCTTGACTTCAGAATGATGTTCCTTTTCTCATGAGAAAAGTCTATGGATGCATCACTACTGGAACGATTCTAACTTTTTTTCACTGAGTAGGCAGATGTATAATACTTGAAAACAAAACACCAGGAGAAAGGATGGGCAAGCGTGCTTTCTCATTTATGTCGTCTAATTGATAAATCAGTTTTGGCCGAATCCCTTTGAGCCAGCTGAGGGGGATGGCTGTGCACGTTGCCCCTCTTCTTTAGAGATGTTTGTGTGCAGGTTAGAAGGCACGAGTCGCTTATGTGTTGAGCAAGTGTGTTTTGCTAAAGCTCCCCAGGGGATTCTGTGCTACACCAGCACCCTCTCTCCCAGGTTGCTATGTGGAGGTACAGGGGAAACCAGGGGCCTTCACAGCCCATGTGCCAGGCTTGGGACCAACCTTGGCCTGGTGGTTTCTCGGTGACTTTGAGACAGATGGCCTGAGAATTGTGAGTTGGTAGAAGGGGGAGGGCTGGTCCACGTGGCTTACCTGGGGCCCACATTTCAGGGTCGGAAGGGCAAATGCCACCCCCAGACAGCACCATGGGGGTGTTGACTTGGAGAACACCAAGCTGGGAGCTGACCAGTCACCTTGGTTAGTGGCCAGGGTCCTCACTAGTCTGTTAGAAGGACAATGGTAACGGCCAGTAGTGTGCCTCTTTGGGGTGTGTGCACAAGTGCCTGTGTGAGTGTATACGTGTATTTGTTTGTATATGTATGTGAGTGTGGGTGCACATGTGTGTGCGTATGCATGATATGCATGACTGGGTGTGTCTGTGTGTGTATTCAGAGCTGACATAACTATCTCAAAGTCAGTTTTTGACTATTACTAAATGCCTGCTATAAAGGAAAATGTATCTTAAATCGAATATTCCTGGGACTTCCCTGGTGGTCCAGTGGCTAGGATTCCGAGCTTCAAGGTCCCCAGGTTCGATTCCTGGTCAGGGAACTAGATCCCACATGCCGCAACTAAGTCTTGGCATGGCGCAGCTAAGGAGCCCATGGGCCGCCACTAAGACATGGCCCAGGTAGATAAATAAGTACAATATTATCTATTTACAGCCATAAGAGATGGTAGTATTTGGAGCCTAGGCTACTTTGGAAAAACCCAGGTTATCATCCCAGTGGTAATACTTAAGTGAAAAAGTGGGCCTCGGAGTGCATTATGACAGTGACTTCATGTAATAGGATCTCTATGAAGCCCACTTGGCTGTTTTTGACTTAAGACACCCATGTGCCCTGCGGAAACCGCGCTGAGCTTTATTTCTGTCTGCTTGGACTTAGAATCTCCCGGAAAAATCCACTCAGGAATGCGGGAGACAGGATGGAGAGAACCGTACTCCAATTCTGGGAGGGGACCTGGTCTGTCCTCCGAGGATACGGTGTAGAGCCCAGTGTTCATTGCACCCCCCCTCCGCTGCGTGACTTAGCCAGCTCACACTCTTGTGTCTTTTCCCAGGTCACAGATTTTTCTTTCTTATCTTGCTTCCTCTCAAACCTCAAGTAGGTGCAGTTTTTTCCCCCTCCTTGAAGCATGAATGTTCCAGCTTTGTTGAGCTTTAATAAAAGCACTTTGCATGCCTGGATAAATAGTTTCACCATTGAGAGCTTAAGTGTGCAATATTGTCCTATCAAAAAAAAAAGAAGTGTATACCTTAGTCTTAAAATACTAAAAAAATGCTAATCATCGTCTGAGCTTTCAGTGAGTGGCAGTCCTTTTGCAGTAGTAACATGAACGATAACAAATCACCATGAGAAATAATGAAAAAATTCTGAAGTACTGCAATAACTTAAAAAATGTGGCAGAGTGAACAGTGTTGGGGGAAATGGCACCTATAGGCTTGCTTGATTCAGAATTGCTACAAATCTTCAATTTGGGGGGCAGGGAGGAAGCAGTATCAGCAAAGAGCAGTAAAATGAGGAATGCCTGTAATTTAATATTTGGGTTTTGCAAATATAATCTTATCTCTGAAGTTGCCCTTTTAAGTTGAAGATCCTTCTCTTTTGATGGCCTTCTTCGTGCTAGCAGTGCATAGCATGAATTATTTCATGCACTAAACTAGAGGCTCACGAACTTGTTCCGAAAGGGGCCAGATAACACTTTCTAGCTGGTAGGCAGGTGTCTTTGGCAGCTGCTCAGCTCTGGGTTTGGAGCCCTGCACACAGCCATGACCGTGTTCCCCTCAAAGTCTATATTTATGAGCACTGAAATTTGAATTTCAGATCGTTTTTATGGGTCATGTGGTACTCTTTGAATTCTGCCCTCTCCCCCCACTAGGAAACCTGAAAGCCATCCTTAGCTTTGTGGGCTGCAGTTTGCTATCCAGGATACTTCTGCACGCTGCGGACTTCCGCCCAGCCTGTGGGTATGGTCTCCAGGAATGTACTGCAGCATTGAAGTTTTTCTTTTTGGGAAAAGGCATCCAGTGGATAGGACTCCGACCCTTTCAGCCTGCCTTGGAAAAGCTGCTCTTTGAAATGTGAAAAGTTAGATGCGATGTGCTCACCTTCCCTGGGCTTCACCCTGGTGACTCAGGTGGTAAAGAATCCACCTGTGAATGCAGGAGATGCAGGTTCGATCCCTGGGACCGGAAGATCCCCCCGGAGAAGGAAATGGCAACCCATTCTGGTATTCTTGCCTGGAGAATCCCATGAACAGAGGAGCCTGGCGGGCTACAGTCCATGGGGGTTGCAAAGACTGGGACACAGTTGCGCATACTCATATTCACCTTCCCGTCCAGGGATCTCCATGGGGGAAGAGTGTTTAGTGCAGGTGATGTCTGCACGGGGGCAGCTACGCCCACATGCACCGTCTCCTCTTGCCCTTCCCTACAACCCGGCCCTAAAGCCCCCCTCTGTTGCCTGTGGTTTCTTCTCCTTTCCTAGCTCCTCCTCCCAGGACCTGTCAGGCGGTGCCTGGGAGCCAGCGAACCTGCAGCGTACCTCGGACCACTTCAGCTCACTGGGGAGCGTCGACAGCCTGGACCCATCCTCCCAGCCCGACCCGTCGGGGCGCCTCTCGGCGGCCAAGTCCAGCAGCAGCATCGACCGCCTGGGTGGCGCCAGCAAGCGGGACTCAGCTTACGGTTCATTCTCCACCCGCTCCAGCACCCCGGACCACACTCTGCCCAAGGCGGACGCGTCCTCGGCCGAGAATATCCTCTACAAAGTGGGCCTGTGGGAGTCCTCCGCTGCAGCGGACAGCCGGCCGGCTCTAACGGCCGGCGACGCTCAGGGCGCCGAGGAGCCCCTGGGATGCTTCCCGCCCCGGGTCCCCGAGGATGACCCCGAGCCCAAGCTAGCTGCTTGCGGGCGGTCCAGCTCCGGGCCCGTCTGGTATGTTCCGGATAAGAGACGAGCGCCTCCGTCCCCTCCCCCACCGCCTCCCCCACTCCGCCGCGACAGCTTCGCTGCCACCAGGAGCCACGAGCAGACCCAGGGCCCCATGTTCTCAGCAGACGCGACCCCAGTGCAGCCCTTGCTGGGCCTGAGCCGCGTGCAGCCCCACGGTGGCGACTGGAAGAGACCCGAACCCGCTGATCAGCCGTTGAGGCTGGCGCGCGGGGGCGACGGCCAGAGGGCTGCAAGCTCGGGGTGCACACCAGGGGCGCATGTGGACTGTGGGTGGCCAGCCTGCGACAGCGGGGCCCGGGCCCTCCTGGGGGCCCCCAGCCGGCTGCAGGCTTCTCTCTCGAGCACCGACGTGCGGCGCCCGCAGCCCTTGCCTACATGCCAACACCCGCGGCACTCGAGCGATGAGGGCCCCTTCTTCCGTGAGGGCCCCAGGGCCGCCACGTGGCTAGGGGAGCCCCTCCCCACAGACTGCCTCGCGGACAACAGCCCTGCTCCCATTGTGGTCGGAGGGCCGCGCACTGCAGACCAGAGGGGTGACTGCAGCGCCCAGAGCCGCTACTACTGCGTGATGTCCAGACCCGGTCCCCAGTGGGGCGCCCTGGCTCCTCAGCCCCACTGCTACCCGTCCCGGCTGGAGGGTGCCCCGGGCGCACGGCAGAGAGGCAGGGTGGAGACGGTGGACAGGGCACCCGAGGACCCACCGGGGGCTGGCCTCCTGGACAAAGGCGGCAGGAAGAGGGTGGCGGGCAGCTTGGATGATGGGAGTGGCGAGATCTGCCCCCTGCAGACGCCCATGCTGCACTCGCTGAGCCGGGAAGGGGCGTGCCCACCCGAGACCCGCCACGAGGACACGGCTCCAGCGCTGCCTGAGGCCCCGGCGGGCAAGCCCCTCCGGAGGAGCGACCGCTTCGCCACCACCCTGAGGAACGAGATCCAGCAGCGGCGAGCCAGGCTGCAGAAGAGCCGGAGCACGGCCACTTTGGCCAGCTCCGCGGAGGAGGAGGGGGAGGCGGAAGACGACGAGACTGAGGCGCGTGGTTCCCGGGCGCAGCCAGTGGGTGCCCCAGAGACCACCTTACCCGGCGGCACCTATAAGGACCACCTGAAGGAGGCGCAGGCCCGCGTCCTGAGGGCCACGTCGTTCCGCCGCCGAGACCTGGAGCCCAGCCTGGCGGACCCGGAGCCGGCCCCCCGCATCTGGGAGGGGGCCCTGGGTGCTGGGCCGCCCTTGTGCGCTGCCGGCAGCGGCAGCTGCAGTGCGCGCATCGGGAGCCGGAGGCGATTCACTGCCGAGCAGAAACTGAAGTCCTACTCGGAGCCCGAGAAGATGAACGCGGTGGGGCTGACGGGGGACCAGCGACCCGCACCCCACGACGAGACGGTGCGCACCTTTGCCGACAGGTGGAAGTTTTTTGAGGAAACCAGCAAGCCCGTGGGCCCCCAGCCCGGGCCGAGGCCGGCGCGTTGTGGCTTCCCCAGGGAGAAGCCGGAGATGCTGTGGACAGCGGGCCCTGGAAAAGACAGAAAGCCGGGGAGACCTATCGGGCCAGAGCGGCTCGGCACCTTTGCAGAGTATCAAGCCTCCTGGAGGGAACAGAGGAAAGTCCCGGAAGCCAGGAGTGGCGGGAGGTACCACTCCGCCGACAACATCCTCGACGTGGGTGTGGACCAGGAGGAGAGGCCGCAGTACGTCCACGAAAGGTCCCGGTCATCACCTTCCACGGACCTCTACAAGCAGGTAAGCATCCTGCAGGGGACCAGATGCAACCCCGCCTGACGCCAAGGCACAGATGGGACACCCAGGGAATAGCATGGCCTGGTGTCGTGGTGACTTGTGTCCTGATGTCCAAACGTTTCTGTGCACCGGGCTCAGCCAGTATAGCAGCTCCTGCGAGTGGTACCTGGGGACCAGGTCCACACATTCATGACAGTTGCAGGTGTCCTGGTTTCCCCCATATCTCGAGTTCCCAGCCTCATCTCTAGCTGAAGCTGTCTTCCCTCTTGATTAGCTTGCCCTTTATTCAAAGGGAAGAAATTGGGGGAAACAACAGAAAATGGTTAAGTTGTCCTCTGAAATGAAAAGGGGTGCTTTATGTCCACCCTTAACACAACACATGTTAAACGCTTTTCAAATACTGATGTCACTTCATACTTTTACTGTTCTCATTTGGTTTTTATTTTATGGGGTCAGATATTTTTAAATATTGCTCTGGGGCAAGTGTAACTGAAAGTGCAATGCTTTAAACTATTGCACTTTCCTTAGGCGTGTTGATGGTGAAAGCTGACGTTTCGCTTTCTAAAAAAAAACCTCCGTGCTTGTATTCATACTTCATGATTCATAGTCAGTCTCCCTCTCTCTGCCTTTTCCGCTCCTTCCATCTGCAAGGGTGTATTTCAAAGGAAAGATTTCCTGCAGCATCCGATGGAGGCTTTTGTAAACAATAGAACCAGCGATCGCTTTGTTACACACTTATGAACGTGTGTGCGTGTGTGTGAAGAGAGGTGCTGGTTTCTGTGTGGCCTCCGGTACAGAAAGGCCTGTGGACACCTAGGGCATGTGTGTCCCCCAAGATGGTGCCCTGTGCCACGTGACCTTCTAGAAATCCATGTTCTTGAGGTCAAGAGACCAGGCTGCCAGACTCCAGGTCCCAGGGCTTGAGCTTTGAGTGCGGTGAGCTGTGTACCAGCAGTGTTTTGATTTGACTGGGTGAGGTTGGGGGCCACCACGTCACAGAGCTTTCCAGCCCTCACGTCGGAGTCCTTCTTCCTGCCGGGGAGCCCAAAGGGACCGCGGTCTCCTTGAGTCATTTTGACGAGGGCTGGGCTGATGGTCCCCAGGCCGGCTGACCACAGGCCACGTCACCCAGTTCGTGGGTGCTGGCTCACAGGGCGCGCCCACAATGAAGGGGATCGTGATCGCAGAGGTTCTCAGGGGGGAGGCCGCTTGATGACTGGGTGTCCTGTTGTGCCGCCCTTGGCAGGACGCCTCCATGGAACCTCGATGGCAAGCAGGGGACCCGGAGGAGCACACGGAGCTTTCTTTGGTGGCACTGGCCGAGGACAGAGGCCCCACCCCAAGGTAGGAGAATCTTGCACTTGGGGTCACTGAAGAGGCACCTTGGGGGGCAGGTGGGCTGCTTTATGGGGGTGAGGGCTCGGATAATATGGTCGGGCGTGTGGTTTCAGCCAGACCTGAAGTGGCTGGTCACCAGTTGGGGTTGCCCGAGGTGCCTCAGCACTGCTGGTGGGGCCAGCAAAGCCAGGGCAGGACATTGTGAACGCCCTCCTTAGGGCAGTTTTGTTGGTTCATCACACAGCTGCTGTGTTTTGCACGCAGTCGAGTTCTTTCTGATGACAGAGAAACCCAGTGTGATGGGCTTGAATGGAATGCTTTATGTAGAACAGCAAAGTGAAGGGACCCTTTAACGACTAGGGTGCAGCTGGGTTGCTGGCCGGGGAATCCAAGTTGCCTGGAAGGATTGTTAATGAAAGAATGGGGTTAGGCCTTCTTTAATGAATTCATTTTGAGCTTTAAAAATAGAAATTGACTCGGTCAGCTCCCCCAGAGCAGGTCAGAGCATGAAAAAATGGGGTGGCCGCAGTGTTAACATGATTATATGCCCACATTCTAAAATGTGTCCAGAGTAGCAGTCTTCCTGCCGTGAGGGTGGAATTTAGGTGAAATACACACCACTGTGTGGACCCTCATCCCTGAGGATCGCAGGAGAGGGCATTGCAGGTCACTGCAGGAGCTGGGCTTTAACCTTATTTGCAAAACAGCTGATAAAAGGGTCTTCCCTGTTGGCCTAGTGGGTAGGACACGGAGCTTGCAGTGTGGGGGACCTGGGCTCCCTCCCCGGCCAGAGAACTACGTCCCGTGTGCTGCAGTTGAAGACGTGGCACAGCCAAATAAATACATATTTTTTTAAAAAAAACAAAACACTGATGGAGAAATGGAAGCCGATTTGTGCACTGTAGGGTCGCTGAGTGCAGATCTTTCTGTGCCTTGAGGGTCTCTGGGGGTTGATGAGCTGCTCGGATTAAAACATCAACCTCAGAATTGAAGGTTGTGTTGCAGAAACGAATGTTGACTCTTGCCAGCCTTGTGCACCAGGGTCTTATTTCATTTGGCTCTAGAACTGGCTGCTGGCAGCATCGCGCAAGGGTACGGTGGCTCAGAGGGGGCAGGCATGGTGGTCTGCGTGTGCTGCTGTGGGACGCGGCTGCCGTGAGGCATGCACCTGCAGAAGCGAGCTGCACGGTTGGGGCTTTGTGACCCTGTGTTCCAAGCGGATCACGTGCGGAGCGCCAGCTGTCATCTTGATCAGAGCGGCTCCTCGCCCCGCTGCAGTCCTGAGTGTGCCGCATTGTGGGGAGGCGGGGGGGCTGCTCCGGGCAACCCTGCACACATGGGAAGGCTTCCCTCCTGCCCAGCGTTGGCCTCGGGCCTTTAAACTGCAGAGCTCTCGCTGCTGCACTGGTTGGACTTCAGCTCCTCTGCTGTTCAGAGTCGTAATAAACGGCTTCAGTGTGTGTGTATGTGTGTCTGTGTGTGTGTGTGTTCCTCTGCTGTTGAGTCGTAATAAACGGCTTCACTGTGTGTGTGTGTGTGTGTGTGTGTGTGTGTGACTGTGTGTGTGTGGGTTTGTGTGTGTGTTCCTCTGCTGTTCAGAGTCGTAATAAACGGCTTCACTGTGTGTGTGTCTGTGTGTGTGTGACGGTGTGGGTGTGTGTGTGTTCCTCTGTTGTTCAGAGTCATAATAAACGGCTTCACTGTGTGTGTGTGTGTGATTGTGTGTGTGTGACTGTGTGTGTGTTCCTCTGCTGTTGAGTCGTAATAAACGGCTTCACTGTGTGTGTGTGTGAGCATGTGAGCTCGCTTCACTGTGTGTGTGTGTGTGTGTGTGTGTGTGTGTGTGTGTGTGAGCTCCTCTGCTGTTCAGAGTCGTCATAAATGGCTTCACTGTACATACTGTGTGTGTGTGTGTGTTACAATGGCACGGTCAGCAGCGAAGGAGTGAAGAGGACGGGTGGATGGGGGGAGATGGCGGTGGCAGGGAGAGAGGGAATCATGTGCTGTGTGCATCACAGTCTTGGCTTCTGGCTGGCTGTGTGGGTAACCACTCCGAGGGAGTGACTTCCAGAAGCTTTCCCGCTGTTGCCGACCAACCTAGCAATTTTCAGAATCATCCTGTGGGTTGTTAAAGAGCGGCGAGACTCGAGTGAAATTCTAGAACGGGAATGTCGAGAAGGTGTGGTCAGCTTTTGGAGACTGTTTTATTTTCTGAAGTAACTGACCAAGGAGAGTGCCCTCGAAACATTTAAATTTGAAAATAAAATACATGAAAATGCAGGTAAGGGACTGTCCTTTGAGATCTATAATGCAAAGATTTAAAGATGCCCAGTGTTTTGCATAAATTAATGTAAAACAGTCTGTATAAGGGCTTCCCTGGTGGCTCAGAGGGTAAAGAATCTGCCTGCAATGCGGAGACCCAGGTTCAGTCCCTGGGTCGGGAAGATCCCCTTGCAAAGGACGTGGCTACCCACTCCAGTATTCTTGCCTGGACAGTCCCATGGACAGAGGAACCTGGCAGGCTATATCATTGCAGAGAGTCAGACAGGACTGAGCAACTAATGCCCTCTAATTGCTGATCTGTTAATCAGAACATGATAATGAAAACTGGTTTTTGTTGTATTTATTAGGGTACCAGAAGAGTATCAAGATAATTATTCATGTAAATCAAATTGAGAACTTAAAAAAAAACTTTATCTTATATTGGCGTATAGCCAATTGGGCTTCTCTGGTGGCTCAGATGGTAAAGTGCCTGTCTGCAATGCAGGGGACCCGGATTCAATCCCTGGGTTGGGAAGATCCCCTGGAGAAAGAAATGGCAACCCACTCCAGTATCCTGGCCTGGAAAATCCCATGTACGGAGGAGCCTGGTGGGCTACAGTCCAGGGGGTCACAAAGAGTCGGACACAACTGAGAGACTTCATTTTCGCTATAGCCAATTAACAATGTGATAGTTTCAGGTGAACAGCGGAGAGACTCAGCCCTACATATACATGTATCCATTCTCCCTCCCCCGTTAGCCCAAGTCGTGAAATCTCCTAATGACCACCAGGGAGCCGATATTCGATGCAAAAGCAAGAGAGTTTTTATTACCAAGCTCGAGCTGGGGCTCCCACCGATACCGACGCAGCGGCTATAAGGAAGAGCCCCGAGTTTTGGGTTACATTGCTTATATAGGGAGTGTTCATGGAAAAAAAAGAATTTCTAGGTAGGGGGACGTCTGATTGGTCACTTTCTTTTGAAGGGTTGTGTGTTGGTTTTTGATTGGTCCCTGTTACCTAGGTAGACCATGAGTTCCTGAATGTTAAGTCAGGAGATTCTGGTCTGGGGTCTGATTGGATCGTGGGTGGTGGGGTGAGGTCAGGGGATTTCCAAAGGCTCTTTTCCCGGAACCTTACAAAATGGAGTTTTTCTGTTAACAAAATGGAGTAGCTTAGATTCTTTACCCCCAACTCTCCAAATTGAGAACATTTTTCTGAGGTTCAAAATTCTGGTTCTGGATCAAGTAGGACAGATGTTCCACCCCGACAGGGACTCCCAGCGTAGGAGGGAAGGAAAGACATCCATGCTTACAACTGGGGTGATGACGCATAATTGTCAATTTTTTAAATGTTACGTGGTCGGACAGGACTGAGCAACTAACACCCTCTAATTGCTGATCTGTTAACCAGAACATGAGTGGAGGTGGGACTCGGCTCCTTTTGGATCATGGCAAAAAATGATTCTCTGTTGGCAGAACCCCGCTGCTGAACTTGTGTTGACGATTTTAGTTGACCTGGCAGTACATGAAGCAGCAGGCTCTCCTTGCTTTTTGGAGTGAAAACATCAGCATGTCAAATTTGGTGCCACGAACTTGCTGGCCGCTAAAGAAAGAAAGAAAGTGAAGTCGCTAATTTGTGTCCAACTCTTTGTGACCCCATGGACCTGTAGCCTTCCAGGCTCCTCCATCCAGGGGATTCTCCAGGCCAGAATACTGGAGTGGGTAGCCTGTCCCTACTCCAGGGGATCTTCCCAACCCAGGGATTGAACCCAGGTCTCCCGCATTGCAGGTGAATGCTTTACCAGCTGAGCCACCAGGGAAGCCCAAGAATACTGGAATGGATAGCCTATCCCTTCTCCAGTGGATTGTGCCCACCCAGGAATTGAACCGGGGTCTCCTGCATTGCAGGTGGATTCTTTACCAGCTGAGCCGCCAGGAAAGCCCAGTTATGGACTAGACTGGACATTAGCAGCACCCTTCAGGTGTCTGTATCTCCTATCACTCCCCCAGATGGGACCATCTAGTTGCAGAGAGACAAGCTCACTGCTCCCACTGATTGTACATTAGGGTGAGTGGTACAGATATTTCCTTATTTATCACAAGGAAATTTTATGGTACAAATATTTCCTTTATTTATCACATGGGATAAGTAAAGAAAGTGCACCATACATGCCATCTGCTTGAATCACCCAGAAACCATCCCCAGCCCCCAACCCCCACCCCCACCTCTTGGTAGGTGGGAACATTGTAGAGGACTCTGTTCTGGGAGTTTCTGCAGAGTATTCCTGTGGGGTGGAGCCCGGCGCTGTGGCCTGTTAGGTTCCCGCCCCTAGCCTCCTCCTGGCTACCTCCGCCCCCGCTAGGAGGAGTTGCTGCCAGCTAACCAGCTCTGACCTGCAGGTTTGTGTTTTGTTGGGACACATGGGAGAAGAAGGGGGGGTCGCGGTGGAGACTTAAGAATGGATCCTTAAGCCCAGTAACAGCCAGAAGGTGGAATATGTTTTACATTGGTGGAGCGTGATTTACGCTGTTTAGGGAAAAGCATGTTTTCATAGTAAATCCATCAACGCACTTAAACCCAGCTGAGGGTCACCTCCCTGTCCAGCTTCCCCTGAGAGGTGGCTTGGTGTCAGAGCCCGATGCCAAGTCTGACTTCTTTTTTATTAGTTAATTTTTATTGGAGTATAGTTGCTTTACAGTGTTGTATTAGTTTCTGCTGTTCAGCAAAATGAATCAGCTGTGTGTACAGATGCAGATAGATATATATGCTGTCTTTGAAAAAGTTCTTCCCATTTAGATCCCCAGAGAGCAGGGAGTTCCCTATGCTATAGAATAGGTTCTTGCTAGTTATATATTTTATACACAGTATCAATAGTGTATGGGCTTCCCTGGTGGCTCAGCTGGTAAAGAATCCGCCGGTAATGTGGGAGACCTGGGTTCAATCCCTGGATTGGGAAGATCCCCTGGAGAATGGAAAAGCTACCCACTCCAGTGTTCTGGCCTGGAGAACTCCATGGACTGTCCATGGAGTCGCAAAGAGTCAGACACAACTGAGCAACTTTCACTTTTCCCTCAATAGTGTATGGGTTTCCCTGGTGGCTCAGATGGTAAAGAATCTGCCTGCAACTTGGGAGACACGAGTTCAATCTGGGTCAGGAAGATCCCCCGGAGAAGGGAATGGCAACCCACTCCAGTATTCTTGCCTGGAGAATCCCATGGACAGAGGGGCCTGGCGGGCTACAGTCCTTGGGGTTGCGATCAGATGCAACTGAACAGCTAACGCTTTCACTATTTTTTTCCCCACTTTCTTCATCAGTGGTGTGTATGTGTCAATCTCCTAGTTCCCCCCAGCCACCCTTTTCCCCTTGGTGTTTATACGTTCGTTCCACGCACAGGACTGACCTTGTGTGCACTCACGGCTGCTCACGAGAAGGTTTCATAATCGGAGAGTGTTCCACTCTCATGTGCTGCTCGCTTTTCTGGCCTGAATTCAGTGAGCCAAGGTGGCAGTTGAAGTTTTCCTTCTGAACCGCCATGCCAGGTAATTAGGAAGTCAGGCTGGGATGATCACAAGATGAAGGCCAAGCTTCCGGTGGTGCAGCATCTCCTGTGCAGGGAGCCTTACTGACCGACCTCCGTGCTCCCAGAGATGAGGAGCAGCGGCCGTGGGAAGGTCCTGGGCTCAGCGTCTGGTGCTGTTTTTAACGTCTTCATTTGTCACTACATTCTCTCCTCATGTTTATAAGCCATGCGACTTCCAGAAATGCAGAGCCAGGCTGAGGGACGGGCAGGTTTGCTTACTGCCTGGTTTTGTCTTGTGACTCCCTGTTATTCAGAAGGGAGCATTGTAAGGGCAGTGGTCGGAGGGCTCCAGGGCTTAGTTCATCATGCGTCACCACCCTCCAATTCGAGAATGTTCTCATGACCCTGAAGGGATTAGTTCATCCATCACCACCATCCACTTGTAGAACATTCTCATCACCCCCAAGGGATTAGTTCATCCATCACCACCATCCACTTCCAGAACATTCTTACCACCCCCAAAGGCCTGCTTCATCTGTCACCACCATCCACTTCTAGAATATTCTCACCACCCCGACAGGATTAGTTCATCCATCACCACTATCCACTTCTAGAACATTCTCATCACCCCAAAGGGATTAGTTCATCCATCACCACCATCCACTTCCAAAACATTCTTACCACCCCCAAAGGCCTGCTTCATCTGTCACCACCATCCACTTCTAGAACATTCTCACCAGCCCGACATGATTAGTTCATCCATCACCACCATCCACTTGTAGAACATTCTCATCACCCCAAAGGGAAAGCTTGTATCCGTTGAGAAATCTTAGAATTATTACCAGGATGTTCTGGACATTGTGCACGGTCAGGCCTTGTGTGTGTTTGGGTCGCATTGTTGGAGGTGATGAGCTGGACATCCCCAGCAGGGACAAAAGGTTGAGTCCAGGCTCACACAAAAACCCAGCTGCCTCCACACACAAGGGGTGAGCCCTCATGGCGCCCTGCCAGCAGAGCTGTAGCTCCTGTCTTGCAGAGGGGAGCAGTGAGTCCTTATGTGGCACGTGGGAAGCCACAGTAACTGCACCTACAAGACGTGGGGTGTCTGGGGCCACGAGAGGAACAGTTCATTCCCAGCAAAGGTGTTCTATAAACGCTGGCTGAATGCTTCTGCTCTCATGTCACTTGCATCTCTGTTTTATGCTTTATGGCTTCTCTGGTGGCTCAGATAGTATAGATTCTGCCTGCAGTGCAGGAGACCGAGGTTTGATCCCTGGGTCGGGAAGATCCTCTGCAGAAGGGAATGGCTACCCACTCCAGTATCCTTGCCTGGACAGTCCCATGGACAGAGGATCCTGGCGGTCAGCAGTGCGTGGGGTCACAGAGAGTCAGACACAACTGAATAGCTTAACACTTTGTGTTTTACGTCTAAGAGCTGTAAAAACAAGGGAACTAGACGTATTTAAGAATATCATAAAAAGCCTCTCCTTGCATGATTCTGTGTGTAGATGCTGCCCAGAACAGGCAGATCCGTGGAGACGCAGGGGAGGTGGGTGAGGGTTGGGAGGATGGCCGTCTGTCCCAGTGGTATGGAGCTCCTGTGGGGGTGACGGAAATAGTGTTGAATGAGATAGTGGTGATGCTGCCCAACTTTGTGAATTTACTAAAAGCTGCTAAACCAGACACTGCCAGAGGGTGAACTTTTGGGTATATCTCAGTTTTTCAAATCACTTCAATGCTGGAAATCCACAAAAAAAGTTTTTTTTTTATAATTAATATAGAATGATGCTTTGTGGGAACAGATTTGTGGTTACAGAGGGGGTCGGTATGGGGAAGGAAAGGATTAGGAGTTTGGGGTTAGAAGATGCAAACTAGTTTATGCAGGATGGATAAACAAGGTCCTGTTGGAGAGCAGGTAAAGAAAGCTGAGCACCGAAGAATTGATGCTTTTGAACTGTGGTGTTGGAGAAGACTCTTTGAGAGAGTCCCTTGGGCTGCAAGGGGATCCAACCAGTCCATCCTAAAGGAGGTCAGTCCTGAATGTTCATTGGAAGGACTGAGGCTGATGCTGAAGCTCCAATCCTTTGGCCACCTGATGTGAAGAACTGACTCACTGGAAAAGATTCTGATGTTGGGAAAGATTGAAGCCAGGTGGAGAAGGGGATGACAGAGGATGAGATGGTTGGATGACATCACTGACTCGATGAACATGAGTGTGAGCAAGCTCTGGGAGTTGGTGATGGACAGGGAGGCCTGGCGTGCTGCAGTCCATGGGGTCACAAAGAGTCAGACACGACTGAGCGACTGAACGGAACTGACTGTAGAGCACAGGGAGCTATATTCAATATCCTGTGGTAAACCATCATGGCAAAGAATATGAAAGAATGTATTTATGTGTATAGCTGAATCATTTTGCTGTACAGCAGAAATTAACACAGCATAGTAAATCAGCTGCCCTTGAATACAGTTTTGAAAGAAAGACTGCAATAAAAATGCTACTTTTCACTCATTAAATTGTCACACGTCTAACCCAGCTGAGACCATGTGTTCTGTGTAGATCAATAGAATTTCTACATATTGATCGTGAGCATGTAAATTAATTACACCCACTTTGGTATAAAATTTCTGTTGGGAGGTTGGAAACAAAATAAAGAAACAAGGTCGTGTGTGACTCCAGTCGAGTCTTGGCTCTAGCTCACAGGTCAACAAGCTTTGCAAAGGATCAGACCGGTAAACACTTTGGCCCTCAGGGAACTCAGTGTTCCCAGCATGAGGACAGCTCTGCCACTGTGACCTGGGAGCAGGTCTGGACGGTCCCTGAAGGGCTGGGTGTGGCTATGCTCCCATAAAGCCCAGACAGAGAGGACTTGCCAGCCCTGGGACTTGGCCAGGAGGCTAAAGGATGGCGGTCAGTGAGGATGCTTCCTGGACGGGAGGTGGGGCCTGTGTGGTCCTCTGTCCAGATGTTTCTGGTGGTGGTCTCTGCACTGTTGATAGCCACGCCTCTCATCATTTTCATCTCACTGGTCTCTGGCTTGGTTAACGTGGCTGTGGCCCGTTCACAGCAAGGACGTGTAATAAGCAAAAGATGCTGAGAGTGGAATCTCCTTTCTGAGATTCACAGATCATAAGGTTCACGTGGAGTGACTTGGGTACAAGCTGAGGCTAGGATAAGAGGAACAGTTCCTTTGGGATGTATGCGTGCCAGGGTGCTTACCGTGTTCTGTTCTCTTCTTACTTGTGGACTTTTTCAAGGGCACAAATGTCTTATCAGGTAAAAGCAGATGTGTGTTCCACTTATTACGGGTATTTACAACGTTGAGTCTTAATGGTGTTCGCCACGCGTAAGCTCTGAGCATCTTATATGCTTGATAAGTTGGCCTTGTAGGAAACGTGGATGTAGGAAAACCCAATGATAAACCTTAACGTGATAAAAATACTTTCTCTTTAGAAATCATTCATTGAGGCTCTCTCTTAAAAATGGATTTCCTAGTGCAGAAGCAGCTGCCAGATTCTGGTTGCTAATATGAAAGTGAAAGTGATAGTCGCTCAGTCTCTTTGCGACCCCGTGGACTGCAGCATGCCAGGCTTCTGTGTCTGTCACCATCTCCTGGAGCTTGCTCAAACTCATGTCCATTAAGTCGGTGATGCCATCCAACCGTCTCATCCTCTGTCACCCCCTTCTCCTTCTGCCCTCAGTCTTTGCCAGCATCAGGGTATTTTCAGATGAGTCAGTTCTTTGCATCAGGTGGCCAACGTATTGGAGCTTCAGCTTCAGCATCAGTCCTTCCAATTAATACTCAGGGTTGATTTCCTTAAGGATTGACTGGTTTGATCTTGCTCTCCAAGGGACTCTCAAGAGTCTCCTCCAACACAACAGTTCCAAAGCATCAATTCTGCAGTGCTCAGCCTTCTTTATGGTCCATCCGAAGGTGACTACTGGAAAAATCGTAGCTTCGACTAGACGGATCCTTGTCGGCAAAGTGATGTTTCTGCTTTTCCATTAAAAGATCCAGGGCTCCTTGGAGAAACGGGCAAGTCTAGGGTTGGGGCTGGCAGAATACAAAACAAAGTTGCAGTGTGTTGTCCCCCAAAAGTAAGGAAGTACTCAAACAAACAGACACACACACACACAGAGAGAAAACCCTATAACAATGAGGATTTTCCAAAGGGACACAGAAGCCGGCTTGGAGTTTCCTGTGACCAAAACTGCTGTGAAATCAAGTGGTATAGAAAGGAGTGTATAAAATATCCCTGGGCTTCCCTGACGGTCTCGTGGTTAAGAAGCTGCCTTGCTGTGCTGGGCACGCAGGTTTGATCCCCGGCCCGGGAACTAACATCTCACATGCCACGGAGCAACCAAGCCTGTGCATCACAGCTACTGAGCTCTCGAGCCCAGGAGCCCTGGAGCCTGTGCTTGACAATAAGAGAAGCCAGTAACAGTGAGAATTCCACGCATCGTAACTGGAGAGTAACCCACGATTGCTGCAACCAGAGAAAGCCCATGAGGCAATGAAGACCCTGCACAGCCAAAAATAAACCAAGTTTTGAAATAAACATTAAAAATAATAAAACCTGAGTCCACACCGATAGACATAAGTGATCAAGTACATTAGAAGTGGAGGAAAGAGATCTGTACAGAAAAGTTCTGAATCTCTGCAGGTCTTCTGCCCTTGGGGGGTGGGATAGGTGTGTTGGGGGGAGTAGAGCCCTTCTGTCTTATACTTCGGGCTGCATTTGGTGAGCTCCTTCCACAGGGGCCGGGGTGAAATGGTGGGGTGAGGCTATGTGACCACAGAGAAGCTGGTGTAGCTAACCCCGCCAGCTCATCCGTAGAGATCATTGTATTGACAGCATGGTCCTTGTATTTGAGGATAAGAAGGGCATTTCACCTCTGTGTTCTCCAACTCCCCCCGCCCCTCAAATCCACAACTCCTGGGTCGGTTATCACGACAGAAACATCAGACAGATCCCAGCTGAGACATTCTGCGAATGCCTGCACGGTCCCTCTGGAAACTCTGGAGGGCCTGGAAAACAAGGATGGTCTCAGAGGCCGTCACTTGGATGGGAGGAGCCTGTGACTGGTAAATGAAATGGGGTGTCCTGGAACGCAGAGAGAATAGTAGGTGAGAATGAAGAAAGTCTGAATATGGTGTGGACTCCAGTTAATGTACCAAGACGGGAGTTAGGGTAAGGAGAAGGGGACGACAGAGGATGAGTTGGTTGGATGGCATCACTGACTCAGTGGATTCAGTTTGAGTAAACTCCGGGAGATAGCAGGACAGGGAAGCCTGGCGTGCTGCAGGCCCAGGGCTCTCAGAGAGTCAGATACGACTTAGCAACTTAGTCAACCGTACTAATGGCGATTATGGCAATTGTACTAATTATGGCGTACAGTAATGGCAAATGTACTAACGTGTTGACAGCAGGGTAAACAGGTGTAGGGAACATTCTCCTCTTGTAAATTTTTTGTAAATCTAAAAGCATTCTGAAAGGAAGTGTTGGAGTAGCTTTCCTCACGGCATTTCAAGTTAGCTTGTAAATGTCAGGTGCAAACCTCATTTATTTGGCTGCACCAGCTCTTAACCGTGGCATATGTCATCTTTAGTGGGGGGCATGCATACTGTTAGGGACGGCATGTGGGATCTTAGTTCCCTGACCCAGGATTGAACCTGGGTCCCTTTCTTGGGAGCATGGAGTCTTAGCCCCTGGACCACCCAGAGAAGCCCCCAGGAAAGCCACCAGGCTCTTCGTGGATGCCTGTTAATATGGACGGCCTTGGGTTCTGCTCTGAGATATGCGGCTGGCCTTGGGTGGATGGCGCCCTCGGGTAGTGATGGGTCCTGGGCTTGGTAAAATAATACATGGAGATGAAAACCAGTGTGCAGGGGCCTCCCTGGAGGCTCAGTGGTAAAGAACCCACCTGTCAATGCAGGAGACACAGGTTCAATCCCTAGCCAGGCAGATCTCACGTGACGCTAAGCCACAACTATTGAGCCCAGGAGCTGCAAGTGCTGAAATTCGTGTGCCATGGAACCCATGCTCTGCAACAAGAGAAGTCACCGCAATGAGAAGGCCACACCCCACAACTAGAGAGTAGCCCCCGATCACTGCAGCTAGAGGAAGTCTGCAGCAGTGAAGACACAGCACCACCAAAAATAAATAAGTAAAATTACTTAAAAAAACAAACAAGTGTGAAGAATGTGGGCTTTGGGGGCAGAAAACAGGTTCAAATCCACTCTCTTCTTTTCTGTGTGGTTGCATAAAGCCAGCTAAGCTTGCTAATAACGTCCCAATAACTAGTCTTCCCTGGAACATGGTTTCCCTGGTGATTCAAGTCCGTAAAGATCCGCCTGCCAATGCAGGAGGCCCAGGTTCGATCCCTGGGTCAGGAAGATTCCCCTGGAGGAGAAAATGGCAACCCACTCCAGTGTTCTTGCCTGGAAAATCCCATGGACAGAGGAGCCTTGTGGACTATAGTCCAAGGGGTCACGAGAGTCAGACATGACTTAGCGACTAAACAGCAGCGTGAAAACCCCAGAGTTCCCAGACATTAACTTTTATATTCAGCATCTGCATAGACTTACGTAACATACTTGGTTGCCTTGTCACCATCAGAATTCTTTTATGCCCACCTGTCTTAGTTTGCTTCCTGATATTTGTGGCTTGCCTCAGCAATTCCCAATTTACTGTGACATCAGGACATTATTTCAGTGGGTTAATTCTATTTTATTAAAATTTAACGGGGGTGAATAGCATACTTAATACATTATTTGGGTTCCCTTGTGGCTCAGCTGGTAAAGAATCTGCCTGCAATGCAGGAGACACTGGTTCGATCCCTGGGTTGGGAGGATCTCCTGGAGAAGGGAAAGGCTACCCACTCCAGTATTCTGGCCTGGAGAATCCCATGGACTATATAAGTCCATGGGGTTGCAAAGAGTCAGACACGACTGAGTGACTTTCACTCACTAGTATGCTGGCCTGGAGATAAACATAGCAACGACCTTCCTTGCAGATTTATGCAAGTTTAATGTGTGTAACAGTAATGGAGCAGCACAGTGCCTAAGATCAAGCAGGTGCAAAAAGAAAGTCACTTTTAGGTAAAATAGCCACATGTGTGTTAGTCTCTCAGTTGTGTCTGACTTGTTTGTTACAACTGTATGGACTGCAGCCCACCAGGCTCCTCTGTCCGTGGAATTTCCCCAGGCAAGAGTACTGGAGTGGGTTGCCATTCCCTTCTCTGGGTGGGGGGTTGCGGGGGGAAGGAATCTTCCCAACCCAGGGATTGAAGTCGGATCCCCTGCACTGCAGGCGATTCTTTACTGTCTGAGCCGCCATGGGAGCCAAAAGTAGCCACAATTCAGGGGATATTGCAAAGTGGCGTGGGTTGTTTGTTTCAATGAGCAAGAGTGGAAAGTTATTTGGGATGTATTTTGAAGAGGTTCAAGCCAGTGGTGAACCTTGGACCTGAAGGGTTAGGGTTAGGGTTAGTGCTGGGCTGGAGAGAGTCAAGGCAGTCTGTGTGGGAAGGGGCTGTTAGGGACCCTGGTGGGTGGCACTTCCTGAGTGTTTGTGGGGGTGGTGAGCACCCAAGGTCTCAGGCTGCGTGGGGCGGGCGGTGCAGGGACTTTAAATACAGATCGTTGTGAAGGGACGGGTTGGGTCAGGGTCAGACCCTTTGGTGGTCTGCACACAATGCCTTCTAGGCAGTAAAGCTTCCGGAGACACTCTGTTAGTTGTTCTGATCGCATTCCTACCGAGTGTGTAATAAACCCCCAAAACACAGATACACACGAAATGGGCTATTCAATGTTGGCTTTGTTTTATTTTTTTTATTTTTATTTTTTTTCAACTTCATTGTTCCGTCTGACCTTAAGGTTGTGAGATTGAACGGGCACAAGTTAGAAGATATAATGCGGTGCAATCAAGTGGACTGAGCTTTTTTTTTTTTTTTTTTTCCTATCACTTTGAAGTGATAAAAAGAGGGAGACAGGCTCCGGGAGGGCCAGGCTTTGGGGTTTGGCCTTGGGATTTGCCACCGGAGTCACCGAGGAGCCTGGAGGCCCCTGGGGTTGCAGTCGGAGGGAGCCTGCGTGGACTTGTCCATTGCTAGGCGGCAGCAGACGCAGTCAGGCCGCCAGGCGCGCTCGCGGTGGGCAGGGCACGGGTAAGCTAGCCGGGTACCCCCGCCACCCCCATCTCCGGGTGTCTGCAGGGCAAGGCTGCTTTCCGGGCTTGCAAGCTGCTCGTGCCCCTTTTGTTCTCCTGCTTTGAAGAGCAAGTTGCCAGCTCCGGGGGTCGGGGCCGGAGGAGGGGGGTGGGTTGGGAGTGGGGGTGGATCTGGGGGAGACCGGCAGACGCGCTCCCTGTATATTGTTCTGCCGGATGGTTAAATAGTGCAGATAGGGGGTGCAGAGTCTGCTGGAGCTCAGTCTGCGTGCAGGCACGCGGGTGTGCAGGCACGCGAGCCTGTAGTGTGTGTGTGCGTGCCGGTAGACACGTGCGCTCTTGGGACTGTGATGCCGACGGCGAGCCGGGGTGACTGGGAGCCCTTGCCATGGGGGGCGGGGCGAGCACCTCAGTGGGATCTGCAGACCTGCTTTCCTTGCCCAAGGGTCCCCAGGGGTCCCCCAGGAGGCTGGCGGGAGGGCGCCAGCCCTGCATGAAGACGCGTGCTTGCTGTGCCCTTTTTTCTTTTTCCATAACAGTAAGAAATAAGCATTTTCACAACAGTAGGCTTTGAATATGGATGGAGAAAGGAAATGGTGAGTCAGCCACAGCAGAATGGGGGAAAAAAAAAAGGCAGGGAAATCAGATGTGCATGTTGAGTCATGAAAAAAAATGCTTGGTGGGTGAATTCGCTCCTAGCCTGCTGATTGCAGTGAAAAAAAAATATATATATATATATATATATATAAATAGAGAAAAGTGCTTGAGGTTGGTTGTGAGCATTTTGCAATGATTGGATCTGTGCTCTTTTTCGATTGTGCCCATCGAGAGACATGCAGTCTTTACGGGGTTTTGCTGCATATATGCTGTGTTTTGTTTTGTTTTGTTTTTTGCCTTTTTTTATTGTGATAAATGAAAGGTGTTACTAATTTTGGCCATATTTCTAAGTGATTGAAACGGTTTTGCTTTGCTCAAGCACACTTTGGTGTGTGTGACAGGAAGATGCCTTTTTCACAGAGAAACTGCCGCACTCTGGGTCTGCAGGAACTGACTTCCCTGGGTGGGAGTTTTCTTGAAAGTGGATCATGCCTGAAGTGGTGGTCATGCCTAGGTGAACCGTTGAGGGGAAAAGGGGTTTGGAGGAGGGTTTTCAGAAAGCTATCTGGCAGCGTTCATAACAACCTGCTGCCGTATACGTTGTTTGAAGACCTACACAATGAATGAAGGAAAAACGTGTTACCCTGTCATAAAATAAATAAAAGATTGGGTCGAGTTGTGATGAATGGTATCGACATAGTTTCTTTTCCCTTGGAAACCAGAATCTTGGAGGGTGTATATTAGAAATATATATATTTTATCATTACATTGCAGAAGCAAATTTTCCGGATGGTAGAAACTTGGATGTCTCTGTGCTTCTTTCTGTCAAGCATAGTGGAGAGACATTTCATCCTTTCCATCTTTCTCATGTACACATACACACACACGCACACGAACCCAACAAACATATACCACTTATGGGAAAATATTTGCATGAATATTGTCATTTGTGAATGCATGAACAAAACACAGAAAAGCCATTTATTAAAGGAGTATTAGCATATATACCATACCATGGGTAAAACAGCTACTGGATGACACAAGGAGCTCTGCTCGGTGTTCTGTGCTGACCTCCAGGGGTGGGATGGGGGAAGTGAGGGAGGTTCAAGAGGGAGGGGATATATGTATACACATGGCTGATTCACATTGTTGTCCAGCATAAGCTAATACAATGTTGTAAAGCAATTATCCTCCAATTTAATATTTTAAAAAATATTAGAAATGACCATCCATATGGGTGTTGACCATACAAGTTGGATAAGGCTTGTCCTGCCCAGCTGGGGTGACACGTGACCCTGTCACGTATGCTGATGGGTGGGTGTTTGGCATAAACTGTTCTTCCAGCCGCGTTGGGGTTTTGCAGGTTGGGGAAGCTATACTCCGTGTGGCCCTCAGCATGCATTTGCTTCACTCCTCACTGCCTTGAATTCCCCTCCTCTTGTAGGGATGAAAATTTAGCAAGGTGTAGGTGGGGAAGCACTAGAAACAAAGAGCTGGTGTTTTGTGTCCGCCAGGGTGAGCCTGCCTCTGCCTGGTCCGTGGCCAGTCTTGTTTTCTGACTTTCCTTCCAGTAGGTTCAACAGACAAGTCATTTCTGGGAGGGCCTGTAGATGTCCCTGGGTGTCTGAAGAGAGCCTGAAGTTAGATAGTTTTTTAAAGACTGAGAATCCTCAGGATTTCGTTCCTTAGAGGTTCCCAAAGGCTTCTCACCTATATATCTTGGACCTCACAATGTGGAGTACATGTTCACTTTGTAGGAAGCAAACGGGGGCTCAAGAGAGTGGATTCACACAGCTTCTGTGTGTCTGTGTGTGTTTAACTTTTTATTTTGTACTGGAGTATAGCTGATTAACAATGCTGTGATAGTTTCAGGTGGACAGCAAAGGGACTCAGCCATCCATATACCTGTATCCATTCTCCCCCCCCAAACCTCGCTCCCATCCAGTCTGCCACGTGAGCCCGAGCAGAGTTCCCTGTGCTGTCCAGCTGGTCCTTGTTGGTCATTCACTGCAAATATGCAGTGTGGATTCACACAGGCTGGACGTTTGTCTGGGTGGGGTTACCTGCTGGCTCCTGGCACGTCTGGTGATGACAGGTCTTGCAGACCAGCATTGCCTGTGCGTCGACCTGTTTCTGATGCCAGACCTGCTTCTCTCACTTGCTGTCACGTCTCAGGGCCAGCGCACCAGCAGTGCAGTGTGGAGGAATTGTCACGTGGGTTGCCCGGGCTGCGAGACAGATACGGACACCTCTTTGGCAGTGTGCGAGACTGTGGACACAGGTTCCAAGCCCCCGTGGATGTGACCTTCTGTTTCTTCATCCGTGAAGTAGGGAGTTGGGGTTAAATGATTTCTAAGGACCCGTTCAGCCCTGATCATTTTCGATTCTCAGGGAGAGAAGCCAGGAGCTTAAATTCCCCTTACGTAACACATCCAGATTCGTGGGTTGTCTTGTTGCGGTCATTCGCTACCGATATTCATGTGAGTGAAGACTTATATCTCACACACACATACACACTTGTGTGTGTTATCTTTGAGATCCGATTATAGATAAAATGGGCTCTTGTCAGCAGACCGGGCTTTTCTGTCTGCAAGAGGTGCGTGAGGCATTGCGAGTGTGCTTGCCAGATACACCTACTTAGGTGTTCTGGGATCAAGTTAGCTGCTAGCAGATGAAGTTCTCTTGGGTGCAGCTTTGCATGCCCAGTGTTATTTAAGGACTGTTAACAAAGTCCAGCCAGTGGGCTCTTAAACATATTTGGAGGCCATTCAAAAATAAAATAACAATGGGGCTTCCCTGGTGGTCCAGTGGTTAGGACTTTGCCTTCCAAGGCAGGGGGTGTGGGTTCCATCCCTGGTTCAGGCAACTGAGGTTTCACATGCCTTGTGACTCAGCCAGAACAATAATAATAAAGTGTACAATTTTTTAAAAGTAGAATAACTGGATATTCAAGGAAAGTATTTAACATGTATACATACAGACACACCTGCATCTATATGTATACACGCATGCATGTTATATATGTTTTCACACAAGCATGTAAGTATGCACACTCATGCACACATAAATGCATATGATTGATAGCCATATAGGAATAAAGTAAAATTTTCATGTACAATAAATATGTGAACCCTATTGAGTAAATAACCTGTATCTAAATATGGTTCACCTGAATAACAATCAGACAATATTCTGAGATACAGTATTTTGAAAAATTTGGGGTCACCTGCATTGTGCTAAAAGGGGGATGCTTAAAGCAGATGGTTTTCTCTTAATTTACAGAGATGCTAACACTCTTCTGAAAGTGAAAGTGTTAGTCGCTCAGTGCTGTCTGACTCTTTGCAACCCCATGGACTGGAGCCCCCCACCAGGCTCCTCTGTCTAGTGAATTCTCCAGGCAAGAATACTAGAGTGGGTTGCCAATCCCTTCTCCAGGGGATCTTCCCAACCCAGGGATTGAACCCAGGTCTCCTGCATTGGACGTGGATTCTTGACTGTCTGAGCCACCAGGGAAGCTCTGCTGCTGCGGCTGCTAAGTCGCTTCAGTCGTGTCTGACTCTGTGCGACCCCATAGACAGCAGCCCACCAGGCTCCCCCGTCCCTGGGATTCTCCAGGCAAGAACACTGGAGTGGGTTGCCGTTTCCTTCCCCGATGCATGAAAGTGAAAAGTGAAAGTGAGGTTGCTCTGTCATGTCCAACTTAGCGACCCCATGGACTGCAGCCTACCAGGCTCCTCCGTCCATGGGATTTTCCAGTCAAGAGTACTGGAGTGGGGTGCCATCGCCTTCTCCGAGGGAAGCCTCACCTGTATTTTAATATCTTTTCCCACAGTTTCCCAGAGTTCAAAGGTGGCCCCTTATTTCATAAGCCTGAGGTTTGTTTTCGAGAGCCAGGATTTATATTTATCTGGGGGTACGGTTCCCTAGGCTGTTCTGTAGTCTTTAGTAACATTTCCTTCTTTAAAAAAGAAAAAAAATGTTACTAATATTGAAACATTTTTATTAAAAACAGGGGGACTTCCCTGGCAGCCTAGTGGTTAAGACTCTCACCGTCAACTACAGGCGGGAATAGGTTCGATCCCTGGTTGAGGAGTTAAGATCCCACATGCCAAGCTCTATGGCCCCCCCAAAATTTGAATACATAAAATATAAAAACATATGGAAGTTCTGGAAGGCAGAAGGAAGACAGAAAATTGTCCTCAGGATCACATCCAGAGAGAGCAGTGTGTCCCCTTTGGGACATGTGATCACACTTTATATACTTGCTGTAAACAGTGTTTTTTTCCTTGTACACCTGTGGTGCCTGGCACTCTTAAGATCCGGCCGCCCAGTGGGAACACCGTGGACTTGTAGGGATGTGTTCCCAGTCTTTCCCAGTGGAAAGTAATACCGGAGCAGGCATACGTGGTGAAATACTCCTGCTCTCATTCATTTCCTTAGGAGGACAGTCTGGACGTGGAATTGCCAAGCAGTCTTTTGGAAAGGATTTGGGACTCCCCTGGTGGTCCAGGGGTTAAGAAACTGCCTTGCAATGCCGGGGGATGCAGGTGCGATCCCTGGTCGGGGGACTGAGTGCCACCTGCCTCAGAGCAACTAAACCTGTGCACCACAATTGGAGGGCCCATGCACAGCTCTCAAAGATACTGCATGCCACCACAAAGACTCCAGGCAGCCAAATAAATAAATTTAAAAAAAAAAAAACAACTTTTTTTTTAAATCTGTGACTTGACAGGCAAATCTGTTTCATTGTTGAAACAGGCAAATCTGTTTCATTGCATTTCCTTGGTGACTAGCAGAGTTCTTTGTATGTTATTATCTGCACATTTGTATTTTTTCTTGTGTGCATTACAGTTTGTTTTCCTGCTGACAGTGGGGCCTTTTTTTTTTTTAATTTTATATTGGAGCATAGTTGATTAACAATAATGCGTTAGTTTCATGTATACAGCTACACATATGTGTGTCTGGTTTTTTTTTTCAAATTCTTTTCCCGTTTAGGTTGCTGTAGAATACTGAACAGTCCCTGGGCCATACAGTAGGTCTTTGTTGGTTATCCGTTTTAAATATAGCTGTGTGTACATGTCCATCCCTACCTCCCAGCCTGTCTGTCCCTCTCCCACCCTTTCCCCCTGGTAAACGTTAAGTTTGTTCTCTTAAGTCTGTGAGTCTGTTCTGTTTTGTAAATCAGTTTATTTGTACCATTTTTATTTTAGATTCCACGTGTAAGCAATATCATATGAGGTTTTTCTTTCTCTGTCTGACTGCAAATGGCATCGTTTCATTAAGCCAAATAATCTTCCATTGTATGTATGCATCACATATATCCGTCAATGGACATTTAGGGTGCTTCCACGTCTTGCCTGTTGTAAATAGTGGGGCAGTGAATATTGGGGTGTGTGTATCCTTTCAAATCATGTTTCTCTCTGGATATATGCCCAGGAGTGGGATGACATGGTCATACGCCAGCTTCTTTAGTTTTTGGAGGAACCTAAACACTGGTGGCTGGTTGTATGTGTGCATGCTCTGTTGTGTCCACTCTTTGCCACCCCATGGACTGGAGCCCACCAGCCTCCTCTGCCCATGGACTTTTCCAGGCAAGAATACTGGAGTGGGTTACCCTTTCCTACCCCAGGGGATGGTTATTAAGGGTTAGATATTTTTTGAATTAAAGTATAGCTGCTTTACAGTGTTTCAGGTGTACAGCAGAGGGATTCAGTTATACATACAGGTTATTATAAGATACTGAACACAGGTTCCCTGTGCTATACAGTAGGTCCTTGTTGTTTATGCTAGTGTGTATCTGTTAATCCCAAGCTTCAAATTTATCCCTGCTGTGGCCTGTTGTAATCTTAATTTTGTTTTGTATGTTTGTGAGTCTGTTTCTATTTTATAAGTAAGTCTGTTTCTGTTTTATAAGTAAGTCTGTTTGTATCATTTTTTAAGATTCTGCATATAAGTGATATCATATGGTATTTGTCTTTCTCTGGCATACTTATTTCATTTAGTACATTAATCTCCAGGTCCATCCATGTGGCTGCAAATGGCATCATTTCATTCTTTTTTTCATGGCTGAGTAATATTCCCTTGGTATCTCTAATTTTCTTGAAGAGATCTCTAGTCTTTCCCATTCTGTTGTTTTCCTCTATTTCTTTGCATTGATCACTGAAGAAGGCTTTCTTATCTCTTCTTGCTATTCTTTGGAACTCTGCATTCTGATGCTTATATCCTTCCTTTTCGCCTCTCTTCTTTTCACAGCTATTTGTAAGGCTTCCCCAGACAGCCATTTTGCTTTTTTGCATTTCTTTTCCATGGGGATGGTCTTGATCCCTGTTTCCTGTACAATGTCATGAACCTCATTCCATCGTTCATCAGGTACTCTATCTATCAGATCTAGGCCCTTAAATCTATTTCTCACTTCCACTGTATAATCATAAGGGATTTGATTTAGGTCATACCTGAATGGTCTAGCGGTTTTCCCTACTTTCTTCAATTTAAGTCTGACTTTGGCAATAAGGAGTTCATGATCTGAGCCATGGTCAGCTCCCGATCTTGTTTTTGCTGACTGTATAGAGCTTCTCCATCTTTGGCTGCAGAGAATATAATCAATCTGATTTCGGTGTTGACCATCTGGTGATGTCCATGTGTTCATGTCTGGTGTGTCTCTTGTGTTGTTGGAAGAGGGTGTTTGCTATGACCAGTGCATTTTCTTGACAAAACTCTATTAGTCTTTGCCCTGCTTCATTCCGCATTCCAAGGCCAAATTTGCTTGTTACTCCAGGTGTTTCTTGACTTCCTACTTTTGCATTCCAGTCCCCTATAATGAAAAGGACATCTTTTTTGGGTGTTAGTTCTAACAGGTCTTGTAGGTCTTCATAAAACCGTTCAACTTCAGCTTCTTCAGTGTTACTGGTTGGGGCATAGACTTGGATAACTGTGATATTGAATGGTTTGCCTTGGAGACGAACAGACATCATTCTGTCATTTTTGAGAATGCATCCAAGTACTGCATTTTGGACTCTTTTGTTGACCATGATGGTCATGCAGAGATGGGCTCGATAAAAGGACAGAAATGGTATGGACCTAACAGACGCAGAAGATATTAAGAAGAGGTGGCAAGAATACACGGAAGAACTGTACAAAAAAGATCTTCACGACCCAGATAATCATGATGATGTGATCATTAATCTAGAGCCAGACATCTTAGAAAGTGAAGTCAAGTGGGCCTTAGAAAGCATCACTACAAACAAAGCTAGTGGAGGTGATGGAATTCCAGTTGAGCTGTTTCAAATCCTTAAAGATGATGCTGTGAAAGTGCTGCACTCAAGATGCCAGCAAATTTGGGAAACTCAGCAGTGGCCACAGGACTGGAAAAGGTCAGTTTTCATTCCAATTCCAAAGAAAGGCAATGCAAAAGAATGCTCAAACTACCACACAATTGCACTCATCTCACATGCTAGTAAAGAAATGCTCAAAATTCTCTAAGCCAGGCTTCAGCAATACGTGAACCGTGAACTCCCTGATGTTCAAGCTGGTTTTAGAAAAGGCAGAGAAACCAGAGATCAAATTGCCAACATCCGCTGGATCATGGAAAAAGCAAGAGAGTTCCGGAAAACCATCTATTTCTGTTTTATTGACTATGCCCAAGCCTTTGACTATGTGGATCACAATAAACGGTGGAAAATTCTTCAAGAGATGGGAATACCAGACCACCTGACCTGCCTCTTGAGAAATCTGTATGCAGGTCAGAAAGCAACAGTTAGAACTGGACATGGAACAACAGACTGGTTCCAAATAGGAAAAGGAGTACGTCAAGGCTGTATATTGTCACCCTGCTTATTTAACTTCTATGCAGAGTACATCATGAGAAACGCTGGACTGGAAGAAACACAAGCTGGAATCAAGATTGCCGGGAGAAATATCAATAACCTCAGATATGCAGATGACACCACCCTTATGGCAGAAAGTGAAGAGGAGCTAAAAAGCCTCTTGATGAAAGTGAAAGAGGAGAGCAAAAAAGTTGGCTTAAAGCTCAACATTCAGAAAACGAAGATCATGGCATCTGGTCCCATCACTTCATGGGAAATAGATGGGGAAACAGTGGAAACAGTGGCAGACTTTATTTTTTTGGGCTCCAAAATCACTGCAGATGGTGACTGCAGCCATGAAATTGAAAGACGCTTACTCCTTGGAAGAAAAGTTATGACCAACCTAGATAGTATATTCAAAAGCAGAGACATTACTTTGCCGACTAAGGTCCGTCTAGTCAAGGCTATGGTTTTTCCAGTGGTCATGTATGGATGTGAGAGTTGGACTGTGAAGAAGGCTGAGCGCTGAAGAATTGATGCTTTTGAACTGTGGTGTTGGAGAAGACTCTTGAGAGTCCCTTGGACTGCAAGGAGATCCAACCAGTCCATTCTGAAGGAGATCAGCCCTGGGATTTCTTTGGAAGGAATGATGCTAAAGCTGAAACTCCAGTACTTTGGCCACCTCATGGGAAGAGTTGACTCATTGGAAAAGACTCTGATACTGGGAGGGATTCGGGGCAGGAGGAGAAGGGGACAACAGACGATGAGATGGCTGGATGGCATCACTGACTCGATGGATGTGAGTCTGAGTGAATTCCGGGAGTTGGTGATGGACAGGGAGGCCTGGCATGCTGCGATTCATGGGGTCACAAAGAGTCGGACACGACCGAGCGACTGAACTGAACTGAGTAATATTCCACTGTGTGTGTGTGTGTAGCACATCTTTGTTATCCATTCATCTGCCTCTGTGTGTGTGTATGTGTGTGTGTGTGTAGCACAGCTTTGTTATCCATTCATCTGCCTCTGTGTGTGTGTGTGTAGCACAGCTTTGTTATCCATTCATCTGCCTGTGTGTGTGTGTGTAGCACAGCTTTGTTATCCATTCATCTGCCTGTGTGTGTGTGTGTGTGTAGCACAGCTTTGTTATCCATTCATCTGCCTGTGTGTGTGTGTGTGTGTGTAGCACAGCTTTGTTATCCATTCATCTGCCTCTGTGTGTGTGTGTGTGTGTGTGTGTGTGTAGCACAGCTTTGTCATCCATTCATCTGCGTGTGTGTGTGTGTGTGTAGCACAGCTTTGTTATCCATTCATCTGCGTGTGTGTGTGTGTGTGTGTAGCACAGCTTTGTTATCCATTCATCTGCGTGTGTGTGTGTGTGTGTGTAGCACAGCTTTGTTATCCATTCATCTGCCTGTGTGTGTGTGTGTGTAGCACAGCTTTGTTATCCATTCGTCTGCCTCTGTGTGTGTGTGTGTGTGTGCGTGTAGCACAGCTTTGTTATCCATTCATCTGCCTCTGTGTGTGTGTGTGCGTGTAGCACAGCTTTGTCATCCATTCATCTGCCTCTGTGTGTGTGTGTGTGTGTGCGTGTAGCACAGCTTTGTTATCCATTCATCTGCCTCTGTGTGTGTGTGTGTAGCACAGCTTTGTTATCCATTCATCTGCCTCTGTGTGTGTGTGTGTGTGTGTAGCACAGCTTTGTTATCCATTCATCTGCCTGTGTGTGTGTGTGTGTAGCACAGCTTTGTCATCCATTCATCTGCGTGTGTGTGTGTGTGTGTGTGTGTGTAGCACAGCTTTGTTATCCATTCATCTGCCTCTGTGTGTGTGTGTGTGCGTGTAGCACATCTTTGTTATCCATTCATCTGCCTCTGTGTGTGTGTGTGTGTGTGCGTGTAGCACAGCTTTGTTATCCATTCATCTGCCTCTGTGTGTGTGTGTGTGTAGCACAGCTTTGTTATCCATTCATCTGCCTCTGTGTGTGTGAGTGTGTGTGTGTAGCACAGCTTTGTCATCCATTCATCTGCGTGTGTGTGTGTGTGTGTGTAGCACAGCTTTGTCATCCATTCATCTGCGTGTGTGTGTGTGTGTGTGTAGCACAGCTTTGTTATCCATTCATCTGCCTCTGTGTGTGTGTGTGTGTGTGTGTAGCACAGCTTTGTTATCCATTCATCTGCCTCTGTGTGTGTGTGTGTGTGTGTAGCACAGCTTTGTCATCCATTCATCTGCGTGTGTGTGTGTGTGTGTGTGTGTGTGTGTGTAGCACAGCTTTGTTATCCATTCATCTGCCAATGGACATTTAGGTTGCTTCGATGCCTTGGCTGTTGTAAACGGTGCTGCTATTGGAGTCCATGTATCTTTTCAAATTAAAGTTTTCATCTTTTCTGGACATATCCCCAAGAGTGGGATTGTTGGATCATATGGTAGCTTTTGTTTTTTTGACAGTGCTATATAACTTGCAGGATCTGAGTTTCAATTCAGCCCAGGAATTGAACCCCCAGCCATAGCTTTGAGGTCTTCCCTGGTGGCTCAGCTGGTAAAGAATCCACCTGCAATTCGGGAGACCTGGGTTGGGAAGATCCCCTGGAGGAGGGAAAGGCTACCCGCTCCAGTATTCTTGCCTGTACAGTCCATGGGGTCACACAGAGTCGGACACGACTGAGCAACTTTCACTTTCCGCAGCAGTGAAAGCACAGAATCCTAACCCCTGGACCATCAGGGAATTTACTCCCCCCGCCCCCGCCCCCCGGGACTATCAGGACTTTGAATGACAATCTGTGGGGGTGCACTTGGTTCACAAGGGACCATTGCTCACTAGCAGCGCAGCAGCGAGGGGCAGAAAAGTAACTAAAAGTAGTTTTTAAAACCTCCCCAGACCCTCCCCAACGTAAATGAAACCCCTCCCCTAACATTGTCGTCATCGCCTGCAGGGTGCCTCTCAAAATGAGTGCTTACGTGTGTTTGTATGTTGCAGAAATTAGTATCTTCCTTGACTTCTGGACCAGGGCTCGGCAGACTCCAGCCCAAGGCCCTGGGCCGGGGTTCGGGAAGCCTGTCCTGGTGGAGGACTTCAGGTTGGTCCCTGCCAACTTGGTACCCGGGGGTACCTCACTGTGTTTTTCATACGATGATGATCTATCTAGCTGGGGAGAGACAACGCCAAACCAAGGATGAAAACTGCAGGAGTAGCTTTTCATATCCCACGTGGGTAGAAAAGCGAGTGAGAAGGAATCGGGGAAGAAGGGATCCATAAATCAGAGCTTCCCAACAGACGTGTGACCTCCAGATGCCTTGGGGTGTTCTCCCGGATGCCCCTGCAGGCGGGCATTTCGTCCCTGGTCCCCTGTGTCTGTCCGCCCAGACCTGGCTTTGTGATGGAGAAAAGTTTGAGGAGAGCTTAGATGCACGTGTCTAAAATTATCACCCATGTTCCCTCAGGACGCCGTCAAGAATTGGAGAAGTGGGGTTCAGGAGACAGAATTGGCTCAGACATTTGCATTTGGAAGGCTGGAATTCCTGATAGCTGTGCCATCCTTGTTTCCTGGATATGGCAGGAAATATACTAATCTCACGTCCCTCTTAGAGGAGCTTTGCTCACACAGGTGGAATCGCTGCCTTCTCTGGGGAGACCACAGCATGTCCTGTCTAAGGCACTTTGCAAATGTGCAGTAAGTCACTTCAGTTGTCCCCGACTCTTCAGTTGCATCTGACTCTTTGTGACCCCACGGACTGTAGCACACAGGATCCTCTGTCCGTGGGATTCTCCCGGCAGGAATACTGCAGTGGGTTGCCGTTCCCTCCTCCAGGGGAATCTTCCCAACCCAGGGACGGAACCTGTGTCTCTTATGTCTCCTGCATTGACAGGCGGGTTCTTGACTACTAGCGCCACCTGGGAAGCCCCAAGGCACTTAGCAAATAGAGCTCCTTTTTAATTAATCTTTTAAACGTGAATCCAGATGAACAAAGGCACTTAGATATTAGCAATAAATTGTAGCTACTTTAATTCTCTGTTTCAACGAGGTGGTGGATATTTATTAAGTAATAAGTGAAAGTGAAGTCGCTCAGTCGTGTCTGACTCTTTGTGACCCATGGACTGTAGCCCACCAAGCTCCTCCATCCATGGGATTCTCCAGGCAAGAATACTGCAGTGGGTTGCCATTTCCTTCTCCAGGGGATCTTCCCGACCCAGGGATCGAACCCAGGTCTCCCACATTGCATGCAGACGCTTTAGCCTCTGCACCACCAGGGAAGCACTTAAATACAAGATTCCAAGTACTAACATCAAAGGTTTCAAGGGAGGAAAGGAAGCCAGGTTGAAAGAAGGGGGAGGAGGCGGGGTGGGGGGGAGAAAGGGGTGGCCTTACAGATGTCTCCTGCCACCTACAGATGCCCAGGCATTATGGGACTTTTCCCTGGGCCTCCAGAGAAGGGAGGACTGGAACTTGGCCCTACCAGCAATCAGACCAGACCAGAACCAGAATTCGAGTTCTCTGCCAAGAGGAGGTGATCGGTCTCCAATCCTCAGCTCAGGCTGAGAGCCCTTCAACCAGATTCCTGCGTCCAGGACCGGGGGACTAGAAAAACAGGGAAGGATAGGAAGGGTTAAGGAGAGGAAAGAGAGAGGGAACGGGAGAGAGGTCAGTAAAGTCTCTTGTTCCTTACCGGTCGGGACACTCTGGCCAATTGTCCGCGTCAGGAAGAGACCAGGGACCAAAGGGTCCCAGTTGTGGCTGCTGGGTCTGGTCCATTGGCAGGCAAGCTGGCCCCTGAGTACCTCGAGTGGTCAGGATGTCAGTCTCAGTGAAGAAGAGTCCCACCAGAGTCGCCATTTGTTGCAACCCCTTCCAGGGCCCGAAACTGGGCTCGTCTAACACTCGGAAATGAATTGTCCGAGGAGACACATGTGCTGACAAAGCAAGAGATTTTATTGGGAAAGGGCACCCGGGTGGAGAGCAGTACGGTAAGGGAACCCAGGAGAACTGCTCTGAATAGGTACCTATTTATTAAATAATAGGTACCACTGGAACTTCCCTGATGGTTCAGTGGTTAAGACTTGGCCTTCCACTGTAGGGGGTGTGGGTTCAATCCCTGGTCATGCAGCTAAGATGCCACATGCCTTGCCACCAAAAACACAGGACATAAATAACAGAAGCAGTATTGTAACAAATTCAATAAAGAGTTTGAAAATGGTCCACATCAAAAAAAATTTAAAAAAAAAAAAAAAAATTGGTTCCGAGTAGTTTTGAGCGGGTCTTCAGATGCTAGATTTCAGGAGTTTTAAGAAAAAAAGAAAAAAAAAGTTCAAGTGCTCAGCTCTTTGGAATGAAACACTGCAGCGGTGTGTGTGAGTTGCCATGAATGAAGTTTTACTGTCTTGTAAGAGACGCGATGGCTTCAACGGGAGGCAGGCCCGAGGCTGGCTTTTCCCTGGCCGGCCAGAGGTGACAGTGGGTGACAGGACATCTGAGCCAAGAGTCACCCTCCTCTGATTGTTGTCTAAAGGCCGTTCCGTCTTTTGTATGCAAACACCTGCTGGACTGTGTATTGTCCTCTGAACCATCCATTGCATCGTTCAAGCTGTTTGGATAACTTTTTTAAAAAAACAATGACTTTATTTTTGGCTGCACAGGCTCTCTGTCATTGCATGGGCTTTCTCTAGTTGCGGCGAAGTGGGGCACTGCTCTCTAGGTGTGACACTTGGCTTCTCTTGTTGAGGAACCCGGGCTGAGTAGTTGTGGCCCCCCGAGCTTCATTGCCCCATGACGGCAGGTGAAATCTTCCCGGCCCCCCGGGGATTGAACCCGTGTCCTGGACATAGGCGGGCGGATTCTTAACCCCCTGACCCACCAGGAAAGACTTTGCCTTCCAACTGCCGCCTGCCCTTTAAGTATTTAATGCTGATAAACAAGGGCACCTTTCCTAGGCTGTTTGAGTTGGCAGAACACTTTCAGCAGACTGACTTCCCCAGACCGCTCAACATGTGAACGTTTCTTTTCTCAACATAATGCCTAATTTGGTTGGTTTCTCTGGCCTCCCCGTGTGGCTTGTGGCATCTTGAGTCCCTGAGCAGGAATGAACCCAGGCCCTCCACAGTCAAAGCACTGAGTCTGAACCACTGGACCACCAGGGAATTACCTGGCTTTTTTTTTTTTTTACTTGTTTGTTTTAAACTAAACTCCCTAAGCTGGGTTAATATTTTATTAATCAGGAAGTGAGTGAAGTTGCTTAGTCATGTCCAACTCTTTGCGACCCCGTGGACTGTAGCCCATCAAGGTCCTCTGTCCATGGGATTTTCTCCAGGCAAATGTATTAGAGTGGGTTGCCGTTGCCTTCTCCAGGGGATCTTCCTGACCCAGGGATCGAACCCAGGTCTCCCATATTGGTTCTTTACCCATCTGAGCCACCAGGGAAGTCAGTTAAGCTGGAAGTGGAGAACAAACCTGCCCACTTGTGGGGTCCCGGGGGGCGACTGGTGATCTGATGTCCTCGTCCAGTTACTGAACCCTTTGAGCTGCTGTCATTGGGCTCACGAGCATGACGGCTGCAGAGTCCGGCCCCAGCTAGACAACAGGGGACGCTGAGGGAATTGGGGGAGGAAGTCCGTGGTCTCCTGTAGACCAGCCATGGAACCCGGAAGGGACCTTTCTCCTGAGGACACAGCAAGAGAAACACGCCTAGGGAACTCAGCTGTCAGCGCAGCTGCCTGGATGGGGTGGGGCCGGCTGCAGTGGCAAGGTCTAGAGCAGACGCACCTCCCGGGTGCTGAGTGGGTGCTGGGTGTGTGTGCAGAACTATCTCGTCCCACACTTGAGGCAGTAGGTGACAGCTCCTCTTGCACTTGTGCTCTGCCTGCTGGCTGGCTGATCACTGCCCTGTCGTGGAGTCTCCTCTGCCAGCCCTGAGGTCGTCTCAACAGAAGACAGCTCTTCCCATGGATGGAAGGGTCCATCCGAAGCTCATTTGATGGCTCAGGCCAGAAGAGTGTTTCAGGACAAAGCAGCAGATGCACGGCTGGCTCATTTCTTGGGAGTATGGTTATCGTAACACCCACGAGCTTTAACTATGGCCTAGATATATATATATGCATGTACAATATACATCATAAAGCTTCAGCTTCCCTGGTGGCTCAGATGGTCAAGCATCTGCCTGCAATGCGGGAGACCCGGGTTCTATCCTTGGGTTGGGAAGATCCCCTGGAGAAGGGAACGGCTACCAAAGAATTGATGCTTTGGAACTGTGGAGTTGGAGAAGACTCTTGAGAAGTCCCTTGGACTGCAGGGAGATCCAGCCAGTCCATCCTGAAGGAAATCAGTCCTGAATATTCATTGGAAGGGCTGATGCTGAAGCTTCAATACTTTGACCACCTGATGCAAAGAGCTGATTCATTAGAAAAGACCCTGATGCTGGGAAAGATTGAAGGCAGGAGGAGAAGGGGATGACAGAGGATGAGTTGGTTGGATGGCATCCCTGACTCAATGGACATGACTTTGAGCAAGCTCCAGGAGTTGGTGATCCACAGGGAGGCCTGGCTTGCTACAGTCCATGGGGGTCACAGTGAGTCAGAAATGACTGAGCGACTTCACTTTCACTTTCATATGCATGTACAGAATGCCTGCGTGTGTTTTGCCAGGGTGTGTGTGTGTGTGTGTGTGTGTGCCTGTATGCATGTTAACTATGTGTTAGGGAAAGCTAGAACTGGATATGGAAATGGATGAAAAGTGAAAGTGTTCGTCACTCAGTCGTGTCCGACTCTTTGCGACTCCATGGACTGTAGCCCACCAGGCTCCTCTGTCCGTGGGATTCTCCAGGCAAGAACACTGGAGTGGGTTGCCATTGCCTTCTCCAGGGGATCTTTCCGACCCAGGGATCGAACCTGGGGCTCTTGCACTGCAGGCAGATTCTTCACCTACTGGAATCTCCTTTGTCCTCTGCGTTGCAGGCAGATTCTTTACCTGCTGAGCCAAATGCCCAAGAGTGTGAAAAAGATGAATGCCTTCGTGCAGCTTCCAAAACAAGCAGTCTTTGTTTTTCTGATGTTTAATCATAGGCTGCTGGTTTAAAAGGTTTTGTTAATGTATTTGCTGCTGTCTTAAAAAGTTGTATGAGTGAAAGTGAAGTTGCTCAGTTGTATCCGACTCTTTACACCCCATGGACTGCATACTAGGCTTCTCCTTCCATGGGATTTTCCAGGCAAGGGTACTGGAGTGACTTGCCATTTCCTTCTCCCTCCCCAAAAAAAGGTTTTATCCCTTGGTATATGGCAATTTCCTGAAATAAGTCCCATAAAAACACTGTTGCAATGTGAAATTGAGTATTTTCGCACCCTTTTTGGCTTAATGTTTGTGGAAATTGTATTTTGCCCCCATATGGCAGTGTGTGTGTCCATGTACGTGTGTGCCATGTGTGTACCCCCTCTCCTCTGGTGTGACATGCCAAAGTACTGCCTCATGTATGTTTGCATCTGATGTCTACCCATTTGCAATTGCAGCGGGGACTGGCGTGGGCAGACATGGGTGGATTTAATTCCTTAAAGTCATTGAAGGGAGGTTATGCGTGCCCTTGACGGAAGTCGGGTTCGGGGAGGAGAGGATTCCCTGGAACCCTTGGCTCTTTCTTCTTTCTTGCTTCCCCTAGACAAGCAGATGGTCAGCGTGCGGAGGACCACCCAGGAGCAACACGGGACCCCTGGCAAACCTCTGAACCCCCTGGCACCCGGGAAGGGCCCGAGGTGTCCCTGGAGGCCCGCGGCCGGGCGGGTACCCTCCCTCGTGATTACCGGTACCCGGAGCCGCACAGGCCTCTGGAGCCGACCACGCGGGGTCAGGAGCCCCGGCCCCTGAGCGCCGCCCCGCTGGCCCGGAGACCCGCCCTACAGAGGCCACCGCCGCCCAAGCGTGAGCTCCGGCCACCGCCGGGGGGCGTGCCTGGCCAGCCCTGCACCTCGGTGGCCTCCTCGGAGGTGGTGGACACGCAGAGTGCGCGGCGCGTGGAGGAGCCCACGGCCCCGCCCCACCGGGAGGCGCCGCTCCCCACCCCATTCCGGTCCCTGCAGACCTCCACCATGGACACTTCGCGCTCGCCGTCGCCGCAGTTCGCACCGCAGAAGCTGACGGACAAGCCCCCGCTGCTCATCCAGGACGAGAACACCGCCAGGTAGTGTCTCTCCCTACCTTCTTGCCCTGTTTAGGGCTCCCTGCAACTGCGGGAGGGTCCCGTGCATCCTCCCTGGGTGTGAACATGTGCCCCCGTGTCGCCCCGCCCCCCCCCCCCACCGGTGGCCTTGACCCCACTCCCCATGCTGGGACCTGGGACTAACACGGAGAGGACCCCCACAACCTCCCACCCCCTCCAGTGGTCACTTGAATTTTTAACTTGCTGTCGACTTTCCAGCCCCCTAAGGACCAGAGGTTCAGCATGAGGGTCATAGTTCATTCGATCAGTCGTGTCTGACTCTTTGAGACCCCCATGAACTGCAGCACACCAGGCCTCCCTTTCCATCACCAACTCCTGGAGTTTACTCAAACTCATACCCACTGAATCAGTGATGCTATGCAACCATCTCATCCTCTGTCATCCCCTTCTCCTCCCACCTTCAATCTTTCCCAGCATCAGGGTCTTTTTTAATGAGTCAGTTCTTTGCATCAGGTGGCCAAAGTATTGGAGCTTCAATTTCAGCATCAGTCCTTCCAATGAATATTCAGGACTGATCTCCTTTAGGATGGACTGGTTGGATCTCCTTGCAGTCTAAGGGACTCTCAGGAGTTTTCTCCAACACCACAGGTCACAAGTTAATGACAATGAAATAGTACCTGTTGCTCAGTTGCACCCTGTGGGGCTAGCTGCCAGCACCCTGGACAGCGCCGAGTATGGCTGTTTGCATCTCCCAGGAAAGTTTTGTTGCATCTCCCTGCTGTAGAGTCTTGACTCTACTGTTTGAGATGCTTGCCTTTTTGGTGGTGCTGGGTCTTCCCTGCTGTCACGCGGGCTTTCTCTAGCAGCAGCGAGCAGGGGCTTCTCTCGTCATGGAATTTGAGCTCAATAGTTGCCGCGTCCCGGCTTCGTCTCTCCGAAGGATGTGTGATCTCCGTGGACCAGGGTTTGAATTCATGTCTCCTGCATCGGCAGGTGGATTCTTTTACCACTGAACCACCAGGGAGGTCCCTGAACTTTATTTTACCCCCGAAGACAGCACCGCATGGACGTTAACTGATAGCATCCTGAGTTCCCGCAGGGGTGGAGCGGCAAGTGCAGCTTTATCTGGGAGTCAGCATTGCCCTCGGTCATTCTGAATGCAGCTGGCACTTAGAGATCCTTTTTACTGGGCACATTGAGGAGCTCTGAAAGGGAGGAGAAATGATGCTGTGGTTTGAGTGGAGGGAATGTTGTCAATGAGCTGACGCGGGCCTCTTGGTTCTCGGGCCCTGATCTGGGACACAGTGGGCTTCTCTGAGGAACATGGCTGAGTGTTTGCTCAGTACTCCTGACCTCTGTTGACTTTAGGAGGTGGGGAGGGAGGGTTTCATTTTTTTTCATGCCCCGAAAGAGTGTGGATTTTCTCACTCTTATTTTTTCCAAGAGTCTGAGAGGAGTTTCCACAAGCAGTGGCAATACTTCTTGACAGTACCGAGTGGGGGCATCTTGATGCATCCACTGGGCTTCCGTCATGTATGTCATTTTTGGGGACCACAGAGGTTTTCTTGAACCAGCGTCCTTTGCTGCACTGGCCATCATAGAAGGCTGGGTTCTGGTCAAAGGAGCACAGTGGTGGGGCAGATGGTAACCATGCCACTCAGGAGTTTCCTACCAAGAAAGGTGGCTTACCATGTACCGAGTTCAGTGTCCCCGTCCCCAGGGCCGATGTTACAGGTTGGTGGCAGCCTGAGAGAGTGGAGTGCCTTTGAGATCCACCATGAAGTTTGAGCCAGGTTCATGAATGGAGATCTGCTCCATGCCTGTCATCAACTACCAACCAGACAGGGAGTAAAACACATGGGACAAGGCCTGCGAGCTGCCTGGTGTTTGTGCAGAGCTCAGAGACGCTCAGGGCTCCCCTGGGGGCTCAGACAGTAAAGAATCTGCCTGCAGTGCGGGAGACGTGGGTTCGATCCCTGGATTGGGAAGATTCCCCCCAGAGAAGGAAATGTAACCCACTCCAGTATTCTTCCCTGGAGAATCCCATAGACAGAGGGCACGACTGAGCGACTAACACACACAGACACAGACACTCTTCTTCTGTCTGTGTCCCTGCTGACTGATTTCTTGAGTGCTGCCTCATCTCCCTCCATATCCCGTATCTCTCCCCTTCCAGTTACCTCTACTTGGGGAGCCAGCCAGGGCACAGAGCAGCTCCTTTGCCCTGAGACACGCCTTCTTGAAATCAGCAAGCAGGTCGTGCAGTCTTGTTGTGTGCCAGTCCAAGGCAGGGATGCAGAGAGCAGGAAAGTGCAGCCTTCCCACCCTGGGGGGAATTTTAGAGAGTAGTCCCTCGCTCGGAATAAAAAAATGCATCCACTCTGGTTCCGAAAGCAGGAAGCTTCCTTTGAAATCTTGGACATTCTGAGGTTGGTTTGTGTGTTTGCTACAAGGTGGGGACCCTGCCCAGCAGCAGGTGTGAGCCTGAAATTTGACGGCTCACAGAAGCATTGGCAGGAGTTTTCCTGGAGCCTGTTTGTGGGTTTGGAGTGTGTGTCTGTGAGGAGGGACCCGGGAGGACCACTTCAGGGTCACTGAGTCACCTTGGGCATCTCAGGCTGTGAGAATCTGCCTGTGGGCAATGTGGTTTATCAGACTTAGGGTGGCATGCCAGGGGCTTCCCTCATAGTCAGTAAAGAATCTACCCGCAATGCAGGAAACCCAGGTTCTATCCCTGGGCCAAGAAGATCCCCTGGAGGAGGGCATGGCAACCCACTCCAGTATTCTTGCCTGGAGGAATCCCAGGGAGAGCGGAGCCTGGAGGGCTATGGTCCATGGGGTCGCAGAGAGTCGGACACGACTGAGCGACTAGAGAGAGAGTGAGATGGTGGCATGCGGGCTGAGGACTCTCTCGGGACTGGGTACTGCTGGGGATCAGGCCCTCTGGGCAGAACCGTCCAGATTCACTTGGATGGAGCCTGGACAGTGGCGCCCTCCACCCACCCCGGGTCCTGCTTCTCGACAGGAATGGGTGCGACCGGGTGGCTGTAAGGTCTGGTCCGCTGTGTGGTTTGTCCTCATGCAGAGGGAGCAGCTCGTCAACCTTCCTGACCGTGGAAGTCTGCATGGGTTTCAAGAGGAGAGGTAGTCGTGATCAGGAATGACCTGGAAGACCTGCTTTGTCAGAAAGGGTATCACAGGCTGCAGAGGATTTGTTTCTATTGCTTTGTTGTTGTTGTTTTTTCCCCAATCAAGTTTCCCCACAAAACGAGGGTTGGGATGGAGATGTAAATACGTGCTGAGTAGGGCTTCCCTGGTGGCTCAGCTCGTGAAGAATCCGCCTGCACTGTGGGAGACCTGGGTTTGATCCCTGGGTTGGGAAGATCCCCTGGAGAAGGGAAAGGCTACCCACTCCAGTGTTCTGGCCTGGAGAATCCCATGGACTCTGCAGGCCAGAGGATCTCAAAGAGTCGGATACGACTGAGCAGCTTGCACTTTCACTTTCACTCACTCCAGTATTCTTGGGCTTCCATTGTGGCTGAGATGGTAAAGAATGCACCTGCAATTTGGGAGACCTGGGTTCGATCCCTGGGTTAGGAAGATCCCCTGGAGAAGGAAAAGGCTACCCACTCCGATCTGGCCTGGAGAATTCCATGGACTGTATAGTCCGTGGGTTTGCAAAGAGTCAGACACGACTGAGCGACTTTCACTTCACTAAGTCACTAGTAGGTGGGGAGGGTTTCTATGCGTGGAGGGAAAAGAATGCAATGAAGAAGGGTCTTGCCTGTGCTTTCCTGCTTGGGTGTGATGCTGGAATTTTCCTTCTGAAGTTGAGCACCTTGAGGCAGAGGAGGGTCAAGAGACCGAAGTTGGGGGGCTGGGGGCAGGAACTCCTAGACCTCATCTCCCCAATCCTGGAACCTGTGACCTGCATGGGCCCATCTTTTGAGTTAAGCTTCCCTGTCTGGAAGCACCCCCCTCCCCACCGCCCCCCAACATGGGACCAGCCAGTTTGCTTATCTGAGTTCTGATCATTGAGCCATGCCTGGGCCCACGGCGTGTCTCCAGCAGACGACCCTTGTCTTGGCAGAATCGAGCGGGTGATGGACAACAACACCACGGTGAAGATGGTGCCCATCAAAATAGTGCATTCGGAGAGCCAGCCGGAGAAGGAGAGCCGCCAGGCACTGGCCTGCATTCCCGAGCCACCTCCACTGTTCCGGGGCCTCGAGTGGGACCAGATCAAGACTCTCAGCACGTCTGAGCAGTCCTACTCGCGCTTCTGCCCCTACAGCCGCCAGAGTGCCGAGCCCCAGGCCCCCGCCGGCGCCCCGGGGCCCCCTGCCAAGGAAGGCCGGGCCTCCCCTCCCGTGCTTAGCTACGTGAAGGCCAAAGACAGGACCGCCGCCGACCTCAAGTCGGAGGAGCTGGCCCGTGAGATTGCAGGCAGGGATAAGTCGCTGGCGGACATCCTGGACCCCGGCGTGAGAGTGAGAACCACCATGGACCTCATGGAGGGCATCTTCCCCAGAGATGAGCACCTCCTCGAAGGCGCGCAGCAACGGAGGAAGCTGCTGCCCAAGGTGCCCTCGCCCAGGACGGCGGAGGAGAGGTGAGTGGACCACGCCACCCCACCTCCGCTCCTGTCCTTTCCTGTGTGCGGTTCTAACCTCTTGGGCTTCCAGGGCGAGGGGCCAGGAATGTATCTCTATCTGTTCTCGTACGTGCTCTCTGGTGACAGATTTCTCCATAAGTGCTTGGCACTTTGGGGTTTTTTTTGACACCCTCCCCAAGTTAAAGGTCCATTCTGGGGACCATGATGTCAGTTGGGCAAAGATGGAAAAAGTCATGTTTCTAGCAATGCCCATGGGGCTTTTTCTCTGCTGTCTGCCCTTGGGATACTTGGCAATGTCGGGAGATGCTTCTAGTTGTCGCCCCTGGGAGAGTGGCGGTCAGGGGTGGTGCTCATCGACCTACAGGGCACAGGACGACCCCCCCACCCCCACCCCAGCAAACAGTGGTCCAATGCCAAAGGTCACTAGTGCTGAGGTGCAGAGGCTTGTCACAGAGAAGTGAAAGCTCAGGCTGCGGAGAATGTGTTTACAAAAGAGGCCTTCTGTTGTGATGTATTTAGCTGAGGGCGTGAATTTGCTGTAATTCGTTCTGTCTAGAGGGCGGGGGAGGAGCTTCCCTGGTGGCTTAGATGGTAAAGAATCCACTTGCAATGCGGGAGACATGGGTTCGATCCCTGGGTCGGGAAGATCCCCTGGAGAAGGGAATGACCACCCACTCCAGTATTCTTGCCTGGGGACTCCCATGGACAGAGGAGCCAGGTGGGCTACAGTCCATGGGGTCGCAAAGAGTGGGGCATGACTGAGCTGCTTTCACGTAACATTCACATTTGGAGGCTGGAAGTCACGGATGGCAGTGACATTTCTTGCTTGTTATGACCGGAGATATTATCATTTCAGAGTACTCCAGGGGATCTTTGGTTGGGAAGATCCCAAAGATCCCCTGGAGAAGGGAATGGCCACCCACTCCAGTATTCTGGCCTGGAGAATCACACAGAGGAGCCTGGTGGGCTACACTCCCAGGGGGTCGCCAAGAGTGGGACGCAACTGAGTGACTAAGAAGGACCCTCTCTAGCCTCTTGTATTCAGTCACCTGCCCACAAAGGTGCACCTGCTTACATCTGTCCTGTTGGTGCACGTGGTCTTGGTGAGCATCGCTGATTGACAGTAGGCGGGAGCACGAATGTCGTGTAGCAGACGGGCTCAGAGGCCGCAAATGGGGCTGCTGGTAGAAGGATGCCCGATCAACTTGGGGCCTGTGGCCACACTTACAGTGGCAATAGACAGCTCCCCGTAGACCTCAGGCTCCCAGAGAAAATGATCTGTGCCCTCCCCCACAGATGGGGCTTTGGGTACCATTTGGCAGGGGGTTCTAGTTCTGGGTGACTTCCCTGGTAGCTCAGACTGTAAAGCATCTGCCTGCAATGTGGGAGACCCAGGTTCGATCCCTGGGTTGGGAAGATCCCCTGGAGAAGGAAATGGCATCCCACTCCAGTATTCTGGCCTGGAGAATCCCATGGACAGAGGAGCCTGGGGGACTATAGTCTGTGGGGTTGCTAAGAGTCGGACACGACTGAGCGACTTCACTTTTTAGTTCTGGCCTCAGCACCTGCCCTTTCCACACTTTTGTTTGCTTGGTTGATTGATTTTTTTTTTTGGCACACCCCCTAGCATGTGGGGTCTTCACTTCCCGACTAAGGGATCAAACTCTTGTCCCCTGTGTTGGAAGGCAGAGTCTTAGCCACTGGACCACCAGCGAAGCCCACTCTGTCCCTGCTTCTGCTGTCTCTTCTGGCTCATGTCCTTTCATCAGCCCCTCGGTTCGCGGTCCCAGCCCAGGTTTCAGGTGCGTCTGTGGGCACACGATCAGAGGTAATGTGGACGTTCTGCCGTTTGGTTCCCCAGGAGGGAGGAGACCAGCTTGCTGGCAGCCACCCCCTTGGCCACCAACTCCGCCTACTACAGCACGTCGGCCCCCAAGGCGGAGCTGCTGATAAAGATGAAGGACCTGCAGGAGCAGCAGGAGCCAGAGGAGGACTCGGGCAGTGACTTGGACCACGACCTGTCAGTCAAAAAGGTAGGGAGGCCGAAATCCGGATGAGAACGTGCTGGCGGGAGGCAGGTGGTGGCCCTTGGGTCCACCCCCAGCCTGGCCCTGCACCATGCACCATTTGTGTTGGGAGTGATGCTGACATTTGGGCCTGCGTGTGAAGCCTTTTGTGGAAGAGGCTTCTGTCCTAAGGAGGTCTCTCCATAGGACCTCCGTGCTATCGCTCTGTCATAAGATCCAGTGTCAAGAAAACCTGGTGGCCACTAGTCTCTTTCATTTTAAGCTCAACCGATAATGTCTCTTCTATCCCAGTTGAAACCCGAGGGGCTTAACTGTATCACCTTCAGCAGGGTCCATATCTTCTCTGAGTACCGATTTCAAATTCCTGTGATCAGGTAATAAATTTAACAGCAGGTCGTAAAGGGCTGTGTTAACCAAAAAGCAGCCCTTCTTCAACTCCAGAAACTAACCAGGCCCTTGGGGATACAGCAGCAACACGCAAATAGTCATTCCTTTCCTGAAGGCACTGTGTTTTCGCAGCACAAAAACAAACACAGTACAGGGCCCACGGGCCACATCCGCCCCCCAACCTGCTGTTGTCAATAAAGTTTTATTTAAAGACAGTCAATTCATTCATTTACATACGGCCTCTACCTATTGTATTACATATGGCCTTTACATATTGTATTACGTTTACTATACTGTAAGCGATGTTGAGTAGTGGCTGTGTGGCCTCTGAAGTCTAAAATATTCACTGTCTATGGCTCTTTACAGAAAACGTTTGCACATATAATGTAATTGATCAGAAAAGGAAAACAGTGAAGGCATACAGAGATAAAAGGAGTGTGATTGTAGAGAAGGCTCTGATGAGGTCATGATGCAGAAAAACCTGGAGTGACATGAGGGAGTGTCCAGTTCTGTCAGGGACTGGGTTGGGGGCGGGGAGCGGGGGCACCACGTACAAAGGCCCTGGGGTAGGACATATGTTGGGAAGGCAGCAGAGACCACTGGCTGGAACACTGTGGAAAGGAGGAGGGGCGATTGCAGATGCAGGTCAGGGAGCCAGGGGCTGGACCAGGAGGAAGGGGGATGGGAGGTGAGGTCAGGGAGCAGTGGCTGAATCTGTGTGCACAAGGAGGGAAGATGGAACAGGAGGTCAGCGCCTTGTGGCGGGAGCTCCATGGAGATTTGAGAGGTGAATTGGAGATAACAGTCTGGGACCTGTGGCTGCAGCTGTGTGGACAGGGAGGAAGATGATGATCGGAGAGGATGTCAGGAACCAGTGACGGGAGACATATGGATAAAGAAGAACAAGACTGGAGAGACGGTCAGGCTGCTTGAGCCACAGCTGTGTGGATGAGGAGAGACGATTGGCCATAACGTCGTAAGACAAGCAGCTGGATCTGTGTGGACAGGGATGCAGAGGTTTGGACAGGAAGTCAGAGACCAGTTGGCTGGAGCCGTGTGGACACAGAGCTGGAGGATTGGAAAGGAAGTTGAGGACCAGTGGCTGGAGCTCTCTGTACAAGGAGGAAGAGGATTGTAGGGACAGGGGGCCAGAGCCCTGTGATCAGGAATGAGGCGGATTGCAGTTCAGGTCGGTGTCCACTAGATGGAGCTGTGTAGACAAAGGGGAATGAGACATAAAGTGAGTTGCTGGAGCTGTGTGGATGATTGGAGATGTGGCCAGACCAGTGGCTGGGGCCTTGTGGACAAGGAGGAGGAGGATCCCAGAGGAGGTCAGGGACTTGTGTCTGGAGATGTTTCCACAAGCAAGTGGAAGGATTTGTGATCACTAGTCAAGGGGGACCAGTGGCTGCTGCTGTGTGAAGAAGGGTGAGGCGGGTTGGAGATAAAAGTGGCTGGACCTGGGTGTGCAAGGAGCAGAAAGACTGGAGATGAAGTCAGCAAAAACGAGGCCAGTTCAGTTCAGTCGCTCAGTCGTGTCCAACTCTTTGCGACCCCGTGAATTGCAGCACGCCAGGCCTCCCTGTCCATCACCAACTCCTGGAGTTCACCCAAACCCATGTCCATCGAGTCAGTGATGCCATCCAGCCATCTCATCTTCTGTCACCCCCTTCTCCTCCTGCCCCCAATCCCTCCCAGCATCAGAGTCTTTTCCAATGAGACAACTCTTCGCATGAGGTCGCCAAAGTATTAGAGTTTCAGCTTCAGCATCAGTCCTTCCAATGAACACCCAGGACTGATCTCCTTTAGGATGGACTGGTTGGATCTCCTTGCAGTCCAAGGGACTCTCAAGAGTCTTCTCCAACACCACAGTTCAAAAGCATCGATTCTTTGGCGCTCAGCTTTCTTCTCAGTCCAACTCTCATTACTTTGTTGGCAAAGTAATGTCTCTGCTTTTTTATGCTGTCTAGGTTGGTCATAATTTTCCTTCCAAGGAGTAAGCGTCTTTTAATTTCATGGCTGCAGTCACCATCTGCAGTGATTTTGGAGCCCAAAAAAATAAACTCTGTCACTGTTTCCACTGTTTCCCCATCTATTTCCCATGAAGTGATGGGACCAGATGCCATGATCTTCGTTTTCTGAATGTTGAGCTTTAAGCCAACTTTTTCGCTCTCCTCTTTCACTTTCATCAAGAGGCTTTTTAGTTCCTCTTCACTTTCTGCCATAAGGGTGGTGTCATCTGCATATCTGAGGTGATTGATATTTCTCCCGGCAATCTTGATTCCAGCTTGTGTTTCTTCCAGTCCAGCGTTTCTCATGATGTTCTCTGCATAGAAGTTAAATAAGCAGGGTGAGAATATACGGCCTTGACGTACTCCTTTTCCTATTTGGAACCAGTCTGTTGTTCCCTGTCCAGTTCTAACTGTTGCTTCCTGACCTGCATATAGGTTTCTCAAGAGGCAGGTCGGGTAGTCTGGTATTCCCATCTCTTTCAGAATTTTCCACAGTTTATTGTGATCCACACAGTCAAAGGCTTTGGCATAGTCAATAAAGCAGAAAAACGAGGCCAGACCTGGATGAATAAGGATTAGGAGGTTTGGAGATTTTTAAGTCAGGAACCAGGGGCTGGGGCTGTGTGACAAAGAAGAGGCAGAATGGAGAGGCAGTCAGGGACCAGTGGCTTGAGCTACTGGACTAAAGAGAAGAAGCTTTGGCCTGAGGTCAGGGACCAGCAACTGGACCTTTGTGCACAAGGAGGAGAAATTTTGGAGAGGAGGTCAGGAACCAGTGAGTGGAGCTGTGTGTATAAGGAAGAGCAGGATGGGAGAGAGGGAACAGGGTCCCGTAGCTGTCGCTGTGTAGATGAGGAGGGAAGATAAAGTCATAGACAGGTGGCTGGACCTGTGTGAACAAGGATGAGGGGGGTTTTTAGAGGAAATCAGGGACCTGGGGCTGGGACTGTGAGAACCAGGATGAGGAGGATTGCAGTTCAGGTCAGTGACCATGAGATGGAGCCATGTCGGCAGAATGGAAGGGGTTTGAGAGACAAGGTTAGGGACCAGTTGCTGTAGCTTGTTTAGACAGGGAGGAGGACGCTTGTAGAGAAAGTCAAGGGACAGGTTGACCTGGAGCGGGAGGATAGGAAGAAAGGCAGGGACCAATGGCTGGAAGCCCTCTGCACAAGGCCAATGAGGAGTGGAGGGGAAGTCGGGGAGCCGTGGTTGGAGCTTTGGGGACAGAGGAGGAGGTCTGGAGATGCACTCAGGTGGCCATGCCTGATGCTGTTTGGTCAAGGAGGAGGAAGATAGGAGATGCGGTCAGGGGCCATGGGTGGAGCTGTGTGGACAAGGAGGAGGGAACACGTAGCCGATGTCAGGGACGAGTTGCTGGAGCTGTTTGGACATGGAGCAGGAGGAGTGGAAAGGAAACCGAGGAGTGGAAAGGAAACCAGTGGCTAGATAGGCTGTCTTTACAAGGAGGCGGAGGACTGCGGATTCAGAAAGGCAGCAGTGGCTGGAGCTGTGTCTACAAAAAGGACAGTTGGAGATAATGTCAGTGACAGGGGGCCACGCCTATGTGAGCACGGATGTGGAGGTTCATCAGTTAATAAGTCAGGGACCACTGGCTGGGACTGTGTGGGCGTGAATGAGGAGGATTGCGGTTCAGCTCAGTTCAGTTCAGTCGCTCAGTTGTGTCCGAGTCTCTGCAACCCCATGAACCGCAACACGCCAGGCCTCCCTGTCCATCGCCAGCTCCTGGAGTTTACCCAAACTCATCTCCATTGAGTCGGTGATGCCATCCAACCATCTCATCCTCTGTCATCCCCTTCTCCTCCTGCCTTCAATCTCTCCCAGCGTGAGGGTCTTTTCCAATGAGTCAGCTCTTCGCATCAGGTGGCCAAAAGGATTGGAGTTTCAGCTTCAGCATCAGTCCTTCCAATGAACACTCAGAACTGATTTTCTTTAGGATGGACTGGTTGAATCTCCTTGTGGTCCCAGGGACCCTCAGGACTCTTCTTCAACACCACAGTTCAAAAGCATCCATTCTTCGGCAGTGCAGGTCAGTGACCACTAGATGAAGCTGTGTAGACAGAGAGAAAGGGAATGAGAGGCAAGGTGAGGGACCAGGGGCTGGAGCTGCGTGGACAAGGAAGAGAGGGATTGGAGAGGAGATCATTGACTTGTGGCCGAAGTGTGGACAAGAAGGAGGAGAGCTGGAGAGGAGGTCAGGCACCAGTGGCTTGGCCCATGGTGAGAAGGCATAGGAAAGATTGAAGGACTTGTCTGGGGAGGTATGCGGAGAAGAGAATGGAGACTGGAGAGAAGGTCAGGGACTTGTGGCTGTATCTTTGTGGACACGGAGAAAGAAGATTGCAGATGAGGTCAGGGACCGGTCACTGGAGTGGCGTGGACTTGGGGCAGGATTGTAGAGGAAGTCAAGGACGGTGGCCGGAGATCTCTGTACAGGTAGGAGGACCTCCGGTGACAAAGTCAGGGACTGGTGGCTGGAGCTGTGTGGACGAGGGTGAGCAGGACTGCAGTTCAGGTCAGCGACCACTACAAGGACCTGTGTGGAAAAGACAATGTGTTGTGGGAGACACGGTCAGAGACAACTCATAGAGTTACGTGCACAGGGTGGTGGGTCTGTGAGGTCGCCAGGGACCTACAGGTGCCGCTTTTGTGAATACCAGAAGGTCAGGAACCATTGGCTGGAGCTGTGTGGACAGGGTTTGATAAGATGGGAAGGAGGGCCAGGACCAGTGGCTTTGAGTTACTGGAGATGGAGTAAAAATAGATTATGGGCTTCCTGTGTAGCTCAGTTGGTAAAGAATCCGCCTACAATGCAGGAGACCCAGGTTCGATTCCTGGGTTGGGAAGATCCCCCTGAAGGAAATGGCAACCCACTCCAGTATTCTTGCCTGGAGAATCCCCATGGACTGTAGCCTGCCAGGCTCGTCTGTCCATGGGATCACAAGAGTCGGACATGACTTAGCGACTAAACCACCACTACCAAGAATAGGTTGGAGAGGTCAGAGGTATGTAGACTAGGGTGATGGAAAATTTGAGACAAGGTCAGCGACTTGTGCCTGGCTCTCTTTGCAGAGGAGGAAGAGGATGGTAGATGAGGGCAGGGACCAGTGAGTTGGAGCTGTGTGGATTCGGCACAGGAGGTGCGCAGAGGAGGTCGTGAAACATGGCTGGAACTCAGTGTTCAGGGAGGAAATGATTCGCAGTCAAGGCAAAGACCAGTGGCTGGACCGCTGTGTGCAAAGATGAGGACAGCTGCACTTTGCGCCTCTGACCACTAGATGGCAATGTGGAAAAAAAGGGATGGGAGCTTTGTGTTCGAGGAGGAGGTTGATTGACAGGTGACCAGGGACCTATAGATGCAGCTGTGCAAACACAAGGAGCGCAGTTCAGGGACCAGTGGCTGGGGCTGTGTGGACAAGCAGGAGGAGGGTTGGAGAGTAGATCAGGCACTGGCCACGGAAGCTGTGTGAAGAGGGGAAGAAAGCGGGGAGGGAGGTTAGTCGCACAGTCATGTCTGACTCTTTGTGACCCCAAGGACTGTAGCTAGCCTGGCTCTTCTGTCCATGGGATTCTCCAGGGCAAGAAAACTGGAGTGGGTTGCTATGCCCTTCCCCAGTAGATCTTCCTGACCCAGGGATTGAACCTGTGTCTCCAGCATTGCAGGCAGACTTTTTACCCACTGAGCCAGCAGGGAAGCCCAGCACAAGAGGGAAGGACTGGGCATAAAGTCTGGGAAATAAGGCCAGAGCTGTGTGAACAAGGATGTGGCATTTTGGAGATGAGGTCAGGTACCAGTGGCTGGGATTGTGAGGACAAGGATGAAGAGGACTGCAGTTCAGGTCAGTTGAATCAGTTCATTTACACAGCCACATAGACAAAAAGGAATGGCGATGCCAGACAGTGCTGTGCAGATGAAAGGAATGGTACGGTGTAGACAAAAGGAGTCGTGTATGGATGTGAGAGCTGGACTGTGAAGAAAGCTGAGCACCAAAGAATGGATGCTTTTGAACTGTGGTATTGGAGAAGACTCTTTAGGGTCCCTTGGACTGCAAGGAGATCCAACCAGTCCATCCTAAAGGAGATCAGTCCTGGGTGTTCATTGGTAGGACTGATGCTGAAGCTGAAACTCCAATACTTTGGCCACCTGATGCTAAGAACTGACTCATTACAAAACACCCTGATGTTGGGAAAGATTGAGGGCAGGAGGAGAAGGGCACGACAGAGGATGAGATGGTTGGATGGCATCACCGACTGAATGGACATGAGTTTGTGCAAGCTCCGGGAGTTGGTGATGGACAGGGAGGCCTGGCGTGCTGCAGCCCATGGGGTCGCGAAGAGGCGGACATGTGACTGAGCAGCTGAGCTGAAGGGTGAGGATGTTTGCAGTTTAGGTCAGTGACCTCTAGATGGAACTGTGTGGAAAAGAGGAAGACTGATGAGAGAGGAGGTCAGGGACCCGTTCCTGGCCTTGTGTGTGGACAAGGAGGAGGGGGGATTTGTGAGTGGCCAGGGACGTGTGGATGCAGCTGTGTGAACGTGAGCAGGAATGGATGGGGGTTCAGGGACCAGTCCTCGAGCTGTGCTGACTCGGAAGGAGAGGACTGGAGATGAGTTCAGTGACCTGTTGCTGGAGCTGTGTGGACAAGGAGGAAGACATCTGGAGAAGAGATCGGGCACCAGCGTCTGGAGCTTTGGGAACACGAGGCGGGAGGATCAGAAAGCAAAGTCAAAGACCAAGTGGCTAGGGCTCTCTGTACCAGGAGGAAGACGATTGTATGGGAGGACAGGGACCCATGGCTAGAACTCTGTCTACAAGGAGGAGCACAGATAAAGTCAGGTTCTGGTGCCTGGAGCGGTGTGTTCAAGTGGAAGGAAGGCTGCAGATAAAGTCAGGGAATGGCGGCCGGATCTGCGTGAAAGAGGATGGGGAGGTTTGTAGATGAAGTTGGTCAGGGGCTGTGTGGACAAGGATCAGAAGGATAGCAGATAAGGTCAAGGATTCATGCTTGGCGCTGTGCAGACCAGGGGCAGAGGACTGGAAGAGAAGAGGAGGCTCGCAGATAAAGTCAGCCACCGGTGGCTGCAACAGGGCATTACAAGTAGGAGGAGGTTTTGAGATAAAGTTGGGGACAAGCAGTCCAACCTATGTGAACAGTATGGGAAGGCTTGTACATTAAGGCAGGCCCCAGCGGCTGAGACTGTGTGGACAAGGATGAGGAGGATAGTAGTTGAGGTCAGAGACCACTAGTTTAGCCGTGTAGACAAAGACCTAGCAAGACGGGGGTGGGGAGGTCAGTTCCCAGGCGGCTCAGTGGTAAAGAATCTGCCTGCCGATACTGGAGGCACAGGTTCAAGAAGATCCCCTTGAGTAGGAAGTGGTGACCTGCTCCAGTATTCTGGCTGGGGAAACCCCGTGGACAGAGAAGCCTGGCGGGCTACAGCCCATTATTCGACGGCAATGCGTTGGACGTGACTGAGCACGCACACAGACTCACAGGCAGTGAGGGATGAGGCTGGAGCTGTGTGAACACGGAAAAGGATTATTGGGGTGGTTGGATCCGTGTGGACACGAATGGGACAGGGTTGCAGAGGAGGGCAGGGACTTGTGGCTGAACGTTGGTGGAAAGGGAGGAGTGACGAGATGAGATCGGGGGGCGTGGGTTGTGTCTGGAGCTGTGTTGACAAGGAGGAAGAGGACTGCACATCAAGGCACTGGACCAGTGGCTGGAAGCTGTGTGAACAGGGAGGAGGCGGCTTGCATGTAAGGTCATCGACTACCAGATGCAGCTGGGTAAACAAAGGGGAAGGGGGCTGGGAGATGCACTCAAGGACTTGAGGTCAGAGAGCAGTGTACACAGGACCAGGAGAGATGCTGGGAGAGGAGGAGGCCAGGGACCAGGGGCTGGGATGTGTGGACAAGGAGGGTTGGAGGCCCGTCAGGGACCCGTGATGGGCGTTTGGGGGGGGGGTTGGGGGAAGGAGTAGGATGGCAGTGTTGAAGTCCCTGTGTCGTCCCGCAGATTCCTCCTAGCTTTCTCCATATCACAGTGTGTGTGCCTCCACGCTACTGTCTCCATTAGTCCCACCATCCTTCCCCCTGCCCATCTGTTCTCTATGTGTCTACATCTCCACTGCTGCCCAGCAAATAGGTTCATCAGTATCATCTTTCTAGATTCCGTTTATATGTGTTAATATATATGTGTTTTTTGTTTATTCTGATTTATGTCACTTAGTATAATAGGCTCTGGGTTCATCCACCTCATTAGAACTGACTCAAAGGTATTGCTTTTCATGCTTGAGTAATATTCCACTGTGAATATGTACCACAGCTTCTTTATCCATCCATCTGCCGATGGACATCTAGGTTGCTTCCGTGTGCTGCTGCTGCTAAGTCACTTCAGTTGTGTCCAACTCTGTGCGACCCCATAGACGGCAGCCTACCAAGCTCCTCTGTCCACAGGATTCTCCCGGCAAGACCACTGCAGTGGGTTGCCATTTTCTTCTCCACCCATGTGCCAGCTATTGTAAATAGTGCTGCAGTGAACAGTGAGGTACATGTGCCTTTTTCAGTCATGCTTTCCTCCAGGGTGTATGTCCAGTACTGGGATTTGCTAGATCATATGGTTGTTTTAGTCTTTTTTTTTTTTTTAAAGAAATCTCCATACTGTTGTCCATAATTGCTGTACCAATTTACAGTCCCACTAACAGTGCAAGGGAGCTTCCCTCGTGGCTCAGCTGATAAAGAATCTGCCCACGAGGCAGGAGACCTGAGTTCGATCCCGGGGTTGGGAAGATCCCCTGGAGCAGGGAAAGGCTACCCACTCCAGTGTTCTGGCCTGGAGAATCCCATCAACTTGCATAGGCCGTGGGGGTCCCAAAGAGTCGGACACAGCTGAGCGACTTTCAGTTTCAAACAAGGCAAGAGGGTTTCACTTTTTTCCACAGCCTCTCCAGCATTTATTGCTTGCAGATTTTTTCGATGCTGGTCTGATATTTGTTCGTGTGCAACAAGCTGCTGACTGGCCCACAGGCCAGGAGGTACAGGCGGGTACAGGGGGCCGCCTGGGTCAGCAGGGCCATGACTGAGTCCCGCACGCTGTACCCACAGCAGGAGCTCATTGAGAGCCTTGGCCGCAAGCTGCAGGTGCTGCGGGAGGCGCGGGAGAGCCTCCTGGAGGACGTGCAGGCCAACAGCACGCTGGGCGACGAAGTGGAGGCCCTGGTCAAGGCCGTGTGCAAGCCCAACGAGTTTGACAAGTTCCGCATGTTCATCGGGGACCTCGACAAGGTGGTGAACCTTCTGCTGTCGCTGTCCGGCCGCCTGGCCCGCGTGGAGAACGCCCTCAACAACCTGGACGACAGCACGCCTCTGGGCGATCGGGTACTGCCCCTGAGGCGGGACGGATGGATTGGGGGGAAGGCCCGCAGGGTGCAGAGTGAACGCCTGGAAGCCTCGCTGGGCTGTCTGTTCAGCTGGTCACAGAAGGTCTTCTGTCTCGCTCTCTTCCTTCTCATAGTGGGGGGTCACCCCGAGATTCCCCGCATTGTTCAGTTACCCGGTTGGGTCCGACTCTTTGTGACCCCATGGATCGCAGCACGCCAGGCCTCCTTGTCCATCACCATCTCCCTGAGTTTTACTCAAACTCACGTCCATTGAGTCAGTGATGCCATCCACCCATCTCATCCTCTGTCATCCCCTTCTCCTCCCACCTTTAATCTTGCCCAGCATCAGGGTCTTTTCCAGTGAGTCAGTTCTTTGCATCAGGTGGCCAGAACATGCTAGCATTATTTTATACATTCAGACTCATGTCCGTTGAGTCAGTGATGCCATCAATAGGCTTATTAGTTAGCATCGGGGACACTGAAGGAGCTCCCCATGGGGGACATTGCCTGTGGACCTCCCGGACCCTGAGCCTTCACTGTATCCCTCGGTGTCTCCACATTAGGTCCACGCTGGCAATGCTTGATGAGCTTCACCCTCCTAGAACCAGAGGCAGCCATGGTCCACAGCCTGCTCCAAGTTCAGTGGAGGGGCCTGGCCTCCCCTGTGAACAGAGTTGGGGGAAACTGTCCATGGCAGGCGCTAACGAGGGCAAAGAGGCAGTGTCCGGCTGTGGGAGGCTCCCCCTGTCTTTCCAGATAGAAAGCGGGACACGTGGGCCAGACGTGGACACAGGACGCCCTCCCTTCAATTGGGAGCTTGTAGTCTTCAGGGATGCCAACTGATCTCTGTAGCCCTGTTTGGAGAATCAACTGCTGGCGTTGGAAACTGGGACTGAGATCCGGGCGTTCCCTGGCATGCATCAGCTGCCACGTGGAGACTGTTTAATGCCGTTCCTCGCTCCCTGCCTTGTTTTCACAGCTTGTTATGTACAGGAGGGCAGGGACTGCAGGTGTGCACCTCTATCTAGGAGTGGGGGCGTCTGTGTGCCCCAGAGTAAGGAACCAGGGCAGCTCTGCGACCCACCTGCCCCAGCCCCCACTTCCGTCTCTCGTTTTTCAGCCCCTTGTTCTCTTCACCGTCTGCCTCTACTGGTGCCAGAAGGGTTTAGCAATCCTGCCCTGGGAGATCTCTTTGAATGCACTACTTTGACCCACTTTGCCCTCATCCGCTGTGTTGTCAGGGAAACGCCTTGGGCGCACCCAGGTCCCCCCCGCCCCGCGAGTCCCTCGCTGCCTGCGCACATCTCCCAGTTTTGGACTTTTCCGGGCGCGGATGACTCTCATGTTCCTCCGGCTGTATCTGGGCGCCTGGTGGCGAGGGGGCGGGGGATGTATCTGGGTGCCTCGTGCGGGGGAGTATCCCGGTGCCCTCGTCGGGGGTGTATCCAGGTGCCTCGTGTGGGGGTGTGTCCCGGCGTCTCGTGGGGTGGTGTATCTGGCTGCCTCATGCAGGAGTGTATCTGGGCGCGTTGTGGGGGCGGGGGTGTATCTGAGTGCCTCGCGCCGGGGTGTATCCGGGCACCTCACTGCGCAGGCGGTGGGAGGCGCTGGCCAGCCCTATCCCGCCCCCCCGCAGGGTCCCTAGCAGGCTTGTGTGTCTTCTGTCTGTCCAGCAATCCCTGCTGGAGAAGCAGCGCATCCTGATCCAGCAGCACGAGGACGCCAGGGAGCTGAAGGAGAACCTGGACCGCCGGGAGGGCATCGTCTTCGACATCCTGGCCAGCTACCTGGGCCCCGAGAGCCTCGCGGACTACGAGCACTTCGTCAAGATGAAGTCGGCGCTCATCATCGAACAGCGCGAGCTGGAAGACAAAATACACTTGGGTGAGGAGCAGCTGAAGTGCCTGTTGGACAGCCTGCAGCCCGAGAGAGGCAAATGAGGGCACACCCACCCCCCACCCCACCCGGCCCTCCCTGGAGGAGGAGGAGGAGGAGGAGGATGGGATTGGCGGAGTCATCAGCTCTGGTCCTGTGGATGCCGCTGAAAACTGCAGCCTGTATTTACGTCCTGTCGATGGGGGTCGGGGGGTGGGGGGTATCCTCTCATGGCCAGGTGGCGGTCAGCAAAGTAATAACTTCCATGTGTGCGTTTGGGATGAGTTCTTTAATTCTTAGGTTCCCTTTTGGAATGTTGAGCAGAGTGGCTCACCCCCGCCCCTTCGCTGCGGTGGCCCGGAAGCGTCCCCACGTGGCGCACCAGGGGCTTGGGTGCGCCATGCGCGCCTGCACAACAGGGTCACCCATGTGGCCTCTGCCGGCAGTGCGGGCACTGAACCGTGTCCTTCACGCGGGAAGGAACGAGCGCATCTCTAAGAAGGTGCATGTGGGTTGAGGGGGCGGGGTTCGCCTGGCGCACGAGCTGTCCTGTGGATCACGGGAGGCACCAGAAGTGTTGCGCCATTGGTTGTGTCTGTCCTGTAAGGATGACTCCTTACCCAGCAAAAAAATCATGAGGATTAGCATTATTTATTAGTGTCTTAGAAGGGAGAATAGTTGTCCGTGTGGTTTAAAGACCAGCGGTGAAATGCCGCGCTTTCAGCGGGCTGGGCTCACCCATGGTGAAATCGCCCCTTGCACAGTGTGCGTACTTTAAGGCACAGGCAGAAGGGACGCGCCGGCTTTTGTTCTTCTGGGATGGCACCCGCGTGCAAATGGTATTTCTCCTGCAAAGTGAGATTACCTGGCTGAAAGTGTGTCCGGAGGGTAGGTGCTTGCAAGTTTTTTTTTTCTTTTTCTTAAGGCCCCTGAGATATTTTCCTCATTTACTTTCCCCTCCGCCCCCCCACCCCCACCCCTGCCCCAGAACATTTCTTTGTGTCTTGATTGTATTTCTGTGTGTATATGATTGTGGATTATAATTAGCAGCTCCTCTCATGTTGCTTCTCTGGATTAGTTATGGCAGTGTCAAGGCCATGTTTCCTGTAAGAACCTGTGGTTCTGGCTTTCCAGAGGTCCTAGTGGACCACAGAACTCCCAGACCTGGTCTTTCTCCGCCATAGAGTGGACCACCATCTGTTCCCCGTTTTATCCTTTGATATTGGAAGGTGATCAAGAGAGTCTGTTCACTAAAGAAAACACTGTCGAGCTGTTGTTTTACAGTGCCCGAGTCATGACTAGACGATAACTTGCTGATCCCAAGTGTTGCATTTGCATTCAGAATGTATAAAGATCTTTCCAAGTTAACAGTATGAAAACAGCCCAGTTAAACCGTGAGCCAGAGACTTAAATAGACACTTCACCAAAGAGGCTATATGCATGACCGTAGGCACGATAGGTGTTCAGCCCCTCATGGCTTGGTTCTCACGGTCTGATTTTTAACCTGATCGTCTGTGTTCCCTCCCAGTTGGGTGAGATGCCTGCATAATGGCGGGAGAAGCCCCAGGATAACTTCATGTTGGGGTGATATTTGGAGGTCAGGTCACGTTACTCCTTGTTTGCTCTCATGCCTGTGAAAGGGGTTTTCCGGCAGGTGGGGAGATAGCCCTTTGTCACCAGTGGCCAGCGCCTCACCAAAGACAGAAGCCCACAATGTCTTATTAAAGGACACTACTCCACATCCACACAGCCAAAGGACAAGCTGGACTGGCTGCGGTGATATCTCTGCAGCCCTGGAGGGAACCGACCTGGCAGGCTTCAGTGATGCTGACAATAAACATTCCTTTGGCAGCCCACCCACGCCAAAGAGAAAGGCCTTTTTCCTGCACTTTTTATTCTTCTTAAGCTGTTCCTGATTTGAAAAGGCCCTCTTCTGCCAGTGAAGCATCGTCCTCCTCCTCGCACGCTATGGTCACTTGCTGTGATGATGGGTCATGACAGAAACGATAAAGCTGGCTGTCCATGGACTGCCCCTCCCCTCCCCCCCGCCACGTTCCTCCCTTGTGGAGACAACCACAGTGATGTCAGTGTGTTTTGATTTTCACAAAGCTTTTATCTGTGATTCTTGCCCTTGTCATATAGTATTGTGATCATTTTGATGATACATCTGTAAAATGTGAAAATAGAGTTTTTGCCTGTATCCAGCTTTTTGGTGTCTTTTGAGAACGTGTTCTTCTACACAGCAATACACAAGGCTCTGGTGTCCTTTAAACGAAGCCCATAAAATCACAACGGCCCAGTCTATTTCCCTGTCTGCCTCATAAATGTCTGGTGGTGGGGAACCACAGATTGCAGTGAGTCAGTGTGCACAACTTTGTGTATAGCTATGTTACTGCATATACAAACAATCTGGTGCTAACGTTTCTCCCGTGGCATTCCTGGGTAGTGGCTGATGGCTCACCCTGGGTCATTGCTCAGCTGAGACGTGCTCTCTGTATCTCGAGGTTGCAGTCAGGGGCCTTGCCAGAGACTTTGATCATGCCACCCACCGTGGAAGATGTGTAACGGTTTCATGCTCAACACTTAACACTTACCTCTCAACAGATTATCCTGCTTGACCTTAATACAATAAATGGTGTCTTTCAGTGAATGGAACGTGTCTTTGTCTTGCATCTTTTTTAAGAATTGGAACGTCCTTTCCGTATGTCAGATCCTTCAGCCAGTGATAAATCGTGGAGTTGAATCTGTGTACGCAGGTGTTCGACTGTTTCTGCCTGTCGAGTTCAGGCCAGTCAGTCTGCAGCCGGGAAAACATCAGGGACACGGGTTTTATCAGTCAGCTGTTGCCACAGCCATGCTGTGTAACAACCGCTATAAAATTGCAGCAGGGTGCAGGGAGAAGTAACTCCTTTAGAGGAGGAATTGGTAGATCATTCTGCTCCACGTGCCTGTCATCTGCCTCCTGGAACCAGGCCTTTGGCCTGGGCACGTCCATGGCACATGACCGGAGAACAAGCTGAGTCACATCGGTGCTTGCCCCGGGTATGGTTATGGCACACCTGCTAACCTTCCATTGCTGCAGCAAGTCCCGCAGCCCAATCCGGAATCCAGAAGGTGTGGTGTGTGCTCCACCCCGTGATTGCAGGGAGCTGTGAAGCACTGGAGCCATTGGTGGAGCCCCGTCATCTCCCACGCTGGGTGCTGATACGGAGTAGCACCCTGAGGTCCAGGACCCGAAGCCAGGTTCCTGGAGCCAAGCCATCTCTGTCTGTTGCTAGCCTCTGCACCCCTCAGCTTCCTCCTTCCCAGCCCTTGGGAAAGCAAGTGAACTGAATATGTCAGCGTGCTTGGAACCCGCACTGGGTCAGAGGTGTGCCACACGGAGGGAGGGGTGTTCACACCTCTGGTGCCATCACTGCAGCCTGGGTCTGGAGGAAAAGCGTTCTCTGTACCCGGATGCCCCTGTCGGAACCACCAGAGGACAGATGGCAGCTGCTCCCTGTCGGCAGCGGACAAATGCTTCTGTTTTCAAAGCAGGTTGGTGGGACCTGGAGGTCAATTAGTTGAGAGAGAGGCAGTCTTCCTTTTTTTTTTTTTTGAATAATTTTGCTTGTTGAATTTTGGCTGCTCTGGGTCTTGCTCGCTGCTCGGGATTTTGTCTGGACGTGGTGTGCAGGCTTCTTGCACGTGGGCCTCAGTAGTTGTGGCACGTGGGCTTAGTTGCTCTGCAGCAGGTGGCGTCTTCCTGGGTCAGGAATCAAACTCTTTCTCTCCTGTATTGGTGCATTCTTTACCACTGAGCCACCAGGGAAGCCCGAGAGAGCGTTCTTAGTCAGAACTACTCAAATGTAGGAGATGAAGTTTTATTTGGGGTGGGGGAAAAAACATTGTCACAAACTTAGGGACTTTAAGAAGTACACAAATGCTACATATATTATTATTTTTTTTTGGCTTCTACAGGGCCACTCCCGCTTGTCTCATGAGTTCTGAAAGGATGGAGGGATTCGCCCATGAGAGCAGTGGAGGTGCAGTTGTAGGCTGGGGTGGTGAGGGTGTGGCTGTGGGAGCCAGTGGTCCTCATGCTCCACGCCCCATGGACTGAGATGCTTAGACTTCTGTTTCTTCAGGGCTAGCCACCTTGGGCATGCTGAATCAATCTCAGGCACGGGGGCATGGGAGATGCTCTCTGCATCCTCACACCTGTTGGCTTGACCACCACAGGGCTACCACAGCCTGCAAGCCCAGGCAATTCCAGAGGTGGGGGAGAGGGGAATGTTTTCTGCGTTTTCCATCAAAAGAGGAGAACCTCACACATCGCTTGTGTACAAATATAGGCTGTGTGCTGAGTCACACTGAGCCAGATAAAACATCCCACGACACCCCAACCCATGTCATTCCCCTCCTCCACCAGATCCCCAAAATGCCTGTGACGACTCTGGTGCCCTCCCCCTCCATGAAACCTAGGAAGTGAGGTGCAGAGAAAGGCAAAGAGGAAAGGCCCTTAAAACATTGTCACGAACTTAGGGACTTGAAGAAGTACACAAATGCTACATACATATTTTTCTTTTTTTTCTTTTTTGGCTGGCAGTGAACCCTCCTTTCTCAGCAAAGCCTAGGGCAGAGGAACATCACTGGAGGCCCCGTGTCTTACCCTCCATCTTGGAAGGGTCGTGCAAGGGGAGGCCTGCCCCTTTCAGCTCAAGGTCAGCCTCTTTCTAGTTTACACCCACTTAGGAAACTCAAGCAAGAGGCCTACCTGACGGCGCCGTGCAAGCAGGCCCAGACCCCATGGGCAGGGGCCCTCCACGCACAACAGTCCACGGCCCCGGGAGCAAGGCCAGACACTGTCCACAGGACGTGCCAAGGGAGGACACCATCTCCCTTCGGAGGTGTCCTCTCCAAAATGCATCAGACAAACCCAAAGTGAGGGAGAGGCTTTTTATTTAAAAAATATAGCTGACCAGTTCCCTTAAAAGGTGCTGAGGTGATGAAAGCCCACCGGAGGGGCAGCTCAAAACTGGAGGGAATGAAGACGCCTGACAACAGCGACAATGCAGAACCCGCACCACCACCACCGCCCCCTCCCCGGGCCGAGGCGGGAAGAGAGCCCAGCCTGGTGGTGGAAGAAGTCTGAATAAGGTGTGTAGATCTCCGTATGGTCAATGCGAAGTTCTTTTTAATTTTACTGAAATATACTTGATTTATAATGTTGCGTTAATTTCTTTCTGTACCACAAAATGACTCACTTATATATAAACACATAGTTTTTTTTCTGTATTCTTTTCCATTATGGTTTATTACAAGATACTGAGTATAGCTCCCTGTGCTACATAGTAGGGCCATCTTGTTTATCCATCCTATAGATATATATTTGTCAGTTTAGTTTAGTTCAGTCTCTCAAGTCATGTCCGACTCCGTGACCCTATGGAGTGCAGCACGCCAGGCCTCCCTGTCCATCACCAGCTCCCAGAGTTTACCCAAACTCATGTCCATTGAGTTGATGATGCCGTCCAACCATCTTATCCTCTGTCGCCTTCTCCTCTCACCTTCAATCTTTCCCAGCATCAGGGTCTTTTCCAGTGAGTCAGTTCTTCACATCAAGTGGCCAAAGTATTGGAGTTTCAGCTTCAGCATCAGTCCTTCCAATGAATATTCAGGACTGATGTCCTTTAGGATGGACTGGTTGGATCTCCTTGCAGTCCAAGGGACTCTCGAGAGTCTTCTCCAACACCACAGTTCCAAAGCATCAATTATTTGGTGCTCAGCTTTCTTTATAGTCCAACTCTCACATCCATGCATGACTACTGGAAAAACCATAAGCCTTGACTAGACGGACCTTTGTTGGCAAAGTAACATCTCTGCTTTTTAATATGCTGTCTAGGCTGGTCATAACTTTCCTTCCAAGCGTCTTTTAATTTCATGGCTGCAGTCACCATCTGCAGTGATTTGGGAGCCCAGAAAAATAGTCTGCCACTGTTTCCACTGTTTCCCCATCTATATATATATATATATATATAGGTTTATCCATCTTATATATATATAAATGGTTGCTAATTCCAAATTCCAAACTCCCAATCTTTCCCTCCCCTCCCCCTTGGGAACCACAAGTCTGATCTCTGAGTCTGTTTTCTTTCATATGTATGTTGATTTCTGTTCTATTTTTTATTCCACATCTAAGTGATATCATATGGTATTTGTCTTTCTGCCACTGCCTTGCTTTTTGCTGACTTAGTATGATCAGACCCATCAGAGCCAGATGGCATTTTTCGGGTTTTTTTTAAATTTACGGTTGAGTAATAGTTTCTCTGTATATATGTACCACTTCTTCATCCATTCATCTGCTGCTGGACATGTTGTTTGAGTCCATGGCTTGGCTATTGTGAATAGTGCTATGAACATGGGAATGTGTGTATCTTTTTGAATTAGTGTTGTCTGGATATATGCCTAGGGATGGGATTGCTGGGTCATATGGTAGCTCTACTTTCAGTTTTTTAAGGAACATTCATACTCTTCTCCATAATGGCTGCACCAATTTACATTCCTACTAACCATGTAGGAGAGTTCCTGTTTCTCCACACCTTTCCCAGCATTGTTTGTACATTTTTAATGATGGCCATTCTAACCAGTATGGGTGATACCTCACTACACTGTTGATTTGCATTTCTTTAATAATTAGTGGTGGTCAAGGTGAATTTCTTGATTCCCAGTGTCATGCTATGGTGACTGGTGTCATTTCCACTTGGTTAATCTTGGGTGAAGTATGTGATCTTGTTGCATTTAGTCGCTCAGTTGTGTCGGACTGTTTTCCACCCTGTGGACTGTAGACCACCAGGCCCCTCTGTCCATGGGGTTTCCCAGGCAAGAATACTGGAATGGGTTGCCATGCTCTCCTCCAGGAGATTTTCCCAACCCAGGGAATCGAACCCAGGTCTCCCACATTGCTGGCGGATTCTTTACTGTCTGAGCCACCAGGGAAGCCCCAAGAACACTGGAGTGGGTAGCCTATCCCTTCTCCAGGGGAACTTCCCAACCCAGGAATTGAACTGAGGTCTCCTGCAAGAATGTGTGGAGATGTGCTATTTGCAACTCTCTCTCTCTCTCTTTTTTTTTTTCCCCAGAAGCTAACAGTTTTTTCTGATGGAAGAGGTGCTCAACTGGTTGCTTTCCACAATCTCAAAGGAGGATTTCCTTCTGTGCCTTCTCACTCGAGCACTTTCTTTCGGTGTGTGAGGGGAGCTTTAAAGCTGAGTTTGGAATAGTTCTTAACAGGAAGGCCAGCACCGAGGTGGGGCCCTTGGACCTCTTGGGTTTTCAGAAGACTCTTGCTTTAAACCGTCAGTAAGTGCTGGGGAGGGTGCTTACCTATGCTTGTCCAGGTGGGTAGGATGTTGACAGGAGAAGTGAGTGTGGGCAGCGAGCCCATGGGGGCCGGGGGAGGGGTGTGGGATGGGTTGTGCACAGCCAGGTCTGGAGAGGCAGGGCGTGCGCACCAGGCGGCCAGTGCCATCCCCTGGGTGCTCAGAAGGCAGACTGCAGTGCTGGGGAAAAGGAACACAGGATTGCTGGCCCCTCGGCGGCAGAGGTGCAGTTCCTTCACCATCCCAGTTCTGTGCTGGGGGGGCGGGGGGAGGTGTTGCAGGGGACATGCATGTCCAGGTTTGCCCTCAGGCAGACCTGGGGGTACTACCCTCGGCCTTGAGGCGAGAAAGAGGTAGGGCTCTGACTCCAGGGGTGGGGGGTGGCGGGGGTGGCAGCCTAAGAAGGGAGGCCGGCATTTCACCGTTTCAAAAACCCCCAGATGTCGGGCAGCATGTGGGGAGCATGGTTCCGTCTAGAAGGCAGTGATGCACGCGAGGTGGTGTGCAAACGCTCTGTGCTCTGAGCACGGTTCGCTTCCCAGCAAGCCTGCATCGAGGCACCAGATTTTAACTTTCCGCTCGGGGTTTTCCCAAACGCATGTGCCCTTGGACTGCCATTGTACCACCACCCCCGTCCTACCCCGCACCCCCCACCCCCCGTGATTAAACACTGAATGCCAATCAGGATGCATGCATGTCTCGAGAGGCACTGTTCCAAGGGAATTGCAACTCCAGGTGGCCATTGCGGGACTCTTTTGAGTGTTGGATACAAGGGCCTCCAGGCCCCTGCGGGTGGCGGGGGGGGGGTCCTGTGACGTCTCTGTATGAGACCCTGGTCCGGACGTGTGATTTGTGTGTACATGCGTATCCAGGTATGGGTTGTTTTTTCTTTTTTCTCAGCATGATAGAAGATAGAGGAAACACACACATGTACAGACAGTGATGCATGTGTGTGGATGGCACTAGCTGACAGCTTTACAGCAGTACTGGAGCTCCACATGCATGCATAGCTGCCCACCTCATCTGGATGAAGACCCATCTGCCAGTACTGACAGGCCAGCCCAGACTACGGTTTCCCCGGGGGACCGCCCCGTATCCCTTAAGGCCTCTCCTCAGAGCTCTCTCTCCCTGTGGTTTGCCAGCCTCCCTGGGAGCAGCGCCAGGATCTGCTCAAGCGAGCTGAGGTTCCTTTAGGCCCTTCACAGGTACTCCCTTCTCCTGTTTCTTTGTCCGAGTCCTTCCTTCCGTGTACAGGACAGGATGCCAAGGCTCTTGGGTCAGGTAAGGTGTTGGCGAATCCCATCCTCCCCTCACATCTTTCCCTTTTCTTTTCTTTTCTTTTTTTTTTAAGAAATAAGATTCTTAACTACGTATTTTTGTCTTTTTTTTAAGTTGAAGTTTTAGTTGCTTTAAAATGTGGTGCCCATCTCTGCTATACAGCAAACTGACTCAGTGATACACACAGACATTCTTGTTTTATAGCCTTTTACGCTTTGTCACAGGATACTGACTATAGCTCCATGCATTCTGCAGTAGGACCTTGTTGTTTATTCTAAATGTAGTAGTTTGTATCTACCGGACCCCTACACACAGTCCATCCTTCCACTCTCCCCCTTGGCAACCATAAGTCTGTTCTGTGAGTCTTTTGTTTGTTTTACAGGTATGATCATTTGTGCCATATTCTGGCTTCCACCCCAGATATGCAGATGACACCACCCTTATGGCAGAAAGTGAAGAGGAACTATAAAGCCTCTTGATGAAAGTGAAAGAGGAGAGTGAAAAAGTTGGCTTAAAGCTCAACATTCAGAAAACTAAGGTCGTGGCATCTGGTCCCATCACTTCATGGGAAATAGATGGGAAAACAGTGGAAACAGTGTCAGACTTTATTTTTGGGGGCTCCAAAATCACTGCAGATGGTGACTGTAGCCATGAAATGAAAAGACGCTTGCTCCTTGGAAGAAAAGGTATCATCAACCTAGAAAGCATATTAAAAAGCAGAGATGTTACTTTGCTGACACAGGTCCATCTAGTCAAAGCTGTGGTTTTTCCAGTAGTCATGTACGAATGTGAGAGTTGGACTATAAAGAAAGCTGAGCACCAAAGAATTGATGCTTTTGAACTGTGGTGTTGGAGAAGACTCTTGAGAGTCCCTTGGATTGGAAGGAGATCAAATCAGGAGATCAGGGCAGGAGGAGAAGGGCACGACAAAGGATGAGACAGTTGGATGGCATCACTGACTCAATGAGCATTAGTTTGAGCAAGCTCTGGGCGTTGGTGATGGACAGGGAAGCCTAGCATGCTGCGGTCCATTCAGTCGCATTGTGGTCCATTGGGTCCATTCACTCGCAACTAGTGAGTGAACTGAACTGGCTTCCACAGTTCAGTGGAACCATAAGTGATCACAGCATATGGTATTTGTCTTTTTCTGTCTGACTTATTTCACTTAATATGATAGTCTCTTTGTTGTTGCGTAGTCACTGAGTCCCATGCCCTGTAGCCCACCAGGCTTCTCTGTCCACGGGCTTTCCCAGGCAAGACTCCTGGAGTAGGTAGCCAGTCCCTTCTCCAGGGGATCTTCCCAACCCAGGGATCAAACCTGGGTCTCCTGCATTACAGGCGGATTCTTTACCACTGAGCCACGTGGAAAGCCCATGATAATCTCTAGGTGCATCCACACTGCTGCATTGTTTCATTGTATTTTTTATGGCTGGGTGGTATTCCGTTAAATAGGCATCATGTCATCTTTGTTCATTCACCTCTCACTGGACTTTAGGTTGTTTCCATGTCTTGGCTCTTGTGTGCAGTACTGCTGGTAGCATGTATCTTTTTGAATTACAGTTTTGTCTGGGTATGTTCCCAGGAGTGGGATGCTAGATCATATAGTAATTCTGCATTTAGTTTTTTGAGAAACCTCTTTACTGTTCTCCATAGTGGCTGCACAAATTTACATTTCCACCAACAGGGTTGGAGGATATGTTTTTCTCCACATCCTCTCCAGCGTTTTTAACTATGTCTTTTGGAAATCAGCTTTTTACTTAGCAATACTAGGAAGTTTTTTCTTCTTTATTCTTCCTAAAGTGGAATTGTGTTATGTCCCATTGTAAGTTTATAGAATGGTTTACTGTACATATTCTCTGCCTGGGTTTTCTTCTTGCCGTTTGTCCCCATTGTAAGTTCAGTTATAAAGCTCATTGGGTATGTGTGTTTCACTGACATGTTTATAATTTTATTGGGATAAATTTGTTACTGAAAAGTTGTACACAGGATTCCAGTGGCATTTAGACTTGTATGTGAAATGTAGTCCTCACTACAGTGAGTCATGGCTCATTGACATGATGTCTCATTTCTTACAGAAGTCCCATCTGAAGCTCTCTCCTATCTTAGCAGCTGCCTTATCTAGTCTGTACCGCCATACTCCCGTGGACCATCTGTGATCCAAGACTCAACAGGAAGGCCGTGTTTCCTGTGAACTAAGGGTATGTTTCCTAATGTGTTTCTTGTCGTTGGTCTGTCTCGACTCAGTCTCCCCGATGTGGGCACCACTGCTGCTAACACCTCCATGTATAGGTTGGCATCGCTTTAAGAAAAAATGTCATTAACTCCAGGTGAGATGGGTTAGGTACCATGTCTGGGGGACAAGAGAAAGGGATGAGGGGACATGCCTGAAGCAGTCACACAGATCTTAAAATTGGACTGTTAGGGTCTTTGGAGGAAATGTACTCCCCTCTGGCATAGGGCCGGGAGACACAGGGGAGACCAAGTGAAGAGGGCATGCCACCATCAGCAACAGAAATGCCGCCATGGTGTCCGTGACCTAGGAACTGAGAATGCTGGAGGTGTGTACGGTGGATACAGAATGCGATGATTGCAAGGCCTGGAGAGAGCCTTGGCCTTACAGGCCAGACTAACTCACAGTGGGGCCAAAAGCTCAGGAGCACAGAGCAGAGTGTGTAAGTGGGGGACATCTGCCCATAGGGAGGGGCTGCCCTTTGAACTAGCCACCCTCCTCAGTTCACTCACTCAGTCGTGACTGACTCTTGGCAACCCCATGATCCGCAGCACACCAGGGCTCCCTGTCCATCACCAATTCTCGGAGTCCACCCAAACCCATGTCCATTGTGTCGGTGATGCCATCCAACCATGTCATCCTCTGTCATCCCCTTCTCCTGCCCTCAATCTTTCCCAGCATCAGGGTCTTTTCAAATGAGTCAGCTCTTCACATCAGGTGGCCAAAGTATTGGAGTTTCAGCTTCAGCGTCAGTCAGGGATATTTGTTGGCAGTGTTGCTCCCTCCCCACAACACAGCTGAACAAGTGAGCCTAAATAAGTGACCACCTTCACCCCCTTATGTCATGGGTGAAATTAGACACTGAAGACACTTGTAAACAGAGGAAGTCAAAACAAACAAAGAAGAGGGAACCACTCTAGGGCTGAGAGGTGCAACAGAAGTGGCACCCCACTCCAGTGTTCTTGCCTGAAGAATCCCAGGGATGGTGGAGCCTGGTGGGCTGCCGTCTATGGGGTCGCACAGAGTCGGACACGACTGAAGCGACTTAGCAGTAGCAGCGACATTGACTAAGTTTTGGAAGGAGCTGATAGATCTTGAGAAGAAGTACAAGCTGGAACAAGGAATTATATGAAACTGAACTGATTCCACACTGCCCACAACAGCTCCAGAGAAATTCCTAGATATAGTTTTACTATTATGAACTTTATAATTTTTTAAGTTCTTTATTACTATTTTAGTTTTCATTTTTATAACATTTTATTACATTGCAAAAAAAGGCTCTACTTTTCAAAGCAAATGTCATATATATATATATATATATATATATATATATAAAACTATTGTGACTGATTTTGTTTTGTATTTTTAATATTGTGTTTGGAGAGTCTAACCTCTACTTGAGACTTTTTTTTTCAATTTTATCTTTACTTTAATTGGAGGCTAATTACTACACAATATTATAGTGGTTGTTGATATACATTGACATGAATCAGCCATGGGTGTACATGTGTTAGCCATCCTGAACCCCCCTCCCACCTCCCTCCCTATCCCATCCCTCAGGGTCATCCCAGTGCACCGGCCCTGACCACGCTGTCTCATGCATCAAACCTGGACTGGTGATCTATTTCACATATGGTAATATACCTGTTTCAGTGCTATTTTCTCTAATCATACCACTCCCAGCTTCTCCCACAGACTCCAAAAATTTGTTACTTATATCTGTGTCTCTTTTACTATCTCACATATATAGTCATCGTTAGCATCTTTCTAAATTCCATATATATGCGTTAATATACTGTATCAGCATTTTTGTTTCTGACTTACTTCACTCTGTATAATAGGCTCCAGTTTCATCCACCTCATTAGAACTGTCAAATGCATTCTTTCTAATTGCTGAATAATATTCCATTGTGTATATGTACCACAGCTTTCTTATCCATTCGTCTGCTGATGGACATCTGGGTTGCTTCCATGTCCTGGCTATTGTAAGCAGTGCTGTGATGAACATTGTGGTACACGTGTCTCTTTCAGTTCTGGTTCCTCGGTGTGTATGCCCAGCAGTGGGATTGCTGGGTCATATGGCAGTTCTAGTTCCAGGTTTTTAAGGAATCTCCACACTGTTCTCCATAGTGGCTGTACTAGTTTACATTCCCACCAACAGTATGAGAGGGTTCCCTTTTCTCCACACCCTCTCCAACATTTATTGTTTGTAGACTTTTGGATAGCAGCCATCCTGACCGTGAAATGGTACCTCATTGTGGTTTTGATTTGCATTTCTCTGATAATGACTGATGTTGAGCATCTCTTCATGTGTTTGTTAGCCATCTGTATGTCTTCTTCGGAGCAAACAAATTTAGAATGGAGCAGTGGGCTCCCACAGATGGGGCGGGGGGCGTAGCCCACATCCCGTGCAGGCAATACTGGGGGGAATTGCCCACGAAGAGTTTTATTACAAGAATAAAACCAAGGAAACGCTGGTTCTGTTTTGATTACCGTCTCCATACACCAGTATTCTAAAATAATGTCAGTAGTTAAATACTTTTCCTCTGCAAAACCAAATTTTGTTGGTTTAAGTTTGAAACGTTTGTTGTCATATGTCAGGTTTTAATATTTTATAGATTATTCACAAGGTACAAAGTTTCAGTGTACATATATACAAATGTACACACATATGTGTGTGTATAGACATACAAATGCACACACATGTGTGTATGTGTGTATAATATATATAAATTCATATGGCCACAGTTTTAGTATTTCTTTAAAAATTCATTGTCTTCTATGAGGGAGTTCATTAAGAGAAGACCCTGAGAAACAATTGTCACCAACGCAGGGTGCCATGGTTACCACTGCTCCATTCCACAGAGCATCCTGAATGGTTTGCAAGGCCTTGAGATCACTTCCTGCACAGCCTGCAGTCCCCGAGGGAATGTACTAATACATACCCCACATTCAGTTGATTCTAAATACACAGTGATACCACAAAAATTGTCAAGGTAAAGACACACAATGTGCTTTTATTTACTTCTAAATCAGTGAAACAAAGCATTCACTGCAAGGTACAAACTTTTTTAGCTTGAAAAGAACAAAATCGCCTTATATTTGAACATAAAATATCTTTCTGAATATGAAACATAGGTTTTAAATGAAATTCACTCTTAATTGTCGGTTGTTTGGAGACTATGGAACAAAGAAAATAAACCTACGTTAACTGGGGCTGCTTAAGCTGTATCTTTTGCAGATTTTTTTTAATTCCCTTACACTTTTATAGTCATAAATAGATATAACAGACAAGGTTTGGAGGAGACACACTCTCCCTGCCATGTGACCCATCGGAGTTGACTTACAGAGATGAGGATGGCAGGTGAGTTTGGAGGCCTCTTTAGGGGAATTATAAACGCGTCATTTCTCCCACCAAAACATCTGAATTGCTTCCCCATCCTGAACACCCTCTCACCTCCCTGCCCATCCCATCCCTCAGGGCCATCCCAGTGCACCAGCCCCGAGCACCCAGTCTCGTGCATCGAACCTGGACGGGCGATCTCCTTCTCACATGATAATATACATGTTTCACTGCTATTCTCTCAGATCATCCCACCCTCGCCTTCTCCCACAGCGTCCAAAAGACTGTTCTGTACATCTGTGTCTCACAGACAGGGTTATCATCACCATCTTTCTAGATTCCATAGATATGTGTTCGTGTACTCTATTGCTGTTTTTCTTTCTGACTTATTTCACTCTGTATAATAGGCTGCAGTTTCATCCACCTCATTCGAACTAATTCAAGTGTATACTTTTTGATGGCTGAGTCGGATTCCATTGTGTATATGTACCACTGCTTTCTTATCGATTCGTCTGCCCCTGGACATCTAGGTTGCTTCCATGTCCTGGCTATTGTAAACAGTGCTGTGATGATCCTTCGGGTACACATGTCTCGTTCAAGTCTGGTTTCCTCGGTGTGTATGCCCAGCAGTGGGATTGCTGGGTCATATGGCAGTTCTAGTTCCAGTTTTTGAAGGACTCTCCACAGTGTTCTCCATAGTGGCTGTACTAGTTTGCATTCCCACCAAGAGTGCAAGAGGGTTCCCTTCTCGACACCCTCTCCAGCATTTATTGCTTGTAGATTTTTGTACAGCAGTCAGCCTGACCAGAGGCAGATGGTACCTCATTGTGGTTTTGGTTTGCATTTGTCTGATAACGAGTGATGGGGAACATCTTTTCATGTGTTTGTTAGCCATCTCTATGTCTTCTTCAGAGGAAAGGAATTTAGAATGGAGCAGTGGGCTCCCACAGGTGGGGCAGGGGGAGTAGCCCACATCCCCTGCAGGCAATACTGGGGTCTTGCCCACGAAGAGTTTTATTACAAGAATAAAGCCAAGTAAAGGCTGGCTCTGTTGTGATTACCATCCCCATACTCCAGTATTCTAACTTAATGTCATTAATTAAATACTTTTACTTTGCACACCAAATTGTGTTGATTTAAGTTTTCAACGTTTGTTGTCATAGATGTCAGGATTTAATATTTTATATATTATTCACAAGGGACAAAGATTCACTGTACATATGTACAAATGCACACACGTATGTGCGCACACTCATAAGTGTGTATATTTAGATATATTTTTTCATATATATATATATTCATACATCCACAGTTTCAGTAGTTACCTTTAAGAATTCATTGTCTTCTGTGAGGGAATTCATGAAGAGAAGACCTTGTTAAACCATTGTCACCAGCACAGGCTGCCTTGGTTACCACTGCTCCATTCCACAGAGCATCCTGAATGGTTTGCAAGGCCTTGAGATCACTTCCTGCACAGCCTGCAGTCCCCTAGGGAACGTACACACATCACATTCAAACAGTTGATTCGAAACACACAGTGATACCACAGACCTTGTCAAGGTAAAGACACACAATGTGCTTTTATTTATGTCTAAATCAGTTAAACAACGTATTCACTGCAAGGTACAAACTTTTTTAGCTTGCAAAGAACAACATTGTCTTGTATTTGAACATGGAAAATCTTGCTGAATTTGAAACATAGGTTTTAAATGAAATTCATTCTTCATTGTCTGTTATTTGGAGACTATGGAACCAAGAAAGTAAACCTCCGTTCATTGGGGCTGCTTAAGCTGTATCTTTAGCAGATTTTTTTTTTTTAATTCCCTTACACTTTTACCGTCATAAATAGATATAATAGCCCAGCTTTGGAGGAGACACACCCTCCCTGCCCTGTGACCCATCGGACTTGACTTAGGGAGATGAGGATGGCAGGTGAGTTTGGGGGCCTCCATAGGGGAGTTATTCATGCCTCATTTCTCCCACCAAAACATCTAAATTGCTCCCCATCCTCTGCTAGAGGTGTCAGGATGGGGCTTTGTGATGTCAAGGCTCACCCAGGGCCCCCATTGGCTGGGGAAGAGACTTGCTGACCTCATAAAGCATGAGGGTGTGTCTCCCTGAGGAGGGGTATATATAGGGGTGCTCAGGGGCTCTGGAGCAGACCACTGGGAGGCCTCACAATGACTAAGGTGACTGGGAAGCCACAAGGCTCCAGAGTAGTTCTGAAACACCTGGCTCCTGTTACCCGGGACAACAGGATGAAGACTTCCTCTCCACTGAGGTCCAAGAAAAATGTCAAGGTGAGCTGAACCCACCGAAACACCTCTGACCCATTGACCCCACCCCTTAAGTCCTCTCCCCTGTCCTTGCCTGGCACACAACCCTTCTCTGCCCACACCCCTTCTCCTGAAGCTGTCATTCCCAACCACCTTCACCCTCTTCCCCAAACCAATGCCATTCTCTACCCGTCTCTTGTTTTCTCCAGGTGGCCAGGGTACCTGTGAGAGTGAATAATCGCCTTCAGGCAAAGCTGAGCAAGAAAACGTCTCAGAAACCACTCAGCACAAGGAAATTTAAAAAAACCAGAGGCCCAAAGCTCTGTAGCCGGTGCTCCAAGGTGAAAGAAGTGCTGAATCAGAACGGACCAGAGGAGGTCCCAGAGAGTGTGTAGACCCCTGTCATTCCAGCAGGAACGGTGGGCAGCCAGTGACCTCAGAGCTTGGCTAGAGACCTCAGAAATCTTCTGGGGTCTTGCCGCTGAGGACTGGCCAACAATACACATGTTGACTATTATACCAACTGCATACATTCATCATGAAAATAAAATCAACCTGATGTGAAATTATGTTTGTCTCTGAGTTCTGTGAGAGTGGGGGACAGAGAGGGCAGTGCAGGCATCAATGTGTTGAGGGAGGGAGATGGGTCCTGTGGGGTTGGAGATGGGACTCGAAGGTCCAGTTTGCCAGAAAATGGGGAAGGGGAGAGAACTGGTTCCAGACTCAGCTTCACACATATACTTCCCATGGGAGAAGAGGAAGAGGACTTGGTGTTTCTCTGTGTGAGTGCAGAACTGGAAACGTGGCTGGGGAGCCGTGTCATGTGTGGAGTGGCCGTGCCATTTGCTAAAAAGGCATAGAAAGAAGGTGCCCCATAAAGAGAATGGAATATTGGCATATGCAGCAACAGGGAACGTATACTGTTCAGTGAAATAACTCAGACAGAGATAGACAAATACCGTATGGTATCACTTAAGAATCTAAAAACTCCACAAAGTAGAGAATATCACAAAAATGGAGGCTCACGGATATAGAGAACATTCTACTGGTTAGCAGCGGGGAGGGGAAGAGGGAGGGGCAACACAGAGGTGGGGGAGCGGGAGGCACAGCGTGTAAGGTGGAAGATGAGCCCAAGGATGGACTGTACATCATGGGGAATAGAGCCAGTGCTCTGTAAGAACTATAAACGGAAAGCCAACGTTCACGATTGTATAATAAGAAAGAAAGGGAAAGAAAGAGGGGGGAGGAAGGAGGGAAGAAAGGAAGGAAAATGATGGTGTTTTTGGAGGGCACAAAGCCAACATTGATTAGGCCCTTTTTAGCAAAGGAATTTAGTGTGTTTTTTTTTCCATTTTTATTTTTAGTTTATTTCGCATTACCATACTGTATTGGTTTCGCGATACACTGACAAGATTTTTTGAGATGTACTTATTTTAATGGGAGGCTAACTATTTTACAATGCTTGGTGGTTTTTGCCATACTTGTCGGGAATCCGCCACGGGTGTACATGTGTTCCCCATCCTGAACCCCCTCTCACCTCCCTGCCCATCCCATCCCTCAGGGCCATCCCAGTGCACCAGCCCCGAGCACCCAGTCTCGTGCATCGAACCTGGACGGGCGATAATATACATGTTTCACTGCTATTCTCTCAGATCATCCCACCCTCGCCTTCTCCCACAGAGTCCAAAAGACTGTTCTGTACATCTGTGTCTCGCAGACAGGGTTATCATCACCATCTTTCTAGATTCCATAGATATGTGTTCGTGTACTCTATTGCTGTTTTTCTTTCTGACTTATTTCACTCTGTATAATAGGCTGCAGTTTCATCCACCTCATTCGAACTAATTCAAGTGTATACTTTTTGATGGCTGAGTCGGATTCCATTGTGTATATGTACCACTGCTTTCTTATCGATTCGTCTGCCCCTGGACATCTAGGTTGCTTCCATGTCCTGGCTATTGTACACAGTGCTGTGATGATCCTTCGGGTACACATGTCTCGTTCAAGTCTGGTTTCCTCGGTGTGTATGCCCAGCAGTGGGATTGCTGGGTCATATGGCAGTTCTAGTTCCAGTTTTTGAAGGACTCTCCACAGTGTTCTCCATAGTGGCTGTACTAGTTTGCATTCCCACCAAGAGTGCAAGAGGGTTCCCTTCTCGACACCCTCTCCAGCATTTATTGCTTGTAGATTTTTGTACAGCAGTCAGCCTGACCAGAGGCAGATGGTACCTCATTGTGGTTTTGGTTTGCATTTGTCTGATAACGAGTGATGGGGAGCATCTTTTCATGTGTTTGTTAGCCATCTCTATGTCTTCTTCGGAGGAAAGGAATTTAGAATGGAGCAGTGGGCTCCCACAGGTGGGGCAGGGGGAGTAGCCCACATCCCCTGCAGGCAATACTGGGGTCTTGCCCACGAAGAGTTTTATTACAAGAATAAAGCCGAGTAAAGGCTGGCTCTGTTGTGATTACCATCCCCATACTCCAGTATTCTAACTTAATGTCATTAATTAAATACTTTTACTTTGCACACCAAATTGTGTTGATTTAAGTTTTCAACGTTTGTTGTCATAGATGTCAGGTTTTAATATTTTATATATTATTCACAAGGGACAAAGATTCACTGTACATATGTACAAATGCACACACGTATGTGTGTACATACATATAAACGCACACTCATAAGTGTGTATATTTAGATATATTTTTTCATATATATATATATATATTCATACATCCACAGTTTCAGTAGTTACCTTTAAGAATTCATTGTCTTCTGTGAGGGAATTCATGAAGAGAAGACCTTGTTAAACCATTGTCACCAGCACAGGCTGCCTTGGTTACCACTGCTCCATTCCACAGAGCATCCTGAATGGTTTGCAAGGCCTTGAGATCACTTCCTGCACAGCCTGCAGTCCCCTAGGGAACGTACACACCTCACATTCAAACAGTTGATTCGAAACACACAGTGATACCACAGACCTTGTCAAGGTAAAGACACACAATGTGCTTTTATTTATGTCTAAATCAGTTAAACAACGTATTCACTGCAAGGTACAAACTTTTTTAGCTTGCAAAGAACAACATTGTCTTGTATTTGAACATGGAAAATCTCGCTGAATTTGAAACATAGGTTTTAAATGAAATTCATTCTTCATTGTCTGTTATTTGGAGACTATGGAACCAAGAAAGTAAACCTCCGTTCATCGGGGCTGCTTAAGCTGTATCTTTAGCAGATTTTTTTTTTAAATTCCCTTACACTTTTACCGTCATAAATAGATATAATAGCCCAGCTTTGAAGGAGACACACCCTCCCTGCCCTGTGACCCATCGGACTTGACTTAGGGAGATGAGGATGGCAGGTGAGTTTGGGGGCCTCCATAGGGGAGTTATTCATGCCTCATTTCTCCCACCAAAACATCTAAATTGCTCCCCATCCTCTGCTAGAGGTGTCAGGATGGGGCTTTGTGATGTCAAGGCTCACCCAGGGCCCCCATTGGCTGGGGAAGAGACTTGCTGACCTCATAAAGCATGAGGGTGTGTCTCCCTGAGGAGGGGTATATATAGGGGTGCTCAGGGGCTCTGGAGCAGACCACTGGGAGGCCTCACAATGACTAAGGTGACTGGGAAGCCACAAGGCTCCAGAGTAGTTCTGAAACACCTGGCTCCTGTTACCCGGGACAACAGGATGAAGACTTCCTCTCCACTGAGGTCCAAGAAAAATGTCAAGGTGAGCTGAACCCACCGAAACACCTCTGGCCCATTGACCCCACCCCTTAAGTCCTCTCCCCTGTCCTTGCCTGGCACACAACCCTTCTCTGCCCACACCCCTTCTCCTGAAGCTGTCATTCCCAACCACCTTCACCCTCTTCCCCAAACCAATGCCATTCTCTACCCGTCTCTTGTTTTCTCCAGGTGGCCAGGGTACCTGTGAGAGTGAATAATCGCCTTCAGGCAAAGCTGAGCAAGAAAACGTCTCAGAAACCACTCAGCACAAGGAAATTTAAAAAAACCAGAGGCCCAAAGCTCTGTAGCCGGTGCTCCAAGGTGAAAGAAGTGCTGAATCAGAACGGACCAGAGGAGGTCCCAGAGAGTGTGTAGACCCCTGTCGTTCCAGCAGGAACGGTGGGCAGCCAGTGACCTCAGAGCTTGGCTAGAGACCTCAGAAATCTTCTGGGGTCTTGCCGCTGAGGACTGGCCAACAATACACATGTTGACTATTATACCAACTGCATACATTCATCATGAAAATAAAATCAACCTGATGTGAAATTATGTTTGTCTCTGAGTTCTGTGAGAGTGGGGGACAGAGAGGGCAGTGCAGGCATCAATGTGTTGAGGGAGGGAGATGGGTCCTGTGGGGTTGGAGATGGGACTAGAAGGTCCAGTTTGCCAGAAAATGGGGGAGGGGAGAGAACTGGTTCCAGACTCAGCTTCACACATATACTTCCCATGGGAGAAGAGGAAGAGGACTTGGTGTTTCTCTGTGTGAGTGCAGAACTGGAAACGTGGCTGGGGAGCCGTGTCATGTGTGGAGTGGCCGTGCCATTTGCTAAAAAGGCATAGAAAGAAGGTGCCCCATAAAGAGAATGGAATATTGGCATATGCAGCAACAGGGAACGTATACTGTTCAGTGAAATAACTCAGACAGAGATAGACAAATACCGTATGGTATCACTTAAGAATCTAAAAACTCCACAAAGTAGAGAATATCACAAAAATGGAGGCTCACGGATATAGAGAACATTCTACTGGTTAGCAGCGGGGAGGGGAAGAGGGAGGGGCAACACAGAGGTGGGGGAGCGGGAGGCACAGCGTGTAAGGTGGAAGATGAGCCCAAGGATGGACTGTACATCATGGGGAATAGAGCCAGTGCTCTGTAAGAACTATAAACGGAAAGCCAACGTTCACGATTGTATCATAAGAAAGAAAGGGAAAGAAAGAGGGGGGAGGAAGGAGGGAAGAAAGGAAGGAAAATGATGGTGTTTTTGGAGGGCACAAAGCCAACATTGATTAGGCCCTTTTTAGCAAAGGAATTTAGTGTGTTTTTTTTTCCATTTTTATTTTTAGTTTATTTCGCATTACCATACTGTATTGGTTTCGCGATACACTGACAAGATTTTTTGAGATGTACTTATTTTAATGGGAGGCTAACTATTTTACAATGCTTGGTGGTTTTTGCCATACTTGTCGGGAATCCGCCACGGGTGTACATGTGTTCCCCATCCTGAACCCCCTCTCACCTCCCTGCCCATCCCATCCCTCAGGGCCATCCCAGTGCACCAGCCCCGAGCACCCAGTCTCGTGCATCGAACCTGGACGGGCGATAATATACATGTTTCACTGCTATTCTCTCAGATCATCCCACCCTCGCCTTCTCCCACAGAGTCCAAAAGACTGTTCTGTACATCTGTGTCTCGCAGACAGGGTTATCATCACCATCTTTCTAGATTCCATAGATATGTGTTCGTGTACTCTATTGGTGTTTTTCTTTCTGACTTATTTCACTCTGTATAATAGGCTGCAGTTTCATCCACCTCATTCGAACTAATTCAAGTGTATACTGTTTGATGGCTGAGTCGGATTCCATTGTGTATATGTACCACTGCTTTCTTATCGATTCGTCTGCCCCTGGACATCTAGGTTGCTTCCATGTCCTGGCTATTGTACACAGTGCTGTGATGATCCTTCGGGTACACATGTCTCGTTCAAGTCTGGTTTCCTCGGTGTGTATGCCCAGCAGTGGGATTGCTGGGTCATATGGCAGTTCTAGTTCCAGTTTTTGAAGGACTCTCCACAGTGTTCTCCATAGTGGCTGTACTAGTTTGCATTCCCACCAAGAGTGCAAGAGGGTTCCCTTCTCGACACCCTCTCCAGCATTTATTGCTTGTAGATTTTTGTACAGCAGTCAGCCTGACCAGAGGCAGATGGTACCTCATTGTGGTTTTGGTTTGCATTTGTCTGATAACGAGTGATGGGGAGCATCTTTTCATGTGTTTGTTAGCCATCTCTATGTCTTCTTCGGAGGAAAGGAATTTAGAATGGAGCAGTGGGCTCCCACAGGTGGGGCAGGGGGAGTAGCCCACATCCCCTGCAGGCAATACTGGGGTCTTGCCCACGAAGAGTTTTATTACAAGAATAAAGCCGAGTAAAGGCTGGCTCTGTTGTGATTACCATCCCCATACTCCAGTATTCTAACTTAATGTCATTAATTAAATACTTTTACTTTGCACACCAAATTGTGTTGATTTAAGTTTTCAACGTTTGTTGTCATAGATGTCAGGTTTTAATATTTTATATATTATTCACAAGGGACAAAGATTCACTGTACATATGTACAAATGCACACACGTATGTGTGTACATACATATAAACGCACACTCATAAGTGTGTATATTTAGATATATTTTTTCATATATATATATATATTCATACATCCACAGTTTCAGTAGTTACCTTTAAGAATTCATTGTCTTCTGTGAGGGAATTCATGAAGAGAAGACCTTGTTAAACCATTGTCACCAGCACAGGCTGCCTTGGTTACCACTGCTCCATTCCACAGAGCATCCTGAATGGTTTGCAAGGCCTTGAGATCACTTCCTGCACAGCCTGCAGTCCCCTAGGGAACGTACACACCTCACATTCAAACAGTTGATTCGAAACACACAGTGATACCACAGACCTTGTCAAGGTAAAGACACACAATGTGCTTTTATTTATGTCTAAATCAGTTAAACAACGTATTCACTGCAAGGTACAAACTTTTTTAGCTTGCAAAGAACAACATTGTCTTGTATTTGAACATGGAAAATCTCGCTGAATTTGAAACATAGGTTTTAAATGAAATTCATTCTTCATTGTCTGTTATTTGGAGACTATGGAACCAAGAAAGTAAACCTCCGTTCATCGGGGCTGCTTAAGCTGTATCTTTAGCAGATTTTTTTTTTAAATTCCCTTACACTTTTACCGTCATAAATAGATATAATAGCCCAGCTTTGAAGGAGACACACCCTCCCTGCCCTGTGACCCATCGGACTTGACTTAGGGAGATGAGGATGGCAGGTGAGTTTGGGGGCCTCCATAGGGGAGTTATTCATGCCTCATTTCTCCCACCAAAACATCTAAATTGCTCCCCATCCTCTGCTAGAGGTGTCAGGATGGGGCTTTGTGATGTCAAGGCTCACCCAGGGCCCCCATTGGCTGGGGAAGAGACTTGCTGACCTCATAAAGCATGAGGGTGTGTCTCCCTGAGGAGGGGTATATATAGGGGTGCTCAGGGGCTCTGGAGCAGACCACTGGGAGGCCTCACAATGACTAAGGTGACTGGGAAGCCACAAGGCTCCAGAGTAGTTCTGAAACACCTGGCTCCTGTTACCCGGGACAACAGGATGAAGACTTCCTCTCCACTGAGGTCCAAGAAAAATGTCAAGGTGAGCTGAACCCACCGAAACACCTCTGGCCCATTGACCCCACCCCTTAAGTCCTCTCCCCTGTCCTTGCCTGGCACACAACCCTTCTCTGCCCACACCCCTTCTCCTGAAGCTGTCATTCCCAACCACCTTCACCCTCTTCCCCAAACCAATGCCATTCTCTACCCGTCTCTTGTTTTCTCCAGGTGGCCAGGGTACCTGTGAGAGTGAATAATCGCCTTCAGGCAAAGCTGAGCAAGAAAACGTCTCAGAAACCACTCAGCACAAGGAAATTTAAAAAAACCAGAGGCCCAAAGCTCTGTAGCCGGTGCTCCAAGGTGAAAGAAGTGCTGAATCAGAACGGACCAGAGGAGGTCCCAGAGAGTGTGTAGACCCCTGTCATTCCAGCAGGAACGGTGGGCAGCCAGTGACCTCAGAGCTTGGCTAGAGACCTCAGAAATCTTCTGGGGTCTTGCCGCTGAGGACTGGCCAACAATACACATGTTGACTATTATACCAACTGCATACATTCATCATGAAAATAAAATCAACCTGATGTGAAATTATGTTTGTCTCTGAGTTCTGTGAGAGTGGGGGACAGAGAGGGCAGTGCAGGCATCAATGTGTTGAGGGAGGGAGATGGGTCCTGTGGGGTTGGAGATGGGACTCGAAGGTCCAGTTTGCCAGAAAATGGGGGAGGGGAGAGAACTGGTTCCAGACTCAGCTTCACACATATACTTCCCATGGGAGAAGAGGAAGAGGACTTGGTGTTTCTCTGTGTGAGTGCAGAACTGGAAACGTGGCTGGGGAGCCGTGTCATGTGTGGAGTGGCCGTGCCATTTGCTAAAAAGGCATAGAAAGAAGGTGCCCCATAAAGAGAATGGAATATTGGCATATGCAGCAACAGGGAACGTATACTGTTCAGTGAAATAACTCAGACAGAGATAGACAAATACCGTATGGTATCACTTAAGAATCTAAAAACTCCACAAAGTAGAGAATATCACAAAAATGGAGGCTCACGGATATAGAGAACATTCTACTGGTTAGCAGCGGGGAGGGGAAGAGGGAGGGGCAACACAGAGGTGGGGGAGCGGGAGGCACAGCGTGTAAGGTGGAAGATGAGCCCAAGGATGGACTGTACATCATGGGGAATAGAGCCAGTGCTCTGTAAGAACTATAAACGGAAAGCCAACGTTCACGATTGTATAATAAGAAAGAAAGGGAAAGAAAGAGGCGGGAGGAAGGAGGGAAGAAAGGAAGGAAAATGATGGTGTTTTTGGAGGGCACAAAGCCAACATTGATTAGGCCCTTTTTAGCAAAGGAATTTAGTGTGTTTTTTTTTCCATTTTTATTTTTAGTTTATTTCGCATTACCATACTGTATTGGTTTCGCGATACACTGACAAGATTTTTTGAGATGTACTTATTTTAATGGGAGGCTAACTATTTTACAATGCTTGGTGGTTTTTGCCATACTTGTCGGGAATCCGCCACGGGTGTACATGTGTTCCCCATCCTGAACCCCCTCTCACCTCCCTGCCCATCCCATCCCTCAGGGCCATCCCAGTGCACCAGCCCCGAGCACCCAGTCTCGTGCATCGAACCTGGACGGGCGATAATATACATGTTTCACTGCTATTCTCTCAGATCATCCCACCCTCGCCTTCTCCCACAGAGTCCAAAAGACTGTTCTGTACATCTGTGTCTCGCAGACAGGGTTATCATCACCATCTTTCTAGATTCCATAGATATGTGTTCGTGTACTCTATTGCTGTTTTTCTTTCTGACTTATTTCACTCTGTATAATAGGCTGCAGTTTCATCCACCTCATTCGAACTAATTCAAGTGTATACTTTTTGATGGCTGAGTCGGATTCCATTGTGTATATGTACCACTGCTTTCTTATCGATTCGTCTGCCCCTGGACATCTAGGTTGCTTCCATGTCCTGGCTATTGTACACAGTGCTGTGATGATCCTTCGGGTACACATGTCTCGTTCAAGTCTGGTTTCCTCGGTGTGTATGCCCAGCAGTGGGATTGCTGGGTCATATGGCAGTTCTAGTTCCAGTTTTTGAAGGACTCTCCACAGTGTTCTCCATAGTGGCTGTACTAGTTTGCATTCCCACCAAGAGTGCAAGAGGGTTCCCTTCTCGACACCCTCTCCAGCATTTATTGCTTGTAGATTTTTGTACAGCAGTCAGCCTGACCAGAGGCAGATGGTACCTCATTGTGGTTTTGGTTTGCATTTGTCTGATAACGAGTGATGGGGAGCATCTTTTCATGTGTTTGTTAGCCATCTCTATGTCTTCTTCGGAGGAAAGGAATTTAGAATGGAGCAGTGGGCTCCCACAGGTGGGGCAGGGGGAGTAGCCCACATCCCCTGCAGGCAATACTGGGGTCTTGCCCACGAAGAGTTTTATTACAAGAATAAAGCCGAGTAAAAGCTGGCTCTGTTGTGATTACCATCCCCATACTCCAGTATTCTAACTTAATGTCATTAATTAAATACTTTTACTTTGCACACCAAATTGTGTTGATTTAAGTTTTCAACGTTTGTTGTCATAGATGTCAGGTTTTAATATTTTATATATTATTCACAAGGGACAAAGATTCACTGTACATATGTACAAATGCACACACGTATGTGTGTACATACATATAAACGCACACTCATAAGTGTGTATATTTAGATATATTTTTTCATATATATATATATATTCATACATCCACAGTTTCAGTAGTTACCTTTAAGAATTCATTGTCTTCTGTGAGGGAATTCATGAAGAGAAGACCTTGTTAAACCATTGTCACCAGCACAGGCTGCCTTGGTTACCACTGCTCCATTCCACAGAGCATCCTGAATGGTTTGCAAGGCCTTGAGATCACTTCCTGCACAGCCTGCAGTCCCCTAGGGAACGTACACACCTCACATTCAAACAGTTGATTCGAAACACACAGTGATACCACAGACCTTGTCAAGGTAAAGACACACAATGTGCTTTTATTTATGTCTAAATCAGTTAAACAACGTATTCACTGCAAGGTACAAACTTTTTTAGCTTGCAAAGAACAACATTGTCTTGTATTTGAACATGGAAAATCTTGCTGAATTTGAAACATAGGTTTTAAATGAAATTCATTCTTCATTGTCTGTTATTTGGAGACTATGGAACCAAGAAAGTAAACCTCCGTTCATCGGGGCTGCTTAAGCTGTATCTTTAGCAGATTTTTTTTTTAAATTCCCTTACACTTTTACCGTCATAAATAGATATAATAGCCCAGCTTTGAAGGAGACACACCCTCCCTGCCCTGTGACCCATCGGACTTGACTTAGGGAGATGAGGATGGCAGGTGAGTTTGGGGGCCTCCATAGGGGAGTTATTCATGCCTCATTTCTCCCACCAAAACATCTAAATTGCTCCCCATCCTCTGCTAGAGGTGTCAGGATGGGGCTTTGTGATGTCAAGGCTCACCCAGGGCCCCCATTGGCTGGGGAAGAGACTTGCTGACCTCATAAAGCATGAGGGTGTGTCTCCCTGATGAGGGGTATATATAGGGGTGCTCAGGGGCTCTGGAGCAGACCACTGGGAGGCCTCACAATGACTAAGGTGACTGGGAAGCCACAAGGCTCCAGAGTAGTTCTGAAACACCTGGCTCCTGTTACCCGGGACAACAGGATGAAGACTTCCTCTCCACTGAGGTCCAAGAAAAATGTCAAGGTGAGCTGAACCCACCGAAACACCTCTGGCCCATTGACCCCACCCCTTAAGTCCTCTCCCCTGTCCTTGCCTGGCACACAACCCTTCTCTGCCCACACCCCTTCTCCTGAAGCTGTCATTCCCAACCACCTTCACCCTCTTCCCCAAACCAATGCCATTCTCTACCCGTCTCTTGTTTTCTCCAGGTGGCCAGGGTACCTGTGAGAGTGAATAATCGCCTTCAGGCAAAGCTGAGCAAGAAAACGTCTCAGAAACCACTCAGCACAAGGAAATTTAAAAAAACCAGAGGCCCAAAGCTCTGTAGCCGGTGCTCCAAGGTGAAAGAAGTGCTGAATCAGAACGGACCAGAGGAGGTCCCAGAGAGTGTGTAGACCCCTGTCGTTCCAGCAGGAACGGTGGGCAGCCAGTGACCTCAGAGCTTGGCTAGAGACCTCAGAAATCTTCTGGGGTCTTGCCGCTGAGGACTGGCCAACAATACACATGTTGACTATTATACCAACGGCATACATTCATCTTGAAAATAAAATCAACCTGATGTGAAATTATGTTTGTCTCTGAGTTCTGTGAGAGTGGGGGACAGAGAGGGCAGTGCAGGCATCAATGTGTTGAGGGAGGGAGATGGGTCCTGTGGGGTTGGAGATGGGACTCGAAGGTCCAGTTTGCCAGAAAATGGGGAAGGGGAGAGAACTGGTTCCAGACTCAGCTTCACACATATACTTCCCATGGGAGAAGAGGAAGAGGACTTGGTGTTTCTCTGTGTGAGTGCAGAACTGGAAACGTGGCTGGGGAGCCGTGTCATGTGTGGAGTGGCCGTGCCATTTGCTAAAAAGGCATAGAAAGAAGGTGCCCCATAAAGAGAATGGAATATTGGCATATGCAGCAACAGGGAACGTATACTGTTCAGTGAAATAACTCAGACAGAGATAGACAAATACCGTATGGTATCACTTAAGAATCTAAAAACTCCACAAAGTAGAGAATATCACAAAAATGGAGGCTCACGGATATAGAGAACATTCTACTGGTTAGCAGCGGGGAGGGGAAGAGGGAGGGGCAATACAGAGGTGGGGGAGCGAGAGGCACAGCGTGTAAGGTGGAAGATGAGCCCAAGGATGGACTGTACATCATGGGGAATAGAGCCAGTGCTCTGTAAGAACTATAAACGGAAAGCCAACGTTCACGATTGTATAATAAGAAAGAAAGGGAAAGAAAGAGGGGGGAGGAAGGAGGGAAGAAAGGAAGGAAAATGATGGTGTTTTTGGAGGGCACAAAGCCAACATTGATTAGGCCCTTTTTAGCAAAGGAATTTAGTGTGTTTTTTTTTCCATTTTTATTTTTAGTTTATTTCGCATTACCATACTGTATTGGTTTCGCGATACATTGACATGATTTTTTGAGATGTACTAATTTTAATGGGAGGCTAACTATTTTACAACGCTTGGTGGTTTTTGCCATACTTGTCGGGAATCCGCCACGGGTGTACATGTGTTCCCCATCCTGAACCCCCTCTCACCTCCCTGCCCATCCCATCCCTCAGGGCCATCCCAGTGCACCAGCCCCGAGCACCCAGTCTCGTGCATCGAACCTGGACGGGCGATCTCCTTCTCACATGATAATATACATGTTTCACTGCTATTCTCTCAGATCATCCCACCCTCGCCTTCTCCCACAGAGTCCAAAAGACTGTTCTGTACATCTGTGTCTCGCAGACAGGGTTATCATCACCATCTTTCTAGATTCCATAGATATGTGTTCGTGTACTCTATTGCTGTTTTTCTTTCTGACTTATTTCACTCTGTATAATAGGCTGCAGTTTCATCCACCTCATTCGAACTAATTCAAGTGTATACTTTTTGATGGCTGAGTCGGATTCCATTGTGTATATGTACCACTGCTTTCTTATCGATTCGTCTGCCCCTGGACATCTAGGTTGCTTCCATGTCCTGGCTATTGTACACAGTGCTGTGATGATCCTTCGGGTACACATGTCTCGTTCAAGTCTGGTTTCCTCGGTGTGTATGCCCAGCAGTGGGATTGCTGGGTCATATGGCAGTTCTAGTTCCAGTTTTTGAAGGACTCTCCACAGTGTTCTCCATAGTGGCTGTACTAGTTTGCATTCCCACCAAGAGTGCAAGAGGGTTCCCTGCTCGACACCCTCTCCAGCATTTATTGCTTGTAGATTTTTGTACAGCAGTCAGCCTGACCAGAGGCAGATGGTACCTCATTGTGGTTTTGGTTTGCATTTGTCTGATAACGAGTGATGGGGAGCATCTTTTCATGTGTTTGTTAGCCATCTCTATGTCTTCTTCAGAGGAATGGAATTTAGAATGGAGCAGTGGGCTCCCACAGGTGGGGCAGGGGGAGTAGCCCACATCCCCTGCAGGCAATACTGGGGTCTTGCCCACGAAGAGTTTTATTACAAGAATAAAGCCAAGTAAAGGCTGGCTCTGTTGTGATTACCATCCCCATACTCCAGTATTCTAACTTAATGTCATTAATTAAATATTTTTACTTTGCACACCAAATTATGTTGATTTAAGTTTTCAACGTTTGTTGTCATAGATGTCAGGTTTTAATATTTTATATATTATTCACAAGGGACAAAGATTCACTGTACATATGTACAAATGCACACACGTATGTGCGCACACTCATAAGTGTGTATATTTAGATATATTTTTTCATATATATATATATTCATACATCCACAGTTTCAGTAGTTACCTTTAAGAATTCATTGTCTTCTGTGAGGGAATTCATGAAGAGAAGACCTTGTTAAACCATTGTCACCAGCACAGGCTGCCTTGGTTACCACTGCTCCATTCCACAGAGCATCCTGAATGGTTTGCAAGGCCTTGAGATCACTTCCTGCACAGCCTGCAGTCCCCTAGGGAACGTACACACATCACATTCAAACAGTTGATTCGAAACACACAGTGATACCACAGACCTTGTCAAGGTAAAGACACACAATGTGCTTTTATTTATGTCTAAATCAGTTAAACAACGTATTCACTGCAAGGTACAAACTTTTTTAGCTTGCAAAGAACAACATTGTCTTGTATTTGAACATGGAAAATCTTGCTGAATTTGAAACATAGGTTTTAAATGAAATTCATTCTTCATTGTCTGTTATTTGGAGACTATGGAACCAAGAAAGTAAACCTCCGTTCATTGGGGCTGCTTAAGCTGTATCTTTAGCAGATTTTTTTTTTTTAATTCCCTTACACTTTTACCGTCATAAATAGATATAATAGCCCAGCTTTGGAGGAGACACACCCTCCCTGCCCTGTGACCCATCGGACTTGACTTAGGGAGATGAGGATGGCAGGTGAGTTTGGGGGCCTCCATAGGGGAGTTATTCATGCCTCATTTCTCCCACCAAAACATCTAAATTGCTCCCCATCCTCTGCTAGAGGTGTCAGGATGGGGCTTTGTGATGTCAAGGCTCACCCAGGGCCCCCATTGGCTGGGGAAGAGACTTGCTGACCTCATAAAGCATGAGGGTGTGTCTCCCTGAGGAGGGGTATATATAGGGGTGCTCAGGGGCTCTGGAGCAGACCACTGGGAGGCCTCACAATGACTAAGGTGACTGGGAAGCCACAAGGCTCCAGAGTAGTTCTGAAACACCTGGCTCCTGTTACCCGGGACAACAGGATGAAGACTTCCTCTCCACTGAGGTCCAAGAAAAATGTCAAGGTGAGCTGAACCCACCGAAACACCTCTGACCCATTGACCCCACCCCTTAAGTCCTCTCCCCTGTCCTTGCCTGGCACACAACCCTTCTCTGCCCACACCCCTTCTCCTGAAGCTGTCATTCCCAACCACCTTCACCCTCTTCCCCAAACCAATGCCATTCTCTACCCGTCTCTTGTTTTCTCCAGGTGGCCAGGGTACCTGTGAGAGTGAATAATCGCCTTCAGGCAAAGCTGAGCAAGAAAACGTCTCAGAAACCACTCAGCACAAGGAAATTTAAAAAAACCAGAGGCCCAAAGCTCTGTAGCCGGTGCTCCAAGGTGAAAGAAGTGCTGAATCAGAACGGACCAGAGGAGGTCCCAGAGAGTGTGTAGACCCCTGTCATTCCAGCAGGAACGGTGGGCAGCCAGTGACCTCAGAGCTTGGCTAGAGACCTCAGAAATCTTCTGGGGTCTTGCCGCTGAGGACTGGCCAACAATACACATGTTGACTATTATACCAACTGCATACATTCATCATGAAAATAAAATCAACCTGATGTGAAATTATGTTTGTCTCTGAGTTCTGTGAGAGTGGGGGACAGAGAGGGCAGTGCAGGCATCAATGTGTTGAGGGAGGGAGATGGGTCCTGTGGGGTTGGAGATGGGACTCGAAGGTCCAGTTTGCCAGAAAATGGGGAAGGGGAGAGAACTGGTTCCAGACTCAGCTTCACACATATACTTCCCATGGGAGAAGAGGAAGAGGACTTGGTGTTTCTCTGTGTGAGTGCAGAACTGGAAACGTGGCTGGGGAGCCGTGTCATGTGTGGAGTGGCCGTGCCATTTGCTAAAAAGGCATAGAAAGAAGGTGCCCCATAAAGAGAATGGAATATTGGCATATGCAGCAACAGGGAACGTATACTGTTCAGTGAAATAACTCAGACAGAGATAGACAAATACCGTATGGTATCACTTAAGAATCTAAAAACTCCACAAAGTAGAGAATATCACAAAAATGGAGGCTCACGGATATAGAGAACATTCTACTGGTTAGCAGCGGGGAGGGGAAGAGGGAGGGGCAACACAGAGGTGGGGGAGCGGGAGGCACAGCGTGTAAGGTGGAAGATGAGCCCAAGGATGGACTGTACATCATGGGGAATAGAGCCAGTGCTCTGTAAGAACTATAAACGGAAAGCCAACGTTCACGATTGTATCATAAGAAAGAAAGGGAAAGAAAGAGGGGGGAGGAAGGAGGGAAGAAAGGAAGGAAAATGATGGTGTTTTTGGAGGGCACAAAGCCAACATTGATTAGGCCCTTTTTAGCAAAGGAATTTAGTGTGTTTTTTTTTCCATTTTTATTTTTAGTTTATTTCGCATTACCATACTGTATTGGTTTCGCGATACACTGACAAGATTTTTTGAGATGTACTTATTTTAATGGGAGGCTAACTATTTTACAATGCTTGGTGGTTTTTGCCATACTTGTCGGGAATCCGCCACGGGTGTACATGTGTTCCCCATCCTGAACCCCCTCTCACCTCCCTGCCCATCCCATCCCTCAGGGCCATCCCAGTGCACCAGCCCCGAGCACCCAGTCTCGTGCATCGAACCTGGACGGGCGATAATATACATGTTTCACTGCTATTCTCTCAGATCATCCCACCCTCGCCTTCTCCCACAGAGTCCAAAAGACTGTTCTGTACATCTGTGTCTCGCAGACAGGGTTATCATCACCATCTTTCTAGATTCCATAGATATGTGTTCGTGTACTCTATTGCTGTTTTTCTTTCTGACTTATTTCACTCTGTATAATAGGCTGCAGTTTCATCCACCTCATTCGAACTAATTCAAGTGTATACTTTTTGATGGCTGAGTCGGATTCCATTGTGTATATGTACCACTGCTTTCTTATCGATTCGTCTGCCCCTGGACATCTAGGTTGCTTCCATGTCCTGGCTATTGTACACAGTGCTGTGATGATCCTTCGGGTACACATGTCTCGTTCAAGTCTGGTTTCCTCGGTGTGTATGCCCAGCAGTGGGATTGCTGGGTCATATGGCAGTTCTAGTTCCAGTTTTTGAAGGACTCTCCACAGTGTTCTCCATAGTGGCTGTACTAGTTTGCATTCCCACCAAGAGTGCAAGAGGGTTCCCTTCTCGACACCCTCTCCAGCATTTATTGCTTGTAGATTTTTGTACAGCAGTCAGCCTGACCAGAGGCAGATGGTACCTCATTGTGGTTTTGGTTTGCATTTGTCTGATAACGAGTGATGGGGAGCATCTTTTCATGTGTTTGTTAGCCATCTCTATGTCTTCTTCGGAGGAAAGGAATTTAGAATGGAGCAGTGGGCTCCCACAGGTGGGGCAGGGGGAGTAGCCCACATCCCCTGCAGGCAATACTGGGGTCTTGCCCACGAAGAGTTTTATTACAAGAATAAAGCCGAGTAAAGGCTGGCTCTGTTGTGATTACCATCCCCATACTCCAGTATTCTAACTTAATGTCATTAATTAAATACTTTTACTTTGCACACCAAATTGTGTTGATTTAAGTTTTCAACGTTTGTTGTCATAGATGTCAGGTTTTAATATTTTATATATTATTCACAAGGGACAAAGATTCACTGTACATATGTACAAATGCACACACGTATGTGTGTACATACATATAAACGCACACTCATAAGTGTGTATATTTAGATATATTTTTTCATATATATATATATATATTCATACATCCACAGTTTCAGTAGTTACCTTTAAGAATTCATTGTCTTCTGTGAGGGAATTCATGAAGAGAAGACCTTGTTAAACCATTGTCACCAGCACAGGCTGCCTTGGTTACCACTGCTCCATTCCACAGAGCATCCTGAATGGTTTGCAAGGCCTTGAGATCACTTCCTGCACAGCCTGCAGTCCCCTAGGGAACGTACACACCTCACATTCAAACAGTTGATTCGAAACACACAGTGATACCACAGACCTTGTCAAGGTAAAGACACACAATGTGCTTTTATTTATGTCTAAATCAGTTAAACAACGTATTCACTGCAAGGTACAAACTTTTTTAGCTTGCAAAGAACAACATTGTCTTGTATTTGAACATGGAAAATCTCGCTGAATTTGAAACATAGGTTTTAAATGAAATTCATTCTTCATTGTCTGTTATTTGGAGACTATGGAACCAAGAAAGTAAACCTCCGTTCATCGGGGCTGCTTAAGCTGTATCTTTAGCAGATTTTTTTTTTAAATTCCCTTACACTTTTACCGTCATAAATAGATATAATAGCCCAGCTTTGAAGGAGACACACCCTCCCTGCCCTGTGACCCATCGGACTTGACTTAGGGAGATGAGGATGGCAGGTGAGTTTGGGGGCCTCCATAGGGGAGTTATTCATGCCTCATTTCTCCCACCAAAACATCTAAATTGCTCCCCATCCTCTGCTAGAGGTGTCAGGATGGGGCTTTGTGATGTCAAGGCTCACCCAGGGCCCCCATTGGCTGGGGAAGAGACTTGCTGACCTCATAAAGCATGAGGGTGTGTCTCCCTGAGGAGGGGTATATATAGGGGTGCTCAGGGGCTCTGGAGCAGACCACTGGGAGGCCTCACAATGACTAAGGTGACTGGGAAGCCACAAGGCTCCAGAGTAGTTCTGAAACACCTGGCTCCTGTTACCCGGGACAACAGGATGAAGACTTCCTCTCCACTGAGGTCCAAGAAAAATGTCAAGGTGAGCTGAACCCACCGAAACACCTCTGGCCCATTGACCCCACCCCTTAAGTCCTCTCCCCTGTCCTTGCCTGGCACACAACCCTTCTCTGCCCACACCCCTTCTCCTGAAGCTGTCATTCCCAACCACCTTCACCCTCTTCCCCAAACCAATGCCATTCTCTACCCGTCTCTTGTTTTCTCCAGGTGGCCAGGGTACCTGTGAGAGTGAATAATCGCCTTCAGGCAAAGCTGAGCAAGAAAACGTCTCAGAAACCACTCAGCACAAGGAAATTTAAAAAAACCAGAGGCCCAAAGCTCTGTAGCCGGTGCTCCAAGGTGAAAGAAGTGCTGAATCAGAACGGACCAGAGGAGGTCCCAGAGAGTGTGTAGACCCCTGTCGTTCCAGCAGGAACGGTGGGCAGCCAGTGACCTCAGAGCTTGGCTAGAGACCTCAGAAATCTTCTGGGGTCTTGCCGCTGAGGACTGGCCAACAATACACATGTTGACTATTATACCAACTGCATACATTCATCATGAAAATAAAATCAACCTGATGTGAAATTATGTTTGTCTCTGAGTTCTGTGAGAGTGGGGGACAGAGAGGGCAGTGCAGGCATCAATGTGTTGAGGGAGGGAGATGGGTCCTGTGGGGTTGGAGATGGGACTAGAAGGTCCAGTTTGCCAGAAAATGGGGGAGGGGAGAGAACTGGTTCCAGACTCAGCTTCACACATATACTTCCCATGGGAGAAGAGGAAGAGGACTTGGTGTTTCTCTGTGTGAGTGCAGAACTGGAAACGTGGCTGGGGAGCCGTGTCATGTGTGGAGTGGCCGTGCCATTTGCTAAAAAGGCATAGAAAGAAGGTGCCCCATAAAGAGAATGGAATATTGGCATATGCAGCAACAGGGAACGTATACTGTTCAGTGAAATAACTCAGACAGAGATAGACAAATACCGTATGGTATCACTTAAGAATCTAAAAACTCCACAAAGTAGAGAATATCACAAAAATGGAGGCTCACGGATATAGAGAACATTCTACTGGTTAGCAGCGGGGAGGGGAAGAGGGAGGGGCAACACAGAGGTGGGGGAGCGGGAGGCACAGCGTGTAAGGTGGAAGATGAGCCCAAGGATGGACTGTACATCATGGGGAATAGAGCCAGTGCTCTGTAAGAACTATAAACGGAAAGCCAACGTTCACGATTGTATCATAAGAAAGAAAGGGAAAGAAAGAGGGGGGAGGAAGGAGGGAAGAAAGGAAGGAAAATGATGGTGTTTTTGGAGGGCACAAAGCCAACATTGATTAGGCCCTTTTTAGCAAAGGAATTTAGTGTGTTTTTTTTTCCATTTTTATTTTTAGTTTATTTCGCATTACCATACTGTATTGGTTTCGCGATACACTGACAAGATTTTTTGAGATGTACTTATTTTAATGGGAGGCTAACTATTTTACAATGCTTGGTGGTTTTTGCCATACTTGTCGGGAATCCGCCACGGGTGTACATGTGTTCCCCATCCTGAACCCCCTCTCACCTCCCTGCCCATCCCATCCCTCAGGGCCATCCCAGTGCACCAGCCCCGAGCACCCAGTCTCGTGCATCGAACCTGGACGGGCGATAATATACATGTTTCACTGCTATTCTCTCAGATCATCCCACCCTCGCCTTCTCCCACAGAGTCCAAAAGACTGTTCTGTACATCTGTGTCTCGCAGACAGGGTTATCATCACCATCTTTCTAGATTCCATAGATATGTGTTCGTGTACTCTATTGCTGTTTTTCTTTCTGACTTATTTCACTCTGTATAATAGGCTGCAGTTTCATCCACCTCATTCGAACTAATTCAAGTGTATACTGTTTGATGGCTGAGTCGGATTCCATTGTGTATATGTACCACTGCTTTCTTATCGATTCGTCTGCCCCTGGACATCTAGGTTGCTTCCATGTCCTGGCTATTGTACACAGTGCTGTGATGATCCTTCGGGTACACATGTCTCGTTCAAGTCTGGTTTCCTCGGTGTGTATGCCCAGCAGTGGGATTGCTGGGTCATATGGCAGTTCTAGTTCCAGTTTTTGAAGGACTCTCCACAGTGTTCTCCATAGTGGCTGTACTAGTTTGCATTCCCACCAAGAGTGCAAGAGGGTTCCCTTCTCGACACCCTCTCCAGCATTTATTGCTTGTAGATTTTTGTACAGCAGTCAGCCTGACCAGAGGCAGATGGTACCTCATTGTGGTTTTGGTTTGCATTTGTCTGATAACGAGTGATGGGGAGCATCTTTTCATGTGTTTGTTAGCCATCTCTATGTCTTCTTCGGAGGAAAGGAATTTAGAATGGAGCAGTGGGCTCCCACAGGTGGGGCAGGGGGAGTAGCCCACATCCCCTGCAGGCAATACTGGGGTCTTGCCCACGAAGAGTTTTATTACAAGAATAAAGCCGAGTAAAGGCTGGCTCTGTTGTGATTACCATCCCCATACTCCAGTATTCTAACTTAATGTCATTAATTAAATACTTTTACTTTGCACACCAAATTGTGTTGATTTAAGTTTTCAACGTTTGTTGTCATAGATGTCAGGTTTTAATATTTTATATATTATTCACAAGGGACAAAGATTCACTGTACATATGTACAAATGCACACACGTATGTGTGTACATACATATAAACGCACACTCATAAGTGTGTATATTTAGATATATTTTTTCATATATATATATATATTCATACATCCACAGTTTCAGTAGTTACCTTTAAGAATTCATTGTCTTCTGTGAGGGAATTCATGAAGAGAAGACCTTGTTAAACCATTGTCACCAGCACAGGCTGCCTTGGTTACCACTGCTCCATTCCACAGAGCATCCTGAATGGTTTGCAAGGCCTTGAGATCACTTCCTGCACAGCCTGCAGTCCCCTAGGGAACGTACACACCTCACATTCAAACAGTTGATTCGAAACACACAGTGATACCACAGACCTTGTCAAGGTAAAGACACACAATGTGCTTTTATTTATGTCTAAATCAGTTAAACAACGTATTCACTGCAAGGTACAAACTTTTTTAGCTTGCAAAGAACAACATTGTCTTGTATTTGAACATGGAAAATCTCGCTGAATTTGAAACATAGGTTTTAAATGAAATTCATTCTTCATTGTCTGTTATTTGGAGACTATGGAACCAAGAAAGTAAACCTCCGTTCATCGGGGCTGCTTAAGCTGTATCTTTAGCAGATTTTTTTTTTAAATTCCCTTACACTTTTACCGTCATAAATAGATATAATAGCCCAGCTTTGAAGGAGACACACCCTCCCTGCCCTGTGACCCATCGGACTTGACTTAGGGAGATGAGGATGGCAGGTGAGTTTGGGGGCCTCCATAGGGGAGTTATTCATGCCTCATTTCTCCCACCAAAACATCTAAATTGCTCCCCATCCTCTGCTAGAGGTGTCAGGATGGGGCTTTGTGATGTCAAGGCTCACCCAGGGCCCCCATTGGCTGGGGAAGAGACTTGCTGACCTCATAAAGCATGAGGGTGTGTCTCCCTGATGAGGGGTATATATAGGGGTGCTCAGGGGCTCTGGAGCAGACCACTGGGAGGCCTCACAATGACTAAGGTGACTGGGAAGCCACAAGGCTCCAGAGTAGTTCTGAAACACCTGGCTCCTGTTACCCGGGACAACAGGATGAAGACTTCCTCTCCACTGAGGTCCAAGAAAAATGTCAAGGTGAGCTGAACCCACCGAAACACCTCTGGCCCATTGACCCCACCCCTTAAGTCCTCTCCCCTGTCCTTGCCTGGCACACAACCCTTCTCTGCCCACACCCCTTCTCCTGAAGCTGTCATTCCCAACCACCTTCACCCTCTTCCCCAAACCAATGCCATTCTCTACCCGTCTCTTGTTTTCTCCAGGTGGCCAGGGTACCTGTGAGAGTGAATAATCGCCTTCAGGCAAAGCTGAGCAAGAAAACGTCTCAGAAACCACTCAGCACAAGGAAATTTAAAAAAACCAGAGGCCCAAAGCTCTGTAGCCGGTGCTCCAAGGTGAAAGAAGTGCTGAATCAGAACGGACCAGAGGAGGTCCCAGAGAGTGTGTAGACCCCTGTCGTTCCAGCAGGAACGGTGGGCAGCCAGTGACCTCAGAGCTTGGCTAGAGACCTCAGAAATCTTCTGGGGTCTTGCCGCTGAGGACTGGCCAACAATACACATGTTGACTATTATACCAACGGCATACATTCATCTTGAAAATAAAATCAACCTGATGTGAAATTATGTTTGTCTCTGAGTTCTGTGAGAGTGGGGGACAGAGAGGGCAGTGCAGGCATCAATGTGTTGAGGGAGGGAGATGGGTCCTGTGGGGTTGGAGATGGGACTCGAAGGTCCAGTTTGCCAGAAAATGGGGAAGGGGAGAGAACTGGTTCCAGACTCAGCTTCACACATATACTTCCCATGGGAGAAGAGGAAGAGGACTTGGTGTTTCTCTGTGTGAGTGCAGAACTGGAAACGTGGCTGGGGAGCCGTGTCATGTGTGGAGTGGCCGTGCCATTTGCTAAAAAGGCATAGAAAGAAGGTGCCCCATAAAGAGAATGGAATATTGGCATATGCAGCAACAGGGAACGTATACTGTTCAGTGAAATAACTCAGACAGAGATAGACAAATACCGTATGGTATCACTTAAGAATCTAAAAACTCCACAAAGTAGAGAATATCACAAAAATGGAGGCTCACGGATATAGAGAACATTCTACTGGTTAGCAGCGGGGAGGGGAAGAGGGAGGGGCAATACAGAGGTGGGGGAGCGAGAGGCACAGCGTGTAAGGTGGAAGATGAGCCCAAGGATGGACTGTACATCATGGGGAATAGAGCCAGTGCTCTGTAAGAACTATAAACGGAAAGCCAACGTTCACGATTGTATAATAAGAAAGAAAGGGAAAGAAAGAGGGGGGAGGAAGGAGGGAAGAAAGGAAGGAAAATGATGGTGTTTTTGGAGGGCACAAAGCCAACATTGATTAGGCCCTTTTTAGCAAAGGAATTTAGTGTGTTTTTTTTTCCATTTTTATTTTTAGTTTATTTCGCATTACCATACTGTATTGGTTTCGCGATACATTGACATGATTTTTTGAGATGTACTAATTTTAATGGGAGGCTAACTATTTTACAACGCTTGGTGGTTTTTGCCATACTTGTCGGGAATCCGCCACGGGTGTACATGTGTTCCCCATCCTGAACCCCCTCTCACCTCCCTGCCCATCCCATCCCTCAGGGCCATCCCAGTGCACCAGCCCCGAGCACCCAGTCTCGTGCATCGAACCTGGACGGGCGATCTCCTTCTCACATGATAATATACATGTTTCACTGCTATTCTCTCAGATCATCCCACCCTCGCCTTCTCCCACAGAGTCCAAAAGACTGTTCTGTACATCTGTGTCTCGCAGACAGGGTTATCATCACCATCTTTCTAGATTCCATAGATATGTGTTCGTGTACTCTATTGCTGTTTTTCTTTCTGACTTATTTCACTCTGTATAATAGGCTGCAGTTTCATCCACCTCATTCGAACTAATTCAAGTGTATACTTTTTGATGGCTGAGTCGGATTCCATTGTGTATATGTACCACTGCTTTCTTATCGATTCGTCTGCCCCTGGACATCTAGGTTGCTTCCATGTCCTGGCTATTGTACACAGTGCTGTGATGATCCTTCGGGTACACATGTCTCGTTCAAGTCTGGTTTCCTCGGTGTGTATGCCCAGCAGTGGGATTGCTGGGTCATATGGCAGTTCTAGTTCCAGTTTTTGAAGGACTCTCCACAGTGTTCTCCATAGTGGCTGTACTAGTTTGCATTCCCACCAAGAGTGCAAGAGGGTTCCCTGCTCGACACCCTCTCCAGCATTTATTGCTTGTAGATTTTTGTACAGCAGTCAGCCTGACCAGAGGCAGATGGTACCTCATTGTGGTTTTGGTTTGCATTTGTCTGATAACGAGTGATGGGGAGCATCTTTTCATGTGTTTGTTAGCCATCTCTATGTCTTCTTCAGAGGAATGGAATTTAGAATGGAGCAGTGGGCTCCCACAGGTGGGGCAGGGGGAGTAGCCCACATCCCCTGCAGGCAATACTGGGGTCTTGCCCACGAAGAGTTTTATTACAAGAATAAAGCCAAGTAAAGGCTGGCTCTGTTGTGATTACCATCCCCATACTCCAGTATTCTAACTTAATGTCATTAATTAAATATTTTTACTTTGCACACCAAATTATGTTGATTTAAGTTTTCAACGTTTGTTGTCATAGATGTCAGGTTTTAATATTTTATATATTATTCACAAGGGACAAAGATTCACTGTACATATGTACAAATGCACACACGTATGTGCGCACACTCATAAGTGTGTATATTTAGATATATTTTTTCATATATATATATATTCATACATCCACAGTTTCAGTAGTTACCTTTAAGAATTCATTGTCTTCTGTGAGGGAATTCATGAAGAGAAGACCTTGTTAAACCATTGTCACCAGCACAGGCTGCCTTGGTTACCACTGCTCCATTCCACAGAGCATCCTGAATGGTTTGCAAGGCCTTGAGATCACTTCCTGCACAGCCTGCAGTCCCCTAGGGAACGTACACACATCACATTCAAACAGTTGATTCGAAACACACAGTGATACCACAGACCTTGTCAAGGTAAAGACACACAATGTGCTTTTATTTATGTCTAAATCAGTTAAACAACGTATTCACTGCAAGGTACAAACTTTTTTAGCTTGCAAAGAACAACATTGTCTTGTATTTGAACATGGAAAATCTTGCTGAATTTGAAACATAGGTTTTAAATGAAATTCATTCTTCATTGTCTGTTATTTGGAGACTATGGAACCAAGAAAGTAAACCTCCGTTCATTGGGGCTGCTTAAGCTGTATCTTTAGCAGATTTTTTTTTTTTAATTCCCTTACACTTTTACCGTCATAAATAGATATAATAGCCCAGCTTTGGAGGAGACACACCCTCCCTGCCCTGTGACCCATCGGACTTGACTTAGGGAGATGAGGATGGCAGGTGAGTTTGGGGGCCTCCATAGGGGAGTTATTCATGCCTCATTTCTCCCACCAAAACATCTAAATTGCTCCCCATCCTCTGCTAGAGGTGTCAGGATGGGGCTTTGTGATGTCAAGGCTCACCCAGGGCCCCCATTGGCTGGGGAAGAGACTTGCTGACCTCATAAAGCATGAGGGTGTGTCTCCCTGAGGAGGGGTATATATAGGGGTGCTCAGGGGCTCTGGAGCAGACCACTGGGAGGCCTCACAATGACTAAGGTGACTGGGAAGCCACAAGGCTCCAGAGTAGTTCTGAAACACCTGGCTCCTGTTACCCGGGACAACAGGATGAAGACTTCCTCTCCACTGAGGTCCAAGAAAAATGTCAAGGTGAGCTGAACCCACCGAAACACCTCTGACCCATTGACCCCACCGCTTAAGTCCTCTCCCCTGTCCTTGCCTGGCACACAACCCTTCTCTGCCCACACCCCTTCTCCTGAAGCTGTCATTCCCAACCACCTTCACCCTCTTCCCCAAACCAATGCCATTCTCTACCCGTCTCTTGTTTTCTCCAGGTGGCCAGGGTACCTGTGAGAGTGAATAATCGCCTTCAGGCAAAGCTGAGCAAGAAAACGTCTCAGAAACCACTCAGCACAAGGAAATTTAAAAAAACCAGAGGCCCAAAGCTCTGTAGCCGGTGCTCCAAGGTGAAAGAAGTGCTGAATCAGAACGGACCAGAGGAGGTCCCAGAGAGTGTGTAGACCCCTGTCATTCCAGCAGGAACGGTGGGCAGCCAGTGACCTCAGAGCTTGGCTAGAGACCTCAGAAATCTTCTGGGGTCTTGCCGCTGAGGACTGGCCAACAATACACATGTTGACTATTATACCAACTGCATACATTCATCATGAAAATAAAATCAACCTGATGTGAAATTATGTTTGTCTCTGAGTTCTGTGAGAGTGGGGGACAGAGAGGGCAGTGCAGGCATCAATGTGTTGAGGGAGGGAGATGGGTCCTGTGGGGTTGGAGATGGGACTCGAAGGTCCAGTTTGCCAGAAAATGGGGAAGGGGAGAGAACTGGTTCCAGACTCAGCTTCACACATATACTTCCCATGGGAGAAGAGGAAGAGGACTTGGTGTTTCTCTGTGTGAGTGCAGAACTGGAAACGTGGCTGGGGAGCCGTGTCATGTGTGGAGTGGCCGTGCCATTTGCTAAAAAGGCATAGAAAGAAGGTGCCCCATAAAGAGAATGGAATATTGGCATATGCAGCAACAGGGAACGTATACTGTTCAGTGAAATAACTCAGACAGAGATAGACAAATACCGTATGGTATCACTTAAGAATCTAAAAACTCCACAAAGTAGAGAATATCACAAAAATGGAGGCTCACGGATATAGAGAACATTCTACTGGTTAGCAGCGGGGAGGGGAAGAGGGAGGGGCAACACAGAGGTGGGGGAGCGGGAGGCACAGCGTGTAAGGTGGAAGATGAGCCCAAGGATGGACTGTACATCATGGGGAATAGAGCCAGTGCTCTGTAAGAACTATAAACGGAAAGCCAACGTTCACGATTGTATCATAAGAAAGAAAGGGAAAGAAAGAGGGGGGAGGAAGGAGGGAAGAAAGGAAGGAAAATGATGGTGTTTTTGGAGGGCACAAAGCCAACATTGATTAGGCCCTTTTTAGCAAAGGAATTTAGTGTGTTTTTTTTTCCATTTTTATTTTTAGTTTATTTCGCATTACCATACTGTATTGGTTTCGCGATACACTGACAAGATTTTTTGAGATGTACTTATTTTAATGGGAGGCTAACTATTTTACAATGCTTGGTGGTTTTTGCCATACTTGTCGGGAATCCGCCACGGGTGTACATGTGTTCCCCATCCTGAACCCCCTCTCACCTCCCTGCCCATCCCATCCCTCAGGGCCATCCCAGTGCACCAGCCCCGAGCACCCAGTCTCGTGCATCGAACCTGGACGGGCGATAATATACATGTTTCACTGCTATTCTCTCAGATCATCCCACCCTCGCCTTCTCCCACAGAGTCCAAAAGACTGTTCTGTACATCTGTGTCTCGCAGACAGGGTTATCATCACCATCTTTCTAGATTCCATAGATATGTGTTCGTGTACTCTATTGCTGTTTTTCTTTCTGACTTATTTCACTCTGTATAATAGGCTGCAGTTTCATCCACCTCATTCGAACTAATTCAAGTGTATACTTTTTGATGGCTGAGTCGGATTCCATTGTGTATATGTACCACTGCTTTCTTATCGATTCGTCTGCCCCTGGACATCTAGGTTGCTTCCATGTCCTGGCTATTGTACACAGTGCTGTGATGATCCTTCGGGTACACATGTCTCGTTCAAGTCTGGTTTCCTCGGTGTGTATGCCCAGCAGTGGGATTGCTGGGTCATATGGCAGTTCTAGTTCCAGTTTTTGAAGGACTCTCCACAGTGTTCTCCATAGTGGCTGTACTAGTTTGCATTCCCACCAAGAGTGCAAGAGGGTTCCCTTCTCGACACCCTCTCCAGCATTTATTGCTTGTAGATTTTTGTACAGCAGTCAGCCTGACCAGAGGCAGATGGTACCTCATTGTGGTTTTGGTTTGCATTTGTCTGATAACGAGTGATGGGGAGCATCTTTTCATGTGTTTGTTAGCCATCTCTATGTCTTCTTCGGAGGAAAGGAATTTAGAATGGAGCAGTGGGCTCCCACAGGTGGGGCAGGGGGAGTAGCCCACATCCCCTGCAGGCAATACTGGGGTCTTGCCCACGAAGAGTTTTATTACAAGAATAAAGCCGAGTAAAGGCTGGCTCTGTTGTGATTACCATCCCCATACTCCAGTATTCTAACTTAATGTCATTAATTAAATACTTTTACTTTGCACACCAAATTGTGTTGATTTAAGTTTTCAACGTTTGTTGTCATAGATGTCAGGTTTTAATATTTTATATATTATTCACAAGGGACAAAGATTCACTGTACATATGTACAAATGCACACACGTATGTGTGTACATACATATAAACGCACACTCATAAGTGTGTATATTTAGATATATTTTTTCATATATATATATATATATTCATACATCCACAGTTTCAGTAGTTACCTTTAAGAATTCATTGTCTTCTGTGAGGGAATTCATGAAGAGAAGACCTTGTTAAACCATTGTCACCAGCACAGGCTGCCTTGGTTACCACTGCTCCATTCCACAGAGCATCCTGAATGGTTTGCAAGGCCTTGAGATCACTTCCTGCACAGCCTGCAGTCCCCTAGGGAACGTACACACCTCACATTCAAACAGTTGATTCGAAACACACAGTGATACCACAGACCTTGTCAAGGTAAAGACACACAATGTGCTTTTATTTATGTCTAAATCAGTTAAACAACGTATTCACTGCAAGGTACAAACTTTTTTAGCTTGCAAAGAACAACATTGTCTTGTATTTGAACATGGAAAATCTCGCTGAATTTGAAACATAGGTTTTAAATGAAATTCATTCTTCATTGTCTGTTATTTGGAGACTATGGAACCAAGAAAGTAAACCTCCGTTCATCGGGGCTGCTTAAGCTGTATCTTTAGCAGATTTTTTTTTTAAATTCCCTTACACTTTTACCGTCATAAATAGATATAATAGCCCAGCTTTGAAGGAGACACACCCTCCCTGCCCTGTGACCCATCGGACTTGACTTAGGGAGATGAGGATGGCAGGTGAGTTTGGGGGCCTCCATAGGGGAGTTATTCATGCCTCATTTCTCCCACCAAAACATCTAAATTGCTCCCCATCCTCTGCTAGAGGTGTCAGGATGGGGCTTTGTGATGTCAAGGCTCACCCAGGGCCCCCATTGGCTGGGGAAGAGACTTGCTGACCTCATAAAGCATGAGGGTGTGTCTCCCTGAGGAGGGGTATATATAGGGGTGCTCAGGGGCTCTGGAGCAGACCACTGGGAGGCCTCACAATGACTAAGGTGACTGGGAAGCCACAAGGCTCCAGAGTAGTTCTGAAACACCTGGCTCCTGTTACCCGGGACAACAGGATGAAGACTTCCTCTCCACTGAGGTCCAAGAAAAATGTCAAGGTGAGCTGAACCCACCGAAACACCTCTGGCCCATTGACCCCACCCCTTAAGTCCTCTCCCCTGTCCTTGCCTGGCACACAACCCTTCTCTGCCCACACCCCTTCTCCTGAAGCTGTCATTCCCAACCACCTTCACCCTCTTCCCCAAACCAATGCCATTCTCTACCCGTCTCTTGTTTTCTCCAGGTGGCCAGGGTACCTGTGAGAGTGAATAATCGCCTTCAGGCAAAGCTGAGCAAGAAAACGTCTCAGAAACCACTCAGCACAAGGAAATTTAAAAAAACCAGAGGCCCAAAGCTCTGTAGCCGGTGCTCCAAGGTGAAAGAAGTGCTGAATCAGAACGGACCAGAGGAGGTCCCAGAGAGTGTGTAGACCCCTGTCGTTCCAGCAGGAACGGTGGGCAGCCAGTGACCTCAGAGCTTGGCTAGAGACCTCAGAAATCTTCTGGGGTCTTGCCGCTGAGGACTGGCCAACAATACACATGTTGACTATTATACCAACTGCATACATTCATCATGAAAATAAAATCAACCTGATGTGAAATTATGTTTGTCTCTGAGTTCTGTGAGAGTGGGGGACAGAGAGGGCAGTGCAGGCATCAATGTGTTGAGGGAGGGAGATGGGTCCTGTGGGGTTGGAGATGGGACTAGAAGGTCCAGTTTGCCAGAAAATGGGGGAGGGGAGAGAACTGGTTCCAGACTCAGCTTCACACATATACTTCCCATGGGAGAAGAGGAAGAGGACTTGGTGTTTCTCTGTGTGAGTGCAGAACTGGAAACGTGGCTGGGGAGCCGTGTCATGTGTGGAGTGGCCGTGCCATTTGCTAAAAAGGCATAGAAAGAAGGTGCCCCATAAAGAGAATGGAATATTGGCATATGCAGCAACAGGGAACGTATACTGTTCAGTGAAATAACTCAGACAGAGATAGACAAATACCGTATGGTATCACTTAAGAATCTAAAAACTCCACAAAGTAGAGAATATCACAAAAATGGAGGCTCACGGATATAGAGAACATTCTACTGGTTAGCAGCGGGGAGGGGAAGAGGGAGGGGCAACACAGAGGTGGGGGAGCGGGAGGCACAGCGTGTAAGGTGGAAGATGAGCCCAAGGATGGACTGTACATCATGGGGAATAGAGCCAGTGCTCTGTAAGAACTATAAACGGAAAGCCAACGTTCACGATTGTATCATAAGAAAGAAAGGGAAAGAAAGAGGGGGGAGGAAGGAGGGAAGAAAGGAAGGAAAATGATGGTGTTTTTGGAGGGCACAAAGCCAACATTGATTAGGCCCTTTTTAGCAAAGGAATTTAGTGTGTTTTTTTTTCCATTTTTATTTTTAGTTTATTTCGCATTACCATACTGTATTGGTTTCGCGATACACTGACAAGATTTTTTGAGATGTACTTATTTTAATGGGAGGCTAACTATTTTACAATGCTTGGTGGTTTTTGCCATACTTGTCGGGAATCCGCCACGGGTGTACATGTGTTCCCCATCCTGAACCCCCTCTCACCTCCCTGCCCATCCCATCCCTCAGGGCCATCCCAGTGCACCAGCCCCGAGCACCCAGTCTCGTGCATCGAACCTGGACGGGCGATAATATACATGTTTCACTGCTATTCTCTCAGATCATCCCACCCTCGCCTTCTCCCACAGAGTCCAAAAGACTGTTCTGTACATCTGTGTCTCGCAGACAGGGTTATCATCACCATCTTTCTAGATTCCATAGATATGTGTTCGTGTACTCTATTGCTGTTTTTCTTTCTGACTTATTTCACTCTGTATAATAGGCTGCAGTTTCATCCACCTCATTCGAACTAATTCAAGTGTATACTGTTTGATGGCTGAGTCGGATTCCATTGTGTATATGTACCACTGCTTTCTTATCGATTCGTCTGCCCCTGGACATCTAGGTTGCTTCCATGTCCTGGCTATTGTACACAGTGCTGTGATGATCCTTCGGGTACACATGTCTCGTTCAAGTCTGGTTTCCTCGGTGTGTATGCCCAGCAGTGGGATTGCTGGGTCATATGGCAGTTCTAGTTCCAGTTTTTGAAGGACTCTCCACAGTGTTCTCCATAGTGGCTGTACTAGTTTGCATTCCCACCAAGAGTGCAAGAGGGTTCCCTTCTCGACACCCTCTCCAGCATTTATTGCTTGTAGATTTTTGTACAGCAGTCAGCCTGACCAGAGGCAGATGGTACCTCATTGTGGTTTTGGTTTGCATTTGTCTGATAACGAGTGATGGGGAGCATCTTTTCATGTGTTTGTTAGCCATCTCTATGTCTTCTTCGGAGGAAAGGAATTTAGAATGGAGCAGTGGGCTCCCACAGGTGGGGCAGGGGGAGTAGCCCACATCCCCTGCAGGCAATACTGGGGTCTTGCCCACGAAGAGTTTTATTACAAGAATAAAGCCGAGTAAAGGCTGGCTCTGTTGTGATTACCATCCCCATACTCCAGTATTCTAACTTAATGTCATTAATTAAATACTTTTACTTTGCACACCAAATTGTGTTGATTTAAGTTTTCAACGTTTGTTGTCATAGATGTCAGGTTTTAATATTTTATATATTATTCACAAGGGACAAAGATTCACTGTACATATGTACAAATGCACACACGTATGTGTGTACATACATATAAACGCACACTCATAAGTGTGTATATTTAGATATATTTTTTCATATATATATATATATTCATACATCCACAGTTTCAGTAGTTACCTTTAAGAATTCATTGTCTTCTGTGAGGGAATTCATGAAGAGAAGACCTTGTTAAACCATTGTCACCAGCACAGGCTGCCTTGGTTACCACTGCTCCATTCCACAGAGCATCCTGAATGGTTTGCAAGGCCTTGAGATCACTTCCTGCACAGCCTGCAGTCCCCTAGGGAACGTACACACCTCACATTCAAACAGTTGATTCGAAACACACAGTGATACCACAGACCTTGTCAAGGTAAAGACACACAATGTGCTTTTATTTATGTCTAAATCAGTTAAACAACGTATTCACTGCAAGGTACAAACTTTTTTAGCTTGCAAAGAACAACATTGTCTTGTATTTGAACATGGAAAATCTCGCTGAATTTGAAACATAGGTTTTAAATGAAATTCATTCTTCATTGTCTGTTATTTGGAGACTATGGAACCAAGAAAGTAAACCTCCGTTCATCGGGGCTGCTTAAGCTGTATCTTTAGCAGATTTTTTTTTTAAATTCCCTTACACTTTTACCGTCATAAATAGATATAATAGCCCAGCTTTGAAGGAGACACACCCTCCCTGCCCTGTGACCCATCGGACTTGACTTAGGGAGATGAGGATGGCAGGTGAGTTTGGGGGCCTCCATAGGGGAGTTATTCATGCCTCATTTCTCCCACCAAAACATCTAAGTTGCTCCCCATCCTCTGCTAGAGGTGTCAGGATGGGGCTTTGTGATGTCAAGGCTCACCCAGGGCCCCCATTGGCTGGGGAAGAGACTTGCTGACCTCATAAAGCATGAGGGTGTGTCTCCCTGAGGAGGGGTATATATAGGGGTGCTCAGGGGCTCTGGAGCAGACCACTGGGAGGCCTCACAATGACTAAGGTGACTGGGAAGCCACAAGGCTCCAGAGTAGTTCTGAAACACCTGGCTCCTGTTACCCGGGACAACAGGATGAAGACTTCCTCTCCACTGAGGTCCAAGAAAAATGTCAAGGTGAGCTGAACCCACCGAAACACCTCTGGCCCATTGACCCCACCCCTTAAGTCCTCTCCCCTGTCCTTGCCTGGCACACAACCCTTCTCTGCCCACACCCCTTCTCCTGAAGCTGTCATTCCCAACCACCTTCACCCTCTTCCCCAAACCAATGCCATTCTCTACCCGTCTCTTGTTTTCTCCAGGTGGCCAGGGTACCTGTGAGAGTGAATAATCGCCTTCAGGCAAAGCTGAGCAAGAAAACGTCTCAGAAACCACTCAGCACAAGGAAATTTAAAAAAACCAGAGGCCCAAAGCTCTGTAGCCGGTGCTCCAAGGTGAAAGAAGTGCTGAATCAGAACGGACCAGAGGAGGTCCCAGAGAGTGTGTAGACCCCTGTCATTCCAGCAGGAACGGTGGGCAGCCAGTGACCTCAGAGCTTGGCTAGAGACCTCAGAAATCTTCTGGGGTCTTGCCGCTGAGGACTGGCCAACAATACACATGTTGACTATTATACCAACTGCATACATTCATCATGAAAATAAAATCAACCTGATGTGAAATTATGTTTGTCTCTGAGTTCTGTGAGAGTGGGGGACAGAGAGGGCAGTGCAGGCATCAATGTGTTGAGGGAGGGAGATGGGTCCTGTGGGGTTGGAGATGGGACTCGAAGGTCCAGTTTGCCAGAAAATGGGGGAGGGGAGAGAACTGGTTCCAGACTCAGCTTCACACATATACTTCCCATGGGAGAAGAGGAAGAGGACTTGGTGTTTCTCTGTGTGAGTGCAGAACTGGAAACGTGGCTGGGGAGCCGTGTCATGTGTGGAGTGGCCGTGCCATTTGCTAAAAAGGCATAGAAAGAAGGTGCCCCATAAAGAGAATGGAATATTGGCATATGCAGCAACAGGGAACGTATACTGTTCAGTGAAATAACTCAGACAGAGATAGACAAATACCGTATGGTATCACTTAAGAATCTAAAAACTCCACAAAGTAGAGAATATCACAAAAATGGAGGCTCACGGATATAGAGAACATTCTACTGGTTAGCAGCGGGGAGGGGAAGAGGGAGGGGCAACACAGAGGTGGGGGAGCGGGAGGCACAGCGTGTAAGGTGGAAGATGAGCCCAAGGATGGACTGTACATCATGGGGAATAGAGCCAGTGCTCTGTAAGAACTATAAACGGAAAGCCAACGTTCACGATTGTATAATAAGAAAGAAAGGGAAAGAAAGAGGCGGGAGGAAGGAGGGAAGAAAGGAAGGAAAATGATGGTGTTTTTGGAGGGCACAAAGCCAACATTGATTAGGCCCTTTTTAGCAAAGGAATTTAGTGTGTTTTTTTTTCCATTTTTATTTTTAGTTTATTTCGCATTACCATACTGTATTGGTTTCGCGATACACTGACAAGATTTTTTGAGATGTACTTATTTTAATGGGAGGCTAACTATTTTACAATGCTTGGTGGTTTTTGCCATACTTGTCGGGAATCCGCCACGGGTGTACATGTGTTCCCCATCCTGAACCCCCTCTCACCTCCCTGCCCATCCCATCCCTCAGGGCCATCCCAGTGCACCAGCCCCGAGCACCCAGTCTCGTGCATCGAACCTGGACGGGCGATAATATACATGTTTCACTGCTATTCTCTCAGATCATCCCACCCTCGCCTTCTCCCACAGAGTCCAAAAGACTGTTCTGTACATCTGTGTCTCGCAGACAGGGTTATCATCACCATCTTTCTAGATTCCATAGATATGTGTTCGTGTACTCTATTGCTGTTTTTCTTTCTGACTTATTTCACTCTGTATAATAGGCTGCAGTTTCATCCACCTCATTCGAACTAATTCAAGTGTATACTTTTTGATGGCTGAGTCGGATTCCATTGTGTATATGTACCACTGCTTTCTTATCGATTCGTCTGCCCCTGGACATCTAGGTTGCTTCCATGTCCTGGCTATTGTACACAGTGCTGTGATGATCCTTCGGGTACACATGTCTCGTTCAAGTCTGGTTTCCTCGGTGTGTATGCCCAGCAGTGGGATTGCTGGGTCATATGGCAGTTCTAGTTCCAGTTTTTGAAGGACTCTCCACAGTGTTCTCCATAGTGGCTGTACTAGTTTGCATTCCCACCAAGAGTGCAAGAGGGTTCCCTTCTCGACACCCTCTCCAGCATTTATTGCTTGTAGATTTTTGTACAGCAGTCAGCCTGACCAGAGGCAGATGGTACCTCATTGTGGTTTTGGTTTGCATTTGTCTGATAACGAGTGATGGGGAGCATCTTTTCATGTGTTTGTTAGCCATCTCTATGTCTTCTTCGGAGGAAAGGAATTTAGAATGGAGCAGTGGGCTCCCACAGGTGGGGCAGGGGGAGTAGCCCACATCCCCTGCAGGCAATACTGGGGTCTTGCCCACGAAGAGTTTTATTACAAGAATAAAGCCGAGTAAAAGCTGGCTCTGTTGTGATTACCATCCCCATACTCCAGTATTCTAACTTAATGTCATTAATTAAATACTTTTACTTTGCACACCAAATTGTGTTGATTTAAGTTTTCAATGTTTGTTGTCATAGATGTCAGGTTTTAATATTTTATATATTATTCACAAGGGACAAAGATTCACTGTACATATGTACAAATGCACACACGTATGTGTGTACATACATATAAATGCACACTCATAAGTGTGTATATTTAGATATATTTTTTCATATATATATATATATTCATACATCCACAGTTTCAGTAGTTACCTTTAAGAATTCATTGTCTTCTGTGAGGGAATTCATGAAGAGAAGACCTTGTTAAACCATTGTCACCAGCACAGGCTGCCTTGGTTACCACTGCTCCATTCCACAGAGCATCCTGAATGGTTTGCAAGGCCTTGAGATCACTTCCTGCACAGCCTGCAGTCCCCTAGGGAACGTACACACCTCACATTCAAACAGTTGATTCGAAACACACAGTGATACCACAGACCTTGTCAAGGTAAAGACACACAATGTGCTTTTATTTATGTCTAAATCAGTTAAACAACGTATTCACTGCAAGGTACAAACTTTTTTAGCTTGCAAAGAACAACATTGTCTTGTATTTGAACATGGAAAATCTTGCTGAATTTGAAACATAGGTTTTAAATGAAATTCATTCTTCATTGTCTGTTATTTGGAGACTATGGAACCAAGAAAGTAAACCTCCGTTCATCGGGGCTGCTTAAGCTGTATCTTTAGCAGATTTTTTTTTTAAATTCCCTTACACTTTTACCGTCATAAATAGATATAATAGCCCAGCTTTGAAGGAGACACACCCTCCCTGCCCTGTGACCCATCGGACTTGACTTAGGGAGATGAGGATGGCAGGTGAGTTTGGGGGCCTCCATAGGGGAGTTATTCATGCCTCATTTCTCCCACCAAAACATCTAAATTGCTCCCCATCCTCTGCTAGAGGTGTCAGGATGGGGCTTTGTGATGTCAAGGCTCACCCAGGGCCCCCATTGGCTGGGGAAGAGACTTGCTGACCTCATAAAGCATGAGGGTGTGTCTCCCTGAGGAGGGGTATATATAGGGGTGCTCAGGGGCTCTGGAGCAGACCACTGGGAGGCCTCACAATGACTAAGGTGACTGGGAAGCCACAAGGCTCCAGAGTAGTTCTGAAACACCTGGCTCCTGTTACCCGGGACAACAGGATGAAGACTTCCTCTCCACTGAGGTCCAAGAAAAATGTCAAGGTGAGCTGAACCCACCGAAACACCTCTGGCCCATTGACCCCACCCCTTAAGTCCTCTCCCCTGTCCTTGCCTGGCACACAACCCTTCTCTGCCCACACCCCTTCTCCTGAAGCTGTCATTCCCAACCACCTTCACCCTCTTCCCCAAACCAATGCCATTCTCTACCCGTCTCTTGTTTTCTCCAGGTGGCCAGGGTACCTGTGAGAGTGAATAATCGCCTTCAGGCAAAGCTGAGCAAGAAAACGTCTCAGAAACCACTCAGCACAAGGAAATTTAAAAAAACCAGAGGCCCAAAGCTCTGTAGCCGGTGCTCCAAGGTGAAAGAAGTGCTGAATCAGAACGGACCAGAGGAGGTCCCAGAGAGTGTGTAGACCCCTGTCGTTCCAGCAGGAACGGTGGGCAGCCAGTGACCTCAGAGCTTGGCTAGAGACCTCAGAAATCTTCTGGGGTCTTGCCGCTGAGGACTGGCCAACAATACACATGTTGACTATTATACCAACGGCATACATTCATCTTGAAAATAAAATCAACCTGATGTGAAATTATGTTTGTCTCTGAGTTCTGTGAGAGTGGGGGACAGAGAGGGCAGTGCAGGCATCAATGTGTTGAGGGAGGGAGATGGGTCCTGTGGGGTTGGAGATGGGACTCGAAGGTCCAGTTTGCCAGAAAATGGGGGAGGGGAGAGAACTGGTTCCAGACTCAGCTTCACACATATACTTCCCATGGGAGAAGAGGAAGAGGACTTGGTGTTTCTCTGTGTGAGTGCAGAACTGGAAACGTGGCTGGGGAGCCGTGTCATGTGTGGAGTGGCCGTGCCATTTGCTAAAAAGGCATAGAAAGAAGGTGCCCCATAAAGAGAATGGAATATTGGCATATGCAGCAACAGGGAACGTATACTGTTCAGTGAAATAACTCAGACAGAGATAGACAAATACCGTATGGTATCACTTAAGAATCTAAAAACTCCACAAAGTAGAGAATATCACAAAAATGGAGGCTCACGGATATAGAGAACATTCTACTGGTTAGCAGCGGGGAGGGGAAGAGGGAGGGGCAATACAGAGGTGGGGGAGCGAGAGGCACAGCGTGTAAGGTGGAAGATGAGCCCAAGGATGGACTGTACATCATGGGGAATAGAGCCAGTGCTCTGTAAGAACTATAAACGGAAAGCCAACGTTCACGATTGTATAATAAGAAAGAAAGGGAAAGAAAGAGGGGGGAGGAAGGAGGGAAGAAAGGAAGGAAAATGATGGTGTTTTTGGAGGGCACAAAGCCAACATTGATTAGGCCCTTTTTAGCAAAGGAATTTAGTGTGTTTTTTTTTTCCATTTTTATTTTTAGTTTATTTCGCATTACCATACTGTATTGGTTTCGCGATACATTGACATGATTTTTTGAGATGTACTAATTTTAATGGGAGGCTAACTATTTTACAACGCTTGGTGGTTTTTGCCATACTTGTCGGGAATCCGCCACGGGTGTACATGTGTTCCCCATCCTGAACCCCCTCTCACCTCCCTGCCCATCCCTTCCCTCAGGGCCATCCCAGTGCACCAGCCCCGAGCACCCAGTCTCGTGCATCGAACCTGGACGGGCGATCTCCTTCTCACATGATAATATACATGTTTCACTGCTATTCTCTCAGATCATCCCACCCTCGCCTTCTCCCACAGAGTCCAAAAGACTGTTCTGTACATCTGTGTCTCGCAGACAGGGTTATCATCACCATCTTTCTAGATTCCATAGATATGTGTTCGTGTACTCTATTGCTGTTTTTCTTTCTGACTTATTTCACTCTGTATAATAGGCTGCAGTTTCATCCACCTCATTCGAACTAATTCAAGTGTATACTTTTTGATGGCTGAGTCGGATTCCATTGTGTATATGTACCACTGCTTTCTTATCGATTCGTCTGCCCCTGGACATCTAGGTTGCTTCCATGTCCTGGCTATTGTACACAGTGCTGTGATGATCCTTCGGGTACACATGTCTCGTTCAAGTCTGGTTTCCTCGGTGTGTATGCCCAGCAGTGGGATTGCTGGGTCATATGGCAGTTCTAGTTCCAGTTTTTGAAGGACTCTCCACAGTGTTCTCCATAGTGGCTGTACTAGTTTGCATTCCCACCAAGAGTGCAAGAGGGTTCCCTTCTCGACACCCTCTCCAGCATTTATTGCTTGTAGATTTTTGTACAGCAGTCAGCCTGACCAGAGGCAGATGGTACCTCATTGTGGTTTTGGTTTGCATTTGTCTGATAACGAGTGATGGGGAGCATCTTTTCATGTGTTTGTTAGCCATCTCTATGTCTTCTTCAGAGGAATGGAATTTAGAATGGAGCAGTGGGCTCCCACAGGTGGGGCAGGGGGAGTAGCCCACATCCCCTGCAGGCAATACTGGGGTCTTGCCCACGAAGAGTTTTATTACAAGAATAAAGCCAAGTAAAGGCTGGCTCTGTTGTGATTACCATCCCCATACTCCAGTATTCTAACTTAATGTCATTAATTAAATACTTTTACTTTGCACACCAAATTGTGTTGATTTAAGTTTTCAACGTTTGTTGTCATAGATGTCAGGTTTTAATATTTTATATATTATTCACAAGGGACAAAGATTCACTGTACATATGTACAAATGCACACACGTATGTGTGTACATACATATAAACGCACACTCATAAGTGTGTATATTTAGATATATTTTTTTAAATATATATATATTCATACATCCACAGTTTCAGTAGTTACCTTTAAGAATTCATTGTCTTCTGTGAGGGAATTCATGAAGAGAAGACCTTGTTAAACCATTGTCACCAGCACAGGCTGCCTTGGTTACCACTGCTCCATTCCACAGAGCATCCTGAATGGTTTGCAAGGCCTTGAGATCACTTCCTGCACAGCCTGCAGTCCCCTAGGGAACGTACACACCTCACATTCAAACAGTTGATTCGAAACACACAGTGATACCACAGACCTTGTCAAGGTAAAGACACACAATGTGCTTTTATTTATGTCTAAATCAGTTAAACAACGTATTCACTGCAAGGTACAAACTTTTTTAGCTTGCAAAGAACAACATTGTCTTGTATTTGAACATGGAAAATCTTGCTGAATTTGAAACATAGGTTTTAAATGAAATTCATTCTTCATTGTCTGTTATTTGGAGACTATGGAACCAAGAAAGTAAACCTCCGTTCATTGGGGCTGCTTAAGCTGTATGTTTAGCAGATTTTTTTTTTAAATTCCCTTACACTTTTACCGTCATAAATAGATATAATAGCCCAGTTTGGAGGAGACACACCCTCCCTGCCCTGTGACCCATCGGACTTGACTTAGGGAGATGAGGATGGCAGGTGAGTTTGGGGGCCTCCATAGGGGAGTTATTCATGCCTCATTTCTCCCACCAAAACATCTAAATTGCTCCCCATCCTCTGTTAGAGGTGTCAGGATGGGGCTTTGTGATGTCAAGGCTCACCCAGGGCCCCCATTGGCTGGGGAAGAGACTTGCTGACCTCATAAAGCATGAGAGTGTGTCTCCCTGAGGAGGGGTATATATAGGGGTGCTCAGGGGCTCTGGAGCAGACCACTGGGAGGCCTCACAATGACTAAGGTGACTGGGAAGCCACAAGGCTCCAGAGTAGTTCTGAAACACCTGGCTCCTGTTACCCGGGACAACAGGATGAAGACTTCCTCCCCACTGAGGTCCAAGAAAAATGTCAAGGTGAGCTGAACCCACCCAAACACCTCTGGCCCATTGACCCCACCCCTTAAGTCCTCTCCCCTGTCCTTGCCTGGCACACAACCCTTCTCTGCCCACACCCCTTCTCCTGAAGCTGTCATTCCCAAACACCTTCACCCTCTTCCCCAAACCAATGCCATTCTCTACCCGTCTCTTGTTTTCTCCAGGTGGCCAGGGTACCTGTGAGGGTGAATAATCGCCTTCAGGCAAAGCTGAGCAAGAAAACGTCTCAGAAACCACTCAGCACAAGGAAATTTAAAAAAACCAGAGGCCCAAAGCTCTGTAGCCGGTGCTCCAAGGTGAAAGAAGTGCTGAATCAGAACGGACCAGAGGAGGTCCCAGAGAGTGTGTAGACCCCTGTCGTTCCAGCAGGAACGGTGGGCAGCCAGTGACCTCAGAGCTTGGCTAGAGACCTCAGAAATCTTCTGGGGTCTTGCCGCTGAGGACTGGCCAACAATACACATGTTGACTATTATACCAACTGCATACATTCATCATGAAAATAAAATCAACCTGATGTGAAATTATGTTTGTCTCTGAGTTCTGTGAGAGGGGGGGGACAGAGAGGGCAGTGCAGGCATCAATGTGTTGAGGGAGGGAGATGGGTCCTGTGGGGTTGGAGATGGGACTCGAAGGTCCAGTTTGCCAGAAAATGGGGGAGGGGAGAGAACTGGTTCCAGACTCAGCTTCACACATATACTTCCCATGGGAGAAGAGGAAGAGGACTTGGTGTTTCTCTGTGTGAGTGCAGAACTGGAAACGTGGCTGGGGAGCCGTGTCATGTGTGGAGTGGCCGTGCCATTTGCTAAAAAGGCATAGAAAGAAGGTGCCCCATAAAGAGAATGGAATATTGGCATATGCAGCAACAGGGAACGTATACTGTTCAGTGAAATAACTCAGACAGAGATAGACAAATACCGTATGGTATCACTTAAGAATCTAAAAACTCCACAAAGTAGAGAATATCACAAAAATGGAGGCTCACGGATATAGAGAACATTCTACTGGTTAGCAGCGGGGAGGGGAAGAGGGAGGGGCAATACAGAGGTGGGGGAGCGGGAGGCACAGCGTCTAAGGTGGAAGATGAGCCCAAGGATGGACTGTACATCATGGGGAATAGAGCCAGTGCTCTGTAAGAACTATAAACGGAAAGCCAACGTTCACGATTGTATAATAAGAAAGAAAGGGAAAGAAAGAGGCGGGAGGAAGGAGGGAAGAAAGGAAGGAAAATGATGGTGTTTTTGGAGGGCACAAAGCCAACATTGATTAGGCCCTTTTTAGCAAAGGAATTTAGCGTGTTTTTTTTTCCATTTTTATTTTTAGTTTATTTCGCATTACCATACTGTATTGGTTTCGCGATACATTGACATGATTTTTTGAGATGTACTAATTTTAATGGGAGGCTAACTATTTTACAACGCTTGGTGGTTTTTGCCATACTTGTCGGGAATCCGCCACGGGTGTACATGTGTTCCCCATCCTGAACCCCCTCTCACCTCCCTGCCCATCCCTTCCCTCAGGGCCATCCCAGTGCACCAGCCCCGAGCACCCAGTCTCGTGCATCGAACCTGGACGGGCGATCTCCTTCTCACATGATAATATACATGTTTCACTGCTATTCTCTCAGATCATCCCACCCTCGCCTTCTCCCACAGAGTCCAAAACACTGTTCTGTACATCTGTGTCTCGCAGACAGGGTTATCATCACCATCTTTCTAGATTCCATAGATATGTGTTCGTGTACTCTATTGGTGTTTTTCTTTCTGACTTATTTCACTCTGTATAATAGGCTGCAGTTTCATCCACCTCATTCGAACTAATTCAAGTGTATACTTTTTGATGGCTGAGTCGGATTCCATTGTGTATATGTACCACTGCTTTCTTATCGATTCGTCTGCCCCTGGACATCTAGGTTGCTTCCATGTCCTGGCTATTGTACACAGTGCTGTGATGATCCTTCGGGTACACATGTCTCGTTCAAGTCTGGTTTGCTCGGTGTGTATGCCCAGCAGTGGGATTGCTGGATCATATGGTAGTTCTAGTTCCAGTTTTTGAAGGACTCTCCACAGTGTTCTCCATAGTGGCTGTACTAGTTTGCATTCCCACCAAGAGTGCAAGAGGGTTCCCTTCTCGACACCCTCTCCAGCATTTATTGCTTGTAGATTTTTGTACAGCAGTCAGCCTGACCAGAGGCAGATGGTACCTCATTGTGGTTTTGGTTTGCATTTGTCTGATAACGAGTGATGGGGAGCATCTTTTCATGTGTTTGCTAGCCATCTCTATGTCTTCTTCAGAGGAATGGAATTTAGAATGGAGCAGTGGGCTCCCACAGGTGGGGCAGGGGGAGTAGCCCACATCCCCTGCAGGCAATACTGGGGTCTTGCCCACGAAGAGTTTTATTACAAGAATAAAGCCAAGTAAAGGCTGGCTCTGTTGTGATTACCATCCCCATACTCCAGTATTCTAACTTAATGTCATTAATTAAATACTTTTACTTTGCACACCAAATTGTGTTGATTTAAGTTTTCAACGTTTGTTGTCATAGATGTCAGGTTTTAATATTTTATATATTATTCACAAGGGACAAAGATTCACTGTACATATGTACAAATGCACACACGTATGTGTGTACATACATATAAACGCACACTCATAAGTGTGTATATTTAGATATATTTTTTCATATATATATATATTCATACATCCACAGTTTCAGTAGTTACCTTTAAGAATTCATTGTCTTCTGTGAGGGAATTCATGAAGAGAAGACCTTGTTAAACCATTGTCACCAGCACAGGCTGCCTTGGTTACCACTGCTCCATTCCACAGAGCATCCTGAATGGTTTGCAAGGCCTTGAGATCACTTCCTGCACAGCCTGCAGTCCCCTAGGGAACGTACACACCTCACATTCAAACAGTTGATTCGAAACACACAGTGATACCACAGACCTTGTCAAGGTAAAGACACACAATGTGCTTTTATTTATGTCTAAATCAGTTAAACAACGTATTCACTGCAAGGTACAAACTTTTTTAGCTTGCAAAGAACAACATTGTCTTGTATTTGAACATGGAAAATCTTGCTGAATTTGAAACATAGGTTTTAAATGAAATTCATTCTTCATTGTCTGTTATTTGGAGACTATGGAACCAAGAAAGTAAACCTCCGTTCATTGGGGCTGCTTAAGCTGTATCTTTAGCAGATTTTTTTTTTAAATTCCCTTACACTTTTACCGTCATAAATAGATATAATAGCCCAGCTTTGGAGGAGACACACCCTCCCTGCCCTGTGACCCATCGGACTTGACTTAGGGAGATGAGGATGGCAGGTGAGTTTGGGGGCCTCCATAGGGGAGTTATTCATGCCTCATTTCTCCCACCAAAACATCTAAATTGCTCCCCATCCTCTGCTAGAGGTGTCAGGATGGGGCTTTGTGATGTCAAGGCTCACCCAGGGCCCCCATTGGCTGGGGAAGAGACTTGCTGACCTCATAAAGCATGAGGGAGTGTCTCCCTGATGAGGGGTATATATAGGGGTGCTCAGGGGCTCTGGAGCAGACCACTGGGAGGCCTCACAATGACTAAGGTGACTGGGAAGCCACAAGGCTCCAGAGTAGTTCTGAAACACCTGGCTCCTGTTACCCGGGACAACAGGATGAAGACTTCCTCCCCACTGAGGTCCAAGAAAAATGTCAAGGTGAGCTGAACCCACCCAAACACCTCTGGCCCATTGACCCCACCCCATAAGTCCTCTCCCCTGTCCTTGCCTGGCACACAACCCTTCTCTGCCCACACCCCTTCTCCTGAAGCTGTCATTCCCAAACACCTTCACCCTCTTCCCCAAACCAATGCCATTCTCTACCCGTCTCTTGTTTTCTCCAGGTGGCCAGGGTACCTGTGAGGGTGAATAATCGCCTTCAGGCAAAGCTGAGCAAGAAAACGTCTCAGAAACCACTCAGCACAAGGAAATTTAAAAAAACCAGAGGCCCAAAGCTCTGTAGCCGGTGCTCCAAGGTGAAAGAAGTGCTGAATCAGAACGGACCAGAGGAGGTCCCAGAGAGTGTGTAGACCCCTGTCGTTCCAGCAGGAACGGTGGGCAGCCAGTGACCTCAGAGCTTGGCTAGAGACCTCAGAAATCTTCTGGGGTCTTGCCGCTGAGGACTGGCCAACAATACACATGTTGACTATTATACCAACTGCATACATTCATCATGAAAATAAAATCAACCTGATGTGAAATTATGTTTGTCTCTGAGTTCTGTGAGAGTGGGGGACAGAGAGGGCAGTGCAGGCATCAATGTGTTGAGGGAGGGAGATGGGTCCTGTGGGGTTGGAGATGGGACTCGAAGGTCCAGTTTGCCAGAAAATGGGGGAGGGGAGAGAACTGGTTCCAGACTCAGCTTCACACATATACTTCCCATGGGAGAAGAGGAAGAGGACTTGGTGTTTCTCTGTGTGAGTGCAGAACTGGAAACGTGGCTGGGGAGCCGTGTCATGTGTGGAGTGGCCGTGCCATTTGCTAAAAAGGCATAGAAAGAAGGTGCCCCATAAAGAGATTGGAATATTGACATATGCAGCAACAGGGAACGTACACTGTTCAGTGAAATAACTCAGACAGAGATAGACAAATACCGTATGGTATCACTTAAGAATCTAAAAACTCCACAAAGTAGAGAATATCACAAAAATGGAGGCTCACGGATATAGAGAACATTCTACTGGTTAGCAGCGGGGAGGGGAAGAGGGAGGGGCAATACAGAGGTGGGGGAGCGGGAGGCACAGCGTCTAAGGTGGAAGATGAGCCCAAGGATGGACTGTACATCATGGGGAATAGAGCCAGTGCTCTGTAAGAACTATAAACGGAAAGCCAACGTTCACGATTGTATAATAAGAAAGAAAGGGAAAGAAAGAGGCGGGAGGAAGGAGGGAAGAAAGGAAGGAAAATGATGGTGTTTTTGGAGGGCACAAAGCCAACATTGATTAGGCCCTTTTTAGCAAAGGAATTTAGCGTGTTTTTTTTTCCATTTTTATTTTTAGTTTATTTCGCATTACCATACTGTATTGGTTTCGCGATACATTGACATGATTTTTTGAGATGTACTAATTTTAATGGGAGGCTAACTATTTTACAACGCTTGGTGGTTTTTGCCATACTTGTCGGGAATCCGCCACGGGTGTACATGTGTTCCCCATCCTGAACCCCCTCTCACCTCCCTGCCCATCCCTTCCCTCAGGGCCATCCCAGTGCACCAGCCCCGAGCACCCAGTCTCGTGCATCGAACCTGGACGGGCGATCTCCTTCTCACATGATAATATACATGTTTCACTGCTATTCTCTCAGATCATCCCACCCTCGCCTTCTCCCACAGAGTCCAAAACACTGTTCTGTACATCTGTGTCTCGCAGACAGGGTTATCATCACCATCTTTCTAGATTCCATAGATATGTGTTCGTGTACTCTATTGGTGTTTTTCTTTCTGACTTATTTCACTCTGTATAATAGGCTGCAGTTTCATCCACCTCATTCGAACTAATTCAAGTGTATACTTTTTGATGGCTGAGTCGGATTCCATTGTGTATATGTACCACTGCTTTCTTATCGATTCGTCTGCCCCTGGACATCTAGGTTGCTTCCATGTCCTGGCTATTGTACACAGTGCTGTGATGATCCTTCGGGTACACATGTCTCGTTCAAGTCTGGTTTGCTCGGTGTGTATGCCCAGCAGTGGGATTGCTGGATCATATGGTAGTTCTAGTTCCAGTTTTTGAAGGACTCTCCACAGTGTTCTCCATAGTGGCTGTACTAGTTTGCATTCCCACCAAGAGTGCAAGAGGGTTCCCTTCTCGACACCCTCTCCAGCATTTATTGCTTGTAGATTTTTGTACAGCAGTCAGCCTGACCAGAGGCAGATGGTACCTCATTGTGGTTTTGGTTTGCATTTGTCTGATAACGAGTGATGGGGAGCATCTTTTCATGTGTTTGCTAGCCATCTCTATGTCTTCTTCAGAGGAATGGAATTTAGAATGGAGCAGTGGGCTCCCACAGGTGGGGCAGGGGGAGTAGCCCACATCCCCTGCAGGCAATACTGGGGTCTTGCCCACGAAGAGTTTTATTACAAGAATAAAGCCAAGTAAAGGCTGGCTCTGTTGTGATTACCATCCCCATACTCCAGTATTCTAACTTAATGTCATTAATTAAATACTTTTACTTTGCACACCAAATTGTGTTGATTTAAGTTTTCAACGTTTGTTGTCATAGATGTCAGGTTTTAATATTTTATATATTATTCACAAGGGACAAAGATTCACTGTACATATGTACAAATGCACACACGTATGTGTGTACATACATATAAACGCACACTCATAAGTGTGTATATTTAGATATATTTTTTCATATATATATATATTCATACATCCACAGTTTCAGTAGTTACCTTTAAGAATTCATTGTCTTCTGTGAGGGAATTCATGAAGAGAAGACCTTGTTAAACCATTGTCACCAGCACAGGCTGCCTTGGTTACCACTGCTCCATTCCACAGAGCATCCTGAATGGTTTGCAAGGCCTTGAGATCACTTCCTGCACAGCCTGCAGTCCCCTAGGGAACGTACACACCTCACATTCAAACAGTTGATTCGAAACACACAGTGATACCACAGACCTTGTCAAGGTAAAGACACACAATGTGCTTTTATTTATGTCTAAATCAGTTAAACAACGTATTCACTGCAAGGTACAAACTTTTTTAGCTTGCAAAGAACAACATTGTCTTGTATTTGAACATGGAAAATCTTGCTGAATTTGAAACATAGGTTTTAAATGAAATTCATTCTTCATTGTCTGTTATTTGGAGACTATGGAACCAAGAAAGTAAACCTCCGTTCATTGGGGCTGCTTAAGCTGTATCTTTAGCAGATTTTTTTTTTAAATTCCCTTACACTTTTACCGTCATAAATAGATATAATAGCCCAGCTTTGGAGGAGACACACCCTCCCTGCCCTGTGACCCATCGGACTTGACTTAGGGAGATGAGGATGGCAGGTGAGTTTGGGGGCCTCCATAGGGGAGTTATTCATGCCTCATTTCTCCCACCAAAACATCTAAATTGCTCCCCATCCTCTGCTAGAGGTGTCAGGATGGGGCTTTGTGATGTCAAGGCTCACCCAGGGCCCCCATTGGCTGGGGAAGAGACTTGCTGACCTCATAAAGCATGAGGGAGTGTCTCCCTGATGAGGGGTATATATAGGGGTGCTCAGGGGCTCTGGAGCAGACCACTGGGAGGCCTCACAATGACTAAGGTGACTGGGAAGCCACAAGGCTCCAGAGTAGTTCTGAAACACCTGGCTCCTGTTACCCGGGACAACAGGATGAAGACTTCCTCCCCACTGAGGTCCAAGAAAAATGTCAAGGTGAGCTGAACCCACCCAAACACCTCTGGCCCATTGACCCCACCCCATAAGTCCTCTCCCCTGTCCTTGCCTGGCACACAACCCTTCTCTGCCCACACCCCTTCTCCTGAAGCTGTCATTCCCAAACACCTTCACCCTCTTCCCCAAACCAATGCCATTCTCTACCCGTCTCTTGTTTTCTCCAGGTGGCCAGGGTACCTGTGAGAGTGAATAATCGCCTTCAGGCAAAGCTGAGCAAGAAAACGTCTCAGAAACCACTCAGCACAAGGAAATTTAAAAAAACCAGAGGCCCAAAGCTCTGTAGCCGGTGCTCCAAGGTGAAAGAAGTGCTGAATCAGAACGGACCAGAGGAGGTCCCAGAGAGTGTGTAGACCCCTGTCGTTCCAGCAGGAACGGTGGGCAGCCAGTGACCTCAGAGCTTGGCTAGAGACCTCAGAAATCTTCTGGGGTCTTGCCGCTGAGGACTGGCCAACAATACACATGTTGACTATTATACCAACTGCATACATTCATCATGAAAATAAAATCAACCTGATGTGAAATTATGTTTGTCTCTGAGTTCTGTGAGAGGGGGGGGACAGAGAGGGCAGTGCAGGCATCAATGTGTTGAGGGAGGGAGATGGGTCCTGTGGGGTTGGAGATGGGACTCGAAGGTCCAGTTTGCCAGAAAATGGGGGAGGGGAGAGAACTGGTTCCAGACTCAGCTTCACACATATACTTCCCATGGGAGAAGAGGAAGAGGACTTGGTGTTTCTCTGTGTGAGTGCAGAACTGGAAACGTGGCTGGGGAGCCGTGTCATGTGTGGAGTGGCCGTGCCATTTGCTAAAAAGGCATAGAAAGAAGGTGCCCCATAAAGAGAATGGAATATTGGCATATGCAGCAACAGGGAACGTATACTGTTCAGTGAAATAACTCAGACAGAGATAGACAAATACCGTATGGTATCACTTAAGAATCTAAAAACTCCACAAAGTAGAGAATATCACAAAAATGGAGGCTCACGGATATAGAGAACATTCTACTGGTTAGCAGCGGGGAGGGGAAGAGGGAGGGGCAATACAGAGGTGGGGGAGCGGGAGGCACAGCGTCTAAGGTGGAAGATGAGCCCAAGGATGGACTGTACATCATGGGGAATAGAGCCAGTGCTCTGTAAGAACTATAAACGGAAAGCCAACGTTCACGATTGTATAATAAGAAAGAAAGGGAAAGAAAGAGGCGGGAGGAAGGAGGGAAGAAAGGAAGGAAAATGATGGTGTTTTTGGAGGGCACAAAGCCAACATTGATTAGGCCCTTTTTAGCAAAGGAATTTAGCGTGTTTTTTTTTCCATTTTTATTTTTAGTTTATTTCGCATTACCATACTGTATTGGTTTCGCGATACATTGACATGATTTTTTGAGATGTACTAATTTTAATGGGAGGCTAACTATTTTACAACGCTTGGTGGTTTTTGCCATACTTGTCGGGAATCCGCCACGGGTGTACATGTGTTCCCCATCCTGAACCCCCTCTCACCTCCCTGCCCATCCCTTCCCTCAGGGCCATCCCAGTGCACCAGCCCCGAGCACCCAGTCTCGTGCATCGAACCTGGACGGGCGATCTCCTTCTCACATGATAATATACATGTTTCACTGCTATTCTCTCAGATCATCCCACCCTCGCCTTCTCCCACAGAGTCCAAAACACTGTTCTGTACATCTGTGTCTCGCAGACAGGGTTATCATCACCATCTTTCTAGATTCCATAGATATGTGTTCGTGTACTCTATTGGTGTTTTTCTTTCTGACTTATTTCACTCTGTATAATAGGCTGCAGTTTCATCCACCTCATTCGAACTAATTCAAGTGTATACTTTTTGATGGCTGAGTCGGATTCCATTGTGTATATGTACCACTGCTTTCTTATCGATTCGTCTGCCCCTGGACATCTAGGTTGCTTCCATGTCCTGGCTATTGTACACAGTGCTGTGATGATCCTTCGGGTACACATGTCTCGTTCAAGTCTGGTTTCCTCGGTGTGTATGCCCAGCAGTGGGATTGCTGGGTCATATGGCAGTTCTAGTTCCAGTTTTTGAAGGACTCTCCACAGTGTTCTCCATAGTGGCTGTACTAGTTTGCATTCCCACCAAGAGTGCAAGAGGGTTCCCTTCTCGACACCCTCTCCAGCATTTATTGCTTGTAGATTTTTGTACAGCAGTCAGCCTGACCAGAGGCAGATGGTACCTCATTGTGGTTTTGGTTTGCATTTGTCTGATAACGAGTGATGGGGAGCATCTTTTCATGTGTTTGTTAGCCATCTCTATGTCTTCTTCAGAGGAATGGAATTTAGAATGGAGCAGTGGGCTCCCACAGGTGGGGCAGGGGGAGTAGCCCACATCCCCTGCAGGCAATACTGGGGTCTTGCCCACGAAGAGTTTTATTACAAGAATAAAGCCAAGTAAAGGCTGGCTCTGTTGTGATTACCATCCCCATACTCCAGTATTCTAACTTAATGTCATTAATTAAATACTTTTACTTTGCACACCAAATTGTGTTGATTTAAGTTTTCAACGTTTGTTGTCATAGATGTCAGGTTTTAATGTTTTATATATTATTCACAAGGGACAAAGATTCACTGTACATATGTACAAATGCACACACGTATGTGTGTACATACATATAAACGCACACTCATAAGTGTGTATATTTAGATATATTTTTTCATATATATATATATTCATACATCCACAGTTTCAGTAGTTACCTTTAAGAATTCATTGTCTTCTGTGAGGGAATTCATGAAGAGAAGACCTTGTTAAACCATTGTCACCAGCACAGGCTGCCTTGGTTACCACTGCTCCATTCCACAGAGCATCCTGAATGGTTTGCAAGGCCTTGAGATCACTTCCTGCACAGCCTGCAGTCCCCTAGGGAATGTACACACCTCACATTCAAACAGTTGATTCGAAACACACAGTGATACCACAGACCTTGTCAAGGTAAAGACACACAATGTGCTTTTATTTTTGTCTAAATCAGTTAAACAACGTATTCACTGCAAGGTACAAACTTTTTTAGCTTGCAAAGAACAACATTGTCTTGTATTTGAACATGGAAAATCTTGCTGAATTTGAAACATAGGTTTTAAATGAAATTCATTCTTCATTGTCTGTTATTTGGAGACTATGGAACCAAGAAAGTAAACCTCCGTTCATTGGGGCTGCTTAAGCTGTATCTTTAGCAGATTTTTTTTTTTAAATTCCCTTACACTTTTACCGTCATAAATAGATATAATAGCCCAGCTTTGGAGGAGACACAACCTCCCTGCCCTGTGACCCATCGGACGTGACTTAGGGAGATGAGGATGGCAGGTGAGTTTGGGGGCCTCCATAGGGGAGTTATTCATGCCTCATTCCTCCCACCAAAACATCTAAATTGCTCCCCATCCTCTGCTAGAGGTGTCAGGATGGGGCTTTGTGATGTCAAGGCTCACCCAGGGCCCCCATTGGCTGGGGAAGAGACTTGCTGACCTCATAAAGCATGAGGGTGTGTCTCCCTGAGGAGGGGTATATATAGGGGTGCTCAGGGGCTCTGGAGCAGACCACTGGGAGGCCTCACAATGACTAAGGTGACTGGGAAGCCACAAGGCTCCAGAGTAGTTCTGAAACACCTGGCTCCTGTTACCCGGGACAACAGGATGAAGACTTCCTCTCCACTGAGGTCCAAGAAAAATGTCAAGGTGAGCTGAACCCACCCAAACACCTCTGGCCCATTGACCCCACCCCATAAGTCCTCTCCCCTGTCCTTGCCTGGCGCACAACCCTTCTCTGCCCACACCCCTTCTCCTGAAGCTGTCATTCCCAACCACCTTCACCCTCTTCCCCAAACCAATGCCATTCTCTACCCGTCTCTTGTTTTCTCCAGGTGGCCAGGGTACCTGTGAGAGTGAATAATCGCCTTCAGGCAAAGCTGAGCAAGAAAACGTCTCAGAAACCACTCAGCACAAGGAAATTTAAAAAAACCAGAGGCCCAAAGCTCTGTAGCCGGTGCTCCAAGGTGAAAGAAGTGCTGAATCAGAACGGACCAGAGGAGGTCCCAGAGAGTGTGTAGACCCCTGTCGTTCCAGCAGGAACGGTGGGCAGCCAGTGACCTCAGAGCTTGGCTAGAGACCTCAGAAATCTTCTGGGGTCTTGCCGCTGAGGACTGGCCAACAATACACATGTTGACTATTATACCAACTGCATACATTCATCATGAAAATAAAATCAACCTGATGTGAAATTATGTTTGTCTCTGAGTTCTGTGAGAGTGGGGGACGGAGAGGGCAGTGCAGGCATCAATGTGTTGAGGGAGGGAGATGGGTCCTGTGGGGTTGGAGATGGGACTAGAAGGTCCAGTTTGCCAGAAAATGGGGGAGGGGAGAGAACTGGTTCCAGACTCAGCTTCACACATATACTTCCCATGGGAGAAGAGGAAGAGGACTTGGTGTTTCTCTGTGTGAGTGCAGAACTGGAAACGTGGCTGGGGAGCCGTGTCATGTGTGGAGTGGCCGTGCCATTTGCTAAAAAGGCATAGAAAGAAGGTGCCCCATAAAGAGAATGGAATATTGGCATATGCAGCAACAGGGAACGTATACTGTTCAGTGAAATAACTCAGACAGAGATAGACAAATACCGTATGGTATCACTTAAGAATCTAAAAACTCCACAAAGTAGAGAATATCACAAAAATGGAGGCTCACGGATATAGAGAACATTCTACTGGTTAGCAGCGGGGAGGGGAAGAGGGAGGGGCAATACAGAGGTGGGGGAGCGGGAGGCACAGCGTCTAAGGTGGAAGATGAGCCCAAGGATGGACTGTACATCATGGGGAATAGAGCCAGTGCTCTGTAAGAACTATAAACGGAAAGCCAACGTTCACGATTGTATAATAAGAAAGAAAGGGAAAGAAAGAGGCGGGAGGAAGGAGGGAAGAAAGGAAGGAAAATGATGGTGTTTTTGGAGGGCACAAAGCCAACATTGATTAGGCCCTTTTTAGCAAAGGAATTTAGCGTGTTTTTTTTTCCATTTTTATTTTTAGTTTATTTCGCATTACCATACTGTATTGGTTTCGCGATACATTGACATGATTTTTTGAGATGTACTAATTTTAATGGGAGGCTAACTATTTTACAACGCTTGGTGGTTTTTGCCATACTTGTCGGGAATCCGCCACGGGTGTACATGTGTTCCCCATCCTGAACCCCCTCTCACCTCCCTGCCCATCCCTTCCCTCAGGGCCATCCCAGTGCACCAGCCCCGAGCACCCAGTCTCGTGCATCGAACCTGGACGGGCGATCTCCTTCTCACATGATAATATACATGTTTCACTGCTATTCTCTCAGATCATCCCACCCTCGCCTTCTCCCACAGAGTCCAAAACACTGTTCTGTACATCTGTGTCTCGCAGACAGGGTTATCATCACCATCTTTCTAGATTCCATAGATATGTGTTCGTGTACTCTATTGCTGTTTTTCTTTCTGACTTATTTCACTCTGTATAATAGGCTGCAGTTTCATCCACCTCATTCGAACTAATTCAAGTGTATACTTTTTGATGGCTGAGTCGGATTCCATTGTGTATATGTACCACTGCTTTCTTATCGATTCGTCTGCCCCTGGACATCTAGGTTGCTTCCATGTCCTGGCTATTGTACACAGTGCTGTGATGATCCTTCGGGTACACATGTCTCGTTCAAGTCTGGTTTGCTCGGTGTGTATGCCCAGCAGTGGGATTGCTGGATCATATGGCAGTTCTAGTTCCAGTTTTTGAAGGACTCTCCACAGTGTTCTCCATAGTGGCTGTACTAGTTTGCATTCCCACCAAGAGTGCAAGAGGGTTCCCTTCTCGACACCCTCTCCAGCATTTATTGCTTGTAGATTTTTGTACAGCAGTCAGCCTGACCAGAGGCAGATGGTACCTCATTGTGGTTTTGGTTTGCATTTGTCTGATAACGAGTGATGGGGAGCATCTTTTCATGTGTTTGTTAGCCATCTCTATGTCTTCTTCAGAGGAATGGAATTTAGAATGGAGCAGTGGGCTCCCACAGGTGGGGCAGGGGGAGTAGCCCACATCCCCTGCAGGCAATACTGGGGTCTTGCCCACGAAGAGTTTTATTACAAGAATAAAGCCAAGTAAAGGCTGGCTCTGTTGTGATTACCATCCCCATACTCCAGTATTCTAACTTAATGTCATTAATTAAATACTTTTACTTTGCACACCAAATTGTGTTGATTTAAGTTTTCAACGTTTGTTGTCATAGATGTCAGGTTTTAATATTTTATATATTATTCACAAGGGACAAAGATTCACTGTACATATGTACAAATGCACACACGTATGTGTGTACATACATATAAACGCACACTCATAAGTGTGTATATTTAGATATATTTTTTCATATATATATATATTCATACATCCACAGTTTCAGTAGTTACCTTTAAGAATTCATTGTCTTCTGTGAGGGAATTCATGAAGAGAAGACCTTGTTAAACCATTGTCACCAGCACAGGCTGCCTTGGTTACCACTGCTCCATTCCACAGAGCATCCTGAATGGTTTGCAAGGCCTTGAGATCACTTCCTGCACAGCCTGCAGTCCCCTAGGGAACGTACACACCTCACATTCAAACAGTTGATTCGAAACACACAGTGATACCACAGACCTTGTCAAGGTAAAGACACACAATGTGCTTTTATTTTTGTCTAAATCAGTTAAACAACGTATTCACTGCAAGGTACAAACTTTTTTAGCTTGCAAAGAACAACATTGTCTTGTATTTGAACATGGAAAATCTTGCTGAATTTGAAACATAGGTTTTAAATGAAATTCATTCTTCATTGTCTGTTATTTGGAGACTATGGAACCAAGAAAGTAAACCTCCGTTCATTGGGGCTGCTTAAGCTGTATCTTTAGCAGATTTTTTTTTTAAATTCCCTTACACTTTTACCGTCATAAATAGATATAATAGCCCAGCTTTGGAGGAGACACACCCTCCCTGCCCTGTGACCCATCGGACTTGACTTAGGGAGATGAGGATGGCAGGTGAGTTTGGGGGCCTCCATAGGGGAGTTATTCATGCCTCATTTCTCCCACCAAAACATCTAAATTGCTCCCCATCCTCTGCTAGAGGTGTCAGGATGGGGCTTTGTGATGTCAAGGCTCACCCAGGGCCCCCATTGGCTGGGGAAGAGACTTGCTGACCTCATAAAGCATGAGGGAGTGTCTCCCTGATGAGGGGTATATATAGGGGTGCTCAGGGGCTCTGGAGCAGACCACTGGGAGGCCTCACAATGACTAAGGTGACTGGGAAGCCACAAGGCTCCAGAGTAGTTCTGAAACACCTGGCTCCTGTTACCCGGGACAACAGGATGAAGACTTCCTCCCCACTGAGGTCCAAGAAAAATGTCAAGGTGAGCTGAACCCACCCAAACACCTCTGGCCCATTGACCCCACCCCATAAGTCCTCTCCCCTGTCCTTGCCTGGCACACAACCCTTCTCTGCCCACACCCCTTCTCCTGAAGCTGTCATTCCCAAACACCTTCACCCTCTTCCCCAAACCAATGCCATTCTCTACCCGTCTCTTGTTTTCTCCAGGTGGCCAGGGTACCTGTGAGAGTGAATAATCGCCTTCAGGCAAAGCTGAGCAAGAAAACGTCTCAGAAACCACTCAGCACAAGGAAATTTAAAAAAACCAGAGGCCCAAAGCTCTGTAGCCGGTGCTCCAAGGTGAAAGAAGTGCTGAATCAGAACGGACCAGAGGAGGTCCCAGAGAGTGTGTAGACCCCTGTCGTTCCAGCAGGAACGGTGGGCAGCCAGTGACCTCAGAGCTTGGCTAGAGACCTCAGAAATCTTCTGGGGTCTTGCCGCTGAGGACTGGCCAACAATACACATGTTGACTATTATACCAACTGCATACATTCATCATGAAAATAAAATCAACCTGATGTGAAATTATGTTTGTCTCTGAGTTCTGTGAGAGGGGGGGGACAGAGAGGGCAGTGCAGGCATCAATGTGTTGAGGGAGGGAGATGGGTCCTGTGGGGTTGGAGATGGGACTCGAAGGTCCAGTTTGCCAGAAAATGGGGGAGGGGAGAGAACTGGTTCCAGACTCAGCTTCACACATATACTTCCCATGGGAGAAGAGGAAGAGGACTTGGTGTTTCTCTGTGTGAGTGCAGAACTGGAAACGTGGCTGGGGAGCCGTGTCATGTGTGGAGTGGCCGTGCCATTTGCTAAAAAGGCATAGAAAGAAGGTGCCCCATAAAGAGATTGGAATATTGACATATGCAGCAACAGGGAACGTACACTGTTCAGTGAAATAACTCAGACAGAGATAGACAAATACCGTATGGTATCACTTAAGAATCTAAAAACTCCACAAAGTAGAGAATATCACAAAAATGGAGGCTCACGGATATAGAGAACATTCTACTGGTTAGCAGCGGGGAGGGGAAGAGGGAGGGGCAATACAGAGGTGGGGGAGTGGGAGGCACAGCGTGTAAGGTGGAAGATGAGCCCAAGGATGGACTGTACATCATGGGGAATAGAGCCAGTGCTCTGTAAGAACTATAAACGGAAAGCCAACGTTCACGATTGTATAATAAGAAAGAAAGGGAAAGAAAGAGGGGGGAGGAAGGAGGGAAGAAAGGAAGGAAAATGATGGTGTTTTTGGAGGGCACAAAGCCAACATTGATTAGGCCCTTTTTAGCAAAGGAATTTAGTGTGTTTTTTTTTCCATTTTTATTTTTAGTTTATTTCGCATTACCATACTGTATTGGTTTCGCGATACATTGACATGATTTTTTGAGATGTACTAATTTTAATGGGAGGCTAACTATTTTACAACGCTTGGTGGTTTTTGCCATACTTGTCGGGAATCCGCCACGGGTGTACATGTGTTCCCCATCCTGAACCCCCTCTCACCTCCCTGCCCATCCCTTCCCTCAGGGCCATCCCAGTGCACCAGCCCCGAGCACCCAGTCTCGTGCATCGAACCTGGACGGGCGATCTCCTTCTCACATGATAATATACATGTTTCACTGCTATTCTCTCAGATCATCCCACCCTCGCCTTCTCCCACAGAGTCCAAAACACTGTTCTGTACATCTGTGTCTCGCAGACAGGGTTATCATCACCATCTTTCTAGATTCCATAGATATGTGTTCGTGTACTCTATTGGTGTTTTTCTTTCTGACTTATTTCACTCTGTATAATAGGCTGCAGTTTCATCCACCTCATTCGAACTAATTCAAGTGTATACTTTTTGATGGCTGAGTCGGATTCCATTGTGTATATGTACCACTGCTTTCTTATCGATTCGTCTGCCCCTGGACATCTAGGTTGCTTCCATGTCCTGGCTATTGTACACAGTGCTGTGATGATCCTTCGGGTACACATGTCTCGTTCAAGTCTGGTTTCCTCGGTGTGTATGCCCAGCAGTGGGATTGCTGGGTCATATGGCAGTTCTAGTTCCAGTTTTTGAAGGACTCTCCACAGTGTTCTCCATAGTGGCTGTACTAGTTTGCATTCCCACCAAGAGTGCAAGAGGGTTCCCTTCTCGACACCCTCTCCAGCATTTATTGCTTGTAGATTTTTGTACAGCAGTCAGCCTGACCAGAGGCAGATGGTACCTCATTGTGGTTTTGGTTTGCATTTGTCTGATAACGAGTGATGGGGAGCATCTTTTCATGTGTTTGTTAGCCATCTCTATGTCTTCTTCAGAGGAATGGAATTTAGAATGGAGCAGTGGGCTCCCACAGGTGGGGCAGGGGGAGTAGCCCACATCCCCTGCAGGCAATACTGGGGTCTTGCCCACGAAGAGTTTTATTACAAGAATAAAGCCAAGTAAAGGCTGGCTCTGTTGTGATTACCATCCCCATACTCCAGTATTCTAACTTAATGTCATTAATTAAATACTTTTACTTTGCACACCAAATTGTGTTGATTTAAGTTTTCAACGTTTGTTGTCATAGATGTCAGGTTTTAATGTTTTATATATTATTCACAAGGGACAAAGATTCACTGTACATATGTACAAATGCACACACGTATGTGCGCACACTCATAAGTGTGTATATTTAGATATATTTTTTCATATATATATATATTCATACATCCACAGTTTCAGTAGTTACCTTTAAGAATTCATTGTCTTCTGTGAGGGAATTCATGAAGAGAAGACCTTGTTAAACCATTGTCACCAGCACAGGCTGCCTTGGTTACCACTGCTCCATTCCACAGAGCATCCTGAATGGTTTGCAAGGCCTTGAGATCACTTCCTGCACAGCCTGCAGTCCCCTAGGGAATGTACACACCTCACATTCAAACAGTTGATTCGAAACACACAGTGATACCACAGACCTTGTCAAGGTAAAGACACACAATGTGCTTTTATTTTTGTCTAAATCAGTTAAACAACGTATTCACTGCAAGGTACAAACTTTTTTAGCTTGCAAAGAACAACATTGTCTTGTATTTGAACATGGAAAATCTTGCTGAATTTGAAACATAGGTTTTAAATGAAATTCATTCTTCATTGTCTGTTATTTGGAGACTATGGAACCAAGAAAGTAAACCTCCGTTCATTGGGGCTGCTTAAGCTGTATCTTTAGCAGATTTTTTTTTTTAAATTCCCTTACACTTTTACCGTCATAAATAGATATAATAGCCCAGCTTTGGAGGAGACACAACCTCCCTGCCCTGTGACCCATCGGACGTGACTTAGGGAGATGAGGATGGCAGGTGAGTTTGGGGGCCTCCATAGGGGAGTTATTCATGCCTCATTCCTCCCACCAAAACATCTAAATTGCTCCCCATCCTCTGCTAGAGGTGTCAGGATGGGGCTTTGTGATGTCAAGGCTCACCCAGGGCCCCCATTGGCTGGGGAAGAGACTTGCTGACCTCATAAAGCATGAGGGTGTGTCTCCCTGAGGAGGGGTATATATAGGGGTGCTCAGGGGCTCTGGAGCAGACCACTGGGAGGCCTCACAATGACTAAGGTGACTGGGAAGCCACAAGGCTCCAGAGTAGTTCTGAAACACCTGGCTCCTGTTACCCGGGACAACAGGATGAAGACTTCCTCTCCACTGAGGTCCAAGAAAAATGTCAAGGTGAGCTGAACCCACCCAAACACCTCTGGCCCATTGACCCCACCCCATAAGTCCTCTCCCCTGTCCTTGCCTGGCGCACAACCCTTCTCTGCCCACACCCCTTCTCCTGAAGCTGTCATTCCCAACCACCTTCACCCTCTTCCCCAAACCAATGCCATTCTCTACCCGTCTCTTGTTTTCTCCAGGTGGCCAGGGTACCTGTGAGAGTGAATAATCGCCTTCAGGCAAAGCTGAGCAAGAAAACGTCTCAGAAACCACTCAGCACAAGGAAATTTAAAAAAACCAGAGGCCCAAAGCTCTGTAGCCGGTGCTCCAAGGTGAAAGAAGTGCTGAATCAGAACGGACCAGAGGAGGTCCCAGAGAGTGTGTAGACCCCTGTCGTTCCAGCAGGAACGGTGGGCAGCCAGTGACCTCAGAGCTTGGCTAGAGACCTCAGAAATCTTCTGGGGTCTTGCCGCTGAGGAATGGCCAACAATACACATGTTGACTATTATACCAACTGCATACATTCATCATGAAAATAAAATCAACCTGATGTGAAATTATGTTTGTCTCTGAGTTCTGTGAGAGTGGGGGACAGAGAGGGCAGTGCAGGCATCAATGTGTTGAGGGAGGGAGATGGGTCCTGTGGGGTTGGAGATGGGACTAGAAGGTCCAGTTTGCCAGAAAATGGGGGAGGGGAGAGAACTGGTTCCAGACTCAGCTTCACACATATACTTCCCATGGGAGAAGAGGAAGAGGACTTGGTGTTTCTCTGTGTGAGTGCAGAACTGGAAACGTGGCTGGGGAGCCGTGTCATGTGTGGAGTGGCCATGCCATTTGCTAAAAAGGCATAGAAAGAAGGTGCCCCATAAAGAGAATGGAATATTGGCATATGCAGCAACAGGGAACGTATACTGTTCAGTGAAATAACTCAGACAGAGATAGACAAATACCGTATGGTATCACTTAAGAATCTAAAAACTCCACAAAGTAGAGAATATCACAAAAATGGAGGCTCACGGATATAGAGAACATTCTACTGGTTAGCAGCGGGGAGGGGAAGAGGGAGGGGCAATACAGAGGTGGGGGAGCGGGAGGCACAGCGTGTAAGGTGGAAGATGAGCCCAAGGATGGACTGTACATCATGGGGAATAGAGCCAGTGCTCTGTAAGAACTATAAACAGAAAGCCAACATTCACGACTGTATAATAAAGAAAGGGAAAGAAAGATGAGGGAGGAAGGAGGGAAGAAAGGAAGGAAAATAATGGTGTTTCTGGAAGGCACAAAGCCCACATTGATTAGGCCCTTTTTAGCAAAGGAATTTAGATTGTTCACTTTATTTTAATTGGAGGCTAATTACTTTTCAATGCTGTAGTGGTTTTTGCCATACTTGACATGAGTCCACCACGGGTGTACATATGTTCCCCATCCTGAAGCCCCCTCCCACCTCCCTCCCCATCCCATCCCTCTGGAGCATCCCAGTGCATCAGCCCCGAGCACCCTGTCTCATGCATTGAACCTGGACTGGTGATCTGTTTCACATATGATAATATACATGTTTCAATGTTATTCTCTCAGATCATCCCACCCTCTCCCTCTCCCACAGAGTCCACAAGACTGATCTGTACATCTGCGTCTCTTTTGCTGTCTTGCATACAGGGTTATCGTCACCATCTTTCTAAATTCCATAATATGCCTTAGTATACAGTATTGGTGTTTTTCTTTCTGACTTACTTCACTCTGTATAATAGGCTCCAGTTTCATCCACCTCATTAGAACTGATTCAAATGCATTCTTTCTAATGGCTGGGTCATATTCCATTTGTTTGCTGGTGGACATCTGGGTTGCTTCCATGTCCTGGCTATTGTAAACAGTGCTGTGATGAACATTGTGGTACACGTGTCTCTTTCAGTTCTGGTTTCCTCGGTGTGTATGCCCAGCAGTGGGATTGCTGGGTCATATGGCAGTTCCAGGTTTTTAAGGAATCTCCACACTGTTCTCCATAGTGGCTGTATGCATTCCCACCAACAGTGTAAGAGGGTTCCCTTTTCTCCGCACCCTCTCCAACATTTATTGTTTGTAGACTTTTGGATAGCAACCATCCTGACCGGCGTGAGATGGTACCTCATTGTGGTTTTGATTTGCATTTCTCTGATAATGACTGATGTTGAGCATCTCTTCATGTGTTTGTTAGCCATCTGTATGTCTTCTTCGGAGCAAACAAATTTAGAATGAACAGTGGGCTCCCACAGGTGGGGCAGGGGGAGTAGCCCACATCCCATGCAGGCAATCCAGGGGGCATTGCCCACGAAGAGTTTTATTACAAGAATGAAACCAAGTAAAAGTTGGTTCTCCTTTTATTACCATCTCCATACTCCAGTATTCTAAAGTAAAGTCACTAATTAAGCACTTTTCCTCTCCAAAACCAAATTTTGTTGGTTTAAATTTTTAAAGTTTCTTGTCATTAATGTCAGGTTTTAATATTTTATATGTAATTTACAAGGTACAAGTTAAAAATATATATATATGTACATACACACATATGTGTATATATGTGTATACATTTATACCTACAGTTTCATAGGTCCACAGTTTTAGTACTTATCTTTAAAAATTCATTATCTTCTATGAGGGAGGTAATTAAGATAAGCCCCTGTTAAACAGTTGGCACCAACACAGGCTGCCATGGTTACCACTGTTCCATTTAACAGAGAATACTTCGTGGTTTGGAAGGCCTTGGTACCTCTTCCTGCACAGCCTTCAGTCCCTGAGGGAACATACTAATACACACCCCACATTCAAACAGTTGATTCTAAATACACAGTGATACCACAAAGACTGTTAAGGTAAAGACACACAATGTGGTTAAATGTCTAAATCAGTCAAACAAAGTATTCATGCAAGGTACAGTCTCTTTTAGCTTGAAAAGTATAAAATCTTCTTGTCTTGCAAAGTAAAATATCTTGCTGCATTTGAAAAATGTTTTAAAGTGAAATGTATTCTTAACTGTCAGTTATTTTGAAAGTATGGACCAAAGAAAATTGCCTTAATTGAGGCAGCTTAAGCTGTATCTTTTGCAGATGTTTTTTTCTTAAAAATTCCCTTACACGTTTACAGTCATAATTAGATATAAATGATCAATAGATTTTATACTATGTTTATTTTCTGGACATTGTTTCCTTTCATTTATGAATGTAACTATAAATTTGCTCTGTTGAGTGAGTATTAAAAATTGCTCCTCTCTCCTGTGTTGCACACACTGTTTACACTACTGTTGAGAGACTTTTATTGCCTAAAGCCTTTCATAATTTAGCTCTACGATCTAGGTTTTTTATAATTCAGCTCTACTGTCTAGGCTTTTTGTTTCATTTTGCTTAGGCTTAGGATTTTCTCATCTATTTGTAGCATCTTCAGAGTTTCTGTTTGGAATGTGTGTCTGTTGTTGTTTAGTTGCTTAGTCATGTCCAACTCGTTGCCACCCCATGGACTGTAAGCCCACCAGGCTCCTCTGTCTATGGGGATTCTCCAGGCAAGAATACTGGAGTGGGTTGCCAAGTTCTCCTCCAGGGGCTCTTCCTGACCCAGAGACGGAACTCGCATCTGCTATGGCTCCTGCATTGCAGGCGGATACTTTAGCGCTGAGCCGAAATATATCTTATGTACAAGAAACCCACTTTAATTATGAAGATTCATAACCAGTGAAAAGTAAAGATGGAGAAGCCCAAACAAGCATTTATCTTTTACCAATTAATAAGAAAAAAACCTTCATTTTATTTGGCCTATATTTATTTATTTTTATGACACTTTCTTAACTCATAATTTCTCTTTAATATCATCTTATTTTGTGTAAGGGAAGGAAATGGTAACCCACTCCAGTATTCTTGCCTGGAGAATCCCATGGACGGAGAAGCCTGGTAGGCTACAGTCCACGGGGTCGCAAAGAGTCGGACACGACTGAGTGACTTCACTTCACTTATTTTGTGCAAATAACTACTTTTAACATTTCTTACAGACCAGATATCTGCTGAGAATGAATTCCCCAATGTTTTGTTCATATGAGAATATCTACTTCTCCTTTATACTTGAAGGATGGTTTTCCCGGACATAGAAGTTAGGTTTAGTAGTTTTTTCAAGAAACTTTAAATTTATGGACATGTTGTTCATGTGCCATGACTTTACCATGCATAACCACAAGCACAGCCTCATTCTAGAATATTTTCATCACTCCAGTGGGAAACACTCTCTAGTTGGCAGACATTTTCCATTTCCCCGCTCATCGGGGCCCTGGCATCCACTACTCTATTTCCTGTCTTTAGAGAATTACCTAATCTGGGACATATTCATTTACATGAATGGAATAATGGAATATACAGCCTTTTGTGCCTGGTTTCTTTTAACTAACATAATCATTTCAGAGCTCTAGCATGTTATAGCTTATGTTAGAACTCCATTTACTTGCTGGCCAAATAATATTGCATTGCATGTTTTATTTATTCTGTCACCAGTTGATGGACATTTGAGTCATTTCAACTTTTTTATTTTTTAAATTTATTTCTTTTTAATCTTTTCTTAATTTAATAATTTTAAATTTGTTAATTTAATGGCTTTTAAGTAAAACATGAATAAATTGTTAATGTAATGGCTGTACAGAATTTTGTTGTTTTCTCTCCAACCTCAGCATGAATCAGCCATAGGTATCCTGCCCATCCCACCCCTTTAGGTTGGTACAGAGCCCCTGTTTGAGTTTCCTGAGACATACAGCAAATTCCTGTTGCTTTTCTGTTTTACATATGGTAATGTAAGTTTCCATGTTACTATCTCCATACATCTCACCCTCTTCCTCCCCTCTCCCCATGTCCATTATTCTGTTCTCTATGTCTGTTTCTCACTTGCAGCCCTGCAAATAAATGCTTTGGTACCATCTTTCTAGATTCCTTATAAATGCATTAGTATACAATATATATCTTTTGATTTCTGACTAACTTTATTCATCCACCTCATTAGAACTGACTCAGATGTGTTCCTTTTTATGACTGAGTAATACTCTATTGAAAACTGACCTTCTCCTGTCCTGTGGTCAGTTTTTGTTCCAATCCCAAAGGGCAATGCCAAAGAATGTTCAAACTTCTACACAACTGCACTCATCTCACACACCAGCAGAGTAATGTTCAAAATTCTCCAAGCAAGGCTTCAACAGTATGTGAACCTGGAACTTCCAGATGTTCAAGCTGGATTTATAAAAGCTAGAAGAACCAGAGATCAAGTTGCCAACATCCATTGGATCATAGAAAAAGCAATGGTACGGGGAGGGAGGAGGGAGGGGGGTTCAGGATGGGGAACACATGTATACCTATGGTGGATTCATGTTGATATATGGCAAAACCAATACAATATTGTAAAGTAATTAACCTCCAATTAAATAAATTTCTATTTTTTAAAAAAAGAAAAAGCAAGGGAATTCCAGAAAAACATTTACTTCTGCTTTATTGATGAGGCCAATGCCTTTGACTGTGTTCAGTTCAATTGTTCAGTCATGTGCAACTCTTTTTCATCCCCTGGACTGCAACACACTAGGATCAGAGCACACCGTGGAAAATTCTTCAAGAGATCTAATGCCTGATGATCTGAGGTGGAGCTGATGTCATAATAATAGAAATAACACTGCACAGTAAATGTAATGCATTTGAATCATTGCCCCCATGAAACCATGCCTGGCGCCGCAAAGGTTGGTGACTATTGCCCTAAACATTTTCTTGGGGTGGAATGTTTCTCCCTGTTTTTAAGTACTCTTACACCTTCACAGCTGTGGAGACTTATGGTGAATGAATCGCTTTACTACCCACTGGGTGTGAGTGTATTTTTTCTGCTAGAATTAATCCTCCATTGTTTCACATATGTCAGTAAAGTTTTTTTTTTTCTTTCAACAAATCAGGCTCATCTCTGTTGAACAGCCAGACATCATTTAAAGAAACAAAGGTCATAAGCACAGTGAGTGAAGGAAGCCTATCACACAGGAATGCCTACTGCATGATTTCTCTCTTGAAAATCAGGCAGAATGTTTGGGGAGGATGCATTCTGAGATGAGCAAATATAAAGATAGATAGGGAAATGGAGATAATGTATGTATTTCTTCACTGAGTATGGGTATGGACCCCTTGATAATTCCTTGAGCTCTCCACTTGGATTATTACGTGCTCTTTCCTATTAATGTGTATCTGATTCTTCACAATACAGATAGCTTTCAAAACTCCTTAGCCCCTCTAACCCAGTTCAGAATGTCTCTTACTCGCTGAGCATCTAGACTTCCAGTTCTAGTCACATCCCTGATTACATTACACATACTGTTTCCTAATATGGTCTTAGTGTTTGATATATTGTGAGTATCTTCTTTGGGTTGGTCACATTTTCTTTTAATGGCAACTAGAATGGCCGTAATCAAAAAGACTAAACGTGCCAAAGTGTTGGAGAAGATAGAAAGTGGAGCCTTCATACATGGCTGGCGAGGATGTAAAATGATACAGCCCTTTCGGGAAACAGTTTAGGACTTTCTAAGACGTGAAACATACATTTGCTGTATGACCCACTATATCCCAGTCCTGAAAAAAATATGAGCTAAAAAAAGATGTGGAGGAGATAGGCTAAAATATTGTGTACTCAGTCCCTCAGTCATTTCTGATTCTTTTGCGACCCCAAGAGGAGCCCACCGGGCTCCTCTCTCCACGGGATGCTTCAGGCAAGAATAATGGAGTGGGTCACCATGCCCTCCTCCAGGGGATCTTCCCGACCTAAGGAAAGAACCCACATCTCTTATCTCTCCTGCTTTGCAGGCAGATTGTTTTTACTGCTGAGTCACCAGGAAAGCTGTATACACTCTCTCTGTCTCTCACACACACACAGAGCACACAACATACACACACAGGACTATCATTCATGACAAAAAAGAAATACTTCCATTTGAGACTACATGGGTGGATGTTCAGGGCAATAGGCTAAGTGAAATAAATTGGATGGACAAAGACATCTACAATGGATTAAGGGGACTAAAAGTACACAATTTCTGTTATAAAAAGCCAGTCCTGCTGAGAGAAAATATTCACAAGTGATGGGACCAACAAGGGCTTCATTTCCAAATATATACAAGCATCTCATACAACTCAACAACGACAACAACAAAAGATACAACACAATTGAAAAAAGGGCACAAGAAGACATTGACAGTTGGTCAACAGGGACATGTGAATATTCTAGAGTACTTTTACTCTAGAAGGGGGATATTAGAGGCAGACTATTATAACAGAAGCAGAAGATATTAAGAAGAGGTGGCAAGAATGTAGAGGTATACAGAAGAACTGTACAAAAAATATCTTCACGACCCAGATAATCATGATGGTGTGATCATTCACCTAGAGCCAGACATCCTGGAATGTAAAGTCAGGTGGGCCTTAGAAAGCATCACTATGAACAAAGCTAGTGGAGGTGATGGAATTCCAGTGCAGCTATTTCAAATCCTGAAAGATGATGCTGTGAAAGTGCTGTACTCAATATGACAGCAAATTTGGACAACTCAGCAGTGGCCACAGGACTGGAAAATGTCAGTTTTCATTCCAATCCCAATTCTTGCCAAAGAATGCTCAAACTACTGCACAATTGCACTCATCTCACATGCTAGTAAAGTAATGCTCAAAATTCTCCAAGCCAGGCTTCAGCAATACGTGAACCGTGAACTTCCTGATGTTCAAGCTGGTTTTAGAAAAGGCAGAGGAACCAGAGATCAAATTGCCAACATCCACTGGATCATGGAAAAGGCAAGAGAGTTCCACAAAAAAACATCTATTTCTGCTTTATTGACTATGCCTTTGACTGTGTGGATCACAATAAACTGTGGAAAATTCTGAAAGAGATGGGAGTACCAGACCACCTGACCTGCCTCTTGAGAAACCTGTATGCAGGTCAGAAAGCAACAGTTAGAACTGGACATGGAACAACAGACTGGTTCCAAATAGGAAAAGGAGTACGTCAAGGCTGTATATTGTCACCCTGCTTATTTAATGTCTATGCAGAGTACATCATGAGAGACGCTGGGCTGGAAGAAACACAAGCTGGAATCAAGATTTCCATGAGAAATATCAATAACCTCAGATATGCAGATGGCAGAAAGTGGAGAGGAACTAAAAAGCCTCTTGATGCAAGTGAAAGAGGAGAGTGAAAAAGTTGGCTTAAAGCTCAACATTCAGAAAATGAAGATCATGGCATCTGGTCCCATCACTTCATGGGAAATAGATGGGGAAACAGTGGAAACAGTGTCAGACTTTATTTTTGGGGGCTCCAAAATCACTGCAGATGGTGATTGCAGCCATGAAATTAAAAGACGCTTACTCCTTGGAAGGAAAGTTATGACCAACCTAGACGGCATAAAAAACCAGAGACATTACTTTGCCAACAAAGATCCATCTAGTCAAGGCTATGGTTTTTCCAGTGGTCATGTATGGATGTGACAGTAGGACTGGGAAGAAAGCTGAGTGCCAAAGAATTGATGCTTTTGAACTATGGTGTTGGAGAAGACTCTTGAGAGTCCCTTGGATGTCAGGGAATGTTTAACAGGATTCCTACATGCTGTTTCTCACAAGTCCTTTGTTTCTTTTTAAGCAGAACAGCACGCTGCTCCCAGGAACTGGGGTCACTGTGTGAGACAGGCTTGAATCTCCTTTAGTAAACATTCACTTTATGACAAAACTGCTTCATCTCGATCCCCTTTCTTGAGATATAGATCGTCTCCTGACCTTGTGACCATCATCATCCCTTGTTCCCTTGGTCACGGTTACTGTACATTTAGTTTTCTGATGTTTATCATTGACGAAAGAAACTTCCTGTACTACAGCCTATATATACTCAGAGAAAAATCATTAAAGCACCTTTGCTCCATCAGACGGGTCCCCCTGTCTTTCTTCTTTCTCTCTCTCTCTTCAGCTGATTTCCTGGAGCGCAGAGACCGTCTTTCTCACTTTCCTGTCCGGGCTTCTAAGACTCTCTCGAGGAGGCAATCTGTGCCTTCACCCCCTCCAGAGGGTGCCCAGTGCCTTTGTGAGAGATGCAAGTCCTGTGTCAAGGACTTTATTGGTTTTCTGCATAAACCAGGAGTATCAGCCTCTTTCTCTTCTTTCACTTTCTTATCATCACCTCCGGACCACCAGGTCCTGGCCCATTAAAGGACCCCAACATTTGGACTGCAAGCAGATCCAACCAGTCCATTCTAAAGGAAATCAGTCCTGGGTGTTCACTGGAAGGACTGATGCTAAAGCTGAAACTCCAATACTTTGGCCACCTCATGCGAAGAGTTGACTCATTGGAAAAGACTCTGATGTGGGGAGGGATTGGGGGCAGGAGGAGAAGGGGACACAGAGGATGAGATGGCTGGATGGCATCACCGACTTGATGGACATGAGTTTGAGTGAACTCTGGGAGTTGGTGATGGACAGGGAGGCCTGGTGTACTGTGATTCAATGGGGTCACAAAGAGTTGGACACGCCTGAGCTACTGAACTGAACTGAACATACGAAGGGGCCTACAGATCTTGACAAGTATAAGCCAGATCAAGGAACTATCTGAAAATGAACTGACCCCACACTGTCCACAACAACACCAGAGAAAGTCTTAGATATATTTTACTATTATCATTCTTTAATTTTTTCAATTTTTATGTATTTAAATCCTCTATTACTCCTTTAATTTTCTCTTTTATAACCTACTATTACTTTGCAAAAAAAAGACCCTATTTTTTAAAGCAAACTTCGCATATACATATATATATTATAATTTTTGTGACTTTTTTTTCGTTAATATTGTGTTTTTGAAAATCCAACTTCTCTAGATTTTTAATCTTGCTTTTTGGTATTTGTTATCAATTTTGTACCTTTAAAAACCCAATCTTCAGTACCCATTTTTACTTGGGAGCGATATTACTGGCTTGACTGCTTTCTCCCCCTTTGGACTCTCCTTTTGCTCCACCAGGTTTCCTCTATCTCCTCCCTCCTCCTTCTCTTCTCTACCCAACTCTGTGAATCTCTTTGTGTGTTCCAGACGGTGAGAACACTCAGGGAACTGATTACTGGCTGGATCTGTCTCTCTTCTTTTGATTCCCCCCTTTATCCTCCTGGCCACCTCTGTCTCCTTCCTCCTTCTTCTCTTCTCTGTATAACTCCGTGAACAACTCTGAGCGGTCCAGACTGTGGAGCACACATAAGGAAGTGATTACTGGCTAGCTTGCTCTCTCCTCTTTTCATTCCACCTCATCTCATTCGGGTCTCTAACTCCTTCCTCCCTTTTCTCTTCTCCATGTAACTCTGGGAACCTCTCTGGGTGTCCCTCACTGTGGATAAACTTCTCATCTTTAACCTAGATGTTCTATGAATGGTGCTGTATAGATGGAGAAGTCTTGAGGTTACTGTAAAAATAAGACTGAAAACCAGAGGCAGGAGCCTTAAGTACAAATCCTGAGAACACCAGAGAACTCCTGACTCCAGGGAATATTAATCGACAGGAGCTCATTAAACGCCTCCATACCTACAGTGAAACCAAGCACCACCCAAGGGCCAACAAGTTCCAGAGCAAGACATACCACGCAAATTCTCCAGCAACACAGGAACATAGCCCTGAACTTCAATACACAGGCTGCCCAAAGTCACACCAAACCCACTGACATTTCATAACTCATTGCTGGACACGTCATTGCACTCCAGAGAGAAGAAATCCAGCTCCACCCACCAGAACACCGACACAAGCTTCCCTAACCAGGAAACCTTGACAAGCCACCCATACAACCCCACCCACAGTGAGAAAACGCCACAATAAAGAGAACTCCACAAACTGCCAGAATACAGAAAGGCCACCCCAAACACAGCAATATAAACAGGATGAAGAGGCAGAGGAATACCCAGCAGGTAAAGGAACAGGATAAATGCCCACCAAACCAAACAAAAGAGGAAGAGAGAGGGAATCTACCAGATAAAGAATTCCAAACAATGACAGTGAAAATGATCCAAAATCTTGAAAACAAATTGGAGTTACAGATAAATAGCCTGGAGACAAGGACTGAGAAGATGAAAGAAAGGTTTAACAAGAACCTAGAAGAAATAAAAAAAGAGTCAATATATAATGAATATTGCAATAAATGAGATAAACACCCTGGAGAGAACCAACAGTAGAATAATGGAAGCAGAAGATAGGATAAGTGAGGTAGAAGATAGAACGGTAGAAATAAATTAAACAGGGAAGAAAAAAGAAAAACTAATTAAAATAAATGAGGACAATCTCAGAGACCATTGGGACAATGTCAAATGCCCCAACATTTGAATCATAGGTATCCCAGAAGAAGAAGACAAAAAGAAAGACCATGAGAAAATACTTGAGGATATAATAGTTGAAAACTTCCCTAAAATGGGGAAGGAGATAATCACCCAAGTCCAAGAAACCCAGAGATTCCCAAACAGAATAAACCCAAGGCGAAACACCCCAAGATACATATTAATCAAATTAACGAAGATCAAACACAAAGAACAAATATTAAAAGCAGCAAGGGAAAAACAACAAATAACACACAAGGGGATTCCCATATGGATAACAGCTGAGCTTTCAATACAAACTCTTCAGGCCAGGAGGGAATGGCAAGACATACTTAAAGCGAAGAAAGAAAATAACCTACAGCCCAGATTACTGTACCCAGCAAGGATCTCATTCAAATATGAAGGAAAAATCAAAAGCTTTACAGACAAGCAAAAGCTAAGAGAATTCAGCACCACCAAACCAGCTCTCCAACAAATGCTAAAGGATCTTCTCTAGACAGGAAACACAGAAAGGGTGTATAAACTCAAACCCAAAACAATAAAGTAAATGGTAACAGGATCATACTTATCAATAATTACCTTAAACGTAAATGGCTTGAATGCCCCAATCAAAAGACAAAGACTGGCTGAGTGGATACAAAAACAAGACCCCTATATAGTCTACAAGAGACCCGCCTCAAAACAAGGGACACATACAGACTGAAAGTGAAGGGCTGGAAAAAGATATTCCATGCAAATAGAGACCAAAAGAAAGCAGGAGTAGCAATACTCATATCAGATAAAGTAGACTTTAAGGCTGTGAAAAGAGACAAAGAAGGACACCACATAATGATCAAAGGATCAATCCAAGAAGAAAATATAACAATTATGAATATAGGTGCACCCAGCATAGGAGCACCACAATATATAAGACAAATGCTAACAAGTATGAAAGGGGAAATTCACAATAATAGTGGGAGACTTTAATACCCCACCTACACCTATGGATAGATCAACTAAACAGAAAATTAACAAGGAAACACAAACTTTAAATGATACAATAGACCAGTTAGACCTAATTGATATCTATAGGACATTTCACCCCAAAACAATGAATTTCACCTTTTTTACAAGTGCACACGGAACCTTCTCCAGGATAGATCACATCCTGAGCCATAAATCTAGCCTTGGTAAATTCAGAAACATTGAAATCATTCCAAGCATCTTTTCTGACCACAATGCAGTAAGATTGATCTAATCTTACAGGAGATTGATCTAATCAATTACAGGAGAAAAGCTATTAAAAATTCCAACTTATGGAGGCTGAACAACACACTGCTGAATAACCAACAAATCACAGGAGAAATCAAAAATGAAATCAAAATATGAATAGAAATGAATGAAAATGAAAACACAACAACCCCAAACCTGTGGGACACTGTAAAAGTAGTGCTAAGGGGAAGGTTCATAGCAATACAGGCATACCTCAAGAAACAAGAAAAAAGTCAAATAAATAACCTAACTCTGCACCTAAAGCAACTTGAAAAGGAAGAAATGAAGAACCCCAGGGTTGGGAGAAGGAAAGAAATCTTAAAAATTAGGGCAGAAATAAATGCAAAAGAAACAAAAGAGACCATAGCAAAAATCAACAAAGCCAAAAGCTGGTTCTTTGAGAGGATAAATAAAATTGACAAACCATTAGCCAGACTCATCAAGAAACAAAGGGAGAAAAATCAAATCAACAAAATTAGAAATGAAGAGATCACAACAGACAACACAGAAATACAAAGGATCATAAGAGACTACTATCAGCAACTATATGCCAAGAAAATGGACAACTTGGAAGAAATGGACAAATTCTTAGAAAAGTACAACTTTCCAAAACTGAAGCAGGAAGAAATAGAAAATCTTAACAGACCCATCACAAGCATGGAAATTGAAACTGTAATCAGAAATCTTCCAGCAAACAAAAGCCCAGGTCCAGGCAGCTTCACAGCTGAATTCAACCAAAAATTTAGAGAATAGCTAACACCTATCCTGCTCAAACTCTTCCAGAAAATTGGAGAGGAAGGGAAACTTCCAAACTTATTCTATGAGGCTGCCATCACCCTAATACCAAAACCTGACAAAGATGCCACAAAAAAGAAAATCCCCGACCTCAAACCCTGAACCCCAAACCCCTAACCAGAATCCAAACGCCAAACCGAAACCCCAAACCCGTATCCCGAACCCCAAACCTAGAACCCCAAACCCCTAACCCAAACCGTGACCCCAAACCCTGAACCCCAAACTGCTAACCTGAACCATGAACCCCCAACCGCAAACCCCAAACCACAAACCCGAACCACAAACCCCTAACCCAAACTGTGAATCCCAAACCCCGAACCCCAAACCCCTATCCCAAACTGCAAACCCCTAACCCCGAACCCCAATCCCCTAACTGGAACCACAAACCCCAAACCCTGAACCCCAAACCAGGAACCCCAAACCCCTACCTTCACAGCAAACCCCTAACCCGAACCCCAAACCATGAAGACGAACCCCATACCACGAACCCCAAACCCCAAACCCTGAAACCCAAACCCCTAACGTGAACCCCTAACGCAAACCCCAAACCCCTAACTGTAACACGAACCCCAACCTGAACCCCAAACCCCTAACCTGAACTCCAAACCCCTAACCCAAACTGCAAACCCCTAACATGAACCACAAACCCATAACCCGAACCCCAATCCCCGAACTGCAAACCAGAACCAGAACCACAAACACCTAAGCCAAACCCCAAAATCCCTAACATGAAGCCCAAACCCTGAATGCCAAACCCCTAACCCGAACCATGAACCCCTAACCCGAACCCTAAACACCTAACCCGAACCTCAAACCGCAAACCCGAGCCCCTAATGCAAACTGTGAACCACTAACCCCGAACCACAAACCCCTAACCCAAACCCCAAACCTCAAACCCCAAACCTCAAACCCCAAACCCCTAACTTGAACCCTGAACCCCAAACTCTGAACCCCAAACACCGAACACTAAACCCCTAACAGGAATCACGAACACAAACCCCTGAACCCCAAAACCCTAACCTGAACCACAAACCCCAAACCCCGAAGCCCAAACACCTAAACTGAACCGCAAACCCTTAAACCGAAACCCAAACCCCAAACCCCAAACCCCAAACCTGGGGCCGTGGGAGCCTGGGGCTACCTGTGCAGCGCTGAGTCTTTGTGGCCAAGCAACCACTGGAGAAGCCATTCAGCTGCCCTTCCCTTCTTTCTGACAGAGCTCTCACTGCTGGAGCCCTTGGCAGTGTGGAAACCACCGGCCCCTAACCCCTCCCCAAATACGCCTGGACCTAGGTCGAAAGGCAAGGCAGGAGCAGAGCGGAAGCCAGGAAGGCGCCAGTGCCCTCTCCCAGCCTCCCGTAGCCTGCACCTTCCTGGGCAGTGAGCCTAGCAGCTAGGCATGTCTGGGCAAGGCTCACCCAGGCCAGAGAAGCCTCGCACCCTGACTCTGCCAGATGGGGCCTCTGAGCAGAGAAGGAGCTCTGCCGTTCTGGAGGCGCACTCGGGCCTTCCCAAGCAGGGCTTGCAGATGCATGCAGCTGGGCTGACTCGCCTTCCCCCGAGGAGGCTTGCTTCCATGCATGCTGTGCACTCAGCTTCCAGGTGGGGGCGCCCCGCGCCTCCTGCAGGTCTTGGCTCAGGGGCTGCTTCCCCTGAGCTGGGGCTCTTGGTGGGAGCCCAGACACGCAGGGGAAGGCCTAAACCACCTGCACACGTCTCTACTGGATAGTAGAGTGCTAGGGAACCTATGTCTGTCAGGCCCTAGGTAGGCACGAACGGAGTCACCCTCACCAGGTGGGGGGCTGCAGATCCCACCCAGGGGCCCTGGGAGCCTGGTGCTCTACGTGAGGCGCTGAGTCTGTGCGTCCAAGCAACAGCTGGAGAAGTCATCCAGTTGCCTTCCCTTCCCTCTGACAGAGCTCTCACTGCTGGAACCCTTGGCAGTGCGGAAACAACCGGCCCCTAACCCTTCACGAAGTAGGCCTGGGGTCTAGGTCGAAAGGCAAGACAGGAGCGGAGCTGAGGCCATGAAGGCGTCAATGGCGTTGGGCAGCCTCCCACAGCCTGCTCCTTCATGGGCAGTAACCCTAGCATCTAGGCAAGTCTGGACAAGGCTCGCCCATCGCTGAGCAGCCTCGCGACCAAGGCTCTGCCAGATCGGACCTACTTGTTGAGGTGTTAGGGGCCGGTGGGTTCCACACAACCAAGGGCTCCATCTGTAAGAGTTCTGTTAGAGGGAAGGCAATGGAAACTGGATGGATTCTCCAGCTGTTGCTCGGATGCAAATGCTCAGTGCCCCACGAAGAGCACCAGGCTCCCAGGGCCCCTGGGTGTGGTCTGCTGCTCCACAGTGCAGAGGGTGACTTCTCGCCCAGGGAGGGCATGACAGACGTACGTTCCCTAGTGCTCTCCAACCCAGCAGACACGTGTACAGGTGGTTTGCGCCTGCCTCTGAGTGTCTGGGCTGCCGCCGACAGCCACAGCTTAGAGGAGCCAGCCCCGGAGCCAAGACCTCCAAGAGGAGAGTGGCGCCCCAGCCTGGATGCGAGTGCACAGCATGCGGGGAAGCGAGCCTCCTCATGGGAAGATGAGGCAGCCTAACCGCGTGTGTCTGCAAGCCCTGGTTGGGAAGGCCCCAGTGCGCCTCCAGAATGGCAGAGCTCCAATTCTACTCAGAAGCCCAATCTGGCAGAGTCCCGGGCGCGAGGCTGCTCTGCCCTGGGTCAGCATTGCTGAGACTTGCCTAGCTGCTAGGGTTACTGCCCAGGAAGGAGCAGGCTGCGCGAGGCTGGGAGATGCCACTGGCGCTTTCCTGGCCTCTGCTCAACTTCTGCCTTGCCTTTCCACATTGGGCACCAGGGCTACATTTGGAGGGGTTAGGTTCCGGGGGGCTCCACACTGCCAAAGGCTCCAGCAGTGAGAGCTCTGTCAGAGGGAAGGGAAGGGCAACTGGATGGCTTCTCCAGCTGTGGCTTGGCCACACAGACTCAGGGCCGCAGGGAGAACACCAGGCTCCCAGGGCCCTTGGGGGTGGTATACAGCCCCACACCCGGAGGCTGACTCCGTGGGAACCCAGCAAGGGCCTGACAGACCTGGGTTCCCTAGGGCTCTCCTACCCAGGAGAGACGTGTGCAGGTGGTTTGGGCCTGACCCTGCGTGTCTGGGGTCCCGCCCACAGCCCCAGCTCAGGGGAAGCAGCCCCTGAGCCAAGATCTCCAGGAGGCCCGTCGCGAGCCTGCCTGGAAACCGAGTACAGAGCATGCGGGTAATCGAGCCTCCTCAGGGGAAAACGAGGCAGCCCCACTGCAGCGTCTGCAAGCCCTGATGGGGAAGGCCCGAGTGTGCCTCCAAAACGGTAGAGCTCCAGCTCTGCTCAGAGGCCCGATCTGACAGACTCCCTGGCACGAGGCTGCTCTGCCCTGGGTGAGCCTTGCCCAGACTTGCCTAGCTGCTAGGGTACTGCCCAGGAAAGAGCAGGGTACAGGGGTCTGGGGCAGGGAACGTGTGCCTTCCTGGCCACAGCTCCGCTCCTGACTTGCCTTTTGACCTAGGCCCCAGGCCTACTTGGTGAGGGTTTAGGGCCCAGTGGGTTCCACACTGCCAAGGACTCCAGCAGTGAGAGCTCTGTCAGAGGGAAGGGAAGGGCAACTGGATTACTCCTCCAGCTGTTGCTTGGGTGCACAGACCCAGCGCCACACGGAGAGCACCAGGCTCTCAGGGCCCCTGGGTGGGGTATGCAGCTACACACCCGGACGCCCACTCCGTGGGCGCCAAATCTGTGCCAGACAGACGTAGGTTCCCTAGCTCTCTCCTACCCAGCCGAGACATGAGTGGTGGTTTGAGCTTGACCCTGCGTGTCTGGGCTCCCGCCCACAGCCCCAGCTCAGGGGAAGCAGCCCCTGAGCCAAGACCTGCAGGAGGCACGTGGCGCCCTCGCGAGGAAGCCGAGTGCACAGCATGCGGGGAAGCAAACCTCCTCGGGGGAAGACGAGGCAGCCCAGCTATGTGCATCTGCAAGCCCTGGTTGGGAAAGCCAGAGTGCGCTTCCAGAATGGCAGAGCTGCAGCTCTGCTCAGAGGCCCGATCTGGCAGAGTTCCTGGCGTGAGGCTGCTCTGCCCTGGGCAAGCCTTGCCCAGACTTGCCTCACTGCTAGGCTTCCTGCCCATGATGGAGCAGGCTGCGCGAGGCTGGGAGACGCCCCTGGCGCCTTCCTGGCCTCAGCTCCGCTCCTGCCTTGCCTTTGCACCTAGGCCCCAGGTGTCCTTGTGGAGGGCTTAAGGCCCGGTGGGTTCCACACTGCCAAGGGTGCCAGCAGTGAGAGCTCTGTCAGAGGGAAGGGCAGGGCAACTGCAGGGCTCCTCAAGCTGTTGCTTGGCCGCCCTAACCCAGCGCCGCACAGAGAGCACCAGGCTCCCAGGGCCCCTGGCTGGGGTCTGTAGCCCCGCACACCTGGAGGCTGACTCCGTGGACGCCCAGCAGGTGCCTGACAGACGTGGGTTCCCTAGCGCTCTGCTCCCCAGCAGAGACGTGTGCAGGTGATTTGGACTTGCCCCAGCGTGTCTGGTCTCCGAGCCACAGCCCCAGCTCAGGGGAACCAGCCGCAGAGCCAAAACCTCCAGAAGGCGCGCTACGCCCACCACTGGAAGCCGAGTGCACAGCATGTGGGGAAGCGAGCTTCCTTGGGGGAAGACGAGGCACCCCAGCCTTGTGCGTCTGCAAGCCCTTCTTTGGAAGGCCTGAGTGCGCCTCCAGAACGGCAGAGCTCCAGCTCTGCTGGGAGCCAGCGTGAGGAATTCCACCCGTGACAAGGTCATGTGAAAAGAGCTCTGATGGCAAGGCTAATCAGACCTCAGGTTTTTCCCCTGGAATTTCCTGAGCATCCACCCCCCAAAAATAAGAATCTGCCTGCTTTTCCACTCTTCTGACATTCTCTGGAAAAAGTCAATTCAGGGCTTTAGTCTGCATTTGAAAGAGTGTTTCAATCCGAAAACCCCTCTGATGGCTTTCTAGCCTGCCTGCAGGACTCCTACTATTGCGCGTGTGATTGTTTGAGGCCTCCTGACCTCAGGAGGCACAGGAAGCTTAAAACATCCTAGGAATGTAGGGGCTTCCAAAGAGTCAAAGTCATTAGAATAGGACTGATTAAAAGTTTCATTTGTTGAGTCAATACTTGCTGCCAAATTTTCATATCCTTTATTTTTAGATACAGTTGGTATATAGAAAAACAAGTAGTAGACCTGGTATTAGCAACATTAGATCTTTGAGTTAAGTACCTTCTTTGCTATAACCCACTGCACCTTTGTTCTGTAGAGATGTAACTTTAATGCTTTAAGGAGATGCAGATTAATGAAAAACACTTCAGGGGAAACGAGATTAACATTCATTAAGAAAGAGAGCCAAAAAAGTCTTAGCAAGCCTCCCGGCCAGAAGATAATGTAAATCACCTGAGACCTTTTGTATACAAAAAAATAGACAGAAAGAGTCTGGGCTGCAAACGCTACATAATTTTGTATTACACATTGATCACTATGTATAATCAAAAGTATAAAAGGCCTTGAAGGACAATAGAAGGAGAGCCAGTCGCTGGACTGGTTTCCCCCGTGTCTCCTCTTTACTCTAATTTCAGGCTGAATTCCCATCTGAGACGTGGAGGCTCACTATGTCTACTTACTTGTCCCGACTTTTAATATCCATAAGAGAGAGAGCCCAAGGCGGAGCACTCTCCGATATTCAAAGGGGCACCGGCGGCCTAACTTAGATGGTGCAAACTCCTTGTCTGGAACTTTATTGGCTTTCCATGTAACCCAAGTTAATCAGCCTATTCTCTCCACTTAATCTTCCTACGACACTATTTCTTCCTAATCTAATATTATATAAATAAATAAATAAGCTTTCCTTGTTGACTCCGTCCACACTTCGAACTCCCTGGATCCACTGGGGTTGGACTCCAGAACAGATCTGCTCAGAGGCCCGATCTGGCAGAGTCTTGGGCGCGAGGCGACTCTCCCTCGGCAAGACCTGCCCAGACTTGCCGAGTTGCTAGGCTTACTTCCCAGGAAGAAGCAGGCTGCAGGAGGCTAGGAGATGTAACTGGCGCCTTCCTGGCCTCAGCTCCGCTCCTGCCTTGCCTTTGCACCTAGGCCCCAGGCGTGCTTGGGGAGGGCTTATGGGCTGGAGGGTTCCACAGTGGCAGGGGCTCCAGCAGTGAGAGCTCTGTCAGAGGGAAGGCAAGGGCAACTGGAGGGCTTCTCCAGCTGTTGCTTGGCCGTCTGGACTCAGCGCCGCACGGGGAGCACCAGGATCCCAGGGACCCTGGCAGGTGTCTGCAGCCCCGCACACCGGGGCTGACTCCGTGGGCGCTCAGCAGGTGCCTGACAGACGTGGGTTCCCTAGCACTCTTCTCCCCAGCAGAGACGTGTGCAGGTGGTTGGGGCCTGCCCCTGCCTGTCTGGGCTCCCGTCCACAGCCCCAGCTCAGGGGAAGCAGCCCCTGAGCCAAGACTTGTAGGAGGCGCGGGGAGCCCCCACCTGGAAGCCTAGTGCACAGCATGGGGGAAGCGAGCCTCCTCCAGGGAAGAGGAGGCAGCCCAGCTGTGTGCGGCTGCAAACACTGCTTGGGCGGAGCCCAGTGCGCCTCCAGTATGGCAGAGCTCCAGCTCTGCTCAGAGGCCCGATCTGGCCGAGTTCCTGGCGTGAGGCTGCTCTGCCCTGGGCGAGCCTTGCCCAGACTTGCCTCGCGGCTAGGCTTCCTGTCCAGGAAGGAGCAGGCTGCGCGAGACTTGGAGATGCTACTGGCGCCTTCCTGGCCTCAGCTCCACTCCTGCCTTGCCTTTGCACCTAGTCCCCAGGCGTCCTTGCGGAGGGCTTAGGGGCCGGTGGGTTGCACACTGCCAAGCGCTCCAGCACAGAGGGCTCTATTAGAGGGAAGGGGAGGCCAACTGCAGGGCTCCTCCAGCGGTGGCTTGGCCGCCCAGACTCAGCACAGCACGGAGAGCACAAGGCTCACAGGGCCCCTGGCTGGGGTCTGCAGCCCCACACACCTGGTGGCTGACTCCGTGAGCGCCCAGAAGGTGCCTGACAGACGTCATTTCCCTAGAGCTCTCAGCCCCAGCAGAGACGTGTGCAGGTGGTTGGGGCCTGCCCCTGCATGTCTGGGCTCCCGCCCACAGCATCAGCTCAGGGGAAGCAGTCCCTGAGCCAAGACCTGCAGGAGGCAGGGGGCGTCCCTGCCTGGAACCAAGTGCACAGTATGCGGGGAAGGGAGCCTCCTTGGGAAGAGTCGAGGGAGCCCAGTCGCTTGCAGCTGCAATCCCCGCTTGGGCGGAGCCCAGTCCGCCTCCAGTACGGCAGAGCTCCAGCTCCGCTCAGAGGCCGGATTTAGTAAAGTTCCTTGCGCGAGGCTGCTCTGCCCTGTGCGAGACTTGCCCAGACTTGCCTCGCTGAGAGTTTTCCTGCCCAGAAAGGAGCAGGGTGTGCGATGCTGTGAGAAGCCACTGGCGCCTTCCTGGCCTCAGCTCTTCTCCTGCCTTGCCTTTGCACCGAAGCCACAGGCGTTCTTGGGATGGCTTAGGTGCCAGTGGGTTGCACACTGCCAATCGCTCCAGCATTGAGGGCTCTATTAGAGGGAAGGGGAGGGCAACTGCAGGGCTCCACCAGCGGTTGCTTGGAAGCCCCCATTCAGCGCCGCACAGAGAGCACAAGGATCACAGGTCCACTGCCTGTGGTCTGCAGCCCCCCACACCTGGAGGCTGACTCTGTGGCCGCCCAGAAGTTGCCTGACAGAAGTCATTTCCCTAAAGCTCTCGGCCCCAGCAGAGACGTGTGCAGGTGGTTGGGGCCTGCCCCTGCGTGTCTGGGCTCCCGCCCACAGCCCCAGTTCTGGGGAAGCAGCCCCTGAGCCAAGACCTGCAGCAGGCGCGGGGCATCCCTGCCTGGAAGCCAAATACACAGTATCGGGGGAAGCGAGCCTCCTTGGGAAGAGTCGAGAGAGCCAAGCTGCTTACAGCTGCAATCCCTGCTTGGGCAGAGCCCAGTGCGCCTCCAGTATAGTAGAGCTCCAGCTCTTCTCAGAGGCCGGATCTAGTAAAGTTCCTTGCGCGAGGCTGCACTGCCCCGTGCGAGCCTTGCCCAGGCTTTCCTCACTGCTAGTCATCCTGCCCAGGAAGGAGCAGGCTGTGCGATGTTGGGAGAGGCCACTGATGCCTTCCTGGCCTCAGCTCTGCTCCTGCCTTGCCTTTGCCCCCAGGCCCTAGGCCTCCGTGGGGAGGGCTTAGGTGCCGGTGGGTTGCACACTGCCAAGCGCTCCAGCAGTGAGGGCTCTATTAGAGGGAAGGGGAGGGCAACTGCAGGGCTCCTGCAGCGGTTGCTTGTCCGCCCAGACTCAGCACAGCACGGAGAGCACAAGGCTCACAGGGCCCGAGGCCGTGTTCTGCAATCCCACACACACGGAGGCTGACTCCGTGGGCACCGAGAAGTTTCCTGACAGAAGTCATTTCCCTAGCGCTCTCCTCCCCAGCAGAGACGTGTGCAGGTGGTTGGGGCCTGCTCCTCCGTGTCTGGGCTCCCCCGCACAGCACCAGCTCAGGGGAAGCTGCCCCTTAGCCAAGACCTGCAGGAGGCGCAGGGCGTCCCTGCCTGAAAGCCAAGTGCACATTAGGCGGGGAGGCGAGTCTTCTTGGGAAGAGTGGAGGGAGCCAAGCCGCCTGCAGCTGAAATCCCTGCTTGGGCGTAACCGAGTGCGCCTCCAGTTTGGCAGAGCTCCAGCTCTGCTCCGAGGCCCGGATCTAGTAAAGTTCCTTGAGCGAGGCTGCTCTGCCCTGTGAGAGACTTGCCCAGGCTTGCCTCGCTGCTAGTCTTCCTGCCCAGGAAGGAGCACAGTCTGGGATGCTTAGAGAGCCCACTGGCGCCTTCCTGGCCTCAGCTCCTCTCCTTCCTTGCCTTTGCACGTAGTTCCCAGGCGTCCTTGGGGAGGGCTTAGGGGCAGGTGGGTTGCTAACTGCCAAGGGCTCCTGCAGTCAGGGCTCTGTAGGAGGGAAGGGGAGGGCAACTGCAGGGCTCCTTCAGCGGTTGCTTGGCCGCCCAGACTCATCCCCACTCGGAGAGCAAAAGAATCAAAGGGCCCCTGGATGTGTTCTGCAGCCCCACACACCCAGAGGCTGACTCCGTGTGCGCCCAGCAGATGCCTGAAAGACGTAGGTTCCCTAGCGGTCTCCTCCCCAGCAGAGACATGTATCGGTGGTTGGGGCCTGCCCCTGCGTGTCTGGGCTCCCGCCCACAGCCCCAGCTCAGGGGAAGCAGCCCCTGAGCCAAGACCTACAGGAGACGCCAGGCGTTCCCGCCTGGAATCGAGTGCACAGCAAGCGGGGAGGCGAGCCTCCTCGGGGGAAGACTAGGCAGCCCAGTCGCGTGGCTGCAAGCCCTGCTTGGACGGAGCCGAGTGAGCCTCCAGTACGGCAGAGCTCCAGCTCTGCTCAGAGGCCCGATCTGGCAGAGGTCCTGGCACGAGGCTCCTCTACCCTGGGCGAACTTTGACCAGACTTGCCTCGCTGCTAGGCTTCCTTCCCAGGAAGGAGCAGGCTGCGCGAGGCTTGGAGACGCCACTGGCGCCTTCCTGGCCTGAGCTCCGCTCCTGCCTTGCCTTTGCACCTAGGCCCCAGGCGTCCTTGCGGACGTTTTAGGGGCTGGTGTGTTCCACACTGCCAAGGGCTCCAGCAGTGAGAGCTCTGTTCGAGGGAAAGGAAGGGTATATTTGGAGTACAATCCTTTATCAGATATGAGGCCCACACCCTCACCCTGACCCTGAACCCTCACACTTCACCCCTCACCCTAACATGTTGGGGGGCTATTCCCCAGACTCTAACCTTAACCCTACCCTAACCCGACACCCTATCCACATCCTAAACCTAACCCACATCATAGTCAAGCCCTCAACCCTATACTTACCCTTGAAGCACGTACCCGCCTCATCTTCATTTTTGACACGTCCCCTGCATAACAAAAGACAAGGTCGTAATGTTTCAAACATGGATCCAAGACCCATTATCCACATAAAAGGAGTATACATACTGTGATCACATCATTTAAATCTCTTGCATCACCAAAATACCTCTCCACCACGTATCCAATCGCCATTGATGGATCACATCTATCTCATACATTTCATAACTTAGCAGTCAAATACGCAGCAGTAATCTGGGTAATTTTATACACAAGATATATTTATACCATAAATATTTCAACACATTCCACTTTCTACGATGAGTTCAATCTTCACAAAAGTAGGATGAACAGCACCTGTTTCCACTAGGATCCATCGCATTGCACAAAGTGACAGTGAGCGTGAAAATCTTAATGATGACCACCAGAAAGAAGGTCAGCACGGTTGATATCAGAGATTTTTCAGTGTTCCAATACAAGTTCTACCCAAATCCATAAGGAGAGACTTAGGCATAGGAAACTACACATTGAAAGCAAGTCTATTGAGATAAATATTGGACATCAATTGTATGAATCTTTAAGGCATAACTGTAGACATGCTTCAGACATTCTTCAAATTCATAGAATGACAACAAAGTATGGCTACGTACACTCCATTCGGTTTCATAAACCACTCATGAATAACCTCACAAGCCATTGAAAACCAGATGACAATTTCAAATAGCTTTGATCTGCAAACAAGGCTGTAAGACAGAAAGTTAAAATTGAAATACATGAAGTAAATCCTCAATAGATAGGAAAACATCCCATGGTAGTGAAGTCAATTAACTTTAGTTATTAGGGCTTTCATGCACAGACTCATCTCCGATCGATGTGATCTCAATTCATATTTGGCAAAAAATACGAAAGCTGATCTTAGCAGTCATATTATTTTTCTTTGTACCCCTAAAATGAACATGAAAAACTAAATTAAACCAGGAGGCTTACATTTCCCAATCGGTATACAAAGCAACAGCATGTCAAACTTTCTAATTCACATATGCATTTACATGAAATTGGATGAAATACCCCTAAATAAACACATACTGCTATGCCCAATGTTTCACAAGGCAGAAAACACTCAATGAATGAAACTGAGAGGGTAACAGCCTGGAAGGCCAGGGGTCTCCAAAGGGAGGAGACGGGGTGCAAGTGTCAGACAGCTGTTATCTGTCACTTCCGAGGCAGGAGGAAACAAGCTGTTCTCTTCTTTCCCCTTCTCGATACAAATTTAAAAAGAGGTTTTCTCTTACAATTCTGTGTTGCTATAATGACACCTGGTTCCACCTGAACTTCACTTTTCTCATACTTTGAGCTGACCAAGGCATTTTTCTTATGGAAAGGTTTGCCTTAAGCTATGGGAATGTACTATGTATTGACCCTAGACTCTATCTTCAAGTAGGTTCTGCCCAAAGGCTCAGAACTGACTTGACAAACCAATATGCTTTACTCATACATGGTTCTCCTGATCTATGTGAATGAAGCTATCTATTTGCTCATATCAATCGTTTTATGGCCCAGGGTGACTCAGCTGGTGCCACGGTCATCTCCATATGTCTTGTGGGTGAGGGGTCTGCTGCCATTCCTTTCTCTAATGAGTAGACTGCTAGTAGCTAGATAACATGCAGCTAAAGATGAGTAGGGGGCACTCTTTCTGCCCCCTTCTGATGTCTATGTCAGAAGCTTTCTCTCTTTTATACTTTCATAAAACGTTGCGACACAAAAGCTCTGAGTGATCAAGCCTCATCACTGGCCCCGGGTTGAATTCTTCCTCTAAGGAGCCCAAGAATTCAAGCATCTTTCATGGTTAGACAACAACCTTTCCAAACAATGGTCTTTTCAAAACAAATGATGATAAGTGATGAGTATGCAGATGTCTACGAATGAAATGGGACCCATATGTCAAACCACATAAAAATATATCTTCCCTCAACATACATATAACACAATCAGGCCTTCATACGCATCGATTCGCCAACTATCAAGTCATACAAATATGGACCTAAAATATCACAATACATTCCAAAGTTGAAAAGTGATGGATATTGACTTTCGCCCGCTGGTGCTTCTTTTTATGTCATCTCCATTATATTAGCTCTGACAATGAATCATGTGCTGTGCTAAGTCACTTACATTGTGTCCAACTCTTTGGGATCGTATGGACTAGGCCCCACCAGGCTCCTCTCTCCATGAGATTCTCTAGGCAAGGATACTGCAGTGGGTTGCCATGCTCTCCCTCAGGAGATCTTCCTGCCCCAGGGATCGAATCCATATCTCCTATGTCTCCTGCATGGGTATGTTCCGCATGCTCTTTACCACTGGAACCACCTGGGAAGCCCCAAGACACATGAACATCAGTGGATTTGGGGATCCACGGGGCATATACAGAACCATTCCTCCAACAAAACTGAAGAATGACTTTAAAATCTCAAACAAAACATGAGTGTATGTGTTCACAAACTTCATGGAGCAAGGGTTTCTTCGATCTGAAAACTGGCGTCAATGAAGGACTGTGTGAAGAATGCTTCCAAGTCTGTTTGGCAGACACAGCGTAAGTTGGCCATATTGAGTCCTCAGATGAATGGAATGTCATGAGTACTGGTCGTTTCAAATAAGTAGCATGTGAAGCTGTTTACACTTATTGGGACGCGTGGTAGGCCACATTCACACATTTCAGTAGCATTGGTGCCAAAACGATACATTTCTCAGGGGAAGCTTCTACATGGACTCTTGGGATCAGAGCTCTAACTCATACACACATGCTTTTCCTTTTAAAATGATCCTGCATGATAAGCAAACAAAACACTGGATGAACACCTAGACGGTGAGCTCTGTACTAAATGATTTTAAAGCCAGTAGATGGAATGAGCTGATGAGGAAGACTACAAACGAGTCATCTTCTTCAACTTGGTCAAACTGCTCATAGTCATACAAGTGAATGAAAAGTTGAGCCTGTTGCCATTCAATCTGTTTAAAAGAAATAGAATAATAAAACAAATTAGTAAATCTTATTTTCTTAATAAACATTGTATGATTTCTGCACAGCTTTGTTACTGGCATGAATAGAATATCTACAATAATAACTTGTCACAGTGAAATGGATTCACATTCGCTATCGAGTCACATCTATAATTGATGCCATAGCTGTTTGATACCATTGCGTGAATGAATGCAACTTATGTGACTTCACAAACTACAAACACGACTAACATAATAGGTATTAAAAAAACTTGAGTGACATGAGCGTGAAGACGTAGTAGACTTGCTCTCAAGAATAATGATACTATTATTCACTGCAGCCATAGTACTGGAATCTGTACATTCACACCCCTGCCAAAGAAACGGAAAGGATAGAATAATAATAAAGGAACTTCATAACTATATTCCTACTGTAAACATTCAACACGACGTTTTCTTTTAAACTGACTTTCATATTTGGTCTACTGTAACCTCTTCTGTGTTCATTTCATGCTAAACTTATTGCTAACAGTAAAATTACCATACGAGCTCTCATTACTTTTTTTTTTTTACTTGCAAAGCTAGTGATAGAACCAAAGGCCAATATCTACATCAAACAGGAGGAACGGAATGGAGACTGTAAACAATTTTATGGAATAACATTTCCGTGCTCCTATTCAGTCAAATGGACATTCGAAAGGATGTGATTTTTCTGAAAGTTTATTTCGGAAACTTGGAATTGGATGACTGCAAACAATAAAACGAATAATATATTGATACATACTATTAATAACGTACAGTGGGTCATTCTTTTTTCTGTTCTGCCACAGCTAACTGACTGGAAGTCAGTTGTCGTAACTTCTACTAACATAAGACCCTCACCGATAAGTGAAGATATATAGGAAAATCCATAATAGATCTAAAAACCATCAAAGATAAAATGGTCATAAAAAAATACAGTGACAGTTTAGTTGGTATACGAAACAGGATGATTGTGAAAGCAAAGCCAACAATCATGTATAGGCCATGGAAGCCCGTGGCTGTCACGAGTGTTGACTTGGATCCTTCCTCTGAGGTTGTGAAAAGTGCGTGGTAAAATCCAGAGGTTTGCAGCAGTGGTAACCTCCTGAACAGGCTGAAATCAAAAGGGTTTCCAGAATATCCTGACGATTTCCATCTACTAGGCTGTGGTGAGCTCAAGCAATACATACTCCAGAGGACAGAAGACAAGACAGGTTGGGAACACGTCTACTGCACTTAGGGAGAAAGGGAATGTTGCTACTCAGCCTAGTCCAAGTGTAGAAGCAACACCTTGGTGATTCGACCTTTAAAGACTCGATACATATGAGAACGACTGGTATGAATAAACCTTCAGAAGTGCCTTCTCAGACCTCCTCCCATCATAAGCACAAGCATAATGAAAACACTGAGTTTTCATGGTCTCACGCAAAATTAGACTCACTTATGACTTTGCTTTGAGAAGAGTTGAACTACTCATTGTTTAAGAGAAATGATCCTTTCTTCTCTGAAGATCTGTGAATCATTCATAGGGTGTGGTGAATAAACTACTTAAGGATCTAATACATAAAAATGCAATAGGCTAAGCACAGAGATGTTTTCCTCCCTTTCTCAAAGGATGGAACATTTTGTATTTGCACTGATTTTATGTCTTGACTTCATGTACAATTATATATCGATTTTTTTTTAGTTGACATACAATAGGACTAGAAATATTGAAATAATACTAATAACTCATGTTGGTATGTGTGGTTGTCACATAGGATTCACAGGAGATTTAAATCCACAGTTGTCAACGTAAAGGATGAATGCTATTTAGCTTCTTCGTGAATCTAGACCACGAATGAAGAGTTTTCCTCAACATATTTCACCGAGGGAAATACAAGGATGATAGGCATAATACTATGCTTCGACTCATGGATATCTAAGCATTGCTCACAATACAGATCTGATTTTCGAAATCAGGGTTCTTTCAGTGTCCTTGAACGGCATTTGTTTTTCTGTATACGGAAGAAAAAAACTCATGAGTATCAAACTTGTTCATAGAAAACATGTGTATGAATTGTTATCTTCCTGAACCAGGGATCAAACCCACATCACTTCCACCTCCTGCACTGGTAGGCAGATTATTTATTTATCAACTGCGCCACCTGGGAATCGACATACATTTCAAGGACCACTGCCATCAGCTCCTACTGTTCATGACCAAAGTAGGAGAAACAACATTGGAAGAAGTACTCATAAGGGTACTCATAGGAAGTACTCATAAGTCAAGGAACTGTTATACTGGGTACTCTCGTTGTTACTGGGACAAGTCAGTTCCTCCGATGATGATGGCTATAACTGAAAAATTATTACAAATGCATGGGATGCGATGTCTACATGATAAATGTGTTCCTCTTACACTACTGCTTCAGGGATGCCTACTTCAGCATGAAGGACTGCACTTCAAGGGACGCCTGCTATTCCAGCTCAAGCAACAGATAGTGAAGTGCAGATCATTGTCCTTTGTTGAAAATAATCAGCAGTTTGTCAACACAGGGAACATGCCGGAGGAACCCTCGGGATGGAACTCAAAAAACAGGTTGGGCCCTCTTTTTGCCAAGCCCTGCGATAAAATACAAATCAGAAAAAGAAAAATAGCATCGGTTTGGTCAGGACTTCCTCATCTTTTCTTTCTCGGTAGCAGGAAGCAGACATTGAGGCCAGAGGATGGCAGGGTTTCATTGTGAACTAACGTTGGGTGGGGTGGAAGCTCATCTCTCTAGTAAGAATGTGGCTCAATAAAACGGAATTTCATTCGCTTCATGGACATAGAGTTCTACAATCCTTCATTAAGGAATTCAATGAGTTACATTTCCTTACACCTTCACAATCTCTCGGTTTACAAGAATGTCAACTGCTAGTCCAGCACTTATACGATGAGCGTTACAGGTAGTATGAGTGTATAAACGAGGAGGAGCAATGGCAGGAAGTTTATTTATTCTCTGTTTGAATTCTTGATTTTTAATATAATTTTTTATAATATCCTTACAGATGTGGATATTTTAGTGACATGTATAAATACACGTTGAGTAATGCTATGACAACTCATACTATTGGCACACTAAATATCATGTTTACTATGTGCTTTTCATATATTCCTTTTGAGATTCTCTTCCATGATACATTGTCATAAGATATTTAATAGTTTCCTAAACTGTACAGTAGGTCCTTGTGGCTTCTTTTATATATAGGAATGTATTTGTTAATAATTCAAACAAAAACTGGTACACAAATATTCACAGTGACATTCACAATAGCTCAAAGGTAGAACTCATTCAAGTGTCCGTTGGTGGGAGACTGAATATGCAACACAAGGTATATTCAGAAGCTTGAACGGTATTCCCCCATACACAAAAGTACATGAAATGGTGCTGCCACTCTGCAAGACATTACAGAAATGACTCCAAAAGGAACACACGGAATAAATACACAGTTCGAATCCTATTCATGCTATGTACCCAAATGGTTTGGGAAAGGGGGCTGAAAAAATGGATACTTCTTCAGTCATACTCACAACGGCATGATTCACACTGCCAAACAAACAGAAGTAATCTAAGTGTCCATGGCAGCCAATTCCATAAACAAACTGTGGTATACACACAATGGAATCTGATTCGGGCCTTCAAAGTCAGTAATTCTGACAATGCGACAATGTGGACAAACCTTATGGTCATTAGATTCAGCGAAATAAACCAGACCAAGAAAAAGACAAACGTTCTGTGATTCTACTCATATGAGATATCCAAACGAGTCAAATCTGTCAGAAATAGCAGAAAGTGATTCCGACCGATCGAAGAGAGTTCATGTTTCATGCACCTCAGTTTCCCTTGGAAAAACTGACTTCCCGTGATATCTCCAAAACCAATTAGGCAAATAATTGGAAGCTATATCCAGTCAAATGAACGTAGACGTAATGTTACAGTGTACACCAAACTCACTCAAACTTCTCAACAGACAAAAGGCAAAACTGTACCTATGGTACCTCAGCTTAGCTTGGAACTGTATCTACAGTACCTCACTTCTGCTTATAAAATGTAACAACAGCAACGACACACTAACGTCTATCCAAAAAAGGATATAAAACATATATCACCTCAACTGTAAACAATTAGAAATTTAAACTGTGAAAAACCTGATTCACAAAACTTAAACACAAGCCACAGGAAAATATATTGATAAAATACATATCTGATAAAGGATTGTACTCCAAATATACCCCAAAATCTAGAACAATCTCGTAAACAATGTATACACCTAAACACCTGGCCTACAGAAATATCAAGATAGTAAATAAGCCTATCAAAAAGACTCAAAATCACATATCACGAGGAAATGACAAACTAAAATAACAGGGAGGTAGCACTGCACACCTATTAGATCCAGTAAACTCAAAAAAAGGGGGGGTAGGGCACAGCTTCTCCGGTGGCTGCAAGACACTCTAGTTCGATCCCTTACCCCAGAAGATCCCGCATGCCACAGAGAAACATAACTGGATTTGTCCACAGCTAAGCAAGGCTCACCTCTGACCTGAATACTACATGTCTAGCACTTACTAAACAGCTTTGCAAACGTCCAGACAAAACGTATCGCATGATTATATACAACAGCTCTACTTGTAATAACTAAACACTTTCAAATATCAGGATGTCTTCAGTAGATGACAGTGTAAACAAATGGGGATACATCCAAAGTGAAGGGGAGCAGATGCTACCACAAAATATACCACCTCAGCATGAGAATTAGTTGGACCCAATTAACTTTTATTGTTTTAGAGGACACATGATCATCTCTGAAACCCAAGTTCAAGACAACTCTTCTGTGAGTCACATTTACCAGAGGAATCTCATTTCAAAGGAATCCTCTCTATATGCCAGATAGAAGGATGAGACACAGTCTTCTGAAACTCTTTTTTCTTTTCTATCCGTAGGGAAAGCTAAGCCGTAAATCTGCACAACAACCATACCCTTCCTTTCCTTTGGTTGTATTTTTTAAATATTTGTTTCTTTTTTAATTTGGCTGCGCCAGGTCAACCTTCCTTGAGGCAAGCCAGATATTTAGCTACAGCATGCAAATTCTCCGTTGTGGCATGGGAGATCTACTTCTTGGAGCAGGGAATGAACCTGGGCCTCCTTCTTTGGGAGTGTCCAGTCTCAGCCACTGGACCACCAGGAAGTGCCTGTTTTGTTTTTAGATGAAGATGGAATCTAAGGTGATATCTTGGGCCATTTCAGTCACTGACTCAGTTTCCTGAGTTTCTCCAAAGCACGCACAAGGTGCACATTATTAAACTGGTTTGCAAAACAAGAAAAGGTTGTCTGCTACAACACTGTATGCTTACAAATATCTCAATGGTAAATGACACATTATTTATTTACTATGGGGGGAGAAAGAATGCAGGATTCATACATGTTACAACATGAAGAAATATTAAAGCCATCTTCAGTGAAAAAAAAAATCCACATAGAAAAGGCCACCCAGAACCCTTGTTCACCATGTCTGCTTTCAATCCATCAAGTTTGTCCAAATAACTGAAAATCTCAGTAACACTCTAAATAAAGGAAAAAGGATGAAGATGGAAACAAAAGATATATTCATACACTTGAACAATTGCTAAAAGTGGAAGCGGGGCTGTGGATTACATTATAATGTAGATACCATATGGTTTCCTGATTTTGGAGATTATGTGCTGGTTCTGCAGAAGGTACCCATTTTGGATAAAATACAGAGAGTATTTTAGATGATGTGGCAAATGCTAGCACTTGTTCCCATTGCTAGGCATTTTCTGTACATTTTAAATGACTGGAAAGTATACTAGGTTTCAAAACAACGATGTCAATACCACAAAAGACATTTAGAGTAGACAGGCAGGAAACTTTCTTACACAGGCCAAGACTTACCCAGACGAAGTTCAAGGGAAGCTGCGATGCTCACTGCCCTTGAAGGAGTCCACGTGGAATGAAGAAGTACTGTGGGAAGTCTATTAGTAACCACCATGTCTTGGGTCCTCTGGATGACCTACTGCAGGAGAAACAGATTTGACAGATAAAATGTTCCACATAACTTCACAAAAAGTTGTTAGACTACATTCAGTAAAGCTGAATCATTTTGGATCAATTTACAATCCTATAAAATACTACCATTTACAGTCCAAAAATCACTTGCATTTCTATACACTAATAACAATCAGAAAAAAAAATTAAGAAAATCCCACTTAAATAAAACATCTAGCAACAAACTTAATCAAGAACATAAAAGACCAGTAGTCAGAAAACTAGAAAGCAGTGATAAAGAATCCAAAGAAGACACAAATACACAGAAAACTATTCCACGCTCATGCACTGGAACAGTGAGGAATTAAAAGGTCCATTCCAACCAAAGTCATCAACAAATACACTGACTGCAATCACAAAATAATATTCAATGGCATTTTCCACAGAAATAGAAATAGTCCTAATATTAGACTGCTAATGTTGAACAGGACCTTAAACGGCCAAAAAGACTCTGAGAAAGAGGAACACAGCTGGGGGCATCTTCCTATCCCTCTTCAAACTACATCACGGAGCTGGAGTGACCACCACAGTGAGGAACTGGCAGGAACACAGACACATGGACTCCAGGAGAGAAGAGAGAGCCCAGAAACGAACCCACGTGTACATGGTCAATTCCTGAAAATCAAACCAGGAACGAGCGAAGAGGAAAGGACAGTCTTCTCAGGAAACAGTGACAGGAAAACGGCCACCTACACGGAAGAACATCAGTGTTCATCCTCTACATCATCTAACGCAAATCTAACTAAAAACCCACCGTTTTGCACACGGAGCTCTTTCCCCCTGAGTCCTCTGAGATGGACCTCCAGTCAGCCCTCAGCTGGACACAGGAAACGTCTACTCGGTCCTCATTTTTCGCTCTGGCAGCGCCTCCCTGCTGGTGGGCACTGAGGCAACCCTGCTCCTCTCAGCCTGGATGCAGCCCTGTTATCCAGAAGCCTGAGCCCTGATGGTCCTGAGGAGACAAAGCTCCCGCCAGCTGCTCACGGAGCAGAGTCTAAAGGCAAAGCGTCCTGTGCCCGCGGGTCAGAGGGGGGTTTGGCGCCCCCTGCGGGCCACAAGAGAAGAGCGGGCAGCCCGGCGCTCACAGACCTCAGAGGGCTCACCCAGAAGCAGCTCTGCTGCGAGCACTCAGACTGGAAGCCCAAACTGAAATGGAGCAGAATAGCTCCATGACCCTCCGCAAAACATGGCTAAGGAACAATCAGAGCCTGTATGGAATGCAGCCATAAAAAGGAACACGTTTGAGTCTGTTCTAATAAAGGGGAGGGAAGTCAGTCAAAGAGAGAAAAACATGGAATCTAGAAGGATGGTACTGACGAGTCTGTTCACAGAGCAGCAATGGAGATCCAGACATGGAGAACAGACTTACAGACGAGGGTGGGGAACAAGAGGGAGAGGGTGAGATGAATGGAGAGAGCAGCATGGATGCAGGTACACCAACATTTGTAAATAGACAACCAATGGGAATTTGCTGTATGATTCAGGGAACTCAAACTGGGGCTCAGGAGTAACCTAGAGAGGTGGGAATGGGTGCGAGGTGGGAGGGAGATTCAAGAGCAAGAGGACAGTGGTACACCTATGGTTAATTCATGTGGATGTATGACACATCCAACCAATATTGTAAAGCAAGAATCAATCAACTAAAAAGAAATAACTGTTAAAAAAAATATGAACATAAACACAAACTTTGCAACAAGGTAACTCCATTTAAAAAACTATAGAAATTTTAGAAAACTACAAAAGTTCTACATGACCTTCGGTCTGGGGATCAGGTCTAACATACACAAAAAAAGTCAACTTACCAAATTATGAATATAAATTATTTAAAACATTGCCTTTTATCTTTTCATACATTTACCCTGTGGAGGACCTTACTCGAGAGAACCAAAAACAAACGGTTAAATGAACCACGGACCAGCCACCCTGGCCAGGCAACAGAGAAAAGAAAACACTTGCAGGAGTCATCTTACAACAGGAGGTCCTGGGAAGGAACAAGGAACGAACAAGCTACCACCAACCAGAATTCTGGAGAGGTCAGGAGATGGGAGGCTCCAGTTCAGAGGTCCTACCAACCTCCCAGGATCCACTTCGCTGGAATCCATCTCGGCTGAGTGATGCGTGTGCCCCCAAGAAGGATCCCAATTCAGAATGCCTGGCAAGAGACAAACCAGAAATGAACCCGATGAGCATAAAACCTGAGACTGTGAGCCACGTGACAGAGTGGTTCTCTCCGTTTCCCTCACCCTCCTGCCCTCCACCCCGGCAGCCCTTCCCAAGAAAGCCTCTCGCTTGGACAGCACTCCTCTCCTCAGACAACTCATTGCCCAGTGTCAGACAAGAACTCACTCTCAAGCCCTGGAAGGGATCCCCCTTCCTTCATCAAAAGCAATATCCAGGAGAAAATATCTTCAAAACGCTATCTTGCAGAGAAGGAAATCAGAGAAGGCAATGGCAGCCCGCTCCAGTACCATTGCCTGGAGAATCCCACGGACAGAGGAGCCTGGTAGGCTGCAACCCCGGGGTCACTAAGAGTCGGACATGACTTCACTGAGTGACTTCACTTTCACTTTTCACTTTCCTGGACTGGAGAAGGACATGGCAACCCACTCCAGGGTTCTTGCCTGGAGAATCCCAGGGACAGAGGAGCCTGGTAGGCTGCTGTCTCTGGGGTCGCGCAGAGTCAGGCACGACTGAAGCGACGCAGCAGCAGCAGCAGAGAAGGAAATGGCACCACCTGCAGTACTCTGGTCTCAGAAATCCCAGGGACAGAGGAGCTTGGTGGGCTACAGTCCAAAAGCAGGGCATTTCTGAACGGCAGGAAACAGTCCCAGGGAAGCTGAGCTGCTCACCAAAGGCCCCAGAGCTTTGGATAGCACACCAGAGCTGTGGCTGAGGATTCCCAGCTGCCATGCCTCTTGATCCTGGCCTCTTTCACTAGATACATGTGTGGAAAACTAGAATCTAAAATATGCCCTGGTGGTTCCATAGTAAAGAATCCACCTGCCAGTGCTGGAGATGCATGTGCGATCCCTAGGATGGGAAGATCGCACATCCTCTGGAGCTCGTGTGCCACAACTGCCCAGCCTGTGCTCTACATCCTGGAAGCCACGATGCCGAGTTCACATGCTGCAGCCACTGAAGCCCGTGAGCCTGTGCCCCTCAACAAGAGGAGACACTGCAGTGAGAAGCCTGCAAACCACTAGTTATGGCCCATGCTCACCAAAACTAGAGAAAAGCCCACACACAAAGATGCAACACAGCCAACAGTAAATAAAACTGTTTTCCTAAAAAAATGTATATCTGACAAAGAAACTGTACTCGAATTGTCCAAGAACACTAGAGCAAACGATCCCATTCATAATTGGTAGCGACTGAAATAGACACCTGGCCACTGAGGGTATACTGAAAGTAAACTATCATACAAAAACATCCTCAAGATACTGGTGCCATGCACGCAGAGCCCCCTTTGAAAGACAATCTGACAGTTTTTTTTCAGTAACCACGTGGGACAAGCACTGAATTCTGTGTATGACAAGCGGTGGAAGCCAGGTATCTTACCATTGGAATGCAAAGTTACAGATAAACAAAAGGACACGTTACAATGTCCATGTCGTGATGGATCGGGTTGGAGACATCATCACAAATTACCTTTAACTGAATATGTTCAAAGGTGAGCTGGAATACATGCATATATATATATCCATGTATTGTCAGCTGAGCATATTGAGCTCCTACATGTATGTTTTAAATATCATTCTCTAATAAAAGGGAACAGAAAACATCTCCGATGGCCCGGTGGTAAAGAATCTGCCTACCGATGCAGGGAACACGGGTTCAATCTCTGTGTAGAAGATTCCACACGCCCACGGACAACGAAGCCTTTGAACAACTCTTGAAGTTTGCATGCTCCAGAGCCCAAGTTCTGCAAACAGAGAAAGCACTGCAATGAGAAGCCATGGCACAGCAACTAGAGGGTAGCCTCTGCTCACTACAACTAGACAAACCAGCAATGAAGACCCAGCACAGTCAAAAATAATGTAATGTTAAAAAAAGGGACAGTTCTTGAAGAAATGACTGAGACTAGGGGTGAGACTGTAAAAATATGAGCCAGGGTCATCTTAAATTATGAGAACTTAAAGAAATTAAAGACAACTATCAAGCTGTCCAAACTGATAAAAATGAACGATGACACAGTGTTATCTGTATACACCAGCAAATAACAATCTGAAAAGGAAGTTAAACAAACAATTCCCTTTCAATCATGTCAACATTAATAAAAGACTTTGCTATGGACAGAATGAGGATGACAAGACTGGCACACTGGAAATGATACATGATTGCTGAAAAATACCCTAAAGACATGGACAGATACTCCATAGCGATGAAAAGACTTCAGTTGGCAATACCGTGGAATGCATCTTCAATCTGAAATGAAGATTCAATATGAATTACAAAAGGCTGAAAGGTGGTTGCTAAACCACAAAAGATGCCAGCATTCTTGGCCTCCAGAGGAGAATTCCATCCAGGGCAAGTGACGAAGCTTGATGGCTCAGAGGTTTTCTGTTATAAAGTTTTATTAAAGTATAAAAGAGATCGAGAGACCTGCTGACGTAGACATTAAAAGGGGGAAGAAAGAGGACCCCCTGCTAGTCTTTAGCCAGATGTTATACAGCCACTAGCATGAAAGAAAGACAATGTCTCAGAGAATGGCACCAGGCCCCTCACCCACAGCATGCATTGAGATAACACTGGCAGCAGATGAGTCATCCCAGGCCATAAAATGATGGACATGAATCTTGAAGAAAGGCAGATTTCCAAGCACATATATAGTTTCATTCACATAGATTAAGAGAACAAGGTATGAGTAAACATACTGGTTTGTCAAGTCGTTTCTGAGCCTTTAGGGGGAACTGACCTGAAGACAGAGCCTTGGGTAAATAGTACATTAACATAACTTAAGACAAACATTTCCATACCTTAAGACAAACATTTCCATAAGAAAAAGGCATTGCTTAGTTCAAGGTTTGAGAAAAGTTAAATTCAGGTGGAGCCAGGAGTTGTCATGGCAACAGAATTTTCCGAGAAACCTCCTTTTAAATTTGTATCAAGATGGAGAAAAAAAAATGCAACACTGTTTTGTCTCCTCCTGCCTCTTAAGAGAGAGAAAAAAACGTCTGACACTTGCAGTCTATTTTCTCTGTCTGGAGACCCCTGGCCTTCCTGCCTGGTATCCTCTCCAGGCGTGTAGGAAGCAATACATAGGCTGCTTGGGAAAACCGCGCGGGTCTGAGCTTTATGCAAAGGGGTAAAGCGGTAAAACCCTTGGCCCCAAAGGCGAGGCTTTTCTGCGACCGCCATGTTAGTCGGCTCCGAGACTGCAAACAAAGAGGGCAGAATACATGGTTCCCTGCTCCGCCGAGTCCGAGTTCCCTTACCTGTGGTCCACAGCCCTCCGCTCTGCTCGCTGGCTGCCGATCGACGGGGACCCAGGAGCCCACGAAACGAGCATTCCCAGCTGCGATGGCGAGCCCTGAGAGCACAACCGGGAACCCCTGGCCCCGACGCGCCGCCATGGTCATCCCGCCCCAGACCCGCTCACGTGAGCCGCGCTCCTGACCAGCCGCCCAGGTTCGCCCCGCCCCCGACGCGCGCACGGGGCGCCCCGCCCCCACGCCCCCTTCCAGGACGGGCCGGCGGGACCGCGACTGCCTCCGGGTGAAACACAAGGACAAGCAAATCCACCCCACCGAGGCAATCCAAGCTTTTTCTCAGCTGATCTGTCTATGATTTTGGGATAAAACTATGACTACAGAAAGCAAAGATGACCTAGGACAGCCATGATATTCTACAGAACCAGACCCTGGCGGGCAGAGGCTTGAAGAGGGGCCGGGAGGCCTCTCGGCAGCAGCAAGCCTCTGTAGCGTAGCGGTTAGGCAGGCTGGTAAGCAGGCAGACCGTGGTCTATTAAATCAGGAGTTCAAGTCTCCAATGTAACCCTTTTGCTCTTAGGGGGCGGGGGACCGCAAGAGGCGGGGCTTAAACCAGAAAAGTTTATTTTTATTTTAGAGGTTTATTGTTATGTTTAGGGTTAGGGTTCGGGCAACCCCCCCACTTGTTAGGGTTCAGGTTCGGGTTCGGGGTTAGGGTTAGAATTCGGGGACCCCCCTCTTCTTATAGTTTGGATTTGGGTTAGGGTTCAGGTCAGGGTCAGGGTTCGGGTTACAGTTAGGGTTGGCATTAGTGTTAGGGATATGGCTTAAAGTGAGCGCTAATAGGGCCCATAGTGCTTTATTAGCCTGCCCTGGTGGGCCGAGGCTTGAAGAATGCCTGGGAGCAATGTATAACCCAGTGGATCTGGGTAGCATAGCGGTTAGGTGGACAAGCCAAGTACAGAGGCAATCCGGCTCCGTGGGTCAGAAGTTTAAGCCCAGGCTTATCTCTTTTGCTTTTAGTGGGTGGGGGACCGCAAGGGGCGGGCCTTAGGCCAGAAAAGTTTCTTTTTATTTTAGAGTTTTATTGTGAGGGTTAGGGTTAGGATTCCGGCATCCCCTCAACTTGTTAGGGTTCAGGTTCAGAGTTCGGGTACGGGTTTGGATTCGGGTTCGGGTTAGAGTTCAGTGTTCGGGTTTGCAGTACGCGGTTCGTGTTTGGGGTTTGGAGTTCAGGGTTTGGGGTTAGGGCTTCGCGGTTCTAGTTTGGGGTTTGGGGTTCCAATTAGGGGTTCAAGGTCCAGCATAGGGGTTTGGGATTTGGGGTTCGGGTGAGGGGTTCGCAGTTCGGGTTTGGGATTTGAGGATCGGGTTAAGGGTTTGGGGTTTGGGGTTTGGGGATCAGGTTAGGGGTTCTCGGTTTGGGTTAGGGGTTCGCAGTTCGGGTTTGGGGTTTGAGGTTAGGGTTAGGGGTTTGGGGTTTGTGGTTTGGGTTGGGGGTTTGGGATTGGGGTTAAGGGTTTTGGGTTTGGGATTCGGGTTAGGGGTTTGGGGTTTGGGCTTCGCGGTTTGGGTTTGGGGTTTGGGGTTTGGGTTAGGGGTTCGCGGTTAGGGTTTGGGGTTTGGGGTTCGCGGTTTGGGTTTGGGGTTTGGGGTTCGTGGTTTCGGTTTGGGGTTTGGGTTAGGGGTTCGCGGTTAGGGTTTGGGGTTTGGGGTTCGGGTTAGGGGTTCTCAGTTCGGGTTAGGGGTTCGCGGTTTAGGGATTTGGGGTTTGGAGTTTGGGATTTGGGTCAGGGGTTCGCGATTTGGGGTTCCTGTTATGGGTTTGGGGTTTGGGTTCAGGGTTGGGGTTTGGGGGTTTTGGGATTTGGGTTTGGGGATCGGGGATTGGGGTTCGGGGTTCCGATTAGGGGTTCAGTATGTGAGGTTTGTGTTTCGGGGGTCGAGATTTGAGGTTTGGGGTTTGGAGTTCGGGGGTTTGGGTTCATGGTTTGGGGTTGGGGGTGTGAGGTGCAGTTTAGAGTTTCGCTGTTCAGGTTAGGAGTTAGGGGTTGGCGGTTTGGGGTTTGGCTTAGGGGTTTGGGGTGTGCGGTTTGGGGTTCCGGTTAGGGGTTTGGGGTTTGGGGTTCGGGTTAGGGGTTTGGAGTTTGGGTTTGGGGGTTTGGGTATTGGGTTTTGGGTTTCGGGTTTTAGGGTTCAGTTTCGGTGTTCGCGGTTGGGCTTTGGGGTTCAGGTTAGGGGTTTGCGATTGGGGTTAGGGGTTTGGGTTTGGGTTCGGGGTGTGGGGTGTGGGGTACAGGTTAGGGGTTTTGGTTCAGGGTTTAGGGGTTTGGGTTTTGGGGTTTGGGTTTCGGGTTTTAGGGTTCAGTTTCGGTGTTCGCGGTTGGGCTTTGGGGTTCAGGTTAGGGGTTTGCGATTGGGGTTAGGGGTGTGGGTTTGGGTTCGGGGTGTGGGGTGTGGGTTTGGGTTCGGGGTTTTGGTTCAGGGTTTAGGGTTCGGTTTAGGGGTTTGTGATTCCGGTAAGGGATTAGGGGTGTGCGGTTTGGGTTTGGGTTTAGGTTTGGGGTTCGGGTTAGCGGTTTGGGGTTCGGGGTTTGGGTTCTGGATTTGGGGTTCGGGGTTCGAGTTATGGATTCGGGGTTTGGGCTACGTGGATCGGTGTTTGCGGTTTGGGGTATGGGGGTCAGGGTTTGGGTTTGGGGTTTGGGGCTCGGGTTAGGGTTCGGGTTTGGGTTAGGGTTAGGGGTTCACGGTTCGGGTTAGGGGTTTGGGGTTCCCGGTTCGGGGTTTGGGGTTTGCAGTTGGGATAGGGGTTCGGATTCAGGGTATGGGGTTTGGGGTTCGGGTTCCATGTTTGGGGTATGTGGTTCGGGGTTTGGGGTACGTGGTTCATTGTTTGGGGTATGGGGTTCCGGTTAGGGTTTTGCAGTTTGGACTTTGGGGTATGGGTTAGGAGTTTGGGGTCAAGGGTTTAGGTTTTGGGGTTTCGATTCAGTTTAGAGGTTAGCGCTTTGGGTTTGGCATCAGGCTTTGGGGTTTGGGGTTTGGGGCTCGAGGTTCGGGATTCATGGATTGGGGTTCGGTTTAGGGGTTCGCTGATCAGGTTAGGGGTTAGTGATTGGGGTTGGTGTTTTAAGGTAGGGGTTTGAAGTTCAGGTTATGGGTTAGGGGTTTGGTGCTTGGTTTTCGGGTTTGGATTAGGGGTTCAGCTAGGGGTTTGGGTTAGGGGATCCTGATTCAGGTTGGGAGTTCGGTCCTTGGGGTTCGAGATTTGGATTCGGTATATGGGTTGGGGTACACGGTTTGGTGTTTGGGTTAGGGGTTTGGGGTTCGGAGTTTGGGGTTTCTGGTTCTGACTATGGGCTTGGGGTTTGGGGTATGGGGTTCGGCTGAGGGTTAGAGGTTCGCGCTTTGGGGTTTTTGGTTTAGAGATTGGACTTTGGGTTTGGGATTTAGGGGTCGGTGTTCGGGCTCGGGGTTGGGTTAGGGTTCAGGTTCACGGTTTGGAGACTGGAGCTCGGGATTCGGTATCTGGGTTCGGAATATAGGGTTTTGAAGTCAGGGTCGAGTTCGTGGTTTGGAGTCGCGGTTAGGGGATAGTGAGTGACACAAAGCCAAGGGATCCAGCAATACGAGCTCTGTCAGAGGGAAGGGAAGGGCAACTGCAGGGCTTCTCCAGCTGTAGCTTGGCCTCCCAGACTCAGCACAGCATGGAGAGCACAAGATTCCCAGGGCCCCTGGCTGGAGTCTGCAGCCCCACACACCTGGAGGCTGAATCCATGAGCGCCCAGAAGGTGCCTGACAGACGTAGTTTCCCTAGCGCTCTCCTCCACAGCAGAAAGGTGTGCAGGTGGTTGGGGCCTGCGCCTGCGTGTTTGGGCTCCTGCCCACAGCCCCAGCTCAGAGGAAGCAGACCCGGAGCCAAGACCTGTAGGAGGCGCGGGGTGTCCGTACCTGGAAGCCAAGTGCACAGTATGCGGGAAGCGAGCCTCCTCGGGAGAAGAGGAGGCAGACCAGCTGCGTGCAGCTGCAATCACTGCTTGGGCAGAGCCGAGTGCGCCTCCAGTAAGGCAGAGCTCCAGCTCTGCTCAGAGGCCCGATCTGGCAGACTTGCTGGCGTGAAGCTGCTCTGCCCTGGGCGAGCCTTGCCCAGACTTGCCTCGCGGCAAGCCTTCCTGTCCAGGAAGGAGAAGGCTGCGCAAGACTGGGAGATGCTACTGGCACCTTCCTGGCCTCAGCTCCACTCCTGCCTTGCCTTTGCACCTAGTCCCCAGGCGTTCTTGTGGAGGGCTTAGTTGCCGGTGGGTTGCAAACTGCCAAGCGCTCGAGCAGTGAGGGCTCTATTAGAGGCAATGGGAGGGCAACTGCAGGGCTACTCCATCGGTTGTTTTACCGCCCAGACTCAGCACAGCACGGAGAGCACAAGGCTCACAGGGCCCCTGGCTGGGGTCTGCAGCCCCACACACCGGAGGCGAACTCCGTGAGCGCCCAGAAGGTGCCTGACAGACGTCATTTCCCTAGTGATCTCCTGGCAGCAGAGACGTGTGGAGGTAGTTGGGGCCTGCCCCTGCGTGTCTGGGCTCCCGTCCACAGCCCCAGCTCAGGGAAGCAGCTCCTGAGCCAAGACCTGTGGGAGGCGCGGGGTCCCCGCCTGGAAGCCTAGTTTACAGCATGCGGGAAGCCAGCCTCCTATGGAGAAGAGGAGGCAGCCCTGCAACGTGCGGCTGCATTCACTGCTTTGGCGGAGCCGAGTGCGCCTCCAGTACGGCAGAACTCCAGCTCTGCTCAGAGGCCCGATCTGGCAGACTTGCTGGCGTGAGGCTGCTCTGCCCTGGGCGAGACTTGCCCAGACTTGCCTCGCACATAGGCTTCCAGTCCAGGAAGGAGCGGGCTGCGCGAGACTGGGAGATGCTACTGGCGCCTTCCTGGCCTCAGCTCCACTCCTGCCTTGCCTTTGCACCTAGTCCCCAGGCGTTCTTGTGGAGGGCTTACTTGCCGGTGGGTTGCACACTGCCAAGCGCTCCAGCAGTGAGGGCTCTATTAGAGGCAATGGGAGGGCAACTGAAGGTCTCCTCCAGCGGTTGCTTGACCGCCCACACTCAGCACAGCAGGAGCGCACAAGGCTCACAGGGCCCCTGGCTGGGGTCTGCAGCCCCACACACCGGAGGCGAACTCCGTGAGCGCCCAGAAGGTGCCTGACAGACGTCATTTCCCTAGTGCTCTCCTCCTCAGCAGAGACTTGTGCAGGTGGTTGGGCCCTGCCCCTGCGTGTCTGGGCTCCCTACCACAGCCCCAGCTCAGGGAAGCAGCTCCTCAGCTAAGACCTGTAGGAGGCGCGGGGCGCCCCCGCCTGGAAGCCTAGTGCACAGCATGCGGGAAACGAGCCTCCTCGGGAGAAGAGGAGGCAGCACAGCTTCGTGAGGCTGTAATCACTGCTTGGGCGGAGCCAAGTGCGCCTCCAGTACGGCAGAGCTCCAGCTCTGCTCAGAGACCCGATCTGGCAGAGTGCTGGCGTGAGGCTGCTCTGCTCTGGGCGAGACTTGCCCAGACTTGCCTCGCACATAGGCTTCCGTTCCAGGATGGAGCAGGCTGCGCGAGACTGGGAGATGCTACTGGCGCCTTCCTGGCCTCAGCTCCACTCCTGCCTTGCCTTAGCACCTAGTCCCCAGGGGTTCTTGTGGAAGGCTCATTTGCCTGTGGGTTGCACACTGCCAAGCGCTCCAGCAGTGAGGGCTCTATTAGAGGCAATGGGAGGGCAACGGCAAGTCTCCTCCAGCGGTTGCTTGACCGCCCAGACTCAGCACAGCATGGAGAGCACAAGGCTCACAGGGCCCCTGGCTGGGGTCTGCAGCCCCACTCACCGGAGGCGAACTCCGTGAGCGCCCAGAAGGTGCCTGACAGACGTCATTTCCCTAGTGCTCTCCAACCCAGCAGAGACGTGTGCAGATGGTTGGGGCCTGCCGCTGCGTGTCTGGGCTCCCTAACACAGCCCCAGCTGAGGGAAGCAGCTCCTCAGCTAAGACCTGTAGGAGGGGCGGGGCGCACCCGCCTGGAAGCCTAGTGCACAGCATGCGGGAAGCGAGCCTCCTCGGGAGAAGAGAAGGCAGCCGTGCTGCGTGCGGCTGCATTCACTGCTTTGGCGGAGCCGAGTGCGCCTCCAGTACGGCAGAGCTCCAGCTCTGCTCAGAGGCCCGATCTGGCAGACTTGCTGGCGTGAGGCTGCTCTGCCCTGGGCGAGACTTGCCCAGACTTGCCTCGCACATAGGCTTCCAGTCCAGGAAGGAGCAGGCTGCGCGAGACTGGGAGATGCTACTGGCGCCTTCCTGGCCTCAGCTCCACTCCTGCCTTGCCTTTGCACCTAGTCCCCAGGCGTTCTCCTGGAGGGCTTAGTTGCCGGTGGGTTGCACACTGCCAAGCGCTCCAGCAGTGAGGGCTCTATTGGCGGCAATGGTAGGGCAACTGAATGTCTCCTCCAGCGGTTGCTTGACCGCCAACACTCAGCACAGTAGGAGTGCACAAGGCTCACAGGGCCCCTGGCTGCGGTCTGCAGCCCCACACACCGAGGGGAAATCCGTAAGAGCCCAGAAGGTGCCTGACAGACGTCATTTCCCTAGTGCTCTGCTCCCCAGCAGAAACGTGTTTGGGTGGTTGGGGCTTGCCCCTGCGTGTTTGGGCTCCCTACCACAGCCCCAGCTCAGGGAAGCAGCTCCTCAGCTAAGACCTGTAGGAGGCGCGGGCCGCCCCCGCCTGGAAGCCTAGTGCACAGCATGCGGGAAGCGAGCCTCCTCGGGAGAAGAGGAGGCAGCACAGCTTCGTGAGGCTGTAATCACTGCTTGGGCGGTGCCGAGTGTGCCTCCAGTACAGCAGAGCTCCAGCTCTGCTCAGAGGCCCGATCTGGCAGAGTGCTGGCGTGAGGCTGCTCTGCACTGGGCGAGCCTTGCCCAGACTTGCCTCGCGGCTAGGCTTCCAGTCCAGAAAGGAGCGGGCTGCGCGAGACTGGGAGATGCTACTGGCGCCATCCTGGCCTCAGCTCCACTTCTGCCTTGCCTTAGCACCTAGTCCCCAGGCGTTCTTGTGGAAGGCTCAGTTGCCGGTGGGTTGCACACTGCCAAGCGCTCCAGCAGTGAGGGCTCTATTAGAGGCAATGGGAGGGCAACTGCAGGGCTACTCCATTGGTTGTTTTACCGCCCAGACTCAGCACAGCACGGAGAACACAAGGCTCACAGGGCCCCTGGCTGGGGTCTGCAGCCCCACACAACGGAGGCGAACTCCGTGAGCGCCCAGAAGGTGCCTGACAGACCTCATTTCCCTAGTGATCTCTTGCCAGCAGAGACGTGTGCAGGTAGTTGGGGCCTGCCCCTGCATGTCTGGGCTCCCGTCCACAGCCCAAGCTCAGGGAAGCAGCTCCTGAGCCAAGACCTGTGGGAGGCGCAGGGTCCCCGCCTGGAAGCCTAGTTTACAGCAAGCGGGAAGCGAGCCTCCTCTGGGGAAGAGGAGGCAGCCCTGCTGCGTGCGGCTGCATTCACTGCTTTGGCGGAGCCGAGTGCGCCTCCAGTACGGCAGAGCTCCAGCTCTGCTCAGAAGCCCGATCTGGCAGACTTGCTGGCGTGAGGCTGCTCTGCCCTGGGCGAGACTTGCCCAGACTTGCCTCGCACATAGGCTTCCAGTCCAGGAAGGAGCAGGCTGCGCGAGACTGGAGATGCTACTGGCGCCTTCCTGGCCTCAGCTCCACTCCTGCCTTGCCTTTGCACCTAGTCCCCAGGCGTTCTTGTGGAGGGCTTAGTTGCCGGTGGGTTGCACACTGCCAAGCACTCCAGCGGAGAGGGCTGTATTAGAGGCAATGGTAAGGCAACTGAATGTCTCCTCCAGCGGTTGCTTGACCGCCAACACTCAGCACAGTATGAGCGCACAAGGCTCACAGGGCCCCTGGCTGGGGTCTGCAGCCCCACACACCGGAGGCGAACTCCGTAAGCGCCCAGAAGTTGCCTGACAGACGTCATTCCCCTAGTGCTCTCCTCCCCAGCAGAGAAGTGTGCAGGTGGTTGGGGCCTGCCCCTGCGTGTCTGGGCTCCCTACCACAGCCCCAGCTCAGGGAAGCAGCTCCTCAGCTAAGACCTGTAGGAGGCGCGGGGCGCCCCCGCCTGGAAGCCTAGTGCACAGCATGCGGGAAACGAGCCTCCTCGGGAGAAGAGGAGGCAGCACAGCTTCGTGAGGCTGTAATCACTGCTTGGGCGAACCAAGTGCGCCTCCAGTACGGCAGAGCTCCAGCTCTGCTCAGAGGCCCGATCTGGCAGAGTGCTGGCGTGAGGCTGCTCTGCCCTGGGCGAGACTTGCCCAGACTTGCCTCACGGCTAGGCTTCCAGTCCAGAAAGGAGAGGGCTGCGCGAGACTGGGAGATGCTACTGGCGACTTCCTGGCCTCAGCTCCACTCCTGCCTTGCCTTTGCACCTTGTCCCCAGGCGTTCTTGTGGAAGGCTCAGTTGCCGGTGGGTTGCACACTGCCAAGCGCTCCAGCAGTCAGGGCTCTATTAGAGGCAATGGGAGGGCAACTGCAAGTCTCCTCCAGCGGTTGCTTGACCGCCAACACTCAGCACAGTAGGAGCGCACAAGGCTCACAGGGCCCCTGGCTGGGGTCTGCAGCCCCACACACCGGAGGCGAACTCCGTGAGCGCCCAGAAGGTGCCTGACAGACGTCATTTCCCTAGTGCTCTCCAACCTAGCAGAGACGTGTGCAGATGGTTGGGGCCTGCCCCTGCGTGTCTGGGCTCCCATCCACAGCCCCAGCTCAGGGAAGCAGCTCCTCAGCTAAGACCTGTAGGAGGCGCGGGGCGCCCCCGCCTGGAAGCCTAGTGCACAGCATGCGGGAAGCGAGCCTCCTCGGGAGAAGAGAAGGCAGCCGTGCTGCGTGCGGCTGCATTCACTGCTTTGGCGGAGCCGAGTGCGCCTCCAGTACGGCAGAGCTCCAGCTCTGCTCAGAGGCCCGATCTGGCAGACTTGCTGGCGTGAGGCTGCTCTGCCCTGGGCGAGACTTGCCCAGACTTGCCTCGCACATAGGCTTCCAGTCCAGGAAGGAGCATGCTGCGCGAGACTGGGAGATGCTACTGGCGCCTTCCTGGCCTCAGCTCCACTCCTGCCTTGCCTTTGCACCTAGTCCCCAGGCGTTCTCCTGGAGGGCTTAGTTGCCGGTGGGTTGCACACTGCCAAGCGCTCCAGCAGTCAGGGCTCTATTGGCGGCAATGGCAGGGCAACTGCAGGGCTACTCCATCGGTTGTTTTACCGCCCAGACTCAGCACAGCACGGAGAGCACAAGGCTCACAGGGCCCCTGGCTGGGGTCTGCAGCCCCACACACCGGAGGCGAACTCCGTGAGCGCCGAGAAGGTGCCTGACAGACCTCATTTCCCTAGTGATCTCCTGCCAGCAGAGACGTGTGCAGGTAGTTGGGGCCTGCCCCTGCGTGTCTGGGCTCCCGTCCACAGCCCCAGCTCAGGGAAGCAGCTCCTGAGCCAAGACCTGTGGGAGGCACGGGGTCCCCGCCTGGAAGCCTAGTGCACAGCATGCGGGAAGCGAGCCTCCTCGGGAGAAGAGAAGGCAGCCCTGCTGCGTGCGGCTGCATTCACTGCTTTAGCGGAGCCGAGTGCGCCTCCAGTACGGCAGAGCTCCAGCTCTGCTCAGAGGCCCGATCTGGCAGACTTGCTGGCGTGAGGCTGCTCTGCCCTGGGCGAGACTTGCCCAGACTTGCCTCACACATAGGCTTCCAGTCCAGGAAGGAGCAGGCTGCGCTAGACTGGGAGATGCTACTGGCGCCTTCCTGGCCTCAGCTCCACTCCTGCCTTGCCTTTGCACCTAGTCCCCAGGCGTTCTTGTGGAGGGCTTAGTTGCCGGTGAGTTGCACACTGCCAAGCACTCCAGCGGTGAGGGCTCTATTAGAGGCAATGGTAGGGCAACTGAAGGTCTCCTCCAGCGGTTGCTTGACCGCCAACACTCAGCACAGTAGGAGCGCACAAGGCTCACAGGGCCCCTGGCTGGGGTCTGCAGCCCCACACACCGGAGGCGAACTCCGTGAGCGCCCAGAAGGTGCCTGACAGACGTCATTTCCCTAGTGCTCTCCTCCACAGCAGAGACGTGTGCAGGTGGTTGGGGCCTGCCCCTGCGTGTCTGGGCTCCCTACCACAGCCCCAGCTGAGGGAAGCAGCTCCTCAGCTAAGACCTGTAGGAGGCGCGGGGCGCCCCCGCCTGGAAGCCTAGTGCACAGCATGCGGGAAGCGAGCCTCCTCGGGAGAAGAGGAGGCAGCACAGCTTCGTGAGGCTGTAATAACTGCTTGGGCGGAGCCGAGTGCGCCTCCAGTACGGCAGAGCTCCAGCTCTGCTCAGAGGCCCGATCTGGCAGAGTGCTGGCGTGAGGCTGCTCTGCCCTTGGCGAGCCTTGCCCAGACTTGCCTCGCGGCTAGGCTTCCAGTCCAGAAAGGAGCGGGCTGCGCGAGACTGGGAGATGCTACTGGCGCCATCCTGGCCTCAGCTCCACTTCTGCCTTGCCTTAGCACCTAGTCCCCAGGCGTTCTTGTGGAAGGCTCAGTTCCCGGTGGGTTGCACACTGCCAAGCGCTCCAGCAGTCAGGGCTCTATTAGAGGCAATGGGAGGGCAACTGCAGGGCTACTCCATTGGTTGTTTTACCGCCCAGACTCAGCACAGCACGGAGAGCACAAGGCTCACAGGGCCCCTGGCTGGGGTCTGCAGCCCCACACACTGGAGGCGAACTCCGTGAGCGCCCAGAAGGTGCCTGACAGACCTCATTTCCCTAGTGATCTCCTGCCAGCAGAGACGTGTGCAGGTAGTTGGGGCCTGCCCCTGCGTGTCTGGGCTCCCGTCCACAGCCCCAGCTCAGGGAAGCAGCTCCTGAGCCAAGACCTGTGGGAGGCGCGGGGTCCCCGCCTGGAAGCCTAGTTTACAGCATGCGGGAAGCGAGCCTCCTCTGGAGAAGAGGAGGCAGCCCTGCTGCGTGCGGCTGCATTCACTGCTTTGGCGGAGCCAAGTGCGCCTCTAGTATGGCAGAGCTCCAGCTCTGCTCAGAAGCCCGATCTGGCAGACTTGCTGGCGTGAGGCTGCTCTGCCCTGGGCGAGACTTGCCCAGACTTGCCTCGCACATAGGCTTCCAGTCCAGGAAGGAGCAGGCTGCGCTAGACTGGGAGATGCTACTGGCGCCTTCCTGGCCTCAGCTCCAATCCTGCCTTGCCTTTGCACCTAGTCCCCAGGCGTTCTCGTGGAGGGCTTAGTTGCCGGTTGGTTGCACACTGCCAAGCGCTCCAGCAGTGAGGGCTCTATTAGAGGCAATGGTAGGGCAACTGAAGGTCTCCTCCAGCAGTTGCTTGACCGCCCACACTCAGCACAGCAGGAGCGCACAAGGCTCACAGGGCCCCTGGCTGGGGTCTGCAGCCCCACACACCGGAGGCGAACTCCGTGAGCGCCCAGAAGGTGCCTGACAGACGTCATTTCCCTAGTGCTCTCCAACCCAGCAGAGACGTGTGCAGATGGTTGGGGCCTGCCCCTGCGTGTTTGGGCTCCCTAACACAGCCCCAGCTGAGGGAAGCAGCTCCTCAGCTAAGACCTGTAGGAGGCGCGGGGCGCCCCCGCCTGGAAGCCTAGTGCACAGCATGCGGGAAGCGAGCCTCCTCGGGAGAAGAGGAGGCAGCACAGCTTCGTGAGGCTGTAATCACTGCTTGGGCGGAGCCGAGTGCGCCTCCAGTACGGCAGAGCTCCAGCTCTGCTCAGAGGCCCGATCTGGCAGAGTGCTGGCGTGAGGCTGCTCTGCCCTGGGCGAGCCTTGCCCAGACTTGCCTCGCGGCTAGGCTTCCAGTCCAGAAAGGAGCGGGCTGCGCGAGACTGGGAGATGCTACTGGCGCCATCCTGGCCTCAGCTCCACTTCTGCCTTGCCTTAGCACCTAGTCCCCAGGCGTTCTTGTGGAAGGCTCAGTTCCCGGTGGGTTGCACACTGCCAAGCGCTCCAGCTGTCAGGGCTCTATTAGAGGCAATGGGAGGGCAACTGCAGGGCTACTCCATCGGTTGTTTTACTGCCCAGACTCAGCACAGCACGGAGAGCACAAGGCTCACAGGGCCCCTGGCTGGGGTCTGCAGCCGCACACACCGGAGGCGAACTCCGTGAGCGCCCAGAAGGTGCCTGACAGACGTCATTTCCCTAGTGCTCTCCAACCCAGCAGAGACGTGTGCAGATGGTTGGGGCCTGCCCCTGCGTGTCTGGGCTCCCTAACACAGCCCCAGCTGAGGGAAGCAGCTCCTCAGCTAAGACCTGTAGGAGGCGCGGGGCGCCCCCGCTTGGAAGCCTAGTGCACAGCATGCGGGAAGCGAGCCTCCTCGGGAGAAGAGAAGGCAGCCCTGCTGCGTGCGGCTGCATTCACTGCTTTGGCGGAGCCGAGTGCGCCTCCAGTACGGCAGAGCTCCAGCTCTGCTCAGAGGCCCGATCTGGCAGACTTGCTGGCGTGAGGCTGCTCTGCCCTGGGCGAGACTTGCCCAGACTTGCCTGGCACATAGGCTTCCAGTCCAGGAAGGAGCATGCTGCGCGAGACTGGGAGATGCTACTGGCGCCTTCCTGGCCTCAGCTCCACTCCTGCCTTGCCTTTGCACCTAGTACCCAGGCGTTCTCCTGGAGGGCGTAGTTGCCGGTGGGTTGCACACTGCCAAGCGCTCCAGCAGTGAGGGCTCTATTGGCGGCAATGGCAGGGCAACTGCAGGGCTACTCCATCGGTTGTTTTACCGCCCAGACTCAGCACAGCACGGAGAGCACAAGGCTCACAGGGCCCCTGGCTGGGGTCTGCAGCCCCACACACCGGAGGCGAACTCCGTGAGCGCCCAGAAGGTGCCTGACAGACCTCATTTCCCTAGTGATCTCCTGCCAGCAGAGACGTGTGCAGGTAGTTGGGGCCTGCCCCTGCGTGTCTGGGCTCCCGTCCACAGCCCCAGCTCAGGGAAGCAGCTCCTGAGCCAAGACCTGTGGGAGGCACGGGGTCCCCGCCTGGAAGCCTAGTGCACAGCATGCGGGAAGCGAGCCTCCTCGGGAGAAGAGGAGGCAGCACAGCTTCGTGAGGCTGTAATCACTGCTTGGGCGGTGCCGAGTGTGCCTCCAGTACAGCAGAGCTCCAGCTCTGCTCAGAGGCCCGATCTGGCAGAGTGCTGGCGTGAGGCTGCTCTGCACTGGGCGAGCCTTGCCCAGACTTGCCTCACGGCTAGGCTTCCAGTCCAGAAAGGAGCGGGCTGCGCGAGGCTGGGAGATGCTACTGGCGCCTTCCTGGCCTCAGCTCCACTCCTGCCTTGCCTTTGCACCTAGTCCCCAGGCGTTCTTGTGGAGGGCTTAGTTGCCGGTGGGTTGCACACTGCCAAGCACTCCAGCGGTGAGGGCTCTATTAGAGGCAATGGTAGGGCAACTGAAGGTCTCCTCCAGCGGTTGCTTGACTGCCAACACTCAGCACAGTAGGAGCGCACAAGGCTCACAGGGCCCCTGGCTGGGGTCTGCAGCCCCACACACCGGAGGCGAACTCCGTGAGAGCCCAGAAGGTGCCTGACAGACGTCATTTCCCTAGTGCTCTGCTCCCCAGCAGAGACGTGTTTGGGTGGTTGGGGCCTGCCCCTGCTTGTTTGGGCTCCCGTCCACAGCCCCAGCTCAGGGAAGCAGCTCCTGAGCCAAGACCTGTGCGAGGCGCGGGGGGCCCCGCCTGGAAGCCTAGTTTACAGCATGCGGGAAGCGAGCCTCCTCGGGAGAAGAGAAGGCAGCCCTGCTGCGTGCGGCTGCATTCACTGCTTTGGCGGAGCCGAGTGCGCCTCCAGTACGGCAGAGCTCCAGCTCTGCTCAGAGGCCCGATCTGGCAGACTTGCTGGCGTGAGGCTGCTCTGCCCTGGGCGAGACTTGCCCAGACTTGCCTCGCACATAGGCTTCCAGTCCAGGAAGGAGCAGGCTGCGCGAGACTGGGAGATGCTACTGGCGCCTTCCTGGCCTCAGCTCCACTCCTGCCTTGCCTTTGCACTTAGTCCCCAGGCGTTCTTGTGGAGGGCTTAGTTGCCGGTGGGTTGCACACTGCCAAGCGCTCCAGCAGTGAGGGCTCTATTAGAGGCAATGGTAGGGCAACTGAAGGTGTCCTTCAGCCGTTGCTTGACCGCCCACACTCAGCACAGCAGGAGCGCACAAGGCTCACAGGGCCCCTGGCTGGGGTCTGCAGCCCCACACACCGGAGGCGAATTCCGGGAGCGCCCAGAAGGTGCCTGACAGACGTCATTTCCCTAGTGCTCTCCTCCCCAGCAGAGACGTGTGCAGGTGGTTGGGGCCTGCCCCTGCGTGTCTGGGCTCCCTACCACAGCCCCAGCTCAGGGAAGCAGCTCCTCAGCTAAGACCTGTAGGAGGCGCGGGGCGCCCCCGCCTGGAAGCCTCGTGCACAGCATGCGGGAAACGAGCCTCCTCGGGAGAAGAGGAGGCAGCACAGCTTCGTGAGGCTGTAATCACTTTTTGGGCGAACCAAGTGCGCCTCCAGTACGGCAGAGCTCCAGCTCTGCTCAGAGGCCCGATCTGGCAGAGTGCTGGCGTGAGGCTGCTCTGCCCTGGGCGAGACTTGCCCAGACTTGCCTCACGGCTAGGCTTCCAGTCCAGAAAGGAGCGGGCTGCGCGAGACTGGGAGATGCTACTGGCGCCATCCTGGCCTCAGCTCCACTTCTGCCTTGCCTTAGCACCTAGTCCCCAGGCGTTCTTGTGGAAGGCTCAGTTGCCGGTGGGTTGCACACTGCCAAGCGCTCCAGCAGTCAGGGCTCTATTAGAGGCAATGGGAGGGCAACTGCAAGTCTCCTCCAGCATTGCTTGACCGCCCAGACTCAGCACAGCACGGAGAGCACAAGGCTCACAGGGCCCCTGGCTGGGGTCTGCAGCCCCACACACCGGAGGCGAACTCCGTGAGAGCCCAGAAAGTGCCTGACAGACGTCATTTCCCTAGTGCTCTGCTCCCCAGCAGAGACGTGTTTGGGTGGTTGGGGCCTGCCCCTGCTTGTTTGGGCTCCCGTCCACAGCCCCAGCTCAGGGAAGCAGCTCCTGAGGTAAGACCTGTGCGAGGCGCGGGGGGCCCCGCCTGGAAGCCTAGTTTACAGCATGCGGGAAGCGAGCCTCCTCGGGAGAAGAGAAGGCAGCCCTGCTGCGTGCTTCTGCATTCACTGCTTTGGCGGAGCCGAGTGCGCCTCCAGTACGGCAGAGCTCCAGCTCTGCTCAGAGGCCCGATCTGGCAGACTTGCTGGCGTGAGGCTGCTCTGCCCTGGGCGAGACTTGCCCAGACTTGCCTCGCACATAGGCTTCCAGTCCAGGAAGGAGCAGGCTGCGCGAGACTGGGAGATGCTACTGGCGCCTTCCTGGCCTCAGCTCCACTCCTGCCTTGCCTTTGCACCTAGTCCCCAGGCGTTCTTGTGGAAGGCTCAGTTGCCGGTGGGTTGCACACTGCCAAGCGCTCCAGCAGTCAGGGCTCTATTAGAGGCAATGGGAGGGCAACTGCAAGTCTCCTCCAGCGGTTGCTTGACTGCCCAGACTCAGCACAGCACGGAGAGCACAAGGCTCACAGGGCCCCTGGCTGGGGTCTGCAGCCCCACTCACCGGAGGCGAACTCCGTGAGCGCCCAGAAGGTGCTTGACAAAACTCATTTCCCTAGTGATCTCTAGCCAGCAGAGACGTGTGCAGGTAGTTGGGGCCTGCCCCTGCATGTCTGGGCTCCCGTCCACAGCCCAAGCTCAGGGAAGCAGCTCCTGAGCCAAGACCTGTGGGAGGCGCGGGGTCCCCGCCTGGAAGCCTAGTTTACAGCATGCGGGAAGCGAGCCTCCTCTGGGGAAGAGGAGGCAGCCCTGCTGCGTGCGGCTGCATTCACTGCTTTGGCGGAGCTGAGTGCGCCTCCAGTACGGCAGAGCTCCAGCTCTGCTCAGAAGCCCGATCTGGCAGACTTGCTGGCGTGAGGCTGCTCTGCCCTGGGCGAGACTTGCCCAGACTTGCCTCACGGCTAGGCTTCCAGTCCAGAAAGGAGCGGGCTGCGCAAGACTGGGAGATGCTACTGGCGCCTTCCTGGCCTCAGCTCCACTCCTGCCTTGCCTTTGCACCTAGTCCCCAGGCGTTCTCCTGGAGGGCTTAGTTGCCGGTGGGTTGCACACTGCCAAGCGCTCCAGCAGTGAGGGCTCTATTAGAGGCAATGGTAGGGCAACTGAAGGTCTCCTCCAGCGGTTGCTTGACCGCCCACACTCAGCACAGCAGGAGCGCACAAGGCTCACAGGGCCCCTGGCTGGGGTCTGCAGCCCCACACACCGGAGGCGAACTCCGTGAGCGCCCAGAAGGTGCCTGACAGACGTCATTTCCCTAGTGCTCTCCAACCCAGCAGAGACGTGTGCAGGTGGTTGGGGCCTGCCCCTGCGTGTCTGGGCTCCCTACCACAGCCCCAGCTGAGGGAAGCAGCTCCTCAGCTAAGACCTGTAGGAGGCGCGGGGCGCCCCCGCCTGGAAGCCTAGTGCACAGCATGCGGGAAGCGAGCCTCCTCGGGAGAAGAGGAGGCAGCACAGCTTCGTGAGGCTGTAATCACTGCTTGGGCGGAGCCGAGTGCGCCTCCATTACGGCAGAGCTCCAGCTCTGCTCAGAGGCCCGATCTGGCAGAGTGCTGGCGTGAGGCTGCTCCGCACTGGGCGCGCCTTGCCCAGACTTGCCTCGCACATAGGTTTCCAGTCCAGAAAGGAGAGGGCTGCGCGAGACTGGGAGATGCTACTGGCGCCATCCTGGCCTCAGCTCCACACCTGCCTTGCCTTTGAACCTAGTCCCCAGGAGTTCTTGTGGAGGGCTTAGTTGCTGGTGGGTTGCACACTGCCAAGCGCTCCAGCAGTCAGGGCTCTATTAGAGGCAATGGGAGGGCAAGTGCAGGGCTATTCCATCGGTTGTTTTACCGCCCAGAGTCAGCACAGCACGGAGAGCACAAGGCTCACAGGACCCCTGGCTGGGGTCTGCAGCCCCACACACCGGAGGCGAACTCCGTGGGCGCCCAGAAGGTGCCTGACAGACCTCATTTCCCTAGTGATCTCCTGCCAGCAGAGACGTGTGCAGGTAGTTGGGGCCTGCCCCTGCATGTCTGGGCTCCCGTCCACAGCCCCAGCTCAGGGAAGCAGCTCCTGAGCCAAGACCTGTGGGAGGCGCGGGGTCCCCGCCTGGAAGCCTAGTTTACAGCATGCGGGAAGCGAGCCTCCTCTGGAGAAGAGGAGGCAGCCCTGCTGCGTCGGCTGCATTCACTGCTTTGGCGGAGCCGAGTGCGCCTCCAGTATGGCAGAGCTCCAGCTCTGCTCAGAGGCCCGATCTGGCAGACTTGCTGGCGTGAGGCTGCTCTGCCCTGGGCGAGACTTGCCCAGACTTGCCTCGCACATAGGCTTCCAGTCCAGGAAGGAGCAGGCTGCGCGAGACTGGGAGATGCTACTGGCGCCTTCCTGGCCTCAGCTCCACTCCTGCCTTGCCTTTGCACCTAGTCCCCATTCGTTCTTGTGGAAGGCTCAGTTGCCGGTGGGTTGCACACTGCCAAGCGCTCCAGCAGTCAGGGCTCTATTAGAGGCAATGGGAGGGCAACTGCAATTCTCCTCCAGCGGTTGCTTGACCGCCCAGACTCAGCACAGCATGGAGAGCACAAGGCTCACAGGGCCCCTGGCTGGGGTCTGCAGCCCCACACACCGGAGGCGAACTCCGTGAGAGCCCAGAAGGTGCCTGACAGACGTCATTTCCCTAGTGCTCTGCTCCCCAGCAGAGACGTGTTTGGGTGGTTGGGGCCTGCCCCTGCTTGTTTGGGCTCCCGTCCACAGCCCCAGCTCAGGGAAGCAGCTCCTGAGCTAAGACCTGTGCGAGGCGCGGGGGGCCCCGCCTGGAAGCCTAGTTTACAGCATGCGGGAAGCGAGCCTCCTCGAGAGAAGAGAAGGCAGCCCTGCTGCGTGCGGCTGCATTCACTGCTTTGGCGGAGCCGAGTGCGCCTCCAGTACGGCAGAGCTCCAGCTCTGCTCAGAGGCCCGATCTGGCAGACTTGCTGGCGTGAGGCTGCTCTGCCCTGGGCGAGACTTGCCCAGACTTGCCTCGCACATAGGCTTCCAGTCCAGGAAGGAGCAGGCTGCGCGAGACTGGGAGATGCTACTGGCGCCTTCCTGGCCTCAGCTCCACTCCTGCCTTGCCTTTGCACCTAGTCCCCAGGCGTTCTCCTGGAGGGCTTAGTTGCCGGTGGGTTGCACACTGCCAAGCGCTCCAGCAGTGAGGGCTCTATTAGAGGCAATGGTAGGGCAACTGAAGGTCTCCTCCAGCGGTTGCTTGACCGCCCACACTCAGCACAGCAGGAGCGCACAAGGCTCACAGGGCCCCTGGCTGGGGTCTGCAGCCCCACACACCGGAGGCGAACTCCGTGAGCGCCCAGAAGGTGCCTGACAGACGTCATTTCCCTAGTGCTCTCCAACCCAGCAGAGACGTGTGCAGGTGGTTGGGGCCTGCCCCTGCGTGTCTGGGCTCCCTACCACAGCCCCAGCTGAGGGAAGCAGCTCCTCAGCTAAGACCTGTAGGAGGCGCGGGGCGCCCCCGCCTGGAAGCCTAGTGCACAGCATGCGGGAAGCGAGCCTCCTCGGGAGAAGAGGAGGCAGCACAGTTTCGTGAGGCTGTAATCACTGCTTGGGCGGAGCCGAGTGCGCCTCCATTACGGCAGAGCTCCAGCTCTGCTCAGAGGCCCGATCTGGCAGAGTGCTGGCGTGAGGCTGCTCCGCACTGGGCGAGCCTTGCCCAGACTTGCCTCGCACATAGGCTTCCAGTCCAGAAAGGAGCGGGCTGCGCGAGACTGGGAGATGCTACTGGCGCCATCCTGGCCTCAGCTCCACACCTGCCTTGCCCTTGAACCTAGTCCCCAGGAGTTCTTGTGGAGGGCTTAGTTGCTGGTGGGTTGCACACTGCCAAGCGCTCCAGCAGTCAGGGCTCTATTAGAGGCAATGGGAGGGCAAGTGCAGGGCTATTCCATCGGTTGTTTTACCGCCCAGAGTCAGCACAGCACGGAGAGCACAAGGCTCACAGGACCCCTGGCTGGGGTCTGCAGCCCCACACACCGGAGGCGAACTCCGTGAGCGCCCAGAAGGTGCCTGACAGACCTCATTTCCCTAGTGATCTCCTGCCAGCAGAGACGTGTGCAGGTAGTTGGGGCCTGCCCCTGCATGTCTGGGCTCCCGTCCACAGCCCCAGCTCAGGGAAGCAGCTCCTGAGCCAAGACCTGTGGGAGGCGCGGGGTCCCCGCCTGGAAGCCTAGTTTACAGCATGCGGGAAGCGAGCCTCCTCTGGAGAAGAGGAGGCAGCCCTGCTGCGTCGGCTGCATTCACTGCTTTGGCGGAGCCGAGTGCGCCTCCAGTACGGCAGAGCTCCAGCTCTGCTCAGAGGCCCGATCTGGCAGACTTGCTGGCGTGAGGCTGCTCTGCCCTGGGCGAGACTTGCCCAGACTTGCCTCGCACATAGGCTTCCAGTCCAGGAAGGAGCAGGCTGCGCGAGACTGGGAGATGCTACTGGCGCCTTCCTGGCCTCAGCTCCACTCCTGCCTTGCCTTTGCACCTAGTACCCAGGCGTTGTTGTGGAGGGCTTAGTTGCCGGTGAGTTGCACACTGCCAAGCACTCCAGCGGTGAGGGCTCTATTAGAGGCAATGGTAGGGCAACTGAAGGTCTCCTCCAGCGGTTGCTTGACCGCCCACACTCAGCACAGTAGGAGCGCACAAGGCTCACAGGGCCCCTGGCTGGGGTCTGCAGCCCCACACACCGGAGGCGAACTCCGTGAGCGCCCAGAAGGTGCCTGACAGACGTCATTTCCCTAGTGCTCTCCTCCCCAGCAGAGACGTGTGCAGGTGGTTGGGGCCTGCCCCTGCGTGTCTGGGCTCCCTACCACAGCCCCAGCTCAGGGAAGCAGCTCCTCAGCTAAGACCTGTAGGAGGCGCGGGGCGCCCCCGCCTGGAAGCCTAGTGCACAGCATGTGGGAAGCGAGCCTCCTCGGGAGAAGAGGAGGCAGCACAGCTTCGTGAGGCTGTAATCACTGCTTGGGCGGAGCCGAGTGCGCCTCCAGTCCGGCAGAGCTCCAGCTCTGCTCAGAGGCCCGATCTGGCAGAGTGCTGGCGTGAGGCTGCTCTGCACTGGGCGAGCCTTTCCCAGACTTGCCTCGCGGCTAGGCTTCCAGTCCAGAAAGGAGCGGGCTGCGCGAGACTGGGAGATGCTACTGGCGCCATCCTGGCCTCAGCTCCACTTCTGCCTTGCCTTAGCACCTAGTCCCCAGGCGTTCTTGTGGAAGGCTCAGTTGCCGGTGGGTTGCACACTGCCAAGCGCTCCAGCAGTGAGGGCTCTATTAGAGGCAATGGGAGGGCAACTGCAGGGCTACTCCATTGGTTGTTTTACCGCCCATACTCAGCACAGCACGGAGAGCACAAGGCTCACAGGGCCCCTGGCTGGGGTCTGCAGCCCCACACACCGGAGGCGAACTCCGTGAGCGCCCAGAAGGTGCTTGACAGAACTCATTTCCCTAGTGATCTCTTGCCAGCAGAGACGTGTGCAGGTAGTTGGGGCCTGCCCCTGCATGTCTGGGCTCCCGTCCACAGCCCAAGCTCAGGGAAGCAGCTCCTGAGCCAAGACCTGTGGGAGGCGCAGGGTCCCCGCCTGGAAGCCTAGTTTACAGCATGCGGGAAGCGAGCCTCCTCTGGGGAAGAGGAGGCAGCCCTGCTGCGTGCGGCTGCATTCACTGCTTTGGCGGAGCTGAGTGGGCCTCCAGTACAGCAGAGCTCCAGCTCTGCTCAGAAGCCCGATCTGGCAGACTTGCTGGCGTGAGGCTGCTCTGCCCTGGGCGAGACTTGCCCAGACTTGCCACGCACATAGGCTTCCAGTCCAGGAAGGAGCAGGCTGCGCGAGACTGGGAGATGCTACTGGCGCCTTCCTGGCCTCAGCTCCACTCCTGCCTTGCCTTTGCACCTAGTCCCCATTCGTTCTTGTGGAAGGCTCAGTTGCCGGTGGGTTGCACACTGCCAAGCGCTCCAGCAGTCAGGGCTCTATTAGAGGCAATGGGAGGGCAACTGCAATTCTCCTCCAGCGGTTGCTTGACCGCCCAGACTCAGGACAGCATGGAGAGCACAAGGCTCACAGGGCCCCTGGCTGGGGTCTGCAGCCCCACACACCGGAGGCGAACTCCGTGAGCGCCCAGAAGGTGCCTGACAGACGTCATTTCCCTAGTGCTCTCCAACCCAGCAGAGACGTGTGCAGATGGTTGGGGCCTGCCCCTGCGTGTCTGGGCTCCCTACCACAGCCCCAGCTGAGGGAAGCAGCTCCTGAGCTAAGACCTGTGCGAGGCGCGGGGGGCCCCGCCTGGAAGACTAGTTTACAGCATGCGGGAAGCGAGCCTCCTCGGGAGAAGAGAAGGCAGCCCTGTTGCGTGCGGCTGCATTCACTGCTTTGGCGGAGCCGAGTGCGCCTCCAGTACGGCAGAGCTCCAGCTCTGCTCAGAGGCCCGATCTGGCAGACTTGCTGGCGTGAGGCTGCTCTGCCCTGGGCGAGACTTGCCCAGACTTGCCTCGCACATAGGCTTCCAGTCCAGGAAGGAGCAGGCTGCGCGAGACTGGGAGATGCTACTGGCGCCTTCCTGGCCTCAGCTCCACTCCTGCCTTGCCTTTGCACCTAGTCCCCAGGCGTTCTTGTGGAGGGCTTAGTTGCCGGTGGGTTGCACACTGCCAAGCACTCCAGCGGTGAGGGCTCTATTAGAGGCAATGGGAGGGCAACTGAAGGTCTCCTCCAGCGGTTGCTTGACCGCCCACACTCAGCACAGTAGGAGCGCACAAGGCTCACAGGGCCCCTGGCTGGGGTCTGCAGCCCCACACACCGGAGGCGAACTCCGTGAGCGCCCAGAAGGTGCCTGACAGACGTCATTTCCCTAGTGCTCTCCAACCCAGCAGAGACGTGTTTGGGTGGTTGGGGCCTGCCCCTGCGTGTCTGGGCTCCCTACCACAGCCCCAGCTGAGGGAAGCAGCTCCTCAGCTAAGACCTGTAGGAGGCGCGGGGCGCCCCCGCCTGGAAGCCAAGTGCACAGCATGCGGGAAGCGAGCCTCCTCGGGAGAAGAGGAGGCAGCACAGCTTCGTGAGGCTGTAATCACTGCTTGGGCGAACCAAGTGCGCCTCCAGTACGGCAGAGCTCCAGCTCTGCTCAGAGGCCCGATCTGGCAGAGTGCTGGCGTGAGGCTGCTCTGCCCTGGGCGAGACTTGCCCAGACTTGCCTCACGGCTAGGCTTCCAGTCCAGAAAGGAGCGGGCTGCGCGAGACTGGGAGATGCTACTGGCGCCTTCCTGGCCTCAGCTCCACTCCTGCCTTGCCTTTGCACCTAGTCCCCAGGCGTTCTTGTGGAAGGCTCAGTTGCCGGTGGGTTGCACACTGCCAAGCGCTCCAGCAGTCAGGGCTCTATTAGAGGCAATGGGAGGGCAACTGCAAGTCTCCTCCAGCGGTTGCTTGACCGCCCAGACTCAGGACAGCATGGAGAGCACAAGGCTCACAGGGCCCCTGGCTGGGGTCTGCAGCCCCACACACCGGAGGCGAACTCCGTGAGCGCCCAGAAGGTGCCTGACAGACGTCATTTCCCTAGTGCTCTCCAACCCAGCAGAGACGTGTGCAGATGGTTGGGGCCTGCCCCTGCGTGTCTGGGCTCCCTACCACAGCCCCAGCTGAGGGAAGCAGCTCCTGAGCTAAGACCTGTGCGAGGCGCGGGGGGCCCCGCCTGGAAGACTAGTTTACAGCATGCGGGAAGCGAGACTCCTCGGGAGAAGAGAAGGCAGCCCTGTTGCGTGCGGCTCCATTCACTGCTTTGGCGGAGCCGAGTGCGCCTCCAGTACGGCAGAGCTCCAGCTCTGCTCAGAGGCCCGATCTGGCAGACTTGCTGGCGTGAGGCTGCTCTGCCCTGGGCGAGACTTGCCCAGACTTGCCTCGCACATAGGCTTCCAGTCCAGGAAGGAGCAGGCTGCGCGAGACTGGGAGATGCTACTGGCGCCTTCCTGGCCTCAGCTCCACTCCTGCCTTGCCTTTGCACCTAGTCCCCAGGCGTTCTTGTGGAGGGCTTAGTTGCCGGTGGGTTGCACACTGCCAAGCACTCCAGCGGTGAGGGCTCTATTAGAGGCAATGGGAGGGCAACTGAAGGTCTCCTCCAGCGGTTGCTTGACCGCCCACACTCAGCACAGTAGGAGCGCACAAGGCTCACAGGGCCCCTGGCTGGGGTCTGCAGCCCCACACACCGGAGGCGAACTCCGTGAGCGCCCAGAAGGTGCCTGACAGACGTCATTTCCCTAGTGCTCTCCAACCCTGCAGAGACGTGTTTGGGTGGTTGGGGCCTGCCCCTGCGTGTCTGGGCTCCCTACCACAGCCCCAGCTGAGGGAAGCAGCTCCTCAGCTAAGACCTGTAGGAGGCGCGGGGCGCCCCCGCCTGGAAGCCAAGTGCACAGCATGCGGGAAGCGAGCCTCCTCGGGAGAAGAGGAGGCAGCACAGCTTCGTGAGGCTGTAATCACTGCTTGGGCGGAGCCGAGTGCGCCTCCAATACGGCAGAGCTCCAGCTCTGCTCAGAGGCCCGATCTGGCAGAGTGCTGGCGTGAGGCTGCTCTGCACTGGGCGAGCCTTGCCCAGACTTGCCTCGCGGCTAGGCTTCCAGTCCAGAAAGGAGCGGGCTGCGCGAGACTGGGAGATGCTACTGGCGCCATCGTGGCCTCAGCTCCACTTCTGCCTTGCCTTAGCACCTAGTCCCCAGGCGTTCTTGTGGAAGGCTCAGTTGCCGGTGGGTTGCACACTGCCAAGCGCTCCAGCAGTGAGGGCTCTATTAGAGGCAATGGGAGGGCAACTGCAAGTCTCCTCCAGCGGTTGCTTGACCGCCCAGACTCAGCACAGCATGGAGAGCACAAGGCTCACAGGGCCCCTGGCTGGGGTCTGCAGCCCCACACACCGGAGGCGAACTCCGTGAGAGCCCAGAAGGTGCCTGACAGACGTCATTTCCCTAGTGCTCTGCTCCCCAGCAGAGACGTGTTTGGGTGGTTGGGGCCTGCCCCTGCTTGTTTGGGCTCCCGTCCACAGCCCCAGCTCAGGGAAGCAGCTCCTGAGCTAAGACCTGTGCGAGGCGCGGGGGGCCCCGCCTGGAAGCCTAGTTTACAGCATGCGGGAAGCGAGCCTCCTCGAGAGAAGAGAAGGCAGCCCTGCTGCGTGCGGCTGCATTCACTGCTTTGGCGGAGCCGAGTGCGCCTCCAGTACGGCAGAGCTCCAGCTCTGCTCAGAGGCCCGATCTGGCAGACTTGCTGGCGTGAGGCTGCTCTGCCCTGGGCGAGACTTGCCCAGACTTGCCTCGCACATAGGCTTCCAGTCCAGGAAGGAGCAGGCTGCGCGAGACTGGGAGATGCTACTGGCGCCTTCCTGGCCTCAGCTCCACTCCTGCCTTGCCTTTGCACCTAGTCCCCAGGCGTTCTCCTGGAGGGCTTAGTTGCCGGTGGGTTGCACACTGCCAAGCGCTCCAGCAGTGAGGGCTCTATTAGAGGCAATGGTAGGGCAACTGAAGGTCTCCTCCAGCGGTTGCTTGACCGCCCACACTCAGCACAGCAGGAGCGCACAAGGCTCACAGGGCCCCTGGCTGGGGTCTGCAGCCCCACACACCGGAGGCGAACTCCGTGAGCGCCCAGAAGGTGCCTGACAGACGTCATTTCCCTAGTGCTCTCCAACCCAGCAGAGACGTGTGCAGGTGGTTGGGGCCTGCCCCTGCGTGTCTGGGCTCCCTACCACAGCCCCAGCTGAGGGAAGCAGCTCCTCAGCTAAGACCTGTAGGAGGCGCGGGGCGCCCCCGCCTGGAAGCCTAGTGCACAGCATGCGGGAAGCGAGCCTCCTCGGGAGAAGAGGAGGCAGCACAGCTTCGTGAGGCTGTAATCACTGCTTGGGCGGAGCCGAGTGCGCCTCCATTACGGCAGAGCTCCAGCTCTGCTCAGAGGCCCGATCTGGCAGAGTGCTGGCGTGAGGCTGCTCCGCACTGGGCGAGCCTTGCCCAGACTTGCCTCGCACATAGGCTTCCAGTCCAGAAAGGAGCGGGCTGCGCGAGACTGGGAGATGCTACTGGCGCCATCCTGGCCTCAGCTCCACACCTGCCTTGCCCTTGAACCTAGTCCCCAGGAGTTCTTGTGGAGGGCTTAGTTGCCGGTGGGTTGCACACTGCCAAGCGCTCCAGCAGTCAGGGCTCTATTAGAGGCAATGGGAGGGCAAGTGCAGGGCTATTCCATCGGTTGTTTTACCGCCCAGAGTCAGCACAGCACGGAGAGCACAAGGCTCACAGGACCCCTGGCTGGGGTCTGCAGCCCCACACACCGGAGGCGAACTCCGTGAGCGCCCAGAAGGTGCCTGACAGACCTCATTTCCCTAGTGATCTCCTGCCAGCAGAGACGTGTGCAGGTAGTTGGGGCCTGCCCCTGCATGTCTGGGCTCCCGTCCACAGCCCCAGCTCAGGGAAGCAGCTCCTGAGCCAAGACCTGTGGGAGGCGCGGGGTCCCCGCCTGGAAGCCTAGTTTACAGCATGCGGGAAGCGAGCCTCCTCTGGAGAAGAGGAGGCAGCCCTGCTGCGTCGGCTGCATTCACTGCTTTGGCGGAGCCGAGTGCGCCTCCAGTACGGCAGAGCTCCAGCTCTGCTCAGAGGCCCGATCTGGCAGACTTGCTGGCGTGAGGCTGCTCTGCCCTGGGCGAGACTTGCCCAGACTTGCCTCGCACATAGGCTTCCAGTCCAGGAAGGAGCAGGCTGCGCGAGACTGGGAGATGCTACTGGCGCCTTCCTGGCCTCAGCTCCACTCCTGCCTTGCCTTTGCACCTAGTACCCAGGCGTTGTTGTGGAGGGCTTAGTTGCCGGTGAGTTGCACACTGCCAAGCACTCCAGCGGTGAGGGCTCTATTAGAGGCAATGGTAGGGCAACTGAAGGTCTCCTCCAGCGGTTGCTTGACCGCCCACACTCAGCACAGTAGGAGCGCACAAGGCTCACAGGGCCCCTGGCTGGGGTCTGCAGCCCCACACACCGGAGGCGAACTCCGTGAGCGCCCAGAAGGTGCCTGACAGACGTCATTTCCCTAGTGCTCTCCTCCCCAGCAGAGACGTGTGCAGGTGGTTGGGGCCTGCCCCTGCGTGTCTGGGCTCCCTACCACAGCCCCAGCTCAGGGAAGCAGCTCCTCAGCTAAGACCTGTAGGAGGCGCGGGGCGCCCCCGCCTGGAAGCCTAGTGCACAGCATGTGGGAAGCGAGCCTCCTCGGGAGAAGAGGAGGCAGCACAGCTTCGTGAGGCTGTAATCACTGCTTGGGCGGAGCCGAGTGCGCCTCCAGTCCGGCAGAGCTCCAGCTCTGCTCAGAGGCCCGATCTGGCAGAGTGCTGGCGTGAGGCTGCTCTGCACTGGGCGAGCCTTTCCCAGACTTGCCTCGCGGCTAGGCTTCCAGTCCAGAAAGGAGCGGGCTGCGCGAGACTGGGAGATGCTACTGGCGCCATCCTGGCCTCAGCTCCACTTCTGCCTTGCCTTAGCACCTAGTCCCCAGGCGTTCTTGTGGAAGGCTCAGTTGCCGGTGGGTTGCACACTGCCAAGCGCTCCAGCAGTGAGGGCTCTATTAGAGGCAATGGGAGGGCAACTGCAGGGCTACTCCATTGGTTGTTTTACCGCCCATACTCAGCACAGCACGGAGAGCACAAGGCTCACAGGGCCCCTGGCTGGGGTCTGCAGCCCCACACACCGGAGGCGAACTCCGTGAGCGCCCAGAAGGTGCTTGACAGAACTCATTTCCCTAGTGATCTCTTGCCAGCAGAGACGTGTGCAGGTAGTTGGGGCCTGCCCCTGCATGTCTGGGCTCCCGTCCACAGCCCAAGCTCAGGGAAGCAGCTCCTGAGCCAAGACCTGTGGGAGGCGCAGGGTCCCCGCCTGGAAGCCTAGTTTACAGCATGCGGGAAGCGAGCCTCCTCTGGGGAAGAGGAGGCAGCCCTGCTGCGTGCGGCTGCATTCACTGCTTTGGCGGAGCTGAGTGGGCCTCCAGTACAGCAGAGCTCCAGCTCTGCTCAGAAGCCCGATCTGGCAGACTTGCTGGCGTGAGGCTGCTCTGCCCTGGGCGAGACTTGCCCAGACTTGCCACGCACATAGGCTTCCAGTCCAGGAAGGAGCAGGCTGCGCGAGACTGGGAGATGCTACTGGCGCCTTCCTGGCCTCAGCTCCACTCCTGCCTTGCCTTTGCACCTAGTCCCCATTCGTTCTTGTGGAAGGCTCAGTTGCCGGTGGGTTGCACACTGCCAAGCGCTCCAGCAGTCAGGGCTCTATTAGAGGCAATGGGAGGGCAACTGCAATTCTCCTCCAGCGGTTGCTTGACCGCCCAGACTCAGGACAGCATGGAGAGCACAAGGCTCACAGGGCCCCTGGCTGGGGTCTGCAGCCCCACACACCGGAGGCGAACTCCGTGAGCGCCCAGAAGGTGCCTGACAGACGTCATTTCCCTAGTGCTCTCCAACCCAGCAGAGACGTGTGCAGGTGGTTGGGGCCTGCCCCTGCGTGTCTGGGCTCCCTACCACAGCCCCAGCTGAGGGAAGCAGCTCCTGAGCTAAGACCTGTGCGAGGCGCGGGGGGCCCCGCCTGGAAGACTAGTTTACAGCATGCGGGAAGCGAGCCTCCTCGGGAGAAGAGAAGGCAGCCCTGTTGCGTGCGGCTGCATTCACTGCTTTGGCGGAGCCGAGTGCGCCTCCAGTACGGCAGAGCTCCAGCTCTGCTCAGAGGCCCGATCTGGCAGACTTGCTGGCGTGAGGCTGCTCTGCCCTGGGCGAGACTTGCCCAGACTTGCCTCGCACATAGGCTTCCAGTCCAGGAAGGAGCAGGCTGCGCGAGACTGGGAGATGCTACTGGCGCCTTCCTGGCCTCAGCTCCACTCCTGCCTTGCCTTTGCACCTAGTCCCCATTCGTTCTTGTGGAAGGCTCAGTTGCCGGTGGGTTGCACACTGCCAAGCGCTCCAGCAGTCAGGGCTCTATTAGAGGCAATGGGAGGGCAACTGCAATTCTCCTCCAGCGGTTGCTTGACCGCCCAGACTCAGGACAGCATGGAGAGCACAAGGCTCACAGGGCCCCTGGCTGGGGTCTGCAGCCCCACACACCGGAGGCGAACTCCGTGAGCGCCCAGAAGGTGCCTGACAGACGTCATTTCCCTAGTGCTCTCCAACCCAGCAGAGACGTGTGCAGATGGTTGGGGCCTGCCCCTGCGTGTCTGGGCTCCCTACCACAGCCCCAGCTGAGGGAAGCAGCTCCTGAGCTAAGACCTGTGCGAGGCGCGGGGGGCCCCGCCTGGAAGACTAGTTTACAGCATGCGGGAAGCGAGCCTCCTCGGGAGAAGAGAAGGCAGCCCTGTTGCGTGCGGCTGCATTCACTGCTTTGGCGGAGCCGAGTGCGCCTCCAGTACGGCAGAGCTCCAGCTCTGCTCAGAGGCCCGATCTGGCAGACTTGCTGGCGTGAGGCTGCTCTGCCCTGGGCGAGACTTGCCCAGACTTGCCTCGCACATAGGCTTCCAGTCCAGGAAGGAGCAGGCTGCGCGAGACTGGGAGATGCTACTGGCGCCTTCCTGGCCTCAGCTCCACTCCTGCCTTGCCTTTGCACCTAGTCCCCAGGCGTTCTTGTGGAGGGCTTAGTTGCCGGTGGGTTGCACACTGCCAAGCACTCCAGCGGTGAGGGCTCTATTAGAGGCAATGGGAGGGCAACTGAAGGTCTCCTCCAGCGGTTGCTTGACCGCCCACACTCAGCACAGTAGGAGCGCACAAGGCTCACAGGGCCCCTGGCTGGGGTCTGCAGCCCCACACACCGGAGGCGAACTCCGTGAGCGCCCAGAAGGTGCCTGACAGACGTCATTTCCCTAGTGCTCTCCAACCCAGCAGAGACGTGTTTGGGTGGTTGGGGCCTGCCCCTGCGTGTCTGGGCTCCCTACCACAGCCCCAGCTGAGGGAAGCAGCTCCTCAGCTAAGACCTGTAGGAGGCGCGGGGCGCCCCCGCCTGGAAGCCAAGTGCACAGCATGCGGGAAGCGAGCCTCCTCGGGAGAAGAGGAGGCAGCACAGCTTCGTGAGGCTGTAATCACTGCTTGGGCGAACCAAGTGCGCCTCCAGTACGGCAGAGCTCCAGCTCTGCTCAGAGGCCCGATCTGGCAGAGTGCTGGCGTGAGGCTGCTCTGCCCTGGGCGAGACTTGCCCAGACTTGCCTCACGGCTAGGCTTCCAGTCCAGAAAGGAGCGGGCTGCGCGAGACTGGGAGATGCTACTGGCGCCTTCCTGGCCTCAGCTCCACTCCTGCCTTGCCTTTGCACCTAGTCCCCAGGCGTTCTTGTGGAAGGCTCAGTTGCCGGTGGGTTGCACACTGCCAAGCGCTCCAGCAGTCAGGGCTCTATTAGAGGCAATGGGAGGGCAACTGCAAGTCTCCTCCAGCGGTTGCTTGACCGCCCAGACTCAGGACAGCATGGAGAGCACAAGGCTCACAGGGCCCCTGGCTGGGGTCTGCAGCCCCACACACCGGAGGCGAACTCCGTGAGCGCCCAGAAGGTGCCTGACAGACGTCATTTCCCTAGTGCTCTCCAACCCAGCAGAGACGTGTGCAGATGGTTGGGGCCTGCCCCTGCGTGTCTGGGCTCCCTACCACAGCCCCAGCTGAGGGAAGCAGCTCCTGAGCTAAGACCTGTGCGAGGCGCGGGGGGCCCCGCCTGGAAGACTAGTTTACAGCATGCGGGAAGCGAGACTCCTCGGGAGAAGAGAAGGCAGCCCTGTTGCGTGCGGCTCCATTCACTGCTTTGGCGGAGCCGAGTGCGCCTCCAGTACGGCAGAGCTCCAGCTCTGCTCAGAGGCCCGATCTGGCAGACTTGCTGGCGTGAGGCTGCTCTGCCCTGGGCGAGACTTGCCCAGACTTGCCTCGCACATAGGCTTCCAGTCCAGGAAGGAGCAGGCTGCGCGAGACTGGGAGATGCTACTGGCGCCTTCCTGGCCTCAGCTCCACTCCTGCCTTGCCTTTGCACCTAGTCCCCAGGCGTTCTTGTGGAGGGCTTAGTTGCCGGTGGGTTGCACACTGCCAAGCACTCCAGCGGTGAGGGCTCTATTAGAGGCAATGGGAGGGCAACTGAAGGTCTCCTCCAGCGGTTGCTTGACCGCCCACACTCAGCACAGTAGGAGCGCACAAGGCTCACAGGGCCCCTGGCTGGGGTCTGCAGCCCCACACACCGGAGGCGAACTCCGTGAGCGCCCAGAAGGTGCCTGACAGACGTCATTTCCCTAGTGCTCTCCAACCCTGCAGAGACGTGTTTGGGTGGTTGGGGCCTGCCCCTGCGTGTCTGGGCTCCCTACCACAGCCCCAGCTGAGGGAAGCAGCTCCTCAGCTAAGACCTGTAGGAGGCGCGGGGCGCCCCCGCCTGGAAGCCAAGTGCACAGCATGCGGGAAGCGAGCCTCCTCGGGAGAAGAGGAGGCAGCACAGCTTCGTGAGGCTGTAATCACTGCTTGGGCGGAGCCGAGTGCGCCTCCAATACGGCAGAGCTCCAGCTCTGCTCAGAGGCCCGATCTGGCAGAGTGCTGGCGTGAGGCTGCTCTGCACTGGGCGAGCCTTGCCCAGACTTGCCTCGCGGCTAGGCTTCCAGTCCAGAAAGGAGCGGGCTGCGCGAGACTAGGAGATGCTACTGGCGCCATCGTGGCCTCAGCTCCACTTCTGCCTTGCCTTAGCACCTAGTCCCCAGGCGTTCTTGTGGAAGGCTCAGTTGCCGGTGGGTTGCACACTGCCAAGCGCTCCAGCAGTGAGGGCTCTATTAGAGGCAATGGGAGGGCAACTGCAAGTCTCCTCCAGCGGTTGCTTGACCGCCCAGACTCAGCACAGCATGGAGAGCACAAGGCTCACAGGGCCCCTGGCTGGGGTCTGCAGCCCCACACACCGGAGGCGAACTCCGTGAGAGCCCAGAAGGTGCCTGACAGACGTCATTTCCCTAGTGCTCTGCTCCCCAGCAGAGACGTGTTTGGGTGGTTGGGGCCTGCCCCTGCTTGTTTGGGCTCCCGTCCACAGCCCCAGCTCAGGGAAGCAGCTCCTGAGCTAAGACCTGTGCGAGGCGCGGGGGGCCCCGCCTGGAAGCCTAGTTTACAGCATGCGGGAAGCGAGCCTCCTCGAGAGAAGAGAAGGCAGCCCTGCTGCGTGCGGCTGCATTCACTGCTTTGGCGGAGCCGAGTGCGCCTCCAGTACGGCAGAGCTCCAGCTCTGCTCAGAGGCCCGATCTGGCAGACTTGCTGGCGTGAGGCTGCTCTGCCCTGGGCGAGACTTGCCCAGACTTGCCTCGCACATAGGCTTCCAGTCCAGGAAGGAGCAGGCTGCGCGAGACTGGGAGATGCTACTGGCGCCTTCCTGGCCTCAGCTCCACTCCTGCCTTGCCTTTGCACCTAGTCCCCAGGCGTTCTCCTGGAGGGCTTAGTTGCCGGTGGGTTGCACACTGCCAAGCGCTCCAGCAGTGAGGGCTCTATTAGAGGCAATGGTAGGGCAACTGAAGGTCTCCTCCAGCGGTTGCTTGACCGCCCACACTCAGCACAGCAGGAGCGCACAAGGCTCACAGGGCCCCTGGCTGGGGTCTGCAGCCCCACACACCGGAGGCGAACTCCGTGAGCGCCCAGAAGGTGCCTGACAGACGTCATTTCCCTAGTGCTCTCCAACCCAGCAGAGACGTGTGCAGGGGGTTGGGGCCTGCCCCTGCGTGTCTGGGCTCCCTACCACAGCCCCAGCTCAGGGAAGCAGCTCCTCAGCTAAGACCTGTAGGAGGCGCGGGGCGCCCCCGCCTGGAAGCCTAGTGCACAGCATGCGGGAAGCGAGCCTCCTCGGGAGAAGAGGAGGCAGCACAGCTTCGTGAGGCTGTAATCACTGCTTGGGCGGAGCCGAGTGCGCCTCCATTACGGCAGAGCTCCAGCTCTGCTCAGAGGCCCGATCTGGCAGAGTGCTGGCGTGAGGCTGCTCCGCACTGGGCGAGCCTTGCCCAGACTTGCCTCGCACATAGGCTTCCAGTCCAGAAAGGAGCGGGCTGCGCGAGACTGGGAGATGCTACTGGCGCCATCCTGGCCTCAGCTCCACACCTGCCTTGCCTTTGAACCTAGTCCCCAGGAGTTCTTGTGGAGGGCTTAGTTGCTGGTGGGTTGCACACTGCCAAGCGCTCCAGCAGTCAGGGCTCTATTAGAGGCAATGGGAGGGCAAGTGCAGGGCTATTCAATCGGTTGTTTTACCGCCCAGAGTCAGCACAGCACGAAGAGCACAAGGCTCACAGGGCCCCTGGCTGGGGTCTGCAGCCCCACACACCGGAGGCGAACTCCGTGAGCGCCCAGAAGGTGCCTGACAGACCTCATTTCCCTAGTGATCTCCTGCCAGCAGAGACGTGTGCAGGTAGTTGGGGCCTGCCCCTGCATGTCTGGGCTCCCGTCCACAGCCCCAGCTCAGGGAAGCAGCTCCTGAGCCAAGACCTGTGGGAGGCGCGGGGTCCCCGCCTGGAAGCCTAGTTTACAGCATGCGGGAAGCGAGCCTCCTCTGGAGAAGAGGAGGCAGCCCTGCTGCGTGCGGCTGCATTCACTGCTTTGGCGGAGCCGAGTGCGCCTCCAGTATGGCAGAGCTCCAGCTCTGCTCAGAGGCCCGATCTGGCAGAGTGCTGGCGTGAGGCTGCTCTGCACGGCGAGCCTTGCCCAGACTTGCCTCGCGGCTAGGCTTCCAGTCCAGAAAGGAGCGGGCTGCGCGAGACTGGGAGATGCTACTGGCGCCATCCTGGCCTCAGCTCCACTTCTGCCTTGCCTTAGCACCTAGTCCCCAGGCTTTCTTGGGGAAGGCTCAGTTGCCGGTGGGTTGCACACTGCCAAGCGCTCCAGCAGTGAGGGCTCTATTAGAGGCAATGGGAGGGCAACTGCAGGGCTACTCCATTGGTTGTTTTACCGCCCAGACTCAGCACAGCACGGAGAGCACAAGGCTCACAGGGCCCCTGGCTGGGGTCTGCAGCCCCACACACCGGAGGCGAACTCCGTGAGCGCCCAGAAGGTGCTTGACAGAACTCATTTCCCTAGTGATCTCTTGCCAGCAGAGACGTGTGCAGGTAGTTGGGGCCTGCCCCTGCATGTCTGGGCTCCCGTCCACAGCCCAAGCTCAGGGAAGCAGCTCCTGAGCCAAGACCTGTGGGAGGCGCAGGGTCCCCGCCTGGAAGCCTAGTTTACAGCATGCGGGAAGCGAGCCTCCTCTGGGGAAGAGGAGGCAGCCCTGCTGCGTGCGGCTGCATTCACTGCTTTGGCGGAGCTGAGTGCGCCTCCAGTACGGCAGAGCTCCAGCTCTGCTCAGAAGCCCGATCTGGCAGACTTGCTGGCGTGAGGCTGATCTGCCCTGGGCGAGACTTGCCCAGACTTGCCTCGCACATAGGCTTCCAGTCCAGGAAGGAGCAGGCTGCGCGAGACTGGGAGATGCTACTGGCGCCTTCCTGGCCTCAGCTCCACTCCTGCCTTGCCTTTGCACCTAGTCCCCATTCGTTCTTGTGGAAGGCTCAGTTGCCGGTGGGTTGCACACTGCCAAGCGCTCCAGCAGTCAGGGCTCTATTAGAGGCAATGGGAGGGCAACTGCAATTCTACTTCAGCGGTTGCTTGACCCCCCAGACTCAGCACAGCATGGAGAGCACAAGGCTCACAGGGCCCCTGGCTCGGGTCTGCAGCCCCACACACCGGAGGCGAACTCCGTGAGCGCCCAGAAGGTGCCTGACAGACGTCATTTCCCTAGTGCTCTCCTCCCCAGCAGAGAAGTGTGCAGGTGGTTGGGGCCTGCCCCTGCGTGTCTGGGCTCCCTACCACAGCCCCAGCTCAGGGAAGCAGCTCCTCAGCTAATACCTGTAGGAGGCGCGGGGCGCCCACGCCTGGAAGCCTAGTTCACAGCATGCGGGAAACGAGCCTCCTCGGGAGAAGAGGAGGCAGCACAGCTTCGTGAGGCTGTAATCACTGCTTGGGCGAACCAAGTGCGCCTCCAGTACGGCAGAGCTCCAGCTCTGCTCAGAGGCCCGATCTGGCAGAGTGCTGGCGTGAGGCTGCTCTGCCCTGGGCGAGACTTGCCCAGACTTGCCTCACGGCTAGGCTTCCAGTCCAGAAAGGAGCGGGCTGCGCGAGACTGGGAGATGCTACTGGCGCATTCCTGGCCTCAGCTCCACTCCTGCCTTGCCTTTGCACCTAGTCCCCAGGCGTTCTTGTGGAAGGCTCAGTTGCCGGTGGGTTGCACACTGCCAAGCGCTCCAGCAGTCAGGGCTCTATTAGAGGCAATGGGAGGGCAACTGCAAGTCTCCTCCAGCGGTTGCTTGACCGCCCAGACTCAGCACAGCATGGAGAGCACAAGGCTCACAGGGCCCCTGGCTGGGGTCTGCAGCCCCACACACCGGAGGCAAACTCCGTGAGCGCCCACAAGGTGCCTGACAGACGTCATTTCCCTAGTGCTCTGCTCCCCAGCAGAGGCGTCTTTGGGTGGTTGGGGCCTGCCCCTCCTTGTTTGGGCTCCCATCCACAGCCCCAGCTCAGGGAAGCAGCTCCTGAGCCAAGACCTGTGCGAAGCGCGGGGGGCCCCGCCTGGAAGCCTAGTTTACAGCATGCGGGAAGCGAGCCTCCTCGGGAGAAGAGAAGGCAGCCCTGCTGCGTGCGGCTGCATTCACTGCTTTGGCGGAGCCGAGTGCACCTCCAGTACGGCAGAGCTCTAGCTCTGCTCAGAAGCCCGATCTGGCAGACTTGCTGGCGTGAGGCTGCTCTGCCCTGGGCGAGACTTGCCCAGACTTGCCTCGCACATAGGCTTCCAGTCCAGGAAGGAGCAGGCTGCGCGAGACTGGGAGATGCTACTGGCGCCTTCCTGGCCTCAGCTCCACTCCTGCCTTGCCTTTGCAGCTAGTCCCCAGGCGTTCTTGTGGAGGGCTTAGTTGCCGGTGAGTTGCACACTGCCAAGCACTCCAGCGGTGAGGGCTCTATTAGAGGCAATGGTAGGGCAACTGAAGGTCTCCTCCAGCGGTTGCTTGACCGCCCACACTCAGCACAGTAGGAGCGCACAAGGCTCACAGGGCCCCTGTCTGGGGTCTGCAGCCCCACACACCGGAGGCGAACTCCGTGAGCGCCCAGAAGGTGCCTGACAGACGTCATTTCCCTAGTGCTCTCCAACCCAGCAGAGACGTGTGCAGGTGGTTTGGGCCTGCCCCTGCGTGTCTGGGCTCCCTACCACAGCCCCAGCTGAGGGAAGCAGCTCCTCAGCTAAGACCTGTAGGAGGCGCGGGGCGCCCCCGCCTGGAAGCCTAGTGCACAGCATGCGGGAAGCGAGCCTCCTCGGGAGAAGAGGAGGCAGCACAGCTTCGTGAGGCTGTAATCACTGCTTGGGCGGAGCCGAGTGCGCCTCCATTACGGCAGAGCTCCAGCTCTGCTCAGAGGCCCGATCTGGCAGAGTGCTGGCGTGAGGCTGCTCCGCACTGGGCGCGCCTTGCCTAGACTTGCCTCGCACATAGGTTTCCAGTCCAGAAAGGAGAGGGCTGCGCGAGACTGGGAGATGCTACTGGCGTCATCCTGGCCTCAGCTCCACACCTGCCTTGCCTTTGAACCTAGTCCCCAGGAGTTCTTGTGGAGGGCTTAGTTGCCGGTGGGTTGCACACTGCCAAGCGCTCCAGCAGTCAGGGCTCTATTAGAGGCAATGGGAGGGCAAGTGCAGGGCTATTCCATCGGTTGTTTTACCGCCCAGAGTCAGCACAGCACGGAGAGCACAAGGCTCACAGGACCCCTGGCTGGGGTCTGTAGCCCCACACACCGGAGGCGAACTCCGTGAGCGCCCAGAAGGTGCCTGACAGACCTCATTTCCCTAGTGATCTCCTGCCAGCAGAGACGTGTGCAGGTAGTTGGGGCCTGCCCCTGCATGTCTGGGCTCCCGTCCACAGCCCCAGCTCAGGGAAGCAGCTCCTGAGCCAAGACCTGTGGGAGGCGCGGGGTCCCCGCCTGGAAGCCTAGTTTACAGCATGCGGGAAGCGAGCCTCCTCTGGAGAAGAGGAGGCAGCCCTGCTGCGTCGGCTGCATTCACTGCTTTGGCGGAGCCGAGTGCGCCTCCAGTACGGCAGAGCTCCAGCTCTGCTCAGAGGCCCGATCTGGCAGACTTGCTGGCGTGAGGCTGCTCTGCCCTGGGCGAGACTTGCCCAGACTTGCCTCGCACATAGGCTTCCAGTCCAGGAAGGAGCAGGCTGCGCGAGACTGGGAGATGCTACTGGCGCCTTCCTGGCCTCAGCTCCACTCCTGCCTTGCCTTTGCACCTAGTACCCAGGCGTTGTTGTGGAGGGCTTAGTTGCCGGTGAGTTGCACACTGCCAAGCACTCCAGCGGTGAGGGCTCTATTAGAGGCAATGGTAGGGCAACTGAAGGTCTCCTCCAGCGGTTGCTTGACCGCCCACACTCAGCACAGTAGGAGCGCACAAGGCTCACAGGGCCCCTGGCTGGGGTCTGCAGCCCCACACACCGGAGGCGAACTCCGTGAGCGCCCAGAAGGTGCCTGACAGACGTCATTTCCCTAGTGCTCTCCTCCCCAGCAGAGACGTGTGCAGGTGGTTGGGGCCTGCCCCTGCGTGTCTGGGCTCCCTACCACAGCCCCAGCTCAGGGAAGCAGCTCCTCAGCTAAGACCTGTAGGAGGCGCGGGGCGCCCCCGCCTGGAAGCCTAGTGCACAGCATGTGGGAAGCGAGCCTCCTCGGGAGAAGAGGAGGCAGCACAGCTTCGTGAGGCTGTAATCACTGCTTGGGCGGAGCCGAGTGCGCCTCCAGTCCGGCAGAGCTCCAGCTCTGCTCAGAGGCCCGATCTGGCAGAGTGCTGGCGTGAGGCTGCTCTGCACTGGGCGAGCCTTTCCCAGACTTGCCTCGCGGCTAGGCTTCCAGTCCAGAAAGGAGCGGGCTGCTCGAGACTGGGAGATGCTACTGGCGCCATCCTGGCCTCAGCTCCACTTCTGCCTTGCCTTAGCACCTAGTCCCCAGGCGTTCTTGTGGAAGGCTCAGTTGCCGGTGGGTTGCACACTGCCAAGCGCTCCAGCAGTGAGGGCTCTATTAGAGGCAATGGGAGGGCAACTGCAGGGCTACTCCATTGGTTGTTTTACCGCCCATACTCAGCACAGCACGGAGAGCACAAGGCTCACAGGGCCCCTGGCTGGGGTCTGCAGCCCCACACACCGGAGGCGAACTCCGTGAGCGCCCAGAAGGTGCTTGACAGAACTCATTTCCCTAGTGATCTCTTGCCAGCAGAGACGTGTGCAGGTAGTTGGGGCCTGCCCCTGCATGTCTGGGCTCCCGTCCACAGCCCAAGCTCAGGGAAGCAGCTCCTGAGCCAAGACCTGTGGGAGGCGCCGGGTCCCCGCCTGGAAGCCTAGTTTACAGCATGCGGGAAGCGAGCCTCCTCTGGGGAAGAGGAGGCAGCCCTGCTGCGTGCGGCTGCATTCACTGCTTTGGCGGAGCTGAGTGCGCCTCCAGTACAGCAGAGCTCCAGCTCTGCTCAGAAGCCCGATCTGGCAGACTTGCTGGCGTGAGGCTGCTCTGCCCTGGGCGAGACTTGCCCAGACTTGCCACGCACATAGGCTTCCAGTCCAGGAAGGAGCAGGCTGCGCGAGACTGGGAGATGCTACTGGCGCCTTCCTGGCCTCAGCTCCACTCCTGCCTTGCCTTTGCACCTAGTCCCCATTCGTTCTTGTGGAAGGCTCAGTTGCCGGTGGGTTGCACACTGCCAAGCGCTCCAGCAGTCAGGGCTCTATTAGAGGCAATGGGAGGGCAACTGCAATTCTCCTCCAGCGGTTGCTTGACCGCCCAGACTCAGGACAGCATGGAGAGCACAAGGCTCACAGGGCCCCTGGCTGGGGTCTGCAGCCCCACACACCGGAGGCGAACTCCGTGAGCGCCCAGAAGGTGCCTGACAGACGTCATTTCCCTAGTGCTCTCCAACCCAGCAGAGACGTGTGCAGATGGTTGGGGCCTGCCCCTGCGTGTCTGGGCTCCCTACCACAGCCCCAGCTGAGGGAAGCAGCTCCTGAGCTAAGACCTGTGCGAGGCGCGGGGGGCCCCGCCTGGAAGACTAGTTTACAGCATGCGGGAAGCGAGCCTCCTCGGGAGAAGAGAAGGCAGCCCTGTTGCGTGCGGCTGCATTCACTGCTTTGGCGGAGCCGAGTGCGCCTCCAGTACGGCAGAGCTCCAGCTCTGCTCAGAGGCCCGATCTGGCAGACTTGCTGGCGTGAGGCTGCTCTGCCCTGGGCGAGACTTGCCCAGACTTGCCTCGCACATAGGCTTCCAGTCCAGGAAGGAGCAGGCTGCGCGAGACTGGGAGATGCTACTGGCGCCTTCCTGGCCTCAGCTCCACTCCTGCCTTGCCTTTGCACCTAGTCCCCAGGCGTTCTTGTGGAGGGCTTAGTTGCCGGTGGGTTGCACACTGCCAAGCACTCCAGCGGTGAGGGCTCTATTAGAGGCAATGGGAGGGCAACTGAAGGTCTCCTCCAGCGGTTGCTTGACCGCCCACACTCAGCACAGTAGGAGCGCACAAGGCTCACAGGGCCCCTGGCTGGGGTCTGCAGCCCCACACACCGGAGGCGAACTCCGTGAGCGCCCAGAAGGTGCCTGACAGACGTCATTTCCCTAGTGCTCTCCAACCCTGCAGAGACGTGTTTGGGTGGTTGGGGCCTGCCCCTGCGTGTCTGGGCTCCCTACCACAGCCCCAGCTGAGGGAAGCAGCTCCTCAGCTAAGACCTGTAGGAGGCGCGGGGCGCCCCCGCCTGGAAGCCAAGTGCACAGCATGCGGGAAGCGAGCCTCCTCGGGAGAAGAGGAGGCAGCACAGCTTCGTGAGGCTGTAATCACTGCTTGGGCGGAGCCGAGTGCGCCTCCAATACGGCAGAGCTCCAGCTCTGCTCAGAGGCCCGATCTGGCAGAGTGCTGGCGTGAGGCTGCTCTGCACTGGGCGAGCCTTGACCAGACTTGCCTCGCGGCTAGGCTTCCAGTCCAGAAAGGAGCGGGCTGCGCGAGACTGGGAGATGCTACTGGCGCCATCGTGGCCTCAGCTCCACTTCTGCCTTGCCTTAGCACCTAGTCCCCAGGCGTTCTTGTGGAAGGCTCAGTTGCCGGTGGGTTGCACACTGCCAAGCGCTCCAGCAGTGAGGGCTCTATTAGAGGCAATGGGAGGGCAACTGCAAGTCTCCTCCAGCGGTTGCTTGACCGCCCAGACTCAGCACAGCATGGAGAGCACAAGGCTCACAGGGCCCCTGGCTGGGGTCTGCAGACCCACACACCGGAGGCGAACTCCGTGAGAGCCCAGAAGGTGCCTGACAGACGTCATTTCCCTAGTGCTCTGCTCCCCAGCAGAGACGTGTTTGGGTGGTTGGGGCCTGCCCCTGCTTGTTTGGGCTCCCGTCCACAGCCCCAGCTCAGGGAAGCAGCTCCTGAGCTAAGACCTGTGCGAGGCGCGGGGGGCCCCGCCTGGAAGCCTAGTTTACAGCATGCGGGAAGCGAGCCTCCTCGAGAGAAGAGAAGGCAGCCCTGCTGCGTGCGGCTGCATTCACTGCTTTGGCGGAGCCGAGTGCGCCTCCAGTACGGCAGAGCTCCAGCTCTGCTCAGAGGCCCGATCTGGCAGACTTGCTGGCGTGAGGCTGCTCTGCCCTGGGCGAGACTTGCCCAGACTTGCCTCGCACATAGGCTTCCAGTCCAGGAAGGAGCAGGCTGCGCGAGACTGGGAGATGCTACTGGCGCCTTCCTGGCCTCAGCTCCACTCCTGCCTTGCCTTTGCACCTAGTCCCCAGGTGTTCTCCTGGAGGGCTTAGTTGCCGGTGGGTTGCACACTGCCAAGCGCTCCAGCAGTGAGGGCTCTATTAGAGGCAATGGTAGGGCAACTGAAGGTCTCCTCCAGCGGTTGCTTGACCGCCCACACTCAGCACAGCAGGAGCGCACAAGGCTCACAGGGCCCCTGGCTGGGGTCTGCAGCCCCACACACCGGAGGCGAACTCCGTGAGCGCCCAGAAGGTGCCTGACAGACGTCATTTCCCTAGTGCTCTCCAACCCAGCAGAGACGTGTTTGGGTGGTTGGGGCCTGCCCCTGCGTGTCTGGGCTCCCTACCACAGCCCCAGCTGAGGGAAGCAGCTCCTCAGCTAAGACCTGTAGGAGGCGCGGGGCGCCCCCGCCTGGAAGCCTAGTGCACAGCATGCGGGAAGCGAGCCTCCTCGGGAGAAGAGGAGGCAGCACAGCTTCGTGAGGCTGTAATCACTGCTTGGGCGGAGCCGAGTGCGCCTCCATTACGGCAGAGCTCCAGCTCTGCTCAGAGGCCCGATCTGGCAGAGTGCTGGCGTGAGGCTGCTCCGCACTGGGCGAGCCTTGCCCAGACTTGCCTCGCACATAGGCTTCCAGTCCAGGAAGGAGCAGGCTGCGCGAGACTGGGAGATGCTACTGGCGCCTTCCTGGCCTCAGCTCCACTCCTGCCTTGCCTTTGCACCTAGTCCCCAGGCGTTCTCCTGGAGGGCTTAGTTGCCGGTGGGTTGCACACTGCCAAGCGCTCCAGCAGTGAGGGCTCTATTAGAGGCAATGGTAGGGCAACTGAAGGTCTCCTCCAGCGGTTGCTTGACCGCCCACACTCAGCACAGCAGGAGCGCACAAGGCTCACAGGGCCCCTGGCTGGGGTCTGCAGCCCCACACACCGGAGGCGAACTCCGTGAGCGCCCAGAAGGTGCCTGACAGACGTCATTTCCCTAGTGCTCTCCAACCCAGCAGAGACGTGTGCAGGTGGTTGGGGCCTGCCCCTGCGTGTCTGGGCTCCCTACCACAGCCCCAGCTGAGGGAAGCAGCTCCTCAGCTAAGACCTGTAGGAGGCGCGGGGCGCCCCCGCCTGGAAGCCTAGTGCACAGCATGCGGGAAGCGAGCCTCCTCGGGAGAAGAGGAGGCAGCACAGCTTCGTGAGGCTGTAATCACTGCTTGGGCGGAGCCGAGTGCGCCTCCATTACGGCAGAGCTCCAGCTCTGCTCAGAGGCCCGATCTGGCAGAGTGCTGGCGTGAGGCTGCTCCGCACTGGGCGAGCCTTGCCCAGACTTGCCTCGCACATAGGCTTCCAGTCCAGAAAGGAGCGGGCTGCGCGAGACTGGGAGATGCTACTGGCGCCATCCTGGCCTCAGCTCCACACCTGCCTTGCCTTTGAACCTAGTCCCCAGGAGTTCTTGTGGAGGGCTTAGTTGCTGGTGGGTTGCACACTGCCAAGCGCTCCAGCAGTCAGGGCTCTATTAGAGGCAATGGGAGGGCAAGTGCAGGGCTATTCAATCGGTTGTTTTACCGCCCAGAGTCAGCACAGCACGGAGAGCACAAGGCTCACAGGGCCCCTGGCTGGGGTCTGCAGCCCCACACACCGGAGGCGAACTCCGTGAGCGCCCAGAAGGTGCCTGACAGACCTCATTTCCCTAGTGATCTCCTGCCAGCAGAGACGTGTGCAGGTAGTTGGGGCCTGCCCCTGCATGTCTGGGCTCCCGTCCACAGCCCCAGCTCAGGGAAGCAGCTCCTGAGCCAAGACCTGTGGGAGGCGCGGGGTCCCCGCCTGGAAGCCTAGTTTACAGCATGCGGGAAGCGAGCCTCCTCTGGAGAAGAGGAGGCAGCCCTGCTGCGTGCGGCTGCATTCACTGCTTTGGCGGAGCCGAGTGCGCCTCCAGTATGGCAGAGCTCCAGCTCTGCTCAGAGGCCCGATCTGGCAGAGTGCTGGCGTGAGGCTGCTCTGCACGGCGAGCCTTGCCCAGACTTGCCTCGCGGCTAGGCTTCCAGTCCAGAAAGGAGCGGGCTGCGCGAGACTGGGAGATGCTACTGGCGCCATCCTGGCCTCAGCTCCACTTCTGCCTTGCCTTTGCCCTTAGTCCCCAGGCGTTCTTGGGGAAGGCTCAGTTGCCGGTGGGTTGCACACTGCCAAGCGCTCCAGCAGTGAGGGCTCTATTAGAGGCAATGGGAGGGCAACTGCAGGGCTACTCCATTGGTTGTTTTACCGCCCAGACTCAGCACAGCACGGAGAGCACAAGGCTCACAGGGCCCCTGGCTGGGGTCTGCAGCCCCACACACCGGAGGCGAACTCCGTGAGCGCCCAGAAGGTGCTTGACAGAACTCATTTCCCTAGTGATCTCTTGCCAGCAGAGACGTGTGCAGGTAGTTGGGGCCTGCCCCTGCATGTCTGGGCTCCCGTCCACAGCCCAAGCTCAGGGAAGCAGCTCCTGAGCCAAGACCTGTGGGAGGCGCAGGGTCCCCGCCTGGAAGCCTAGTTTACAGCATGCGGGAAGCGAGCCTCCTCTGGGGAAGAGGAGGCAGCCCTGCTGCGTGCGGCTGCATTCACTGCTTTGGCGGAGCTGAGTGCGCCTCCAGTACAGCAGAGCTCCAGCTCTGCTCAGAAGCCCGATCTGGCAGACTTGCTGGCGTGAGGCTGATCTGCCCTGGGCGAGACTTGCCCAGACTTGCCTCGCACATAGGCTTCCAGTCCAGGAAGGAGCAGGCTGCGCGAGACTGGGAGATGCTACTGGCGCCTTCCTGGCCTCAGCTCCACTCCTGCCTTGCCTTTGCACCTAGTCCCCATTCGTTCTTGTGGAAGGCTCAGTTGCCGGTGGGTTGCACACTGCCAAGCGCTCCAGCAGTCAGGGCTCTATTAGAGGCAATGGGAGGGCAACTGCAATTCTACTTCAGCGGTTGCTTGACCGCCCAGACTCAGCACAGCATGGAGAGCACAAGGCTCACAGGGCCCCTGGCTCGGGTCTGCAGCCCCACACACCGGAGGCGAACTCCGTGAGCGCCCAGAAGGTGCCTGACAGACGTCATTTCCCTAGTGCTCTCCAACCCAGCAGAGACGTGTGCAGATGGTTGGGGCCTGCCCCTGCATGTCTGGGCTCCCGTCCACAGCCCAAGCTCAGGGAAGCAGCTCCTGAGCCAAGACCTGTGGGAGGCGCAGGGTCCCCGCCTGGAAGCCTAGTTTACAGCATGCGGGAAGCGAGCCTCCTCTGGGGAAGAGGAGGCAGCCCTGCTGCGTGCGGCTGCATTCACTGCTTTGGCGGAGCTGAGTGCGCCTCCAGTACAGCAGAGCTCCAGCTCTGCTCAGAAGCCCGATCTGGCAGACTTGCTGGCGTGAGGCTGCTCTGCCCTGGGCGAGACTTGCCCAGACTTGCCACGCACATAGGCTTCCAGTCCAGGAAGGAGCAGGCTGCGCGAGACTGGGAGATGCTACTGGCGCCTTCCTGGCCTCAGCTCCACTCCTGCCTTGCCTTTGCACCTAGTCCCCATTCGTTCTTGTGGAAGGCTCAGTTGCCGGTGGGTTGCACACTGCCAAGCGCTCCAGCAGTCAGGGCTCTATTAGAGGCAATGGGAGGGCAACTGCAATTCTCCTCCAGCGGTTGCTTGACCGCCCAGACTCAGGACAGCATGGAGAGCACAAGGCTCACAGGGCCCCTGGCTGGGGTCTGCAGCCCCACACACCGGAGGCGAACTCCGTGAGCGCCCAGAAGGTGCCTGACAGACGTCATTTCCCTAGTGCTCTCCAACCCAGCAGAGACGTGTGCAGATGGTTGGGGCCTGCCCCTGCGTGTCTGGGCTCCCTACCACAGCCCCAGCTGAGGGAAGCAGCTCCTGAGCTAAGACCTGTGCGAGGCGCGGGGGGCCCCGCCTGGAAGACTAGTTTACAGCATGCGGGAAGCGAGCCTCCTCGGGAGAAGAGAAGGCAGCCCTGTTGCGTGCGGCTGCATTCACTGCTTTGGCGGAGCCGAGTGCGCCTCCAGTACGGCAGAGCTCCAGCTCTGCTCAGAGGCCCGATCTGGCAGACTTGCTGGCGTGAGGCTGCTCTGCCCTGGGCGAGACTTGCCCAGACTTGCCTCGCGCATAGGCTTCCAGTCCAGGAAGGAGCAGGCTGCGCGAGACTGGGAGATGCTACTGGCGCCTTCCTGGCCTCAGCTCCACTCCTGCCTTGCCTTTGCACCTAGTCCCCAGGCGTTCTTGTGGAGGGCTTAGTTGCCGGTGGGTTGCACACTGCCAAGCACTCCAGCGGTGAGGGCTCTATTAGAGGCAATGGGAGGGCAACTGAAGGTCTCCTCCAGCGGTTGCTTGACCGCCCACACTCAGCACAGTAGGAGCGCACAAGGCTCACAGGGCCCCTGGCTGGGGTCTGCAGCCCCACACACCGGAGGCGAACTCCGTGAGCGCCCAGAAGGTGCCTGACAGACGTCATTTCCCTAGTGCTCTCCAACCCAGCAGAGACGTGTTTGGGTGGTTGGGGCCTGCCCCTGCGTGTCTGGGCTCCCTACCACAGCCCCAGCTGAGGGAAGCAGCTCCTCAGCTAAGACCTGTAGGAGGCGCGGGGCGCCCCCGCCTGGAAGCCAAGTGCACAGCATGCGGGAAGCGAGCCTCCTCGGGAGAAGAGGAGGCAGCACAGCTTCGTGAGGCTGTAATCACTGCTTGGGCGGAGCCGAGTGCGCCTCCAATACGGCAGAGCTCCAGCTCTGCTCAGAGGCCCGATCTGGCAGAGTGCTGGCGTGAGGCTGCTCTGCACTGGGCGAGCCTAGCCCAGACTTGCCTCGCGGCTAGGCTTCCAGTCCAGAAAGGAGCGGGCTGCGCGAGACTGGGAGATGCTACTGGCGCCATCGTGGCCTCAGCTCCACTTCTGCCTTGCCTTAGCACCTAGTCCCCAGGCGTTCTTGTGGAAGGCTCAGTTGCCGGTGGGTTGCACACTGCCAAGCGCTCCAGCAGTGAGGGCTCTATTAGAGGCAATGGGAGGGCAACTGCAAGTCTCCTCCAGCGGTTGCTTGACCGCCCAGACTCAGCACAGCATGGAGAGCACAAGGCTCACAGGGCCCCTGGCTGGGGTCTGCAGCCCCACACACCGGAGGCGAACTCCGTGAGAGCCCAGAAGGTGCCTGACAGACGTCATTTCCCTAGTGCTCTGCTCCCCAGCAGAGACGTGTTTGGGTGGTTGGGGCCTGCCCCTGCTTGTTTGGGCTCCCGTCCACAGCCCCAGCTCAGGGAAGCAGCTCCTGAGCTAAGACCTGTGCGAGGCGCGGGGGGCCCCGCCTGGAAGCCTAGTTTACAGCATGCGGGAAGCGAGCCTCCTCGAGAGAAGAGAAGGCAGCCCTGCTGCGTGCGGCTGCATTCACTGCTTTGGCGGAGCCGAGTGCGCCTCCAGTACGGCAGAGCTCCAGCTCTGCTCAGAGGCCCGATCTGGCAGACTTGCTGGCGTGAGGCTGCTCTGCCCTGGGCGAGACTTGCCCAGACTTGCCTCGCACATAGGCTTCCAGTCCAGGAAGGAGCAGGCTGCGCGAGACTGGGAGATGCTACTGGCGCCTTCCTGGCCTCAGCTCCACTCCTGCCTTGCCTTTGCACCTAGTCCCCAGGCGTTCTCCTGGAGGGCTTAGTTGCCGGTGGGTTGCACACTGCCAAGCGCTCCAGCAGTGAGGGCTCTATTAGAGGCAATGGTAGGGCAACTGAAGGTCTCCTCCAGCGGTTGCTTGACCGCCCACACTCAGCACAGCAGGAGCGCACAAGGCTCACAGGGCCCCTGGCTGGGGTCTGCAGCCCCACACACCGGAGGCGAACTCCGTGAGCGCCCAGAAGGTGCCTGACAGACGTCATTTCCCTAGTGCTCTCCAACCCAGCAGAGACCTGTGCAGGTGGTTGGGGCCTGCCCCTGCGTGTCTGGGCTCCCTACCACAGCCCCAGCTGAGGGAAGCAGCTCCTCAGCTAAGACCTGTAGGAGGCCCGGGGCGCCCCCGCCTGGAAGCCTAGTGCACAGCATGCGGGAAGCGAGCCTCCTCGGGAGAAGAGGAGGCAGCACAGCTTCGTGAGGCTGTAATCACTGCTTGGGCGGAGCCGAGTGCGCCTCCATTACGGCAGAGCTCCAACTCTGCTCAGAGGCCCGATCTGGCAGAGTGCTGGCGTGAGGCTGCTCCGCACTGGGCGAGCCTTGCCCAGACTTGCCTCGCACATAGGCTTCCAGTCCAGAAAGGAGCGGGCTGCGCGAGACTGGGAGATGCTACTGGCGCCATCCTGGCCTCAGCTCCACACCTGCCTTGCCTTTGAACCTAGTCCCCAGGAGTTCTTGTGGAGGGCTTAGTTGCTGGTGGGTTGCACACTGCCAAGCGCTCCAGCAGTCAGGGCTCTATTAGAGGCAATGGGAGGGCAAGTGCAGGGCTATTCAATCGGTTGTTTTACCGCCCAGAGTCAGCACAGCACGGAGAGCACAAGGCTCACAGGGCCCCTGGCTGGGGTCTGCAGCCCCACACACCGGAGGCGAACTCCGTGAGCGCCCAGAAGGTGCCTGACAGACCTCATTTCCCTAGTGATCTCCTGCCAGCAGAGACGTGTGCAGGTAGTTGGGGCCTGCCCCTGCGTGTCTGGGCTCCCGTCCACAGCCCCAGCTCAGGGAAGCAGCTCCTGAGCCAAGACCTGTGGGAGGCGCGGGGTCCCCGCCTGGAAGCCTAGTTTACAGCATGCGGGAAGCGAGCCTCCTATGGAGAAGAGGAGGCAGCCCTGCTGCGTGCGGCTGCATTCACTGCTTTGGCGGAGCCGAGTGCGCCTCCAGTATGGCAGAGCTCCAGCTCTGCTCAGAGGCCCTATCTGGCAGAGTGCTGGCGTGAGGCTGCTCTGCACGGCGAGCCTTGCCCAGACTTGCCTCGCGGCTAGGCTTCCAGTCCAGAAAGGAGCGCGCTGCGCGAGACTGGGAGATGCTACTGGCGCCTTCCTGGCCTCAGCTCCACTCCTGCCTTGCCTTTGCCCTTAGTCCCCAGGCGTTCTTGTGGAAGGCTCAGTTGCCGGTGGGTTGCACACTGCCAAGCACTCCAGCAGTCAGGGCTCTATTAGAGGCAATGAGAGGGCAACTGCAAGTCTCCTCCAGCGGTTGCTTGACCGCCCAGACTCAGCACAGCATGGAGAGCACAAGGCTCACAGGGCCCCTGGCTGGGGTCTGCAGCCCCACACACCGGAGGCGAACTCCGTGAGAGCCCAGAAGGTGCCTGACAGACGTCATTTCCCTAGTGCTCTGCTCCCCAGCAGAGAGGTGTTTGGGTGGTTGGGGCCTGCCCCTGCTTGTTTGGGCTCCCGTCCACAGCCCCAGCTCAGGGAAGCAGCTCCTGAGCCAAGACCTGTGCGAGGCGCGGGGGGCCCCGCCTGGAAGCCTAGTTTACAGCATGCGGGAAGCGAGCCTCCTCGGGAGAAGAGAAGGCAGCCCTGCTGCGTGCGGCTGCATTCACTGCTTTGGCGGAGCCGAGTGCGCCTCCAGTACGGCAGAGCTCCAGCTCTGCTCAGAGGCCCGATCTGGCAGACTTGCTGGCGTGAGGCTGCTCTGCCCTGGGCGAGACTTGCCCAGACTTGCCTCGCACATAGGCTTCCAGTCCAGGAAGGAGCAGGCTGCGCGAGACTGGGAGATGCTACTGGCGCCTTCCTGGCCTCAGCTCCACTCCTGCCTTGCCTTTGCACTTAGTCCCCAGGCGTTCTTGTGGAGGGCTTAGTTGCCGGTGGGTTGCACACTGCCAAGCGCTCCAGCAGTGAGGGCTCTATTAGAGGCAATGGTAGGGCAACTGAAGGTGTCCTTCAGCGGTTGCTTGACCGCCCACACTCAGCACAGCAGGAGCGCACAAGGCTCACAGGGCCCCTGGCTGGGGTCTGCAGCCCCAGACACCGGAGGCGAACTCCGGGAGCGCCCAGAAGGTGCCTGACAGACGTCATTTCCCTAGTGCTCTCCTCCCCAGCAGAGACGTGTGCAGGTGGTTGGGGCCTGCCCCTGCGTGTCTGGGCTCCCTACCACAGCCCCAGCTGAGGGAAGCAGCTCCTCAGCTAAGACCTGTAGGAGGCGCGGGGCGCCCCCGCCTGGAAGCCTAGTGCACAGCATGCGGGAAGCGAGCCTCCTCGAGAGAAGAGGAGGCAGCACAGCTTCGTGAGGCTGTAATCACTGCTTGGGCGGAGCCGAGTGCGCCTCCAGTACGGCAGAGCTCCAGCTCTGCTCAGAGGCCCGATCTGGCAGAGTGCTGGCGTGAGGCTGCTCTGCACTGGGCGAGCCTTGCCCAGACTTGCCTCGCACATAGGCTTCTAGTCCAGAAAGGAGCGGGCTGCGCGAGACTGGGAGATGCTACTGGCGCCTTCCTGGCCTCAGCTCCACTCCTGCCTTGCCTTTGCCCTTAGTCCCCAGGCGTTCTTGTGGAAGGCTCAGTTGCCGGTGGGTTGCACACTGCCAAGCGCTCCAGCAGTCAGGGCTCTATTAGAGGCAATGGGATGGCAACTGCAGGGCTACTCCATCGGTTGTTTTACCGCCCAGACTCAGCACAGCACGTAGAGCACAAGGCTCACAGGTCCCTGGCTGGGGTCTGCAGCCCCACACACCGGAGGCGAACTCCGTGAGCGCCCAGAAGGTCCCTGACAGACCTCATTTCCCTTGTGATCTCTTGCCAGCAGAGACGTGTTCCGGTAGTTGGGACCTGCCCCTGCATGTCTGGGCTCCTGTCCACAGCCCAAGCTCAGGGAAGCAGCTCCTGAGCCAAGACCTGTGGGAGGCGCGGGGTCCCCGCCTGGAAGCCTAGTTTACAGCATGCGGGAAGCGAGCCTCCTCTGGGGAAGAGGAGGCAGCCCTGCTGCGTGCGGCTGCATTCACTGCTTTGGCGGAGCCGAGTGCGCCTCCAGTACGGCAGAGCTCCAGCTCTGCTCAGAAGCCCGATCTGGCAGACTTACTGGCGTGAGGCTGCTCTGCCCTGGGCGAGACTTGCCCAGACTTGCCTCGCACATAGGCTTCCAGTCCAGGAAGGAGCAGGCTGCGAGAGACTGGGAGATGCTACTGGTGCCTTCCTGGCCTCAGCTCCACTCCTGCCTTGCCTTTGCACCTAGTCCCCAGGCGTTCTTGTGGAGGGCTTAGTTGCCGGTGGGTTGCACACTGCCAAGTGCTCCAGCAGTCAGGGCTCTATTAGAGGCAATGGGAGGGCAACTGCAAGTCTCCTCCAGCGGTTGCTTGACCGCCCAGACTCAGCACAGCACGGAGAGCACAAGGCTCACAGGGCCCCTGGCTGGGGTCTGCAGCCCCACACACCGGAGGCGAACTCCGTGAGCGCCCAGAAGGTGCTTGACAGAACTCATTTCCCTAGTGATCTCTAGCCAGCAGAGACGTGTGCAGGTAGTTGGGGCCTGCCCCTGCATGTCGGGTCTTCCGTCCACAGCCCAAGCTCAGGGAAGCAGCTCCTGAGCCAAGACCTGTGGGAGGCGCGGGGTCCCCGCCTGGAAGCCTAGTTTACAGCATGCGGGAAGCGAGCCTCCTCTGGGGAAGAGGAGGCAGCCCTGCTGCGTGCGGCTGCATTCACTGCTTTAGCGGAGCTGAGTGCGCCTCCAGTACGGCAGAGCTCCAGCTCTGCTCAGAAGCCCGATCTGGCAGACTTGCTGGCGTGAGGCTGCTCTGCCCTGGGCGAGACTTGCCCAGACTTGCCTAGCACAAAGGCTTCCATTCCAGGAAGGAGCAGGCTGCGCGAGACTGGGAGATGCTACTGGCGCCTTCCTGGCCTCAGCTCCACTCCTGCCTTGCCTTTGCACCTAGTCCCCATTCATTATTGTGGAAGGCTCAGTTGCCGGTGGGTTGCACACTGCCAAGCGCTCCAGCAGTCAGGGCTCTATTAGAGGCAAGGGGAGGGCAACTGCAAGTCTCCTCCAGCGGTTGCTTGACCGCCCAGACTCAGCACAGCATGGAGAGCACAAGGCTCACAGGGCCCCTGGCTCGGGTCTGCAGCCCCACACACCGGAGGCGAACTCCGTGAGAGCCCAAAAGGTGCCTGACAGACGTCATTTCCCTAGTGCTCTCCAACCCAGCAGAGACGTGTGCAGATGGTTGCGGCATGCCCCTGCGTGTCTGGGCTCCCTACCACAGCCCCAGCTGAGGGAAGCAGCTCCTGAGCTAAGACCTGTGCGAGGCGCGGGGGGCCCCGCCTGGAAGCCTAGTTTACAGCATGCGGGAAGCGAGCCTCCTCGGGAGAAGAGGAGGCAGCACAGCGTCGTGAGGCTGTAATCACTGCTTGGGCGAACCAAGTGCGCCTCCAGTACGGCAGAGCTCCAGCTCTGCTCCGAGGCCCGATCTGGCAGAGTGCTGGCGTGAGGCTGCTCTGCCCTGGGCGAGACTTGCCCAGACTTGCCTCACGGCTAGGCTTCCAGTCCAGAAAGGAGCGGGCTGCGCTAGACTGGGAGATGCTACTGGCGCCTTCCTGGCCTCAGCTCCACTCCTGCCTTGCCTTTGCACCTATTCCCCAGGCGTTCTTGTGGAAGGCTCAGTTGCCGGTGGGTTGCACACTGCCAAGCACTCCAGCCGTGAGGACTCTATTAGAGGCAATGGTAGGGCAACTGAAGGTCTCCTCCAGCGGTTGCTTGACCGCCAACACTCAGCACAGAAGGAGCGCACAAGGCTCACAGGGCCCCTGGCTGGGGTCTGCAGCCCCACACACCGGAGGCGAACTCCGTGAGCGCCCAGAAGGTGCCTGACAGACGTCATTTCCCTAGTGCTCTCCTCCCCAGCAGAGAAGTGTGCAGATGGTTGGGGCCTGCCCCTGCGTGTCTGGGCTCCCTACCACAGCCCCAGCTCAGGGAAGCAGCTCCTCAGCTAAGACCTGTAGGAGGCGCGGGGCGCCCCCGCCTGGAAGCCTAGTGCACAGCATGCGGGAAGCGAGCCTCCTCGGGAGAAGAGGAGGCAGCACAGCTTCGTGAGGCTGTAATCACTGCTTGGGCGGAGCCGAGTGCGCCTCCAGTACGGCAGAGCTCCAGCTCTGCTCAGAGGCCCGATCTGGCAGAGTGCTGGCGTGAGGCTGCTCTGCACTGGGCGAGCCTTGCCCAGACTTGCCTCGCGGCTAGGCTTCCAGTCCAGAAAGGAGCGGGCTGCGCGAGACTGGGAGATGCTACTGGCGCCTTCCTGGCCTCAGCTCCACTCCTGCCTTGCCTTTGCACCTAGGCCCCAGGCGTTCTTGTGGAAGGCTCAGTTGCCGGTGGGTTGCACACTGCCAAGCGCTCCAGTAGTCAGGGCTCTATTAGAGGCAATGGGAGGGCAACTGCAAGTCTCCTCCAGCGGTTGCTTGACCGCCCAGACTCAGCACAGCATGGAGAGCACAAGGCTCACAGGGCCCCTGGCTGGAGTCTGCAGCCCCACACACCGGAGGCGAACTCCGTGAGAGCCCAAAAGGTGCCTGACAGACGTCATTTCCCTAGTGCTCTGCTCCCCAGCAGAGACGTGTTTGGGTGGTTGGGGCCTGCCCCTGCTTGTTTGGGCTCCCGTCCACAGCCCCAGCTCAGGGAAGCAGCTCCTGAGCCAAGAGCTGTGCGAGGCGCGGGGGTCCCCGCCTGGAAGCCTAGTTTACAGCATGCGGGAAGCGAGCCTCCTCGGGAGAAGAGAAGGCAGCCCTGCTGCGTGCGGCTGCATTCACTGCTTTGGCGGAGCCGAGTGCGCCTCCAGTACGGCAGAGCTCCAGCTCTGCTCAGAGGCCCGATCTGGCAGACTTGCTGGCGTGAGGCTGCTCTGCCCTGGGCGAGACTTGCCCAGACTTGCCTCGCACATAGGCTTCCAGTCCAGGAAGGAGCAGGCTGCGCGAGACTGGGAGATGCTACTGGCGCCTTCCTGGCCTCAGCTCCACTCCTGCCTTGCCTTTGCACCTAGTCCCCAGGCGTTCTCCTGGAGGGCTTAGTTGCCGGTGGGTTGCACACTGCCAAGCGCTCCAGCAGTGAGGGCTCTATTAGAGGCAATGGTAGGGCAACTGAAGGTCTCCTCCAGCGGTTGCTTGACCGCCCACACTCAGCACAGCAGGAGCGCACAAGGCTCACAGGGCCCCTGTCTGGGGTCTGCAGCCCCACACACCGGAGGCGAACTCCGTGTGCGCCCAGAAGGTGCCTGACATACGTTATTTCCCTAGTGCTCTCCAACCCAGCAGAGACGTGTGCAGGTGGTTGGGGCCTGCCCCTGCGTGTCTGGGCTCCCTACCACAGCCCCAGCTCAGGGAAGCAGCTCCTCAGCTAAGACCTGTAGGAGGCGCGGGGCGCCCCCGCCTGGAAGCCTAGTGCACAGCATGCGGGAAGCGAGCCTCCTCGGGAGAAGAGGAGGCAGCACAGCTTCGTGAGGCTGTAATCACTGCTTGGGCGGAGCCGAGTGCGCCTCCAGTACGGCAGAGCTCCAGCTCTGCTCAGAGGCCCGATCTGGCAGAGTGCTGGCGTGAGGCTGCTCTGCACTGGGCGAGCCATGCCCAGACTTGCCTAGCACATAGGCTTCTAGTCCAGAAAGGAGCGGGCTGCGCGAGACTGGGAGATGCTACTGGCGCCTTCCTGGCCTCAGCTCCACTCCTGCCTTGCCTTTGCACCTAGTCCCCAGGCGTTCTCCTGGAGGGCTTAGTTGCCGGTGGGTTGCACACTGCCAAGCGCTCCAGCAGTGAGGGCTCTACTGGCGGCAATGGTAGGGCACCTGAAGGTCTCCTCCAGCGGTTGCTTGACCGCCCACACTCAGCACAGCAGGAGCGCACAAGGCTCACAGGGTCCCTGGCTGGGGTCTGCAGCCCCACACACCGGAGGCGAACTCCGTGAGCGCCCAGAAGGTGCCTGACAGACGTCATTTCCCTAGTGCTCTCCAACCCAGCAGAGACGTGTGTAGGTGGTTGGGGCCTGCCCCTGCGTGTCTGGGCTCCCTACCACAGCCCCAGCTCAGGGAAGCAGCTCCTCAGCTAAGACCTGTAGGAGGCGCGGGGCGCCCCCGCCTGGAAGCCTAGTGCACAGCATGTGGGAAGCGAGCCTCCTCGGGAGAAGAGGAGGCAGCACAGCTTCGTGAGGCTGTAATCACTGCTTGGGCGGAGCCGAGTGCGCCTCCAGTACGGCAGAGCTCCAGCTCTGCTCAGAGGCCCGATCTGGCAGAGTGCTGGCGTGAGGCTGCTCTGCACTGGGCGAGCCTTGCCCAGACTTGCCTCGCGGCTAGGCTTCCAGTCCAGAAAGGAGCGGTCTTCGCGAGACTGGGAGATGCTACTGGCGCCTTCCTGGCCTCAGCTCCACTCCTGCCTTGCCTTTGCACCTAGTCCCCAGGCGTTCTTGTGGAAGGCTCAGTTGCCGGTGGGTTGCACACTGCCAAGTGCTCCAGCAGTCAGGGCTCTATTAGAGGCAATGGGAGGGCAACTGCAAGTCTCCTCCAGCGGTTGCTTGACCGCCCAGACTCAGCACAGCACGTAGAGCACAAGGCTCACAGGTCCCTGGCTGGGGTCTGCAGCCCCACACACCGGAGGCGAACTCCGTGAGCGCCCAGAAGGTCCCTGACAGACCTCATTTCCCTTGTGATCTCTTGCCAGCAGAGACGTGTTCCGGTAGTTGGGGCCTGCCCCTGCATGTCTGGGCTCCTGTCCACAGCCCAAGCTCAGGGAAGCAGCTCCTGAGCCAAGACCTGTGGGAGGCGCCGGGTCCCCGCCTGGAAGCCTAGTTTACAGCATGCGGGAAGCGAGCCTCCTCTGGGGAAGAGGAGGCAGCCCTGCTGCGTGCGGCCGCATTCACTGCTTTGGCGGAGCCGAGTGCGCCTCCAGTACGGCAGAGCTCCAGCTCTGCTCAGAAGCCCGATCTGGCAGACTTGCTGGCGTGAGGCTGCTCTGCCCTGGGCGAGACTTGCCCAGACTTGCCTCGCACATAGGCTTCCAGTCCAGGAAGGAGCAGGCTGCGCGAGACTGGGAGATGCTACTGGCGCCTTCCTGGCCTCAGCTCCACTCCTGCCTTGCCTTTGCACCTAGTCCCCAGGCGTTCTTGTGGAGGGCTTACTTGCCGGTGGGTTGCACACTGCCAAGCACTCCAGCGGTGAGGACTCTATTAGAGGCAATGGTAGGGCAACTGAAGGTCTCCTCCAGCGGTTGCTTGACCGCCAACACTCAGCACAGTAGGAGCGCACAAGGCTCACAGGGCCCCTGGCTGGAGTCTGCAGCCCCACACACCGGAGGCGAACTCCGTGAGCGCCCAGAAGGTGCCTGACAGACGTCATTTCCCTAGTGCTCTCCTCCCCAGCAGAGAAGTGTGCAGTTGGTTGGGGCCTGCCCCTGCGTGTCTGGGCTCCCTACCACAGCCCCAGCTCAGGGAAGCAGCTCCTCAGCTAAGACCTGTAGGAGGCGCGGGGCGCCCCCGCCTGGAAGCCTAGTGCACAGCATGCGGGAAACGAGCCTCCTCGGGAGAAGAGGAGGCAGCACAGCTTCGTGAGGCTGTAATCACTGCTTTGGCGAACCAAGTGCGCCTCCAGTACGGCAGAGCTCCAGCTCTGCTCAGAGGCCCGATCTGGCAGAGTGCTGGCGTGAGGCTGCTCTGCCCCGGGCGAGACTTGCCCAGACTTGCCTCACGGCTAGGCTTCCAGTCCAGAAAGGAGCGGGCTGCGCGAGACTGGGAGATGCTACTGGCGCCTTCCTGGCCTCAGCTCCACTCCTGCCTTGCCTTTGCACCTAGGCCCCAGGCGTTCTTGTGGAAGGCTCAGTTGCCGGTGGGTTGCACACTGCCAAGCGCTCCAGCAGTCAGGGCTCTATTAGAGGCAATGGGAGGGCAACTGCAAGTCTCCTCCAGCCGTTGCTTGACCGCCCAGACTCAGCACAGCACGGAGAGCACAAGGCTCACAGGGCCCCTGGCTGGGGTCTGCAGCCCCACACACCGGAGGCGAACTCCGTGAGCGCCCAGAAGGTGCTTGACAGAACTCATTTCCCTAGTGATCTCTAGCCAGCAGAGACGTGTGCAGGTAGTTGGGGCCTGCCCCTGCATGTCTGGGCTCCCGTCCACAGCCCAAGCTCAGGGAAGCAGCTCCTGAGCCAAGACCTGTGGGAGGCGCGGGGTCCCCGCCTGGAAGCCTAGTTTACAGCATGCGGGAAGCGAGCCTCCTCTGGGGAAGAGGAGGCAGCCCTGCTGCGTGCGGCTGCATTCACTGCTTTGGCGGAGCTGAGTGCGCCTCCAGTACGGCAGAGCTCCAGCTCTGCTAGGAAGCCCGATCTGGCAGACTTGCTGGCGTGAGGCTGCTCTGCCCTGGGCGAGACTTGCCCAGACTTGCCTCGCACAAAGGCTTCCATTCCAGGAAGGAGCAGGCTGCGCGAGACTGGGAGATGCTACTGGCGCCTTCCTGGCCTCAGCTCCACTCCTGCCTTGCCTTTGCACCTAGTCCCCATTCATTCTTGTGGAAGGCTCAGTTGCCGGTGGGTTGCACACTGCCAAGCGCTCCAGCAGTCAGGGCTCTATTAGAGGCAATGGGAGGGCAACTGCAAGTCTCCTCCAGCGGTTGCTTGACCGCCCAGACTCAGCACAGCATGGAGAGCACAAGGCTCACAGGGCCCCTGGCTCGGGTCTGCAGCCCCACACACCGGAGGCGAACTCCGTGAGCGCCCAAAAGGTGCCTGACAGACGTCATTTCCCTAGTGCTCTCCAACCCAGCAGAGACGTGTGCAGATGGTTGCGGCCTGCCCCTGCGTGTCTGGGCTCCCTACCACAGCCCCAGCTCAGGGAAGCAGCTCCTCAGCTAAGACCTGTAGGAGGCGCGGGGCGCCCCCGCCTGGAAGCCTAGTGCACAGCATGCGGGAAGCGAGCCTCCTCGGGAGAAGAGGAGGCAGCACAGCTTCGTGAGGCTGTAATCACTGCCTGGGCGGAGCCGAGTGCGCCTCCAGTACGGCAGAGCTCCAGCTCTGCTCAGAGGCCCGATCTGGCAGAGTGCTGGCGTGAGGCTGCTCTGCACTGGGCGAGCCTTGCCCAGACTTGCCTCGCACATAGGCTTCTAGTCCAGAAAGGAGCGGGCTGCGCGAGACTGGGAGATGCTACTGGCGCCTTCCTGGCCTCAGCTCCACTCCTGCCTTGCCTTTGCCCTTAGTCCCCAGGCGTTCTTGTGGAAGGCTCAGTTGCCGGTGGGTTGCACACTGCCAAGCGCTCCAGCAGTCAGGGCTCTATTAGAGGCAATGGGAGGGCAACTGCAGGGCTACTCCATCGGTTGTTTTACCGCACAGACTCAGCACAGTACGTAGAGCACAAGGCTCACAGGTCCCTGGCTGGGGTCTGCAGCCCCACACACCGGAGGCGAACTCCGTGAGCGCCCAGAAGGTGCCTGACAGACGTCATTTCCCTAGTGCTCTCCAACCCAGCAGAGACGTGTGCAGATGGTTGGGGCCTGCCCCTGCGTGTCTGGGCTCCCTACCACAGCCCCAGCTCAGGGAAGCAGCTCCTCAGCTAAGACCTGTAGGAGGCGCGGGGCGCCCCCGCCTGGAAGCCTAGTGCACAGCATGCGGGAAGCGAGCCTCCTCGGGAGAAGAGGAGGCAGCACAGCTTCGTGAGGCTGTAATCACTGCTTGGGCGGAGCCGAGTGCGCCTCCAGTACGGCAAAGCTCCAGCTCTGCTCAGAGGCCTGATCTGGCAGAGTGCTGGCGTGAGGCTGCTCTGCACTGGGCGAGCCTTGCCCAGACTTGCCTCGCGGCTAGGCTTCCAGTCCAGAAAGGAGTGGGCTGCGCGAGACTGGGAGATGCTACTGGCGCCATCCTGGCCTCAGCTCCACTTCTGCCTTGCCTTAGCACCTCGTCCCCAGGCGTTCTCGTGGAGGGCTTACTTGCCGGTGGGTTGCACACTGCCAAGCGCTCCAGCAGTGAGGGCTCTATTAGAGGCAATGGGAGGGCAACTGCAAGTCTCCTCCAGCGGTTGCTTGACCGCCCAGACTCAGCACAGCATGGAGAGCACAAGGCTCACAGGGCCCCTGGCTGGGGTCTGCAGCCCCACACACCGGAGGCGAACTCCGTGAGAGCCCAGAAGGTGCCTGACAGACGTCATTTCCCTAGTGCTCTGCTCCCCAGCAGAGACGTGTTTGGGTGGTTGGGGCCTGCCCCTGCTTGTTTGGGCTCCCGTCCACAGCCCCAGCTCAGGGAAGCAGCTCCTCAGCCAAGACCTGTGCGAGGCGCGGGGGGCCCCACCTGGAAGCCTAGTTTACAGCATGCGGGAAGCGAGCCTCCTCGGGAGAAGAGAAGGCAGCCCTGCTGCGTGCGGCTGCATTCACTGCTTTGGCGGAGCCGAGTGCGCCTCCAGTACGGCAGAGCTCCAGCTCTGCTCAGAGGCCCGATCTGGCAGACTTGCTGGCGTGAGGCTGCTCTGCCCTGGGCGAGACTTGCCCAGACTTGCCTCGCACATAGGCTTCTAGTCCAGGAAGGAGCAGGCTGCGCTAGACTGGGAGATGCTACTGGCGCCTTCCTGGCCTCAGCTCCACTCCTGCCTTGCCTTTGCACCTAGTCCCCAGGCGTTCTTGTGGAGGGCTTACTTGCCGGTGGGTTGCACACTGCCAAGCGCTCCAGCAGTGAGGGCTCTATTAGAGGCAATGGTAGGGCAACTGAAGGTCTCCTCCAGCGGTTGCTTGACCTCCAACACCCAGCACAGCAGGAGCGCACAAGGCTCACAGGGCCCCTGGCTGGGGTCTGCAGCCCCACACACCGGAGGCGAACTCCGTGAGCGCCCAAAAGGTGCCTGACAGACGTCATTTCCCTAGTGCTCTCCAACCCAGCAGAGACGTGTGCAGGTGGTTGGGGCCTGCCCCTGCGTGTCTGGGCTCCCTACCACAGCCCCAGCTCAGGGAAGCAGCTCCTCAGCTAAGACCTGTAGGAGGCGCGGTGCGCCCCCGCCTGGAAGCCTAGTGCACAGCATGCGGGAAGCGAGCCTCCTCGGGAGAAGAGGAGGCAGCACAGCTTCGTGAGGCTGTAATCACTGCTTGGGCGGAGCCGAGTGCGCCTCCAGTACGGCAGAGCTCCAGCTCTGCTCAGAGGCCCGATCTGGCAGAGTGCTGGCGTGAGGCTGCTCTGCACTGGGCGAGCCTTGCCCAGACTTGCCTCGCGGCTAGGCTTCCAGTCCAGAAAGGAGCGGGCTGCGCGAGACTGGGAGATGCTACTGGCGCCTTCCTGGCCTCAGCTCCACTCCTGCCTTGCCTTTGCACTTAGTCCCCAGGCGTTCTTGTGGAAGGCTCAGTTGCCGGTGGGTTGCACACTGCCAAGCGCTCCAGCAGTGAGGGCTCTATTAGAGGCAATGGGAGTGCAACTGCAAGTCTCCTCCAGCGGTTGCTTGACCGCCCAGACTCAGCACAGCATGGAGAGCACAAGGCTCACAGGGCCCCTGGCTGGGGTCTGCAGCCCCACACACCGGAGGCGAACTCCGTGAGAGCCCAGAAGGTGCCTGACAGACGTCATTTCCCTAGTGCTCTGCTCCCCAGCAGAGACGTGTTTGGGTGGTTGGGGCCTGCCCCTGCTTGTTTGGGCTCCCGTCCACAGCCCCAGCTCAGGGAAGCAGCTACTGAGCCAAGACCTGTGCGAGGCGCGGGGGTCCCCGCCTGGAAGCCTAGTTTACAGCATGCGGGAAGCGAGCCTCCTCGGGAGAAGAGAAGGCAGCCCTGCTGCGTGCGGCTGCATTCACTGCTTTGGCGGAGCCGAGTGCGCCTCCAGTACGGCAGAGCTCCAGCTCTGCTCAGAGGCCCGATCTGGCAGACTTGCTGGCGTGAGGCTGCTCTGCCCTGGGCGAGACTTGCCCAGACTTGCCTCGCACATAGGCTTCCAGTCCAGGAAGGAGCAGGCTGCGCGTGACTGGGAGATGCTACTGGCGCCTTCCTGGCCTCAGCTCCACTCCTGCCTTGCCTTTGCACCTAGTCCCCAGGCGTTCTTGTGGAGGGCTTAGTTGCCGGTGGGTTGCACACTGCCAAGCACTCCAGCGGTGAGGACTCTATTAGAGGCAATGGTAGGGCAACTGAAGGTCTCCTCCAGCGGTTGCTTGACCGCCAACACTCAGCACAGTAGGAGCGCACAAGGCTCACAGGGCCCCTGGCTGGGGTCTGCAGCCCCACACACCGGAGGCGAACTCCGTGAGCGCCCAGAAGGTGCCTGACAGACGTCATTTCCCTAGTGCTCTCCTCCCCAGCAGAGAAGTGTGCAGTTGGTTGGGGCCTGCCCCTGCGTGTCTGGGCTCCCTACCACAGCCCCAGCTCAGGGAAGCAGCTCCTCAGCTAAGACCTGTAGGAGGCGCGGGGCGCCCCCGCCTGGAAGCCTAGTGCACAGCATGCGGGAAACGAGCCTCCTCGGGAGAAGAGGAGGCAGCACAGCTTCGTGAGGCTGTAATCACTGCTTTGGCGAACCAAGTGCGCCTCCAGTACGGCAGAGCTCCAGCTCTGCTCAGAGGCCCGATCTGGCAGAGTGCTGGCGTGAGGCTGCTCTGCCCTGGGCGAGACTTGCCCAGACTTGCCTCACGGCTAGGCTTCCAGTCCAGAAAGGAGCGGGCTGCGCGAGACTGGGAGATGCTACTGGCGCCTTCCTGGCCTCAGCTCCACTCCTGCCTTGCCTTTGCACCTAGGCCCCAGGCGTTCTTGTGGAAGGCTCAGTTGCCGGTGGGTTGCACACTGCCAAGCGCTCCAGCAGTGAGGGCTCTATTAGAGGCAATGGGAGGGCAACTGCAAGTCTCCTCCAGCGGTTGCTTGACCGCCCAGACTCAGCACAGCACGGAGAGCACAAGGCTCACAGGGCCCCTGGCTGGGGTCTGCAGCCCCACACACCGGAGGCGAACTCCGTGAGCGCCCAGAAGGTGCTTGACAGAACTCATTTCCCTAGTGATCTCTAGCCAGCAGAGACGTGTGCAGGTAGTTGGGGCCTGCCCCTGCATGTCTGGGCTCCCGTCCACAGCCCAAGCTCAGGGAAGCAGCTCCTGAGCCAAGACCTGTGGGAGGCGCGGGGTCCCCGCCTGGAAGCCTAGTTTACAGCATGCGGGAAGCGAGCCTCCTCTGGGGAAGAGGAGGCAGCCCTGCTGCGTGCGGCTGCATTCACTGCTTTGGCGGAGCTGAGTGCGCCTCCAGTACGGCAGAGCTCCAGCTCTGCTCAGAAGCCCGATCTGGCAGACTTGCTGGCGTGAGGCTGCTCTGCCCTGGGCGAGACTTGCCCAGACTTGCCTCGCACAAAGGCTTCCATTCCAGGAAGGAGTAGGCTGCGCGAGACTGGGAGATGCTACTGGCGCCTTCCTGGCCTCAGCTCCACTCCTGCCTTGCCTTTGCACCTAGTCCCCATTCATTCTTGTGGAAGGCTCAGTTGCCGGTGGGTTGCACACTGCCAAGCGCTCCAGCAGTCAGGGCTCTATTAGAGGCAATGGGAGGGCAACTGCAAGTCTCCTCCAGCGGTTGCTTGACCGCCCAGACTCAGCACAGTACGTAGAGCACAAGGCTCACAGGTCCCTGGCTGGGGTCTGCAGCCCCACACACCAGAGGCGAACTCCGTGAGCGCCCAGAAGGTGCCTGACAGACGTCATTTCCCTAGTGCTCTCCAACCTAGCAGAGACGTGTGCAGATGGTTGGGGCCTGCCCCTGCATGTCTGGGCTCCCTACCACAGCCCCAGCTGAGGGAAGCAGCTCCTCAGCTAAGACCTGTAGGAGGCGCGGGGCGCCCCCGCCTGGAAGCCTAGTGCACAGCATGCGGGAAGCGAGCCTCCTCGGGAGAAGAGGAGGCAGCACAGCTTCGTGAGGCTGTAATCACTGCTTGGGCGGAGCCGAGTGCGCCTCCAGTACGGCAGAGCTCCAGCTCTGCTCAGAGGCCTGATCTGGCAGAGTGCTGGGGTGATGCTGCTCTGCACTGGGCGAGCCTTGCCCAGACTTGCCTCGCGGCTAGGCTTCCAATCCAGAAAGGAGTGGGCTGCGCGAGACTGGGAGATGCTACTGGCGCCATCCTGGCCTCAGCTCCACTTCTGCCTTGCCTTAGCACCTAGTCCCCAGGCGTTCTCGTGGAGGGCTTACTTGCCGGTGGGTTGCACACTGCCAAGCGCTCCAGCAGTGAGGGCTCTATTAGAGGCAATGGGAGGGCAACTGCAAGTCTCCTCCAGCGGTTGCTTGACCGCCCAGACTCAGCACAGCATGGAGAGCACAAGGCTCACAGGGCCCCTGGCTGGGGTCTGCAGCCCCACACACCGGAGGCGAACTCCGTGAGAGCCCAGAAGGTGCCTGACAGACGTCATTTCCCTAGTGCTCTGCTCCCCAGCAGAGACGTGTTTGGGTGGTTGGGGCCTGCCCCTGCTTGTTTGGGCTCCCGTCCACAGCCCTAGATCAGGGAAGCAGCTCCTGAGCCAAGACCTGTGCGAGGCGCGGGGGGCCCCGCCTGGAAGCCTAGTTTACAGCATGCGGGAAGCGAGCGTCCTTGGGAGAAGAGAAGGCAGCCTGCTGGGTGCGGCTGCATTCACTGCTTTAGCGGAGCCGAGTGCGCCTCCAGTACGGCAGAGCTCCAGCTCTGCTCAGAGGCCCGATCTGGCAGACTTGCTGGCGTGAGGCTGCTCTGCCCTGGGCGAGTCTTGCCCAGACTTGCCTCGCACATAGGCTTCTTGTCCAGGAAGGAGCAGGCTGCGCTGGACTGGGAGATGCTACTGGCGCCTTCCTGGCCTCAGCTCCACTCCTGCCTTGCCTTTGCACTTAGTCCCCAGGCGTTCTTGTGGAGGGCTTACTTGCCGGCGGGTTGCACACTGCCAAGCGCTCCAGCAGTGAGGGCTCTATTAGAGGCAATGGTAGGGCAACTGAAGGTCTCCTCCAGCGGTTGCTTGACCGCCAACACCCAGCACAGCAGGAGCGCACAAGGCTCACAGGGCCCCTGGCTGGGGTCTGCAGCCCCACACACCGGAGGCGAACTCCGTGAGCGCCCAGAAGGTGCCTGACAGACGTCATTTCCCTAGTGCTCTCCAACCCAGCAGAGACGTGTGCAGGTGGTTGGGGCCTGCCCCTGCGTGTCTGGGCTCCCTACCACAGCCCCAGCTCAGGGAAGCAGCTCCTCAGCTAAGACCTGTAGGAGGCGCGGGGCGCCCCCGCCTGGAAGCCTAGTGCACAGCATGCGGGAAGCGAGCCTCCTCGAGAGAAGAGGAGGCAGCACAGCTTCGTGAGGCTGTAATCACTGCTTGGGCGGAGCCGAGTGCGCCTCCAGTACGGCAGAGCTCCAGCTCTGCTCAGAGGCCCGATCTGGCAGAGTGCTGGCGTGAGGCTGCTCTGCACTGGGCGAGCCTTGCCCAGACTTGCCTCGCGGCTAGGCTTCCAGTCCAGAAAGGAGCGGGCTGCGCGAGACTGGGAGATGCTACTGGCGCCTTCCTGGCCTCAGCTCCACTCCTGCCTTGCCTTTGCACTTAGTCCCCAGGCGTTCTTGTGGAAGGCTCAGTTGCCGGTGGGTTGCACACTGCCAAGCGCTCCAGCAGTCAGGGCTCTATTAGAGGCAATGGGAGGGCAACTGCAAGTCTCCTCCAGCGGTTGCTTGACCGCCCAGACTCAGCACAGCATGGAGAGCACAAGGCTCACAGGGCCCCTGGATGGGGTCTGCAGCCCCACACACCGGAGGCGAACTCCGTGAGAGCCCAGAAGGTGCCTGACAGACGTCATTTCCCTAGTGCTCTGCTCCCCAGCAGAGACGTGTTTGGGTGGTTGGGGCCTGCCCCTGCTTGTTTGGGCTCCCGTCCACAGCCCCAGCTCAGGGAAGCAGCTACTGAGCCAAGACCTGTGCGAGGCGCGGGGGTCCCCGCCTGGAAGCCTAGTTTACAGCATGCGGGAAGCGAGCATCCTCGGGAGAAGAGAAGGCAGCCCTGCTGCGTGCGGCTGCATTCACTGCTTTGGCGGAGCCGAGTGCGCCTCCAGTACGGCAGAGCTCCAGCTCTGCTCAGAGGCCCGATCTGGCAGACTTGCTGGCGTGAGGCTGCTCTGCCCTGGGCGAGACTTGCCCAGACTTGCCTCGCACATAGGCTTCCAGTCCAGGAAGGAGCAGGCTGCGCGAGACTGGGAGATGCTACTGGCGCCTTCCTGGCCTCAGCTCCACTCCTGCCTTGCCTTTGCACCTAGTCCCCAGGCGTTCTTGTGGAGGGCTTAGTTGCCGGTGGGTTGCACACTGCCAAGCACTCCAGCGGTGAGGACTCTATTAGAGGCAATGGTAGGGCAACTGAAGGTCTCCTCCAGCGGTTGCTTGACCGCCAACACTCAGCACAGTAGGAGCGCACAAGGCTCACAGGGCCCCTGGCTGGGGTCTGCAGCCCCACACACCGGAGGCGAACTCCGTGAGCGCCCAGAAGGTGCCTGACAGACGTCATTTCCCTAGTGCTCTCCTCCCCAGCAGAGAAGTGTGCAGTTGGTTGGGGCCTGCCCCTGCGTGTCTGGGCTCCCTACCACAGCCCCAGCTCAGGGAAGCAGCTCCTCAGCTAAGACCTGTAGGAGGCGCGGGGCGCCCCCGCCTGGAAGCCTAGTGCACAGCATGCGGGAAACGAGCCTCCTCGGGAGAAGAGGAGGCAGCACAGCTTCGTGAGGCTGTAATCACTGCTTTGGCGAACCAAGTGCGCCTCCAGTACGGCAGAGCTCCAGCTCTGCTCAGAGGCCCGATCTGGCAGAGTGCTGGCGTGAGGCTGCTCTGCCCTGGGCGAGACTTGCCCAGACTTGCCTCACGGCTAGGCTTCCAGTCCAGAAAGGAGCGGGCTGCGCGAGACTGGGAGATGCTACTGGCGCCTTCCTGGCCTCAGCTCCACTCCTGCCTTGCCTTTGCACCTAGGCCCCAGGCGTTCTTGTGGAAGGCTCAGTTGCCGGTGGGTTGCACACTGCCAAGCGCTCCAGCAGTGAGGGCTCTATTAGAGACAATGGGAGGGCAACTGCAAGTCTCCTCCAGCGGTTGCTTGACCGCCCAGACTCAGCACAGCACGGAGAGCACAAGGCTCACAGGGCCCCTGGCTGGGGTCTGCAGCCCCACACACCGGAGGCGAACTCCGTGAGCGCCCAGAAGGTGCTTGACAGAACTCATTTCCCTAGTGATCTCTAGCCAGCAGAGACGTGTGCAGGTAGTTGGGGCCTGCCCCTGCATGTCTGGGCTCCCGTCCACAGCCCAAGCTCAGGGAAGCAGCTCCTGAGCCAAGACCTGTGGGAGGCGCGGGGTCCCCGCCTGGAAGCCTAGTTTACAGCATGCGGGAAGCGAGCCTCCTCTGGGGAAGAGGAGGCAGCCCTGCTGCGTGCGGCTGCATTCACTGCTTTGGCGGAGCTGAGTGCGCCTCCAGTACGGCAGAGCTCCAGCTCTGCTCAGAAGCCCGATCTGGCAGACTTGCTGGCGTGAGGCTGCTCTGCCCTGGGCGAGACTTGCCCAGACTTGCCTCGCACAAAGGCTTCCATTCCAGGAAGGAGCAGGCTGCGCGAGACTGGGAGATGCTACTGGCGCCTTCCTGGCCTCAGCTCCACTCCTGCCTTGCCTTTGCACCTAGTCCCCATTCATTCTTGTGGAAGGCTCAGTTGCCGGTGGGTTGCACACTGCCAAGCGCTCCAGCAGTCAGGGCTCTATTAGAGGCAATGGGAGGGCAACTGCAAGTCTCCTCCAGCGGTTGCTTGACCGCCCAGACTCAGCACAGTACGTAGAGCACAAGGCTCACAGGTCCCTGGCTGGGGTCTGCAGCCCCACACACCAGAGGCGAACTCCGTGAGCGCCCAGAAGGTGCCTGACAGACGTCATTTCCCTAGTGCTCTCCAACCTAGCAGAGACGTGTGCAGATGGTTGGGGCCTGCCCCTGCATGTCTGGGCTCCCTACCACAGCCCCAGCTGAGGGAAGCAGCTCCTCAGCTAAGACCTGTAGGAGGCGCGGGGCGCCCCCGCCTGGAAGCCTAGTGCACAGCATGCGGGAAGCGAGCCTCCTCGGGAGAAGAGGAGGCAGCACAGCTTCGTGAGGCTGTAATCACTGCTTGGGCGGAGCCGAGTGCGCCTCCAGTACGGCAGAGCTCCAGCTCTGCTCAGAGGCCTGATCTGGCAGAGTGCTGGGGTGATGCTGCTCTGCACTGGGCGAGCCTTGCCCAGACTTGCCTCGCGGCTAGGCTTCCAATCCAGAAAGGAGTGGGCTGCGCGAGACTGGGAGATGCTACTGGCGCCATCCTGGCCTCAGCTCCACTTCTGCCTTGCCTTAGCACCTAGTCCCCAGGCGTTCTCGTGGAGGGCTTACTTGCCGGTGGGTTGCACACTGCCAAGCGCTCCAGCAGTGAGGGCTCTATTAGAGGCAATGGGAGGGCAACTGCAAGTCTCCTCCAGCGGTTGCTTGACCGCCCAGACTCAGCACAGCATGGAGAGCACAAGGCTCACAGGGCCCCTGGCTGGGGTCTGCAGCCCCACACACCGGAGGCGAACTCCGTGAGAGCCCAGAAGGTGCCTGACAGACGTTATTTCCCTAGTGCTCTGCTCCCCAGCAGAGACGTGTTTGGGTGGTTGGGGCCTGCCCCTTCTTGTTTGGGCTCCCGTCCACAGCCCCAGCTCAGGGAAGCAGCTCCTGAGCCAAGACCTGTGCGAGGCGCGGGGGGCCCCGCCTGGAAGCCTAGTTTACAGCATGCGGGAAGCGAGCCTCCTTGGGAGAAGAGAAGGCAGCCTGCTGGGTGCGGCTGCATTCACTGCTTTAGCGGAGCCGAGTGCGCCTCCAGTACGGCAGAGCTCCAGCTCTGCTCAGAGGCCCGATCTGGCAGACTTGCTGGCGTGAGGCTGCTCTGCCCTGGGCGAGTCTTGCCCAGACTTGCCTCGCACATAGGCTTCTAGTCCAGGAAGGAGCAGGCTGCGCTAGACTGGGAGATGCTACTGGCGCCTTCCTGGCCTCAGCTCCACTCCTGCCTTGCCTTTGCACTTAGTCCCCAGGCGTTCTTGTGGAGGGCTTACTTGCCGGCGGGTTGCACACTGCCAAGCGCTCCAGCAGTGAGGGCTCTATTAGAGGCAATGGTAGGGCAACTGAAGGTCTCCTCCAGCGGTTGCTTGACCGCCAACACCCAGCACAGCAGGAGCGCACAAGGCTCACAGGGCCCCTGGCTGGGGTCTGCAGCCCCACACACCGGAGGCGAACTCCGTGAGCGCCCAGAAGGTGCCTGACAGACGTCATTTCCCTAGTGCTCTCCAACCCAGCAGAGACGTGTGCAGGTGGTTGGGGCCTGCCCCTGCGTGTTTGGGCTCCCTAACACAGCCCCAGCTGAGGGAAGCAGCTCCTCAGCTAAGACCTGTAGGAGGCGCGGGGCGCCCCCGCCTGGAAGCCTAGTGCACAGCATGCGGGAAGCGAGCCTCCTCGGGAGAAGAGGAGGCAGCACAGCTTCGTGAGGCTGTAATCACTGCTTGGGCGGAGCCGAGTGCGCCTCCAGTACGGCAGAGCTCCAGCTCTGCTCAGAGGCCCGATCTGGCAGAGTGCTGGCGTGAGGCTGCTCTGCACTGGGCGAGCCTTGCCCAGACTTGCCTCGCACATAGGCTTCTAGTCCAGAAAGGAGCGGGCTGCGCGAGACTGGGAGATGCTACTGGCGCCTTCCTGGCCTCAGCTCCACTCCTGCCTTGCCTTTGCCCTTAGTCCCCAGGCGTTCTTGTGGAAGGCTCAGTTACCGGTGGGTTGCACACTGCCAAGCGCTCCAGCAGTCAGGGCTCTATTAGAGGCAATGGGAGGGCAACTGCAGGGCTACTCCATCGGTTGTTTTACCGCCCAGACTCAGCACAGCACGTAGAGCACAAGGCTCACAGGTCCCTGGCTGGGGTCTGCAGCCCCACACACCGGAGGCGAACTCCGTGAGCGCCCAGAAGGTCCCTGACAGACCTCATTTCCCTTGTGATCTCTTGCCAGCAGAGACGTGTTCCGGTAGTTGGGGCCTGCCCCTGCATGTCTGGGCTCCTGTCCACAGCCCAAGCTCAGGGAAGCAGCTCCTGAGCCAAGACCTGTGGGAGGCGCGGGGTCCCCGCCTGGAAGCCTAGTTTACAGCATGCGGGAAGCGAGCCTCCTCTGGGGAAGAGGAGGCAGCCCTGCTGCGTGCGGCCGCATTCACTGCTTTGGCGGAGCCGAGTGCGCCTCCAGTACGGCAGAGCTCCAGCTCTGCTCAGAAGCCCGATCTGGCAGACTTGCTGGCGTGAGGCTGCTCTGCCCTGGGCGAGACTTGCCCAGACTTGCCTCGCACATAGGCTTCCAGTCCAGGAAGGAGCAGGCTGCGCGAGACTGGGAGATGCTACTGGCGCCTTCCTGGCCTCAGCTCCACTCCTGCCTTGCCTTTGCACCTAGTCCCCAGGCGTTCTTGTGGAGGGCTTACTTGCCGGTGGGTTGCACACTGCCAAGCACTCCAGCGGTGAGGACTCTATTAGAGGCAATGGTAGGGCAACTGAAGGTCTCCTCCAGCGGTTGCTTGACCGCCAACACTCATCACAGTAGGAGCGCACAAGGCTCACAGGGCCCCTGGCTGGAGTCTGCAGCCCCACACACCGGAGGCGAACTCCGTGAGCGCCCAGAAGGTGCCTGACAGACGTCATTTCCCTAGTGCTCTCCTCCCCAGCAGAGAAGTGTGCAGTTGGTTGGGGCCTGCCCCTGCGTGTCTGGGCTCCCTACCACAGCCCCAGCTCAGGGAAGCAGCTCCTCAGCTAAGACCTGTAGGAGGCGCGAGGCGCCCCCGCCTGGAAGCCTAGTGCACAGCATGCGGGAAACGAGCCTCCTCGGGAGAAGAGGAGGCAGCACAGCTTCGTGAGGCTGTAATCACTGCTTTGGCGAACCAAGTGCGCCTCCAGTACGGCAGAGCTCCAGCTCTGCTCAGAGGCCCGATCTGGCAGAGTGCTGGCGTGAGGCTGCTCTGCCCCGGGCGAGACTTGCCCAGACTTGCCTCACGGCTAGGCTTCCAGTCCAGAAAGGAGCGGGCTGCGCGAGACTGGGAGATGCTACTGGCGCCTTCCTGGCCTCAGCTCCACTCCTGCCTTGCCTTTGCACCTAGGCCCCAGGCGTTCTTGTGGAAGGCTCAGTTGCCGGTGGGTCGCACACTGCCAAGCGCTCCAGCAGTCAGGGCTCTATTAGAGGCAATGGGAGGGCAACTGCAAGTCTCCTCCAGCGGTTGCTTGACCGCCCAGACTCAGCACAGCACGGAGAGCACAAGGCTCACAGGGCCCCTGGCTGGGGTCTGCAGCCCCACACACCGGAGGCGAACTCCGTGAGCGCCCAGAAGGTGCTTGACAGAACTCATTTCCCTAGTGATCTCTAGCCAGCAGAGACGTGTGCAGGTAGTTGGGGCCTGCCCCTGCATGTCTGGGCTCCCGTCCACAGCCCAAGCTCAGGGAAGCAGCTCCTGAGCCAAGACCTGTGGGAGGCGCGGGGTCCCCGCCTGGAAGCCTAGTTTACAGCATGCGGGAAGCGAGCCTCCTCTGGGGAAGAGGAGGCAGCCCTGCTGCGTGCGGCTGCATTCACTGCTTTGGCGGAGCTGAGTGCGCCTCCAGTACGGCAGAGCTCCAGCTCTGCTCAGAGGCCCGATCTGGCAGACTTGCTGGCGTGAGGCTGCTCTGCCCTGGGCGAGACTTGCCCAGACTTGCCTCGCACAAAGGCTTCCATTCCAGGAAGGAGCAGGCTGCGCGAGACTGGGAGATGCTACTGGCGCCTTCCTGGCCTCAGCTCCACTCCTGCCTTGCCTTTGCACCTAGTCCCCATTCATTCTTGTGGAAGGCTCAGTTGCCGGTGGGTTGCACACTGCCAAGCGCTCCAGCAGTCAGGGCTCTATTAGAGGCAATGGGAGGGCAACTGCAAGTCTCCTCCAGCGGTTGCTTGACCGCCCAGACTCAGCACAGCATGGAGAGCACAAGGCTCACAGGGCCCCTGGCTGGGGTCTGCAGCCCCACACACCGGAGGCGAACTCCGTGAGCGCCCAGAAGGTGCCTGACAGACGTCATTTCCCTAGTGCTCTCCAACCCAGCAGAGACGTGTGCAGATGGTTGCGGCCTGCCCCTGCGTGTCTGGGCTCCCTACCACAGCCCCAGCTGAGGGAAGCAGCTCCTGAGCTAAGACCTGTGCGAGGCGCGGGGGGCCCCGCCTGGAAGCCTAGTTTACAGCATGCGGGAAGCGAGCCTCCTCGGGAGAAGAGGAGGCAGCACAGCTTCGTGAGGCTGTAATCACTGCTTGGGCGAACCAAGTGCGCCTCCAGTACGGCAGAGCTCCAGCTCTGCTCAGAGGCCCGATCTGGCAGAGTGCTGGCGTGAGGCTGCTCTGCCCTGGGCGAGACTTGCCCAGACTTGCCTCACGGCTAGGCTTCCAGTCCAGAAAGGAGCGGGCTGCGCTAGACTGGGAGATGCTACTGGCGCCTTCCTGGCCTCAGCTCCACTCCTGCCTTGCCTTTGCACCTAGTCCCCAGGCGTTCTTGTGGAAGGCTCAGTTGCCGGTGGGTTGCACACTGCCAAGCACTCCAGCGGTGAGGACTCTATTAGAGGCAATGGTAGGGCAACTGAAGGTCTCCTCCAGCGGTTGCTTGACCGCCAACACTCAGCACAGTAGGAGCGCACAAGGCTCATAGGGCCCCTGGCTGGGGTCTGCAGCCCCACACACCGGAGGCGAACTCCGTGAGCGCCCAGAAGGTGCCTGACAGACGTCATTTCCCTAGTGCTCTCCTCCCCAGCAGAGAAGTGTGCAGATGGTTGGGGCCTGCCCCTGCGTGTCTGGGCTCCCTACCACAGCCCCAGCTCAGGGAAGCAGCTCCTCAGCTAAGACCTGTAGGAGGCGCGGGGCGCCCCCGCCTTGAAACCTAGTGCACAACATGCGGGAAGCGAGCCTCCTCTGGGGAAGAGGAGGCAGCACAGCTTCGTGAGGCTGTAATCACTGCTTGGGCGGAGCCGAGTGCGCCTCCAGTACGGCAGAGCTCCAGCTCTGCTCAGAGGCCCGATCTGGCAGAGTGCTGGCGTGAGGCTGCTCTGCACTGGGCGAGCCTTGCCCAGATTGCCTCGCGGCTAGGCTTCCAGTCCAGAAAGGAGCGGGCTGCGCGAGACTGGGAGATGCTACTGGCGCCTTCCTGGCCTCAGCTCCACTCCTGCCTTGCCTTTGCACCTAGGCCCCAGGCGTTCTTGTGGAAGGCTCAGTTGCCGGTGGGTTGCACACTGCCAAGCGCTCCAGCAGTCAGGGCTCTATTAGAGGCAATGGGAGGGCAACTGCAAGTCTCCTCCAGCGGTTGCTTGACCGCCCAGACTCAGCACAGCATGGAGAGCACAAGGCTCACAGGGCCCCTGGCTGGGGTTTGCAGCCCCACACACCGGAGGCGAACTCCGTGAGAGCCCAGAAGGTGCCTGACAGACGTCAATTCCCTAGTGCTCTGCTCCCCAGCAGAGACGTGTTTGGGTGGTTGGGGCCTGCCCCTGCTTGTTTGGGCTCCCGTCCACAGCCCCAGCTCAGGGAAGCAGCTCCTGAGCCAAGACCTGTGCGAGGCGCGGGGGGCCCCACCTGGAAGCCTAGTTTACAGCATGCGGGAAGCGAGCCTCCTCGGGAGAAGAGAAGGCAGCCCTGCTGCGTGCGGCTGCATTCACTGCTTTGGCGGAGCCGAGTGCGCCTCCAGTACGGCAGAGCTCCAGCTCTGCTCAGAAGCCCGATCTGGCAGACTTGCTGGCGTGAGGCTGCTCTGCCCTGGGCGAGACTTGCCCAGACTTGCCTCGCACATAGGCTTCCAGTCCAGGAAGGAGCAGGCTGCGCGAGACTGGGAGATGCTACTGGCGCCTTCCTGGCCTCAGCTCCACTCCTGCCTTGCCTTTGCACCTAGTCCCCAGGCGTTCCTGTGGAGGGCTTAGTTGCCGGTGGGTTGCACACTGCCAAGAGCTCCAGCAGTGAGGGCTCTATTAGAGGCAATGGTAGGGCAACTGAAGGTCTCCTCCAGCGGTTGCTTGACCGCCCACACTCAGCACAGCAGGAGCGCACAAGGCTCACAGGGCCCCTGGCTGGGGTCTGCAGCCCCACACACCGGAGGCGAACTCCGTGAGCGCCCAGAAGGTGCCTGACAGACGTCATTTCCCTAGTGCTCTCCAACCCAGCAGAGACGTGTGCAGGTGGTTGGGGCCTGCCCCTGCGTGTCTGGGCTCCCTACCACAGCCCCAGCTCAGGGAAGCAGCTCCTCAGCTAAGACCTGTAGGAGGCGCGGGGCGCCCCCGCCTGGAAGCCTAGTGCACAGCATGCGGGAAGCGAGCCTCCTCGGGAGAAGAGGAGGCAGCACAGCTTCGTGAGGCTGTAATCACTGCTTGGGCGGTGCCGAGTGCGCCTCCAGTACGGCAGAGCTCCAGCTCTGCTCAGAGGCCCGATCTGGCAGAGTGCTGGCGTGAGGCTGCTCTGCACTGGGCGAGCCTTGCCCAGACTTGCCTCGCACATAGGCTTCTAGTCCAGAAAGGAGCGGGCTGCGCGAGACTGGGAGATGCTACTGGCGCCTTCCTGGCCTCAGCTCCACTCCTGCCTTGCCTTTGCCCTTAGTCCCCAGGCGTTCTTGTGGAAGGCTCAGTTGCCGGTGGGTTGCACACTGCCAAGCGCTCCAGCAGTCAGGGCTCTATTAGAGGCAATGGGAGGGCAACTGCAGGGCTACTCCATCGGTTGTTTTACCGCCCAGACTCAGCACAGTACGTAGAGCACAAGGCTCACAGGTCCCTGGCTGGGGTCTGCAGCCCCACACACCGGAGGCGAACTCCGTGAGCGCCCAGAAGGTGCCTGACAGACGTCATTTCCCTAGTGCTCTCCAACCCAGCAGAGACGTGTGCAGATGGTTGGGGCCTGCCCCTGCGTGTCTGGGCTCCCTACCACAGCCCCAGCTGAGGGAAGCAGCTCCTCAGCTAAGACCTGTAGAAGGCGCGGGGCGCCCCCGCCTGGAAGCCTAGTGCACAGCATGCGGGAAGCGAGCCTCCTCGGGAGAAGAGGAGGCAGCACAGCTTCGTGAGGCTGTAATCACTGCTTGGGCGGAGCCGAGTGCGCCTCCAGTACGGCAGAGCTCCAGCTCTGCTCAGAGGCCTGATCTGGCAGAGTGCTGGCGTGATGCTGCTCTGCACTGGGCGAGCCTTGCCCAGACTTGCCTCGCGGCTAGGCTTCCAGTCCAGAAAGGAGTGGGCTGCGCGAGACTGGGAGATGCTACTGGCGCCATCCTGGCCTCAGCTCCACTTCTGCCTTGCCTTAGCACCTCGTCCCCAGGCGTTCTCGTGGAGGGCTTACTTGCCTGTGGGTTGCACACTGCCAAGCGCTCCAGCAGTGAGGGCTCTATTAGAGGCAATGGGAGGGCAACTGCAAGTCTCCTCCAGCGGTTGCTTGACCGCCCAGACTCAGCACAGCATGGAGAGCACAAGGCTCACAGGGCCCCTTGCTGGGGTCTGCAGCCCCACACACCGGAGGCGAACTCCGTGAGCGCCCAGAAGGTGCCTCACAGATGTCATTTCCCTAGTGCTCTCCAACCCAGCAGAGACGTGTGCAGGTGGTTGGGGCCTGCCCCTGCGTGTCTGGGCTCCCTACCACAGCCCCAGCTCAGGGAAGCAGCTCCTCAGCTAAGACCTGTAGGAGGCGCGGGGCGCCCCCGCCTGGAAGCCTAGTGCACAGCATGCGGGAAGCGAGCCTCCTCGGGAGAAGAGGAGGCAGCACAGCTTCGTGAGGCTGTAATCACTGCTTGGGCGGTGCCGAGTGCGCCTCCAGTACGGCAGAGCTCCAGCTCTGCTCAGAGGCCCGATCTGGCAGACTTGCTGGCGTGAGGCTGCTCTGCCCTGGGCGAGACTTGCCCAGACTTGCCTCGCACATAGGCTTCTAGTCCAGGAAGGAGCAGGCTGCGCTAGACTGGGAGATGCTACTGGCGCCTTCCTGGCCTCAGCTCCACTCCTGCCTTGCCTTTGCACCTAGTCCCCCGGCGTTCTTGTGGAGGGCTTACTTGCCGGTGGGTTGCCCACTGCCAAGCGCTCCAGCAGTGAGGGCTCTATTAGAGGCAATGGTAGGGCAACTGAAGGTCTCCTCCAGCGGTTGCTTGACCGCCAACCCTCAGCACAGCAGGAGCGCACAAGGCTCACAGGGCCCCTGGCTGGGGTCTGCAGCCCCACACACCGGAGGCGAACTCCGTGAGCGCCCAGAAGGTGCCTGACAGACGTCATTTCCCTAGTGCTCTCCAACCCAGCAGAGACGTGTGCAGGTGGTTGGGGCCTGCCCCTGCGTGTCTGGGCTCCCTACCACAGCCCCAGCTGAGGGAAGCAGCTCCTCAGCTAAGACCTGTAGGAGGCGCGGGGCGCCCCCGCCTGGAAGCCTAGTGCACAGCATGCGGGAAGCGAGCCTCCTCGGGAGAAGAGGAGGCAGCACAGCTTCTTGATGCTGTAATCACTGCTTGGGCGGAGCCGAGTGCGCCTCCTGTACGGCAGAGCTCCAGCTCTGCTCAGAGGCCCGATCTGGCAGAGTGCTGGCGTGAGGCTGCTCTGCCCTGGGCGAGACTTGCCCAGACTTGCCTCACGGCTAGGCTTCCAGTCCAGAAAGGAGCGGGCTGCGCGAGACTGGGAGATGCTACTGGCGCCTTCCTGGCCTCAGCTCCACTCCTGCCTTGCCTTTGCACCTAGTCCCCAGGCATTCTTGTGGAAGGCTCAGTTGCCGGTGGGTTGCACACTGCCAAGCGCTCCCGCAGTCAGGGCTCTATTAGAGGCAATGGGAGGGCAACTGCAAGTCTCCTCCAGCGGTTGCTTGACCGCCCAGACTCAGCACAGCATGGAGAGCACAAGGCTCACAGGGCCCCTGGCTGGGGTTTGCAGCCCCACACACCGGAGGCGAACTCCGTGAGAGCCCAGAAGGTGCCTGACAGACGTCATTTCCCTAGTGCTCTGCTCCCCAGCAGAGAGGTGTTTGGGTGGTTGGGGCCTGCCCCTGCTTGTTTGGGCTCCCGTCCACAGCCCCAGCTCAGGGAAGCAGCTCCTGAGCCAAGACCTGTGCGAGGCGCGGGGGGCCCCACCTGGAAGCCTAGTTTACAGCATGCGGGAAGCGAGCCTCCTCGGGAGAAGAGAAGGCAGCCCTGCTGCGTGCGGCTGCATTCACTGCTTTGGCGGAGCCGAGTGCGCCTCCAGTACGGCAGAGCTCCAGCTCTGCTCAGAGGCCCGATCTGGCAGACTTGCTGGCGTGAGGCTGCTCTGCCCTGGGCGAGACTTGCCCAGACTTGCCTCGCACATAGGCTTCCACTCCAGGAAGGAGCAGGCTGCGCGAGACTGGGAGATGCTACTGGCGCCTTCCTGGCCTCAGCTCCACTCCTGCCTTGCCTTTGCACCTAGTCCCCAGGCGTTCCTGTGGAGGGCTTAGTTGCCGGTGGGTTGCACACTGCCAAGAGCTCCAGCAGTGAGGGCTCTATTAGAGGCAATGGGAGGGCAACTGCAAGTCTCCTCCAGCAGTTGCTTGACCGCCCAGACTCAGCACAGCATGGAGAGCACAAGGCTCACAGGGCCCCTGGCTGGGGTGTGCAGCCCCACACACCGGAAGCGAACTCCGTGAGAGCCCAGAAGGTGCCTGACAGACGTCATTTCCCTAGTGCTCTGCTCCCCAGCAGAGACGTGTTTGGGTGGTTGGGGCCTGCCCCTGCTTGTTTGGGCTCCCGTCCACAGCCCCAGCTCAGGGAAGCAGCTCCTGAGCCAAGACCTGTGCGAGGCGCGGGGGGCCCCGCCTGGAAGCCTAGTTTACAGCATGCGGGAAGCGAGCCTCCTTGGGAGAAGAGAAGGCAGCCTGCTGGGTGCGGCTGCATTCACTGCTTTGGCGGAGCCGAGTGCGCCTCCAGTACGGCAGAGCTCCAGCTCTGCTCAGAGGCCCGATCTGGCAGACTTGCTGGCGTGAGGCTGCTCTGCCCTGGGCTAGACTTGCCCAGACTTGCCTCGCACATAGGCTTCTAGTCCAGGAAGGAGCAGGCTGCGCTAGACTGGGAGATGCTACTGGCGCCTTCCTGGCCTCAGCTCCACTCCTGCCTTGCCTTTGCACCTAGTCCCCCGGCGTTCTTGTGGAGGGCTTACTTGCCGGTGGGTTGCCTACTGCCAAGCGCTCCAGCAGTGAGGGCTCTATTAGAGGCAATGGTAGGGCAACTGAAGGTCTCCTCCAGCGGTTGCTTGACCGCCAACCCTCAGCACAGCAGGAGCGCACAAGGCTCACAGGGCCCCTGGCTGGGGTCTGCAGCCCCACACACCGGAGGCGAACTCCGTGAGCGCCCAGAAGGTGCCTGACAGACGTCATTTCCCTAGTGCTCTCCAACCCAGCAGAGACGTGTGCAGGTGGTTGGGGCCTGCCCCTGCGTGTCTGGGCTCCCTACCACAGCCCCAGCTGAGGGAAGCAGCTCCTCAGCTAAGACCTGTAGGAGGCGCGGGGCGCCCCCGCCTGGAAGCCTAGTGCACAGCATGCGGGAAGCGAGCCTCCTCGGGAGAAGAGGAGGCAGCACAGCTTCTTGATGCTGTAATCACTGCTTGGGCGGAGCCGAGTGCGCCTCCTGTACGGCAGAGCTCCAGCTCTGCTCAGAGGCCCGATCTGGCAGAGTGCTGGCGTGAGGCTGCTCTGCCCTGGGCGAGACTTGCCCAGACTTGCCTCACGGCTAGGCTTCCAGTCCAGAAAGGAGCGGGCTGCGCGAGACTGGGAGATGCTACTGGCGCCTTCCTGGCCTCAGCTCCACTCCTGCCTTGCCTTTGCACCTATCCCCAGGCATTCTTGTGGAAGGCTCAGTTGCCGGTGGGTTGCACACTGCCAAGCGCTCCCGCAGTCAGGGCTCTATTAGAGGCAATGGGAGGGCAACTGCAAGTCTCCTCCAGCGGTTGCTTGACCGCCCAGACTCAGCACAGCATGGAGAGCACAAGGCTCACAGGGCCCCTGGCTGGGGTTTGCAGCCCCACACACCGGAGGCGAACTCCGTGAGAGCCCAGAAGGTGCCTGACAGACGTCATTTCCCTAGTGCTCTGCTCCCCAGCAGAGAGGTGTTTGGGTGGTTGGGGCCTGCCCCTGCTTGTTTGGGCTCCCGTCCACAGCCCCAGCTCAGGGAAGCAGCTCCTGAGCCAAGACCTGTGCGAGGCGCGGGGGGCCCCACCTGGAAGCCTAGTTTACAGCATGCGGGAAGCGAGCCTCCTCGGGAGAAGAGAAGGCAGCCCTGCTGCGTGCGGCTGCATTCACTGCTTTGGCGGAGCCGAGTGCGCCTCCAGTACGGCAGAGCTCCAGCTCTGCTCAGAGGCCCGATCTGGCAGACTTGCTGGCGTGAGGCTGCTCTGCCCTGGGCGAGACTTGCCCAGACTTGCCTCGCACATAGGCTTCCACTCCAGGAAGGAGCAGGCTGCGCGAGACTGGGAGATGCTACTGGCGCCTTCCTGGCCTCAGCTCCACTCCTGCCTTGCCTTTGCACCTAGTCCCCAGGCGTTCCTGTGGAGGGCTTAGTTGCCGGTGGGTTGCACACTGCCAAGAGCTCCAGCAGTGAGGGCTCTATTAGAGGCAATGGGAGGGCAACTGCAAGTCTCCTCCAGCAGTTGCTTGACCGCCCAGACTCAGCACAGCATGGAGAGCACAAGGCTCACAGGGCCCCTGGCTGGGGTGTGCAGCCCCACACACCGGAAGCGAACTCCGTGAGAGCCCAGAAGGTGCCTGACAGACGTCATTTCCCTAGTGCTCTGCTCCCCAGCAGAGACGTGTTTGGGTGGTTGGGGCCTGCCCCTGCTTGTTTGGGCTCCCGTCCACAGCCCCAGCTCAGGGAAGCAGCTCCTGAGCCAAGACCTGTGCGAGGCGCGGGGGGCCCCGCCTGGAAGCCTAGTTTACAGCATGCGGGAAGCGAGCCTCCTTGGGAGAAGAGAAGGCAGCCTGCTGGGTGCGGCTGCATTCACTGCTTTGGCGGAGCCGAGTGCGCTCCAGTACGGCAGAGCTCCAGCTCTGCTCAGAGGCCCGATCTGGCAGACTTGCTGGCGTGAGGCTGCTCTGCCCTGGGCGAGACTTGCCCAGACTTGCCTCGCACATAGGCTTCTAGTCCAGGAAGGAGCAGGCTGCGCTAGACTGGGAGATGCTACTGGCGCCTTCCTGGCCTCAGCTCCACTCCTGCCTTGCCTTTGCACCTAGTCCCCAGGCGTTCTTGTGGAGGGCTTACTTGCCGGTGGGTTGCCCACTGCCAAGCGCTCCAGCAGTGAGGGCTCTATTAGAGGCAATGGTAGGGCAACTGAAGGTCTCCTCCAGCGGTTGCTTGACCGCCAACCCTCAGCACAGCAGGAGCGCACAAGGCTCACAGGGCCCCTTGCTGGGGTCTGCAGCCCCACACACCGGAGGCGAACTCCGTGAGCGCCCAGAAGGTGCCTCACAGACGTCATTTCCCTAGTGCTCTCCAACCCAGCAGAGACGTGTGCAGGTGGTTGGGGCCTGCCCCTGCGTGTCTGGGCTCCCTACCACAGCCCCAGCTCAGGGAAGCAGCTCCTCAGCTAAGACCTGTAGGAGGCGCGGGGCGCCCCCGCCTGGAAGCCTAGTGCACAGCATGCGGGAAGCGAGCCTCCTCGGGAGAAGAGGAGGCAGCACAGCTTCGTGAGGCTGTAATCACTGCTTGGGCGGTGCCGAGTGCGCCTCCAGTACGGCAGAGCTCCAGCTCTGCTCAGAGGCCCGATCTGGCAGAGTGCTGGCGTGAGGCTGCTCTGCACTGGGCGAGCCTTGCCCAGACATGCCTCGCGGCTAGGCTTCCAGTCCAGAAAGGAGCGGGCTGCGCGAGACTGGGAGATGCTACTGGGGCCATCCTGGCCTCAGCTCCACACCTGCCTTGCCTTTGAACCTAGTCCCCAGGAGTTCTTGTGGAGGGCTTAGTTGCCGGTGGGTTGCACACTGCCAATCGCTCCAGCAGTCAGGGCTCTATTAGAGGCAATGGGAGGGCAAGTGCAGGGCTATTCCATCGGTTGTTTTACCGCCCAGACTCAGCACAGCACGGAGAGCACAAGGCTCACAGGGCCCCTGGCTGGGGTCTGCAGCCCCACACACCGGAGGCGAACTCCGTGAGCGCCCAGAAGGTGCCTGACAGACCTCATTTCCCTAGTGATCTCCTGCCAGCTGAGACATGTGCAGGTAGTTGGGGCCTGCCCCTGCGTGTCTGGGCTCCCGTCCACAGCCCCAGCTCAGGGAAGCAGCTCCTGAGCCAAGACCTGTGGGAGGCGCGGGGTCCCCGCCTGGAAGCCTAGTTTACAGCATGCGGGAAGCGAGCCTCCTCTGGAGAAGAGGAGGCAGCCCTGCTGCGTGCGGCTGCATTCACTGCTTTGGCGGAGCCGAGTGCGCCTCCAGTACGGCAGAGCTCCAGCTCTGCTCAGAGGCCCGATCTGGCAGACTTGCTGGCGTGAGGCTGCTCTGCCCTGGGCGAGACTTGCCCAGACTTGCCTCGCACATAGGCTTCCAGTCCAGGAAGGAGCAGGCTGCGCGAGACTGGGAGATGCTACTGGCGCCTTCCTGGCCTTAGCTCCACTCCTACCTTGCCTTTGCACCTAGTCCCCAGGCGTTCTTGTGGAAGGCTCAGTTGCCGGTGGGTTGCAAACTGCCAAGCGCTCCAGCAGTCTGGGCTCTATTAGAGGCAATGGGAGGGCAACTGCAAGTCTCCTCCAGCGGTTGCTTGACCGCCCAGACTCAGCACAGCATGGAGAGCACAAGGCTCACAGGGCCCCTGGCTGGGGTCTGCAGCCCCACACACCGGAGGCGAACTCCGTGAGAGCCCAGAAGGTGCCTGACAGACGTCATTTCCCTAGTGCTCTGCTCCCCAGCAGAGACGTGTTTGGGTGGTTGGGGCCTGCCCCTGCTTGTTTGGGCTCCCGTCCACAGCCCCAGCTCAGGGAAGCAACTCCTGAGCCAAGACCTGTGCGAGGCGCGGGGGGCCCCACCTGGAAGCCTAGTTTACAGCATGCGGGAATCGAGCCTCCTCGGGAGAAGAGAAGGCAGCCCTGCTGCGTGTGGCTGCATTCACTGCTTTGGCGGAGCCGAGTGCGCCTCCAGTACGGCAGAGCTCCAGCTCTGCTCAGAGGCCCGATCTGGCAGACTTGCTGGCGTGAGGCTGCTCTGCCCTGGGCGAGACTTGCCCAGACTTGCCTCGCACATAGGCTTCCTGTCCAGGAAGGAGCAGGCTGCGCGAGACTGGGAGATGCTACTGGCGCCTTCCTGGCCTCAGCTCCACTCCTGCCTTGCCTTTGCACCTAGTCCCCAGGCGTTCTCCTGGAGGGGTTAGTTGCCGGTGGGTTGCACACTGCCAAGCGCTCCAGCAGTGAGGGCTCTATTAGAGGCAATGGTAGGGCAACTGAAGGTCTCCTCCAGCGGTTGCTTGACCGCCCACACTCAGCACAGCAGGAGTGCACAAGGCTCACAGGGCCCCTGGCTGGGGTCTGCAGCCCCACACACCGGAGGCGAACTCCGTGAGCGCCCAGAAGGTGCCTGACAGACGTCATTTCCCTAGTGCTCTCCAACCCAGCAGAGACGTGTGCAGGTGGTTGGGGCCTGCCCCTGCGTGTCTGGGCTCCCTACCACAGCCCCAGCTCAGGGAAGCAGCTCCTCAGCTAAGACCTGTAGGAGGCGCGGGGCGCCCCCGCCTGGAAGCCTAGTGCACAGCATGCGGGAAGCGAGCCTCCTCGGGAGAAGAGGAGGCAGCACAGCTTCGTGAGGCTGTAATCACTGCTTGGGCGGAGCCGAGTGCGCCTCCAGTACGGCAGAGCTCCAGCTCTGCTCAGAGGCCCGATCTGGCAGAGTGCTGGCGTGAGGCTGCTCTGCACTGGGCGAGCCTTGCCCAGACTTGCCTCGCACATAGGCTTCTAGTCCAGAAAGGAGCGGGCTGCGCGAGACTGGGAGATGCTACTGGCGCCTTCCTGGCCTCAGCTCCACTCCTGCCTTGCCTTTGCCCTTAGTCCCCAGGCGTTCTTGTGGAAGGCTCAGTTGCCGGTGGGTTGCACACTGCCAAGCGCTCCAGCAGTCAGGGCTCTATTAGAGGCAATGGGAGGGCAACTGCAGGGCTACTCCATCGGTTGTTTTACCGCCCAGACTCAGCACAGTACGTAGAGCACAAGGCTCACAGGTCCCTGGCTGGGGTCTGCAGCCCCACACACCGGAGGCGAACTCCGTGAGCGCCCAGAAGGTGCCTGACAGACGTCATTTCCCTAGTGCTCTCCAACCCAGCAGAGACGTGTGCAGATGGTTGGGGCCTGCCCCTGCGTGTCTGGGCTCCCTACCACAGCCCCAGCTGAGGGAAGCAGCTCCTCAGCTAAGACCTGTAGAAGGCGCGGGGCGCCCCCGCCTGGAAGCCTAGTGCACAGCATGCGGGAAGCGAGCCTCCTCGGGAGAAGAGGAGGCAGCACAGCTTCGTGAGGCTGTAATCACTGCTTGGGCGGAGCCGAGTGCGCCTCCAGTACGGCAGAGCTCCAGCTCTGCTCAGAGGCCTGATCTGGCAGAGTGCTGGCGTGATGCTGCTCTGCACTGGGTCGAGCCTTGCCCAGACTTGCCTCGCGGCTAGGCTTCCAGTCCAGAAAGGAGTGGGCTGCGCGAGACTGGGAGATGCTACTGGCGCCATCCTGGCCTCAGCTCCACTTCTGCCTTGCCTTAGCACCTCGTCCCCAGGCGTTCTCGTGGAGGGCTTACTTGCCTGTGGGTTGCACACTGCCAACCGCTCCAGCAGTGAGGGCTCTATTAGAGGCAATGGGAGGGCAACTGCAAGTCTCCTCCAGCGGTTGCTTGACCGCCCAGACTCAGCACAGCATGGAGAGCACAAGGCTCACAGGGCCCCTGGCTGGGGTCTGCAGCCCCACACACCGGAGGCGAACTCCGTGAGAGCCCAGAAGGTGCCTGACAGACGTCATTTCCCTAGTGCTCTGCTCCCCAGCAGAGACGTGTTTGGGTGGTTGGGGCCTGCCTCTGCTTGTTTGGGCTCCCGTCCACAGCCCCAGCTCAGGGAAGCAGCTCCTCAGCCAAGACCTGTGCGAGGCGCGGGGGGCCCCACCTGGAAGCCTAGTTTACAGAATGCGGGAAGCGAGCCTCCTCGGGAGAAGAGAAGGCAGCCCTGCTGCGTGCGGCTGTAATCACTGCTTGGGCGGAGCCGAGTGCGCCTCCAGTACGGCAGAGCTCCAGCTCTGCTCAGAGGCCCGATCTGGCAGACTTGCTGGCGTGAGGCTGCTCTGCCCTGGGCGAGACTTGCCCAGACTTGCCTCGCACATAGGCTTCTAGTCCAGGAAGGAGCAGGCTGCGCTAGACTGGGAGATGCTACTGGCGCCTTCCTGGCCTCAGCTCCACTCCTGCCTTGCCTTTGCACCTAGTCCCCAGGCGTTCTTGTGGAGGGCTTACTTGCCGGTGGGTTGCACACTGCCAAGCGCTCCAGCAGTGAGGGCTCTATTAGAGGCAATGGTAGGGCAACTGAAGGTCTCCTCCAGCGGTTGCTTGACCTCCAACACCCAGCACAGCAGGAGCGCACAAGGCTCACAGGGCCCCTGGCTGGGGTCTGCAGCCCCACACACCGGAGGCGAACTCCGTGAGCGCCCAAAAGGTGCCTGACAGACGTCATTTCCCTAGTGCTCTCCAACCCAGCAGAGACGTGTGCAGGTGGTTGGGGCCTGCCCCTGCGTGTCTGGGCTCCCTACCACAGCCCCAGCTCAGGGAAGCAGCTCCTCAGCTAAGACCTGTAGGAGGCGCGGTGCGCCCCCGCCTGGAAGCCTAGTGCACAGCATGCGGGAAGCGAGCCTCCTCGGGAGAAGAGGAGGCAGCACAGCTTCGTGAGGCTGTAATCACTGCTTGGGCGGAGCCGAGTGCGCCTCCAGTACGGCAGAGCTCCAGCTCTGCTCAGAGGCCCGATCTGGCAGAGTGCTGGCGTGAGGCTGCTCTGCACTGGGCGAGCCTTGCCCAGACTTGCCTCGCGGCTAGGCTTCCAGTCCAGAAAGGAGCGGGCTGCGCGAGACTGGGAGATGCTACTGGCGCCTTCCTGGCCTCAGCTCCACTCCTGCCTTGCCTTTGCCCTTAGTCCCCAGGCGTTCTTGTGGAAGGCTCAGTTGCCGGTGGGTTGCACACTGCCAAGCGCTCCAGCAGTCAGGGCTCTATTAGAGGCAATGGGAGGGCAACTGCAAGTCTCCTCCAGCGGTTGCTTGACCGCCCAGACTCAGCACAGCATGGAGAGCACAAGGCTCACAGGGCCCCTGGCTGGGGTCTGCAGCCCCACACACCGGAGGCGAACTCCGTGAGAGCCCAGAAGGTGCCTGACAGACGTCATTTCCCTAGTGCTCTGCTCCCCAGCAGAGACGTGTTTGGGTGGTTGGGGCCTGCCCCTGCTTGTTTGGGCTCCCGTCCACAGCCCCAGCTCAGGGAAGCAGCTCCTGAGCCAAGACCTGTGCGAGGCGCGGGGGGCCCCGCCTGGAAGCCTAGTTTACAGCATGCGGGACGCGAGCCTCCTTGGGAGAAGAGAAGGCAGCCTGCTGGGTGCGGCTGCATTCACTGCTTTGGCGGAGCCGAGTGCGCCTCCAGTACGGCAGAGCTCCAGCTCTGCTCAGAGGCCCGATCTGGCAGACTTGCTGGCGTGAGGCTGCTCTGCCCTGGGCTAGACTTGCCCAGACTTGCCTCGCACATAGGCTTCTAGTCCAGGAAGGAGCAGGCTGCGCTAGACTGGGAGATGCTACTGGCGCCTTCCTGGCCTCAGCTCCACTCCTGCCTTGCCTTTGCACCTAGTCCCCCGGCGTTCTTGTGGAGGGCTTACTTGCCGGTGGGTTGCCCACTGCCAAGCGCTCCAGCAGTGAGGGCTCTATTAGAGGCAATGGTAGGGCAACTGAAGGTCTCCTCCAGCGGTTGCTTGACCGCCAACCCTCAGCACAGCAGGAGCGCACAAGGCTCACAGGGCCCCTGGCTGGGGTCTGCAGCCCCACACACCGGAGGCGAACTCCGTGAGCGCCCAGAAGGTGCCTGACAGACGTCATTTCCCTAGTGCTCTCCAACCCAGCAGAGACGTGTGCAGGTGGTTGGGGCCTGCCCCTGCGTGTCTGGGCTCCCTACCACAGCCCCAGCTGAGGGAAGCAGCTCCTCAGCTAAGACCTGTAGGAGGCGCGGGGCGCCCCCGCCTGGAAGCCTAGTGCACAGCATGCGGGAAGCGAGCCTCCTCGGGAGAAGAGGAGGCAGCACAGCTTCTTGATGCTGTAATCACTGCTTGGGCGGAGCCGAGTGCGCCTCCTGTACGGCAGAGCTCCAGCTCTGCTCAGAGGCCCGATCTGGCAGAGTGCTGGCGTGAGGCTGCTCTGCCCTGGGCGAGACTTGCCCAGACTTGCCTCACGGCTAGGCTTCCAGTCCAGAAAGGAGCGGGCTGCGCGAGACTGGGAGATGCTACTGGCGCCTTCCTGGCCTCAGCTCCACTCCTGCCTTGCCTTTGCACCTAGTCCCCAGGCATTCTTGTGGAAGGCTCAGTTGCCGGTGGGTTGCACACTGCCAAGCGCTCCCGCAGTCAGGGCTCTATTAGAGGCAATGGGAGGGCAACTGCAAGTCTCCTCCAGCGGTTGCTTGACCGCCCAGACTCAGCACAGCATGGAGAGCACAAGGCTCACAGGGCCCCTGGCTGGGGTTTGCAGCCCCACACACCGGAGGCGAACTCCGTGAGAGCCCAGAAGGTGCCTGACAGACGTCATTTCCCTACTGCTCTGCTCCCCAGCAGAGAGGTGTTTGGGTGGTTGGGGCCTGCCCCTGCTTGTTTGGGCTCCCGTCCACAGCCCCAGCTCAGGGAAGCAGCTCCTGAGCCAAGACCTGTGCGAGGCGCGGGGGGCCCCACCTGGAAGCCTAGTTTACAGCATGCGGGAAGCGAGCCTCCTCGGGAGAAGAGAAGGCAGCCCTGCTGCGTGCGGCTGCATTCACTGCTTTGGCGGAGCCGAGTGCGCCTCCAGTACGGCAGAGCTCCAGCTCTGCTCAGAGGCCCGATCTGGCAGACTTGCTGGCGTGAGGCTGCTCTGCCCTGGGCGAGACTTGCCCAGACTTGCCTCGCACATAGGCTTCCACTCCAGGAAGGAGCAGGCTGCGCGAGACTGGGAGATGCTACTGGCGCCTTCCTGGCCTCAGCTCCACTCCTGCCTTGCCTTTGCACCTAGTCCCCAGGCGTTCCTGTGGAGGGCTTAGTTGCCGGTGGGTTGCACACTGCCAAGAGCTCCAGCAGTGAGGGCTCTATTAGAGGCAATGGGAGGGCAACTGCAAGTCTCCTCCAGCAGTTGCTTGACCGCCCAGACTCAGCACAGCATGGAGAGCACAAGGCTCACAGGGCCCCTGGCTGGGGTGTGCAGCCCCACACACCGGAAGCGAACTCCGTGAGAGCCCAGAAGGTGCCTGACAGACGTCATTTCCCTAGTGCTCTGCTCCCCAGCAGAGACGTGTTTGGGTGGTTGGGGCCTGCCCCTGCTTGTTTGGGCTCCCGTCCACAGCCCCAGCTCAGGGAAGCAGCTCCTGAGCCAAGACCTGTGCGAGGCGCGGGGGGCCCCGCCTGGAAGCCTAGTTTACAGCATGCGGGAAGCGAGCCTCCTTGGGAGAAGAGAAGGCAGCCTGCTGGGTGCGGCTGCATTCACTGCTTTGGCGGAGCCGAGTGCGCCTCCAGTACGGCAGAGCTCCAGCTCTGCTCAGAGGCCCGATCTGGCAGACTTGCTGGCGTGAGGCTGCTCTGCCCTGGGCTAGACTTGCCCAGACTTGCCTCGCACATAGGCTTCTAGTCCAGGAAGGAGCAGGCTGCGCTAGACTGGGAGATGCTACTGGCGCCTTCCTGGCCTCAGCTCCACTCCTGCCTTGCCTTTGCACCTAGTCCCCCGGCGTTCTTGTGGAGGGCTTACTTGCCGGTGGGTTGCCCACTGCCAAGCGCTCCAGCAGTGAGGGCTCTATTAGAGGCAATGGTAGGGCAACTGAAGGTCTCCTCCAGCGGTTGCTTGACCGCCAACCCTCAGCACAGCAGGAGCGCACAAGGCTCACAGGGCCCCTGGCTGGGGTCTGCAGCCCCACACACCGGAGGCGAACTCCGTGAGCGCCCAGAAGGTGCCTGACAGACGTCATTTCCCTAGTGCTCTCCAACCCAGCAGAGACGTGTGCAGGTGGTTGGGGCCTGCCCCTGCGTGTCTGGGCTCCCTACCACAGCCCCAGCTGAGGGAAGCAGCTCCTCAGCTAAGACCTGTAGGAGGCGCGGGGCGCCCCCGCCTGGAAGCCTAGTGCACAGCATGCGGGAAGCGAGCCTCCTCGGGAGAAGAGGAGGCAGCACAGCTTCTTGATGCTGTAATCACTGCTTGGGCGGAGCCGAGTGCGCCTCCTGTACGGCAGAGCTCCAGCTCTGCTCAGAGGCCCGATCTGGCAGAGTGCTGGCGTGAGGCTGCTCTGCCCTGGGCGAGACTTGCCCAGACTTGCCTCACGGCTAGGCTTCCAGTCCAGAAAGGAGCGGGCTGCGCGAGACTGGGAGATGCTACTGGCGCCTTCCTGGCCTCAGCTCCACTCCTGCCTTGCCTTTGCACCTAGTCCCCAGGCATTCTTGTGGAAGGCTCAGTTGCCGGTGGGTTGCACACTGCCAAGCGCTCCCGCAGTCAGGGCTCTATTAGAGGCAATGGGAGGGCAACTGCAAGTCTCCTCCAGCGGTTGCTTGACCGCCCAGACTCAGCACAGCATGGAGAGCACAAGGCTCACAGGGCCCCTGGCTGGGGTTTGCAGCCCCACACACCGGAGGCGAACTCCGTGAGAGCCCAGAAGGTGCCTGACAGACGTCATTTCCCTAGTGCTCTGCTCCCCAGCAGAGAGGTGTTTGGGTGGTTGGGGCCTGCCCCTGCTTGTTTGGGCTCCCGTCCACAGCCCCAGCTCAGGGAAGCAGCTCCTGAGCCAAGACCTGTGCGAGGCGCGGGGGGCCCCACCTGGAAGCCTAGTTTACAGCATGCGGGAAGCGAGCCTCCTCGGGAGAAGAGAAGGCAGCCCTGCTGCGTGCGGCTGCATTCACTGCTTTGGCGGAGCCGAGTGCGCCTCCAGTACGGCAGAGCTCCAGCTCTGCTCAGAGGCCCGATCTGGCAGACTTGCTGGCGTGAGGCTGCTCTGCCCTGGGCGAGACTTGCCCAGACTTGCCTCGCACATAGGCTTCCACTCCAGGAAGGAGCAGGCTGCGCGAGACTGGGAGATGCTACTGGCGCCTTCCTGGCCTCAGCTCCACTCCTGCCTTGCCTTTGCACCTAGTCCCCAGGCGTTCCTGTGGAGGGCTTAGTTGCCGGTGGGTTGCACACTGCCAAGAGCTCCAGCAGTGAGGGCTCTATTAGAGGCAATGGGAGGGCAACTGCAAGTCTCCTCCAGCAGTTGCTTGACCGCCCAGACTCAGCACAGCATGGAGAGCACAAGGCTCACAGGGCCCCTGGCTGGGGTGTGCAGCCCCACACACCGGAAGCGAACTCCGTGAGAGCCCAGAAGGTGCCTGACAGACGTCATTTCCCTAGTGCTCTGCTCCCCAGCAGAGACGTGTTTGGGTGGTTGGGGCCTGCCCCTGCTTGTTTGGGCTCCCGTCCACAGCCCCAGCTCAGGGAAGCAGCTCCTGAGCCAAGACCTGTGCGAGGCGCGGGGGGCCCCGCCTGGAAGCCTAGTTTACAGCATGCGGGAAGCGAGCCTCCTTGGGAGAAGAGAAGGCAGCCTGCTGGGTGCGGCTGCATTCACTGCTTTGGCGGAGCCGAGTGCGCTCCAGTACGGCAGAGCTCCAGCTCTGCTCAGAGGCCCGATCTGGCAGACTTGCTGGCGTGAGGCTGCTCTGCCCTGGGCGAGACTTGCCCAGACTTGCCTCGCACATAGGCTTCTAGTCCAGGAAGGAGCAGGCTGCGCTAGACTGGGAGATGCTACTGGCGCCTTCCTGGCCTCAGCTCCACTCCTGCCTTGCCTTTGCACCTAGTCCCCAGGCGTTCTTGTGGAGGGCTTAGTTGCCGGTGGGTTGCCCACTGCCAAGCGCTCCAGCAGTGAGGGCTCTATTAGAGGCAATGGTAGGGCAACTGAAGGTCTCCTCCAGCGGTTGCTTGACCGCCAACCCTCAGCACAGCAGGAGCGCACAAGGCTCACAGGGCCCCTTGCTGGGGTCTGCAGCCCCACACACCGGAGGCGAACTCCGTGAGCGCCCAGAAGGTGCCTCACAGACGTCATTTCCCTAGTGCTCTCCAACCCAGCAGAGACGTGTGCAGGTGGTTGGGGCCTGCCCCTGCGTGTCTGGGCTCCCTACCACAGCCCCAGCTCAGGGAAGCAGCTCCTCAGCTAAGACCTGTAGGAGGCGCGGGGCGCCCCCGCCTGGAAGCCTAGTGCACAGCATGCGGGAAGCGAGCCTCCTCGGGAGAAGAGGAGGCAGCACAGCTTCGTGAGGCTGTAATCACTGCTTGGGCGGTGCCGAGTGCGCCTCCAGTACGGCAGAGCTCCAGCTCTGCTCAGAGGCCCGATCTGGCAGAGTGCTGGCGTGAGGCTGCTCTGCACTGGGCGAGCCTTGCCCAGACATGCCTCGCGGCTAGGCTTCCAGTCCAGAAAGGAGCGGGCTGCGCGAGACTGGGAGATGCTACTGGGGCCATCCTGGCCTCAGCTCCACACCTGCCTTGCCTTTGAACCTAGTCCCCAGGAGTTCTTGTGGAGGGCTTAGTTGCCGGTGGGTTGCACACTGCCAATCGCTCCAGCAGTCAGGGCTCTATTAGAGGCAATGGGAGGGCAAGTGCAGGGCTATTCCATCGGTTGTTTTACCGCCCAGACTCAGCACAGCACGGAGAGCACAAGGCTCACAGGGCCCCTGGCTGGGGTCTGCAGCCCCACACACCGGAGGCGAACTCCGTGAGCGCCCAGAAGGTGCCTGACAGACCTCATTTCCCTAGTGATCTCCTGCCAGCTGAGACATGTGCAGGTAGTTGGGGCCTGCCCCTGCGTGTCTGGGCTCCCGTCCACAGCCCCAGCTCAGGGAAGCAGCTCCTGAGCCAAGACCTGTGGGAGGCGCGGGGTCCCCGCCTGGAAGCCTAGTTTACAGCATGCGGGAAGCGAGCCTCCTCTGGAGAAGAGGAGGCAGCCCTGCTGCGTGCGGCTGCATTCACTGCTTTGGCGGAGCCGAGTGCGCCTCCAGTACGGCAGAGCTCCAGCTCTGCTCAGAGGCCCGATCTGGCAGACTTGCTGGCGTGAGGCTGCTCTGCCCTGGGCGAGACTTGCCCAGACTTGCCTCGCACATAGGCTTCCAGTCCAGGAAGGAGCAGGCTGCGCGAGACTGGGAGATGCTACTGGCGCCTTCCTGGCCTCAGCTCCACTCCTACCTTGCCTTTGCACCTAGTCCCCAGGCGTTCTTGTGGAAGGCTCAGTTGCCGGTGGGTTGCAAACTGCCAAGCGCTCCAGCAGTCTGGGCTCTATTAGAGGCAATGGGAGGGCAACTGCAAGTCTCCTCCAGCGGTTGCTTGACCGCCCAGACTCAGCACAGCATGGAGAGCACAAGGCTCACAGGGCCCCTGGCTGGGGTCTGCAGCCCCACACACCGGAGGCGAACTCCGTGAGAGCCCAGAAGGTGCCTGACAGACGTCATTTCCCTAGTGCTCTGCTCCCCAGCAGAGACGTGTTTGGGTGGTTGGGGCCTGCCCCTGCTTGTTTGGGCTCCCGTCCACAGCCCCAGCTCAGGGAAGCAACTCCTGAGCCAAGACCTGTGCGAGGCGCGGGGGGCCCCACCTGGAAGCCTAGTTTACAGCATGCGGGAATCGAGCCTCCTCGGGAGAAGAGAAGGCAGCCCTGCTGCGTGTGGCTGCATTCACTGCTTTGGCGGAGCCGAGTGCGCCTCCAGTACGGCAGAGCTCCAGCTCTGCTCAGAGGCCCGATCTGGCAGACTTGCTGGCGTGAGGCTGCTCTGCCCTGGGCGAGACTTGCCCAGACTTGCCTCGCACATAGGCTTCCACTCCAGGAAGGAGCAGGCTGCGCGAGACTGGGAGATGCTACTGGCGCCTTCCTGGCCTCAGCTCCACTCCTGCCTTGCCTTTGCACCTAGTCCCCAGGCGTTCCTGTGGAGGGCTTAGTTGCCGGTGGGTTGCACACTGCCAAGAGCTCCAGCAGTGAGGGCTCTATTAGAGGCAATGGGAGGGCAACTGCAAGTCTCCTCCAGCAGTTGCTTGACCGCCCAGACTCAGCACAGCATGGAGAGCACAAGGCTCACAGGGCCCCTGGCTGGGGTGTGCAGCCCCACACACCGGAAGCGAACTCCGTGAGAGCCCAGAAGGTGCCTGACAGACGTCATTTCCCTAGTGCTCTGCTCCCCAGCAGAGACGTGTTTGGGTGGTTGGGGCCTGCCCCTGCTTGTTTGGGCTCCCGTCCACAGCCCCAGCTCAGGGAAGCAGCTCCTGAGCCAAGACCTGTGCGAGGCGCGGGGGGCCCCGCCTGGAAGCCTAGTTTACAGCATGCGGGAAGCGAGCCTCCTTGGGAGAAGAGAAGGCAGCCTGCTGGGTGCGGCTGCATTCACTGCTTTGGCGGAGCCGAGTGCGCTCCAGTACGGCAGAGCTCCAGCTCTGCTCAGAGGCCCGATCTGGCAGACTTGCTGGCGTGAGGCTGCTCTGCCCTGGGCGAGACTTGCCCAGACTTGCCTCGCACATAGGCTTCTAGTCCAGGAAGGAGCAGGCTGCGCTAGACTGGGAGATGCTACTGGCGCCTTCCTGGCCTCAGCTCCACTCCTGCCTTGCCTTTGCACCTAGTCCCCAGGCGTTCTTGTGGAGGGCTTAGTTGCCGGTGGGTTGCCCACTGCCAAGCGCTCCAGCAGTGAGGGCTCTATTAGAGGCAATGGTAGGGCAACTGAAGGTCTCCTCCAGCGGTTGCTTGACCGCCAACCCTCAGCACAGCAGGAGCGCACAAGGCTCACAGGGCCCCTTGCTGGGGTCTGCAGCCCCACACACCGGAGGCGAACTCCGTGAGCGCCCAGAAGGTGCCTCACAGACGTCATTTCCCTAGTGCTCTCCAACCCAGCAGAGACGTGTGCAGGTGGTTGGGGCCTGCCCCTGCGTGTCTGGGCTCCCTACCACAGCCCCAGCTCAGGGAAGCAGCTCCTCAGCTAAGACCTGTAGGAGGCGCGGGGCGCCCCCGCCTGGAAGCCTAGTGCACAGCATGCGGGAAGCGAGCCTCCTCGGGAGAAGAGGAGGCAGCACAGCTTCGTGAGGCTGTAATCACTGCTTGGGCGGTGCCGAGTGCGCCTCCAGTACGGCAGAGCTCCAGCTCTGCTCAGAGGCCCGATCTGGCAGAGTGCTGGCGTGAGGCTGCTCTGCACTGGGCGAGCCTTGCCCAGACATGCCTCGCGGCTAGGCTTCCAGTCCAGAAAGGAGCGGGCTGCGCGAGACTGGGAGATGCTACTGGGGCCATCCTGGCCTCAGCTCCACACCTGCCTTGCCTTTGAACCTAGTCCCCAGGAGTTCTTGTGGAGGGCTTAGTTGCCGGTGGGTTGCACACTGCCAATCGCTCCAGCAGTCAGGGCTCTATTAGAGGCAATGGGAGGGCAAGTGCAGGGCTATTCCATCGGTTGTTTTACCGCCCAGACTCAGCACAGCACGGAGAGCACAAGGCTCACAGGGCCCCTGGCTGGGGTCTGCAGCCCCACACACCGGAGGCGAACTCCGTGAGCGCCCAGAAGGTGCCTGACAGACCTCATTTCCCTAGTGATCTCCTGCCAGCTGAGACATGTGCAGGTAGTTGGGGCCTGCCCCTGCGTGTCTGGGCTCCCGTCCACAGCCCCAGCTCAGGGAAGCAGCTCCTGAGCCAAGACCTGTGGGAGGCGCGGGGTCCCCGCCTGGAAGCCTAGTTTACAGCATGCGGGAAGCGAGCCTCCTCTGGAGAAGAGGAGGCAGCCCTGCTGCGTGCGGCTGCATTCACTGCTTTGGCGGAGCCGAGTGCGCCTCCAGTACGGCAGAGCTCCAGCTCTGCTCAGAGGCCCGATCTGGCAGACTTGCTGGCGTGAGGCTGCTCTGCCCTGGGCGAGACTTGCCCAGACTTGCCTCGCACATAGGCTTCCAGTCCAGGAAGGAGCAGGCTGCGCGAGACTGGGAGATGCTACTGGCGCCTTCCTGGCCTCAGCTCCACTCCTACCTTGCCTTTGCACCTAGTCCCCAGGCGTTCTTGTGGAAGGCTCAGTTGCCGGTGGGTTGCAAACTGCCAAGCGCTCCAGCAGTCTGGGCTCTATTAGAGGCAATGGGAGGGCAACTGCAAGTCTCCTCCAGCGGTTGCTTGACCGCCCAGACTCAGCACAGCATGGAGAGCACAAGGCTCACAGGGCCCCTGGCTGGGGTCTGCAGCCCCACACACCGGAGGCGAACTCCGTGAGAGCCCAGAAGGTGCCTGACAGACGTCATTTCCCTAGTGCTCTGCTCCCCAGCAGAGACGTGTTTGGGTGGTTGGGGCCTGCCCCTGCTTGTTTGGGCTCCCGTCCACAGCCCCAGCTCAGGGAAGCAACTCCTGAGCCAAGACCTGTGCGAGGCGCGGGGGGCCCCACCTGGAAGCCTAGTTTACAGCATGCGGGAATCGAGCCTCCTCGGGAGAAGAGAAGGCAGCCCTGCTGCGTGTGGCTGCATTCACTGCTTTGGCGGAGCCGAGTGCGCCTCCAGTACGGCAGAGCTCCAGCTCTGCTCAGAGGCCCGATCTGGCAGACTTGCTGGCGTGAGGCTGCTCTGCCCTGGGCGAGACTTGCCCAGACTTGCCTCGCACATAGGCTTCCTGTCCAGGAAGGAGCAGGCTGCGCGAGACTGGGAGATGCTACTGGCGCCTTCCTGGCCTCAGCTCCACTCCTGCCTTGCCTTTGCACCTAGTCCCCAGGCGTTCTCCTGGAGGGGTTAGTTGCCGGTGGGTTGCACACTGCCAAGCGCTCCAGCAGTGAGGGCTCTATTAGAGGCAATGGTAGGGCAACTGAAGGTCTCCTCCAGCGGTTGCTTGACCGCCCACACTCAGCACAGCAGGAGCGCACAAGGCTCACAGGGCCCCTGTCTGGGGTCTGCAGCCCCACACACCGGAGGCGAACTCCGTGAGCGCCCAGAAGGTGCCTGACAGACGTCATTTCCCTAGTGCTCTCCAACCCAGCAGAGACGTGTGCAGGTGGTTGGGGCCTGCCCCTGCGTGTCTGGGCTCCCTACCACAGCCCCAGCTGAGGGAAGCAGCTCCTCAGCTAAGACCTGTTGGAGACGCGGGGCGCCCCCGCCTGGAAGCCTAGTGAACAGCATGCGGGAAGCGAGCCTCCTCGGGAGAAGAGGAGGCAGCACAGCTTCGTGAGGCTGTAATCACTGCTTGGGCGGAGCCGAGTGCGCCTCCAGTACGGCAGAGCTCCAGCTCTGCTCAGAGGCCCGATCTGGCAGAGTGCTGGCGTGAGGCTGCTCTGCACTGGGCGAGCCTTGCCCAGACTTGCCTCGCGGCTTGGCTTCCAGTCCAGAAAGGAGCGGGCTGCGCGAGACTGGGAGATGCTACTGGCGCCTTCCTGGCCTCAGCTCCACTCCTGCCTTGCCTTTGCACTTAGTCCCAAGGCGTTCTTGCGGAAGGCTCAGTTGCCGGTGGGTTGCACACTGCCAAGCGCTCCAGCAGTCAGGGCTCTATTAGAGGCAATGGGAGGGCAACTGCAAGTCTCCTCCAGCAGTTGCTTGACCGCCCAGACTCAGCACAGCATGGAGAGCACAAGGCTCACAGGGCCCCTGGCTGGGGTCTGCAGCCCCACACACCGGAGGCGAACTCCGTGAGAGCCCAGAAGGTGCCTGACAGACGTCATTTCCCTAGTGCTCTGCTCCCCAGCAGAGACGTGTTTGGGTGGTTGGGGCCTGCCCCTGCTTGTTTGGGCTCCCGTCCACAGCCCCAGCTCAGGGAAGCAGCTCCTGAGCCAAGACCTGTGGGAGGCGCGGGGTCCCCGCCTGGAACCCTAGTTTACAGCATGCGGGAAGCGAGCCTCCTCTGGAGAAGAGGAGGCAGCCCTGCTGCGTGCGGCTGCATTCACTGCTTTGGTGGAGCCGAGTGCGCCTCCAGTACGGCAGAGCTCCAGCTCTGCTCAGAAGCCCGATCTGGCAGACTTGCTGGCGTGAGGCTGCTCTGCCCTGGGCGAGACTTGCCCAGACTTGCCTCGCACATAGGCTTCCAGTCCAGGAAGGAGCAGGCTGCGCGAGACTGGGAGATGCTACTGGCGCCTTCGTGGCCTCAGCTCCACTCCTGCCTTGCCTTTGCACCTAGGCCCCAGGCGTTGTTGTGGAGGGCTTAGTTGTCGGTGGGTTACACACTGCCAAGCGCTCCAGCAGTCAGGGCTCTATTAGAGGCAATGGGAGGGCAACTGAAGGTCTCCTCCAGCGGTTGCTTGACCGCCCACACTCAGCACAGCAAGAGCGCACAAGGCTCACAGGGCCCCTGGCTGGGGTCTGCAGCCCCACACACCGGAGGCGAACTCCGTGAGCGCCCAGAAGGTGCCTGACAGACGTCATTTCCCTAGTGCTCTCCAACCCAGCAGAGACGTGTGCAGATGGTTGGGGCCTGCCCCTGCGTGTCTGGGCTCCCTACCACAGCCCCAGCTGAGGGAAGCAGCTCCTCAGCTATGACCTGTAGGAGGCGCGGGGCGCCCCCGCCTGGAAGCCTAGTGCACAGCATGCGGGAAGCGAGCCTCCTCGGGAGAAGAGGAGGCAGCACAGCTTCGTGAGGCTGTAATCACTGCTTGGGCGGAGCCGAGTGCGCATCCAGCACGGCATAGCTCCAGCTCTGCTCAGAGGCCCGATCTGGCAGAGTGCTGGCGTGAGGCTGCTCTGCACTGGGCGAGCCTTGCCCAGACTTGCCTCGCGGCTAGGCTTCCAGTCCAGAAAGGAGCGGGCTGCGCGAGACTGGGAGATGCTACTGGCGCCATCCTGGCCTCAGCTCCACTTCTGCCTTGCCTTAGCACCTAGTCCCCAGGCTTTCTTGTGGAAGGCTCAGTTGCCGGTGGGTTACACATTGCCAAGCGCTCCAGGAGTGAGGGCTCTATTAGAGGCAATGGGAGGGCAACTGCAAGTCTCCTCCAGCGGTTGCTTGACCGCCCAGACTCAGCACAGCATGGAGAGCACAAGGCTCACAGGGCCCCTGGCTGGGGTCTGCAGCCCCACACACCAGAGGCGAACTCCGTGAGAGCCCAGAAGGTGCCTGACAGACGTCATTTCCCTAGTGCTCTGCTCCCCAGCAGAGACGTGTTTGGGTGGTTGGGGCCTGCCCCTGCTTGTTTGGGCTCCCGTCCACAGCCCCAGCTCAGGGAAGCAGCTCCTGAGCTAAGGCATGTGCGAGGCACGGGGGGCCCCACCTGGAAGCCTAGTTTACAGCATGCGGGAAGCGAGCCTCCTCGGGAGAAGAGAAGGCAGCCCTGCTGCGTGCGGCTGCATTCACTGCTTTGGCGGAGCCGAGTGCGCCTCCAGTACGGCAGAGCTCCAGCTCTGCTCAGAGGCCCGATCTGGCAGACTTGCTGGCGTGAGGCTGCTCTGCGCTGGGCGAGACTTGCCCAGACTTGCCTCGCACATAGGCTTCCAGTCCAGGAAGGAGCAGGCTGCGCGAGACTGGGAGATGCTACTGGCGCCTTCCTGGCCTCAGCTCCACTCCTGCCTTGCCTTTGCACCTAGTCCCCAGGCGTTCTCCTGGAGGGCTTAGTTGCCGGTGGGTTGCACACTGCCAAGCGCTCCAGCAGTGAGGGCTCTATTAGAGGCAATGGGAGGGCAACTGCAGGGCTACTCCATCGGTTGTTTTACCGCCCAGACTCAGCACAGCACGTAGAGCACAAGGCTCACAGGTCCCTGTCTGGGGTCTGCAGCCCCACACACCGGAGGCGAACTCCGTGAGCGCCCAGAAGGTCCCTTACCGACCTCATTTCCCTAGTGATCTCTTGCCAGCAGAGACGTGTGCCGGTAGTTGGGGCCTGCCCCTGTGTGTCTGGGCTCCCTACCACAGCCCCAGCTCAGGGAAGCAGCTCCTGAGCCAAGACCTGTGGGAGGCGCGGGGTCCCCGCCTGGAACCCTAGTTTACAGCATGCGGGAAGCGAGCCTCCTCTGGAGAAGAGGAGGCAGCCCTGCTGCGTGCGGCTGCATTCACTGCTTTGGTGGAGCCGAGTGCGCCTCCAGTACGGCAGAGCTCCAGCTCTGCTCAGAAGCCCGATCTGGCAGACTTGCTGGCGTGAGGCTGCTCTGCACTGGGCGAGCCTTGCCCAGACTTGCCTCGCACATAGGCTTCCAGTCCAGGAAGGAGCAGGCTGCGCGAGACTGGGAGATGCTACTGGCGCCTTCCTGGCCTCAGCTCCACTCCTGCCTTGCCTTTGCACCTAGGCCCCAGGCGTTGTTGTGGAGGGCTTAGTTGTCGGTGGGTTACACACTGCCAAGCGCTCCAGCAGTCAGGGCTCTATTAGAGGCAATGGGAGGGCAACTGCAAGTCTCCTCCAGCGGTTGCTTGACCGCCCAGACTCAGCACAGCATGGAGAGCACAAGGCTCACAGGGCCCCTGGCTGGGGTCTGCAGCCCCATACACCGGAGGCGAACTCCGTGAGAGCCCAGAAGGTGCCTGACAGACGTCATTTCCCTAGTGCTCTGCTCCCCAGCAGAGACGTGTTTGGGTGGTTGGGGCCTGCCCCTGCTTGTTTGGGCTCCCGTACACAGCCCCAGCTCAGGGAAGCAGCTCCTGAGCCAAGACCTGTGCGAGGCGCGGGGGGCCCTGCCTGGAAGCCTAGTTTACAGCATGCGGGAAGCGAGCCTCCTCGGGAGAAGAGAAGGCAGCCCTGTTGCGTGCGGCTGCATTCACTGCTTTGGTGGAGCCGAGTGCGCCTCCAGTACGGCAGAGCTCCAGCTCTGCTCAGAGGCCCGATCTGGCAGACTTGCTGGCGTGAGGCTGCTCTGCCCTGGGCGAGACTTGCCCAGACTTGCCTCGCACATAGGCTTCCAGTCCAGGAAGGAGCAGGCTGCGCGAAACTGGGAGATGCTACTGGCGCCTTCCTGGCCTCAGCTCCACTCCTGCCTTGCCTTTCCACCTAGTCCCCAGGCGTTTTTGTGGAGGGCTTAGTTGCCGGTGGGTTGCACACTGCCAAGCGCTCCAGCAGTGAGGGCTCTATTAGAGGCAATGGTAGGGCAACTGAACGTCTCCTCCAGCGGTTGCTTGACCGCCCAGACTCAGCACAGCATGGAGAGCACAAGGCTCACAGGGCCCCTGGCTGGGGTCTGCAGCCCCACACACCGGAGGCGAACTCCGTGAGCGCCCAGAAGGTGCCTGACAGACGTCATTTCCCTAGTGCTCTCCAACCCAGCAGAGACGTGTGCAGATGGTTGGGGCCTGCCCCTGTGTGTCTGGGCTCCCTACCACAGCCCCAGCTGAGGGATGCAGCTCCTCAGCTAAGACCTGAAGGAGGCGCGGGGCGCCCCCGCCTGGAAGCCTAGTGCACAGCATGCTGGAAGCGAGCCTCCTCGGGAGAAGAGGAGGCAGCACAGCTTCGTGAGGCTGTAATAACTGCTTGGGCGGAACCAAGTGCGCCTACAGTACGGGCTAGCTCCAGCTCTGCTCAGAGGCCCGATCTGGCAGAGTGCTGGCGTGAGGCTGCTCTGCTCTGGGCGAGACTTGCCCAGACTTGCCTCGCACATAGGCTTCCGTTCCAGGATGGAGCAGGCTGCGCGAGACTGGGAGATGCTACTGGCGCCTTCCTGGCCTCAGCTCCACTCCTGCCTTGCCTTAGCACCTAGTCCCCAGGGGTTCTTGTGGAAGGCTCATTTGCCGGTGGGTTGCACACTGCCAAGCGCTCCAGCAGTCAGGGCTCTAATAGAGGCAATGGGAGGGCAACTGCAGGGCTACTCCATCGGTTGTTTGACCGCCCAGACTCAGCACAGCACGGAGAGCACAAGGCTCACAGGGCCCCTGGCTGGGGTCTGCAGCCCCACACACCGGAGACGAACTCCGTGAGCGCCCAGAAGGTGCCTGACAGATCTCATTTCCCTAGTGATCTCCTGCCAGCAGAGACGTGTGCAGGTAGTTGGGGCCTGCCCCGGCGTGTCTGGGCTCCCGTCCACAGCCCCAGCTCAGGGAAGCAGCTCCTGAGCCAAGACCTGTGGGAGGCACGGGGTCCCCGCCTGGAAGCCTAGTTTACAGCATGCGGGAAGCGAGCCTCCTCGGGAGAAGAGAAGGCAGCCCTGCTGCGTGCGGCTGCATTCACTCCTTTGTCGGAGCCGAGTGCGCCTCCAGTACGGCAGAGCTCCAGCTCAGCTCAGAGGCCCGATCTGGCAGACTTGCTGGCGTGAGGCTGCTCTGCCCTGGGCGAGACTTGCCCAGACTTGCCTCGCACATAGGCTTCCAGTCCAGGAAGGAGCATGCTGCGCTAGACTGGGAGATGCTACTGGCGCCTTCCTGGCCTCAGCTCCACTCCTGCCTTGCCTTTGCACCTAGTCCGCAGGCATTCTCGTGGAGGGCTTAGTTGCCGGTGGGTTGCACACTGCCAAGCGCTCCAGCGGTGAGGGCTCTATTAGAGGCAATGGTAGGGCAACTGAAGGTCTCCTCCAGCGGTTGCTTGACCGCCCACACTCAGCACAGCAGGAGCGCACAAGGCTCACAGGGCCCCTGGCTGGGGTCTGCAGCCCCACACACCGGAGGCGAACTCCGTGAGCGCCCAGAAGGTGCCTGACAGACGTCATTTCCCTAGTGCTCTGCTCCCCAGCAGAGACGTGTTTGGGTGGTTGGGGCCTGCCCCTGCGTGTCTGGGCTCCCTACCACAGCCCCAGCTGAGGGAAGGAGCTCCTCAGCTAAGACCTGTAGGAGGCGCGGGGCGCCCCCCCCTGGAAGCCTAGTGCACAGCATGTGGGAAGCGAGCGTCCTCGGGAGAAGAGGAGGCAGCACAGCTTCGTGAGGCTGTAATCACTACTTGGGCGGAGCCGAGTGCGCCTCCAGTACGGCAGAGCTCCAGCTCTGCTCAGAGGCCCGATCTGGCAGAGTGCTGGCGTGAGGCTGCTCTGCACTGGGCGAGCCTTGCCCAGACTTGCCTCGCGGCTAGGCTTCCAGTCCAGAAAGGAGCGGGCTGCGCGAGACTGGGAGATGCTACTGGTGCCATCCTGGCCTCAGCTCCACTTCTCCCTTGCCTTAGCACCTAGTCCCCAGGCGTTCTTGTGGAAAGCTAAGTTGCCGGTGGGTTGCACACTGCCAAGCGCTCCAGCAGTGAGGGCTCTATTAGAGGCAATGGGAGGGCAACTGCAAGTCTCCTCCAGCGGTTGCTTGACCGCCCAGACTCAGCACAGCATGGAGAGCACAAGGCTCACAGGGCCCCTGGCTGGGGTCTGCAGCCCCACACACCAGAGGCGAACTCCGTGAGAGCCCAGAAGGTGCCTGACAGACGTCATTTCCCTAGTGCTCTGCTCCCCAGCAGAGACGTGTTTGGGTGGTTGGGGCCTGCCCCTGTTTGTTTGGGCTCCCGTCCACAGCCCCAGCTCAGGGAAGCAGCTCCTGAGCTAAGACCTGTGCGAGTCGCGAGGGGCCCCGCCTGGAAGCCTAGTTTACAGCATGCGGGAAGCGAGCCTCCTCGGGAGAAGAGAAGGCAGCCCTGCTGCGTGCGGCTGCATTCACTGCTTAGGCGGAGCCGAGTGCGCCTCCAGTACGGCAGAGCTCCAGCTCTGCTCAGAGGCCCGATCTGGCAGACTTGCTGGCGTGAGGCTGCTCTGCCCTGGGCGAGACTTGCCCAGACTTGCCTCGCACATAGGCTTCCACTCCAGGAAGGAGCAGGCTGCGCGAGACTGGGAGATGCTACTGGCGCCTTCCTGGCCTCAGCTCCACTCCTGCCTTGCCTTTGCACCTAGTCCCCAGGAGTTCTTGTGGAGGGCTTAGTTGCCGGTGGGTTGCACACTGCCAAGCACTCCAGCGGTGAGGGCTCTATTAGAGGCAAGGTTAGGGCAACTGAAGGTCTCCTCCAGCGGTTGCTTGACCGCCAACACTCAGCAGAGTAGGAGCGCACAAGGCTCACAGGGCCCCTGGCTGGGGTCTGCAGCCCCACACACCGAGGGGAAATCCGTAAGAGCCCAGAAGGTGCCGGACAGACGTCATTTCCCTAGTGCTCTCCAACCCAGCAGAGACGTTTGCAGGTGGTTGGGGCCTGCCCCTGCGTGTCTGGGCTCCCTACCACAGCCCCAGCTCAGGGAAGCAGCTCCTCAGCTAAGACCTGTAGGAGGCGCGGGGCGCCCCCGCCTGGAAGCCTAGTGCACAGCATGCGGGAAGCGAGCGTCCTCGGGAGAAGAGGAGGCAGCACAGCTTCGTGAGGCTGTAATCACTGCTTGGGCGGAGCCGAGTGCGCCTCCATTACGGCAGAGCTCCAGCTCTGCTCAGAGGCCCGATCTGGCAGAGTGCTGGCGTGAGGCTGCTCCGCACTGGGCGAGCCTTGCCCAGACTTGCCTCGCGGCTAGGCTTCCAGTCCAGAAAGGAGCGGGCTGCGCGAGACTGGGAGATGCTACTGGCGCCATCCTGGCCTCAGCTCCACACCTGTCTTGCCTTTGAACCTAGTCCCCAGGAGTTCTTGTGGAGGGCTTAGTTGCCGGTGGGTTGCACACTGCCAAGCGCTCCAGCAGTCAGGGCTCTATTAGAGGCAATGGGAGGGCAAGTGCAGGGCTATTCCATCGGTTGTTTTACCGCCCAGAGTCAGCACAGCACGGAGAGCACAAGGCCCACAGGGCCCCTGGCTGGGGTCTGCAGCCCCACACACCGGAGGCGAACTCCGTGAGCGCCCAGAAGGTGCCTGACAGACCTCATTTCCCTAGTGATCTCCTGCCAGCAGAGACGTGTGCAGGTAGTTGGGGCCTGCCCCTGCATGTCTGGGCTCCCGTCCACAGCCCCAGCTCAGGGAAGCAGCTCCTGAGCCAAGACCTGTGGGAGGCGCGGGGTCCCCGCCTGGAAGCCTAGTTTACAGCATGCGGGAAGCGAGCCTCCTCTGGAGAAGAGGAGGCAGCCCTGCTGCGTGCGGCTGCATTCACTGCTTTGGCGGAGCCGAGTGCGCCTCCAGTATGGCAGAGCTCCAGCTCTGCTCAGAAGCCCGATCTGGCAGACTTGCTGGCGTGAGGCTGCTCTGCCCTGGGCGAGACTTGCCCAGACTTGCCTCGCACATAGGCTTCCAGTCCAGGAAGGAGCAGGCTGCGCGAGACTGGGAGATGCTACTGGCGCCTTCCTGGCCTCAGCTCCACTCCTGCCTTGCCTTTGCACCTAGTCCCCAGGCGTTCTCGTGGAGGGCTTAGTTGCTGGTGGGTTGCACACTGCCAAGCGCTCCAGCAGTGAGGGCTCTATTAGAGGCAATGGTAGGGCAACTGAAGGTCTCCTCCAGCGGTTGCTTGACCGCCCACACTCAGCACAGCAGGAGCGCACAAGGCTCACAGGCCCCTGGCTGGGGTCTGCAGCCCCACACACCGGAGACGAACTCCGTGAGCGCCCAGAAGGTGCCTGACAGATCTCATTTCCCTAGTGATCTCCTGCCAGCAGAGACGTGTGCAGGTAGTTGGGGCCTGCCCCGGCGTGTCTGGGCTCCCGTCCACAGCCCCAGCTCAGGGAAGCAGCTCCTGAGCCAAGACCTGTGGGAGGCACGGGGTCCCCGCCTGGAAGCCTAGTTTACAGCATGCGGGAAGCGAGCCTCCTTGGGAGAAGAGAAGGCAGCCCTGCTGCGTGCGGCTGCATTCACTCCTTTGTCGGAGCCGAGTGCGCCTCCAGTACGGCAGAGCTCCAGCTCAGCTCAGAGGCCCGATCTGGCAGACTTGCTGGCGTGAGGCTGCTCTGCCCTGGGCGAGACTTGCCCAGACTTGCCTCGCACATAGGCTTCCAGTCCAGGAAGGAGCAGGCTGCGCTAGACTGGGAGATGCTACTGGCGCCTTCCTGGCCTCAGCTCCACTCCTGCCTTGCCTTTGCACCTAGTCCCCAGGCGTTCTCGTGGAGGGCTTAGTTGCCGGTGGGTTGCACACTGCCAAGCGCTCCAGCGGTGAGGGCTCTATTAGAGGCAATGATAGGGCAACTGAAGGTCTCCTCCAGCGGTTGCTTGACCGCCCACACTCAGCACAGCAGGAGCGCACAAGGCTCACAGGGCCCCTGGCTGGGGTCTGCAGCCCCACACACCGGAGGCGAACTCCGTGAGCGCCCAGAAGGTGCCTGACAGACGTCATTTCCCTAGTGCTCTGCTCCCCAGCAGAGACGTGTTTGGGTGGTTGGGGCCTGCCCCTGCGTGTCTGGGCTCCCTACCACAGCCCCAGCTGAGGGAAGGAGCTCCTCAGCTAAGACCTGTAGGAGGCGCGGGGCGCCCCCGCCTGGAAGCCTAGTGCACAGCATGCGGGAAGCGAGCCTCCTCGGGAGAAGAGGAGGCAGCACAGCTTCGTGAGGCTGTAATCACTACTTGGGCGGAGCCGAGTGCGCCTCCAGTACGGCAGAGCTCCAGCTCTGCTCAGAGGCCCGATCTGGCAGAGTGCTGGCGTGAGGCTGCTCTGCACTGGGCGAGCCTTGCCCAGACTTGCCTCGCGGCTAGGCTTCCAGTCCAGAAAGGAGCGGGCTGCGCGAGACTGGGAGATGCTACTGGCGCCATCCTGGCCTCAGCTCCACTTCTCCCTTGCCTTAGCACCTAGTCCCCAGGCGTTCTTGTGGAAAGCTAAGTTGCCGGTGGGTTGCACACTGCCAAGCGCTCCAGCAGTGAGGGCTCTATTAGAGGCAATGGGAGGGCAACTGCAAGTCTCCTCCAGCGGTTGCTTGACCGCCCAGACTCAGCAAGGCATGGAGAGCACAAGGCTCACAGGGCCCCTGGCTGGGGTCTGCAGCCCCACACACCAGAGGCGAACTCCGTGAGAGCCCAGAAGGTGCCTGACAGACGTCATTTCCCTAGTGCTCTGCTCCCCAGCAGAGACGTGTTTGGGTGGTTGGGGCCTGCCCCTGCTTGTTTGGGCTCCCGTCCACAGCCCCAGCTCAGGGAAGCAGCTCCTGAGCTAAGACCTGTGCGAGTCGCGAGGGGCCCCGCCTGGAAGCCTAGTTTACAGCATGCGGGAAGCGAGCCTCCTCGGGAGAAGAGAAGGCAGCCCTGCTGCGTGCGGCTGCATTCACTGCTTAGGCGGAGCCGAGTGCGCCTCCAGTACGGCAGAGCTCCAGCTCTGCTCAGAGGCCCGATCTGGCAGACTTGCTGGCGTGAGGCTGCTCTGCCCTGGGCGAGACTTGCCCAGACTTGCCTCGCACATAGGCTTCCACTCCAGGAAGGAGCAGGCTGCGCGAGACTGGGAGATGCTACTGGCGCCTTCCTGGCCTCAGCTCCACTCCTGCCTTGCCTTTGCACCTAGTCCCCAGGAGTTCTTGTGGAGGGCTTAGTTGCCGGTGGGTTGCACACTGCCAAGCACTCCAGCGGTGAGGGCTCTATTAGAGGCAAGGTTAGGGCAACTGAAGGTCTCCTCCAGCGGTTGCTTGACCGCCAACACTCAGCAGAGTAGGAGCGCACAAGGCTCACAGGGCCCCTGGCTGGGGTCTGCAGCCCCACACACCGAGGGGAAATCCGTAAGAGCCCAGAAGGTGCCGGACAGACGTCATTTCCCTAGTGCTCTCCAACCCAGCAGAGACGTTTGCAGGTGGTTGGGGCCTGCCCCTGCGTGTCTGGGCTCCCTACCACAGCCCCAGCTCAGGGAAGCAGCTCCTCAGCTAAGACCTGTAGGAGGCGCGGGGCGCCCCCGCCTGGAAGCCTAGTGCACAGCATGCGGGAAGCGAGCGTCCTCGGGAGAAGAGGAGGCAGCACAGCTTCGTGAGGCTGTAATCACTGCTTGGGCGGAGCCGAGTGCGCCTCCATTACGGCAGAGCTCCAGCTCTGCTCAGAGGCCCGATCTGGCAGAGTGCTGGCGTGAGGCTGCTCCGCACTGGGCGAGCCTTGCCCAGACTTGCCTCGCGGCTAGGCTTCCAGTCCAGAAAGGAGCGGGCTGCGCGAGACTGGGAGATGCTACTGGCGCCATCCTGGCCTCAGCTCCACACCTGCCTTGCCTTTGAACCTAGTCCCCAGGAGTTCTTGTGGAGGGCATAGTTGCCGGTGGGTTGCACACTGCCAAGCGCTCCAGCAGTCAGGGCTCTATTAGAGGCAATGGGAGGGCAAGTGCAGGGCTATTCCATCGGTTGTTTTACCGCCCAGAGTCAGCACAGCACGGAGAGCACAAGGCCCACAGGGCCCCTGGCTGGGGTCTGCAGCCCCACACACCGGAGGCGAACTCCGTGAGCGCCCAGAAGGTGCCTGACAGACCTCATTTCCCTAGTGATCTCCTGCCAGCAGAGACGTGTGCAGGTAGTTGGGGCCTGCCCCTGCATGTCTGGGCTCCCGTCCACAGCCCCAGCTCAGGGAAGCAGCTCCTGAGCCAAGACCTGTGGGAGGCGCGGGGTCCCCGCCTGGAAGCCTAGTTTACAGCATGCGGGAAGCGAGCCTCCTCTGGAGAAGAGGAGGCAGCCCTGCTGCGTGCGGCTGCATTCACTGCTTTGGCGGAGCCGAGTGCGCCTCCAGTATGGCAGAGCTCCAGCTCTGCTCAGAAGCCCGATCTGGCAGACTTGCTGGCGTGAGGCTGCTCTGCCCTGGGCGAGACTTGCCCAGACTTGCCTCGCACATAGGCTTCCAGTCCAGGAAGGAGCAGGCTGCGCGAGACTGGGAGATGCTACTGGCGCCTTCCTGGCCTCAGCTCCACTCCTGCCTTGCCTTTGCACCTAGTCCCCAGGCGTTCTCGTGGAGGGCTTAGTTGCTGGTGGGTTGCACACTGCCAAGCGCTCCAGCAGTGAGGGCTCTATTAGAGGCAATGGTAGGGCAACTGAAGGTCTCCTCCAGCGGTTGCTTGACCGCCCACACTCAGCACAGCAGGAGCGCACAAGGCTCACAGGCCCCTGGCTGGGGTCTGCAGCCCCACACACCGGAGACGAACTCCGTGAGCGCCCAGAAGGTGCCTGACAGATCTCATTTCCCTAGTGATCTCCTGCCAGCAGAGACGTGTGCAGGTAGTTGGGGCCTGCCCCTGCGTGTCTGGGCTCCCGTCCACAGCCCCAGCTCAGGGAAGCAGCTCCTGAGCCAAGACCTGTGGGAGGCGCGGGGTCCCCGCCTGGAAGCCTAGTTTACAGCATGCGGGAAGCGAGCCTCCTCTGGAGAAGAGGAGGCAGCCCTGCTGCGTGCGGCTGCATTCACTGCTTTGGCGGAGCCGAGTGCGCCTCCAGTATGGCAGAGCTCCAGCTCTGCTCAGAAGCCCGATCTGGCAGACTTGCTGGCGTGAGGCTGCTCTGCCCTGGGCGAGACTTGCCCAGACTTGCCTCGCACATAGGCTTCCAGTCCAGGAAGGAGCAGGCTGCGCGAGACTGGGAGATGCTACTGGCGCCTTCCTGGCCTCAGCTCCACTCCTGCCTTGCCTTTGCACCTAGTCCCGAAGCGTTCTTGTGGAGGGCTTAGTTGCCGGTGGGTTGCACACTGCCAAGCGCTCCAGCAGTGAGGGCTCTATTAGAGGCAATGGTAGGGCAACTGAAGGTCTCCTCCAGCGGTTGCTTGACCGCCAACACTCAGCACAGCAGGAGCGCACAAGGCTCACAGGGCCCCTGGCTGGGGTCTGCAGCCCCACACACCGGAGGCGAACTCCGTGAGCGCCCAGAAGGTGCCTGACAGACGTCATTTCCCTAGTGCTCTCCTCCCTAGCAGAGAAGTGTGCAGGTGGTTGGGGCCTGCCCCTGCGTGTCTGGGCTCCCTACCACAGCCCCAGCTCAGGGAAGCAGCTCCTCAGCTAAGACCTGTAGGAGGCGCGGGGCGCCCCCGTCTGGAAGCCTAGTGCACAGCATGTGGGAAACGAGCCTCCTCGGGAGAAGAGGAGGCAGCACAGCTTCGTGAGGCTGTAATCACTGCTTGGGCGAACCAAGTGCGCCTCCAGTACGGCAGAGCTCCAGCTCTGCTCAGAGGCCCGATCTGGCAGAGTGCTGGCGTGAGGCTGCTCTGCCCTGGGCGAGCCTTGCCCAGACTTGCGTCGCTGCTAGGCTTCCAGTCCAGAAAGGAGAGGGCTGCGCGAGACTGGGAGATGCTACTGGCGCCATCCTGGCCTCAGCTACACTTCTGCCTTGCCTTAGCACCTAGTCCCCAGGCGTTCTTGTGGAAGGCTCAGTTGCCGGTGGGTTGCACACTGCCAAGCGCTCCAGCAGTGAGGGCTCTATTAGAGGCAATGGGAGGGCAACTGCAAGTCTCCTCCAGCGGTTGCTTGACCGCCCAGACTCAGCACAGCATGGAGAGCACAAGGCTCACAGGGCCCCTGGCTGGGGTCTGCAGCCCCACACACCGGAGGCGAACTCCGTGAGAGCCCAGAAGGTGCCTGACAGACGTCATTTCCCTAGTGCTCTGCTCCCCAGCAGAGACGTGTTTGGGTGGTTGGGGCCTGCCCCTGCTTGTTTGGGCTCCCGTCCACAGCCCCAGCTCAGGGAAGCAGCTCCTGAGCCAAGACCTGTGCGAGGCGCGGGGGGCCCCGCCTGGAAGCCTAGTTTACAGCATGCGGGAAGCGAGCCTCCTTGGGAGAAGAGAAGGCAGCCTGCTGGGTGCGGCTGCATTCACTGCTTTGGCGGAGCCGAGTGCGCCTCCAGTACGGCAGAGCTCCAGCTCTGCTCAGAGGCCCGATCTGGCAGACTTGCTGGCGTGAGGCTGCTCTGCCCTGGGCTAGACTTGCCCAGACTTGCCTCGCACATAGGCTTCTAGTCCAGGAAGGAGCAGGCTGCGCTAGACTGGGAGATGCTACTGGCGCCTTCCTGGCCTCAGCTCCACTCCTGCCTTGCCTTTGCACCTAGTCCCCCGGCGTTCTTGTGGAGGGCTTACTTGCCGGTGGGTTGCCCACTGCCAAGCGCTCCAGCAGTGAGGGCTCTATTAGAGGCAATGGTAGGGCAACTGAAGGTCTCCTCCAGCGGTTGCTTGACCGCCAACCCTCAGCACAGCAGGAGCGCACAAGGCTCACAGGGCCCCTGGCTGGGGTCTGCAGCCCCACACACCGGAGGCGAACTCCGTGAGCGCCCAGAAGGTGCCTGACAGACGTCATTTCCCTAGTGCTCTCCAACCCAGCAGAGACGTGTGCAGGTGGTTGGGGCCTGCCCCTGCGTGTCTGGGCTCCCTACCACAGCCCCAGCTGAGGGAAGCAGCTCCTCAGCTAAGACCTGTAGGAGGCGCGGGGCGCCCCCGCCTGGAAGCCTAGTGCACAGCATGCGGGAAGCGAGCCTCCTCGGGAGAAGAGGAGGCAGCACAGCTTCTTGATGCTGTAATCACTGCTTGGGCGGAGCCGAGTGCGCCTCCTGTACGGCAGAGCTCCAGCTCTGCTCAGAGGCCCGATCTGGCAGAGTGCTGGCGTGAGGCTGCTCTGCCCTGGGCGAGACTTGCCCAGACTTGCCTCACGGCTAGGCTTCCAGTCCAGAAAGGAGCGGGCTGCGCGAGACTGGGAGATGCTACTGGCGCCTTCCTGGCCTCAGCTCCACTCCTGCCTTGCCTTTGCACCTAGTCCCCAGGCATTCTTGTGGAAGGCTCAGTTGCCGGTGGGTTGCACACTGCCAAGCGCTCCCGCAGTCAGGGCTCTATTAGAGGCAATGGGAGGGCAACTGCAAGTCTCCTCCAGCGGTTGCTTGACCGCCCAGACTCAGCACAGCATGGAGAGCACAAGGCTCACAGGGCCCCTGGCTGGGGTTTGCAGCCCCACACACGGGAGGCGAACTCCGTGAGAGCCCAGAAGGTGCCTGACAGACGTCATTTCCCTAGTGCTCTGCTCCCCAGCAGAGAGGTGTTTGGGTGGTTGGGGCCTGCCCCTGCTTGTTTGGGCTCCCGTCCACAGCCCCAGCTCAGGGAAGCAGCTCCTGAGCCAAGACCTGTGCGAGGCGCGGGGGGCCCCACCTGGAAGCCTAGTTTACAGCATGCGGGAAGCGAGCCTCCTCGGGAGAAGAGAAGGCAGCCCTGCTGCGTGCGGCTGCATTCACTGCTTTGGCGGAGCCGAGTGCGCCTCCAGTACGGCAGAGCTCCAGCTCTGCTCAGAGGCCCGATCTGGCAGACTTGCTGGCGTGAGGCTGCTCTGCCCTGGGCGAGACTTGCCCAGACTTGCCTCGCACATAGGCTTCCACTCCAGGAAGGAGCAGGCTGCGCGAGACTGGGAGATGCTACTGGCGCCTTCCTGGCCTCAGCTCCACTCCTGCCTTGCCTTTGCACCTAGTCCCCAGGCGTTCCTGTGGAGGGCTTAGTTGCCGGTGGGTTGCACACTGCCAAGAGCTCCAGCAGTGAGGGCTCTATTAGAGGCAATGGGAGGGCAACTGCAAGTCTCCTCCAGCAGTTGCTTGACCGCCCAGACTCAGCACAGCATGGAGAGCACAAGGCTCACAGGGCCCCTGGCTGGGGTGTGCAGCCCCACACACCGGAAGCGAACTCCGTGAGAGCCCAGAAGGTGCCTGACAGACGTCATTTCCCTAGTGCTCTGCTCCCCAGCAGAGACGTGTTTGGGTGGTTGGGGCCTGCCCCTGCTTGTTTGGGCTCCCGTCCACAGCCCCAGCTCAGGGAAGCAGCTCCTGAGCCAAGACCTGTGCGAGGCGCGGGGGGCCCCGCCTGGAAGCCTAGTTTACAGCATGCGGGAAGCGAGCCTCCTTGGGAGAAGAGAAGGCAGCCTGCTGGGTGCGGCTGCATTCACTGCTTTGGCGGAGCCGAGTGCGCTCCAGTACGGCAGAGCTCCAGCTCTGCTCAGAGGCCCGATCTGGCAGACTTGCTGGCGTGAGGCTGCTCTGCCCTGGGCGAGACTTGCCCAGACTTGCCTCGCACATAGGCTTCTAGTCCAGGAAGGAGCAGGCTGCGCTAGACTGGGAGATGCTACTGGCGCCTTCCTGGCCTCAGCTCCACTCCTGCCTTGCCTTTGCACCTAGTCCCCAGGCGTTCTTGTGGAGGGCTTACTTGCCGGTGGGTGGCCCACTGCCAAGCGCTCCAGCAGTGAGGGCTCTATTAGAGGCAATGGTAGGGCAACTGAAGGTCTCCTCCAGCGGTTGCTTGACCGCCAACCCTCAGCACAGCAGGAGCGCACAAGGCTCACAGGGCCCCTTGCTGGGGTCTGCAGCCCCACACACCGGAGGCGAACTCCGTGAGCGCCCAGAAGGTGCCTCACAGACGTCATTTCCCTAGTGCTCTCCAACCCAGCAGAGACGTGTGCAGGTGGTTGGGGCCTGCCCCTGCGTGTCTGGGCTCCCTACCACAGCCCCAGCTCAGGGAAGCAGCTCCTCAGCTAAGACCTGTAGGAGGCGCGGGGCGCCCCCGCCTGGAAGCCTAGTGCACAGCATGCGGGAAGCGAGCCTCCTCGGGAGAAGAGGAGGCAGCACAGCTTCGTGAGGCTGTAATCACTGCTTGGGCGGTGCCGAGTGCGCCTCCAGTACGGCAGAGCTCCAGCTCTGCTCAGAGGCCCGATCTGGCAGAGTGCTGGCGTGAGGCTGCTCTGCACTGGGCGAGCCTTGCCCAGACATGCCTCGCGGCTAGGCTTCCAGTCCAGAAAGGAGCGGGCTGCGCGAGACTGGGAGATGCTACTGGGGCCATCCTGGCCTCAGCTCCACACCTGCCTTGCCTTTGAACCTAGTCCCCAGGAGTTCTTGTGGAGGGCTTAGTTGCCGGTGGGTTGCACACTGCCAATCGCTCCAGCAGTCAGGGCTCTATTAGAGGCAATGGGAGGGCAAGTGCAGGGCTATTCCATCGGTTGTTTTACCGCCCAGACTCAGCACAGCACGGAGAGCACAAGGCTCACAGGGCCCCTGGCTGGGGTCTGCAGCCCCACACACCGGAGGCGAACTCCGTGAGCGCCCAGAAGGTGCCTGACAGACCTCATTTCCCTAGTGATCTCCTGCCAGCAGAGACATGTGCAGGTAGTTGGGGCCTGCCCCTGCGTGTCTGGGCTCCCGTCCACAGCCCCAGCTCAGGGAAGCAGCTCCTGAGCCAAGACCTGTGGGAGGCGCGGGGTCCCCGCCTGGAAGCCTAGTTTACAGCATGCGGGAAGCGAGCCTCCTCTGGAGGAGAGGAGGCAGCCCTGCTGCGTGCGGCTGCATTCACTGCTTTGGCGGAGCCGAGTGCGCCTCCAGTACGGCAGAGCTCCAGCTCTGCTCAGAGGCCCGATCTGGCAGACTTGCTGGCGTGAGGCTGCTCTGCCCTGGGCGAGACTTGCCCAGACTTGCCTCGCACATAGGCTTCCAGTCCAGGAAGGAGCAGGCTGCGCGAGACTGGGAGATGCTACTGGCGCCTTCCTGGCCTCAGCTCCACTCCTACCTTGCCTTTGCACCTAGTCCCCAGGCGTTCTTGTGGAAGGCTCAGTTGCCGGTGGGTTGCAAACTGCCAAGCGCTCCAGCAGTCTGGGCTCTATTAGAGGCAATGGGAGGGCAACTGCAAGTCTCCTCCAGCGGTTGCTTGACCGCCCAGACTCAGCACAGCATGGAGAGCACAAGGCTCACAGGGCCCCTGGCTGGGGTCTGCAGCCCCACACACCGGAGGCGAACTCCGTGAGAGCCCAGAAGGTGCCTGACAGACGTCATTTCCCTAGTGCTCTGCTCCCCAGCAGAGACGTGTTTGGGTGGTTGGGGCCTGCCCCTGCTTGTTTGGGCTCCCGTCCACAGCCCCAGCTCAGGGAAGCAACTCCTGAGCCAAGACCTGTGCGAGGCGCGGGGGGCCCCACCTGGAAGCCTAGTTTACAGCATGCGGGAATCGAGCCTCCTCGGGAGAAGAGAAGGCAGCCCTGCTGCGTGTGGCTGCATTCACTGCTTTGGCGGAGCCGAGTGCGCCTCCAGTACGGCAGAGCTCCAGCTCTGCTCAGAGGCCCGATCTGGCAGACTTGCTGGCGTGAGGCTGCTCTGCCCTGGGCGAGACTTGCCCAGACTTGCCTCGCACATAGGCTTCCTGTCCAGGAAGGAGCAGGCTGCGCGAGACTGGGAGATGCTACTGGCGCGTTCCTGGCCTCAGCTCCACTCCTGCCTTGCCTTTGCACCTAGTCCCAAGGCGTTCTCCTGGAGGGGTTAGTTGCCGGTGGGTTGCACACTGCCAAGCGCTCCAGCAGTGAGGGCTCTATTAGAGGCAATGGTAGGGCAACTGAAGGTCTCCTCCAGCGGTTGCTTGACCGCCCACACTCAGCACAGCAGGAGCGCACAAGGCTCACAGGGCCCCTGTCTGGGGTCTGCAGCCCCACACACCGGAGGCGAACTCCGTGAGCGCCCAGAAGGTGCCTGACAGACGTCATTTCCCTAGTGCTCTCCAACCCAGCAGAGACGTGTGCAGGTGGTTGGGGCCTGCCCCTGCGTGTCTGGGCTCCCTACCACAGCCCCAGCTGAGGGAAGCAGCTCCTCAGCTAAGACCTGTTGGAGACGCGGGGCGCCCCCGCCTGGAAGCCTAGTGAACAGCATGCGGGAAGCGAGCCTCCTCGGGAGAAGAGGAGGCAGCACAGCTTCGTGAGGCTGTAATCACTGCTTGGGCGGAGCCGAGTGCGCCTCCAGTACGGCAGAGCTCCAGCTCTGCTCAGAGGCCCGATCTGGCAGAGTGCTGGCGTGAGGCTGCTCTGCACTGGGCGAGCCTTGCCCAGACTTGCCTCGCGGCTTGGCTTCCAGTCCAGAAAGGAGCGGGCTGCGCGAGACTGGGAGATGCTACTGGCGCCTTCCTGGCCTCAGCTCCACTCCTGCCTTGCCTTTGCACTTAGTCCCAAGGCGTTCTTGCGGAAGGCTCAGTTGCCGGTGGGTTGCACACTGCCAAGCGCTCCAGCAGTCAGGGCTCTATTAGAGGCAATGGGAGGGCAACTGCAAGTCTCCTCCAGCAGTTGCTTGACCGCCCAGACTCAGCACAGCATGGAGAGTACAAGGCTCACAGGGCCCCTGGCTGGGGTCTGCAGCCCCACACACCGGAGGCGAACTCCGTGAGAGCCCAGAAGGTGCCTGACAGACGTCATTTCCCTAGTGCTCTGCTCCCCAGCAGAGACGTGTTTGGGTGGTTGGGGCCTGCCCCTGCTTGTTTGGGCTCCCGTCCACAGCCCCAGCTCAGGGAAGCAGCTCCTGAGCCAAGACCTGTGGGAGGCGCGGGGTCCCCGCCTGGAACCCTAGTTTACAGCATGCGGGAAGCGAGCCTCCTCTGGAGAAGAGGAGGCAGCCCTGCTGCGTGCGGCTGCATTCACTGCTTTGGTGGAGCCGAGTGCGCCTCCAGTACGGCAGAGCTCCAGCTCTGCTCAGAAGCCCGATCTGGCAGACTTGCTGGCGTGAGGCTGCTCTGCCCTGGGCGAGACTTGCCCAGACTTGCCTCGCACATAGGCTTCCAGTCCAGGAAGGAGCAGGCTGCGCGAGACTGGGAGATGCTACTGGCGCCTTCGTGGCCTCAGCTCCACTCCTGCCTTGCCTTTGCACCTAGGCCCCAGGCGTTGTTGTGGAGGGCTTAGTTGTCGGTGGGTTACACACTGCCAAGCGCTCCAGCAGTCAGGGCTCTATTAGAGGCAATGGGAGGGCAACTGAAGGTCTCCTCCAGCGGTTGCTTGACCGCCCACACTCAGCACAGCAAGAGCGCACAAGGCTCACAGGGCCCCTGGCTGGGGTCTGCAGCCCCACACACCGGAGGCGAACTCCGTGAGCGCCCAGAAGGTGCCTGACAGACGTCATTTCCCTAGTGCTCTCCAACCCAGCAGAGACGTGTGCAGATGGTTGGGGCCTGCCCCTGCGTGTCTGGGCTCCCTACCACAGCCCCAGCTGAGGGAAGCAGCTCCTCAGCTATGACCTGTAGGAGGCGCGGGGCGCCCCCGCCTGGAAGCCTAGTGCACAGCATGCGGGAAGCGAGCCTCCTCGGGAGAAGAGGAGGCAGCACAGCTTCGTGAGGCTGTAATCACTGCTTGGGCGGAGCCGAGTGCGCATCCAGCACGGCATAGCTCCAGCTCTGCTCAGAGGCCCGATCTGGCAGAGTGCTGGCGTGAGGCTGCTCTGCACTGGGCGAGCCTTGCCCAGACTTGCCTCGCGGCTAGGCTTCCAGTCCAGAAAGGAGCGGGCTGCGCGAGACTGGGAGATGCTACTGGCGCCATCCTGGCCTCAGCTCCACTTCTGCCTTGCCTTAGCACCTAGTCCCCAGGCTTTCTTGTGGAAGGCTCAGTTGCCGGTGGGTTACACATTGCCAAGCGCTCCAGGAGTGAGGGCTCTATTAGAGGCAATGGGAGGGCAACTGCAAGTCTCCTCCAGCGGTTGCTTGACCGCCCAGACTCAGCACAGCATGGAGAGCACAAGGCTCACAGGGCCCCTGGCTGGGGTCTGCAGCCCCACACACCAGAGGCGAACTCCGTGAGAGCCCAGAAGGTGCCTGACAGACGTCATTTCCCTAGTGCTCTGCTCCCCAGCAGAGACGTGTTTGGGTGGTTGGGGCCTGCCCCTGCTTGTTTGGGCTCCCGTCCACAGCCCCAGCTCAGGGAAGCAGCTCCTGAGCTAAGGCATGTGCGAGGCACGGGGGGCCCCACCTGGAAGCCTAGTTTACAGCATGCGGGAAGCGAGCCTCCTCGGGAGAAGAGAAGGCAGCCCTGCTGCGTGCGGCTGCATTCACTGCTTTGGCGGAGCCGAGTGCGCCTCCAGTACGGCAGAGCTCCAGCTCTGCTCAGAGGCCCGATCTGGCAGACTTGCTGGCGTGAGGCTGCTCTGCGCTGGGCGAGACTTGCCCAGACTTGCCTCGCACATAGGCTTCCAGTCCAGGAAGGAGCAGGCTGCGCGAGACTGGGAGATGCTACTGGCGCCTTCCTGGCCTCAGCTCCACTCCTGCCTTGCCTTTGCACCTAGTCCCCAGGCGTTCTCCTGGAGGGCTTAGTTGCCGGTGGGTTGCACACTGCCAAGCGCTCCAGCAGTGAGGGCTCTATTAGAGGCAATGGGAGGGCAACTGCAGGGCTACTCCATCGGTTGTTTTACCGCCCAGACTCAGCACAGCACGTAGAGCACAAGGCTCACAGGTCCCTGTCTGGGGTCTGCAGCCCCACACACCGGAGGCGAACTCCGTGAGCGCCCAGAAGGTCCCTTACCGACCTCATTTCCCTAGTGATCTCTTGCCAGCAGAGACGTGTGCCGGTAGTTGGGGCCTGCCCCTGTGTGTCTGGGCTCCCTACCACAGCCCCAGCTCAGGGAAGCAGCTCCTGAGCCAAGACCTGTGGGAGGCGCGGGGTCCCCGCCTGGAACCCTAGTTTACAGCATGCGGGAAGCGAGCCTCCTCTGGAGAAGAGGAGGCAGCCCTGCTGCGTGCGGCTGCATTCACTGCTTTGGTGGAGCCGAGTGCGCCTCCAGTAAGGCAGAGCTCCAGCTCTGCTCAGAAGCCCGATCTGGCAGACTTGCTGGCGTGAGGCTGCTCTGCACTGGGCGAGACTTGCCCAGACTTGCCTCGCACATAGGCTTCCAGTCCAGGAAGGAGCAGGCTGCGCGAGACTGGGAGATGCTACTGGCGCCTTCCTGGCCTCAGCTCCACTCCTGCCTTGCCTTTGCACCTAGGCCCCAGGCGTTGTTGTGGAGGGCTTAGTTGTCGGTGGGTTACACACTGCCAAGCGCTCCAGCAGTCAGGGCTCTATTAGAGGCAATGGGAGGGCAACTGCAAGTCTCCTCCAGCGGTTGCTTGACCGCCCAGACTCAGCACAGCATGGAGAGCACAAGGCTCACAGGGCCCCTGGCTGGGGTCTGCAGCCCCATACACCGGAGGCGAACTCCGTGAGAGCCCAGAAGGTGCCTGACAGACGTCATTTCCCTAGTGCTCTGCTCCCCAGCAGAGACGTGTTTGGGTGGTTGGGGCCTGCCCCTGCTTGTTTGGGCTCCCGTACACAGCCCCAGCTCAGGGAAGCAGCTCCTGAGCCAAGACCTGTGGGAGGCGCGGGGGGCCCTGCCTGGAAGCCTAGTTTACAGCATGCGGGAAGCGAGCCTCCTCGGGAGAAGAGAAGGCAGCCCTGTTGCGTGCGGCTGCATTCACTGCTTTGGTGGAGCCGAGTGCGCCTCCAGTACGGCAGAGCTCCAGCTCTGCTCAGAGGCCCGATCTGGCAGACTTGCTGGCGTGAGGCTGCTCTGCCCTGGGCGAGACTTGCCCAGACTTGCCTCGCACATAGGCTTCCAGTCCAGGAAGGAGCAGGCTGCGCGAAACTGGGAGATGCTACTGGCGCCTTCCTGGCCTCAGCTCCACTCCTGCCTTGCCTTTCCACCTAGTCCCCAGGCGTTTTTGTGGAGGGCTTAGTTGCCGGTGGGTTGCACACTGCCAAGCGCTCCAGCAGTGAGGGCTCTATTAGAGGCAATGGTAGGGCAACTGAAGGTCTCCTCCAGCGGTTGCTTGACCGCCCAGACTCAGCACAGCATGGAGAGCACAAGGCTCACAGGGCCCCTGGCTGGGGTCTGCAGCCCCACACACCGGAGGCGAACTCCGTGAGCGCCCAGAAGGTGCCTGACAGACGTCATTTCCCTAGTGCTCTCCAACCCAGCAGAGACGTGTGCAGATGGTTGGGGCCTGCCCCTGTGTGTCTGGGCTCCCTACCACAGCCCCAGCTGAGGGATGCAGCTCCTCAGCTAAGACCTGAAGGAGGCGCGGGGCGCCCCCGCCTGGAAGCCTAGTGCACAGCATGCTGGAAGCGAGCCTCCTCGGGAGAAGAGGAGGCAGCACAGCTTCGTGAGGCTGTAATCACTGCTTGGGCGGAGCCGAGTGCGCATCCAGCACGGCATAGCTCCAGCTCTGCTCAGAGGCCCGATCTGGCAGAGTGCTGGCGTGAGGCTGCTCTGCCCTTGGCGAGCCTTGCCCAGACTTGCCTCGCGGCTAGGCTTCCAGTCCAGAAAGGAGCGGGCTGCGCGAGACTGGGAGATGCTACTCGCGCCATCCTGGCCTCAGCTCCACTTCTGCCTTGCCTTAGCACCTAGTTCCCAGGCGTTCTTGTGGAAGGCTCCGTTCCCGGTGGGTTGCACACTGCCAAGCGCTCCAGCAGTCAGGGCTCTATTAGAGGCAATGGGAGGGCAACTGCAGGGCTACTCCATTGGTTGTTTTACCGCCCAGACTCAGCACAGCACGGAGAGCACAAGGCTCACAGGGCCCCTGGCTGGGGTCTGCAGCGCCACACACTGGAGGCGAACTCCGTGAGCGCCCAGAAGGTGCCTGACAGACCTCATTTCCCTAGTGATCTCCTGCCAGCAGAGACGTGTGCAGGTAGTTGGGGCCTGCCCCTGCGTGTCTGGGCTCCCGTCCACAGCCCCAGCTCAGGGAAACAGCTCCTGAGCCAAGACCTGTGGGAGGCGCGGTGTCCCCGCCTGGAAGCCTAGTTTACAGCATGCGGGAAGCGAGCCTCCTCTGGAGAAGAGGAGGCAGCCCTGCTGCGTGCGGCTGCATTCACTGCTTTGGCGGAGCCGAGTGCGCCTCCAGTACGGCAGAGCTCCAGCTCTGCTCAGAGGCCCGATCTGGCAGAGTGCTGGCGTGAGGCTGCTCTGCACTGGGCGAGACTTGCCCAGACTTGCCTCGCACATAGGCTTCCAGTCCAGGAAGGAGCAGGCTGCGCGAGACTTGGAGATGCTACTGGCGCCTTCCTGGCCTCAGCTCCACTCCTGCCTTGCCTTTGCACCTAGGCCCCAGGCGTTGTTGTGGATGGCTTAGTTGTCGGTGGGTTACACACTGCCAAGCGCTCCAGCAGTCAGGGCTCTATTAGAGGCAATGGGAGGGCAACTGCAAGTCTCCTCCAGCGGTTGCTTGACCGCCCACACTCAGCACAGCATGGAGAGCACAAGGCTCACAGGGCCCCTGGCTGGGGTCTGCAGCCCCACACACCGGAGGCGAACTCCGTGAGAGCCCAGAAGGTGCCTGACAGACGTCATTTCCCTAGTGCTCTGCTCCCCAGCAGAGACGTGTTTGGGTGCTTGTGGTCTGCCCCTGCTTGTTTGGGCTCCCGTACACAGCCCCAGCTCAGGGAAGCAGCTCCTGAGCCAAGACCTGTGCGAGGCGCGGGGGGCCCTGCCTGGAAGCCTAGTTTACAGCAAGCGGGAAGCGAGCCTCCTCGGGAGAAGAGAAGGCAGCCCTGTTGCGTGCGGCTGCATTCACTGCTTTGGTGGAGCCGAGTGCGCCTCCAGTACGGCAGAGCTCCAGCTCTGCTCAGAGGCCCGATCTGGCAGACTTGCTGGCGTGAGGCTGCTCTGCCCTGGGCGAGACTTGCCCAGACTTGCCTCGCACATAGGCTTCCAGTCCAGGAAGGAGCAGGCTGCGCGAGACTGGGAGATGCTACTGGCGCCTTCCTGGCCTCAGCTCCACTCCTGCCTTGCCTTTGCACCTAGTCCCCAGGCGTTTTTGTGGAGGGCTTAGTTGCCGGTGGGTTGCACACTGCCAAGCGCTCCAGCAGTGAGGGCATTAGAGGCAATGGGAGGGCAACTGAAGGTCTCCTTCAGCGGTTGCTTGACCGCCCACACTCAGCACAGCAAGAGCGCACAAGGCTCACAGGGCCCCTGGCTGGGGTCTGCAGCCCCACACACCGGAGGCGAACTCCGTGAGCGCCCAGAAGGTGCCTGACAGACGTCATTTCCCTAGTGCTCTCCAACCCAGCAGAGACGTGTGCAGATGGTTGGGGCCTGCCCCTGCGTGTCTGGGCTCCCTACCACAGCCCCAGCTGAGGGAAGCAGCTCCTCAGCTATGACCTGTAGGAGGCGCGGGGCGCCCCCTCCTGGAAGCCTAGTGCACAGCATGCGGGAAGCGAGCCTCCTCGGGAGAAGAGGAGGCAGCACAGCTTCGTGAGGCTGTAATCACTGCTTGGGCGGAGCCGAGTGCGCATCCAGCACGGCATAGCTCCAGCTCTGCTCAGAGGCCCGATCTGGCAGAGTGCTGGCGTGAGGCTGCTCTGCACTGGGCGAGCCTTGCCCAGACTTGCCTCGCGGCTAGGCTTCCAGTCCAGAAAGGAGCGGGCTGCGCGAGACTGGGAGATGCTACTGGCGCCATCCTGGCCTCAGCTCCACTCTGCCTTGCCTTAGCACCTAGTCCCCAGGCTTTCTTGTGGAAGGCTCAGTTGCCGGTGGGTTACACATTGCCAAGCGCTCCAGGAGTGAGGGCTCTATTAGAGGCAATGGGAGGGCAACTGCAAGTCTCCTCCAGCGGTTGCTTGACCGCCCAGACTCAGCACAGCATGGAGAGCACAAGGCTCACAGGGCCCCTGGCTGGGGTCTGCAGCCCCACACACCAGAGGCGAACTCCGTGAGAGCCCAGAAGGTGCCTGACAGACGTCATTTCCCTAGTGCTCTGCTCCCCAGCAGAGACGTGTTTGGGTGGTTGGGGCCTGCCCCTGCTTGTTTGGGCTCCCGTCCACAGCCCCAGCTCAGGGAAGCAGCTCCTGAGCTAAGGCATGTGCGAGGCACGGGGGGCCCCACCTGGAAGCCTAGTTTACAGCATGCGGGAAGCGAGCCTCCTCGGGAGAAGAGAAGGCAGCCCTGCTGCGTGCGGCTGCATTCACTGCTTTGGCGGAGCCGAGTGCGCCTCCAGTACGGCAGAGCTCCAGCTCTGCTCAGAGGCCCGATCTGGCAGACTTGCTGGCGTGAGGCTGCTCTGCGCTGGGCGAGACTTGCCCAGACTTGCCTCGCACATAGGCTTCCAGTCCAGGAAGGAGCAGGCTGCGCGAGACTGGGAGATGCTACTGGCGCCTTCCTGGCCTCAGCTCCACTCCTGCCTTGCCTTTGCACCTAGTCCCAAGGCGTTCTTGTGGAGGGCTTACTTGCCGGTGGGTTGCACACTGCCAAGCGCTCCAGCAGTGAGGGCTCTATTAGAGGCAATGGGAGGGCAACTGAAGGTCTCCTCCAGCGGTTGCTTGACCGCCCACACTCAGCACAGCAGGAGCGCACAAGGCTCACAGGGCCCCTGGCTGGGGTCTGCAGCCCCACACACCGGAGGCGAACTCCGTGAGCGCCCAGAAGGTGCCTGACAGACGTCATTTCCCTAGTGCTCTCTTCCCCAGCAGAGACGTGTGCAGGTTGTTGATGCCTGCCCCTGCGTGTCTGGGCTCCCTACCACAACACCAGCTCAGGGAAGGAGGTCCTCAGCTAAGACCTGTAGGAGGCGCGGGGCGCCCCCGCCTGGAAGCCTAGTGCACAGCATGCGGGAAGCGAGCCTCCTCGGGAGAAGAGGAGGCAGCACAGCTTCGTGAGGCTGTAATAACTGCTTGGGCGGAACCAAGTGCGCCTACAGTACGGGCTAGCTCCAGCTCTGCTCAGAGGCCCGATCTGGCAGAGTGCTGGCGTGAGGCTGCTCTGCTCTGGGCGAGACTTGCCCAGACTTGCCTCGCACATAGGCTTCCGTTCCAGGATGGAGCAGGCTGCGCGAGACTGGGAGATGCTACTGGCGCCTTCCTGGCCTCAGCTCCACTCCTGCCTTGCCTTAGCACCTAGTCCCCAGGGGTTCTTGTGGAAGGCTCATTTGCCGGTGGGTTGCACACTGCCAAGCGCTCCAGCAGTGAGGGCTCTATTAGAGGCAATGGTAGGGCAACTGAAGGTCTCCTCCAGCGGTTGCTTGACCGCCCAGACTCAGCACAGCATGGAGAGCACAAGGCTCACAGGGCCCCTGGCTGGGGTCTGCAGCCCCACACACCGGAGACGAACTCCGTGAGCGCCCAGAAGGTGCCTGACAGACGTCATTTCCCTAGTGCTCTCCAACCCAGCAGAGACGTGTGCAGATGGTTGGGGCCTGCCCCTGTGTGTCTGGGCTCCCTACCACAGCCCCAGCTGAGGGATGCAGCTCCTCAGCTAAGACCTGAAGGAGGCGCGGGGCGCCCCCGCCTGGAAGCCTAGTGCACAGCATGCGGGAAGCGAGCCTCCTCGGGAGAAGAGGAGGCAGCACAGCTTCGTGAGGCTGTAATCACTGCTTGGGCGGAGCCGAGTGCGCATCCAGCACGGCATAGCTCCAGCTCTGCTCAGAGGCCCGATCTGGCAGAGTGCTGGCGTGAGGCTGCTCTGCCCTTGGCGAGCCTTGCCCAGACTTGCCTCGCGGCTAGGCTTCCAGTCCAGAAAGGAGCGGGCTGCGCGAGACTGGGAGATGCTACTGGCGCCTTCCTGGCCTCAGCTCCACTCCTGCCTTGCCTTTGCACTTAGTCCCCAGGCGTTCTTGTGGAGGGCTTAGTTGCCGGTGGGTTGCACACTGCCAAGCCCTCCAGCAGTGAGGGCTCTATTAGAGGCAATGGTAGGGCAACTGAAGGTCTCCTCCAGCGGTTGCTTGACCGCCCACACTCAGCACAGCAGGAGCGCACAAGGCTCACAGGGCCCCTGGCTGGGGTCTGCAGCCCCAGACACCGGAGGCGAACTCCGGGAGCGCCCAGAAGGTGCCTGTCAGACGTCATTTCCCTAGTGCTCTCCTCCCCAGCAGAGACGTGTGCAGGTGGTTGGGGCCTGCCCCTGCGTGTCTGGGCTCCCTACCACAGCACAAACTCAGGGAAGCAGCTCCTCAGCTAAGACCTGTAGGAGGCGCGGGGCGCCCCCGCCTGGAAGCCTAGTGCACAGCATGCGGGAAACGAGCCTCCTCGGGAGAAGAGGAGGGAGCACAGCTTCATGAGGCTGTAATCACTGCTTGGGCGGAGCTGAGTGAGCCTCCAGTACGGCAGAGCTCCAGCTCTGCTCAGAGGCCCGATCTGGCAGAGTGCTGGCGTGAGGCTGCTCTGCACTGGGCGAGCCTTGCCCAGAATTGCCTCGCGGCTAGGCTTCCAGTCCAGAAAGGAGCGGGCTGCGCGAGACTGGGAGATGCTACTGGCGCCATCCTGGCCTCAGCTCCACTCCTGCCTTGCCTTGCACCTAGTCCCCAGGAGTTCTTGTGGAGGGCTTAGTTGCCGGTGGGTTGCACACTGCCAAGCGCTCCAGCAGTCAGGGCTCTATTAGAGGCAATGGGAGGGCAACTGCAGGGCTACTCCATCGGTTGTTTTACCGCCCAGACTCAGCACAGCACGGAGAGCACAAGGCTCACAGGGCCCCTGGCTGGGGTCTGCAGCCCCACACACCGGAGACGAACTCCGTGAGCGCCCAGAAGGTGCCTGACAGATCTCATTTCCCTAGTGATCTCCTGCCAGCAGAGACGTGTGCAGGTAGTTGGGGCCTGCCCCGGCGTGTCTGGGCTCCCGTCCACAGCCCCAGCTCAGGGAAGCAGCTCCTGAGCCAAGACCTGTGGGAGGCACGGGGTCCCCGCCTGGAAGCCTAGTTTACAGCATGCGGGAAGCGAGCCTCCTCGGGAGAAGAGAAGGCAGCCCTGCTGCGTGCGGCTGCATTCACTCCTTTGTCGGAGCCGAGTGCGCCTCCAGTACGGCAGAGCTCCAGCTCAGCTCAGAGGCCCGATCTGGCAGACTTGCTGGCGTGAGGCTGCTCTGCCCTGGGCGAGACTTGCCCAGACTTGCCTCGCACATAGGCTTCCAGTCCAGGAAGGAGCAGGCTGCGCTAGACTGGGAGATGCTACTGGCGCCTTCCTGGCCTCAGCTCCACTCCTGCCTTGCCTTTGCACCTAGTCCCCAGGCATTCTCGTGGAGGGCTTAGTTGCCGGTGGGTTGCACACTGCCAAGCGCTCCAGCGGTGAGGGCTCTATTAGAGGCAATGGTAGGGCAACTGAAGGTCTCCTCCAGCGGTTGCTTGACCGCCCACACTCAGCACAGCAGGAGCGCACAAGGCTCACAGGGCCCCTGGCTGGGGTCTGCAGCCCCACACACCGGAGGCGAACTCCGTGAGCGCCCAGAAGGTGCCTGACAGACGTCATTTCCCTAGTGCTCTGCTCCCCAGCAGAGACGTGTTTGGGTGGTTGGGGCCTGCCCCTGCGTGTCTGGGCTCCCTACCACAGCCCCAGCTGAGGGAAGGAGCTCCTCAGCTAAGACCTGTAGGAGGCGCGGGGCGCCCCCCCCTGGAAGCCTAGTGCACAGCATGCGGGAAGCGAGCGTCCTCGGGAGAAGAGGAGGCAGCACAGCTTCGTGAGGCTGTAATCACTACTTGGGCGGAGCCGAGTGCGCCTCCAGTACGGCAGAGCTCCAGCTCTGCTCAGAGGCCCGATCTGGCAGAGTGCTGGCGTGAGGCTGCTCTGCACTGGGCGAGCCTTGCCCAGACTTGCCTCGCGGCTAGGCTTCCAGTCCAGAAAGGAGCGGGCTGCGCGAGACTGGGAGATGCTACTGGTGCCATCCTGGCCTCAGCTCCACTTCTCCCTTGCCTTAGCACCTAGTCCCCAGGCGTTCTTGTGGAAAGCTAAGTTGCCGGTGGGTTGCACACTGCCAAGCGCTCCAGCAGTGAGGGCTCTATTAGAGGCAATGGGAGGGCAACTGCAAGTCTCCTCCAGCGGTTGCTTGACCGCCCAGACTCAGCACAGCATGGAGAGCACAAGGCTCACAGGGCCCCTGGCTGGGGTCTGCAGCCCCACACACCAGAGGCGAACTCCGTGAGAGCCCAGAAGGTGCCTGACAGACGTCATTTCCCTAGTGCTCTGCTCCCCAGCAGAGACGTGTTTGGGTGGTTGGGGCCTGCCCCTGTTTGTTTGGGCTCCCGTCCACAGCCCCAGCTCAGGGAAGCAGCTCCTGAGCTAAGACCTGTGCGAGTCGCGAGGGGCCCCGCCTGGAAGCCTAGTTTACAGCATGCGGGAAGCGAGCCTCCTCGGGAGAAGAGAAGGCAGCCCTGCTGCGTGCGGCTGCATTCACTGCTTAGGCGGAGCCGAGTGCGCCTCCAGTACGGCAGAGCTCCAGCTCTGCTCAGAGGCCCGATCTGGCAGACTTGCTGGCGTGAGGCTGCTCTGCCCTGGGCGAGACTTGCCCAGACTTGCCTCGCACATAGGCTTCCACTCCAGGAAGGAGCAGGCTGCGCGAGACTGGGAGATGCTACTGGCGCCTTCCTGGCCTCAGCTCCACTCCTGCCTTGCCTTTGCACCTAGTCCCCAGGAGTTCTTGTGGAGGGCTTAGTTGCCGGTGGGTTGCACACTGCCAAGCACTCCAGCGGTGAGGGCTCTATTAGAGGCAAGGTTAGGGCAACTGAAGGTCTCCTCCAGCGGTTGCTTGACCGCCAACACTCAGCAGAGTAGGAGCGCACAAGGCTCACAGGGCCCCTGGCTGGGGTCTGCAGCCCCACACACCGAGGGGAAATCCGTAAGAGCCCAGAAGGTGCCGGACAGACGTCATTTCCCTAGTGCTCTCCAACCCAGCAGAGACGTTTGCAGGTGGTTGGGGCCTGCCCCTGCGTGTCTGGGCTCCCTACCACAGCCCTAGCTCAGGGAAGCAGCTCCTCAGCTAAGACCTGTAGGAGGCGCGGGGCGCCCCCGCCTGGAAGCCTAGTGCACAGCATGCGGGAAGCGAGCGTCCTCGGGAGAAGAGGAGGCAGCACAGCTTCGTGAGGCTGTAATCACTGCTTGGGCGGAGCCGAGTGCGCCTCCATTACGGCAGAGCTCCAGCTCTGCTCAGAGGCCCGATCTGGCAGAGTGCTGGCGTGAGGCTGCTCCGCACTGGGCGAGCCTTGCCCAGACTTGCCTCGCGGCTAGGCTTCCAGTCCAGAAAGGAGCGGGCTGCGCGAGACTGGGAGATGCTACTGGCGCCATCCTGGCCTCAGCTCCACACCTGCCTTGCCTTTGAACCTAGTCCCCAGGAGTTCTTGTGGAGGGCTTAGTTGCCGGTGGGTTGCACACTGCCAAGCGCTCCAGCAGTCAGGGCTCTATTAGAGGCAATGGGAGGGCAAGTGCAGGGCTATTCCATCGGTTGTTTTACCGCCCAGAGTCTGCACAGCACGGAGAGCACAAGGCCCACAGGGCCCCTGGCTGGGGTCTGCAGCCCCACACACCGGAGGCGAACTCCGTGAGCGCCCAGAAGGTGCCTGACAGACCTCATTTCCCTAGTGATCTCCTGCCAGCAGAGACGTGTGCAGGTAGTTGGGGCCTGCCCCTGCATGTCTGGGCTCCCGTCCACAGCCCCAGCTCAGGGAAGCAGCTCCTGAGCCAAGACCTGTGGGAGGCGCGGGGTCCCCGCCTGGAAGCCTAGTTTACAGCATGCGGGAAGCGAGCCTCCTCTGGAGAAGAGGAGGCAGCCCTGCTGCGTGCGGCTGCATTCACTGCTTTGGCGGAGCCGAGTGCGCCTCCAGTATGGCAGAGCTCCAGCTCTGCTCAGAAGCCCGATCTGGCAGACTTGCTGGCGTGAGGCTGCTCTGCCCTGGGCGAGACTTGCCCAGATTTGCCTCGCACATAGGCTTCCAGTCCAGGAAGGAGCAGGCTGCGCGAGACTGGGAGATGCTACTGGCGCCTTCCTGGCCTCAGCTCCACTCCTGCCTTGCCTTTGCACCTAGTCCCCAGGCGTTCTCGTGGAGGGCTTAGTTGCTGGTGGGTTGCACACTGCCAAGCGCTCCAGCAGTGAGGGCTCTATTAGAGGCAATGGTAGGGCAACTGAAGGTCTCCTCCAGCGGTTGCTTGACCGCCCACACTCAGCACAGCAGGAGCGCACAAGGCTCACAGGCCCCTGGCTGGGGTCTGCAGCCCCACACACCGGAGACGAACTCCGTGAGCGCCCAGAAGGTGCCTGACAGATCTCATTTCCCTAGTGATCTCCTGCCAGCAGAGACGTGTGCAGGTAGTTGGGGCCTGCCCCGGCGTGTCTGGGCTCCCGTCCACAGCCCCAGCTCAGGGAAGCAGCTCCTGAGCCAAGACCTGTGGGAGGCACGGGGTCCCCGCCTGGAAGCCTAGTTTACAGCATGCGGGAAGCGAGCCTCCTTGGGAGAAGAGAAGGCAGCCCTGCTGCGTGCGGCTGCATTCACTCCTTTGTCGGAGCCGAGTGCGCCTCCAGTACGGCAGAGCTCCAGCTCAGCTCAGAGGCCCGATCTGGCAGACTTGCTGGCGTGAGGCTGCTCTGCCCTGGGCGAGACTTGCCCAGACTTGCCTCGCACATAGGCTTCCAGTCCAGGAAGGAGCATGCTGCGCTAGACTGGGAGATGCTACTGGCGCCTTCCTGGCCTCAGCTCCACTCCTGCCTTGCCTTTGCACCTAGTCCCCAGGCGTTCTCGTGGAAGGCTTAGTTGCCGGTGGGTTGCACACTGCCAAGCGCTCCAGCGGTGAGGGCTCTATTAGAGGCAATGGTAGGGCAACTGAAGGTCTCCTCCAGCGGTTGCTTGACCGCCCACACTCAGCACAGCAGGAGCGCACAAGGCTCACAGGGCCCCTGGCTGGGGTCTGCAGCCCCACACACCGGAGGCGAACTCCGTGAGCGCCCAGAAGGTGCCTGACAGACGTCATTTCCCTAGTGCTCTGCTCCCCAGCAGAGACGTGTTTGGGTGGTTGGGGCCTGCCCCTGCGTGTCTGGGCTCCCTACCACAGCCCCAGCTGAGGGAAGGAGCTCCTCAGCTAAGACCTGTAGGAGGCGCGGGGCGCCCCCGCCTGGAAGCCTAGTGCACAGCATGCGGGAAGCGAGCGTCCTCGGGAGAAGAGGAGGCAGCCCTGCTGCGTGCGGCTGCATTCACTGCTTTGGCGGAGCCGAGTGCGCCTCCAGTACGGCAGAGCTCCAGCTCTGCTCAGAGGCCCGATCTGGCAGACTTGCTGGCGTGAGGCTGCTCTGCCCTGGGCGAGACTTGCCCAGACTTGCCTCGCACATAGGCTTCCACTCCAGGAAGGAGCAGGCTGCGCGAGACTGGGAGATGCTACTGGCGCCTTCCTGGCCTCAGCTCCACTCCTGCCTTGCCTTTGCACCTAGTCCCCAGGAGTTCTTGTGGAGGGCTTAGTTGCCGGTGGGTTGCACACTGCCAAGCACTCCAGCGGTGAGGGCTCTATTAGAGGCAAGGTTAGGGCAACTGAAGGTCTCCTCCAGCGGTTGCTTGACCGCCAACACTCAGCAGAGTAGGAGCGCACAAGGCTCACAGGGCCCCTGGCTGGGGTCTGCAGCCCCACACACCGAGGGGAAATCCGTAAGAGCCCAGAAGGTGCCGGACAGACGTCATTTCCCTAGTGCTCTCCAACCCAGCAGAGACGTTTGCAGGTGGTTGGGGCCTGCCCCTGCGTGTCTGGGCTCCCTACCACAGCCCCAGCTCAGGGAAGCAGCTCCTCAGCTAAGACCTGTAGGAGGCGCGGGGCGCCCCCGCCTGGAAGCCTAGTGCACAGCATGCGGGAAGCGAGCGTCCTCGGGAGAAGAGGAGGCAGCACAGCTTCGTGAGGCTGTAATCACTGCTTGGGCGGAGCCGAGTGCGCCTCCATTACGGCAGAGCTCCAGCTCTGCTCAGAGGCCCGATCTGGCAGAGTGCTGGCGTGAGGCTGCTCCGCACTGGGCGAGCCTTGCCCAGACTTGCCTCGCGGCTAGGCTTCCAGTCCAGAAAGGAGCGGGCTGCGCGAGACTGGGAGATGCTACTGGCGCCATCCTGGCCTCAGCTCCACACCTGCCTTGCCTTTGAACCTAGTCCCCAGGAGTTCTTGTGGAGGGCTTAGTTGCCGGTGGGTTGCACACTGCCAAGCGCTCCAGCAGTCAGGGCTCTATTAGAGGCAATGGGAGGGCAAGTGCAGGGCTATTCCATCGGTTGTTTTACCGCCCAGAGTCAGCACAGCACGGAGAGCACAAGGCCCACAGGGCCCCTGGCTGGGGTCTGCAGCCCCACACACCGGAGGCGAACTCCGTGAGCGCCCAGAAGGTGCCTGACAGACCTCATTTCCCTAGTGATCTCCTGCCAGCAGAGACGTGTGCAGGTAGTTGGGGCCTGCCCCTGCATGTCTGGGCTCCCGTCCACAGCCCCAGCTCAGGGAAGCAGCTCCTGAGCCAAGACCTGTGGGAGGCACGGGGTCCCCGCCTGGAAGCCTAGTTTACAGCATGCGGGAAGCGAGCCTCCTCTGGAGAAGAGGAGGCAGCCCTGCTGCGTGCGGCTGCATTCACTGCTTTGGCGGAGCCGAGTGCGCCTCCAGTATGGCAGAGCTCCAGCTCTGCTCAGAAGCCCGATCTGGCAGACTTGCTGGCGTGAGGCTGCTCTGCCCTGGGCGAGACTTGCCCAGACTTGCCTCGCACATAGGCTTCCAGTCCAGGAAGGAGCAGGCTGCGCGAGACTGGGAGATGCTACTGGCGCCTTCCTGGCCTCAGCTCCACTCCTGCCTTGCCTTTGCACCTAGTCCCCAGGCGTTCTCGTGGAGGGCTTAGTTGCTGGTGGGTTGCACACTGCCAAGCGCTCCAGCAGTGAGGGCTCTATTAGAGGCAATGGTAGGGCAACTGAAGGTCTCCTCCAGCGGTTGCTTGACCGCCCACACTCAGCACAGCAGGAGCGCACAAGGCTCACAGGCCCCTGGCTGGGGTCTGCAGCCCCACACACCGGAGACGAACTCCGTGAGCGCCCAGAAGGTGCCTGACAGATCTCATTTCCCTAGTGATCTCCTGCCAGCAGAGACGTGTGCAGGTAGTTGGGGCCTGCCCCGGCGTGTCTGGGCTCCCGTCCACAGCCCCAGCTCAGGGAAGCAGCTCCTGAGCCAAGACCTGTGGGAGGCACGGGGTCCCCGCCTGGAAGCCTAGTTTACAGCATGCGGGAAGCGAGCCTCCTTGGGAGAAGAGAAGGCAGCCCTGCTGCTTGCGGCTGCATTCACTCCTTTGTCGGAGCCGAGTGCGCCTCCAGTACGGCAGAGCTCCAGCTCAGCTCAGAGGCCCGATCTGGCAGACTTGCTGGCGTGAGGCTGCTCTGCCCTGGGCGAGACTTGCCCAGACTTGCCTCGCACATAGGCTTCCACTCCAGGAAGGAGCAGGCTGCGCGAGACTGGGAGATGCTACTGGCGCCTTCCTGGCCTCAGCTCCACTCCTGCCTTGCCTTTGCACCTAGTCCCCAGGAGTTCTTGTGGAGGGCTTAGTTGCCGGTGGGTTGCACACTGCCAAGCACTCCAGCGGTGAGGGCTCTATTAGAGGCAAGGTTAGGGCAACTGAAGGTCTCCTCCAGCGGTTGCTTGACCGCCAACACTCAGCAGAGTAGGAGCGCACAAGGCTCACAGGGCCCCTGGCTGGGGTCTGCAGCCCCACACACCGAGGGGAAATCCGTAAGAGCCCAGAAGGTGCCGGACAGACGTCATTTCCCTAGTGCTCTCCAACCCAGCAGAGACGTTTGCAGGTGGTTGGGGCCTGCCCCTGCGTGTCTGGGCTCCCTACCACAGCCCCAGCTCAGGGAAGCAGCTCCTCAGCTAAGACCTGTAGGAGGCGCGGGGCGCCCCCGCCTGGAAGCCTAGTGCACAGCATGCGGGAAGCGAGCGTCCTCGGGAGAAGAGGAGGCAGCACAGCTTCGTGAGGCTGTAATCACTGCTTGGGCGGAGCCGAGTGCGCCTCCATTACGGCAGAGCTCCAGCTCTGCTCAGAGGCCCGATCTGGCAGAGTGCTGGCGTGAGGCTGCTCCGCACTGGGCGAGCCTTGCCCAGACTTGCCTCGCGGCTAGGCTTCCAGTCCAGAAAGGAGCGGGCTGCGCGAGACTGGGAGATGCTACTGGCGCCATCCTGGCCTCAGCTCCACACCTGCCTTGCCTTTGAACCTAGTCCCCAGGAGTTCTTGTGGAGGGCTTAGTTGCCGGTGGGTTGCACACTGCCAAGCGCTCCAGCAGTCAGGGCTCTATTAGAGGCAATGGGAGGGCAAGTGCAGGGCTATTCCATCGGTTGTTTTACCGCCCAGAGTCAGCACAGCACGGAGAGCACAAGGCCCACTGGGCCCCTGGCTGGGGTCTGCAGCCCCACACACCGGAGGCGAACTCCGTGAGCGCCCAGAAGGTGCCTGACAGACCTCATTTCCCTAGTGATCTCCTGCCAGCAGAGACGTGTGCAGGTAGTTGGGGCCTGCCCCTGCATGTCTGGGCTCCCGTCCACAGCCCCAGCTCAGGGAAGCAGCTCCTGAGCCAAGACCTGTGGGAGGCGCGGGGTCCCCGCCTGGAAGCCTAGTTTACAGCATGCGGGAAGCGAGCCTCCTCTGGAGAAGAGGAGGCAGCCCTGCTGCGTGCGGCTGCATTCACTGCTTTGGCGGAGCCGAGTGCGCCTCCAGTATGGCAGAGCTCCAGCTCTGCTCAGAAGCCCGATCTGGCAGACTTGCTGGCGTGAGGCTGCTCTGCCCTGGGCGAGACTTGCCCAGACTTGCCTCGCACATAGGCTTCCAGTCCAGGAAGGAGCAGGCTGCGCGAGACTGGGAGATGCTACTGGCGCCTTCCTGGCCTCAGCTCCACTCCTGCCTTGCCTTTGCACCTAGTCCCCAGGCGTTCTCGTGGAGGGCTTAGTTGCTGGTGGGTTGCACACTGCCAAGCGCTCCAGCAGTGAGGGCTCTATTAGAGGCAATGGTAGGGCAACTGAAGGTCTCCTCCAGCGGTTGCTTGACCGCCCACACTCAGCACAGCAGGAGCGCACAAGGCTCACAGGCCCCTGGCTGGGGTCTGCAGCCCCACACACCGGAGACGAACTCCGTGAGCGCCCAGAAGGTGCCTGACAGATCTCATTTCCCTAGTGATCTCCTGCCAGCAGAGACGTGTGCAGGTAGTTGGGGCCTGCCCCGGCGTGTCTGGTCTCCCGTCCACAGCCCCAGCTCAGGGAAGCAGCTCCTGAGCCAAGACCTGTGGGAGGCACGGGGGGCCCCACCTGGAAGCCTAGTTTACAGCATGCGGGAAGCGAGCCTCCTCGGGAGAAGAGAAGGCAGCCCTGCTGCGTGCGGCTGCATTCACTGCTTTGGCGGAGCCGAGTGCGCCTCCAGTACGGCAGAGCTCCAGCTCTGCTCAGAGGCCCGATCTGGCAGACTTGCTGGCGTGAGGCTGCTCTGCGCTGGGCGAGACTTGCCCAGACTTGCCTCGCACATAGGCTTCCAGTCCAGGAAGGAGCAGGCTGCGCGAGACTGGGAGATGCTACTGGCGCCTTCCTGGCCTCAGCTCCACTCCTGCCTTGCCTTTGCACCTAGTCCCCAGGCGTTCTTGTGGAGGGCTTAGTTGCCGGTGGGTTGCACACTGCCAAGCGCTCCAGCGGTGAGGGCTCTATTAGAGGCAATGGTAGGGCAACTGAAGGTCTCCTCCAGCGGTTGCTTGACCGCCCACACTCAGCACAGCAGGAGCGCACAAGGCTCACAGGGCCCCTGGCTGGGGTCTGCAGCCCCACACACCGGAGGCGAACTCCGTGAGCGCCCAGAAGGTGCCTGACAGACGTCATTTCCCTAGTGCTCTCTTCCCCAGCAGAGACGTGTGCAGGTGGTTGATGCCTGCCCCTGCGTGTCTGGGCTCCCTACCACAACACCAGCTCAGGGAAGGAGGTCCTCAGCTAAGACCTGTAGGAGGCGCGGGGCGCCCCCGCCTGGAAGCCTAGTGCACAGCATGCGGGAAGCGAGCCTCCTCGGGAGAAGAGGAGGCAGCACAGCTTCGTGAGGCTGTAATAACTGCTTGGGCGGAACCAAGTGCGCCTACAGTACGGGCTAGCTCCAGCTCTGCTCAGAGGCCCGATCTGGCAGAGTGCTGGCGTGAGGCTGCTCTGCTCTGGGCGAGACTTGCCCAGACTTGCCTCGCACATAGGCTTCCGTTCCAGGATGGAGCAGGCTGCGCGAGACTGGGAGATGCTACTGGCGCCTTCCTGGCCTCAGCTCCACTCCTGCCTTGCCTTAGCACCTAGTCCCCAGGGGTTCTTGTGGAAGGCTCATTTGCCGGTGGGTTGCACACTGCCAAGCGCTCCAGCAGTGAGGGCTCTATTAGAGGCAATGGTAGGGCAACTGAAGGTCTCCTCCAGCGGTTGCTTGACCGCCCAGACTCAGCACAGCATGGAGAGCACAAGGCTCACAGGGCCCCTGGCTGGGGTCTGCAGCCCCACACACCGGAGACGAACTCCGTGAGCGCCCAGAAGGTGCCTGACAGACGTCATTTCCCTAGTGCTCTCCAACCCAGCAGAGACGTGTGCAGATGGTTGGGGCCTGCCCCTGTGTGTCTGGGCTCCCTACCACAGCCCCAGCTGAGGGATGCAGCTCCTCAGCTAAGACCTGAAGGAGGCGCGGGGCGCTCCCGCCTGGAAGCCTAGTGCACAGCATGCGGGAAGCGAGCCTCCTCGGGAGAAGAGGAGGCAGCACAGCTTCGTGAGGCTGTAATCACTGCTTGGGCGGAGCCGAGTGCGCATCCAGCACGGCATAGCTCCAGCTCTGCTCAGAGGCCCGATCTGGCAGAGTGCTGGCGTGAGGCTGCTCTGCCCTTGGCGAGCCTTGCCCAGACTTGCCTCGCGGCTAGGCTTCCAGTCCAGAAAGGAGCGGGCTGCGCGAGACTGGGAGATGCTACTGGCGCCTTCCTGGCCTCAGCTCCACTCCTGCCTTGCCTTTGCACTTAGTCCCCAGGCGTTCTTGTGGAGGGCTTAGTTGCCGGTGGGTTGCACACTGCCAAGCCCTCCAGCAGTGAGGGCTCTATTAGAGGCAATGGTAGGGCAACTGAAGGTCTCCTCCAGCGGTTGCTTGACCGCCCACACTCAGCACAGCAGGAGCGCACAAGGCTCACAGGGCCCCTGGCTGGGGTCTGCAGCCCCAGACACCGGAGGCGAACTCCGGGAGCGCCCAGAAGGTGCCTGTCAGACGTCATTTCCCTAGTGCTCTCCTCCCCAGCAGAGACGTGTGCAGGTGGTTGGGGCCTGCCCCTGCGTGTCTGGGCTCCCTACCACAGCACAAACTCAGGGAAGCAGCTCCTCAGCTAAGACCTGTAGGAGGCGCGGGGCGCCCCCGCCTGGAAGCCTAGTGCACAGCATGCGGGAAACGAGCCTCCTCGGGAGAAGAGGAGGGAGCACAGCTTCATGAGGCTGTAATCACTGCTTGGGCGGAGCTGAGTGAGCCTCCAGTACGGCAGAGCTCCAGCTCTGCTCAGAGGCCCGATCTGGCAGAGTGCTGGCGTGAGGCTGCTCTGCACTGGGCGAGCCTTGCCCAGAATTGCCTCGCGGCTAGGCTTCCAGTCCAGAAAGGAGCGGGCTGCGCGAGACTGGGAGATGCTACTGGCGCCATCCTGGCCTCAGCTCCACTCCTGCCTTGCCTTGCACCTAGTCCCCAGGAGTTCTTGTGGAGGGCTTAGTTGCCGGTGGGTTGCACACTGCCAAGCGCTCCAGCAGTCAGGGCTCTATTAGAGGCAATGGGAGGGCAACTGCAGGGCTACTCCATCGGTTGTTTTACCGCCCAGACTCAGCACAGCACGGAGAGCACAAGGCTCACAGGGCCCCTGGCTGGGGTCTGCAGCCCCACACACCGGAGACGAACTCCGTGAGCGCCCAGAAGGTGCCTGACAGATCTCATTTCCCTAGTGATCTCCTGCCAGCAGAGACGTGTGCAGGTAGTTGGGGCCTGCCCCGGCGTGTCTGGGCTCCCGTCCACAGCCCCAGCTCAGGGAAGCAGCTCCTGAGCCAAGACCTGTGGGAGGCACGGGGTCCCCGCCTGGAAGCCTAGTTTACAGCATGCGGGAAGCGAGCCTCCTCGGGAGAAGAGAAGGCAGCCCTGCTGCGTGCGGCTGCATTCACTCCTTTGTCGGAGCCGAGTGCGCCTCCAGTACGGCAGAGCTCCAGCTCAGCTCAGAGGCCCGATCTGGCAGACTTGCTGGCGTGAGGCTGCTCTGCCCTGGGCGAGACTTGCCCAGACTTGCCTCGCACATAGGCTTCCAGTCCAGGAAGGAGCAGGCTGCGCTAGACTGGGAGATGCTACTGGCGCCTTCCTGGCCTCAGCTCCACTCCTGCCTTGCCTTTGCACCTAGTCCCCAGGCATTCTCGTGGAGGGCTTAGTTGCCGGTGGGTTGCACACTGCCAAGCGCTCCAGCGGTGAGGGCTCTATTAGAGGCAATGGTAGGGCAACTGAAGGTCTCCTCCAGCGGTTGCTTGACCGCCCACACTCAGCACAGCAGGAGCGCACAAGGCTCACAGGGCCCCTGGCTGGGGTCTGCAGCCCCACACACCGGAGGCGAACTCCGTGAGCGCCCAGAAGGTGCCTGACAGACGTCATTTCCCTAGTGCTCTGCTCCCCAGCAGAGACGTGTTTGGGTGGTTGGGGCCTGCCCCTGCGTGTCTGGGCTCCCTACCACAGCCCCAGCTGAGGGAAGGAGCTCCTCAGCTAAGACCTGTAGGAGGCGCGGGGCGCCCCCCCCTGGAAGCCTAGTGCACAGCATGCGGGAAGCGAGCGTCCTCGGGAGAAGAGGAGGCAGCACAGCTTCGTGAGGCTGTAATCACTACTTGGGCGGAGCCGAGTGCGCCTCCAGTACGGCAGAGCTCCAGCTCTGCTCAGAGGCCCGATCTGGCAGAGTGCTGGCGTGAGGCTGCTCTGCACTGGGCGAGCCTTGCCCAGACTTGCCTCGCGGCTAGGCTTCCAGTCCAGAAAGGAGCGGGCTGCGCGAGACTGGGAGATGCTACTGGTGCCATCCTGGCCTCAGCTCCACTTCTCCCTTGCCTTAGCACCTAGTCCCCAGGCGTTCTTGTGGAAAGCTAAGTTGCCGGTGGGTTGCACACTGCCAAGCGCTCCAGCAGTGAGGGCTCTATTAGAGGCAATGGGAGGGCAACTGCAAGTCTCCTCCAGCGGTTGCTTGACCGCCCAGACTCAGCACAGCATGGAGAGCACAAGGCTCACAGGGCCCCTGGCTGGGGTCTGCAGCCCCACACACCAGAGGCGAACTCCGTGAGAGCCCAGAAGGTGCCTGACAGACGTCATTTCCCTAGTGCTCTGCTCCCCAGCAGAGACGTGTTTGGGTGGTTGGGGCCTGCCCCTGTTTGTTTGGGCTCCCGTCCACAGCCCCAGCTCAGGGAAGCAGCTCCTGAGCTAAGACCTGTGCGAGTCGCGAGGGGCCCCGCCTGGAAGCCTAGTTTACAGCATGCGGGAAGCGAGCCTCCTCGGGAGAAGAGAAGGCAGCCCTGCTGCGTGCGGCTGCATTCACTGCTTAGGCGGAGCCGAGTGCGCCTCCAGTACGGCAGAGCTCCAGCTCTGCTCAGAGGCCCGATCTGGCAGACTTGCTGGCGTGAGGCTGCTCTGCCCTGGGCGAGACTTGCCCAGACTTGCCTCGCACATAGGCTTCCACTCCAGGAAGGAGCAGGCTGCGCGAGACTGGGAGATGCTACTGGCGCCTTCCTGGCCTCAGCTCCACTCCTGCCTTGCCTTTGCACCTAGTCCCCAGGAGTTCTTGTGGAGGGCTTAGTTGCCGGTGGGTTGCACACTGCCAAGCACTCCAGCGGTGAGGGCTCTATTAGAGGCAAGGTTAGGGCAACTGAAGGTCTCCTCCAGCGGTTGCTTGACCGCCAACACTCAGCAGAGTAGGAGCGCACAAGGCTCACAGGGCCCCTGGCTGGGGTCTGCAGCCCCACACACCGAGGGGAAATCCGTAAGAGCCCAGAAGGTGCCGGACAGACGTCATTTCCCTAGTGCTCTCCAACCCAGCAGAGACGTTTGCAGGTGGTTGGGGCCTGCCCCTGCGTGTCTGGGCTCCCTACCACAGCCCTAGCTCAGGGAAGCAGCTCCTCAGCTAAGACCTGTAGGAGGCGCGGGGCGCCCCCGCCTGGAAGCCTAGTGCACAGCATGCGGGAAGCGAGCGTCCTCGGGAGAAGAGGAGGCAGCACAGCTTCGTGAGGCTGTAATCACTGCTTGGGCGGAGCCGAGTGCGCCTCCATTACGGCAGAGCTCCAGCTCTGCTCAGAGGCCCGATCTGGCAGAGTGCTGGCGTGAGGCTGCTCCGCACTGGGCGAGCCTTGCCCAGACTTGCCTCGCGGCTAGGCTTCCAGTCCAGAAAGGAGCGGGCTGCGCGAGACTGGGAGATGCTACTGGCGCCATCCTGGCCTCAGCTCCACACCTGCCTTGCCTTTGAACCTAGTCCCCAGGAGTTCTTGTGGAGGGCTTAGTTGCCGGTGGGTTGCACACTGCCAAGCGCTCCAGCAGTCAGGGCTCTATTAGAGGCAATGGGAGGGCAAGTGCAGGGCTATTCCATCGGTTGTTTTACCGCCCAGAGTCTGCACAGCACGGAGAGCACAAGGCCCACAGGGCCCCTGGCTGGGGTCTGCAGCCCCACACACCGGAGGCGAACTCCGTGAGCGCCCAGAAGGTGCCTGACAGACCTCATTTCCCTAGTGATCTCCTGCCAGCAGAGACGTGTGCAGGTAGTTGGGGCCTGCCCCTGCATGTCTGGGCTCCCGTCCACAGCCCCAGCTCAGGGAAGCAGCTCCTGAGCCAAGACCTGTGGGAGGCGCGGGGTCCCCGCCTGGAAGCCTAGTTTACAGCATGCGGGAAGCGAGCCTCCTCTGGAGAAGAGGAGGCAGCCCTGCTGCGTGCGGCTGCATTCACTGCTTTGGCGGAGCCGAGTGCGCCTCCAGTATGGCAGAGCTCCAGCTCTGCTCAGAAGCCCGATCTGGCAGACTTGCTGGCGTGAGGCTGCTCTGCCCTGGGCGAGACTTGCCCAGATTTGCCTCGCACATAGGCTTCCAGTCCAGGAAGGAGCAGGCTGCGCGAGACTGGGAGATGCTACTGGCGCCTTCCTGGCCTCAGCTCCACTCCTGCCTTGCCTTTGCACCTAGTCCCCAGGCGTTCTCGTGGAGGGCTTAGTTGCTGGTGGGTTGCACACTGCCAAGCGCTCCAGCAGTGAGGGCTCTATTAGAGGCAATGGTAGGGCAACTGAAGGTCTCCTCCAGCGGTTGCTTGACCGCCCACACTCAGCACAGCAGGAGCGCACAAGGCTCACAGGCCCCTGGCTGGGGTCTGCAGCCCCACACACCGGAGACGAACTCCGTGAGCGCCCAGAAGGTGCCTGACAGATCTCATTTCCCTAGTGATCTCCTGCCAGCAGAGACCTGTGCAGGTAGTTGGGGCCTGCCCCGGCGTGTCTGGGCTCCCGTCCATAGCCCCAGCTCAGGGAAGCAGCTCCTGAGCCAAGACCTGTGGGAGGCACGGGGTCCCCGCCTGGAAGCCTAGTTTACAGCATGCGGGAAGCGAGCCTCCTTGGGAGAAGAGAAGGCAGCCCTGCTGCGTGCGGCTGCATTCACTCCTTTGTCGGAGCCGAGTGCGCCTCCAGTACGGCAGAGCTCCAGCTCAGCTCAGAGGCCCGATCTGGCAGACTTGCTGGCGTGAGGCTGCTCTGCCCTGGGCGAGACTTGCCCAGACTTGCCTCGCACATAGGCTTCCAGTCCAGGAAGGAGCATGCTGCGCTAGACTGGGAGATGCTACTGGCGCCTTCCTGGCCTCAGCTCCACTCCTGCCTTGCCTTTGCACCTAGTCCCCAGGCGTTCTCGTGGAAGGCTTAGTTGCCGGTGGGTTGCACACTGCCAAGCGCTCCAGCGGTGAGGGCTCTATTAGAGGCAATGGTAGGGCAACTGAAGGTCTCCTCCAGCGGTTGCTTGACCGCCCACACTCAGCACAGCAGGAGCGCACAAGGCTCACAGGGCCCCTGGCTGGGGTCTGCAGCCCCACACACCGGAGGCGAACTCCGTGAGCGCCCAGAAGGTGCCTGACAGACGTCATTTCCCTAGTGCTCTGCTCCCCAGCAGAGACGTGTTTGGGTGGTTGGGGCCTGCCCCTGCGTGTCTGGGCTCCCTACCACAGCCCCAGCTGAGGGAAGGAGCTCCTCAGCTAAGACCTGTAGGAGGCGCGGGGCGCCCCCGCCTGGAAGCCTAGTGCACAGCATGCGGGAAGCGAGCGTCCTCGGGAGAAGAGGAGGCAGCACAGCTTCGTGAGGCTGTAATCACTACTTGGGCGGAGCCGAGTGCGCCTCCAGTACGGCAGAGCTCCAGCTCTGCTCAGAGGCCCGATCTGGCAGAGTGCTGGCGTGAGGCTGCTCTGCACTGGGCGAGCCTTGCCCAGACTTGCCTCGCGGCTAGGCTTCCAGTCCAGAAAGGAGCGGGCTGCGCGAGACTGGGAGATGCTACTGGCGCCATCCTGGCCTCAGCTCCACTTCTCCCTTGCCTTAGCACCTAGTCCCCAGGCGTTCTTGTGGAAAGCTAAGTTGCCGGTGGGTTGCACACTGCCAAGCGCTCCAGCAGTGAGGGCTCTATTAGAGGCAATGGGAGGGCAACTGCAAGTCTCCTCCAGCGGTTGCTTGACCGCCCAGACTCAGCACAGCATGGAGAGCACAAGGCTCACAGGGCCCCTGGCTGGGGTCTGCAGCCCCACACACCAGAGGCGAACTCCGTGAGAGCCCAGAAGGTGCCTGACAGACGTCATTTCCCTAGTGCTCTGCTCCCCAGCAGAGACGTGTTTGGGTGGTTGGGGCCTGACCCTGCTTGTTTGGGCTCCCGTCCACAGCCCCAGCTCAGGGAAGCAGCTCCTGAGCTAAGACCTGTGCGAGTCGCGAGGGGCCCCGCCTGGAAGCCTAGTTTACAGCATGCGGGAAGCGAGCCTCCTCGGGAGAAGAGAAGGCAGCCCTGCTGCGTGCGGCTGCATTCACTGCTTTGGCGGAGCCGAGTGCGCCTCCAGTACGGCAGAGCTCCAGCTCTGCTCAGAGGCCCGATCTGGCAGACTTGCTGGCGTGAGGCTGCTCTGCCCTGGGCGAGACTTGCCCAGACTTGCCTCGCACATAGGCTTCCACTCCAGGAAGGAGCAGGCTGCGCGAGACTGGGAGATGCTACTGGCGCCTTCCTGGCCTCAGCTCCACTCCTGCCTTGCCTTTGCACCTAGTCCCCAGGAGTTCTTGTGGAGGGCTTAGTTGCCGGTGGGTTGCACACTGCCAAGCACTCCAGCGGTGAGGGCTCTATTAGAGGCAAGGTTAGGGCAACTGAAGGTCTCCTCCAGCGGTTGCTTGACCGCCAACACTCAGCAGAGTAGGAGCGCACAAGGCTCACAGGGCCCCTGGCTGGGGTCTGCAGCCCCACACACCGAGGGGAAATCCGTAAGAGCCCAGAAGGTGCCGGACAGACGTCATTTCCCTAGTGCTCTCCAACCCAGCAGAGACGTTTGCAGGTGGTTGGGGCCTGCCCCTGCGTGTCTGGGCTCCCTACCACAGCCCCAGCTCAGGGAAGCAGCTCCTCAGCTAAGACCTGTAGGAGGCGCGGGGCGCCCCCGCCTGGAAGCCTAGTGCACAGCATGCGGGAAGCGAGCGTCCTCGGGAGAAGAGGAGGCAGCACAGCTTCGTGAGGCTGTAATCACTGCTTGGGCGGAGCCGAGTGCGCCTCCATTACGGCAGAGCTCCAGCTCTGCTCAGAGGCCCGATCTGGCAGAGTGCTGGCGTGAGGCTGCTCCGCACTGGGCGAGCCTTGCCCAGACTTGCCTCGCGGCTAGGCTTCCAGTCCAGAAAGGAGCGGGCTGCGCGAGACTGGGAGATGCTACTGGCGCCATCCTGGCCTCAGCTCCACACCTGCCTTGCCTTTGAACCTAGTCCCCAGGAGTTCTTGTGGAGGGCTTAGTTGCCGGTGGGTTGCACACTGCCAAGCGCTCCAGCAGTCAGGGCTCTATTAGAGGCAATGGGAGGGCAAGTGCAGGGCTATTCCATCGGTTGTTTTACCGCCCAGAGTCAGCACAGCACGGAGAGCACAAGGCCCACAGGGCCCCTGGCTGGGGTCTGCAGCCCCACACACCGGAGGCGAACTCCGTGAGCGCCCAGAAGGTGCCTGACAGACCTCATTTCCCTAGTGATCTCCTGCCAGCAGAGACGTGTGCAGGTAGTTGGGGCCTGCCCCTGCATGTCTGGGCTCCCGTCCACAGCCCCAGCTCAGGGAAGCAGCTCCTGAGCCAAGACCTGTGGGAGGCACGGGGTCCCCGCCTGGAAGCCTAGTTTACAGCATGCGGGAAGCGAGCCTCCTCTGGAGAAGAGGAGGCAGCCCTGCTGCGTGCGGCTGCATTCACTGCTTTGGCGGAGCCGAGTGCGCCTCCAGTATGGCAGAGCTCCAGCTCTGCTCAGAAGCCCGATCTGGCAGACTTGCTGGCGTGAGGCTGCTCTGCCCTGGGCGAGACTTGCCCAGACTTGCCTCGCACATAGGCTTCCAGTCCAGGAAGGAGCAGGCTGCGCGAGACTGGGAGATGCTACTGGCGCCTTCCTGGCCTCAGCTCCACTCCTGCCTTGCCTTTGCACCTAGTCCCCAGGCGTTCTCGTGGAGGGCTTAGTTGCTGGTGGGTTGCACACTGCCAAGCGCTCCAGCAGTGAGGGCTCTATTAGAGGCAATGGTAGGGCAACTGAAGGTCTCCTCCAGCGGTTGCTTGACCGCCCACACTCAGCACAGCAGGAGCGCACAAGGCTCACAGGCCCCTGGCTGGGGTCTGCAGCCCCACACACCGGAGACGAACTCCGTGAGCGCCCAGAAGGTGCCTGACAGATCTCATTTCCCTAGTGATCTCCTGCCAGCAGAGACGTGTGCAGGTAGTTGGGGCCTGCCCCGGCGTGTCTGGGCTCCCGTCCACAGCCCCAGCTCAGGGAAGCAGCTCCTGAGCCAAGACCTGTGGGAGGCACGGGGTCCCCGCCTGGAAGCCTAGTTTACAGCATGCGGGAAGCGAGCCTCCTTGGGAGAAGAGAAGGCAGCCCTGCTGCGTGCGGCTGCATTCACTCCTTTGTCGGAGCCGAGTGCGCCTCCAGTACGGCAGAGCTCCAGCTCAGCTCAGAGGCCCGATCTGGCAGACTTGCTGGCGTGAGGCTGCTCTGCCCTGGGCGAGACTTGCCCAGACTTGCCTCGCACATAGGCTTCCACTCCAGGAAGGAGCAGGCTGCGCGAGACTGGGAGATGCTACTGGCGCCTTCCTGGCCTCAGCTCCACTCCTGCCTTGCCTTTGCACCTAGTCCCCAGGAGTTCTTGTGGAGGGCTTAGTTGCCGGTGGGTTGCACACTGCCAAGCACTCCAGCGGTGAGGGCTCTATTAGAGGCAAGGTTAGGGCAACTGAAGGTCTCCTCCAGCGGTTGCTTGACCGCCAACACTCAGCAGAGTAGGAGCGCACAAGGCTCACAGGGCCCCTGGCTGGGGTCTGCAGCCCCACACACCGAGGGGAAATCCGTAAGAGCCCAGAAGGTGCCGGACAGACGTCATTTCCCTAGTGCTCTCCAACCCAGCAGAGACGTTTGCAGGTGGTTGGGGCCTGCCCCTGCGTGTCTGGGCTCCCTACCACAGCCCCAGCTCAGGGAAGCAGCTCCTCAGCTAAGACCTGTAGGAGGCGCGGGGCGCCCCCGCCTGGAAGCCTAGTGCACAGCATGCGGGAAGCGAGCGTCCTCGGGAGAAGAGGAGGCAGCACAGCTTCGTGAGGCTGTAATCACTGCTTGGGCGGAGCCGAGTGCGCCTCCATTACGGCAGAGCTCCAGCTCTGCTCAGAGGCCCGATCTGGCAGAGTGCTGGCGTGAGGCTGCTCCGCACTGGGCGAGCCTTGCCCAGACTTGCCTCGCGGCTAGGCTTCCAGTCCAGAAAGGAGCGGGCTGCGCGAGACTGGGAGATGCTACTGGCGCCATCCTGGCCTCAGCTCCACACCTGCCTTGCCTTTGAACCTAGTCCCCAGGAGTTCTTGTGGAGGGCTTAGTTGCCGGTGGGTTGCACACTGCCAAGCGCTCCAGCAGTCAGGGCTCTATTAGAGGCAATGGGAGGGCAAGTGCAGGGCTATTCCATCGGTTGTTTTACCGCCCAGAGTCAGCACAGCACGGAGAGCACAAGGCCCACTGGGCCCCTGGCTGGGGTCTGCAGCCCCACACACCGGAGGCGAACTCCGTGAGCGCCCAGAAGGTGCCTGACAGACCTCATTTCCCTAGTGATCTCCTGCCAGCAGAGACGTGTGCAGGTAGTTGGGGCCTGCCCCTGCATGTCTGGGCTCCCGTCCACAGCCCCAGCTCAGGGAAGCAGCTCCTGAGCCAAGACCTGTGGGAGGCGCGGGGTCCCCGCCTGGAAGCCTAGTTTACAGCATGCGGGAAGCGAGCCTCCTCTGGAGAAGAGGAGGCAGCCCTGCTGCGTGCGGCTGCATTCACTGCTTTGGCGGAGCCGAGTGCGCCTCCAGTATGGCAGAGCTCCAGCTCTGCTCAGAAGCCCGATCTGGCAGACTTGCTGGCGTGAGGCTGCTCTGCCCTGGGCGAGACTTGCCCAGACTTGCCTCGCACATAGGCTTCCAGTCCAGGAAGGAGCAGGCTGCGCGAGACTGGGAGATGCTACTGGCGCCTTCCTGGCCTCAGCTCCACTCCTGCCTTGCCTTTGCACCTAGTCCCCAGGCGTTCTCGTGGAGGGCTTAGTTGCTGGTGGGTTGCACACTGCCAAGCGCTCCAGCAGTGAGGGCTCTATTAGAGGCAATGGTAGGGCAACTGAAGGTCTCCTCCAGCGGTTGCTTGACCGCCCACACTCAGCACAGCAGGAGCGCACAAGGCTCACAGGCCCCTGGCTGGGGTCTGCAGCCCCACACACCGGAGACGAACTCCGTGAGCGCCCAGAAGGTGCCTGACAGATCTCATTTCCCTAGTGATCTCCTGCCAGCAGAGACGTGTGCAGGTAGTTGGGGCCTGCCCCGGCGTGTCTGGTCTCCCGTCCACAGCCCCAGCTCAGGGAAGCAGCTCCTGAGCCAAGACCTGTGGGAGGCACGGGGGGCCCCACCTGGAAGCCTAGTTTACAGCATGCGGGAAGCGAGCCTCCTCGGGAGAAGAGAAGGCAGCCCTGCTGCGTGCGGCTGCATTCACTGCTTTGGCGGAGCCGAGTGCGCCTCCAGTACGGCAGAGCTCCAGCTCTGCTCAGAGGCCCGATCTGGCAGACTTGCTGGCGTGAGGCTGCTCTGCGCTGGGCGAGACTTGCCCAGACTTGCCTCGCACATAGGCTTCCAGTCCAGGAAGGAGCAGGCTGCGCGAGACTGGGAGATGCTACTGGCGCCTTCCTGGCCTCAGCTCCACTCCTGCCTTGCCTTTGCACCTAGTCCCCAGGCGTTCTTGTGGAGGGCTTACTTGCCGATGGGTTGCACACTGCCAAGCGCTCCAGCAGTGAGGGCTCTATTAGAGGCAATGGGAGGGCAACTGAAGGTCTCCTCCAGCGGTTGCTTGACCGCCCACACTCAGCACAGCAGGAGCGCACAAGGCTCACAGGGCCCCTGGCTGGGGTCTGCAGCCCCACACACCGGAGGCGAACTCCGTGAGCGCCCAGAAGGTGCCTGACAGACGTCATTTCCCTAGTGCTCTCTTCCCCAGCAGAGACGTGTGCAGGTGGTTGATGCCTGCCCCTGCGTGTCTGGGCTCCCTACCACAACACCAGCTCAGGGAAGGAGGTCCTCAGCTAAGACCTGTAGGAGGCGCGGGGCGCCCCCGCCTGGAAGCCTAGTGCACAGCATGCGGGAAGCGAGCCTCCTCGGGAGAAGAGGAGGCAGCACAGCTTCGTGAGGCTGTAATAACTGCTTGGGCGGAACCAAGTGCGCCTACAGTACGGGCTAGCTCCAGCTCTGCTCAGAGGCCCGATCTGGCAGAGTGCTGGCGTGAGGCTGCTCTGCTCTGGGCGAGACTTGCCCAGACTTGCCTCGCACATAGGCTTCCGTTCCAGGATGGAGCAGGCTGCGCGAGACTGGGAGATGCTACTGGCGCCTTCCTGGCCTCAGCTCCACTCCTGCCTTGCCTTAGCACCTAGTCCCCAGGGGTTCTTGTGGAAGGCTCATTTGCCGGTGGGTTGCACACTGCCAAGCGCTCCAGCAGTGAGGGCTCTATTAGAGGCAATGGTAGGGCAACTGAAGGTCTCCTCCAGCGGTTGCTTGACCGCCCAGACTCAGCACAGCATGGAGAGCACAAGGCTCACAGGGCCCCTGGCTGGGGTCTGCAGCCCCACACACCGGAGACGAACTCCGTGAGCGCCCAGAAGGTGCCTGACAGACGTCATTTCCCTAGTGCTCTCCAACCCAGCAGAGACGTGTGCAGATGGTTGGGGCCTGCCCCTGTGTGTCTGGGCTCCCTACCACAGCCCCAGCTGAGGGATGCAGCTCCTCAGCTAAGACCTGAAGGAGGCGCGGGGCGCCCCCGCCTGGAAGCCTAGTGCACAGCATGCGGGAAGCGAGCCTCCTCGGGAGAAGAGGAGGCAGCACAGCTTCGTGAGGCTGTAATCACTGCTTGGGCGGAGCCGAGTGCGCATCCAGCACGGCATAGCTCCAGCTCTGCTCAGAGGCCCGATCTGGCAGAGTGCTGGCGTGAGGCTGCTCTGCCCTTGGCGAGCCTTGCCCAGACTTGCCTCGCGGCTAGGCTTCCAGTCCAGAAAGGAGCGGGCTGCGCGAGACTGGGAGATGCTACTGGCGCCTTCCTGGCCTCAGCTCCACTCCTGCCTTGCCTTTGCACTTAGTCCCCAGGCGTTCTTGTGGAGGGCTTAGTTGCCGGTGGGTTGCACACTGCCAAGCCCTCCAGCAGTGAGGGCTCTATTAGAGGCAATGGTAGGGCAACTGAAGGTCTCCTCCAGCGGTTGCTTGACCGCCCACACTCAGCACAGCAGGAGCGCACAAGGCTCACAGGGCCCCTGGCTGGGGTCTGCAGCCCCAGACACCGGAGGCGAACTCCGGGAGCGCCCAGAAGGTGCCTGTCAGACGTCATTTCCCTAGTGCTCTCCTCCCCAGCAGAGACGTGTGCAGGTGGTTGGGGCCTGCCCCTGCGTGTCTGGGCTCCCTACCACAGCACAAACTCAGGGAAGCAGCTCCTCAGCTAAGACCTGTAGGAGGCGCGGGGCGCCCCCGCCTGGAAGCCTAGTGCACAGCATGCGGGAAACGAGCCTCCTCGGGAGAAGAGGAGGGAGCACAGCTTCATGAGGCTGTAATCACTGCTTGGGCGGAGCTGAGTGAGCCTCCAGTACGGCAGAGCTCCAGCTCTGCTCAGAGGCCCGATCTGGCAGAGTGCTGGCGTGAGGCTGCTCTGCACTGGGCGAGCCTTGCCCAGAATTGCCTCGCGGCTAGGCTTCCAGTCCAGAAAGGAGCGGGCTGCGCGAGACTGGGAGATGCTACTGGCGCCATCCTGGCCTCAGCTCCACTCCTGCCTTGCCTTGCACCTAGTCCCCAGGAGTTCTTGTGGAGGGCTTAGTTGCCGGTGGGTTGCACACTGCCAAGCGCTCCAGCAGTCAGGGCTCTATTAGAGGCAATGGGAGGGCAACTGCAGGGCTACTCCATCGGTTGTTTTACCGCCCAGACTCAGCACAGCACGGAGAGCACAAGGCTCACAGGGCCCCTGGCTGGGGTCTGCAGCCCCACACACCGGAGACGAACTCCGTGAGCGCCCAGAAGGTGCCTGACAGATCTCATTTCCCTAGTGATCTCCTGCCAGCAGAGACGTGTGCAGGTAGTTGGGGCCTGCCCCGGCGTGTCTGGGCTCCCGTCCACAGCCCCAGCTCAGGGAAGCAGCTCCTGAGCCAAGACCTGTGGGAGGCACGGGGTCCCCGCCTGGAAGCCTAGTTTACAGCATGCGGGAAGCGAGCCTCCTCTGGAGAAGAGAAGGCAGCCCTGCTGCGTGCGGCTGCATTCACTCCTTTGTCGGAGCCGAGTGCGCCTCCAGTACGGCAGAGCTCCAGCTCAGCTCAGAGGCCCGATCTGGCAGACTTGCTGGCGTGAGGCTGCTCTGCCCTGGGCGAGACTTGCCCAGACTTGCCTCGCACATAGGCTTCCAGTCCAGGAAGGAGCAGGCTGCGCTAGACTGGGAGATGCTACTGGCGCCTTCCTGGCCTCAGCTCCACTCCTGCCTTGCCTTTGCACCTAGTCCCCAGGCATTCTCGTGGAGGGCTTAGTTGCCGGTGGGTTGCACACTGCCAAGCGCTCCAGCGGTGAGGGCTCTATTAGAGGCAATGGTAGGGCAACTGAAGGTCTCCTCCAGCGGTTGCTTGACCGCCCACACTCAGCACAGCAGGAGCGCACAAGGCTCACAGGGCCCCTGGCTGGGGTCTGCAGCCCCACACACCGGAGGCGAACTCCGTGAGCGCCCAGAAGGTGCCTGACAGACGTCATTTCCCTAGTGCTCTGCTCCCCAGCAGAGACGTGTTTGGGTGGTTGGGGCCTGCCCCTGCGTGTCTGGGCTCCCTACCACAGCCCCAGCTGAGGGAAGGAGCTCCTCAGCTAAGACCTGTAGGAGGCGCGGGGCGCCCCCCCCTGGAAGCCTAGTGCACAGCATGCGGGAAGCGAGCGTCCTCGGGAGAAGAGGAGGCAGCACAGCTTCGTGAGGCTGTAATCACTACTTGGGCGGAGCCGAGTGCGCCTCCAGTACGGCAGAGCTCCAGCTCTGCTCAGAGGCCCGATCTGGCAGAGTGCTGGCGTGAGGCTGCTCTGCACTGGGCGAGCCTTGCCCAGACTTGCCTCGCGGCTAGGCTTCCAGTCCAGAAAGGAGCGGGCTGCGCGAGACTGGGAGATGCTACTGGTGCCACCCTGGCCTCAGCTCCACTTCTCCCTTGCCTTAGCACCTAGTCCCCAGGCGTTCTTGTGGAAAGCTAAGTTGCCGGTGGGTTGCACACTGCCAAGCGCTCCAGCAGTGAGGGCTCTATTAGAGGCAATGGGAGGGCAACTGCAAGTCTCCTCCAGCGGTTGCTTGACCGCCCAGACTCAGCACAGCATGGAGAGCACAAGGCTCACAGGGCCCCTGGCTGGGGTCTGCAGCCCCACACACCAGAGGCGAACTCCGTGAGAGCCCAGAAGGTGCCTGACAGACGTCATTTCCCTAGTGCTCTGCTCCCCAGCAGAGACGTGTTTGGGTGGTTGGGGCCTGCCCCTGTTTGTTTGGGCTCCCGTCCACAGCCCCAGCTCAGGGAAGCAGCTCCTGAGCTAAGACCTGTGCGAGTCGCGAGGGGCCCCGCCTGGAAGCCTAGTTTACAGCATGCGGGAAGCGAGCCTCCTCGGGAGAAGAGAAGGCAGCCCTGCTGCGTGCGGCTGCATTCACTGCTTAGGCGGAGCCGAGTGCGCCTCCAGTACGGCAGAGCTCCAGCTCTGCTCAGAGGCCCGATCTGGCAGACTTGCTGGCGTGAGGCTGCTCTGCCCTGGGCGAGACTTGCCCAGACTTGCCTCGCACATAGGCTTCCACTCCAGGAAGGAGCAGGCTGCGCGAGACTGGGAGATGCTACTGGCGCCTTCCTGGCCTCAGCTCCACTCCTGCCTTGCCTTTGCACCTAGTCCCCAGGAGTTCTTGTGGAGGGCTTAGTTGCCGGTGGGTTGCACACTGCCAAGCACTCCAGCGGTGAGGGCTCTATTAGAGGCAAGGTTAGGGCAACTGAAGGTCTCCTCCAGCGGTTGCTTGACCGCCAACACTCAGCAGAGTAGGAGCGCACAAGGCTCACAGGGCCCCTGGCTGGGGTCTGCAGCCCCACACACCGAGGGGAAATCCGTAAGAGCCCAGAAGGTGCCGGACAGACGTCATTTCCCTAGTGCTCTCCAACCCAGCAGAGACGTTTGCAGGTGGTTGGGGCCTGCCCCTGTTTGTTTGGGCTCCCGTCCACAGCCCCAGCTCAGGGAAGCAGCTCCTGAGCTAAGACCTGTGCGAGTCGCGAGGGGCCCCGCCTGGAAGCCTAGTTTACAGCATGCGGGAAGCGAGCCTCCTCGGGAGAAGAGAAGGCAGCCCTGCTGCGTGCGGCTGCATTCACTGCTTAGGCAGAGCCGAGTGCGCCTCCAGTACGGCAGAGCTCCAGCTCTGCTCAGAGGCCCGATCTGGCAGAGTGCTGGCGTGAGGCTGCTCCGCACTGGACGAGCCTTGCCCAGACTTGCCTCGCGGCTAGGCTTCCAGTCCAGAAAGGAGCAGGCTGCGCGAGACTGGGAGATGCTACTGGCGCCTTCCTGGCCTCAGCTCCACTCCTGCCTTGCCTTAGCACCTAGTCCCCAGGGGTTCTTGTGGAAGGCTCATTTGCCGGTGGGTTGCACACTGCCAAGCGCTCCAGCAGTGAGGGCTCTATTAGAGGCAATGGGAGGGCAACGGCAAGTCTCCTCCAGCGGTTGCTTGACCGCCCAGACTCAGCACAGCATGGAGAGCACAAGGCTCACAGGGCCCCTGGCTGGGGTCTGCAGCCCCACACACCGGAGGCGAACTCCGTGAGAGCCCAGAAGGTGCCTGACAGACGTCATTTCCCTAGTGCTCTGCTCCCCAGCAGAGACGTGTTTGGGTGGTTGGGGCCTGCCCCTGCTTGTTTGGGCTCCCGTCCACAGCCCCAGCTCAGGGAAGCAGCTCCTGAGCTAAGACCTGTGCGAGGCGCGGGGGGCCCCGCCTGGAAGCCTAGTTTACAGCATGCGGGAAGCGAGCCTCCTCGGGAGAAGAGAAGGCAGCCCTGCTGCGTGCGGCTGCATTCACTGCTTTGGCGGAGCCGAGTGCGCCTCCAGTACGGCAGAGCTCCAGCTCTGCTCAGAGGCCCGATCTGGCAGACTTGCTGGCGTGAGGCTGCTCTGCCCTGGGCGAGACTTGCCCAGACTTGCCTCGCACATAGGCTTCCAGTCCAGGAAGGAGCAGGCTGCGCGAGACTGGGAGATGCTACTGGCGCCTTCCTGGCCTCAGCTCCACTCCTGCCTTGCCTTTGCACTTAGTCCCCAGGCGTTCTTGTGGAGGGCTTAGTTGCCGGTGGGTTGCACACTGCCAATCCCTCCAGCAGTGAGGGCTCTATTAGAGGCAATGGTAGGGCAACTGATGGTCTCCTCCAGCGGTTGCTTGACCGCCCACACTCAGCACAGCAGGAGCGCACAAGGCTCACAGGGCCCCTGGCTGGGGTCTGCAGCCCCAGACACCGGAGGCGAACTCCGGGAGCGCCCAGAAGGTGCCTGTCAGACGTCATTTCCCTAGTGCTCTCCTCCCCAGCAGAGACGTGTGCAGGTGGTTGGGGCCTGCCCCTGCGTGTCTGGGCTCCCTACCACAGCACAAACTCAGGGAAGCAGCTCCTCAGCTAAGACCTGTAGGAGGCGCGGGGCGCCCCCCCCTGGAAGCCTAGTGCACAGCATGCGGGAAACGAGCCTCCTCGGGAGAAGAGGAGGGAGCACAGCTTCATGAGGCTGTAATCACTGCTTGGGCGGAGCTGAGTGAGCCTCCAGTACGGCAGAGCTCCAGCTCTGCTCAGAGGCCCGATCTGGCAGAGTGCTGGCGTGAGGCTGCTCTGCACTGGGCGAGCCTTGCCCAGAATTGCCTCGCGGCTAGGCTTCCAGTCCAGAAAGGAGCGGGCTGCGCGAGACTGGGAGATGCTACTGGCGCCATCCTGGCCTCAGCTCCACTCCTGCCTTGCCTTGCACCTAGTCCCCAGGAGTTCTTGTGGAGGGCTTAGTTGCCGGTGGGTTGCACACTGCCAAGCGCTCCAGCAGTCAGGGCTCTATTAGAGGCAATGGGAGGGCAACTGCAGGGCTACTCCATCGGTTGTTTTACCGCCCAGACTCAGCACAGCACGGAGAGCACAAGGCTCACAGGGCCCCTGGCTGGGGTCTGCAGCCCCACACACCGGAGACGAACTCCGTGAGCGCCCAGAAGGTGCCTGACAGATCTCATTTCCCTAGTGATCTCCTGCCAGCAGAGACGTGTGCAGGTAGTTGGGGCCTGCCCCGGCGTGTCTGGGCTCCCGTCCACAGCCCCAGCTCAGGGAAGCAGCTCCTGAGCCAAGACCTGTGGGAGGCGCGGGGTCCCCGCCTGGAAGCCTAGTTTACAGCATGCGGGAAGCGAGCCTCCTCTGGAGAAGAGGAGGCAGCCCTGCTGCGTGCGGCTGCATTCACTGCTTTGGCGGAGCCGAGTGCGCCTCCAGTATGGCAGAGCTCCAGCTCTGCTCAGAAGCCCGATCTGGCAGACTTGCTGGCGTGAGGCTGCTCTGCCCTGGGCGAGACTTGCCCAGACTTGCCTCGCACATAGGCTTCCAGTCCAGGAAGGAGCAGGCTGCGCGAGACTGGGAGATGCTACTGGCGCCTTCCTGGCCTCAGCTCCACTCCTGCCTTGCCTTTGCACCTAGTCCCCAGGCGTTCTCGTGGAGGGCTTAGTTGCTGGTGGGTTGCACACTGCCAAGCGCTCCAGCAGTGAGGGCTCTATTAGAGGCAATGGTAGGGCAACTGAAGGTCTCCTCCAGCGGTTGCTTGACCGCCCACACTCAGCACAGCAGGAGCGCACAAGGCTCACAGGCCCCTGGCTGGGGTCTGCAGCCCCACACACCGGAGACGAACTCCGTGAGCGCCCAGAAGGTGCCTGACAGATCTCATTTCCCTAGTGATCTCCTGCCAGCAGAGACGTGTGCAGGTAGTTGGGGCCTGCCCCGGCGTGTCTGGGCTCCCGTCCACAGCCCCAGCTCAGGGAAGCAGCTCCTGAGCCAAGACCTGTGGGAGGCACGGGGTCCCCGCCTGGAAGCCTAGTTTACAGCATGCGGGAAGCGAGCCTCCTTGGGAGAAGAGAAGGCAGCCCTGCTGCGTGCGGCTGCATTCACTCCTTTGTCGGAGCCGAGTGCGCCTCCAGTACGGCAGAGCTCCAGCTCAGCTCAGAGGCCCGATCTGGCAGACTTGCTGGCGTGAGGCTGCTCTGCCCTGGGCGAGACTTGCCCAGACTTGCCTCGCACATAGGCTTCCAGTCCAGGAAGGAGCAGGCTGCGCTAGACTGGGAGATGCTACTGGCGCCTTCCTGGCCTCAGCTCCACTCCTGCCTTGCCTTTGCACCTAGTCCCCAGGCGTTCTCGTGGAGGGCTTAGTTGCCGGTGGGTTGCACACTGCCAAGCGCTCCAGCGGTGAGGGCTCTATTAGAGGCAATGGTAGGGCAACTGAAGGTCTCCTCCAGCGGTTGCTTGACCGCCCACACTCAGCACAGCTGGAGCGCACAAGGCTCACAGGGCCCCTGGCTGGGGTCTGCAGCCCCACACACCGGAGGCGAACTCCGTGAGCGCCCAGAAGGTGCCTGACAGACGTCATTTCCCTAGTGCTCTGCTCCCCAGCAGAGACGTGTTTGGGTGGTTGGGGCCTGCCCCTGCGTGTCTGGGCTCCCTACCACAGCCCCAGCTGAGGGAAGGAGCTCCTCAGCTAAGACCTGTAGGAGGCGCGGGGCGCCCCCGCCTGGAAGCCTAGTGCACAGCATGCGGGAAGCGAGCGTCCTCGGGAGAAGAGGAGGCAGCACAGCTTCGTGAGGCTGTAATCACTACTTGGGCGGAGCCGAGTGCGCCTCCAGTACGGCAGAGCTCCAGCTCTGCTCAGAGGCCCGATCTGGCAGAGTGCTGGCGTGAGGCTGCTCTGCACTGGGCGAGCCTTGCCCAGACTTGCCTCGCGGCTAGGCTTCCAGTCCAGAAAGGAGCGGGCTGCGCGAGACTGGGAGATGCTACTGGCGCCATCCTGGCCTCAGCTCCACTTCTCCCTTGCCTTAGCACCTAGTCCCCAGGCGTTCTTGTGGAAAGCTAAGTTGCCGGTGGGTTGCACACTGCCAAGCGCTCCAGCAGTGAGGGCTCTATTAGAGGCAATGGGAGGGCAACTGCAAGTCTCCTCCAGCGGTTGCTTGACCGCCCAGACTCAGCACAGCATGGAGAGCACAAGGCTCACAGGGCCCCTGGCTGGGGTCTGCAGCCCCACACACCAGAGGCGAACTCCGTGAGAGCCCAGAAGGTGCCTGACAGACGTCATTTCCCTAGTGCTCTGCTCCCCAGCAGAGACGTGTTTGGGTGGTTGGGGCCTGACCCTGCTTGTTTGGGCTCCCGTCCACAGCCCCAGCTCAGGGAAGCAGCTCCTGAGCTAAGACCTGTGCGAGTCGCGAGGGGCCCCGCCTGGAAGCCTAGTTTACAGCATGCGGGAAGCGAGCCTCCTCGGGAGAAGAGAAGGCAGCCCTGCTGCGTGCGGCTGCATTCACTGCTTAGGCGGAGCCGAGTGCGCCTCCAGTACGGCAGAGCTCCAGCTCTGCTCAGAGGCCCGATCTGGCAGACTTGCTGGCGTGAGGCTGCTCTGCCCTGGGCGAGACTTGCCCAGACTTGCCTCGCACATAGGCTTCCACTCCAGGAAGGAGCAGGCTGCGCGAGACTGGGAGATGCTACTGGCGCCTTCCTGGCCTCAGCTCCACTCCTGCCTTGCCTTTGCACCTAGTCCCCAGGAGTTCTTGTGGAGGGCTTAGTTGCCGGTGGGTTGCACACTGCCAAGCACTCCAGCGGTGAGGGCTCTATTAGAGGCAAGGTTAGGGCAACTGAAGGTCTCCTCCAGCGGTTGCTTGACCGCCAACACTCAGCAGAGTAGGAGCGCACAAGGCTCACAGGGCCCCTGGCTGGGGTCTGCAGCCCCACACACCGAGGGGAAATCCGTAAGAGCCCAGAAGGTGCCGGACAGACGTCATTTCCCTAGTGCTCTCCAACCCAGCAGAGACGTTTGCAGGTGGTTGGGGCCTGCCCCTGCGTGTCTGGGCTCCCTACCACAGCCCCAGTTCAGGGAAGCAGCTCCTCAGCTAAGACCTGTAGGAGGCGCGGGGCGCCCCCGCCTGGAAGCCTAGTGCACAGCATGCGGGAAGCGAGCGTCCTCGGGAGAAGAGGAGGCAGCACAGCTTCGTGAGGCTGTAATCACTGCTTGGGCGGAGCCGAGTGCGCCTCCATTACGGCAGAGCTCCAGCTCTGCTCAGAGGCCCGATCTGGCAGAGTGCTGGCGTGAGGCTGCTCCGCACTGGGCGTGCCTTGCCCAGACTTGCCTCGCGGCTAGGCTTCCAGTCCAGAAAGGAGCGGGCTGCGCGAGACTGGGAGATGCTACTGGCGCCATCCTGGCCTCAGCTCCACACCTGCCTTGCCTTTGAACCTAGTCCCCAGGAGTTCTTGTGGAGGGCTTAGTTGCCGGTGGGTTGCACACTGCCAAGCGCTCCAGCAGTCAGGGCTCTATTAGAGGCAATGGGAGGGCAAGTGCAGGGCTATTCCATCGGTTGTTTTACCGCCCAGAGTCAGCACAGCACGGAGAGCACAAGGCCCACAGGGCCCCTCGCTGGGGTCTGCAGCCCCACACACCGGAGGCGAACTCCGTGAGCGCCCAGAAGGTGCCTGACAGACCTCATTTCCCTAGTGATCTCCTGCCAGCAGAGACGTGTGCAGGTAGTTGGGGCCTGCCCCTGCATGTCTGGGCTCCCGTCCACAGCCCCAGCTCAGGGAAGCAGCTCCTGAGCCAAGACCTGTGGGAGGCACGGGGTCCCCGCCTGGAAGCCTAGTTTACAGCATGCGGGAAGCGAGCCTCCTCTGGAGAAGAGGAGGCAGCCCTGCTGCGTGCGGCTGCATTCACTGCTTTGGCGGAGCCGAGTGCGCCTCCAGTATGGCAGAGCTCCAGCTCTGCTCAGAAGCCCGATCTGGCAGACTTGCTGGCGTGAGGCTGCTCTGCCCTGGGCGAGACTTGCCCAGACTTGCCTCGCACATAGGCTTCCAGTCCAGGAAGGAGCAGGCTGCGCGAGACTGGGAGATGCTACTGGCGCCTTCCTGGCCTCAGCTCCACTCCTGCCTTGCCTTTGCACCTAGTCCCCAGGCGTTCTCGTGGAGGGCTTAGTTGCTGGTGGGTTGCACACTGCCAAGCGCTCCAGCAGTGAGGGCTCTATTAGAGGCAATGGTAGGGCAACTGAAGGTCTCCTCCAGCGGTTGCTTGACCGCCCACACTCAGCACAGCAGGAGCGCACAAGGCTCACAGGCCCCTGGCTGGGGTCTGCAGCCCCACACACCGGAGACGAACTCCGTGAGCGCCCAGAAGGTGCCTGACAGATCTCATTTCCCTAGTGATCTCCTGCCAGCAGAGACGTGTGCAGGTAGTTGGGGCCTGCCCCGGCGTGTCTGGGCTCCCGTCCACAGCCCCAGCTCAGGGAAGCAGCTCCTGAGCCAAGACCTGTGGGAGGCACGGGGTCCCCGCCTGGAAGCCTGGTTTACAGCATGCGGGAAGCGAGCCTCCTTGGGAGAAGAGAAGGCAGCCCTGCTGCGTGCGGCTGCATTCACTCCTTTGTCGGAGCCGAGTGCGCCTCCAGTACGGCAGAGCTCCAGCTCAGCTCAGAGGCCCGATCTGGCAGACTTGCTGGCGTGAGGCTGCTCTGCCCTGGGCGAGACTTGCCCAGACTTGCCTCGCACATAGGCTTCCAGTCCAGGAAGGAGCAGGCTGCGCTAGACTGGGAGATGCTACTGGCGCCTTCCTGGCCTCAGCTCCACTCCTGCCTTGCCTTTGCACCTAGTCCCCAGGCGTTCTCGTGGAGGGCTTAGTTGCCGGTGGGTTGCACACTGCCAAGCGCTCCAGCGGTGAGGGCTCTATTAGAGGCAATGGTAGGGCAACTGAAGGTCTCCTCCAGCGGTTGCTTGACCGCCCACACTCAGCACAGCAGGAGCGCACAAGGCTCACAGGGCCCCTGGCTGGGGTCTGCAGCCCCACACACCGGAGGCGAACTCCGTGAGCGCCCAGAAGGTGCCTGACAGACGTCATTTCCCTAGTGCTCTGCTCCCCAGCAGAGACGTGTTTGGGTGGTTGGGGCCTGCCCCTGCGTGTCTGGGCTCCCTACCACAGCCCCAGCTGAGGGAAGGAGCTCCTCAGCTAAGACCTGTAGGAGGCGCGGGGCGCCCCCGCCTGGAAGCCTAGTGCACAGCATGCGGGAAGCGAGCGTCCTCGGGAGAAGAGGAGGCAGCACAGCTTCGTGAGGCTGTAATCACTACTTGGGCGGAGCCGAGTGCGCCTCCAGTACGGCAGAGCTCCAGCTCTGCTCAGAGGCCCGATCTGGCAGAGTGCTGGCGTGAGGCTGCTCTGCACTGGGCGAGCCTTGCCCAGACTTGCCTCGCGGCTAGGCTTCCAGTCCAGAAAGGAGCGGGCTGCGCGAGACTGGGAGATGCTACTGGCGCCATCCTGGCCTCAGCTCCACTTCTCCCTTGCCTTAGCACCTAGTCCCCAGGCGTTCTTGTGGAAAGCTAAGTTGCCGGTGGGTTGCACACTGCCAAGCGCTCCAGCAGTGAGGGCTCTATTAGAGGCAATGGGAGGGCAACTGCAAGTCTCCTCCAGCGGTTGCTTGACCGCCCAGACTCAGCACAGCATGGAGAGCACAAGGCTCACAGGGCCCCTGGCTGGGGTCTGCAGCCCCACACACCAGAGGCGAACTCCGTGAGAGCCCAGAAGGTGCCTGACAGACGTCATTTCCCTAGTGCTCTGCTCCCCAGCAGAGACGTGTTTGGGTGGTTGGGGCCTGCCCCTGCTTGTTTGGGCTCCCGTCCACAGCCCCAGCTCAGGGAAGCAGCTCCTGAGCTAAGACCTGTGCGAGTCGCGAGGGGCCCCGCCTGGAAGCCTAGTTTACAGCATGCGGGAAGCGAGCCTCCTCGGGAGAAGAGAAGGCAGCCCTGCTGCGTGCGGCTGCATTCACTGCTTAGGCGGAGCCGAGTGCGCCTCCAGTACGGCAGAGCTCCAGCTCTGCTCAGAGGCCCGATCTGGCAGACTTGCTGGCGTGAGGCTGCTCTGCCCTGGGCGAGACTTGCCCAGACTTGCCTCGCACATAGGCTTCCACTCCAGGAAGGAGCAGGCTGCGCGAGACTGGGAGATGCTACTGGCGCCTTCCTGGCCTCAGCTCCACTCCTGCCTTGCCTTTGCACCTAGTCCCCAGGAGTTCTTGTGGAGGGCTTAGTTGCCGGTGGGTTGCACACTGCCCAGCACTCCAGCGGTGAGGGCTCTATTAGAGGCAAGGTTAGGGCAACTGAAGGTCTCCTCCAGCGGTTGCTTGACCGCCAACACTCAGCAGAGTAGGAGCGCACAAGGCTCACAGGGCCCCTGGCTGGGGTCTGCAGCCCCACACACCGAGGGGAAATCCGTAAGAGCCCAGAAGGTGCCGGACAGACGTCATTTCCCTAGTGCTCTCCAACCCAGCAGAGACGTTTGCAGGTGGTTGGGGCCTGCCCCTGCGTGTCTGGGCTCCCTACCACAGCCCCAGTTCAGGGAAGCAGCTCCTCAGCTAAGACCTGTAGGAGGCGCGGGGCGCCCCCGCCTGGAAGCCTAGTGCACAGCATGCGGGAAGCGAGCGTCCTCGGGAGAAGAGGAGGCAGCACAGCTTCGTGAGGCTGTAATCACTGCTTGGGCGGAGCCGAGTGCGCCTCCATTACGGCAGAGCTCCAGCTCTGCTCAGAGGCCCGATCTGGCAGAGTGCTGGCGTGAGGCTGCTCCGCACTGGGCGTGCCTTGCCCAGACTTGCCTCGCGGCTAGGCTTCCAGTCCAGAAAGGAGCGGGCTGCGCGAGACTGGGAGATGCTACTGGCGCCATCCTGGCCTCAGCTCCACACCTGCCTTGCCTTTGAACCTAGTCCCCAGGAGTTCTTGTGGAGGGCTTAGTTGCCGGTGGGTTGCACACTGCCAAGCGCTCCAGCAGTCAGGGCTCTATTAGAGGCAATGGGAGGGCAAGTGCAGGGCTATTCCATCGGTTGTTTTACCGCCCAGAGTCAGCACAGCACGGAGAGCACAAGGCCCACAGGGCCCCTCGCTGGGGTCTGCAGCCCCACACACCGGAGGCGAACTCCGTGAGCGCCCAGAAGGTGCCTGACAGACCTCATTTCCCTAGTGATCTCCTGCCAGCAGAGACGTGTGCAGGTAGTTGGGGCCTGCCCCTGCATGTCTGGGCTCCCGTCCACAGCCCCAGCTCAGGGAAGCAGCTCCTGAGCCAAGACCTGTGGGAGGCGCGGGGTCCCCGCCTGGAAGCCTAGTTTACAGCATGCGGGAAGCGAGCCTCCTCTGGAGAAGAGGAGGCAGCCCTGCTGCGTGCGGCTGCATTCACTGCTTTGGCGGAGCCGAGTGCGCCTCCAGTATGGCAGAGCTCCAGCTCTGCTCAGAAGCCCGATCTGGCAGACTTGCTGGCGTGAGGCTGCTCTGCCCTGGGCGAGACTTGCCCAGACTTGCCTCGCACATAGGCTTCCAGTCCAGGAAGGAGCAGGCTGCGCGAGACTGGGAGATGCTACTGGCGCCTTCCTGGCCTCAGCTCCACTCCTGCCTTGCCTTTGCACCTAGTCCCCAGGCGTTCTCGTGGAGGGCTTAGTTGCTGGTGGGTTGCACACTGCCAAGCGCTCCAGCAGTGAGGGCTCTATTAGAGGCAATGGTAGGGCAACTGAAGGTCTCCTCCAGCGGTTGCTTGACCGCCCACACTCAGCACAGCAGGAGCGCACAAGGCTCACAGGCCCCTGGCTGGGGTCTGCAGCCCCACACACCGGAGACGAACTCCGTGAGCGCCCAGAAGGTGCCTGACAGATCTCATTTCCCTAGTGATCTCCTGCCAGCAGAGACGTGTGCAGGTAGTTGGGGCCTGCCCCGGCGTGTCTGGGCTCCCGTCCACAGCCCCAGCTCAGGGAAGCAGCTCCTGAGCCAAGACCTGTGGGAGGCACGGGGTCCCCGCCTGGAAGCCTGGTTTACAGCATGCGGGAAGCGAGCCTCCTTGGGAGAAGAGAAGGCAGCCCTGCTGCGTGCGGCTGCATTCACTCCTTTGTCGGAGCCGAGTGCGCCTCCAGTACGGCAGAGCTCCAGCTCAGCTCAGAGGCCCGATCTGGCAGACTTGCTGGCGTGAGGCTGCTCTGCCCTGGGCGAGACTTGCCCAGACTTGCCTCGCACATAGGCTTCCAGTCCAGGAAGGAGCAGGCTGCGCTAGACTGGGAGATGCTACTGGCGCCTTCCTGGCCTCAGCTCCACTCCTGCCTTGCCTTTGCACCTAGTCCCCAGGCGTTCTCGTGGAGGGCTTAGTTGCCGGTGGGTTGCACACTGCCAAGCGCTCCAGCGGTGAGGGCTCTATTAGAGGCAATGGTAGGGCAACTGAAGGTCTCCTCCAGCGGTTGCTTGACCGCCCACACTCAGCACAGCAGGAGCGCACAAGGCTCACAGGGCCCCTGGCTGGGGTCTGCAGCCCCACACACCGGAGGCGAACTCCGTGAGCGCCCAGAAGGTGCCTGACAGACGTCATTTCCCTAGTGCTCTGCTCCCCAGCAGAGACGTGTTTGGGTGGTTGGGGCCTGCCCCTGCGTGTCTGGGCTCCCTACCACAGCCCCAGCTGAGGGAAGGAGCTCCTCAGCTAAGACCTGTAGGAGGCGCGGGGCGCCCCCGCCTGGAAGCCTAGTGCACAGCATGCGGGAAGCGAGCGTCCTCGGGAGAAGAGGAGGCAGCACAGCTTCGTGAGGCTGTAATCACTACTTGGGCGGAGCCGAGTGCGCCTCCAGTACGGCAGAGCTCCAGCTCTGCTCAGAGGCCCGATCTGGCAGAGTGCTGGCGTGAGGCTGCTCTGCACTGGGCGAGCCTTGCCCAGACTTGCCTCGCGGCTAGGCTTCCAGTCCAGAAAGGAGCGGGCTGCGCGAGACTGGGAGATGCTACTGGCGCCATCCTGGCCTCAGCTCCACTTCTCCCTTGCCTTAGCACCTAGTCCCTAGGCGTTCTTGTGGAAAGCTAAGTTGCCGGTGGGTTGCACACTGCCAAGCGCTCCAGCAGTGAGGGCTCTATTAGAGGCAATGGGAGGGCAACTGCAAGTCTCCTCCAGCGGTTGCTTGACCGCCCAGACTCAGCACAGCATGGAGAGCACAAGGCTCACAGGGCCCCTGGCTGGGGTCTGCAGCCCCACACACCAGAGGCGAACTCCGTGAGAGCCCAGAAGGTGCCTGACAGACGTCATTTCCCTAGTGCTCTGCTCCCCAGCAGAGACGTGTTTGGGTGGTTGGGGCCTGCCCCTGCTTGTTTGGGCTCCCGTCCACAGCCCCAGCTCAGGGAAGCAGCTCCTGAGCTAAGACCTGTGCGAGTCGCGAGGGGCCCCGCCTGGAAGCCTAGTTTACAGCATGCGGGAAGCGAGCCTCCTCGGGAGAAGAGAAGGCAGCCCTGCTGCGTGCGGCTGCATTCACTGCTTAGGCGGAGCCGAGTGCGCCTCCAGTACGGCAGAGCTCCAGCTCTGCTCAGAGGCCCGATCTGGCAGACTTGCTGGCGTGAGGCTGCTCTGCCCTGGGCGAGACTTGCCCAGACTTGCCTCGCACATAGGCTTCCACTCCAGGAAGGAGCAGGCTGCGCGAGACTGGGAGATGCTACTGGCGCCTTCCTGGCCTCAGCTCAACTCCTGCCTTGCCTTTGCACCTAGTCCCCAGGAGTTCTTGTGGAGGGCTTAGTTGCCGGTGGGTTGCACACTGCCAAGCACTCCAGCGGTGAGGGCTCTATTAGAGGCAAGGTTAGGGCAACTGAAGGTCTCCTCCAGCGGTTGCTTGACCGCCAACACTCAGCAGAGTAGGAGCGCACAAGGCTCACAGGGCCCCTGGCTGCGGTCTGCAGCCCCACACACCGAGGGGAAATCCGTAAGAGCCCAGAAGGTGCCGGACAGACGTCATTTCCCTAGTGCTCTCCAACCCAGCAGAGACGTTTGCAGGTGGTTGGGGCCTGCCCCTGCGTGTCTGGGCTCCCTACCACAGCCCCAGCTCAGGGAAGCAGCTCCTCAGCTAAGAATTGTAGGAGGCGCGGGGCGCCCCCGCCTGGAAGCCTAGTGCACAGCATGCGGGAAGCGAGCCTCCTCGGGAGAAGAGGAGGCAGCACAGCTTCGTGAGGCTGTAATCACTGCTTGGGCGGAGCCGAGTGCGCCTCCAGTACGGCAGAGCTCCAGCTCTGCTCAGAGGCCCGATCTGGCAGAGTGCTGGCGTGAGGCTGCTCTGCTCTGGGCGAGACTTGCCCAGACTTGCCTCGCACATAGGCTTCTGGTCCAGGATGGAGCAGGCTGCGCGAGACTGGGAGATGCTACTGGCGCCTTCCTGGCCTCAGCTCCACTCCTGCCTTGCCTTAGCACCTAGTCCCCAGGGGTTCTTGTGGAAGGCTCATTTGCCGGTGGGTTGCACACTGCCAAGCGCTCCAGCAGTGAGGGCTCTATTAGAGGCAATGGGAGGGCAACGGCAAGTCTCCTCCAGCGGTTGCTTGACCGCCCAGACTCAGCACAGCATGGAGAGCACAAGGCTCACAGGGCCCCTGGCTGGGGTCTGCAGCCCCACACACCGGAGGCGAACTCCGTGAGAGCCCAGAAGGTGCCTGACAGACGTCATTTCCCTAGTGCTCTGCTCCCCAGCAGAGACGTGTTTGGGTGGTTGGGGCCTGCCCCTGCTTGTTTGGGCTCCCGTCCACAGCCCCAGCTCAGGGAAGCAGCTCCTGAGCTAAGACCTGTGCGAGGCGCGGGGGGCCCCGCCTGGAAGCCTAGTTTACAGCATGCGGGAAGCGAGCCTCCTCGGGAGAAGAGAAGGCAGCCCTGCTGCGTGCGGCTGCATTCACTGCTTTGGCGGAGCCGAGTGCGCCTCCAGTACGGCAGAGCTCCAGCTCTGCTCAGAGGCCCGATCTGGCAGACTTGCTGGCGTGAGGCTGCTCTGCCCTGGGCGAGACTTGCCCAGACTTGCCTCGCACATAGGCTTCCAGTCCAGGAAGGAGCAGGCTGCGCGAGACTGGGAGATGCTACTGGCGCCTTCCTGGCCTCAGCTCCACTCCTGCCTTGCCTTTGCACTTAGTCCCCAGGCGTTCTTGTGGAGGGCTTAGTTGCCGGTGGGTTGCACACTGCCAAGCCCTCCAGCAGTGAGGGCTCTATTAGAGGCAATGGTAGGGCAACTGATGGTCTCCTCCAGCGGTTGCTTGACCGCCCACACTCAGCACAGCAGGAGCGCACAAGGCTCACAGGGCCCCTGGCTGGGGTCTGCAGCCCCAGACACCGGAGGCGAACTCCGGGAGCGCCCAGAAGGTGCCTGTCAGACGTCATTTCCCTAGTGCTCTCCTCCCCAGCAGAGACGTGTGCAGGTGGTTGGGGCCTGCCCCTGCGTGTCTGGGCTCCCTACCACAGCACAAACTCAGGGAAGCAGCTCCTCAGCTAAGACCTGTAGGAGGCGCGGGGCGCCCCCCCCTGGAAGCCTAGTGCACAGCATGCGGGAAACGAGCCTCCTCGGGAGAAGAGGAGGGAGCACAGCTTCATGAGGCTGTAATCACTGCTTGGGCGGAGCTGAGTGAGCCTCCAGTACGGCAGAGCTCCAGCTCTGCTCAGAGGCCCGATCTGGCAGAGTGCTGGCGTGAGGCTGCTCTGCACTGGGCGAGCCTTGCCCAGAATTGCCTCGCGGCTAGGCTTCCAGTCCAGAAAGGAGCGGGCTGCGCGAGACTGGGAGATGCTACTGGCGCCATCCTGGCCTCAGCTCCACTCCTGCCTTGCCTTGCACCTAGTCCCCAGGAGTTCTTGTGGAGGGCTTAGTTGCCGGTGGGTTGCACACTGCCAAGCGCTCCAGCAGTCAGGGCTCTATTAGAGGCAATGGGAGGGCAACTGCAGGGCTACTCCATCGGTTGTTTTACCGCCCAGACTCAGCACAGCACGGAGAGCACAAGGCTCACAGGGCCCCTGGCTGGGGTCTGCAGCCCCACACACCGGAGACGAACTCCGTGAGCGCCCAGAAGGTGCCTGACAGATCTCATTTCCCTAGTGATCTCCTGCCAGCAGAGACGTGTGCAGGTAGTTGGGGCCTGCCCCGGCGTGTCTGGGCTCCCGTCCACAGCCCCAGCTCAGGGAAGCAGCTCCTGAGCCAAGACCTGTGGGAGGCGCGGGGTCCCCGCCTGGAAGCCTAGTTTACAGCATGCGGGAAGCGAGCCTCCTCTGGAGAAGAGGAGGCAGCCCTGCTGCGTGCGGCTGCATTCACTGCTTTGGCGGAGCCGAGTGCGCCTCCAGTATGGCAGAGCTCCAGCTCTGCTCAGAAGCCCGATCTGGCAGACTTGCTGGCGTGAGGCTGCTCTGCCCTGGGCGAGACTTGCCCAGACTTGCCTCGCACATAGGCTTTCAGTCCAGGAAGGAGCAGGCTGCGCGAGACTGGGAGATGCTACTGGCGCCTTCCTGGCCTCAGCTCCACTCCTGCCTTGCCTTTGCACCTAGTCCCCAGGCGTTCTCGTGGAGGGCTTAGTTGCTGGTGGGTTGCACACTGCCAAGCGCTCCAGCAGTGAGGGCTCTATTAGAGGCAATGGTAGGGCAACTGAAGGTCTCCTCCAGCGGTTGCTTGACCGCCCACACTCAGCACAGCAGGAGCGCACAAGGCTCACAGGCCCCTGGCTGGGGTCTGCAGCCCCACACACCGGAGACGAACTCCGTGAGCGCCCAGAAGGTGCCTGACAGATCTCATTTCCCTAGTGATCTCCTGCCAGCAGAGACGTGTGCAGGTAGTTGGGGCCTGCCCCGGCGTGTCTGGGCTCCCGTCCACAGCCCCAGCTCAGGGAAGCAGCTCCTGAGCCAAGACCTGTGGGAGGCACGGGGTCCCCGCCTGGAAGCCTAGTTTACAGCATGCGGGAAGCGAGCCTCCTTGGGAGAAGAGAAGGCAGCCCTGCTGCGTGCGGCTGCATTCACTCCTTTGTCGGAGCCGAGTGCGCCTCCAGTACGGCAGAGCTCCAGCTCAGCTCAGAGGCCCGATCTGGCAGACTTGCTGGCGTGAGGCTGCTCTGCCCTGGGCGAGACTTGCCCAGACTTGCCTCGCACATAGGCTTCCAGTCCAGGAAGGAGCAGGCTGCGCTAGACTGGGAGATGCTACTGGCGCCTTCCTGGCCTCAGCTCCACTCCTGCCTTGCCTTTGCACCTAGTCCCCAGGCGTTCTCGTGGAGGGCTTAGTTGCCGGTGGGTTGCACACTGCCAAGCGCTCCAGCGGTGAGGGCTCTATTAGAGGCAATGGTAGGGCAACTGAAGGTCTCCTCCAGCGGTTGCTTGACCGCCCACACTCAGCACAGCAGGAGCGCACAAGGCTCACAGGGCCCCTGGCTGGGGTCTGCAGCCCCACACACCGGAGGCGAACTCCGTGAGCGCCCAGAAGGTGCCTGACAGACGTCATTTCCCTAGTGCTCTGCTCCCCAGCAGAGACGTGTTTGGGTGGTTGGGGCCTGCCCCTGCGTGTCTGGGCTCCCTACCACAGCCCCAGCTGAGGGAAGGAGCTCCTCAGCTAAGACCTGTAGGAGGCGCGGGGCGCCCCCGCCTGGAAGCCTAGTGCACAGCATGCGGGAAGCGAGCGTCCTCGGGAGAAGAGGAGGCAGCACAGCTTCGTGAGGCTGTAATCACTACTTGGGCGGAGCCGAGTGCGCCTCCAGTACGGCAGAGCTCCAGCTCTGCTCAGAGGCCCGATCTGGCAGAGTGCTGGCGTGAGGCTGCTCTGCACTGGGCGAGCCTTGCCCAGACTTGCCTCGCGGCTAGGCTTCCAGTCCAGAAAGGAGCGGGCTGCGCGAGACTGGGAGATGCTACTGGCGCCATCCTGGCCTCAGCTCCACTTCTCCCTTGCCTTAGCACCTAGTCCCCAGGCGTTCTTGTGGAAAGCTAAGTTGCCGGTGGGTTGCACACTGCCAAGCGCTCCAGCAGTGAGGGCTCTATTAGAGGCAATGGGAGGGCAACTGCAAGTCTCCTCCAGCGGTTGCTTGACCGCCCAGACTCAGCACAGCATGGAGAGCACAAGGCTCACAGGGCCCCTGGCTGGGGTCTGCAGCCCCACACACCAGAGGCGAACTCCGTGAGAGCCCAGAAGGTGCCTGACAGACGTCATTTCCCTAGTGCTCTGCTCCCCAGCAGAGACGTGTTTGGGTGGTTGGGGCCTGACCCTGCTTGTTTGGGCTCCCGTCCACAGCCCCAGCTCAGGGAAGCAGCTCCTGAGCTAAGACCTGTGGGAGTCGCGAGGGGCCCCGCCTGGAAGCCTAGTTTACAGCATGCGGGAAGCGAGCCTCCTCGGGAGAAGAGAAGGCAGCCCTGCTGCGTGCGGCTGCATTCACTGCTTAGGCGGAGCCGAGTGCGCCTCCAGTACGGCAGAGCTCCAGCTCTGCTCAGAGGCCCGATCTGGCAGACTTGCTGGCGTGAGGCTGCTCTGCCCTGGGCGAGACTTGCCCAGACTTGCCTCGCACATAGGCTTCCACTCCAGGAAGGAGCAGGCTGCGCGAGACTGGGAGATGCTACTGGCGCCTTCCTGGCCTCAGCTCCACTCCTGCCTTGCCTTTGCACCTAGTCCCCAGGAGTTCTTGTGGAGGGCTTAGTTGCCGGTGGGTTGCACACTGCCAAGCACTCCAGCGGTGAGGGCTCTATTAGAGGCAAGGTTAGGGCAACTGAAGGTCTCCTCCAGCGGTTGCTTGACCGCCAACACTCAGCAGAGTAGGAGCGCACAAGGCTCACAGGGCCCCTGGCTGGGGTCTGCAGCCCCACACACCGAGGGGAAATCCGTAAGAGCCCAGAAGGTGCCGGACAGACGTCATTTCCCTAGTGCTCTCCAACCCAGCAGAGACGTTTGCAGGTGGTTGGGGCCTGCCCCTGCGTGTCTGGGCTCCCTACCACAGCCCCAGTTCAGGGAAGCAGCTCCTCAGCTAAGACCTGTAGGAGGCGCGGGGCGCCCCCGCCTGGAAGCCTAGTGCACAGCATGCGGGAAGCGAGCGTCCTCGGGAGAAGAGGAGGCAGCACAGCTTCGTGAGGCTGTAATCACTGCTTGGGCGGAGCCGAGTGCGCCTCCATTACGGCAGAGCTCCAGCTCTGCTCAGAGGCCCGATCTGGCAGAGTGCTGGCGTGAGGCTGCTCCGCACTGGGCGAGCCTTGCCCAGCCTTGCCTCGCGGCTAGGCTTCCAGTCCAGAAAGGAGCGGGCTGCGCGAGACTGGGAGATGCTACTGGCGCCATCCTGGCCTCAGCTCCACACCTGCCTTGCCTTTGAACCTAGTCCCCAGGAGTTCTTGTGGAGGGCTTAGTTGCCGGTGGGTTGCACACTGCCAAGCGCTCCAGCAGTCAGGGCTCTATTAGAGGCAATGGGAGGGCAAGTGCAGGGCTATTCCATCGGTTGTTTTACCGCCCAGAGTCAGCACAGCACGGAGAGCACAAGGCCCACAGGGCCCCTGGCTGGGGTCTGCAGCCCCACACACCGGAGGCGAACTCCGTGAGCGCCCAGAAGGTGCCTGACAGACCTCATTTCCCTAGTGATCTCCTGCCAGCAGAGACGTGTGCAGGTAGTTGGGGCCTGCCCCTGCATGTCTGGGCTCCCGTCCACAGCCCCAGCTCAGGGAAGCAGCTCCTGAGCCAAGACCTGTGGGAGGCGCGGGGTCCCCGCCTGGAAGCCTAGTTTACAGCATGCGGGAAGCGAGCCTCCTCTGGAGAAGAGGAGGCAGCCCTGCTGCGTGCGGCTGCATTCACTGCTTTGGCGGAGCCGAGTGCGCCTCCAGTATGGCAGAGCTCCAGCTCTGCTCAGAAGCCCGATCTGGCAGACTTGCTGGCGTGAGGCTGCTCTGCCCTGGGCGAGACTTGCCCAGACTTGCCTCGCACATAGGCTTCCAGTCCAGGAAGGAGCAGGCTGCGCGAGACTGGGAGATGCTACTGGCGCCTTCCTGGCCTCAGCTCCACTCCTGCCTTGCCTTTGCACCTAGTCCCCAGGCGTTCTCGTGGAGGGCTTAGTTGCTGGTGGGTTGCACACTGCCAAGCGCTCCAGCAGTGAGGGCTCTATTAGAGGCAATGGTAGGGCAACTGAAGGTCTCCTCCAGCGGTTGCTTGACCGCCCACACTCAGCACAGCAGGAGCGCACAAGGCTCACAGGCCCCTGGCTGGGGTCTGCAGCCCCACACACCGGAGACGAACTCCGTGAGCGCCCAGAAGGTGCCTGACAGATCTCATTTCCCTAGTGATCTCCTGCCAGCAGAGACGTGTGCAGGTAGTTGGGGCCTGCCCCGGCGTGTCTGGGCTCCCGTCCACAGCCCCAGCTCAGGGAAGCAGCTCCTGAGCCAAGACCTGTTGGAGGCGCGGGGTCCCCGCCTGGAAGCCTAGTTTACAGCATGCGGGAAGCGAGCCTCCTTGGGAGAAGAGAAGGCAGCCCTGCTGCGTGCGTCTGCATTCACTCCTTTGTCGGAGCCGAGTGCGCCTCCAGTACGGCAGAGCTCCAGCTCAGCTCAGAGGCCCGATCTGGCAGACTTGCTGGCGTGAGGCTGCTCTGCCCTGGGCGAGACTTGCCCAGACTTGCCTCGCACATAGGCTTCCACTCCAGGAAGGAGCAGGCTGCGCGAGACTGGGAGATGCTACTGGCGCCTTCCTGGCCTCAGCTCCACTCCTGCCTTGCCTTTGCACCTAGTCCCCAGGAGTTCTTGTGGAGGGCTTAGTTGCCGGTGGGTTGCACACTGCCAAGCACTCCAGCGGTGAGGGCTCTATTAGAGGCAAGGTTAGGGCAACTGAAGGTCTCCTCCAGCGGTTGCTTGACCGCCAACACTCAGCAGAGTAGGAGCGCACAAGGCTCACAGGGCCCCTGGCTGGGGTCTGCAGCCCCACACACCGAGGGGAAATCCGTAAGAGCCCAGAAGGTGCCGGACAGACGTCATTTCCCTAGTGCTCTCCAACCCAGCAGAGACGTTTGCAGGTGGTTGGGGCCTGCCCCTGCGTGTCTGGGCTCCCTACCACAGCCCCAGCTCAGGGAAGCAGCTCCTCAGCTAAGACCTGTAGGAGGCGCGGGGCGCCCCCGCCTGGAAGCCTAGTGCACAGCATGCGGGAAGCGAGCGTCCTCGGGAGAAGAGGAGGCAGCACAGCTTCGTGAGGCTGTAATCACTGCTTGGGCGGAGCCGAGTGCGCCTCCATTACGGCAGAGCTCCAGCTCTGCTCAGAGGCCCGATCTGGCAGAGTGCTGGCGTGAGGCTGCTCCGCACTGGGCGAGCCTTGCCCAGACTTGCCTCGCGGCTAGGCTTCCAGTCCAGAAAGGAGCGGGCTGCGCGAGACTGGGAGATGCTACTGGCGCCATCCTGGCCTCAGCTCCACACCTGCCTTGCCTTTGAACCTAGTCCCCAGGAGTTCTTGTGGAGGGCTTAGTTGCCGGTGGGTTGCACACTGCCAAGCGCTCCAGCAGTCAGGGCTCTATTAGAGGCAATGGGAGGGCAAGTGCAGGGCTATTCCATCGGTTGTTTTACCGCCCAGAGTCAGCACAGCACGGAGAGCACAAGGCCCACAGGGCCCCTGGCTGGGGTCTGCAGCCCCACACACCGGAGGCGAACTCCGTGAGCGCCCAGAAGGTGCCTGACAGACCTCATTTCCCTAGTGATCTCCTGCCAGCAGAGACGTGTGCAGGTAGTTGGGGCCTGCCCCTGCATGTCTGGGCTCCCGTCCACAGCCCCAGCTCAGGGAAGCAGCTCCTGAGCCAAGACCTGTGGGAGGCGCGGGGTCCCCGCCTGGAAGCCTAGTTTACAGCATGCGGGAAGCGAGCCTCCTCTGGAGAAGAGGAGGCAGCCCTGCTGCGTGCGGCTGCATTCACTGCTTTGGCGGAGCCGAGTGCGCCTCCAGTATGGCAGAGCTCCAGCTCTGCTCAGAAGCCCGATCTGGCAGACTTGCTGGCGTGAGGCTGCTCTGCCCTGGGCGAGACTTGCCCAGACTTGCCTCGCACATAGGCTTCCAGTCCAGGAAGGAGCAGGCTGCGCGAGACTGGGAGATGCTACTGGCGCCTTCCTGGCCTCAGCTCCACTCCTGCCTTGCCTTTGCACCTAGTCCCCAGGCGTTCTCGTGGAGGGCTTAGTTGCTGGTGGGTTGCACACTGCCAAGCGCTCCAGCAGTGAGGGCTCTATTAGAGGCAATGGTAGGGCAACTGAAGGTCTCCTCCAGCGGTTGCTTGACCGCCCACACTCAGCACAGCAGGAGCGCACAAGGCTCACAGGCCCCTGGCTGGGGTCTGCAGCCCCACACACCGGAGACGAACTCCGTGAGCGCCCAGAAGGTGCCTGACAGATCTCATTTCCCTAGTGATCTCCTGCCAGCAGAGACGTGTGCAGGTAGTTGGGGCCTGCCCCGGCGTGTCTGGGCTCCCGTCCACAGCCCCAGCTCAGGGAAGCAGCTCCTGAGCCAAGACCTGTGGGAGGCACGGGGTCCCCGCCTGGAAGCCTAGTTTACAGCATGCGGGAAGCGAGCCTCCTTGGGAGAAGAGAAGGCAGCCCTGCTGCGTGCGGCTGCATTCACTCCTTTGTCGGAGCCGAGTGCGCCTCCAGTACGGCAGAGCTCCAGCTCAGCTCAGAGGCCCGATCTGGCAGACTTGCTGGCGTGAGGCTGCTCTGCCCTGGGCGAGACTTGCCCAGACTTGCCTCGCACATAGGCTTCCAGTCCAGGAAGGAGCAGGCTGCGCTAGACTGGGAGATGCTACTGGCGCCTTCCTGGCCTCAGCTCCACTCCTGCCTTGCCTTTGCACCTAGTCCCCAGGCGTTCTCGTGGAGGGCTTAGTTGCCGGTGGGTTGCACACTGCCAAGCGCTCCAGCGGTGAGGGCTCTATTAGAGGCAATGGTAGGGCAACTGAAGGTCTCCTCCAGCGGTTGCTTGACCGCCCACACTCAGCACAGCAGGAGCGCACAAGGCTCACAGGGCCCCTGGCTGGGGTCTGCAGCCCCACACACCGGAGGCGAACTCCGTGAGCGCCCAGAAGGTGCCTGACAGACGTCATTTCCCTAGTGCTCTGCTCCCCAGCAGAGACGTGTTTGGGTGGTTGGGGCCTGCCCCTGCGTGTCTGGGCTCCCTACCACAGCCCCAGCTGAGGGAAGGAGCTCCTCAGCTAAGACCTGTAGGAGGCGCGGGGCGCCCCCGCCTGGAAGCCTAGTGCACAGCATGCGGGAAGCGAGCGTCCTCGGGAGAAGAGGAGGCAGCACAGCTTCGTGAGGCTGTAATCACTACTTGGGCGGAGCCGAGTGCGCCTCCAGTACGGCAGAGCTCCAGCTCTGCTCAGAGGCCCGATCTGGCAGAGTGCTGGCGTGAGGCTGCTCTGCACTGGGCGAGCCTTGCCCAGACTTGCCTCGCGGCTAGGCTTCCAGTCCAGAAAGGAGCGGGCTGCGCGAGACTGGGAGATGCTACTGGCGCCATCCTGGCCTCAGCTCCACTTCTCCCTTGCCTTAGCACCTAGTCCCCAGGCGTTCTTGTGGAAAGCTAAGTTGCCGGTGGGTTGCACACTGCCAAGCGCTCCAGCAGTGAGGGCTCTATTAGAGGCAATGGGAGGGCAACTGCAAGTCTCCTCCAGCGGTTGCTTGACCGCCCAGACTCAGCACAGCATGGAGAGCACAAGGCTCACAGGGCCCCTGGCTGGGGTCTGCAGCCCCACACACCAGAGGCGAACTCCGTGAGAGCCCAGAAGGTGCCTGACAGACGTCATTTCCCTAGTGCTCTGCTCCCCAGCAGAGACGTGTTTGGGTGGTTGGGGCCTGCCCCTGCTTGTTTGGGCTCCCGTCCACAGCCCCAGCTCAGGGAAGCAGCTCCTGAGCTAAGACCTGTGCGAGTCGCGAGGGGCCCCGCCTGGAAGCCTAGTTTACAGCATGCGGGAAGCGAGCCTCCTCGGGAGAAGAGAAGGCAGCCCTGCTACGTGCGGCTGCATTCACTGCTTAGGCGGAGCCGAGTGCGCCTCCAGTACGGCAGAGCTCCAGCTCTGCTCAGAGGCCCGATCTGGCAGACTTGCTGGCGTGAGGCTGCTCTGCCCTGGGCGAGACTTGCCCAGACTTGCCTCGCACATAGGCTTCCACTCCAGGAAGGAGCAGGCTGCGCGAGACTGGGAGATGCTACTGGCGCCTTCCTGGCCTCAGCTCCACTCCTGCCTTGCCTTTGCACCTAGTCCCCAGGAGTTCTTGTGGAGGGCTTAGTTGCCGGTGGGTTGCACACTGCCAAGCACTCCAGCGGTGAGGGCTCTATTAGAGGCAAGGTTAGGGCAACTGAAGGTCTCCTCCAGCGGTTGCTTGACCGCCAACACTCAGCAGAGTAGGAGCGCACAAGGCTCACAGGGCCCCTGGCTGCGGTCTGCAGCCCCACACACCGAGGGGAAATCCGTAAGAGCCCAGAAGGTGCCGGACAGACGTCATTTCCCTAGTGCTCTCCAACCCAGCAGAGACGTTTGCAGGTGGTTGGGGCCTGCCCCTGCGTGTCTGGGCTCCCTACCACAGCCCCAGCTCAGGGAAGCAGCTCCTCAGCTAAGACCTGTAGGAGGCGCGGGGCGCCCCCGCCTGGAAGCCTAGTGCACAGCATGCGGGAAGCGAGCCTCCTCGGGAGAAGAGGAGGCAGCACAGCTTCGTGAGGCTGTAATCACTGCTTGGGCGGAGCCGAGTGCGCCTCCATTACGGCAGAGCTCCAGCTCTGCTCAGAGGCCCGATCTGGCAGAGTGCTGGCGTGAGGCTGCTCCGCACTGGGCGAGCCTTGCCCAGACTTGCCTCGCGGCTAGGCTTCCAGTCCAGAAAGGAGCGGGCTGCGCGAGACTGGGAGATGCTACTGGCGCCATCCTGGCCTCAGCTCCACACCTGCCTTGCCTTTGAACCTAGTCCCCAGGAGTTCTTGTGGAGGGCTTAGTTGCCGGTGGGTTGCACACTGCCAAGCGCTCCAGCAGTCAGGGCTCTATTAGAGGCAATGGGAGGGCAAGTGCAGGGCTATTCCATCGGTTGTTTTACCGCCCAGACTCAGCACAGCACGGAGAGCACAAGGCTCACAGGGCCCCTGGCTGGGGTCTGCAGCCCCACACACCGGAGACGAACTCCGTGAGCGCCCAGAAGGTGCCTGACAGACCTCATTTCCCTAGTGATCTCCTGCCAGCAGAGACGTGTGCAGGTAGTTGGGGCCTGCCCCTGCATGTCTGGGCTCCCGTCCACAGCCCCAGCTCAGGGAAGCAGCTCCTGAGCCAAGACCTGTGGGAGGCGCGGGGTCCCCGCCTGGAAGCCTAGTTTACAGCATGCGGGAAGCGAGCCTCCTCTGGAGAAGAGGAGGCAGCCCTGCTGCGTGCGGCTGCATTCACTGCTTTGGCGGAGCCGAGTGCGCCTCCAGTATGGCAGAGCTCCAGCTCTGCTCAGAAGCCCGATCTGGCAGACTTGCTGGCGTGAGGCTGCTCTGCCCTGGGCGAGACTTGCCCAGACTTGCCTCGCACATAGGCTTCTAGTCCAGGAAGGAGCAGGCTGCGCGAGACTGGGAGATGCTACTGGCGCCTTCCTGGCCTCAGCTCCACTCCTGCCTTGCCTTTGCACCTAGTCCCCAGGCGTTCTCGTGGAGGGCTTAGTTGCCGGTGGGTTGCACACTGCCAAGCGCTCCAGCAGTGAGGGCTCTATTAGAGGCAATGGTAGGGCAACTGAAGGTCTCCTCCAGCGGTTGCTTGACCGCCCACACTCAGCACAGCAGGAGCGCACAAGGCTCACAGGCCCCTGGCTGGGGTCTGCAGCCCCACACACCAGAGGCGAACTCCGTGAGCGCCCAGAAGGTGCCTGACAGACGTCATTTCCCTAGTGCTCTCCAACCCAGCAGAGACGTGTGCAGGTGGTTGGGGCCTGCCCCTGCGTATCTGGGCTCCCTACCACAGCCCCAGCTGAGGGAAGCAGCTCCTCAGCTAAGACCTGTAGGAGGCGCGGGGCGCCCCCGCCTGGAAGCCTAGTGCACAGCATGCGGGAAGCGAGCCTCCTCGGGAGAAGAGGAGGCAGCACAGCTTCGTGAGGCTGTAATCACTGCTTGGGCGGAGCCGAGTGCGCCTCCATTACGGCAGAGCTCCAGCTCTGCTCAGAGGCCCGATCTGGCAGAGTGGTGGCGTGAGGCTGCTCCGCACTGGGCGAGCCTTGCCCAGACTTGCCTCGCGGCTAGGCTTCCAGTCCAGAAAGGAGCGGGCTGCGCGAGACTGGGAGATGCTACTGGCGCCATCCTGGCCTCAGCTCCACACCTGCCTTGCCTTTGAACCTAGTCCCCAGGAGTTCTTGTGGAGGGCTTAGTTGCCGGTGGGTTGCACACTGCCAAGCGCTCCAGCAGTCAGGGCTCTATTAGAGGCAATGGGAGGGCAAGTGCAGGGCTATTCCATCGGTTGTTTTACCGCCCAGAGTCAGCACAGCACGGAGAGCACAAGGCTCACAGGGCCCCTGGCTGGGGTCTGCAGCCCCACACACCGGAGGCGAACTCCGTGAGAGCTCAGGAGGTGCCTGACAGACGTCATTTCCCTAGTGCTCTGCTCCCCAGCAGAGACGTGTTTGGGTGGTTGGGGCCTGCCCCTGCTTGTTTGGGCTCCCGTCCACAGCCCCAGCTCAGGGAAGCAGCTACTGAGCCAAGACCTGTGCGTGCGCGGGGTTCCCCGCCTGGAAGCCTAGTTTACAGCATGCGGGAAGCGAGCCTCCTCGGGAGAAGAGAAGGCAGCCCTGCTGCGTGCGGCTGCATTCACTGCTTTGGCGGAGCCGAGTGCGCCTCCAGTACGGCAGAGCTCCAGCTCTGCTCAGAGGCCCGATCTGGCAGACTTGCTGGCGTGAGGCTGCTCTGCCCTGGGCGAGACTTGCCCAGACTTGCCTCGCACATAGGCTTCCAGTCCAGGAAGGAGCAGGCTGCGCGAGACTGGGAGATGCTACTGGCGCCTTCCTGGCCTCAGCTCCACTCCTGCCTTGCCTTTGCACCTAGTCCCCAGGCGTTCTCCTGGAGGGCTTAGTTGCCGGTGGGTTGCACACTGCCAAGCGCTCCAGCAGTGAGGGCTCTATTAGAGGCAATGGTAGGGCAACTGAAGGTCTCCTCCAGCGGTTGCTTGACCGCCAACACTCAGCAGAGTAGGAGCGCACAAGGCTCACAGGGCCCCTGGCTGGGGTCTGCAGCCCCACACACCGAGGGGAAATCCGTAAGAGCCCAGAAGGTGCCGGACAGACGTCATTTCCCTAGTGCTCTCCAACCCAGCAGAGACGTTTGCAGGTGGTTGGGGCCTGCCCCTGCGTGTCTGGGCTCCCTACCACAGCCCCAGCTCAGGGAAGCAGCTCCTCAGCTAAGACCTGTAGGAGGCGCGGGGCGCCCCCGCCTGGAAGCCTAGTGCACAGCATGCGGGAAGCGAGCGTCCTCGGGAGAAGAGGAGGCAGCACAGCTTCGTGAGGCTGTAATCACTGCTTGGGCGGAGCCGAGTGCGCCTCCATTACGGCAGAGCTCCAGCTCTGCTCAGAGGCCCGATCTGGCAGAGTGCTGGCGTGAGGCTGCTCCGCACTGGGCGAGCCTTGCCCAGACTTGCCTCGCGGCTAGGCTTCCAGTCCAGAAAGGAGCGGGCTGCGCGAGACTGGGAGATGCTACTGCCGCCATCCTGGCCTCAGCTCCACACCTGCCTTGCCTTTGAACCTAGTCCCCAGGAGTTCTTGTGGAGGGCTTAGTTGCCGGTGGGTTGCACACTGCCAAGCGCTCCAGCAGTCAGGGCTCTATTAGAGGCAATGGGAGGGCAAGTGCAGGGCTATTCCATCGGTTGTTTTACCGCCCAGAGTCAGCACAGCACGGAGAGCACAAGGCCCACAGGGCCCCTGGCTGGGGTCTGCAGCCCCACACACCGGAGGCGAACTCCGTGAGCGCCCAGAAGGTGCCTGACAGACCTCATTTCCCTAGTGATCTCCTGCCAGCAGAGACGTGTGCAGGTAGTTGGGGCCTGCCCCTGCGTGTCTGGGCTCCCGTCCACAGCCCCAGCTCAGGGAAGCAGCTCCTGAGCCAAGACCTGTGGGAGGCGCGGGGTCCCCGCCTGGAAGCCTAGTTTACAGCATGCGGGAAGCGAGCCTCCTCTGGAGAAGAGGAGGCAGCCCTGCTGCGTGCGGCTGCATTCACTGCTTTGGCGGAGCCGAGTGCGCCTCCAGTATGGCAGAGCTCCAGCTCTGCTCAGAAGCCCGATCTGGCAGACTTGCTGGCGTGAGGCTGCTCTGCCCTGGGCGAGACTTGCCCAGACTTGCCTCGCACATAGGCTTCCAGTCCAGGAAGGAGCAGGCTGCGCGAGACTGGGAGATGCTACTGGCGCCTTCCTGGCCTCAGCTCCACTCCTGCCTTGCCTTTGCACCTAGTCCCCAGGCGTTCTCGTGGAGGGCTTAGTTGCTGGTGGGTTGCACACTGCCAAGCGCTCCAGCAGTGAGGGCTCTATTAGAGGCAATGGTAGGGCAACTGAAGGTCTCCTCCAGCGGTTGCTTGACCGCCCACACTCAGCACAGCAGGAGCGCACAAGGCTCACAGGCCCCTGGCTGGGGTCTGCAGCCCCACACACCGGAGACGAACTCCGTGAGCGCCCAGAAGGTGCCTGACAGATCTCATTTCCCTAGTGATCTCCTGCCAGCAGAGACGTGTGCAGGTAGTTGGGGCCTGCCCCGGCGTGTCTGGGCTCCCGTCCACAGCCCCAGCTCAGGGAAGCAGCTCCTGAGCCAAGACCTGTGGGAGGCACGGGGTCCCCGCCTGGAAGCCTAGTTTACAGCATGCGGGAAGCGAGCCTCCTTGGGAGAAGAGAAGGCAGCCCTGCTGCGTGCGGCTGCATTCACTCCTTTGTCGGAGCCGAGTGCGCCTCCAGTACGGCAGAGCTCCAGCTCAGCTCAGAGGCCCGATCTGGCAGACTTGCTGGCGTGAGGCTGCTCTGCCCTGGGCGAGACTTGCCCAGACTTGCCTCGCACATAGGCTTCCAGTCCAGGAAGGAGCAGGCTGCGCTAGACTGGGAGATGCTACTGGCGCCTTCCTGGCCTCAGCTCCACTCCTGCCTTGCCTTTGCACCTAGTCCCCAGGCGTTCTCGTGGAGGGCTTAGTTGCCGGTGGGTTGCACACTGCCAAGCGCTCCAGCGGTGAGGGCTCTATTAGAGGCAATGGTAGGGCAACTGAAGGTCTCCTCCAGCGGTTGCTTGACCGCCCACACTCAGCACAGCAGGAGCGCACAAGGCTCACAGGGCCCCTGGCTGGGGTCTGCAGCCCCACACACCGGAGGCGAACTCCGTGAGCGCCCAGAAGGTGCCTGACAGACGTCATTTCCCTAGTGCTCTGCTCCCCAGCAGAGACGTGTTTGGGTGGTTGGGGCCTGCCCCTGCGTGTCTGGGCTCCCTACCACAGCCCCAGCTGAGGGAAGGAGCTCCTCAGCTAAGACCTGTAGGAGGCGCGGGGCGCCCCCGCCTGGAAGCCTAGTGCACAGCATGCGGGAAGCGAGCGTCCTCGGGAGAAGAGGAGGCAGCACAGCTTCGTGAGGCTGTAATCACTACTTGGGCGGAGCCGAGTGCGCCTCCAGTACGGCAGAGCTCCAGCTCTGCTCAGAGGCCCGATCTGGCAGAGTGCTGGCGTGAGGCTGCTCTGCACTGGGCGAGCCTTGCCCAGACTTGCCTCGCGGCTAGGCTTCCAGTCCAGAAAGGAGCGGGCTGCGCGAGACTGGGAGATGCTACTGGCGCCATCCTGGCCTCAGCTCCACTTCTCCCTTGCCTTAGCACCTAGTCCCCAGGCGTTCTTGTGGAAAGCTAAGTTGCCGGTGGGTTGCACACTGCCAAGCGCTCCAGCAGTGAGGGCTCTATTAGAGGCAATGGGAGGGCAACTGCAAGTCTCCTCCAGCGGTTGCTTGACCGCCCAGACTCAGCACAGCATGGAGAGCACAAGGCTCACAGGGCCCCTGGCTGGGGTCTGCAGCCCCACACACCAGAGGCGAACTCCGTGAGAGCCCAGAAGGTGCCTGACAGACGTCATTTCCCTAGTGCTCTGCTCCCCAGCAGAGACGTGTTTGGGTGGTTGGGGCCTGCCCCTGCTTGTTTGGGCTCCCGTCCACAGCCCCAGCTCAGGGAAGCAGCTCCTGAGCTAAGACCTGTGCGAGTCGCGAGGGGCCCCGCCTGGAAGCCTAGTTTACAGCATGCGGGAAGCGAGCCTCCTCGGGAGAAGAGAAGGCAGCCCTGCTGCGTGCGGCTGCATTCACTGCTTAGGCGGAGCCGAGTGCGCCTCCAGTACGGCAGAGCTCCAGCTCTGCTCAGAGGCCCGATCTGGCAGACTTGCTGGCGTGAGGCTGCTCTGCCCTGGGCGAGACTTGCCCAGACTTGCCTCGCACATAGGCTTCCACTCCAGGAAGGAGCAGGCTGCGCGAGACTGGGAGATGCTACTGGCGCCTTCCTGGCCTCAGCTCCACTCCTGCCTTGCCTTTGCACCTAGTCCCCAGGAGTTCTTGTGGAGGGCTTAGTTGCCGGTGGGTTGCACACTGCCAAGCACTCCAGCGGTGAGGGCTCTATTAGAGGCAAGGTTAGGGCAACTGAAGGTCTCCTCCAGCGGTTGCTTGACCGCCAACACTCAGCAGAGTAGGAGCGCACAAGGCTCACAGGGCCCCTGGCTGCGGTCTGCAGCCCCACACACCGAGGGGAAATCCGTAAGAGCCCAGAAGGTGCCGGACAGACGTCATTTCCCTAGTGCTCTCCAACCCAGCAGAGACGTTTGCAGGTGGTTGGGGCCTGCCCCTGCGTGTCTGGGCTCCCTACCACAGCCCCAGCTCAGGGAAGCAGCTCCTCAGCTAAGACCTGTAGGAGGCGCGGGGCGCCCCCGCCTGGAAGCCTAGTGCACAGCATGCGGGAAGCGAGCCTCCTCGGGAGAAGAGGAGGCAGCACAGCTTCGTGAGGCTGTAATCACTGCTTGGGCGGAGCCGAGTGCGCCTCCATTACGGCAGAGCTCCAGCTCTGCTCAGAGGCCCGATCTGGCAGAGTGCTGGCGTGAGGCTGCTCCGCACTGGGCGAGCCTTGCCCAGACTTGCCTCGCGGCTAGGCTTCCAGTCCAGAAAGGAGCGGGCTGCGCGAGACTGGGAGATGCTACTGGCGCCATCCTGGCCTCAGCTCCACACCTGCCTTGCCTTTGAACCTAGTCCCCAGGAGTTCTTGTGGAGGGCTTAGTTGCCGGTGGGTTGCACACTGCCAAGCGCTCCAGCAGTCAGGGCTCTATTAGAGGCAATGGGAGGGCAAGTGCAGGGCTATTCCATCGGTTGTTTTACCGCCCAGAGTCAGCACAGCACGGAGAGCACAAGGCTCACAGGGCCCCTGGCTGGGGTCTGCAGCCCCACACACCGGAGGCGAACTCCGTGAGCGCCCAGAAGGTGCCTGACAGACCTCATTTCCCTAGTGATCTCCTGCCAGCAGAGACGTGTGCAGGTAGTTGGGGCCTGCCCCTGCATGTCTGGGCTCCCGTCCACAGCCCCAGCTCAGGGAAGCAGCTCCTGAGCCAAGACCTGTGGGAGGCGCGGGGTCCCCGCCTGGAAGCCTAGTTTACAGCATGCGGGAAGCGAGCCTCCTCTGGAGAAGAGGAGGCAGCCCTGCTGCGTGCGGCTGCATTCACTGCTTTGGCGGAGCCGAGTGCGCCTCCAGTATGGCAGAGCTCCAGCTCTGCTCAGAAGCCCGATCTGGCAGACTTGCTGGCGTGAGGCTGCTCTGCCCTGGGCGAGACTTGCCCAGACTTGCCTCGCACATAGGCTTCTAGTCCAGGAAGGAGCAGGCTGCGCGAGACTGGGAGATGCTACTGGCGCCTTCCTGGCCTCAGCTCCACTCCTGCCTTGCCTTTGCACCTAGTCCCCAGGCGTTCTCGTGGAGGGCTTAGTTGCCGGTGGGTTGCACACTGCCAAGCGCTCCAGCAGTGAGGGCTCTATTAGAGGCAATGGTAGGGCAACTGAAGGTCTCCTCCAGCGGTTGCTTGACCGCCCACACTCAGCACAGCAGGAGCGCACAAGGCTCACAGGCCCCTGGCTGGGGTCTGCAGCCCCACACACCAGAGGCGAACTCCGTGAGCGCCCAGAAGGTGCCTGACAGACGTCATTTCCCTAGTGCTCTCCAACCCAGCAGAGACGTGTGCAGGTGGTTGGGGCCTGCCCCTGCGTATCTGGGCTCCCTACCACAGCCCCAGCTGAGGGAAGCAGCTCCTCAGCTAAGACCTGTAGGAGGCGCGGGGCGCCCCCGCCTGGAAGCCTAGTGCACAGCATGCGGGAAGCGAGCCTCCTCGGGAGAAGAGGAGGCAGCACAGCTTCGTGAGGCTGTAATCACTGCTTGGGCGGAGCCGAGTGCGCCTCCATTACGGCAGAGCTCCAGCTCTGCTCAGAGGCCCGATCTGGCAGAGTGCTGGCGTGAGGCTGCTCTGCCCTGGGCGAGCCTTGCCCAGACTTGCCTCGCGGCTAGGCTTCCAGTCCAGAAAGGAGCGGGCTGCGCGAGACTGGGAGATGCTACTGACGCCATCCTGGCCTCAGCTCCACTTCTGCTTTGCCTTAGCACCTAGTCCCCAGGCGTTCTTGTGGAAGACTCAGTTGCCGGTGGGTTGCACACTGCCAAGCGCTCCAGCATTGAGGGCTCTATTAGAGGCAATGGGAGGGCAACTGCAAGTCTCCTCCAGCGGTTGCTTGACCGCCCAGACTCAGCACAGCATGGAGAGCACAAGGCTCACAGGGCCCCTGGCTGGGGTCTGCAGCCCCACACACCAGAGGCGAACTCCGTGAGAGCCCAGAAGGTGCCTGACAGACGTCATTTCCCTAGTGCTCTGCTCCCCAGCAGAGACGTGTTTGGGTGGTTGGGGCCTGCCCCTGCTTGTTTGGGCTCCCGTCCACAGCCCCAGCTCAGGGAAGCAGCTCCTGAGCTAAGACCTGTGCGAGTCGCGAGGGGCCCCGCCTGGAAGCCTAGTTTACAGCATGCGGGAAGCGAGCCTCCTCGGGAGAAGAGAAGGCAGCCCTGCTGCGTGCGGCTGCATTCACTGCTTAGGCGGAGCCGAGTGCGCCTCCAGTACGGCAGAGCTCCAGCTCTGCTCAGAGGCCCGATCTGGCAGACTTGCTGGCGTGAGGCTGCTCTGCCCTGGGCGAGACTTGCCCAGACTTGCCTCGCACATAGGCTTCCACTCCAGGAAGGAGCAGGCTGCGCGAGACTGGGAGATGCTACTGGCGCCTTCCTGGCCTCAGCTCCACTCCTGCCTTGCCTTTGCACCTAGTCCCCAGGAGTTCTTGTGGAGGGCTTAGTTGCCGGTGGGTTGCACACTGCCAAGCACTCCAGCGGTGAGGGCTCTATTAGAGGCAAGGTTAGGGCAACTGAAGGTCTCCTCCAGCGGTTGCTTGACCGCCAACACTCAGCAGAGTAGGAGCGCACAAGGCTCACAGGGCCCCTGGCTGCGGTCTGCAGCCCCACACACCGAGGGGAAATCCGTAAGAGCCCAGAAGGTGCCGGACAGACGTCATTTCCCTAGTGCTCTCCAACCCAGCAGAGACGTTTGCAGGTGGTTGGGGCCTGCCCCTGCGTGTCTGGGCTCCCTACCACAGCCCCAGCTCAGGGAAGCAGCTCCTCAGCTAAGACCTGTAGGAGGCGCGGGGCGCCCCCGCCTGGAAGCCTAGTGCACAGCATGCGGGAAGCGAGCCTCCTCGGGAGAAGAGGAGGCAGCACAGCTTCGTGAGGCTGTAATCACTGCTTGGGCGGAGCCGAGTGCGCCTCCATTACGGCAGAGCTCCAGCTCTGCTCAGAGGCCCGATCTGGCAGAGTGCTGGCGTGAGGCTGCTCCGCACTGGGCGAGCCTTGCCCAGACTTGCCTCGCGGCTAGGCTTCCAGTCCAGAAAGGAGCGGGCTGCGCGAGACTGGGAGATGCTACTGGCGCCATCCTGGCCTCAGCTCCACACCTGCCTTGCCTTTGAACCTAGTCCCCAGGAGTTCTTGTGGAGGGCTTAGTTGCCGGTGGGTTGCACACTGCCAAGCGCTCCAGCAGTCAGGGCTCTATTAGAGGCAATGGGAGGGCAAGTGCAGGGCTATTCCATCGGTTGTTTTACCGCCCAGAGTCAGCACAGCACGGAGAGCACAAGGCTCACAGGGCCCCTGGCTGGGGTCTGCAGCCCCACACACCGGAGGCGAACTCCGTGAGCGCCCAGAAGGTGCCTGACAGACCTCATTTCCCTAGTGATCTCCTGCCAGCAGAGACGTGTGCAGGTAGTTGGGGCCTGCCCCTGCATGTCTGGGCTCCCGTCCACAGCCCCAGCTCAGGGAAGCAGCTCCTGAGCCAAGACCTGTGGGAGGCGCGGGGTCCCCGCCTGGAAGCCTAGTTTACAGCATGCGGGAAGCGAGCCTCCTCTGGAGAAGAGGAGGCAGCCCTGCTGCGTGCGGCTGCATTCACTGCTTTGGCGGAGCCGAGTGCGCCTCCAGTATGGCAGAGCTCCAGCTCTGCTCAGAAGCCCGATCTGGCAGACTTGCTGGCGTGAGGCTGCTCTGCCCTGGGCGAGACTTGCCCAGACTTGCCTCGCACATAGGCTTCTAGTCCAGGAAGGAGCAGGCTGCGCGAGACTGGGAGATGCTACTGGCGCCTTCCTGGCCTCAGCTCCACTCCTGCCTTGCCTTTGCACCTAGTCCCCAGGCGTTCTCGTGGAGGGCTTAGTTGCCGGTGGGTTGCACACTGCCAAGCGCTCCAGCAGTGAGGGCTCTATTAGAGGCAATGGTAGGGCAACTGAAGGTCTCCTCCAGCGGTTGCTTGACCGCCCACACTCAGCACAGCAGGAGCGCACAAGGCTCACAGGCCCCTGGCTGGGGTCTGCAGCCCCACACACCAGAGGCGAACTCCGTTAGCGCCCAGAAGGTGCCTGACAGACGTCATTTCCCTAGTGCTCTCCAACCCAGCAGAGACGTGTGCAGGTGGTTGGGGCCTGCCCCTGCGTATCTGGGCTCCCTACCACAGCCCCAGCTGAGGGAAGCAGCTCCTCAGCTAAGACCTGTAGGAGGCGCGGGGCGCCCCCGCCTGGAAGCCTAGTGCACAGCATGCGGGAAGCGAGCCTCCTCGGGAGAAGAGGAGGCAGCACAGCTTCGTGAGGCTGTAATCACTGCTTGGGCGGAGCCGAGTGCGCCTCCATTACGGCAGAGCTCCAGCTCTGCTCAGAGGCCCGATCTGGCAGAGTGCTGGCGTGAGGCTGCTCTGCCCTGGGCGAGCCTTGCCCAGACTTGCCTCGCGGCTAGGCTTCCAGTCCAGAAAGGAGCGGGCTGCGCGAGACTGGGAGATGCTACTGACGCCATCCTGGCCTCAGCTCCACTTCTGCTTTGCCTTAGCACCTAGTCCCCAGGCGTTCTTGTGGAAGACTCAGTTGCCGGTGGGTTGCACACTGCCAAGCGCTCCAGCATTGAGGGCTCTATTAGAGGCAATGGGAGGGCAACTGCAAGTCTCCTCCAGCGGTTGCTTGACCGCCCAGACTCAGCACAGCATGGAGAGCACAAGGCTCACAGGGCCCCTGGCTGGGGTCTGCAGCCCCACACACCAGAGGCGAACTCCGTGAGAGCCCAGAAGGTGCCTGACAGACGTCATTTCCCTAGTGCTCTGCTCCCCAGCAGAGACGTGTTTGGGTGGTTGGGGCCTGCCCCTGCTTGTTTGGGCTCCCGTCCACAGCCCCAGCTCAGGGAAGCAGCTCCTGAGCTAAGACCTGTGCGAGTCGCGAGGGGCCCCGCCTGGAAGCCTAGTTTACAGCATGCGGGAAGCGAGCCTCCTCGGGAGAAGAGAAGGCAGCCCTGCTGCGTGCGGCTGCATTCACTGTTTAGGCGGAGCCGAGTGCGCCTCCAGTACGGCAGAGCTCCAGCTCTGCTCAGAGGCCCGATCTGGCAGACTTGCTGGCGTGAGGCTGCTCTGCCCTGGGCGAGACTTGCCCAGACTTGCCTCGCACATAGGCTTCCACTCCAGGAAGGAGCAGGCTGCGCGAGACTGGGAGATGCTAATGGCGCCTTCCTGGCCTCAGCTCCACTCCTGCCTTGCCTTTGCACCTAGTCCCCAGGAGTTCTTGTGGAGGGCTTAGTTGCCGGTGGGTTGCACACTGCCAAGCACTCCAGCGGTGAGGGCTCTATTAGAGGCAAGGTTAGGGCAACTGAAGGTCTCCTCCAGCGGTTGCTTGACCGCCAACACTCAGCAGAGTAGGAGCGCACAAGGCTCACAGGGCCCCTGGCTGCGGTCTGCAGCCCCACACACCGAGGGGAAATCCGTAAGAGCCCAGAAGGTGCCGGACAGACGTCATTTCCCTAGTGCTCTCCAACCTAGCAGAGACGTTTGCAGGTGGTTGGGGCCTGCCCCTGCGTGTCTGGGCTCCCTACCACAGCCCCAGCTCAGGGAAGCAGCTCCTCAGCTAAGACCTGTAGGAGGCGCGGGGCGCCCCCGCCTGGAAGCCTAGTGCACAGCATGCGGGAAGCGAGCCTCCTCTGGAGAAGAGGAGGCAGCACAGCTTCGTGAGGCTGTAATCACTGCTTGGGCGGAGCCGAGTGCGCCTCCATTACGGCAGAGCTCCAGCTCTGCTCAGAGGCCCGATCTGGCAGAGTGCTGGCGTGAGGCTGCTCCGCACTGGGCGAGCCTTGCCCAGACTTGCCTCGCGGCTAGGCTTCCAGTCCAGAAAGGAGCGGGCTGCGCGAGACTGGGAGATGCTACTGGCGCCATCCTGGCCTCAGCTCCACACCTGCCTTGCCTTTGAACCTAGTCCCCAGGAGTTCTTGTGGAGGGCTTAGTTGCCGGTGGGTTGCACACTGCCAAGCGCTCCAGCAGTCAGGGCTCTATTAGAGGCAATGGGAGGGCAAGTGCAGGGCTATTCCATCGGTTGTTTTACCGCCCAGAGTCAGCACAGCACGGAGAGCACAAGGCTCACAGGGCCCCTGGCTGGGGTCTGCAGCCCCACACACCGGAGGCGAACTCCGTGAGCGCCCAGAAGGTGCCTGACAGACCTCATTTCCCTAGTGATCTCCTGCCAGCAGAGACGTGTGCAGGTAGTTGGGGCCTGCCCCTGCATGTCTGGGCTCCCGTCCACAGCCCCAGCTCAGGGAAGCAGCTCCTGAGCCAAGACCTGTGGGAGGCGCGGGGTCCCCGCCTGGAAGCCTAGTTTACAGCATGCGGGAAGCGAGCCTCCTCTGGAGAAGAGGAGGCAGCCCTGCTGCGTGCGGCTGCATTCACTGCTTTGGCGGAGCCGAGTGCGCCTCCAGTATGGCAGAGCTCCAGCTCTGCTCAGAAGCCCGATCTGGCAGACTTGCTGGCGTGAGGCTGCTCTGCCCTGGGCGAGACTTGCCCAGACTTGCCTCGCACATAGGCTTCTAGTCCAGGAAGGAGCAGGCTGCGCGAGACTGGGAGATGCTACTGGCGCCTTCCTGGCCTCAGCTCCACTCCTGCCTTGCCTTTGCACCTAGTCCCCAGGAGTTCTTGTGGAGGGCTTAGTTGCCGGTGGGTTGCACACTGCCAAGCACTCCAGCGGTGAGGGCTCTATTAGAGGCAAGGTTAGGGCAACTGAAGGTCTCCTCCAGCGGTTGCTTGACCGCCAACACTCAGCAGAGTAGGAGCGCACAAGGCTCACAGGGCCCCTGGCTGCGGTCTGCAGCCCCACACACCGAGGGGAAATCCGTAAGAGCCCAGAAGGTGCCGGACAGACGTCATTTCCCTAGTGCTCTCCAACCCAGCAGAGACGTTTGCAGGTGGTTGGGGCCTGCCCCTGCGTGTCTGGGCTCCCTACCACAGCCCCAGCTCAGGGAAGCAGCTCCTCAGCTAAGACCTGTAGGAGGCGCGGGGCGCCCCCGCCTGGAAGCCTAGTGCACAGCATGCGGGAAGCGAGCCTCCTCGGGAGAAGAGGAGGCAGCACAGCTTCGTGAGGCTGTAATCACTGCTTGGGCGGAGCCGAGTGCGCCTCCATTACGGCAGAGCTCCAGCTCTGCTCAGAGGCCCGATCTGGCAGAGTGCTGGCGTGAGGCTGCTCCGCACTGGGCGAGCCTTGCCCAGACTTGCCTCGCGGCTAGGCTTCCAGTCCAGAAAGGAGCGGGCTGCGCGAGACTGGGAGATGCTACTGGCGCCATCCTGGCCTCAGCTCCACACCTGCCTTGCCTTTGAACCTAGTCCCCAGGAGTTCTTGTGGAGGGCTTAGTTGCCGGTGGGTTGCACACTGCCAAGCGCTCCAGCAGTCAGGGCTCTATTAGAGGCAATGGGAGGGCAAGTGCAGGGCTATTCCATCGGTTGTTTTACCGCCCAGAGTCAGCACAGCACGGAGAGCACAAGGCTCACAGGGCCCCTGGCTGGGGTCTGCAGCCCCACACACCGGAGGCGAACTCCGTGAGCGCCCAGAAGGTGCCTGACAGACCTCATTTCCCTAGTGATCTCCTGCCAGCAGAGACGTGTGCAGGTAGTTGGGGCCTGCCCCTGCATGTCTGGGCTCCCGTCCACAGCCCCAGCTCAGGGAAGCAGCTCCTGAGCCAAGACCTGTGGGAGGCGCGGGGTCCCCGCCTGGAAGCCTAGTTTACAGCATGCGGGAAGCGAGCCTCCTCTGGAGAAGAGGAGGCAGCCCTGCTGCGTGCGGCTGCATTCACTGCTTTGGCGGAGCCGAGTGCGCCTCCAGTATGGCAGAGCTCCAGCTCTGCTCAGAAGCCCGATCTGGCAGACTTGCTGGCGTGAGGCTGCTCTGCCCTGGGCGAGACTTGCCCAGACTTGCCTCGCACATAGGCTTCTAGTCCAGGAAGGAGCAGGCTGCGCGAGACTGGGAGATGCTACTGGCGCCTTCCTGGCCTCAGCTCCACTCCTGCCTTGCCTTTGCACCTAGTCCCCAGGCGTTCTCGTGGAGGGCTTAGTTGCCGGTGGGTTGCACACTGCCAAGCGCTCCAGCAGTGAGGGCTCTATTAGAGGCAATGGTAGGGCAACTGAAGGTCTCCTCCAGCGGTTGCTTGACCGCCCACACTCAGCACAGCAGGAGCGCACAAGGCTCACAGGCCCCTGGCTGGGGTCTGCAGCCCCACACACCAGAGGCGAACTCCGTGAGCGCCCAGAAGGTGCCTGACAGACGTCATTTCCCTAGTGCTCTCCAACCCAGCAGAGACGTGTGCAGGTGGTTGGGGCCTGCCCCTGCGTATCTGGGCTCCCTACCACAGCCCCAGCTGAGGGAAGCAGCTCCTCAGCTAAGACCTGTAGGAGGCGCGGGGCGCCCCCGCCTGGAAGCCTAGTGCACAGCATGCGGGAAGCGAGCCTCCTCGGGAGAAGAGGAGGCAGCACAGCTTCGTGAGGCTGTAATCACTGCTTGGGCGGAGCCGAGTGCGCCTCCATTACGGCAGAGCTCCAGCTCTGCTCAGAGGCCCGATCTGGCAGAGTGCTGGCGTGAGGCTGCTCTGCCCTGGGCGAGCCTTGCCCAGACTTGCCTCGCGGCTAGGCTTCCAGTCCAGAAAGGAGCGGGCTGCGCGAGACTGGGAGATGCTACTGACGCCATCCTGGCCTCAGCTCCACTTCTGCTTTGCCTTAGCACCTAGTCCCCAGGCGTTCTTGTGGAAGACTCAGTTGCCGGTGGGTTGCACACTGCCAAGCGCTCCAGCATTGAGGGCTCTATTAGAGGCAATGGGAGGGCAACTGCAAGTCTCCTCCAGCGGTTGCTTGACCGCCCAGACTCAGCACAGCATGGAGAGCACAAGGCTCACAGGGCCCCTGGCTGGGGTCTGCAGCCCCACACACCAGAGGCGAACTCCGTGAGAGCCCAGAAGGTGCCTGACAGACGTCATTTCCCTAGTGCTCTGCTCCCCAGCAGAGACGTGTTTGGGTGGTTGGGGCCTGCCCCTGCTTGTTTGGGCTCCCGTCCACAGCCCCAGCTCAGGGAAGCAGCTCCTGAGCTAAGACCTGTGCGAGTCGCGAGGGGCCCCGCCTGGAAGCCTAGTTTACAGCATGCGGGAAGCGAGCCTCCTCGGGAGAAGAGAAGGCAGCCCTGCTGCGTGCGGCTGCATTCACTGTTTAGGCGGAGCCGAGTGCGCCTCCAGTACGGCAGAGCTCCAGCTCTGCTCAGAGGCCCGATCTGGCAGACTTGCTGGCGTGAGGCTGCTCTGCCCTGGGCGAGACTTGCCCAGACTTGCCTCGCACATAGGCTTCCACTCCAGGAAGGAGCAGGCTGCGCGAGACTGGGAGATGCTACTGGCGCCTTCCTGGCCTCAGCTCCACTCCTGCCTTGCCTTTGCACCTAGTCCCCAGGAGTTCTTGTGGAGGGCTTAGTTGCCGGTGGGTTGCACACTGCCAAGCACTCCAGCGGTGAGGGCTCTATTAGAGGCAAGGTTAGGGCAACTGAAGGTCTCCTCCAGCGGTTGCTTGACCGCCAACACTCAGCAGAGTAGGAGCGCACAAGGCTCACAGGGCCCCTGGCTGCGGTCTGCAGCCCCACACACCGAGGGGAAATCCGTAAGAGCCCAGAAGGTGCCGGACAGACGTCATTTCCCTAGTGCTCTCCAACCCAGCAGAGACGTTTGCAGGTGGTTGGGGCCTGCCCCTGCGTGTCTGGGCTCCCTACCACAGCCCCAGCTCAGGGAAGCAGCTCCTCAGCTAAGACCTGTAGGAGGCGCGGGGCGCCCCCGCCTGGAAGCCTAGTGCACAGCATGCGGGAAGCGAGCCTCCTCGGGAGAAGAGGAGGCAGCACAGCTTCGTGAGGCTGTAATCACTGCTTGGGCGGAGCCGAGTGCGCCTCCATTACGGCAGAGCTCCAGCTCTGCTCAGAGGCCCGATCTGGCAGAGTGCTGGCGTGAGGCTGCTCCGCACTGGGCGAGCCTTGCCCAGACTTGCCTCGCGGCTAGGCTTCCAGTCCAGAAAGGAGCGGGCTGCGCGAGACTGGGAGATGCTACTGGCGCCATCCTGGCCTCAGCTCCACACCTGCCTTGCCTTTGAACCTAGTCCCCAGGAGTTCTTGTGGAGGGCTTAGTTGCCGGTGGGTTGCACACTGCCAAGCGCTCCAGCAGTCAGGGCTCTATTAGAGGCAATGGGAGGGCAAGTGCAGGGCTATTCCATCGGTTGTTTTACCGCCCAGAGTCAGCACAGCACGGAGAGCACAAGGCTCACAGGGCCCCTGGCTGGGGTCTGCAGCCCCACACACCGGAGGCGAACTCCGTGAGCGCCCAGAAGGTGCCTGACAGACCTCATTTCCCTAGTGATCTCCTGCCAGCAGAGACGTGTGCAGGTAGTTGGGGCCTGCCCCTGCATGTCTGGGCTCCCGTCCACAGCCCCAGCTCAGGGAAGCAGCTCCTGAGCCAAGACCTGTGGGAGGCGCGGGGTCCCCGCCTGGAAGCCTAGTTTACAGCATGCGGGAAGCGAGCCTCCTCTGGAGAAGAGGAGGCAGCCCTGCTGCGTGCGGCTGCATTCACTGCTTTGGCGGAGCCGAGTGCGCCTCCAGTATGGCAGAGCTCCAGCTCTGCTCAGAAGCCCGATCTGGCAGACTTGCTGGCGTGAGGCTGCTCTGCCCTGGGCGAGACTTGCCCAGACTTGCCTCGCACATAGGCTTCTAGTCCAGGAAGGAGCAGGCTGCGCGAGACTGGGAGATGCTACTGGCGCCTTCCTGGCCTCAGCTCCACTCCTGCCTTGCCTTTGCACCTAGTCCCCAGGCGTTCTCGTGGAGGGCTTAGTTGCCGGTGGGTTGCACACTGCCAAGCGCTCCAGCAGTGAGGGCTCTATTAGAGGCAATGGTAGGGCAACTGAAGGTCTCCTCCAGCGGTTGCTTGACCGCCCACACTCAGCACAGCAGGAGCGCACAAGGCTCACAGGCCCCTGGCTGGGGTCTGCAGCCCCACACACCAGAGGCGAACTCCGTGAGCGCCCAGAAGGTGCCTGACAGACGTCATTTCCCTAGTGCTCTCCAACCCAGCAGAGACGTGTGCAGGTGGTTGGGGCCTGCCCCTGCGTATCTGGGCTCCCTACCACAGCCCCAGCTGAGGGAAGCAGCTCCTCAGCTAAGACCTGTAGGAGGCGCGGGGCGCCCCCGCCTGGAAGCCTAGTGCACAGCATGCGGGAAGCGAGCCTCCTCGGGAGAAGAGGAGGCAGCACAGCTTCGTGAGGCTGTAATCACTGCTTGGGCGGAGCCGAGTGCGCCTCCATTACGGCAGAGCTCCAGCTCTGCTCAGAGGCCCGATCTGGCAGAGTGCTGGCGTGAGGCTGCTCTGCCCTGGGCGAGCCTTGCCCAGACTTGCCTCGCGGCTAGGCTTCCAGTCCAGAAAGGAGCGGGCTGCGCGAGACTGGGAGATGCTACTGACGCCATCCTGGCCTCAGCTCCACTTCTGCTTTGCCTTAGCACCTAGTCCCCAGGCGTTCTTGTGGAAGACTCAGTTGCCGGTGGGTTGCACACTGCCAAGCGCTCCAGCATTGAGGGCTCTATTAGAGGCAATGGGAGGGCAACTGCAAGTCTCCTCCAGCGGTTGCTTGACCGCCCAGACTCAGCACAGCATGGAGAGCACAAGGCTCACAGGGCCCCTGGCTGGGGTCTGCAGCCCCACACACCAGAGGCGAACTCCGTGAGAGCCCAGAAGGTGCCTGACAGACGTCATTTCCCTACTGCTCTGCTCCCCAGCAGAGACGTGTTTGGGTGGTTGGGGCCTGCCCCTGCTTGTTTGGGCTCCCGTCCACAGCCCCAGCTCAGGGAAGCAGCTCCTGAGCTAAGACCTGTGCGAGTCGCGAGGGGCCCCGCCTGGAAGCCTAGTTTACAGCATGCGGGAAGCGAGCCTCCTCGGGAGAAGAGAAGGCAGCCCTGCTGCGTGCGGCTGCATTCACTGCTTTGGCGGAGCCGAGTGCGCCTCCAGTACGGCAGAGCTCCAGCTCTGCTCAGAGGCCCGATCTGGCAGACTTGCTGGCGTGAGGCTGCTCTGCCCTGGGCGAGACTTGCCCAGACTTGCCTCGCACATAGGCTTCCAGTCCAGGAAGGAGCAGGCTGCGCGAGACTGGGAGATGCTACTGGCGCCTTCCTGGCCTCAGCTCCACTCCTGCCTTGCCTTTGCACCTAGTCCCCAGGCGTTCTCCTGGAGGGCTTAGTTGCCGGTGGGTTGCACACTGCCAAGCGCTCCAGCAGTGAGGGCTCTATTAGAGGCAATGGTAGGGCAACTGAAGGTCTCCTCCAGCGGTTGCTTGACCGCCCACACTCAGCACAGCAGGAGCGCACAAGGCTCACAGGGCCCCTGTCTGGGGTCTGCAGCCCCACACACCGGAGGCGAACTCCGTGAGCGCCCAGAAGGTGCCTGACAGACCTCATTTCCCTAGTGATCTCCTGCCAGCAGAGACGTGTGCAGGTAGTTGGGGCCTGCCCCTGCCTGTCTGGGCACCCGTCCACAGCCCCAGCTCAGGGAAGCAGCTCCTGAGCCAAGACCTGTGGGAGGCACGGGGTCCCCGCCTGGAAGCCTAGTTTACAGCATGCGGGAAGCAAGCCTCCTCGGGAGAAGAGAAGGCAGCCCTGCTGCGTGCGGCTGCATTCACTGCTTTGTCGGAGCCGAGTGCGCCTCCAGTACGGCAGAGCTCCAGCTCTGCTCAGACTCCCGATCTGGCAGACTTGCTGGCGTGAGGCTGCTCTGCCCTGGGCGAGACTTGCCCAGACTTGCCTCGCACATAGGCTTCCAGTCCAGGAAGGAGCAGGCTGCGCTAGACTGGGAGATGCTACTGGCGCCTTCCTGGCCTCAGCTCCACTCCTGCCTTGCCTTTGCACCTAGTCCCCAGGCGTTCTCCTGGAGGGCTTAGTTGCCGGTGGGTTGCTCACTGCTAAGCGCTCCAGCGGTGAGGGCTCTATTAGAGGCAATGGTAGGGCAACTGAAGGTCTCCTCCAGCGGTTGCTTGACCGCCAACACTCAGCACAGTAGGAGCGCACAAGGCTCACAGGGCCCCTGGCTGGGGTCTGCAGCCCCACACACCGGAGGCGAACTCCGTGAGCGCCCAGAAGGTGCCTGACAGGCGTCATTTCCCTAGTGCTCTCCTCCCCAGCAGAGACGTGTGCAAGTGGTTGGGACCTGCCCCTGCGTGTCTGGGCTCTCTACCACAGCCCCAGCTCAGGGAAGCAGCTCCTCAGCTAAGACCTGTAGGAGGCGCGGGGCGCCCCCGCCTGGAAGCCTAGTGCACAGCATGCGGGAAGCGAGCCTCCTCGGGAGAAGAGGAGGCAGCACAGCTTCATGAGGCTGTAATCAGTGCTTGGGCGGAGCTGAGTGAACCTCCAGTACGGCAGAGCTCCAGCTCTGCTCAGAGGCCCGATCTGGCAGAGTGCTGGCGTGAGGCTGCTCTGCCCTGGGCGAGCCTTGCCCAGACTTGCCTCGCGGCTAGGCTTCCAGTCCAGAAAGGAGCGGGCTGCGCGAGACTGGGAGATGCTACTGGCGCCATCCTGGCCTCAGCTCCACTTCTGCCTTGCCTTAGCACCTACTCCCCAGGCGTTCTTGTGGAAGGCTCAGTTGCCGGTGGGTTGCACACTGCCAAGCGCTCCAGCATTGAGGGCTCTATTAGAGGCAATGGGAGGGCAACTGCAAGTCTCCTCCAGCGGTTGCTTGACCGCCCAGACTCAGCACAGCATGGAGAGTACAAGGCTCACAGGGCCCCTGGCTGGGGTCTGCAGCCCCACACATCAGAGGCGAACTGCGTGAGAGCCCAGAAGGTGCCTGACAGACGTCATTTCCCTAGTGCTCTGCTCCCCAGCAGAGACGTGTTTGGGTGGTTGGGGCCTGCCCCTGCTTGTTTGGGCTCCCGTCCACAGCCCCAGCTCAGGGAAGCAGCTCCTGAGCTAAGACCTGTGCGAGGCGCGGGGGGCCCCGCCTGGAAGCCTAGTTTACAGCATGCGGGAAGCGAGCCTCCTCGGGAGAAGAGAAGGCAGCCCTGCTGCGTGCGGCTGCATTCACTGCTTTGGCGGAGCCGAGTGCGCCTCCAGTACGGCAGAGCTCCAGCTCTGCTCAGAGGCCCGATCTGGCAGACTTGCTGGCGTGAGGCTGCTCTGCCCTGGGCGAGACTTGCCCAGACTTGCCTCGCACATAGGCTTCCAGTCCAGGAAGGAGCAGGCTACGCGAGACTGGGAGATTCTACTGGCGCCTTCCTGGCCTCAGCTCCACTCCTGCCTTGCCTTTGCACCTAGTCCCCAGGCGTTCTCCTGGAGGGCTTAGTTGCCGGTGGGTTGCACACTGCCAAGCGATCCAGCAGTGAGGGCTCTATTGGCGGCAATGGTAGGGCAACTGAAGGTCTCCTCCAGCGGTTGCTTGACCGCCAACACTCAGCACAGTAGGAGCGCACAAGGCTCACAGGGCCCCTGGCTGGGGTCTGCAGCCCCACACACCGAGGGGAAATCAGTAAGAGCCCAGAAGGTGCCGGACAGACGTCATTTCCCTAGTGCTCTCCTCCCCAGCAGAGACGTGTGCAGGTGGTTGGGACCTGCCCCTGCGTGTCTGGGCTCTCTACCACAGCCCCAGCTCAGGGAAGCAGCTCCTCAGCTAAGACATGTAGGAGGCGCGGGGCGCCCCCGCCTGGAAGCCTAGTGCACAGCATGCGGGAAGCGAGCCTCCTCGGGAGAAGAGGAGGCAGCACAGCTTCATGAGGCTGTAATCACTGCTTGGGCGGAGCTGAGTGAGCCTCCAGTACGGCAGAGCTCCAGCTCTGCTCAGAGGCCCGATCTGGCAGAGTGCTGGCGTGAGGCTGCTCTGCCCTGACGAGCCTTGCCCAGACTTGCCTCGCGGCTAGGCTTCCAGTCCAGAAAGGAGCGGGCTGCGCGAGACTGGGAGATGCTACTGGCGCCATCCTGGCCTCAGCTCCACTTCTGCCTTGCCTTAGCACCTAGTCCCCAGGCGTTCTTGTGGAAGACTCAGTTGCCGGTGGGTTGCACACTGCCAAGCGCTCCAGCATTGAGGGCTCTATTAGAGGCAATGGGAGGGCAACTGCAAGTCTCCTCCAGCGGTTGCTTGACCGCCCAGACTCAGCACAGCATGGAGAGCACAAGGCTCACAGGGCCCCTGGCTGGGGTCTGCAGCCCCACACATCAGAGGCGAACTGCGTGAGAGCCCAGAAGGTGCCTGATAGACGTCATTTCCCTAGTGCTCTGCTCCCCAGCAGAGACGTGTTTGGGTGGTTGGGGCCTGCCCCTGCTTGTTTGGGCTCCCGTCAACAGCCCCAGCTCAGGGAAGCAGCTCCTGAGCCAAGACCTGTGCGAGGCGCGGGGGGCCCCGCCTGGAAGCCTAGTTTACAGCATGCGGGAAGCGAGCCTCCTCGGGAGAAGAGAAGGCAGCCCTGCTGCGTGCGGCTGCATTCACTGCTTTGGCGGAGCCGAGTGCGCCTCCAGTACGGCAGAGCTCCAGCTCTGCTCAGAGGCCCGATCTGGCAGACTTGCTGGCGTGAGGCTTCTCTGCCCTGGGCGAGACTTGCCCAGACTTGCCTCGCACATAGGCTTCCAGTCCAGGAAGGAGCAGGCTGCGCGAGACTGGGAGATGCTACTGGCGCCTTCCTGGCCTCAGCTCCACTCCTGCCTTGCCTTTGCACCTAGTCCCCAGGCGTTCTCCTGGAGGGCTTAGTTGCCGGTGGGTTGCACACTGCCAAGCGCTCCAGCAGTGAGGGCTCTATTAGAGGCAATGGTAGGGCAACTGAAGGTCTCCTCCAGCGGTTGCTTGACCGCCCACACTCAGCACAGCAGGAGCGCACAAGGCTCACAGGGCCCCTGTCTGGGGTCTGCAGCCCCACACACCGGAGGCGAACTCCGTGAGCGCCCAGAAGGTGCCTGACAGACCTCATTTCCCTAGTGATCTCCTGCCAGCAGAGACGTGTGCAGGTAGTTGGGGCCTGCCCCTGCCTGTCTGGGCACCCGTCCACAGCCCCAGCTCAGGGAAGCAGCTCCTGAGCCAAGACCTGTGGGAGGCACGGGGTCCCCGCCTGGAAGCCTAGTTTACAGCATGCGGGAAGCAAGCCTCCTCGGGAGAAGAGAAGGCAGCCCTGCTGCGTGCGGCTGCATTCACTGCTTTGTCGGAGCCGAGTGCGCCTCCAGTACGGCAGAGCTCCAGCTCTGCTCAGAGGCCCGATCTGGCAGACTTGCTGGCGTGAGGCTGCTCTGCCCTGGGCGAGACTTGCCCAGACTTGCCTCGCACATAGGCTTCCAGTCCAGGAAGGAGCAGGCTGCGCTAGACTGGGAGATGCTACTGGCGCCTTCCTGGCCTCAGCTCCACTCCTGCCTTGCCTTTGCACCTAGTCCCCAGGCGTTCTCGTGGAGGGCTTAGTTGCCGGTGGGTTGCACACTGCTAAGCGCTCCAGCGGTGAGGGCTCTATTAGAGGCAATGGTAGGGCAACTGAAGGTCTCCTCCAGCGGTTGCTTGACCGCCAACACTCAGCACAGTAGGAGCGCACAAGGCTCACAGGGCCCCTGGCTGGGGTCTGCAGCCCCACACACCGGAGGCGAACTCCGTGAGCGCCCAGAAGGTGCCTGACAGACGTCATTTCCCTAGTGCTCTCCTCCCCAGCAGAGACGTGTGCAGGTGGTTGGGACCTGCCCCTGCGTGTCTGGGCTCTCTACCACAGCCCCAGCTCAGGGAAGCAGCTCCTCAGCTAAGACCTGTAGGAGGCGCGGGGCGCCCCCGCCTGGAAGCCTAGTGCACAGCATGCGGGAAGCGAGCCTCCTCGGGAGAAGAGGAGGCAGCACAGCTTCATGAGGCTGTAATCACTGCTTGGGCGGAGCTGAGTGAGCCTCCAGTACGGCAGAGCTCCAGCTCTGCTCAGAGGCCCGATCTGGCAGAGTGCTGGCGTGAGGCTGCTCTGCCCTGGGCGAGCCTTGCCCAGACTTGCCTCGCGGCTAGGCTTCCAGTCCAGAAAGGAGCGGGCTGCGCGAGACTGGGAGATGCTACTGGCGCCATCCTGGCCTCAGCTCCACTTCTGCCTTGCCTTAGCACCTAGTCCCCAGGCGTTCTTGCGGAAGGCTCAGTTGCCGGTGGGTTGCACACTGCCAAGCGCTCCAGCATTGAGGGCTCTATTAGAGGCAATGGGAGGGCAACTGCAAGTCTCCTCCAGCGGTTGCTTGACCGCCCAGACTCAGCACAGCAAGGAGAGCACAAGGCTCACAGGGCCCCTGGCTGGGGTCTGCAGCCCCACACATCAGAGGCGAACTCCGTGAGAGCCCAGAAGGTGCCTGACAGACGTCATTTCCCTAGTGCTCTGCTCCCCAGCAGAGACGTGTTTGGGTGGTTGGGGCCTGCCCCTGCTTGTTTGGGCTCCCGTCCACAGCCCCAGCTCAGGGAAGCAGCTACTGAGCCAAGACCTGTGCGAGGCGCGGGGGTCCCCGCCTGGAAGCCTAGTTTACAGCATGCGGGAAGCGAGCCTCCTCGGGAGAAGAGAAGGCAGCCCTGCTGCGTGCGGCTGCATTCACTGCTTTGGCGGAGCCGAGTGCGCCTCCAGTACGGCAGAGCTCCAGCTCTGCTCAGAGGCCCGATCTGGCAGACTTGCTGGCGTGAGGCTGCTCTGCCCTGGGCGAGACTTGCCCAGACTTGCCTCGCACATAGGCTTCCAGTCCAGGAAGGAGCAGGCTGCCCGCGACTGGGAGATGCTACTGGCACCTTCCTGGCCTCAGCTCCACTCCTGCCTTGCCTTTGCACCTAGTCCCCAGGCGTTCTCGTGGAGGGTTTAGTTGCTGGTGGGATGCACACTGCCAAGCGCTCCAGCAGTGAGGGCTCTATTAGAGGCAATGGTAGGGCAACTGAAGGTCTCCTCCAGCGGTTGCTTGACCGCCCACACTCAGAACAGCAGGAGCGCACAAGGCTCACAGGCCCCTGGCTGGGGTCTGCAGCCCCACACACCGGAAGCGAACTCCGTGAGCGCCCAGAAGGTGCCTGACAGACGTCATTTCCCTAGTGCTCTCCAACCCAGCAGAGACGTGTGCAGGTGGTTGGGGCCTGCCCCTGCGTATCTGGGCTCCCTACCACAGCCCCAGCTGTGGGAAGCAGCTCCTCAGCTAAGACCTGTAGGAGGCGCGGGGCGCCCCCGCCTGGAAGCCTAGTGCACAGCATGCGGGAAGCGAGCCTCCTCGGGAGAAGAGGAGGCAGCACAGCTTCGTGAGGCTGTAATCACTGCATGGGCGGAGCCGAGTGCGCCTCCATTACGGCAGAGCTCCAGCTCTGCTCAGAGGCCCGATCTGGCAGAGTGCTGGCGTGAGGCTGCTCCGCACTGGGCGAGCCTTGCCCAGACTTGCCTCGCGGCTAGGCTTCCAGTCCAGAAAGGAGCGGGCTGCGCGAGACTGGGAGATGCTACTGGCGCCATCCTGGCCTCAGCTCCACACCTGCCTTGCCTTTGAACCTAGTCCCCAGGAGTTCTTGTGGAGGGCTTAGTTGCCGGTGGGTTGCACACTGCCAAGCGCTCCAGCAGTCAGGGCTCTATTAGAGGCAATGGGAGGGCAAGTGCAGGGCTATTCCATCGGTTGTTTTACCGCCCAGAGTCAGCACAGCACGGAGAGCACAAGGCTCACAGGGCCCCTGGCTGGGGTCTGCAGCCCCACACACCGGAGGCGAACTCCGTGAGCGCCCAGAAGGTGCCTGACAGACCTCATTTCCCTAGTGATCTCCTGCCAGCAGAGACGTGTGCAGGTAGTTGGGGCCTGCCCCTGCATGTCTGGGCTCCCGTCCACAGCCCCAGCTCAGGGAAGCAGCTCCTGAGCCAAGACCTGTGGGAGGCGCGGGGTCCCCGCCTGGAAGCCTAGTTTACAGCATGCGGGAAGCGAGCCTCCTCTGGAGAAGAGGAGGCAGCCCTGCTGCGTGCGGCTGCATTCACTGCTTTGGCGGAGCCGAGTGCGCCTCCAGTATGGCAGAGCTCCAGCTCTGCTCAGAAGCCCGATCTGGCAGACTTGCTGGCGTGAGGCTGCTCTGCCCTGGGCGAGACTTGCCCAGACTTGCCTCGCACATAGGCTTCCAGTCCAGGAAGGAGCAGGCTGCGCGAGACTGGGAGATGCTACTGGCGCCTTCCTGGCCTCAGCTCCACTCCTGCCTTGCCTTTGCACCTAGTCCCCAGGCGTTCTCCTGGAGGGCTTAGTTGCTGGTGGGTTGCACACTGCCAAGCGCTCCAGCAGTGAGGGCTCTATTGGCGGCAATGGCAGGGCAACTGCAGGGCTACTCCATCGGTTGTTTTACCGCCCACACTCAGCACAGCACGGAGAGCACAAGGCTCACAGGGCCCCTGGCTGGGGTCTGCAGCCCCACACACCGGAGGCGAACTCCGTGAGCGCCCAGAAGTTGCCTGACAGACGTCATTTCCCTAGTGCTCTGCTCCCCAGCAGAGACGTGTTTGGGTGGTTGGGGCCTGCCCCTGCGTGTCTGGGCTCCCTACCACAGCCCCAGCTGAGGGAAGGAGCTCCTCAGCTAAGACCTGTAGGAGGCGCGGGGCGCCCCCGCCTGGAAGCCTAGTGCACAGCATGCGGGAAGCGAGCGTCCTCGGGAGAAGAGGAGGCATCACAGCTTCGTGAGGCTGTAATCACTACTTGGGCGGAGCCGAGTGCGCCTCCAGTACGGCAGAGCTCCAGCTCTGCTCAGAGGCCCGATCTGGCAGAGTGCTGGCGTGAGGCTGCTCTGCACTGGGCGAGCCTTGCCCAGACTTGCCTCGCGGCTAGGCTTCCAGTCCAGAAAGGAGCGGGCTGCGCGAGACCGGGAGATGCTACTGGCGCCTTCCTGGCCTCAGCTCCACTCCTGCCTTGCCTTTGCACCTAGTCCCCAGGCGTTCTCGTGGAGGGCTTAGTTGCCAGTGGCTTCCACACTGCCACGCGCTCCAGCAGTGAGGGCTCTATTAGAGGCAATGGTAGGGCAACTGAAGGTCTCCTCCAGCGGTTGCTTGACCGCCCACACTCAGCACAGCAGGAGCGCACAAGGCTCACAGGGCCCCTGGCTGGGGTCTGCAGCCCCACACACCGGAGGCGAACTCCGTGAGCGCCCAGAAGGTGCCTGACAGACGTCATTTCCCTAGTGCTCTGCTCCCCAGCAGAGACGTGTTTGGGTGGTTGGGGCCTGCCCCTGCGTGTCTGGGCTCCCTACCACAGCCCCAGCTGAGGGAAGCAGCTCCTCAGCTAAGACCTGTAGGAGGCGCGGGGCGCCCCCGCCTGGAAGCCTAGTGCACAGCATGCGGGAAGCGAGCCTCCTCGGGAGAAGAGGAGGCAGCACAGCTTCGTGAGGCTGTAATAACTGCTTGGGCGGAACCAAGTGCGCCTACAGTACGGGCTAGCTCCAGCTCTGCTCAGAGGCCCGATCTGGCAGAGTGCTGGCGTGAGGCTGCTCTGCTCTGGGCGAGACTTGCCCAGACTTGCCTCGCACATAGGCTTCCGTTCCAGGATGGAGTAGGCTGCGCGAGACTGGGAGATGCTACTGGCGCCTTCCTGGCCTCAGCTCCACTCCTGCCTTGCCTTAGCACCTAGTCCCCAGGGGTTCTTGTGGAAGGCTCATTTGCCGGTGGGTTGCACACTGCCAAGCGCTCCAGCAGTGAGGGCTCTATTAGAGGCAATGGGAGGGCAACGGCAAGTCTCCTCCAGCGGTTGCTTGACCGCCCAGACTCTGCACAGCATGGAGAGCACAAGGCTCACAGGGCCCCTGGCTGGGGTCTGCAGCCCCACACACCGGAGGCGAACTCCGTGAGAGCCCAGAAGGTGCCTGACAGACGTCATTTCCCTAGTGCTCTGCTCCCCAGCAGAGACGTGTTTGGGTGGTTGGGGCCTGCCCCTGCTTGTTTGGGCTCCCGTCCACAGCCCCAGCTCAGGGAAGCAGCTCCTGAGCTAAGACCTGTGCGAGGCGCGGGGGGCCCCGCCTGGAAGCCTAGTTTACAGCATGCGGGAAGCGAGCCTCCTCGGGAGAAGAGAAGGCAGCCCTGCTGCGTGCGGCTGCATTCACTGCTTTGGCGGAGCCGAGTGCGCCTCCAGTACGGCAGAGCTCCAGCTCTGCTCAGAGGCCCGATCTGGCAGACTTGCTGGCGTGAGGCTGCTCTGCCCTGGGCGAGACTTGCCCAGACTTGCCTCGCACATAGGCTTCCAGTCCAGGAAGGAGCAGGCTGCGCGAGACTGGGAGATGCTACTGGCGCCTTCCTGGCCTCAGCTCCACTCCTGCCTTGCCTTTGCACTTAGTCCCCAGGCGTTCTTGTGGAGGGCTTAGTTGCCGGTGGGTTGCACACTGCCAAGCGCTCCAGCAGTGAGGGCTCTATTAGAGGCAATGGTAGGGCAACTGAAGGTCTCCTCCAGCGGTTGCTTGACCGCCCACACTCAGTACAGCAGGAGCGCACAAGGCTCACAGGGCCCCTGGCTGGGGTCTGCAGCCCCAGACACCGGAGGCGAACTCCGGGAGCGCCCAGAAGGTGCCTGTCAGACGTCATTTCCCTAGTGCTCTCCTCCCCAGCAGAGACGTGTGCAGGTGGTTGGGGCCTGCCCCTGCGTGTCTGGGCTCCCTACCACAGCACAAACTCAGGGAAGCAGCTCCTCAGCTAAGACCTGTAGGAGGTGCGGGGCGCCCCCGCCTGGAAGCCTAGTGCACAGCATGCGGGAAACGAGCCTCCTCGGGAGAAGAGGAGGGAGCACAGCTTCATGAGGCTGTAATCACTGCTTGGGCGGAGCTGAGTGAGCCTCCAGTACGGCAGAGCTCCAGCTCTGCTCAGAGGCCCGATCTGGCAGAGTGCTGGCGTGAGGCTGCTCTGCACTGGGCGAGCCTTGCCCAGAATTGCCTCGCGGCTAGGCTTCCAGTCCAGAAAGGAGCGGGCTGCGCGAGACTGGGAGATGCTACTGGCGCCATCCTGGCCTCAGCTCCACTCCTGCCTTGCCTTGCACCTAGTCCCCAGGAGTTCTTGTGGAGGGCTTAGTTGCCGGTGGGTTGCACACTGCCAAGCGCTCCAGCAGTCAGGGCTCTATTAGAGGCAATGGGAGGGCAACTGCAGGGCTAATCCATCGGTTGTTTTACCGCCCAGACTCAGCACAGCACGGAGAGCACAAGGCTCACAGGGCCCCTGGCTGGGGTCTGCAGCCCCACACACCGGAGACGAACTCCGTGAGCGCCCAGAAGGTGCCTGACAGATCTCATTTCCCTAGTGATCTCCTGCCAGCAGAGACGTGTGCAGGTAGTTGGGGCCTGCCCCTGCGTGTCTGGGCTCCCGTCCACAGCCCCAGCTCAGGGAAGCAGCTCCTGAGCCAAGACCTGTGGGAGGCACGTGGTCCCCGCCTGGAAGCCTAGTTTACAGCATGCGGGAAGCGAGCCTCCTCGGGAGAAGAGAAGGCAGCCCTGCTGCATGCGGCTGCATTCACTCCTTTGTCGGAGCCGAGTGCGCCTCCAGTACGGCAGAGCTCCAGCTCAGCTCAGAGGCCCGATCTGGCAGACTTGCTGGCGTGAGGCTGCTCTGCCCTGGGCGAGACTTGCCCAGACTTGCCTCGCACATAGGCTTCCAGTCCAGGAAGGAGCAGGCTGCGCTAGACTGGGAGATGCTACTGGCGCCTTCCTGGCCTCAGCTCCACTCCTGCCTTGCCTTTGCACCTAGTCCCCAGGCGTTCTCGTGGAGGGCTTGGTTGCCGGTGGGTTGCACACTGCCAAGCGCTCCAGCGGTGAGGGCTCTATTAGAGGCAATGGTAGGGCAACTGAAGGTCTCCTCCAGCGGTTGCTTGACCGCCCACACTCAGCACAGCAGGAGCGCACAAGGCTCACAGGGCCCCTGGCTGGGGTCTGCAGCCCCACACACCGGAGGCGAACTCCGTGAGCGCCCAGAAGGTGCCTGACAGACGTCATTTCCCTAGTGCTCTGCTCCCCAGCAGAGACGTGTTTGGGTGGTTGGGGCCTGCCCCTGCGTGTCTGGGCTCCCTACCACAGCCCCAGCTGAGGGAAGGAGCTCCTCAGCTAAGACCTGTAGGAGGCGCGGGGCGCCCCCGCCTGGAAGCCTAGTGCACAGCATGCGGGAAGCGAGCCTCCTCGGGAGAAGAGGAGGCAGCACAGCTTCGTGAGGCTGTAATCACTACTTGGGCGGAGCCAAGTGCGCCTCCAGTACGGCAGAGCTCCAGCTCTGCTCAGAGGCCCGATCTGGCAGAGTGCTGGCGTGAGGCTGCTCTGCACTGGGCGAGCCTTGCCCAGACTTGCCTCGCGGCTAGGCTTCCAGTCCAGAAAGGAGCGGGCTGCGCGAGACTGGGAGATGCTACTGGCGCCATCCTGGCCTCAGCTCCACTTCTCCCTTGCCTTAGCACCTAGTCCCCAGGCGTTCTTGTGGAAAGCTAAGTTGCCGGTGGGTTGCACACTGCCAAGCGCTCCAGCAGTCAGGGCTCTATTAGAGGCAATGGGAGGGCAACTGCAAGTCTCCTCCAGCAGTTGCTTGACCGCCCAGACTCAGCACAGCATGGAGAGCACAAGGCTCACAGGGCCCCTGGCTGGGGTCTGCAGCCCCACACACCAGAGGCGAACTCCGTGAGAGCCCAGAAGGTGCCTGACAGACGTCATTTCCCTAGTGCTCTGCTCCCCAGCAGAGACGTGTTTGGGTGGTTGGGGCCTGCCCCTGCTTGTTTGGGCTCCCGTCCACAGCCCCAGCTCAGGGAAGCAGCTCCTGAGCTAAGACCTGTGCGAGTCGCGAGGGGCCCCGCCTGGAAGCCTAGTTTACAGCATGCGGGAAGCGAGCCTCCTCGGGAGAAGAGAAGGCAGCCCTGCTGCGTGCGGCTGCATTCACTGCTTAGGCGGAGCCGAGTGCGCCTCCAGTACGGCAGAGCTCCAGCTCTGCTCAGAGGCCCGATCTGGCAGACTTGCTGGCGTGAGGCTGCTCTGCCCTGGGCGAGACTTGCCCAGACTTGCCTCGCACATAGGCTTCCACTCCAGGAAGGAGCAGGCTGCGCGAGACTGGGAGATGCTACTGGCGCCTTCCTGGCCTCAGCTCCACTCCTGCCTTGCCTTAGCACCTAGTCCCCAGGGGTTCTTGTGGAAGGCTCATTTGCCGGTGGGTTGCACACTGCCAAGCGCTCCAGCAGTGAGGGCTCTATTAGAGGCAATGGGAGGGCAACGGCAAGTCTCCTCCAGCGGTTGCTTGACCGCCCAGACTCTGCACAGCATGGAGAGCACAAGGCTCACAGGGCCCCTGGCTGGGGTCTGCAGCCCCACACACCGGAGGCGAACTCCGTGAGAGCCCAGAAGGTGCCTGACAGACGTCATTTCCCTAGTGCTCTGCTCCCCAGCAGAGACGTGTTTGGGTGGTTGGGGCCTGCCCCTGCTTGTTTGGGCTCCCGTCCACAGCCCCAGCTCAGGGAAGCAGCTCCTGAGCTAAGACCTGTGCGAGGCGCGGGGGGCCCCGCCTGGAAGCCTAGTTTACAGCATGCGGGAAGCGAGCCTCCTCGGGAGAAGAGAAGGCAGCCCTGCTGCGTGCGGCTGCATTCACTGCTTTGGCGGAGCCGAGTGCGCCTCCAGTACGGCAGAGCTCCAGCTCTGCTCAGAGGCCCGATCTGGCAGACTTGCTGGCGTGAGGCTGCTCTGCCCTGGGCGAGACTTGCCCAGACTTGCCTCGCACATAGGCTTCCAGTCCAGGAAGGAGCAGGCTGCGCGAGACTGGGAGATGCTACTGGCGCCTTCCTGGCCTCAGCTCCACTCCTGCCTTGCCTTTGCACTTAGTCCCCAGGCGTTCTTGTGGAGGGCTTAGTTGCCGGTGGGTTGCACACTGCCAAGCGCTCCAGCAGTGAGGGCTCTATTAGAGGCAATGGTAGGGCAACTGAAGGTCTCCTCCAGCGGTTGCTTGACCGCCCACACTCAGTACAGCAGGAGCGCACAAGGCTCACAGGGCCCCTGGCTGGGGTCTGCAGCCCCAGACACCGGAGGCGAACTCCGGGAGCGCCCAGAAGGTGCCTGTCAGACGTCATTTCCCTAGTGCTCTCCTCCCCAGCAGAGACGTGTGCAGGTGGTTGGGGCCTGCCCCTGCGTGTCTGGGCTCCCTACCACAGCACAAACTCAGGGAAGCAGCTCCTCAGCTAAGACCTGTAGGAGGTGCGGGGCGCCCCCGCCTGGAAGCCTAGTGCACAGCATGCGGGAAACGAGCCTCCTCGGGAGAAGAGGAGGGAGCACAGCTTCATGAGGCTGTAATCACTGCTTGGGCGGAGCTGAGTGAGCCTCCAGTACGGCAGAGCTCCAGCTCTGCTCAGAGGCCCGATCTGGCAGAGTGCTGGCGTGAGGCTGCTCTGCACTGGGCGAGCCTTGCCCAGAATTGCCTCGCGGCTAGGCTTCCAGTCCAGAAAGGAGCGGGCTGCGCGAGACTGGGAGATGCTACTGGCGCCATCCTGGCCTCAGCTCCACTCCTGCCTTGCCTTGCACCTAGTCCCCAGGAGTTCTTGTGGAGGGCTTAGTTGCCGGTGGGTTGCACACTGCCAAGCGCTCCAGCAGTCAGGGCTCTATTAGAGGCAATGGGAGGGCAACTGCAGGGCTAATCCATCGGTTGTTTTACCGCCCAGACTCAGCACAGCACGGAGAGCACAAGGCTCACAGGGCCCCTGGCTGGGGTCTGCAGCCCCACACACCGGAGACGAACTCCGTGAGCGCCCAGAAGGTGCCTGACAGATCTCATTTCCCTAGTGATCTCCTGCCAGCAGAGACGTGTGCAGGTAGTTGGGGCCTGCCCCTGCGTGTCTGGGCTCCCGTCCACAGCCCCAGCTCAGGGAAGCAGCTCCTGAGCCAAGACCTGTGGGAGGCACGTGGTCCCCGCCTGGAAGCCTAGTTTACAGCATGCGGGAAGCGAGCCTCCTCGGGAGAAGAGAAGGCAGCCCTGCTGCATGCGGCTGCATTCACTCCTTTGTCGGAGCCGAGTGCGCCTCCAGTACGGCAGAGCTCCAGCTCAGCTCAGAGGCCCGATCTGGCAGACTTGCTGGCGTGAGGCTGCTCTGCCCTGGGCGAGACTTGCCCAGACTTGCCTCGCACATAGGCTTCCAGTCCAGGAAGGAGCAGGCTGCGCTAGACTGGGAGATGCTACTGGCGCCTTCCTGGCCTCAGCTCCACTCCTGCCTTGCCTTTGCACCTAGTCCCCAGGCGTTCTCGTGGAGGGCTTGGTTGCCGGTGGGTTGCACACTGCCAAGCGCTCCAGCGGTGAGGGCTCTATTAGAGGCAATGGTAGGGCAACTGAAGGTCTCCTCCAGCGGTTGCTTGACCGCCCACACTCAGCACAGCAGGAGCGCACAAGGCTCACAGGGCCCCTGGCTGGGGTCTGCAGCCCCACACACCGGAGGCGAACTCCGTGAGCGCCCAGAAGGTGCCTGACAGACGTCATTTCCCTAGTGCTCTGCTCCCCAGCAGAGACGTGTTTGGGTGGTTGGGGCCTGCCCCTGCGTGTCTGGGCTCCCTACCACAGCCCCAGCTGAGGGAAGGAGCTCCTCAGCTAAGACCTGTAGGAGGCGCGGGGCGCCCCCGCCTGGAAGCCTAGTGCACAGCATGCGGGAAGCGAGCCTCCTCGGGAGAAGAGGAGGCAGCACAGCTTCGTGAGGCTGTAATCACTACTTGGGCGGAGCCAAGTGCGCCTCCAGTACGGCAGAGCTCCAGCTCTGCTCAGAGGCCCGATCTGGCAGAGTGCTGGCGTGAGGCTGCTCTGCACTGGGCGAGCCTTGCCCAGACTTGCCTCGCGGCTAGGCTTCCAGTCCAGAAAGGAGCGGGCTGCGCGAGACTGGGAGATGCTACTGGCGCCATCCTGGCCTCAGCTCCACTTCTCCCTTGCCTTAGCACCTAGTCCCCAGGCGTTCTTGTGGAAAGCTAAGTTGCCGGTGGGTTGCACACTGCCAAGCGCTCCAGCAGTCAGGGCTCTATTAGAGGCAATGGGAGGGCAACTGCAAGTCTCCTCCAGCGGTTGCTTGACCGCCCAGACTCAGCACAGCATGGAGAGCACAAGGCTCACAGGGCCCCTGGCTGGGGTCTGCAGCCCCACACACCAGAGGCGAACTCCGTGAGAGCCCAGAAGGTGCCTGACAGACGTCATTTCCCTAGTGCTCTGCTCCCCAGCAGAGACGTGTTTGGGTGGTTGGGGCCTGCCCCTGCTTGTTTGGGCTCCCGTCCACAGCCCCAGCTCAGGGAAGCAGCTCCTGAGCTAAGACCTGTGCGAGTCGCGAGGGGCCCCGCCTGGAAGCCTAGTTTACAGCATGCGGGAAGCGAGCCTCCTCGGGAGAAGAGAAGGCAGCCCTGCTGCTTGCGGCTGCATTCACTGCTTAGGCGGAGCCGAGTGCGCCTCCAGTACGGCAGAGCTCCAGCTCTGCTCAGAGGCCCGATCTGGCAGACTTGCTGGCGTGAGGCTGCTCGGCCCTGGGCGAGACTTGCCCAGACTTGCCTCGCACATAGGCTTCCACTCCAGGAAGGAGCAGGCTGCGCGAGACTGGGAGATGCTACTGGCGCCTTCCTGGCCTCAGCTCCACTCCTGCCTTGCCTTTGCACCTAGTCCCCAGGAGTTCTTGTGGAGGGCTTAGTTGCCGGTGGGTTGCACACTGCCAAGCACTCCAGCGGTGAGGGCTCTATTAGAGGCAAGGTTAGGGCAACTGAAGGTCTCCTCCAGCGGTTGCTTGACCGCCAACACTCAGCAGAGTAGGAGCGCACAAGGCTCACAGGGCCCCTGGCTGCAGTCTGCAGCCCCACACACCGAGGGGAAATCCGTAAGAGCCCAGAAGGTGCCGGACAGACGTCATTTCCCTAGTGCTCTCCAACCCAGCAGAGACGTTTGCAGGTGGTTGGGGCCTGCCCCTGCGTGTCTGGGCTCCCTACCACAGCCCCAGCTCAGGGAAGCAGCTCCTCAGCTAAGACCTGTAGGAGGCGCGGGGCGCCCCCGCCTGGAAGCCTAGTGCACAGCATGCGGGAAGCGAGCCTCCTCGGGAGAAGAGGAGGCAGCACAGCTTCGTGAGGCTGTAATCACTGCTTGGGCGGAGCCGAGTGCGCCTCCATTACGGCAGAGCTCCAGCTCTGCTCAGAGGCCCGATCTGGCAGAGTGCTGGCGTGAGGCTGCTCCGCAGTGGGCGAGCCTTGCCCAGACTTGCCTCGCGGCTAGGCTTCCAGTCCAGAAAGGAGCGGGCTGCGCGAGACTGGGAGATGCTACTGGCGCCATCCTGGCCTCAGCTCCACACCTGCCTTGCCTTTGAACCTAGTCCCCAGGAGTTCTTGTGGAGGGCATAGTTGCCGGTGGGTTGCACACTGCCAAGCGCTCCAGCAGTCAGGGCTCTATTAGAGGCAATGGGAGGGCAAGTGCAGGGCTATTCCATCGGTTGTTTTACCGCCCAGAGTCAGCACAGCATGGAGAGCACAAGGCTCACAGGGCCCCTGGCTGGGGTCTGCAGCCCCACACACCGGAGACGAACTCCGTGAGCGCCCAGAAGGTGCCTGACAGATCTCATTTCCCTAGTGATCTCCTGCCAGCAGAGACGTGTGCAGGTAGTTGGGGCCTGCCCCTGCGTGTCTGGGCTCCCGTCCACAGCCCCAGCTCAGGGAAGCAGCTCCTGAGCCAAGACCTGTGGGAGGCACGGGGTCCCCGCCTGGAAGCCTAGTTTACAGCATGCGGGAAGCGAGCCTCCTCGGGAGAAGAGAAGGCAGCCCTGCTGCGTGCGGCTGCATTCACTCCTTTGTCGGAGCCGAGTGCGCCTCCAGTACGGCAGAGCTCCAGCTCAGCTCAGAGGCCCGATCTGGCAGACTTGCTGGCGTGAGGCTGCTCTGCCCTGGGCGAGACTTGCCCAGACTTGCCTCGCACATAGGCTTCCAGTCCAGGAAGGAGCAGGCTGCGCTAGACTGGGAGATGCTACTGGCGCCTTCCTGGCCTCAGCTCCACTCCTGCCTTGCCTTTGCACCTAGTCCCCAGGCGTTCTCGTGGAGGGCTTAGTTGCCGGTGGGTTGCACACTGCCAAGCGCTCCAGCGGTGAGGGCTCTATTAGAGGCAATGGTAGGGCAACTGAAGGTCTCCTCCAGCGGTTGCTTGACCGCCCACACTCAGCACAGCAGGAGCGCACAAGGCTCACAGGGCCCCTGGCTGGGGTCTGCAGCCCCACACACCGGAGGCGAACTCCGTGAGCGCCCAGAAGGTGCCTGACAGACGTCATTTCCCTAGTGCTCTGCTCCCCAGCAGAGACGTGTTTGGGTGGTTGGGGCCTGCCCCTGCGTGTCTGGGCTCCCTACCACAGCCCCAGCTGAGGGAAGGAGCTCCTCAGCTAAGACCTGTAGGAGGCGCGGGGCGCCCCCGCCTGGAAGCCTAGTGCACAGCATGCGGGAATCGAGCCTCCTCGGGAGAAGAGGAGGCAGCACAGCTTCGTGAGGCTGTAATCACTACTTGGGCGGAGCCAAGTGCGCCTCCAGTACGGCAGAGCTCCAGCTCTGCTCAGAGGCCCGATCTGGCAGAGTGCTGGCGTGAGGCTGCTCTGCACTGGGCGAGCCTTGCCCAGACTTGCCTCGCGGCTAGGCTTCCAGTCCAGAAAGGAGCGGGCTGCGCGAGACTGGGAGATGCTACTGGCGCCATCCTGGCCTCAGCTCCACTTCTCCCTTGCCTTAGCACCTAGTCCCCAGGCGTTCTTGTGGAAAGCTAAGTTGCCGGTGGGTTGCACACTGCCAAGCGCTCCAGCAGTCAGGGCTCTATTAGAGGCAATGGGAGGGCAACTGCAAGTCTCCTCCAGCGGTTGCTTGACCGCCCAGACTCAGCACAGCATGGAGAGCACCAGAGGCGAACTCCGTGAGAGCCCAGAAGGTGCCTGACAGACGTCATTTCCCTAGTGCTCTGCTCCCCAGCAGAGACGTGTTTGGGTGGTTGGGGCCTGCCCCTGCTTGTTTGGGCTCCCGTCCACAGCCCCAGCTCAGGGAAGCAGCTCCTGAGCTAAGACCTGTGCGAGTCGCGAGGGGCCCCGCCTGGAAGCCTAGTTTACAGCATGCGGGAAGCGAGCCTCCTCGGGAGAAGAGAAGGCAGCCCTGCTGCGTGCGGCTGCATTCACTGCTTAGGCGGAGCCGAGTGCGCCTCCAGTACGGCAGAGCTCCAGCTCTGCTCAGAGGCCCGATCTGGCAGACTTGCTGGCGTGAGGCTGCTCTGCCCTGGGCGAGACTTGCCCAGACTTGCCTCGCACATAGGCTTCCACTCCAGGAAGGAGCAGGCTGCGCGAGACTGGGAGATGCTACTGGCGCCTTCCTGGCCTCAGCTCCACTCCTGCCTTGCCTTTGCACCTAGTCCCCAGGAGTTCTTGTGGAGGGCTTAGTTGCCGGTGGGTTGCACACTGCCAAGCACTCCAGCGGTGAGGGCTCTATTAGAGGCAAGGTTAGGGCAACTGAAGGTCTCCTCCAGCGGTTGCTTGACCGCCAACACTCAGCAGAGTAGGAGCGCACAAGGCTCACAGGGCCCCTGGCTGCGGTCTGCAGCCCCACACACCGAGGGGAAATCCGTAAGAGCCCAGAAGGTGCCGGACAGACGTCATTTCCCTAGTGCTCTCCAACCCAGCAGAGACGTTTGCAGGTGGTTGGGGCCTGCCCCTGCGTGTCTGGGCTCCCTACCACAGCCCCAGCTCAGGGAAGCAGCTCCTCAGCTAAGACCTGTAGGAGGCGCGGGGCGCCCCCGCCTGGAAGCCTAGTGCACAGCATGCGGGAAGCGAGCCTCCTCGGGAGAAGAGGAGGCAGCACAGCTTCGTGAGGCTGTAATCACTGCTTGGGCGGAGCCGAGTGCGCCTCCATTACGGCAGAGCTCCAGCTCTGCTCAGAGGCCCGATCTGGCAGAGTGCTGGCGTGAGGCTGCTCCGCACTGGGCGAGCCTTGCCCAGACTTGCCTCGCGGCTAGGCTTCCAGTCCAGAAAGGAGCGGGCTGCGCGAGACTGGGAGATGCTACTGGCGCCATCCTGGCCTCAGCTCCACACCTGCCTTGCCTTTGAACCTAGTCCCCAGGAGTTCTTGTGGAGGGCATAGTTGCCGGTGGGTTGCACACTGCCAAGCGCTCCAGCAGTCAGGGCTCTATTAGAGGCAATGGGAGGGCAAGTGCAGGGCTATTCCATCGGTTGTTTTACCGCCCAGAGTCAGCACAGCATGGAGAGCACAAGGCTCACAGGGCCCCTGGCTGGGGTCTGCAGCCCCACACACCGGAGACGAACTCCGTGAGCGCCCAGAAGGTGCCTGACAGATCTCATTTCCCTAGTGATCTCCTGCCAGCAGAGACGTGTGCAGGTAGTTGGGGCCTGCCCCTGCGTGTCTGGGCTCCCGTCCACAGCCCCAGCTCAGGGAAGCAGCTCCTGAGCCAAGACCTGTGGGAGGCACGGGGTCCCCGCCTGGAAGCCTAGTTTACAGCATGCGGGAAGCGAGCCTCCTCGGGAGAAGAGAAGGCAGCCCTGCTGCATGCGGCTGCATTCACTCCTTTGTCGGAGCCGAGTGCGCCTCCAGTACGGCAGAGCTCCAGCTCAGCTCAGAGGCCCGATCTGGCAGACTTGCTGGCGTGAGGCTGCTCTGCCCTGGGCGAGACTTGCCCAGACTTGCCTCGCACATAGGCTTCCAGTCCAGGAAGGAGCAGGCTGCGCTAGACTGGGAGATGCTACTGGCGCCTTCCTGGCCTCAGCTCCACTCCTGCCTTGCCTTTGCACCTAGTCCCCAGGCGTTCTCGTGGAGTGCTTAGTTGCCGGTGGGTTGCACACTGCCAAGCGCTCCAGCGGTGAGGGCTCTATTAGAGGCAATGGTAGGGCAACTGAAGGTCTCCTCCAGCGGTTGCTTGACCGCCCACACTCAGCACAGCAGGAGCGCACAAGGCTCACAGGGCCCCTGGCTGGGGTCTGCAGCCCCACACACCGGAGGCGAACTCCGTGAGCGCCCAGAAGGTGCCTGACAGACGTCATTTCCCTAGTGCTCTGCTCCCCAGCAGAGACGTGTTTGGGTGGTTGGGGCCTGCCCCTGCGTGTCTGGGCTCCCTACCACAGCCCCAGCTGAGGGAAGGAGCTCCTCAGCTAAGACCTGTAGGAGGCGCGGGGCGCCCCCGCCTGGAAGCCTAGTGCACAGCATGCGGGAATCGAGCCTCCTCGGGAGAAGAGGAGGCAGCACAGCTTCGTGAGGCTGTAATCACTACTTGGGCGGAGCCAAGTGCGCCTCCAGTACGGCAGAGCTCCAGCTCTGCTCAGAGGCCCGATCTGGCAGAGTGCTGGCGTGAGGCTGCTCTGCACTGGGCGAGCCTTGCCCAGACTTGCCTCGCGGCTAGGCTTCCAGTCCAGAAAGGAGCGGGCTGCGCGAGACTGGGAGATGCTACTGGCGCCATCCTGGCCTCAGCTCCACTTCTCCCTTGCCTTAGCACCTAGTCCCCAGGCGTTCTTGTGGAAAGCTAAGTTGCCGGTGGGTTGCACACTGCCAAGCGCTCCAGCAGTCAGGGCTCTATTAGAGGCAATGGGAGGGCAACTGAAGGTCTCCTCCAGCGGTTGCTTGACCGCCCACACTCAGCACAGCAGGAGCGCACAAGGCTCACAGGGCCCCTGGCTGGGGTCTGCAGCCCCACACACCGGAGGCGAACTCCGTGAGCGCCCAGAAGGTGCCTCACAGACGTCATTTCCCTAGTGCTCTCCAACCCAGCAGAGACGTGTGCAGGTGGTTGGGGCCTGCCCCTGCGTATCTGGGCTCCCTACCACAGCCCCAGCTGAGGGAAGCAGCTCCTCAGCTAAGACCTGTAGGAGGCGCGGGGCGCCCCCGCCTGGAAGCCTAGTGCACAGCATGCGGGAAGCGAGCCTCCTCGGGAGAAGAGGAGGCAGCACAGCTTCGTGAGGCTGTAATCACTGCTTGGGCGGAGCCGAGTGCGCCTCCATTACGGCAGAGCTCCAGCTCTGCTCAGAGGCCCGATCTGGCAGAGTGCTGGCGTGAGGCTGCTCCGCACTGGGCGAGCCTTGCCCAGACTTGCCTCGCGGCTAGGCTTCCAGTCCAGAAAGGAGCGGGCTGCGCGAGACTGGGAGATGCTACTGGCGCCATCCTGGCCTCAGCTCCACACCTGCCTTGCCTTTGAACCTAGTCCCCAGGAGTTCTTGTGGAGGGCTTAGTTGCCGGTGGGTTGCACACTGCCAAGCGCTCCAGCAGTCAGGGCTCTATTAGAGGCAATGGGAGGGCAAGTGCAGGGCTATTCCATCGGTTGTTTTACCGCCCAGAGTCAGCACAGCACGGAGAGCACAAGGCTCACAGGGCCCCTGGCTGGGGTCTGCAGCCCCACACACCGGAGGCGAACTCCGTGAGCGCCCAGAAGGTGCCTGACAGACCTCATTTCCCTAGTGATCTCCTGCCAGCAGAGACGTGTGCAGGTAGTTGGGGCCTGCCCCTGCATGTCTGGGCTCCCGTCCACAGCCCCAGCTCAGGGAAGCAGCTCCTGAGCCAAGACCTGTGGGAGGCGCGGGTTCCCCGCCTGGAAGCCTAGTTTACAGCATGCGGGAAGCGAGCCTCCTCGGGAGAAGAGGAGGCAGCCCTGCTGCGTGCGGCTGCATTCACTGCTTTGGCGGAGTCGAGTGCGCCTCCAGTATGGCAGAGCTCCAGCTCTGCTCAGAAGCCCGATCTGGCAGACTTGCTGGCGTGAGGCTGCTCTGCCCTGGGCGAGACTTGCCCAGACTTGCCTCGCACATAGGCTTCCAGTCCAGGAAGGAGCAGGCTGCGCGAGACTGGGAGATGCTACTGGCGCCTTCCTGGCCTCAGCTCCACTCCTGCCTTGCCTTTGCACCTAGTCCCCAGGCGTTCTCGTGGAGGGCTTAGTTGCTGGTGGGTTGCACACTGCCAAGCGCTCCAGCAGTGAGGGCTCTATTAGAGGCAATGGTAGGGCAACTGAAGGTCTCCTCCAGCGGTTGCTTGACCGCCCACACTCAGCACAGCAGGAGCGCACAAGGCTCACAGGCCCCTGGCTGGGGTCTGCAGCCCCACACACCGGAGGCGAACTCCGTGAGCGCCCAGAAGGTGCCTGACAGACGTCATTTCCCTAGTGCTCTCCAACCCAGCAGAGACGTGTGCAGGTGGTTGGGGCCTGCCCCTGCGTATCTGGGCTCCCTACCACAGCCCCAGCTGAGGGAAGCAGCTCCTCAGCTAAGACCTGTAGGAGGCGCGGGGCGCCCCCGCCTGGAAGCCTAGTGCACAGCATGCGGGAAGCGAGCCTCCTCGGGAGAAGAGGAGGCAGCACAGCTTCGTGAGGCTGTAATCACTGCTTGGGCGGAGCCGAGTGCGCCTCCATTACGGCAGAGCTCCAGCTCTGCTCAGAGGCCCGATCTGGCAGAGTGCTGGCGTGAGGCTGCTCCGCACTGGGCGAGCCTTGCCCAGACTTGCCTCGCGGCTAGGCTTCCAGTCCAGAAAGGAGCGGGCTGTGCGAGACTGGGAGATGCTACTGGCGCCATCCTGGCCTCAGCTCCACACCTGCCTTGCCTTTGAACCTAGTCCCCAGGAGTTCTTGTGGAGGGCTTAGTTGCCGGTGGGTTGCACACTGCCAAGCGCTCCAGCAGTCAGGGCTCTATTAGAGGCAATGGGAGGGCAAGTCCAGGGCTATTCCATCGGTTGTTTTACCGCCCAGAGTCAGCACAGCACGGAGAGCACAAGGCTCACAGGGCCCCTGGCTGGGGTCTGCAGCCCCACACACCGGAGGCGAACTCCGTGAGCGCCCAGAAGGTGCCTGACAGACCTCATTTCCCTAGTGATCTCCTGCCAGCAGAGACGTGTGCAGGTAGTTGGGGCCTGCCCCTGCATGTCTGGGCTCCCGTCCACAGCCCCAGCTCAGGGAAGCAGCTCCTGAGCCAAGACCTGTGGGAGGCGCGGGGTCCCCGCCTGGAAGCCTAGTTTACAGCATGCGGGAAGCGAGCCTCCTCTGGAGAAGAGGAGGCGGCCCTGCTGCGTGCGGCTGCATTCACTGCTTTGGCGGAGCCGAGTGCGCCTCCAGTATGGCAGAGCTCCAGCTCTGCTCAGAAGCCCGATCTGGCAGACTTGCTGGCGTGAGGCTGCTCTGCCCTGGGCGAGACTTGCCCAGACTTGCCTCGCACATAGGCTTCCAGTCCAGGAAGGAGCAGGCTGCGCGAGACTGGGAGATGCTACTGGCGCCTTCCTGGCCTCAGCTCCACTCCTGCCTTGCCTTTGCACCTAGTCCCCAGGCGTTCTCGTGGAGGGCTTAGTTGCTGGTGGGTTGCACACTGCCAAGCGCTCCAGCAGTGAGGGCTCTATTAGAGGCAATGGTAGGGCAACTGAAGGTCTCCTCCAGCGGTTGCTTGACCGCCCACACTCAGCACAGCAGGAGCGCACAAGGCTCACAGGCCCCTGGCTGGGGTCTGCAGCCCCACACACCGGAGGCGAACTCCGTGAGCGCCCAGAAGGTGCCTGACAGACGTCATTTCCCTAGTGCTCTCCAACCCAGCAGAGACGTGTGCAGGTGGTTGGGGCCTGCCCCTGCGTATCTGGGCTCCCTACCACAGCCCCAGCTGAGGGAAGCAGCTCCTCAGCTAAGACCTGTAGGAGGCGCGGGGCGCCCCCGCCTGGAAGCCTAGTGCACAGCATGCGGGAAGCGAGCCTCCTCGGGAGAAGAGGAGGCAGCACAGCTTCGTGAGGCTGTAATCACTGCTTGGGCGGAGCCGAGTGCGCCTCCATTACGGCAGAGCTCCAGCTCTGCTCAGAGGCCCGATCTGGCAGAGTGCTGGCGTGAGGCTGCTCCGCACTGGGCGAGCCTTGCCCAGACTTGCCTCGCGGCTAGGCTTCCAGTCCAGAAAGGAGCGGGCTGCGCGAGACTGGGAGATGCTACTGGCGCCATCCTGGCCTCAGCTCCACACCTGCCTTGCCTTTGAACCTAGTCCCCAGGAGTTCTTGTGGAGGGCTTAGTTGCCGGTGGGTTGCACACTGCCAAGCGCTCCAGCAGTCAGGGCTCTATTAGAGGCAATGGGAGGGCAAGTGCAGGGCTATTCCATCGGTTGTTTTACCGCCCAGAGTCAGCACAGCACGGAGAGCACAAGGCTCACAGGGCCCCTGGCTGGGGTCTGCAGCCCCACACACCGGAGGCGAACTCCGTGAGCGCCCAGAAGGTGCCTGACAGACCTCATTTCCCTAGTGATCTCCTGCCAGCAGAGACGTGTGCAGGTAGTTGGGGCCTGCCCCTGCATGTCTGGGCTCCCGTCCACAGCCCCAGCTCAGGGAAGCAGCTCCTGAGCCAAGACCTGTGGGAGGCGCGGGGTCCCCGCCTGGAAGCCTAGTTTACAGCATGCGGGAAGCGAGCCTCCTCGGGAGAAGAGGAGGCAGCCCTGCTGCCTGCGGCTGCATTCACTGCTTTGGCGGAGCCGAGTGCGCCTCCAGTACGGCAGAGCTCCAGCTCTGCTCAGAAGCCCGATCTGGCAGACTTGCTGGCGTGAGGCTGCTCTGCCCTGGGCGAGACTTGCCCAGACTTGCCTCGCACATAGGCTTCCAGTCCAGGAAGGAGCAGGCTGCGCGAGACTGGGAGATGCTACTGGCGCCTTCCTGGCCTCAGCTCCACTCCTGCCTTGCCTTTGCACCTAGTCCCCAGGCGTTCTCCTGGAGGGCTTAGTTGCCGGTGGGTTGCACACTGCCAAGCGCTCCAGCAGAGAGGGCTCTATTAGAGGCAATGGGAGGGCAACTGAAGGTCTCCTCCAGCGGTTGCTTGACCGCCCACACTCAGCACAGCAGGAGCGCACAAGGCTCACAGGGCCCCTGGCTGGGGTCTGCAGCCCCACACACCGGAGGCGAACTCCGTGAGCGCCCAGAAGGTGCCTGACATACGTCATTTCCCTAGTGCTCTCCAACCCAGCAGAGACGTGTGCAGGTGGTTGGGGCCTGCCCCTGCGTGTCTGGGCTCCCTACCACAGCCCCAGCTGAGGGAAGCAGCTCCTCAGCTAAGACCTGTAGGAGGCGCGGGGCGCCCCCGCCTGGAAGCCTAGTGCACAGCATGCGGGAAGCGAGCCTCCTCGGGAGAAGAGGAGGCAGCACAGCTTCGTGAGGCTGTAATCACTGCTTGGGCGGAGCCGAGTGCGCCTCCAATACGGCAGAGCTCCAGCTCTGCTCAGAGGCCCGATCTGGCAGAGTGCTGGCGTGAGGCTGCTCTGCACTGGGCGAGCCTTGCCCAGACTTGCCTCGCGGCTAGGCTTCCAGTCCAGAAAGGACCGGGCTGCGCGAGACTGGGAGATGCTACTGGCGCCTTCCTGGCCTCAGCTCCACTCCTGCCTTGCCTTTGCACTTAGTCCCCAGGCGTTCTTGTGGAAGGCTCAGTTGCCGGTGGGTTGCACACTGACAAGCGCTCCAGCAGTCAGGGATCTATTAGAGGCAATGGGAGGGCAACTGCAAGTCTCCTCCAGCGGTTGCTTGACCGCCCAGACTCAGCACAGCATGGAGAGCACAAGGCTCACAGGGCCCCTGGCTGGGGTCTGCAGCCCCACACACCGGAGGCGAACTCCGTGAGAGCTCAGAAGGTGCCTGACAGACGTCATTTCCCTAGTGCTCTGCTCCCCAGCAGAGACGTGTTTGGGTGGTTGGGGCCTGCCCCTGCTTGTTTGGGCTCCCGTCCACAGCCCCAGCTCAGGGAAGCAGCTACTGAGCCAAGACCTGTGCGAGGCGCGGGGGTCCCCGCCTGGAAGCCTAGTTTACAGCATGCGGGAAGCGAGCCTCCTCGGGAGAAGAGAAGGCAGCCCTGCTGCGTGCGGCTGCATTCACTGCTTTGGCGGAGCCGAGTGCGCCTCCAGTACGGCAGAGCTCCAGCTCTGCTCAGAGGCCCGATCTGGCAGACTTGCTGGCGTGAGGCTGCTCTGCCCTGGGCGAGACTTGCCCAGACTTGCCTCGCACATAGGCTTCCAGTCCAGGAAGGAGCAGGCTGCGCGAGACTGGGAGATGCTACTGGCGCCTTCCTGGCCTCAGCTCCACTCCTGCCTTGCCTTTGCACCTAGTCCCCAGGCCTTCTCCTGGAGGGCTTAGTTGCCGGTGGGTTGCACACTGCCAAGCGCTCCAGCAGTGAGGGCTCTATTAGAGGCAATGGTAGGGCAACTGAAGGTCTCCTCCAGCGGTTGCTTGACCGCCCACACTCAGCACAGCAGGAGCGCACAAGGCTCACAGGGCCCCTGGCTGGGGTCTGCAGCCCCACACACCGGAGGCGAACTCCGTGAGCGCCCAGAAGGTGCCTGACAGACCTCATTTCCCTAGTGATCTCCTGCCAGCAGAGACGTGTGCAGGTAGTTGGGGCCTGCCCCTGCCTGTCTGGGCACCCGTCCACAGCCCCAGCTCAGGGAAGCAGCTCCTGAGCCAAGACCTGTGGGAGGCACGGGGTCCCCGCCTGGAAGCCTAGTTTACAGCATGCGGGAAGCAAGCCTCCTCGGGAGAAGAGAAGGCAGCCCTGCTGCGTGCGGCTGCATTCACTGCTTTGTCGGAGCCGAGTGCGCCTCCAGTACGGCAGAGCTCCAGCTCTGCTCAGAGGCCCGATCTGGCAGACTTGCTGGCGTGAGGCTGCTCTGCCCTGGGCGAGACTTGCCCAGACTTGCCTCGCACATAGGCTTCCAGTCCAGGAAGGAGCAGGCTGCGCTAGACTGGGAGATGCTACTGGCGCCTTCCTGGCCTCAGCTGCATTCCTGCCTTGCCTTTGCACCTAGTCCCCAGGCGTTCTTGTGGAGGGCTTAGTTGCCGGTGGGTTGCACACTGCTAAGCGCTCCAGCGGTGAGGGCTCTATTAGAGGCAATGGTAGGGCAACTGAAGGTCTCCTCCAGCGGTTGCTTGACCGCCAACACTCAGCACAGTAGGAGCGCACAAGGCTCACAGGGCCCCTGGTTGCGGTCTGCAGCCCCACACACCGAGGGGAAATCCGTAAGAGCCCAGAAGGTGCCTGACAGACGTCATTTCCCTAGTGCTCTGCTCCCCAGCAGAAACGTGTTTGGGTGGTTGGGGCTTGCCCCTGCGTGTTTGGGCTCCCTACCACAGCCCCAGCTCAGGGAAGCAGCTCCTCAGCTAAGACCTGTAGGAGGCGCGGGGCGCCCCCGCCTGGAAGCCTAGTGCACAGCATGCGGGAAACGAGCCTCCTCGGGAGAAGAGGAGGCAGCACAGCTTCATGAGGCTGTAATCACTGCTTGGGCGGAGCTGAGTGAGCCTCCAGTACGGCAGAGCTCCAGCTCTGCTCAGAGGCCCGATCTGGCAGAGTGCTGGCATGAGGCTGCTCTGCACTGGGCGAGCCTTGCCCAGAATTGCCTCGCGGCTAGGCTTCCAGTCCAGAAAGGAGCGGGCTGCGCGAGACTGGGAGATGCTACTGGCGCCATCCTGGCCTCAGCTCCACTCCTGCCTTGCCTTGCACCTAGTCCCCAGGAGTTCTTGTGGAGGGCTTAGTTGCCGGTGGGTTGCACACTGCCAAGCGCTCCAGCAGTCAGGGCTCTATTAGAGGCAATGGGAGGGCAACTGCAGGGCTACTCCATCGGTTGTTTTACCGCCCAGACTCAGCACAGCACGGAGAGCACAAGGCTCACAGGGCCGCTGGCTGGGGTCTGCAGCCCCACACACCGGAGGCGAACTCCGTGAGCGCCCAGAAGGTGCCTGACAGACCTCATTTCCCTAGTGATCTCCTGCCAGCAGAGACGTGTGCAGGTAGTTGGGGCCTGCCCCTGCGTGTCTGGGCTCCCGTCCACAGCCCCAGCTCAGGGAAGCAGCTCCTGAGCCAAGACCTGTGGGAGGCACGGGGTCCCCGCCTGGAAGCCTAGTTTACTGCATGCGGGAAGCGAGCCTCCTCGGGAGAAGAGAAGGCAGCCCTGCTGCGTGCGGCTGCATTCACTCCTTTGTCGGAGCCGAGTGCGCCTCCAGTACGGCAGTGCTCCAGCTCTGCTCAGAGGCCCAATCTGGCAGACTTGCTGGCGTGAGGCTGCTCTGCCCTGGGCGAGACTTGCCCAGACTTGCCTCGCACATAGGCTTCCAGTCCAGGAAGGAGCAGGCTGCGCTAGACTGGGAGATGCTACTGGCGCCTTCCTGGCCTCAGCTGCACTCCTGCCTTGCCTTTGCACCTAGTCCCCAGGCGTTCTCGTGGAGGGCTTAGTTGCCGGTGGGTTGCACACTGCTAAGCGCTCCAGCGGTGAGGGCTCTATTAGAGGCAATGGTAGGGCAACTGAAGGTCTCCTCCAGCAGTTGCTTGACCGCCAACACTCAGCACAGTAGGAGCGCACAAGGCTCACAGGGCCCCTGGCTGGGGTCTGCAGCCCCACACACCGGAGGCGAACTCCGTGAGCGCCCAGAACGTGCCTGACAGACGTCATTTCCCTAGTGCTCTCCTCCCTAGCAGAGACGTGTGCAGGTGGTTGGGACCTGCCCCTGCGTGTCTGGGCTCTCTACCACAGCCCCAGCTCAGGGAAGCAGCTCCTCAGCTAAGACCTGTAGGAGGCGCGGGGCGCCCCCGCCTGGAAGCCTAGTGCACAGCATGCGGGAAACGAGCCTCCTCGGGAGAAGAGGAGGCAGCACAGCTTCATGAGGCTGTAATCACTGCTTGGGCGGAGCTGAGTGAGCCTCCAGTACGGCAGAGCTCCAGCTCTGCTCAGAGGCCCGATCTGGCAGAGTGCTGGCGTGAGGCTGCTCTGCCCTGGGCGAGCCTTGCCCAGACTTGCCTCGCGGCTAGGCTTCCAGTCCAGAAAGGAGCGGGCTGCGCGAGACTGGGAGATGCTACTGGCGCCATCCTGGCCTCAGCTCCACTTCTGCCTTGCCTTAGCACCTAGTCCCCAGGCGTTCTTGTGGAAGGCTCAGTTGCCAGTGGGTTGCACACTGCCAAGCGCTCCAGCATTGAGGGCTCTATTAGAGGCAATGGGAGGGCAACTGCAAGTCTCCTCCAGCGGTTGCTTGACCGCCCAGACTCAGCACAGCATGGAGAGCACAAGGCTCACAGGGCCCCTGGCTGGGGTCTGCAGCCCCACACATCAGAGGCGAACTGCGTGAGAGCCCAGAAGGTGCCTGACAGACGTCATTTCCCTAGTGCTCTGCTCCCCAGCAGAGACGTGTTTGGGTGGTTGGGGCCTGCCCCTGCTTGTTTGGGCTCCCGTCCACAGCCCCAGCTCAGGGAAGCAGCTCCTGAGCCAAGACCTGTGGGAGGCACGGGGTCCCCGCCTGGAAGCCTAGTTTACAGCATGCGGGAAGCGAGCCTCCTCGGGAGAAGAGAAGGCAGCCCTGCTGCGTGCGGCTGCATTCACTGCTTAGGCGGAGCCGAGTGCGCCTCCAGTACGGCAGAGCTCCAGCTCTGCTCAGAGGCCCGATCTGGCAGACTTGCTGGCGTGAGGCTGCTCTGCCCTGGGCGAGACTTGCCCAGACTTGCCTCGCACATAGGCTTCCAGTCCAGGAAGGAGCAGGCTGCGCGAGACTGGGAGATTCTACTGGCGCCTTTCTGGCCTCAGCTCCACTCCTGCCTTGCCTTTGCACCTAGTCCCCAGGCGTTCTCTTGGAGGGCTTAGTTGCCCGTGGGTTGCACACTGACAAGCGCTCCAGCAGTGAGGGCTCTATTGGCGGCAATGGTAGGGCAACTGAAGGTCTCCTCCAGCGGTTGCTTGACCGCCAACACTCAGCACAGTAGGAGCGCACAAGGCTCACAGGGCCCCTGGTTGCGGTCTGCAGCCCCACACACCGAGGGGAAATCCGTAAGAGCCCAGAAGGTGCCTGACAGACGTCATTTCCCTAGTGCTCTGCTCCCCAGCAGAAACGTGTTTGGGTGGTTGGGGTTTGCCCCTGCGTGTTTGGGCTCCCTACCACAGCCCCAGCTCAGGGTAGCAGCTCCTCAGCTAAGACCTGTAGGAGGCGCGGGGCGCCCCCGCCTGGAAGCCTAGTGCACAGCATGCGGGAAACGAGCCTCCTCGGGAGAAGAGGAGGCAGCACAGCTTCATGAGGCTGTAATCACTGCTTGGGCGGAGCTGAGTGAGCCTCCAGTACGGCAGAGCTCCAGCTCTGCTCAGAGGCCCGATCTGGCAGAGTGCTGGCGTGAGGCTGCTCTGCACTGGGCGAGCCTTGCCCAGACTTGCCTCGCACATAGGCTTCCAGTCCAGGAAGGAGCAGGCTGCGCGAGACTGGGAGATGCTACTGGCGCCTTCCTGGTCTCAGCTCCACTCCTGCCTTGCCTTTGCACTTAGTCCCCAGGCGTTCTTGTGGAGGGTTTAGTTGCCGGTGGGTTGCACACTGCCAAGCGCTCCAGCAGTGAGGGCTCTATTAGAGGCAATGGTAGGGCAACTGAAGGTCTCCTCCAGCGGTTGCTTGACCGCCCACACTCAGCACAGCAGGAGCGCACAAGGCTCACAGGGCCCCTGGCTGGGGTCTGCAGCCCCACACACCGGAGGCGAACTCCGTGAGCGCCCAGAAGGTGCCTGACAGACGTCATTTCCCTAGTGCTCTCCAACCCAGCAGAGACGTGTGCAGATGGTTGGGGCCTGCCCCTGCGTGTCTGGGCTCCCTACCACAGCCCCAGCTCAGGGAAGCAGCTCCTCAGCTAAGACCTGTAGGAGGCGCGGGGCGCCCCCGCCTGGAAGCCTAGTGCACAGCATGCGGGAAGCGAGCCTCCTCGGGAGAAGAGGAGGCAGCACAGCTTCGTGAGGCTGTAATCACTGCTTGGGCGGAGCCGAGTGCGCCTCCAGTACGGCAGAGCTCCAGCTCTGCTCAGAGGCCCGATCTGGCAGAGTGCTGGCGTGAGGCTGCTCTGCACTGGGCGAGCCTTGCCCAGACTTGCCTCGCGGCTAGGCTTCCAGTCCAGAAAGGAGCGGGCTGCGCGAGACTGGGAGATGCTACTGGCGCCATCCTGGCCTCAGCTCCACTTCTGCCTTGCCTTAGCACCTAGTCCCCAGGCGTTCTTGTGGAAGGCTCAGTTGCCGGTGGGTTGCACACTGCCAAGCGCTCCAGCAGTGAGGGCTCTATTAGAGGCAATGGGAGGGCAACTGCAAGTCTACAGCGGTTGCTTGACCGCCCAGACTCAGCACAGCATGGAGAGCACAAGGCTCACAGGGCCCCTGGCTGGGGTCTGTAGCCCCACACACCGGAGGCGAACTCCGTGAAAGCCCAGAAGGTGCCTGACAGACGTCATGTCCCTAGTGCTCTGCTCCCCAGCAGAGACGTGTTTGGGTGGTTGGGGCCTGCCCCTCCTTGTTTGGGCTCCCGTCCACAACCCCAGCTCAGGGAAGCAGCTCCTGAGCTAAGACCTGTGCGAGGCGCGGGGGGCCCCGCCTGGAAGCCTAGTTTACAGCATGCGGGAAGCGAGCCTCCTCGGGAGAAGAGAAGGCAGCCCTGCTGCGTGCGGCTGCATTCACTGCTTTGGCGGAGCCGAGTGCGCCTCCAGTACGGCAGAGCTCCAGCTCTGCTCAGAGGCCCGATCTGGCTGACTTGCTGGCGTGAGGCTGCTCTGCCCTGGGCGAGACTTGCCCAGTCTTGCCTCGCACATAGGCTTCCAGTCCAGGAAGGAGCAGGCTGAGCGAGACTGGGAGATGCTACTGGCGCCTTCCTGGCCTCAGCTCCACTCCTGCCTTGCCTTTGAACCTAGTCCCCAGGCGTTCTTGAGGAAGGCTCAGTTGCCGGTGGGTTGCACACTGCCATGCGCTCCAGCAGTGAGGGCTCTATTAGAGGCAATGGGAGGGCAACTGCAGGGCTACTCCATTGGTTGTTTTACCGCCCAGACTCAGCACAGCACGGAGAGCACAAGGCTCACAGGGCCCCTGGCTGGGGTCTGCAGCCCCACACACCGGAGGCGAACTCCGTGAGCGCCCAGAAGGTGCCTGACAGACCTCATTTCCCTAGTGATCTCTTGCCAGCAGAGACCTGTGCAGGTAGTTGGGGCCTGCCCCTGCATGTCTGGGCTCCCTACCACAGCCCAAGCTCAGGGAAGCAGCTCCTGAGCCAAGACCTGTGGGAGGCGGGGGGTTCCCGCCTGGAAGCCCAGTTTACAGCATGCGGGAAGCGAGCCTCCTCTGGGGAAGAGGAGGCAGCCCTGCTGCGTGCGGCTGCATTCACTGCTTTGGCGGAGCCGAGTGCGCCTCCAGTATGGCAGAGGTCCAGCTCTGCTCAGAAGCCCGATCTGGCAGACTTGCTGGCGTGAGGCTGCTCTGCCCTGGGCGAGACTTGCCCAGACTTGCCTCGCACATAGGCTTCCAGTCCAGGAAGGAGCAGGCTGCGCGAGACTGGGAGATGCTACTGGCGCCTTCCTGGCCTCAGCTCCACTCCTGCCTTGCCTTTGCACCTAGTCCCCAGGCGTTCTCCTGGAGGGCTTAGTTGCCGGTGGGTTGCACACTGCCAAGCGCTCCAGCAGTGAGGGCTCTATTAGAGGTAATGGTAGGGCAACTGAAGGTCTCCTCCAGCGGTTGCTTGACCGCCCACACTCAGCACAGCAGGAGCGCACAAGGCTCACAGGGCCCCTGGCTGGGGTCTGCAGCCCCACACACCGGAGGCGAACTCCGTGAGCGCCCAGAAGGTGTCTGACAGACGTCATTTCCCTAGTGCTCTCCAAACCAGCAGAGACGTGTGCAGGTGGTTGGGGCCTGCCCCTGCGTGTCTGGGCTCCCTACCACAGCCCCAGCTGAGGGAAGCAGCTCCTCAGCTAAGACCTGTGGGAGGCGCGGGGCGCCCCCGCCTGGAAGCCTAGTGCACAGCATGCGGGAAGCGAGCCTCCTCGGGAGAAGAGGAGGCAGCACAGCTTCGTGAGGCTGTAATAACTGCTTGGGCGGAGCCGAGTGCGCCTCCAGTACGGCAGAGCTCCAGCTCTGCTCAGAGGCCCGATCTGGCAGAGTGCTGGCGTGAGGCTGCTCTGCCCTGGGCGAGCCTTGCCCAGACTTGCCTCGCGGCTAGGCTTCCAGTCCAGAAAGGAGCGGGCTGCGCGAGACTGGGAGATGCTACTGGCGCCATCCTGGCCTCAGCTCCACTTCTGCCTTGCCTTAGCACCTAGTCCCCAGGCGTTCTTGTGGAAGGCTCAGTTGCCGGTGGGTTGCACACTGCCAAGCGCTCCAGCAGTGAGGGCTCTATTAGAGGCAATGGGAGGGCAACTGCAAGTCTCCTCCAGCGGTTGCTTGACCGCCCAGACTCAGCACAGCATGGAGAGCACAAGGCTCACAGGGCCCCTGGCTGCGGTCTGCAGCCCCACACACCGGAGGCGAACTGCGTGAGAGCCCAGAAGGTGCCTGACAGACGTCATTTCCCTAGTGCTCTGCTCCCCAGCAGAGACGTGTTTGGGTGGTTGGGGCCTGCCCCTGCTTGTTTGGGCTCCCGTCCACAGCCCCAGCTCAGGGAAGCAGCTCCTGAGCTAAGACCTGTGCGAGGCGCGGGGGGCCCCGCCTGGAAGCCTAGTTTACAGCATGCGGGAAGCGAGCCTCCTCGGGAGAAGAGAAGGCAGCCCTGCTGCGTGCGGCTGCATTCACTGCTTTGGCGGAGCCGAGTGCGCCTCCAGTACGGCAGAGCTCCAGCTCTGCTCAGAGGCCCGATCTGGCAGACTTGCTGGCGTGAGGCTGCTCTGCCCTGGGCGAGACTTGCCCAGACTTGCCTCGCACATAGGCTACCAGTCCAGGAAGGAGCAGGCTGCGCGAGACTGGGAGATGCTACTGGCGCCTTCCTGGTCTCAGCTCCACTCCTGCCTTGCCTTTGCACTTAGTCCCCAGGCGTTCTTGTGGAGGGCTTAGTTGCCGGTGGGTTGCACACTGCCAAGCGCTCCAGCAGTGAGGGCTCTATTAGAGGCAATGGTAGGGCAACTGAAGGTCTCCTCCAGCGGTTGCTTGACCGCCCACACTCAGCACAGCAGGAGCGCACAAGGCTCACAGGGCCCCTGGCTGGGGTCTGCAGCCCCAGACACCGGAGGCGACCTCCGGGAGCGCCCAGAAGGTGCCTGACAGACGTCATTTCCCTAGTGCTCTCCTCCCCAGCAGAGACGTGTGCAGCTGGTTGGGGCCTGCCCCTGCGTGTCTGGGCTCCCTACCACAGCACAAGCTCAGGGAAGCAGCTCCTCAGCTAAGACCTGTAGGAGGCGCGGGGCGCCCCCGCCTGGAAGCCTAGTGCACAGCATGCGGGAAGCGAGCCTCCTCGGGAGAAGAGGAGGCAGCACAGCTTCATGAGGCTGTAATCACTGTTTGGGCGGAGCTGAGTGAGCCTCCAGTACGGCAGAGCTCCAGCTCTGCTCAGAGGCCCGATCTGGCAGAGTGCTGGCGTGAGGCTGCTCTGCCCTGGGCGAGACTTGCCCAGACTTGCCTCGCGGCTAGGCTTCCAGTCCAGAAAGGAGCGGGCTGCGCGAGACTGGGAGATGCTACTGGCGCCATCCTGGCCTCAGCTCCACTCCTGCCTTGCCTTGCACCTAGTAACCAGGAGTTCTTGTGGAGGGCTTAGTTGCCGGTGAGTTGCACACTGCCAAGCGCTCCAGCAGTCAGGGCTCTATTAGAGGCAATTGGAGGGCAACTGCATGGCTACTCCATCGGTGATTTTACCGCCCAGACTCAGCACAGCACGGAGAGCACAAGGCTCACAGGGCCCCTGGGTGGTGTCTGCAGCCCCACACACCGGAGGCGAACTCCGTGAGCGCCCAGAAGGTGCCTGACAGACCTCATTTCCCTAGTGATCTCCTGCCAGCAGAGACGTGTGCAGGTAGTTGGGGCCTGCCCCTGCGTATCTGGGCTCCCGTCCACAGCCCCAGCTCAGGGAAGCAGCTCCTGAGCCAAGACCTGTGGGAGGCACGGGGTCCCCGCCTGGAAGCCTAGTTTACAGCATGCGGGAAGCGAGCCTCCTCCGGAGAAGAGAAGTCAGCCCTGCTGCGTGCGGCTGCATTCACTGCTTTGTCGGAGCCGAGTGTGCCTCCAGTACGGCAGAGCTCCAGCTCTGCTCAGAGGCCCGATCTGGCAGACTTGCTGGCGTGAGGCTGCTCTGCCCTGGGCGAGACTTGCCCAGACTTGCCTCGCACATAGGCTTCCAGTCCAGGAAGGAGCAGGCTGCGCTAGACTGGGAGATGCTACTGGCGCCTTCCTGGCCTCAGCTCCACTCCTGGCTTGCCTTTGCACCTAGTCCCCAGGCGTTCTCGTGGATAGCTTAGTTGCCGGTGGGTTGCACACTGCCAAGCGCTCCAGCGGTGAGGGCTCTATTAGAGGCAATGGTAGGGCAACTGAAGGTCTCCTCCAGCGGTTGCTTGAACGCCCACACTCAGCACAGCAGGAGCGCACAAGGCTCACAGGGCCCCTGGCTTGGGTCTGCAGCCCCACACACCGGAGGCGAACTCCGTGAGCGCCCAGAAGGTGCCTGACAGACGTCATTTCCCTAATGCTCTCCAACCCAGCAGAGACGAGTGCAGATGGTTGGGGCCTGCCCCTGCGTGTCTGGGCTCCCTACCACAGCACAAGCTCAGGGAAGCAGCTCCTCAGCTAAGACCTGTAGGAGGCGCGGGGCGCCCCCGCCTGGAAGCCTAGTGCACAGCATGCGGGAAGCGAGCCTCCTCGGGAGAAGAGGAGGCAGCACAGCTTCGTGAGGCTGTAATCACTGCTTGGGCAGAGCCGAGTGCGCCTCCAGTACGGCAGAGCTCCAGCTCTGCTCAGAGGCCCGATCTGGCAGAGTGCTGGCGTGAGGCTGCTCTGCCCTGGGCGAGCCTTGCCCAGACTTGCCCGGCGGCTAGGCTTCCAGTCCAGAAAGGAGCGGGCTGCGCTAGACTGGGAGATGCTACTGGCGCCATCCTGGCCTCAGCTCCACTTCTGCCTTGCCTTAGCACCTAGTCCCCAGGCGTTCTTGTGGAAGGCTCAGTTGCCGGTGGGTTGCACACTGCCAAGCGCTCCAGCAGTGAGGGCTCTATTAGAGGCAATGGGAGGGCAACTGCAAGTCTCCTCCAGCGGTTGCTTGACCGCCCAGACTCAGCACAGCATGGAGAGCACAAGGCTCACAGGGCCCCTGGCTGGGGTCTGCAGCCCCACACACCGGAGGTGAACTCCGTGAGAGCCCAGAAGGTGCCTGACAGACGTCATTTCCCTAGTGCTCTGCTCCCAAGCAGAGACGTGTTTGGGTGGTTGGGGCCTGCCCCTGCTTGTTTGGGCTCCCGTCCACAGCCCCAGCTCAGGGAAGCAGCTCCTGAGCCAAGACCTGTGCGAGGCGCGGGGGGCCCCGCCTGGAAGCCTAGTTTACAGCATGCGGGAAGCGAGCCTCCTCGGGAGAAGAGAAGGCAGCCCTGCTGCGTGCGGCTGCATTCACTGCTTTGGCGGAGCCGAGTGCGCCTCCAGTACGGCAGAGCTCCAGCTCTGCTCAGAGGCCCGATCTGGCAGACTTGCTGGCGTGAGGCTGCTCTGCCCTGGGCGAGACTTGCCCAGACTTGCCTCGCACATAGGCTTCCAGTCCAGGAAGGAGCAGGCTGCGCGAGACTGGGAGATGCTACTGGCGCCTTCCTGGCCTCAGCTCCACTCCTGCCTTGCCTTTGCACTTAGTCCCCAGGCGTTCTTGTGGAGGGCTTAGTTGCCGGTGGGTTGCACACTGCCAAGCGCTCCAGCAGTGAGGGCTCTATTAGAGGCAATGGTAGGGCAACTGAAGGTCTCCTCCAGCGGTTGCCTGACCGCCCACACTCAGCACAGCAGGAGCGCACAAGGCTCACAGGGCCCCTGGCTGGGGTCTGCAGCCCCACACACCGGAGGCGAACTCCGTGAGCGCCCAGAAGTTGCTTGACCGACGTCATTTCCCTAGTGCTCTCCAACCCAGCAGAGACGTGTGCAGATGGTTGGGGCCTGCCCCTGCGTGTCTGGGCTCCCTACCACAGCCCCAGCTGAGGGAAGCAGCTCCTCAGCTAAGACCTGTAGGAGGCGCGGGGCGCCCCCGCCTGGAAGCCTAGTGCACAGCATGCGGGAAGCGAGCCTCCTCGGGAGAAGAGGAGGCAGCAGAGCTTCGTGAGGCTGTAATCACTGCTTGGGCGGAGCCGAGTGCGCCTCCAGTACGGCAGAGCTCCAGCTCTGCTCAGAGGCCCGATCTGGCAGAGTGCTGGCGTGAGGCTGCTCTGCACTGGGCGAGCCTTGCCCAGACTTGCCTCGCGGCTAGGCTTCCAGTCCAGAAAGGAGCGGGCTGCGCGAGACTGGGAGATGCTACTGGCGCCATCCTGGCCTCAGCTCCACTTCTGCCTTGCCTTAGCACCTAGTCCCCAGGCGTTCTTGTGGAAGGCTCAGTTCCCGGTGGGTTGCACACTGCCAAGCGCTCCAGCAGTGAGGGCTCTATTAGAGGCAATGGGAGGGCAACTGCACGTCTCCTCCAGCGGTTGCTTGACCGCCCAGACTCAGCACAGCATGGAGAGCACAAGGCTCACAGGGCCCCTGGCTGGGGTCTGTAGCCCCACACACCGGAGGCGAACTCCGTGAAAGCCCAGAAGGTGCCTGACAGACGTCATTTCCCTAGTGCTCTGCTCCCCAGCAGAGACGTGTTTGGGTGGTTGGGGCCTGCCCCTCCTTGTTTGGGCTCCCGTCCACAGCCCCAGCTCAGGGAAGCAGCTCCTGAGCTAAGACCTGTGCGAGGCGCGGGGGGCCCCGCCTGGAAGCCTAGTTTACAGCATGCGGGAAGCGAGCCTCCTCGGGAGAAGAGAAGGCAGCCCTGCTGCGTGCGGCTGCATTCACTGCTTTGGCGGAGCCGAGTGCGCCTCCAGTACGGCAGAGCTCCAGCTCTGCTCAGAGGCCCGATCTGGCTGACTTGCTGGCGTGAGGCTGCTCTGCCCTGGGCGAGACTTGCCCAGACTTGCCTCGCACATAGGCTTCCAGTCCAGGAAGGAGCAGGCTGCGCGAGACTGGGAGATGCTACTGGCGCCTTCCTGGCCTCAGCTCCACTCCTGCCTTGCCTTTGAAACTAGTCCCCAGGCGTTCTTGTGGAAGGCTCAGTTGCCGGTGGGTTGCACACTGCCAAGCGCTCCAGCAGTGAGGGCTCTATTAGAGGCAATGGGAGGGCAACTGCAGGGCTACTCCATTGGTTGTTTTACCGCCCAGACTCAGCACAGCACGGAGAGCACAAGGCTCACAGGGCCCCTGGCTGGGGTCTGCAGCCCCACACACCGGAGGCGAACTCCGTGAGCGCCCAGAAGGTGCCTGACAGACCTCATTTCCCTAGTGATCTCTTGCCAGCAGAGACCTGTGCAGGTAGTTGGGGCCTGCCCCTGCATGTCTGGGCTCCCTACCACAGCCCAAGCTCAGGGAAGCAGCTCCTGAGCCAAGACCTGTGGGACGCGCGGGGTCCCCGCCTGGAAGCCCAGTTTACAGCATGCGGGAAGCGAGCCTCCTCTGGGGAAGAGGAGGCAGCCCTGCTGCGTGCGGCTGCATTCACTGCTTTGGCGGAGCCGAGTGCGCCTCCAGTACGGCAGAGCTCCAGCTCTGCTCAGAAGCCCGATCTGGCAGACTTGCTGGCGTGAGGCTGCTCTGCCCTGGGCGAGACTTGCCCAGACTTGCCTCGCACATAGGCTTCCAGTCCAGGAAGGAGCAGGCTGCGCGAGACTGGGAGATGCTACTGGCGCCTTCCTGGCCTCAGCTCCACTCCTGCCTTGCCTTTGCACCTAGTCCGCAGGCGTTCTCGTGGAGGGCTTAGTTGCCGGTGGGTTGCACACTGCCAAGCGCTCCAGCAGTGAGGGCTCTATTAGAGGCAATGGTAGGGCAACTGAAGGTCTCCTCCAGCGGTTGCTTGACCGCCCACACTCAGCACAGCAGGAGCGCACAAGGCTCACAGGGCCCCTGGCTGGGGTCTGCAGCCCCACACACCGGAGGCGAACTCCGTGAGCGCCCAGAAGGTGCCTGACAGACGTCATTTCCCTAGTGCTCTCCAACCCAGCAGAGACGTGTGCAGATGGTTGGGGCCTGCCCCTGCGTGTCTGGGCTCCCTACCACAGCCCCAGCTGAGGGAAGCAGCTCCTCAGCTAAGACCTGTAGGAGGCGCGGGGCGCCCCCGCCTGGAAGCCTAGTGCACAGCATGCGGGAAGCGAGCCTCCTCGGGAGAAGAGGAGGCAGCACAGCTTCGTGAGGCTGTAATCACTGCTTGGGCGGAGCCGAGTGCGCCTCCAGTACGGCAGAGCTCCAGCTCTGCTCAGAGGCCCGATCTGGCAGAGTGCTGGCGTGAGGCTGCTCTGCCCTGGGCGAGCCTTGCCCAGACTTGCCTCGCGGCTAGGCTTCCAGTCCAGAAAGGAGCGGGCTTCGCGAGACTGGGAGATGCTACTGGCGCCATCCTGGCCTCAGCTCCACTTCTGCCTTGCCTTAGCACCTAGTCCCCAGGCGTTCTTGTGGAAGGCTCAGTTGCCGGTGGGTTCCACAGTGCCAAGCGCTCCAGCAGTGAGGGCTCTATTAGAGGCAATGGGAGGGCAACTGCAAGTCTCCTCCAGCGGTTGCTTGACCGCCCAGACTCAGCACAGCATGGAGAGCACAAGGCTCACCGGGCCCCTGGCTGGGGTCTGCAGCCCCACACACCGGAGGCGAACTCCGTGAGAGCCCAGAAGGTGCCTGAGAGACGTCATTTCCCTAGTGCTCTGCTCCCCAGCAGAGACGTGTTTGGGTGGTTGGGGCCTGCCCCTGCTTGTTTGGGCTCCCGTCCACAGCCCCAGCTCAGGGAAGCAGCTCCTGAGCTAAGACCTGTGCGAGGCGCGGGGGGCCCCGCCTGGAAGCCTAGTTTACAGCATGCGGGAAGCGAGCCTCCTCGGGAGAAGAGAAGGCAGCCCTGCTGCGTGCGGCTGCATTCACTGCTTTGGCGGAGCCGAGTGCGCCTCCAGTACGGCAGAGCTCCAGCTCTGCTCAGAGGCCCGATCTGGCAGACTTGCTGGCGTGAGGCTGCTCTGCCCTGGGCGAGACTTGCCCAGACTTGCCTCGCACATAGGCTTCCAGTCCAGGAAGGAGCAGGCTGCGCGAGACTGGGAGATGCTACTGGCGCCTTCCTGGCCTCAGCTCCACTCCTGCCTTGCCTTTGCACTTAGTCCCCAGGCGTTCTTGTGGAGGGCTTAGTTGCCGGTGGGTTGCACACTGCCAAGCGCTCCAGCAGTGAGGGCTCTATTAGAGGCAATGGTAGGGCAACTGAAGGTCTCCTCCAGCGGTTGCTTGACCGCCCACACTCAGCACAGCAGGAGCGCACAAGGCTCACAGGGCCCCTGGCTGGGGTCTGCAGCCCCAGACACCGGAGGCGACCTCCGGGAGCGCCCAGAAGGTGCCTGACAGACGTCATTTCCCTAGTGCTCTCCTCCCCAGCAGAGACGTGTGCAGGTGGTTGGGGCCTGCCCCTGCGTGTCTGGGCTCCCTACCACAGCCCCAGCTGAGGGAAGCAGCTCCTCAGCTAAGACCTGTAGGAGGCGCGGGGCGCCCCCGACTGAAAGCCTAGTGCACAGCATGCGGGAAGCGAGCCTCCTCGGGAGAAGAGGAGGCAGCACAGCTTCGTGAGGCTGTAATCACTGCTTGGGCGGAGCCGAGTGCGCCTCCAGTACGGCAGAGCTCCAGCTCTGCTCAGAGGCCCGATCTGGCAGAGTGCTGGCGTGAGGCTGCTCTGCCCTGGGCGAGCCTTGCCCAGACTTGCCTCGCGGCTAGGCTTCCAGTCCAGAAAGGAGCGGGCTTCGCGAGACTGGGAGATGCTACTGGCGCCATCCTGGCCTCAGCTCCACTTCTGCCTTGCCTTAGCACCTAGTCCCCAGGCGTTCTTGTGGAAGGCTCAGTTGCCGGTGGGTTCCACAGTGCCAAGCGCTCCAGCAGTGAGGGCTCTATTAGAGGCAATGGGAGGGCAACTGCAAGTCTCCTCCAGCGGTTGCTTGACCGCCCAGACTCAGCACAGCATGGAGAGCACAAGGCTCACCGGGCCCCTGGCTGGGGTCTGCAGCCCCACACACCGGAGGCGAACTCCGTGAGAGCCCAGAAGGTGCCTGAGAGACGTCATTTCCCTAGTGCTCTGCTCCCCAGCAGAGACGTGTTTGGGTGGTTGGGGCCTGCCCCTGCTTGTTTGGGCTCCCGTCCACAGCCCCAGCTCAGGGAAGCAGCTCCTGAGCTAAGACCTGTGCGAGGCGCGGGGGGCCCCGCCTGGAAGCCTAGTTTACAGCATGCGGGAAGCGAGCCTCCTCGGGAGAAGAGAAGGCAGCCCTGCTGCGTGCGGCTGCATTCACTGCTTTGGCGGAGCCGAGTGCGCCTCCAGTACGGCAGAGCTCCAGCTCTGCTCAGAGGCCCGATCTGGCAGACTTGCTGGCGTGAGGCTGCTCTGCCCTGGGCGAGACTTGCCCAGACTTGCCTCGCACATAGGCTGCCAGTCCAGGAAGGAGCAGGCTGCGCGAGACTGGGAGATGCTACTGGCGCCTTCCTGGCCTCAGCTCCACTCCTGCCTTGCCTTTGCACTTAGTCCCCAGGCGTTCTTGTGGAGGGCTTAGTTGCCGGTGGGTTGCACACTGCCAAGCGCTCCAGCAGTGAGGGCTCTATTAGAGGCAATGGTAGGGCAACTGAAGGTCTCCTCCAGCGGTTGCTTGACCGCCCACACTCAGCACAGCAGGAGCGCACAAGGCTCACAGGGCCCCTGGCTGGGGTCTGCAGCCCCAGACACCGGAGGCGACCTCCGGGAGCGCCCAGAAGGTGCCTGACAGACGTCATTTCCCTAGTGCTCTCCTCCCCAGCAGAGACGTGTGCAGGTGGTTGGGGCCTGCCCCTGCGTGTCTGGGCTCCCTACCACAGCCCCAGCTGAGGGAAGCAGCTCCTCAGCTAAGACCTGTAGGAGGCGCGGGGCGCCCCCGACTGAAAGCCTAGTGCACAGCATGCGGGAAGCGAGCCTCCTCGGGAGAAGAGGAGGCAGCACAGCTTCGTGAGGCTGTAATCACTGCTTGGGCGGAGCCGAGTGCGCCTCCAGTACGGCAGAGCTCCAGCTCTGCTCAGAGGCCCTATCTGGCAGAGTGCTGGCGTGAGGCTGCTCTGCCCTGGGCGAGCCTTGCCCAGACTTGCCTCGCGGCTAGGCTTCCAGTCCAGAAAGGAGCGGGCTGCGCGAGACTGGGAGATGCTACTGGCGCCATCCTGGCCTCAGCTCCACTTCTGCCTTGCCTTAGCACCTAGTCCCCAGGCGTTCTTGTGGAAGGCTCAGTTGCCGGTGGGTTGCACACTGCCAAGCGCTCCAGCATTGAGGGCTCTATTAGAGGCAATGGGAGGGCAACTGCAAGTCTCCTCCAGCGGTTGCTTGACCGCCCAGACTCAGCACAGCATGGAGAGCACAAGGCTAACAGGGCCCCTGCCTGGGGTCTGCAGCCCCACACACCAGAGGCGAACTGCGTGAGAGCCCAGAAGGTGCCTGACAGACGTCATTTCCCTAGTGCTCTGCTCCCCAGCAGAGACGTGTTTGGGTGGTTGGGGCCTGCCCCTGCTTGTTTGGGCTCCCGTCCACAGCCCCAGCTCAGGGAAGCAGCTCCTGAGCCAAGACCTGTGCGAGGCGCGGGGGGCCCCGCCTGGAAGCCTAGTTTACAGCATGCAGGAAGCGAGCCTCCTCGGGAGAAGAGAAGGCAGCCCTGCTGCGTGCAGCTGCATTCACTGCTTTGGTGGAGCCGAGTGCGCCTCCAGTACGGAAGAGCTCCAGCTCTGCTCAGAGGCCCGATCTGGCAGAATTGCTGGCGTGAGGCTGCTCTGCCCTGGGCGAGACTTGCCCAGACTTGCCTCGCACATAGGCTTCCAGTCCAGGAAGGAGCAGGCTGCGCGAGACTGGGAGATGCTACTGGCGCCTTCCTGGCCTCAGCTCCACTCCTGCCTTGGCTTTGCACTTAGTCCCCAGGCGTTCTTGTGGAGGGCTTAGTTGCTGGTGGGTTGCACACTGCCAAGCGCTCCAGCAGTGAGGGCTCTATTAGAGGCAATGGTAGGGCAACTGAAGGTCTCCTCCAGCGGTTGCCTGACCGCCCACACTCAGCACAGCAGGAGCGCACAAGGCTCACAGGGCCCCTGGCTGGGGTCTGCAGCCCCACACACCGGAGGCGAACTCCGTGAGCGCCCAGAAGTTGCTTGACCGACGTCATTTCCCTAGTGCTCTCCAACCCAGCAGAGACGTGTGCAGATGGTTGGGGCCTGCCCCTGCGTGTCTGGGCTCCCTACCACAGCCCCAGCTGAGGGAAGCAGCTCCTCAGCTAAGACCTGTAGGAGGCGCGGGGCGCCCCCGCCTGGAAGCCTAGTGCACAGCATACGGGAAGCGAGCCTCCTCGGGAGAAGAGGAGGCAGCACAGCTTCGTGAGGCTGTAATCACTGCTTGGGCGGAGCCGAGTGCGCCTCCAGTACGGCAGAGCTCCAGCTCTGCTCAGAGGCCCGATCTGGCAGAGTGCTGGCGTGAGGCTGCTCTGCACTGGGCGAGCCTTGCCCAGACTTGCCTCGCGGCTAGGCTTCCAGTCCAGAAAGGAGCGGGCTGCGCGAGACTGGGAGATGCTACTGGCGCCATCCTGGCCTCAGCTCCACTTCTGCCTTGCCTTAGCACCTAGTCCCCAGGCGTTCTTGTGGAAGGCTCAGTTGCCGGTGGGTTGCACACTGCCAAGCGCTCCAGCAGTGAGGGCTCTATTAGAGGCAATGGGAGGGCAACTGCAAGTCTCCTCCAGCGGTTGCTTGACCGCCCAGACTCAGCACAGCATGGAGAGCACAAGGCTCACAGGGCCCCTGGCTGGGGTCTGTAGCCCCACACACCGGAGGCGAACTCCGTGAAAGCCCAGAAGGTGCCTGACAGACGTCATTTCCCTAGTGCTCTGCTCCCCAGCAGAGACGTGTTTGGGTGGTTGGGGCCTGCCCCTCCTTGTTTGGGCTCCCGTCCACAGCCCCAGCTCAGGGAAGCAGCTCCTGAGCTAAGACCTGTGCGAGGCGCGGGGGGCCCCGCCTGGAAGCCTAGTTTACAGCATGCGGGAAGCGAGCCTCCTCGGGAGAAGAGAAGGCAGCCCTGCTGCGTGCGGCTGCATTCACTGCTTTGGCGGAGCCGAGTGCGCCTCCAGTACGGCAGAGCTCCAGCTCTGCTCAGAGGCCCGATCTGGCAGACTTGCTGGCGTGAGGCTGCTCTGCCCTGGGCGAGACTTGCCCAGACTTGCCTCGCACATAGGCTTCCAGTCCAGGAAGGAGCAGGCTGCGCGAGACTGGGAGATGCTACTGGCGCCTTCCTGGCCTCAGCTCCACTCCTGCCTTGCCTTTGAAACTAGTCCCCAGGCGTTCTTGTGGAGGGCTTAGTTGCTGGTGGGTTGCACACTGCCAAGCGCTCCAGCAGTGAGGGCTCTATTAGAGGCAATGGGAGGGCAACTGCAAGTCTCCTCCAGCGGTTGCTTGACCGCCCAGACTCAGCACAGCATGGAGAGCACAAGGCTCACCGGGCCCCTGGCTGGGGTCTGCAGCCCCACACACCGGAGGCGAACTCCGTGAGAGCCCAGAAGGTGCCTGAGAGACGTCATTTCCCTAGTGCTCTGCTCCCCAGCAGAGACGTGTTTGGGTGGTTGGGGCCTGCCCCTGCTTGTTTGGGCTCCCGTCCACAGCCCCAGCTCAGGGAAGCAGCTCCTGAGCTAAGACCTGTGCGAGGCGCGGGGGGCCCCGCCTGGAAGCCTAGTTTACAGCATGCGGGAAGCGAGCCTCCTCGGGAGAAGAGAAGGCAGCCCTGCTGCGTGCGGCTGCATTCACTGCTTTGGCGGAGCCGAGTGCGCCTCCAGTACGGCAGAGCTCCAGCTCTGCTCAGAGGCCCGATCTGGCAGACTTGCTGGCGTGAGGCTGCTCTGCCCTGGGCGAGACTTGCCCAGACTTGCCTCGCACATAGGCTTCCAGTCCAGGAAGGAGCAGGCTGCGCGAGACTGGGAGATGCTACTGGCGCCTTCCTGGCCTCAGCTCCACTCCTGCCTTGCCTTTGCACTTAGTCCCCAGGCGTTCTTGTGGAGGGCTTAGTTGCCGGTGGGTTGCACACTGCCAAGCGCTCCAGCAGTGAGGGCTCTATTAGAGGCAATGGTAGGGCAACTGAAGGTCTCCTCCAGCGGTTGCTTGACCGCCCACACTCAGCACAGCAGGAGCGCACAAGGCTCACAGGGCCCCTGGCTGGGGTCTGCAGCCCCAGACACCGGAGGCGACCTCCGGGAGCGCCCAGAAGGTGCCTGACAGACGTCATTTCCCTAGTGCTCTCCTCCCCAGCAGAGACGTGTGCAGGTGGTTGGGGCCTGCCCCTGCGTGTCTGGGCTCCCTACCACAGCCCCAGCTGAGGGAAGCAGCTCCTCAGCTAAGACCTGTAGGAGGCGCGGGGCGCCCCCGACTGAAAGCCTAGTGCACAGCATGCGGGAAGCGAGCCTCCTCGGGAGAAGAGGAGGCAGCACAGCTTCGTGAGGCTGTAATCACTGCTTGGGCGGAGCCGAGTGCGCCTCCAGTACGGCAGAGCTCCAGCTCTGCTCAGAGGCCCTATCTGGCAGAGTGCTGGCGTGAGGCTGCTCTGCCCTGGGCGAGCCTTGCCCAGACTTGCCTCGCGGCTAGGCTTCCAGTCCAGAAAGGAGCGGGCTGCGCGAGACTGGGAGATGCTACTGGCGCCATCCTGGCCTCAGCTCCACTTCTGCCTTGCCTTAGCACCTAGTCCCCAGGCGTTCTTGTGGAAGGCTCAGTTGCCGGTGGGTTGCACACTGCCAAGCGCTCCAGCATTGAGGGCTCTATTAGAGGCAATGGGAGGGCAACTGCAAGTCTCCTCCAGCGGTTGCTTGACCGCCCAGACTCAGCACAGCATGGAGAGCACAAGGCTAACAGGGCCCCTGCCTGGGGTCTGCAGCCCCACACACCAGAGGCGAACTGCGTGAGAGCCCAGAAGGTGCCTGACAGACGTCATTTCCCTAGTGCTCTGCTCCCCAGCAGAGACGTGTTTGGGTGGTTGGGGCCTGCCCCTGCTTGTTTGGGCTCCCGTCCACAGCCCCAGCTCAGGGAAGCAGCTCCTGAGCCAAGACCTGTGCGAGGCGCGGGGGGCCCCGCCTGGAAGCCTAGTTTACAGCATGCAGGAAGCGAGCCTCCTCGGGAGAAGAGAAGGCAGCCCTGCTGCGTGCAGCTGCATTCACTGCTTTGGTGGAGCCGAGTGCGCCTCCAGTACGGAAGAGCTCCAGCTCTGCTCAGAGGCCCGATCTGGCAGAATTGCTGGCGTGAGGCTGCTCTGCCCTGGGCGAGACTTGCCCAGACTTGCCTCGCACATAGGCTTCCAGTCCAGGAAGGAGCAGGCTGCGCGAGACTGGGAGATGCTACTGGCGCCTTCCTGGCCTCAGCTCCACTCCTGCCTTGGCTTTGCACTTAGTCCCCAGGCGTTCTTGTGGAGGGCTTAGTTGCTGGTGGGTTGCACACTGCCAAGCGCTCCAGCAGTGAGGGCTCTATTAGAGGCAATGGTAGGGCAACTGAAGGTCTCCTCCAGCGGTTGCCTGACCGCCCACACTCAGCACAGCAGGAGCGCACAAGGCTCACAGGGCCCCTGGCTGGGGTCTGCAGCCCCACACACCGGAGGCGAACTCCGTGAGCGCCCAGAAGTTGCTTGACCGACGTCATTTCCCTAGTGCTCTCCAACCCAGCAGAGACGTGTGCAGATGGTTGGGGCCTGCCCCTGCGTGTCTGGGCTCCCTACCACAGCCCCAGCTGAGGGAAGCAGCTCCTCAGCTAAGACCTGTAGGAGGCGCGGGGCGCCCCCGCCTGGAAGCCTAGTGCACAGCATACGGGAAGCGAGCCTCCTCGGGAGAAGAGGAGGCAGCACAGCTTCGTGAGGCTGTAATCACTGCTTGGGCGGAGCCGAGTGCGCCTCCAGTACGGCAGAGCTCCAGCTCTGCTCAGAGGCCCGATCTGGCAGAGTGCTGGCGTGAGGCTGCTCTGCACTGGGCGAGCCTTGCCCAGACTTGCCTCGCGGCTAGGCTTCCAGTCCAGAAAGGAGCGGGCTGCGCGAGACTGGGAGATGCTACTGGCGCCATCCTGGCCTCAGCTCCACTTCTGCCTTGCCTTAGCACCTAGTCCCCAGGCGTTCTTGTGGAAGGCTCAGTTGCCGGTGGGTTGCACACTGCCAAGCGCTCCAGCAGTGAGGGCTCTATTAGAGGCAATGGGAGGGCAACTGCAAGTCTCCTCCAGCGGTTGCTTGACCGCCCAGACTCAGCACAGCATGGAGAGCACAAGGCTCACAGGGCCCCTGGCTGGGGTCTGTAGCCCCACACACCGGAGGCGAACTCCGTGAAAGCCCAGAAGGTGCCTGACAGACGTCATTTCCCTAGTGCTCTGCTCCCCAGCAGAGACGTGTTTGGGTGGTTGGGGCCTGCCCCTCCTTGTTTGGGCTCCCGTCCACAGCCCCAGCTCAGGGAAGCAGCTCCTGAGCTAAGACCTGTGCGAGGCGCGGGGGGCCCCGCCTGGAAGCCTAGTTTACAGCATGCGGGAAGCGAGCCTCCTCGGGAGAAGAGAAGGCAGCCCTGCTGCGTGCGGCTGCATTCACTGCTTTGGCGGAGCCGAGTGCGCCTCCAGTACGGCAGAGCTCCAGCTCTGCTCAGAGGCCCGATCTGGCTGACTTGCTGGCGTGAGGCTGCTCTGCCCTGGGCGAGACTTGCCCAGACTTGCCTCGCACATAGGCTTCCAGTCCAGGAAGGAGCAGGCTGCGCGAGACTGGGAGATGCTACTGGCGCCTTCCTGGCCTCAGCTCCACTCCTGCCTTGCCTTTGAAACTAGTCCCCAGGCGTTCTTGTGGAAGGCTCAGTTGCCGGTGGGTTGCACACTGCCAAGCGCTCCAGCAGTGAGGGCTCTATTAGAGGCAATGGGAGGGCAACTGCAGGGCTACTCCATTGGTTGTTTTACCGCCCAGACTCAGCACAGCACGGAGAGCACAAGGCTCACAGGGCCCCTGGCTGGGGTCTGCAGCCCCACACACCGGAGGCGAACTCCGTGAGCGCCCAGAAGGTGCCTGACAGACCTCATTTCCCTAGTGATCTCTTGCCAGCAGAGACCTGTGCAGGTAGTTGGGGCCTGCCCCTGCATGTCTGGGCTCCCTACCACAGCCCAAGCTCAGGGAAGCAGCTCCTGAGCCAAGACCTGTGGGAGGCGCGGGGTCCCCGCCTGGAAGCCCAGTTTACAGCATGCGGGAAGCGAGCCTCCTCTGGGGAAGAGGAGGCAGCCCTGCTGCGTGCGGCTGCATTCACTGCTTTGGCGGAGCCGAGTGCGCCTCCAGTACGGCAGAGCTCCAGCTCTGCTCAGAAGCCCGATCTGGCAGACTTGCTGGCGTGAGGCTGCTCTGCCCTGGGCGAGACTTGCCCAGACTTGCCTCGCACATAGGCTTCCAGTCCAGGAAGGAGCAGGCTGCGCGAGACTGGGAGATGCTACTGGCGCCTTCCTGGCCTCAGCTCCACTCCTGCCTTGCCTTTGCACCTAGTCCGCAGGCGTTCTCGTGGAGGGCTTAGTTGCCGGTGGGTTGCACACTGCCAAGCGCTCCAGCAGTGAGGGCTCTATTAGAGGCAATGGGAGGGCAACTGAAGGTCTCCTCCAGCGGTTGCTTGACCGCCCACACTCAGCACAGCAGGAGCGCACAAGGCTCACAGGGCCCCTGGCTGGGGTCTGCAGCCCCACACACCGGAGGCGAACTCCGTGAGCGCCCAGAAGGTGCCTGACATACGTCATTTCCCTAGTGCTCTCCAACCCAGCAGAGACGTGTGCAGGTGGTTGGGGCCTGCCCCTGCGTGTCTGGGCTCCCTACCACAGCCCCAGCTGAGGGAAGCAGCTCCTCAGCTAAGACCTGTAGGAGGCGCGGGGCGCCCCCGCCTGGAAGCCTAGTGCACAGCATGCGGGAAGCGAGCCTCCTCGGGAGAAGAGGAGGCAGCACAGCTTCGTGAGGCTGTAATCACTGCTTGGGCGGAGCCGAGTGCGCCTCCAATACGGCAGAGCTCCAGCTCTGCTCAGAGGCCCGATCTGGCAGAGTGCTGGCGTGAGGCTGCTCTGCACTGGGCGAGCCTTGCCCAGACTTGCCTCGCGGCTAGGCTTCCAGTCCAGAAAGGACCGGGCTGCGCGAGACTGGGAGATGCTACTGGCGCCTTCCTGGCCTCAGCTCCACTCCTGCCTTGCCTTTGCACTTAGTCCCCAGGCGTTCTTGTGGAAGGCTCAGTTGCCGGTGGGTTGCACACTGACAAGCGCTCCAGCAGTCAGGGATCTATTAGAGGCAATGGGAGGGCAACTGCAAGTCTCCTCCAGCGGTTGCTTGACCGCCCAGACTCAGCACAGCATGGAGAGCACAAGGCTCACAGGGCCCCTGGCTGGGGTCTGCAGCCCCACACACCGGAGGCGAACTCCGTGAGAGCTCAGAAGGTGCCTGACAGACGTCATTTCCCTAGTGCTCTGCTCCCCAGCAGAGACGTGTTTGGGTGGTTGGGGCCTGCCCCTGCTTGTTTGGGCTCCCGTCCACAGCCCCAGCTCAGGGAAGCAGCTACTGAGCCAAGACCTGTGCGAGGCGCGGGGGTCCCCGCCTGGAAGCCTAGTTTACAGCATGCGGGAAGCGAGCCTCCTCGGGAGAAGAGAAGGCAGCCCTGCTGCGTGCGGCTGCATTCACTGCTTTGGCGGAGCCGAGTGCGCCTCCAGTACGGCAGAGCTCCAGCTCTGCTCAGAGGCCCGATCTGGCAGACTTGCTGGCGTGAGGCTGCTCTGCCCTGGGCGAGACTTGCCCAGACTTGCCTCGCACATAGGCTTCCAGTCCAGGAAGGAGCAGGCTGCGCGAGACTGGGAGATGCTACTGGCGCCTTCCTGGCCTCAGCTCCACTCCTGCCTTGCCTTTGCACCTAGTCCCCAGGCCTTCTCCTGGAGGGCTTAGTTGCCGGTGGGTTGCACACTGCCAAGCGCTCCAGCAGTGAGGGCTCTATTAGAGGCAATGGTAGGGCAACTGAAGGTCTCCTCCAGCGGTTGCTTGACCGCCCACACTCAGCACAGCAGGAGCGCACAAGGCTCACAGGGCCCCTGGCTGGGGTCTGCAGCCCCACACACCGGAGGCGAACTCCGTGAGCGCCCAGAAGGTGCCTGACAGACCTCATTTCCCTAGTGATCTCCTGCCAGCAGAGACGTGTGCAGGTAGTTGGGGCCTGCCCCTGCCTGTCTGGGCACCCGTCCACAGCCCCAGCTCAGGGAAGCAGCTCCTGAGCCAAGACCTGTGGGAGGCACGGGGTCCCCGCCTGGAAGCCTAGTTTACAGCATGCGGGAAGCAAGCCTCCTCGGGAGAAGAGAAGGCAGCCCTGCTGCGTGCGGCTGCATTCACTGCTTTGTCGGAGCCGAGTGCGCCTCCAGTACGGCAGAGCTCCAGCTCTGCTCAGAGGCCCGATCTGGCAGACTTGCTGGCGTGAGGCTGCTCTGCCCTGGGCGAGACTTGCCCAGACTTGCCTCGCACATAGGCTTCCAGTCCAGGAAGGAGCAGGCTGCGCTAGACTGGGAGATGCTACTGGCGCCTTCCTGGCCTCAGCTGCATTCCTGCCTTGCCTTTGCACCTAGTCCCCAGGCGTTCTTGTGGAGGGCTTAGTTGCCGGTGGGTTGCACACTGCTAAGCGCTCCAGCGGTGAGGGCTCTATTAGAGGCAATGGTAGGGCAACTGAAGGTCTCCTCCAGCGGTTGCTTGACCGCCAACACTCAGCACAGTAGGAGCGCACAAGGCTCACAGGGCCCCTGGTTGCGGTCTGCAGCCCCACACACCGAGGGGAAATCCGTAAGAGCCCAGAAGGTGCCTGACAGACGTCATTTCCCTAGTGCTCTGCTCCCCAGCAGAAACGTGTTTGGGTGGTTGGGGCTTGCCCCTGCGTGTTTGGGCTCCCTACCACAGCCCCAGCTCAGGGAAGCAGCTCCTCAGCTAAGACCTGTAGGAGGCGCGGGGCGCCCCCGCCTGGAAGCCTAGTGCACAGCATGCGGGAAACGAGCCTCCTCGGGAGAAGAGGAGGCAGCACAGCTTCATGAGGCTGTAATCACTGCTTGGGCGGAGCTGAGTGAGCCTCCAGTACGGCAGAGCTCCAGCTCTGCTCAGAGGCCCGATCTGGCAGAGTGCTGGCATGAGGCTGCTCTGCACTGGGCGAGCCTTGCCCAGAATTGCCTCGCGGCTAGGCTTCCAGTCCAGAAAGGAGCGGGCTGCGCGAGACTGGGAGATGCTACTGGCGCCATCCTGGCCTCAGCTCCACTCCTGCCTTGCCTTGCACCTAGTCCCCAGGAGTTCTTGTGGAGGGCTTAGTTGCCGGTGGGTTGCACACTGCCAAGCGCTCCAGCAGTCAGGGCTCTATTAGAGGCAATGGGAGGGCAACTGCAGGGCTACTCCATCGGTTGTTTTACCGCCCAGACTCAGCACAGCACGGAGAGCACAAGGCTCACAGGGCCGCTGGCTGGGGTCTGCAGCCCCACACACCGGAGGCGAACTCCGTGAGCGCCCAGAAGGTGCCTGACAGACCTCATTTCCCTAGTGATCTCCTGCCAGCAGAGACGTGTGCAGGTAGTTGGGGCCTGCCCCTGCGTGTCTGGGCTCCCGTCCACAGCCCCAGCTCAGGGAAGCAGCTCCTGAGCCAAGACCTGTGGGAGGCACGGGGTCCCCGCCTGGAAGCCTAGTTTACTGCATGCGGGAAGCGAGCCTCCTCGGGAGAAGAGAAGGCAGCCCTGCTGCGTGCGGCTGCATTCACTCCTTTGTCGGAGCCGAGTGCGCCTCCAGTACGGCAGTGCTCCAGCTCTGCTCAGAGGCCCAATCTGGCAGACTTGCTGGCGTGAGGCTGCTCTGCCCTGGGCGAGACTTGCCCAGACTTGCCTCGCACATAGGCTTCCAGTCCAGGAAGGAGCAGGCTGCGCTAGACTGGGAGATGCTACTGGCGCCTTCCTGGCCTCAGCTGCACTCCTGCCTTGCCTTTGCACCTAGTCCCCAGGCGTTCTCGTGGAGGGCTTAGTTGCCGGTGGGTTGCACACTGCTAAGCGCTCCAGCGGTGAGGGCTCTATTAGAGGCAATGGTAGGGCAACTGAAGGTCTCCTCCAGCAGTTGCTTGACCGCCAACACTCAGCACAGTAGGAGCGCACAAGGCTCACAGGGCCCCTGGCTGGGGTCTGCAGCCCCACACACCGGAGGCGAACTCCGTGAGCGCCCAGAACGTGCCTGACAGACGTCATTTCCCTAGTGCTCTCCTCCCTAGCAGAGACGTGTGCAGGTGGTTGGGACCTGCCCCTGCGTGTCTGGGCTCTCTACCACAGCCCCAGCTCAGGGAAGCAGCTCCTCAGCTAAGACCTGTAGGAGGCGCGGGGCGCCCCCGCCTGGAAGCCTAGTGCACAGCATGCGGGAAACGAGCCTCCTCGGGAGAAGAGGAGGCAGCACAGCTTCATGAGGCTGTAATCACTGCTTGGGCGGAGCTGAGTGAGCCTCCAGTACGGCAGAGCTCCAGCTCTGCTCAGAGGCCCGATCTGGCAGAGTGCTGGCGTGAGGCTGCTCTGCCCTGGGCGAGCCTTGCCCAGACTTGCCTCGCGGCTAGGCTTCCAGTCCAGAAAGGAGCGGGCTGCGCGAGACTGGGAGATGCTACTGGCGCCATCCTGGCCTCAGCTCCACTTCTGCCTTGCCTTAGCACCTAGTCCCCAGGCGTTCTTGTGGAAGGCTCAGTTGCCAGTGGGTTGCACACTGCCAAGCGCTCCAGCATTGAGGGCTCTATTAGAGGCAATGGGAGGGCAACTGCAAGTCTCCTCCAGCGGTTGCTTGACCGCCCAGACTCAGCACAGCATGGAGAGCACAAGGCTCACAGGGCCCCTGGCTGGGGTCTGCAGCCCCACACATCAGAGGCGAACTGCGTGAGAGCCCAGAAGGTGCCTGACAGACGTCATTTCCCTAGTGCTCTGCTCCCCAGCAGAGACGTGTTTGGGTGGTTGGGGCCTGCCCCTGCTTGTTTGGGCTCCCGTCCACAGCCCCAGCTCAGGGAAGCAGCTCCTGAGCCAAGACCTGTGGGAGGCACGGGGTCCCCGCCTGGAAGCCTAGTTTACAGCATGCGGGAAGCGAGCCTCCTCGGGAGAAGAGAAGGCAGCCCTGCTGCGTGCGGCTGCATTCACTGCTTAGGCGGAGCCGAGTGCGCCTCCAGTACGGCAGAGCTCCAGCTCTGCTCAGAGGCCCGATCTGGCAGACTTGCTGGCGTGAGGCTGCTCTGCCCTGGGCGAGACTTGCCCAGACTTGCCTCGCACATAGGCTTCCAGTCCAGGAAGGAGCAGGCTGCGCGAGACTGGGAGATTCTACTGGCGCCTTTCTGGCCTCAGCTCCACTCCTGCCTTGCCTTTGCACCTAGTCCCCAGGCGTTCTCTTGGAGGGCTTAGTTGCCCGTGGGTTGCACACTGACAAGCGCTCCAGCAGTGAGGGCTCTATTGGCGGCAATGGTAGGGCAACTGAAGGTCTCCTCCAGCGGTTGCTTGACCGCCAACACTCAGCACAGTAGGAGCGCACAAGGCTCACAGGGCCCCTGGTTGCGGTCTGCAGCCCCACACACCGAGGGGAAATCCGTAAGAGCCCAGAAGGTGCCTGACAGACGTCATTTCCCTAGTGCTCTGCTCCCCAGCAGAAACGTGTTTGGGTGGTTGGGGCTTGCCCCTGCGTGTTTGGGCTCCCTACCACAGCCCCAGCTCAGGGTAGCAGCTCCTCAGCTAAGACCTGTAGGAGGCGCGGGGCGCCCCCGCCTGGAAGCCTAGTGCACAGCATGCGGGAAACGAGCCTCCTCGGGAGAAGAGGAGGCAGCACAGCTTCATGAGGCTGTAATCACTGCTTGGGCGGAGCTGAGTGAGCCTCCAGTACGGCAGAGCTCCAGCTCTGCTCAGAGGCCCGATCTGGCAGAGTGCTGGCGTGAGGCTGCTCTGCACTGGGCGAGCCTTGCCCAGACTTGCCTCGCACATAGGCTTCCAGTCCAGGAAGGAGCAGGCTGCGCGAGACTGGGAGATGCTACTGGCGCCTTCCTGGTCTCAGCTCCACTCCTGCCTTGCCTTTGCACTTAGTCCCCAGGCGTTCTTGTGGAGGGTTTAGTTGCCGGTGGGTTGCACACTGCCAAGCGCTCCAGCAGTGAGGGCTCTATTAGAGGCAATGGTAGGGCAACTGAAGGTCTCCTCCAGCGGTTGCTTGACCGCCCACACTCAGCACAGCAGGAGCGCACAAGGCTCACAGGGCCCCTGGCTGGGGTCTGCAGCCCCACACACCGGAGGCGAACTCCGTGAGCGCCCAGAAGGTGCCTGACAGACGTCATTTCCCTAGTGCTCTCCAACCCAGCAGAGACGTGTGCAGATGGTTGGGGCCTGCCCCTGCGTGTCTGGGCTCCCTACCACAGCCCCAGCTGAGGGAAGCAGCTCCTCAGCTAAGACCTGTAGGAGGCGCGGGGCGCCCCCGCCTGGAAGCCTAGTGCACAGCATGCGGGAAGCGAGCCTCCTCGGGAGAAGAGGAGGCAGCACAGCTTCGTGAGGCTGTAATCACTGCTTGGGCGGAGCCGAGTGCGCCTCCAGTACGGCAGAGCTCCAGCTCTGCTCAGAGGCCCGATCTGGCAGAGTGCTGGCGTGAGGCTGCTCTGCACTGGGCGAGCCTTGCCCAGACTTGCCTCGCGGCTAGGCTTCCAGTCCAGAAAGGAGCGGGCTGCGCGAGACTGGGAGATGCTACTGGCGCCATCCTGGCCTCAGCTCCACTTCTGCCTTGCCTTAGCACCTAGTCCCCAGGCGTTCTTGTGGAAGGCTCAGTTGCCGGTGGGTTGCACACTGCCAAGCGCTCCAGCAGTGAGGGCTCTATTAGAGGCAATGGGAGGGCAACTGCAAGTCTCCAGCGGTTGCTTGACCGCCCAGACTCAGCACAGCATGGAGAGCACAAGGCTCACAGGGCCCCTGGCTGGGGTCTGTAGCCCCACACACCGGAGGCGAACTCCGTGAAAGCCCAGAAGGTGCCTGACAGACGTCATGTCCCTAGTGCTCTGCTCCCCAGCAGAGACGTGTTTGGGTGGTTGGGGCCTGCCCCTCCTTGTTTGGGCTCCCGTCCACAGCCCCAGCTCAGGGAAGCAGCTCCTGAGCTAAGACCTGTGTGAGGCGCGTGGGGCCCCGCCTGGAAGCCTAGTTTACAGCATGCGGGAAGCGAGCCTCCTCGGGAGAAGAGAAGGCAGCCCTGCTGCGTGCGGCTGCATTCACTGCTTTGGCGGAGCCGAGTGCGCCTCCAGTACGGCAGAGCTCCAGCTCTGCTCAGAGGCCCGATCTGGCTGACTTGCTGGCGTGAGGCTGCTCTGCCCTGGGCGAGACTTGCCCAGTCTTGCCTCGCACATAGGCTTCCAGTCCAGGAAGGAGCAGGCTGAGCGAGACTGGGAGATGCTACTGGCGCCTTCCTGGCCTCAGCTCCACTCCTGCCTTGCCTTTGAACCTAGTCCCCAGGCGTTCTTGAGGAAGGCTCAGTTGCCGGTGGGTTGCACACTGCCATGCGCTCCAGCAGTGAGGGCTCTATTAGAGGCAATGGGAGGGCAACTGCAGGGCTACTCCATTGGTTGTTTTACCGCCCAGACTCAGCACAGCACGGAGAGCACAAGGCTCACAGGGCCCCTGGCTGGGGTCTGCAGCCCCACACACCGGAGGCGAACTCCGTGAGCGCCCAGAAGGTGCCTGACAGACCTCATTTCCCTAGTGATCTCTTGCCAGCAGAGACCTGTGCAGGTAGTTGGGGCCTGCCCCTGCATGTCTGGGCTCCCTACCACAGCCCAAGCTCAGGGAAGCAGCTCCTGAGCCAAGACCTGTGGGAGGCGGGGGGTTCCCGCCTGGAAGCCCAGTTTACAGCATGCGGGAAGCGAGCCTCCTCTGGGGAAGAGGAGGCAGCCCTGCTGCGTGCGGCTGCATTCACTGCTTTGGCGGAGCCGAGTGCGCCTCCAGTATGGCAGAGCTCCAGCTCTGCTCAGAAGCCCGATCTGGCAGACTTGCTGGCGTGAGGCTGCTCTGCCCTGGGCGAGACTTGCCCAGACTTGCCTCGCACATAGGCTTCCAGTCCAGGAAGGAGCAGGCTGCGCGAGACTGGGAGATGCTACTGGCGCCTTCCTGGCCTCAGCTCCACTCCTGCCTTGCCTTTGCACCTAGTCCCCAGGCGTTCTCCTGGAGGGCTTAGTTGCCGGTGGGTTGCACACTGCCAAGCGCTCCAGCAGTGAGGGCTCTATTAGAGGTAATGGTAGGGCAACTGAAGGTCTCCTCCAGCGGTTGCTTGACCGCCCACACTCAGCACAGCAGGAGCGCACAAGGCTCACAGGGCCCCTGGCTGGGGTCTGCAGCCCCACACACCGGAGGCGAACTCCGTGAGCGCCCAGAAGGTGTCTGACAGACGTCATTTCCCTAGTGCTCTCCAAACCAGCAGAGACGTGTGCAGGTGGTTGGGGCCTGCCCCTGCGTGTCTGGGCTCCCTACCACAGCCCCAGCTGAGGGAAGCAGCTCCTCAGCTAAGACCTGTGGGAGGCGCGGGGCGCCCCCGCCTGGAAGCCTAGTGCACAGCATGCGGGAAGCGAGCCTCCTCGGGAGAAGAGGAGGCAGCACAGCTTCGTGAGGCTGTAATAACTGCTTGGGCGGAGCCGAGTGCGCCTCCAGTACGGCAGAGCTCCAGCTCTGCTCAGAGGCCCGATCTGGCAGAGTGCTGGCGTGAGGCTGCTCTGCCCTGGGCGAGCCTTGCCCAGACTTGCCTCGCGGCTAGGCTTCCAGTCCAGAAAGGAGCGGGCTGCGCGAGACTGGGAGATGCTACTGGCGCCATCCTGGCCTCAGCTCCACTTCTGCCTTGCCTTAGCACCTAGTCCCCAGGCGTTCTTGTGGAAGGCTCAGTTGCCGGTGGGTTGCACACTGCCAAGCGCTCCAGCAGTGAGGGCTCTATTAGAGGCAATGGGAGGGCAACTGCAAGTCTCCTCCAGCGGTTGCTTGACCGCCCAGACTCAGCACAGCATGGAGAGCACAAGGCTCACAGGGCCCCTGGCTGCGGTCTGCAGCCCCACACACCGGAGGCGAACTGCGTGAGAGCCCAGAAGGTGCCTGACAGACGTCATTTCCCTAGTGCTCTGCTCCCCAGCAGAGACGTGTTTGGGTGGTTGGGGCCTGCCCCTGCTTGTTTGGGCTCCCGTCCACAGCCCCAGCTCAGGGAAGCAGCTCCTGAGCTAAGACCTGTGCGAGGCGCGGGGGGCCCCGCCTGGAAGCCTAGTTTACAGCATGCGGGAAGCGAGCCTCCTCGGGAGAAGAGAAGGCAGCCCTGCTGCGTGCGGCTGCATTCACTGCTTTGGCGGAGCCGAGTGCGCCTCCAGTACGGCAGAGCTCCAGCTCTGCTCAGAGGCCCGATCTGGCAGACTTGCTGGCGTGAGGCTGCTCTGCCCTGGGCGAGACTTGCCCAGACTTGCCTCGCACATAGGCTACCAGTCCAGGAAGGAGCAGGCTGCGCGAGACTGGGAGATGCTACTGGCGCCTTCCTGGTCTCAGCTCCACTCCTGCCTTGCCTTTGCACTTAGTCCCCAGGCGTTCTTGTGGAGGGCTTAGTTGCCGGTGGGTTGCACACTGCCAAGCGCTCCAGCAGTGAGGGCTCTATTAGAGGCAATGGTAGGGCAACTGAAGGTCTCCTCCAGCGGTTGCTTGACCGCCCACACTCAGCACAGCAGGAGCGCACAAGGCTCACAGGGCCCCTGGCTGGGGTCTGCAGCCCCAGACACCGGAGGCGACCTCCGGGAGCGCCCAGAAGGTGCCTGACAGACGTCATTTCCCTAGTGCTCTCCTCCCCAGCAGAGACGTGTGCAGCTGGTTGGGGCCTGCCCCTGCGTGTCTGGGCTCCCTACCACAGCACAAGCTCAGGGAAGCAGCTCCTCAGCTAAGACCTGTAGGAGGCGCGGGGCGCCCCCGCCTGGAAGCCTAGTGCACAGCATGCGGGAAGCGAGCCTCCTCGGGAGAAGAGGAGGCAGCACAGCTTCATGAGGCTGTAATCACTGTTTGGGCGGAGCTGAGTGAGGCTCCAGTACGGCAGAGCTCCAGCTCTGCTCAGAGGCCCGATCTGGCAGAGTGCTGGCGTGAGGCTGCTCTGCCCTGGGCGAGACTTGCCCAGACTTGCCTCGCGGCTAGGCTTCCAGTCCAGAAAGGAGCGGGCTGCGCGAGACTGGGAGATGCTACTGGCGCCATCCTGGCCTCAGCTCCACTCCTGCCTTGCCTTGCACTTAGTAACCAGGAGTTCTTGTGGAGGGCTTAGTTGCCGGTGAGTTGCACACTGCCAAGCGCTCCAGCAGTCAGGGCTCTATTAGAGGCAATTGGAGGGCAACTGCATGGCTACTCCATCGGTGATTTTACCGCCCAGACTCAGCACAGCACGGAGAGCACAAGGCTCACAGGGCCCCTGGCTGGGGTCTGCAGCCCCACACACCGGAGGCGAACTCCGTGAGCGCCCAGAAGGTGCCTGACAGACCTCATTTCCCTAGTGATCTCCTGCCAGCAGAGACGTGTGCAGGTAGTTGGGGCCTGCCCCTGCGTATCTGGGCTCCCGTCCACAGCCCCAGCTCAGGGAAGCAGCTCCTGAGCCAAGACCTGTGGGAGGCACGGGGTCCCCGCCTGGAAGCCTAGTTTACAGCATGCGGGAAGCGAGCCTCCTCCGGAGAAGAGAAGTCAGCCCTGCTGCGTGCGGCTGCATTCACTGCTTTGTCGGAGCCGAGTGTGCCTCCAGTACGGCAGAGCTCCAGCTCTGCTCAGAGGCCCGATCTGGCAGACTTGCTGGCGTGAGGCTGCTCTGCCCTGGGCGAGACTTGCCCAGACTTGCCTCGCACATAGGCTTCCAGTCCAGGAAGGAGCAGGCTGCGCTAGACTGGGAGATGCTACTGGCGCCTTCCTGGCCTCAGCTCCACTCCTGGCTTGCCTTTGCACCTAGTCCCCAGGCGTTCTCGTGGATAGCTTAGTTGCCGGTGGGTTGCACACTGCCAAGCGCTCCAGCGGTGAGGGCTCTATTAGAGGCAATGGTAGGGCAACTGAAGGTCTCCTCCAGCGGTTGCTTGAACGCCCACACTCAGCACAGCAGGAGCGCACAAGGCTCACAGGGCCCCTGGCTTGGGTCTGCAGCCCCACACACCGGAGGCGAACTCCGTGAGCGCCCAGAAGGTGCCTGACAGACGTCATTTCCCTAATGCTCTCCAACCCAGCAGAGACGAGTGCAGATGGTTGGGGCCTGCCCCTGCGTGTCTGGGCTCCCTACCACAGCACAAGCTCAGGGAAGCAGCTCCTCAGCTAAGACCTGTAGGAGGCGCGGGGCGCCCCCGCCTGGAAGCCTAGTGCACAGCATGCGGGAAGCGAGCCTCCTCGGGAGAAGAGGAGGCAGCACAGCTTCGTGAGGCTGTAATCACTGCTTGGGCAGAGCCGAGTGCGCCTCCAGTACGGCAGAGCTCCAGCTCTGCTCAGAGGCCCGATCTGGCAGAGTGCTGGCGTGAGGCTGCTCTGCCCTGGGCGAGCCTTGCCCAGACTTGCCCGGCGGCTAGGCTTCCAGTCCAGAAAGGAGCGGGCTGCGCTAGACTGGGAGATGCTACTGGCGCCATCCTGGCCTCAGCTCCACTTCTGCCTTGCCTTAGCACCTAGTCCCCAGGCGTTCTTGTGGAAGGCTCAGTTGCCGGTGGGTTGCACACTGCCAAGCGCTCCAGCAGTGAGGGCTCTATTAGAGGCAATGGGAGGGCAACTGCAAGTCTCCTCCAGCGGTTGCTTGACCGCCCAGACTCAGCACAGCATGGAGAGCACAAGGCTCACAGGGCCCCTGGCTGGGGTCTGCAGCCCCACACACCGGAGGTGAACTCCGTGAGAGCCCAGAAGGTGCCTGACAGACGTCATTTCCCTAGTGCTCTGCTCCCAAGCAGAGACGTGTTTGGGTGGTTGGGGCCTGCCCCTGCTTGTTTGGGCTCCCGTCCACAGCCCCAGCTCAGGGAAGCAGCTCCTGAGCCAAGACCTGTGCGAGGCGCGGGGGGCCCCGCCTGGAAGCCTAGTTTACAGCATGCGGGAAGCGAGCCTCCTCGGGAGAAGAGAAGGCAGCCCTGCTGCGTGCGGCTGCATTCACTGCTTTGGCGGAGCCGAGTGCGCCTCCAGTACGGCAGAGCTCCAGCTCTGCTCAGAGGCCCGATCTGGCAGACTTGCTGGCGTGAGGCTGCTCTGCCCTGGGCGAGACTTGCCCAGACTTGCCTCGCACATAGGCTTCCAGTCCAGGAAGGAGCAGGCTGCGCGAGACTGGGAGATGCTACTGGCGCCTTCCTGGCCTCAGCTCCACTCCTGCCTTGCCTTTGCACTTAGTCCCCAGGCGTTCTTGTGGAGGGCTTAGTTGCCGGTGGGTTGCACACTGCCAAGCGCTCCAGCAGTGAGGGCTCTATTAGAGGCAATGGTAGGGCAACTGAAGGTCTCCTCCAGCGGTTGCCTGACCGCCCACACTCAGCACAGCAGGAGCGCACAAGGCTCACAGGGCCCCTGGCTGGGGTCTGCAGCCCCACACACCGGAGGCGAACTCCGTGAGCGCCCAGAAGTTGCTTGACCGACGTCATTTCCCTAGTGCTCTCCAACCCAGCAGAGACGTGTGCAGATGGTTGGGGCCTGCCCCTGCGTGTCTGGGCTCCCTACCACAGCCCCAGCTGAGGGAAGCAGCTCCTCAGCTAAGACCTGTAGGAGGCGCGGGGCGCCCCCGCCTGGAAGCCTAGTGCACAGCATGCGGGAAGCGAGCCTCCTCGGGAGAAGAGGAGGCAGCACAGCTTCGTGAGGCTGTAATCACTGCTTGGGCGGAGCCGAGTGCGCCTCCAGTACGGCAGAGCTCCAGCTCTGCTCAGAGGCCCGATCTGGCAGAGTGCTGGCGTGAGGCTGCTCTGCACTGGGCGAGCCTTGCCCAGACTTGCCTCGCGGCTAGGCTTCCAGTCCAGAAAGGAGCGGGCTGCGCGAGACTGGGAGATGCTACTGGCGCCATCCTGGCCTCAGCTCCACTTCTGCCTTGCCTTAGCACCTAGTCCCCAGGCGTTCTTGTGGAAGGCTCAGTTGCCGGTGGGTTGCACACTGCCAAGCGCTCCAGCAGTGAGGGCTCTATTAGAGGCAATGGGAGGGCAACTGCACGTCTCCTCCAGCGGTTGCTTGACCGCCCAGACTCAGCACAGCATGGAGAGCACAAGGCTCACAGGGCCCCTGGCTGGGGTCTGTAGCCCCACACACCGGAGGCGAACTCCGTGAAAGCCCAGAAGGTGCCTGACAGACGTCATTTCCCTAGTGCTCTGCTCCCCAGCAGAGACGTGTTTGGGTGGTTGGGGCCTGCCCCTCCTTGTTTGGGCTCCCGTCCACAGCCCCAGCTCAGGGAAGCAGCTCCTGAGCTAAGACCTGTGCGAGGCGCGGGGGGCCCCGCCTGGAAGCCTAGTTTACAGCATGCGGGAAGCGAGCCTCCTCGGGAGAAGAGAAGGCAGCCCTGCTGCGTGCGGCTGCATTCACTGCTTTGGCGGAGCCGAGTGCGCCTCCAGTACGGCAGAGCTCCAGCTCTGCTCAGAGGCCCGATCTGGCTGACTTGCTGGCGTGAGGCTGCTCTGCCCTGGGCGAGACTTGCCCAGACTTGCCTCGCACATAGGCTTCCAGTCCAGGAAGGAGCAGGCTGCGCGAGACTGGGAGATGCTACTGGCGCCTTCCTGGCCTCAGCTCCACTCCTGCCTTGCCTTTGAAACTAGTCCCCAGGCGTTCTTGTGGAAGGCTCAGTTGCCGGTGGGTTGCACACTGCCAAGCGCTCCAGCAGTGAGGGCTCTATTAGAGGCAATGGGAGGGCAACTGCAGGGCTACTCCATTGGTTGTTTTACCGCCCAGACTCAGCACAGCACGGAGAGCACAAGGCTCACAGGGCCCCTGGCTGGGGTCTGCAGCCCCACACACCGGAGGCGAACTCCGTGAGCGCCCAGAAGGTGCCTGACAGACCTCATTTCCCTAGTGATCTCTTGCCAGCAGAGACCTGTGCAGGTAGTTGGGGCCTGCCCCTGCATGTCTGGGCTCCCTACCACAGCCCAAGCTCAGGGAAGCAGCTCCTGAGCCAAGACCTGTGGGACGCGCGGGGTCCCCGCCTGGAAGCCCAGTTTACAGCATGCGGGAAGCGAGCCTCCTCTGGGGAAGAGGAGGCAGCCCTGCTGCGTGCGGCTGCATTCACTGCTTTGGCGGAGCCGAGTGCGCCTCCAGTACGGCAGAGCTCCAGCTCTGCTCAGAAGCCCGATCTGGCAGACTTGCTGGCGTGAGGCTGCTCTGCCCTGGGCGAGACTTGCCCAGACTTGCCTCGCACATAGGCTTCCAGTCCAGGAAGGAGCAGGCTGCGCGAGACTGGGAGATGCTACTGGCGCCTTCCTGGCCTCAGCTCCACTCCTGCCTTGCCTTTGCACCTAGTCCGCAGGCGTTCTCGTGGAGGGCTTAGTTGCCGGTGGGTTGCACACTGCCAAGCGCTCCAGCAGTGAGGGCTCTATTAGAGGCAATGGTAGGGCAACTGAAGGTCTCCTCCAGCGGTTGCTTGACCGCCCACACTCAGCACAGCAGGAGCGCACAAGGCTCACAGGGCCCCTGGCTGGGGTCTGCAGCCCCACACACCGGAGGCGAACTCCGTGAGCGCCCAGAAGGTGCCTGACAGACGTCATTTCCCTAGTGCTCTCCAACCCAGCAGAGACGTGTGCAGATGGTTGGGGCCTGCCCCTGCGTGTCTGGGCTCCCTACCACAGCCCCAGCTGAGGGAAGCAGCTCCTCAGCTAAGACCTGTAGGAGGCGCGGGGCGCCCCCGCCTGGAAGCCTAGTGCACAGCATGCGGGAAGCGAGCCTCCTCGGGAGAAGAGGAGGCAGCACAGCTTCGTGAGGCTGTAATCACTGCTTGGGCGGAGCCGAGTGCGCCTCCAGTACGGCAGAGCTCCAGCTCTGCTCAGAGGCCCGATCTGGCAGAGTGCTGGCGTGAGGCTGCTCTGCCCTGGGCGAGCCTTGCCCAGACTTGCCTCGCGGCTAGGCTTCCAGTCCAGAAAGGAGCGGGCTTCGCGAGACTGGGAGATGCTACTGGCGCCATCCTGGCCTCAGCTCCACTTCTGCCTTGCCTTAGCACCTAGTCCCCAGGCGTTCTTGTGGAAGGCTCAGTTGCCGGTGGGTTCCACAGTGCCAAGCGCTCCAGCAGTGAGGGCTCTATTAGAGGCAATGGGAGGGCAACTGCAAGTCTCCTCCAGCGGTTGCTTGACCGCCCAGACTCAGCACAGCATGGAGAGCACAAGGCTCACCGGGCCCCTGGCTGGGGTCTGCAGCCCCACACACCGGAGGCGAACTCCGTGAGAGCCCAGAAGGTGCCTGAGAGACGTCATTTCCCTAGTGCTCTGCTCCCCAGCAGAGACGTGTTTGGGTGGTTGGGGCCTGCCCCTGCTTGTTTGGGCTCCCGTCCACAGCCCCAGCTCAGGGAAGCAGCTCCTGAGCTAAGACCTGTGCGAGGCGCGGGGGGCCCCGCCTGGAAGCCTAGTTTACAGCATGCGGGAAGCGAGCCTCCTCGGGAGAAGAGAAGGCAGCCCTGCTGCGTGCGGCTGCATTCACTGCTTTGGCGGAGCCGAGTGCGCCTCCAGTACGGCAGAGCTCCAGCTCTGCTCAGAGGCCCGATCTGGCAGACTTGCTGGCGTGAGGCTGCTCTGCCCTGGGCGAGACTTGCCCAGACTTGCCTCGCACATAGGCTTCCAGTCCAGGAAGGAGCAGGCTGCGCGAGACTGGGAGATGCTACTGGCGCCTTCCTGGCCTCAGCTCCACTCCTGCCTTGCCTTTGCACTTAGTCCCCAGGCGTTCTTGTGGAGGGCTTAGTTGCCGGTGGGTTGCACACTGCCAAGCGCTCCAGCAGTGAGGGCTCTATTAGAGGCAATGGTAGGGCAACTGAAGGTCTCCTCCAGCGGTTGCTTGACCGCCCACACTCAGCACAGCAGGAGCGCACAAGGCTCACAGGGCCCCTGGCTGGGGTCTGCAGCCCCAGACACCGGAGGCGACCTCCGGGAGCGCCCAGAAGGTGCCTGACAGACGTCATTTCCCTAGTGCTCTCCTCCCCAGCAGAGACGTGTGCAGGTGGTTGGGGCCTGCCCCTGCGTGTCTGGGCTCCCTACCACAGCCCCAGCTGAGGGAAGCAGCTCCTCAGCTAAGACCTGTAGGAGGCGCGGGGCGCCCCCGACTGAAAGCCTAGTGCACAGCATGCGGGAAGCGAGCCTCCTCGGGAGAAGAGGAGGCAGCACAGCTTCGTGAGGCTGTAATCACTGCTTGGGCGGAGCCGAGTGCGCCTCCAGTACGGCAGAGCTCCAGCTCTGCTCAGAGGCCCTATCTGGCAGAGTGCTGGCGTGAGGCTGCTCTGCCCTGGGCGAGCCTTGCCCAGACTTGCCTCGCGGCTAGGCTTCCAGTCCAGAAAGGAGCGGGCTGCGCGAGACTGGGAGATGCTACTGGCGCCATCCTGGCCTCAGCTCCACTTCTGCCTTGCCTTAGCACCTAGTCCCCAGGCGTTCTTGTGGAAGGCTCAGTTGCCGGTGGGTTGCACACTGCCAAGCGCTCCAGCATTGAGGGCTCTATTAGAGGCAATGGGAGGGCAACTGCAAGTCTCCTCCAGCGGTTGCTTGACCGCGCAGACTCAGCACAGCATGGAGAGCACAAGGCTAACAGGGCCCCTGCCTGGGGTCTGCAGCCCCACACACCAGAGGCGAACTGCGTGAGAGCCCAGAAGGTGCCTGACAGACGTCATTTCCCTAGTGCTCTGCTCCCCAGCAGAGACGTGTTTGGGTGGTTGGGGCCTGCCCCTGCTTGTTTGGGCTCCCGTCCACAGCCCCAGCTCAGGGAAGCAGCTCCTGAGCCAAGACCTGTGCGAGGCGCGGGGGGCCCCGCCTGGAAGCCTAGTTTACAGCATGCAGGAAGCGAGCCTCCTCGGGAGAAGAGAAGGCAGCCCTGCTGCGTGCAGCTGCATTCACTGCTTTGGCGGAGCCGAGTGCGCCTCCAGTACGGAAGAGCTCCAGCTCTGCTCAGAGGCCCGATCTGGCAGAATTGCTGGCGTGAGGCTGCTCTGCCCTGGGCGAGACTTGCCCAGACTTGCCTCGCACATAGGCTTCCAGTCCAGGAAGGAGCAGGCTGCGCGAGACTGGGAGATGCTACTGGCGCCTTCCTGGCCTCAGCTCCACTCCTGCCTTGGCTTTGCACTTAGTCCCCAGGCGTTCTTGTGGAGGGCTTAGTTGCCGGTGGGTTGCACACTGCCAAGCGCTCCAGCAGTGAGGGCTCTATTAGAGGCAATGGTAGGGCAACTGAAGGTCTCCTCCAGCGGTTGCCTGACCGCCCACACTCAGCACAGCAGGAGCGCACAAGGCTCACAGGGCCCCTGGCTGGGGTCTGCAGCCCCACACACCGGAGGCGAACTCCGTGAGCGCCCAGAAGTTGCTTGACCGACGTCATTTCCCTAGTGCTCTCCAACCCAGCAGAGACGTGTGCAGATGGTTGGGGCCTGCCCCTGCGTGTCTGGGCTCCCTACCACAGCCCCAGCTGAGGGAAGCAGCTCCTCAGCTAAGACCTGTAGGAGGCGCGGGGCGCCCCCGCCTGGAAGCCTAGTGCACAGCATACGGGAAGCGAGCCTCCTCGGGAGAAGAGGAGGCAGCACAGCTTCGTGAGGCTGTAATCACTGCTTGGGCGGAGCCGAGTGCGCCTCCAGTACGGCAGAGCTCCAGCTCTGCTCAGAGGCCCGATCTGGCAGAGTGCTGGCGTGAGGCTGCTCTGCACTGGGCGAGCCTTGCCCAGACTTGCCTCGCGGCTAGGCTTCCAGTCCAGAAAGGAGCGGGCTGCGCGAGACTGGGAGATGCTACTGGCGCCATCCTGGCCTCAGCTCCACTTCTGCCTTGCCTTAGCACCTAGTCCCCAGGCGTTCTTGTGGAAGGCTCAGTTGCCGGTGGGTTGCACACTGCCAAGCGCTCCAGCAGTGAGGGCTCTATTAGAGGCAATGGGAGGGCAACTGCAAGTCTCCTCCAGCGGTTGCTTGACCGCCCAGACTCAGCACAGCATGGAGAGCACAAGGCTCACAGGGCCCCTGGCTGGGGTCTGTAGCCCCACACACCGGAGGCGAACTCCGTGAAAGCCCAGAAGGTGCCTGACAGACGTCATTTCCCTAGTGCTCTGCTCCCCAGCAGAGACGTGTTTGGGTGGTTGGGGCCTGCCCCTCCTTGTTTGGGCTCCCGTCCACAGCCCCAGCTCAGGGAAGCAGCTCCTGAGCTAAGACCTGTGCGAGGCGCGGGGGGCCCCGCCTGGAAGCCTAGTTTACAGCATGCGGGAAGCGAGCCTCCTCGGGAGAAGAGAAGGCAGCCCTGCTGCGTGCGGCTGCATTCACTGCTTTGGCGGAGCCGAGTGCGCCTCCAGTACGGCAGAGCTCCAGCTCTGCTCAGAGGCCCGATCTGGCTGACTTGCTGGCGTGAGGCTGCTCTGCCCTGGGCGAGACTTGCCCAGACTTGCCTCGCACATAGGCTTCCAGTCCAGGAAGGAGCAGGCTGCGCGAGACTGGGAGATGCTACTGGCGCCTTCCTGGCCTCAGCTCCACTCCTGCCTTGCCTTTGAAACTAGTCCCCAGGCGTTCTTGTGGAAGGCTCAGTTGCCGGTGGGTTGCACACTGCCAAGCGCTCCAGCAGTGAGGGCTCTATTAGAGGCAATGGGAGGGCAACTGCAGGGCTACTCCATTGGTTGTTTTACCGCCCAGACTCAGCACAGCACGGAGAGCACAAGGCTCACAGGGCCCCTGGCTGGGGTCTGCAGCCCCACACACCGGAGGCGAACTCCGTGAGCGCCCAGAAGGTGCCTGACAGACCTCATTTCCCTAGTGATCTCTTGCCAGCAGAGACCTGTGCAGGTAGTTGGGGCCTGCCCCTGCATGTCTGGGCTCCCTACCACAGCCCAAGCTCAGGGAAGCAGCTCCTGAGCCAAGACCTGTGGGAGGCGCGGGGTCCCCGCCTGGAAGCCCAGTTTACAGCATGCGGGAAGCGAGCCTCCTCTGGGGAAGAGGAGGCAGCCCTGCTGCGTGCGGCTGCATTCACTGCTTTGGCGGAGCCGAGTGCGCCTCCAGTACGGCAGAGCTCCAGCTCTGCTCAGAAGCCCGATCTGGCAGACTTGCTGGCGTGAGGCTGCTCTGCCCTGGGCGAGACTTGCCCAGACTTGCCTCGCACATAGGCTTCCAGTCCAGGAAGGAGCAGGCTGCGCGAGACTGGGAGATGCTACTGGCGCCTTCCTGGCCTCAGCTCCACTCCTGCCTTGCCTTTGCACCTAGTCCGCAGGCGTTCTCGTGGAGGGCTTAGTTGCCGGTGGGTTGCACACTGCCAAGCGCTCCAGCAGTGAGGGCTCTATTAGAGGCAATGGTAGGGCAACTGAAGGTCTCCTCCAGCGGTTGCTTGACCGCCCACACTCAGCACAGCAGGAGCGCACAAGGCTCACAGGGCCCCTGGCTGGGGTCTGCAGCCCCACACACCGGAGGCGAACTCCGTGAGCGCCCAGAAGGTGCCTGACAGACGTCATTTCCCTAGTGCTCTCCAACCCAGCAGAGACGTGTGCAGATGGTTGGGGCCTGCCCCTGCGTGTCTGGGCTCCCTACCACAGCCCCAGCTGAGGGAAGCAGCTCCTCAGCTAAGACCTGTAGGAGGCGCGGGGCGCCCCCGCCTGGAAGCCTAGTGCACAGCATGCGGGAAGCGAGCCTCCTCGGGAGAAGAGGAGGCAGCACAGCTTCGTGAGGCTGTAATCACTGCTTGGGCGGAGCCGAGTGCGCCTCCAGTACGGCAGAGCTCCAGCTCTGCTCAGAGGCCCGATCTGGCAGAGTGCTGGCGTGAGGCTGCTCTGCCCTGGGCGAGCCTTGCCCAGACTTGCCTCGCGGCTAGGCTTCCAGTCCAGAAAGGAGCGGGCTGCGCGAGACTGGGAGATGCTACTGGCGCCATCCTGGCCTCAGCTCCACTTCTGCCTTGCCTTAGCACCTAGTCCCCAAGCGTTCTTGTGGAAGGCTCAGTTGCCGGTGGGTTCCACAGTGCCAAGCGCTCCAGCAGTGAGGGCTCTATTAGAGGCAATGGGAGGGCAACTGCAAGTCTCCTCCAGCGGTTGCTTGACCGCCCAGACTCAGCACAGCATGGAGAGCACAAGGCTCACCGGGCCCCTGGCTGGGGTCTGCAGCCCCACACACCGGAGGCGAACTCCGTGAGAGCCCAGAAGGTGCCTGAGAGACGTCATTTCCCTAGTGCTCTGCTCCCCAGCAGAGACGTGTTTGGGTGGTTGGGGCCTGCCCCTGCTTGTTTGGGCTCCCGTCCACAGCCCCAGCTCAGGGAAGCAGCTCCTGAGCTAAGACCTGTGCGAGGCGCGGGGGGCCCCGCCTGGAAGCCTAGTTTACAGCATGCGGGAAGCGAGCCTCCTCGGGAGAAGGCAGCCCTGCTGCGTGCGGCTGCATTCACTGCTTTGGCGGAGCCGAGTGCGCCTCCAGTACGGCAGAGCTCCAGCTCTGCTCAGAGGCCCGATCTGGCAGACTTGCTGGCGTGAGGCTGCTCTTCCCTGGGCGAGACTTGCCCAGACTTGCCTCGCACATAGGCTTCCAGTCCAGGAAGGAGCAGGCTGCGCGAGACTGGGAGATGATACTGGCGCCTTCCTGGCCTCAGCTCCACTCCTGCCTTGCCTTTGCACTTAGTCCCCAGGCGTTCTTGTGGAGGGCTTAGTTGCCGGGGGGTTGCACACTGCCAAGCGCTCCAGCAGTGAGGGCTCTATTAGAGGCAATGGTAGGGCAACTGAAGGTCTCCTCCAGCGGTTGCTTGACCGCTCACACTCAGCACAGCAGGAGTGCACAAGGCTCACAGGGCCCCTGGCTGGGGTCTGCAGCCCCAGACACCGGAGGCGAACTCCGTGAGCGCCCAGAAGGTGCCTGACAGACGTCATTTCCCTAGTGCTCTCCTCCCCAGCAGAGACGTGTGCAGGTGGTTGGGGCCTGCCCCTGCGTGTCTGGGCTCCCTACCACAGCACAAGCTCAGGGAAGCAGCTCCTCAGCTAAGACCTGTAGGAGGCGCGGGGGGCCCCGCCTGGAAGCCTAGTTTACAGCATGCGGGAAGCGAGCCTCCTCGGGAGAAGAGAAGGCAGCCCTGCTGCGTGCGGCTGCATTCACTGCTTTGGCGGAGCCGAGTGCGCCTCCAGTACGGCAGAACTCCAGCTCTGCTCAGAGGCCCGATCTGGCAGAGTGCTGGCGTGAGGCTGCTCTGCACTGGGCGAGCCTTGCCCAGACTTGCCTCGCGGCTAGGCTTCCAGTCCAGAAAGGAGCGGGCTGCGCGAGACTGGGAGATGCTACTGGCGCCATCCTGGCCTCAGCTCCACTTCTGCCTTGCCTTAGCACCTAGTCCCCAGGCGTTCTTGTGGAAAGCTCAGTTGCCGGTGGGTTGCACACTGCCAAGCGCTCCAGCAGTGAGGGCTCTATTAGAGGCAATGGTAGGGCAACTGAAGGTCTCCTCTAGCGGTTGCTTGACCGCCCACACTCAGCACAGCAGGAGCGCACAAGGCTCACAGGGCCCCTGGCTGGGGTCTGCAGCCCCACACACCGGAGGCGAACTCCGGGAGCGCCCAGAAGGTGCCTGACAGACGTCATTTCCCTAGTGCTCTCCTCCCCAGCAGAGACGTGTGCAGGTGGTTGGGGCCTGCCCCTGCGTGTCTGGGCTCCCTACCATAGCACAAGCTCAGTGAAGCAGCTCCTGAGCCAAGACCTGTGCGAGGCGCGGGGGGCCCCGCCTGGAAGCCTAGTTTACAGCATGCGGGAAGCGAGCCTCCTCGGGAGAAGAGAAGGCAGCCCTGCTGCGTGCGGCTGCATTCACTGCTTTGGCGGAGCCGAGTGCGCCTCCAGTACGGCAGAGCTCCAGCTCTGCTCAGAGGCCCGATCTGGCAGACTTGCTGGCGTGAGGCTGCTCTGCCCTGGGCGAGACTTGCCCAGACTTGCCTCGCACATAGGCTTCCAGTCCAGGAAGGAGCATGCTGCGCGAGACTGGGAGATGCTACTGGCGCCTTCCTGGCCTCAGCTCCACTCCTGCCTTGCCTTTGCACCTAGTCCCCAGGCGTTCTCCTGGAGGGCTTAGTTGCCGGTGGGTTGCACACTGCCAAGCGCTCCAGCAGTGAAGGCTCTATTTGTGGCAATGGTAGGGCAACTGAAGGTCTCCTCCAGCGGTTGCTTGACCGCCAACACTCAGCACAGTAGGAGCGCACAAGGCTCACAGGGCCCCTGGCTGCGGTCTGCAGCCCCACACACCGAGGGGAAATCCGTAAGAGCCCAGAAGGTGCCTGACAGACGTCATTTCCCTAGTGCTCTGCTCCCCAGCAGAAACGTGTTTGGGTGATTGGGGCTTGCCCCTGCGTGTTTGGGCTCCCTACCACAGCCCCAGCTCAGGGAAGCAGCTCCTCAGCTAAGACCTGTAGGAGGCGCGGGGCGCCCCCGCCTGGAAGCCTAGTGCACAGCATGCGGGAAGCGAGCCTCCTCGGGAGAAGAGGAGGCAGCACAGCTTCGTGAGGCAGTAATCACTGCTTGGGCGGTGCCGAGTGCGCCTCCAGTACGGCAGAGCTCCAGCTCTGCTCAGAGGCCCGATCTGGCAGAGTGCTGGCGTGAGGCTGCTCTGCACTGGGCGAGCCTTGCCCAGACTTGCCTCGCGGCTAGGCTTCCAGTCCAGAAAGGAGCGGGCTGCGCGAGACTGGGAGATGCTACTGGCGCCATCCCGGCCTCAGCTCCACACCTGCCTTGCCTTTGAACCTAGTCCCCAGGAGTTCTTGTGGAGGGCTTAGTTGCCGGTGGGTTGCACACTGCCAAGCGCTCCAGCAGTCAGGGCTCTATTAGAGGCAATGGGAGGACAAGTGCAGGGCTATTCCATCGGTGGTTTTACCGCCCAGACTCAGCACAGCACGGAGAGCACAAGGCTCACAGGGCCCCTGGCTGGGGTCTGCAGCCCCACACACCGGAGGCGAACTCCGTGAGCGCCCAGAAGGTGCCTGACAGACCTCATTTCCCTAGTGATCTCCTGCCAGCAGAGACGTGTGCAGGTAGTTGGGGCCTGCCCCTGCGTGTCTGGGCTCCCGTCCACAGCCCCAGCTCAGGGAAGAAGCTCCTGAGCCAAGACCTGTGGGAGGCGCGGGGTCCCCGCCTGGAAGCCTAGTTTACAGCATGCGGGAAGCGAGCCTCCTCTGGGGAAGAGGAGGCAGCCCTGCTGCGTGCGGCTGCATTCACTGCTTTGGCGGAGCCGAGTGCGCCTCCAGTACGGCAGAGCTCCAGCTCTGCTCAGAGGCCCGATCTGGCAGACTTGCTGGCGTGAGGCTGCTCTGCCCTGGGCGAGACTTGCCCAGACTTGCCTCGCACATAGGCTTCCAGTCCAGGAAGGAGCAGGCTGCGCGAGACTGGGAGATGCTACTGGCGCCTTCCTGGCCTCAGCTCCACTCCTGCCTTGCCTTTGCACCTAGTCCACAGGCGTTCTCGTGGAGGGCTTAGTTGCCGGTGGGTTGCACACTGCCAAGCGCTCCAGCGGTGAGGGCTCTATTAGAGGCAATGGTAGGGCAAGTGAAGGTCTCCTCCAGCGGTTGCTTGACCGCCCACACTCAGCACAGCAGGAGCGCACAAGGCTCACAGGGCCCCTGGCTGGGGTCTGCAGCCCCACACACCGGAGGCGAACTCCGTGAGCGCCCAGAAGGTGCCTGACAGACGTCATTTCCCTAGTGCTCTCCAACCCAGCAGAGACGAGTGCAGATGGTTGGGGCCTGCCCCTGCGTGTCTGGGCTCCCTACCACAGCCCCAGCTGAGGGAAGCAGCTCCTCAGCTAAGACCTGTAGGAGGCGCGGGGCGCCCCCGCCTGGAAGCCTAGTGCACAGCATGCGGGAAGCGAGCCTCCTCCGGAGAAGAGGAGGCAGCACAGCTTCGTGAGGCTGTAATCACTGCTTGGGCGGAGCCGAGTGCGCCTCCAGTACGGCAGAGCTCCAGCTCTGCTCAAAGGCCCGATCTGGCAGAGTGCTGGCGTGAGGCTGCTCTGCCCTGGGCGAGCCTTGCCCAGACTTGCCCGGCGGCTAGGCTTCCAGTCCAGAAAGGAGCGGGCTGCGCGAGACTGGGAGATGCTACTGGCGCCATCCTGGCCTCAGCTCCACTTCTGCCTTGCCTTAGCACCTAGTCCCCAGGCGTTCTTGTGGAAGGCTCAGTTGCCGGTGGGTTGCACACTGCCAAGCGCTCCAGCAGTGAGGGCTCTATTAGAGGCAATGGGAGGGCAACTGCAAGTCTCCTCCAGCGGTTGCTTGACCGCCCAGACTCAGCACAGCATGGAGAGCACAAGGCTCACAGGGCCCCTGGCTGGGGTCTGCAGCCCCACACACCGGAGGCGAACTCCGTGAGAGCCCAGAAGGTGCCTGACAGACGTCATTTCCCTAGTGCTCTGCTCCCCAGCAGAGACGTGTTTGGGTGGTTGGGGCCTGCCCCTGCTTGTTTGGGCTCCCGTCCACAGCCCCAGCTCAGGGAAGCAGCTACTGAGCCAAGACCTGTGCGAGGCGCGGGGGTCCCCGCCTGGAAGCCTAGTTTACAGCATGCGGGAAGCGAGCCTCCTCGGGAGAAGAGAAGGCAGCCCTGCTGCGTGCGGCTGCATTCACTGCTTTGGCGGAGCCGAGTGCGCCTCCAGTACGGCAGAGCTCCAGCTCTGCTCAGAGGCCCGATCTGGCAGACTTGCTGGCGTGAGGCTGCTCTGCCCTGGGCGAGACTTGCCCAGACTTGCCTCGCACATAGGCTTCCAGTCCAGGAAGGAGCAGGCTGCGCGAGACTGGGAGATGCTACTGGCGCCTTCCTGGCCTCAGCTCCACTCCTGCCTTGCCTTTGCACCTAGTCCCCAGGCGTTCTCCTGGAGGGCTTAGTTGCCGGTGGGTTGCACACTGCCAAGCGCTCCAGCAGTGAGGGCTCTATTAGAGGCAATGGTAGGGCAACTGAAGGTCTCCTCCAGCGGTTGCTTGACCGCCCACACTCAGCACAGCAGGAGCGCACAAGGCTCACAGGGCCCCTGTCTGGGGTCTGCAGCCCCACACACCGGAGGTGAACTCCGTGAGCGCCCAGAAGGTGCCTGACAGACGTCATTTCCCTAGTGCTCTCCAACCCAGCAGAGACGTGTGCAGGTGGTTGGGGCCTGCCCCTGCGTGTCTGGGCTCCCTACCTCAGCCCCAGCTCAGGGAAGTAGCTCCTCAGCTAAGACCTGTAGGAGGCGCGGGGCGCCCCCGCCTGGAAGCCTAGTGCACAGCATGCGGGAAGCGAGCCTCCTCGGGAGAAGAGGAGGCAGCACAGCTTCGTGAGGCTGTAATCACTGCTTGGGCGGAGCCGAGTGCGCCTCCAGTACGGCAGAGCTCCAGCTCTGCTCAGAGGCCCGATCTGGCAGAGTGCTGGCGTGAGGCTGCTCTGCACTGGGCGAGCCTTGCCCAGACTTGCCTCGCACATAGGCTTCCAGTCCAGAAAGGAGCGGGCTGCGCGAGACTGGGAGATGCTACTGGCGCCTTCCTGGCCTCAGCTCCACTCCTGCCTTGCCTTTGCCCTTAGTCCCCAGGCGTTCTTGTGGAAGGCTCAGTTGCCGGTGGGTTGCACACTGCCAAGCGCTCCAGCAGTCAGGGCTCTATTAGAGGCAATGGGAGGGCAACTGCAGGGCTACTCCATCGGTTGCTTTACCGCCCAGACTCAGCACAGCACGTAGAGCACAAGGCTCACAGGTCCCTGGCTGGGGTCTGCAGCCCCACACACCGGAGGCGAACTCCGTGAGCGCCCAGACGGTCCCTGACAGACCTCATTTGCCTTGTGATCTCTTGCCAGCAGAGACGTGGGCCGGTAGTTGGGGCCTGCCCCTGCATGTCTGGGCTCCTGTCCACAGCCCAAGCTCAGGGAAGCAGCTCCTGAGCCAAGACCTGTGGGAGGCGCGGGGTCCCCGCCTGGAAGCCTAGTTTACAGCATGCGGGAAGTGAGCCTCCTCTGGGGAAGAGGAGGCAGCCCTGCTGCGTGCGGCTGCATTCACTGCTTTGGCGGAGCCGAGTGCGCCTCCAGTACGGCAGAGCTCCAGCTCTGCTCAGAAGCCCGATCTGGCAGACTTGCTGGCGTGAGGCTGCTCTGCCCTGGGCGAGACTTGCCCAGACTTGCCTCGCACATAGGCTTCCAGTCCAGGAAGGAGCAGGCTGCGCGAGACTGGGAGATGCTACTGGCGCCTTCCTGGCCTCAGCTCCACTCCTGCCTTGCCTTTGCACCTAGTCCCCAGGCGTTCTCCTGGAGGGCTTATTTGCCGGTGGGTTGCACACTGCCAAGCGCTCCAGCAGTGAGGGCTCTATTAGAGGCAATGGTAGGGCAACTGAAGGTCTCCTCCAGCGGTTGCTTGACCGCCCACACTCAGCACAGCAGGAGCGCACAAGGCTCACAGGGCCCCTGGCTGGGGTCTGCAGCCCCACACACCGGAGGCGAACTCCGTGAGCGCCCAGAAGGTGCCTGACAGACGTCATTTCCCTAGTGCTCTCCAACCCAGCAGAGACGTGTGCAGGTGGTTGGGGCCTGCCCCTGCGTGTCTGGGCTCCCTACCACAGCCCCAGCTGAGGGAAGCAGCTCCTCAGCTAAGACCTGTAGGAGGCGCGGGGCGCCCCCGCCTGGAAGCCTAGTGCACAGCATGCGGGAAGCGAGCCTCCTCGGGAGAAGAGGAGGCAGCACAGCTTCGTGAGGCTGTAATCACTGCTTGGGCGGAGCCGAGTGCGCCTCCAGTACGGCGGAGCTCCAGCTCTGCTCAGAGGCCCGATCTGGCAGAGTGCTGGCGTGAGGCTGCTCTGCACTGGGCGAGCCTTGCCCAGACTTGCCTCGCGGCTAGGCTTCCAGTCCAGAAAGGAGCGGGCTGCGCGAGACTGGGAGATGCTACTGGCGCCTTCCTGGCCTCAGCTCCACTCCTGCCTTGCCTTTGCACCTAGTCCCCAGGCGTTCTTGTGGAAGGCTCAGTTGCCGGTGGGTTGCACACTGCCAAGCGCTCCAGTAGTCAGGGCTCTATTAGAGGCAATGGGAGGGCAACTGCAAGTCTCCTCCAGCGGTTGCTTGACCGCCCAGACTCAGCACAGCATGGAGAGCACAAGGCTCACAGGGCCCCTGGCTGGGGTCTGCAGCCCCACACACCGGAGGCGAACTCCGTGAGAGCCCAGAAGGTGCCTGACAGACGTCATTTCCCTAGTGCTCTGCTCCCCAGCAGAGACGTGTTTGGGTGGTTGGGGCCTGCCCCTGCTTGTTTGGGCTCCCGTCCACAGCCCCAGCTCAGGGAAGCAGCTCCTGAGCTAAGACCTGTGCGAGGCGCGGGGGGCCCCGCCTGGAAGCCTAGTTTACAGCAATCGGGAAGCGAGCCTCCTCGGGAGAAGAGAAGGCAGCCCTGCTGCGTGCGGCTGCATTCACTGCTTTGGCGGAGCCGAGTGCGCCTCCAGTACGGCAGAGCTCCAGCTCTGCTCAGAGGCCCGATCTGGCAGACTTGCTGGCGTGAGGCTGCTCTGCCCTGGGCGAGACTTGCCCAGACTTGCCTCGCACATAGGCTTCCAGTCCAGGAAGGAGCAGGCTGCGCGAGACTGGGAGATGCTACTGGCGCCTTCCTGGCCTCAGCTCCACTCCTGCCTTGCCTTTGCACCTAGTCCCCAGGCGTTCTCCTGGAGGGCTTAGTTGCCGGTGGGTTGCACACTGCCAAGCGCTCCAGCAGTGAGGGCTCTATTAGAGGCAATGGTAGGGCAACTGAAGGTCTCCTCCAGCGGTTGCTTGACCGCCCACACTCAGCACAGCAGGAGCGCACAAGGCTCACAGGGCCCCTGGCTGGGGTCTGCAGCCCCACACACCGGTGGCGAACTCTGTGAGCGCCCAGAAGGTGCCTGACAGACGTCATTTCCCTAGTGCTCTCCAACCCAGCAGAGACGTGTGCAGGTGGTTGGGGCCTGCCCCTGCGTGTCTGGGCTCCCTACCACAGCCCCAGCTGAGGGAAGCAGCTCCTCAGCTAAGACCTGTAGGAGGCGCGGGGCGCCCCCGCCTGGAAGCCTAGTGCACAGCATGCGGGAAGCGAGCCTCCTCGGGAGAAGAGGAGGCAGCACAGCTTCGTGAGGCTGTAATCACTGCTTGGGCGGAGCCGAGTGCGCCTCCAGTACGGCAGAGCTCCAGCTCTGCTCAGAGGCCCGATCTGGCAGAGTGCTGGCGTGAGGCTGCTCTGCACTGGGCGAGCCTTGCCCAGACTTGCCTCGCACATAGGCTTCCAGTCCAGAAAGGAGCGGGCTGCGCGAGACTGGGAGATGCTACTGGCGCCATCCTGGCCTCAGCTCCACTCCTGCCTTGCCTTGCACCTAGTCCCCAGGAGTTCTTGTGGAGGGCTTAGTTGCCGGTGGGTTGCACACTGCCAAGCGCTCCAGCAGTGAGGGCTCTATTAGAGGCAATTGGAGGGCAACTGCATGGCTACTCCATCGGTGGTTTTACCGCCCAGACTCAGCACAGCACGGAGAGCACAAGGCTCGCAGGGCCCCTGGCTGGGGTCTGCAGCCCCACACACCGGAGGCGAACTCCGTGAGCGCCCAGAAGGTGCCTGACAGACCTCATTTCCCTAGTGATATCCTGCCAGCAGAGACGTGTGCAGGTAGTTGGGGCCTGCCCCTGCGTGTCTGGGCTCCCTACCACAGCCCCAGCTGAGGGAAGCAGCTCCTCAGCTAAGACCTGTAGGAGGCGCGGGGCGCCCCCGCCTGGAAGCCTAGTGCACAGCATGCGGGAAGCGAGCCTCCTCGGGAGAAGAGGAGGCAGCACAGCTTCGTGAGGCTGTAATCACTGCTTGGGCGGAGCCGAGTGCGCCTCCAGTACGGCAGAGCTCCAGCTCTGCTCAAAGGCCCGATCTGGCAGAGTGCTGGCGTGAGGCTGCTCTGCCCTGGGCGAGCCTTGCCCAGACTTGCCCGGCGGCTAGGCTTCCAGTCCAGAAAGGAGCGGGCTGCGCGAGACTGGGAGATGCTACTGGCGCCATCCTGGCCTCAGCTCCACTTCTGCCTTGCCTTAGCACCTAGTCCCCAGGCGTTCTTGTGGAAGGCTCAGTTGCCGGTGGGTTGCACACTGCCAAGCGCTCCAGCAGTCAGGGCTCTATTAGAGGCAATGGGAGGGCAACTGCAAGTCTCCTCCAGCGGTTGCTTGACCGCCCAGACTCAGCACAGCATGGAGAGCACAAGGCTCACAGGGCCCCTGGCTGGGGTCTGCAGCCCCACACACCGGAGGCGAACTCCGTGAGAGCCCAGAAGGTGCCTGACAGACGTCATTTCCCTAGTGCTCTGCTCCCCAGCAGAGACGTGTTTGGGTGGTTGGGGCCTGCCCCTGCTTGTTTGGGCTCCCGTCCACAGCCCCAGCTCAGGGAAGCAGCTACTGAGCCAAGACCTGTGCGAGGCGCGGGGGTCCCCGCCTGGAAGCCTAGTTTACAGCATGCGGGAAGCGAGCCTCCTCGGGAGAAGAGAAGGCAGCCCTGCTGCGTGCGGCTGCATTCACTGCTTTGGCGGAGCCGAGTGCGCCTCCAGTACGGCAGAGCTCCAGCTCTGCTCAGAGGCCCGATCTGGCAGACTTGCTGGCGTGAGGCTGCTCTGCCCTGGGCGAGACTTGCCCAGACTTGCCTCGCACATAGGCTTCCAGTCCAGGAAGGAGCAGGCTGCGCGAGACTGGGAGATGCTACTGGCGCCTTCCTGGCCTCAGCTCCACTCCTGCCTTGCCTTTGCACCTAGTCCCCAGGCGTTCTCCTGGAGGGCTTAGTTGCCGGTGGGTTGCACACTGCCAAGCGCTCCAGCAGTGAGGGCTCTATTAGAGGCAATGGTAGGGCAACTGAAGGTCTCCTCCAGCGGTTGCTTGACCGCCCACACTCAGCACAGCAGGAGCGCACAAGGCTCACAGGGCCCCTGTCTGGGGTCTGCAGCCCCACACACCGGAGGTGAACTCCGTGAGCGCCCAGAAGGTGCCTGACAGACGTCATTTCCCTAGTGCTCTCCAACCCAGCAGAGACGTGTGCAGGTGGTTGGGGCCTGCCCCTGCGTGTCTGGGCTCCCTACCACAGCCCCAGCTCAGGGAAGCAGCTCCTCAGCTAAGACCTGTAGGAGGCGCGGGGCGCCCCCGCCTGGAAGCCTAGTGCACAGCATGCGGGAAGCGAGCCTCCTCGGGAGAAGAGGAGGCAGCACAGCTTCGTGAGGCTGTAATCACTGCTTGGGCGGAGCCGAGTGCGCCTCCAGTACGGCAGAGCTCCAGCTCTGCTCAGAGGCCCGATCTGGCAGAGTGCTGGCGTGAGGCTGCTCTGCACTTGGCGAGCCTTGCCCAGACTTGCCTCGCACATAGGCTTCTAGTCCAGAAAGGAGCGGGCTGCGCGAGACTGGGAGATGCTACTGGCGCCTTCCTGGCCTCAGCTCCACTCCTGCCTTGCCTTTGCCCTTAGTCCCCAGGCGTTCTTGTGGAAGGCTCAGTTGCCGGTGGGTTGCACACTGCCAAGCGCTCCAGCAGTCAGGGCTCTATTAGAGGCAATGGGAGGGCAACTGCAGGGCTACTCCATCGGTTGCTTTACCGCCCAGACTCAGCACAGCACGTAGAGCACAAGGCTCACAGGTCCCTGGCTGGGGTCTGCAGCCCCACACACCGGAGGCGAACTCCGTGAGCGCCCAGAAGGTCCCTGACAGACCTCATTTGCCTTGTGATCTCTTGCCAGCAGAGACGTGGGCCGGTAGTTGGGGCCTGCCCCTGCATGTCTGGGCTCCTGTCCACAGCCCAAGCTCAGGGAAGCAGCTCCTGAGCCAAGACCTGTGGGAGGCGCGGGGTCCCCGCCTGGAAGCCTAGTTTACAGCATGCGGGAAGTGAGCCTCCTCTGGGGAAGAGGAGGCAGCCCTGCTGCGTGCGGCTGCATTCACTGCTTTGGCGGAGCCGAGTGCGCCTCCAGTACGGCAGAGATCCAGCTCTGCTCAGAAGCCCGATCTGGCAGACTTGCTGGCGTGAGGCTGCTCTGCCCTGGGCGAGACTTGCCCAGACTTGCCTCGCACATAGGCTTCCAGTCCAGGAAGGAGCAGGCTGCGCGAGACTGGGAGATGCTACTGGCGCCTTCCTGGCCTCAGCTCCACTCCTGCCTTGCCTTTGCACCTAGTCCCCAGGCGTTCTCCTGGAGGGCTTAGTTGCCGGTGGGTTGCACACTGCCAAGCGCTCCAGCAGTGAGGGCTCTATTAGAGGCAATGGTAGGGCAACTGAAGGTCTCCTCCAGCGGTTGCTTGACCGCCCACACTCAGCACAGCAGGAGCGCACAAGGCTCACAGGGCCCCTGTCTGGGGTCTGCAGCCCCACACACCGGAGGCGAACTCCGTGAGCGCCCAGAAGGTGCCTGACAGACGTCATTTCCCTAGTGCTCTCCAACCCAGCAGAGACGTGTGCAGGTGGTTGGGGCCTGCCCCTGCGTGTCTGGGCTCCCTACCACAGCCCCAGCTGAGGGAAGCAGCTCCTCAGCTAAGACCTGTAGGAGGCGCGGGGCGCCCCCGCCTGGAAGCCTAGTGCACAGCATGCGGGAAGCGAGCCTCCTCGGGAGAAGAGGAGGCAGCACAGCTTCGTGAGGCTGTAATCACTGCTTGGGCGGAGCCGAGTGCGCCTCCAGTACGGCAGAGCTCCAGCTCTGCTCAGAGGCCCGATCTGGCAGAGTGCTGGCGTGAGGCTGCTCTGCACTGGGCGAGCCTTGCCCAGACTTGCCTCGCGGCTAGGCTTCCAGTCCAGAAAGGAGCGGGCTGCGCGAGACTGGGAGATGCTACTGGCGCCTTCCTGGCCTCAGCTCCACTCCTGCCTTGCCTTTGCACCTAGTCCCCAGGCGTTCTTGTGGAAGGCTCAGTTGCCGGTGGGTTGCACACTGCCAAGCGCTCCAGTAGTCAGGGCTCTATTAGAGGCAATGGGAGGGCAACTGCAAGTCTCCTCCAGCGGTTGCTTGACCGCCCAGACTCAGCACAGCATGGAGAGCACAAGGCTCACAGGGCCCCTGGCTGGGGTCTGCAGCCCCACACACCGGAGGCGAACTCCGTGAGAGCCCAGAAGGTGCCTGACAGACGTCATTTCCCTAGTGCTCTGCTCCCCAGCAGAGACGTGTTTGGGTGGTTGGGGCCTGCCCCTGCTTGTTTGGGCTCCCGTCCACAGCCCCAGCTCAGGGAAGCAGCTCCTGAGCTAAGACCTGTGCGAGGCGCGGGGGGCCCCGCCTGGAAGCCTAGTTTACAGCAATCGGGAAGCGAGCCTCCTCGGGAGAAGAGAAGGCAGCCCTGCTGCGTGCGGCTGCATTCACTGCTTTGGCGGAGCCGAGTGCGCCTCCAGTACGGCAGAGCTCCAGCTCTGCTCAGAGGCCCGATCTGGCAGACTTGCTGGCGTGAGGCTGCTCTGCCCTGGGCGAGACTTGCCCAGACTTGCCTCGCACATAGGCTTCCAGTCCAGGAAGGAGCAGGCTGCGCGAGACTGGGAGATGCTACTGGCGCCTTCCTGGCCTCAGCTCCACTCCTGCCTTGCCTTTGCACCTAGTCCCCAGGCGTTCTCCTGGAGGGCTTAGTTGCCGGTGGGTTGCACACTGCCAAGCGCTCCAGCAGTGAGGGCTCTATTAGAGGCAATGGTAGGGCAACTGAAGGTCTCCTCCAGCGGTTGCTTGACCGCCCACACTCAGCACAGCAGGAGCGCACAAGGCTCACAGGGCCCCTGGCTGGGGTCTGCAGCCCCACACACCGGTGGCGAACTCCGTGAGCGCCCAGAAGGTGCCTGACAGACGTCATTTCCCTAGTGCTCTCCAACCCAGCAGAGACGTGTGCAGGTGGTTGGGGCCTGCCCCTGCGTGTCTGGGCTCCCTACCACAGCCCCAGCTGAGGGAAGCAGCTCCTCAGCTAAGACCTGTAGGAGGCGCGGGGCGCCCCCACCTGGAAGCCTAGTGCACAGCATGCGGGAAGCGAGCCTCCTCGGGAGAAGAGGAGGCAGCACAGCTTCGTGAGGCTGTAATCACTGCTTGGGCGGAGCCGAGTGCGCCTCCAGTACGGCAGAGCTCCAGCTCTGCTCAGAGGCCCGATCTGGCAGAGTGCTGGCGTGAGGCTGCTCTGCACTGGGCGAGCCTTGCCCAGACTTGCCTCGCACATAGGCTTCCAGTCCAGAAAGGAGCGGGCTGCGCGAGACTGGGAGATGCTACTGGCGCCTTCCTGGCCTCAGCTCCACTCCTGCCTTGCCTTTGCACTTAGTCCCCAGGCGTTCTTGTGGAAGGCTCAGTTGCCGGTGGGTTGCACACTGCCAAGCGCTCCAGCAGTCAGGGCTCTATTAGAGGCAATGGGAGGGCAACTGCAGGGCTACTCCATCGGTTGCTTTACCGCCCAGACTCAGCACAGCACGTAGAGCACAAGGCTCACAGGTCCCTGGCTGGGGTCTGCAGCCCCACACACCGGAGGCGAACTCCGTGAGCGCCCAGAAGGTCCCTGACAGACCTCATTTGCCTTGTGATCTCTTGCCAGCAGAGACGTGTGCCGGTAGTTGGGGCCTGCCCCTGCATGTCTGGGCTCCTGTCCACAGCCCAAGCTCAGGGAAGCAGCTCCTCAGCTAAGACCTGTAGGAGGCGCGGGGCGCCCCCGCCTGGAAGCCTAGTGCACAGCATGCGGGAAGCGAGCCTCCTCGGGAGAAGAGGAGGCAGCACAGCTTCGTGAGGCTGTAATCACTGCTTGGGCGGAGCCGAGTGCGCCTCCAGTACGGCAGAGCTCCAGCTCTGCTCAGAGGCCCGATCTGGCAGAGTGCTGGCGTGAGGCTGCTCTGCACTGGGCGAGCCTTGCCCAGACTTGCCTCGCACATAGGCTTCCAGTCCAGAAAGGAGCGGGCTGCGCGAGACTGGGAGATGCTACTGGCGCCTTCCTGGCCTCAGCTCCACTCCTGCCTTGCCTTTGCACTTAGTCCCCAGGCGTTCTTGTGGAAGGCTCAGTTGCCGGTGGGTTGCACACTGCCAAGCGCTCCAGCAGTCAGGGCTCTATTAGAGGCAATGGGAGGGCAACTGCAAGTCTCCTCCAGCGGTTGCTTGACCGCCCAGACTCAGCACAGCATGGAGAGCACAAGGCTCACAGGGCCCCTGGCTGGGGTCTGCAGCCCCACACACCGGAGGCGAACTCCGTGAGAGCCCAGAAGGTGCCTGACAGACGTCATTTCCCTAGTGCTCTGCTCCCCAGCAGAGACGTGTTTGGGTGGTTGGGGCCTGCCCCTGCTTGTTTGGGCTCCCGTCCACAGCCCCAGCTCAGGGAAGCAGCTACTGAGCCAAGACCTGTGCGAGGCGCGGGGGTCCCCGCCTGGAAGCCTAGTTTACAGCATGCGGGAAGCGAGCCTCCTCGGGAGAAGAGAAGGCAGCCCTGCTGCGTGCGGCTGCATTCACTGCTTTGGCGGAGCCGAGTGCGCCTCCAGTACGGCAGAGCTCCAGCTCTGCTCAGAGGCCCGATCTGGCAGACTTGCTGGCGTGAGGCTGCTCTGCCCTGGGCGAGACTTGCCCAGACTTGCCTCGCACATAGGCTTCCAGTCCAGGAAGGAGCAGGCTGCGCGAGACTGGGAGATGCTACTGGCGCCTTCCTGGCCTCAGCTCCACTCCTGCCTTGCCTTTGCACCTAGTCCCCAGGCGTTCTCCTGGAGGGCTTAGTTGCCGGTGGGTTGCACACTGCCAAGCGCTCCAGCAGTGAGGGCTCTATTAGAGGCAATGGTAGGGCAACTGAAGGTCTCCTCCAGCGGTTGCTTGACCGCCCACACTCAGCACAGCAGGAGCGCACAAGCCTGACAGGGCCCCTGTCTGGGGTCTGCAGCCCCACACACCAGAGGCGAACTCCGTGAGCGCCCAGAAGGTGCCTGACAGACGTCATTTCCCTAGTGCTCTCCAACCCAGCAGAGACGTGTGCAGGTGGTTGGGGCCTGCCCCTGCGTGTCTGGGCTCCCTACCACAGCCCCAGCTGAGGGAAGCAGCTCCTCAGCTAAGACCTGTAGGAGGCGCGGGGCGCCCCCGCCTGGAAGCCTAGTGCACAGCATGCGGGAAGCGAGCCTCCTCGGGAGAAGAGGAGGCAGCACAGCTTCGTGAGGCTGTAATCACTGCTTGGGCGGAGCCGAGTGCGCCTCCAGTACGGCAGAGCTCCAGCTCTGCTCAGAGGCCCGATCTGGCAGAGTGCTGGCGTGAGGCTGCTCTGCACTGGGCGAGCCTTGCCCAGACTTGCCTCGCGGCTAGGCTTCCAGTCCAGAAAGGAGCGGGCTGCGCGAGACTGGGAGATGCTACTGGCGCCTTCCTGGCCTCAGCTCCACTCCTGCCTTGCCTTTGCACCTAGTCCCCAGGCGTTCTTGTGGAAGGCTCAGTTGCCGGTGGGTTGCACACTGCCAAGCGCTCCAGCATTGAGGGCTCTATTAGAGGCAATGGGAGGGCAACTGCAAGTCTCCTCCAGCGGTTGCTTGACCGCCCAGACTCAGCACAGCATGGAGAGCACAAGGCTCACAGGGCCCCTGGCTGGGGTCTGCAGCCCCACACACCAGAGGCGAACTCCGTGAGAGCCCAGAAGGTGCCTGACAGACGTCATTTCCCTACTGCTCTGCTCCCCAGCAGAGACGTGTTTGGGTGGTTGGGGCCTGCCCCTGCTTGTTTGGGCTCCCGTCCACAGCCCCAGCTCAGGGAAGCAGCTCCTGAGCTAAGACCTGTGCGAGTCGCGAGGGGCCCCGCCTGGAAGCCTAGTTTACAGCATGCGGGAAGCGAGCCTCCTCGGGAGAAGAGAAGGCAGCCCTGCTGCGTGCGGCTGCATTCACTGCTTTGGCGGAGCCGAGTGCGCCTCCAGTACGGCAGAGCTCCAGCTCTGCTCAGAGGCCCGATCTGGCAGACTTGCTGGCGTGAGGCTGCTCTGCCCTGGGCGAGACTTGCCCAGACTTGCCTCGCACATAGGCTTCCAGTCCAGGAAGGAGCAGGCTGCGCGAGACTGGGAGATGCTACTGGCGCCTTCCTGGCCTCAGCTCCACTCCTGCCTTGCCTTTGCACCTAGTCCCCAGGCGTTCTCCTGGAGGGCTTAGTTGCCGGTGGGTTGCACACTGCCAAGCGCTCCAGCAGTGAGGGCTCTATTAGAGGCAATGGTAGGGCAACTGAAGGTCTCCTCCAGCGGTTGCTTGACCGCCCACACTCAGCACAGCAGGAGCGCACAAGGCTCACAGGGCCCCTGTCTGGGGTCTGCAGCCCCACACACCGGAGGCGAACTCCGTGAGCGCCCAGAAGGTGCCTGACAGACCTCATTTCCCTAGTGATCTCCTGCCAGCAGAGACGTGTGCAGGTAGTTGGGGCCTGCCCCTGCCTGTCTGGGCACCCGTCCACAGCCCCAGCTCAGGGAAGCAGCTCCTGAGCCAAGACCTGTGGGAGGCACGGGGTCCCCGCCTGGAAGCCTAGTTTACAGCATGCGGGAAGCAAGCCTCCTCGGGAGAAGAGAAGGCAGCCCTGCTGCGTGCGGCTGCATTCACTGCTTTGTCGGAGCCGAGTGCGCCTCCAGTACGGCAGAGCTCCAGCTCTGCTCAGACTCCCGATCTGGCAGACTTGCTGGCGTGAGGCTACTCTGCCCTGGGCGAGACTTGCCCAGACTTGCCTCGCACATAGGCTTCCAGTCCAGGAAGGAGCAGGCTGCGCTAGACTGGGAGATGCTACTGGCGCCTTCCTGGCCTCAGCTCCACTCCTGCCTTGCCTTTGCACCTAGTCCCCAGGCGTTCTCCTGGAGGGCTTAGTTGCCGGTGGGTTGCTCACTGCTAAGCGCTCCAGCGGTGAGGGCTCTATTAGAGGCAATGGTAGGGCAACTGAAGGTCTCCTCCAGCGGTTGCTTGACCGCCAACACTCAGCACAGTAGGAGCGCACAAGGCTCACAGGGCCCCTGGCTGGGGTCTGCAGCCCCACACACCGGAGGCGAACTCCGTGAGCGCCCAGAAGGTGCCTGACAGACGTCATTTCCCTAGTGCTCTCCTCCCCAGCAGAGACGTGTGCAAGTGGTTGGGACCTGCCCCTGCGTGTCTGGGCTCTCTACCACAGCCCCAGCTCAGGGAAGCAGCTCCTCAGCTAAGACCTGTAGGAGGCGCGGGGCGCCCCCGCCTGGAAGCCTAGTGCACAGCATGCGGGAAGCGAGCCTCCTCGGGAGAAGAGGAGGCAGCACAGCTTCATGAGGCTGTAATCAGTGCTTGGGCGGAGCTGAGTGAACCTCCAGTACGGCAGAGCTCCAGCTCTGCTCAGAGGCCCGATCTGGCAGAGTGCTGGCGTGAGGCTGCTCTGCCCTGGGCGAGCCTTGCCCAGACTTGCCTCGCGGCTAGGCTTCCAGTCCAGAAAGGAGCGGGCTGCGCGAGACTGGGAGATGCTACTGGCGCCATCCTGGCCTCAGCTCCACTTCTGCCTTGCCTTAGCACCTACTCCCCAGGCGTTCTTGTGGAAGGCTCAGTTGCCGGTGGGTTGCACACTGCCAAGCGCTCCAGCATTGAGGGCTCTATTAGAGGCAATGGGAGGGCAACTGCAAGTCTCCTCCAGCGGTTGCTTGACCGCCCAGACTCAGCACAGCATGGAGAGTACAAGGCTCACAGGGCCCCTGGCTGGGGTCTGCAGCCCCACACATCAGAGGCGAACTGCGTGAGAGCCCAGAAGGTGCCTGACAGACGTCATTTCCCTAGTGCTCTGCTCCCCAGCAGAGACGTGTTTGGGTGGTTGGGGCCTGCCCCTGCTTGTTTGGGCTCCCGTCCACAGCCCCAGCTCAGGGAAGCAGCTCCTGAGCTAAGACCTGTGCGAGGCGCGGGGGGCCCCGCCTGGAAGCCTAGTTTACAGCATGCGGGAAGCGAGCCTCCTCGGGAGAAGAGAAGGCAGCCCTGCTGCGTGCGGCTGCATTCACTGCTTTGGCGGAGCCGAGTGCGCCTCCAGTACGGCAGAGCTCCAGCTCTGCTCAGAGGCCCGATCTGGCAGACTTGCTGGCGTGAGGCTGCTCTGCCCTGGGCGAGACTTGCCCAGACTTGCCTCGCACATAGGCTTCCAGTCCAGGAAGGAGCAGGCTACGCGAGACTGGGAGATTCTACTGGCGCCTTCCTGGCCTCAGCTCCACTCCTGCCTTGCCTTTGCACCTAGTCCCCAGGCGTTCTCCTGGAGGGCTTAGTTGCCGGTGGGTTGCACACTGCCAAGCGATCCAGCAGTGAGGGCTCTATTGGCGGCAATGGTAGGGCAACTGAAGGTCTCCTCCAGCGGTTGCTTGACCGCCAACACTCAGCACAGTAGGAGCGCACAAGGCTCACAGGGCCCCTGGCTGGGGTCTGCAGCCCCACACACCGAGGGGAAATCAGTAAGAGCCCAGAAGGTGCCGGACAGACGTCATTTCCCTAGTGCTCTCCTCCCCAGCAGAGACGTGTGCAGGTGGTTGGGACCTGCCCCTGCGTGTCTGGGCTCTCTACCACAGCCCCAGCTCAGGGAAGCAGCTCCTCAGCTAAGACATGTAGGAGGCGCGGGGCGCCCCCGCCTGGAAGCCTAGTGCACAGCATGCGGGAAGCGAGCCTCCTCGGGAGAAGAGGAGGCAGCACAGCTTCATGAGGCTGTAATCACTGCTTGGGCGGAGCTGAGTGAGCCTCCAGTACGGCAGAGCTCCAGCTCTGCTCAGAGGCCCGATCTGGCAGAGTGCTGGCGTGAGGCTGCTCTGCCCTGACGAGCCTTGCCCAGACTTGCCTCGCGGCTAGGCTTCCAGTCCAGAAAGGAGCGGGCTGCGCGAGACTGGGAGATGCTACTGGCGCCATCCTGGCCTCAGCTCCACTTCTGCCTTGCCTTAGCACCTAGTCCCCAGGCGTTCTTGTGGAAGACTCAGTTGCCGGTGGGTTGCACACTGCCAAGCGCTCCAGCATTGAGGGCTCTATTAGAGGCAATGGGAGGACAACTGCAAGTCTCCTCCAGCGGTTGCTTGACCGCCCAGACTCAGCACAGCATGGAGAGCACAAGGCTCACAGGGCCCCTGGCTGGGGTCTGCAGCCCCACACATCAGAGGCGAACTGCGTGAGAGCCCAGAAGGTGCCTGATAGACGTCATTTCCCTAGTGCTCTGCTCCCCAGCAGAGACGTGTTTGGGTGGTTGGGGCCTGCCCCTGCTTGTTTGGGCTCCCGTCAACAGCCCCAGCTCAGGGAAGCAGCTCCTGAGCCAAGACCTGTGCGAGGCGCGGGGGGCCCCGCCTGGAAGCCTAGTTTACAGCATGCGGGAAGCGAGCCTCCTCGGGAGAAGAGAAGGCAGCCCTGCTGCGTGCGGCTGCATTCACTGCTTTGGCGGAGCCGAGTGCGCCTCCAGTACGGCAGAGCTCCAGCTCTGCTCAGAGGCCCGATCTGGCAGACTTGCTGGCGTGAGGCTTCTCTGCCCTGGGCGAGACTTGCCCAGACTTGCCTCGCACATAGGCTTCCAGTCCAGGAAGGAGCAGGCTGCGCGAGACTGGGAGATGCTACTGGCGCCTTCCTGGCCTCAGCTCCACTCCTGCCTTGCCTTTGCACCTAGTCCCCAGGCGTTCTCCTGGAGGGCTTAGTTGCCGGTGGGTTGCACACTGCCAAGCGCTCCAGCAGTGAGGGCTCTATTAGAGGCAATGGTAGGGCAACTGAAGGTCTCCTCCAGCGGTTGCTTGACCGCCCACACTCAGCACAGCAGGAGCGCACAAGGCTCACAGGGCCCCTGTCTGGGGTCTGCAGCCCCACACACCGGAGGCGAACTCCGTGAGCGCCCAGAAGGTGCCTGACAGACCTCATTTCCCTAGTGATCTCCTGCCAGCAGAGACGTGTGCAGGTAGTTGGGGCCTGCCCCTGCCTGTCTGGGCACCCGTCCACAGCCCCAGCTCAGGGAAGCAGCTCCTGAGCCAAGACCTGTGGGAGGCACGGGGTCCCCGCCTGGAAGCCTAGTTTACAGCATGCGGGAAGCAAGCCTCCTCGGGAGAAGAGAAGGCAGCCCTGCTGCGTGCGGCTGCATTCACTGCTTTGTCGGAGCCGAGTGCGCCTCCAGTACGGCAGAGCTCCAGCTCTGCTCAGAGGCCCGATCTGGCAGACTTGCTGGCGTGAGGCTGCTCTGCCCTGGGCGAGACTTGCCCAGACTTGCCTCGCACATAGGCTTCCAGTCCAGGAAGGAGCAGGCTGCGCTAGACTGGGAGATGCTACTGGCGCCTTCCTGGCCTCAGCTCCACTCCTGCCTTGCCTTTGCACCTAGTCCCCAGGCGTTCTCGTGGAGGGCTTAGTTGCCGGTGGGTTGCACACTGCTAAGCGCTCCAGCGGTGAGGGCTCTATTAGAGGCAATGGTAGGGCAACTGAAGGTCTCCTCCAGCGGTTGCTTGACCGCCAACACTCAGCACAGTAGGAGCGCACAAGGCTCACAGGGCCCCTGGCTGGGGTCTGCAGCCCCACACACCGGAGGCGAACTCCGTGAGCGCCCAGAAGGTGCCTGACAGACGTCATTTCCCTAGTGCTCTCCTCCCCAGCAGAGACGTGTGCAGGTGGTTGGGACCTGCCCCTGCGTGTCTGGGCTCTCTACCACAGCCCCAGCTCAGGGAAGCAGCTCCTCAGCTAAGACCTGTAGGAGGCGCGGGGCGCCCCCGCCTGGAAGCCTAGTGCACAGCATGCGGGAAGCGAGCCTCCTCGGGAGAAGAGGAGGCAGCACAGCTTCATGAGGCTGTAATCACTGCTTGGGCGGAGCTGAGTGAGCCTCCAGTACGGCAGAGCTCCAGCTCTGCTCAGAGGCCCGATCTGGCAGAGTGCTGGCGTGAGGCTGCTCTGCCCTGGGCGAGCCTTGCCCAGACTTGCCTCGCGGCTAGGCTTCCAGTCCAGAAAGGAGCGGGCTGCGCGAGACTGGGAGATGCTACTGGCGCCATCCTGGCCTCAGCTCCACTTCTGCCTTGCCTTAGCACCTAGTCCCCAGGCGTTCTTGCGGAAGGCTCAGTTGCCGGTGGGTTGCACACTGCCAAGCGCTCCAGCATTGAGGGCTCTATTAGAGGCAATGGGAGGGCAACTGCAAGTCTCCTCCAGCGGTTGCTTGACCGCCCAGACTCAGCACAGCAAGGAGAGCACAAGGCTCACAGGGCCCCTGGCTGGGGTCTGCAGCCCCACACATCAGAGGCGAACTCCGTGAGAGCCCAGAAGGTGCCTGACAGACGTCATTTCCCTAGTGCTCTGCTCCCCAGCAGAGACGTGTTTGGGTGGTTGGGGCCTGCCCCTGCTTGTTTGGGCTCCCGTCCACAGCCCCAGCTCAGGGAAGCAGCTACTGAGCCAAGACCTGTGCGAGGCGCGGGGGTCCCCGCCTGGAAGCCTAGTTTACAGCATGCGGGAAGCGAGCCTCCTCGGGAGAAGAGAAGGCAGCCCTGCTGCGTGCGGCTGCATTCACTGCTTTGGCGGAGCCGAGTGCGCCTCCAGTACGGCAGAGCTCCAGCTCTGCTCAGAGGCCCGATCTGGCAGACTTGCTGGCGTGAGGCTGCTCTGCCCTGGGCGAGACTTGCCCAGACTTGCCTCGCACATAGGCTTCCAGTCCAGGAAGGAGCAGGCTGCCCGCGACTGGGAGATGCTACTGGCACCTTCCTGGCCTCAGCTCCACTCCTGCCTTGCCTTTGCACCTAGTCCCCAGGCGTTCTCGTGGAGGGTTTAGTTGCTGGTGGGATGCACACTGCCAAGCGCTCCAGCAGTGAGGGCTCTATTAGAGGCAATGGTAGGGCAACTGAAGGTCTCCTCCAGCGGTTGCTTGACCGCCCACACTCAGAACAGCAGGAGCGCACAAGGCTCACAGGCCCCTGGCTGGGGTCTGCAGCCCCACACACCGGAAGCGAACTCCGTGAGCGCCCAGAAGGTGCCTGACAGACGTCATTTCCCTAGTGCTCTCCAACCCAGCAGAGACGTGTGCAGGTGGTTGGGGCCTGCCCCTGCGTATCTGGGCTCCCTACCACAGCCCCAGCTGTGGGAAGCAGCTCCTCAGCTAAGACCTGTAGGAGGCGCGGGGCGCCCCCGCCTGGAAGCCTAGTGCACAGCATGCGGGAAGCGAGCCTCCTCGGGAGAAGAGGAGGCAGCACAGCTTCGTGAGGCTGTAATCACTGCATGGGCGGAGCCGAGTGCGCCTCCATTACGGCAGAGCTCCAGCTCTGCTCAGAGGCCCGATCTGGCAGAGTGCTGGCGTGAGGCTGCTCCGCACTGGGCGAGCCTTGCCCAGACTTGCCTCGCGGCTAGGCTTCCAGTCCAGAAAGGAGCGGGCTGCGCGAGACTGGGAGATGCTACTGGCGCCATCCTGGCCTCAGCTCCACACCTGCCTTGCCTTTGAACCTAGTCCCCAGGAGTTCTTGTGGAGGGCTTAGTTGCCGGTGGGTTGCACACTGCCAAGCGCTCCAGCAGTCAGGGCTCTATTAGAGGCAATGGGAGGGCAAGTGCAGGGCTATTCCATCGGTTGTTTTACCGCCCAGAGTCAGCACAGCACGGAGAGCACAAGGCTCACAGGGCCCCTGGCTGGGGTCTGCAGCCCCACACACCGGAGGCGAACTCCGTGAGCGCCCAGAAGGTGCCTGACAGACCTCATTTCCCTAGTGATCTCCTGCCAGCAGAGACGTGTGCAGGTAGTTGGGGCCTGCCCCTGCATGTCTGGGCTCCCGTCCACAGCCCCAGCTCAGGGAAGCAGCTCCTGAGCCAAGACCTGTGGGAGGCGCGGGGTCCCCGCCTGGAAGCCTAGTTTACAGCATGCGGGAAGCGAGCCTCCTCTGGAGAAGAGGAGGCAGCCCTGCTGCGTGCGGCTGCATTCACTGCTTTGGCGGAGCCGAGTGCGCCTCCAGTATGGCAGAGCTCCAGCTCTGCTCAGAAGCCCGATCTGGCAGACTTGCTGGCGTGAGGCTGCTCTGCCCTGGGCGAGACTTGCCCAGACTTGCCTCGCACATAGGCTTCCAGTCCAGGAAGGAGCAGGCTGCGCGAGACTGGGAGATGCTACTGGCGCCTTCCTGGCCTCAGCTCCACTCCTGCCTTGCCTTTGCACCTAGTCCCCAGGCGTTCTCCTGGAGGGCTTAGTTGCTGGTGGGTTGCACACTGCCAAGCGCTCCAGCAGTGAGGGCTCTATTGGCGGCAATGGCAGGGCAACTGCAGGGCTACTCCATCGGTTGTTTTACCGCCCACACTCAGCACAGCACGGAGAGCACAAGGCTCACAGGGCCCCTGGCTGGGGTCTGCAGCCCCACACACCGGAGGCGAACTCCGTGAGCGCCCAGAAGTTGCCTGACAGACGTCATTTCCCTAGTGCTCTGCTCCCCAGCAGAGACGTGTTTGGGTGGTTGGGGCCTGCCCCTGCGTGTCTGGGCTCCCTACCACAGCCCCAGCTGAGGGAAGGAGCTCCTCAGCTAAGACCTGTAGGAGGCGCGGGGCGCCCCCGCCTGGAAGCCTAGTGCACAGCATGCGGGAAGCGAGCGTCCTCGGGAGAAGAGGAGGCATCACAGCTTCGTGAGGCTGTAATCACTACTTGGGCGGAGCCGAGTGCGCCTCCAGTACGGCAGAGCTCCAGCTCTGCTCAGAGGCCCGATCTGGCAGAGTGCTGGCGTGAGGCTGCTCTGCACTGGGCGAGCCTTGCCCAGACTTGCCTCGCGGCTAGGCTTCCAGTCCAGAAAGGAGCGGGCTGCGCGAGACCGGGAGATGCTACTGGCGCCTTCCTGGCCTCAGCTCCACTCCTGCCTTGCCTTTGCACCTAGTCCCCAGGCGTTCTCGTGGAGGGCTTAGTTGCCGGTGGCTTCCACACTGCCACGCGCTCCAGCAGTGAGGGCTCTATTAGAGGCAATGGTAGGGCAACTGAAGGTCTCCTCCAGCGGTTGCTTGACCGCCCACACTCAGCACAGCAGGAGCGCACAAGGCTCACAGGGCCCCTGGCTGGGGTCTGCAGCCCCACACACCGGAGGCGAACTCCGTGAGCGCCCAGAAGGTGCCTGACAGACGTCATTTCCCTAGTGCTCTGCTCCCCAGCAGAGACGTGTTTGGGTGGTTGGGGCCTGCCCCTGCGTGTCTGGGCTCCCTACCACAGCCCCAGCTGAGGGAAGCAGCTCCTCAGCTAAGACCTGTAGGAGGCGCGGGGCGCCCCCGCCTGGAAGCCTAGTGCACAGCATGCGGGAAGCGAGCCTCCTCGGGAGAAGAGGAGGCAGCACAGCTTCGTGAGGCTGTAATAACTGCTTGGGCGGAACCAAGTGCGCCTACAGTACGGGCTAGCTCCAGCTCTGCTCAGAGGCCCGATCTGGCAGAGTGCTGGCGTGAGGCTGCTCTGCTCTGGGCGAGACTTGCCCAGACTTGCCTCGCACATAGGCTTCCGTTCCAGGATGGAGTAGGCTGCGCGAGACTGGGAGATGCTACTGGCGCCTTCCTGGCCTCAGCTCCACTCCTGCCTTGCCTTAGCACCTAGTCCCCAGGGGTTCTTGTGGAAGGCTCATTTGCCGGTGGGTTGCACACTGCCAAGCGCTCCAGCAGTGAGGGCTCTATTAGAGGCAATGGGAGGGCAACGGCAAGTCTCCTCCAGCGGTTGCTTGACCGCCCAGACTCTGCACAGCATGGAGAGCACAAGGCTCACAGGGCCCCTGGCTGGGGTCTGCAGCCCCACACACCGGAGGCGAACTCCGTGAGAGCCCAGAAGGTGCCTGACAGACGTCATTTCCCTAGTGCTCTGCTCCCCAGCAGAGACGTGTTTGGGTGGTTGGGGCCTGCCCCTGCTTGTTTGGGCTCCCGTCCACAGCCCCAGCTCAGGGAAGCAGCTCCTGAGCTAAGACCTGTGCGAGGCGCGGGGGGCCCCGCCTGGAAGCCTAGTTTACAGCATGCGGGAAGCGAGCCTCCTCGGGAGAAGAGAAGGCAGCCCTGCTGCGTGCGGCTGCATTCACTGCTTTGGCGGAGCCGAGTGCGCCTCCAGTACGGCAGAGCTCCAGCTCTGCTCAGAGGCCCGATCTGGCAGACTTGCTGGCGTGAGGCTGCTCTGCCCTGGGCGAGACTTGCCCAGACTTGCCTCGCACATAGGCTTCCAGTCCAGGAAGGAGCAGGCTGCGCGAGACTGGGAGATGCTACTGGCGCCTTCCTGGCCTCAGCTCCACTCCTGCCTTGCCTTTGCACTTAGTCCCCAGGCGTTCTTGTGGAGGGCTTAGTTGCCGGTGGGTTGCACACTGCCAAGCGCTCCAGCAGTGAGGGCTCTATTAGAGGCAATGGTAGGGCAACTGAAGGTCTCCTCCAGCGGTTGCTTGACCGCCCACACTCAGTACAGCAGGAGCGCACAAGGCTCACAGGGCCCCTGGCTGGGGTCTGCAGCCCCAGACACCGGAGGCGAACTCCGGGAGCGCCCAGAAGGTGCCTGTCAGACGTCATTTCCCTAGTGCTCTCCTCCCCAGCAGAGACGTGTGCAGGTGGTTGGGGCCTGCCCCTGCGTGTCTGGGCTCCCTACCACAGCACAAACTCAGGGAAGCAGCTCCTCAGCTAAGACCTGTAGGAGGTGCGGGGCGCCCCCGCCTGGAAGCCTAGTGCACAGCATGCGGGAAACGAGCCTCCTCGGGAGAAGAGGAGGGAGCACAGCTTCATGAGGCTGTAATCACTGCTTGGGCGGAGCTGAGTGAGCCTCCAGTACGGCAGAGCTCCAGCTCTGCTCAGAGGCCCGATCTGGCAGAGTGCTGGCGTGAGGCTGCTCTGCACTGGGCGAGCCTTGCCCAGAATTGCCTCGCGGCTAGGCTTCCAGTCCAGAAAGGAGCGGGCTGCGCGAGACTGGGAGATGCTACTGGCGCCATCCTGGCCTCAGCTCCACTCCTGCCTTGCCTTGCACCTAGTCCCCAGGAGTTCTTGTGGAGGGCTTAGTTGCCGGTGGGTTGCACACTGCCAAGCGCTCCAGCAGTCAGGGCTCTATTAGAGGCAATGGGAGGGCAACTGCAGGGCTAATCCATCGGTTGTTTTACCGCCCAGACTCAGCACAGCACGGAGAGCACAAGGCTCACAGGGCCCCTGGCTGGGGTCTGCAGCCCCACACACCGGAGACGAACTCCGTGAGCGCCCAGAAGGTGCCTGACAGATCTCATTTCCCTAGTGATCTCCTGCCAGCAGAGACGTGTGCAGGTAGTTGGGGCCTGCCCCTGCGTGTCTGGGCTCCCGTCCACAGCCCCAGCTCAGGGAAGCAGCTCCTGAGCCAAGACCTGTGGGAGGCACGTGGTCCCCGCCTGGAAGCCTAGTTTACAGCATGCGGGAAGCGAGCCTCCTCGGGAGAAGAGAAGGCAGCCCTGCTGCATGCGGCTGCATTCACTCCTTTGTCGGAGCCGAGTGCGCCTCCAGTACGGCAGAGCTCCAGCTCAGCTCAGAGGCCCGATCTGGCAGACTTGCTGGCGTGAGGCTGCTCTGCCCTGGGCGAGACTTGCCCAGACTTGCCTCGCACATAGGCTTCCAGTCCAGGAAGGAGCAGGCTGCGCTAGACTGGGAGATGCTACTGGCGCCTTCCTGGCCTCAGCTCCACTCCTGCCTTGCCTTTGCACCTAGTCCCCAGGCGTTCTCGTGGAGGGCTTGGTTGCCGGTGGGTTGCACACTGCCAAGCGCTCCAGCGGTGAGGGCTCTATTAGAGGCAATGGTAGGGCAACTGAAGGTCTCCTCCAGCGGTTGCTTGACCGCCCACACTCAGCACAGCAGGAGCGCACAAGGCTCACAGGGCCCCTGGCTGGGGTCTGCAGCCCCACACACCGGAGGCGAACTCCGTGAGCGCCCAGAAGGTGCCTGACAGACGTCATTTCCCTAGTGCTCTGCTCCCCAGCAGAGACGTGTTTGGGTGGTTGGGGCCTGCCCCTGCGTGTCTGGGCTCCCTACCACAGCCCCAGCTGAGGGAAGGAGCTCCTCAGCTAAGACCTGTAGGAGGCGCGGGGCGCCCCCGCCTGGAAGCCTAGTGCACAGCATGCGGGAAGCGAGCCTCCTCGGGAGAAGAGGAGGCAGCACAGCTTCGTGAGGCTGTAATCACTACTTGGGCGGAGCCAAGTGCGCCTCCAGTACGGCAGAGCTCCAGCTCTGCTCAGAGGCCCGATCTGGCAGAGTGCTGGCGTGAGGCTGCTCTGCACTGGGCGAGCCTTGCCCAGACTTGCCTCGCGGCTAGGCTTCCAGTCCAGAAAGGAGCGGGCTGCGCGAGACTGGGAGATGCTACTGGCGCCATCCTGGCCTCAGCTCCACTTCTCCCTTGCCTTAGCACCTAGTCCCCAGGCGTTCTTGTGGAAAGCTAAGTTGCCGGTGGGTTGCACACTGCCAAGCGCTCCAGCAGTCAGGGCTCTATTAGAGGCAATGGGAGGGCAACTGCAAGTCTCCTCCAGCGGTTGCTTGACCGCCCAGACTCAGCACAGCATGGAGAGCACAAGGCTCACAGGGCCCCTGGCTGGGGTCTGCAGCCCCACACACCAGAGGCGAACTCCGTGAGAGCCCAGAAGGTGCCTGACAGACGTCATTTCCCTAGTGCTCTGCTCCCCAGCAGAGACGTGTTTGGGTGGTTGGGGCCTGCCCCTGCTTGTTTGGGCTCCCGTCCACAGCCCCAGCTCAGGGAAGCAGCTCCTGAGCTAAGACCTGTGCGAGTCGCGAGGGGCCCCGCCTGGAAGCCTAGTTTACAGCATGCGGGAAGCGAGCCTCCTCGGGAGAAGAGAAGGCAGCCCTGCTGCGTGCGGCTGCATTCACTGCTTAGGCGGAGCCGAGTGCGCCTCCAGTACGGCAGAGCTCCAGCTCTGCTCAGAGGCCCGATCTGGCAGACTTGCTGGCGTGAGGCTGCTCTGCCCTGGGCGAGACTTGCCCAGACTTGCCTCGCACATAGGCTTCCACTCCAGGAAGGAGCAGGCTGCGCGAGACTGGGAGATGCTACTGGCGCCTTCCTGGCCTCAGCTCCACTCCTGCCTTGCCTTAGCACCTAGTCCCCAGGGTTTCTTGTGGAAGGCTCATTTGCCGGTGGGTTGCACACTGCCAAGCGCTCCAGCAGTGAGGGCTCTATTAGAGGCAATGGGAGGGCAACGGCAAGTCTCCTCCAGCGGTTGCTTGACCGCCCAGACTCTGCACAGCATGGAGAGCACAAGGCTCACAGGGCCCCTGGCTGGGGTCTGCAGCCCCACACACCGGAGGCGAACTCCGTGAGAGCCCAGAAGGTGCCTGACAGACGTCATTTCCCTAGTGCTCTGCTCCCCAGCAGAGACGTGTTTGGGTGGTTGGGGCCTGCCCCTGCTTGTTTGGGCTCCCGTCCACAGCCCCAGCTCAGGGAAGCAGCTCCTGAGCTAAGACCTGTGCGAGGCGCGGGGGGCCCCGCCTGGAAGCCTAGTTTACAGCATGCGGGAAGCGAGCCTCCTCGGGAGAAGAGAAGGCAGCCCTGCTGCGTGCGGCTGCATTCACTGCTTTGGCGGAGCCGAGTGCGCCTCCAGTACGGCAGAGCTCCAGCTCTGCTCAGAGGCCCGATCTGGCAGACTTGCTGGCGTGAGGCTGCTCTGCCCTGGGCGAGACTTGCCCAGACTTGCCTCGCACATAGGCTTCCAGTCCAGGAAGGAGCAGGCTGCGCGAGACTGGGAGATGCTACTGGCGCCTTCCTGGCCTCAGCTCCACTCCTGCCTTGCCTTTGCACTTAGTCCCCAGGCGTTCTTGTGGAGGGCTTAGTTGCCGGTGGGTTGCACACTGCCAAGCGCTCCAGCAGTGAGGGCTCTATTAGAGGCAATGGTAGGGCAACTGAAGGTCTCCTCCAGCGGTTGCTTGACCGCCCACACTCAGTACAGCAGGAGCGCACAAGGCTCACAGGGCCCCTGGCTGGGGTCTGCAGCCCCAGACACCGGAGGCGAACTCCGGGAGCGCCCAGAAGGTGCCTGTCAGACGTCATTTCCCTAGTGCTCTCCTCCCCAGCAGAGACGTGTGCAGGTGGTTGGGGCCTGCCCCTGCGTGTCTGGGCTCCCTACCACAGCACAAACTCAGGGAAGCAGCTCCTCAGCTAAGACCTGTAGGAGGTGCGGGGCGCCCCCGCCTGGAAGCCTAGTGCACAGCATGCGGGAAACGAGCCTCCTCGGGAGAAGAGGAGGGAGCACAGCTTCATGAGGCTGTAATCACTGCTTGGGCGGAGCTGAGTGAGCCTCCAGTACGGCAGAGCTCCAGCTCTGCTCAGAGGCCCGATCTGGCAGAGTGCTGGCGTGAGGCTGCTCTGCACTGGGCGAGCCTTGCCCAGAATTGCCTCGCGGCTAGGCTTCCAGTCCAGAAAGGAGCGGGCTGCGCGAGACTGGGAGATGCTACTGGCGCCATCCTGGCCTCAGCTCCACTCCTGCCTTGCCTTGCACCTAGTCCCCAGGAGTTCTTGTGGAGGGCTTAGTTGCCGGTGGGTTGCACACTGCCAAGCGCTCCAGCAGTCAGGGCTCTATTAGAGGCAATGGGAGGGCAACTGCAGGGCTAATCCATCGGTTGTTTTACCGCCCAGACTCAGCACAGCACGGAGAGCACAAGGCTCACAGGGCCCCTGGCTGGGGTCTGCAGCCCCACACACCGGAGACGAACTCCGTGAGCGCCCAGAAGGTGCCTGACAGATCTCATTTCCCTAGTGATCTCCTGCCAGCAGAGACGTGTGCAGGTAGTTGGGGCCTGCCCCTGCGTGTCTGGGCTCCCGTCCACAGCCCCAGCTCAGGGAAGCAGCTCCTGAGCCAAGACCTGTGGGAGGCACGTGGTCCCCGCCTGGAAGCCTAGTTTACAGCATGCGGGAAGCGAGCCTCCTCGGGAGAAGAGAAGGCAGCCCTGCTGCATGCGGCTGCATTCACTCCTTTGTCGGAGCCGAGTGCGCCTCCAGTACGGCAGAGCTCCAGCTCAGCTCAGAGGCCCGATCTGGCAGACTTGCTGGCGTGAGGCTGCTCTGCCCTGGGCGAGACTTGCCCAGACTTGCCTCGCACATAGGCTTCCAGTCCAGGAAGGAGCAGGCTGCGCTAGACTGGGAGATGCTACTGGCGCCTTCCTGGCCTCAGCTCCACTCCTGCCTTGCCTTTGCACCTAGTCCCCAGGCGTTCTCGTGGAGGGCTTGGTTGCCGGTGGGTTGCACACTGCCAAGCGCTCCAGCGGTGAGGGCTCTATTAGAGGCAATGGTAGGGCAACTGAAGGTCTCCTCCAGCGGTTGCTTGACCGCCCACACTCAGCACAGCAGGAGCGCACAAGGCTCACAGGGCCCCTGGCTGGGGTCTGCAGCCCCACACACCGGAGGCGAACTCCGTGAGCGCCCAGAAGGTGCCTGACAGACGTCATTTCCCTAGTGCTCTGCTCCCCAGCAGAGACGTGTTTGGGTGGTTGGGGCCTGCCCCTGCGTGTCTGGGCTCCCTACCACAGCCCCAGCTGAGGGAAGGAGCTCCTCAGCTAAGACCTGTAGGAGGCGCGGGGCGCCCCCGCCTGGAAGCCTAGTGCACAGCATGCGGGAAGCGAGCCTCCTCGGGAGAAGAGGAGGCAGCACAGCTTCGTGAGGCTGTAATCACTACTTGGGCGGAGCCAAGTGCGCCTCCAGTACGGCAGAGCTCCAGCTCTGCTCAGAGGCCCGATCTGGCAGAGTGCTGGCGTGAGGCTGCTCTGCACTGGGCGAGCCTTGCCCAGACTTGCCTCGCGGCTAGGCTTCCAGTCCAGAAAGGAGCGGGCTGCGCGAGACTGGGAGATGCTACTGGCGCCATCCTGGCCTCAGCTCCACTTCTCCCTTGCCTTAGCACCTAGTCCCCAGGCGTTCTTGTGGAAAGCTAAGTTGCCGGTGGGTTGCACACTGCCAAGCGCTCCAGCAGTCAGGGCTCTATTAGAGGCAATGGGAGGGCAACTGCAAGTCTCCTCCAGCGGTTGCTTGACCGCCCAGACTCAGCACAGCATGGAGAGCACAAGGCTCACAGGGCCCCTGGCTGGGGTCTGCAGCCCCACACACCAGAGGCGAACTCCGTGAGAGCCCAGAAGGTGCCTGACAGACGTCATTTCCCTAGTGCTCTGCTCCCCAGCAGAGACGTGTTTGGGTGGTTGGGGCCTGCCCCTGCTTGTTTGGGCTCCCGTCCACAGCCCCAGCTCAGGGAAGCAGCTCCTGAGCTAAGACCTGTGCGAGTCGCGAGGGGCCCCGCCTGGAAGCCTAGTTTACAGCATGCGGGAAGCGAGCCTCCTCGGGAGAAGAGAAGGCAGCCCTGCTGCGTGCGGCTGCATTCACTGCTTAGGCGGAGCCGAGTGCGCCTCCAGTACGGCAGAGCTCCAGCTCTGCTCAGAGGCCCGATCTGGCAGACTTGCTGGCGTGAGGCTGCTCTGCCCTGGGCGAGACTTGCCCAGACTTGCCTCGCACATAGGCTTCCACTCCAGGAAGGAGCAGGCTGCGCGAGACTGGGAGATGCTACTGGCGCCTTCCTGGCCTCAGCTCCACTCCTGCCTTGCCTTTGCACCTAGTCCCCAGGAGTTCTTGTGGAGGGCTTAGTTGCCGGTGGGTTGCACACTGCCAAGCACTCCAGCGGTGAGGGCTCTATTAGAGGCAAGGTTAGGGCAACTGAAGGTCTCCTCCAGCGGTTGCTTGACCGCCAACACTCAGCAGAGTAGGAGCGCACAAGGCTCACAGGGCCCCTGGCTGCAGTCTGCAGCCCCACACACCGAGGGGAAATCCGTAAGAGCCCAGAAGGTGCCGGACAGACGTCATTTCCCTAGTGCTCTCCAACCCAGCAGAGACGTTTGCAGGTGGTTGGGGCCTGCCCCTGCGTGTCTGGGCTCCCTACCACAGCCCCAGCTCAGGGAAGCAGCTCCTCAGCTAAGACCTGTAGGAGGCGCGGGGCGCCCCCGCCTGGAAGCCTAGTGCACAGCATGCGGGAAGCGAGCCTCCTCGGGAGAAGAGGAGGCAGCACAGCTTCGTGAGGCTGTAATCACTGCTTGGGCGGAGCCGAGTGCGCCTCCATTACGGCAGAGCTCCAGCTCTGCTCAGAGGCCCGATCTGGCAGAGTGCTGGCGTGAGGCTGCTCCGCAGTGGGCGAGCCTTGCCCAGACTTGCCTCGCGGCTAGGCTTCCAGTCCAGAAAGGAGCGGGCTGCGCGAGACTGGGAGATGCTACTGGCGCCATCCTGGCCTCAGCTCCACACCTGCCTTGCCTTTGAACCTAGTCCCCAGGAGTTCTTGTGGAGGGCATAGTTGCCGGTGGGTTGCACACTGCCAAGCGCTCCAGCAGTCAGGGCTCTATTAGAGGCAATGGGAGGGCAAGTGCAGGGCTATTCCATCGGTTGTTTTACCGCCCAGAGTCAGCACAGCATGGAGAGCACAAGGCTCACAGGGCCCCTGGCTGGGGTCTGCAGCCCCACACACCGGAGACGAACTCCGTGAGCGCCCAGAAGGTGCCTGACAGATCTCATTTCCCTAGTGATCTCCTGCCAGCAGAGACGTGTGCAGGTAGTTGGGGCCTGCCCCTGCGTGTCTGGGCTCCCGTCCACAGCCCCAGCTCAGGGAAGCAGCTCCTGAGCCAAGACCTGTGGGAGGCACGGGGTCCCCGCCTGGAAGCCTAGTTTACAGCATGCGGGAAGCGAGCCTCCTCGGGAGAAGAGAAGGCAGCCCTGCTGCGTGCGGCTGCATTCACTCCTTTGTCGGAGCCGAGTGCGCCTCCAGTACGGCAGAGCTCCAGCTCAGCTCAGAGGCCCGATCTGGCAGACTTGCTGGCGTGAGGCTGCTCTGCCCTGGGCGAGACTTGCCCAGACTTGCCTCGCACATAGGCTTCCAGTCCAGGAAGGAGCAGGCTGCGCTAGACTGGGAGATGCTACTGGCGCCTTCCTGGCCTCAGCTCCACTCCTGCCTTGCCTTTGCACCTAGTCCCCAGGCGTTCTCGTGGAGGGCTTAGTTGCCGGTGGGTTGCACACTGCCAAGCGCTCCAGCGGTGAGGGCTCTATTAGAGGCAATGGTAGGGCAACTGAAGGTCTCCTCCAGCGGTTGCTTGACCGCCCACACTCAGCACAGCAGGAGCGCACAAGGCTCACAGGGCCCCTGGCTGGGGTCTGCAGCCCCACACACCGGAGGCGAACTCCGTGAGCGCCCAGAAGGTGCCTGACAGACGTCATTTCCCTAGTGCTCTGCTCCCCAGCAGAGACGTGTTTGGGTGGTTGGGGCCTGCCCCTGCGTGTCTGGGCTCCCTACCACAGCCCCAGCTGAGGGAAGGAGCTCCTCAGCTAAGACCTGTAGGAGGCGCGGGGCGCCCCCGCCTGGAAGCCTAGTGCACAGCATGCGGGAATCGAGCCTCCTCGGGAGAAGAGGAGGCAGCACAGCTTCGTGAGGCTGTAATCACTACTTGGGCGGAGCCAAGTGCGCCTCCAGTACGGCAGAGCTCCAGCTCTGCTCAGAGGCCCGATCTGGCAGAGTGCTGGCGTGAGGCTGCTCTGCACTGGGCGAGCCTTGCCCAGACTTGCCTCGCGGCTAGGCTTCCAGTCCAGAAAGGAGCGGGCTGCGCGAGACTGGGAGATGCTACTGGCGCCATCCTGGCCTCAGCTCCACTTCTCCCTTGCCTTAGCACCTAGTCCCCAGGCGTTCTTGTGGAAAGCTAAGTTGCCGGTGGGTTGCACACTGCCAAGCGCTCCAGCAGTCAGGGCTCTATTAGAGGCAATGGGAGGGCAACTGCAAGTCTCCTCCAGCGGTTGCTTGACCGCCCAGACTCAGCACAGCATGGAGAGCACAAGGCTCACAGGGCCCCTGGCTGGGGTCTGCAGCCCCACACACCAGAGGCGAACTCCGTGAGAGCCCAGAAGGTGCCTGACAGACGTCATTTCCCTAGTGCTCTGCTCCCCAGCAGAGACGTGTTTGGGTGGTTGGGGCCTGCCCCTGCTTGTTTGGGCTCCCGTCCACAGCCCCAGCTCAGGGAAGCAGCTCCTGAGCTAAGACCTGTGCGAGTCGCGAGGGGCCCCGCCTGGAAGCCTAGTTTACAGCATGCGGGAAGCGAGCCTCCTCGGGAGAAGAGAAGGCAGCCCTGCTGCGTGCGGCTGCATTCACTGCTTAGGCGGAGCCGAGTGCGCCTCCAGTACGGCAGAGCTCCAGCTCTGCTCAGAGGCCCGATCTGGCAGACTTGCTGGCGTGAGGCTGCTCTGCCCTGGGCGAGACTTGCCCAGACTTGCCTCGCACATAGGCTTCCACTCCAGGAAGGAGCAGGCTGCGCGAGACTGGGAGATGCTACTGGCGCCTTCCTGGCCTCAGCTCCACTCCTGCCTTGCCTTTGCACCTAGTCCCCAGGAGTTCTTGTGGAGGGCTTAGTTGCCGGTGGGTTGCACACTGCCAAGCACTCCAGCGGTGAGGGCTCTATTAGAGGCAAGGTTAGGGCAACTGAAGGTCTCCTCCAGCGGTTGCTTGACCGCCAACACTCAGCAGAGTAGGAGCGCACAAGGCTCACAGGGCCCCTGGCTGCAGTCTGCAGCCCCACACACCGAGGGGAAATCCGTAAGAGCCCAGAAGGTGCCGGACAGACGTCATTTCCCTAGTGCTCTCCAACCCAGCAGAGACGTTTGCAGGTGGTTGGGGCCTGCCCCTGCGTGTCTGGGCTCCCTACCACAGCCCCAGCTCAGGGAAGCAGCTCCTCAGCTAAGACCTGTAGGAGGCGCGGGGCGCCCCCGCCTGGAAGCCTAGTGCACAGCATGCGGGAAGCGAGCCTCCTCGGGAGAAGAGGAGGCAGCACAGCTTCGTGAGGCTGTAATCACTGCTTGGGCGGAGCCGAGTGCGCCTCCATTACGGCAGAGCTCCAGCTCTGCTCAGAGGCCCGATCTGGCAGAGTGCTGGCGTGAGGCTGCTCCGCAGTGGGCGAGCCTTGCCCAGACTTGCCTCGCGGCTAGGCTTCCAGTCCAGAAAGGAGCGGGCTGCGCGAGACTGGGAGATGCTACTGGCGCCATCCTGGCCTCAGCTCCACACCTGCCTTGCCTTTGAACCTAGTCCCCAGGAGTTCTTGTGGAGGGCATAGTTGCCGGTGGGTTGCACACTGCCAAGCGCTCCAGCAGTCAGGGCTCTATTAGAGGCAATGGGAGGGCAAGTGCAGGGCTATTCCATCGGTTGTTTTACCGCCCAGAGTCAGCACAGCATGGAGAGCACAAGGCTCACAGGGCCCCTGGCTGGGGTCTGCAGCCCCACACACCGGAGACGAACTCCGTGAGCGCCCAGAAGGTGCCTGACAGATCTCATTTCCCTAGTGATCTCCTGCCAGCAGAGACGTGTGCAGGTAGTTGGGGCCTGCCCCTGCGTGTCTGGGCTCCCGTCCACAGCCCCAGCTCAGGGAAGCAGCTCCTGAGCCAAGACCTGTGGGAGGCACGGGGTCCCCGCCTGGAAGCCTAGTTTACAGCATGCGGGAAGCGAGCCTCCTCGGGAGAAGAGAAGGCAGCCCTGCTGCGTGCGGCTGCATTCACTCCTTTGTCGGAGCCGAGTGCGCCTCCAGTACGGCAGAGCTCCAGCTCAGCTCAGAGGCCCGATCTGGCAGACTTGCTGGCGTGAGGCTGCTCTGCCCTGGGCGAGACTTGCCCAGACTTGCCTCGCACATAGGCTTCCAGTCCAGGAAGGAGCAGGCTGCGCTAGACTGGGAGATGCTACTGGCGCCTTCCTGGCCTCAGCTCCACTCCTGCCTTGCCTTTGCACCTAGTCCCCAGGCGTTCTCGTGGAGGGCTTAGTTGCCGGTGGGTTGCACACTGCCAAGCGCTCCAGCGGTGAGGGCTCTATTAGAGGCAATGGTAGGGCAACTGAAGGTCTCCTCCAGCGGTTGCTTGACCGCCCACACTCAGCACAGCAGGAGCGCACAAGGCTCACAGGGCCCCTGGCTGGGGTCTGCAGCCCCACACACCGGAGGCGAACTCCGTGAGCGCCCAGAAGGTGCCTGACAGACGTCATTTCCCTAGTGCTCTGCTCCCCAGCAGAGACGTGTTTGGGTGGTTGGGGCCTGCCCCTGCGTGTCTGGGCTCCCTACCACAGCCCCAGCTGAGGGAAGGAGCTCCTCAGCTAAGACCTGTAGGAGGCGCGGGGCGCCCCCGCCTGGAAGCCTAGTGCACAGCATGCGGGAATCGAGCCTCCTCGGGAGAAGAGGAGGCAGCACAGCTTCGTGAGGCTGTAATCACTACTTGGGCGGAGCCAAGTGCGCCTCCAGTACGGCAGAGCTCCAGCTCTGCTCAGAGGCCCGATCTGGCAGAGTGCTGGCGTGAGGCTGCTCTGCACTGGGCGAGCCTTGCCCAGACTTGCCTCGCGGCTAGGCTTCCAGTCCAGAAAGGAGCGGGCTGCGCGAGACTGGGAGATGCTACTGGCGCCATCCTGGCCTCAGCTCCACTTCTCCCTTGCCTTAGCACCTAGTCCCCAGGCGTTCTTGTGGAAAGCTAAGTTGCCGGTGGGTTGCACACTGCCAAGCGCTCCAGCAGTCAGGGCTCTATTAGAGGCAATGGGAGGGCAACTGCAAGTCTCCTCCAGCGGTTGCTTGACCGCCCAGACTCAGCACAGCATGGAGAGCACCAGAGGCGAACTCCGTGAGAGCCCAGAAGGTGCCTGACAGACGTCATTTCCCTAGTGCTCTGCTCCCCAGCAGAGACGTGTTTGGGTGGTTGGGGCCTGCCCCTGCTTGTTTGGGCTCCCGTCCACAGCCCCAGCTCAGGGAAGCAGCTCCTGAGCTAAGACCTGTGCGAGTCGCGAGGGGCCCCGCCTGGAAGCCTAGTTTACAGCATGCGGGAAGCGAGCCTCCTCGGGAGAAGAGAAGGCAGCCCTGCTGCGTGCGGCTGCATTCACTGCTTAGGCGGAGCCGAGTGCGCCTCCAGTACGGCAGAGCTCCAGCTCTGCTCAGAGGCCCGATCTGGCAGACTTGCTGGCGTGAGGCTGCTCTGCCCTGGGCGAGACTTGCCCAGACTTGCCTCGCACATAGGCTTCCACTCCAGGAAGGAGCAGGCTGCGCGAGACTGGGAGATGCTACTGGCGCCTTCCTGGCCTCAGCTCCACTCCTGCCTTGCCTTTGCACCTAGTCCCCAGGAGTTCTTGTGGAGGGCTTAGTTGCCGGTGGGTTGCACACTGCCAAGCACTCCAGCGGTGAGGGCTCTATTAGAGGCAAGGTTAGGGCAACTGAAGGTCTCCTCCAGCGGTTGCTTGACCGCCAACACTCAGCAGAGTAGGAGCGCACAAGGCTCACAGGGCCCCTGGCTGCGGTCTGCAGCCCCACACACCGAGGGGAAATCCGTAAGAGCCCAGAAGGTGCCGGACAGACGTCATTTCCCTAGTGCTCTCCAACCCAGCAGAGACGTTTGCAGGTGGTTGGGGCCTGCCCCTGCGTGTCTGGGCTCCCTACCACAGCCCCAGCTCAGGGAAGCAGCTCCTCAGCTAAGACCTGTAGGAGGCGCGGGGCGCCCCCGCCTGGAAGCCTAGTGCACAGCATGCGGGAAGCGAGCCTCCTCGGGAGAAGAGGAGGCAGCACAGCTTCGTGAGGCTGTAATCACTGCTTGGGCGGAGCCGAGTGCGCCTCCATTACGGCAGAGCTCCAGCTCTGCTCAGAGGCCCGATCTGGCAGAGTGCTGGCGTGAGGCTGCTCCGCACTGGGCGAGCCTTGCCCAGACTTGCCTCGCGGCTAGGCTTCCAGTCCAGAAAGGAGCGGGCTGCGCGAGACTGGGAGATGCTACTGGCGCCATCCTGGCCTCAGCTCCACACCTGCCTTGCCTTTGAACCTAGTCCCCAGGAGTTCTTGTGGAGGGCATAGTTGCCGGTGGGTTGCACACTGCCAAGCGCTCCAGCAGTCAGGGCTCTATTAGAGGCAATGGGAGGGCAAGTGCAGGGCTATTCCATCGGTTGTTTTACCGCCCAGAGTCAGCACAGCATGGAGAGCACAAGGCTCACAGGGCCCCTGGCTGGGGTCTGCAGCCCCACACACCGGAGACGAACTCCGTGAGCGCCCAGAAGGTGCCTGACAGATCTCATTTCCCTAGTGATCTCCTGCCAGCAGAGACGTGTGCAGGTAGTTGGGGCCTGCCCCTGCGTGTCTGGGCTCCCGTCCACAGCCCCAGCTCAGGGAAGCAGCTCCTGAGCCAAGACCTGTGGGAGGCACGGGGTCCCCGCCTGGAAGCCTAGTTTACAGCATGCGGGAAGCGAGCCTCCTCGGGAGAAGAGAAGGCAGCCCTGCTGCATGCGGCTGCATTCACTCCTTTGTCGGAGCCGAGTGCGCCTCCAGTACGGCAGAGCTCCAGCTCAGCTCAGAGGCCCGATCTGGCAGACTTGCTGGCGTGAGGCTGCTCTGCCCTGGGCGAGACTTGCCCAGACTTGCCTCGCACATAGGCTTCCAGTCCAGGAAGGAGCAGGCTGCGCTAGACTGGGAGATGCTACTGGCGCCTTCCTGGCCTCAGCTCCACTCCTGCCTTGCCTTTGCACCTAGTCCCCAGGCGTTCTCGTGGAGTGCTTAGTTGCCGGTGGGTTGCACACTGCCAAGCGCTCCAGCGGTGAGGGCTCTATTAGAGGCAATGGTAGGGCAACTGAAGGTCTCCTCCAGCGGTTGCTTGACCGCCCACACTCAGCACAGCAGGAGCGCACAAGGCTCACAGGGCCCCTGGCTGGGGTCTGCAGCCCCACACACCGGAGGCGAACTCCGTGAGCGCCCAGAAGGTGCCTGACAGACGTCATTTCCCTAGTGCTCTGCTCCCCAGCAGAGACGTGTTTGGGTGGTTGGGGCCTGCCCCTGCGTGTCTGGGCTCCCTACCACAGCCCCAGCTGAGGGAAGGAGCTCCTCAGCTAAGACCTGTAGGAGGCGCGGGGCGCCCCCGCCTGGAAGCCTAGTGCACAGCATGCGGGAATCGAGCCTCCTCGGGAGAAGAGGAGGCAGCACAGCTTCGTGAGGCTGTAATCACTACTTGGGCGGAGCCAAGTGCGCCTCCAGTACGGCAGAGCTCCAGCTCTGCTCAGAGGCCCGATCTGGCAGAGTGCTGGCGTGAGGCTGCTCTGCACTGGGCGAGCCTTGCCCAGACTTGCCTCGCGGCTAGGCTTCCAGTCCAGAAAGGAGCGGGCTGCGCGAGACTGGGAGATGCTACTGGCGCCATCCTGGCCTCAGCTCCACTTCTCCCTTGCCTTAGCACCTAGTCCCCAGGCGTTCTTGTGGAAAGCTAAGTTGCCGGTGGGTTGCACACTGCCAAGCGCTCCAGCAGTCAGGGCTCTATTAGAGGCAATGGGAGGGCAACTGAAGGTCTCCTCCAGCGGTTGCTTGACCGCCCACACTCAGCACAGCAGGAGCGCACAAGGCTCACAGGGCCCCTGGCTGGGGTCTGCAGCCCCACACACCGGAGGCGAACTCCGTGAGCGCCCAGAAGGTGCCTCACAGACGTCATTTCCCTAGTGCTCTCCAACCCAGCAGAGACGTGTGCAGGTGGTTGGGGCCTGCCCCTGCGTATCTGGGCTCCCTACCACAGCCCCAGCTGAGGGAAGCAGCTCCTCAGCTAAGACCTGTAGGAGGCGCGGGGCGCCCCCGCCTGGAAGCCTAGTGCACAGCATGCGGGAAGCGAGCCTCCTCGGGAGAAGAGGAGGCAGCACAGCTTCGTGAGGCTGTAATCACTGCTTGGGCGGAGCCGAGTGCGCCTCCATTACGGCAGAGCTCCAGCTCTGCTCAGAGGCCCGATCTGGCAGAGTGCTGGCGTGAGGCTGCTCCGCACTGGGCGAGCCTTGCCCAGACTTGCCTCGCGGCTAGGCTTCCAGTCCAGAAAGGAGCGGGCTGCGCGAGACTGGGAGATGCTACTGGCGCCATCCTGGCCTCAGCTCCACACCTGCCTTGCCTTTGAACCTAGTCCCCAGGAGTTCTTGTGGAGGGCTTAGTTGCCGGTGGGTTGCACACTGCCAAGCGCTCCAGCAGTCAGGGCTCTATTAGAGGCAATGGGAGGGCAAGTGCAGGGCTATTCCATCGGTTGTTTTACCGCCCAGAGTCAGCACAGCACGGAGAGCACAAGGCTCACAGGGCCCCTGGCTGGGGTCTGCAGCCCCACACACCGGAGGCGAACTCCGTGAGCGCCCAGAAGGTGCCTGACAGACCTCATTTCCCTAGTGATCTCCTGCCAGCAGAGACGTGTGCAGGTAGTTGGGGCCTGCCCCTGCATGTCTGGGCTCCCGTCCACAGCCCCAGCTCAGGGAAGCAGCTCCTGAGCCAAGACCTGTGGGAGGCGCGGGTTCCCCGCCTGGAAGCCTAGTTTACAGCATGCGGGAAGCGAGCCTCCTCGGGAGAAGAGGAGGCAGCCCTGCTGCGTGCGGCTGCATTCACTGCTTTGGCGGAGTCGAGTGCGCCTCCAGTATGGCAGAGCTCCAGCTCTGCTCAGAAGCCCGATCTGGCAGACTTGCTGGCGTGAGGCTGCTCTGCCCTGGGCGAGACTTGCCCAGACTTGCCTCGCACATAGGCTTCCAGTCCAGGAAGGAGCAGGCTGCGCGAGACTGGGAGATGCTACTGGCGCCTTCCTGGCCTCAGCTCCACTCCTGCCTTGCCTTTGCACCTAGTCCCCAGGCGTTCTCGTGGAGGGCTTAGTTGCTGGTGGGTTGCACACTGCCAAGCGCTCCAGCAGTGAGGGCTCTATTAGAGGCAATGGTAGGGCAACTGAAGGTCTCCTCCAGCGGTTGCTTGACCGCCCACACTCAGCACAGCAGGAGCGCACAAGGCTCACAGGCCCCTGGCTGGGGTCTGCAGCCCCACACACCGGAGGCGAACTCCGTGAGCGCCCAGAAGGTGCCTGACAGACGTCATTTCCCTAGTGCTCTCCAACCCAGCAGAGACGTGTGCAGGTGGTTGGGGCCTGCCCCTGCGTATCTGGGCTCCCTACCACAGCCCCAGCTGAGGGAAGCAGCTCCTCAGCTAAGACCTGTAGGAGGCGCGGGGCGCCCCCGCCTGGAAGCCTAGTGCACAGCATGCGGGAAGCGAGCCTCCTCGGGAGAAGAGGAGGCAGCACAGCTTCGTGAGGCTGTAATCACTGCTTGGGCGGAGCCGAGTGCGCCTCCATTACGGCAGAGCTCCAGCTCTGCTCAGAGGCCCGATCTGGCAGAGTGCTGGCGTGAGGCTGCTCCGCACTGGGCGAGCCTTGCCCAGACTTGCCTCGCGGCTAGGCTTCCAGTCCAGAAAGGAGCGGGCTGTGCGAGACTGGGAGATGCTACTGGCGCCATCCTGGCCTCAGCTCCACACCTGCCTTGCCTTTGAACCTAGTCCCCAGGAGTTCTTGTGGAGGGCTTAGTTGCCGGTGGGTTGCACACTGCCAAGCGCTCCAGCAGTCAGGGCTCTATTAGAGGCAATGGGAGGGCAAGTCCAGGGCTATTCCATCGGTTGTTTTACCGCCCAGAGTCAGCACAGCACGGAGAGCACAAGGCTCACAGGGCCCCTGGCTGGGGTCTGCAGCCCCACACACCGGAGGCGAACTCCGTGAGCGCCCAGAAGGTGCCTGACAGACCTCATTTCCCTAGTGATCTCCTGCCAGCAGAGACGTGTGCAGGTAGTTGGGGCCTGCCCCTGCATGTCTGGGCTCCCGTCCACAGCCCCAGCTCAGGGAAGCAGCTCCTGAGCCAAGACCTGTGGGAGGCGCGGGGTCCCCGCCTGGAAGCCTAGTTTACAGCATGCGGGAAGCGAGCCTCCTCTGGAGAAGAGGAGGCGGCCCTGCTGCGTGCGGCTGCATTCACTGCTTTGGCGGAGCCGAGTGCGCCTCCAGTATGGCAGAGCTCCAGCTCTGCTCAGAAGCCCGATCTGGCAGACTTGCTGGCATGAGGCTGCTCTGCCCTGGGCGAGACTTGCCCAGACTTGCCTCGCACATAGGCTTCCAGTCCAGGAAGGAGCAGGCTGCGCGAGACTGGGAGATGCTACTGGCGCCTTCCTGGCCTCAGCTCCACTCCTGCCTTGCCTTTGCACCTAGTCCCCAGGCGTTCTCGTGGAGGGCTTAGTTGCTGGTGGGTTGCACACTGCCAAGCGCTCCAGCAGTGAGGGCTCTATTAGAGGCAATGGTAGGGCAACTGAAGGTCTCCTCCAGCGGTTGCTTGACCGCCCACACTCAGCACAGCAGGAGCGCACAAGGCTCACAGGCCCCTGGCTGGGGTCTGCAGCCCCACACACCGGAGGCGAACTCCGTGAGCGCCCAGAAGGTGCCTGACAGACGTCATTTCCCTAGTGCTCTCCAACCCAGCAGAGACGTGTGCAGGTGGTTGGGGCCTGCCCCTGCGTATCTGGGCTCCCTACCACAGCCCCAGCTGAGGGAAGCAGCTCCTCAGCTAAGACCTGTAGGAGGCGCGGGGCGCCCCCGCCTGGAAGCCTAGTGCACAGCATGCGGGAAGCGAGCCTCCTCGGGAGAAGAGGAGGCAGCACAGCTTCGTGAGGCTGTAATCACTGCTTGGGCGGAGCCGAGTGCGCCTCCATTACGGCAGAGCTCCAGCTCTGCTCAGAGGCCCGATCTGGCAGAGTGCTGGCGTGAGGCTGCTCCGCACTGGGCGAGCCTTGCCCAGACTTGCCTCGCGGCTAGGCTTCCAGTCCAGAAAGGAGCGGGCTGCGCGAGACTGGGAGATGCTACTGGCGCCATCCTGGCCTCAGCTCCACACCTGCCTTGCCTTTGAACCTAGTCCCCAGGAGTTCTTGTGGAGGGCTTAGTTGCCGGTGGGTTGCACACTGCCAAGCGCTCCAGCAGTCAGGGCTCTATTAGAGGCAATGGGAGGGCAAGTGCAGGGCTATTCCATCGGTTGTTTTACCGCCCAGAGTCAGCACAGCACGGAGAGCACAAGGCTCACAGGGCCCCTGGCTGGGGTCTGCAGCCCCACACACCGGAGGCGAACTCCGTGAGCGCCCAGAAGGTGCCTGACAGACCTCATTTCCCTAGTGATCTCCTGCCAGCAGAGACGTGTGCAGGTAGTTGGGGCCTGCCCCTGCATGTCTGGGCTCCCGTCCACAGCCCCAGCTCAGGGAAGCAGCTCCTGAGCCAAGACCTGTGGGAGGCGCGGGGTCCCCGCCTGGAAGCCTAGTTTACAGCATGCGGGAAGCGAGCCTCCTCGGGAGAAGAGGAGGCAGCCCTGCTGCCTGCGGCTGCATTCACTGCTTTGGCGGAGCCGAGTGCGCCTCCAGTACGGCAGAGCTCCAGCTCTGCTCAGAAGCCCGATCTGGCAGACTTGCTGGCGTGAGGCTGCTCTGCCCTGGGCGAGACTTGCCCAGACTTGCCTCGCACATAGGCTTCCAGTCCAGGAAGGAGCAGGCTGCGCGAGACTGGGAGATGCTACTGGCGCCTTCCTGGCCTCAGCTCCACTCCTGCCTTGCCTTTGCACCTAGTCCCCAGGCGTTCTCCTGGAGGGCTTAGTTGCCGGTGGGTTGCACACTGCCAAGCGCTCCAGCAGAGAGGGCTCTATTAGAGGCAATGGGAGGGCAACTGAAGGTCTCCTCCAGCGGTTGCTTGACCGCCCACACTCAGCACAGCAGGAGCGCACAAGGCTCACAGGGCCCCTGGCTGGGGTCTGCAGCCCCACACACCGGAGGCGAACTCCGTGAGCGCCCAGAAGGTGCCTGACATACGTCATTTCCCTAGTGCTCTCCAACCCAGCAGAGACGTGTGCAGGTGGTTGGGGCCTGCCCCTGCGTGTCTGGGCTCCCTACCACAGCCCCAGCTGAGGGAAGCAGCTCCTCAGCTAAGACCTGTAGGAGGCGCGGGGCGCCCCCGCCTGGAAGCCTAGTGCACAGCATGCGGGAAGCGAGCCTCCTCGGGAGAAGAGGAGGCAGCACAGCTTCGTGAGGCTGTAATCACTGCTTGGGCGGAGCCGAGTGCGCCTCCAATACGGCAGAGCTCCAGCTCTGCTCAGAGGCCCGATCTGGCAGAGTGCTGGCGTGAGGCTGCTCTGCACTGGGCGAGCCTTGCCCAGACTTGCCTCGCGGCTAGGCTTCCAGTCCAGAAAGGACCGGGCTGCGCGAGACTGGGAGATGCTACTGGCGCCTTCCTGGCCTCAGCTCCACTCCTGCCTTGCCTTTGCACTTAGTCCCCAGGCGTTCTTGTGGAAGGCTCAGTTGCCGGTGGGTTGCACACTGACAAGCGCTCCAGCAGTCAGGGATCTATTAGAGGCAATGGGAGGGCAACTGCAAGTCTCCTCCAGCGGTTGCTTGACCGCCCAGACTCAGCACAGCATGGAGAGCACAAGGCTCACAGGGCCCCTGGCTGGGGTCTGCAGCCCCACACACCGGAGGCGAACTCCGTGAGAGCTCAGAAGGTGCCTGACAGACGTCATTTCCCTAGTGCTCTGCTCCCCAGCAGAGACGTGTTTGGGTGGTTGGGGCCTGCCCCTGCTTGTTTGGGCTCCCGTCCACAGCCCCAGCTCAGGGAAGCAGCTACTGAGCCAAGACCTGTGCGAGGCGCGGGGGTCCCCGCCTGGAAGCCTAGTTTACAGCATGCGGGAAGCGAGCCTCCTCGGGAGAAGAGAAGGCAGCCCTGCTGCGTGCGGCTGCATTCACTGCTTTGGCGGAGCCGAGTGCGCCTCCAGTACGGCAGAGCTCCAGCTCTGCTCAGAGGCCCGATCTGGCAGACTTGCTGGCGTGAGGCTGCTCTGCCCTGGGCGAGACTTGCCCAGACTTGCCTCGCACATAGGCTTCCAGTCCAGGAAGGAGCAGGCTGCGCGAGACTGGGAGATGCTACTGGCGCCTTCCTGGCCTCAGCTCCACTCCTGCCTTGCCTTTGCACCTAGTCCCCAGGCCTTCTCCTGGAGGGCTTAGTTGCCGGTGGGTTGCACACTGCCAAGCGCTCCAGCAGTGAGGGCTCTATTAGAGGCAATGGTAGGGCAACTGAAGGTCTCCTCCAGCGGTTGCTTGACCGCCCACACTCAGCACAGCAGGAGCGCACAAGGCTCACAGGGCCCCTGGCTGGGGTCTGCAGCCCCACACACCGGAGGCGAACTCCGTGAGCGCCCAGAAGGTGCCTGACAGACCTCATTTCCCTAGTGATCTCCTGCCAGCAGAGACGTGTGCAGGTAGTTGGGGCCTGCCCCTGCCTGTCTGGGCACCCGTCCACAGCCCCAGCTCAGGGAAGCAGCTCCTGAGCCAAGACCTGTGGGAGGCACGGGGTCCCCGCCTGGAAGCCTAGTTTACAGCATGCGGGAAGCAAGCCTCCTCGGGAGAAGAGAAGGCAGCCCTGCTGCGTGCGGCTGCATTCACTGCTTTGTCGGAGCCGAGTGCGCCTCCAGTACGGCAGAGCTCCAGCTCTGCTCAGAGGCCCGATCTGGCAGACTTGCTGGCGTGAGGCTGCTCTGCCCTGGGCGAGACTTGCCCAGACTTGCCTCGCACATAGGCTTCCAGTCCAGGAAGGAGCAGGCTGCGCTAGACTGGGAGATGCTACTGGCGCCTTCCTGGCCTCAGCTGCATTCCTGCCTTGCCTTTGCACCTAGTCCCCAGGCGTTCTTGTGGAGGGCTTAGTTGCCGGTGGGTTGCACACTGCTAAGCGCTCCAGCGGTGAGGGCTCTATTAGAGGCAATGGTAGGGCAACTGAAGGTCTCCTCCAGCGGTTGCTTGACCGCCAACACTCAGCACAGTAGGAGCGCACAAGGCTCACAGGGCCCCTGGTTGCGGTCTGCAGCCCCACACACCGAGGGGAAATCCGTAAGAGCCCAGAAGGTGCCTGACAGACGTCATTTCCCTAGTGCTCTGCTCCCCAGCAGAAACGTGTTTGGGTGGTTGGGGCTTGCCCCTGCGTGTTTGGGCTCCCTACCACAGCCCCAGCTCAGGGAAGCAGCTCCTCAGCTAAGACCTGTAGGAGGCGCGGGGCGCCCCCGCCTGGAAGCCTAGTGCACAGCATGCGGGAAACGAGCCTCCTCGGGAGAAGAGGAGGCAGCACAGCTTCATGAGGCTGTAATCACTGCTTGGGCGGAGCTGAGTGAGCCTCCAGTACGGCAGAGCTCCAGCTCTGCTCAGAGGCCCGATCTGGCAGAGTGCTGGCATGAGGCTGCTCTGCACTGGGCGAGCCTTGCCCAGAATTGCCTCGCGGCTAGGCTTCCAGTCCAGAAAGGAGCGGGCTGCGCGAGACTGGGAGATGCTACTGGCGCCATCCTGGCCTCAGCTCCACTCCTGCCTTGCCTTGCACCTAGTCCCCAGGAGTTCTTGTGGAGGGCTTAGTTGCCGGTGGGTTGCACACTGCCAAGCGCTCCAGCAGTCAGGGCTCTATTAGAGGCAATGGGAGGGCAACTGCAGGGCTACTCCATCGGTTGTTTTACCGCCCAGACTCAGCACAGCACGGAGAGCACAAGGCTCACAGGGCCGCTGGCTGGGGTCTGCAGCCCCACACACCGGAGGCGAACTCCGTGAGCGCCCAGAAGGTGCCTGACAGACCTCATTTCCCTAGTGATCTCCTGCCAGCAGAGACGTGTGCAGGTAGTTGGGGCCTGCCCCTGCGTGTCTGGGCTCCCGTCCACAGCCCCAGCTCAGGGAAGCAGCTCCTGAGCCAAGACCTGTGGGAGGCACGGGGTCCCCGCCTGGAAGCCTAGTTTACTGCATGCGGGAAGCGAGCCTCCTCGGGAGAAGAGAAGGCAGCCCTGCTGCGTGCGGCTGCATTCACTCCTTTGTCGGAGCCGAGTGCGCCTCCAGTACGGCAGTGCTCCAGCTCTGCTCAGAGGCCCAATCTGGCAGACTTGCTGGCGTGAGGCTGCTCTGCCCTGGGCGAGACTTGCCCAGACTTGCCTCGCACATAGGCTTCCAGTCCAGGAAGGAGCAGGCTGCGCTAGACTGGGAGATGCTACTGGCGCCTTCCTGGCCTCAGCTGCACTCCTGCCTTGCCTTTGCACCTAGTCCCCAGGCGTTCTCGTGGAGGGCTTAGTTGCCGGTGGGTTGCACACTGCTAAGCGCTCCAGCGGTGAGGGCTCTATTAGAGGCAATGGTAGGGCAACTGAAGGTCTCCTCCAGCAGTTGCTTGACCGCCAACACTCAGCACAGTAGGAGCGCACAAGGCTCACAGGGCCCCTGGCTGGGGTCTGCAGCCCCACACACCGGAGGCGAACTCCGTGAGCGCCCAGAACGTGCCTGACAGACGTCATTTCCCTAGTGCTCTCCTCCCTAGCAGAGACGTGTGCAGGTGGTTGGGACCTGCCCCTGCGTGTCTGGGCTCTCTACCACAGCCCCAGCTCAGGGAAGCAGCTCCTCAGCTAAGACCTGTAGGAGGCGCGGGGCGCCCCCGCCTGGAAGCCTAGTGCACAGCATGCGGGAAACGAGCCTCCTCGGGAGAAGAGGAGGCAGCACAGCTTCATGAGGCTGTAATCACTGCTTGGGCGGAGCTGAGTGAGCCTCCAGTACGGCAGAGCTCCAGCTCTGCTCAGAGGCCCGATCTGGCAGAGTGCTGGCGTGAGGCTGCTCTGCCCTGGGCGAGCCTTGCCCAGACTTGCCTCGCGGCTAGGCTTCCAGTCCAGAAAGGAGCGGGCTGCGCGAGACTGGGAGATGCTACTGGCGCCATCCTGGCCTCAGCTCCACTTCTGCCTTGCCTTAGCACCTAGTCCCCAGGCGTTCTTGTGGAAGGCTCAGTTGCCAGTGGGTTGCACACTGCCAAGCGCTCCAGCATTGAGGGCTCTATTAGAGGCAATGGGAGGGCAACTGCAAGTCTCCTCCAGCGGTTGCTTGACCGCCCAGACTCAGCACAGCATGGAGAGCACAAGGCTCACAGGGCCCCTGGCTGGGGTCTGCAGCCCCACACATCAGAGGCGAACTGCGTGAGAGCCCAGAAGGTGCCTGACAGACGTCATTTCCCTAGTGCTCTGCTCCCCAGCAGAGACGTGTTTGGGTGGTTGGGGCCTGCCCCTGCTTGTTTGGGCTCCCGTCCACAGCCCCAGCTCAGGGAAGCAGCTCCTGAGCCAAGACCTGTGGGAGGCACGGGGTCCCCGCCTGGAAGCCTAGTTTACAGCATGCGGGAAGCGAGCCTCCTCGGGAGAAGAGAAGGCAGCCCTGCTGCGTGCGGCTGCATTCACTGCTTAGGCGGAGCCGAGTGCGCCTCCAGTACGGCAGAGCTCCAGCTCTGCTCAGAGGCCCGATCTGGCAGACTTGCTGGCGTGAGGCTGCTCTGCCCTGGGCGAGACTTGCCCAGACTTGCCTCGCACATAGGCTTCCAGTCCAGGAAGGAGCAGGCTGCGCGAGACTGGGAGATTCTACTGGCGCCTTTCTGGCCTCAGCTCCACTCCTGCCTTGCCTTTGCACCTAGTCCCCAGGCGTTCTCTTGGAGGGCTTAGTTGCCCGTGGGTTGCACACTGACAAGCGCTCCAGCAGTGAGGGCTCTATTGGCGGCAATGGTAGGGCAACTGAAGGTCTCCTCCAGCGGTTGCTTGACCGCCAACACTCAGCACAGTAGGAGCGCACAAGGCTCACAGGGCCCCTGGTTGCGGTCTGCAGCCCCACACACCGAGGGGAAATCCGTAAGAGCCCAGAAGGTGCCTGACAGACGTCATTTCCCTAGTGCTCTGCTCCCCAGCAGAAACGTGTTTGGGTGGTTGGGGTTTGCCCCTGCGTGTTTGGGCTCCCTACCACAGCCCCAGCTCAGGGTAGCAGCTCCTCAGCTAAGACCTGTAGGAGGCGCGGGGCGCCCCCGCCTGGAAGCCTAGTGCACAGCATGCGGGAAACGAGCCTCCTCGGGAGAAGAGGAGGCAGCACAGCTTCATGAGGCTGTAATCACTGCTTGGGCGGAGCTGAGTGAGCCTCCAGTACGGCAGAGCTCCAGCTCTGCTCAGAGGCCCGATCTGGCAGAGTGCTGGCGTGAGGCTGCTCTGCACTGGGCGAGCCTTGCCCAGACTTGCCTCGCACATAGGCTTCCAGTCCAGGAAGGAGCAGGCTGCGCGAGACTGGGAGATGCTACTGGCGCCTTCCTGGTCTCAGCTCCACTCCTGCCTTGCCTTTGCACTTAGTCCCCAGGCGTTCTTGTGGAGGGTTTAGTTGCCGGTGGGTTGCACACTGCCAAGCGCTCCAGCAGTGAGGGCTCTATTAGAGGCAATGGTAGGGCAACTGAAGGTCTCCTCCAGCGGTTGCTTGACCGCCCACACTCAGCACAGCAGGAGCGCACAAGGCTCACAGGGCCCCTGGCTGGGGTCTGCAGCCCCACACACCGGAGGCGAACTCCGTGAGCGCCCAGAAGGTGCCTGACAGACGTCATTTCCCTAGTGCTCTCCAACCCAGCAGAGACGTGTGCAGATGGTTGGGGCCTGCCCCTGCGTGTCTGGGCTCCCTACCACAGCCCCAGCTCAGGGAAGCAGCTCCTCAGCTAAGACCTGTAGGAGGCGCGGGGCGCCCCCGCCTGGAAGCCTAGTGCACAGCATGCGGGAAGCGAGCCTCCTCGGGAGAAGAGGAGGCAGCACAGCTTCGTGAGGCTGTAATCACTGCTTGGGCGGAGCCGAGTGCGCCTCCAGTACGGCAGAGCTCCAGCTCTGCTCAGAGGCCCGATCTGGCAGAGTGCTGGCGTGAGGCTGCTCTGCACTGGGCGAGCCTTGCCCAGACTTGCCTCGCGGCTAGGCTTCCAGTCCAGAAAGGAGCGGGCTGCGCGAGACTGGGAGATGCTACTGGCGCCATCCTGGCCTCAGCTCCACTTCTGCCTTGCCTTAGCACCTAGTCCCCAGGCGTTCTTGTGGAAGGCTCAGTTGCCGGTGGGTTGCACACTGCCAAGCGCTCCAGCAGTGAGGGCTCTATTAGAGGCAATGGGAGGGCAACTGCAAGTCTACAGCGGTTGCTTGACCGCCCAGACTCAGCACAGCATGGAGAGCACAAGGCTCACAGGGCCCCTGGCTGGGGTCTGTAGCCCCACACACCGGAGGCGAACTCCGTGAAAGCCCAGAAGGTGCCTGACAGACGTCATGTCCCTAGTGCTCTGCTCCCCAGCAGAGACGTGTTTGGGTGGTTGGGGCCTGCCCCTCCTTGTTTGGGCTCCCGTCCACAGCCCCAGCTCAGGGAAGCAGCTCCTGAGCTAAGACCTGTGTGAGGCGCGTGGGGCCCCGCCTGGAAGCCTAGTTTACAGCATGCGGGAAGCGAGCCTCCTCGGGAGAAGAGAAGGCAGCCCTGCTGCGTGCGGCTGCATTCACTGCTTTGGCGGAGCCGAGTGCGCCTCCAGTACGGCAGAGCTCCAGCTCTGCTCAGAGGCCCGATCTGGCTGACTTGCTGGCGTGAGGCTGCTCTGCCCTGGGCGAGACTTGCCCAGTCTTGCCTCGCACATAGGCTTCCAGTCCAGGAAGGAGCAGGCTGAGCGAGACTGGGAGATGCTACTGGCGCCTTCCTGGCCTCAGCTCCACTCCTGCCTTGCCTTTGAACCTAGTCCCCAGGCGTTCTTGAGGAAGGCTCAGTTGCCGGTGGGTTGCACACTGCCATGCGCTCCAGCAGTGAGGGCTCTATTAGAGGCAATGGGAGGGCAACTGCAGGGCTACTCCATTGGTTGTTTTACCGCCCAGACTCAGCACAGCACGGAGAGCACAAGGCTCACAGGGCCCCTGGCTGGGGTCTGCAGCCCCACACACCGGAGGCGAACTCCGTGAGCGCCCAGAAGGTGCCTGACAGACCTCATTTCCCTAGTGATCTCTTGCCAGCAGAGACCTGTGCAGGTAGTTGGGGCCTGCCCCTGCATGTCTGGGCTCCCTACCACAGCCCAAGCTCAGGGAAGCAGCTCCTGAGCCAAGACCTGTGGGAGGCGGGGGGTTCCCGCCTGGAAGCCCAGTTTACAGCATGCGGGAAGCGAGCCTCCTCTGGGGAAGAGGAGGCAGCCCTGCTGCGTGCGGCTGCATTCACTGCTTTGGCGGAGCCGAGTGCGCCTCCAGTATGGCAGAGGTCCAGCTCTGCTCAGAAGCCCGATCTGGCAGACTTGCTGGCGTGAGGCTGCTCTGCCCTGGGCGAGACTTGCCCAGACTTGCCTCGCACATAGGCTTCCAGTCCAGGAAGGAGCAGGCTGCGCGAGACTGGGAGATGCTACTGGCGCCTTCCTGGCCTCAGCTCCACTCCTGCCTTGCCTTTGCACCTAGTCCCCAGGCGTTCTCCTGGAGGGCTTAGTTGCCGGTGGGTTGCACACTGCCAAGCGCTCCAGCAGTGAGGGCTCTATTAGAGGTAATGGTAGGGCAACTGAAGGTCTCCTCCAGCGGTTGCTTGACCGCCCACACTCAGCACAGCAGGAGCGCACAAGGCTCACAGGGCCCCTGGCTGGGGTCTGCAGCCCCACACACCGGAGGCGAACTCCGTGAGCGCCCAGAAGGTGTCTGACAGACGTCATTTCCCTAGTGCTCTCCAAACCAGCAGAGACGTGTGCAGGTGGTTGGGGCCTGCCCCTGCGTGTCTGGGCTCCCTACCACAGCCCCAGCTGAGGGAAGCAGCTCCTCAGCTAAGACCTGTGGGAGGCGCGGGGCGCCCCCGCCTGGAAGCCTAGTGCACAGCATGCGGGAAGCGAGCCTCCTCGGGAGAAGAGGAGGCAGCACAGCTTCGTGAGGCTGTAATAACTGCTTGGGCGGAGCCGAGTGCGCCTCCAGTACGGCAGAGCTCCAGCTCTGCTCAGAGGCCCGATCTGGCAGAGTGCTGGCGTGAGGCTGCTCTGCCCTGGGCGAGCCTTGCCCAGACTTGCCTCGCGGCTAGGCTTCCAGTCCAGAAAGGAGCGGGCTGCGCGAGACTGGGAGATGCTACTGGCGCCATCCTGGCCTCAGCTCCACTTCTGCCTTGCCTTAGCACCTAGTCCCCAGGCGTTCTTGTGGAAGGCTCAGTTGCCGGTGGGTTGCACACTGCCAAGCGCTCCAGCAGTGAGGGCTCTATTAGAGGCAATGGGAGGGCAACTGCAAGTCTCCTCCAGCGGTTGCTTGACCGCCCAGACTCAGCACAGCATGGAGAGCACAAGGCTCACAGGGCCCCTGGCTGCGGTCTGCAGCCCCACACACCGGAGGCGAACTGCGTGAGAGCCCAGAAGGTGCCTGACAGACGTCATTTCCCTAGTGCTCTGCTCCCCAGCAGAGACGTGTTTGGGTGGTTGGGGCCTGCCCCTGCTTGTTTGGGCTCCCGTCCACAGCCCCAGCTCAGGGAAGCAGCTCCTGAGCTAAGACCTGTGCGAGGCGCGGGGGGCCCCGCCTGGAAGCCTAGTTTACAGCATGCGGGAAGCGAGCCTCCTCGGGAGAAGAGAAGGCAGCCCTGCTGCGTGCGGCTGCATTCACTGCTTTGGCGGAGCCGAGTGCGCCTCCAGTACGGCAGAGCTCCAGCTCTGCTCAGAGGCCCGATCTGGCAGACTTGCTGGCGTGAGGCTGCTCTGCCCTGGGCGAGACTTGCCCAGACTTGCCTCGCACATAGGCTACCAGTCCAGGAAGGAGCAGGCTGCGCGAGACTGGGAGATGCTACTGGCGCCTTCCTGGTCTCAGCTCCACTCCTGCCTTGCCTTTGCACTTAGTCCCCAGGCGTTCTTGTGGAGGGCTTAGTTGCCGGTGGGTTGCACACTGCCAAGCGCTCCAGCAGTGAGGGCTCTATTAGAGGCAATGGTAGGGCAACTGAAGGTCTCCTCCAGCGGTTGCTTGACCGCCCACACTCAGCACAGCAGGAGCGCACAAGGCTCACAGGGCCCCTGGCTGGGGTCTGCAGCCCCAGACACCGGAGGCGACCTCCGGGAGCGCCCAGAAGGTGCCTGACAGACGTCATTTCCCTAGTGCTCTCCTCCCCAGCAGAGACGTGTGCAGCTGGTTGGGGCCTGCCCCTGCGTGTCTGGGCTCCCTACCACAGCACAAGCTCAGGGAAGCAGCTCCTCAGCTAAGACCTGTAGGAGGCGCGGGGCGCCCCCGCCTGGAAGCCTAGTGCACAGCATGCGGGAAGCGAGCCTCCTCGGGAGAAGAGGAGACAGCACAGCTTCATGAGGGTGTAATCACTGCTTGGGCGGAGCTGAGTGAGCCTCCAGTACGGCAGAGCTCCAGCTCTGCTCAGAGGCCCGATCTGGCAGAGTGCTGGCGTGAGGCTGCTCTGCCCTGGGCGAGACTTGCCCAGACTTGCCTCGCGGCTAGGCTTCCAGTCCAGAAAGGAGCGGGCTGCGCGAGACTGGGAGATGCTACTGGCGCCATCCTGGCCTCAGCTCCACTCCTGCCTTGCCTTGCACCTAGTAACCAGGAGTTCTTGTGGAGGGCTTAGTTGCCGGTGAGTTGCACACTGCCAAGCGCTCCAGCAGTCAGGGCTCTATTAGAGGCAATTGGAGGGCAACTGCATGGCTACTCCATCGGTGATTTTACCGCCCAGACTCAGCACAGCACGGAGAGCACAAGGCTCACAGGGCCCCTGGGTGGTGTCTGCAGCCCCACACACCGGAGGCGAACTCCGTGAGCGCCCAGAAGGTGCCTGACAGACCTCATTTCCCTAGTGATCTCCTGCCAGCAGAGACGTGTGCAGGTAGTTGGGGCCTGCCCCTGCGTATCTGGGCTCCCGTCCACAGCCCCAGCTCAGGGAAGCAGCTCCTGAGCCAAGACCTGTGGGAGGCACGGGGTCCCCGCCTGGAAGCCTAGTTTACAGCATGCGGGAAGCGAGCCTCCTCCGGAGAAGAGAAGTCAGCCCTGCTGCGTGCGGCTGCATTCACTGCTTTGTCGGAGCCGAGTGTGCCTCCAGTACGGCAGAGCTCCAGCTCTGCTCAGAGGCCCGATCTGGCAGACTTGCTGGCGTGAGGCTGCTCTGCCCTGGGCGAGACTTGCCCAGACTTGCCTCGCACATAGGCTTCCAGTCCAGGAAGGAGCAGGCTGCGCTAGACTGGGAGATGCTACTGGCGCCTTCCTGGCCTCAGCTCCACTCCTGGCTTGCCTTTGCACCTAGTCCCCAGGCGTTCTCGTGGATAGCTTAGTTGCCGGTGGGTTGCACACTGCCAAGCGCTCCAGCGGTGAGGGCTCTATTAGAGGCAATGGTAGGGCAACTGAAGGTCTCCTCCAGCGGTTGCTTGAACGCCCACACTCAGCACAGCAGGAGCGCACAAGGCTCACAGGGCCCCTGGCTTGGGTCTGCAGCCCCACACACCGGAGGCGAACTCCGTGAGCGCCCAGAAGGTGCCTGACAGACGTCATTTCCCTAATGCTCTCCAACCCAGCAGAGACGAGTGCAGATGGTTGGGGCCTGCCCCTGCGTGTCTGGGCTCCCTACCACAGCACAAGCTCAGGGAAGCAGCTCCTCAGCTAAGACCTGTAGGAGGCGCGGGGCGCCCCCGCCTGGAAGCCTAGTGCACAGCATGCGGGAAGCGAGCCTCCTCGGGAGAAGAGGAGGCAGCACAGCTTCGTGAGGCTGTAATCACTGCTTGGGCAGAGCCGAGTGCGCCTCCAGTACGGCAGAGCTCCAGCTCTGCTCAGAGGCCCGATCTGGCAGAGTGCTGGCGTGAGGCTGCTCTGCCCTGGGCGAGCCTTGCCCAGACTTGCCCGGCGGCTAGGCTTCCAGTCCAGAAAGGAGCGGGCTGCGCTAGACTGGGAGATGCTACTGGCGCCATCCTGGCCTCAGCTCCACTTCTGCCTTGCCTTAGCACCTAGTCCCCAGGCGTTCTTGTGGAAGGCTCAGTTGCCGGTGGGTTGCACACTGCCAAGCGCTCCAGCAGTGAGGGCTCTATTAGAGGCAATGGGAGGGCAACTGCAAGTCTCCTCCAGCGGTTGCTTGACCGCCCAGACTCAGCACAGCATGGAGAGCACAAGGCTCACAGGGCCCCTGGCTGGGGTCTGCAGCCCCACACACCGGAGGTGAACTCCGTGAGAGCCCAGAAGGTGCCTGACAGACGTCATTTCCCTAGTGCTCTGCTCCCAAGCAGAGACGTGTTTGGGTGGTTGGGGCCTGCCCCTGCTTGTTTGGGCTCCCGTCCACAGCCCCAGCTCAGGGAAGCAGCTCCTGAGCCAAGACCTGTGCGAGGCGCGGGGGGCCCCGCCTGGAAGCCTAGTTTACAGCATGCGGGAAGCGAGCCTCCTCGGGAGAAGAGAAGGCAGCCCTGCTGCGTGCGGCTGCATTCACTGCTTTGGCGGAGCCGAGTGCGCCTCCAGTACGGCAGAGCTCCAGCTCTGCTCAGAGGCCCGATCTGGCAGACTTGCTGGCGTGAGGCTGCTCTGCCCTGGGCGAGACTTGCCCAGACTTGCCTCGCACATAGGCTTCCAGTCCAGGAAGGAGCAGGCTGCGCGAGACTGGGAGATGCTACTGGCGCCTTCCTGGCCTCAGCTCCACTCCTGCCTTGCCTTTGCACTTAGTCCCCAGGCGTTCTTGTGGAGGGCTTAGTTGCCGGTGGGTTGCACACTGCCAAGCGCTCCAGCAGTGAGGGCTCTATTAGAGGCAATGGTAGGGCAACTGAAGGTCTCCTCCAGCGGTTGCCTGACCGCCCACACTCAGCACAGCAGGAGCGCACAAGGCTCACAGGGCCCCTGGCTGGGGTCTGCAGCCCCACACACCGGAGGCGAACTCCGTGAGCGCCCAGAAGTTGCTTGACCGACGTCATTTCCCTAGTGCTCTCCAACCCAGCAGAGACGTGTGCAGATGGTTGGGGCCTGCCCCTGCGTGTCTGGGCTCCCTACCACAGCCCCAGCTGAGGGAAGCAGCTCCTCAGCTAAGACCTGTAGGAGGCGCGGGGCGCCCCCGCCTGGAAGCCTAGTGCACAGCATGCGGGAAGCGAGCCTCCTCGGGAGAAGAGGAGGCAGCACAGCTTCGTGAGGCTGTAATCACTGCTTGGGCGGAGCCGAGTGCGCCTCCAGTACGGCAGAGCTCCAGCTCTGCTCAGAGGCCCGATCTGGCAGAGTGCTGGCGTGAGGCTGCTCTGCACTGGGCGAGCCTTGCCCAGACTTGCCTCGCGGCTAGGCTTCCAGTCCAGAAAGGAGCGGGCTGCGCGAGACTGGGAGATGCTACTGGCGCCATCCTGGCCTCAGCTCCACTTCTGCCTTGCCTTAGCACCTAGTCCCCAGGCGTTCTTGTGGAAGGCTCAGTTCCCGGTGGGTTGCACACTGCCAAGCGCTCCAGCAGTGAGGGCTCTATTAGAGGCAATGGGAGGGCAACTGCACGTCTCCTCCAGCGGTTGCTTGACCGCCCAGACTCAGCACAGCATGGAGAGCACAAGGCTCACAGGGCCCCTGGCTGGGGTCTGTAGCCCCACACACCGGAGGCGAACTCCGTGAAAGCCCAGAAGGTGCCTGACAGACGTCATTTCCCTAGTGCTCTGCTCCCCAGCAGAGACGTGTTTGGGTGGTTGGGGCCTGCCCCTCCTTGTTTGGGCTCCCGTCCACAGCCCCAGCTCAGGGAAGCAGCTCCTGAGCTAAGACCTGTGCGAGGCGCGGGGGGCCCCGCCTGGAAGCCTAGTTTACAGCATGCGGGAAGCGAGCCTCCTCGGGAGAAGAGAAGGCAGCCCTGCTGCGTGCGGCTGCATTCACTGCTTTGGCGGAGCCGAGTGCGCCTCCAGTACGGCAGAGCTCCAGCTCTGCTCAGAGGCCCGATCTGGCTGACTTGCTGGCGTGAGGCTGCTCTGCCCTGGGCGAGACTTGCCCAGACTTGCCTCGCACATAGGCTTCCAGTCCAGGAAGGAGCAGGCTGCGCGAGACTGGGAGATGCTACTGGCGCCTTCCTGGCCTCAGCTCCACTCCTGCCTTGCCTTTGAAACTAGTCCCCAGGCGTTCTTGTGGAAGGCTCAGTTGCCGGTGGGTTGCACACTGCCAAGCGCTCCAGCAGTGAGGGCTCTATTAGAGGCAATGGGAGGGCAACTGCAGGGCTACTCCATTGGTTGTTTTACCGCCCAGACTCAGCACAGCACGGAGAGCACAAGGCTCACAGGGCCCCTGGCTGGGGTCTGCAGCCCCACACACCGGAGGCGAACTCCGTGAGCGCCCAGAAGGTGCCTGACAGACCTCATTTCCCTAGTGATCTCTTGCCAGCAGAGACCTGTGCAGGTAGTTGGGGCCTGCCCCTGCATGTCTGGGCTCCCTACCACAGCCCAAGCTCAGGGAAGCAGCTCCTGAGCCAAGACCTGTGGGACGCGCGGGGTCCCCGCCTGGAAGCCCAGTTTACAGCATGCGGGAAGCGAGCCTCCTCTGGGGAAGAGGAGGCAGCCCTGCTGCGTGCGGCTGCATTCACTGCTTTGGCGGAGCCGAGTGCGCCTCCAGTACGGCAGAGCTCCAGCTCTGCTCAGAAGCCCGATCTGGCAGACTTGCTGGCGTGAGGCTGCTCTGCCCTGGGCGAGACTTGCCCAGACTTGCCTCGCACATAGGCTTCCAGTCCAGGAAGGAGCAGGCTGCGCGAGACTGGGAGATGCTACTGGCGCCTTCCTGGCCTCAGCTCCACTCCTGCCTTGCCTTTGCACCTAGTCCGCAGGCGTTCTCGTGGAGGGCTTAGTTGCCGGTGGGTTGCACACTGCCAAGCGCTCCAGCAGTGAGGGCTCTATTAGAGGCAATGGTAGGGCAACTGAAGGTCTCCTCCAGCGGTTGCTTGACCGCCCACACTCAGCACAGCAGGAGCGCACAAGGCTCACAGGGCCCCTGGCTGGGGTCTGCAGCCCCACACACCGGAGGCGAACTCCGTGAGCGCCCAGAAGGTGCCTGACAGACGTCATTTCCCTAGTGCTCTCCAACCCAGCAGAGACGTGTGCAGATGGTTGGGGCCTGCCCCTGCGTGTCTGGGCTCCCTACCACAGCCCCAGCTGAGGGAAGCAGCTCCTCAGCTAAGACCTGTAGGAGGCGCGGGGCGCCCCCGCCTGGAAGCCTAGTGCACAGCATGCGGGAAGCGAGCCTCCTCGGGAGAAGAGGAGGCAGCACAGCTTCGTGAGGCTGTAATCACTGCTTGGGCGGAGCCGAGTGCGCCTCCAGTACGGCAGAGCTCCAGCTCTGCTCAGAGGCCCGATCTGGCAGAGTGCTGGCGTGAGGCTGCTCTGCCCTGGGCGAGCCTTGCCCAGACTTGCCTCGCGGCTAGGCTTCCAGTCCAGAAAGGAGCGGGCTTCGCGAGACTGGGAGATGCTACTGGCGCCATCCTGGCCTCAGCTCCACTTCTGCCTTGCCTTAGCACCTAGTCCCCAGGCGTTCTTGTGGAAGGCTCAGTTGCCGGTGGGTTCCACAGTGCCAAGCGCTCCAGCAGTGAGGGCTCTATTAGAGGCAATGGGAGGGCAACTGCAAGTCTCCTCCAGCGGTTGCTTGACCGCCCAGACTCAGCACAGCATGGAGAGCACAAGGCTCACCGGGCCCCTGGCTGGGGTCTGCAGCCCCACACACCGGAGGCGAACTCCGTGAGAGCCCAGAAGGTGCCTGAGAGACGTCATTTCCCTAGTGCTCTGCTCCCCAGCAGAGACGTGTTTGGGTGGTTGGGGCCTGCCCCTGCTTGTTTGGGCTCCCGTCCACAGCCCCAGCTCAGGGAAGCAGCTCCTGAGCTAAGACCTGTGCGAGGCGCGGGGGGCCCCGCCTGGAAGCCTAGTTTACAGCATGCGGGAAGCGAGCCTCCTCGGGAGAAGAGAAGGCAGCCCTGCTGCGTGCGGCTGCATTCACTGCTTTGGCGGAGCCGAGTGCGCCTCCAGTACGGCAGAGCTCCAGCTCTGCTCAGAGGCCCGATCTGGCAGACTTGCTGGCGTGAGGCTGCTCTGCCCTGGGCGAGACTTGCCCAGACTTGCCTCGCACATAGGCTTCCAGTCCAGGAAGGAGCAGGCTGCGCGAGACTGGGAGATGCTACTGGCGCCTTCCTGGCCTCAGCTCCACTCCTGCCTTGCCTTTGCACTTAGTCCCCAGGCGTTCTTGTGGAGGGCTTAGTTGCCGGTGGGTTGCACACTGCCAAGCGCTCCAGCAGTGAGGGCTCTATTAGAGGCAATGGTAGGGCAACTGAAGGTCTCCTCCAGCGGTTGCTTGACCGCCCACACTCAGCACAGCAGGAGCGCACAAGGCTCACAGGGCCCCTGGCTGGGGTCTGCAGCCCCAGACACCGGAGGCGACCTCCGGGAGCGCCCAGAAGGTGCCTGACAGACGTCATTTCCCTAGTGCTCTCCTCCCCAGCAGAGACGTGTGCAGGTGGTTGGGGCCTGCCCCTGCGTGTCTGGGCTCCCTACCACAGCCCCAGCTGAGGGAAGCAGCTCCTCAGCTAAGACCTGTAGGAGGCGCGGGGCGCCCCCGACTGAAAGCCTAGTGCACAGCATGCGGGAAGCGAGCCTCCTCGGGAGAAGAGGAGGCAGCACAGCTTCGTGAGGCTGTAATCACTGCTTGGGCGGAGCCGAGTGCGCCTCCAGTACGGCAGAGCTCCAGCTCTGCTCAGAGGCCCGATCTGGCAGAGTGCTGGCGTGAGGCTGCTCTGCCCTGGGCGAGCCTTGCCCAGACTTGCCTCGCGGCTAGGCTTCCAGTCCAGAAAGGAGCGGGCTTCGCGAGACTGGGAGATGCTACTGGCGCCATCCTGGCCTCAGCTCCACTTCTGCCTTGCCTTAGCACCTAGTCCCCAGGCGTTCTTGTGGAAGGCTCAGTTGCCGGTGGGTTCCACAGTGCCAAGCGCTCCAGCAGTGAGGGCTCTATTAGAGGCAATGGGAGGGCAACTGCAAGTCTCCTCCAGCGGTTGCTTGACCGCCCAGACTCAGCACAGCATGGAGAGCACAAGGCTCACCGGGCCCCTGGCTGGGGTCTGCAGCCCCACACACCGGAGGCGAACTCCGTGAGAGCCCAGAAGGTGCCTGAGAGACGTCATTTCCCTAGTGCTCTGCTCCCCAGCAGAGACGTGTTTGGGTGGTTGGGGCCTGCCCCTGCTTGTTTGGGCTCCCGTCCACAGCCCCAGCTCAGGGAAGCAGCTCCTGAGCTAAGACCTGTGCGAGGCGCGGGGGGCCCCGCCTGGAAGCCTAGTTTACAGCATGCGGGAAGCGAGCCTCCTCGGGAGAAGAGAAGGCAGCCCTGCTGCGTGCGGCTGCATTCACTGCTTTGGCGGAGCCGAGTGCGCCTCCAGTACGGCAGAGCTCCAGCTCTGCTCAGAGGCCCGATCTGGCAGACTTGCTGGCGTGAGGCTGCTCTGCCCTGGGCGAGACTTGCCCAGACTTGCCTCGCACATAGGCTGCCAGTCCAGGAAGGAGCAGGCTGCGCGAGACTGGGAGATGCTACTGGCGCCTTCCTGGCCTCAGCTCCACTCCTGCCTTGCCTTTGCACTTAGTCCCCAGGCGTTCTTGTGGAGGGCTTAGTTGCCGGTGGGTTGCACACTGCCAAGCGCTCCAGCAGTGAGGGCTCTATTAGAGGCAATGGTAGGGCAACTGAAGGTCTCCTCCAGCGGTTGCTTGACCGCCCACACTCAGCACAGCAGGAGCGCACAAGGCTCACAGGGCCCCTGGCTGGGGTCTGCAGCCCCAGACACCGGAGGCGACCTCCGGGAGCGCCCAGAAGGTGCCTGACAGACGTCATTTCCCTAGTGCTCTCCTCCCCAGCAGAGACGTGTGCAGGTGGTTGGGGCCTGCCCCTGCGTGTCTGGGCTCCCTACCACAGCCCCAGCTGAGGGAAGCAGCTCCTCAGCTAAGACCTGTAGGAGGCGCGGGGCGCCCCCGACTGAAAGCCTAGTGCACAGCATGCGGGAAGCGAGCCTCCTCGGGAGAAGAGGAGGCAGCACAGCTTCGTGAGGCTGTAATCACTGCTTGGGCGGAGCCGAGTGCGCCTCCAGTACGGCAGAGCTCCAGCTCTGCTCAGAGGCCCTATCTGGCAGAGTGCTGGCGTGAGGCTGCTCTGCCCTGGGCGAGCCTTGCCCAGACTTGCCTCGCGGCTAGGCTTCCAGTCCAGAAAGGAGCGGGCTGCGCGAGACTGGGAGATGCTACTGGCGCCATCCTGGCCTCAGCTCCACTTCTGCCTTGCCTTAGCACCTAGTCCCCAGGCGTTCTTGTGGAAGGCTCAGTTGCCGGTGGGTTGCACACTGCCAAGCGCTCCAGCATTGAGGGCTCTATTAGAGGCAATGGGAGGGCAACTGCAAGTCTCCTCCAGCGGTTGCTTGACCGCCCAGACTCAGCACAGCATGGAGAGCACAAGGCTAACAGGGCCCCTGCCTGGGGTCTGCAGCCCCACACACCAGAGGCGAACTGCGTGAGAGCCCAGAAGGTGCCTGACAGACGTCATTTCCCTAGTGCTCTGCTCCCCAGCAGAGACGTGTTTGGGTGGTTGGGGCCTGCCCCTGCTTGTTTGGGCTCCCGTCCACAGCCCCAGCTCAGGGAAGCAGCTCCTGAGCCAAGACCTGTGCGAGGCGCGGGGGGCCCCGCCTGGAAGCCTAGTTTACAGCATGCAGGAAGCGAGCCTCCTCGGGAGAAGAGAAGGCAGCCCTGCTGCGTGCAGCTGCATTCACTGCTTTGGTGGAGCCGAGTGCGCCTCCAGTACGGAAGAGCTCCAGCTCTGCTCAGAGGCCCGATCTGGCAGAATTGCTGGCGTGAGGCTGCTCTGCCCTGGGCGAGACTTGCCCAGACTTGCCTCGCACATAGGCTTCCAGTCCAGGAAGGAGCAGGCTGCGCGAGACTGGGAGATGCTACTGGCGCCTTCCTGGCCTCAGCTCCACTCCTGCCTTGGCTTTGCACTTAGTCCCCAGGCGTTCTTGTGGAGGGCTTAGTTGCTGGTGGGTTGCACACTGCCAAGCGCTCCAGCAGTGAGGGCTCTATTAGAGGCAATGGTAGGGCAACTGAAGGTCTCCTCCAGCGGTTGCCTGACCGCCCACACTCAGCACAGCAGGAGCGCACAAGGCTCACAGGGCCCCTGGCTGGGGTCTGCAGCCCCACACACCGGAGGCGAACTCCGTGAGCGCCCAGAAGTTGCTTGACCGACGTCATTTCCCTAGTGCTCTCCAACCCAGCAGAGACGTGTGCAGATGGTTGGGGCCTGCCCCTGCGTGTCTGGGCTCCCTACCACAGCCCCAGCTGAGGGAAGCAGCTCCTCAGCTAAGACCTGTAGGAGGCGCGGGGCGCCCCCGCCTGGAAGCCTAGTGCACAGCATACGGGAAGCGAGCCTCCTCGGGAGAAGAGGAGGCAGCACAGCTTCGTGAGGCTGTAATCACTGCTTGGGCGGAGCCGAGTGCGCCTCCAGTACGGCAGAGCTCCAGCTCTGCTCAGAGGCCCGATCTGGCAGAGTGCTGGCGTGAGGCTGCTCTGCACTGGGCGAGCCTTGCCCAGACTTGCCTCGCGGCTAGGCTTCCAGTCCAGAAAGGAGCGGGCTGCGCGAGACTGGGAGATGCTACTGGCGCCATCCTGGCCTCAGCTCCACTTCTGCCTTGCCTTAGCACCTAGTCCCCAGGCGTTCTTGTGGAAGGCTCAGTTGCCGGTGGGTTGCACACTGCCAAGCGCTCCAGCAGTGAGGGCTCTATTAGAGGCAATGGGAGGGCAACTGCAAGTCTCCTCCAGCGGTTGCTTGACCGCCCAGACTCAGCACAGCATGGAGAGCACAAGGCTCACAGGGCCCCTGGCTGGGGTCTGTAGCCCCACACACCGGAGGCGAACTCCGTGAAAGCCCAGAAGGTGCCTGACAGACGTCATTTCCCTAGTGCTCTGCTCCCCAGCAGAGACGTGTTTGGGTGGTTGGGGCCTGCCCCTCCTTGTTTGGGCTCCCGTCCACAGCCCCAGCTCAGGGAAGCAGCTCCTGAGCTAAGACCTGTGCGAGGCGCGGGGGGCCCCGCCTGGAAGCCTAGTTTACAGCATGCGGGAAGCGAGCCTCCTCGGGAGAAGAGAAGGCAGCCCTGCTGCGTGCGGCTGCATTCACTGCTTTGGCGGAGCCGAGTGCGCCTCCAGTACGGCAGAGCTCCAGCTCTGCTCAGAGGCCCGATCTGGCAGACTTGCTGGCGTGAGGCTGCTCTGCCCTGGGCGAGACTTGCCCAGACTTGCCTCGCACATAGGCTTCCAGTCCAGGAAGGAGCAGGCTGCGCGAGACTGGGAGATGCTACTGGCGCCTTCCTGGCCTCAGCTCCACTCCTGCCTTGCCTTTGAAACTAGTCCCCAGGCGTTCTTGTGGAGGGCTTAGTTGCTGGTGGGTTGCACACTGCCAAGCGCTCCAGCAGTGAGGGCTCTATTAGAGGCAATGGGAGGGCAACTGCAAGTCTCCTCCAGCGGTTGCTTGACCGCCCAGACTCAGCACAGCATGGAGAGCACAAGGCTCACCGGGCCCCTGGCTGGGGTCTGCAGCCCCACACACCGGAGGCGAACTCCGTGAGAGCCCAGAAGGTGCCTGAGAGACGTCATTTCCCTAGTGCTCTGCTCCCCAGCAGAGACGTGTTTGGGTGGTTGGGGCCTGCCCCTGCTTGTTTGGGCTCCCGTCCACAGCCCCAGCTCAGGGAAGCAGCTCCTGAGCTAAGACCTGTGCGAGGCGCGGGGGGCCCCGCCTGGAAGCCTAGTTTACAGCATGCGGGAAGCGAGCCTCCTCGGGAGAAGAGAAGGCAGCCCTGCTGCGTGCGGCTGCATTCACTGCTTTGGCGGAGCCGAGTGCGCCTCCAGTACGGCAGAGCTCCAGCTCTGCTCAGAGGCCCGATCTGGCAGACTTGCTGGCGTGAGGCTGCTCTGCCCTGGGCGAGACTTGCCCAGACTTGCCTCGCACATAGGCTTCCAGTCCAGGAAGGAGCAGGCTGCGCGAGACTGGGAGATGCTACTGGCGCCTTCCTGGCCTCAGCTCCACTCCTGCCTTGCCTTTGCACTTAGTCCCCAGGCGTTCTTGTGGAGGGCTTAGTTGCCGGTGGGTTGCACACTGCCAAGCGCTCCAGCAGTGAGGGCTCTATTAGAGGCAATGGTAGGGCAACTGAAGGTCTCCTCCAGCGGTTGCTTGACCGCCCACACTCAGCACAGCAGGAGCGCACAAGGCTCACAGGGCCCCTGGCTGGGGTCTGCAGCCCCAGACACCGGAGGCGACCTCCGGGAGCGCCCAGAAGGTGCCTGACAGACGTCATTTCCCTAGTGCTCTCCTCCCCAGCAGAGACGTGTGCAGGTGGTTGGGGCCTGCCCCTGCGTGTCTGGGCTCCCTACCACAGCCCCAGCTGAGGGAAGCAGCTCCTCAGCTAAGACCTGTAGGAGGCGCGGGGCGCCCCCGACTGAAAGCCTAGTGCACAGCATGCGGGAAGCGAGCCTCCTCGGGAGAAGAGGAGGCAGCACAGCTTCGTGAGGCTGTAATCACTGCTTGGGCGGAGCCGAGTGCGCCTCCAGTACGGCAGAGCTCCAGCTCTGCTCAGAGGCCCTATCTGGCAGAGTGCTGGCGTGAGGCTGCTCTGCCCTGGGCGAGCCTTGCCCAGACTTGCCTCGCGGCTAGGCTTCCAGTCCAGAAAGGAGCGGGCTGCGCGAGACTGGGAGATGCTACTGGCGCCATCCTGGCCTCAGCTCCACTTCTGCCTTGCCTTAGCACCTAGTCCCCAGGCGTTCTTGTGGAAGGCTCAGTTGCCGGTGGGTTGCACACTGCCAAGCGCTCCAGCATTGAGGGCTCTATTAGAGGCAATGGGAGGGCAACTGCAAGTCTCCTCCAGCGGTTGCTTGACCGCCCAGACTCAGCACAGCATGGAGAGCACAAGGCTAACAGGGCCCCTGCCTGGGGTCTGCAGCCCCACACACCAGAGGCGAACTGCGTGAGAGCCCAGAAGGTGCCTGACAGACGTCATTTCCCTAGTGCTCTGCTCCCCAGCAGAGACGTGTTTGGGTGGTTGGGGCCTGCCCCTGCTTGTTTGGGCTCCCGTCCACAGCCCCAGCTCAGGGAAGCAGCTCCTGAGCCAAGACCTGTGCGAGGCGCGGGGGGCCCCGCCTGGAAGCCTAGTTTACAGCATGCAGGAAGCGAGCCTCCTCGGGAGAAGAGAAGGCAGCCCTGCTGCGTGCAGCTGCATTCACTGCTTTGGTGGAGCCGAGTGCGCCTCCAGTACGGAAGAGCTCCAGCTCTGCTCAGAGGCCCGATCTGGCAGAATTGCTGGCGTGAGGCTGCTCTGCCCTGGGCGAGACTTGCCCAGACTTGCCTCGCACATAGGCTTCCAGTCCAGGAAGGAGCAGGCTGCGCGAGACTGGGAGATGCTACTGGCGCCTTCCTGGCCTCAGCTCCACTCCTGCCTTGGCTTTGCACTTAGTCCCCAGGCGTTCTTGTGGAGGGCTTAGTTGCTGGTGGGTTGCACACTGCCAAGCGCTCCAGCAGTGAGGGCTCTATTAGAGGCAATGGTAGGGCAACTGAAGGTCTCCTCCAGCGGTTGCCTGACCGCCCACACTCAGCACAGCAGGAGCGCACAAGGCTCACAGGGCCCCTGGCTGGGGTCTGCAGCCCCACACACCGGAGGCGAACTCCGTGAGCGCCCAGAAGTTGCTTGACCGACGTCATTTCCCTAGTGCTCTCCAACCCAGCAGAGACGTGTGCAGATGGTTGGGGCCTGCCCCTGCGTGTCTGGGCTCCCTACCACAGCCCCAGCTGAGGGAAGCAGCTCCTCAGCTAAGACCTGTAGGAGGCGCGGGGCGCCCCCGCCTGGAAGCCTAGTGCACAGCATACGGGAAGCGAGCCTCCTCGGGAGAAGAGGAGGCAGCACAGCTTCGTGAGGCTGTAATCACTGCTTGGGCGGAGCCGAGTGCGCCTCCAGTACGGCAGAGCTCCAGCTCTGCTCAGAGGCCCGATCTGGCAGAGTGCTGGCGTGAGGCTGCTCTGCACTGGGCGAGCCTTGCCCAGACTTGCCTCGCGGCTAGGCTTCCAGTCCAGAAAGGAGCGGGCTGCGCGAGACTGGGAGATGCTACTGGCGCCATCCTGGCCTCAGCTCCACTTCTGCCTTGCCTTAGCACCTAGTCCCCAGGCGTTCTTGTGGAAGGCTCAGTTGCCGGTGGGTTGCACACTGCCAAGCGCTCCAGCAGTGAGGGCTCTATTAGAGGCAATGGGAGGGCAACTGCAAGTCTCCTCCAGCGGTTGCTTGACCGCCCAGACTCAGCACAGCATGGAGAGCACAAGGCTCACAGGGCCCCTGGCTGGGGTCTGTAGCCCCACACACCGGAGGCGAACTCCGTGAAAGCCCAGAAGGTGCCTGACAGACGTCATTTCCCTAGTGCTCTGCTCCCCAGCAGAGACGTGTTTGGGTGGTTGGGGCCTGCCCCTCCTTGTTTGGGCTCCCGTCCACAGCCCCAGCTCAGGGAAGCAGCTCCTGAGCTAAGACCTGTGCGAGGCGCGGGGGGCCCCGCCTGGAAGCCTAGTTTACAGCATGCGGGAAGCGAGCCTCCTCGGGAGAAGAGAAGGCAGCCCTGCTGCGTGCGGCTGCATTCACTGCTTTGGCGGAGCCGAGTGCGCCTCCAGTACGGCAGAGCTCCAGCTCTGCTCAGAGGCCCGATCTGGCTGACTTGCTGGCGTGAGGCTGCTCTGCCCTGGGCGAGACTTGCCCAGACTTGCCTCGCACATAGGCTTCCAGTCCAGGAAGGAGCAGGCTGCGCGAGACTGGGAGATGCTACTGGCGCCTTCCTGGCCTCAGCTCCACTCCTGCCTTGCCTTTGAAACTAGTCCCCAGGCGTTCTTGTGGAAGGCTCAGTTGCCGGTGGGTTGCACACTGCCAAGCGCTCCAGCAGTGAGGGCTCTATTAGAGGCAATGGGAGGGCAACTGCAGGGCTACTCCATTGGTTGTTTTACCGCCCAGACTCAGCACAGCACGGAGAGCACAAGGCTCACAGGGCCCCTGGCTGGGGTCTGCAGCCCCACACACCGGAGGCGAACTCCGTGAGCGCCCAGAAGGTGCCTGACAGACCTCATTTCCCTAGTGATCTCTTGCCAGCAGAGACCTGTGCAGGTAGTTGGGGCCTGCCCCTGCATGTCTGGGCTCCCTACCACAGCCCAAGCTCAGGGAAGCAGCTCCTGAGCCAAGACCTGTGGGAGGCGCGGGGTCCCCGCCTGGAAGCCCAGTTTACAGCATGCGGGAAGCGAGCCTCCTCTGGGGAAGAGGAGGCAGCCCTGCTGCGTGCGGCTGCATTCACTGCTTTGGCGGAGCCGAGTGCGCCTCCAGTACGGCAGAGCTCCAGCTCTGCTCAGAAGCCCGATCTGGCAGACTTGCTGGCGTGAGGCTGCTCTGCCCTGGGCGAGACTTGCCCAGACTTGCCTCGCACATAGGCTTCCAGTCCAGGAAGGAGCAGGCTGCGCGAGACTGGGAGATGCTACTGGCGCCTTCCTGGCCTCAGCTCCACTCCTGCCTTGCCTTTGCACCTAGTCCGCAGGCGTTCTCGTGGAGGGCTTAGTTGCCGGTGGGTTGCACACTGCCAAGCGCTCCAGCAGTGAGGGCTCTATTAGAGGCAATGGGAGGGCAACTGAAGGTCTCCTCCAGCGGTTGCTTGACCGCCCACACTCAGCACAGCAGGAGCGCACAAGGCTCACAGGGCCCCTGGCTGGGGTCTGCAGCCCCACACACCGGAGGCGAACTCCGTGAGCGCCCAGAAGGTGCCTGACATACGTCATTTCCCTAGTGCTCTCCAACCCAGCAGAGACGTGTGCAGGTGGTTGGGGCCTGCCCCTGCGTGTCTGGGCTCCCTACCACAGCCCCAGCTGAGGGAAGCAGCTCCTCAGCTAAGACCTGTAGGAGGCGCGGGGCGCCCCCGCCTGGAAGCCTAGTGCACAGCATGCGGGAAGCGAGCCTCCTCGGGAGAAGAGGAGGCAGCACAGCTTCGTGAGGCTGTAATCACTGCTTGGGCGGAGCCGAGTGCGCCTCCAATACGGCAGAGCTCCAGCTCTGCTCAGAGGCCCGATCTGGCAGAGTGCTGGCGTGAGGCTGCTCTGCACTGGGCGAGCCTTGCCCAGACTTGCCTCGCGGCTAGGCTTCCAGTCCAGAAAGGACCGGGCTGCGCGAGACTGGGAGATGCTACTGGCGCCTTCCTGGCCTCAGCTCCACTCCTGCCTTGCCTTTGCACTTAGTCCCCAGGCGTTCTTGTGGAAGGCTCAGTTGCCGGTGGGTTGCACACTGACAAGCGCTCCAGCAGTCAGGGATCTATTAGAGGCAATGGGAGGGCAACTGCAAGTCTCCTCCAGCGGTTGCTTGACCGCCCAGACTCAGCACAGCATGGAGAGCACAAGGCTCACAGGGCCCCTGGCTGGGGTCTGCAGCCCCACACACCGGAGGCGAACTCCGTGAGAGCTCAGAAGGTGCCTGACAGACGTCATTTCCCTAGTGCTCTGCTCCCCAGCAGAGACGTGTTTGGGTGGTTGGGGCCTGCCCCTGCTTGTTTGGGCTCCCGTCCACAGCCCCAGCTCAGGGAAGCAGCTACTGAGCCAAGACCTGTGCGAGGCGCGGGGGTCCCCGCCTGGAAGCCTAGTTTACAGCATGCGGGAAGCGAGCCTCCTCGGGAGAAGAGAAGGCAGCCCTGCTGCGTGCGGCTGCATTCACTGCTTTGGCGGAGCCGAGTGCGCCTCCAGTACGGCAGAGCTCCAGCTCTGCTCAGAGGCCCGATCTGGCAGACTTGCTGGCGTGAGGCTGCTCTGCCCTGGGCGAGACTTGCCCAGACTTGCCTCGCACATAGGCTTCCAGTCCAGGAAGGAGCAGGCTGCGCGAGACTGGGAGATGCTACTGGCGCCTTCCTGGCCTCAGCTCCACTCCTGCCTTGCCTTTGCACCTAGTCCCCAGGCCTTCTCCTGGAGGGCTTAGTTGCCGGTGGGTTGCACACTGCCAAGCGCTCCAGCAGTGAGGGCTCTATTAGAGGCAATGGTAGGGCAACTGAAGGTCTCCTCCAGCGGTTGCTTGACCGCCCACACTCAGCACAGCAGGAGCGCACAAGGCTCACAGGGCCCCTGGCTGGGGTCTGCAGCCCCACACACCGGAGGCGAACTCCGTGAGCGCCCAGAAGGTGCCTGACAGACCTCATTTCCCTAGTGATCTCCTGCCAGCAGAGACGTGTGCAGGTAGTTGGGGCCTGCCCCTGCCTGTCTGGGCACCCGTCCACAGCCCCAGCTCAGGGAAGCAGCTCCTGAGCCAAGACCTGTGGGAGGCACGGGGTCCCCGCCTGGAAGCCTAGTTTACAGCATGCGGGAAGCAAGCCTCCTCGGGAGAAGAGAAGGCAGCCCTGCTGCGTGCGGCTGCATTCACTGCTTTGTCGGAGCCGAGTGCGCCTCCAGTACGGCAGAGCTCCAGCTCTGCTCAGAGGCCCGATCTGGCAGACTTGCTGGCGTGAGGCTGCTCTGCCCTGGGCGAGACTTGCCCAGACTTGCCTCGCACATAGGCTTCCAGTCCAGGAAGGAGCAGGCTGCGCTAGACTGGGAGATGCTACTGGCGCCTTCCTGGCCTCAGCTGCATTCCTGCCTTGCCTTTGCACCTAGTCCCCAGGCGTTCTTGTGGAGGGCTTAGTTGCCGGTGGGTTGCACACTGCTAAGCGCTCCAGCGGTGAGGGCTCTATTAGAGGCAATGGTAGGGCAACTGAAGGTCTCCTCCAGCGGTTGCTTGACCGCCAACACTCAGCACAGTAGGAGCGCACAAGGCTCACAGGGCCCCTGGTTGCGGTCTGCAGCCCCACACACCGAGGGGAAATCCGTAAGAGCCCAGAAGGTGCCTGACAGACGTCATTTCCCTAGTGCTCTGCTCCCCAGCAGAAACGTGTTTGGGTGGTTGGGGCTTGCCCCTGCGTGTTTGGGCTCCCTACCACAGCCCCAGCTCAGGGAAGCAGCTCCTCAGCTAAGACCTGTAGGAGGCGCGGGGCGCCCCCGCCTGGAAGCCTAGTGCACAGCATGCGGGAAACGAGCCTCCTCGGGAGAAGAGGAGGCAGCACAGCTTCATGAGGCTGTAATCACTGCTTGGGCGGAGCTGAGTGAGCCTCCAGTACGGCAGAGCTCCAGCTCTGCTCAGAGGCCCGATCTGGCAGAGTGCTGGCATGAGGCTGCTCTGCACTGGGCGAGCCTTGCCCAGAATTGCCTCGCGGCTAGGCTTCCAGTCCAGAAAGGAGCGGGCTGCGCGAGACTGGGAGATGCTACTGGCGCCATCCTGGCCTCAGCTCCACTCCTGCCTTGCCTTGCACCTAGTCCCCAGGAGTTCTTGTGGAGGGCTTAGTTGCCGGTGGGTTGCACACTGCCAAGCGCTCCAGCAGTCAGGGCTCTATTAGAGGCAATGGGAGGGCAACTGCAGGGCTACTCCATCGGTTGTTTTACCGCCCAGACTCAGCACAGCACGGAGAGCACAAGGCTCACAGGGCCGCTGGCTGGGGTCTGCAGCCCCACACACCGGAGGCGAACTCCGTGAGCGCCCAGAAGGTGCCTGACAGACCTCATTTCCCTAGTGATCTCCTGCCAGCAGAGACGTGTGCAGGTAGTTGGGGCCTGCCCCTGCGTGTCTGGGCTCCCGTCCACAGCCCCAGCTCAGGGAAGCAGCTCCTGAGCCAAGACCTGTGGGAGGCACGGGGTCCCCGCCTGGAAGCCTAGTTTACTGCATGCGGGAGGCGAGCCTCCTCGGGAGAAGAGAAGGCAGCCCTGCTGCGTGCGGCTGCATTCACTCCTTTGTCGGAGCCGAGTGCGCCTCCAGTACGGCAGTGCTCCAGCTCTGCTCAGAGGCCCAATCTGGCAGACTTGCTGGCGTGAGGCTGCTCTGCCCTGGGCGAGACTTGCCCAGACTTGCCTCGCACATAGGCTTCCAGTCCAGGAAGGAGCAGGCTGCGCTAGACTGGGAGATGCTACTGGCGCCTTCCTGGCCTCAGCTGCACTCCTGCCTTGCCTTTGCACCTAGTCCCCAGGCGTTCTCGTGGAGGGCTTAGTTGCCGGTGGGTTGCACACTGCTAAGCGCTCCAGCGGTGAGGGCTCTATTAGAGGCAATGGTAGGGCAACTGAAGGTCTCCTCCAGCAGTTGCTTGACCGCCAACACTCAGCACAGTAGGAGCGCACAAGGCTCACAGGGCCCCTGGCTGGGGTCTGCAGCCCCACACACCGGAGGCGAACTCCGTGAGCGCCCAGAACGTGCCTGACAGACGTCATTTCCCTAGTGCTCTCCTCCCTAGCAGAGACGTGTGCAGGTGGTTGGGACCTGCCCCTGCGTGTCTGGGCTCTCTACCACAGCCCCAGCTCAGGGAAGCAGCTCCTCAGCTAAGACCTGTAGGAGGCGCGGGGCGCCCCCGCCTGGAAGCCTAGTGCACAGCATGCGGGAAACGAGCCTCCTCGGGAGAAGAGGAGGCAGCACAGCTTCATGAGGCTGTAATCACTGCTTGGGCGGAGCTGAGTGAGCCTCCAGTACGGCAGAGCTCCAGCTCTGCTCAGAGGCCCGATCTGGCAGAGTGCTGGCGTGAGGCTGCTCTGCCCTGGGCGAGCCTTGCCCAGACTTGCCTCGCGGCTAGGCTTCCAGTCCAGAAAGGAGCGGGCTGCGCGAGACTGGGAGATGCTACTGGCGCCATCCTGGCCTCAGCTCCACTTCTGCCTTGCCTTAGCACCTAGTCCCCAGGCGTTCTTGTGGAAGGCTCAGTTGCCAGTGGGTTGCACACTGCCAAGCGCTCCAGCATTGAGGGCTCTATTAGAGGCAATGGGAGGGCAACTGCAAGTCTCCTCCAGCGGTTGCTTGACCGCCCAGACTCAGCACAGCATGGAGAGCACAAGGCTCACAGGGCCCCTGGCTGGGGTCTGCAGCCCCACACATCAGAGGCGAACTGCGTGAGAGCCCAGAAGGTGCCTGACAGACGTCATTTCCCTAGTGCTCTGCTCCCCAGCAGAGACGTGTTTGGGTGGTTGGGGCCTGCCCCTGCTTGTTTGGGCTCCCGTCCACAGCCCCAGCTCAGGGAAGCAGCTCCTGAGCCAAGACCTGTGGGAGGCACGGGGTCCCCGCCTGGAAGCCTAGTTTACAGCATGCGGGAAGCGAGCCTCCTCGGGAGAAGAGAAGGCAGCCCTGCTGCGTGCGGCTGCATTCACTGCTTAGGCGGAGCCGAGTGCGCCTCCAGTACGGCAGAGCTCCAGCTCTGCTCAGAGGCCCGATCTGGCAGACTTGCTGGCGTGAGGCTGCTCTGCCCTGGGCGAGACTTGCCCAGACTTGCCTCGCACATAGGCTTCCAGTCCAGGAAGGAGCAGGCTGCGCGAGACTGGGAGATTCTACTGGCGCCTTTCTGGCCTCAGCTCCACTCCTGCCTTGCCTTTGCACCTAGTCCCCAGGCGTTCTCTTGGAGGGCTTAGTTGCCCGTGGGTTGCACACTGACAAGCGCTCCAGCAGTGAGGGCTCTATTGGCGGCAATGGTAGGGCAACTGAAGGTCTCCTCCAGCGGTTGCTTGACCGCCAACACTCAGCACAGTAGGAGCGCACAAGGCTCACAGGGCCCCTGGTTGCGGTCTGCAGCCCCACACACCGAGGGGAAATCCGTAAGAGCCCAGAAGGTGCCTGACAGACGTCATTTCCCTAGTGCTCTGCTCCCCAGCAGAAACGTGTTTGGGTGGTTGGGGCTTGCCCCTGCGTGTTTGGGCTCCCTACCACAGCCCCAGCTCAGGGTAGCAGCTCCTCAGCTAAGACCTGTAGGAGGCGCGGGGCGCCCCCGCCTGGAAGCCTAGTGCACAGCATGCGGGAAACGAGCCTCCTCGGGAGAAGAGGAGGCAGCACAGCTTCATGAGGCTGTAATCACTGCTTGGGCGGAGCTGAGTGAGCCTCCAGTACGGCAGAGCTCCAGCTCTGCTCAGAGGCCCGATCTGGCAGAGTGCTGGCGTGAGGCTGCTCTGCACTGGGCGAGCCTTGCCCAGACTTGCCTCGCACATAGGCTTCCAGTCCAGGAAGGAGCAGGCTGCGCGAGACTGGGAGATGCTACTGGCGCCTTCCTGGTCTCAGCTCCACTCCTGCCTTGCCTTTGCACTTAGTCCCCAGGCGTTCTTGTGGAGGGTTTAGTTGCCGGTGGGTTGCACACTGCCAAGCGCTCCAGCAGTGAGGGCTCTATTAGAGGCAATGGTAGGGCAACTGAAGGTCTCCTCCAGCGGTTGCTTGACCGCCCACACTCAGCACAGCAGGAGCGCACAAGGCTCACAGGGCCCCTGGCTGGGGTCTGCAGCCCCACACACCGGAGGCGAACTCCGTGAGCGCCCAGAAGGTGCCTGACAGACGTCATTTCCCTAGTGCTCTCCAACCCAGCAGAGACGTGTGCAGATGGTTGGGGCCTGCCCCTGCGTGTCTGGGCTCCCTACCACAGCCCCAGCTGAGGGAAGCAGCTCCTCAGCTAAGACCTGTAGGAGGCGCGGGGCGCCCCCGCCTGGAAGCCTAGTGCACAGCATGCGGGAAGCGAGCCTCCTCGGGAGAAGAGGAGGCAGCACAGCTTCGTGAGGCTGTAATCACTGCTTGGGCGGAGCCGAGTGCGCCTCCAGTACGGCAGAGCTCCAGCTCTGCTCAGAGGCCCGATCTGGCAGAGTGCTGGCGTGAGGCTGCTCTGCACTGGGCGAGCCTTGCCCAGACTTGCCTCGCGGCTAGGCTTCCAGTCCAGAAAGGAGCGGGCTGCGCGAGACTGGGAGATGCTACTGGCGCCATCCTGGCCTCAGCTCCACTTCTGCCTTGCCTTAGCACCTAGTCCCCAGGCGTTCTTGTGGAAGGCTCAGTTGCCGGTGGGTTGCACACTGCCAAGCGCTCCAGCAGTGAGGGCTCTATTAGAGGCAATGGGAGGGCAACTGCAAGTCTCCAGCGGTTGCTTGACCGCCCAGACTCAGCACAGCATGGAGAGCACAAGGCTCACAGGGCCCCTGGCTGGGGTCTGTAGCCCCACACACCGGAGGCGAACTCCGTGAAAGCCCAGAAGGTGCCTGACAGACGTCATGTCCCTAGTGCTCTGCTCCCCAGCAGAGACGTGTTTGGGTGGTTGGGGCCTGCCCCTCCTTGTTTGGGCTCCCGTCCACAGCCCCAGCTCAGGGAAGCAGCTCCTGAGCTAAGACCTGTGTGAGGCGCGTGGGGCCCCGCCTGGAAGCCTAGTTTACAGCATGCGGGAAGCGAGCCTCCTCGGGAGAAGAGAAGGCAGCCCTGCTGCGTGCGGCTGCATTCACTGCTTTGGCGGAGCCGAGTGCGCCTCCAGTACGGCAGAGCTCCAGCTCTGCTCAGAGGCCCGATCTGGCTGACTTGCTGGCGTGAGGCTGCTCTGCCCTGGGCGAGACTTGCCCAGTCTTGCCTCGCACATAGGCTTCCAGTCCAGGAAGGAGCAGGCTGAGCGAGACTGGGAGATGCTACTGGCGCCTTCCTGGCCTCAGCTCCACTCCTGCCTTGCCTTTGAACCTAGTCCCCAGGCGTTCTTGAGGAAGGCTCAGTTGCCGGTGGGTTGCACACTGCCATGCGCTCCAGCAGTGAGGGCTCTATTAGAGGCAATGGGAGGGCAACTGCAGGGCTACTCCATTGGTTGTTTTACCGCCCAGACTCAGCACAGCACGGAGAGCACAAGGCTCACAGGGCCCCTGGCTGGGGTCTGCAGCCCCACACACCGGAGGCGAACTCCGTGAGCGCCCAGAAGGTGCCTGACAGACCTCATTTCCCTAGTGATCTCTTGCCAGCAGAGACCTGTGCAGGTAGTTGGGGCCTGCCCCTGCATGTCTGGGCTCCCTACCACAGCCCAAGCTCAGGGAAGCAGCTCCTGAGCCAAGACCTGTGGGAGGCGGGGGGTTCCCGCCTGGAAGCCCAGTTTACAGCATGCGGGAAGCGAGCCTCCTCTGGGGAAGAGGAGGCAGCCCTGCTGCGTGCGGCTGCATTCACTGCTTTGGCGGAGCCGAGTGCGCCTCCAGTATGGCAGAGGTCCAGCTCTGCTCAGAAGCCCGATCTGGCAGACTTGCTGGCGTGAGGCTGCTCTGCCCTGGGCGAGACTTGCCCAGACTTGCCTCGCACATAGGCTTCCAGTCCAGGAAGGAGCAGGCTGCGCGAGACTGGGAGATGCTACTGGCGCCTTCCTGGCCTCAGCTCCACTCCTGCCTTGCCTTTGCACCTAGTCCCCAGGCGTTCTCCTGGAGGGCTTAGTTGCCGGTGGGTTGCACACTGCCAAGCGCTCCAGCAGTGAGGGCTCTATTAGAGGTAATGGTAGGGCAACTGAAGGTCTCCTCCAGCGGTTGCTTGACCGCCCACACTCAGCACAGCAGGAGCGCACAAGGCTCACAGGGCCCCTGGCTGGGGTCTGCAGCCCCACACACCGGAGGCGAACTCCGTGAGCGCCCAGAAGGTGTCTGACAGACGTCATTTCCCTAGTGCTCTCCAAACCAGCAGAGACGTGTGCAGGTGGTTGGGGCCTGCCCCTGCGTGTCTGGGCTCCCTACCACAGCCCCAGCTGAGGGAAGCAGCTCCTCAGCTAAGACCTGTGGGAGGCGCGGGGCGCCCCCGCCTGGAAGCCTAGTGCACAGCATGCGGGAAGCGAGCCTCCTCGGGAGAAGAGGAGGCAGCACAGCTTCGTGAGGCTGTAATAACTGCTTGGGCGGAGCCGAGTGCGCCTCCAGTACGGCAGAGCTCCAGCTCTGCTCAGAGGCCCGATCTGGCAGAGTGCTGGCGTGAGGCTGCTCTGCCCTGGGCGAGCCTTGCCCAGACTTGCCTCGCGGCTAGGCTTCCAGTCCAGAAAGGAGCGGGCTGCGCGAGACTGGGAGATGCTACTGGCGCCATCCTGGCCTCAGCTCCACTTCTGCCTTGCCTTAGCACCTAGTCCCCAGGCGTTCTTGTGGAAGGCTCAGTTGCCGGTGGGTTGCACACTGCCAAGCGCTCCAGCAGTGAGGGCTCTATTAGAGGCAATGGGAGGGCAACTGCAAGTCTCCTCCAGCGGTTGCTTGACCGCCCAGACTCAGCACAGCATGGAGAGCACAAGGCTCACAGGGCCCCTGGCTGCGGTCTGCAGCCCCACACACCGGAGGCGAACTGCGTGAGAGCCCAGAAGGTGCCTGACAGACGTCATTTCCCTAGTGCTCTGCTCCCCAGCAGAGACGTGTTTGGGTGGTTGGGGCCTGCCCCTGCTTGTTTGGGCTCCCGTCCACAGCCCCAGCTCAGGGAAGCAGCTCCTGAGCTAAGACCTGTGCGAGGCGCGGGGGGCCCCGCCTGGAAGCCTAGTTTACAGCATGCGGGAAGCGAGCCTCCTCGGGAGAAGAGAAGGCAGCCCTGCTGCGTGCGGCTGCATTCACTGCTTTGGCGGAGCCGAGTGCGCCTCCAGTACGGCAGAGCTCCAGCTCTGCTCAGAGGCCCGATCTGGCAGACTTGCTGGCGTGAGGCTGCTCTGCCCTGGGCGAGACTTGCCCAGACTTGCCTCGCACATAGGCTACCAGTCCAGGAAGGAGCAGGCTGCGCGAGACTGGGAGATGCTACTGGCGCCTTCCTGGTCTCAGCTCCACTCCTGCCTTGCCTTTGCACTTAGTCCCCAGGCGTTCTTGTGGAGGGCTTAGTTGCCGGTGGGTTGCACACTGCCAAGCGCTCCAGCAGTGAGGGCTCTATTAGAGGCAATGGTAGGGCAACTGAAGGTCTCCTCCAGCGGTTGCTTGACCGCCCACACTCAGCACAGCAGGAGCGCACAAGGCTCACAGGGCCCCTGGCTGGGGTCTGCAGCCCCAGACACCGGAGGCGACCTCCGGGAGCGCCCAGAAGGTGCCTGACAGACGTCATTTCCCTAGTGCTCTCCTCCCCAGCAGAGACGTGTGCAGCTGGTTGGGGCCTGCCCCTGCGTGTCTGGGCTCCCTACCACAGCACAAGCTCAGGGAAGCAGCTCCTCAGCTAAGACCTGTAGGAGGCGCGGGGCGCCCCCGCCTGGAAGCCTAGTGCACAGCATGCGGGAAGCGAGCCTCCTCGGGAGAAGAGGAGGCAGCACAGCTTCATGAGGCTGTAATCACTGTTTGGGCGGAGCTGAGTGAGCCTCCAGTACGGCAGAGCTCCAGCTCTGCTCAGAGGCCCGATCTGGCAGAGTGCTGGCGTGAGGCTGCTCTGCCCTGGGCGAGACTTGCCCAGACTTGCCTCGCGGCTAGGCTTCCAGTCCAGAAAGGAGCGGGCTGCGCGAGACTGGGAGATGCTACTGGCGCCATCCTGGCCTCAGCTCCACTCCTGCCTTGCCTTGCACTTAGTAACCAGGAGTTCTTGTGGAGGGCTTAGTTGCCGGTGAGTTGCACACTGCCAAGCGCTCCAGCAGTCAGGGCTCTATTAGAGGCAATTGGAGGGCAACTGCATGGCTACTCCATCGGTGATTTTACCGCCCAGACTCAGCACAGCACGGAGAGCACAAGGCTCACAGGGCCCCTGGCTGGGGTCTGCAGCCCCACACACCGGAGGCGAACTCCGTGAGCGCCCAGAAGGTGCCTGACAGACCTCATTTCCCTAGTGATCTCCTGCCAGCAGAGACGTGTGCAGGTAGTTGGGGCCTGCCCCTGCGTATCTGGGCTCCCGTCCACAGCCCCAGCTCAGGGAAGCAGCTCCTGAGCCAAGACCTGTGGGAGGCACGGGGTCCCCGCCTGGAAGCCTAGTTTACAGCATGCGGGAAGCGAGCCTCCTCCGGAGAAGAGAAGTCAGCCCTGCTGCGTGCGGCTGCATTCACTGCTTTGTCGGAGCCGAGTGTGCCTCCAGTACGGCAGAGCTCCAGCTCTGCTCAGAGGCCCGATCTGGCAGACTTGCTGGCGTGAGGCTGCTCTGCCCTGGGCGAGACTTGCCCAGACTTGCCTCGCACATAGGCTTCCAGTCCAGGAAGGAGCAGGCTGCGCTAGACTGGGAGATGCTACTGGCGCCTTCCTGGCCTCAGCTCCACTCCTGGCTTGCCTTTGCACCTAGTCCCCAGGCGTTCTCGTGGATAGCTTAGTTGCCGGTGGGTTGCACACTGCCAAGCGCTCCAGCGGTGAGGGCTCTATTAGAGGCAATGGTAGGGCAACTGAAGGTCTCCTCCAGCGGTTGCTTGAACGCCCACACTCAGCACAGCAGGAGCGCACAAGGCTCACAGGGCCCCTGGCTTGGGTCTGCAGCCCCACACACCGGAGGCGAACTCCGTGAGCGCCCAGAAGGTGCCTGACAGACGTCATTTCCCTAATGCTCTCCAACCCAGCAGAGACGAGTGCAGATGGTTGGGGCCTGCCCCTGCGTGTCTGGGCTCCCTACCACAGCACAAGCTCAGGGAAGCAGCTCCTCAGCTAAGACCTGTAGGAGGCGCGGGGCGCCCCCGCCTGGAAGCCTAGTGCACAGCATGCGGGAAGCGAGCCTCCTCGGGAGAAGAGGAGGCAGCACAGCTTCGTGAGGCTGTAATCACTGCTTGGGCAGAGCCGAGTGCGCCTCCAGTACGGCAGAGCTCCAGCTCTGCTCAGAGGCCCGATCTGGCAGAGTGCTGGCGTGAGGCTGCTCTGCCCTGGGCGAGCCTTGCCCAGACTTGCCCGGCGGCTAGGCTTCCAGTCCAGAAAGGAGCGGGCTGCGCTAGACTGGGAGATGCTACTGGCGCCATCCTGGCCTCAGCTCCACTTCTGCCTTGCCTTAGCACCTAGTCCCCAGGCGTTCTTGTGGAAGGCTCAGTTGCCGGTGGGTTGCACACTGCCAAGCGCTCCAGCAGTGAGGGCTCTATTAGAGGCAATGGGAGGGCAACTGCAAGTCTCCTCCAGCGGTTGCTTGACCGCCCAGACTCAGCACAGCATGGAGAGCACAAGGCTCACAGGGCCCCTGGCTGGGGTCTGCAGCCCCACACACCGGAGGTGAACTCCGTGAGAGCCCAGAAGGTGCCTGACAGACGTCATTTCCCTAGTGCTCTGCTCCCAAGCAGAGACGTGTTTGGGTGGTTGGGGCCTGCCCCTGCTTGTTTGGGCTCCCGTCCACAGCCCCAGCTCAGGGAAGCAGCTCCTGAGCCAAGACCTGTGCGAGGCGCGGGGGGCCCCGCCTGGAAGCCTAGTTTACAGCATGCGGGAAGCGAGCCTCCTCGGGAGAAGAGAAGGCAGCCCTGCTGCGTGCGGCTGCATTCACTGCTTTGGCGGAGCCGAGTGCGCCTCCAGTACGGCAGAGCTCCAGCTCTGCTCAGAGGCCCGATCTGGCAGACTTGCTGGCGTGAGGCTGCTCTGCCCTGGGCGAGACTTGCCCAGACTTGCCTCGCACATAGGCTTCCAGTCCAGGAAGGAGCAGGCTGCGCGAGACTGGGAGATGCTACTGGCGCCTTCCTGGCCTCAGCTCCACTCCTGCCTTGCCTTTGCACTTAGTCCCCAGGCGTTCTTGTGGAGGGCTTAGTTGCCGGTGGGTTGCACACTGCCAAGCGCTCCAGCAGTGAGGGCTCTATTAGAGGCAATGGTAGGGCAACTGAAGGTCTCCTCCAGCGGTTGCCTGACCGCCCACACTCAGCACAGCAGGAGCGCACAAGGCTCACAGGGCCCCTGGCTGGGGTCTGCAGCCCCACACACCGGAGGCGAACTCCGTGAGCGCCCAGAAGTTGCTTGACCGACGTCATTTCCCTAGTGCTCTCCAACCCAGCAGAGACGTGTGCAGATGGTTGGGGCCTGCCCCTGCGTGTCTGGGCTCCCTACCACAGCCCCAGCTGAGGGAAGCAGCTCCTCAGCTAAGACCTGTAGGAGGCGCGGGGCGCCCCCGCCTGGAAGCCTAGTGCACAGCATGCGGGAAGCGAGCCTCCTCGGGAGAAGAGGAGGCAGCACAGCTTCGTGAGGCTGTAATCACTGCTTGGGCGGAGCCGAGTGCGCCTCCAGTACGGCAGAGCTCCAGCTCTGCTCAGAGGCCCGATCTGGCAGAGTGCTGGCGTGAGGCTGCTCTGCACTGGGCGAGCCTTGCCCAGACTTGCCTCGCGGCTAGGCTTCCAGTCCAGAAAGGAGCGGGCTGCGCGAGACTGGGAGATGCTACTGGCGCCATCCTGGCCTCAGCTCCACTTCTGCCTTGCCTTAGCACCTAGTCCCCAGGCGTTCTTGTGGAAGGCTCAGTTGCCGGTGGGTTGCACACTGCCAAGCGCTCCAGCAGTGAGGGCTCTATTAGAGGCAATGGGAGGGCAACTGCACGTCTCCTCCAGCGGTTGCTTGACCGCCCAGACTCAGCACAGCATGGAGAGCACAAGGCTCACAGGGCCCCTGGCTGGGGTCTGTAGCCCCACACACCGGAGGCGAACTCCGTGAAAGCCCAGAAGGTGCCTGACAGACGTCATTTCCCTAGTGCTCTGCTCCCCAGCAGAGACGTGTTTGGGTGGTTGGGGCCTGCCCCTCCTTGTTTGGGCTCCCGTCCACAGCCCCAGCTCAGGGAAGCAGCTCCTGAGCTAAGACCTGTGCGAGGCGCGGGGGGCCCCGCCTGGAAGCCTAGTTTACAGCATGCGGGAAGCGAGCCTCCTCGGGAGAAGAGAAGGCAGCCCTGCTGCGTGCGGCTGCATTCACTGCTTTGGCGGAGCCGAGTGCGCCTCCAGTACGGCAGAGCTCCAGCTCTGCTCAGAGGCCCGATCTGGCTGACTTGCTGGCGTGAGGCTGCTCTGCCCTGGGCGAGACTTGCCCAGACTTGCCTCGCACATAGGCTTCCAGTCCAGGAAGGAGCAGGCTGCGCGAGACTGGGAGATGCTACTGGCGCCTTCCTGGCCTCAGCTCCACTCCTGCCTTGCCTTTGAAACTAGTCCCCAGGCGTTCTTGTGGAAGGCTCAGTTGCCGGTGGGTTGCACACTGCCAAGCGCTCCAGCAGTGAGGGCTCTATTAGAGGCAATGGGAGGGCAACTGCAGGGCTACTCCATTGGTTGTTTTACCGCCCAGACTCAGCACAGCACGGAGAGCACAAGGCTCACAGGGCCCCTGGCTGGGGTCTGCAGCCCCACACACCGGAGGCGAACTCCGTGAGCGCCCAGAAGGTGCCTGACAGACCTCATTTCCCTAGTGATCTCTTGCCAGCAGAGACCTGTGCAGGTAGTTGGGGCCTGCCCCTGCATGTCTGGGCTCCCTACCACAGCCCAAGCTCAGGGAAGCAGCTCCTGAGCCAAGACCTGTGGGACGCGCGGGGTCCCCGCCTGGAAGCCCAGTTTACAGCATGCGGGAAGCGAGCCTCCTCTGGGGAAGAGGAGGCAGCCCTGCTGCGTGCGGCTGCATTCACTGCTTTGGCGGAGCCGAGTGCGCCTCCAGTACGGCAGAGCTCCAGCTCTGCTCAGAAGCCCGATCTGGCAGACTTGCTGGCGTGAGGCTGCTCTGCCCTGGGCGAGACTTGCCCAGACTTGCCTCGCACATAGGCTTCCAGTCCAGGAAGGAGCAGGCTGCGCGAGACTGGGAGATGCTACTGGCGCCTTCCTGGCCTCAGCTCCACTCCTGCCTTGCCTTTGCACCTAGTCCGCAGGCGTTCTCGTGGAGGGCTTAGTTGCCGGTGGGTTGCACACTGCCAAGCGCTCCAGCAGTGAGGGCTCTATTAGAGGCAATGGTAGGGCAACTGAAGGTCTCCTCCAGCGGTTGCTTGACCGCCCACACTCAGCACAGCAGGAGCGCACAAGGCTCACAGGGCCCCTGGCTGGGGTCTGCAGCCCCACACACCGGAGGCGAACTCCGTGAGCGCCCAGAAGGTGCCTGACAGACGTCATTTCCCTAGTGCTCTCCAACCCAGCAGAGACGTGTGCAGATGGTTGGGGCCTGCCCCTGCGTGTCTGGGCTCCCTACCACAGCCCCAGCTGAGGGAAGCAGCTCCTCAGCTAAGACCTGTAGGAGGCGCGGGGCGCCCCCGCCTGGAAGCCTAGTGCACAGCATGCGGGAAGCGAGCCTCCTCGGGAGAAGAGGAGGCAGCACAGCTTCGTGAGGCTGTAATCACTGCTTGGGCGGAGCCGAGTGCGCCTCCAGTACGGCAGAGCTCCAGCTCTGCTCAGAGGCCCGATCTGGCAGAGTGCTGGCGTGAGGCTGCTCTGCCCTGGGCGAGCCTTGCCCAGACTTGCCTCGCGGCTAGGCTTCCAGTCCAGAAAGGAGCGGGCTTCGCGAGACTGGGAGATGCTACTGGCGCCATCCTGGCCTCAGCTCCACTTCTGCCTTGCCTTAGCACCTAGTCCCCAGGCGTTCTTGTGGAAGGCTCAGTTGCCGGTGGGTTCCACAGTGCCAAGCGCTCCAGCAGTGAGGGCTCTATTAGAGGCAATGGGAGGGCAACTGCAAGTCTCCTCCAGCGGTTGCTTGACCGCCCAGACTCAGCACAGCATGGAGAGCACAAGGCTCACCGGGCCCCTGGCTGGGGTCTGCAGCCCCACACACCGGAGGCGAACTCCGTGAGAGCCCAGAAGGTGCCTGAGAGACGTCATTTCCCTAGTGCTCTGCTCCCCAGCAGAGACGTGTTTGGGTGGTTGGGGCCTGCCCCTGCTTGTTTGGGCTCCCGTCCACAGCCCCAGCTCAGGGAAGCAGCTCCTGAGCTAAGACCTGTGCGAGGCGCGGGGGGCCCCGCCTGGAAGCCTAGTTTACAGCATGCGGGAAGCGAGCCTCCTCGGGAGAAGAGAAGGCAGCCCTGCTGCGTGCGGCTGCATTCACTGCTTTGGCGGAGCCGAGTGCGCCTCCAGTACGGCAGAGCTCCAGCTCTGCTCAGAGGCCCGATCTGGCAGACTTGCTGGCGTGAGGCTGCTCTGCCCTGGGCGAGACTTGCCCAGACTTGCCTCGCACATAGGCTTCCAGTCCAGGAAGGAGCAGGCTGCGCGAGACTGGGAGATGCTACTGGCGCCTTCCTGGCCTCAGCTCCACTCCTGCCTTGCCTTTGCACTTAGTCCCCAGGCGTTCTTGTGGAGGGCTTAGTTGCCGGTGGGTTGCACACTGCCAAGCGCTCCAGCAGTGAGGGCTCTATTAGAGGCAATGGTAGGGCAACTGAAGGTCTCCTCCAGCGGTTGCTTGACCGCCCACACTCAGCACAGCAGGAGCGCACAAGGCTCACAGGGCCCCTGGCTGGGGTCTGCAGCCCCAGACACCGGAGGCGACCTCCGGGAGCGCCCAGAAGGTGCCTGACAGACGTCATTTCCCTAGTGCTCTCCTCCCCAGCAGAGACGTGTGCAGGTGGTTGGGGCCTGCCCCTGCGTGTCTGGGCTCCCTACCACAGCCCCAGCTGAGGGAAGCAGCTCCTCAGCTAAGACCTGTAGGAGGCGCGGGGCGCCCCCGACTGAAAGCCTAGTGCACAGCATGCGGGAAGCGAGCCTCCTCGGGAGAAGAGGAGGCAGCACAGCTTCGTGAGGCTGTAATCACTGCTTGGGCGGAGCCGAGTGCGCCTCCAGTACGGCAGAGCTCCAGCTCTGCTCAGAGGCCCTATCTGGCAGAGTGCTGGCGTGAGGCTGCTCTGCCCTGGGCGAGCCTTGCCCAGACTTGCCTCGCGGCTAGGCTTCCAGTCCAGAAAGGAGCGGGCTGCGCGAGACTGGGAGATGCTACTGGCGCCATCCTGGCCTCAGCTCCACTTCTGCCTTGCCTTAGCACCTAGTCCCCAGGCGTTCTTGTGGAAGGCTCAGTTGCCGGTGGGTTGCACACTGCCAAGCGCTCCAGCATTGAGGGCTCTATTAGAGGCAATGGGAGGGCAACTGCAAGTCTCCTCCAGCGGTTGCTTGACCGCGCAGACTCAGCACAGCATGGAGAGCACAAGGCTAACAGGGCCCCTGCCTGGGGTCTGCAGCCCCACACACCAGAGGCGAACTGCGTGAGAGCCCAGAAGGTGCCTGACAGACGTCATTTCCCTAGTGCTCTGCTCCCCAGCAGAGACGTGTTTGGGTGGTTGGGGCCTGCCCCTGCTTGTTTGGGCTCCCGTCCACAGCCCCAGCTCAGGGAAGCAGCTCCTGAGCCAAGACCTGTGCGAGGCGCGGGGGGCCCCGCCTGGAAGCCTAGTTTACAGCATGCAGGAAGCGAGCCTCCTCGGGAGAAGAGAAGGCAGCCCTGCTGCGTGCAGCTGCATTCACTGCTTTGGCGGAGCCGAGTGCGCCTCCAGTACGGAAGAGCTCCAGCTCTGCTCAGAGGCCCGATCTGGCAGAATTGCTGGCGTGAGGCTGCTCTGCCCTGGGCGAGACTTGCCCAGACTTGCCTCGCACATAGGCTTCCAGTCCAGGAAGGAGCAGGCTGCGCGAGACTGGGAGATGCTACTGGCGCCTTCCTGGCCTCAGCTCCACTCCTGCCTTGGCTTTGCACTTAGTCCCCAGGCGTTCTTGTGGAGGGCTTAGTTGCCGGTGGGTTGCACACTGCCAAGCGCTCCAGCAGTGAGGGCTCTATTAGAGGCAATGGTAGGGCAACTGAAGGTCTCCTCCAGCGGTTGCCTGACCGCCCACACTCAGCACAGCAGGAGCGCACAAGGCTCACAGGGCCCCTGGCTGGGGTCTGCAGCCCCACACACCGGAGGCGAACTCCGTGAGCGCCCAGAAGTTGCTTGACCGACGTCATTTCCCTAGTGCTCTCCAACCCAGCAGAGACGTGTGCAGATGGTTGGGGCCTGCCCCTGCGTGTCTGGGCTCCCTACCACAGCCCCAGCTGAGGGAAGCAGCTCCTCAGCTAAGACCTGTAGGAGGCGCGGGGCGCCCCCGCCTGGAAGCCTAGTGCACAGCATACGGGAAGCGAGCCTCCTCGGGAGAAGAGGAGGCAGCACAGCTTCGTGAGGCTGTAATCACTGCTTGGGCGGAGCCGAGTGCGCCTCCAGTACGGCAGAGCTCCAGCTCTGCTCAGAGGCCCGATCTGGCAGAGTGCTGGCGTGAGGCTGCTCTGCACTGGGCGAGCCTTGCCCAGACTTGCCTCGCGGCTAGGCTTCCAGTCCAGAAAGGAGCGGGCTGCGCGAGACTGGGAGATGCTACTGGCGCCATCCTGGCCTCAGCTCCACTTCTGCCTTGCCTTAGCACCTAGTCCCCAGGCGTTCTTGTGGAAGGCTCAGTTGCCGGTGGGTTGCACACTGCCAAGCGCTCCAGCAGTGAGGGCTCTATTAGAGGCAATGGGAGGGCAACTGCAAGTCTCCTCCAGCGGTTGCTTGACCGCCCAGACTCAGCACAGCATGGAGAGCACAAGGCTCACAGGGCCCCTGGCTGGGGTCTGTAGCCCCACACACCGGAGGCGAACTCCGTGAAAGCCCAGAAGGTGCCTGACAGACGTCATTTCCCTAGTGCTCTGCTCCCCAGCAGAGACGTGTTTGGGTGGTTGGGGCCTGCCCCTCCTTGTTTGGGCTCCCGTCCACAGCCCCAGCTCAGGGAAGCAGCTCCTGAGCTAAGACCTGTGCGAGGCGCGGGGGGCCCCGCCTGGAAGCCTAGTTTACAGCATGCGGGAAGCGAGCCTCCTCGGGAGAAGAGAAGGCAGCCCTGCTGCGTGCGGCTGCATTCACTGCTTTGGCGGAGCCGAGTGCGCCTCCAGTACGGCAGAGCTCCAGCTCTGCTCAGAGGCCCGATCTGGCTGACTTGCTGGCGTGAGGCTGCTCTGCCCTGGGCGAGACTTGCCCAGACTTGCCTCGCACATAGGCTTCCAGTCCAGGAAGGAGCAGGCTGCGCGAGACTGGGAGATGCTACTGGCGCCTTCCTGGCCTCAGCTCCACTCCTGCCTTGCCTTTGAAACTAGTCCCCAGGCGTTCTTGTGGAAGGCTCAGTTGCCGGTGGGTTGCACACTGCCAAGCGCTCCAGCAGTGAGGGCTCTATTAGAGGCAATGGGAGGGCAACTGCAGGGCTACTCCATTGGTTGTTTTACCGCCCAGACTCAGCACAGCACGGAGAGCACAAGGCTCACAGGGCCCCTGGCTGGGGTCTGCAGCCCCACACACCGGAGGCGAACTCCGTGAGCGCCCAGAAGGTGCCTGACAGACCTCATTTCCCTAGTGATCTCTTGCCAGCAGAGACCTGTGCAGGTAGTTGGGGCCTGCCCCTGCATGTCTGGGCTCCCTACCACAGCCCAAGCTCAGGGAAGCAGCTCCTGAGCCAAGACCTGTGGGAGGCGCGGGGTCCCCGCCTGGAAGCCCAGTTTACAGCATGCGGGAAGCGAGCCTCCTCTGGGGAAGAGGAGGCAGCCCTGCTGCGTGCGGCTGCATTCACTGCTTTGGCGGAGCCGAGTGCGCCTCCAGTACGGCAGAGCTCCAGCTCTGCTCAGAAGCCCGATCTGGCAGACTTGCTGGCGTGAGGCTGCTCTGCCCTGGGCGAGACTTGCCCAGACTTGCCTCGCACATAGGCTTCCAGTCCAGGAAGGAGCAGGCTGCGCGAGACTGGGAGATGCTACTGGCGCCTTCCTGGCCTCAGCTCCACTCCTGCCTTGCCTTTGCACCTAGTCCGCAGGCGTTCTCGTGGAGGGCTTAGTTGCCGGTGGGTTGCACACTGCCAAGCGCTCCAGCAGTGAGGGCTCTATTAGAGGCAATGGTAGGGCAACTGAAGGTCTCCTCCAGCGGTTGCTTGACCGCCCACACTCAGCACAGCAGGAGCGCACAAGGCTCACAGGGCCCCTGGCTGGGGTCTGCAGCCCCACACACCGGAGGCGAACTCCGTGAGCGCCCAGAAGGTGCCTGACAGACGTCATTTCCCTAGTGCTCTCCAACCCAGCAGAGACGTGTGCAGATGGTTGGGGCCTGCCCCTGCGTGTCTGGGCTCCCTACCACAGCCCCAGCTGAGGGAAGCAGCTCCTCAGCTAAGACCTGTAGGAGGCGCGGGGCGCCCCCGCCTGGAAGCCTAGTGCACAGCATGCGGGAAGCGAGCCTCCTCGGGAGAAGAGGAGGCAGCACAGCTTCGTGAGGCTGTAATCACTGCTTGGGCGGAGCCGAGTGCGCCTCCAGTACGGCAGAGCTCCAGCTCTGCTCAGAGGCCCGATCTGGCAGAGTGCTGGCGTGAGGCTGCTCTGCCCTGGGCGAGCCTTGCCCAGACTTGCCTCGCGGCTAGGCTTCCAGTCCAGAAAGGAGCGGGCTGCGCGAGACTGGGAGATGCTACTGGCGCCATCCTGGCCTCAGCTCCACTTCTGCCTTGCCTTAGCACCTAGTCCCCAAGCGTTCTTGTGGAAGGCTCAGTTGCCGGTGGGTTCCACAGTGCCAAGCGCTCCAGCAGTGAGGGCTCTATTAGAGGCAATGGGAGGGCAACTGCAAGTCTCCTCCAGCGGTTGCTTGACCGCCCAGACTCAGCACAGCATGGAGAGCACAAGGCTCACCGGGCCCCTGGCTGGGGTCTGCAGCCCCACACACCGGAGGCGAACTCCGTGAGAGCCCAGAAGGTGCCTGAGAGACGTCATTTCCCTAGTGCTCTGCTCCCCAGCAGAGACGTGTTTGGGTGGTTGGGGCCTGCCCCTGCTTGTTTGGGCTCCCGTCCACAGCCCCAGCTCAGGGAAGCAGCTCCTGAGCTAAGACCTGTGCGAGGCGCGGGGGGCCCCGCCTGGAAGCCTAGTTTACAGCATGCGGGAAGCGAGCCTCCTCGGGAGAAGGCAGCCCTGCTGCGTGCGGCTGCATTCACTGCTTTGGCGGAGCCGAGTGCGCCTCCAGTACGGCAGAGCTCCAGCTCTGCTCAGAGGCCCGATCTGGCAGACTTGCTGGCGTGAGGCTGCTCTTCCCTGGGCGAGACTTGCCCAGACTTGCCTCGCACATAGGCTTCCAGTCCAGGAAGGAGCAGGCTGCGCGAGACTGGGAGATGATACTGGCGCCTTCCTGGCCTCAGCTCCACTCCTGCCTTGCCTTTGCACTTAGTCCCCAGGCGTTCTTGTGGAGGGCTTAGTTGCCGGGGGGTTGCACACTGCCAAGCGCTCCAGCAGTGAGGGCTCTATTAGAGGCAATGGTAGGGCAACTGAAGGTCTCCTCCAGCGGTTGCTTGACCGCTCACACTCAGCACAGCAGGAGTGCACAAGGCTCACAGGGCCCCTGGCTGGGGTCTGCAGCCCCAGACACCGGAGGCGAACTCCGTGAGCGCCCAGAAGGTGCCTGACAGACGTCATTTCCCTAGTGCTCTCCTCCCCAGCAGAGACGTGTGCAGGTGGTTGGGGCCTGCCCCTGCGTGTCTGGGCTCCCTACCACAGCACAAGCTCAGGGAAGCAGCTCCTCAGCTAAGACCTGTAGGAGGCGCGGGGGGCCCCGCCTGGAAGCCTAGTTTACAGCATGCGGGAAGCGAGCCTCCTCGGGAGAAGAGAAGGCAGCCCTGCTGCGTGCGGCTGCATTCACTGCTTTGGCGGAGCCGAGTGCGCCTCCAGTACGGCAGAACTCCAGCTCTGCTCAGAGGCCCGATCTGGCAGAGTGCTGGCGTGAGGCTGCTCTGCACTGGGCGAGCCTTGCCCAGACTTGCCTCGCGGCTAGGCTTCCAGTCCAGAAAGGAGCGGGCTGCGCGAGACTGGGAGATGCTACTGGCGCCATCCTGGCCTCAGCTCCACTTCTGCCTTGCCTTAGCACCTAGTCCCCAGGCGTTCTTGTGGAAAGCTCAGTTGCCGGTGGGTTGCACACTGCCAAGCGCTCCAGCAGTGAGGGCTCTATTAGAGGCAATGGTAGGGCAACTGAAGGTCTCCTCTAGCGGTTGCTTGACCGCCCACACTCAGCACAGCAGGAGCGCACAAGGCTCACAGGGCCCCTGGCTGGGGTCTGCAGCCCCACACACCGGAGGCGAACTCCGGGAGCGCCCAGAAGGTGCCTGACAGACGTCATTTCCCTAGTGCTCTCCTCCCCAGCAGAGACGTGTGCAGGTGGTTGGGGCCTGCCCCTGCGTGTCTGGGCTCCCTACCATAGCACAAGCTCAGTGAAGCAGCTCCTGAGCCAAGACCTGTGCGAGGCGCGGGGGGCCCCGCCTGGAAGCCTAGTTTACAGCATGCGGGAAGCGAGCCTCCTCGGGAGAAGAGAAGGCAGCCCTGCTGCGTGCGGCTGCATTCACTGCTTTGGCGGAGCCGAGTGCGCCTCCAGTACGGCAGAGCTCCAGCTCTGCTCAGAGGCCCGATCTGGCAGACTTGCTGGCGTGAGGCTGCTCTGCCCTGGGCGAGACTTGCCCAGACTTGCCTCGCACATAGGCTTCCAGTCCAGGAAGGAGCATGCTGCGCGAGACTGGGAGATGCTACTGGCGCCTTCCTGGCCTCAGCTCCACTCCTGCCTTGCCTTTGCACCTAGTCCCCAGGCGTTCTCCTGGAGGGCTTAGTTGCCGGTGGGTTGCACACTGCCAAGCGCTCCAGCAGTGAAGGCTCTATTTGTGGCAATGGTAGGGCAACTGAAGGTCTCCTCCAGCGGTTGCTTGACCGCCAACACTCAGCACAGTAGGAGCGCACAAGGCTCACAGGGCCCCTGGCTGCGGTCTGCAGCCCCACACACCGAGGGGAAATCCGTAAGAGCCCAGAAGGTGCCTGACAGACGTCATTTCCCTAGTGCTCTGCTCCCCAGCAGAAACGTGTTTGGGTGATTGGGGCTTGCCCCTGCGTGTTTGGGCTCCCTACCACAGCCCCAGCTCAGGGAAGCAGCTCCTCAGCTAAGACCTGTAGGAGGCGCGGGGCGCCCCCGCCTGGAAGCCTAGTGCACAGCATGCGGGAAGCGAGCCTCCTCGGGAGAAGAGGAGGCAGCACAGCTTCGTGAGGCAGTAATCACTGCTTGGGCGGTGCCGAGTGCGCCTCCAGTACGGCAGAGCTCCAGCTCTGCTCAGAGGCCCGATCTGGCAGAGTGCTGGCGTGAGGCTGCTCTGCACTGGGCGAGCCTTGCCCAGACTTGCCTCGCGGCTAGGCTTCCAGTCCAGAAAGGAGCGGGCTGCGCGAGACTGGGAGATGCTACTGGCGCCATCCCGGCCTCAGCTCCACACCTGCCTTGCCTTTGAACCTAGTCCCCAGGAGTTCTTGTGGAGGGCTTAGTTGCCGGTGGGTTGCACACTGCCAAGCGCTCCAGCAGTCAGGGCTCTATTAGAGGCAATGGGAGGACAAGTGCAGGGCTATTCCATCGGTGGTTTTACCGCCCAGACTCAGCACAGCACGGAGAGCACAAGGCTCACAGGGCCCCTGGCTGGGGTCTGCAGCCCCACACACCGGAGGCGAACTCCGTGAGCGCCCAGAAGGTGCCTGACAGACCTCATTTCCCTAGTGATCTCCTGCCAGCAGAGACGTGTGCAGGTAGTTGGGGCCTGCCCCTGCGTGTCTGGGCTCCCGTCCACAGCCCCAGCTCAGGGAAGAAGCTCCTGAGCCAAGACCTGTGGGAGGCGCGGGGTCCCCGCCTGGAAGCCTAGTTTACAGCATGCGGGAAGCGAGCCTCCTCTGGGGAAGAGGAGGCAGCCCTGCTGCGTGCGGCTGCATTCACTGCTTTGGCGGAGCCGAGTGCGCCTCCAGTACGGCAGAGCTCCAGCTCTGCTCAGAGGCCCGATCTGGCAGACTTGCTGGCGTGAGGCTGCTCTGCCCTGGGCGAGACTTGCCCAGACTTGCCTCGCACATAGGCTTCCAGTCCAGGAAGGAGCAGGCTGCGCGAGACTGGGAGATGCTACTGGCGCCTTCCTGGCCTCAGCTCCACTCCTGCCTTGCCTTTGCACCTAGTCCACAGGCGTTCTCGTGGAGGGCTTAGTTGCCGGTGGGTTGCACACTGCCAAGCGCTCCAGCGGTGAGGGCTCTATTAGAGGCAATGGTAGGGCAAGTGAAGGTCTCCTCCAGCGGTTGCTTGACCGCCCACACTCAGCACAGCAGGAGCGCACAAGGCTCACAGGGCCCCTGGCTGGGGTCTGCAGCCCCACACACCGGAGGCGAACTCCGTGAGCGCCCAGAAGGTGCCTGACAGACGTCATTTCCCTAGTGCTCTCCAACCCAGCAGAGACGAGTGCAGATGGTTGGGGCCTGCCCCTGCGTGTCTGGGCTCCCTACCACAGCCCCAGCTGAGGGAAGCAGCTCCTCAGCTAAGACCTGTAGGAGGCGCGGGGCGCCCCCGCCTGGAAGCCTAGTGCACAGCATGCGGGAAGCGAGCCTCCTCCGGAGAAGAGGAGGCAGCACAGCTTCGTGAGGCTGTAATCACTGCTTGGGCGGAGCCGAGTGCGCCTCCAGTACGGCAGAGCTCCAGCTCTGCTCAAAGGCCCGATCTGGCAGAGTGCTGGCGTGAGGCTGCTCTGCCCTGGGCGAGCCTTGCCCAGACTTGCCCGGCGGCTAGGCTTCCAGTCCAGAAAGGAGCGGGCTGCGCGAGACTGGGAGATGCTACTGGCGCCATCCTGGCCTCAGCTCCACTTCTGCCTTGCCTTAGCACCTAGTCCCCAGGCGTTCTTGTGGAAGGCTCAGTTGCCGGTGGGTTGCACACTGCCAAGCGCTCCAGCAGTGAGGGCTCTATTAGAGGCAATGGGAGGGCAACTGCAAGTCTCCTCCAGCGGTTGCTTGACCGCCCAGACTCAGCACAGCATGGAGAGCACAAGGCTCACAGGGCCCCTGGCTGGGGTCTGCAGCCCCACACACCGGAGGCGAACTCCGTGAGAGCCCAGAAGGTGCCTGACAGACGTCATTTCCCTAGTGCTCTGCTCCCCAGCAGAGACGTGTTTGGGTGGTTGGGGCCTGCCCCTGCTTGTTTGGGCTCCCGTCCACAGCCCCAGCTCAGGGAAGCAGCTACTGAGCCAAGACCTGTGCGAGGCGCGGGGGTCCCCGCCTGGAAGCCTAGTTTACAGCATGCGGGAAGCGAGCCTCCTCGGGAGAAGAGAAGGCAGCCCTGCTGCGTGCGGCTGCATTCACTGCTTTGGCGGAGCCGAGTGCGCCTCCAGTACGGCAGAGCTCCAGCTCTGCTCAGAGGCCCGATCTGGCAGACTTGCTGGCGTGAGGCTGCTCTGCCCTGGGCGAGACTTGCCCAGACTTGCCTCGCACATAGGCTTCCAGTCCAGGAAGGAGCAGGCTGCGCGAGACTGGGAGATGCTACTGGCGCCTTCCTGGCCTCAGCTCCACTCCTGCCTTGCCTTTGCACCTAGTCCCCAGGCGTTCTCCTGGAGGGCTTAGTTGCCGGTGGGTTGCACACTGCCAAGCGCTCCAGCAGTGAGGGCTCTATTAGAGGCAATGGTAGGGCAACTGAAGGTCTCCTCCAGCGGTTGCTTGACCGCCCACACTCAGCACAGCAGGAGCGCACAAGGCTCACAGGGCCCCTGTCTGGGGTCTGCAGCCCCACACACCGGAGGTGAACTCCGTGAGCGCCCAGAAGGTGCCTGACAGACGTCATTTCCCTAGTGCTCTCCAACCCAGCAGAGACGTGTGCAGGTGGTTGGGGCCTGCCCCTGCGTGTCTGGGCTCCCTACCTCAGCCCCAGCTCAGGGAAGTAGCTCCTCAGCTAAGACCTGTAGGAGGCGCGGGGCGCCCCCGCCTGGAAGCCTAGTGCACAGCATGCGGGAAGCGAGCCTCCTCGGGAGAAGAGGAGGCAGCACAGCTTCGTGAGGCTGTAATCACTGCTTGGGCGGAGCCGAGTGCGCCTCCAGTACGGCAGAGCTCCAGCTCTGCTCAGAGGCCCGATCTGGCAGAGTGCTGGCGTGAGGCTGCTCTGCACTGGGCGAGCCTTGCCCAGACTTGCCTCGCACATAGGCTTCCAGTCCAGAAAGGAGCGGGCTGCGCGAGACTGGGAGATGCTACTGGCGCCTTCCTGGCCTCAGCTCCACTCCTGCCTTGCCTTTGCCCTTAGTCCCCAGGCGTTCTTGTGGAAGGCTCAGTTGCCGGTGGGTTGCACACTGCCAAGCGCTCCAGCAGTCAGGGCTCTATTAGAGGCAATGGGAGGGCAACTGCAGGGCTACTCCATCGGTTGCTTTACCGCCCAGACTCAGCACAGCACGTAGAGCACAAGGCTCACAGGTCCCTGGCTGGGGTCTGCAGCCCCACACACCGGAGGCGAACTCCGTGAGCGCCCAGAAGGTCCCTGACAGACCTCATTTGCCTTGTGATCTCTTGCCAGCAGAGACGTGGGCCGGTAGTTGGGGCCTGCCCCTGCATGTCTGGGCTCCTGTCCACAGCCCAAGCTCAGGGAAGCAGCTCCTGAGCCAAGACCTGTGGGAGGCGCGGGGTCCCCGCCTGGAAGCCTAGTTTACAGCATGCGGGAAGTGAGCCTCCTCTGGGGAAGAGGAGGCAGCCCTGCTGCGTGCGGCTGCATTCACTGCTTTGGCGGAGCCGAGTGCGCCTCCAGTACGGCAGAGCTCCAGCTCTGCTCAGAAGCCCGATCTGGCAGACTTGCTGGCGTGAGGCTGCTCTGCCCTGGGCGAGACTTGCCCAGACTTGCCTCGCACATAGGCTTCCAGTCCAGGAAGGAGCAGGCTGCGCGAGACTGGGAGATGCTACTGGCGCCTTCCTGGCCTCAGCTCCACTCCTGCCTTGCCTTTGCACCTAGTCCCCAGGCGTTCTCCTGGAGGGCTTATTTGCCGGTGGGTTGCACACTGCCAAGCGCTCCAGCAGTGAGGGCTCTATTAGAGGCAATGGTAGGGCAACTGAAGGTCTCCTCCAGCGGTTGCTTGACCGCCCACACTCAGCACAGCAGGAGCGCACAAGGCTCACAGGGCCCCTGGCTGGGGTCTGCAGCCCCACACACCGGAGGCGAACTCCGTGAGCGCCCAGAAGGTGCCTGACAGACGTCATTTCCCTAGTGCTCTCCAACCCAGCAGAGACGTGTGCAGGTGGTTGGGGCCTGCCCCTGCGTGTCTGGGCTCCCTACCACAGCCCCAGCTGAGGGAAGCAGCTCCTCAGCTAAGACCTGTAGGAGGCGCGGGGCGCCCCCGCCTGGAAGCCTAGTGCACAGCATGCGGGAAGCGAGCCTCCTCGGGAGAAGAGGAGGCAGCACAGCTTCGTGAGGCTGTAATCACTGCTTGGGCGGAGCCGAGTGCGCCTCCAGTACGGCGGAGCTCCAGCTCTGCTCAGAGGCCCGATCTGGCAGAGTGCTGGCGTGAGGCTGCTCTGCACTGGGCGAGCCTTGCCCAGACTTGCCTCGCGGCTAGGCTTCCAGTCCAGAAAGGAGCGGGCTGCGCGAGACTGGGAGATGCTACTGGCGCCTTCCTGGCCTCAGCTCCACTCCTGCCTTGCCTTTGCACCTAGTCCCCAGGCGTTCTTGTGGAAGGCTCAGTTGCCGGTGGGTTGCACACTGCCAAGCGCTCCAGTAGTCAGGGCTCTATTAGAGGCAATGGGAGGGCAACTGCAAGTCTCCTCCAGCGGTTGCTTGACCGCCCAGACTCAGCACAGCATGGAGAGCACAAGGCTCACAGGGCCCCTGGCTGGGGTCTGCAGCCCCACACACCGGAGGCGAACTCCGTGAGAGCCCAGAAGGTGCCTGACAGACGTCATTTCCCTAGTGCTCTGCTCCCCAGCAGAGACGTGTTTGGGTGGTTGGGGCCTGCCCCTGCTTGTTTGGGCTCCCGTCCACAGCCCCAGCTCAGGGAAGCAGCTCCTGAGCTAAGACCTGTGCGAGGCGCGGGGGGCCCCGCCTGGAAGCCTAGTTTACAGCAATCGGGAAGCGAGCCTCCTCGGGAGAAGAGAAGGCAGCCCTGCTGCGTGCGGCTGCATTCACTGCTTTGGCGGAGCCGAGTGCGCCTCCAGTACGGCAGAGCTCCAGCTCTGCTCAGAGGCCCGATCTGGCAGACTTGCTGGCGTGAGGCTGCTCTGCCCTGGGCGAGACTTGCCCAGACTTGCCTCGCACATAGGCTTCCAGTCCAGGAAGGAGCAGGCTGCGCGAGACTGGGAGATGCTACTGGCGCCTTCCTGGCCTCAGCTCCACTCCTGCCTTGCCTTTGCACCTAGTCCCCAGGCGTTCTCCTGGAGGGCTTAGTTGCCGGTGGGTTGCACACTGCCAAGCGCTCCAGCAGTGAGGGCTCTATTAGAGGCAATGGTAGGGCAACTGAAGGTCTCCTCCAGCGGTTGCTTGACCGCCCACACTCAGCACAGCAGGAGCGCACAAGGCTCACAGGGCCCCTGGCTGGGGTCTGCAGCCCCACACACCGGTGGCGAACTCTGTGAGCGCCCAGAAGGTGCCTGACAGACGTCATTTCCCTAGTGCTCTCCAACCCAGCAGAGACGTGTGCAGGTGGTTGGGGCCTGCCCCTGCGTGTCTGGGCTCCCTACCACAGCCCCAGCTGAGGGAAGCAGCTCCTCAGCTAAGACCTGTAGGAGGCGCGGGGCGCCCCCGCCTGGAAGCCTAGTGCACAGCATGCGGGAAGCGAGCCTCCTCGGGAGAAGAGGAGGCAGCACAGCTTCGTGAGGCTGTAATCACTGCTTGGGCGGAGCCGAGTGCGCCTCCAGTACGGCAGAGCTCCAGCTCTGCTCAGAGGCCCGATCTGGCAGAGTGCTGGCGTGAGGCTGCTCTGCACTGGGCGAGCCTTGCCCAGACTTGCCTCGCACATAGGCTTCCAGTCCAGAAAGGAGCGGGCTGCGCGAGACTGGGAGATGCTACTGGCGCCATCCTGGCCTCAGCTCCACTCCTGCCTTGCCTTGCACCTAGTCCCCAGGAGTTCTTGTGGAGGGCTTAGTTGCCGGTGGGTTGCACACTGCCAAGCGCTCCAGCAGTGAGGGCTCTATTAGAGGCAATTGGAGGGCAACTGCATGGCTACTCCATCGGTGGTTTTACCGCCCAGACTCAGCACAGCACGGAGAGCACAAGGCTCGCAGGGCCCCTGGCTGGGGTCTGCAGCCCCACACACCGGAGGCGAACTCCGTGAGCGCCCAGAAGGTGCCTGACAGACCTCATTTCCCTAGTGATCTCCTGCCAGCAGAGACGTGTGCAGGTAGTTGGGGCCTGCCCCTGCGTGTCTGGGCTCCCTACCACAGCCCCAGCTGAGGGAAGCAGCTCCTCAGCTAAGACCTGTAGGAGGCGCGGGGCGCCCCCGCCTGGAAGCCTAGTGCACAGCATGCGGGAAGCGAGCCTCCTCGGGAGAAGAGGAGGCAGCACAGCTTCGTGAGGCTGTAATCACTGCTTGGGCGGAGCCGAGTGCGCCTCCAGTACGGCAGAGCTCCAGCTCTGCTCAAAGGCCCGATCTGGCAGAGTGCTGGCGTGAGGCTGCTCTGCCCTGGGCGAGCCTTGCCCAGACTTGCCCGGCGGCTAGGCTTCCAGTCCAGAAAGGAGCGGGCTGCGCGAGACTGGGAGATGCTACTGGCGCCATCCTGGCCTCAGCTCCACTTCTGCCTTGCCTTAGCACCTAGTCCCCAGGCGTTCTTGTGGAAGGCTCAGTTGCCGGTGGGTTGCACACTGCCAAGCGCTCCAGCAGTCAGGGCTCTATTAGAGGCAATGGGAGGGCAACTGCAAGTCTCCTCCAGCGGTTGCTTGACCGCCCAGACTCAGCACAGCATGGAGAGCACAAGGCTCACAGGGCCCCTGGCTGGGGTCTGCAGCCCCACACACCGGAGGCGAACTCCGTGAGAGCCCAGAAGGTGCCTGACAGACGTCATTTCCCTAGTGCTCTGCTCCCCAGCAGAGACGTGTTTGGGTGGTTGGGGCCTGCCCCTGCTTGTTTGGGCTCCCGTCCACAGCCCCAGCTCAGGGAAGCAGCTACTGAGCCAAGACCTGTGCGAGGCGCGGGGGTCCCCGCCTGGAAGCCTAGTTTACAGCATGCGGGAAGCGAGCCTCCTCGGGAGAAGAGAAGGCAGCCCTGCTGCGTGCGGCTGCATTCACTGCTTTGGCGGAGCCGAGTGCGCCTCCAGTACGGCAGAGCTCCAGCTCTGCTCAGAGGCCCGATCTGGCAGACTTGCTGGCGTGAGGCTGCTCTGCCCTGGGCGAGACTTGCCCAGACTTGCCTCGCACATAGGCTTCCAGTCCAGGAAGGAGCAGGCTGCGCGAGACTGGGAGATGCTACTGGCGCCTTCCTGGCCTCAGCTCCACTCCTGCCTTGCCTTTGCACCTAGTCCCCAGGCGTTCTCCTGGAGGGCTTAGTTGCCGGTGGGTTGCACACTGCCAAGCGCTCCAGCAGTGAGGGCTCTATTAGAGGCAATGGTAGGGCAACTGAAGGTCTCCTCCAGCGGTTGCTTGACCGCCCACACTCAGCACAGCAGGAGCGCACAAGGCTCACAGGGCCCCTGTCTGGGGTCTGCAGCCCCACACACCGGAGGTGAACTCCGTGAGCGCCCAGAAGGTGCCTGACAGACGTCATTTCCCTAGTGCTCTCCAACCCAGCAGAGACGTGTGCAGGTGGTTGGGGCCTGCCCCTGCGTGTCTGGGCTCCCTACCACAGCCCCAGCTCAGGGAAGCAGCTCCTCAGCTAAGACCTGTAGGAGGCGCGGGGCGCCCCCGCCTGGAAGCCTAGTGCACAGCATGCGGGAAGCGAGCCTCCTCGGGAGAAGAGGAGGCAGCACAGCTTCGTGAGGCTGTAATCACTGCTTGGGCGGAGCCGAGTGCGCCTCCAGTACGGCAGAGCTCCAGCTCTGCTCAGAGGCCCGATCTGGCAGAGTGCTGGCGTGAGGCTGCTCTGCACTTGGCGAGCCTTGCCCAGACTTGCCTCGCACATAGGCTTCTAGTCCAGAAAGGAGCGGGCTGCGCGAGACTGGGAGATGCTACTGGCGCCTTCCTGGCCTCAGCTCCACTCCTGCCTTGCCTTTGCCCTTAGTCCCCAGGCGTTCTTGTGGAAGGCTCAGTTGCCGGTGGGTTGCACACTGCCAAGCGCTCCAGCAGTCAGGGCTCTATTAGAGGCAATGGGAGGGCAACTGCAGGGCTACTCCATCGGTTGCTTTACCGCCCAGACTCAGCACAGCACGTAGAGCACAAGGCTCACAGGTCCCTGGCTGGGGTCTGCAGCCCCACACACCGGAGGCGAACTCCGTGAGCGCCCAGAAGGTCCCTGACAGACCTCATTTGCCTTGTGATCTCTTGCCAGCAGAGACGTGGGCCGGTAGTTGGGGCCTGCCCCTGCATGTCTGGGCTCCTGTCCACAGCCCAAGCTCAGGGAAGCAGCTCCTGAGCCAAGACCTGTGGGAGGCGCGGGGTCCCCGCCTGGAAGCCTAGTTTACAGCATGCGGGAAGTGAGCCTCCTCTGGGGAAGAGGAGGCAGCCCTGCTGCGTGCGGCTGCATTCACTGCTTTGGCGGAGCCGAGTGCGCCTCCAGTACGGCAGAGATCCAGCTCTGCTCAGAAGCCCGATCTGGCAGACTTGCTGGCGTGAGGCTGCTCTGCCCTGGGCGAGACTTGCCCAGACTTGCCTCGCACATAGGCTTCCAGTCCAGGAAGGAGCAGGCTGCGCGAGACTGGGAGATGCTACTGGCGCCTTCCTGGCCTCAGCTCCACTCCTGCCTTGCCTTTGCACCTAGTCCCCAGGCGTTCTCCTGGAGGGCTTAGTTGCCGGTGGGTTGCACACTGCCAAGCGCTCCAGCAGTGAGGGCTCTATTAGAGGCAATGGTAGGGCAACTGAAGGTCTCCTCCAGCGGTTGCTTGACCGCCCACACTCAGCACAGCAGGAGCGCACAAGGCTCACAGGGCCCCTGTCTGGGGTCTGCAGCCCCACACACCGGAGGCGAACTCCGTGAGCGCCCAGAAGGTGCCTGACAGACGTCATTTCCCTAGTGCTCTCCAACCCAGCAGAGACGTGTGCAGGTGGTTGGGGCCTGCCCCTGCGTGTCTGGGCTCCCTACCACAGCCCCAGCTGAGGGAAGCAGCTCCTCAGCTAAGACCTGTAGGAGGCGCGGGGCGCCCCCGCCTGGAAGCCTAGTGCACAGCATGCGGGAAGCGAGCCTCCTCGGGAGAAGAGGAGGCAGCACAGCTTCGTGAGGCTGTAATCACTGCTTGGGCGGAGCCGAGTGCGCCTCCAGTACGGCAGAGCTCCAGCTCTGCTCAGAGGCCCGATCTGGCAGAGTGCTGGCGTGAGGCTGCTCTGCACTGGGCGAGCCTTGCCCAGACTTGCCTCGCGGCTAGGCTTCCAGTCCAGAAAGGAGCGGGCTGCGCGAGACTGGGAGATGCTACTGGCGCCTTCCTGGCCTCAGCTCCACTCCTGCCTTGCCTTTGCACCTAGTCCCCAGGCGTTCTTGTGGAAGGCTCAGTTGCCGGTGGGTTGCACACTGCCAAGCGCTCCAGTAGTCAGGGCTCTATTAGAGGCAATGGGAGGGCAACTGCAAGTCTCCTCCAGCGGTTGCTTGACCGCCCAGACTCAGCACAGCATGGAGAGCACAAGGCTCACAGGGCCCCTGGCTGGGGTCTGCAGCCCCACACACCGGAGGCGAACTCCGTGAGAGCCCAGAAGGTGCCTGACAGACGTCATTTCCCTAGTGCTCTGCTCCCCAGCAGAGACGTGTTTGGGTGGTTGGGGCCTGCCCCTGCTTGTTTGGGCTCCCGTCCACAGCCCCAGCTCAGGGAAGCAGCTCCTGAGCTAAGACCTGTGCGAGGCGCGGGGGGCCCCGCCTGGAAGCCTAGTTTACAGCAATCGGGAAGCGAGCCTCCTCGGGAGAAGAGAAGGCAGCCCTGCTGCGTGCGGCTGCATTCACTGCTTTGGCGGAGCCGAGTGCGCCTCCAGTACGGCAGAGCTCCAGCTCTGCTCAGAGGCCCGATCTGGCAGACTTGCTGGCGTGAGGCTGCTCTGCCCTGGGCGAGACTTGCCCAGACTTGCCTCGCACATAGGCTTCCAGTCCAGGAAGGAGCAGGCTGCGCGAGACTGGGAGATGCTACTGGCGCCTTCCTGGCCTCAGCTCCACTCCTGCCTTGCCTTTGCACCTAGTCCCCAGGCGTTCTCCTGGAGGGCTTAGTTGCCGGTGGGTTGCACACTGCCAAGCGCTCCAGCAGTGAGGGCTCTATTAGAGGCAATGGTAGGGCAACTGAAGGTCTCCTCCAGCGGTTGCTTGACCGCCCACACTCAGCACAGCAGGAGCGCACAAGGCTCACAGGGCCCCTGGCTGGGGTCTGCAGCCCCACACACCGGTGGCGAACTCCGTGAGCGCCCAGAAGGTGCCTGACAGACGTCATTTCCCTAGTGCTCTCCAACCCAGCAGAGACGTGTGCAGGTGGTTGGGGCCTGCCCCTGCGTGTCTGGGCTCCCTACCACAGCCCCAGCTGAGGGAAGCAGCTCCTCAGCTAAGACCTGTAGGAGGCGCGGGGCGCCCCCACCTGGAAGCCTAGTGCACAGCATGCGGGAAGCGAGCCTCCTCGGGAGAAGAGGAGGCAGCACAGCTTCGTGAGGCTGTAATCACTGCTTGGGCGGAGCCGAGTGCGCCTCCAGTACGGCAGAGCTCCAGCTCTGCTCAGAGGCCCGATCTGGCAGAGTGCTGGCGTGAGGCTGCTCTGCACTGGGCGAGCCTTGCCCAGACTTGCCTCGCACATAGGCTTCCAGTCCAGAAAGGAGCGGGCTGCGCGAGACTGGGAGATGCTACTGGCGCCTTCCTGGCCTCAGCTCCACTCCTGCCTTGCCTTTGCACTTAGTCCCCAGGCGTTCTTGTGGAAGGCTCAGTTGCCGGTGGGTTGCACACTGCCAAGCGCTCCAGCAGTCAGGGCTCTATTAGAGGCAATGGGAGGGCAACTGCAGGGCTACTCCATCGGTTGCTTTACCGCCCAGACTCAGCACAGCACGTAGAGCACAAGGCTCACAGGTCCCTGGCTGGGGTCTGCAGCCCCACACACCGGAGGCGAACTCCGTGAGCGCCCAGAAGGTCCCTGACAGACCTCATTTGCCTTGTGATCTCTTGCCAGCAGAGACGTGTGCCGGTAGTTGGGGCCTGCCCCTGCATGTCTGGGCTCCTGTCCACAGCCCAAGCTCAGGGAAGCAGCTCCTCAGCTAAGACCTGTAGGAGGCGCGGGGCGCCCCCGCCTGGAAGCCTAGTGCACAGCATGCGGGAAGCGAGCCTCCTCGGGAGAAGAGGAGGCAGCACAGCTTCGTGAGGCTGTAATCACTGCTTGGGCGGAGCCGAGTGCGCCTCCAGTACGGCAGAGCTCCAGCTCTGCTCAGAGGCCCGATCTGGCAGAGTGCTGGCGTGAGGCTGCTCTGCACTGGGCGAGCCTTGCCCAGACTTGCCTCGCACATAGGCTTCCAGTCCAGAAAGGAGCGGGCTGCGCGAGACTGGGAGATGCTACTGGCGCCTTCCTGGCCTCAGCTCCACTCCTGCCTTGCCTTTGCACTTAGTCCCCAGGCGTTCTTGTGGAAGGCTCAGTTGCCGGTGGGTTGCACACTGCCAAGCGCTCCAGCAGTCAGGGCTCTATTAGAGGCAATGGGAGGGCAACTGCAAGTCTCCTCCAGCGGTTGCTTGACCGCCCAGACTCAGCACAGCATGGAGAGCACAAGGCTCACAGGGCCCCTGGCTGGGGTCTGCAGCCCCACACACCGGAGGCGAACTCCGTGAGAGCCCAGAAGGTGCCTGACAGACGTCATTTCCCTAGTGCTCTGCTCCCCAGCAGAGACGTGTTTGGGTGGTTGGGGCCTGCCCCTGCTTGTTTGGGCTCCCGTCCACAGCCCCAGCTCAGGGAAGCAGCTACTGAGCCAAGACCTGTGCGAGGCGCGGGGGTCCCCGCCTGGAAGCCTAGTTTACAGCATGCGGGAAGCGAGCCTCCTCGGGAGAAGAGAAGGCAGCCCTGCTGCGTGCGGCTGCATTCACTGCTTTGGCGGAGCCGAGTGCGCCTCCAGTACGGCAGAGCTCCAGCTCTGCTCAGAGGCCCGATCTGGCAGACTTGCTGGCGTGAGGCTGCTCTGCCCTGGGCGAGACTTGCCCAGACTTGCCTCGCACATAGGCTTCCAGTCCAGGAAGGAGCAGGCTGCGCGAGACTGGGAGATGCTACTGGCGCCTTCCTGGCCTCAGCTCCACTCCTGCCTTGCCTTTGCACCTAGTCCCCAGGCGTTCTCCTGGAGGGCTTAGTTGCCGGTGGGTTGCACACTGCCAAGCGCTCCAGCAGTGAGGGCTCTATTAGAGGCAATGGTAGGGCAACTGAAGGTCTCCTCCAGCGGTTGCTTGACCGCCCACACTCAGCACAGCAGGAGCGCACAAGCCTGACAGGGCCCCTGTCTGGGGTCTGCAGCCCCACACACCAGAGGCGAACTCCGTGAGCGCCCAGAAGGTGCCTGACAGACGTCATTTCCCTAGTGCTCTCCAACCCAGCAGAGACGTGTGCAGGTGGTTGGGGCCTGCCCCTGCGTGTCTGGGCTCCCTACCACAGCCCCAGCTGAGGGAAGCAGCTCCTCAGCTAAGACCTGTAGGAGGCGCGGGGCGCCCCCGCCTGGAAGCCTAGTGCACAGCATGCGGGAAGCGAGCCTCCTCGGGAGAAGAGGAGGCAGCACAGCTTCGTGAGGCTGTAATCACTGCTTGGGCGGAGCCGAGTGCGCCTCCAGTACGGCAGAGCTCCAGCTCTGCTCAGAGGCCCGATCTGGCAGAGTGCTGGCGTGAGGCTGCTCTGCACTGGGCGAGCCTTGCCCAGACTTGCCTCGCGGCTAGGCTTCCAGTCCAGAAAGGAGCGGGCTGCGCGAGACTGGGAGATGCTACTGGCGCCTTCCTGGCCTCAGCTCCACTCCTGCCTTGCCTTTGCACCTAGTCCCCAGGCGTTCTTGTGGAAGGCTCAGTTGCCGGTGGGTTGCACACTGCCAAGCGCTCCAGTAGTCAGGGCTCTATTAGAGGCAATGGGAGGGCAACTGCAAGTCTCCTCCAGCGGTTGCTTGACCGCCCAGACTCAGCACAGCATGGAGAGCACAAGGCTCACAGGGCCCCTGGCTGGGGTCTGCAGCCCCACACACCGGAGGCGAACTCCGGGAGCGCCCAGAAGGTGCCTGACAGACGTCATTTCCCTAGTGCTCTCCTCCCCAGCAGAGACGTGTGCAGGTGGTTGGGGCCTGCCCCTGCGTGTCTGGGCTCCCTACCACAGCACAAGCTCAGTGAAGCAGCTCCTGAGCCAAGACCTGTGCGAGGCGCGGGGGGCCCCGCCTGGAAGCCTAGTTTACAGCATGCGGGAAGCGAGCCTCCTCGGGAGAAGAGAAGGCAGCCCTGCTGCGTGCGGCTGCATTCACTGCTTTGGCGGAGCCGAGTGCGCCTCCAGTACGGCAGAGCTCCAGCTCTGCTCAGAGGCCCGATCTGGCAGACTTGCTGGCGTGAGGCTGCTCTGCCCTGGGCGAGACTTGCCCAGACTTGCCTCGCACATAGGCTTCCAGTCCAGGAAGGAGCATGCTGCGCGAGACTGGGAGATGCTACTGGCGCCTTCCTGGCCTCAGCTCCACTCCTGCCTTGCCTTTGCACCTAGTCCCCAGGCGTTCTCCTGGAGGGCTTAGTTGCCGGTGGGTTGCACACTGCCAAGCGCTCCAGCAGTGAAGGCTCTATTTGCGGCAATGGTAGGGCAACTGAAGGTCTCCTCCAGCGGTTGCTTGACCGCCAACACTCAGCACAGTAGGAGCGCACAAGGCTCACAGGGCCCCTGGCTGCGGTCTGCAGCCCCACACACCGAGGGGAAATCCGTAAGAGCCCAGAAGGTGCCTGACAGACGTCATTTCCCTAGTGCTCTGCTCCCCAGCAGAAACGTGTTTGGGTGATTGGGGCTTGCCCCTGCGTGGTTGGGCTCCCTACCACAGCCCCAGCTGAGGGAAGCAGCTCCTCAGCTAAGACCTGTAGGAGGCGCGGGGCGCCCCCGCCTGGAAGCCTAGTGCACAGCATGCGGGAAGCGAGCCTCCTCGGGAGAAGAGGAGGCAGCACAGCTTCGTGAGGCTGTAATCACTGCTTGGGCGGAGCCGAGTGCGCCTCCAGTACGGCAGAGCTCCAGCTCTGCTCAGAGGCCCGATCTGGCAGAGTGCTGGCGTGAGGCTGCTCTGCACTGGGCGAGCCTTGCCCAGACTTGCCTCGCACATAGGCTTCTAGTCCAGAAAGGAGCGGGCTGCGCGAGACTGGGAGATGCTACTGGCGCCTTCCTGGCCTCAGCTCCACTCCTGCCTTGCCTTTGCCCTTAGTCCCCAGGCGTTCTTGTGGAAGGCTCAGTTGCCGGTGGGTTGCACACTGCCAAGCGCTCCAGCAGTCAGGGCTCTATTAGAGGCAATGGGAGGGCAACTGCAGGGCTACTCCATCGGTTGCTTTACCGCCCAGACTCAGCACAGCACGTAGAGCACAAGGCTCACAGGTCCCTGGCTGGGGTCTGCAGCCCCACACACCGGAGGCGAACTCCGTGAGCGCCCAGAAGGTCCCTGACAGACCTCATTTGCCTTGTGATCTCTTGCCAGCAGAGACGTGGGCCGGTAGTTGGGGCCTGCCCCTGCATGTCTGGGCTCCTGTCCACAGCCCAAGCTCAGGGAAGCAGCTCCTGAGCCAAGACCTGTGGGAGGCGCGGGGTCCCCGCCTGGAAGCCTAGTTTACAGCATGCGGGAAGTGAGCCTCCTCTGGGGAAGAGGAGGCAGCCCTGCTGCGTGCGGCTGCATTCACTGCTTTGGCGGAGCCGAGTGCGCCTCCAGTACGGCAGAGCTCCAGCTCTGCTCAGAAGCCCGATCTGGCAGACTTGCTGGCGTGAGGCTGCTCTGCCCTGGGCGAGACTTGCCCAGACTTGCCTCGCACATAGGCTTCCAGTCCAGGAAGGAGCAGGCTGCGCGAGACTGGGAGATGCTACTGGCGCCTTCCTGGCCTCAGCTCCACTCCTGCCTTGCCTTTGCACCTAGTCCCCAGGCGTTCTCCTGGAGGGCTTAGTTGCCGGTGGGTTGCACACTGCCAAGCGCTCCAGCAGTGAGGGCTCTATTAGAGGCAATGGTAGGGCAACTGAAGGTCTCCTCCAGCGGTTGCTTGACCGCCCACACTCAGCACAGCAGGAGCGCACAAGGCTCACAGGGCCCCTGGCTGGGGTCTGCAGCCCCACACACCGGAGGCGAACTCCGTGAGCGCCCAGAAGGTGCCTGACAGACGTCATTTCCCTAGTGCTCTCCAACCCAGCAGAGACGTGTGCAGGTGGTTGGGGCCTGCCCCTGCGTGTCTGGGCTCCCTACCACAGCCCCAGCTGAGGGAAGCAGCTCCTCAGCTAAGACCTGTAGGAGGCGCGGGGCGCCCCCGCCTGGAAGCCTAGTGCACAGCATGCGGGAAGCGAGCCTCCTCGGGAGAAGAGGAGGCAGCACAGCTTCGTGAGGCTGTAATCACTGCTTGGGCGGAGCCGAGTGCGCCTCCAGTACGGCAGAGCTCCAGCTCTGCTCAGAGGCCCGATCTGGCAGAGTGCTGGCGTGAGGCTGCTCTGCACTGGGCGAGCCTTGCCCAGACTTGCCTCGCGGCTAGGCTTCCAGTCCAGAAAGGAGCGGGCTGCGCGAGACTGGGAGATGCTACTGGCGCCTTCCTGGCCTCAGCTCCACTCCTGCCTTGCCTTTGCACCTAGTCCCCAGGCGTTCTTGTGGAAGGCTCAGTTGCCGGTGGGTTGCACACTGCCAAGCGCTCCAGTAGTCAGGGCTCTATTAGAGGCAATGGGAGGGCAACTGCAAGTCTCCTCCAGCGGTTGCTTGACCGCCCAGACTCAGCACAGCATGGAGAGCACAAGGCTCACAGGGCCCCTGGCTGGGGTCTGCAGCCCCACACACCGGAGGCGAACTCCGTGAGAGCCCAGAAGGTGCCTGACAGACGTCATTTCCCTAGTGCTCTGCTCCCCAGCAGAGACGTGTTTGGGTGGTTGGGGCCTGCCCCTGCTTGTTTGGGCTCCCGTCCACAGCCCCAGCTCAGGGAAGCAGCTACTGAGCCAAGACCTGTGCGAGGCGCGGGGGGCCCCGCCTGGAAGCCTAGTTTACAGCATGCGGGAAGCGAGCCTCCTCGGGAGAAGAGAAGGCAGCCCTGCTGCGTGCGGCTGCATTCACTGCTTTGGCGGAGCCGAGTGCGCCTCCAGTACGGCAGAGCTCCAGCTCTGCTCAGAGGCCCGATCTGGCAGACTTGCTGGCGTGAGGCTGCTCTGCCCTGGGCGAGACTTGCCCAGACTTGCCTCGCACATAGGCTTCCAGTCCAGGAAGGAGCAGGCTGCGCGAGACTGGGAGATGCTACTGGCGCCTTCCTGGCCTCAGCTCCACTCCTGCCTTGCCTTTGCACCTAGTCCCCAGGCGTTCTCCTGGAGGGCTTAGTTGCCGGTGGGTTGCACACTGCCAAGCGCTCCAGCAGTGAGGGCTCTATTAGAGGCAATGGTAGGGCAACTGAAGGTCTCCTCCAGCGGTTGCTTGACCGCCCACACTCAGCACAGCAGGAGCGCACAAGGCTCACAGGGCCCCTGTCTGGGGTCTGCAGCCCCACACACCGGAGGTGAACTCCGTGAGCGCCCAGAAGGTGCCTGACAGACGTCATTTCCCTAGTGCTCTCCAACCCAGCAGAGACGTGTGCAGGTGGTTGGGGCCTGCCCCTGCGTGTCTGGGCTCCCTACCACAGCCCCAGCTCAGGGAAGCAGCTCCTCAGCTAAGACCTGTAGGAGGCGCGGGGCGCCCCCGCCTGGAAGCCTAGTGCACAGCATGCGGGAAGCGAGCCTCCGCGGGAGAAGAGGAGGCAGCACAGCTTCGTGAGGCTGTAATCACTGCTTGGGCGGAGCCGAGTGCGCCTCCAGTACGGCAGAGCTCCAGCTCTGCTCAGAGGCCCGATCTGGCAGAGTGCTGGCGTGAGGCTGCTCTGCACTGGGCGAGCCTTGCCCAGACTTGCCTCGCACATAGGCTTCTAGTCCAGAAAGGAGCGGGCTGCGCGAGACTGGGAGATGCTACTGGCGCCTTCCTGGCCTCAGCTCCACTCCTGCCTTGCCTTTGCCCTTAGTCCCCAGGCGTTCTTGTGGAAGGCTCAGTTGCCGGTGGGTTGCACACTGCCAAGCGCTCCAGCAGTCAGGGCTCTATTAGAGGCAATGGGAGGGCAACTGCAGGGCTACTCCATCGGTTGCTTTACCGCCCAGACTCAGCACAGCACGTAGAGCACAAGGCTCACAGGTCCCTGGCTGGGGTCTGCAGCCCCACACACCGGAGGCGAACTCCGTGAGCGCCCAGAAGGTCCCTGACAGACCTCATTTGCCTTGTGATCTCTTGCCAGCAGAGACGTGGGCCGGTAGTTGGGGCCTGCCCCTGCATGTCTGGGCTCCTGTCCACAGCCCAAGCTCAGGGAAGCAGCTCCTGAGCCAAGACCTGTGGGAGGCGCGGGGTCCCCGCCTGGAAGCCTAGTTTACAGCATGCGGGAAGTGAGCCTCGTCTGGGGAAGAGGAGGCAGCCCTGCTGCGTGCGGCTGCATTCACTGCTTTGGCGGAGCCGAGTGCGCCTCCAGTACGGCAGAGCTCCAGCTCTGCTCAGAAGCCCGATCTGGCAGACTTGCTGGCGTGAGGCTGCTCTGCCCTGGGCGAGACTTGCCCAGACTTGCCTCGCACATAGGCTTCCAGTCCAGGAAGGAGCAGGCTGCGCGAGACTGGGAGATGCTACTGGCGCCTTCCTGGCCTCAGCTCCACTCCTGCCTTGCCTTTGCACCTAGTCCCCAGGCGTTCTCCTGGAGGGCTTAGTTGCCGGTGGGTTGCACACTGCCAAGCGCTCCAGCAGTGAGGGCTCTATTAGAGGCAATGGTAGGGCAACTGAAGGTCTCCTCCAGCGGTTGCTTGACCGCCCACACTCAGCACAGCAGGAGCGCACAAGGCTCACAGGGCCCCTGGCTGGGGTCTGCAGCCCCACACACCGGAGGCGAACTCCGTGAGCGCCCAGAAGGTGCCTGACAGACGTCATTTCCCTAGTGCTCTCCAACCCAGCAGAGACGTGTGCAGGTGGTTGGGGCCTGCCCCTGCGTGTCTGGGCTCCCTACCACAGCCCCAGCTGAGGGAAGCAGCTCCTCAGCTAAGACCTGTAGGAGGCGCGGGGCGCCCCCGCCTGGAAGCCTAGTGCACAGCATGCGGGAAGCGAGCCTCCTCGGGAGAAGAGGAGGCAGCACAGCTTCGTGAGGCTGTAATCACTGCTTGGGCGGAGCCGAGTGCGCCTCCAGTACGGCAGAGCTCCAGCTCTGCTCAGAGGCCCGATCTGGCAGAGTGCTGGCGTGAGGCTGCTCTGCACTGGGCGAGCCTTGCCCAGACTTGCCTCGCGGCTAGGCTTCCAGTCCAGAAAGGAGCGGGCTGCGCGAGACTGGGAGATGCTACTGGCGCCTTCCTGGCCTCAGCTCCACTCCTGCCTTGCCTTTGCACCTAGTCCCCAGGCGTTCTTGTGGAAGGCTCAGTTGCCGGTGGGTTGCACACTGCCAAGCGCTCCAGTAGTCAGGGCTCTATTAGAGGCAATGGGAGGGCAACTGCAAGTCTCCTCCAGCGGTTGCTTGACCGCCCAGACTCAGCACAGCATGGAGAGCACAAGGCTCACAGGGCCCCTGGCTGGGGTCTGCAGCCCCACACACCGGAGGCGAACTCCGTGAGAGCCCAGAAGGTGCCTGACAGACGTCATTTCCCTAGTGCTCTGCTCCCCAGCAGAGACGTGTTTGGGTGGTTGGGGCCTGCCCCTGCTTGTTTGGGCTCCCGTCCACAGCCCCAGCTCAGGGAAGCAGCTCCTGAGCTAAGACCTGTGCGAGGCGCGGGGGGCCCCGCCTGGAAGCCTAGTTTACAGCAATCGGGAAGCGAGCCTCCTCGGGAGAAGAGAAGGCAGCCCTGCTGCGTGCGGCTGCATTCACTGCTTTGGCGGAGCCGAGTGCGCCTCCAGTACGGCAGAGCTCCAGCTCTGCTCAGAGGCCCGATCTGGCAGACTTGCTGGCGTGAGGCTGCTCTGCCCTGGGCGAGACTTGCCCAGACTTGCCTCGCACATAGGCTTCCAGTCCAGGAAGGAGCAGGCTGCGCGAGACTGGGAGATGCTACTGGCGCCTTCCTGGCCTCAGCTCCACTCCTGCCTTGCCTTTGCACCTAGTCCCCAGGCGTTCTCCTGGAGGGCTTAGTTGCCGGTGGGTTGCACACTGCCAAGCGCTCCAGCAGTGAGGGCTCTATTAGAGGCAATGGTAGGGCAACTGAAGGTCTCCTCCAGCGGTTGCTTGACCGCCCACACTCAGCACAGCAGGAGCGCACAAGGCTCACAGGGCCCCTGGCTGGGGTCTGCAGCCCCACACACCGGTGGCGAACTCTGTGAGCGCCCAGAAGGTGCCTGACAGACGTCATTTCCCTAGTGCTCTCCAACCCAGCAGAGACGTGTGCAGGTGGTTGGGGCCTGCCCCTGCGTGTCTGGGCTCCCTACCACAGCCCCAGCTGAGGGAAGCAGCTCCTCAGCTAAGACCTGTAGGAGGCGCGGGGCGCCCCCGCCTGGAAGCCTAGTGCACAGCATGCGGGAAGCGAGCCTCCTCGGGAGAAGAGGAGGCAGCACAGCTTCGTGAGGCTGTAATCACTGCTTGGGCGGAGCCGAGTGCGCCTCCAGTACGGCAGAGCTCCAGCTCTGCTCAGAGGCCCGATCTGGCAGAGTGCTGGCGTGAGGCTGCTCTGCACTGGGCGAGCCTTGCCCAGACTTGCCTCGCACATAGGCTTCCAGTCCAGAAAGGAGCGGGCTGCGCGAGACTGGGAGATGCTACTGGCGCCATCCTGGCCTCAGCTCCACTCCTGCCTTGCCTTGCACCTAGTCCCCAGGAGTTCTTGTGGAGGGCTTAGTTGCCGGTGGGTTGCACACTGCCAAGCGCTCCAGCAGTGAGGGCTCTATTAGAGGCAATTGGAGGGCAACTGCATGGCTACTCCATCGGTGGTTTTACCGCCCAGACTCAGCACAGCACGGAGAGCACAAGGCTCGCAGGGCCCCTGGCTGGGGTCTGCAGCCCCACACACCGGAGGCGAACTCCGTGAGCGCCCAGAAGGTGCCTGACAGACCTCATTTCCCTAGTGATCTCCTGCCAGCAGAGACGTGTGCAGGTAGTTGGGGCCTGCCCCTGCGTGTCTGGGCTCCCTACCACAGCCCCAGCTGAGGGAAGCAGCTCCTCAGCTAAGACCTGTAGGAGGCGCGGGGCGCCCCCGCCTGGAAGCCTAGTGCACAGCATGCGGGAAGCGAGCCTCCTCGGGAGAAGAGGAGGCAGCACAGCTTCGTGAGGCTGTAATCACTGCTTGGGCGGAGCCGAGTGCGCCTCCAGTACGGCAGAGCTCCAGCTCTGCTCAAAGGCCCGATCTGGCAGAGTGCTGGCGTGAGGCTGCTCTGCCCTGGGCGAGCCTTGCCCAGACTTGCCCGGCGGCTAGGCTTCCAGTCCAGAAAGGAGCGGGCTGCGCGAGACTGGGAGATGCTACTGGCGCCATCCTGGCCTCAGCTCCACTTCTGCCTTGCCTTAGCACCTAGTCCCCAGGCGTTCTTGTGGAAGGCTCAGTTGCCGGTGGGTTGCACACTGCCAAGCGCTCCAGCAGTCAGGGCTCTATTAGAGGCAATGGGAGGGCAACTGCAAGTCTCCTCCAGCGGTTGCTTGACCGCCCAGACTCAGCACAGCATGGAGAGCACAAGGCTCACAGGGCCCCTGGCTGGGGTCTGCAGCCCCACACACCGGAGGCGAACTCCGTGAGAGCCCAGAAGGTGCCTGACAGACGTCATTTCCCTAGTGCTCTGCTCCCCAGCAGAGACGTGTTTGGGTGGTTGGGGCCTGCCCCTGCTTGTTTGGGCTCCCGTCCACAGCCCCAGCTCAGGGAAGCAGCTACTGAGCCAAGACCTGTGCGAGGCGCGGGGGTCCCCGCCTGGAAGCCTAGTTTACAGCATGCGGGAAGCGAGCCTCCTCGGGAGAAGAGAAGGCAGCCCTGCTGCGTGCGGCTGCATTCACTGCTTTGGCGGAGCCGAGTGCGCCTCCAGTACGGCAGAGCTCCAGCTCTGCTCAGAGGCCCGATCTGGCAGACTTGCTGGCGTGAGGCTGCTCTGCCCTGGGCGAGACTTGCCCAGACTTGCCTCGCACATAGGCTTCCAGTCCAGGAAGGAGCAGGCTGCGCGAGACTGGGAGATGCTACTGGCGCCTTCCTGGCCTCAGCTCCACTCCTGCCTTGCCTTTGCACCTAGTCCCCAGGCGTTCTCCTGGAGGGCTTAGTTGCCGGTGGGTTGCACACTGCCAAGCGCTCCAGCAGTGAGGGCTCTATTAGAGGCAATGGTAGGGCAACTGAAGGTCTCCTCCAGCGGTTGCTTGACCGCCCACACTCAGCACAGCAGGAGCGCACAAGGCTCACAGGGCCCCTGTCTGGGGTCTGCAGCCCCACACACCGGAGGTGAACTCCGTGAGCGCCCAGAAGGTGCCTGACAGACGTCATTTCCCTAGTGCTCTCCAACCCAGCAGAGACGTGTGCAGGTGGTTGGGGCCTGCCCCTGCGTGTCTGGGCTCCCTACCACAGCCCCAGCTCAGGGAAGCAGCTCCTCAGCTAAGACCTGTAGGAGGCGCGGGGCGCCCCCGCCTGGAAGCCTAGTGCACAGCATGCGGGAAGCGAGCCTCCTCGGGAGAAGAGGAGGCAGCACAGCTTCGTGAGGCTGTAATCACTGCTTGGGCGGAGCCGAGTGCGCCTCCAGTACGGCAGAGCTCCAGCTCTGCTCAGAGGCCCGATCTGGCAGAGTGCTGGCGTGAGGCTGCTCTGCACTTGGCGAGCCTTGCCCAGACTTGCCTCGCACATAGGCTTCTAGTCCAGAAAGGAGCGGGCTGCGCGAGACTGGGAGATGCTACTGGCGCCTTCCTGGCCTCAGCTCCACTCCTGCCTTGCCTTTGCCCTTAGTCCCCAGGCGTTCTTGTGGAAGGCTCAGTTGCCGGTGGGTTGCACACTGCCAAGCGCTCCAGCAGTCAGGGCTCTATTAGAGGCAATGGGAGGGCAACTGCAGGGCTACTCCATCGGTTGCTTTACCGCCCAGACTCAGCACAGCACGTAGAGCACAAGGCTCACAGGTCCCTGGCTGGGGTCTGCAGCCCCACACACCGGAGGCGAACTCCGTGAGCGCCCAGAAGGTCCCTGACAGACCTCATTTGCCTTGTGATCTCTTGCCAGCAGAGACGTGGGCCGGTAGTTGGGGCCTGCCCCTGCATGTCTGGGCTCCTGTCCACAGCCCAAGCTCAGGGAAGCAGCTCCTGAGCCAAGACCTGTGGGAGGCGCGGGGTCCCCGCCTGGAAGCCTAGTTTACAGCATGCGGGAAGTGAGCCTCCTCTGGGGAAGAGGAGGCAGCCCTGCTGCGTGCGGCTGCATTCACTGCTTTGGCGGAGCCGAGTGCGCCTCCAGTACGGCAGAGATCCAGCTCTGCTCAGAAGCCCGATCTGGCAGACTTGCTGGCGTGAGGCTGCTCTGCCCTGGGCGAGACTTGCCCAGACTTGCCTCGCACATAGGCTTCCAGTCCAGGAAGGAGCAGGCTGCGCGAGACTGGGAGATGCTACTGGCGCCTTCCTGGCCTCAGCTCCACTCCTGCCTTGCCTTTGCACCTAGTCCCCAGGCGTTCTCCTGGAGGGCTTAGTTGCCGGTGGGTTGCACACTGCCAAGCGCTCCAGCAGTGAGGGCTCTATTAGAGGCAATGGTAGGGCAACTGAAGGTCTCCTCCAGCGGTTGCTTGACCGCCCACACTCAGCACAGCAGGAGCGCACAAGGCTCACAGGGCCCCTGTCTGGGGTCTGCAGCCCCACACACCGGAGGCGAACTCCGTGAGCGCCCAGAAGGTGCCTGACAGACGTCATTTCCCTAGTGCTCTCCAACCCAGCAGAGACGTGTGCAGGTGGTTGGGGCCTGCCCCTGCGTGTCTGGGCTCCCTACCACAGCCCCAGCTGAGGGAAGCAGCTCCTCAGCTAAGACCTGTAGTAGGCGCGGGGCGCCCCCGCCTGGAAGCCTAGTGCACAGCATGCGGGAAGCGAGCCTCCTCGGGAGAAGAGGAGGCAGCACAGCTTCGTGAGGCTGTAATCACTGCTTGGGCGGAGCCGAGTGCGCCTCCAGTACGGCAGAGCTCCAGCTCTGCTCAGAGGCCCGATCTGGCAGAGTGCTGGCGTGAGGCTGCTCTGCACTGGGCGAGCCTTGCCCAGACTTGCCTCGCGGCTAGGCTTCCAGTCCAGAAAGGAGCGGGCTGCGCGAGACTGGGAGATGCTACTGGCGCCTTCCTGGCCTCAGCTCCACTCCTGCCTTGCCTTTGCACCTAGTCCCCAGGCGTTCTTGTGGAAGGCTCAGTTGCCGGTGGGTTGCACACTGCCAAGCGCTCCAGTAGTCAGGGCTCTATTAGAGGCAATGGGAGGGCAACTGCAAGTCTCCTCCAGCGGTTGCTTGACCGCCCAGACTCAGCACAGCATGGAGAGCACAAGGCTCACAGGGCCCCTGGCTGGGGTCTGCAGCCCCACACACCGGAGGCGAACTCCGTGAGAGCCCAGAAGGTGCCTGACAGACGTCATTTCCCTAGTGCTCTGCTCCCCAGCAGAGACGTGTTTGGGTGGTTGGGGCCTGCCCCTGCTTGTTTGGGCTCCCGTCCACAGCCCCAGCTCAGGGAAGCAGCTCCTGAGCTAAGACCTGTGCGAGGCGCGGGGGGCCCCGCCTGGAAGCCTAGTTTACAGCAATCGGGAAGCGAGCCTCCTCGGGAGAAGAGAAGGCAGCCCTGCTGCGTGCGGCTGCATTCACTGCTTTGGCGGAGCCGAGTGCGCCTCCAGTACGGCAGAGCTCCAGCTCTGCTCAGAGGCCCGATCTGGCAGACTTGCTGGCGTGAGGCTGCTCTGCCCTGGGCGAGACTTGCCCAGACTTGCCTCGCACATAGGCTTCCAGTCCAGGAAGGAGCAGGCTGCGCGAGACTGGGAGATGCTACTGGCGCCTTCCTGGCCTCAGCTCCACTCCTGCCTTGCCTTTGCACCTAGTCCCCAGGCGTTCTCCTGGAGGGCTTAGTTGCCGGTGGGTTGCACACTGCCAAGCGCTCCAGCAGTGAGGGCTCTATTAGAGGCAATGGTAGGGCAACTGAAGGTCTCCTCCAGCGGTTGCTTGACCGCCCACACTCAGCACAGCAGGAGCGCACAAGGCTCACAGGGCCCCTGGCTGGGGTCTGCAGCCCCACACACCGGTGGCGAACTCCGTGAGCGCCCAGAAGGTGCCTGACAGACGTCATTTCCCTAGTGCTCTCCAACCCAGCAGAGACGTGTGCAGGTGGTTGGGGCCTGCCCCTGCGTGTCTGGGCTCCCTACCACAGCCCCAGCTGAGGGAAGCAGCTCCTCAGCTAAGACCTGTAGGAGGCGCGGGGCGCCCCCACCTGGAAGCCTAGTGCACAGCATGCGGGAAGCGAGCCTCCTCGGGAGAAGAGGAGGCAGCACAGCTTCGTGAGGCTGTAATCACTGCTTGGGCGGAGCCGAGTGCGCCTCCAGTACGGCAGAGCTCCAGCTCTGCTCAGAGGCCCGATCTGGCAGAGTGCTGGCGTGAGGCTGCTCTGCACTGGGCGAGCCTTGCCCAGACTTGCCTCGCACATAGGCTTCCAGTCCAGAAAGGAGCGGGCTGCGCGAGACTGGGAGATGCTACTGGCGCCTTCCTGGCCTCAGCTCCACTCCTGCCTTGCCTTTGCACTTAGTCCCCAGGCGTTCTTGTGGAAGGCTCAGTTGCCGGTGGGTTGCACACTGCCAAGCGCTCCAGCAGTCAGGGCTCTATTAGAGGCAATGGGAGGGCAACTGCAGGGCTACTCCATCGGTTGCTTTACCGCCCAGACTCAGCACAGCACGTAGAGCACAAGGCTCACAGGTCCCTGGCTGGGGTCTGCAGCCCCACACACCGGAGGCGAACTCCGTGAGCGCCCAGAAGGTCCCTGACAGACCTCATTTGCCTTGTGATCTCTTGCCAGCAGAGACGTGTGCCGGTAGTTGGGGCCTGCCCCTGCATGTCTGGGCTCCTGTCCACAGCCCAAGCTCAGGGAAGCAGCTCCTCAGCTAAGACCTGTAGGAGGCGCGGGGCGCCCCCGCCTGGAAGCCTAGTGCACAGCATGCGGGAAGCGAGCCTCCTCGGGAGAAGAGGAGGCAGCACAGCTTCGTGAGGCTGTAATCACTGCTTGGGCGGAGCCGAGTGCGCCTCCAGTACGGCAGAGCTCCAGCTCTGCTCAGAGGCCCGATCTGGCAGAGTGCTGGCGTGAGGCTGCTCTGCACTGGGCGAGCCTTGCCCAGACTTGCCTCGCACATAGGCTTCCAGTCCAGAAAGGAGCGGGCTGCGCGAGACTGGGAGATGCTACTGGCGCCTTCCTGGCCTCAGCTCCACTCCTGCCTTGCCTTTGCACTTAGTCCCCAGGCGTTCTTGTGGAAGGCTCAGTTGCCGGTGGGTTGCACACTGCCAAGCGCTCCAGCAGTCAGGGCTCTATTAGAGGCAATGGGAGGGCAACTGCAAGTCTCCTCCAGCGGTTGCTTGACCGCCCAGACTCAGCACAGCATGGAGAGCACAAGGCTCACAGGGCCCCTGGCTGGGGTCTGCAGCCCCACACACCGGAGGCGAACTCCGTGAGAGCCCAGAAGGTGCCTGACAGACGTCATTTCCCTAGTGCTCTGCTCCCCAGCAGAGACGTGTTTGGGTGGTTGGGGCCTGCCCCTGCTTGTTTGGGCTCCCGTCCACAGCCCCAGCTCAGGGAAGCAGCTACTGAGCCAAGACCTGTGCGAGGCGCGGGGGTCCCCGCCTGGAAGCCTAGTTTACAGCATGCGGGAAGCGAGCCTCCTCGGGAGAAGAGAAGGCAGCCCTGCTGCGTGCGGCTGCATTCACTGCTTTGGCGGAGCCGAGTGCGCCTCCAGTACGGCAGAGCTCCAGCTCTGCTCAGAGGCCCGATCTGGCAGACTTGCTGGCGTGAGGCTGCTCTGCCCTGGGCGAGACTTGCCCAGACTTGCCTCGCACATAGGCTTCCAGTCCAGGAAGGAGCAGGCTGCGCGAGACTGGGAGATGCTACTGGCGCCTTCCTGGCCTCAGCTCCACTCCTGCCTTGCCTTTGCACCTAGTCCCCAGGCGTTCTCCTGGAGGGCTTAGTTGCCGGTGGGTTGCACACTGCCAAGCGCTCCAGCAGTGAGGGCTCTATTAGAGGCAATGGTAGGGCAACTGAAGGTCTCCTCCAGCGGTTGCTTGACCGCCCACACTCAGCACAGCAGGAGCGCACAAGCCTGACAGGGCCCCTGTCTGGGGTCTGCAGCCCCACACACCAGAGGCGAACTCCGTGAGCGCCCAGAAGTTGCCTGACACACGTCATTTCCCTAGTGCTCTCCAACCCAGCAGAGACGTGTTTGGGTGGTTGGGGCCTGCCCCTGCGTGTCTGGGCTCCCTACCACAGCCCCAGCTCAGGGAAGCAGCTCCTCAGCTAAGACCTGTAGGAGGCGCGGGGCGCCCCCGCCTGGAAGCCTAGTGCACAGCATGCGGGAAGCGAGCCTCCTCGGGAGAAGAGGAGGCAGCACAGCTTCGTGAGGCTGTAATCACTGCTTGGGCGGAGCCGAGTGCGCCTCCAGTACGGCAGAGCTCCAGCTCTGCTCAGAGGCCCGATCTGGCAGAGTGCTGGCGTGAGGCTGCTCTGCACTGGGCGAGCCTTGCCCAGACGTGCCTCGCGTCTAGGCTTCCAGTCCAGAAAGGAGCGGGCTGCGCGAGACTGGGAGATGCTACTGGCGCCTTCCTGGCCTCAGCTCCACTCCTGCCTTGCCTTTGCACTTAGTCCCCAGGCGTTCTTGTGGAAGGCTCAGTTGCCGGTGGGTTGCACACTGCCAAGCGCTCCAGCAGTCAGGGCTCTATTATAGGCAATGGGAGGGCAAATGCAAGTCTCCTCCAGCGGTTGCTTGACCGCCCAGACTCAGCACAGCATGGAGAGCACAAGGCTTACAGGGCCCCTGGCTGGGGTCTGCAGCCCCACACACCGGAGGCGAACTCCGTGAGAGCCCAGAAGGTGCCTGACAGACGTCATTTCCCTAGTGCTCTGCTCCCCAGCAGAGACGTGTTTGGGTGGTTGGGGCCTGCCCCTGCTTGTTTGGGCTCCCGTCCACAGCCCCAGCTCTGGGAAGCAGCTACTGAGCCAAGACCTGTGCGAGGCGCGGGGGGCCCCGCCTGGAAGCCTAGTTTACAGCATGCGGGAAGCGAGCCTCCTCGGGAGAAGAGAAGGCAGCCCTGCTGCGTGCGGCTGCATTCACTGCTTTGGCGGAGCCGAGTGCGCCTCCAGTACGGCAGAGCTCCAGCTCTGCTCAGAGGCCCGATCTGGCAGACTTGCTGGCGTGAGGCTGCTCTGCCCTGGGCGAGACTTGCCCAGACTTGCCTCGCACATAGGCTTCCAGTCCAGGAAGGAGCAGGCTGCGCGAGACTGGGAGATGCTACTGGCGCCTTCCTGGCCTCAGCTCCACTCCTGCCTTGCCTTTGCACCTAGTCCCCAGGCGTTCTCCTGGAGGGCTTAGTTGCCGGTGGGTTGCACACTGCCAAGCGCTCCAGCAGTGAGGGCTCTATTAGAGGCAATGGTAGGGCAACTGAAGGTCTCCTCCAGCGGTTGCTTGACCGCCCACACTCAGCACAGCAGGAGCGCACAAGGCTCACAGGGCCCCTGGCTGGGGTCTGCAGCCCCACACACCGGAGGCGAACTCCGGGAGCGCCCAGAAGGTGCCTGACAGACGTCATTTCCCTAGTGCTCTCCTCCCCAGCAGAGACGTGTGCAGGTGGTTGGGGCCTGCCCCTGCGTGTCTGGGCTCCCTACCACAGCACAAGCTCAGTGAAGCAGCTCCTGAGCCAAGACCTGTGCGAGGCGCGGGGGGCCCCGCCTGGAAGCCTAGTTTACAGCATGCGGGAAGCGAGCCTCCTCGGGAGAAGAGAAGGCAGCCCTGCTGCGTGCGGCTGCATTCACTGCTTTGGCGGAGCCGAGTGCGCCTCCAGTACGGCAGAGCTCCAGCTCTGCTCAGAGGCCCGATCTGGCAGACTTGCTGGCGTGAGGCTGCTCTGCCCTGGGCGAGACTTGCCCAGACTTGCCTCGCACATAGGCTTCCAGTCCAGGAAGGAGCATGCTGCGCGAGACTGGGAGATGCTACTGGCGCCTTCCTGGCCTCAGCTCCACTCCTGCCTTGCCTTTGCACCTAGTCCCCAGGCGTTCTCCTGGAGGGCTTAGTTGCCGGTGGGTTGCACACTGCCAAGCGCTCCAGCAGTGAAGGCTCTATTTGCGGCAATGGTAGGGCAACTGAAGGTCTCCTCCAGCGGTTGCTTGACCGCCAACACTCAGCACAGTAGGAGCGCACAAGGCTCACAGGGCCCCTGGCTGCGGTCTGCAGCCCCACACACCGAGGGGAAATCCGTAAGAGCCCAGAAGGTGCCTGACAGACGTCATTTCCCTAGTGCTCTGCTCCCCAGCAGAAACGTGTTTGGGTGATTGGGGCTTGCCCCTGCGTGGTTGGGCTCCCTACCACAGCCCCAGCTGAGGGAAGCAGCTCCTCAGCTAAGACCTGTAGGAGGCGCGGGGCGCCCCCGCCTGGAAGCCTAGTGCACAGCATGCGGGAAGCGAGCCTCCTCGGGAGAAGAGGAGGCAGCACAGCTTCGTGAGGCTGTAATCACTGCTTGGGCGGAGCCGAGTGCGCCTCCAGTACGGCAGAGCTCCAGCTCTGCTCAGAGGCCCGATCTGGCAGAGTGCTGGCGTGAGGCTGCTCTGCACTGGGCGAGCCTTGCCCAGACTTGCCTCGCACATAGGCTTCTAGTCCAGAAAGGAGCGGGCTGCGCGAGACTGGGAGATGCTACTGGCGCCTTCCTGGCCTCAGCTCCACTCCTGCCTTGCCTTTGCCCTTAGTCCCCAGGCGTTCTTGTGGAAGGCTCAGTTGCCGGTGGGTTGCACACTGCCAAGCGCTCCAGCAGTCAGGGCTCTATTAGAGGCAATGGGAGGGCAACTGCAGGGCTACTCCATCGGTTGCTTTACCGCCCAGACTCAGCACAGCACGTAGAGCACAAGGCTCACAGGTCCCTGGCTGGGGTCTGCAGCCCCACACACCGGAGGCGAACTCCGTGAGCGCCCAGAAGGTCCCTGACAGACCTCATTTGCCTTGTGATCTCTTGCCAGCAGAGACGTGGGCCGGTAGTTGGGGCCTGCCCCTGCATGTCTGGGCTCCTGTCCACAGCCCAAGCTCAGGGAAGCAGCTCCTGAGCCAAGACCTGTGGGAGGCGCGGGGTCCCCGCCTGGAAGCCTAGTTTACAGCATGCGGGAAGTGAGCCTCCTCTGGGGAAGAGGAGGCAGCCCTGCTGCGTGCGGCTGCATTCACTGCTTTGGCGGAGCCGAGTGCGCCTCCAGTACGGCAGAGCTCCAGCTCTGCTCAGAAGCCCGATCTGGCAGACTTGCTGGCGTGAGGCTGCTCTGCCCTGGGCGAGACTTGCCCAGACTTGCCTCGCACATAGGCTTCCAGTCCAGGAAGGAGCAGGCTGCGCGAGACTGGGAGATGCTACTGGCGCCTTCCTGGCCTCAGCTCCACTCCTGCCTTGCCTTTGCACCTAGTCCCCAGGCGTTCTCCTGGAGGGCTTAGTTGCCGGTGGGTTGCACACTGCCAAGCGCTCCAGCAGTGAGGGCTCTATTAGAGGCAATGGTAGGGCAACTGAAGGTCTCCTCCAGCGGTTGCTTGACCGCCCACACTCAGCACAGCAGGAGCGCACAAGGCTCACAGGGCCCCTGGCTGGGGTCTGCAGCCCCACACACCGGAGGCGAACTCCGTGAGCGCCCAGAAGGTGCCTGACAGACGTCATTTCCCTAGTGCTCTCCAACCCAGCAGAGACGTGTGCAGGTGGTTGGGGCCTGCCCCTGCGTGTCTGGGCTCCCTACCACAGCCCCAGCTGAGGGAAGCAGCTCCTCAGCTAAGACCTGTAGGAGGCGCGGGGCGCCCCCGCCTGGAAGCCTAGTGCACAGCATGCGGGAAGCGAGCCTCCTCGGGAGAAGAGGAGGCAGCACAGCTTCGTGAGGCTGTAATCACTGCTTGGGCGGAGCCGAGTGCGCCTCCAGTACGGCAGAGCTCCAGCTCTGCTCAGAGGCCCGATCTGGCAGAGTGCTGGCGTGAGGCTGCTCTGCACTGGGCGAGCCTTGCCCAGACTTGCCTCGCGGCTAGGCTTCCAGTCCAGAAAGGAGCGGGCTGCGCGAGACTGGGAGATGCTACTGGCGCCTTCCTGGCCTCAGCTCCACTCCTGCCTTGCCTTTGCACCTAGTCCCCAGGCGTTCTTGTGGAAGGCTCAGTTGCCGGTGGGTTGCACACTGCCAAGCGCTCCAGTAGTCAGGGCTCTATTAGAGGCAATGGGAGGGCAACTGCAAGTCTCCTCCAGCGGTTGCTTGACCGCCCAGACTCAGCACAGCATGGAGAGCACAAGGCTCACAGGGCCCCTGGCTGGGGTCTGCAGCCCCACACACCGGAGGCGAACTCCGTGAGAGCCCAGAAGGTGCCTGACAGACGTCATTTCCCTAGTGCTCTGCTCCCCAGCAGAGACGTGTTTGGGTGGTTGGGGCCTGCCCCTGCTTGTTTGGGCTCCCGTCCACAGCCCCAGCTCAGGGAAGCAGCTACTGAGCCAAGACCTGTGCGAGGCGCGGGGGGCCCCGCCTGGAAGCCTAGTTTACAGCATGCGGGAAGCGAGCCTCCTCGGGAGAAGAGAAGGCAGCCCTGCTGCGTGCGGCTGCATTCACTGCTTTGGCGGAGCCGAGTGCGCCTCCAGTACGGCAGAGCTCCAGCTCTGCTCAGAGGCCCGATCTGGCAGACTTGCTGGCGTGAGGCTGCTCTGCCCTGGGCGAGACTTGCCCAGACTTGCCTCGCACATAGGCTTCCAGTCCAGGAAGGAGCAGGCTGCGCGAGACTGGGAGATGCTACTGGCGCCTTCCTGGCCTCAGCTCCACTCCTGCCTTGCCTTTGCACCTAGTCCCCAGGCGTTCTCCTGGAGGGCTTAGTTGCCGGTGGGTTGCACACTGCCAAGCGCTCCAGCAGTGAGGGCTCTATTAGAGGCAATGGTAGGGCAACTGAAGGTCTCCTCCAGCGGTTGCTTGACCGCCCACACTCAGCACAGCAGGAGCGCACAAGGCTCACAGGGCCCCTGTCTGGGGTCTGCAGCCCCACACACCGGAGGTGAACTCCGTGAGCGCCCAGAAGGTGCCTGACAGACGTCATTTCCCTAGTGCTCTCCAACCCAGCAGAGACGTGTGCAGGTGGTTGGGGCCTGCCCCTGCGTGTCTGGGCTCCCTACCACAGCCCCAGCTCAGGGAAGCAGCTCCTCAGCTAAGACCTGTAGGAGGCGCGGGGCGCCCCCGCCTGGAAGCCTAGTGCACAGCATGCGGGAAGCGAGCCTCCGCGGGAGAAGAGGAGGCAGCACAGCTTCGTGAGGCTGTAATCACTGCTTGGGCGGAGCCGAGTGCGCCTCCAGTACGGCAGAGCTCCAGCTCTGCTCAGAGGCCCGATCTGGCAGAGTGCTGGCGTGAGGCTGCTCTGCACTGGGCGAGCCTTGCCCAGACTTGCCTCGCACATAGGCTTCTAGTCCAGAAAGGAGCGGGCTGCGCGAGACTGGGAGATGCTACTGGCGCCTTCCTGGCCTCAGCTCCACTCCTGCCTTGCCTTTGCCCTTAGTCCCCAGGCGTTCTTGTGGAAGGCTCAGTTGCCGGTGGGTTGCACACTGCCAAGCGCTCCAGCAGTCAGGGCTCTATTAGAGGCAATGGGAGGGCAACTGCAGGGCTACTCCATCGGTTGCTTTACCGCCCAGACTCAGCACAGCACGTAGAGCACAAGGCTCACAGGTCCCTGGCTGGGGTCTGCAGCCCCACACACCGGAGGCGAACTCCGTGAGCGCCCAGAAGGTCCCTGACAGACCTCATTTGCCTTGTGATCTCTTGCCAGCAGAGACGTGGGCCGGTAGTTGGGGCCTGCCCCTGCATGTCTGGGCTCCTGTCCACAGCCCAAGCTCAGGGAAGCAGCTCCTGAGCCAAGACCTGTGGGAGGCGCGGGGTCCCCGCCTGGAAGCCTAGTTTACAGCATGCGGGAAGTGAGCCTCGTCTGGGGAAGAGGAGGCAGCCCTGCTGCGTGCGGCTGCATTCACTGCTTTGGCGGAGCCGAGTGCGCCTCCAGTACGGCAGAGCTCCAGCTCTGCTCAGAAGCCCGATCTGGCAGACTTGCTGGCGTGAGGCTGCTCTGCCCTGGGCGAGACTTGCCCAGACTTGCCTCGCACATAGGCTTCCAGTCCAGGAAGGAGCAGGCTGCGCGAGACTGGGAGATGCTACTGGCGCCTTCCTGGCCTCAGCTCCACTCCTGCCTTGCCTTTGCACCTAGTCCCCAGGCGTTCTCCTGGAGGGCTTAGTTGCCGGTGGGTTGCACACTGCCAAGCGCTCCAGCAGTGAGGGCTCTATTAGAGGCAATGGTAGGGCAACTGAAGGTCTCCTCCAGCGGTTGCTTGACCGCCCACACTCAGCACAGCAGGAGCGCACAAGGCTCACAGGGCCCCTGGCTGGGGTCTGCAGCCCCACACACCGGAGGCGAACTCCGTGAGCGCCCAGAAGGTGCCTGACAGACGTCATTTCCCTAGTGCTCTCCAACCCAGCAGAGACGTGTGCAGGTGGTTGGGGCCTGCCCCTGCGTGTCTGGGCTCCCTACCACAGCCCCAGCTGAGGGAAGCAGCTCCTCAGCTAAGACCTGTAGGAGGCGCGGGGCGCCCCCGCCTGGAAGCCTAGTGCACAGCATGCGGGAAGCGAGCCTCCTCGGGAGAAGAGGAGGCAGCACAGCTTCGTGAGGCTGTAATCACTGCTTGGGCGGAGCCGAGTGCGCCTCCAGTACGGCAGAGCTCCAGCTCTGCTCAGAGGCCCGATCTGGCAGAGTGCTGGCGTGAGGCTGCTCTGCACTGGGCGAGCCTTGCCCAGACTTGCCTCGCGGCTAGGCTTCCAGTCCAGAAAGGAGCGGGCTGCGCGAGACTGGGAGATGCTACTGGCGCCTTCCTGGCCTCAGCTCCACTCCTGCCTTGCCTTTGCACCTAGTCCCCAGGCGTTCTTGTGGAAGGCTCAGTTGCCGGTGGGTTGCACACTGCCAAGCGCTCCAGTAGTCAGGGCTCTATTAGAGGCAATGGGAGGGCAACTGCAAGTCTCCTCCAGCGGTTGCTTGACCGCCCAGACTCAGCACAGCATGGAGAGCACAAGGCTCACAGGGCCCCTGGCTGGGGTCTGCAGCCCCACACACCGGAGGCGAACTCCGTGAGAGCCCAGAAGGTGCCTGACAGACGTCATTTCCCTAGTGCTCTGCTCCCCAGCAGAGACGTGTTTGGGTGGTTGGGGCCTGCCCCTGCTTGTTTGGGCTCCCGTCCACAGCCCCAGCTCAGGGAAGCAGCTCCTGAGCTAAGACCTGTGCGAGGCGCGGGGGGCCCCGCCTGGAAGCCTAGTTTACAGCAATCGGGAAGCGAGCCTCCTCGGGAGAAGAGAAGGCAGCCCTGCTGCGTGCGGCTGCATTCACTGCTTTGGCGGAGCCGAGTGCGCCTCCAGTACGGCAGAGCTCCAGCTCTGCTCAGAGGCCCGATCTGGCAGACTTGCTGGCGTGAGGCTGCTCTGCCCTGGGCGAGACTTGCCCAGACTTGCCTCGCACATAGGCTTCCAGTCCAGGAAGGAGCAGGCTGCGCGAGACTGGGAGATGCTACTGGCGCCTTCCTGGCCTCAGCTCCACTCCTGCCTTGCCTTTGCACCTAGTCCCCAGGCGTTCTCCTGGAGGGCTTAGTTGCCGGTGGGTTGCACACTGCCAAGCGCTCCAGCAGTGAGGGCTCTATTAGAGGCAATGGTAGGGCAACTGAAGGTCTCCTCCAGCGGTTGCTTGACCGCCCACACTCAGCACAGCAGGAGCGCACAAGGCTCACAGGGCCCCTGGCTGGGGTCTGCAGCCCCACACACCGGTGGCGAACTCTGTGAGCGCCCAGAAGGTGCCTGACAGACGTCATTTCCCTAGTGCTCTCCAACCCAGCAGAGACGTGTGCAGGTGGTTGGGGCCTGCCCCTGCGTGTCTGGGCTCCCTACCACAGCCCCAGCTGAGGGAAGCAGCTCCTCAGCTAAGACCTGTAGGAGGCGCGGGGCGCCCCCACCTGGAAGCCTAGTGCACAGCATGCGGGAAGCGAGCCTCCTCGGGAGAAGAGGAGGCAGCACAGCTTCGTGAGGCTGTAATCACTGCTTGGGCGGAGCCGAGTGCGCCTCCAGTACGGCAGAGCTCCAGCTCTGCTCAGAGGCCCGATCTGGCAGAGTGCTGGCGTGAGGCTGCTCTGCACTGGGCGAGCCTTGCCCAGACTTGCCTCGCACATAGGCTTCCAGTCCAGAAAGGAGCGGGCTGCGCGAGACTGGGAGATGCTACTGGCGCCTTCCTGGCCTCAGCTCCACTCCTGCCTTGCCTTTGCCCTTAGTCCCCAGGCGTTCTTGTGGAAGGCTCAGTTGCCGGTGGGTTGCACACTGCCAAGCGCTCCAGCAGTCAGGGCTCTATTAGAGGCAATGGGAGGGCAACTGCAGGGCTACTCCATCGGTTGCTTTACCGCCCAGACTCAGCACAGCACGTAGAGCACAAGGCTCACAGGTCCCTGGCTGGGGTCTGCAGCCCCACACACCGGAGGCGAACTCCGTGAGCGCCCAGAAGGTCCCTGACAGACCTCATTTCCCTTGTGATCTCTTGCCAGCAGAGACGTGGGCCGGTAGTTGGGGCCTGCCCCTGCATGTCTGGGCTCCTGTCCACAGCCCAAGCTCAGGGAAGCAGCTCCGGAGCCAAGACCTGTGGGAGGCGCGGGGTCCCCGCCTGGAAGCCTAGTTTACAGCATGCGGGAAGTGAGCCTCCTCTGGGGAAGAGGAGGCAGCCCTGCTGCGTGCGGCTGCATTCACTGCTTTGGCGGAGCCGAGTGCGCCTCCAGTACGGCAGAGCTCCAGCTCTGCTCAGAGGCCCGATCTGGCAGAGTGCTGGCGTGAGGCTGCTCTGCACTGGGCGAGCCTTGCCCAGACTTGCCTCGCACATAGGCTTCTAGTCCAGAAAGGAGCGGGCTGCGCGAGACTGGGAGATGCTACTGGCGCCTTCCTGGCCTCAGCTCCACTCCTGCCTTGCCTTTGCACTTAGTCCCCAGGCGTTCTTGTGGAAGGCTCAGTTGCCGGTGGGTTGCACACTGCCAAGCGCTCCAGCAGTCAGGGCTCTATTAGAGGCAATGGGAGGGCAACTGCAAGTCTCCTCCAGCGGTTGCTTGACCGCCCAGACTCAGCACAGCATGGAGAGCACAAGGCTCACAGGGCCCCTGGCTGGGGTCTGCAGCCCCACACACCGGAGGCGAACTCCGTGAGAGCCCAGAAGGTGCCTGACAGACGTCATTTCCCTAGTGCTCTGCTCCCCAGCAGAGACGTGTTTGGGTGGTTGGGGCCTGCCCCTGCTTGTTTGGGCTCCCGTCCACAGCCCCAGCTCAGGGAAGCAGCTACTGAGCCAAGACCTGTGCGAGGCGCGGGGGTCCCCGCCTGGAAGCCTAGTTTACAGCATGCGGGAAGCGAGCCTCCTCGGGAGAAGAGAAGGCAGCCCTGCTGCGTGCGGCTGCATTCACTGCTTTGGCGGAGCCGAGTGCGCCTCCAGTACGGCAGAGCTCCAGCTCTGCTCAGAGGCCCGATCTGGCAGACTTGCTGGCGTGAGGCTGCTCTGCCCTGGGCGAGACTTGCCCAGACTTGCCTCGCACATAGGCTTCCAGTCCAGGAAGGAGCAGGCTGCGCGAGACTGGGAGATGCTACTGGCGCCTTCCTGGCCTCAGCTCCACTCCTGCCTTGCCTTTGCACCTAGTCCCCAGGCGTTCTCCTGGAGGGCTTAGTTGCCGGTGGGTTGCACACTGCCAAGCGCTCCAGCAGTGAGGGCTCTATTAGAGGCAATGGTAGGGCAACTGAAGGTCTCCTCCAGCGGTTGGTTGACCGCCCACACTCAGCACAGCAGGAGCGCACAAGGCTCACAGGGCCCCTGTCTGGGGTCTGCAGCCCCACACACCGGAGGCGAACTCCGTGAGCGCCCAGAAGGTGCCTGACAGACGTCATTTCCCTAGTGCTCTCCAACCCAGCAGAGACGTGTGCAGGTGGTTGGGGCCTGCCCCTGCGTGTCTGGGCTCCCTACCACAGCCCCAGCTCAGGGAAGCAGCTCCTCAGCTAAGACCTGTAGGAGGCGCGGGGTGCACCCGCCTGGAAGCCTAGTGCACAGCATGCGGGAAGCGAGCCTCCTCGGGAGAAGAGGAGGCAGCACAGCTTCGTGAGGCTGTAATCACTGCTTGGGCGGAGCCGAGTGCGCCTCCAGTACGGCAGAGCTCCAGCTCTGCTCAGAGGCCCGATCTGGCAGAGTGCTGGCGTGAGGCTGCTCTGCACTGGGCGAGCCTTGCCCAGACTTGCCTCGCACATAGGCTTCTAGTCCAGAAAGGAGCGGGCTGCGCGAGACTGGGAGATGCTACTGGCGCCTTCCTGGCCTCAGCTCCACTCCTGCCTTGCCTTTGCCCTTAGTCCCCAGGCGTTCTTGTGGAAGGCTCAGTTGCCGGTGGGTTGCACACTGCCAAGCGCTCCAGCAGTCAGGGCTCTATTAGAGGCAATGGGAGGGCAACTGCAGGGCTACTCCATCGGTTGCTTTACCGCCCAGACTCAGCACAGCACGTAGAGCACAAGGCTCACAGGTCCCTGGCTGGGGTCTGCAGCCCCACACACCGGAGGCGAACTCCGTGAGCGCCCAGAAGGTCCCTGACAGACCTCATTTGCCTTGTGATCTTTTGCCAGCAGAGACGTGGGCCGGTAGTTGGGGCCTGCCCCTGCATGTCTGGGCTCCTGTCCACAGCCCAAGCTCAGGGAAGCAGCTCCTGAGCCAAGACCTGTGGGAGGCGCGGGGTCCCCGCCTGGAAGCCTAGTTTACAGCATGCGGGAAGTGAGCCTCCTCTGGGAAAGAGGAGGCAGCCCTGCTGCGTGCGGCTGCATTCACTGCTTTGGCGGAGCCAAGTGCGCCTCCAGTACGGCAGAGCTCCAGCTCTGCTCAGAAGCCCGATCTGGCAGACTTGCTGGCGTGAGGCTGCTCTGCCCTGGGCGAGACTTGCCCAGACTTGCCTCGCACATAGGCTTCCAGTCCAGGAAGGAGCAGGCTGCGCGAGACTGGGAGATGCTACTGGCGCCTTCCTGGCCTCAGCTCCACTCCTGCCTTGCCTTTGCACCTAGTCCCCAGGCGTTCTCGTGGAGGGCTTAGTTGCCGGTGGGTTGCACACTGCCAAGCGCTCCAGCAGTGAGGGCTCTATTAGAGGCAATGGTAGGGCAACTGAAGGTCTCCTCCAGCGGTTGCTTGACCGCCCACACTCAGCACAGCAGGAGCGCACAAGGCTCACAGGGCCCCTGGCTGGGGTCTGCAGCCCCACACACCGGAGGCGAACTCCGTGAGCGCCCAGAAGGTGCCTGACAGACGTCATTTCCCTAGTGCTCTCCAACCCAGCAGAGACGTGTGCAGATGGTTGGGGCCTGCCCCTGCGTGTCTGGGCTCCCTACCACAGCCCCAGCTCAGGGAAGCAGCTCCTCAGCTAAGACCTGTAGGAGGCGCGGGGCGCCCCCGCCTGGAAGCCTAGTGCACAGCATGCGGGAAGCGAGCCTCCTCGGGAGAAGAGGAGGCAGCACAGCTTCGTGAGGCTGTAATCACTGCTTGGGCGGAGCCGAGTGCGCCTCCAGTACGGCAGAGCTCCAGCTCTGCTCAGAGGCCCGATCTGGCAGAGTGCTGGCGTGAGGCTGCTCTGCACTGGGCGAGCCTTGCCCAGACTTGCCTCGCGTCTAGGCTTCCAGTCCAGAAAGGAGCGGGCTGCGCGAGACTGGGAGATGCTACTGGCGCCTTCCTGGCCTCAGCTCCACTCCTGCCTTGCCTTTGCACTTAGTCCCCAGGCGTTCTTGTGGAAGGCTCAGTTGCCGGTGGGTTGCACACTGCCAAGCGCTCCAGCAGTCAGGGCTCTATTATAGGCAATGGGAGGTCAAATGCAAGTCTCCTCCAGCGGTTGCTTGACCGCCCAGACTCAGCACAGCATGGAGAGCACAAGGCTTACAGGGCCCCTGGCTGGGGTCTGCAGCCCCACACACCGGAGGCGAACTCCGTGAGAGCCCAGAAGGTGCCTGACAGACGTCATTTCCCTAGTGCTCTGCTCCCCAGCAGAGACGTGTTTGGGTGGTTGGGGCCTGCCCCTGCTTGTTTGGGCTCCCGTCCACAGCCCCAGCTCTGGGAAGCAGCTACTGAGCCAAGACCTGTGCGAGGCGCGGGGGGCCCCGCCTGGAAGCCTAGTTTACAGCATGCGGGAAGCGAGCCTCCTCGGGAGAAGAGAAGGCAGCCCTGCTGCGTGCGGCTGCATTCACTGCTTTGGCGGAGCCGAGTGCGCCTCCAGTACGGCAGAGCTCCAGCTCTGCTCAGAGGCCCGATCTGGCAGACTTGCTGGCGTGAGGCTGCTCTGCCCTGGGCGAGACTTGCCCAGACTTGCCTCGCACATAGGCTTCCAGTCCAGGAAGGAGCAGGCTGCGCGAGACTGGGAGATGCTACTGGCGCCTTCCTGGCCTCAGCTCCACTCCTGCCTTGCCTTTGCACCTAGTCCCCAGGCGTTCTCCTGGAGGGCTTAGTTGCCGGTGGGTTGCACACTGCCAAGCGCTCCAGCAGTGAGGGCTCTATTAGAGGCAATGGTAGGGCAACTGAAGGTCTCCTCCAGCGGTTGCTTGACCGCCCACACTCAGCACAGCAGGAGCGCACAAGGCTCACAGGGCCCCTGGCTGGGGTCTGCAGCCCCACACAACGGAGGCGAACTCCGTGAGTGCCCAGAAGGTGCCTGACAGACGTCATTTCCCTAGTGCTCTCCAACCCAGCAGAGACGTGTGCAGGTGGTTGGGGCCTGCCCCTGCGTGTCTGGGCTCCCTACCACAGCCCCAGCTGAGGGAAGCAGCTCCTCAGCTAAGACCTGTAGGAGGCGCGGGGCGCCCCCGCCTGGAAGCCTAGTGCACAGCATGCGGGAAGCGAGCCTCCTCGGGAGAAGAGGAGGCAGCACAGCTTCGTGAGGCTGTAATCACTGCTTGGGCGGAGCCGAGTGCGCCTCCAGTACGGCAGAGCTCCAGCTCTGCTCAGAGGCCCGATCTGGCAGAGTGCTGGCGTGAGGCTGCTCTGCACTGGGCGAGCCTTGCCCAGACTTGCCTTGCACATAGGCTTCCAGTCCAGAAAGGAGCGGGCTGCGCGAGACTGGGAGATGCTACTGGCGCCTTCCTGGCCTCAGCTCCACTCCTGCCTTGCCTTTGCACTTAGTCCCCAGGCGTTCTTGTGGAAGGCTCAGTTGCCGGTGGGTTGCACACTGCCAAGCGCTCCAGCAGTCAGGGCTCTATTAGAGGCAATGGGAGGGCAACTGCAAGTCTCCTCCAGCGGTTGCTTGACCGCCAAGACTCAGCACAGCATGGAGAGCACAAGGCTCACAGGGCCCCTGGCTGGGGTCTGCAGCCCCACACACCGGAGGCGAACTCCGTGAGAGCCCAGAAGGTGCCTGACAGACGTCATTTCCCTAGTGCTCTGCTCCCCAGCAGAGACGTGTTTTGGTGGTTGGGGCCTGCCCCTGCTTGTTTGGGCTCCCGTCCACAGCCCCAGCTCAGGGAAGCAGCTACTGAGCCAAGACCTGTGCGAGGCGCGGGGGTCCCCGCCTGGAAGCCTAGTTTACAGCATGCGGGAAGCGAGCCTCCTCGGGAGAAGAGAAGGCAGCCCTGCTGCGTGCGGCTGCATTCACTGCTTTGGCGGAGCCGAGTGCGCCTCCAGTACGGCAGAGCTCCAGCTCTGCTCAGAGGCCCGATCTGGCAGACTTGCTGGCGTGAGGCTGCTCTGCCCTGGGCGAGACTTGCCCAGACTTGCCTCGCACATAGGCTTCCAGTCCAGGAAGGAGCAGGCTGCGCGAGACTGGGAGATGCTACTGGCGCCTTCCTGGCCTCAGCTCCACTCCTGCCTTGCCTTTGCACCTAGTCCCCAGGCGTTCTCCTGGAGGGCTTAGTTGCCGGTGGGTTGCACACTGCCAAGCGCTCCAGCAGTGAGGGCTCTATTAGAGGCAATGGTAGGGCAACTGAAGGTCTCCTCCAGCGGTTGCTTGACCGCCCACACTCAGCACAGCAGGAGCGCACAAGGCTCACAGGGCCCCTGGCTGGGGTCTGCAGCCCCACACACCTGAGGCGAACTCCGTGAGTGCCCAGAAGGTGCCTGACAGACGTCATTTCCCTAGTGCTCTCCAACCCAGCAGAGACGTGTGCAGGTGGTTGGGGCCTGCCCCTGCGTGTCTGGGCTCCCTACCACAGCCCCAGCTGAGGGAAGCAGCTCCTCAGCTAAGACCTGTAGGAGGCGCGGGGCGCCCCCGCCTGGAAGCCTAGTGCACAGCATGCGGGAAGCGAGCCTCCTCGGGAGAAGAGGAGGCAGCACAGCTTCGTGAGGCTGTAATCACTGCTTGGGCGGAGCCGAGTGCGCCTCCAGTACGGCAGAGCTCCAGCTCTGCTCAGAGGCCCGATCTGGCAGAGTGCTGGCGTGAGGCTGCTCTGCACTGGGCGAGCCTTGCCCAGACTTGCCTCGCACATAGGCTTCCAGTCCAGAAAGGAGCGGGCTGCGCGAGACTGGGAGATGCTACTGGCGCCTTCCTGGCCTCAGCTCCACTCCTGCCTTGCCTTTGCACTTAGTCCCCAGGCGTTCTTGTGGAAGGCTCAGTTGCCGGTGGGTTGCACACTGCCAAGCGCTCCAGCAGTCAGGGCTCTATTAGAGGCAATGGGAGGGCAACTGCAGGGCTACTCCATCGGTTGCTTTACCGCCCAGACTCAGCACAGCACGTAGAGCACAAGGCTCACAGGTCCCTGGCTGGGGTCTGCAGCCCCACACACCGGAGGCGAACTCCGTGAGCGCCCAGAAGGTCCCTGACAGACCTCATTTCCCTTGTGATCTCTTGCCAGCAGAGACGTGGGCCGGTAGTTGGGGCCTGCCCCTGCATGTCTGGGCTCCTGTCCACAGCCCAAGCTCAGGGAAGCAGCTCCTGAGCCAAGACCTGTGGGAGGCGCGGGGTCCCCGCCTGGAAGCCTAGTTTACAGCATGCGGGAAGTGAGCCTCCTCTGGGGAAGAGGAGGCAGCCCTGCTGCGTGCGGCTGCATTCACTGCTTTGGCGGAGCCGAGTGCGCCTCCAGTACGGCAGAGCTCCAGCTCTGCTCAGAGGCCCGATCTGGCAGAGTGCTGGCGTGAGGCTGCTCTGCACTGGGCGAGCCTTGCCCAGACTTGCCTCGCACATAGGCTTCTAGTCCAGAAAGGAGCGGGCTGCGCGAGACTGGGAGATGCTACTGGCGCCTTCCTGGCCTCAGCTCCACTCCTGCCTTGCCTTTGCACTTAGTCCCCAGGCGTTCTTGTGGAAGGCTCAGTTGCCGGTGGGTTGCACACTGCCAAGCGCTCCAGCAGTCAGGGCTCTATTAGAGGCAATGGGAGGGCAACTGCAAGTCTCCTCCAGCGGTTGCTTGACCGCCCAGACTCAGCACAGCATGGAGAGCACAAGGCTCACAGGGCCCCTGGCTGGGGTCTGCAGCCCCACACACCGGAGGCGAACTCCGTGAGAGCCCAGAAGGTGCCTGACAGACGTCATTTCCCTAGTGCTCTGCTCCCCAGCAGAGACGTGTTTGGGTGGTTGGGGCCTGCCCCTGCTTGTTTGGGCTCCCGTCCACAGCCCCAGCTCAGGGAAGCAGCTACTGAGCCAAGACCTGTGCGAGGCGCGGGGGTCCCCGCCTGGAAGCCTAGTTTACAGCATGCGGGAAGCGAGCCTCCTCGGGAGAAGAGAAGGCAGCCCTGCTGCGTGCGGCTGCATTCACTGCTTTGGCGGAGCCGAGTGCGCCTCCAGTACGGCAGAGCTCCAGCTCTGCTCAGAGGCCCGATCTGGCAGACTTGCTGGCGTGAGGCTGCTCTGCCCTGGGCGAGACTTGCCCAGACTTGCCTCGCACATAGGCTTCCAGTCCAGGAAGGAGCAGGCTGCGCGAGACTGGGAGATGCTACTGGCGCCTTCCTGGCCTCAGCTCCACTCCTGCCTTGCCTTTGCACCTAGTCCCCAGGCGTTCTCCTGGAGGGCTTAGTTGCCGGTGGGTTGCACACTGCCAAGCGCTCCAGCAGTGAGGGCTCTATTAGAGGCAATGGTAGGGCAACTGAAGGTCTCCTCCAGCGGTTGCTTGACCGCCCACACTCAGCACAGCAGGAGCGCACAAGGCTCACAGGGCCCCTGGCTGGGGTCTGCAGCCCCACACAACGGAGGCGAACTCCGTGAGTGCCCAGAAGGTGCCTGACAGACGTCATTTCCCTAGTGCTCTCCAACCCAGCAGAGACGTGTGCAGGTGGTTGGGGCCTGCCCCTGCGTGTCTGGGCTCCCTACCACAGCCCCAGCTGAGGGAAGCAGCTCCTCAGCTAAGACCTGTAGGAGGCGCGGGGCGCCCCCGCCTGGAAGCCTAGTGCACAGCATGCGGGAAGCGAGCCTCCTCGGGAGAAGAGGAGGCAGCACAGCTTCGTGAGGCTGTAATCACTGCTTGGGCGGAGCCGAGTGCGCCTCCAGTACGGCAGAGCTCCAGCTCTGCTCAGAGGCCCGATCTGGCAGAGTGCTGGCGTGAGGCTGCTCTGCACTGGGCGAGCCTTGCCCAGACTTGCCTTGCACATAGGCTTCCAGTCCAGAAAGGAGCGGGCTGCGCGAGACTGGGAGATGCTACTGGCGCCTTCCTGGCCTCAGCTCCACTCCTGCCTTGCCTTTGCACTTAGTCCCCAGGCGTTCTTGTGGAAGGCTCAGTTGCCGGTGGGTTGCACACTGCCAAGCGCTCCAGCAGTCAGGGCTCTATTAGAGGCAATGGGAGGGCAACTGCAAGTCTCCTCCAGCGGTTGCTTGACCGCCAAGACTCAGCACAGCATGGAGAGCACAAGGCTCACAGGGCCCCTGGCTGGGGTCTGCAGCCCCACACACCGGAGGCGAACTCCGTGAGAGCCCAGAAGGTGCCTGACAGACGTCATTTCCCTAGTGCTCTGCTCCCCAGCAGAGACGTGTTTTGGTGGTTGGGGCCTGCCCCTGCTTGTTTGGGCTCCCGTCCACAGCCCCAGCTCAGGGAAGCAGCTACTGAGCCAAGACCTGTGCGAGGCGCGGGGGTCCCCGCCTGGAAGCCTAGTTTACAGCATGCGGGAAGCGAGCCTCCTCGGGAGAAGAGAAGGCAGCCCTGCTGCGTGCGGCTGCATTCACTGCTTTGGCGGAGCCGAGTGCGCCTCCAGTACGGCAGAGCTCCAGCTCTGCTCAGAGGCCCGATCTGGCAGACTTGCTGGCGTGAGGCTGCTCTGCCCTGGGCGAGACTTGCCCAGACTTGCCTCGCACATAGGCTTCCAGTCCAGGAAGGAGCAGGCTGCGCGAGACTGGGAGATGCTACTGGCGCCTTCCTGGCCTCAGCTCCACTCCTGCCTTGCCTTTGCACCTAGTCCCCAGGCGTTCTCCTGGAGGGCTTAGTTGCCGGTGGGTTGCACACTGCCAAGCGCTCCAGCAGTGAGGGCTCTATTAGAGGCAATGGTAGGGCAACTGAAGGTCTCCTCCAGCGGTTGCTTGACCGCCCACACTCAGCACAGCAGGAGCGCACAAGGCTCACAGGGCCCCTGGCTGGGGTCTGCAGCCCCACACACCTGAGGCGAACTCCGTGAGTGCCCAGAAGGTGCCTGACAGACGTCATTTCCCTAGTGCTCTCCAACCCAGCAGAGACGTGTGCAGGTGGTTGGGGCCTGCCCCTGCGTGTCTGGGCTCCCTACCACAGCCCCAGCTGAGGGAAGCAGCTCCTCAGCTAAGACCTGTAGGAGGCGCGGGGCGCCCCCGCCTGGAAGCCTAGTGCACAGCATGCGGGAAGCGAGCCTCCTCGGGAGAAGAGGAGGCAGCACAGCTTCGTGAGGCTGTAATCACTGCTTGGGCGGAGCCGAGTGCGCCTCCAGTACGGCAGAGCTCCAGCTCTGCTCAGAGGCCCGATCTGGCAGAGTGCTGGCGTGAGGCTGCTCTGCACTGGGCGAGCCTTGCCCAGACTTGCCTCGCACATAGGCTTCCAGTCCAGAAAGGAGCGGGCTGCGCGAGACTGGGAGATGCTACTGGCGCCTTCCTGGCCTCAGCTCCACTCCTGCCTTGCCTTTGCACTTAGTCCCCAGGCGTTCTTGTGGAAGGCTCAGTTGCCGGTGGGTTGCACACTGCCAAGCGCTCCAGCAGTCAGGGCTCTATTAGAGGCAATGGGAGGGCAACTGCAGGGCTACTCCATCGGTTGCTTTACCGCCCAGACTCAGCACAGCACGTAGAGCACAAGGCTCACAGGTCCCTGGCTGGGGTCTGCAGCCCCACACACCGGAGGCGAACTCCGTGAGCGCCCAGAAGGTCCCTGACAGACCTCATTTCCCTTGTGATCTCTTGCCAGCAGAGACGTGGGCCGGTAGTTGGGGCCTGCCCCTGCATGTCTGGGCTCCTGTCCACAGCCCAAGCTCAGGGAAGCAGCTCCTGAGCCAAGACCTGTGGGAGGCGCGGGGTCCCCGCCTGGAAGCCTAGTTTACAGCATGCGGGAAGTGAGCCTCCTCTGGGGAAGAGGAGGCAGCCCTGCTGCGTGCGGCTGCATTCACTGCTTTGGCGGAGCCGAGTGCGCCTCCAGTACGGCAGAGCTCCAGCTCTGCTCAGAGGCCCGATCTGGCAGAGTGCTGGCGTGAGGCTGCTCTGCACTGGGCGAGCCTTGCCCAGACTTGCCTCGCACATAGGCTTCTAGTCCAGAAAGGAGCGGGCTGCGCGAGACTGGGAGATGCTACTGGCGCCTTCCTGGCCTCAGCTCCACTCCTGCCTTGCCTTTGCACTTAGTCCCCAGGCGTTCTTGTGGAAGGCTCAGTTGCCGGTGGGTTGCACACTGCCAAGCGCTCCAGCAGTCAGGGCTCTATTAGAGGCAATGGGAGGGCAACTGCAAGTCTCCTCCAGCGGTTGCTTGACCGCCCAGACTCAGCACAGCATGGAGAGCACAAGGCTCACAGGGCCCCTGGCTGGGGTCTGCAGCCCCACACACCGGAGGCGAACTCCGTGAGAGCCCAGAAGGTGCCTGACAGACGTCATTTCCCTAGTGCTCTGCTCCCCAGCAGAGACGTGTTTGGGTGGTTGGGGCCTGCCCCTGCTTGTTTGGGCTCCCGTCCACAGCCCCAGCTCAGGGAAGCAGCTACTGAGCCAAGACCTGTGCGAGGCGCGGGGGTCCCCGCCTGGAAGCCTAGTTTACAGCATGCGGGAAGCGAGCCTCCTCGGGAGAAGAGAAGGCAGCCCTGCTGCGTGCGGCTGCATTCACTGCTTTGGCGGAGCCGAGTGCGCCTCCAGTACGGCAGAGCTCCAGCTCTGCTCAGAGGCCCGATCTGGCAGACTTGCTGGCGTGAGGCTGCTCTGCCCTGGGCGAGACTTGCCCAGACTTGCCTCGCACATAGGCTTCCAGTCCAGGAAGGAGCAGGCTGCGCGAGACTGGGAGATGCTACTGGCGCCTTCCTGGCCTCAGCTCCACTCCTGCCTTGCCTTTGCACCTAGTCCCCAGGCGTTCTCCTGGAGGGCTTAGTTGCCGGTGGGTTGCACACTGCCAAGCGCTCCAGCAGTGAGGGCTCTATTAGAGGCAATGGTAGGGCAACTGAAGGTCTCCTCCAGCGGTTGCTTGACCGCCCACACTCAGCACAGCAGGAGCGCACAAGGCTCACAGGGCCCCTGTCTGGGGTCTGCAGCCCCACACACCGGAGGCGAACTCCGTGAGCGCCCAGAAGGTGCCTGACAGACGTCATTTCCCTAGTGCTCTCCAACCCAGCAGAGACGTGTGCAGGTGGTTGGGGCCTGCCCCTGCGTGTCTGGGCTCCCTACCACAGCCCCAGCTCAGGGAAGCAGCTCCTCAGCTAAGACCTGTAGGAGGCGCGGGGTGCACCCGCCTGGAAGCCTAGTGCACAGCATGCGGGAAGCGAGCCTCCTCGGGAGAAGAGGAGGCAGCACAGCTTCGTGAGGCTGTAATCACTGCTTGGGCGGAGCCGAGTGCGCCTCCAGTACGGCAGAGCTCCAGCTCTGCTCAGAGGCCCGATCTGGCAGAGTGCTGGCGTGAGGCTGCTCTGCACTGGGCGAGCCTTGCCCAGACTTGCCTCGCACATAGGCTTCTAGTCCAGAAAGGAGCGGGCTGCGCGAGACTGGGAGATGCTACTGGCGCCTTCCTGGCCTCAGCTCCACTCCTGCCTTGCCTTTGCCCTTAGTCCCCAGGCGTTCTTGTGGAAGGCTCAGTTGCCGGTGGGTTGCACACTGCCAAGCGCTCCAGCAGTCAGGGCTCTATTAGAGGCAATGGGAGGGCAACTGCAGGGCTACTCCATCGGTTGCTTTACCGCCCAGACTCAGCACAGCACGTAGAGCACAAGGCTCACAGGTCCCTGGCTGGGGTCTGCAGCCCCACACACCGGAGGCGAACTCCGTGAGCGCCCAGAAGGTCCCTGACAGACCTCATTTGCCTTGTGATCTCTTGCCAGCAGAGACGTGGGCCGGTAGTTGGGGCCTGCCCCTGCATGTCTGGGCTCCTGTCCACAGCCCAAGCTCAGGGAAGCAGCTCCTGAGCCAAGACCTGTGGGAGGCGCGGGGTCCCCGCCTGGAAGCCTAGTTTACAGCATGCGGGAAGTGAGCCTCCTCTGGGAAAGAGGAGGCAGCCCTGCTGCGTGCGGCTGCATTCACTGCTTTGGCGGAGCCAAGTGCGCCTCCAGTACGGCAGAGCTCCAGCTCTGCTCAGAAGCCCGATCTGGCAGACTTGCTGGCGTGAGGCTGCTCTGCCCTGGGCGAGACTTGCCCAGACTTGCCTCGCACATAGGCTTCCAGTCCAGGAAGGAGCAGGCTGCGCGAGACTGGGAGATGCTACTGGCGCCTTCCTGGCCTCAGCTCCACTCCTGCCTTGCCTTTGCACCTAGTCCCCAGGCGTTCTCGTGGAGGGCTTAGTTGCCGGTGGGTTGCACACTGCCAAGCGCTCCAGCAGTGAGGGCTCTATTAGAGGCAATGGTAGGGCAACTGAAGGTCTCCTCCAGCGGTTGCTTGACCGCCCACACTCAGCACAGCAGGAGCGCACAAGGCTCACAGGGCCCCTGGCTGGGGTCTGCAGCCCCACACACCGGAGGCGAACTCCGTGAGCGCCCAGAAGGTGCCTGACAGACGTCATTTCCCTAGTGCTCTCCAACCCAGCAGAGACGTGTGCAGATGGTTGGGGCCTGCCCCTGCGTGTCTGGGCTCCCTACCACAGCCCCAGCTCAGGGAAGCAGCTCCTCAGCTAAGACCTGTAGGAGGCGCGGGGCGCCCCCGCCTGGAAGCCTAGTGCACAGCATGCGGGAAGCGAGCCTCCTCGGGAGAAGAGGAGGCAGCACAGCTTCGTGAGGCTGTAATCACTGCTTGGGCGGAGCCGAGTGCGCCTCCAGTACGGCAGAGCTCCAGCTCTGCTCAGAGGCCCGATCTGGCAGAGTGCTGGCGTGAGGCTGCTCTGCACTGGGCGAGCCTTGCCCAGACTTGCCTCGCGTCTAGGCTTCCAGTCCAGAAAGGAGCGGGCTGCGCGAGACTGGGAGATGCTACTGGCGCCTTCCTGGCCTCAGCTCCACTCCTGCCTTGCCTTTGCACTTAGTCCCCAGGCGTTCTTGTGGAAGGCTCAGTTGCCGGTGGGTTGCACACTGCCAAGCGCTCCAGCAGTCAGGGCTCTATTATAGGCAATGGGAGGTCAAATGCAAGTCTCCTCCAGCGGTTGCTTGACCGCCCAGACTCAGCACAGCATGGAGAGCACAAGGCTTACAGGGCCCCTGGCTGGGGTCTGCAGCCCCACACACCGGAGGCGAACTCCGTGAGAGCCCAGAAGGTGCCTGACAGACGTCATTTCCCTAGTGCTCTGCTCCCCAGCAGAGACGTGTTTGGGTGGTTGGGGCCTGCCCCTGCTTGTTTGGGCTCCCGTCCACAGCCCCAGCTCTGGGAAGCAGCTACTGAGCCAAGACCTGTGCGAGGCGCGGGGGGCCCCGCCTGGAAGCCTAGTTTACAGCATGCGGGAAGCGAGCCTCCTCGGGAGAAGAGAAGGCAGCCCTGCTGCGTGCGGCTGCATTCACTGCTTTGGCGGAGCCGAGTGCGCCTCCAGTACGGCAGAGCTCCAGCTCTGCTCAGAGGCCCGATCTGGCAGACTTGCTGGCGTGAGGCTGCTCTGCCCTGGGCGAGACTTGCCCAGACTTGCCTCGCACATAGGCTTCCAGTCCAGGAAGGAGCAGGCTGCGCGAGACTGGGAGATGCTACTGGCGCCTTCCTGGCCTCAGCTCCACTCCTGCCTTGCCTTTGCACCTAGTCCCCAGGCGTTCTCCTGGAGGGCTTAGTTGCCGGTGGGTTGCACACTGCCAAGCGCTCCAGCAGTGAGGGCTCTATTAGAGGCAATGGTAGGGCAACTGAAGGTCTCCTCCAGCGGTTGCTTGACCGCCCACACTCAGCACAGCAGGAGCGCACAAGGCTCACAGGGCCCCTGGCTGGGGTCTGCAGCCCCACACACCGGAGGCGAACTCCGTGAGCGCCCAGAAGGTGCCTGACAGACGTCATTTCCCTAGTGCTCTCCAACCCAGCAGAGACGTGTGCAGATGGTTGGGGCCTGCCCCTGCGTGTCTGGGCTCCCTACCACAGCCCCAGCTCAGGGAAGCAGCTCCTCAGCTAAGACCTGTAGGAGGCGCGGGGCGCCCCCGCCTGGAAGCCTAGTGCACAGCATGCGGGAAGCGAGCCTCCTCGGGAGAAGAGGAGGCAGCACAGCTTCGTGAGGCTGTAATCACTGCTTGGGCGGAGCCGAGTGCGCCTCCAGTACGGCAGAGCTCCAGCTCTGCTCAGAGGCCCGATCTGGCAGAGTGCTGGCGTGAGGCTGCTCTGCACTGGGCGAGCCTTGCCCAGACTTGCCTCGCGTCTAGGCTTCCAGTCCAGAAAGGAGCGGGCTGCGCGAGACTGGGAGATGCTACTGGCGCCTTCCTGGCCTCAGCTCCACTCCTGCCTTGCCTTTGCACTTAGTCCCCAGGCGTTCTTGTGGAAGGCTCAGTTGCCGGTGGGTTGCACACTGCCAAGCGCTCCAGCAGTCAGGGCTCTATTATAGGCAATGGGAGGTCAAATGCAAGTCTCCTCCAGCGGTTGCTTGACCGCCCAGACTCAGCACAGCATGGAGAGCACAAGGCTTACAGGGCCCCTGGCTGGGGTCTGCAGCCCCACACACCGGAGGCGAACTCCGTGAGAGCCCAGAAGGTGCCTGACAGACGTCATTTCCCTAGTGCTCTGCTCCCCAGCAGAGACGTGTTTGGGTGGTTGGGGCCTGCCCCTGCTTGTTTGGGCTCCCGTCCACAGCCCCAGCTCTGGGAAGCAGCTACTGAGCCAAGACCTGTGCGAGGCGCGGGGGGCCCCGCCTGGAAGCCTAGTTTACAGCATGCGGGAAGCGAGCCTCCTCGGGAGAAGAGAAGGCAGCCCTGCTGCGTGCGGCTGCATTCACTGCTTTGGCGGAGCCGAGTGCGCCTCCAGTACGGCAGAGCTCCAGCTCTGCTCAGAGGCCCGATCTGGCAGACTTGCTGGCGTGAGGCTGCTCTGCCCTGGGCGAGACTTGCCCAGACTTGCCTCGCACATAGGCTTCCAGTCCAGGAAGGAGCAGGCTGCGCGAGACTGGGAGATGCTACTGGCGCCTTCCTGGCCTCAGCTCCACTCCTGCCTTGCCTTTGCACCTAGTCCCCAGGCGTTCTCCTGGAGGGCTTAGTTGCCGGTGGGTTGCACACTGCCAAGCGCTCCAGCAGTGAGGGCTCTATTAGAGGCAATGGTAGGGCAACTGAAGGTCTCCTCCAGCGGTTGCTTGACCGCCCACACTCAGCACAGCAGGAGCGCACAAGGCTCACAGGGCCCCTGGCTGGGGTCTGCAGCCCCACACAACGGAGGCGAACTCCGTGAGTGCCCAGAAGGTGCCTGACAGACGTCATTTCCCTAGTGCTCTCCAACCCAGCAGAGACGTGTGCAGGTGGTTGGGGCCTGCCCCTGCGTGTCTGGGCTCCCTACCACAGCCCCAGCTGAGGGAAGCAGCTCCTCAGCTAAGACCTGTAGGAGGCGCGGGGCGCCCCCGCCTGGAAGCCTAGTGCACAGCATGCGGGAAGCGAGCCTCCTCGGGAGAAGAGGAGGCAGCACAGCTTCGTGAGGCTGTAATCACTGCTTGGGCGGAGCCGAGTGCGCCTCCAGTACGGCAGAGCTCCAGCTCTGCTCAGAGGCCCGATCTGGCAGAGTGCTGGCGTGAGGCTGCTCTGCACTGGGCGAGCCTTGCCCAGACTTGCCTTGCACATAGGCTTCCAGTCCAGAAAGGAGCGGGCTGCGCGAGACTGGGAGATGCTACTGGCGCCTTCCTGGCCTCAGCTCCACTCCTGCCTTGCCTTTGCACTTAGTCCCCAGGCGTTCTTGTGGAAGGCTCAGTTGCCGGTGGGTTGCACACTGCCAAGCGCTCCAGCAGTCAGGGCTCTATTAGAGGCAATGGGAGGGCAACTGCAAGTCTCCTCCAGCGGTTGCTTGACCGCCAAGACTCAGCACAGCATGGAGAGCACAAGGCTCACAGGGCCCCTGGCTGGGGTCTGCAGCCCCACACACCGGAGGCGAACTCCGTGAGAGCCCAGAAGGTGCCTGACAGACGTCATTTCCCTAGTGCTCTGCTCCCCAGCAGAGACGTGTTTTGGTGGTTGGGGCCTGCCCCTGCTTGTTTGGGCTCCCGTCCACAGCCCCAGCTCAGGGAAGCAGCTACTGAGCCAAGACCTGTGCGAGGCGCGGGGGTCCCCGCCTGGAAGCCTAGTTTACAGCATGCGGGAAGCGAGCCTCCTCGGGAGAAGAGAAGGCAGCCCTGCTGCGTGCGGCTGCATTCACTGCTTTGGCGGAGCCGAGTGCGCCTCCAGTACGGCAGAGCTCCAGCTCTGCTCAGAGGCCCGATCTGGCAGACTTGCTGGCGTGAGGCTGCTCTGCCCTGGGCGAGACTTGCCCAGACTTGCCTCGCACATAGGCTTCCAGTCCAGGAAGGAGCAGGCTGCGCGAGACTGGGAGATGCTACTGGCGCCTTCCTGGCCTCAGCTCCACTCCTGCCTTGCCTTTGCACCTAGTCCCCAGGCGTTCTCCTGGAGGGCTTAGTTGCCGGTGGGTTGCACACTGCCAAGCGCTCCAGCAGTGAGGGCTCTATTAGAGGCAATGGTAGGGCAACTGAAGGTCTCCTCCAGCGGTTGCTTGACCGCCCACACTCAGCACAGCAGGAGCGCACAAGGCTCACAGGGCCCCTGGCTGGGGTCTGCAGCCCCACACAGCTGAGGCGAACTCCGTGAGTGCCCAGAAGGTGCCTGACAGACGTCATTTCCCTAGTGCTCTCCAACCCAGCAGAGACGTGTGCAGGTGGTTGGGGCCTGCCCCTGCGTGTCTGGGCTCCCTACCACAGCCCCAGCTGAGGGAAGCAGCTCCTCAGCTAAGACCTGTAGGAGGCGCGGGGCGCCCCCGCCTGGAAGCCTAGTGCACAGCATGCGGGAAGCGAGCCTCCTCGGGAGAAGAGGAGGCAGCACAGCTTCGTGAGGCTGTAATCACTGCTTGGGCGGAGCCGAGTGCGCCTCCAGTACGGCAGAGCTCCAGCTCTGCTCAGAGGCCCGATCTGGCAGAGTGCTGGCGTGAGGCTGCTCTGCACTGGGCGAGCCTTGCCCAGACTTGCCTCGCGGCTAGGCTTCCAGTCCAGAAAGGAGCGGGCTGCGCGAGACTGGGAGATGCTACTGGCGCCTTCCTGGCCTCAGCTCCACTCCTGCCTTGCCTTTGCACCTAATCCCCAGGCGTTCTTGTGGAAGGCTCAGTTGCCGGTGGGTTGCACACTGCCAAGCGCTCCAGTAGTCAGGGCTCTATTAGAGGCAATGGGAGGGCAACTGCAAGTCTCCTCCAGCGGTTGCTTGACCGCCCAGACTCAGCACAGCATGGAGAGCACAAGGCTCACAGGGCCCCTGGCTGGGGTCTGCAGCCCCACACACCGGAGGCGAACTCCGTGAGAGCCCAGAAGGTGCCTGACAGACGTCATTTCCCTAGTGCTCTGCTCCCCAGCAGAGACGTGTTTGGGTGGTTGGGGCCTGCCCCTGCTTGTTTGGGCTCCCGTCCACAGCCCCAGCTCAGGGAAGCAGCTCCTGAGCCAAGACCTGTGCGAGGCGCGGGGGGCCCCACCTGGAAGCCTAGTTTACAGCATGCGGGAAGCGAGCCTCCTCGGGAGAAGAGAAGGCAGCCCTGCTGCGTGCGGCTGCATTCACTGCTTTGGCGGAGCCGAGTGCGCCTCCAGTACGGCAGAGCTCCAGCTCTGCTCAGAGGCCCGATCTGGCAGACTTGCTGGCGTGAGGCTGCTCTGCCCTGGGCGAGACTTGCCCAGACTTGCCTCGCACATAGGCTTCCAGTCCAGGAAGGAGCAGGCTGCGCGAGACTGGGAGATGCTACTGGCGCCTTCCTGGCCTCAGCTCCACTCCTGCCTTGCCTTTGCACCTACTCCCCAGGCGTTCTCCTGGAGGGCTTAGTTGCCGGTGGGTTGCACACTGCCAAGCGCTCCAGCAGTGAGGGCTCTATTAGAGGCAATGGTAGGGCAACTGAAGGTCTCCTCCAGCGGTTGCTTGACCGCCCACACTCAGCACAGCAGGAGCGCACAAGGCTCACAGGGCCCCTGTCTGGGGTCTGCAGCCCCACACACCGGAGGCGAACTCCGTGAGCGCCCAGAAGGTGCCTGACATACGTCATTTCCCTAGTGCTCTCCAACCCAGCAGAGACGTGTGCAGGTGGTTGGGGCCTGCCCCTGCGTGTCTGGGCTCCCTACCACAGCCCCAGCTCAGGGAAGCAGCTCCTCAGCTAAGACCTGTAGGAGGCGCGGGGCGCCCCCGCCTGGAAACCTAGTGCACAGCATGCGGGAAGCGAGCCTCCTCGGGAGAAGAGGAGGCAGCACAGCTTCGTGAGGCTGTAATCACTGCTTGGGCGGAGCCGAGTGCGCCTCCAGTACGGCAGAGCTCCAGCTCTGCTCAGAGGCCCGATCTGGCAGAGTGCTGGCGTGAGGCTGCTCTGCACTGGGCGAGCCTTGCCCAGACTTGCCTCGCACATAGGCTTCTAGTCCAGAAAGGAGAGGGCTGCGCGAGACTGGGAGATGCTACTGGCGCCTTCCTGGCCTCAGCTCCACTCCTGCCTTGCCTTTGCCCTTAGTCCCCAGGCGTTCTTGTGGAAGGCTCAGTTGCCGGTGGGTTGCACACTGCCAAGCGCTCCAGCAGTCAGGGCTCTATTAGAGGCAATGGGAGGGCAACTGCAGGGCTACTCCATCGGTTGTTTTACCGCCCAGACTCAGCACAGCACGTAGAGCACAAGGCTCACAGGTCCCTGGCTGGGGTCTGCAGCCCCACACACCGGAGGCGAACTCCGTGAGCGCCCAGAAGGTCCCTGACAGACCTCATTTCCCTTGTGATCTCTTGCCAGCAGAGACGTGTGCCGGTAGTTGGGGCCTGCCCCTGCATGTCTGGGCTCCTGTCCACAGCCCAAGCTCAGGGAAGCAGCTCCTGAGCCAAGACCTGTGGGAGGCGCGGGGTCCCCGCCTGGAAGCCTAGTTTACAGCATGCGGGAAGCGAGCCTCCTCTGGGGAAGAGGAGGCAGCCCTGCTGCGTGCGGCTGCATTCACTGCTTTGGCGGAGCCGAGTGCGCCTCCAATACGGCAGAGCTCCAGCTCTGCTCAGAAGCCCGATCTGGCAGACTTGCTGGCGTGAGGCTGCTCTGCCCTGGGCGAGACTTGCCCAGACTTGCCTCGCACATAGGCTTCCAGTCCAGGAAGGAGCAGGCTGCGCGAGACTGGGAGATGCTACTGGCGCCTTCCTGGCCTCAGCTCCACTCCTGCCTTGCCTTTGCACCTAGTCCCCAGGCGTTCTTGTGGAGGGCTTAGTTGCCGGTGGGTTGCACACTGCCAAGCACTCCAGCGGTGAGGACTCTATAAGAGGCAATGGGAGGGCAACTGAAGGTCTCCTCCAGCGGTTGCTTGACCGCCAACACTCAGCACAGTAGGAGCGCACAAGGCTCACCGGGCCCCTGGCTGGGGTCTGCAGCCCCACACACCGGAGGCGAACTCCGTGAGCGCCCAGAAGGTGCCTGACAGACGTCATTTCCCTAGTGCTCTCCTCCCCAGCAGAGAAGTGTGCAGGTGGTTGGGGCCTGCCCCTGCGTGTCTGGGCTCCCTAACACAGCCCCAGCTGAGGGAAGCAGCTCCTCAGCTAAGACCTGTAGGAGGCGCGGGGCGCCCCCGCCTGGAAGCCTAGTGCACAGCATGCGGGAAGCGAGCCTCCTCGGGAGAAGAGGAGGCAGCACAGCTTCGTGAGGCTGTAATCACTGCTTGGGCGGAGCCGAGTGCGCCTCCAGTACGGCAGAGCTCCAGCTCTGCTCAGAGGCCCGATCTGGCAGAGTGCTGGCGTGAGGCTGCTCTGCACTGGGCGAGCCTTGCCCAGACTTGCCTCGCGGCTAGGCTTCCAGTCCAGAAAGGAGCGGGCTGCGCGAGACTGGGAGATGCTACTGGCGCCTTCCTGGCCTCAGCTCCACTCCTGCCTTGCCTTTGCACCTAGTCCCCAGGCGTTCTTGTGGAAGGCTCAGTTGCCGGTGGGTTGCACACTGCCAAGCGCTCCAGCAGTCAGGGCTCTATTAGAGGCAATGGGAGGGCAACTGCAAGTCTCCAGCGGTTGCTTGACCTCCCAGACTCAGCACAGCATGGAGAGCAGAAGGCTCACAGGGACCCTGGCTGGGGTCTGCAGCCCCACACACCGGAGGCGAACTCCGTGAGCGCCCAGAAGGTGCCTGACAGACGTCATTTCCCTAGTGCTCTCCAACCCAGCAGAGACGTGTGCAGGTGGTTGGGGCCTGCCCCTGCGTGTCTGGGCTCCCTACCACAGCCCCAGCTGAGGGAAGCAGCTCCTCAGCTAAGACCTGTAGGAGGCGCGGGGCGCCCCCGCCTGGAAGCCTAGTGCACAGCATGCGGGAAGCGAGCCTCCTCGGGAGAAGAGGAGGCAGCACAGCTTCGTGAGGCTGTAATCACTGCTTGGGCGGAGCCGAGTGCGCCTCCAGTACGGCAGAGCTCCAGCTCTGCTCAGAGGCCCGATCTGGCAGAGTGCTGGCGTGAGGCTGCTCTGCACTGGGCGAGCCTTGCCCAGACTTGCCTCGCACATAGGCTTCTAGTCCAGAAAGGAGCGGGCTGCGCGAGACTGGGAGATGCTACTGGCGCCTTCCTGGCCTCAGCTCCACTCCTGCCTTGCCTTTGCCCTTAGTCCCCAGGCGTTCTTGTGGAAGGCTCAGTTGCCGGTGGGTTGCACACTGCCAAGCGCTCGAGCAGTCAGGGCTCTATTAGAGGCAATGGGAGGGAAACTGCAGGGCTACTCCATCGGTTGTTTTACCGCCCAGACTCAGCACAGCACATAGAGCACAAGGCTCACAGGTCCCTGGCTGGGGTCTGCAGCCCCACACACCGGAGGCGAACTCCGTGAGCGCCCAGAAGGTCCATGACGGACCTCATTTCCCTTGTGATCTCTTGCCAGCAGAGACGTGTGCCGGTAGTTGGGGCCTGCCCCTGCATGTCTGGGCTCCTGTCCACAGCCCAAGCTCAGGGAAGCAGCTCCTGAGCCAAGACCTGTGGGAGGCGCGGGGTCCCCGCCTGGAAGCCTAGTTTACAGCATGCGGGAAGTGAGCCTCCTCTGGGGAAGAGGAGGCAGCCCTGCTGCGTGCGGCTGCATTCACTGCTTTGGCGGAGCCGAGTGCGCCTCCAGTACGGCAGAGCTCCAGCTCTGCTCAGAAGCCCGATCTGGCAGACTTGCTGGCGTGAGGCTGCTCTGCCCTGGGCGAGACTTGCCCAGACTTGCCTCGCACATAGGCTTCCAGTCCAGGAAGGAGCAGGCTGCGCGAGACTGGGAGATGCTACTGGCGCCTTCCTGGCCTCAGCTCCACTCCTGCCTTGCCTTTGCACCTAGTCCCCAGGCGTTCTCGTGGAGGGCTTAGTTGCCGGTGGGTTGCACACTGCCAAGCGCTCCAGCAGTGAGGGCTCTATTAGAGGCAATGGTAGGGCAACTGAAGGTCTCCTCCAGCGGTTGCTTGACCGCCCACACTCAGCACAGCAGGAGCGCACAAGGCTCACAGGGCCCCTGGCTGGGGTCTGCAGCCCCACACACCGGAGGCGAACTCCGTGAGCGCCCAGAAGGTGCCTGACAGACGTCATTTCCCTAGTGCTCTCCAACCCAGCAGAGACGTGTGCAGATGGTTGGGGCCTGCCCCTGCGTGTCTGGGCTCCCTACCACAGCCCCAGCTGAGGGAAGCAGCTCCTCAGCTAAGACCTGTAGGAGGCGCGGGGCGCCCCCGCCTGGAAGCCTAGTGCACAGCATGCGGGAAGGGAGCCTCCTCGGGAGAAGAGGAGGCAGCACAGCTTCGTGAGGCTGTAATCACTGCTTGGGCGGAGCCGAGTGCGCCTCCAGTACGGCAGAGCTCCAGCTCTGCTCAGAGGCCCGATCTGTCAGAGTGCTGGCGTGAGGCTGCTCTGCACTGGGCGAGCCTTGCCCAGACTTGCCTCGCGGCTAGGCTTCCAGTCCAGAAAGGAGCGGGCTGCGCGAGACTGGGAGATGCTACTGGCGCCTTCCTGGCCTCAGCTCCACTCCTGCCTTGCCTTTGCACCTAGTCCCCAGGCGTTCTTGTGGAAGGCTCAGTTGCCGGTGGGTTGCACACTGCCAAGCGCTCCAGCAGTCAGGGCTCTATTAGAGGCAATGGGAGGGCAACTGCAAGTCTCCTCCAGCGGTTGCTTGACCGCCCAGACTCAGCACAGCATGGAGAGCACAAGGCTCACAGGGCCCCTGGCTGGGGTCTGCAGCCCCACACACCGGAGGCGAACTCCGTGAGAGCCCAAAAGGTGCCTGACAGACGTCATTTCCCTAGTGCTCTGCTCCCCAGCAGAGACGTGTTTGGGTGGTTGGGGCCTGCCCCTGCTTGTTTGGGCTCCCGTCCACAGCCCCAGCTCAGGGAAGCAGCTACTGAGCCAAGACCTGTGCGAGGCGCGGGGGGCCCCGCCTGGAAGCCTGGTTTACAGCATGCGGGAAGCGAGCCTCCTCGGGAGAAGAGAAGGCAGCCCTGCTGCGTGCGGCTGCATTCACTGCTTTGGCGGAGCCGAGTGCGCCTCCAGTACGGCAGAGCTCCAGCTCTGCTCAGAGGCCCGATCTGGCAGACTTGCTGGCGTGAGGCTGCTCTGCCCTGGGCGAGACTTGCCCAGACTTGCCTCGCACATAGGCTTCCAGTCCAGGAAGGAGCAGGCTGCGCGAGACTGGGAGATGCTACTGGCGCCTTCCTGGCCTCAGCTCCACTCCTGCCTTGCCTTTGCACCTAGTCCCCAGGCGTTCTCCTGGAGGGCTTAGTTGACGGTGGGTTGCACACTGCCAAGCGCTCCAGCAGTGAGGGCTCTATTAGAGGCAATGGTAGGGCAACTGAAGGTCTCCTCCAGTGGTTGCTTGACCGCCCACACTCAGCACAGCAGGAGCGCACAAGGCTCACAGGGCCCCTGTCTGGGGTCTGCAGCCCCACACACCGGAGGCGAACTCCGTGAGCGCCCAGAAGGTGCCTGACAGACGTCATTTCCCTAGTGCTCTCCAACCCAGCAGAGACGTGTGCAGGTGGTTGGGGCCTGCCCCTGCGTGTCTGGGCTCCCTACCACAGCCCCAGCTCAGGGAAGCAGCTCCTCAGCTAAGACCTGTAGGAGGCGCGGGGCGCCCCCGCCTGGAAGCCTAGTGCACAGCATGCGGGAAGCGAGCCTCCTCGGGAGAAGAGGAGGCAGCACAGCTTCGTGAGGCTGTAATCACTGCTTGGGCGGAGCCGAGTGCGCCTCCAGTACGGCAGAGCTCCAGCTCTGCTCAGAGGCCCGATCTGGCAGAGTGCTGGCGTGAGGCTGCTCTGCACTGGGCGAGCCTTGCCCAGACTTGCCTCGCACATAGGCTTCTAGTCCAGAAAGGAGCGGGCTGCGCGAGACTGGGAGATGCTACTGGCGCCTTCCTGGCCTCAGCTCCACTCCTGCCTTGCCTTTGCCCTTAGTCCCCAGGCGTTCTTGTGGAAGGCTCAGTTGCCGGTGGGTTGCACACTGCCAAGCGCTCCAGCAGTCAGGGCTCTATTAGAGGCAATGGGAGGGCAACTGCAGGGCTACTCCATCGGTTGCTTTACCGCCCAGACTCAGCACAGCACGTAGAGCACAAGGCTCACAGGTCCCTGGCTGGGGTCTGCAGCCCCACACACCGGAGGCGAACTCCGTGAGCGCCCAGAAGGTCCCTGACAGACCTCATTTCCCTTGTGATCTCTTGCCAGCAGAGACGTGGGCCGATAGTTGGGGCCTGCCCCTGCATGTCTGGGCTCCTGTCCACAGCCCAAGCTCAGGGAAGCAGCTCCTGAGCCAAGACCTGTGGGAGGCGCGGGGTCCCCGCCTGGAAGCCTAGTTTACAGCATGCGGGAAGTGAGCCTCCTCTGGGGAAGAGGAGGCAGCCCTGCTGCGTGCGGCTGCATTCACTGCTTTGGAGGAGCCGAGTGCGCCTCCAGTACGGCAGAGCTCCAGCTCTGCTCAGAAGCCCGATCTGGCAGACTTGCTGGCGTGAGGCTGCTCTGCCCTGGGCGAGACTTGCCCAGACTTGCCTCGCACATAGGCTTCCAGTCCAGGAAGGAGCAGGCTGCGCGAGACTGGGAGATGCTACTGGCGCCTTCCTGGCCTCAGCTCCACTCCTGCCTTGCCTTTGCACCTAGTCCCCAGGCGTTCTCGTGGAGGGCTTAGTTGCCGGTGGGTTGCACACTGCCAAGCGCTCCAGCAGTGAGGGCTCTATTAGAGGCAATGGGAGGGCAACTGAAGGTCTCCTCCAGCGGTTGCTTGACCGCCCACACTCAGCACAGCAGGAGCGCACAAGGCTCACAGGGCCCCTGGCTGGGGTCTGCAGCCCCACACACCGGAGGCGAACTCCGTGAGCGCCCAGAAGGTGCCTGACAGACGTCATTTCCCTAGTGCTCTCCAACCCAGCAGAGACGTTTGCAGGTGGTTGGGGCCTGCCCCTGCGTGTCTGGGCTCCCTACCACAGCCCCAGCTCAGGGAAGCAGCTCCTCAGCTAAGACCTGTAGGAGGCGCGGGGCGCACCCGCCTGGAAGCCTAGTGCACAGCATGCGGGAAGCGAGCCTCCTCGGGAGAAGAGGAGGCAGCACAGCTTCGTGAGGCTGTAATCACTGCTTGGGCGGAGCCGAGTGCGCCTCCAGTACGGCAGAGCTCCAGCTCTGCTCAGAGGCCCGATCTGGCAGAGTGCTGGCGTGAGGCTGCTCTGCACTGGGCGAGCCTTGCCCAGACTTGCCTCGCACATAGGCTTCTAGTCCAGAAAGGAGCGGGCTGCGCGAGACTGGGAGATGCTACTGGCGCCTTCCTGGCCTCAGCTCCACTCCTGCCTTGCCTTTGCCCTTAGTCCCCAGGCGTTCTTGTGGAAGGCTCAGTTGCCGGTGGGTTGCACACTGCCAAGCGCTCCAGCAGTCAGGGCTCTATTAGAGGCAATGGGAGGGCAACTGCAGGGCTACTCCATCGGTTGCTTTACCGCCCAGACTCAGCACAGCACGTAGAGCACAAGGCTCACAGGTCCCTGGCTGGGGTCTGCAGCCCCACACACCGGAGGCGAACTCCGTGAGCGCCCAGAAGGTCCCTGACAGACCTCATTTCCCTTGTGATCTCTTGCCAGCAGAGACGTGGGCCGGTAGTTGGGGCCTGCCCCTGCATGTCTGGGCTCCTGTCCACAGCCCAAGCTCAGGGAAGCAGCTCCTGAGCCAAGACCTGTGGGAGGCGCGGGGTCCCCGCCTGGAAGCCTAGTTTACAGCATGCGGGAAGTGAGCCTCCTCTGGGGAAGAGGAGGCAGCCCTGCTGCGTGCGGCTGCATTCACTGCTTTGGAGGAGCCGAGTGCGCCTCCAGTACGGCAGAGCTCCAGCTCTGCTCAGAAGCCCGATCTGGCAGACTTGCTGGCGTGAGGCTGCTCTGCCCTGGGCGAGACTTGCCCAGACTTGCCTCGCACATAGGCTTCCAGTCCAGGAAGGAGCAGGCTGCGTGAGACTGGGAGATGCTACTGGCGCCTTCCTGGCCTCAGCTCCACTCCTGCCTTGCCTTTGCACCTAGTCCCCAGGCGTTCTCGTGGAGGGCTTAGTTGCCGGTGGGTTGCACACTGCCAAGCGCTCCAGCAGTGAGGGCTCTATTAGAGGCAATGGTAGGGCAACTGAAGGTCTCCTCCAGCGGTTGCTTGACCGCCCACACTCAGCACAGCAGGAGCGCACAAGGCTCACAGGGCCCCTGGCTGGGGTCTGCAGCCCCACACACCGGAGGCGAACTCCGTGAGCGCCCAGAAGGTGCCTGACAGACGTCATTTCCCTAGTGCTCTCCAACCCAGCAGAGACGTTTGCAGGTGGTTGGGGCCTGCCCCTGCGTGTCTGGGCTCCCTACCACAGCCCCAGCTCAGGGAAGCAGCTCCTCAGCTAAGACCTGTAGGAGGCGCGGGGCGCACCCGCCTGGAAGCCTAGTGCACAGCATGCGGGAAGCGAGCCTCCTCGGGAGAAGAGGAGGCAGCACAGCTTCGTGAGGCTGTAATCACTGCTTGGGCGGAGCCGAGTGCGCCTCCAGTACGGCAGAGCTCCAGCTCTGCTCAGAGGCCCGATCTGGCAGAGTGCTGGCGTGAGGCTGCTCTGCACTGGGCGAGCCTTGCCCAGACTTGCCTCGCACATAGGCTTCTAGTCCAGAAAGGAGCGGGCTGCGCGAGACTGGGAGATGCTACTGGCGCCTTCCTGGCCTCAGCTCCACTCCTGCCTTGCCTTTGCCCTTAGTCCCCAGGCGTTCTTGTGGAAGGCTCAGTTGCCGGTGGGTTGCACACTGCCAAGCGCTCCAGCAGTCAGGGCTCTATTAGAGGCAATGGGAGGGCAACTGCAAGTCTCCTCCAGCGGTTGCTTGACCGCCCAGACTCAGCACAGCATGGAGAGCACAAGGCTCACAGGGCCCCTGGCTGGGGTCTGCAGCCCCACACACCGGAGGCGAACTCCGTGAGAGCCCAGAAGGTGCCTGACAGACGTCATTTCCCTAGTGCTCTCCTCCCCAGCAGAGAAGTGTGCAGATGGTTGGGGCCTGCCCCTGCGTGTCTGGGCTCCCTACCACAGCCCGAGCTCAGGGAAGCAGCTCCTCAGCTAAGACCTGTAGGAGGCGCGGGGCGCCCCCGCCTGGAAGCCTAGTGCACAGCATGCGGGAAGCGAGCCTCCTCGGGAGAAGAGGAGGCAGCACAGCTTCGTGAGGCTGTAATCACTGCTTGGGTGGAGCCGAGTGCGCCTCCAGTACGGCAGAGCTCCAGCTCTGCTCAGAGGCCCGATCTGGCAGAGTGCTGGCGTGAGGCTGCTCTGCACTGGGCGAGCCATGCCCAGACTTGCCTAGCACATAGGCTTCTAGTCCAGAAAGGAGCGGGCTGCGCGAGACTGGGAGATGCTACTGGCGCCTTCCTGGCCTCAGCTCCACTCCTGCCTTGCCTTTGCACCTAGTCCCAAGGCGTTCTCCTGGAGGGCTTAGTTGCCGGTGGGTTGCACACTGCCAAGCGCTCCAGCAGTGAGGGCTCTATTAGAGGCAATGGTAGGGCAACTGAAGGTCTCCTCCAGCGGTTGCTTGACCGCCCACACTCAGCACAGCAGGAGCGCACAAGGCTCACAGGGCCCCTGGCTGGGGTCTGCAGCCCCACACACCGGAGGCGAACTCTGTGAGCGCCCAGAAGGTGCCTGACAGACGTCATTTCCCTAGTGCTCTCCAACCCAGCAGAGACGTGTGCAGGTGGTTGGGGCCTGCCCCTGCGTGTCTGGGCTCCCTACCACAGCCCCAGCTGAGGGAAGCAGCTCCTCAGCTAAGACCTGTAGGAGGCGCGGGGCGCCCCCGCCTGGAAGCCTAGTGCACAGCATGCGGGAAGCGAGCCTCCTCGGGAGAAGAGGAGGCAGCACAGCTTCGTGAGGCTGTAATCACTGCTTGGGCGGAGCCGAGTGCGCCTCCAGTACGGCAGAGCTCCAGCTCTGCTCAGAGGCCCGATCTGGCAGAGTGCTGGCGTGAGGCTGCTCTGCACTGGGCGAGCCTTGCCCAGACATCCTCGCGTCTAGGCTTCCAGTCCAGAAAGGAGCGGGCTGCGCGAGACTGGGAGATGCTACTGGCGCCTTCCTGGCCTCAGCTCCACTCCTGCCTTGCCTTTGCACTTAGTCCCCAGGCGTTCTTGTGGAAGGCTCAGTTGCCGGTGGGTTGCACACTGCCAAGCGCTCCAGCAGTCTGGGCTCTATTATAGGCAATGGGAGGGCAAATGCAATTCTCCTCCAGCGGTTGCTTGACCGCCCAGACTCAGCACAGCATGGAGAGCACAAGGCTTACAGGGCCCCTGGCTGGGGTCTGCAGCCCCACACACCGGAGGCGAACTCCGTGAGAGCCCAGAAGGTGCCTGACAGACGTCATTTCCCTAGTGCTCTGCTCCCCAGCAGAGACGTGTTTGGGTGGTTGGGGCCTGCCCCTGCTTGTTTGGGCTCCCGTCCACAGCCCCAGCTCAGGGAAGCAGCTACTGAGCCAAGACCTGTGCGAGGCGCGGGGGGCTCCGCCTGGAAGCCTAGTTTACAGCATGCGGGAAGCGAGCCTCCTCGGGAGAAGAGAAGGCAGCCCTGCTGCGTGCGGCTGCATTCACTGCTTTGGCGGAGCCGAGTGGGCCTCCAGTACGGCAGAGCTCCAGCTCTGCTCAGAGGCCCGATCTGGCAGACTTGCTGGCGTGAGGCTGCTCTGCCCTGGGCGAGACTTGCCCAGACTTGCCTCGCACATAGGCTTCCAGTCCAGGAAGGAGCAGGCTGCGCGAGACTGGGAGATGCTACTGGCGCCTTCCTGGCCTCAGCTCCACTCCTGCCTTGCCTTTGCACCTAGTCCCCAGGCGTTCTCCTGGAGGGCTTAGTTGCCGGTGGGTTGCACACTGCCAAGCGCTCCAGCAGTGAGGGCTCTATTAGAGGCAATGGTAGGGCAACTGAAGGTCTCCTCCAGCGGTTGCTTGACCGCCCACACTCAGCACAGCAGGAGCGCACAAGGCTCACAGGGCCCCTGGCTGGGGTCTGCAGCCCCACACACCGGAGGCGAACTCCGTGAGTGCCCAGAAGGTGCCTGACAGACGTCATTTCCCTAGTGCTCTCCAACCCAGCAGAGACGTGTGCAGGTGGTTGGGGCCTGCCCCTGCGTGTCTGGGCTCCCTACCACAGCCCCAGCTCAGGGAAGCAGCTCCTCAGCTAAGACCTGTAGGAGGCGCGGGGCGCCCCCGCCTGGAAGCCTAGTGCACAGCATGCGGGAAGCGAGCCTCCTCGGGAGAAGAGGAGGCAGCACAGCTTCGTGAGGCTGTAAACACTGCTTGGGCGGAGCCGAGTGCGCCTCCAGTACGGCAGAGCTCCAGCTCTGCTCAGAGGCCCGATCTGGCAGAGTGCTGGCGTGAGGCTGCTCTGCACTGGGCGAGCCTTGCCCAGACTTGCCTCGCGGCTAGGCTTCCAGTCCAGAAAGGAGCGGGCTGCGCGAGACTGGGAGATGCTACTGGCGCCTTCCTGGCCTCAGCTCCACTCCTGCCTTGCCTTTGCACCTAGTCCCCAGGCGTTCTTGTGGAAGGCTCAGTTGCCGGTGGGTTGCACACTGCCAAGCGCTCCAGTAGTCAGGGCTCTATTAGAGGCAATGGGAGGGCAACTGCAAGTCTCCTCCCGCGGTTGCTTGACCGCCCAGACTCAGCACAGCATGGAGAGCACAAGGCTCACAGGGCCCCTGGCTGGGGTCTGCAGCCCCACACACCGGAGGCGAACTCCGTGAGAGCCCAGAAGGTGCCTGACAGACGTCATTTCCCTAGTGCTCTGCTCCCCAGCAGAGACGTGTTTGGGTGGTTGGGGCCTGCCCCTGCTTGTTTGGGCTCCCGTCCACAGCCCCAGCTCAGGGAAGCAGCTCCTGAGCCAAGACCTGTGCGAGGCGCGGGGGGCCCCACCTGGAAGCCTAGTTTACAGCATGCGGGAAGCGAGCCTCCTCGGGAGAAGAGAAGGCAGCCCTGCTGCGTGCGGCTGCATTCACTGCTTTGGCGGAGCCGAGTGCGCCTCCAGTACGGCAGAGCTCCAGCTCTGCTCAGAGGCCCGATCTGGCAGACTTGCTGGCGTGAGGCTGCTCTGCCCTGGGCGAGACTTGCCCAGACTTGCCTCGCACATAGGCTTCCAGTCCAGGAAGGAGCAGGCTGCGCGAGACTGGGAGATGCTACTGGCGCCTTCCTGGCCTCAGCTCCACTCCTGCCTTGCCTTTGCACCTAGTCCCCAGGCGTTCTCCTGGAGGGTTTAGTTGCCGGTGGGTTGCACACTGCCAAGCGCTCCAGCAGTGAGGGCTCTATTAGAGGCAATGGTAGGGCAACTGAAGGTCTCCTCCAGCGGTTGCTTGACCGCCCACACTCAGCACAGCAGGAGCGCACAAGGCTCACAGGGCCCCTGTCTGGGGTCTGCAGCCCCACACACCGGAGGCGAACTCCGTGAGAGCCCAGAAGGTGCCTGACAGACGTCATTTCCCTAGTGCTCTGCTCCCCAGCAGAGACGTGTTTGGGTGGTTGGGGCCTGCCCCTGCTTGTTTGGGCTCCCGTCCACAGCCCCAGCTCAGGGAAGCAGCTACTGAGCCAAGACCTGTGCGAGGCGCGGGGGGCTCCGCCTGGAAGCCTAGTTTACAGCATGCGGGAAGCGAGCCTCCTCGGGAGAAGAGAAGGCAGCCCTGCTGCGTGCGGCTGCATTCACTGCTTTGGCGGAGCCGAGTGCGCCTCCAGTACGGCAGAGCTCCAGCTCTGCTCAGAGGCCCGATCTGGCAGACTTGCTGGCGTGAGGCTGCTCTGCCCTGGGCGAGACTTGCCCAGACTTGCCTCGCACATAGGCTTCCAGTCCAGGAAGGAGCAGGCTGCGCGAGACTGGGAGATGCTACTGGCGCCTTCCTGGCCTCAGCTCCACTCCTGCCTTGCCTTTGCACCTAGTCCCCAGGCGTTCTCCTGGAGGGTTTAGTTGCCGGTGGGTTGCACACTGCCAAGCGCTCCAGCAGTGAGGGCTCTATTAGAGGCAATGGTAGGGCAACTGAAGGTCTCCTCCAGCGGTTGCTTGACCGCCCACACTCAGCACAGCAGGAGCGCACAAGGCTCACAGGGCCCCTGTCTGGGGTCTGCAGCCCCACACACCGGAGGCGAACTCCGTGAGAGCCCAGAAGGTGCCTGACAGACGTCATTTCCCTAGTGCTCTGCTCCCCAGCAGAGACGTGTTTGGGTGGTTGGGGCCTGCCCCTGCTTGTTTGGGCTCCCGTCCACAGCCCCAGCTCAGGGAAGCAGCTACTGAGCCAAGACCTGTGCGAGGCGCGGGGGGCTCCGCCTGGAAGCCTAGTTTACAGCATGCGGGAAGCGAGCCTCCTCGGGAGAAGAGAAGGCAGCCCTGCTGCGTGCGGCTGCATTCACTGCTTTGGCGGAGCCGAGTGCGCCTCCAGTACGGCAGAGCTCCAGCTCTGCTCAGAGGCCCGATCTGGCAGACTTGCTGGCGTGAGGCTGCTCTGCCCTGGGCGAGACTTGCCCAGACTTGCCTCGCACATAGGCTTCCAGTCCAGGAAGGAGCAGGCTGCGCGAGACTGGGAGATGCTACTGGCGCCTTCCTGGCCTCAGCTCCACTCCTGCCTTGCCTTTGCACCTAGTCCCCAGGCGTTCTCCTGGAGGGCTTAGTTGCCGGTGGGTTGCACACTGCCAAGCGCTCCAGCAGTGAGGGCTCTATTAGAGGCAATGGTAGGGCAACTGAAGGTCTCCTCCAGCGGTTGCTTGACCGCCCACACTCAGCACAGCAGGAGCGCACAAGGCTCACAGGGCCCCTGGCTGGGGTCTGCAGCCCCACACACCGGAGGCGAACTCCGTGAGTGCCCAGAAGGTGCCTGACAGACGTCATTTCCCTAGTGCTCTCCAACCCAGCAGAGACGTGTGCAGGTGGTTGGGGCCTGCCCCTGCGTGTCTGGGCTCCCTACCACAGCCCCAGCTCAGGGAAGCAGCTCCTCAGCTAAGACCTGTAGGAGGCGCGGGGCGCCCCCGCCTGGAAGCCTAGTGCACAGCATGCGGGAAGCGAGCCTCCTCGGGAGAAGAGGAGGCAGCACAGCTTCGTGAGGCTGTAAACACTGCTTGGGCGGAGCCGAGTGCGCCTCCAGTACGGCAGAGCTCCAGCTCTGCTCAGAGGCCCGATCTGGCAGAGTGCTGGCGTGAGGCTGCTCTGCACTGGGCGAGCCTTGCCCAGACTTGCCTCGCGGCTAGGCTTCCAGTCCAGAAAGGAGCGGGCTGCGCGAGACTGGGAGATGCTACTGGCGCCTTCCTGGCCTCAGCTCCACTCCTGCCTTGCCTTTGCACCTAGTCCCCAGGCGTTCTTGTGGAAGGCTCAGTTGCCGGTGGGTTGCACACTGCCAAGCGCTCCAGTAGTCAGGGCTCTATTAGAGGCAATGGGAGGGCAACTGCAAGTCTCCTCCCGCGGTTGCTTGACCGCCCAGACTCAGCACAGCATGGAGAGCACAAGGCTCACAGGGCCCCTGGCTGGGGTCTGCAGCCCCACACACCGGAGGCGAACTCCGTGAGAGCCCAGAAGGTGCCTGACAGACGTCATTTCCCTAGTGCTCTGCTCCCCAGCAGAGACGTGTTTGGGTGGTTGGGGCCTGCCCCTGCTTGTTTGGGCTCCCGTCCACAGCCCCAGCTCAGGGAAGCAGCTCCTGAGCCAAGACCTGTGCGAGGCGCGGGGGGCCCCACCTGGAAGCCTAGTTTACAGCATGCGGGAAGCGAGCCTCCTCGGGAGAAGAGAAGGCAGCCCTGCTGCGTGCGGCTGCATTCACTGCTTTGGCGGAGCCGAGTGCGCCTCCAGTACGGCAGAGCTCCAGCTCTGCTCAGAGGCCCGATCTGGCAGACTTGCTGGCGTGAGGCTGCTCTGCCCTGGGCGAGACTTGCCCAGACTTGCCTCGCACATAGGCTTCCAGTCCAGGAAGGAGCAGGCTGCGCGAGACTGGGAGATGCTACTGGCGCCTTCCTGGCCTCAGCTCCACTCCTGCCTTGCCTTTGCACCTAGTCCCCAGGCGTTCTCCTGGAGGGTTTAGTTGCCGGTGGGTTGCACACTGCCAAGCGCTCCAGCAGTGAGGGCTCTATTAGAGGCAATGGTAGGGCAACTGAAGGTCTCCTCCAGCGGTTGCTTGACCGCCCACACTCAGCACAGCAGGAGCGCACAAGGCTCACAGGGCCCCTGTCTGGGGTCTGCAGCCCCACACACCGGAGGCGAACTCCGTGAGCGCCCAGAAGGTGCCTGACATACGTCATTTCCCTAGTGCTCTCCAACCCAGCAGAGACGTGTGCAGGTGGTTGGGGCCTGCCCCTGCGTGTCTGGGCTCCCTACCACAGCCCCAGCTCAGGGAAGCAGCTCCTCAGCTAAGACCTGTAGGAGGCGCGGGGCGCCCCCGCCTGGAAACCTAGTGCACAGCATGCGGGAAGCGAGCCTCCTCGGGAGAAGAGGAGGCAGCACAGCTTCGTGAGGCTGTAATCACTGCTTGGGCGGAGCCGAGTGCGCCTCCAGTACGGCAGAGCTCCAGCTCTGCTCAGAGGCCCGATCTGGCAGAGTGCTGGCGTGAGGCTGCTCTGCACTGGGCGAGCCTTGCCCAGACTTGCCTCGCACATAGGCTTCTAGTCCAGAAAGGAGAGGGCTGCGCGAGACTGGGAGATGCTACTGGCGCCTTCCTGGCCTCAGCTCCACTCCTGCCTTGCCTTTGCCCTTAGTCCCCAGGCGTTCTTGTGGAAGGCTCAGTTGCCGGTGGGTTGCACACTGCCAAGCGCTCCAGCAGTGAGGGCTCTATTAGAGGCAATGGGAGGGCAACTGCAGGGCTACTCCATCGGTTGTTTTACCGCCCAGACTCAGCACAGCACGTAGAGCACAAGGCTCACAGGTCCCTGGCTGGGGTCTGCAGCCCCACACACCGGAGGCGAACTCCGTGAGCGCCCAGAAGGTCCCTGACAGACCTCATTTCCCTTGTGATCTCTTGCCAGCAGAGACGTGTGCCGGTAGTTGGGGCCTGCCCCTGCATGTCTGGGCTCCTGTCCACAGCCCAAGCTCAGGGAAGCAGCTCCTGAGCCAAGACCTGTGGGAGGCGCGGGGTCCCCACCTGGAAGCCTAGTTTACAGCATGCGGGAAGCGAGCCTCCTCTGGGGAAGAGGAGGCAGCCCTGCTGCGTGCGGCTGCATTCACTGCTTTGGCGGAGCCGAGTGCGCCTCCAGTACGGCAGAGCTCCAGCTCTGCTCAGAAGCCCGATCTGGCAGACTTGCTGGCGTGAGGCTGCTCTGCCCTGGGCGAGACTTGCCCAGACTTGCCTCGCACATAGGCTTCCAGTCCAGGAAGGAGCAGGCTGCGCGAGACTGGGAGATGCTACTGGCGCCTTCCTGGCCTCAGCTCCACTCCTGCCTTGCCTTTGCACCTAGTCCCCAGGCGTTCTTGTGGAAGGCTCAGTTGCCGGTGGGTTGCACACTGCCAAGCGCTCCAGCAGTCAGGGCTCTATTAGAGGTAATGGGAGGGCAACTGCAAGTCTCCTCCAGCGGTTGCTTGACCGCCCAGACTCACCACAGCACGGAGAGCACAAGGCTCACAGGGCCCCTGGCTGGGGTCTGCAGCCCCACACACCGGAGGCGAACTCCGGGAGCGCCCAGAAGATGCTTGACAGAACTCATTTCCCTAGTGCTCTCCTCCCCAGCAGAGACGTGTGCAGGTGGTTGGGGCCTGCCCCTGCATGTCTGGGCTCCCGTCCACAGCCCAAGCTCAGGGAAGCAGCTCCTGAGCCAAGACCTGTGGGAGGCGCGGGGTCCCCGCCTGGAAGCCTAGTTTCCAGCATGCGGGAAGCGAGCCTCCTCTGGGGAAGAGGAGGCAGCCCTGCTGCGTGCGGCTGCATTCACTGCTTTCGCGGAGCTGAGTGCGCCTCCAGTACGGCAGAGCTCCAGCTCTGCTCAGAAGCCCGATCTGGCAGACTTGCTGGCGTGAGGCTGCTCTGCCATGGCGAGACTTGCCCAGACTTGCCTAGCACAAAGGCTTCCATTCCAGGAAGGAGCAGGCTGCGCGAGACTGGGAGATGCTACTGGCGCCTTCCTGGCCTCAGCTCCACTCCTGCCTTGCCTTTGCACCTAGTCCCCAGGTGTTCTTGTGGAGGGCTTAGTTGCCGGTGGGTTGCACACTTCCAAGCACTCCAGCGGTGAGGGCTCTATTAGAGGCAATGGAAGGGCAACTGAAGGTCTCCTCCAGCGGTTGCTTGACCGCCCACACTCAGCACAGTAGGAGCGCACAAGGCTCACAGGGCCCCTGGCTGGGGTCTGCAGCCCCACACACCGGAGGCGAACTCCGTGAGCGCCCAGAAGGTGCCTGACAGACGTCATTTCCCTAGTGCTCTCCTCCACAGCAGAGACGTGTGCAGGTGGTTGGGGCCTGCCCCTGCGTGTCTGTGCTCCCTACCACAGCCCCAGCTGAGGGAAGCAGCTCCTCAGCTAAGACCTGTAGGAGGCGCGGGGCGCCCCCGCCTGGAAGCCTAGTGCACAGCATGCGGGAAGCGAGCCTCCTCGGGAGAAGAGGAGGCAGCACAGCTTCGTGAGGCTGTAATCACTGCTTGGGCGAACCAAGTGCGCCTCCAGTACGGCAGAGCTCCAGCTCTGCTCAGAGGCCCGATGTGGCAGAGTGCTGGCGTGAGGCTGCTCTGACCTGGGCGAGACTTGTTCAGACTTGCCTCACGGCTAGGCTTCCAGTCCAGAAAGGAGCGGGCTGCGCGAGACTGGGAGATGCTACTGGCGCCTTCCTGGCCTCAGCTCCACTCCTGCCTTGCCTTTGCACCTAGTCCCCAGGCGTTCTTGTGGAAGGCTCAGTTGCCAGTGGGTTGCACACTGCCAAGCACTCCAGCAGTCAGGGCTCTATTAGAGGCAATGAGAGGGCAACTGCAAGTCTCCTCCAGCGGTTGCTTGACCGCCCAGACTCAGCACAGCATGGAGAGCACAAGGCTCACAGGGCCCCTGGCTGGGGTCTGCAGCCCCATACACCGGAGGCGAACTCCGTGAGAGCCCAGAAGGTGCCTGACAGACGTCATTTCCCTAGTGCTCTGCTCCCCAGCAGAGACGTGTTTGGGTGGTTGGGGCCTGCCCCTGCTTGTTTGGGCTCCCGTCCACAGCCCCAGCTCAGGGAAGCAGCTCCTGAGCCAAGACCTGTGCGAGGCGCGGGGGGCCCCGCCTGGAAGCCTAGTTTACAGCATGCGGGAAGCGAGCCTCCTCGGGAGAAGAGAAGGCAGCCCTGCTGCGTGCGGCTGCATTCACTGCTTTGGCGGAGCCGAGTGCGCCTCCAGTACGGCAGAGCTCCAGCTCTGCTCAGAGGCCCGATCTGGCAGACTTGCTGGCGTGAGGCTGCTCTGCCCTGGGCGAGACTTGCCCAGACTTGCCTCGCACATAGGCTTCCAGTCCAGGAAGGAGCAGGCTGCGCGAGACTGGGAGATGCTACTGGCGCCTTCCTGGCCTCAGCTCCACTCCTGCCTTGCCTTTGCACTTAGTCCCCAGGCGTTCTTGTGGAGGGCTTAGTTGCCGGTGGGTTGCACACTGCCAAGCGCTCCAGCAGTGAGGGCTCTATTAGAGGCAATGGTAGGGCAACTGAAGGTGTCTTTCAGCGGTTGCTTGACCGCCCACACTCAGCACAGCAGGAGCGCACAAGGCTCACAGGGCCCCTGGCTGGGGTCTGCAGCCCCAGACACCGGAGGCGAACTCCGGGAGCGCCCAGAAGGTGCCTGACAGACGTCATTTCCCTAGTGCTCTCCAACCCAGCAGAGACGTGTGCAGGTGGTTGGGGCCTGCCCCTGCGTGTCTGGGCTCCCTACCACAGCCCCAGCTGAGGGAAGCAGCTCCTCAGCTAAGACCTGTAGGAGGCGCGGGGCGCCCCCGCCTGGAAGCCTAGTGCACAGCATGCGGGAAGCGAGCCTCCTCGGGAGAAGAGGAGGCAGCACAGCTTCGTGAGGCTGTAATCACTGCTTGGGCGGAGCCGAGTGCGCCTCCAGTACGGCAGAGCTCCAGCTCTGCTCAGAGGCCCGATCTGGCAGAGTGCTGGCGTGAGGCTGCTCTGCACTGGGCGAGCCTTGCCCAGACTTGCCTCGCGGCTAGGCTTCCAGTCCAGAAAGGAGCGGGCTGCGCGAGACTGGGAGATGCTACTGGCGCCTTCCTGGCCTCAGCTCCACTCCTGCCTTGCCTTTGCACCTAGTCCCCAGGCGTTCTTGTGGAAGGCTCAGTTGCCGGTGGGTTGCACACTGCCAAGCGCTCCAGCAGTCAGGGCTCTATTAGAGGCAATGGGAGGGCAACTGCAAGTCTCCAGCGGTTGCTTGACCTCCCAGACTCAGCACAGCATGGAGAGCAGAAGGCTCACAGGGACCCTGGCTGGGGTCTGCAGCCCCACACACCGGAGGCGAACTCCGTGAGCGCCCAGAAGGTGCCTGACAGACGTCATTTCCCTAGTGCTCTCCAACCCAGCAGAGACGTGTGCAGGTGGTTGGGGCCTGCCCCTGCGTGTCTGGGCTCCCTACCACAGCCCCAGCTGAGGGAAGCAGCTCCTCAGCTAAGACCTGTAGGAGGCGCGGGGCGCCCCCGCCTGGAAGCCTAGTGCACAGCATGCGGGAAGCGAGCCTCCTCGGGAGAAGAGGAGGCAGCACAGCTTCGTGAGGCTGTAATCACTGCTTGGGCGGAGCCGAGTGCGCCTCCAGTACGGCAGAGCTCCAGCTCTGCTCAGAGGCCCGATCTGGCAGAGTGCTGGCGTGAGGCTGCTCTGCACTGGGCGAGCCTTGCCCAGACTTGCCTCGCACATAGGCTTCTAGTCCAGAAAGGAGCGGGCTGCGCGAGACTGGGAGATGCTACTGGCGCCTTCCTGGCCTCAGCTCCACTCCTGCCTTGCCTTTGCCCTTAGTCCCCAGGCGTTCTTGTGGAAGGCTCAGTTGCCGGTGGGTTGCACACTGCCAAGCGCTCGAGCAGTCAGGGCTCTATTAGAGGCAATGGGAGGGAAACTGCAGGGCTACTCCATCGGTTGTTTTACCGCCCAGACTCAGCACAGCACATAGAGCACAAGGCTCACAGGTCCCTGGCTGGGGTCTGCAGCCCCACACACCGGAGGCGAACTCCGTGAGCGCCCAGAAGGTCCATGACGGACCTCATTTCCCTTGTGATCTCTTGCCAGCAGAGACGTGTGCCGGTAGTTGGGGCCTGCCCCTGCATGTCTGGGCTCCTGTCCACAGCCCAAGCTCAGGGAAGCAGCTCCTGAGCCAAGACCTGTGGGAGGCGCGGGGTCCCCGCCTGGAAGCCTAGTTTACAGCATGCGGGAAGTGAGCCTCCTCTGGGGAAGAGGAGGCAGCCCTGCTGCGTGCGGCTGCATTCACTGCTTTGGCGGAGCCGAGTGCGCCTCCAGTACGGCAGAGCTCCAGCTCTGCTCAGAAGCCCGATCTGGCAGACTTGCTGGCGTGAGGCTGCTCTGCCCTGGGCGAGACTTGCCCAGACTTGCCTCGCACATAGGCTTCCAGTCCAGGAAGGAGCAGGCTGCGCGAGACTGGGAGATGCTACTGGCGCCTTCCTGGCCTCAGCTCCACTCCTGCCTTGCCTTTGCACCTAGTCCCCAGGCGTTCTCGTGGAGGGCTTAGTTGCCGGTGGGTTGCACACTGCCAAGCGCTCCAGCAGTGAGGGCTCTATTAGAGGCAATGGTAGGGCAACTGAAGGTCTCCTCCAGCGGTTGCTTGACCGCCCACACTCAGCACAGCAGGAGCGCACAAGGCTCACAGGGCCCCTGGCTGGGGTCTGCAGCCCCACACACCGGAGGCGAACTCCGTGAGCGCCCAGAAGGTGCCTGACAGACGTCATTTCCCTAGTGCTCTCCAACCCAGCAGAGACGTGTGCAGATGGTTGGGGCCTGCCCCTGCGTGTCTGGGCTCCCTACCACAGCCCCAGCTGAGGGAAGCAGCTCCTCAGCTAAGACCTGTAGGAGGCGCGGGGCGCCCCCGCCTGGAAGCCTAGTGCACAGCATGCGGGAAGGGAGCCTCCTCGGGAGAAGAGGAGGCAGCACAGCTTCGTGAGGCTGTAATCACTGCTTGGGCGGAGCCGAGTGCGCCTCCAGTACGGCAGAGCTCCAGCTCTGCTCAGAGGCCCGATCTGTCAGAGTGCTGGCGTGAGGCTGCTCTGCACTGGGCGAGCCTTGCCCAGACTTGCCTCGCGGCTAGGCTTCCAGTCCAGAAAGGAGCGGGCTGCGCGAGACTGGGAGATGCTACTGGCGCCTTCCTGGCCTCAGCTCCACTCCTGCCTTGCCTTTGCACCTAGTCCCCAGGCGTTCTTGTGGAAGGCTCAGTTGCCGGTGGGTTGCACACTGCCAAGCGCTCCAGCAGTCAGGGCTCTATTAGAGGCAATGGGAGGGCAACTGCAAGTCTCCTCCAGCGGTTGCTTGACCGCCCAGACTCAGCACAGCATGGAGAGCACAAGGCTCACAGGGCCCCTGGCTGGGGTCTGCAGCCCCACACACCGGAGGCGAACTCCGTGAGAGCCCAAAAGGTGCCTGACAGACGTCATTTCCCTAGTGCTCTGCTCCCCAGCAGAGACGTGTTTGGGTGGTTGGGGCCTGCCCCTGCTTGTTTGGGCTCCCGTCCACAGCCCCAGCTCAGGGAAGCAGCTACTGAGCCAAGACCTGTGCGAGGCGCGGGGGGCCCCGCCTGGAAGCCTGGTTTACAGCATGCGGGAAGCGAGCCTCCTCGGGAGAAGAGAAGGCAGCCCTGCTGCGTGCGGCTGCATTCACTGCTTTGGCGGAGCCGAGTGCGCCTCCAGTACGGCAGAGCTCCAGCTCTGCTCAGAGGCCCGATCTGGCAGACTTGCTGGCGTGAGGCTGCTCTGCCCTGGGCGAGACTTGCCCAGACTTGCCTCGCACATAGGCTTCCAGTCCAGGAAGGAGCAGGCTGCGCGAGACTGGGAGATGCTACTGGCGCCTTCCTGGCCTCAGCTCCACTCCTGCCTTGCCTTTGCACCTAGTCCCCAGGCGTTCTCCTGGAGGGCTTAGTTGACGGTGGGTTGCACACTGCCAAGCGCTCCAGCAGTGAGGGCTCTATTAGAGGCAATGGTAGGGCAACTGAAGGTCTCCTCCAGTGGTTGCTTGACCGCCCACACTCAGCACAGCAGGAGCGCACAAGGCTCACAGGGCCCCTGTCTGGGGTCTGCAGCCCCACACACCGGAGGCGAACTCCGTGAGCGCCCAGAAGGTGCCTGACAGACGTCATTTCCCTAGTGCTCTCCAACCCAGCAGAGACGTGTGCAGGTGGTTGGGGCCTGCCCCTGCGTGTCTGGGCTCCCTACCACAGCCCCAGCTCAGGGAAGCAGCTCCTCAGCTAAGACCTGTAGGAGGCGCGGGGCGCCCCCGCCTGGAAGCCTAGTGCACAGCATGCGGGAAGCGAGCCTCCTCGGGAGAAGAGGAGGCAGCACAGCTTCGTGAGGCTGTAATCACTGCTTGGGCGGAGCCGAGTGCGCCTCCAGTACGGCAGAGCTCCAGCTCTGCTCAGAGGCCCGATCTGGCAGAGTGCTGGCGTGAGGCTGCTCTGCACTGGGCGAGCCTTGCCCAGACTTGCCTCGCACATAGGCTTCTAGTCCAGAAAGGAGCGGGCTGCGCGAGACTGGGAGATGCTACTGGCGCCTTCCTGGCCTCAGCTCCACTCCTGCCTTGCCTTTGCCCTTAGTCCCCAGGCGTTCTTGTGGAAGGCTCAGTTGCCGGTGGGTTGCACACTGCCAAGCGCTCCAGCAGTCAGGGCTCTATTAGAGGCAATGGGAGGGCAACTGCAGGGCTACTCCATCGGTTGCTTTACCGCCCAGACTCAGCACAGCACGTAGAGCACAAGGCTCACAGGTCCCTGGCTGGGGTCTGCAGCCCCACACACCGGAGGCGAACTCCGTGAGCGCCCAGAAGGTCCCTGACAGACCTCATTTCCCTTGTGATCTCTTGCCAGCAGAGACGTGGGCCGATAGTTGGGGCCTGCCCCTGCATGTCTGGGCTCCTGTCCACAGCCCAAGCTCAGGGAAGCAGCTCCTGAGCCAAGACCTGTGGGAGGCGCGGGGTCCCCGCCTGGAAGCCTAGTTTACAGCATGCGGGAAGTGAGCCTCCTCTGGGGAAGAGGAGGCAGCCCTGCTGCGTGCGGCTGCATTCACTGCTTTGGAGGAGCCGAGTGCGCCTCCAGTACGGCAGAGCTCCAGCTCTGCTCAGAAGCCCGATCTGGCAGACTTGCTGGCGTGAGGCTGCTCTGCCCTGGGCGAGACTTGCCCAGACTTGCCTCGCACATAGGCTTCCAGTCCAGGAAGGAGCAGGCTGCGCGAGACTGGGAGATGCTACTGGCGCCTTCCTGGCCTCAGCTCCACTCCTGCCTTGCCTTTGCACCTAGTCCCCAGGCGTTCTCGTGGAGGGCTTAGTTGCCGGTGGGTTGCACACTGCCAAGCGCTCCAGCAGTGAGGGCTCTATTAGAGGCAATGGGAGGGCAACTGAAGGTCTCCTCCAGCGGTTGCTTGACCGCCCACACTCAGCACAGCAGGAGCGCACAAGGCTCACAGGGCCCCTGGCTGGGGTCTGCAGCCCCACACACCGGAGGCGAACTCCGTGAGCGCCCAGAAGGTGCCTGACAGACGTCATTTCCCTAGTGCTCTCCAACCCAGCAGAGACGTTTGCAGGTGGTTGGGGCCTGCCCCTGCGTGTCTGGGCTCCCTACCACAGCCCCAGCTCAGGGAAGCAGCTCCTCAGCTAAGACCTGTAGGAGGCGCGGGGCGCACCCGCCTGGAAGCCTAGTGCACAGCATGCGGGAAGCGAGCCTCCTCGGGAGAAGAGGAGGCAGCACAGCTTCGTGAGGCTGTAATCACTGCTTGGGCGGAGCCGAGTGCGCCTCCAGTACGGCAGAGCTCCAGCTCTGCTCAGAGGCCCGATCTGGCAGAGTGCTGGCGTGAGGCTGCTCTGCACTGGGCGAGCCTTGCCCAGACTTGCCTCGCACATAGGCTTCTAGTCCAGAAAGGAGCGGGCTGCGCGAGACTGGGAGATGCTACTGGCGCCTTCCTGGCCTCAGCTCCACTCCTGCCTTGCCTTTGCCCTTAGTCCCCAGGCGTTCTTGTGGAAGGCTCAGTTGCCGGTGGGTTGCACACTGCCAAGCGCTCCAGCAGTCAGGGCTCTATTAGAGGCAATGGGAGGGCAACTGCAGGGCTACTCCATCGGTTGCTTTACCGCCCAGACTCAGCACAGCACGTAGAGCACAAGGCTCACAGGTCCCTGGCTGGGGTCTGCAGCCCCACACACCGGAGGCGAACTCCGTGAGCGCCCAGAAGGTCCCTGACAGACCTCATTTCCCTTGTGATCTCTTGCCAGCAGAGACGTGGGCCGGTAGTTGGGGCCTGCCCCTGCATGTCTGGGCTCCTGTCCACAGCCCAAGCTCAGGGAAGCAGCTCCTGAGCCAAGACCTGTGGGAGGCGCGGGGTCCCCGCCTGGAAGCCTAGTTTACAGCATGCGGGAAGTGAGCCTCCTCTGGGGAAGAGGAGGCAGCCCTGCTGCGTGCGGCTGCATTCACTGCTTTGGAGGAGCCGAGTGCGCCTCCAGTACGGCAGAGCTCCAGCTCTGCTCAGAAGCCCGATCTGGCAGACTTGCTGGCGTGAGGCTGCTCTGCCCTGGGCGAGACTTGCCCAGACTTGCCTCGCACATAGGCTTCCAGTCCAGGAAGGAGCAGGCTGCGTGAGACTGGGAGATGCTACTGGCGCCTTCCTGGCCTCAGCTCCACTCCTGCCTTGCCTTTGCACCTAGTCCCCAGGCGTTCTCGTGGAGGGCTTAGTTGCCGGTGGGTTGCACACTGCCAAGCGCTCCAGCAGTGAGGGCTCTATTAGAGGCAATGGTAGGGCAACTGAAGGTCTCCTCCAGCGGTTGCTTGACCGCCCACACTCAGCACAGCAGGAGCGCACAAGGCTCACAGGGCCCCTGGCTGGGGTCTGCAGCCCCACACACCGGAGGCGAACTCCGTGAGCGCCCAGAAGGTGCCTGACAGACGTCATTTCCCTAGTGCTCTCCAACCCAGCAGAGACGTTTGCAGGTGGTTGGGGCCTGCCCCTGCGTGTCTGGGCTCCCTACCACAGCCCCAGCTCAGGGAAGCAGCTCCTCAGCTAAGACCTGTAGGAGGCGCGGGGCGCACCCGCCTGGAAGCCTAGTGCACAGCATGCGGGAAGCGAGCCTCCTCGGGAGAAGAGGAGGCAGCACAGCTTCGTGAGGCTGTAATCACTGCTTGGGCGGAGCCGAGTGCGCCTCCAGTACGGCAGAGCTCCAGCTCTGCTCAGAGGCCCGATCTGGCAGAGTGCTGGCGTGAGGCTGCTCTGCACTGGGCGAGCCTTGCCCAGACTTGCCTCGCACATAGGCTTCTAGTCCAGAAAGGAGCGGGCTGCGCGAGACTGGGAGATGCTACTGGCGCCTTCCTGGCCTCAGCTCCACTCCTGCCTTGCCTTTGCCCTTAGTCCCCAGGCGTTCTTGTGGAAGGCTCAGTTGCCGGTGGGTTGCACACTGCCAAGCGCTCCAGCAGTCAGGGCTCTATTAGAGGCAATGGGAGGGCAACTGCAAGTCTCCTCCAGCGGTTGCTTGACCGCCCAGACTCAGCACAGCATGGAGAGCACAAGGCTCACAGGGCCCCTGGCTGGGGTCTGCAGCCCCACACACCGGAGGCGAACTCCGTGAGAGCCCAGAAGGTGCCTGACAGACGTCATTTCCCTAGTGCTCTCCTCCCCAGCAGAGAAGTGTGCAGATGGTTGGGGCCTGCCCCTGCGTGTCTGGGCTCCCTACCACAGCCCGAGCTCAGGGAAGCAGCTCCTCAGCTAAGACCTGTAGGAGGCGCGGGGCGCCCCCGCCTGGAAGCCTAGTGCACAGCATGCGGGAAGCGAGCCTCCTCGGGAGAAGAGGAGGCAGCACAGCTTCGTGAGGCTGTAATCACTGCTTGGGTGGAGCCGAGTGCGCCTCCAGTACGGCAGAGCTCCAGCTCTGCTCAGAGGCCCGATCTGGCAGAGTGCTGGCGTGAGGCTGCTCTGCACTGGGCGAGCCATGCCCAGACTTGCCTAGCACATAGGCTTCTAGTCCAGAAAGGAGCGGGCTGCGCGAGACTGGGAGATGCTACTGGCGCCTTCCTGGCCTCAGCTCCACTCCTGCCTTGCCTTTGCACCTAGTCCCAAGGCGTTCTCCTGGAGGGCTTAGTTGCCGGTGGGTTGCACACTGCCAAGCGCTCCAGCAGTGAGGGCTCTATTAGAGGCAATGGTAGGGCAACTGAAGGTCTCCTCCAGCGGTTGCTTGACCGCCCACACTCAGCACAGCAGGAGCGCACAAGGCTCACAGGGCCCCTGGCTGGGGTCTGCAGCCCCACACACCGGAGGCGAACTCTGTGAGCGCCCAGAAGGTGCCTGACAGACGTCATTTCCCTAGTGCTCTCCAACCCAGCAGAGACGTGTGCAGGTGGTTGGGGCCTGCCCCTGCGTGTCTGGGCTCCCTACCACAGCCCCAGCTGAGGGAAGCAGCTCCTCAGCTAAGACCTGTAGGAGGCGCGGGGCGCCCCCGCCTGGAAGCCTAGTGCACAGCATGCGGGAAGCGAGCCTCCTCGGGAGAAGAGGAGGCAGCACAGCTTCGTGAGGCTGTAATCACTGCTTGGGCGGAGCCGAGTGCGCCTCCAGTACGGCAGAGCTCCAGCTCTGCTCAGAGGCCCGATCTGGCAGAGTGCTGGCGTGAGGCTGCTCTGCACTGGGCGAGCCTTGCCCAGACATCCTCGCGTCTAGGCTTCCAGTCCAGAAAGGAGCGGGCTGCGCGAGACTGGGAGATGCTACTGGCGCCTTCCTGGCCTCAGCTCCACTCCTGCCTTGCCTTTGCACTTAGTCCCCAGGCGTTCTTGTGGAAGGCTCAGTTGCCGGTGGGTTGCACACTGCCAAGCGCTCCAGCAGTCTGGGCTCTATTATAGGCAATGGGAGGGCAAATGCAATTCTCCTCCAGCGGTTGCTTGACCGCCCAGACTCAGCACAGCATGGAGAGCACAAGGCTTACAGGGCCCCTGGCTGGGGTCTGCAGCCCCACACACCGGAGGCGAACTCCGTGAGAGCCCAGAAGGTGCCTGACAGACGTCATTTCCCTAGTGCTCTGCTCCCCAGCAGAGACGTGTTTGGGTGGTTGGGGCCTGCCCCTGCTTGTTTGGGCTCCCGTCCACAGCCCCAGCTCAGGGAAGCAGCTACTGAGCCAAGACCTGTGCGAGGCGCGGGGGGCTCCGCCTGGAAGCCTAGTTTACAGCATGCGGGAAGCGAGCCTCCTCGGGAGAAGAGAAGGCAGCCCTGCTGCGTGCGGCTGCATTCACTGCTTTGGCGGAGCCGAGTGGGCCTCCAGTACGGCAGAGCTCCAGCTCTGCTCAGAGGCCCGATCTGGCAGACTTGCTGGCGTGAGGCTGCTCTGCCCTGGGCGAGACTTGCCCAGACTTGCCTCGCACATAGGCTTCCAGTCCAGGAAGGAGCAGGCTGCGCGAGACTGGGAGATGCTACTGGCGCCTTCCTGGCCTCAGCTCCACTCCTGCCTTGCCTTTGCACCTAGTCCCCAGGCGTTCTCCTGGAGGGCTTAGTTGCCGGTGGGTTGCACACTGCCAAGCGCTCCAGCAGTGAGGGCTCTATTAGAGGCAATGGTAGGGCAACTGAAGGTCTCCTCCAGCGGTTGCTTGACCGCCCACACTCAGCACAGCAGGAGCGCACAAGGCTCACAGGGCCCCTGGCTGGGGTCTGCAGCCCCACACACCGGAGGCGAACTCCGTGAGTGCCCAGAAGGTGCCTGACAGACGTCATTTCCCTAGTGCTCTCCAACCCAGCAGAGACGTGTGCAGGTGGTTGGGGCCTGCCCCTGCGTGTCTGGGCTCCCTACCACAGCCCCAGCTCAGGGAAGCAGCTCCTCAGCTAAGACCTGTAGGAGGCGCGGGGCGCCCCCGCCTGGAAGCCTAGTGCACAGCATGCGGGAAGCGAGCCTCCTCGGGAGAAGAGGAGGCAGCACAGCTTCGTGAGGCTGTAAACACTGCTTGGGCGGAGCCGAGTGCGCCTCCAGTACGGCAGAGCTCCAGCTCTGCTCAGAGGCCCGATCTGGCAGAGTGCTGGCGTGAGGCTGCTCTGCACTGGGCGAGCCTTGCCCAGACTTGCCTCGCGGCTAGGCTTCCAGTCCAGAAAGGAGCGGGCTGCGCGAGACTGGGAGATGCTACTGGCGCCTTCCTGGCCTCAGCTCCACTCCTGCCTTGCCTTTGCACCTAGTCCCCAGGCGTTCTTGTGGAAGGCTCAGTTGCCGGTGGGTTGCACACTGCCAAGCGCTCCAGTAGTCAGGGCTCTATTAGAGGCAATGGGAGGGCAACTGCAAGTCTCCTCCCGCGGTTGCTTGACCGCCCAGACTCAGCACAGCATGGAGAGCACAAGGCTCACAGGGCCCCTGGCTGGGGTCTGCAGCCCCACACACCGGAGGCGAACTCCGTGAGAGCCCAGAAGGTGCCTGACAGACGTCATTTCCCTAGTGCTCTGCTCCCCAGCAGAGACGTGTTTGGGTGGTTGGGGCCTGCCCCTGCTTGTTTGGGCTCCCGTCCACAGCCCCAGCTCAGGGAAGCAGCTCCTGAGCCAAGACCTGTGCGAGGCGCGGGGGGCCCCACCTGGAAGCCTAGTTTACAGCATGCGGGAAGCGAGCCTCCTCGGGAGAAGAGAAGGCAGCCCTGCTGCGTGCGGCTGCATTCACTGCTTTGGCGGAGCCGAGTGCGCCTCCAGTACGGCAGAGCTCCAGCTCTGCTCAGAGGCCCGATCTGGCAGACTTGCTGGCGTGAGGCTGCTCTGCCCTGGGCGAGACTTGCCCAGACTTGCCTCGCACATAGGCTTCCAGTCCAGGAAGGAGCAGGCTGCGCGAGACTGGGAGATGCTACTGGCGCCTTCCTGGCCTCAGCTCCACTCCTGCCTTGCCTTTGCACCTAGTCCCCAGGCGTTCTCCTGGAGGGTTTAGTTGCCGGTGGGTTGCACACTGCCAAGCGCTCCAGCAGTGAGGGCTCTATTAGAGGCAATGGTAGGGCAACTGAAGGTCTCCTCCAGCGGTTGCTTGACCGCCCACACTCAGCACAGCAGGAGCGCACAAGGCTCACAGGGCCCCTGTCTGGGGTCTGCAGCCCCACACACCGGAGGCGAACTCCGTGAGAGCCCAGAAGGTGCCTGACAGACGTCATTTCCCTAGTGCTCTGCTCCCCAGCAGAGACGTGTTTGGGTGGTTGGGGCCTGCCCCTGCTTGTTTGGGCTCCCGTCCACAGCCCCAGCTCAGGGAAGCAGCTACTGAGCCAAGACCTGTGCGAGGCGCGGGGGGCTCCGCCTGGAAGCCTAGTTTACAGCATGCGGGAAGCGAGCCTCCTCGGGAGAAGAGAAGGCAGCCCTGCTGCGTGCGGCTGCATTCACTGCTTTGGCGGAGCCGAGTGCGCCTCCAGTACGGCAGAGCTCCAGCTCTGCTCAGAGGCCCGATCTGGCAGACTTGCTGGCGTGAGGCTGCTCTGCCCTGGGCGAGACTTGCCCAGACTTGCCTCGCACATAGGCTTCCAGTCCAGGAAGGAGCAGGCTGCGCGAGACTGGGAGATGCTACTGGCGCCTTCCTGGCCTCAGCTCCACTCCTGCCTTGCCTTTGCACCTAGTCCCCAGGCGTTCTCCTGGAGGGTTTAGTTGCCGGTGGGTTGCACACTGCCAAGCGCTCCAGCAGTGAGGGCTCTATTAGAGGCAATGGTAGGGCAACTGAAGGTCTCCTCCAGCGGTTGCTTGACCGCCCACACTCAGCACAGCAGGAGCGCACAAGGCTCACAGGGCCCCTGTCTGGGGTCTGCAGCCCCACACACCGGAGGCGAACTCCGTGAGAGCCCAGAAGGTGCCTGACAGACGTCATTTCCCTAGTGCTCTGCTCCCCAGCAGAGACGTGTTTGGGTGGTTGGGGCCTGCCCCTGCTTGTTTGGGCTCCCGTCCACAGCCCCAGCTCAGGGAAGCAGCTACTGAGCCAAGACCTGTGCGAGGCGCGGGGGGCTCCGCCTGGAAGCCTAGTTTACAGCATGCGGGAAGCGAGCCTCCTCGGGAGAAGAGAAGGCAGCCCTGCTGCGTGCGGCTGCATTCACTGCTTTGGCGGAGCCGAGTGCGCCTCCAGTACGGCAGAGCTCCAGCTCTGCTCAGAGGCCCGATCTGGCAGACTTGCTGGCGTGAGGCTGCTCTGCCCTGGGCGAGACTTGCCCAGACTTGCCTCGCACATAGGCTTCCAGTCCAGGAAGGAGCAGGCTGCGCGAGACTGGGAGATGCTACTGGCGCCTTCCTGGCCTCAGCTCCACTCCTGCCTTGCCTTTGCACCTAGTCCCCAGGCGTTCTCCTGGAGGGCTTAGTTGCCGGTGGGTTGCACACTGCCAAGCGCTCCAGCAGTGAGGGCTCTATTAGAGGCAATGGTAGGGCAACTGAAGGTCTCCTCCAGCGGTTGCTTGACCGCCCACACTCAGCACAGCAGGAGCGCACAAGGCTCACAGGGCCCCTGGCTGGGGTCTGCAGCCCCACACACCGGAGGCGAACTCCGTGAGTGCCCAGAAGGTGCCTGACAGACGTCATTTCCCTAGTGCTCTCCAACCCAGCAGAGACGTGTGCAGGTGGTTGGGGCCTGCCCCTGCGTGTCTGGGCTCCCTACCACAGCCCCAGCTCAGGGAAGCAGCTCCTCAGCTAAGACCTGTAGGAGGCGCGGGGCGCCCCCGCCTGGAAGCCTAGTGCACAGCATGCGGGAAGCGAGCCTCCTCGGGAGAAGAGGAGGCAGCACAGCTTCGTGAGGCTGTAAACACTGCTTGGGCGGAGCCGAGTGCGCCTCCAGTACGGCAGAGCTCCAGCTCTGCTCAGAGGCCCGATCTGGCAGAGTGCTGGCGTGAGGCTGCTCTGCACTGGGCGAGCCTTGCCCAGACTTGCCTCGCGGCTAGGCTTCCAGTCCAGAAAGGAGCGGGCTGCGCGAGACTGGGAGATGCTACTGGCGCCTTCCTGGCCTCAGCTCCACTCCTGCCTTGCCTTTGCACCTAGTCCCCAGGCGTTCTTGTGGAAGGCTCAGTTGCCGGTGGGTTGCACACTGCCAAGCGCTCCAGTAGTCAGGGCTCTATTAGAGGCAATGGGAGGGCAACTGCAAGTCTCCTCCCGCGGTTGCTTGACCGCCCAGACTCAGCACAGCATGGAGAGCACAAGGCTCACAGGGCCCCTGGCTGGGGTCTGCAGCCCCACACACCGGAGGCGAACTCCGTGAGAGCCCAGAAGGTGCCTGACAGACGTCATTTCCCTAGTGCTCTGCTCCCCAGCAGAGACGTGTTTGGGTGGTTGGGGCCTGCCCCTGCTTGTTTGGGCTCCCGTCCACAGCCCCAGCTCAGGGAAGCAGCTCCTGAGCCAAGACCTGTGCGAGGCGCGGGGGGCCCCACCTGGAAGCCTAGTTTACAGCATGCGGGAAGCGAGCCTCCTCGGGAGAAGAGAAGGCAGCCCTGCTGCGTGCGGCTGCATTCACTGCTTTGGCGGAGCCGAGTGCGCCTCCAGTACGGCAGAGCTCCAGCTCTGCTCAGAGGCCCGATCTGGCAGACTTGCTGGCGTGAGGCTGCTCTGCCCTGGGCGAGACTTGCCCAGACTTGCCTCGCACATAGGCTTCCAGTCCAGGAAGGAGCAGGCTGCGCGAGACTGGGAGATGCTACTGGCGCCTTCCTGGCCTCAGCTCCACTCCTGCCTTGCCTTTGCACCTAGTCCCCAGGCGTTCTCCTGGAGGGTTTAGTTGCCGGTGGGTTGCACACTGCCAAGCGCTCCAGCAGTGAGGGCTCTATTAGAGGCAATGGTAGGGCAACTGAAGGTCTCCTCCAGCGGTTGCTTGACCGCCCACACTCAGCACAGCAGGAGCGCACAAGGCTCACAGGGCCCCTGTCTGGGGTCTGCAGCCCCACACACCGGAGGCGAACTCCGTGAGCGCCCAGAAGGTGCCTGACATACGTCATTTCCCTAGTGCTCTCCAACCCAGCAGAGACGTGTGCAGGTGGTTGGGGCCTGCCCCTGCGTGTCTGGGCTCCCTACCACAGCCCCAGCTCAGGGAAGCAGCTCCTCAGCTAAGACCTGTAGGAGGCGCGGGGCGCCCCCGCCTGGAAACCTAGTGCACAGCATGCGGGAAGCGAGCCTCCTCGGGAGAAGAGGAGGCAGCACAGCTTCGTGAGGCTGTAATCACTGCTTGGGCGGAGCCGAGTGCGCCTCCAGTACGGCAGAGCTCCAGCTCTGCTCAGAGGCCCGATCTGGCAGAGTGCTGGCGTGAGGCTGCTCTGCACTGGGCGAGCCTTGCCCAGACTTGCCTCGCACATAGGCTTCTAGTCCAGAAAGGAGAGGGCTGCGCGAGACTGGGAGATGCTACTGGCGCCTTCCTGGCCTCAGCTCCACTCCTGCCTTGCCTTTGCCCTTAGTCCCCAGGCGTTCTTGTGGAAGGCTCAGTTGCCGGTGGGTTGCACACTGCCAAGCGCTCCAGCAGTGAGGGCTCTATTAGAGGCAATGGGAGGGCAACTGCAGGGCTACTCCATCGGTTGTTTTACCGCCCAGACTCAGCACAGCACGTAGAGCACAAGGCTCACAGGTCCCTGGCTGGGGTCTGCAGCCCCACACACCGGAGGCGAACTCCGTGAGCGCCCAGAAGGTCCCTGACAGACCTCATTTCCCTTGTGATCTCTTGCCAGCAGAGACGTGTGCCGGTAGTTGGGGCCTGCCCCTGCATGTCTGGGCTCCTGTCCACAGCCCAAGCTCAGGGAAGCAGCTCCTGAGCCAAGACCTGTGGGAGGCGCGGGGTCCCCACCTGGAAGCCTAGTTTACAGCATGCGGGAAGCGAGCCTCCTCTGGGGAAGAGGAGGCAGCCCTGCTGCGTGCGGCTGCATTCACTGCTTTGGCGGAGCCGAGTGCGCCTCCAGTACGGCAGAGCTCCAGCTCTGCTCAGAAGCCCGATCTGGCAGACTTGCTGGCGTGAGGCTGCTCTGCCCTGGGCGAGACTTGCCCAGACTTGCCTCGCACATAGGCTTCCAGTCCAGGAAGGAGCAGGCTGCGCGAGACTGGGAGATGCTACTGGCGCCTTCCTGGCCTCAGCTCCACTCCTGCCTTGCCTTTGCACCTAGTCCCCAGGCGTTCTTGTGGAAGGCTCAGTTGCCGGTGGGTTGCACACTGCCAAGCGCTCCAGCAGTCAGGGCTCTATTAGAGGTAATGGGAGGGCAACTGCAAGTCTCCTCCAGCGGTTGCTTGACCGCCCAGACTCACCACAGCACGGAGAGCACAAGGCTCACAGGGCCCCTGGCTGGGGTCTGCAGCCCCACACACCGGAGGCGAACTCCGGGAGCGCCCAGAAGATGCTTGACAGAACTCATTTCCCTAGTGCTCTCCTCCCCAGCAGAGACGTGTGCAGGTGGTTGGGGCCTGCCCCTGCATGTCTGGGCTCCCGTCCACAGCCCAAGCTCAGGGAAGCAGCTCCTGAGCCAAGACCTGTGGGAGGCGCGGGGTCCCCGCCTGGAAGCCTAGTTTCCAGCATGCGGGAAGCGAGCCTCCTCTGGGGAAGAGGAGGCAGCCCTGCTGCGTGCGGCTGCATTCACTGCTTTCGCGGAGCTGAGTGCGCCTCCAGTACGGCAGAGCTCCAGCTCTGCTCAGAAGCCCGATCTGGCAGACTTGCTGGCGTGAGGCTGCTCTGCCATGGCGAGACTTGCCCAGACTTGCCTAGCACAAAGGCTTCCATTCCAGGAAGGAGCAGGCTGCGCGAGACTGGGAGATGCTACTGGCGCCTTCCTGGCCTCAGCTCCACTCCTGCCTTGCCTTTGCACCTAGTCCCCAGGTGTTCTTGTGGAGGGCTTAGTTGCCGGTGGGTTGCACACTTCCAAGCACTCCAGCGGTGAGGGCTCTATTAGAGGCAATGGAAGGGCAACTGAAGGTCTCCTCCAGCGGTTGCTTGACCGCCCACACTCAGCACAGTAGGAGCGCACAAGGCTCACAGGGCCCCTGGCTGGGGTCTGCAGCCCCACACACCGGAGGCGAACTCCGTGAGCGCCCAGAAGGTGCCTGACAGACGTCATTTCCCTAGTGCTCTCCTCCACAGCAGAGACGTGTGCAGGTGGTTGGGGCCTGCCCCTGCGTGTCTGTGCTCCCTACCACAGCCCCAGCTGAGGGAAGCAGCTCCTCAGCTAAGACCTGTAGGAGGCGCGGGGCGCCCCCGCCTGGAAGCCTAGTGCACAGCATGCGGGAAGCGAGCCTCCTCGGGAGAAGAGGAGGCAGCACAGCTTCGTGAGGCTGTAATCACTGCTTGGGCGAACCAAGTGCGCCTCCAGTACGGCAGAGCTCCAGCTCTGCTCAGAGGCCCGATGTGGCAGAGTGCTGGCGTGAGGCTGCTCTGACCTGGGCGAGACTTGTTCAGACTTGCCTCACGGCTAGGCTTCCAGTCCAGAAAGGAGCGGGCTGCGCGAGACTGGGAGATGCTACTGGCGCCTTCCTGGCCTCAGCTCCACTCCTGCCTTGCCTTTGCACCTAGTCCCCAGGCGTTCTTGTGGAAGGCTCAGTTGCCAGTGGGTTGCACACTGCCAAGCACTCCAGCAGTCAGGGCTCTATTAGAGGCAATGAGAGGGCAACTGCAAGTCTCCTCCAGCGGTTGCTTGACCGCCCAGACTCAGCACAGCATGGAGAGCACAAGGCTCACAGGGCCCCTGGCTGGGGTCTGCAGCCCCATACACCGGAGGCGAACTCCGTGAGAGCCCAGAAGGTGCCTGACAGACGTCATTTCCCTAGTGCTCTGCTCCCCAGCAGAGACGTGTTTGGGTGGTTGGGGCCTGCCCCTGCTTGTTTGGGCTCCCGTCCACAGCCCCAGCTCAGGGAAGCAGCTCCTGAGCCAAGACCTGTGCGAGGCGCGGGGGGCCCCGCCTGGAAGCCTAGTTTACAGCATGCGGGAAGCGAGCCTCCTCGGGAGAAGAGAAGGCAGCCCTGCTGCGTGCGGCTGCATTCACTGCTTTGGCGGAGCCGAGTGCGCCTCCAGTACGGCAGAGCTCCAGCTCTGCTCAGAGGCCCGATCTGGCAGACTTGCTGGCGTGAGGCTGCTCTGCCCTGGGCGAGACTTGCCCAGACTTGCCTCGCACATAGGCTTCCAGTCCAGGAAGGAGCAGGCTGCGCGAGACTGGGAGATGCTACTGGCGCCTTCCTGGCCTCAGCTCCACTCCTGCCTTGCCTTTGCACTTAGTCCCCAGGCGTTCTTGTGGAGGGCTTAGTTGCCGGTGGGTTGCACACTGCCAAGCGCTCCAGCAGTGAGGGCTCTATTAGAGGCAATGGTAGGGCAACTGAAGGTGTCTTTCAGCGGTTGCTTGACCGCCCACACTCAGCACAGCAGGAGCGCACAAGGCTCACAGGGCCCCTGGCTGGGGTCTGCAGCCCCAGACACCGGAGGCGAACTCCGGGAGCGCCCAGAAGGTGCCTGACAGACGTCATTTCCCTAGTGCTCTCCAACCCAGCAGAGACGTGTGCAGGTGGTTGGGGCCTGCCCCTGCGTGTCTGGGCTCCCTACCACAGCCCCAGCTGAGGGAAGCAGCTCCTCAGCTAAGACCTGTAGGAGGCGCGGGGCGCCCCCGCCTGGAAGCCTAGTGCACAGCATGCGGGAAGCGAGCCTCCTCGGGAGAAGAGGAGGCAGCACAGCTTCGTGAGGCTGTAATCACTGCTTGGGCGGAGCCGAGTGCGCCTCCAGTACGGCAGAGCTCCAGCTCTGCTCAGAGGCCCGATCTGGCAGAGTGCTGGCGTGAGGCTGCTCTGCACTGGGCGAGCCTTGCCCAGACTTGCCTCGCGGCTAGGCTTCCAGTCCAGAAAGGAGCGGGCTGCGCGAGACTGGGAGATGCTACTGGCGCCTTCCTGGCCTCAGCTCCACTCCTGCCTTGCCTTTGCACCTAGTCCCCAGGCGTTCTTGTGGAAGGCTCAGTTGCCGGTGGGTTGCACACTGCCAAGCGCTCCAGCAGTCAGGGCTCTATTAGAGGCAATGGGAGGGCAACTGCAAGTCTCCAGCGGTTGCTTGACCTCCCAGACTCAGCACAGCATGGAGAGCAGAAGGCTCACAGGGACCCTGGCTGGGGTCTGCAGCCCCACACACCGGAGGCGAACTCCGTGAGCGCCCAGAAGGTGCCTGACAGACGTCATTTCCCTAGTGCTCTCCAACCCAGCAGAGACGTGTGCAGGTGGTTGGGGCCTGCCCCTGCGTGTCTGGGCTCCCTACCACAGCCCCAGCTGAGGGAAGCAGCTCCTCAGCTAAGACCTGTAGGAGGCGCGGGGCGCCCCCGCCTGGAAGCCTAGTGCACAGCATGCGGGAAGCGAGCCTCCTCGGGAGAAGAGGAGGCAGCACAGCTTCGTGAGGCTGTAATCACTGCTTGGGCGGAGCCGAGTGCGCCTCCAGTACGGCAGAGCTCCAGCTCTGCTCAGAGGCCCGATCTGGCAGAGTGCTGGCGTGAGGCTGCTCTGCACTGGGCGAGCCTTGCCCAGACTTGCCTCGCACATAGGCTTCTAGTCCAGAAAGGAGCGGGCTGCGCGAGACTGGGAGATGCTACTGGCGCCTTCCTGGCCTCAGCTCCACTCCTGCCTTGCCTTTGCCCTTAGTCCCCAGGCGTTCTTGTGGAAGGCTCAGTTGCCGGTGGGTTGCACACTGCCAAGCGCTCGAGCAGTCAGGGCTCTATTAGAGGCAATGGGAGGGAAACTGCAGGGCTACTCCATCGGTTGTTTTACCGCCCAGACTCAGCACAGCACATAGAGCACAAGGCTCACAGGTCCCTGGCTGGGGTCTGCAGCCCCACACACCGGAGGCGAACTCCGTGAGCGCCCAGAAGGTCCATGACGGACCTCATTTCCCTTGTGATCTCTTGCCAGCAGAGACGTGTGCCGGTAGTTGGGGCCTGCCCCTGCATGTCTGGGCTCCTGTCCACAGCCCAAGCTCAGGGAAGCAGCTCCTGAGCCAAGACCTGTGGGAGGCGCGGGGTCCCCGCCTGGAAGCCTAGTTTACAGCATGCGGGAAGTGAGCCTCCTCTGGGGAAGAGGAGGCAGCCCTGCTGCGTGCGGCTGCATTCACTGCTTTGGCGGAGCCGAGTGCGCCTCCAGTACGGCAGAGCTCCAGCTCTGCTCAGAAGCCCGATCTGGCAGACTTGCTGGCGTGAGGCTGCTCTGCCCTGGGCGAGACTTGCCCAGACTTGCCTCGCACATAGGCTTCCAGTCCAGGAAGGAGCAGGCTGCGCGAGACTGGGAGATGCTACTGGCGCCTTCCTGGCCTCAGCTCCACTCCTGCCTTGCCTTTGCACCTAGTCCCCAGGCGTTCTCGTGGAGGGCTTAGTTGCCGGTGGGTTGCACACTGCCAAGCGCTCCAGCAGTGAGGGCTCTATTAGAGGCAATGGTAGGGCAACTGAAGGTCTCCTCCAGCGGTTGCTTGACCGCCCACACTCAGCACAGCAGGAGCGCACAAGGCTCACAGGGCCCCTGGCTGGGGTCTGCAGCCCCACACACCGGAGGCGAACTCCGTGAGCGCCCAGAAGGTGCCTGACAGACGTCATTTCCCTAGTGCTCTCCAACCCAGCAGAGACGTGTGCAGATGGTTGGGGCCTGCCCCTGCGTGTCTGGGCTCCCTACCACAGCCCCAGCTGAGGGAAGCAGCTCCTCAGCTAAGACCTGTAGGAGGCGCGGGGCGCCCCCGCCTGGAAGCCTAGTGCACAGCATGCGGGAAGGGAGCCTCCTCGGGAGAAGAGGAGGCAGCACAGCTTCGTGAGGCTGTAATCACTGCTTGGGCGGAGCCGAGTGCGCCTCCAGTACGGCAGAGCTCCAGCTCTGCTCAGAGGCCCGATCTGTCAGAGTGCTGGCGTGAGGCTGCTCTGCACTGGGCGAGCCTTGCCCAGACTTGCCTCGCGGCTAGGCTTCCAGTCCAGAAAGGAGCGGGCTGCGCGAGACTGGGAGATGCTACTGGCGCCTTCCTGGCCTCAGCTCCACTCCTGCCTTGCCTTTGCACCTAGTCCCCAGGCGTTCTTGTGGAAGGCTCAGTTGCCGGTGGGTTGCACACTGCCAAGCGCTCCAGCAGTCAGGGCTCTATTAGAGGCAATGGGAGGGCAACTGCAAGTCTCCTCCAGCGGTTGCTTGACCGCCCAGACTCAGCACAGCATGGAGAGCACAAGGCTCACAGGGCCCCTGGCTGGGGTCTGCAGCCCCACACACCGGAGGCGAACTCCGTGAGAGCCCAAAAGGTGCCTGACAGACGTCATTTCCCTAGTGCTCTGCTCCCCAGCAGAGACGTGTTTGGGTGGTTGGGGCCTGCCCCTGCTTGTTTGGGCTCCCGTCCACAGCCCCAGCTCAGGGAAGCAGCTACTGAGCCAAGACCTGTGCGAGGCGCGGGGGGCCCCGCCTGGAAGCCTGGTTTACAGCATGCGGGAAGCGAGCCTCCTCGGGAGAAGAGAAGGCAGCCCTGCTGCGTGCGGCTGCATTCACTGCTTTGGCGGAGCCGAGTGCGCCTCCAGTACGGCAGAGCTCCAGCTCTGCTCAGAGGCCCGATCTGGCAGACTTGCTGGCGTGAGGCTGCTCTGCCCTGGGCGAGACTTGCCCAGACTTGCCTCGCACATAGGCTTCCAGTCCAGGAAGGAGCAGGCTGCGCGAGACTGGGAGATGCTACTGGCGCCTTCCTGGCCTCAGCTCCACTCCTGCCTTGCCTTTGCACCTAGTCCCCAGGCGTTCTCCTGGAGGGCTTAGTTGACGGTGGGTTGCACACTGCCAAGCGCTCCAGCAGTGAGGGCTCTATTAGAGGCAATGGTAGGGCAACTGAAGGTCTCCTCCAGTGGTTGCTTGACCGCCCACACTCAGCACAGCAGGAGCGCACAAGGCTCACAGGGCCCCTGTCTGGGGTCTGCAGCCCCACACACCGGAGGCGAACTCCGTGAGCGCCCAGAAGGTGCCTGACAGACGTCATTTCCCTAGTGCTCTCCAACCCAGCAGAGACGTGTGCAGGTGGTTGGGGCCTGCCCCTGCGTGTCTGGGCTCCCTACCACAGCCCCAGCTCAGGGAAGCAGCTCCTCAGCTAAGACCTGTAGGAGGCGCGGGGCGCCCCCGCCTGGAAGCCTAGTGCACAGCATGCGGGAAGCGAGCCTCCTCGGGAGAAGAGGAGGCAGCACAGCTTCGTGAGGCTGTAATCACTGCTTGGGCGGAGCCGAGTGCGCCTCCAGTACGGCAGAGCTCCAGCTCTGCTCAGAGGCCCGATCTGGCAGAGTGCTGGCGTGAGGCTGCTCTGCACTGGGCGAGCCTTGCCCAGACTTGCCTCGCACATAGGCTTCTAGTCCAGAAAGGAGCGGGCTGCGCGAGACTGGGAGATGCTACTGGCGCCTTCCTGGCCTCAGCTCCACTCCTGCCTTGCCTTTGCCCTTAGTCCCCAGGCGTTCTTGTGGAAGGCTCAGTTGCCGGTGGGTTGCACACTGCCAAGCGCTCCAGCAGTCAGGGCTCTATTAGAGGCAATGGGAGGGCAACTGCAGGGCTACTCCATCGGTTGCTTTACCGCCCAGACTCAGCACAGCACGTAGAGCACAAGGCTCACAGGTCCCTGGCTGGGGTCTGCAGCCCCACACACCGGAGGCGAACTCCGTGAGCGCCCAGAAGGTCCCTGACAGACCTCATTTCCCTTGTGATCTCTTGCCAGCAGAGACGTGGGCCGATAGTTGGGGCCTGCCCCTGCATGTCTGGGCTCCTGTCCACAGCCCAAGCTCAGGGAAGCAGCTCCTGAGCCAAGACCTGTGGGAGGCGCGGGGTCCCCGCCTGGAAGCCTAGTTTACAGCATGCGGGAAGTGAGCCTCCTCTGGGGAAGAGGAGGCAGCCCTGCTGCGTGCGGCTGCATTCACTGCTTTGGAGGAGCCGAGTGCGCCTCCAGTACGGCAGAGCTCCAGCTCTGCTCAGAAGCCCGATCTGGCAGACTTGCTGGCGTGAGGCTGCTCTGCCCTGGGCGAGACTTGCCCAGACTTGCCTCGCACATAGGCTTCCAGTCCAGGAAGGAGCAGGCTGCGCGAGACTGGGAGATGCTACTGGCGCCTTCCTGGCCTCAGCTCCACTCCTGCCTTGCCTTTGCACCTAGTCCCCAGGCGTTCTCGTGGAGGGCTTAGTTGCCGGTGGGTTGCACACTGCCAAGCGCTCCAGCAGTGAGGGCTCTATTAGAGGCAATGGGAGGGCAACTGAAGGTCTCCTCCAGCGGTTGCTTGACCGCCCACACTCAGCACAGCAGGAGCGCACAAGGCTCACAGGGCCCCTGGCTGGGGTCTGCAGCCCCACACACCGGAGGCGAACTCCGTGAGCGCCCAGAAGGTGCCTGACAGACGTCATTTCCCTAGTGCTCTCCAACCCAGCAGAGACGTTTGCAGGTGGTTGGGGCCTGCCCCTGCGTGTCTGGGCTCCCTACCACAGCCCCAGCTCAGGGAAGCAGCTCCTCAGCTAAGACCTGTAGGAGGCGCGGGGCGCACCCGCCTGGAAGCCTAGTGCACAGCATGCGGGAAGCGAGCCTCCTCGGGAGAAGAGGAGGCAGCACAGCTTCGTGAGGCTGTAATCACTGCTTGGGCGGAGCCGAGTGCGCCTCCAGTACGGCAGAGCTCCAGCTCTGCTCAGAGGCCCGATCTGGCAGAGTGCTGGCGTGAGGCTGCTCTGCACTGGGCGAGCCTTGCCCAGACTTGCCTCGCACATAGGCTTCTAGTCCAGAAAGGAGCGGGCTGCGCGAGACTGGGAGATGCTACTGGCGCCTTCCTGGCCTCAGCTCCACTCCTGCCTTGCCTTTGCCCTTAGTCCCCAGGCGTTCTTGTGGAAGGCTCAGTTGCCGGTGGGTTGCACACTGCCAAGCGCTCCAGCAGTCAGGGCTCTATTAGAGGCAATGGGAGGGCAACTGCAGGGCTACTCCATCGGTTGCTTTACCGCCCAGACTCAGCACAGCACGTAGAGCACAAGGCTCACAGGTCCCTGGCTGGGGTCTGCAGCCCCACACACCGGAGGCGAACTCCGTGAGCGCCCAGAAGGTCCCTGACAGACCTCATTTCCCTTGTGATCTCTTGCCAGCAGAGACGTGGGCCGGTAGTTGGGGCCTGCCCCTGCATGTCTGGGCTCCTGTCCACAGCCCAAGCTCAGGGAAGCAGCTCCTGAGCCAAGACCTGTGGGAGGCGCGGGGTCCCCGCCTGGAAGCCTAGTTTACAGCATGCGGGAAGTGAGCCTCCTCTGGGGAAGAGGAGGCAGCCCTGCTGCGTGCGGCTGCATTCACTGCTTTGGAGGAGCCGAGTGCGCCTCCAGTACGGCAGAGCTCCAGCTCTGCTCAGAAGCCCGATCTGGCAGACTTGCTGGCGTGAGGCTGCTCTGCCCTGGGCGAGACTTGCCCAGACTTGCCTCGCACATAGGCTTCCAGTCCAGGAAGGAGCAGGCTGCGTGAGACTGGGAGATGCTACTGGCGCCTTCCTGGCCTCAGCTCCACTCCTGCCTTGCCTTTGCACCTAGTCCCCAGGCGTTCTCGTGGAGGGCTTAGTTGCCGGTGGGTTGCACACTGCCAAGCGCTCCAGCAGTGAGGGCTCTATTAGAGGCAATGGTAGGGCAACTGAAGGTCTCCTCCAGCGGTTGCTTGACCGCCCACACTCAGCACAGCAGGAGCGCACAAGGCTCACAGGGCCCCTGGCTGGGGTCTGCAGCCCCACACACCGGAGGCGAACTCCGTGAGCGCCCAGAAGGTGCCTGACAGACGTCATTTCCCTAGTGCTCTCCAACCCAGCAGAGACGTTTGCAGGTGGTTGGGGCCTGCCCCTGCGTGTCTGGGCTCCCTACCACAGCCCCAGCTCAGGGAAGCAGCTCCTCAGCTAAGACCTGTAGGAGGCGCGGGGCGCACCCGCCTGGAAGCCTAGTGCACAGCATGCGGGAAGCGAGCCTCCTCGGGAGAAGAGGAGGCAGCACAGCTTCGTGAGGCTGTAATCACTGCTTGGGCGGAGCCGAGTGCGCCTCCAGTACGGCAGAGCTCCAGCTCTGCTCAGAGGCCCGATCTGGCAGAGTGCTGGCGTGAGGCTGCTCTGCACTGGGCGAGCCTTGCCCAGACTTGCCTCGCACATAGGCTTCTAGTCCAGAAAGGAGCGGGCTGCGCGAGACTGGGAGATGCTACTGGCGCCTTCCTGGCCTCAGCTCCACTCCTGCCTTGCCTTTGCCCTTAGTCCCCAGGCGTTCTTGTGGAAGGCTCAGTTGCCGGTGGGTTGCACACTGCCAAGCGCTCCAGCAGTCAGGGCTCTATTAGAGGCAATGGGAGGGCAACTGCAAGTCTCCTCCAGCGGTTGCTTGACCGCCCAGACTCAGCACAGCATGGAGAGCACAAGGCTCACAGGGCCCCTGGCTGGGGTCTGCAGCCCCACACACCGGAGGCGAACTCCGTGAGAGCCCAGAAGGTGCCTGACAGACGTCATTTCCCTAGTGCTCTCCTCCCCAGCAGAGAAGTGTGCAGATGGTTGGGGCCTGCCCCTGCGTGTCTGGGCTCCCTACCACAGCCCGAGCTCAGGGAAGCAGCTCCTCAGCTAAGACCTGTAGGAGGCGCGGGGCGCCCCCGCCTGGAAGCCTAGTGCACAGCATGCGGGAAGCGAGCCTCCTCGGGAGAAGAGGAGGCAGCACAGCTTCGTGAGGCTGTAATCACTGCTTGGGTGGAGCCGAGTGCGCCTCCAGTACGGCAGAGCTCCAGCTCTGCTCAGAGGCCCGATCTGGCAGAGTGCTGGCGTGAGGCTGCTCTGCACTGGGCGAGCCATGCCCAGACTTGCCTAGCACATAGGCTTCTAGTCCAGAAAGGAGCGGGCTGCGCGAGACTGGGAGATGCTACTGGCGCCTTCCTGGCCTCAGCTCCACTCCTGCCTTGCCTTTGCACCTAGTCCCAAGGCGTTCTCCTGGAGGGCTTAGTTGCCGGTGGGTTGCACACTGCCAAGCGCTCCAGCAGTGAGGGCTCTATTAGAGGCAATGGTAGGGCAACTGAAGGTCTCCTCCAGCGGTTGCTTGACCGCCCACACTCAGCACAGCAGGAGCGCACAAGGCTCACAGGGCCCCTGGCTGGGGTCTGCAGCCCCACACACCGGAGGCGAACTCTGTGAGCGCCCAGAAGGTGCCTGACAGACGTCATTTCCCTAGTGCTCTCCAACCCAGCAGAGACGTGTGCAGGTGGTTGGGGCCTGCCCCTGCGTGTCTGGGCTCCCTACCACAGCCCCAGCTGAGGGAAGCAGCTCCTCAGCTAAGACCTGTAGGAGGCGCGGGGCGCCCCCGCCTGGAAGCCTAGTGCACAGCATGCGGGAAGCGAGCCTCCTCGGGAGAAGAGGAGGCAGCACAGCTTCGTGAGGCTGTAATCACTGCTTGGGCGGAGCCGAGTGCGCCTCCAGTACGGCAGAGCTCCAGCTCTGCTCAGAGGCCCGATCTGGCAGAGTGCTGGCGTGAGGCTGCTCTGCACTGGGCGAGCCTTGCCCAGACATCCTCGCGTCTAGGCTTCCAGTCCAGAAAGGAGCGGGCTGCGCGAGACTGGGAGATGCTACTGGCGCCTTCCTGGCCTCAGCTCCACTCCTGCCTTGCCTTTGCACTTAGTCCCCAGGCGTTCTTGTGGAAGGCTCAGTTGCCGGTGGGTTGCACACTGCCAAGCGCTCCAGCAGTCTGGGCTCTATTATAGGCAATGGGAGGGCAAATGCAATTCTCCTCCAGCGGTTGCTTGACCGCCCAGACTCAGCACAGCATGGAGAGCACAAGGCTTACAGGGCCCCTGGCTGGGGTCTGCAGCCCCACACACCGGAGGCGAACTCCGTGAGAGCCCAGAAGGTGCCTGACAGACGTCATTTCCCTAGTGCTCTGCTCCCCAGCAGAGACGTGTTTGGGTGGTTGGGGCCTGCCCCTGCTTGTTTGGGCTCCCGTCCACAGCCCCAGCTCAGGGAAGCAGCTACTGAGCCAAGACCTGTGCGAGGCGCGGGGGGCTCCGCCTGGAAGCCTAGTTTACAGCATGCGGGAAGCGAGCCTCCTCGGGAGAAGAGAAGGCAGCCCTGCTGCGTGCGGCTGCATTCACTGCTTTGGCGGAGCCGAGTGCGCCTCCAGTACGGCAGAGCTCCAGCTCTGCTCAGAGGCCCGATCTGGCAGACTTGCTGGCGTGAGGCTGCTCTGCCCTGGGCGAGACTTGCCCAGACTTGCCTCGCACATAGGCTTCCAGTCCAGGAAGGAGCAGGCTGCGCGAGACTGGGAGATGCTACTGGCGCCTTCCTGGCCTCAGCTCCACTCCTGCCTTGCCTTTGCACCTAGTCCCCAGGCGTTCTCCTGGAGGGCTTAGTTGCCGGTGGGTTGCACACTGCCAAGCGCTCCAGCAGTGAGGGCTCTATTAGAGGCAATGGTAGGGCAACTGAAGGTCTCCTCCAGCGGTTGCTTGACCGCCCACACTCAGCACAGCAGGAGCGCACAAGGCTCACAGGGCCCCTGGCTGGGGTCTGCAGCCCCACACACCGGAGGCGAACTCCGTGAGTGCCCAGAAGGTGCCTGACAGACGTCATTTCCCTAGTGCTCTCCAACCCAGCAGAGACGTGTGCAGGTGGTTGGGGCCTGCCCCTGCGTGTCTGGGCTCCCTACCACAGCCCCAGCTCAGGGAAGCAGCTCCTCAGCTAAGACCTGTAGGAGGCGCGGGGCGCCCCCGCCTGGAAGCCTAGTGCACAGCATGCGGGAAGCGAGCCTCCTCGGGAGAAGAGGAGGCAGCACAGCTTCGTGAGGCTGTAAACACTGCTTGGGCGGAGCCGAGTGCGCCTCCAGTACGGCAGAGCTCCAGCTCTGCTCAGAGGCCCGATCTGGCAGAGTGCTGGCGTGAGGCTGCTCTGCACTGGGCGAGCCTTGCCCAGACTTGCCTCGCGGCTAGGCTTCCAGTCCAGAAAGGAGCGGGCTGCGCGAGACTGGGAGATGCTACTGGCGCCTTCCTGGCCTCAGCTCCACTCCTGCCTTGCCTTTGCACCTAGTCCCCAGGCGTTCTTGTGGAAGGCTCAGTTGCCGGTGGGTTGCACACTGCCAAGCGCTCCAGTAGTCAGGGCTCTATTAGAGGCAATGGGAGGGCAACTGCAAGTCTCCTCCCGCGGTTGCTTGACCGCCCAGACTCAGCACAGCATGGAGAGCACAAGGCTCACAGGGCCCCTGGCTGGGGTCTGCAGCCCCACACACCGGAGGCGAACTCCGTGAGAGCCCAGAAGGTGCCTGACAGACGTCATTTCCCTAGTGCTCTGCTCCCCAGCAGAGACGTGTTTGGGTGGTTGGGGCCTGCCCCTGCTTGTTTGGGCTCCCGTCCACAGCCCCAGCTCAGGGAAGCAGCTCCTGAGCCAAGACCTGTGCGAGGCGCGGGGGGCCCCACCTGGAAGCCTAGTTTACAGCATGCGGGAAGCGAGCCTCCTCGGGAGAAGAGAAGGCAGCCCTGCTGCGTGCGGCTGCATTCACTGCTTTGGCGGAGCCGAGTGCGCCTCCAGTACGGCAGAGCTCCAGCTCTGCTCAGAGGCCCGATCTGGCAGACTTGCTGGCGTGAGGCTGCTCTGCCCTGGGCGAGACTTGCCCAGACTTGCCTCGCACATAGGCTTCCAGTCCAGGAAGGAGCAGGCTGCGCGAGACTGGGAGATGCTACTGGCGCCTTCCTGGCCTCAGCTCCACTCCTGCCTTGCCTTTGCACCTAGTCCCCAGGCGTTCTCCTGGAGGGTTTAGTTGCCGGTGGGTTGCACACTGCCAAGCGCTCCAGCAGTGAGGGCTCTATTAGAGGCAATGGTAGGGCAACTGAAGGTCTCCTCCAGCGGTTGCTTGACCGCCCACACTCAGCACAGCAGGAGCGCACAAGGCTCACAGGGCCCCTGTCTGGGGTCTGCAGCCCCACACACCGGAGGCGAACTCCGTGAGAGCCCAGAAGGTGCCTGACAGACGTCATTTCCCTAGTGCTCTGCTCCCCAGCAGAGACGTGTTTGGGTGGTTGGGGCCTGCCCCTGCTTGTTTGGGCTCCCGTCCACAGCCCCAGCTCAGGGAAGCAGCTACTGAGCCAAGACCTGTGCGAGGCGCGGGGGGCTCCGCCTGGAAGCCTAGTTTACAGCATGCGGGAAGCGAGCCTCCTCGGGAGAAGAGAAGGCAGCCCTGCTGCGTGCGGCTGCATTCACTGCTTTGGCGGAGCCGAGTGCGCCTCCAGTACGGCAGAGCTCCAGCTCTGCTCAGAGGCCCGATCTGGCAGACTTGCTGGCGTGAGGCTGCTCTGCCCTGGGCGAGACTTGCCCAGACTTGCCTCGCACATAGGCTTCCAGTCCAGGAAGGAGCAGGCTGCGCGAGACTGGGAGATGCTACTGGCGCCTTCCTGGCCTCAGCTCCACTCCTGCCTTGCCTTTGCACCTAGTCCCCAGGCGTTCTCCTGGAGGGTTTAGTTGCCGGTGGGTTGCACACTGCCAAGCGCTCCAGCAGTGAGGGCTCTATTAGAGGCAATGGTAGGGCAACTGAAGGTCTCCTCCAGCGGTTGCTTGACCGCCCACACTCAGCACAGCAGGAGCGCACAAGGCTCACAGGGCCCCTGTCTGGGGTCTGCAGCCCCACACACCGGAGGCGAACTCCGTGAGAGCCCAGAAGGTGCCTGACAGACGTCATTTCCCTAGTGCTCTGCTCCCCAGCAGAGACGTGTTTGGGTGGTTGGGGCCTGCCCCTGCTTGTTTGGGCTCCCGTCCACAGCCCCAGCTCAGGGAAGCAGCTACTGAGCCAAGACCTGTGCGAGGCGCGGGGGGCTCCGCCTGGAAGCCTAGTTTACAGCATGCGGGAAGCGAGCCTCCTCGGGAGAAGAGAAGGCAGCCCTGCTGCGTGCGGCTGCATTCACTGCTTTGGCGGAGCCGAGTGCGCCTCCAGTACGGCAGAGCTCCAGCTCTGCTCAGAGGCCCGATCTGGCAGACTTGCTGGCGTGAGGCTGCTCTGCCCTGGGCGAGACTTGCCCAGACTTGCCTCGCACATAGGCTTCCAGTCCAGGAAGGAGCAGGCTGCGCGAGACTGGGAGATGCTACTGGCGCCTTCCTGGCCTCAGCTCCACTCCTGCCTTGCCTTTGCACCTAGTCCCCAGGCGTTCTCCTGGAGGGCTTAGTTGCCGGTGGGTTGCACACTGCCAAGCGCTCCAGCAGTGAGGGCTCTATTAGAGGCAATGGTAGGGCAACTGAAGGTCTCCTCCAGCGGTTGCTTGACCGCCCACACTCAGCACAGCAGGAGCGCACAAGGCTCACAGGGCCCCTGGCTGGGGTCTGCAGCCCCACACACCGGAGGCGAACTCCGTGAGTGCCCAGAAGGTGCCTGACAGACGTCATTTCCCTAGTGCTCTCCAACCCAGCAGAGACGTGTGCAGGTGGTTGGGGCCTGCCCCTGCGTGTCTGGGCTCCCTACCACAGCCCCAGCTCAGGGAAGCAGCTCCTCAGCTAAGACCTGTAGGAGGCGCGGGGCGCCCCCGCCTGGAAGCCTAGTGCACAGCATGCGGGAAGCGAGCCTCCTCGGGAGAAGAGGAGGCAGCACAGCTTCGTGAGGCTGTAAACACTGCTTGGGCGGAGCCGAGTGCGCCTCCAGTACGGCAGAGCTCCAGCTCTGCTCAGAGGCCCGATCTGGCAGAGTGCTGGCGTGAGGCTGCTCTGCACTGGGCGAGCCTTGCCCAGACTTGCCTCGCGGCTAGGCTTCCAGTCCAGAAAGGAGCGGGCTGCGCGAGACTGGGAGATGCTACTGGCGCCTTCCTGGCCTCAGCTCCACTCCTGCCTTGCCTTTGCACCTAGTCCCCAGGCGTTCTTGTGGAAGGCTCAGTTGCCGGTGGGTTGCACACTGCCAAGCGCTCCAGTAGTCAGGGCTCTATTAGAGGCAATGGGAGGGCAACTGCAAGTCTCCTCCCGCGGTTGCTTGACCGCCCAGACTCAGCACAGCATGGAGAGCACAAGGCTCACAGGGCCCCTGGCTGGGGTCTGCAGCCCCACACACCGGAGGCGAACTCCGTGAGAGCCCAGAAGGTGCCTGACAGACGTCATTTCCCTAGTGCTCTGCTCCCCAGCAGAGACGTGTTTGGGTGGTTGGGGCCTGCCCCTGCTTGTTTGGGCTCCCGTCCACAGCCCCAGCTCAGGGAAGCAGCTCCTGAGCCAAGACCTGTGCGAGGCGCGGGGGGCCCCACCTGGAAGCCTAGTTTACAGCATGCGGGAAGCGAGCCTCCTCGGGAGAAGAGAAGGCAGCCCTGCTGCGTGCGGCTGCATTCACTGCTTTGGCGGAGCCGAGTGCGCCTCCAGTACGGCAGAGCTCCAGCTCTGCTCAGAGGCCCGATCTGGCAGACTTGCTGGCGTGAGGCTGCTCTGCCCTGGGCGAGACTTGCCCAGACTTGCCTCGCACATAGGCTTCCAGTCCAGGAAGGAGCAGGCTGCGCGAGACTGGGAGATGCTACTGGCGCCTTCCTGGCCTCAGCTCCACTCCTGCCTTGCCTTTGCACCTAGTCCCCAGGCGTTCTCCTGGAGGGTTTAGTTGCCGGTGGGTTGCACACTGCCAAGCGCTCCAGCAGTGAGGGCTCTATTAGAGGCAATGGTAGGGCAACTGAAGGTCTCCTCCAGCGGTTGCTTGACCGCCCACACTCAGCACAGCAGGAGCGCACAAGGCTCACAGGGCCCCTGTCTGGGGTCTGCAGCCCCACACACCGGAGGCGAACTCCGTGAGCGCCCAGAAGGTGCCTGACATACGTCATTTCCCTAGTGCTCTCCAACCCAGCAGAGACGTGTGCAGGTGGTTGGGGCCTGCCCCTGCGTGTCTGGGCTCCCTACCACAGCCCCAGCTCAGGGAAGCAGCTCCTCAGCTAAGACCTGTAGGAGGCGCGGGGCGCCCCCGCCTGGAAACCTAGTGCACAGCATGCGGGAAGCGAGCCTCCTCGGGAGAAGAGGAGGCAGCACAGCTTCGTGAGGCTGTAATCACTGCTTGGGCGGAGCCGAGTGCGCCTCCAGTACGGCAGAGCTCCAGCTCTGCTCAGAGGCCCGATCTGGCAGAGTGCTGGCGTGAGGCTGCTCTGCACTGGGCGAGCCTTGCCCAGACTTGCCTCGCACATAGGCTTCTAGTCCAGAAAGGAGAGGGCTGCGCGAGACTGGGAGATGCTACTGGCGCCTTCCTGGCCTCAGCTCCACTCCTGCCTTGCCTTTGCCCTTAGTCCCCAGGCGTTCTTGTGGAAGGCTCAGTTGCCGGTGGGTTGCACACTGCCAAGCGCTCCAGCAGTGAGGGCTCTATTAGAGGCAATGGGAGGGCAACTGCAGGGCTACTCCATCGGTTGTTTTACCGCCCAGACTCAGCACAGCACGTAGAGCACAAGGCTCACAGGTCCCTGGCTGGGGTCTGCAGCCCCACACACCGGAGGCGAACTCCGTGAGCGCCCAGAAGGTCCCTGACAGACCTCATTTCCCTTGTGATCTCTTGCCAGCAGAGACGTGTGCCGGTAGTTGGGGCCTGCCCCTGCATGTCTGGGCTCCTGTCCACAGCCCAAGCTCAGGGAAGCAGCTCCTGAGCCAAGACCTGTGGGAGGCGCGGGGTCCCCACCTGGAAGCCTAGTTTACAGCATGCGGGAAGCGAGCCTCCTCTGGGGAAGAGGAGGCAGCCCTGCTGCGTGCGGCTGCATTCACTGCTTTGGCGGAGCCGAGTGCGCCTCCAGTACGGCAGAGCTCCAGCTCTGCTCAGAAGCCCGATCTGGCAGACTTGCTGGCGTGAGGCTGCTCTGCCCTGGGCGAGACTTGCCCAGACTTGCCTCGCACATAGGCTTCCAGTCCAGGAAGGAGCAGGCTGCGCGAGACTGGGAGATGCTACTGGCGCCTTCCTGGCCTCAGCTCCACTCCTGCCTTGCCTTTGCACCTAGTCCCCAGGCGTTCTTGTGGAAGGCTCAGTTGCCGGTGGGTTGCACACTGCCAAGCGCTCCAGCAGTCAGGGCTCTATTAGAGGTAATGGGAGGGCAACTGCAAGTCTCCTCCAGCGGTTGCTTGACCGCCCAGACTCACCACAGCACGGAGAGCACAAGGCTCACAGGGCCCCTGGCTGGGGTCTGCAGCCCCACACACCGGAGGCGAACTCCGGGAGCGCCCAGAAGATGCTTGACAGAACTCATTTCCCTAGTGCTCTCCTCCCCAGCAGAGACGTGTGCAGGTGGTTGGGGCCTGCCCCTGCATGTCTGGGCTCCCGTCCACAGCCCAAGCTCAGGGAAGCAGCTCCTGAGCCAAGACCTGTGGGAGGCGCGGGGTCCCCGCCTGGAAGCCTAGTTTCCAGCATGCGGGAAGCGAGCCTCCTCTGGGGAAGAGGAGGCAGCCCTGCTGCGTGCGGCTGCATTCACTGCTTTCGCGGAGCTGAGTGCGCCTCCAGTACGGCAGAGCTCCAGCTCTGCTCAGAAGCCCGATCTGGCAGACTTGCTGGCGTGAGGCTGCTCTGCCATGGCGAGACTTGCCCAGACTTGCCTAGCACAAAGGCTTCCATTCCAGGAAGGAGCAGGCTGCGCGAGACTGGGAGATGCTACTGGCGCCTTCCTGGCCTCAGCTCCACTCCTGCCTTGCCTTTGCACCTAGTCCCCAGGTGTTCTTGTGGAGGGCTTAGTTGCCGGTGGGTTGCACACTTCCAAGCACTCCAGCGGTGAGGGCTCTATTAGAGGCAATGGAAGGGCAACTGAAGGTCTCCTCCAGCGGTTGCTTGACCGCCCACACTCAGCACAGTAGGAGCGCACAAGGCTCACAGGGCCCCTGGCTGGGGTCTGCAGCCCCACACACCGGAGGCGAACTCCGTGAGCGCCCAGAAGGTGCCTGACAGACGTCATTTCCCTAGTGCTCTCCTCCACAGCAGAGACGTGTGCAGGTGGTTGGGGCCTGCCCCTGCGTGTCTGTGCTCCCTACCACAGCCCCAGCTGAGGGAAGCAGCTCCTCAGCTAAGACCTGTAGGAGGCGCGGGGCGCCCCCGCCTGGAAGCCTAGTGCACAGCATGCGGGAAGCGAGCCTCCTCGGGAGAAGAGGAGGCAGCACAGCTTCGTGAGGCTGTAATCACTGCTTGGGCGAACCAAGTGCGCCTCCAGTACGGCAGAGCTCCAGCTCTGCTCAGAGGCCCGATGTGGCAGAGTGCTGGCGTGAGGCTGCTCTGACCTGGGCGAGACTTGTTCAGACTTGCCTCACGGCTAGGCTTCCAGTCCAGAAAGGAGCGGGCTGCGCGAGACTGGGAGATGCTACTGGCGCCTTCCTGGCCTCAGCTCCACTCCTGCCTTGCCTTTGCACCTAGTCCCCAGGCGTTCTTGTGGAAGGCTCAGTTGCCAGTGGGTTGCACACTGCCAAGCACTCCAGCAGTCAGGGCTCTATTAGAGGCAATGAGAGGGCAACTGCAAGTCTCCTCCAGCGGTTGCTTGACCGCCCAGACTCAGCACAGCATGGAGAGCACAAGGCTCACAGGGCCCCTGGCTGGGGTCTGCAGCCCCATACACCGGAGGCGAACTCCGTGAGAGCCCAGAAGGTGCCTGACAGACGTCATTTCCCTAGTGCTCTGCTCCCCAGCAGAGACGTGTTTGGGTGGTTGGGGCCTGCCCCTGCTTGTTTGGGCTCCCGTCCACAGCCCCAGCTCAGGGAAGCAGCTCCTGAGCCAAGACCTGTGCGAGGCGCGGGGGGCCCCGCCTGGAAGCCTAGTTTACAGCATGCGGGAAGCGAGCCTCCTCGGGAGAAGAGAAGGCAGCCCTGCTGCGTGCGGCTGCATTCACTGCTTTGGCGGAGCCGAGTGCGCCTCCAGTACGGCAGAGCTCCAGCTCTGCTCAGAGGCCCGATCTGGCAGACTTGCTGGCGTGAGGCTGCTCTGCCCTGGGCGAGACTTGCCCAGACTTGCCTCGCACATAGGCTTCCAGTCCAGGAAGGAGCAGGCTGCGCGAGACTGGGAGATGCTACTGGCGCCTTCCTGGCCTCAGCTCCACTCCTGCCTTGCCTTTGCACTTAGTCCCCAGGCGTTCTTGTGGAGGGCTTAGTTGCCGGTGGGTTGCACACTGCCAAGCGCTCCAGCAGTGAGGGCTCTATTAGAGGCAATGGTAGGGCAACTGAAGGTGTCTTTCAGCGGTTGCTTGACCGCCCACACTCAGCACAGCAGGAGCGCACAAGGCTCACAGGGCCCCTGGCTGGGGTCTGCAGCCCCAGACACCGGAGGCGAACTCCGGGAGCGCCCAGAAGGTGCCTGACAGACGTCATTTCCCTAGTGCTCTCCTCCCCAGCAGAGACGTGTGCAGGTGGTTGGGGCCTGCCCCTGCGTGTCTGGGCTCCCTACCACAGCCCCAGCTCAGGGAAGCAGCTCCTCAGCTACGACCTGTAGGAGGCGCGGGGCGCCCCCGCCTGGAAGCCTCGTGCACAGCATGCGGGAAACGAGCCTCCTCGGGAGAAGAGGAGGCAGCACAGCTTCGTGAGGCTGTAATCACTGCTTGGGCGAACCAAGTGCGCCTCCAGTACGGCAGAGCTCCAGCTCTGCTCAGAGGCCCGATCTGGCAGAGTGCTGGCGTGAGGCTGCTCTGCCCTGGGCGAGACTTGCCCAGACTTGCCTCACGGCTAGGCTTCCAGTCCAGAAAGGAGCGGGCTGCGCGAGACTGGGAGATGCTACTGGCGCCTACCTGGCCTCAGCTCCACTCCTGCCTTGCCTTTGCACTTAGTCCCAAGGCGTTCTTGCGGAAGGCTCAGTTGCCGGTGGGTTGCACACTGCCAAGCGCTCCAGCAGTGAGGGCTCTATTAGAGGCAATGGGAGGGCAACTGCAAGTCTCCTCCAGCAGTTGCTTGACCGCCCAGACTCAGCACAGCATGGAGAGCACAAGGCTCACAGGGCCCCTGGCTGGGGTCTGCAGCCCCACACACCGGAGGCGAACTCCGTGAGAGCCCAGAAGGTGCCTGACAGACGTCATTTCCCTAGTGCTCTGCTCCCCAGCAGAGACGTGTTTGGGTGGTTGGGGCCTGCCCCTGCTTGTTTGGGCTCCCGTCCACAGCCCCAGCTCAGGGAAGCAGCTCCTGAGCCAAGACCTGTGCGAGGCGCGGGGGGCCCCACCTGGAAGCCTAGTTTACAGCATGCGGGAAGCGAGCCTCCTCGGGAGAAGAGAAGGCAGCCCTGCTGCGTGCGGCTGCATTCACTGCTTTGGCGGAGCCGAGTGCGCCTCCAGTACGGCAGAGCTCCAGCTCTGCTCAGAGGCCCGATCTGGCAGACTTGCTGGCGTGAGGCTGCTCTGCCCTGGGCGAGACTTGCCCAGACTTGCCTCGCACATAGGCTTCTAGTCCAGGAAGGAGCAGGCTGCGCTAGACTGGGAGATGCTACTGGCGCCTTCCTGGCCTCAGCTCCACTCCTGCCTTGCCTTTGCACCTAGTCCCCAGGCGTTCTTGTGGAGGGCTTACTTGCCGGTGGGTTGCACACTGCCAAGCGCTCCAGCAGTGAGGGCTCTATTAGAGGCAATGGTAGGGCAACTGAAGGTCTCCTCCAGCGGTTGCTTGACCGCCAACCCTCAGCACAGCAGGAGCGCACAAGGCTCACAGGGCCCCTGGCTGGGGTCTGCAGCCCCAGACACCGGAGGCGAACTCCGTGAGCGCCCAGAAGGTGCCTGACAGACGTCATTTCCCTAGTGCTCTCCAACCCAGCAGAGACGTGTGCAGGTGGTTGGGGCCTGCACCTGCGTGTCTGGGCTCCCTACCACAGCCCCAGCTGAGGGAAGCAGCTCCTCAGCTAAGACCTGTAGGAGGCGCGGGGCGCCCCCGCCTGGAAGCCTAGTGCACAGCATGCGGGAAGCGAGCCTCCTCGGGAGAAGAGGAGGCAGCACAGCTTCGTGAGGCTGTAATCACTGCTTGGGCGATGCCGAGTGCGCCTCCAGTACGGCAGAGCTCCAGCTCTGCTCAGAGGCCCGATCTGGCAGAGTGCTGGCGTGAGGCTGCTCTGCACTGGGCGAGCCTTGCCCAGACTTGCCTCGCGGCTAGGCTTCCAGTCCAGAAAGGAGCGGGCTGCGCGAGACTGGGAGATGCTACTGGCGCCATCCTGGCCTCAGCTCCACACCTACCTTGCCTTTGAACCTAGTCCCCAGGAGTTCTTGTGGAGGGCTTAGTTGCCGGTGGGTTGCACACTGCCAAGCGCTCCAGCAGTCAGGGCTCTATTAGAGGCAATGGGAGGGCAAGTGCAGGGCTATTCCATCGGTTGTTTTACCGCCCAGACTCAGCACAGCACGGAGAGCACAAGGCTCACAGGGCCCCTGGCTGGGGTCTGCAGCCCCACACACCGGAGGCGAACTCCGTGAGCGCCCAGAAGGTGCCTGACAGACCTCATTTCCCTAGTGATCTCCTGCCAGCAGAGACGTGTGCAGGTAGTTGGGGCCTGCCCCTGCGTGTCTGGGCTCCCGTCCACAGCCCCAGCTCAGGGAAGCAGCTCCTGAGCCAAGACCTGTGGGAGGCGCGGGGTCCCCGCCTGGAAGCCTAGTTTACAGCATGCGGGAAGCGAGCCTCCTCGGGAGAAGAGAAGGCAGCCCTGCTGCGTGCGGCTGCATTCACTGCTTTGGCGGAGCCGAGTGCCCCTCCAGTACGGCAGAGCTCCAGCTCTGCTCAGAGGCCCGATCTGGCAGACTTGCTGGCGTGAGGCTGCTCTGCCCTGGGCGAGACTTGCCCAGACTTGCCTCGCACATAGGCTTCCAGTCCAGGAAGGAGCAGGCTGCGCGAGACTGGGAGATGCTACTGGCGCCTTCCTGGCCTCAGCTCCACTCCTGCCTTGCCTTTGCACCTAGTCCCCAGGCCTTCTTGTGGAGGGCTTAGTTGCCGGTGGGTTGCACACTGCCAAGCGCTCCAGCAGTGAGGGCTCTATTAGAGGCAATAGGAGGGCAACTGCAAGTCTCCTCCAGCGGTTGCTTGACCGCCCAGACTCAGCACAGCATGGAGAGCACAAGGCTCACAGGGCCCCTGGCTGGGGTCTGCAGCCCCACACACCGGAGGCGAACTCCGTGAGAGCCCAGAAGGTGCCTGACAGACGTCATTTCCCTAGTGCTCTGCTCCCCAGCAGAGACGTGTTTGGGTGGTTGGGGCCTGCCCCTGCTTGTTTGGGCTCCCGTCCACAGCCCCAGCTCAGGGAAGCAGCTCCTGAGCCAAGACCTGTGCGAGGCGCGGGGGGCCCCGCCTGGAAGCCTAGTTTACAGCATGCGGGACGCGAGCCTCCTTGGGAGAAGAGAAGGCAGCCTGCTGGGTGCGGCTGCATTCACTGCTTTGGCGGAGCCGAGTGCGCCTCCAGTACGGCAGAGCTCCAGCTCTGCTCAGAGGCCCGATCTGGCAGACTTGCTGGCGTGAGGCTGCTCTGCCCTGGGCGAGACTTGCCCAGACTTGCCTCGCACATAGGCTTCTAGTCCAGGAAGGAGCAGGCTGCGCTAGACTGGGAGATGCTACTGGCGCCTTCCTGGCCTCAGCTCCACTCCTGCCTTGCCTTTGCACCTAGTCCCCAGGCGTTCTTGTGGAGGGCTTACTTGCCGGTGGGTTGCCCACTGCCAAGCGCTCCAGCAGTGAGGGCTCTATTAGAGGCAATGGTAGGGCAACTGAAGGTCTCCTCCAGCGGTTGCTTGACCGCCAACCCTCAGCACAGCAGGAGCGCACAAGGCTCACAGGGCCCCTGGCTGGGGTCTGCAGCCCCAGACACCGGAGGCGAACTCCGTGAGCGCCCAGAAGGTGCCTGACAGACGTCATTTCCCTAGTGCTCTCCAACCCAGCAGAGACGTGTGCAGGTGGTTGGGGCCTGCCCCTGCGTGTCTGGGCTCCCTACCACAGCCCCAGCTGAGGGAAGCAGCTCCTCAGCTAAGACCTGTAGGAGGCGCGGGGCGCCCCCGCCTGGAAGCCTAGTGCACAGCATGCGGGAAGCGAGCCTCCTCGGGAGAAGAGGTGGCAGCACAGCTTCGTGAGGCTGTAATCACTGCTTGGGCGATGCCGAGTGCGCCTCCAGTACGGCAGAGCTCCAGCTCTGCTCAGAGGCCCGATCTGGCAGAGTGCTGGCGTGAGGCTGCTCTGCACTGGGCGAGCCTTGCCCAGACTTGCCTCGCGGCTAGGCTTCCAGTCCAGAAAGGAGCGGGCTGCGCGAGACTGGGAGATGCTACTGGCGCCATCCTGGCCTCAGCTCCACACCTGCCTTGCCTTTGAACCTAGTCCCCAGGAGTTCTTGTGGAGGGCTTAGTTGCCGGTGGGTTGCACACTGCCAAGCGCTCCAGCAGTCAGGGCTCTATTAGAGGCAATGGGAGGGCAAGTGCAGGGCTATTCCATCGGTTGTTTTACCGCCCAGACTCAGCACAGCACGGAGAGCACAAGGCTCACAGGGCCCCTGGCTGGGGTCTGCAGCCCCACACACCGGAGGCGAACTCCGTGAGCGCCCAGAAGGTGCCTGACAGACCTCATTTCCCTAGTGATCTCCTGCCAGCAGAGACGTGTGCAGGTAGTTGGGGCCTGCCCCTGCGTGTCTGGGCTCCCGTCCACAGCCCCAGCTCAGGGAAGCAGCTCCTGAGCCAAGACCTGTGGGAGGCGCGGGGTCCCCGCCTGGAAGCCTAGTTTACAGCATGCGGGAAGCGAGCCTCCTCGGGAGAAGAGAAGGCAGCCCTGCTGCGTGCGGCTGCATTCACTGCTTTGGCGGAGCCGAGTGCCCCTCCAGTACGGCAGAGCTCCAGCTCTGCTCAGAGGCCCGATCTGGCAGACTTGCTGGCGTGAGGCTGCTCTGCCCTGGGCGAGACTTGCCCAGACTTGCCTCGCACATAGGCTTCCAGTCCAGGAAGGAGCAGGCTGCGCGAGAATGGGAGATGCTACTCGCGCCTTCCTGGCCTCAGCTCCACTCCTGCCTTGCCTTTGCACCTAGTCCCCAGGCGTTCCTGTGGAGGGCTTAGTTGCCGGTGGGTTGCACACTGCCAAGAGCTCCAGCAGTGAGGGCTCTATTAGAGGCAATGGTAGGGCAACTGAAGGTCTCCTCCAGCGGTTGCTTGACCGCCAACCCTCAGCACAGCAGGAGCGCACAAGGCTCACAGGGCCCCTGGCTGGGGTCTGCAGCCCCACACACCGGAGGCGAACTCCGTGAGCGCCAAGAAGGTGCCTGACAGACGTCATTTCCCTAGTGCTCTCCAACCCAGCAGAGACGTGTGCAGGTGGTTGGGGCCTGCCCCTGCGTGTCTGGGCTCCCTACCACAGCCCCAGCTGAGGGAAGCAGCTCCTCAGCTAAGACCTGTAGGAGGCGCGGGGCGCCCCCGCCTGGAAGCCTAGTGCACAGCATGCGGGAAGCGAGCCTCCTCGGGAGAAGAGGAGGCAGCACAGCTTCGTGAGGCTGTAATCACTGCTTGGGCGGAGCCGAGTGCGCCTCCAGTACGGCAGAGCTCCAGCTCTGCTCAGAGGCCCGATCTGGCAGAGTGCTGGCGTGAGGCTGCTCTGCACTGGGCAAGCCTTGCCCAGACTTGCCTCGCGGCTAGGCTTCCAGTCCAGAAAGGAGCGGGCTGCGCGAGACTGGGAGATGCTACTGGCGCCTACCTGGCCTCAGCTCCACTCCTGCCTTGCCTTTGCACTTAGTCCCAAGGCGTTCTTGCGGAAGGCTCAGTTGCCGGTGGGTTGCACACTGCCAAGCGCTCCAGCAGTGAGGGCTCTATTAGAGGCAATGGGAGGGCAACTGCAAGTCTCCTCCAGCAGTTGCTTGACCGCCCAGACTCAGCACAGCATGGAGAGCACAAGGCTCACAGGGCCCCTGGCTGGGGTCTGCAGCCCCACACACCGGAGGCGAACTCCGTGAGAGCCCAGAAGGTGCCTGACAGACGTCATTTCCCTAGTGCTCTGCTCCCCAGCAGAGACGTGTTTGGGTGGTTGGGGCCTGCCCCTGCTTGTTTGGGCTCCCGTCCACAGCCCCAGCTCAGGGAAGCAGCTCCTGAGCCAAGACCTGTGCGAGGCGCGGGGGGCCCCACCTGGAAGCCTAGTTTACAGCATGCGGGAAGCGAGCCTCCTCGGGAGAAGAGAAGGCAGCCCTGCTGCGTGCGGCTGCATTCACTGCTTTGGCGGAGCCGAGTGCGCCTCCAGTACGGCAGAGCTCCAGCTCTGCTCAGAGGCCCGATCTGCCAGACTTGCTGGCGTGAGGCTGCTCTGCCCTGGGCGAGACTTGCCCAGACTTGCCTCGCACATAGGCTTCCAGTCCAGGAAGGAGCAGGCTGCGCGAGACTGGGAGATGCTACTGGCGCCTTCCTGGCCTCAGCTCCACTCCTGCCTTGCCTTTGCACTTAGTCCCCAGGTGTTCTTGTGGGGGGCTTAGTTGCCGGTGGGTTGCACACTGCCAAGCGCTCCAGCAGTGAGGGCTCTATTAGAGGCAATGGTAGGGCAACTGAAGGTCTCCTCCAGCGGTTGCTTGACCGCCCACACTCAGCACAGGAGGAGCGCACAAGGCTCACAGGGCCCCTGGCTGGGGTCTGCAGCCCCAGACACCGGAGGCGAACTCCGGGAGCGCCCAGAAGGTGCCTGACAGACGTCATTTCCCTAGTGCTCTCCTCCCCAGCAGAGACGTGTGCAGGTGGTTGGGGCCTGCCCCTGCGTGTCTGGGCTCCCTACCACAGCACAAGCTCAGGGAAGCAGCTCCTCAGCTAAGACGTGTAGGAGGTGCGGGGCGCCCCCGCCTGGAAGCCTAGTGCACAGCATGCGGGAAGAGAGCCTCCTCGGGAGAAGAGGAGGCAGCACAGCTTAATGAGGCTGTAATCACTGCTTGGGCGGAGCTGAGTGAGCCTCCAGTACGGCAGAGCTGCAGCTCTGCTCAGAGGCCCGATCTGGCAGACTTGCTGGCGTGAGGCTGCTCTGCCCTGGGCGAGACTTGCCCAGACTTGCCTCGCACATAGGCTTCCAGTCCAGGAAGGAGCAGGCTGCGCGAGACTGGGAGATGCTACTGGCGCCTTCCTGGCCTCAGCTCCACTCCTGCCTTGCCTTTGCACCTAGTCCCCAGGCGTTCTCCTGGAGGGCTTAGTTGCCGGTGGGTTGCACACTGCCAAGCGCTCCAGCAGTGAGGGCTCTATTAGAGGCAATGGGAGGGCAACTGCAGGGCTACTCCATCGGTTGTTTTACCGCCCAGACTCAGCACAGCACGTAGAGCACAAGGCTCACAGGTCCCTGGCTGGGGTCTGCAGCCCCACACACCGGAGGCGAACTCCGTGAGCGCCCAGAAGGTCCCTTACCTACCTCATTTCCCTAGTGATCTCTTGCCAGCAGAGACGTGTGCCGGTAGTTGGGGCCTGCCCCTGCATGTCTGGGCTCCCGTCCACAGCCCCAGCTCAGGGAAGCAGCTCCTGAGCCAAGACCTGTGGGAGGCGCGGGGTCCCCGCCTGGAAGCCTAGTTTACAGCATGCGGGAAGCGAGCCTCCTCGGGAGAAGAGAAGGCAGCCTGCTGGGTGCGGCTGCATTCACTGCTTTGGCGGAGCCGAGTGCGCCTCCAGTACGGCAGAGCTCCAGCTCTGCTCAGAGGCCCGATCTGGCAGACTTGCTGGCTTGACGCTGCTCTGCCCTGGGCGAGACTTGCCCAGACTTGCCTTGCACATAGGCTTCTAGTCCAGGAAGGAGCAGGCTGCGCTAGACTGGGAGATGCTACTGGCGCCTTCCTGGCCTCAGCTCCACTCCTGCCTTGCCTTTGCACCTAGTCCCCAGGCGTTCTCCTGGAGGGCTTAGTTGCCGGTGGGTTGCACACTGCCAAGCGCTCCAGCAGTGAGGGCTCTATTAGAGGCAATGGTAGGGCAACTGAAGGTCTCCTCCAGCGGTTGCTTGACCGCCCACACTCAGCACAGCAGGAGCGCCCAAGGCTCACAGGGCCCCTGGCTGGGGTCTGCAGCCCCACACACCGGAGGCGAACTCCGGGAGCGCCCAGAAGGTGCCTGACAGACGTCATTTCCCTAGTGCTCTCCTCCCCAGCAGAGACGTGTGCAGGTGGCTGGGGCCTGCCCCTGCGTGTCTGGGCTCCCTACCACAGCCCCAGCTGAGGGAAGCAGCTCCTCAGCTAAGACCTGTAGGAGGCGCGGGGCGCCCCCGCCTGGAAGCCTAGTGCACAGCATGCGGGAAACGAGCCTCCTCGGGAGAAGAGGAGGCAGCACAGCTTCATGAGGCTGTAATCACTGCTTGGGCGGAGCCGAGTGCGCCTCCAGTACGGCAGAGCTCCAGCTCTGCTCAGAGGCCCGATCTGGCAGAGTGCTGGCGTGAGGCTGCTCTGCACTGGGCGAGCCTTGCCCAGACTTGCCTCGCACATAGGCTTCTAGTCCAGAAAGGAGAGGGCTGCGCGAGACTGGGAGATGCTACTGGCGCCTTCCTGGCCTCAGCTCCACTCCTGCCTTGCCTTTGCCCTTAGTCCCCAGGCGTTCTTGTGGAAGGCTCAGTTGCCGGTGGGTTGCACACTGCCAAGCGCTCCAGCAGTGAGGGCTCTATTAGAGGCAATGGGAGGGCAACTGCAGGGCTACTCCATCGGTTGTTTTACCGCCCAGACTCAGCACAGCACGTAGAGCACAAGGCTCACAGGTCCCTGGCTGGGGTCTGCAGCCCCACACACCGGAGGCGAACTCCGTGAGCGCCCAGAAGGTCCCTGACAGACCTCATTTCCCTTGTGATCTCTTGCCAGCAGAGACGTGTGCCGGTAGTTGGGGCCTGCCCCTGCATGTCTGGGCTCCTGTCCACAGCCCAAGCTCAGGGAAGCAGCTCCTGAGCCAAGACCTGTGGGAGGCGCGGGGTCCCCACCTGGAAGCCTAGTTTACAGCATGCGGGAAGCGAGCCTCCTCTGGGGAAGAGGAGTCAGCCCTGCTGCGTGCGGCTGCATTCACTGCTTTGGCGGAGCCGAGTGCGCCTCCAGTACGGCAGAGCTCCAGCTCTGCTCAGAAGCCCGATCTGGCAGACTTGCTGGCGTGAGGCTGCTCTGCCCTGGGCGAGACTTGCCCAGACTTGCCTCGCACATAGGCTTCCAGTCCAGGAAGGAGCAGGCTGCGCGAGACTGGGAGATGCTACTGGCGCCTTCCTGGCCTCAGCTCCACTCCTGCCTTGCCTTTGCACCTAGTCCCCAGGCGTTCTTGTGGAAGGCTCAGTTGCCGGTGGGTTGCACACTGCCAAGCGCTCCAGCAGTCAGGGCTCTATTAGAGGTAATGGGAGGGCAACTGCAAGTCTCCTCCAGCGGTTGCTTGACCGCCCAGACTCACCACAGCACGGAGAGCACAAGGCTCACAGGGCCCCTGGCTGGGGTCTGCAGCCCCACACAGCGGAGGCGAACTCCGTGAGCGCCCAGAAGATGCTTGACAGAACTCATTTCCCTAGTGATCTCTAGCCAGCAGAGACGTGTGCAGGTAGTTGGGGCCTGCCCCTGCATGTCTGGGCTCCCGTCCACAGCCCAAGCTCAGGGAAGCAGCTCCTGAGCCAAGACCTGTGGGAGGCGCGGGGTCCCCGCCTGGAAGCCTAGTTTCCAGCATGCGGGAAGCGAGCCTCCTCTGGGGAAGAGGAGGCAGCCCTGCTGCGTGCGGCTGCATTCACTGCTTTCGCGGAGCTGAGTGCGCCTCCAGTACGGCAGAGCTCCAGCTCTGCTCAGAAGCCCGATCTGGCAGACTTGCTGGCGTGAGGCTGCTCTGCCATGGCGAGACTTGCCCAGACTTGCCTAGCACAAAGGCTTCCATTCCAGGAAGGAGCAGGCTGCGCGAGACTGGGAGATGCTACTGGCGCCTTCCTGGCCTCAGCTCCACTCCTGCCTTGCCTTTGCACCTAGTCCCCAGGTGTTCTTGTGGAGGGCTTAGTTGCCGGTGGGTTGCACACTTCCAAGCACTCCAGCGGTGAGGGCTCTATTAGAGGCAATGGAAGGGCAACTGAAGGTCTCCTCCAGCGGTTGCTTGACCGCCCACACTCAGCACAGTAGGAGCGCACAAGGCTCACAGGGCCCCTGGCTGGGGTCTGCAGCCCCACACACCGGAGGCGAACTCCGTGAGCGCCCAGAAGGTGCCTGACAGACGTCATTTCCCTAGTGCTCTCCTCCACAGCAGAGACGTGTGCAGGTGGTTGGGGCCTGCCCCTGCGTGTCTGTGCTCCCTACCACAGCCCCAGCTGAGGGAAGCAGCTCCTCAGCTAAGACCTGTAGGAGGCGCGGGGCGCCCCCGCCTGGAAGCCTAGTGCACAGCATGCGGGAAGCGAGCCTCCTCGGGAGAAGAGGAGGCAGCACAGCTTCGTGAGGCTGTAATCACTGCTTGGGCGAACCAAGTGCGCCTCCAGTACGGCAGAGCTCCAGCTCTGCTCAGAGGCCCGATGTGGCAGAGTGCTGGCGTGAGGCTGCTCTGACCTGGGCGAGACTTGTTCAGACTTGCCTCACGGCTAGGCTTCCAGTCCAGAAAGGAGCGGGCTGCGCGAGACTGGGAGATGCTACTGGCGCCTTCCTGGCCTCAGCTCCACTCCTGCCTTGCCTTTGCACCTAGTCCCCAGGCGTTCTTGTGGAAGGCTCAGTTGCCAGTGGGTTGCACACTGCCAAGCACTCCAGCAGTCAGGGCTCTATTAGAGGCAATGAGAGGGCAACTGCAAGTCTCCTCCAGCGGTTGCTTGACCGCCCAGACTCAGCACAGCATGGAGAGCACAAGGCTCACAGGGCCCCTGGCTGGGGTCTGCAGCCCCATACACCGGAGGCGAACTCCGTGAGAGCCCAGAAGGTGCCTGACAGACGTCATTTCCCTAGTGCTCTGCTCCCCAGCAGAGACGTGTTTGGGTGGTTGGGGCCTGCCCCTGCTTGTTTGGGCTCCCGTCCACAGCCCCAGCTCAGGGAAGCAGCTCCTGAGCCAAGACCTGTGCGAGGCGCGGGGGGCCCCGCCTGGAAGCCTAGTTTACAGCATGCGGGAAGCGAGCCTCCTCGGGAGAAGAGAAGGCAGCCCTGCTGCGTGCGGCTGCATTCACTGCTTTGGCGGAGCCGAGTGCGCCTCCAGTACGGCAGAGCTCCAGCTCTGCTCAGAGGCCCGATCTGGCAGACTTGCTGGCGTGAGGCTGCTCTGCCCTGGGCGAGACTTGCCCAGACTTGCCTCGCACATAGGCTTCCAGTCCAGGAAGGAGCAGGCTGCGCGAGACTGGGAGATGCTACTGGCGCCTTCCTGGCCTCAGCTCCACTCCTGCCTTGCCTTTGCACTTAGTCCCCAGGCGTTCTTGTGGAGGGCTTAGTTGCCGGTGGGTTGCACACTGCCAAGCGCTCCAGCAGTGAGGGCTCTATTAGAGGCAATGGTAGGGCAACTGAAGGTGTCTTTCAGCGGTTGCTTGACCGCCCACACTCAGCACAGCAGGAGCGCACAAGGCTCACAGGGCCCCTGGCTGGGGTCTGCAGCCCCAGACACCGGAGGCGAACTCCGGGAGCGCCCAGAAGGTGCCTGACAGACGTCATTTCCCTAGTGCTCTCCTCCCCAGCAGAGACGTGTGCAGGTGGTTGGGGCCTGCCCCTGCGTGTCTGGGCTCCCTACCACAGCCCCAGCTCAGGGAAGCAGCTCCTCAGCTACGACCTGTAGGAGGCGCGGGGCGCCCCCGCCTGGAAGCCTCGTGCACAGCATGCGGGAAACGAGCCTCCTCGGGAGAAGAGGAGGCAGCACAGCTTCGTGAGGCTGTAATCACTGCTTGGGCGAACCAAGTGCGCCTCCAGTACGGCAGAGCTCCAGCTCTGCTCAGAGGCCCGATCTGGCAGAGTGCTGGCGTGAGGCTGCTCTGCCCTGGGCGAGACTTGCCCAGACTTGCCTCACGGCTAGGCTTCCAGTCCAGAAAGGAGCGGGCTGCGCGAGACTGGGAGATGCTACTGGCGCCTTCCTGGCCTCAGCTCCACTCCTGCCTTGCCTTTGCACTTAGTCCCAAGGCGTTCTTGCGGAAGCCTCAGTTGCCGGTGGGTTGCACACTGCCAAGCGCTCCAGCAGTCAGGGCTCTATTAGAGGCAATGGGAGGGCAACTGCAAGTCTCCTCCAGCAGTTGCTTGACCGCCCAGACTCAGCACAGCATGGAGAGCACAAGGCTCACAGGGCCCCTGGCTGGGGTCTGCAGCCCCACACACCGGAGGCGAACTCCGTGAGAGCCCAGAAGGTGCCTGACAGACGTCATTTCCCTAGTGCTCTGCTCCCCAGCAGAGACGTGTTTGGGTGGTTGGGGCCTGCCCCTGCTTGTTTGGGCTCCCGTCCACAGCCCCAGCTCAGGGAAGCAGCTCCTGAGCCAAGACCTGTGCGAGGCGCGGGGGGCCCCACCTGGAAGCCTAGTTTACAGCATGCGGGAAGCGAGCCTCCTCGGGAGAAGAGAAGGCAGCCCTGCTGCGTGCGGCTGCATTCACTGCTTTGGCGGAGCCGAGTGCGCCTCCAGTACGGCAGAGCTCCAGCTCTGCTCAGAGGCCCGATCTGGCAGACTTGCTGGCGTGAGGCTGCTCTGCCCTGGGCGAGACTTGCCCAGACTTGCCTCGCACATAGGCTTCTAGTCCAGGAAGGAGCAGGCTGCGCTAGACTGGGAGATGCTACTGGCGCCTTCCTGGCCTCAGCTCCACTCCTGCCTTGCCTTTGCACCTAGTCCCCAGGCGTTCTTGTGGAGGGCTTACTTGCCGGTGGGTTGCACACTGCCAAGCGCTCCAGCAGTGAGGGCTCTATTAGAGGCAATGGTAGGGCAACTGAAGGTCTCCTCCAGCGGTTGCTTGACCGCCAACCCTCAGCACAGCAGGAGCGCACAAGGCTCACAGGGCCCCTGGCTGGGGTCTGCAGCCCCAGACACCGGAGGCGAACTCCGTGAGCGCCCAGAAGGTGCCTGACAGACGTCATTTCCCTAGTGCTCTCCAACCCAGCAGAGACGTGTGCAGGTGGTTGGGGCCTGCACCTGCGTGTCTGGGCTCCCTACCACAGCCCCAGCTGAGGGAAGCAGCTCCTCAGCTAAGACCTGTAGGAGGCGCGGGGCGCCCCCGCCTGGAAGCCTAGTGCACAGCATGCGGGAAGCGAGCCTCCTCGGGAGAAGAGGAGGCAGCACAGCTTCGTGAGGCTGTAATCACTGCTTGGGCGATGCCGAGTGCGCCTCCAGTACGGCAGAGCTCCAGCTCTGCTCAGAGGCCCGATCTGGCAGAGTGCTGGCGTGAGGCTGCTCTGCACTGGGCGAGCCTTGCCCAGACTTGCCTCGCGGCTAGGCTTCCAGTCCAGAAAGGAGCGGGCTGCGCGAGACTGGGAGATGCTACTGGCGCCATCCTGGCCTCAGCTCCACACCTACCTTGCCTTTGAACCTAGTCCCCAGGAGTTCTTGTGGAGGGCTTAGTTGCCGGTGGGTTGCACACTGCCAAGCGCTCCAGCAGTCAGGGCTCTATTAGAGGCAATGGGAGGGCAAGTGCAGGGCTATTCCATCGGTTGTTTTACCGCCCAGACTCAGCACAGCACGGAGAGCACAAGGCTCACAGGGCCCCTGGCTGGGGTCTGCAGCCCCACACACCGGAGGCGAACTCCGTGAGCGCCCAGAAGGTGCCTGACAGACCTCATTTCCCTAGTGATCTCCTGCCAGCAGAGACGTGTGCAGGTAGTTGGGGCCTGCCCCTGCGTGTCTGGGCTCCCGTCCACAGCCCCAGCTCAGGGAAGCAGCTCCTGAGCCAAGACCTGTGGGAGGCGCGGGGTCCCCGCCTGGAAGCCTAGTTTACAGCATGCGGGAAGCGAGCCTCCTCGGGAGAAGAGAAGGCAGCCCTGCTGCGTGCGGCTGCATTCACTGCTTTGGCGGAGCCGAGTGCCCCTCCAGTACGGCAGAGCTCCAGCTCTGCTCAGAGGCCCGATCTGGCAGACTTGCTGGCGTGAGGCTGCTCTGCCCTGGGCGAGACTTGCCCAGACTTGCCTCGCACATAGGCTTCCAGTCCAGGAAGGAGCAGGCTGCGCGAGAATGGGAGATGCTACTCGCGCCTTCCTGGCCTCAGCTCCACTCCTGCCTTGCCTTTGCACCTAGTCCCCAGGCGTTCCTGTGGAGGGCTTAGTTGCCGGTGGGTTGCACACTGCCAAGAGCTCCAGCAGTGAGGGCTCTATTAGAGGCAATGGTAGGGCAACTGAAGGTCTCCTCCAGCGGTTGCTTGACCGCCAACCCTCAGCACAGCAGGAGCGCACAAGGCTCACAGGGCCCCTGGCTGGGGTCTGCAGCCCCACACACCGGAGGCGAACTCCGTGAGCGCCAAGAAGGTGCCTGACAGACGTCATTTCCCTAGTGCTCTCCAACCCAGCAGAGACGTGTGCAGGTGGTTGGGGCCTGCCCCTGCGTGTCTGGGCTCCCTACCACAGCCCCAGCTGAGGGAAGCAGCTCCTCAGCTAAGACCTGTAGGAGGCGCGGGGCGCCCCCGCCTGGAAGCCTAGTGCACAGCATGCGGGAAGCGAGCCTCCTCGGGAGAAGAGGAGGCAGCACAGCTTCGTGAGGCTGTAATCACTGCTTGGGCGGAGCCGAGTGCGCCTCCAGTACGGCAGAGCTCCAGCTCTGCTCAGAGGCCCGATCTGGCAGAGTGCTGGCGTGAGGCTGCTCTGCACTGGGCGAGCCTTGCCCAGACTTGCCTCGCGGCTAGGCTTCCAGTCCAGAAAGGAGCGGGCTGCGCGAGACTGGGAGATGCTACTGGCGCCTACCTGGCCTCAGCTCCACTCCTGCCTTGCCTTTGCACTTAGTCCCAAGGCGTTCTTGCGGAAGGCTCAGTTGCCGGTGGGTTGCACACTGCCAAGCGCTCCAGCAGTGAGGGCTCTATTAGAGGCAATGGGAGGGCAACTGCAAGTCTCCTCCAGCAGTTGCTTGACCGCCCAGACTCAGCACAGCATGGAGAGCACAAGGCTCACAGGGCCCCTGGCTGGGGTCTGCAGCCCCACACACCGGAGGCGAACTCCGTGAGAGCCCAGAAGGTGCCTGACAGACGTCATTTCCCTAGTGCTCTGCTCCCCAGCAGAGACGTGTTTGGGTGGTTGGGGCCTGCCCCTGCTTGTTTGGGCTCCCGTCCACAGCCCCAGCTCAGGGAAGCAGCTCCTGAGCCAAGACCTGTGCGAGGCGCGGGGGGCCCCACCTGGAAGCCTAGTTTACAGCATGCGGGAAGCGAGCCTCCTCGGGAGAAGAGAAGGCAGCCCTGCTGCGTGCGGCTGCATTCACTGCTTTGGCGGAGCCGAGTGCGCCTCCAGTACGGCAGAGCTCCAGCTCTGCTCAGAGGCCCGATCTGGCAGACTTGCTGGCGTGAGGCTGCTCTGCCCTGGGCGAGACTTGCCCAGACTTGCCTCGCACATAGGCTTCTAGTCCAGGAAGGAGCAGGCTGCGCTAGACTGGGAGATGCTACTGGCGCCTTCCTGGCCTCAGCTCCACTCCTGCCTTGCCTTTGCACCTAGTCCCCAGGCGTTCTTGTGGAGGGCTTACTTGCCGGTGGGTTGCACACTGCCAAGCGCTCCAGCAGTGAGGGCTCTATTAGAGGCAATGGTAGGGCAACTGAAGGTCTCCTCCAGCGGTTGCTTGACCGCCAACCCTCAGCACAGCAGGAGCGCACAAGGCTCACAGGGCCCCTGGCTGGGGTCTGCAGCCCCAGACACCGGAGGCGAACTCCGTGAGCGCCCAGAAGGTGCCTGACAGACGTCATTTCCCTAGTGCTCTCCAACCCAGCAGAGACGTGTGCAGGTGGTTGGGGCCTGCCCCTGCGTGTCTGGGCTCCCTACCACAGCCCCAGCTGAGGGAAGCAGCTCCTCAGCTAAGACCTGTAGGAGGCGCGGGGCGCCCCCGCCTGGAAGCCTAGTGCACAGCATGCGGGAAGCGAGCCTCCTCGGGAGAAGAGGAGGCAGCACAGCTTCGTGAGGCTGTAATCACTGCTTGGGCGATGCCGAGTGCGCCTCCAGTACGGCAGAGCTCCAGCTCTGCTCAGAGGCCCGATCTGGCAGAGTGCTGGCGTGAGGCTGCTCTGCACTGGGCGAGCCTTGCCCAGACTTGCCTCGCGGCTAGGCTTCCAGTCCAGAAAGGAGCGGGCTGCGCGAGACTGGGAGATGCTACTGGCGCCATCCTGGCCTCAGCTCCACACCTGCCTTGCCTTTGAACCTAGTCCCCAGGAGTTCTTGTGGAGGGCTTAGTTGCCGGTGGGTTGCACACTGCCAAGCGCTCCAGCAGTCAGGGCTCTATTAGAGGCAATGGGAGGGCAAGTGCAGGGCTATTCCATCGGTTGTTTTACCGCCCAGACTCAGCACAGCACGGAGAGCACAAGGCTCACAGGGCCCCTGGCTGGGGTCTGCAGCCCCACACACCGGAGGCGAACTCCGTGAGCGCCCAGAAGGTGCCTGACAGACCTCATTTCCCTAGTGATCTCCTGCCAGCAGAGACGTGTGCAGGTAGTTGGGGCCTGCCCCTGCGTGTCTGGGCTCCCGTCCACAGCCCCAGCTCAGGGAAGCAGCTCCTGAGCCAAGACCTGTGGGAGGCGCGGGGTCCCCGCCTGGAAGCCTAGTTTACAGCATGCGGGAAGCGAGCCTCCTCGGGAGAAGAGAAGGCAGCCCTGCTGCGTGCGGCTGCATTCACTGCTTTGGCGGAGCCGAGTGCCCCTCCAGTACGGCAGAGCTCCAGCTCTGCTCAGAGGCCCGATCTGGCAGACTTGCTGGCGTGAGGCTGCTCTGCCCTGGGCGAGACTTGCCCAGACTTGCCTCGCACATAGGCTTCCAGTCCAGGAAGGAGCAGGCTGCGCGAGACTGGGAGATGCTACTGGCGCCTTCCTGGCCTCAGCTCCACTCCTGCCTTGCCTTTGCACCTAGTCCCCAGGCCTTCTTGTGGAGGGCTTAGTTGCCGGTGGGTTGCACACTGCCAAGCGCTCCAGCAGTGAGGGCTCTATTAGAGGCAATAGGAGGGCAACTGCAAGTCTCCTCCAGCGGTTGCTTGACCGCCCAGACTCAGCACAGCATGGAGAGCACAAGGCTCACAGGGCCCCTGGCTGGGGTCTGCAGCCCCACACACCGGAGGCGAACTCCGTGAGAGCCCAGAAGGTGCCTGACAGACGTCATTTCCCTAGTGCTCTGCTCCCCAGCAGAGACGTGTTTGGGTGGTTGGGGCCTGCCCCTGCTTGTTTGGGCTCCCGTCCACAGCCCCAGCTCAGGGAAGCAGCTCCTGAGCCAAGACCTGTGCGAGGCGCGGGGGGCCCCGCCTGGAAGCCTAGTTTACAGCATGCGGGACGCGAGCCTCCTTGGGAGAAGAGAAGGCAGCCTGCTGGGTGCGGCTGCATTCACTGCTTTGGCGGAGCCGAGTGCGCCTCCAGTACGGCAGAGCTCCAGCTCTGCTCAGAGGCCCGATCTGGCAGACTTGCTGGCGTGAGGCTGCTCTGCCCTGGGCGAGACTTGCCCAGACTTGCCTCGCACATAGGCTTCTAGTCCAGGAAGGAGCAGGCTGCGCTAGACTGGGAGATGCTACTGGCGCCTTCCTGGCCTCAGCTCCACTCCTGCCTTGCCTTTGCACCTAGTCCCCAGGCGTTCTTGTGGAGGGCTTACTTGCCGGTGGGTTGCCCACTGCCAAGCGCTCCAGCAGTGAGGGCTCTATTAGAGGCAATGGTAGGGCAACTGAAGGTCTCCTCCAGCGGTTGCTTGACCGCCAACCCTCAGCACAGCAGGAGCGCACAAGGCTCACAGGGCCCCTGGCTGGGGTCTGCAGCCCCAGACACCGGAGGCGAACTCCGTGAGCGCCCAGAAGGTGCCTGACAGACGTCATTTCCCTAGTGCTCTCCAACCCAGCAGAGACGTGTGCAGGTGGTTGGGGCCTGCCCCTGCGTGTCTGGGCTCCCTACCACAGCCCCAGCTGAGGGAAGCAGCTCCTCAGCTAAGACCTGTAGGAGGCGCGGGGCGCCCCCGCCTGGAAGCCTAGTGCACAGCATGCGGGAAGCGAGCCTCCTCGGGAGAAGAGGTGGCAGCACAGCTTCGTGAGGCTGTAATCACTGCTTGGGCGATGCCGAGTGCGCCTCCAGTACGGCAGAGCTCCAGCTCTTCTCAGAGGCCCGATCTGGCAGAGTGCTGGCGTGAGGCTGCTCTGCACTGGGCGAGCCTTGCCCAGACTTGCCTCGCGGCTAGGCTTCCAGTCCAGAAAGGAGCGGGCTGCGCGAGACTGGGAGATGCTACTGGCGCCATCCTGGCCTCAGCTCCACACCTGCCTTGCCTTTGAACCTAGTCCCCAGGAGTTCTTGTGGAGGGCTTAGTTGCCGGTGGGTTGCACACTGCCAAGCGCTCCAGCAGTCAGGGCTCTATTAGAGGCAATGGGAGGGCAAGTGCAGGGCTATTCCATCGGTTGTTTTACCGCCCAGACTCAGCACAGCACGGAGAGCACAAGGCTCACAGGGCCCCTGGCTGGGGTCTGCAGCCCCACACACCGGAGGCGAACTCCGTGAGCGCCCAGAAGGTGCCTGACAGACCTCATTTCCCTAGTGATCTCCTGCCAGCAGAGACGTGTGCAGGTAGTTGGGGCCTGCCCCTGCGTGTCTGGGCTCCCGTCCACAGCCCCAGCTCAGGGAAGCAGCTCCTGAGCCAAGACCTGTGGGAGGCGCGGGGTCCCCGCCTGGAAGCCTAGTTTACAGCATGCGGGAAGCGAGCCTCCTCGGGAGAAGAGAAGGCAGCCCTGCTGCGTGCGGCTGCATTCACTGCTTTGGCGGAGCCGAGTGCCCCTCCAGTACGGCAGAGCTCCAGCTCTGCTCAGAGGCCCGATCTGGCAGACTTGCTGGCGTGAGGCTGCTCTGCCCTGGGCGAGACTTGCCCAGACTTGCCTCGCACATAGGCTTCCAGTCCAGGAAGGAGCAGGCTGCGCGAGAATGGGAGATGCTACTCGCGCCTTCCTGGCCTCAGCTCCACTCCTGCCTTGCCTTTGCACCTAGTCCCCAGGCGTTCCTGTGGAGGGCTTAGTTGCCGGTGGGTTGCACACTGCCAAGAGCTCCAGCAGTGAGGGCTCTATTAGAGGCAATGGTAGGGCAACTGAAGGTCTCCTCCAGCGGTTGCTTGACCGCCAACCCTCAGCACAGCAGGAGCGCACAAGGCTCACAGGGCCCCTGGCTGGGGTCTGCAGCCCCACACACCGGAGGCGAACTCCGTGAGCGCCAAGAAGGTGCCTGACAGACGTCATTTCCCTAGTGCTCTCCAACCCAGCAGAGACGTGTGCAGGTGGTTGGGGCCTGCCCCTGCGTGTCTGGGCTCCCTACCACAGCCCCAGCTGAGGGAAGCAGCTCCTCAGCTAAGACCTGTAGGAGGCGCGGGGCGCCCCCGCCTGGAAGCCTAGTGCACAGCATGCGGGAAGCGAGCCTCCTCGGGAGAAGAGGAGGCAGCACAGCTTCGTGAGGCTGTAATCACTGCTTGGGCGGAGCCGAGTGCGCCTCCAGTACGGCAGAGCTCCAGCTCTGCTCAGAGGCCCGATCTGGCAGAGTGCTGGCGTGAGGCTGCTCTGCACTGGGCAAGCCTTGCCCAGACTTGCCTCGCGGCTAGGCTTCCAGTCCAGAAAGGAGCGGGCTGCGCGAGACTGGGAGATGCTACTGGCGCCTACCTGGCCTCAGCTCCACTCCTGCCTTGCCTTTGCACTTAGTCCCAAGGCGTTCTTGCGGAAGGCTCAGTTGCCGGTGGGTTGCACACTGCCAAGCGCTCCAGCAGTGAGGGCTCTATTAGAGGCAATGGGAGGGCAACTGCAAGTCTCCTCCAGCAGTTGCTTGACCGCCCAGACTCAGCACAGCATGGAGAGCACAAGGCTCACAGGGCCCCTGGCTGGGGTCTGCAGCCCCACACACCGGAGGCGAACTCCGTGAGAGCCCAGAAGGTGCCTGACAGACGTCATTTCCCTAGTGCTCTGCTCCCCAGCAGAGACGTGTTTGGGTGGTTGGGGCCTGCCCCTGCTTGTTTGGGCTCCCGTCCACAGCCCCAGCTCAGGGAAGCAGCTCCTGAGCCAAGACCTGTGCGAGGCGCGGGGGGCCCCACCTGGAAGCCTAGTTTACAGCATGCGGGAAGCGAGCCTCCTCGGGAGAAGAGAAGGCAGCCCTGCTGCGTGCGGCTGCATTCACTGCTTTGGCGGAGCCGAGTGCGCCTCCAGTACGGCAGAGCTCCAGCTCTGCTCAGAGGCCCGATCTGCCAGACTTGCTGGCGTGAGGCTGCTCTGCCCTGGGCGAGACTTGCCCAGACTTGCCTCGCACATAGGCTTCCAGTCCAGGAAGGAGCAGGCTGCGCGAGACTGGGAGATGCTACTGGCGCCTTCCTGGCCTCAGCTCCACTCCTGCCTTGCCTTTGCACTTAGTCCCCAGGTGTTCTTGTGGGGGGCTTAGTTGCCGGTGGGTTGCACACTGCCAATCGCTCCAGCAGTGAGGGCTCTATTAGAGGCAATGGTAGGGCAACTGAAGGTCTCCTCCAGCGGTTGCTTGACCGCCCACACTCAGCACAGGAGGAGCGCACAAGGCTCACAGGGCCCCTGGCTGGGGTCTGCAGCCCCAGACACCGGAGGCGAACTCCGGGAGCGCCCAGAAGGTGCCTGACAGACGTCATTTCCCTAGTGCTCTCCTCCCCAGCAGAGACGTGTGCAGGTGGTTGGGGCCTGCCCCTGCGTGTCTGGGCTCCCTACCACAGCACAAGCTCAGGGAAGCAGCTCCTCAGCTAAGACGTGTAGGAGGTGCGGGGCGCCCCCGCCTGGAAGCCTAGTGCACAGCATGCGGGAAGAGAGCCTCCTCGGGAGAAGAGGAGGCAGCACAGCTTAATGAGGCTGTAATCACTGCTTGGGCGGAGCTGAGTGAGCCTCCAGTACGGCAGAGCTGCAGCTCTGCTCAGAGGCCCGATCTGGCAGACTTGCTGGCGTGAGGCTGCTCTGCCCTGGGCGAGACTTGCCCAGACTTGCCTCGCACATAGGCTTCCAGTCCAGGAAGGAGCAGGCTGCGCGAGACTGGGAGATGCTACTGGCGCCTTCCTGGCCTCAGCTCCACTCCTGCCTTGCCTTTGCACCTAGTCCCCAGGCGTTCTCCTGGAGGGCTTAGTTGCCGGTGGGTTGCACACTGCCAAGCGCTCCAGCAGTGAGGGCTCTATTAGAGGCAATGGGAGGGCAACTGCAGGGCTACTCCATCGGTTGTTTTACCGCCCAGACTCAGCACAGCACGTAGAGCACAAGGCTCACAGGTCCCTGGCTGGGGTCTGCAGCCCCACACACCGGAGGCGAACTCCGTGAGCGCCCAGAAGGTCCCTTACCTACCTCATTTCCCTAGTGATCTCTTGCCAGCAGAGACGTGTGCCGGTAGTTGGGGCCTGCCCCTGCATGTCTGGGCTCCCGTCCACAGCCCCAGCTCAGGGAAGCAGCTCCTGAGCCAAGACCTGTGGGAGGCGCGGGGTCCCCGCCTGGAAGCCTAGTTTACAGCATGCGGGAAGCGAGCCTCCTCGGGAGAAGAGAAGGCAGCCTGCTGGGTGCGGCTGCATTCACTGCTTTGGCGGAGCCGAGTGCGCCTCCAGTACGGCAGAGCTCCAGCTCTGCTCAGAGGCCCGATCTGGCAGACTTGCTGGCTTGACGCTGCTCTGCCCTGGGCGAGACTTGCCCAGACTTGCCTCGCACATAGGCTTCTAGTCCAGGAAGGAGCAGGCTGCGCTAGACTGGGAGATGCTACTGGCGCCTTCCTGGCCTCAGCTCCACTCCTGCCTTGCCTTTGCACCTAGTCCCCAGGCGTTCTCCTGGAGGGCTTAGTTGCCGGTGGGTTGCACACTGCCAAGCGCTCCAGCAGTGAGGGCTCTATTAGAGGCAATGGTAGGGCAACTGAAGGTCTCCTCCAGCGGTTGCTTGACCGCCCACACTCAGCACAGCAGGAGCGCCCAAGGCTCACAGGGCCCCTGGCTGGGGTCTGCAGCCCCACACACCGGAGGCGAACTCCGGGAGCGCCCAGAAGGTGCCTGACAGACGTCATTTCCCTAGTGCTCTCCTCCCCAGCAGAGACGTGTGCAGGTGGCTGGGGCCTGCCCCTGCGTGTCTGGGCTCCCTACCACAGCCCCAGCTGAGGGAAGCAGCTCCTCAGCTAAGACCTGTAGGAGGCGCGGGGCGCCCCCGCCTGGAAGCCTAGTGCACAGCATGCGGGAAGCGAGCCTCCTCGGGAGAAGAGGTGGCAGCACAGCTTCGTGAGGCTGTAATCACTGCTTGGGCGATGCCGAGTGCGCCTCCAGTACGGCAGAGCTCCAGCTCTGCTCAGAGGCCCGATCTGGCAGAGTGCTGGCGTGAGGCTGCTCTGCACTGGGCGAGCCTTGCCCAGACTTGCCTCGCGGCTAGGCTTCCAGTCCAGAAAGGAGCGGGCTGCGCGAGACTGGGAGATGCTACTGGCGCCATCCTGGCCTCAGCTCCACACCTGCCTTGCCTTTGAACCTAGTCCCCAGGAGTTCTTGTGGAGGGCTTAGTTGCCGGTGGGTTGCACACTGCCAAGCGCTCCAGCAGTCAGGGCTCTATTAGAGGCAATGGGAGGGCAAGTGCAGGGCTATTCCATCGGTTGTTTTACCGCCCAGACTCAGCACAGCACGGAGAGCACAAGGCTCACAGGGCCCCTGGCTGGGGTCTGCAGCCCCACACACCGGAGGCGAACTCCGTGAGCGCCCAGAAGGTGCCTGACAGACCTCATTTCCCTAGTGATCTCCTGCCAGCAGAGACGTGTGCAGGTAGTTGGGGCCTGCCCCTGCGTGTCTGGGCTCCCGTCCACAGCCCCAGCTCAGGGAAGCAGCTCCTGAGCCAAGACCTGTGGGAGGCGCGGGGTCCCCGCCTGGAAGCCTAGTTTACAGCATGCGGGAAGCGAGCCTCCTCGGGAGAAGAGAAGGCAGCCCTGCTGCGTGCGGCTGCATTCACTGCTTTGGCGGAGCCGAGTGCCCCTCCAGTACGGCAGAGCTCCAGCTCTGCTCAGAGGCCCGATCTGGCAGACTTGCTGGCGTGAGGCTGCTCTGCCCTGGGCGAGACTTGCCCAGACTTGCCTCGCACATAGGCTTCCAGTCCAGGAAGGAGCAGGCTGCGCGAGAATGGGAGATGCTACTCGCGCCTTCCTGGCCTCAGCTCCACTCCTGCCTTGCCTTTGCACCTAGTCCCCAGGCGTTCCTGTGGAGGGCTTAGTTGCCGGTGGGTTGCACACTGCCAAGAGCTCCAGCAGTGAGGGCTCTATTAGAGGCAATGGTAGGGCAACTGAAGGTCTCCTCCAGCGGTTGCTTGACCGCCAACCCTCAGCACAGCAGGAGCGCACAAGGCTCACAGGGCCCCTGGCTGGGGTCTGCAGCCCCACACACCGGAGGCGAACTCCGTGAGCGCCAAGAAGGTGCCTGACAGACGTCATTTCCCTAGTGCTCTCCAACCCAGCAGAGACGTGTGCAGGTGGTTGGGGCCTGCCCCTGCGTGTCTGGGCTCCCTACCACAGCCCCAGCTGAGGGAAGCAGCTCCTCAGCTAAGACCTGTAGGAGGCGCGGGGCGCCCCCGCCTGGAAGCCTAGTGCACAGCATGCGGGAAGCGAGCCTCCTCGGGAGAAGAGGAGGCAGCACAGCTTCGTGAGGCTGTAATCACTGCTTGGGCGGAGCCGAGTGCGCCTCCAGTACGGCAGAGCTCCAGCTCTGCTCAGAGGCCCGATCTGGCAGAGTGCTGGCGTGAGGCTGCTCTGCACTGGGCAAGCCTTGCCCAGACTTGCCTCGCGGCTAGGCTTCCAGTCCAGAAAGGAGCGGGCTGCGCGAGACTGGGAGATGCTACTGGCGCCTACCTGGCCTCAGCTCCACTCCTGCCTTGCCTTTGCACTTAGTCCCAAGGCGTTCTTGCGGAAGGCTCAGTTGCCGGTGGGTTGCACACTGCCAAGCGCTCCAGCAGTGAGGGCTCTATTAGAGGCAATGGGAGGGCAACTGCAAGTCTCCTCCAGCAGTTGCTTGACCGCCCAGACTCAGCACAGCATGGAGAGCACAAGGCTCACAGGGCCCCTGGCTGGGGTCTGCAGCCCCACACACCGGAGGCGAACTCCGTGAGAGCCCAGAAGGTGCCTGACAGACGTCATTTCCCTAGTGCTCTGCTCCCCAGCAGAGACGTGTTTGGGTGGTTGGGGCCTGCCCCTGCTTGTTTGGGCTCCCGTCCACAGCCCCAGCTCAGGGAAGCAGCTCCTGAGCCAAGACCTGTGCGAGGCGCGGGGGGCCCCACCTGGAAGCCTAGTTTACAGCATGCGGGAAGCGAGCCTCCTCGGGAGAAGAGAAGGCAGCCCTGCTGCGTGCGGCTGCATTCACTGCTTTGGCGGAGCCGAGTGCGCCTCCAGTACGGCAGAGCTCCAGCTCTGCTCAGAGGCCCGATCTGCCAGACTTGCTGGCGTGAGGCTGCTCTGCCCTGGGCGAGACTTGCCCAGACTTGCCTCGCACATAGGCTTCCAGTCCAGGAAGGAGCAGGCTGCGCGAGACTGGGAGATGCTACTGGCGCCTTCCTGGCCTCAGCTCCACTCCTGCCTTGCCTTTGCACTTAGTCCCCAGGTGTTCTTGTGGGGGGCTTAGTTGCCGGTGGGTTGCACACTGCCAATCGCTCCAGCAGTGAGGGCTCTATTAGAGGCAATGGTAGGGCAACTGAAGGTCTCCTCCAGCGGTTGCTTGACCGCCCACACTCAGCACAGGAGGAGCGCACAAGGCTCACAGGGCCCCTGGCTGGGGTCTGCAGCCCCAGACACCGGAGGCGAACTCCGGGAGCGCCCAGAAGGTGCCTGACAGACGTCATTTCCCTAGTGCTCTCCTCCCCAGCAGAGACGTGTGCAGGTGGTTGGGGCCTGCCCCTGCGTGTCTGGGCTCCCTACCACAGCACAAGCTCAGGGAAGCAGCTCCTCAGCTAAGACGTGTAGGAGGTGCGGGGCGCCCCCGCCTGGAAGCCTAGTGCACAGCATGCGGGAAGAGAGCCTCCTCGGGAGAAGAGGAGGCAGCACAGCTTAATGAGGCTGTAATCACTGCTTGGGCGGAGCTGAGTGAGCCTCCAGTACGGCAGAGCTGCAGCTCTGCTCAGAGGCCCGATCTGGCAGACTTGCTGGCGTGAGGCTGCTCTGCCCTGGGCGAGACTTGCCCAGACTTGCCTCGCACATAGGCTTCCAGTCCAGGAAGGAGCAGGCTGCGCGAGACTGGGAGATGCTACTGGCGCCTTCCTGGCCTCAGCTCCACTCCTGCCTTGCCTTTGCACCTAGTCCCCAGGCGTTCTCCTGGAGGGCTTAGTTGCCGGTGGGTTGCACACTGCCAAGCGCTCCAGCAGTGAGGGCTCTATTAGAGGCAATGGGAGGGCAACTGCAGGGCTACTCCATCGGTTGTTTTACCGCCCAGACTCAGCACAGCACGTAGAGCACAAGGCTCACAGGTCCCTGGCTGGGGTCTGCAGCCCCACACACCGGAGGCGAACTCCGTGAGCGCCCAGAAGGTCCCTTACCTACCTCATTTCCCTAGTGATCTCTTGCCAGCAGAGACGTGTGCCGGTAGTTGGGGCCTGCCCCTGCATGTCTGGGCTCCCGTCCACAGCCCCAGCTCAGGGAAGCAGCTCCTGAGCCAAGACCTGTGGGAGGCGCGGGGTCCCCGCCTGGAAGCCTAGTTTACAGCATGCGGGAAGCGAGCCTCCTCGGGAGAAGAGAAGGCAGCCTGCTGGGTGCGGCTGCATTCACTGCTTTGGCGGAGCCGAGTGCGCCTCCAGTACGGCAGAGCTCCAGCTCTGCTCAGAGGCCCGATCTGGCAGACTTGCTGGCTTGACGCTGCTCTGCCCTGGGCGAGACTTGCCCAGACTTGCCTCGCACATAGGCTTCTAGTCCAGGAAGGAGCAGGCTGCGCTAGACTGGGAGATGCTACTGGCGCCTTCCTGGCCTCAGCTCCACTCCTGCCTTGCCTTTGCACCTAGTCCCCAGGCGTTCTCCTGGAGGGCTTAGTTGCCGGTGGGTTGCACACTGCCAAGCGCTCCAGCAGTGAGGGCTCTATTAGAGGCAATGGTAGGGCAACTGAAGGTCTCCTCCAGCGGTTGCTTGACCGCCCACACTCAGCACAGCAGGAGCGCCCAAGGCTCACAGGGCCCCTGGCTGGGGTCTGCAGCCCCACACACCGGAGGCGAACTCCGGGAGCGCCCAGAAGGTGCCTGACAGACGTCATTTCCCTAGTGCTCTCCTCCCCAGCAGAGACGTGTGCAGGTGGCTGGGGCCTGCCCCTGCGTGTCTGGGCTCCCTACCACAGCCCCAGCTGAGGGAAGCAGCTCCTCAGCTAAGACCTGTAGGAGGCGCTGGGCGCCCCCGCCTGGAAGCCTAGTGCACAGCATGCGGGAAGCGAGCCTCCTCGGGAGAAGAGGAGGCAGCACAGCTTCGTGAGGCTGTAATCACTGCTTGGGCGGAGCCGAGTGCGCCTCCAGTACGGCAGAGCTCCAGCTCTGCTCAGAGGCCCAATCTGGCAGAGTGCTGGCGTGAGGCTGCTCTGCCCTTGGCGAGCCTTGCCCAGACTTGCCTCGCGGCTAGGCTTCCAGTCCAGAAAGGAGCGGGCTGCGCGAGACTGGGAGATGCTACTGGCGCCATCCTGGCCTCAGCTCCACTTCTGCCTTGCCTTAGCACCTAGTCCCCAGGCGTTCTTGTGGAAGGCTCAGTTGCCGGTGGGTTGAACATTGCCAAGCGCTCCAGGAGTGAGGGCTCTATTAGAGGCAAAGGGAGGGCAACTGCAAGTCTCCTCCAGCGGTTGCTTGACCGCCCAGACTCAGCACAGCATGGAGAGCACAAGGCTCACAGGGCCCCTGGCTGGGGTCTGCAGCCCCACACACCGGAGGCGAACTCCGTGAGAGCCCAGAAGGTGCCTGACAGACGTCATTTCCCTAGTGCTCTGCTCCCCAGCAGAGACGTGTTTGGGTGGTTGGGGCCTGCCCCTGCTTGTTTGGGCTCCCGTCCACAGCCCCAGCTCAGGGAAGCAGCTCCTGAGCCAAGACCTGTGCGAGGCGCGGGGGGCCTCGCCTGGAAGCCTAGTTTACAGCATGCGGGAAGCGAGCCTCCTTGGGAGAAGAGAAGGCAGCCTGCTGGGTGCGGCTGCATTCACTGCTTTGGCGGAGCCGAGTGCGCCTCCAGTACGGCAGAGCTCCAGCTCTGCTCAGAGGCCCGATCTGGAAGACTTGCTGGCGTGAGGCTGCTCTGCCCTGGGCGAGACTTGCCCAGACTTGCCTCGCACATAGGCTTCTAGTCCAGGAAGGAGCAGGCTGCGCTAGACTGGGAGATGCTACTGGCGCCTTCCTGGCCTCAGCTCCACTCCTGCCTTGCCTTTGCACCTAGTCCCCAGGCGTTCTTGTGGAGGGCTTACTTGCCGGTGGGTTGCCCACTGCCAAGCGCTCCAGCAGTGAGGGCTCTATTAGAGGCAATGGTAGGGCAACTGAAGGTCTCCTCCAGCGGTTGCTTGACCGCCAACCCTCAGCACAGCAGGAGCGCACAAGGCTCACAGGGCCCCTTGCTGGGGTCTGCAGCCCCACACACCGGAGGCGAACTCCGTGAGCGCCCAGAAGGTGCCTCACAGACGTCATTTCCCTAGTGCTCTCCAACCCAGCAGAGACGTGTGCAGGTGGTTGGGGCCTGCCCCTGCGTGTCTGGGCTCCCTACCACAGCCCCAGCTCAGGGAAGCAGCTCCTCAGCTAAGACCTGTAGGAGGCGCGGGGCGCCCCCGCCTGGAAGCCTAGTGCACAGCATGCGGGAAGCGAGCCTCCTCGGGAGAAGAGGAGGCAGCACAGCTTCGTGAGGCTGTAATCACTGCTTGGGCGGTGCCGAGTGCGCCTCCAGTACGGCAGAGCTCCAGCTCTGCTCAGAGGCCCGATCTGGCAGAGTGCTGGCGTGAGGCTGCTCTGCACTGGGCGAGCCTTGCCCAGACATGCCTCGCGGCTAGGCTTCCAGTCCAGAAAGGAGCGGGCTGCGCGAGACTGGGAGATGCTACTGGGGCCATCCTGGCCTCAGCTCCACACCTGCCTTGCCTTTGAACCTAGTCCCCAGGAGTTCTTGTGGAGGGCTTAGTTGCCGGTGGGTTGCACACTGCCAATCGCTCCAGCAGTCAGGGCTCTATTAGAGGCAATGGGAGGGCAAGTGCAGGGCTATTCCATCGGTTGTTTTACCGCCCAGACTCAGCACAGCACGGAGAGCACAAGGCTCACAGGGCCCCTGGCTGGGGTCTGCAGCCCCACACACCGGAGGCGAACTCCGTGAGCGCCCAGAAGGTGCCTGACAGACCTCATTTCCCTAGTGATCTCCTGCCAGCAGAGACATGTGCAGGTAGTTGGGGCCTGCCCCTGCGTGTCTGGGCTCCCGTCCACAGCCCCAGCTCAGGGAAGCAGCTCCTGAGCCAAGACCTGTGGGAGGCGCGGGGTCCCCGCCTGGAAGCCTAGTTTACAGCATGCGGGAAGCGAGCCTCCTCTGGAGAAGAGGAGGCAGCCCTGCTGCGTGCGGCTGCATTCACTGCTTTGGCGGAGCCGAGTGCGCCTCCAGTACGGCAGAGCTCCAGCTCTGCTCAGAGGCCCGATCTGGCAGACTTGCTGGCGTGAGGCTGCTCTGCCCTGGGCGAGACTTGCCCAGACTTGCCTCGCACATAGGCTTCCAGTCCAGGAAGGAGCAGGCTGCGCGAGACTGGGAGATGCTACTGGCGCTTTCCTGGCCTCAGCTCCACTCCTACCTTGCCTTTGCACCTAGTCCCCAGGCGTTCTTGTGGAAGGCTCAGTTGCCGGTGCGTTGCAAACTGCCAAGCGCTCCAGTAGTCTGGGCTCTATTAGAGGCAATGGGAGGGCAACTGCAAGTCTCCTCCAGCGGTTGCTTGACCGCCCAGACTCAGCACAGCATGGAGAGCACAAGGCTCACAGGGCCCCTGGCTGGGGTCTGCAGCCCCACACACCGGAGGCGAACTCCGTGAGAGCCCAGAAGGTGCCTGACAGACGTCATTTCCCTAGTGCTCTGCTCCCCAGCAGAGACGTGTTTGGGTGGTTGGGGCCTGCCCCTGCTTGTTTGGGCTCCCGTCCACAGCCCCAGCTCAGGGAAGCAACTTCTGAGCCAAGACCTGTGCGAGGCGCGGGGGGCCCCACCTGGAAGCCTAGTTTACAGCATGCGGGAATCGAGCCTCCTCGGGAGAAGAGAAGGCAGCCCTGCTGCGTGTGGCTGCATTCACTGCTTTGGCGGAGCCGAGTGCGCCTCCAGTACGGCAGAGCTCCAGCTCTGCTCAGAGGCCCGATCTGGCAGACTTGCTGGCGTGAGGCTGCTCTGCCCTGGGCGAGACTTGCCCAGACTTGCCTCGCACATAGGCTTCCTGTCCAGGAAGGAGCAGGCTGCGCGAGACTGGGAGATGCTACTGGCGCCTTCCTGGCCTCAGCTCCACTCCTGCCTTGCCTTTGCACCTAGTCCCCAGGCGTTCTCCTGGAGGGGTTAGTTGCCGGTGGGTTGCACACTGCCAAGCGCTCCAGCAGTGAGGGCTCTATTAGAGGCAATGGTAGGGCAACTGAAGGTCTCCTCCAGCGGTTGCTTGACCGCCCACACTCAGCACAGCAGGAGCGCACAAGGCTCACAGGGCCCCTGTCTGGGGTCTGCAGCCCCACACACCGGAGGCGAACTCCGTGAGCGCCCAGAAGGTGCCTGACAGACGTCATTTCCCTAGTGCTCTCCAACCCAGCAGAGACGTGTGCAGGTGGTTGGGGCCTGCCCCTGCGTGTCTGGGCTCCCTACCACAGCCCCAGCTCAGGGAAGCAGCTCCTCAGCTAAGACCTGTTGGAGACGCGGGGCGCCCCCGCCTGGAAGCCTAGTGAACAGCATGCGGGAAGCGAGCCTCCTCGGGAGAAGAGGAGGCAGCACAGCTTCGTGAGGCTGTAATCACTGCTTGGGCGGAGCCGAGTGCGCCTCCAGTACGGCAGAGCTCCAGCTCTGCTCAGAGGCCCGATCTGGCAGAGTGCTGGCGTGAGGCTGCTCTGCACTGGGCGAGCCTTGCCCAGACTTGCCTCGCGGCTTGGCTTCCAGTCCAGAAAGGAGCGGGCTGCGCGAGACTGGGAGATGCTACTGGCGCCTTCCTGGCCTCAGCTCCACTCCTGCCTTGCCTTTGCACTTAGTCCCAAGGCGTTCTTGCGGAAGCCTCAGTTGCCGGTGGGTTGCACACTGCCAAGCGCTCCAGCAGTCAGGGCTCTATTAGAGGCAATGGGAGGGCAACTGCAAGTCTCCTCCAGCAGTTGCTTGACCGCCCAGACTCAGCACAGCATGGAGAGCACAAGGCTCACAGGGCCCCTGGCTGGGGTCTGCAGCCCCACACACCGGAGGCGAACTCCGTGAGAGCCCAGAAGGTGCCTGACAGACGTCATTTCCCTAGTGCTCTGCTCCCCAGCAGAGACGTGTTTGGGTGGTTGGGGCCTGCCCCTGCTTGTTTGGGCTCCCGTCCACAGCCCCAGCTCAGGGAAGCAGCTCCTGAGCCAAGACCTGTGCGAGGCGCGGGGGGCCCCACCTGGAAGCCTAGTTTACAGCATGCGGGAAGCGAGCCTCCTCGGGAGAAGAGAAGGCAGCCCTGCTGCGTGCGGCTGCATTCACTGCTTTGGCGGAGCCGAGTGCGCCTCCAGTACGGCAGAGCTCCAGCTCTGCTCAGAGGCCCGATCTGCCAGACTTGCTGGCGTGAGGCTGCTCTGCCCTGGGCGAGACTTGCCCAGACTTGCCTCGCACATAGGCTTCCAGTCCAGGAAGGAGCAGGCTGCGCGAGACTGGGAGATGCTACTGGCGCCTTCCTGGCCTCAGCTCCACTCCTGCCTTGCCTTTGCACTTAGTCCCCAGGTGTTCTTGTGGGGGGCTTAGTTGCCGGTGGGTTGCACACTGCCAATCGCTCCAGCAGTGAGGGCTCTATTAGAGGCAATGGTAGGGCAACTGAAGGTCTCCTCCAGCGGTTGCTTGACCGCCCACACTCAGCACAGGAGGAGCGCACAAGGCTCACAGGGCCCCTGGCTGGGGTCTGCAGCCCCAGACACCGGAGGCGAACTCCGGGAGCGCCCAGAAGGTGCCTGACAGACGTCATTTCCCTAGTGCTCTCCTCCCCAGCAGAGACGTGTGCAGGTGGTTGGGGCCTGCCCCTGCGTGTCTGGGCTCCCTACCACAGCACAAGCTCAGGGAAGCAGCTCCTCAGCTAAGACGTGTAGGAGGTGCGGGGCGCCCCCGCCTGGAAGCCTAGTGCACAGCATGCGGGAAGAGAGCCTCCTCGGGAGAAGAGGAGGCAGCACAGCTTAATGAGGCTGTAATCACTGCTTGGGCGGAGCTGAGTGAGCCTCCAGTACGGCAGAGCTGCAGCTCTGCTCAGAGGCCCGATCTGGCAGACTTGCTGGCGTGAGGCTGCTCTGCCCTGGGCGAGACTTGCCCAGACTTGCCTCGCACATAGGCTTCCAGTCCAGGAAGGAGCAGGCTGCGCGAGACTGGGAGATGCTACTGGCGCCTTCCTGGCCTCAGCTCCACTCCTGCCTTGCCTTTGCACCTAGTCCCCAGGCGTTCTCCTGGAGGGCTTAGTTGCCGGTGGGTTGCACACTGCCAAGCGCTCCAGCAGTGAGGGCTCTATTAGAGGCAATGGGAGGGCAACTGCAGGGCTACTCCATCGGTTGTTTTACCGCCCAGACTCAGCACAGCACGTAGAGCACAAGGCTCACAGGTCCCTGGCTGGGGTCTGCAGCCCCACACACCGGAGGCGAACTCCGTGAGCGCCCAGAAGGTCCCTTACCTACCTCATTTCCCTAGTGATCTCTTGCCAGCAGAGACGTGTGCCGGTAGTTGGGGCCTGCCCCTGCATGTCTGGGCTCCCGTCCACAGCCCCAGCTCAGGGAAGCAGCTCCTGAGCCAAGACCTGTGGGAGGCGCGGGGTCCCCGCCTGGAAGCCTAGTTTACAGCATGCGGGAAGCGAGCCTCCTCGGGAGAAGAGAAGGCAGCCTGCTGGGTGCGGCTGCATTCACTGCTTTGGCGGAGCCGAGTGCGCCTCCAGTACGGCAGAGCTCCAGCTCTGCTCAGAGGCCCGATCTGGCAGACTTGCTGGCTTGACGCTGCTCTGCCCTGGGCGAGACTTGCCCAGACTTGCCTCGCACATAGGCTTCTAGTCCAGGAAGGAGCAGGCTGCGCTAGACTGGGAGATGCTACTGGCGCCTTCCTGGCCTCAGCTCCACTCCTGCCTTGCCTTTGCACCTAGTCCCCAGGCGTTCTCCTGGAGGGCTTAGTTGCCGGTGGGTTGCACACTGCCAAGCGCTCCAGCAGTGAGGGCTCTATTAGAGGCAATGGTAGGGCAACTGAAGGTCTCCTCCAGCGGTTGCTTGACCGCCCACACTCAGCACAGCAGGAGCGCCCAAGGCTCACAGGGCCCCTGGCTGGGGTCTGCAGCCCCACACACCGGAGGCGAACTCCGGGAGCGCCCAGAAGGTGCCTGACAGACGTCATTTCCCTAGTGCTCTCCTCCCCAGCAGAGACGTGTGCAGGTGGCTGGGGCCTGCCCCTGCGTGTCTGGGCTCCCTACCACAGCCCCAGCTGAGGGAAGCAGCTCCTCAGCTAAGACCTGTAGGAGGCGCGGGGCGCCCCCGCCTGGAAGCCTAGTGCACAGCATGCGGGAAGCGAGCCTCCTCGGGAGAAGAGGTGGCAGCACAGCTTCGTGAGGCTGTAATCACTGCTTGGGCGATGCCGAGTGCGCCTCCAGTACGGCAGAGCTCCAGCTCTGCTCAGAGGCCCGATCTGGCAGAGTGCTGGCGTGAGGCTGCTCTGCACTGGGCGAGCCTTGCCCAGACTTGCCTCGCGGCTAGGCTTCCAGTCCAGAAAGGAGCGGGCTGCGCGAGACTGGGAGATGCTACTGGCGCCATCCTGGCCTCAGCTCCACACCTGCCTTGCCTTTGAACCTAGTCCCCAGGAGTTCTTGTGGAGGGCTTAGTTGCCGGTGGGTTGCACACTGCCAAGCGCTCCAGCAGTCAGGGCTCTATTAGAGGCAATGGGAGGGCAAGTGCAGGGCTATTCCATCGGTTGTTTTACCGCCCAGACTCAGCACAGCACGGAGAGCACAAGGCTCACAGGGCCCCTGGCTGGGGTCTGCAGCCCCACACACCGGAGGCGAACTCCGTGAGCGCCCAGAAGGTGCCTGACAGACCTCATTTCCCTAGTGATCTCCTGCCAGCAGAGACGTGTGCAGGTAGTTGGGGCCTGCCCCTGCGTGTCTGGGCTCCCGTCCACAGCCCCAGCTCAGGGAAGCAGCTCCTGAGCCAAGACCTGTGGGAGGCGCGGGGTCCCCGCCTGGAAGCCTAGTTTACAGCATGCGGGAAGCGAGCCTCCTCGGGAGAAGAGAAGGCAGCCCTGCTGCGTGCGGCTGCATTCACTGCTTTGGCGGAGCCGAGTGCCCCTCCAGTACGGCAGAGCTCCAGCTCTGCTCAGAGGCCCGATCTGGCAGACTTGCTGGCGTGAGGCTGCTCTGCCCTGGGCGAGACTTGCCCAGACTTGCCTCGCACATAGGCTTCCAGTCCAGGAAGGAGCAGGCTGCGCGAGAATGGGAGATGCTACTCGCGCCTTCCTGGCCTCAGCTCCACTCCTGCCTTGCCTTTGCACCTAGTCCCCAGGCGTTCCTGTGGAGGGCTTAGTTGCCGGTGGGTTGCACACTGCCAAGAGCTCCAGCAGTGAGGGCTCTATTAGAGGCAATGGTAGGGCAACTGAAGGTCTCCTCCAGCGGTTGCTTGACCGCCAACCCTCAGCACAGCAGGAGCGCACAAGGCTCACAGGGCCCCTGGCTGGGGTCTGCAGCCCCACACACCGGAGGCGAACTCCGTGAGCGCCAAGAAGGTGCCTGACAGACGTCATTTCCCTAGTGCTCTCCAACCCAGCAGAGACGTGTGCAGGTGGTTGGGGCCTGCCCCTGCGTGTCTGGGCTCCCTACCACAGCCCCAGCTGAGGGAAGCAGCTCCTCAGCTAAGACCTGTAGGAGGCGCGGGGCGCCCCCGCCTGGAAGCCTAGTGCACAGCATGCGGGAAGCGAGCCTCCTCGGGAGAAGAGGAGGCAGCACAGCTTCGTGAGGCTGTAATCACTGCTTGGGCGGAGCCGAGTGCGCCTCCAGTACGGCAGAGCTCCAGCTCTGCTCAGAGGCCCGATCTGGCAGAGTGCTGGCGTGAGGCTGCTCTGCACTGGGCAAGCCTTGCCCAGACTTGCCTCGCGGCTAGGCTTCCAGTCCAGAAAGGAGCGGGCTGCGCGAGACTGGGAGATGCTACTGGCGCCTACCTGGCCTCAGCTCCACTCCTGCCTTGCCTTTGCACTTAGTCCCAAGGCGTTCTTGCGGAAGGCTCAGTTGCCGGTGGGTTGCACACTGCCAAGCGCTCCAGCAGTGAGGGCTCTATTAGAGGCAATGGGAGGGCAACTGCAAGTCTCCTCCAGCAGTTGCTTGACCGCCCAGACTCAGCACAGCATGGAGAGCACAAGGCTCACAGGGCCCCTGGCTGGGGTCTGCAGCCCCACACACCGGAGGCGAACTCCGTGAGAGCCCAGAAGGTGCCTGACAGACGTCATTTCCCTAGTGCTCTGCTCCCCAGCAGAGACGTGTTTGGGTGGTTGGGGCCTGCCCCTGCTTGTTTGGGCTCCCGTCCACAGCCCCAGCTCAGGGAAGCAGCTCCTGAGCCAAGACCTGTGCGAGGCGCGGGGGGCCCCACCTGGAAGCCTAGTTTACAGCATGCGGGAAGCGAGCCTCCTCGGGAGAAGAGAAGGCAGCCCTGCTGCGTGCGGCTGCATTCACTGCTTTGGCGGAGCCGAGTGCGCCTCCAGTACGGCAGAGCTCCAGCTCTGCTCAGAGGCCCGATCTGCCAGACTTGCTGGCGTGAGGCTGCTCTGCCCTGGGCGAGACTTGCCCAGACTTGCCTCGCACATAGGCTTCCAGTCCAGGAAGGAGCAGGCTGCGCGAGACTGGGAGATGCTACTGGCGCCTTCCTGGCCTCAGCTCCACTCCTGCCTTGCCTTTGCACTTAGTCCCCAGGTGTTCTTGTGGGGGGCTTAGTTGCCGGTGGGTTGCACACTGCCAATCGCTCCAGCAGTGAGGGCTCTATTAGAGGCAATGGTAGGGCAACTGAAGGTCTCCTCCAGCGGTTGCTTGACCGCCCACACTCAGCACAGGAGGAGCGCACAAGGCTCACAGGGCCCCTGGCTGGGGTCTGCAGCCCCAGACACCGGAGGCGAACTCCGGGAGCGCCCAGAAGGTGCCTGACAGACGTCATTTCCCTAGTGCTCTCCTCCCCAGCAGAGACGTGTGCAGGTGGTTGGGGCCTGCCCCTGCGTGTCTGGGCTCCCTACCACAGCACAAGCTCAGGGAAGCAGCTCCTCAGCTAAGACGTGTAGGAGGTGCGGGGCGCCCCCGCCTGGAAGCCTAGTGCACAGCATGCGGGAAGAGAGCCTCCTCGGGAGAAGAGGAGGCAGCACAGCTTAATGAGGCTGTAATCACTGCTTGGGCGGAGCTGAGTGAGCCTCCAGTACGGCAGAGCTGCAGCTCTGCTCAGAGGCCCGATCTGGCAGACTTGCTGGCGTGAGGCTGCTCTGCCCTGGGCGAGACTTGCCCAGACTTGCCTCGCACATAGGCTTCCAGTCCAGGAAGGAGCAGGCTGCGCGAGACTGGGAGATGCTACTGGCGCCTTCCTGGCCTCAGCTCCACTCCTGCCTTGCCTTTGCACCTAGTCCCCAGGCGTTCTCCTGGAGGGCTTAGTTGCCGGTGGGTTGCACACTGCCAAGCGCTCCAGCAGTGAGGGCTCTATTAGAGGCAATGGGAGGGCAACTGCAGGGCTACTCCATCGGTTGTTTTACCGCCCAGACTCAGCACAGCACGTAGAGCACAAGGCTCACAGGTCCCTGGCTGGGGTCTGCAGCCCCACACACCGGAGGCGAACTCCGTGAGCGCCCAGAAGGTCCCTTACCTACCTCATTTCCCTAGTGATCTCTTGCCAGCAGAGACGTGTGCCGGTAGTTGGGGCCTGCCCCTGCATGTCTGGGCTCCCGTCCACAGCCCCAGCTCAGGGAAGCAGCTCCTGAGCCAAGACCTGTGGGAGGCGCGGGGTCCCCGCCTGGAAGCCTAGTTTACAGCATGCGGGAAGCGAGCCTCCTCGGGAGAAGAGAAGGCAGCCTGCTGGGTGCGGCTGCATTCACTGCTTTGGCGGAGCCGAGTGCGCCTCCAGTACGGCAGAGCTCCAGCTCTGCTCAGAGGCCCGATCTGGCAGACTTGCTGGCTTGACGCTGCTCTGCCCTGGGCGAGACTTGCCCAGACTTGCCTCGCACATAGGCTTCTAGTCCAGGAAGGAGCAGGCTGCGCTAGACTGGGAGATGCTACTGGCGCCTTCCTGGCCTCAGCTCCACTCCTGCCTTGCCTTTGCACCTAGTCCCCAGGCGTTCTCCTGGAGGGCTTAGTTGCCGGTGGGTTGCACACTGCCAAGCGCTCCAGCAGTGAGGGCTCTATTAGAGGCAATGGTAGGGCAACTGAAGGTCTCCTCCAGCGGTTGCTTGACCGCCCACACTCAGCACAGCAGGAGCGCCCAAGGCTCACAGGGCCCCTGGCTGGGGTCTGCAGCCCCACACACCGGAGGCGAACTCCGGGAGCGCCCAGAAGGTGCCTGACAGACGTCATTTCCCTAGTGCTCTCCTCCCCAGCAGAGACGTGTGCAGGTGGCTGGGGCCTGCCCCTGCGTGTCTGGGCTCCCTACCACAGCCCCAGCTGAGGGAAGCAGCTCCTCAGCTAAGACCTGTAGGAGGCGCTGGGCGCCCCCGCCTGGAAGCCTAGTGCACAGCATGCGGGAAGCGAGCCTCCTCGGGAGAAGAGGAGGCAGCACAGCTTCGTGAGGCTGTAATCACTGCTTGGGCGGAGCCGAGTGCGCCTCCAGTACGGCAGAGCTCCAGCTCTGCTCAGAGGCCCAATCTGGCAGAGTGCTGGCGTGAGGCTGCTCTGCCCTTGGCGAGCCTTGCCCAGACTTGCCTCGCGGCTAGGCTTCCAGTCCAGAAAGGAGCGGGCTGCGCGAGACTGGGAGATGCTACTGGCGCCATCCTGGCCTCAGCTCCACTTCTGCCTTGCCTTAGCACCTAGTCCCCAGGCGTTCTTGTGGAAGGCTCAGTTGCCGGTGGGTTGAACATTGCCAAGCGCTCCAGGAGTGAGGGCTCTATTAGAGGCAAAGGGAGGGCAACTGCAAGTCTCCTCCAGCGGTTGCTTGACCGCCCAGACTCAGCACAGCATGGAGAGCACAAGGCTCACAGGGCCCCTGGCTGGGGTCTGCAGCCCCACACACCGGAGGCGAACTCCGTGAGAGCCCAGAAGGTGCCTGACAGACGTCATTTCCCTAGTGCTCTGCTCCCCAGCAGAGACGTGTTTGGGTGGTTGGGGCCTGCCCCTGCTTGTTTGGGCTCCCGTCCACAGCCCCAGCTCAGGGAAGCAGCTCCTGAGCCAAGACCTGTGCGAGGCGCGGGGGGCCTCGCCTGGAAGCCTAGTTTACAGCATGCGGGAAGCGAGCCTCCTTGGGAGAAGAGAAGGCAGCCTGCTGGGTGCGGCTGCATTCACTGCTTTGGCGGAGCCGAGTGCGCCTCCAGTACGGCAGAGCTCCAGCTCTGCTCAGAGGCCCGATCTGGAAGACTTGCTGGCGTGAGGCTGCTCTGCCCTGGGCGAGACTTGCCCAGACTTGCCTCGCACATAGGCTTCTAGTCCAGGAAGGAGCAGGCTGCGCTAGACTGGGAGATGCTACTGGCGCCTTCCTGGCCTCAGCTCCACTCCTGCCTTGCCTTTGCACCTAGTCCCCAGGCGTTCTTGTGGAGGGCTTACTTGCCGGTGGGTTGCCCACTGCCAAGCGCTCCAGCAGTGAGGGCTCTATTAGAGGCAATGGTAGGGCAACTGAAGGTCTCCTCCAGCGGTTGCTTGACCGCCAACCCTCAGCACAGCAGGAGCGCACAAGGCTCACAGGGCCCCTTGCTGGGGTCTGCAGCCCCACACACCGGAGGCGAACTCCGTGAGCGCCCAGAAGGTGCCTCACAGACGTCATTTCCCTAGTGCTCTCCAACCCAGCAGAGACGTGTGCAGGTGGTTGGGGCCTGCCCCTGCGTGTCTGGGCTCCCTACCACAGCCCCAGCTCAGGGAAGCAGCTCCTCAGCTAAGACCTGTAGGAGGCGCGGGGCGCCCCCGCCTGGAAGCCTAGTGCACAGCATGCGGGAAGCGAGCCTCCTCGGGAGAAGAGGAGGCAGCACAGCTTCGTGAGGCTGTAATCACTGCTTGGGCGGTGCCGAGTGCGCCTCCAGTACGGCAGAGCTCCAGCTCTGCTCAGAGGCCCGATCTGGCAGAGTGCTGGCGTGAGGCTGCTCTGCACTGGGCGAGCCTTGCCCAGACATGCCTCGCGGCTAGGCTTCCAGTCCAGAAAGGAGCGGGCTGCGCGAGACTGGGAGATGCTACTGGGGCCATCCTGGCCTCAGCTCCACACCTGCCTTGCCTTTGAACCTAGTCCCCAGGAGTTCTTGTGGAGGGCTTAGTTGCCGGTGGGTTGCACACTGCCAATCGCTCCAGCAGTCAGGGCTCTATTAGAGGCAATGGGAGGGCAAGTGCAGGGCTATTCCATCGGTTGTTTTACCGCCCAGACTCAGCACAGCACGGAGAGCACAAGGCTCACAGGGCCCCTGGCTGGGGTCTGCAGCCCCACACACCGGAGGCGAACTCCGTGAGCGCCCAGAAGGTGCCTGACAGACCTCATTTCCCTAGTGATCTCCTGCCAGCAGAGACATGTGCAGGTAGTTGGGGCCTGCCCCTGCGTGTCTGGGCTCCCGTCCACAGCCCCAGCTCAGGGAAGCAGCTCCTGAGCCAAGACCTGTGGGAGGCGCGGGGTCCCCGCCTGGAAGCCTAGTTTACAGCATGCGGGAAGCGAGCCTCCTCTGGAGAAGAGGAGGCAGCCCTGCTGCGTGCGGCTGCATTCACTGCTTTGGCGGAGCCGAGTGCGCCTCCAGTACGGCAGAGCTCCAGCTCTGCTCAGAGGCCCGATCTGGCAGACTTGCTGGCGTGAGGCTGCTCTGCCCTGGGCGAGACTTGCCCAGACTTGCCTCGCACATAGGCTTCCAGTCCAGGAAGGAGCAGGCTGCGCGAGACTGGGAGATGCTACTGGCGCTTTCCTGGCCTCAGCTCCACTCCTACCTTGCCTTTGCACCTAGTCCCCAGGCGTTCTTGTGGAAGGCTCAGTTGCCGGTGCGTTGCAAACTGCCAAGCGCTCCAGTAGTCTGGGCTCTATTAGAGGCAATGGGAGGGCAACTGCAAGTCTCCTCCAGCGGTTGCTTGACCGCCCAGACTCAGCACAGCATGGAGAGCACAAGGCTCACAGGGCCCCTGGCTGGGGTCTGCAGCCCCACACACCGGAGGCGAACTCCGTGAGAGCCCAGAAGGTGCCTGACAGACGTCATTTCCCTAGTGCTCTGCTCCCCAGCAGAGACGTGTTTGGGTGGTTGGGGCCTGCCCCTGCTTGTTTGGGCTCCCGTCCACAGCCCCAGCTCAGGGAAGCAACTTCTGAGCCAAGACCTGTGCGAGGCGCGGGGGGCCCCACCTGGAAGCCTAGTTTACAGCATGCGGGAATCGAGCCTCCTCGGGAGAAGAGAAGGCAGCCCTGCTGCGTGTGGCTGCATTCACTGCTTTGGCGGAGCCGAGTGCGCCTCCAGTACGGCAGAGCTCCAGCTCTGCTCAGAGGCCCGATCTGGCAGACTTGCTGGCGTGAGGCTGCTCTGCCCTGGGCGAGACTTGCCCAGACTTGCCTCGCACATAGGCTTCCTGTCCAGGAAGGAGCAGGCTGCGCGAGACTGGGAGATGCTACTGGCGCCTTCCTGGCCTCAGCTCCACTCCTGCCTTGCCTTTGCACCTAGTCCCCAGGCGTTCTCCTGGAGGGGTTAGTTGCCGGTGGGTTGCACACTGCCAAGCGCTCCAGCAGTGAGGGCTCTATTAGAGGCAATGGTAGGGCAACTGAAGGTCTCCTCCAGCGGTTGCTTGACCGCCCACACTCAGCACAGCAGGAGCGCACAAGGCTCACAGGGCCCCTGTCTGGGGTCTGCAGCCCCACACACCGGAGGCGAACTCCGTGAGCGCCCAGAAGGTGCCTGACAGACGTCATTTCCCTAGTGCTCTCCAACCCAGCAGAGACGTGTGCAGGTGGTTGGGGCCTGCCCCTGCGTGTCTGGGCTCCCTACCACAGCCCCAGCTCAGGGAAGCAGCTCCTCAGCTAAGACCTGTTGGAGACGCGGGGCGCCCCCGCCTGGAAGCCTAGTGAACAGCATGCGGGAAGCGAGCCTCCTCGGGAGAAGAGGAGGCAGCACAGCTTCGTGAGGCTGTAATCACTGCTTGGGCGGAGCCGAGTGCGCCTCCAGTACGGCAGAGCTCCAGCTCTGCTCAGAGGCCCGATCTGGCAGAGTGCTGGCGTGAGGCTGCTCTGCACTGGGCGAGCCTTGCCCAGACTTGCCTCGCGGCTTGGCTTCCAGTCCAGAAAGGAGCGGGCTGCGCGAGACTGGGAGATGCTACTGGCGCCTTCCTGGCCTCAGCTCCACTCCTGCCTTGCCTTTGCACTTAGTCCCAAGGCGTTCTTGCGGAAGCCTCAGTTGCCGGTGGGTTGCACACTGCCAAGCGCTCCAGCAGTCAGGGCTCTATTAGAGGCAATGGGAGGGCAACTGCAAGTCTCCTCCAGCAGTTGCTTGACCGCCCAGACTCAGCACAGCATGGAGAGCACAAGGCTCACAGGGCCCCTGGCTGGGGTCTGCAGCCCCACACACCGGAGGCGAACTCCGTGAGAGCCCAGAAGGTGCCTGACAGACGTCATTTCCCTAGTGCTCTGCTCCCCAGCAGAGACGTGTTTGGGTGGTTGGGGCCTGCCCCTGCTTGTTTGGGCTCCCGTCCACAGCCCCAGCTCAGGGAAGCAGCTCCTGAGCCAAGACCTGTGGGAGGCGCGGGGTCCCCGCCTGGAACCCTAGTTTACAGCATGCGGGAAGCGAGCCTCCTCTGGAGAAGAGGAGGCAGCCCTGCTGCGTGCGGCTGCATTCACTGCTTTGGTGGAGCCGAGTGCGCCTCCAGTACGGCAGAGCTCCAGCTCTGCTCAGAAGCCCGATCTGGCAGACTTGCTGGCGTGAGGCTGCTCTGCACTGGGCGAGACTTGCCCAGACTTGCCTCGCACATAGGCTTCCAGTCCAGGAAGGGGCAGGCTGCGCGAGACTGGGAGATGCTACTGGCGCCTTCGTGGCCTCAGCTCCACTCCTGCCTTGCCTTTGCACCTAGGCCCCAGGCGTTGTTGTGGAGGGCTTAGTTGTCGGTGGGTTACACACTGCAAAGCGCTCCAGCAGTCAGGGCTCTATTAGAGGCAATGGGAGGGCAACTGAAGGTCTCCTCCAGCGGTTGCTTGACCGCCCACACTCAGCACTGCAAGAGCGCACAAGGCTCACAGGGCACCTGGCTGGGGTCTGCAGCCCCACACACCGGAGGCGAACTCCGTGAGCGCCCAGAAGGTGCCTGACAGACGTCATTTCCCTAGTGCTCTCCAACCCAGCAGAGACGTGTGCAGATGGTTGGGGCCTGCCCCTGCGTGTCTGGGCTCCCTACCACAGCCCCAGCTGAGGGAAGCAGCTCCTCAGCTATGACCTGTAGGAGGCGCGGGGCGCCCCCGCCTGGAAGCCTAGTGCACAGCATGCGGGAAGCGAGCCTCCTCGGGAGAAGAGGAGGCAGCACAGCTTCGTGAGGCTGTAATCACTGCTTGGGCGGAGCCGAGTGCGCATCCAGCACGGCATAGCTCCAGCTCTGCTCAGAGGCCCGATCTGGCAGAGTGCTGGCGTGAGGCTGCTCTGCACTGGGCGAGCCTTGCCCAGACTTGCCTGGCGGCTAGGCTTCCAGTCCAGAAAGGAGCGGGCTGCGCGAGACTAGGAGATGCTACTGGCGCCATCCTGGCCTCAGCTCCACTTCTGCCTTGCCTTAACACCTAGTCCCCAGGCGTTCTTGTGGAAGGCTCAGTTGCCGGTGGGTTGAACATTGCCAAGCGCTCCAGGAGTGAGGGCTCTATTAGAGGCAAAGGGAGGGCAACTGCAAGTCTCCTCCAGCGGTTGCTTGACCGCCCAGACTCAGCACAGCATGGAGAGCACAAGGCTCACAGGGCCCCTGGCTGGGGTCTGCAGCCCCACACACCGGAGGCGAACTCCGTGAGAGCCCAGAAGGTGCCTGACAGACGTCATTTCCCTAGTGCTCTGCTCCCCAACAGAGACGTGTTTGGGTGGTTGGGGCCTGCCCCTGCTTGTTTGGGCTCCCGTCCACAGCCCCAGCTCAGGGAAGCAGCTCCTGAGCTAAGACCTGTGCGAGGCGCGGGGGGCCCCACCTGGAAGCCTAGTTTACAGCATGCGGGAAGCGAGCCTCCTCGGGAGAAGAGAAGGCAGCCCTGCTGCGTGCAGCTGCATTCACTGCTTTGGCGGAGCCGAGTGCCCCTCCAGTACGGCAGAGCTCCAGCTCTGCTCAGAGGCCCGATCTGGCAGACTTGCTGGCGTGAGGCTGCTCTGCGCTGGGCGAGACTTGCCCAGACTTGCCTCGCACATAGGCTTCCAGTCCAGGAAGGAGCAGGCTGTGCGAGACTGGGAGATGCTACTGGCGCCTTCCTGGCCTCAGCTCCACTCCTGCCTTGCCTTTGCACCTAGTCCCCAGGCGTTCTCCTGGAGGGCTTAGTTGCCGGTGGGTTGCACACTGCCAAGCGCTCCAGCAGTGAGGGCTCTATTAGAGGCAATGGTAGGGCAACTGAAGGTCTCCTCCAGCGGTTGCTTGACCGCCCACACTCAGCACAGCAGGAGCGCCCAAGGCTCACAGGGCCCCTGGCTGGGGTCTGCAGCCCCACACACAGGAGGCGAACTCCGGGAGCGCCCAGAATTTTCCTGACAGACGTCATTTCCCTAGTGCTCTCCTCCCCAGCAGAGACGTGTGCAGGTGGTTGGGGCCTGCCCCTGCGTGTCTGGGCTCCCTACCACAGCCCCAGCTCAGGGAAGCAGCTCCTCAGCTAAGACCTGTAGGAGGCCCGGGGCGCCCCCGCCTGGAAGCCTAGTGCACAGCATGCTGGAAACGAGCCTCCTCGGGAGAAGAGGAGGCAGCACAGCTTCGTGAGGCTGTAATCACTGCTTGGGCGGAGCCGAGTGCGCCTCCAGTACGGCAGAGCTCCAGCTCTGCTCAGAGGCCCGATCTGGCAGAGTGCTGGCGTGAGGCTGCTCTGCCCTGGGCGAGCCTTGCCCAGACTTGCCTCGCGGCTAGGCTTCCAGTCCAGAAAGGAGCGGGCTGCGCGAGACCGGGAGATGCTACTGGCGCCTTCCTGGCCTCAGCTCCACTCCTACCTTGCCTTTGCACCTAGTACCCAGGCGTTCTCGTGGAGGTCTTAGTTGCCGGTGGATTCCACACTGCCACGCGCTCCAGCAGTGAGGGCTCTATTAGAGGCAATGGTAGGGCAACTGAAGGTCTCCTCCAGCGGTTGCTTGACCGACCACACTCAGCACAGCAGGAGCGCACAAGGCTCACAGGGCCCCTGGCTGGGGTCTGCAGCCCCACACACCGGAGGCGAACTCCGGGAGCGCCCAGAAGGTGCCTGACAGACGTCATTTCCCTAGTGCTCTCCAACCGAGCAGAGACGTGTGCAGATGGTTGGGGCCTGCCCCTGCGTGTCTGGGCTCCCTACCACAGCCCCAGCTGAGGGAAGCAGCTCCTCAGCTAAGACCTGTAGGAGGCGCGGGGCGCCCCCGCCTGGAAGCCTAGTGCACAGCATGCGGGAAGCGAGCCTCCTCGGGAGAAGAGGAGGCAGCACAGCTTCGTGAGGCTGTAATCACTGCTTGGGCGGAGCCGAGTGCGCCTCCAGTATGGCAGAGCTCCAGCTCTGCTCAGAGGCCCGATCTGGCAGAGTGCTGGCGTGAGGCTGCTCTGCACTGGGCGAGCCTTGCCCAGACTTGCCTCGCGGCTAGGCTTCCAGTCCAGAAAGGAGCGGGCTGCGCGAGACCGGGAGATGCTACTGGCGCCTTCCTGGCCTCAGCTCCACTCCTGCCTTGCCTTTGCACCTAGTCCCCAGGCGTTCTCGTGGAGGGCTTAGTTGCCGGTGGCTTCCACACTGCCAAGCGCTCCAGCAGTGAGGGCTCTATTAGAGGCAATGGGAGGGCAACTGAAGGTCTCCTCCAGCGGTTGCTTGACCGCCCACACTCAGCACAGCAGGAGCGCACAAGGCTCACAGGGCCCCTGGCTGGGGTCTGCAGCCCCACACACCAGAGGCGAACTCCGGGAGCGCCCAGAAGGTGCCTTAAAGACGTCATTTCCCTAGTGCTCTCCAACCCAGCAGAGACGTGTGCAGGTGGTTGGGGCCTGCCCCTGCGTGTCTGGGCTCCCTACCACAGCCCCAGCTCAGGGAAGCAGCTCCTGAGCTAAGACCTGTGGGAGGCGCTGGGTCCCCGCCTGGAAGCCTAGTGCACAGCATGCGGGAAGCGAGCCTCCTCGGGAGAAGAGGAGGCAGCACAGCTTCGTGAGGCTGTAATCACTGCTTGGGCGGAGCCGAGTGCGCCTCCAGTACGGCAGAGCTCCAGCTCTGCTCAGAGGCCCGATCTGGCAGAGTGCTGGCGTGAGGCTGCTCTGCACTGGACGAGACTTGCCCAGACTTGCCTCGCACATAGGCTTCCAGTCCAGGAAGGAGCAGGCTTCGCGAGACTGGGAGATGCTACTGGCGCCATCCTGGCCTCAGCTCCACTTCTGCCTTGCCTTAGCACCTAGTCCCCAGGCGTTCTTGTGGAAGGCTCAGTTGCCGGTGGGTTGCACACTGCCAAGCGCTCCAGCAGTGAGGGCTCTATTGGCGGCAATGGCAGGGCAACTGCAGGGCTACTCCATTGGTTGTTTTACCGCCCAGACTCAGCACAGCACGGAGAGCACAAGGCTCACAGGGCCCCTGGCTGGGGTCTGCAGCCCCACACACCGGAGGCGAACTCCGTGAGCGCCCAGAAGGTGCCTGACAGACCTCATTTCCCTAGTGATCTCCTGCCAGCAGAGACGTGTGCAGGTAGTTGGGGCCTGCCCCTGCGTGTCTGGGCTCCCGTCCACAGCCCCAGCTCAGGGAAGCAGCTCCTGAGCCAAGACCTGTGGGAGGCGCGGGGTCCCCGCCTGGAAGCCTAGTTTACAGCATGCGGGAAGCGAGCCTCCTCTGGAGAAGAGGAGGCAGCCCTGCTGCGTGCGGCTGCATTCACTGCTTTGGCGGAGCCGAGTGCGCCTCCAGTACGGCAGAGCTCCAGCTCTGCTCAGAGGCCCGATCTGGCAGACTTGCTGGCGTGAGGCTGCTCTGCCCTGGGCGAGACTTGCCCAGACTTGCCTCGCACATAGGCTTCCAGTCCAGGAAGGAGCATGCTGCGCGAGACTGGGAGATGCTACTGGCGCCTTCCTGGCCTCAGCTCCACTCCTGCCTTGCCTTTGCACCTAGTGCCCAGGCGTTCTCGTGGAGGGCTTAGTTGCCGGTGGGTTGCACACTGCCAAGCGCTCCAGCAGTGAGGGCTCAATTGGCGGCAATGGCAGGGCAACTGCAGGGCTACTCCATCGGTTGTTTTACCGCCCACACTCAGCACAGCACGGAGAGCACAAGGCTCACAGGGCCCCTGGCTGGGGTCTGCAGCCCCACACACCGGAGGCGAACTCCGTGAGCGCCCAGAAGGTGCCTGACAGACCTCATTTCCCTAGTGCTCTCCTCCACAGCAGAGACGTGTGCAGGTGGTTGGGGCCTGCCCCTGCGTGTCTGGGCTCCCTACCACAGCCCCAGCTCAGGGAAGCAGCTCCTCAGCTAAGACCTGTAGGAGGCCCGGGGCGCCCCCGCCTGGAAGCCTAGTGCACAGCATGCGGGAAGCGAGCCTCCTCGGGAGAAGAGGAGGCAGCACAGCTTCGTGAGGCTGTAATAACTGCTTGGGCGGAGCCGAGTGCGCCTCCAGTTCGGCAGAGCTCCAGCTCTGCTCAGAGGCCCGATCTGGCAGAGTGCTGGCGTGAGGCTGCTCTGCCCTTGGCGAGCCTTGCCCAGACTTGCCTCGCGGCTAGGCTTCCAGTCGAGAAAGGAGCGGGCTGCGCGAGACTGGGAGATGCTACTGGCGCCTTCCTGGCCTCAGCTCCACACCTGCCTTGCCTTTGGACCTAGGCCCCAGGCGTTGTTGTGGAGGGCTTAGTTGCCGGTGGGTTGCACACTGCCAAGCGCTCCAGCAGTCAGGGCTCTATTAGATGCAATGGGAGGGCAAGTGCAGGGCTATTCCATCGGTTGTTTTACCGCCCAGACTCAGCACAGCACGGAGAGCACAAGGCTCACAGGGCCCCTGGCTGGGGTCTGCAGCCCCACACACCGGAGTCGAACTCCGTGAGCGCCCAGAAGGTGCCTGACAGACGTCATTTCCCTAGTGCTCTCCAACCCAGCAGAGACGTGTGCAGATGGTTGGGGCCTGCCCCTGCGTGTCTGGGCTCCCTACCACAGCCCCAGCTGAGGGAAGCAGCTCCTCAGCTAAGACCTGTTGGAGGCGCGGGGCGCCCCCGCCTGGAAGCCTAGTGCACAGCATGCGGGAAGCGAGCCTCCTCGGGAGAAGAGAAGGCAGCCCTGCTGCGTGCGGCTGCATTCACTGCTTTGGCGGAGCCGAGTGCGCCTCCAGTACGGCAGAGCTCCAGCTCTGCTCAGAGGCCCGATCTGGCAGACTTGCTGGCGTGAGGCTGCTCTGCCCTGGGCGAGACTTGCCCAGACTTGCCTCGCACATAGGCTTCCAGTCCAGGAAGGAGCATGCTGCGCGAGACTGGGAGATGCTACTGGCGCCTTCCTGGCCTCAGCTCCACTCCTGCCTTGCCTTTGCACCTAGTCCCCAGGCGTTCTCGTGGAGGGCTTAGTTGCCGGTGGGTTGCACATTGCCAAGCGCTCCAGCAGTGAGGGCTCTATTGGCGGCAATGGCAGGGCAACTGCAGGGCTACTCCATCGGTTGTTTTACCGCCCACACTCAGCACAGCACGGAGAGCACAAGGCTCACAGGGCCCCTGGCTGGGGTCTGCAGCCCCACACACCGGAGGCGAACTCCGTGAGCGCCCAGAAGGTGCCTGACAGACCTCATTTCCCTAGTGATCTCCTGCCAGCAGAGACGTGTGCAGGTAGTTGGGGCCTGCCCCTGCGTGTCTGGGCTCCCGTCCACAGCCCCAGCTCAGGGAAGCAGCTCCTGAGCCAAGACCTGTTGGAGGCGCGGGGTCCCCGCCTGGAAGCCTAGTTTACAGCATGCGGGAAGCGAGCCTCCTCTGGAGAAGAGGAGGCAGCCCTGCTGCGTGCGGCTGCATTCACTGCTTTGGCGGAGCCGAGTGCGCCTCCAGTACGGCAGAGCTCCAGCTCTGCTCAGAGGCCCGATCTGGCAGACTTGCTGGCGTGAGGCTGCTCTGCCCTGGGCGAGACTTGCCCAGACTTGCCTCGCACATAGGCTTCCAGTCCAGGAAGGAGCATGCTGCGCGAGACTGGGAGATGCTACTGGCGCCTTCCTGGCCTCAGCTCCACTCCTGCCTTGCCTTTGCACCTAGTCCCCAGGCGTTCTCGTGGAGGGCTTAGTTGCCGGTGGGTTGCACACTGCCAAGCGCTCCAGCAGTGGGGGCTCTATTGGCGGCAATGGCAGGGCAACTGCAGGGCTACTCCATCGGTTGTTTTACCGCCCACACTCAGCACAGCACGGAGAGCACAAGGCTCACAGGGCCCCTGGCTGGGGTCTGCAGCCCCACACACCGGAGGCGAACTCCGTGAGCGCCCAGAAGGTGCCTGACAGACGTCATTTCCCTAGTGCTCTCCAACCCAGCAGAGACGTGTGCAGATGGTTGGGGCCTGCCCCTGCGTGTCTGGGCTCCCTACCACAGCCCCAGCTGAGGGAAGCAGCTCCTCAGCTAAGACCTGTAGGAGGCGCGGGGCGCCCCCGCCTGGAAGCCTAGTGCACAGCATGCGGGAAGCGAGCCTCCTCGGGAGAAGAGGAGGCAGCACAGCTTCGTGAGGCTGTAATCACTGCTTGGGCGGAGCCGAGTGCGCCTCCAGTATGGCAGAGCTCCAGCTCTGCTCAGAGGCCCGATCTGGCAGAGTGCTGGCGTGAGGCTGCTCTGCACTGGGCGAGCCTTGCCCAGACTTGCCTCGCGGCTAGGCTTCCAGTCCAGAAAGGAGCGGGTTGCGCGAGACCGGGAGATGCTACTGGCGCCTTCCTGGCCTCAGCTCCACTCCTGACTTGCCTTTGCACCTAGGCCCCAGGCGTTCTCGTGGAGGGCTTAGTTGTCGGTGGGTTACACACTGCCAAGCGCTCCAGCAGTCAGGGCTCTATTAGAGGCAATGGGAGGGCAACTGCAAGTCTCCTCCAGCGGTTGCTTGACCGCCCACACTCAGCACAGCAGGAGCGCACAAGGCTCACAGGGCCCCTGGCTGGGGTCTGCAGCCCCACACACCGGAGGCGAACTCCGAGAGCGCCCAGAAGGTGCCTTAAAGACGTCATTTCCCTAGTGCTCTCCAACCCAGCAGAGACGTGTGCAGGTGGTTGGGGCCTGCCCCTGCGTGTCTGGGCTCCCTACCACAGCCCCAGCTCAGGGAAGCAGCTCCTGAGCTAAGACCTGTGGGAGGCGCTGGGTCCCCGCCTTGAAGCCTAGTGCACAGCATGCGGGAAGCGAGCCTCCTCGGGAGAAGAGGAGGCAGCACAGCTTCGTGAGGCTGTAATCACTGCTTGGGCGGAGCCGAGTGCGCCTCCAGTACGGCAGAGCTCCAGCTCTGCTCAGAGGCCCGATCTGGCAGAGTGGTGGCCTGAGGCTGCTCTGCCCTGGGCGAGCCTTGCCCAGACTTGCCTCGCGGCTAGGCTTCCATTCCAGAAAGGAGCGGGCTGCGCGAGACTGGGAGATGCTACTGGCGCCATCCTGGCCTCAGCTCCACTTCTGCCTTGCCTTAGCACCTAGTTCCCAGGCGTTCTTGTGGAAGTCTCAGTTGCCGGTGGGTTGCACACTGCCAAGCGCTCCAGCTGTCAGGGCTCTACTATAGGCAAAGGGAGGGCAACTGCAGGGCTACTCCATCGGTTGTTTTACCGCCCAGACTCAGCACAGCACGGAGAGCACAAGGCTCACAGGGCCCCTGGCTGGGGTCTGCAGCCCCACACACCGGAGTCGAACTCCGTGAGCGCCCAGAAGGTGCCTGACAGACGTCATTTCCCTAGTGCTCTCCAACCCAGCAGAGACGTGTGCAGATGGTTGGGGCCTGCCCCTGCCTGTCTGGGCTCCCTACCACAGCCCCAGCTGAGGGAAGCAGCTCCTCAGCTAAGACCTGTTGGAGGCGCGGGGCGCCCCCGCCTGGAAGCCTAGTGCACAGCATGCGGGAAGCGAGCCTCCTCGGGAGAAGAGAAGGCAGCCCTGCTGCGTGCGGCTGCATTCACTGCTTTGGCGGAGCCGAGTGCGCCTCCAGTACGGCAGAGCTCCAGCTCTGCTCAGAGGCCCGATCTGGCAGACTTGCTGGCGTGAGGCTGCTCTGCCCTGGGCGAGACTTGCCCAGACTTGCCTCGCACATAGGCTTCCAGTCCAGGAAGGAGCATGCTGCGCGAGACTGGGAGATGCTACTGGCGCCTTCCTGGCCTCAGCTCCACTCCTGCCTTGCCTTTGCACCTAGTCCCCAGGCGTTCTCGTGGAGGGCTTAGTTGCCGGTGGGTTGCACATTGCCAAGCGCTCCAGCAGTGAGGGCTCTATTGGCGGCAATGGCAGGGCAACTGCAGGGCTACTCCATCGGTTGTTTTACCGCCCACACTCAGCACAGCACGGAGAGCACAAGGCTCACAGGGCCCCTGGCTGGGGTCTGCAGCCCCACACACTGGAGGCGAACTCCGTGAGCGCCCAGAAGGTGCCTGACAGACCTCATTTCCCTAGTGATCTCCTGCCAGCAGAGACGTGTGCAGGTAGTTGGGGCCTGCCCCTGCGTGTCTGGGCTCCCGTCCACAGCCCCAGCTCAGGGAAGCAGCTCCTGAGCCAAGACCTGTGGGAGGCGCGGGGTCCCCGCCTGGAAGCCTAGTTTACAGCATGCGGGAAGCGAGCCTCCTCTGGAGAAGAGGAGGCAGCCCTGCTGCGTGCGGCTGCATTCACTGCTTTGGCGGAGCCGAGTGCGCCTCCAGTACGGCAGAGCTCCAGCTCTGCTCAGAGGCCCGATCTGGCAGACTTGCTGGCGTGAGGCTGCTCTGCCCTGGGCGAGACTTGCCCAGACTTGCCTCGCACATAGGCTTCCAGTCCAGGAAGGAGCATGCTGCGCGAGACTGGGAGATGCTACTGGCGCCTTCCTGGCCTCAGCTCCACTCCTGCCTTGCCTTTGCACCTAGTCCCCAGGCGTTCTCGTGGAGGGCTTAGTTGCCGGTGGGTTGCACACTGCCAAGCGCTCCAGCAGTGGGGGCTCTATTGGCGGCAATGGCAGGGCAACTGCAGGGCTACTCCATCGGTTGTTTTACCGCCCACACTCAGCACAGCACGGAGAGCACAAGGCTCACAGGGCCCCTGGCTGGGGTCTGCAGCCCCACACACCGGAGGCGAACTCCGTGAGCGCCCAGAAGGTGCCTGACAGACCTCATTTCCCTAGTGCTCTCCTCCACAGCAGAGACGTGTGCAGGTGGTTGGGGCCTGCCCCTGCGTGTCTGGGCTCCCTACCACAGCCCCAGCTCAGGGAAGCAGCTCCTCAGCTAAGACCTGTAGGAGGCCCGGGGCGCCCCCGCCTGGAAGCCTAGTGCACAGCATGCGGGAAGCGAGCCTCCTCGGGAGAAGAGGAGGCAGCACAGCTTCGTGAGGCTGTAATAACTGCTTGGGCGGAGCCGAGTGCGCCTCCAGTTCGGCAGAGCTCCAGCTCTGCTCAGAGGCCCGATCTGGCAGAGTGCTGGCGTGAGGCTGCTCTGCCCTTGGCGAGCCTTGCCCAGACTTGCCTCGCGGCTAGGCTTCCAGTCGAGAAAGGAGCGGGCTGCGCGAGACTGGGAGATGCTACTGGCGCCTTCCTGGCCTCAGCTCCACACCTGCCTTGCCTTTGGACCTAGGCCCCAGGCGTTGTTGTGGAGGGCTTAGTTGCCGGTGGGTTGCACACTGCCAAGCGCTCCAGCAGTCAGGGCTCTATTAGATGCAATGGGAGGGCAAGTGCAGGGCTATTCCATCGGTTGTTTTACCGCCCAGACTCAGCACAGCACGGAGAGCACAAGGCTCACAGGGCCCCTGGCTGGGGTCTGCAGCCTCACACACCGGAGGCGAACTCCATGAGCGCCCAGAAGGTGCCTGACAGACCTCATTTCCCTAGTGCTCTCCTGCCAGCAGAGACGTGTGCAGGTAGTTGGGGCCTGCCCCTGCGTGTCTGGGCTCCCTACCACAGCCCCAGCTCAGGGAAGCAGCTCCTGAGCCAAGACCTGTGGGAGGCGCGGGGTCCCCGCCTGGAACCCTAGTTTACAGCATGCGGGAAGCGAGCCTCCTCTGGAGAAGAGGAGGCAGCCCTGCTGCGTGCGGCTGCATTCACTGCTTTGGTGGAGCCGAGTGCGCCTCCAGTACGGCAGAGCTCCAGCTCTGCTCAGAAGCCCGATCTGGCAGACTTGCTGGCGTGAGGCTGCTCTGCACTGGGCGAGACTTGCCCAGACTTGCCTCGCACATAGGCTTCCAGTCCAGGAAGGAGCAGGCTGCGCTAGACTGGGAGATGCTACTGGCGCCTTCCTGGCCTCAGCTCCACTCCTGCCTTGCCTTGGCACCTAGTCCCCAGGCGTTCTCCTGGAGGGCTTAGTTGCCGGTGGGTTGCACACTGCCAAGCGCTCCAGCAGTGAGGGCTCTATTAGAGGCAATGGGAGGGCAACTGAAGGTCTCCTCCAGCGGTTGCTTGACCGCCCACACTCAGCACAGCAAGAGCGCACAAGGCTCACAGGGCCCCTGGCTGGGGTCTGCAGCCCCACACACCGGAGGCGAACTCCGTGAGCGCCCAGAAGGTGCCTGACAGACGTCATTTCCCTAGTGCTCTCCAACCCAGCAGAGACGTGTGCAGATGGTTGGTGCCTGCCCCTGCGTGTCTGGGCTCCCTACCACAGCCCCAGCTGAGGGAAGCAGCTCCTCAGCTAAGACCTGTAGGAGGCGCGGGGCGCCCCCGCCTGGAAGCCTAGTGCACAGCATGCGGGAAGCGAGCCTCCTCGGGAGAAGAGGAGGCAGCACAGCTTCGTGAGGCTGTAATCATTGCTTGGGCGGAGCCGAGTGCGCCTCCAGTATGGCAGAGCTCCAGCTCTGCTCAGAGGCCCGATCTGGCAGAGTGCTGGCGTGAGGCTGCTCTGCACTGGGCGAGCCTTGCCCAGACTTGCCTCGCGGCTAGGCTTCCAGTCCAGAAAGGAGCGGGCTGCGCGAGACCGGGAGATGCTACTGGCGCCTTCCTGGCCTCAGCTCCACTCCTGCCTTGCCTTTGCACCTAGTCCCCAGGCGTTCTCCTGGAGGGCTTAGTTGCCGGTGGCTTCCACACTGCCAAGCGCTCCAGCAGTGAGGGCTCTATTAGAGGCAATGGGAGGGCAACTGAAGGTCTCCTCCAGCGGTTGCTTGACCGCCCACACTCAGCACAGCAGGAGCGCACAAGGCTCACAGGGCCCCTGGCTGGGGTCTGCAGCCCCACACACCAGAGGCGAACTCCGGGAGCGCCCAGAAGGTGCCTTAAAGACGTCATTTCCCTAGTGCTCTCCAACCCAGCAGAGACGTGTGCAGGTGGTTGGGGCCTGCCCCTGCGTGTCTGGGCTCCCTACCACAGCCCCAGCTCAGGGAAGCAGCTCCTGAGCTAAGACCTGTGGGAGGCGCTGGGTCCCCGCCTGGAAGCCTAGTGCACAGCATGCGGGAAGCGAGCCTCCTCGGGAGAAGAGGAGGCAGCACAGCTTCGTGAGGCTGTAATCACTGCTTGGGCGGAGCCGAGTGCGCCTCCAGTACGGCAGAGCTCCAGCTCTGCTCAGAGGCCCGATCTGGCAGAGTGCTGGCGTGAGGCTGCTCTGCACTGGACGAGACTTGCCCAGACTTGCCTCGCACATAGGCTTCCAGTCCAGGAAGGAGCAGGCTTCGCGAGACTGGGAGATGCTACTGGCGCCATCCTGGCCTCAGCTCCACTCCTGACTTGCCTTTGCACCTAGGCCCCAGGCCTTCTCGTGGAGGGCTTAGTTGTCGGTGGGTTACACACTGCCAAGCGCTCCAGCAGTCAGGGCTCTATTAGAGGCAATGGGAGGGCAACTGCAAGTCTCCTCCAGCGGTTGCTTGACCGCCCACACTCAGCACAGCAGGAGCGCACAAGGCTCACAGGGCCCCTGGCTGGGGTCTTCAGCCCCACACACCGGAGGCGAACTCCGGGAGCGCCCAGAAGGTGCCTTAAAGACGTCATTTCCCTAGTGCTCTCCAACCCAGCAGAGACGTGTGCAGGTGGTTGGGGCCTGCCCCTGCGTTTCTGGGCTCCCTACCACAGCCCCAGCTCAGGGAAGCAGCTCCTGAGCTAAGACCTGTGGGAGGCGCTGGGTCCCCGCCTTGAAGCCTAGTGCACAGCATGCGGGAAGCGAGCCTCCTCGGGAGAAGAGGAGGCAGCACAGCTTCGTGAGGCTGTAATCACTGCTTGGGCGGAGCCGAGTGCGCCTCCAGTACGGCAGAGCTCCAGCTCTGCTCAGAGGCCCGATCTGGCAGAGTGCTGGCCTGAGGCTGCTCTGCCCTGGGCGAGCCTTGCCCAGACTTGCCTCGCGGCTAGGCTTCCAGTCCAGAAAGGAGCGGGCTGCGCGAGACTGGGAGATGCTACTGGCGCCATCCTGGCCTCAGCTCCACTTCTGCCTTGCCTTAGCACCTAGTTCCCAGGCGTTCTTGTGGAAGGCTCAGTTGCCGGTGGGTTGCACACTGCCAAGCGCTCCAGCTGTCAGGGCTCTACTATAGGCAAAGGGAGGGCAACTGCAGGGCTACTCCATCGGTTGTTTTACCGCCCAGACTCAGCACAGCACGGAGAGCACAAGGCTCACAGGGCCCCTGGCTGGGGTCTGCAGCCGCACACACCGGAGTCGAACTCCGTGAGCGCCCAGAAGGTGCCTGACAGACGTCATTTCCCTAGTGCTCTCCAACCCAGCAGAGACGTGTGCAGATGGTTGGGGCCTGCCCCTGCGTGTCTGGGCTCCCTACCACAGCCCCAGCTGAGGGAAGCAGCTCCTCAGCTACGACCTGTTGGAGGCGCGGGGCGCCCCCGCCTGGAAGCCTAGTGCACAGCATGCGGGAAGCGAGCCTCCTCGGGAGAAGAGAAGGCAGCCCTGCTGCGTGCGGCTGCATTCACTGCTTTGGCGGAGCCGAGTGCGCCTCCAGTACGGCAGAGCTCCAGCTCTGCTCAGAGGCCCGATCTGGCAGACTTGCTGGCGTGAGGCTGCTCTGCCCTGGGCGAGACTTGCCCAGACTTGCCTCGCACATAGGCTTCCAGTCCAGGAAGGAGCATGCTGCGCGAGACTGGGAGATGCTACTGGCGCCTTCCTGGCCTCAGCTCCACTCCTGCCTTGCCTTTGCACCTAGTCCCCAGGCGTTCTCGTGGAGGGCTTAGTTGCCGGTGGGTTGCACACTGCCAAGCCTTCCAGCAGTGAGGGCTCTATTGGCGGCAATGGCAGGGCAACTGCAAGGCTACTCCATCGGTTGTTTTACCGCCCACACTCAGCACAGCACGGAGAGCACAAGGCTCACAGGGCCCCTGGCTGGGGTCTGCAGCCCCACACACCGGAGGCGAACTCCGTGAGCGCCCAGAAGGTGCCTGACAGACCTCATTTCCCTAGTGCTCTCCTCCACAGCAGAGACGTGTGCAGGTGGTTGGGGCCTGCCCCTGCGTGTCTGGGCTCCCTACCACAGCCCCAGCTCAGGGAAGCAGCTCCTCAGCTAAGACCTGTAGGAGGCCCGGGGCGCCCCCGCCTGGAAGCCTAGTGCACAGCATGCGGGAAGCGAGCCTCCTCGGGAGAAGAGGAGGCAGCACAGCTTCGTGAGGCTGTAATAACTGCTTGGGCGGAGCCGAGTGCGCCTCCAGTACGGCAGAGCTCCAGCTCTGCTCAGAGGCCCGATCTGGCAGAGTGCTGGCGTGAGGCTGCTCTGCCCTTGGCGAGCCTTGCCCAGACTTGCCTCGCGGCTAGGCTTCCAGTCGAGAAAGGAGCGGGCTGCGCGAGACTGGGAGATGCTACTGGCGCCATCCTGGCCTCAGCTCCACTTCTGCCTTGCCTTAGCACCTAGTCCCCAGGCGTTCTTGTGGAAGGCTCAGTTCCCGGTGGGTTGCACACTGCCAAGCGCTCCAGCAGTCAGGGCTCTATTAGAGGCAATGGGAGGGCAACTGCAGGGCTACTCCATTGGTTGTTTTACCGCCCAGACTCAGCACAGCACGGAGAGCACAAGGCTCACAGGGCCCCTGGCTGGGGTCTGCAGCCCCACACACTGGAGGCGAACTCCGTGAGCGCCCAGAAGGTGCCTGACAGACCTCATTTCCCTAGTGATCTCCTGCCAGCAGAGACGTGTGCAGGTAGTTGGGGCCTGCCCCTGCGTGTCTGGGCTCCCGTCCACAGCCCCAGCTCAGGGAAGCAGCTCCTGAGCCAAGACCTGTGGGAGGCGCGGGGTCCCCGCCTGGAAGCCTAGTTTACAGCATGCGGGAAGCGAGCCTCCTCTGGAGAAGAGGAGGCAGCCCTGCTGCGTGCGGCTGCATTCACTGCTTTGGCGGAGCCGAGTGCACCTCCAGTACGGCAGAGCTCCAGCTCTGCTCAGAGGCCCGATCTGGCAGACTTGCTGGCGTGAGGCTGCTCTGCCCTGGGCGAGACTTGCCCAGACTTGCCTCGCACATAGGCTTCCAGTCCAGGAAGGAGCATGCTGCGCGAGACTGGGAGATGCTACTGGCGCCTTCCTGGCCTCAGCTCCACTCCTGCCTTGCCTTTGCACCTAGTCCCCAGGCGTTCTCGTGGAGGGCTTAGTTGCCGGTGGGTTGCACACTGCCAAGCGCTCCAGCAGTGAGGGCTCTATTGGCGGCAATGGCAGGGCAACTGCAGGTCTACTCCATCGGTTGTTTTACCGCCCACACTCAGCACAGCACGGAGAGCACAAGGCTCACAGGGCCCCTGGCTGGGGTCTGCAGCCCCACACACCGGAGGCGAACTCCGTGAGCGCCCAGAAGGTGCCTGACAGACCTCATTTCCCTAGTGCTCTCCTCCACAGCAGAGACGTGTGCAGGTGGTTGGGGCCTGCCCCTGCGTGTCTGGGCTCCCTACCACAGCCCCAGCTCAGGGAAGCAGCTCCTCAGCTAAGACCTGTAGGAGGCCCGGGGCGCCCCCGCCTGGAAGCCTAGTGCACAGCATGCGGGAAGCGAGCCTCCTCGGGAGAAGAGGAGGCAGCACAGCTTCGTGAGGCTGTAATAACTGCTTGGGCGGAGCCGAGTGCGCCTCCAGTATGGCAGAGCTCCAGCTCTGCTCAGAGGCCCGATCTGGCAGAGTGCTGGCGTGAGGCTGCTCTGCCCTTGGCGAGCCTTGCCCAGACTTGCCTCGCGGCTAGGCTTCCAGTCGAGAAAGGAGCGGGCTGCGCGAGACTGGGAGATGCTACTGGCGCCTTCCTGGCCTCAGCTCCACACCTGCCTTGCCTTTGGACCTAGGCCCCAGGCGTTGTTGTGGAGGGCTTAGTTGCCGGTGGGTTGCACACTGCCAAGCGCTCCAGCAGTCAGGGCTCTATTAGATGCAATGGGAGGGCAAGTGCAGGGCTATTCCATCGGTTGTTTTACCGCCCAGACTCAGCACAGCACGGAGAGCACAAGGCTCACAGAGCCCCTGGCTGGGGTCTGCAGCCTCACACACCGGAGGCGAACTCCATGAGCGCCCAGAAGGTGCCTGACAGACCTCATTTCCCTAGTGCTCTCCTGCCAGCAGAGACGTGTGCAGGTAGTTGGGGCCTGCCCCTGCGTGTCTGGGCTCCCTACCACAGCCCCAGCTCAGGGAAGCAGCTCCTGAGCCAAGACCTGTGGGAGGCGCGGGGTCCCCGCCTGGAACCCTAGTTTACAGCATGCGGGAAGCGAGCCTCCTCTGGAGAAGAGGAGGCAGCCCTGCTGCGTGCGGCTGCATTCACTGCTTTGGTGGAGCCGAGTGCGCCTCCAGTACGGCAGAGCTCCAGCTCTGCTCAGAAGCCCGATCTGGCAGACTTGCTGGCGTGAGGCTGCTCTGCACTGGGCGAGACTTGCCCAGACTTGCCTCGCACATAGGCTTCCAGTCCAGGAAGGAGCAGGCTGCGCTAGACTGGGAGATGCTACTGGCGCCTTACTGGCCTCAGCTCCACTCCTGCCTTGCCTTGGCACCTAGTCCCCAGGCGTTCTCCTGGAGGGCTTAGTTGCCGGTGGGTTGCACACTGCCAAGCGCTCCAGCAGTGAGGGCTCTATTAGAGGCAATGGGAGGGCAACTGAAGGTCTCCTCCAGCGGTTGCTTGACCGCCCACACTCAGCACAGCAAGAGCGCACAAGGCTCACAGGGCCCCTGGCTGGGGTCTGCAGCCCCACACACCGGAGGCGAACTCCGTGAGCGCCCAGAAGGTGCCTGACAGACGTCATTTCCCTAGTGCTCTCCAACCCAGCAGAGACGTGTGCAGATGGTTGGGGCCTGCCCCTGCGTGTCTGGGCTCCCTACCACAGCCCCAGCTGAGGGAAGCAGCTCCTCAGCTAAGACCTGTAGGAGGCGCGGGGCGCCCCCGCCTGGAAGCCTAGTGCACAGCATGCGGGAAGCGAGCCTCCTCGGGAGAAGAGGAGGCAGCACAGCTTCGTGAGGCTGTAATCACTGCTTGGGCGGAGCCGAGTGCGCCTCCAGCACGGCAGAGCTCCAGCTCTGCTCAGAGGCCCGATCTGGCAGAGTGCTGGCGTGAGGCTGCTCTGCACTGGGCGAGCCTTGCCCAGACTTGCCTCGCGGCTAGGCTTCCAGTCCAGAAAGGAGCGGGCTGCGCGAGACTGGGAGATGCTACTGGCGCCATCCTGGCCTCAGCTCCACTTCTGCCTTGCCTTAGCACCTAGTCCCCAGGCGTTCTTGTGGAAGGCTCAGTTGCCGGTGGGTTACACATTGCCAAGCCCTCCAGGAGTGAGGGCTCTATTAGAGGCAATGGGAGGGCAACTGCAAGTCTCCTCCAGCGGTTGCTTGACCGCCCAGACTCAGCACAGCATGGAGAGCACGAGGCTCACAGGGCCCCTGGCTGGGGTCTGCAGCCCCACACACCAGAGGCGAACTCCGTGAGAGCCCAGAAGGTGCCTGACAGACGTCATTTCCCTAGTGCTCTGCTCCCCAACAGAGACGTGTTTGGGTGGTTGGGGCCTGCCCCTGCTTGTTTGGGCTCCCGTCCACAGCCCCAGCTCAGGGAAGCAGCTCCTGAGCTAAGGCATGTGCGAGGCGCGGGGGGCCCCACCTGGAAGCCTAGTTTACAGCATGCGGGAATCGAGCCTCCTCGGGAGAAGAGAAGGCAGCCCTGCTGCGTGTGGCTGCATTCACTGCTTTGGCGGAGCCGAGTGCGCCTCCAGTACGGCAGAGCTCCAGCTCTGCTCAGAGGCCCGATCTGGCAGACTTGCTGGCGTGAGGCTGCTCTGCGCTGGGCGAGACTTGCCCAGACTTGCCTCGCACATAGGCTTCCAGTCCAGGAAGGAGCAGGCTGTGCGAGACTGGGATATGCTACTGGCGCCTTCCTGGCCTCAGCTCCACTCCTGCCTTGCCTTTGCACCTAGTCCCCAGGCGTTCTCCTGGAGGGCTTAGTTGCCGGTGGGTTGCACACTGCCAAGCGCTCCAGCAGTGAGGGCTCTATTAGAGGCAATGGTAGGGCAACTGAAGGTCTCCTCCAGCGGTTGCTTGACCGCCCACACTCAGCACAGCAGGAGCGCCCAAGGCTCACAGGGCCCCTGGCTGGGGTCTGCAGCCCCACACACAGGAGGCGAACTCCGGGAGCGCCCAGAAGTTGCCTGAGAGACGTCATTTCCCTAGTGCTCTCCTCCCCAGCAGAGACGTGTGCAGGTGCTTGGGGCCTGCCCCTGCGTGTCTGGGCTCCCTACCACAGCCCCAGCTCAGGGAAGCAGCTCCTCAGCTAAGACCTGTAGGAGGCCCGGGGCGCCCCCGCCTGGAAGCCTAGTGCACAGCATGCTGGAAGCGAGCCTCCTCGGGAGAAGAGGAGGCAGCACAGCTTCGTGAGGCTGTAATCACTGCTTGGGCGGAGCCGAGTGCGCCTCCAGTACGGCAGAGCTCCAGCTCTGCTCAGAGGCCCGATCTGGCAGAGTGCTGGCGTGAGGCTGCTCTGCACTGGGCGAGCCTTGCCCAGACTTGCCTCGCGGCTAGGCTTCCAGTCCAGAAAGGAGCGGGCTGCGCGAGACCGGGAGATGCTACTGGCGCCTTCCTGGCCTCAGCTCCACTCCTGCCTTGCCTTTGCACGTAGTCCCCAGGCGTTCTCGTGGAGGGCTTAGTTGCCGGTGGCTTCCACACTGCCAAGCGCTCCAGCAGTGAGGGCTCTATTAGAGGCAATGGGAGGGCAACTGAAGGTCTCCTCCAGCGGTTGCTTGACCGCCCACACTCAGCACAGCAGGAGCGCACAAGGCTCACAGGGCCCCTGGCTGGGGTCTGCAGCCCCACACACCGGAGGCGAACTCCGGGAGCGCCCAGAAGGTGCCTTAAAGACGTCATTTCCCTAGTGCTCTCCAACCCAGCAGAGACGTGTGCAGGTGGTTGGGGCCTGCCCCTGCGTGTCTGGGCTCCCTACCACAGCCCCAGCTCAGGGAAGCAGCTCCTGAGCTAAGACCTGTGGGAGGCGCTGGGTCCCCGCCTTGAAGCCTAGTGCACAGCATGCGGGAAGCGAGCCTCCTCGGGAGAAGAGGAGGCAGCACAGCTTCGTGAGGCTGTAATCACTGCTTGGGCGGAGCCGAGTGCGCCTCCAGTACGGCAGAGCTCCAGCTCTGCTCAGAGGCCCGATCTGGCAGAGTGCTGGCCTGAGGCTGCTCTGCCCTGGGCGAGCCTTGCCCAGACTTGCCTCGCGGCTAGGCTTCCAGTCCAGAAAGGAGCGGGCTGCGCGAGACTGGGAGATGCTACTGGCGCCATCCTGGCCTCAGCTCCACTTCTGCCTTGCCTTAGCACCTAGTTCCCAGGCGTTCTTGTGGAAGGCTCAGTTGCCGGTGGGTTGCACACTGCCAAGCGCTCCAGCTGTCAGGGCTCTACTATAGGCAAAGGGAGGGCAACTGCAGGGCTACTCCATCGGTTGTTTTACCGCCCAGACTCAGCACAGCACGGAGAGCACAAGGCTCACAGGGCCCCTGGCTGGGGTCTGCAGCCGCACACACCGGAGTCGAACTCCGTGAGCGCCCAGAAGGTGCCTGACAGACGTCATTTCCCTAGTGCTCTCCAACCCAGCAGAGACGTGTGCAGATGGTTGGGGCCTGCCCCTGCGTGTCTGGGCTCCCTACCACAGCCCCAGCTGAGGGAAGCAGCTCCTCAGCTACGACCTGTTGGAGGCGCGGGGCGCCCCCGCCTGGAAGCCTAGTGCACAGCATGCGGGAAGCGAGCCTCCTCGGGAGAAGAGAAGGCAGCCCTGCTGCGTGCGGCTGCATTCACTGCTTTGGCGGAGCCGAGTGCGCCTCCAGTACGGCAGAGCTCCAGCTCTGCTCAGAGGCCCGATCTGGCAGACTTGCTGGCGTGAGGCTGCTCTGCCCTGGGCGAGACTTGCCCAGACTTGCCTCGCACATAGGCTTCCAGTCCAGGAAGGAGCATGCTGCGCGAGACTGGGAGATGCTACTGGCGCCTTCCTGGCCTCAGCTCCACTCCTGCCTTGCCTTTGCACCTAGTCCCCAGGCGTTCTCGTGGAGGGCTTAGTTGCCGGTGGGTTGCACACTGCCAAGCCTTCCAGCAGTGAGGGCTCTATTGGCGGCAATGGCAGGGCAACTGCAAGGCTACTCCATCGGTTGTTTTACCGCCCACACTCAGCACAGCACGGAGAGCACAAGGCTCACAGGGCCCCTGGCTGGGGTCTGCAGCCCCACACACCGGAGGCGAACTCCGTGAGCGCCCAGAAGGTGCCTGACAGACCTCATTTCCCTAGTGCTCTCCTCCACAGCAGAGACGTGTGCAGGTGGTTGGGGCCTGCCCCTGCGTGTCTGGGCTCCCTACCACAGCCCCAGCTCAGGGAAGCAGCTCCTCAGCTAAGACCTGTAGGAGGCCCGGGGCGCCCCCGCCTGGAAGCCTAGTGCACAGCATGCGGGAAGCGAGCCTCCTCGGGAGAAGAGGAGGCAGCACAGCTTCGTGAGGCTGTAATAACTGCTTGGGCGGAGCCGAGTGCGCCTCCAGTACGGCAGAGCTCCAGCTCTGCTCAGAGGCCCGATCTGGCAGAGTGCTGGCGTGAGGCTGCTCTGCCCTTGGCGAGCCTTGCCCAGACTTGCCTCGCGGCTAGGCTTCCAGTCGAGAAAGGAGCGGGCTGCGCGAGACTGGGAGATGCTACTGGCGCCATCCTGGCCTCAGCTCCACTTCTGCCTTGCCTTAGCACCTAGTCCCCAGGCGTTCTTGTGGAAGGCTCAGTTCCCGGTGGGTTGCACACTGCCAAGCGCTCCAGCAGTCAGGGCTCTATTAGAGGCAATGGGAGGGCAACTGCAGGGCTACTCCATTGGTTGTTTTACCGCCCAGACTCAGCACAGCACGGAGAGCACAAGGCTCACAGGGCCCCTGGCTGGGGTCTGCAGCCCCACACACTGGAGGCGAACTCCGTGAGCGCCCAGAAGGTGCCTGACAGACCTCATTTCCCTAGTGATCTCCTGCCAGCAGAGACGTGTGCAGGTAGTTGGGGCCTGCCCCTGCGTGTCTGGGCTCCCGTCCACAGCCCCAGCTCAGGGAAGCAGCTCCTGAGCCAAGACCTGTGGGAGGCGCGGGGTCCCCGCCTGGAAGCCTAGTTTACAGCATGCGGGAAGCGAGCCTCCTCTGGAGAAGAGGAGGCAGCCCTGCTGCGTGCGGCTGCATTCACTGCTTTGGCGGAGCCGAGTGCACCTCCAGTACGGCAGAGCTCCAGCTCTGCTCAGAGGCCCGATCTGGCAGACTTGCTGGCGTGAGGCTGCTCTGCCCTGGGCGAGACTTGCCCAGACTTGCCTCGCACATAGGCTTCCAGTCCAGGAAGGAGCATGCTGCGCGAGACTGGGAGATGCTACTGGCGCCTTCCTGGCCTCAGCTCCACTCCTGCCTTGCCTTTGCACCTAGTCCCCAGGCGTTCTCGTGGAGGGCTTAGTTGCCGGTGGGTTGCACACTGCCAAGCGCTCCAGCAGTGAGGGCTCTATTGGCGGCAATGGCAGGGCAACTGCAGGTCTACTCCATCGGTTGTTTTACCGCCCACACTCAGCACAGCACGGAGAGCACAAGGCTCACAGGGCCCCTGGCTGGGGTCTGCAGCCCCACACACCGGAGGCGAACTCCGTGAGCGCCCAGAAGGTGCCTGACAGACCTCATTTCCCTAGTGCTCTCCTCCACAGCAGAGACGTGTGCAGGTGGTTGGGGCCTGCCCCTGCGTGTCTGGGCTCCCTACCACAGCCCCAGCTCAGGGAAGCAGCTCCTCAGCTAAGACCTGTAGGAGGCCCGGGGCGCCCCCGCCTGGAAGCCTAGTGCACAGCATGCGGGAAGCGAGCCTCCTCGGGAGAAGAGGAGGCAGCACAGCTTCGTGAGGCTGTAATAACTGCTTGGGCGGAGCCGAGTGCGCCTCCAGTATGGCAGAGCTCCAGCTCTGCTCAGAGGCCCGATCTGGCAGAGTGCTGGCGTGAGGCTGCTCTGCCCTTGGCGAGCCTTGCCCAGACTTGCCTCGCGGCTAGGCTTCCAGTCGAGAAAGGAGCGGGCTGCGCGAGACTGGGAGATGCTACTGGCGCCTTCCTGGCCTCAGCTCCACACCTGCCTTGCCTTTGGACCTAGGCCCCAGGCGTTGTTGTGGAGGGCTTAGTTGCCGGTGGGTTGCACACTGCCAAGCGCTCCAGCAGTCAGGGCTCTATTAGATGCAATGGGAGGGCAAGTGCAGGGCTATTCCATCGGTTGTTTTACCGCCCAGACTCAGCACAGCACGGAGAGCACAAGGCTCACAGAGCCCCTGGCTGGGGTCTGCAGCCTCACACACCGGAGGCGAACTCCATGAGCGCCCAGAAGGTGCCTGACAGACCTCATTTCCCTAGTGCTCTCCTGCCAGCAGAGACGTGTGCAGGTAGTTGGGGCCTGCCCCTGCGTGTCTGGGCTCCCTACCACAGCCCCAGCTCAGGGAAGCAGCTCCTGAGCCAAGACCTGTGGGAGGCGCGGGGTCCCCGCCTGGAACCCTAGTTTACAGCATGCGGGAAGCGAGCCTCCTCTGGAGAAGAGGAGGCAGCCCTGCTGCGTGCGGCTGCATTCACTGCTTTGGTGGAGCCGAGTGCGCCTCCAGTACGGCAGAGCTCCAGCTCTGCTCAGAAGCCCGATCTGGCAGACTTGCTGGCGTGAGGCTGCTCTGCACTGGGCGAGACTTGCCCAGACTTGCCTCGCACATAGGCTTCCAGTCCAGGAAGGAGCAGGCTGCGCTAGACTGGGAGATGCTACTGGCGCCTTACTGGCCTCAGCTCCACTCCTGCCTTGCCTTGGCACCTAGTCCCCAGGCGTTCTCCTGGAGGGCTTAGTTGCCGGTGGGTTGCACACTGCCAAGCGCTCCAGCAGTGAGGGCTCTATTAGAGGCAATGGGAGGGCAACTGAAGGTCTCCTCCAGCGGTTGCTTGACCGCCCACACTCAGCACAGCAAGAGCGCACAAGGCTCACAGGGCCCCTGGCTGGGGTCTGCAGCCCCACACACCGGAGGCGAACTCCGTGAGCGCCCAGAAGGTGCCTGACAGACGTCATTTCCCTAGTGCTCTCCAACCCAGCAGAGACGTGTGCAGATGGTTGGGGCCTGCCCCTGCGTGTCTGGGCTCCCTACCACAGCCCCAGCTGAGGGAAGCAGCTCCTCAGCTAAGACCTGTAGGAGGCGCGGGGCGCCCCCGCCTGGAAGCCTAGTGCACAGCATGCGGGAAGCGAGCCTCCTCGGGAGAAGAGGAGGCAGCACAGCTTCGTGAGGCTGTAATCACTGCTTGGGCGGAGCCGAGTGCGCCTCCAGCACGGCAGAGCTCCAGCTCTGCTCAGAGGCCCGATCTGGCAGAGTGCTGGCGTGAGGCTGCTCTGCACTGGGCGAGCCTTGCCCAGACTTGCCTCGCGGCTAGGCTTCCAGTCCAGAAAGGAGCGGGCTGCGCGAGACTGGGAGATGCTACTGGCGCCATCCTGGCCTCAGCTCCACTTCTGCCTTGCCTTAGCACCTAGTCCCCAGGCGTTCTTGTGGAAGGCTCAGTTGCCGGTGGGTTACACATTGCCAAGCGCTCCAGGAGTGAGGGCTCTATTAGAGGCAATGGGAGGGCAACTGCAAGTCTCCTCCAGCGGTTGCTTGACCGCCCAGACTCAGCACAGCATGGAGAGCACAAGGCTCACAGGGCCCCTGGCTGGGGTCTGCAGCCCCACACACCAGAGGCGAACTCCGTGAGAGCCCAGAAGGTGCCTGACAGACGTCATTTCCCTAGTGCTCTGCTCCCCAACAGAGACGTGTTTGGGTGGTTGGGGCCTGCCCCTGCTTGTTTGGGCTCCCGTCCACAGCCCCAGCTCAGGGAAGCAGCTCCTGAGCTAAGGCATGTGCGAGGCGCGGGGGGCCCCACCTGGAAGCCTAGTTTACAGCATGCGGGAATCGAGCCTCCTCGGGAGAAGAGGAGGCAGCCCTGCTGCGTGTGGCTGCATTCACTGCTTTGGCGGAGCCGAGTGCGCCTCCAGTACGGCAGAGCTCCAGCTCTGCTCAGAGGCCCGATCTGGCAGACTTGCTGGCGTGAGGCTGCTCTGCGCTGGGCGAGACTTGCCCAGACTTGCCTCGCACATAGGCTTCCAGTCCAGGAAGGAGCAGGCTGTGCGAGACTGGGATATGCTACTGGCGCCTTCCTGGCCTCAGCTCCACTCCTGCCTTGCCTTTGCACCTAGTCCCCAGGCGTTCTCCTGGAGGGCTTAGTTGCCGGTGGGTTGCACACTGCCAAGCGCTCCAGCAGTGAGGGCTCTATTAGAGGCAATGGTAGGGCAACTGAAGGTCTCCTCCAGCGGTTGCTTGACCGCCCACACTCAGCACAGCAGGAGCGCCCAAGGCTCACAGGGCCCCTGGCTGGGGTCTGCAGCCCCACACACAGGAGGCGAACTCCGGGAGCGCCCAGAAGTTGCCTGAGAGACGTCATTTCCCTAGTGCTCTCCTCCCCAGCAGAGACGTGTGCAGGTGCTTGGGGCCTGCCCCTGCGTGTCTGGGCTCCCTACCACAGCCCCAGCTCAGGGAAGCAGCTCCTCAGCTAAGACCTGTAGGAGGCCCGGGGCGCCCCCGCCTGGAAGCCTAGTGCACAGCATGCTGGAAGCGAGCCTCCTCGGGAGAAGAGGAGGCAGCACAGCTTCGTGAGGCTGTAATCACTGCTTGGGCGGAGCCGAGTGCGCCTCCAGTACGGCAGAGCTCCAGCTCTGCTCAGAGGCCCGATCTGGCAGAGTGCTGGCGTGAGGCTGCTCTGCACTGGGCGAGCCTTGCCCAGACTTGCCTCGCGGCTAGGCTTCCAGTCCAGAAAGGAGCGGGCTGCGCGAGACCGGGAGATGCTACTGGCGCCTTCCTGGCCTCAGCTCCACTCCTGCCTTGCCTTTGCACGTAGTCCCCAGGCGTTCTCGTGGAGGGCTTAGTTGCCGGTGGCTTCCACACTGCCAAGCGCTCCAGCAGTGAGGGCTCTATTAGAGGCAATGGGAGGGCAACTGAAGGTCTCCTCCAGCGGTTGCTTGACCGCCCAGACTCAGCACAGCACGGAGAGCACAAGGCTCACAGGGCCCCTGGCTGGGGTCTGCAGCCCCACACACCGGAGTCGAACTCCGTGAGCGCCCAGAAGGTGCCTGACAGACGTCATTTCCCTAGTGCTCTCCAACCCAGCAGAGACGTGTGCAGATGGTTGGGGCCTGCCCCTGCGTGTCTGGGCTCCCTACCACAGCCCCAGCTGAGGGAAGCAGCTCCTCAGCTAAGACCTGTAGGAGGCGCGGGGCGCCCCCGCCTGGAAGCCTAGTGCACAGCATGCGGGAAGCGAGCCTCCTCGGGAGAAGAGAAGGCAGCCCTGCTGCGTGCGGCTGCATTCACTGCTTTGGCGGAGCCGAGTGCGCCTCCAGTACGGCAGAGCTCCAGCTCTGCTCAGAGGCCCGATCTGGCAGACTTGCTGGCGTGAGGCTGCTCTGCCCTGGGCGAGACTTGCCCAGACTTGCCTCGCACATAGGCTTCCAGTCCAGGAAGGAGCATGCTGCGCGAGACTGGGAGATGCTACTGGCGCCTTCCTGGCCTCAGCTCCACTCCTGCCTTGCCTTTGCACCTAGTCCCCAGGCGTTCTCGTGGAGGGCTTAGTTGCCGGTGGGTTGCACATTGTCAAGCGCTCCAGCAGTGAGGGCTCTATTGGCGGCAATGGCAGGGCAACTGCAGGGCTACTCCATCGGTTGTTTTACCGCCCACACTCAGCACAGCACGGAGAGCACAAGGCTCACAGGGCCCCTGGCTGGGGTCTGCAGCCCCACACACCGGAGGCGAACTCCGTGAGCGCCCAGAAGGTGCCTGACAGACCTCATTTCCCTAGTGCTCTCCTCCACAGCAGAGACGTGTGCAGGTGGTTGGGGCCTGCCCCTGCGTGTCTGGGCTCCCTACCACAGCCCCAGCTCAGGGAAGCAGCTCCTCAGCTAAGACCTGTAGGAGGCCCGGGGCGCCCCCGCCTGGAAGCCTAGTGCACAGCATGCGGGAAGCGAGCCTCCTCGGGAGAAGAGGAGGCAGCACAGCTTCGTGAGGCTGTAATAACTGCTTGGGCGGAGCCGAGTGCGCCTCCAGTACGGCAGAGCTCCAGCTCTGCTCAGAGGCCCGATCTGGCAGAGTGCTGGCGTGAGGCTGCTCTGCCCTTGGCGAGCCTTGCCCAGACTTGCCTCGCGGCTAGGCTTCCAGTCCAGAAAGGAGCGGGCTGCGCGAGACTGGGAGATGCTACTGGCGCCATCCTGGCCTCAGCTCCACTTCTGCCTTGCCTTAGCACCTAGTCCCCAGGCGTTCTTGTGGAAGGCTCAGTTCCCGGTGGGTTGCATACTGCCAAGCGCTCCAGCAGTCAGGGCTCTATTAGAGGCAATGGGAGAGCAACTGCAGGGCTACTCCATTGGTTGTTTTACCGCCCAGACTCAGCACAGCACGGAGAGCACAAGGCTCACAGGGCCCCTGGCTGGGGTCTGCAGCCCCACACACTGGAGGCGAACTCCGTGAGAGCCCAGAAGGTGCCTGACAGACCTCATTTCCCTAGTGATCTCCTGCCAGCAGAGACGTGTGCAGGTAGTTGGGGCCTGCCCCTGCGTGTCTGGGCTCCCGTCCACAGCCCCAGCTCAGGGAAGCAGCTCCTGAGCCAAGACCTGTGGGAGGCGCGGGGTCCCCGCCTGGAAGCCTAGTTTACAGCATGCGGGAAGCGAGCCTCCTCTGGAGAAGAGGAGGCAGCCCTGCTGCGTGCGGCTGCATTCACTGCTTTGGCGGAGCCGAGTGCGCCTCCAGTACGGCAGAGCTCCAGCTCTGCTCAGAGGCCCGATCTGGCAGAGTGCTGGCGTGAGGCTGCTCTGCACTGGGCGAGACTTGCCCAGACTTGCCTCGCACATAGGCTTCCAGTCCAGGAAGGAGCAGGCTGCGCGAGACTGGGAGATGCTACTGGCGCCTTCCTGGCCTCAGCTCCACACCTGCCTTGCCTTTGGACCTAGGCCCCAGGCGTTGTTGTGGAGGGCTTAGTTGCCGGTGGGTTGCACACTGCCAAGCGCTCCAGCAGTCAGGGCTCTATTAGATGCAATGGGAGGGCAAGTGCAGGGCTATTCCATCGGTTGTTTTACCGCCCAGACTCAGCACAGCACGGAGAGCACAAGGCTCACAGGGCCCCTGGCTGGGGTCTGCAGCCCCACACACCGGAGGCGAACTCCATGAGCGCCCAGAAGGTGCCTGACAGACCTCATTTCCCTAGTGCTCTCCTGCCAGCAGAGACGTGTGCAGGTAGTTGGGGCCTGCCCCTGCGTGTCTGGGCTCCCTACCACAGCCCCAGCTCAGGGAAGCAGCTCCTGAGCCAAGACCTGTGGGAGGCGCGGGGTCCCCGCCTGGAACCCTAGTTTACAGCATGCGGGAAGCGAGCCTCCTCTGGAGAAGAGGAGGCAGCCCTGCTGCGTGCGGCTGCATTCACTGCTTTGGTGGAGCCGAGTGCGCCTCCAGTACGGCAGAGCTCCAGCTCTGCTCAGAAGCCCGATCTGGCAGACTTGCTGGCGTGAGGCTGCTCTGCACTGGGCGAGACTTGCCCAGACTTGCCTCGCACATAGGCTTCCAGTCCAGGAAGGAGCAGGCTGCGCGAAACTGGGAGATGCTACTGGCGCCTTCCTGGCCTCAGCTCCACTCCTGCCTTGCCTTTGCACCTAGTCCCCAGGCGTTTTTGTGGAGGGCTTAGTTGCCGGTGGGTTGCACACTGCCAAGCGCTCCAGCAGTGAGGGCTCTATTAGAGGCAATGGGAGGGCAACTGAAGGTCTCCTCCAGCGGTTGCTTGACCGCCCACACTCAGCACAGCAAGAGCGCACAAGGCTCACAGGGCCCCTGGCTGGGGTCTGCAGCCCCACACACCGGAGGCGAACTCCGTGAGCGCCCAGAAGGTGCCTGACAGACGTCATTTCCCTAGTGCTCTCCAACCCAGCAGAGACGTGTGCAGATGGTTGGGGCCTGCCCCTGCGTGTCTGGGCTCCCTACCACAGCCCCAGCTGAGGGAAGCAGCTCCTCAGCTAAGACCTGTAGGAGGCGCGGGGCGCCCCCGCCTGGAAGCCTAGTGCGCAGCATGCGGGAAGCGAGCCTCCTCGGGAGAAGAGGAGGCAGCACAGCTTCGTGAGGCTGTAATCACTGCTTGGGCGGAGCCGAGTGCGCATCCAGCACGGCATAGCTCCAGCTCTGCTCAGAGGCCCGATCTGGCAGAGTGCTGGCGTGAGGCTGCTCTGCACTGGGCGAGCCTTGCCCAGACTTGCCTCGCGGCTAGGCTTCCAGTCCAGAAAGGAGCGGGCTGCGCGAGACTGGGAGATGCTACTGGCGCCATCCTGGCCTCAGCTCCACTTCTGCCTTGCCTTAGCACCTAGTCCCCAGGCTTTCTTGTGGAAGGCTCAGTTGCCGGTGGGTTACACATTGCCAAGCGCTCCAGGAGTGAGGGCTCTATTAGAGGCAATGGGTGGGCAACTGCAAGTCTCCTCCAGCGGTTGCTTGACCGCCCAGACTCAGCACAGCATGGAGAGCACAAGGCTCACAGGGCCCCAGGCTGGGGTCTGCAGCCCCACACACCAGAGGCGAACTCCGTGAGAGCCCAGAAGGTGCCTGACAGACGTCATTTCCCTAGTGCTCTGCTCCCCAGCAGAGACGTGTTTGGTTGGTTGGGGCCTGCCCCTGCTTGTTTGGGCTCCCGTCCACAGCCCCAGCTCAGGGAAGCAGCTCCTGAGCTAAGGCATGTGCGAGGCACGGGGGGCCCCACCTGGAAGCCTAGTTTACAGCATGCGGGAAGCGAGCCTCCTCGGGAGAAGAGAAGGCAGCCCTGCTGCGTGCGGCTGCATTCACTGCTTTGGCGGAGCCGAGTGCGCCTCCAGTACGGCAGAGCTCCAGCTCTGCTCAGAGGCCCGATCTGGCAGACTGGCTGGCGTGAGGCTGCTCTGCGCTGGGCGAGACTTGCCCAGACTTGCCTCGCACATAGGCTTCCATTCCAGGAAGGAGCAGGCTGTGCGAGACTGGGAGATGCTACTGGCGCCTTCCTGGCCTCAGCTCCACTCCTGCCTTTCCTTTGTACCTAGTCCCCAGGCGTTCTCCTGGAGGGCTTAGTTGCCGGTGGGTTGCACACTGCCAAGCGCTCCAGCAGTGAGGGCTCTATTAGAGGCAATGGTAGGGCAACTGAAGGTCTCCTCCAGCGGTTGCTTGACCGCCCACACTCAGCACAGCAGGAGCGCCCAAGGCTCACAGGGCCCCTGGCTGGGGTCTGCAGCCCCACACACAGGAGGCGAACTCCGGGAGCGCCCAGAAGTTGCCTGAGAGACGTCATTTCCCTAGTGCTCTCCTCCCCAGCAGAGACGTGTGCAGGTGGTTGGGGCCTGCCCCTGCGTGTCTGGGCTCCCTACCACAGCCCCAGCTCATGGAAGCAGCTCCTCAGCTAAGACCTGTAGGAGGCCCGGGGCGCCCCCGCCTGGAAGCCTAGTGCACAGCATGCTGGAAGCGAGCCTCCTCGGGAGAAGAGGAGGCAGCACAGCTTCGTGAGGCTGTAATCACTGCTTGGGCGGAGCCGAGTGCGCCTCCAGTACGGCAGAGCTCCAGCTCTGCTCAGAGGCCCGATCTGGCAGAGTGCTGGCGTGAGCCTGCTCTGCACTGGGCGAGACTTGCCCAGACTTGCCTCGCACATAGGCTTCCAGTCCAGGAAGGAGCAGGCTGCGCTAGACTGGGAGATGCTACTGGCGCCTTCCTGGCCTCAGCTCCACTCCTGCCTTGCCTTTGCACCTAGGCCCCAGGCGTTGTTGTGGAGGGCTAAGTTGCCGGTGGGTTACACACTGCCAAGCGCTCCAGCAGTGAGGGCTCTATTAGAGGCAATGGTAGGGCAACTGAAGGTCTCCTCCAGCCGTTGCTTGACCGCCCACACTCAGCACAGCAGGAGCGCACAAGGCTCACAGGGCCCCTGGCTGGGGTCTGCAGCCCCACACACCGGAGGCGAACTCCGGGAGCGCCCAGAAGGTGCCTGACAGACGTCATTTCCCTAGTGCTCTCTAACCCAGCAGAGACGAGTGCAGGTGGTTGGGGCCTGCCCCTGCGTGTCTGGGCTCCCTACCACAGCCCCAGCTCAGGGAAGCAGCTCCTCAGCTAAGACCTGTAGGAGGCCCGGGGCGCCCCCGCCTGGAAGCCTAGTGCACAGCATGCTGGAAGCGAGCCTCCTCGGGAGAAGAGGAGGCAGCACAGCTTCGTGAGGCTGTAATCACTGCTTGGGCGGTGCCGAGTGCGCCTCCAGTACGGCAGAGCTCCAGCTCTGCTCAGAGGCCCGATCTGGCAGAGTGCTGGCGTGAGGCTGCTCTGCACTGGGCGAGCCTTGCCCAGACTTGCCTCGCGGCTAGGCTTCCAGTCCAGAAAGGAGCGGGCTGCGCGAGACCGGGAGATGCTACTGGCGCCTTCCTGGCCTCAGCTCCACTCCTGCCTTGCCTTTGCACCTAGTCCCCAGGCGTTCTCCTGGAGGGCTTAGTTGCCGGTGGCTTCCACACTGCCAAGCGCTCCAGCAGTGAGGGCTCTATTAGAGGCAATGGTAGGGCAACTGCAAGTCTCCTCCAGCGGTTGCTTGACCGCCCACACTCAGCACAGCAGGAGCGCACAAGGCTCACAGGGCCCCTGGCTGGGGTCTGCAGCCCCACACACCGGAGGCGAACTCCAGGAGCGCCCAGAAGGTGCCTTAAAGACGTCATTTCCCTAGTGCTCTCCAACCCAGCAGAGACGTGTGCAGGTGGTTGGGGCCTGCCCCTGCGTGTCTGGGCTCCCTACCACAGCCCCAGCTCAGGGAAGCAGCTCCTGAGCTAAGACCTGTGGGAGGCGCTGGGTCCCCGCCTGGAAGCCTAGTGCACAGCATGCGGGAAGCGAGCCTCCTCGGGAGAAGAGGAGGCAGCACAGCTTCGTGAGGCTGTAATCACTGCTTGGGCGGAGCCGAGTGCGCCTCCAGTACGGCAGAGCTCCAGCTCTGCTCAGAGGTCCGATCTGGCAGAGTGCTGGCGTGAGGCTGCTCTGCACTGGGCGAGCCTTGCCCAGACTTGCCTCGCGGCTAGGCTTCCAGTCCAGAAAGGAGCGGGCTGCGCGAGACTGGGAGATGCTACTGGCGCCATCCTGGCTTCAGCTCCACTTCTGCCTTGCCTTAGCACCTAGTCCCCATGCGTTCTTGTGGAAGGCTCAGTTGCCGGTGGGTTGCACACTGCCAAGCGCTCCAGCAGTGAGGGCTCTATTAGAGGGAATGGGAGGGCAACTGCAAGTCTCCTCCAGCGGTTGCTTGACCGCCCAGACTCAGCACAGCATGGAGAGCACAAGGCTCACAGGGCCCCTGGCTGGGGTCTGCAGCCCCACACACCGGAGGCGAACTCCGTGAGAGCCCAGAAGGTGCCTGACAGACGTCATTTCCCTAGTGCTCTGCTCCCCAGCAGAGACGTGTTTGGGTGATTGGGGCCTGCCCCTGCTTGTTTGGGCTCCCGTCCACAGCCCCAGCTCAGGGAAGCAGCTCCTGAGCTAAGACCTGTGCGAGGCGCGGGGGGCCCCGCCTGGAAGCCTAGTTTACAGCATGCGGGAATCGAGCCTCCTCGGGAGAAGAGAAGGCAGCCCTGCTGCGTGCGGCTGCATTCACTGCTTTGGCGGAGTCGAGTCCGCCTCCAGTACGGCAGAGCTCCAGCTCTGCTCAGAGGCCCGATCTGGCAGACTTGCTGGCGTGAGGCTGCTCTGCCCTGGGCGAGACTTGCCCAGACTTGCCTCGCACATAGGCTTCCAGTCCAGGAAGGAGCAGGCTGCGCGAGACTGGGAGATGCTACTGGTGCCATCCTGGCCTCAGCTCCACACCTGCCTTGCCTTTGAACCTAGTCCCCAGGAGTTCTTGTGGAGGGCTTAGTTGCCGGTGGGTTGCACACTGCCAAGCGCTCCAGCAGTCAGGGCTCTATTAGAGGCAATGGGAGGGCAACTGCAGGGCTATTCCATCGGTTGTTTCACCGCCCAGACTCAGCACAGCATGGAGAGCACAAGGCTCACAGGGCCCCTGGCTGGGGTCTGCAGCCCCACACACTGGAGGCGAACTCCGTGAGCGCCCAGAAGGTGCCTGACAGACCTCATTTCCCTAGTGATCTCCTGCCAGCAGAGACGTGTGCAGGTAGTTGGGGCTTGCCCCTGCGTGTCTGGGCTCCCTACCACAGCCCCAGCTCAGGGAAGCAGCTCCTGAGCCAAGACCTGTGGGAGGCGCGGTTTCCCCGCCTGGAAGCCTAGTGCACAGCATGCGGGAAGCGAGCCTCCTCGGGAGAAGAGGAGGCAGCACAGCTTCGTGAGGCTGTAATCACTGCTTGGGCGGAGCCGAGTGCGCCTCCAGTACGGCAGAGCTCCAGCTCTGCTCAGAGGCCCGATCTGGCAGAGTGCAGGCGTGAGGCTGCTCTGCACTGGGCGAGCCTTGCCCAGACTTGCCTCGCGGCTAGGCTTCCAGTCCAGAAAGGAGCGGGCTGCGCGAGACTGGGAGATGCTACTGGCGCCTTCCTGGCCTCAGCTCCACACCTGCCTTGCCTTTGAACCTAGTCCCCAGGCATTCTTGTGGAGGGCTTAGTTGCCGGTGGGTTGCACACTGCCAAGCGCTCCAGCAGTCAGGGCTATATTAGAGGCAATGGTAGGGCAACTGAAGGTCTCCTCCAGCGGTTGCTTGACCGCCCACACTCAGCACAGCAGGAGCGCACAAGGCTCCCAGGGCCCCTGGCTGGGGTCTGCAGCCCCACACACCGGAGGCAAACTCCGTCAGCGCCCAGAAGGTGCCTGACAGACGTCATTTCCCTAGTGCTCTCCAACCCAGCAGAGACGTGTGCAGATGGTTGGGGCCTGCCCCTGCGTGTCTGGGCTCCCTACCACAGCCCCAGCTGAGGGAAGCAGCTCCTCAGCTAAGACCTGTAGGAGGCGCGGGGCGCCCCCGACTGGAAGCCTAGTGCACAGCATGCAGGAAGCGAGCCTCCTCGGGAGAAGAGAAGGCAGCACAGCTTCGTGAGGCTGTAATCACTGCTTGGGCGGAGCCGAGTGCGCCTCCAGTACGGCAGAGCTCCAGCTCTGCTCAGAGGCCCGATCTGGCAGAGTGCTGGCGTGAGGCTGCTCTGCACTGGGCGAGCCTTGCCCAGACTTGCCTCGCGGCTAGGCTTCCAGTCCAGAAAGGAGCGGGCTGCGCGAGACTGGGAGATGCTACTGGCGCCATCCTGGCCTCAGCTCCACTTCTGCCTTGCCTTAGCACCTAGTCCCCAGGCGTTCTTGTGGAAGGCTCATTTGCCGGTGGGTTGCACACTGCCAAGCGCTTCAGCAGTCAGGGCTCTATTAGAGACAATGGGAGGGCAACTGCAAGTCTCCTCCATCGGTTGCTTGACCGCCCAGACTCAGCACAGCATGGAGAGCACAAGGCTCACAGGGCCCCTGGCTGGGGTCTGCAGCCCCACACACCGGAGGCGAACTCCGTGAGAGCCCAGAAGGTGCCTGACAGACGTCATTTCCCTAGTGCTCTGCTCCCCAGCAGAGACGTGTTTGGGTGGTTGGGGCCTGCCCCTGCTTGTTTGGGCTCCCGTCCACAGCCCCAGCTCAGGGAAGCAGCTCCTGAGCTAAGACCTGTGCGAGGCGCGGGGGGCCCTGCCTGGAAGCCTAGTTTACAGCATGCGGGAAGCGAGCCTCCTCGGGAGAAGAGAAGGCAGCCCTGCTGCGTGCGGCTGCATTCACTGCTTTGGCGGAGCCGAGTGCGCCTCCAGTACGGCAGAGCTCCAGCTCTGCTCAGAAGCCCGATCTGGCAGACTTGCTGGCGTGAGGCTGCTCTGCCCTGGGCGAGACTTGCCCAGACTTGCCTCGCACATATTCTTCCAGTCCAGGAATGAGTAGGCTGCGCTAGACTGGGAGATGCTACTGGCGCCTTCCTGGCCTCAGCTCCACTCCTGCCTTGCCTTTGCACCTAGTCCCCAGGCGTTCTCGTGGAGGGCTTAGTTGCCGGTGGGTTGCACACTGCCAAGCGCTCCAGCAGTGAGGGCTCTATTAGAGGCAATGGGAGGGCAACTGCAAGTCTCCTCCAGCGGTTGCTTGACCGCCCAGACTCAGCACAGCATGGAGAGCACAAGGCTCACAGGGCCCCTGGCTGGGGTCTGCAGCCCCACACACCGGAGGCGAACTCCGTGAGAGCCCAGAAGGTGCCTGACAGACGTCATTTCCCTAGTGCTCTGCTCCCCAGCAGAGACGTGTTTGGGTGGTTGGGGCCTGCCCCTGCGTGTCTGGGCTCCCTACCACAGCCCCAGCTCAGGGAAGCAGCTCATCAGCTAAGACCTGTAGGAGGCGCGGGGCGCCCCCGCCTGGAAGCCTAGTGCACAGCATGCGGGAAGCGAGCCTCCTCAGGAGAAGAGGAGGCAGCACAGCTTCGTGAGGCTGTAATCACTGCTTGGGCGGAGCCGAGTGCGCCTCCAGTATGGCAGAGCTCCAGCTCTGCTCAGAGGCCCGATCTGGCAGAGTGCTGGCGTGAGGCTGCTATGCACTGGGCGAGCCTTGCCCAGACTTGCCTCGCGGCTAGGCTTCCAGTCCAGAAAGGAGCGGGCTGCGCGAGACTGGGAGATGCTACTGGCGCCATCCTGGCCTCAGCTCCACTTCTGCCTTGCCTTAGCACCTAGTCCCCAGGCGTTCTCGTGGAAGGCTCAGTTGCCGGTGGGTTGCACATTGCCAAGCGCTCCAGCAGTCAGGGCTCTATTAGAGGCATTGGGAGGGCAACTGCAGGGCTATTCCATCGGTTGTTTTACCGCCCAGACTCAGCACAGCATGGAGAGCACAAGGCTCACAGGGCCCCTGGCTGGGGTCTGCAGCCCCACACACCGGAGTCGAACTCCGTGAGCGCCCAGAAGGTGCCTGACAGACCTCATTTCCCTAGTGATCTCCTGCCAGCAGAGACGTGTGCAGGTAGTTGGGGCCTGCCCCTGCGTGTCTGGGCTCCCGTCCACAGCCCCAGCTCAGGGAAGCAGCTCCTGAGCCAAGACCTGTGGGAGGCGCGATGTCCCCGCCTGGAAGCCTAGTGCACAGCAAGCGGGAAGCGAGCCTCCTCGGGAGAAGAGGAGGCAGCACAGCTTCGTGAGGCTGTAATCACTGCTTGGGCGGAGCCGAGTGCGCCTCCAGTACGGCAGAGCTCCAGCTCTGCTCAGAGGCCCGATCTGGCAGAGTGCTGGCGTGAGGCTGCTCTGCACTGGGCGAGCCTTGCCCAGACTTGCCTCGCGGCTAGGCTTCCAGTCCAGAAAGGAGCAGGCTGCGCGAGACTGGGAGATGCTACTGGCGCCTTCCTGGCCTCAGCTCCACACCTGCCTTGCCTTTGAACCTAGTCCCCAGGCGTTCTTGTGGAGGGCTTAGTTGCCGGTGGGTTGCACACTGCCAAGCGCTCCAGCAGTCAGGGCTCTATTAGAGGCAATGGGAGGGCAACTGCAGGGCTATTCCATCGTTTGTTTTACCGCCCAGACTCAGCACAGCACGGAGAGCACAAGGCTCACAGGGCCCCTGGCTGGGGTCTGCAGCCCCACACACCGGAGGCGAACTCCGTGAGAGCCCAGAAGGTGCCTGACAGACGTCATTTCCCTAGTGCTCTGCTCCCCAGCAGAGACGTGTTTGGGTGGTTGGGGCCTGCCCCTGCTTGTTTGGGCTCCCGTCCACAGCCCAAGCTAAGGGAAGCAGCTCCTGAGCCAAGACCTGTGGGAGGCGCGGGGTCCCCGCCTGGAAGCCTAGTTTACAGCATGCGGGAAGCGAGCCTCCTCGGGAGAAGAGGAGGCAGCCCTGCTGCGTGCGGCTGCATTCACTGCTTTGGCGGAGCCGAGTGCGCCTCCAGTACGGCAGAGCTCCAGCTCTGCTCAGAGCCCTGATCTGGCAGAGTGCTGGCCTGAGGCTGCTCTGCACTGGGCGAGACTTGCCCAGACTTGCCTCGCACATAGGCTTCCAGTCCAGGAAGGAGCAGGCTGCGCGAGACTGGGAGATGCTACTGGCGCCATCCTGGCCTCAGCTCCACACCTGCCTTGCCTTTGAACCTAGTCCCCAGGAGTTCTTGTGGAGGGCTTAGTTGCCGGTGGGTTGCACACTGCCAAGCGCTCCAGCAGTCAGGGCTCTATTAGAGGCAATGGGAGGGCAACTGCAGGGCTATTCCATCGGTTGTTTCACCGCCCAGACTCAGCACAGCATGGAGAGCACAAGGCTCAAAGGGCCCCTGGCTGGGGTCTGCAGCCCCACACACTGGAGGCGAACTCCGTGAGCGCCCAGAAGGTGCCTGACAGACCTCATTTCCCTAGTGATCTCCTGCCAGCAGAGACGTGTGCAGGTAGTTGGGGCTTGCCCCTGCGTGTCTGGGCTCCCTACCACAGCCCCAGCTCAGGGAAGCAGCTCCTGAGCCAAGACCTGTGGGAGGCGCGGTTTCCCCGCCTGGAAGCCTAGTGCACAGCATGCGGGAAGCGAGCCTCCTCGGGAGAAGAGGAGGCAGCACAGCTTCGTGAGGCTGTAATCACTGCTTGGGCGGAGCCGAGTGCGCCTCCAGTACGGCAGAGCTCCAGCTCTGCTCAGAGGCCCGATCTGGCAGAGTGCAGGCGTGAGGCTGCTCTGCACTGGGCGAGCCTTGCCCAGACTTGCCTCGCGGCTAGGCTTCCAGTCCAGAAAGGAGCGGGCTGCGCGAGACTGGGAGATGCTACTGGCGCCTTCCTGGCCTCAGCTCCACACCTGCCTTGCCTTTGAACCTAGTCCCCAGGCATTCTTGTGGAGGGCTTAGTTGCCGGTGGGTTGCACACTGACAAGCGCTCCAGCAGTCAGGGCTATATTAGAGGCAATGGTAGGGCAACTGAAGGTCTCCTCCAGCGGTTGCTTGACCGCCCACACTCAGCACAGCAGGAGCGCACAAGGCTCCCAGGGCCCCTGGCTGGGGTCTGCAGCCCCACACACCGGAGGCAAACTCCGTCAGCGCCCAGAAGGTGCCTGACAGACGTCATTTCCCTAGTGCTCTCCAACCCAGCAGAGACGTGTGCAGATGGTTGGGGCCTGCCCCTGCGTGTCTGGGCTCCCTACCACAGCCCCAGCTGAGGGAAGCAGCTCCTCAGCTAAGACCTGTAGGAGGCGCGGGGCGCCCCCGACTGGAAGCCTAGTGCACAGCATGCAGGAAGCGAGCCTCCTCGGGAGAAGAGAAGGCAGCACAGCTTCGTGAGGCTGTAATCACTGCTTGGGCGGAGCCGAGTGCGCCTCCAGTACGGCAGAGCTCCAGCTCTGCTCAGAGGCCCGATCTGGCAGAGTGCTGGCGTGAGGCTGCTCTGCACTGGGCGAGCCTTGCCCAGACTTGCCTCGCGGCTAGGCTTCCAGTCCAGAAAGGAGCGGGCTGCGTGAGACTGGGAGATGCTACTGGCGCCATCCTGGCCTCAGCTCCACTTCTGCCTTGCCTTAGCACCTAGTCCCCAGGCGTTCTTGTGGAAGGCTCATTTGCCGGTGGGTTGCACACTGCCAAGCGCTTCAGCAGTCAGGGCTCTATTAGAGACAATGGGAGGGCAACTGCAAGTCTCCTCCATCGGTTGCTTGACCGCCCAGACTCAGCACAGCATGGAGAGCACAAGGCTCACAGGGCCCCTGGCTGGGGTCTGCAGCCCCACACACCGGAGGCGAACTCCGTGAGAGCCCAGAAGGTGCCTGACAGACGTCATTTCCCTAGTGCTCTGCTCCCCAGCAGAGACGTGTTTGGGTGGTTGGGGCCTGCCCCTGCTTGTTTGGGCTCCCGTCCACAGCCCCAGCTCAGGGAAGCAGCTCCTGAGCTAAGACCTGTGCGAGGCGCGGGGGGCCCTGCCTGGAAGCCTAGTTTACAGCATGCGGGAAGCGAGCCTCCTCGGGAGAAGAGAAGGCAGCCCTGCTGCGTGCGGCTGCATTCACTGCTTTGGCGGAGCCGAGTGCGCCTCCAGTACGGCAGAGCTCCAGCTCTGCTCAGAAGCCCGATCTGGCAGACTTGCTGGCGTGAGGCTGCTCTGCCCTGGGCGAGACTTGCCCACACTTGCCTCGCACATAGGCTTCCAGTCCAGGAAGGAGCAGGCTGCGCGAGACTGGGAGATGCTACTGGCGCCTTCCTGGCCTCAGCTCCACTCCTGCCTTGCCTTTGCACCTAGTCCCCAGGCGTTCTCGTGGAGGGCTTAGTTGCCGGTGGGTTGCACACTGCCAAGCGCTCCAGCAGTGAGGGCTCTATTAGAGGCAATGGTAGGGCAACTGAAGGTCTCCTCCAGCCGTTGCTTGACCGCCCACACTCAGCACAGCAGGAGCGCACAAGGCTCACAGGGCCCCTGGCTGGGGTCTGCAGCCCCACACACCGGAGGCGAACTCCGGGAGCGCCCAGAAGGTGCCTGACAGACGTCATTTCCCTAGTGCTCTCTAACCCAGCAGAGACGAGTGCAGGTGGTTGGGGCCTGCCCCTGCGTGTCTGGGCTCCCTACCACAGCCCCAGCTCAGGGAAGCAGCTCCTCAGCTAAGACCTGTAGGAGGCGCGGGGCGCCCCCGACTGAAAGCCTAGTGCACAGCATGCGGGAAGCGAGCCTCCTCGGGAGAAGAGGAGGCAGCACAGCTTCGTGAGGCTGTAATCACTGCTTGGGCGGAGCCGAGTGCGCCTCCAGTACGGCAGAGCTCCAGCTCTGCTCAGAGGCCCGATCTGGCAGAGTGCTGGCGTGAGGCTGCTCTGCCCTGGGCGAGCCTTGCCCAGACTTGCCTCGCGGCTAGGCTTCCAGTCCAGAAAGGAGCGGGCTTCGCGAGACTGGGAGATGCTACTGGCGCCATCCTGGCCTCAGCTCCACTTCTGCCTTGCCTTAGCACCTAGTCCCCAGGCGTTCTTGTGGAAGGCTCAGTTGCCGGTGGGTTCCACAGTGCCAAGCGCTCCAGCAGTGAGGGCTCTATTAGAGGCAATGGGAGGGCAACTGCAAGTCTCCTCCAGCGGTTGCTTGACCGCCCAGACTCAGCACAGCATGGAGAGCACAAGGCTCACCGGGCCCCTGGCTGGGGTCTGCAGCCCCACACACCGGAGGCGAACTCCGTGAGAGCCCAGAAGGTGCCTGAGAGACGTCATTTCCCTAGTGCTCTGCTCCCCAGCAGAGACGTGTTTGGGTGGTTGGGGCCTGCCCCTGCTTGTTTGGGCTCCCGTCCACAGCCCCAGCTCAGGGAAGCAGCTCCTGAGCTAAGACCTGTGCGAGGCGCGGGGGGCCCCGCCTGGAAGCCTAGTTTACAGCATGCGGGAAGCGAGCCTCCTCGGGAGAAGAGAAGGCAGCCCTGCTGCGTGCGGCTGCATTCACTGCTTTGGCGGAGCCGAGTGCGCCTCCAGTACGGCAGAGCTCCAGCTCTGCTCAGAGGCCCGATCTGGCAGACTTGCTGGCGTGAGGCTGCTCTGCCCTGGGCGAGACTTGCCCAGACTTGCCTCGCACATAGGCTTCCAGTCCAGGAAGGAGCAGGCTGCGCGAGACTGGGAGATGCTACTGGCGCCTTCCTGGCCTCAGCTCCACTCCTGCCTTGCCTTTGCACTTAGTCCCCAGGCGTTCTTGTGGAGGGCTTAGTTGCCGGTGGGTTGCACACTGCTAAGCGCTCCAGCAGTGAGGGCTCTATTAGAGGCAATGGTAGGGCAACTGAAGGTCTCCTCCAGCGGTTGCTTGACCGCCCACACTCAGCACAGCAGGAGCGCACAAGGCTCACAGGGCCCCTGGCTGGGGTCTGCAGCCCCAGACACCGGAGGCGACCTCCGGGAGCGCCCAGAAGGTGCCTGACAGACGTCATTTCCCTAGTGCTCTCCTCCCCAGCAGAGACGTGTGCAGGTGGTTGGGGCCTGCCCCTGCGTGTCTGGGCTCCCTACCACAGCCCCAGCTGAGGGAAGCAGCTCCTCAGCTAAGACCTGTAGGAGGCGCGGGGCGCCCCCGACTGAAAGCCTAGTGCACAGCATGCGGGAAGCGAGCCTCCTCGGGAGAAGAGGAGGCAGCACAGCTTCGTGAGGCTGTAATCACTGCTTGGGCGGAGCCGAGTGCGCCTCCAGTACGGCAGAGCTCCAGCTCTGCTCAGAGGCCCTATCTGGCAGAGTGCTGGCGTGAGGCTGCTCTGCCCTGGGCGAGCCTTGCCCAGACTTGCCTCGCGGCTAGGCTTCCAGTCCAGAAAGGAGCGGGCTGCGCGAGACTGGGAGATGCTACTGGCGCCATCCTGGCCTCAGCTCCACTTCTGCCTTGCCTTAGCACCTAGTCCCCAGGCGTTCTTGTGGAAGGCTCAGTTGCCGGTGGGTTGCACACTGCCAAGCGCTCCAGCATTGAGGGCTCTATTAGAGGCAATGGGAGGGCAACTGCAAGTCTCCTCCAGCGGTTGCTTGACCGCCCAGACTCAGCACAGCATGGAGAGCACAAGGCTAACAGGGCCCCTGCCTGGGGTCTGCAGCCCCACACACCAGAGGCGAACTGCGTGAGAGCCCAGAAGGTGCCTGACAGACGTCATTTCCCTAGTGCTCTGCTCCCCAGCAGAGACGTGTTTGGGTGGTTGGGGCCTGCCCCTGCTTGTTTGGGCTCCCGTCCACAGCCCCAGCTCAGGGAAGCAGCTCCTGAGCCAAGACCTGTGCGAGGCGCGGGGGGCCCCGCCTGGAAGCCTAGTTTACAGCATGCAGGAAGCGAGCCTCCTCGGGAGAAGAGAAGGCAGCCCTGCTGCGTGCAGCTGCATTCACTGCTTTGGTGGAGCCGAGTGCGCCTCCAGTACGGAAGAGCTCCAGCTCTGCTCAGAGGCCCGATCTGGCAGAATTGCTGGCGTGAGGCTGCTCTGCCCTGGGCGAGACTTGCCCAGACTTGCCTCGCACATAGGCTTCCAGTCCAGGAAGGAGCAGGCTGCGCGAGACTGGGAGATGCTACTGGCGCCTTCCTGGCCTCAGCTCCACTCCTGCCTTGGCTTTGCACTTAGTCCCCAGGCGTTCTTGTGGAGGGCTTAGTTGCTGGTGGGTTGCACACTGCCAAGCGCTCCAGCAGTGAGGGCTCTATTAGAGGCAATGGTAGGGCAACTGAAGGTCTCCTCCAGCGGTTGCCTGACCGCCCACACTCAGCACAGCAGGAGCGCACAAGGCTCACAGGGCCCCTGGCTGGGGTCTGCAGCCCCACACACCGGAGGCGAACTCCGTGAGCGCCCAGAAGTTGCTTGACCGACGTCATTTCCCTAGTGCTCTCCAACCCAGCAGAGACGTGTGCAGATGGTTGGGGCCTGCCCCTGCGTGTCTGGGCTCCCTACCACAGCCCCAGCTGAGGGAAGCAGCTCCTCAGCTAAGACCTGTAGGAGGCGCGGGGCGCCCCCGCCTGGAAGCCTAGTGCACAGCATACGGGAAGCGAGCCTCCTCGGGAGAAGAGGAGGCAGCACAGCTTCGTGAGGCTGTAATCACTGCTTGGGCGGAGCCGAGTGCGCCTCCAGTACGGCAGAGCTCCAGCTCTGCTCAGAGGCCCGATCTGGCAGAGTGCTGGCGTGAGGCTGCTCTGCACTGGGCGAGCCTTGCCCAGACTTGCCTCGCGGCTAGGCTTCCAGTCCAGAAAGGAGCGGGCTGCGCGAGACTGGGAGATGCTACTGGCGCCATCCTGGCCTCAGCTCCACTTCTGCCTTGCCTTAGCACCTAGTCCCCAGGCGTTCTTGTGGAAGGCTCAGTTGCCGGTGGGTTGCACACTGCCAAGCGCTCCAGCAGTGAGGGCTCTATTAGAGGCAATGGGAGGGCAACTGCAAGTCTCCTCCAGCGGTTGCTTGACCGCCCAGACTCAGCACAGCATGGAGAGCACAAGGCTCACAGGGCCCCTGGCTGGGGTCTGTAGCCCCACACACCGGAGGCGAACTCCGTGAAAGCCCAGAAGGTGCCTGACAGACGTCATTTCCCTAGTGCTCTGCTCCCCAGCAGAGACGTGTTTGGGTGGTTGGGGCCTGCCCCTCCTTGTTTGGGCTCCCGTCCACAGCCCCAGCTCAGGGAAGCAGCTCCTGAGCTAAGACCTGTGCGAGGCGCGGGGGGCCCCGCCTGGAAGCCTAGTTTACAGCATGCGGGAAGCGAGCCTCCTCGGGAGAAGAGAAGGCAGCCCTGCTGCGTGCGGCTGCATTCACTGCTTTGGCGGAGCCGAGTGCGCCTCCAGTACGGCAGAGCTCCAGCTCTGCTCAGAGGCCCGATCTGGCAGACTTGCTGGCGTGAGGCTGCTCTGCCCTGGGCGAGACTTGCCCAGACTTGCCTCGCACATAGGCTTCCAGTCCAGGAAGGAGCAGGCTGCGCGAGACTGGGAGATGCTACTGGCGCCTTCCTGGCCTCAGCTCCACTCCTGCCTTGCCTTTGAAACTAGTCCCCAGGCGTTCTTGTGGAGGGCTTAGTTGCTGGTGGGTTGCACACTGCCAAGCGCTCCAGCAGTGAGGGCTCTATTAGAGGCAATGGGAGGGCAACTGCAAGTCTCCTCCAGCGGTTGCTTGACCGCCCAGACTCAGCACAGCATGGAGAGCACAAGGCTCACCGGGCCCCTGGCTGGGGTCTGCAGCCCCACACACCGGAGGCGAACTCCGTGAGAGCCCAGAAGGTGCCTGAGAGACGTCATTTCCCTAGTGCTCTGCTCCCCAGCAGAGACGTGTTTGGGTGGTTGGGGCCTGCCCCTGCTTGTTTGGGCTCCCGTCCACAGCCCCAGCTCAGGGAAGCAGCTCCTGAGCTAAGACCTGTGCGAGGCGCGGGGGGCCCCGCCTGGAAGCCTAGTTTACAGCATGCGGGAAGCGAGCCTCCTCGGGAGAAGAGAAGGCAGCCCTGCTGCGTGCGGCTGCATTCACTGCTTTGGCGGAGCCGAGTGCGCCTCCAGTACGGCAGAGCTCCAGCTCTGCTCAGAGGCCCGATCTGGCAGACTTGCTGGCGTGAGGCTGCTCTGCCCTGGGCGAGACTTGCCCAGACTTGCCTCGCACATAGGCTTCCAGTCCAGGAAGGAGCAGGCTGCGCGAGACTGGGAGATGCTACTGGCGCCTTCCTGGCCTCAGCTCCACTCCTGCCTTGCCTTTGCACTTAGTCCCCAGGCGTTCTTGTGGAGGGCTTAGTTGCCGGTGGGTTGCACACTGCCAAGCGCTCCAGCAGTGAGGGCTCTATTAGAGGCAATGGTAGGGCAACTGAAGGTCTCCTCCAGCGGTTGCTTGACCGCCCACACTCAGCACAGCAGGAGCGCACAAGGCTCACAGGGCCCCTGGCTGGGGTCTGCAGCCCCAGACACCGGAGGCGACCTCCGGGAGCGCCCAGAAGGTGCCTGACAGACGTCATTTCCCTAGTGCTCTCCTCCCCAGCAGAGACGTGTGCAGGTGGTTGGGGCCTGCCCCTGCGTGTCTGGGCTCCCTACCACAGCCCCAGCTGAGGGAAGCAGCTCCTCAGCTAAGACCTGTAGGAGGCGCGGGGCGCCCCCGACTGAAAGCCTAGTGCACAGCATGCGGGAAGCGAGCCTCCTCGGGAGAAGAGGAGGCAGCACAGCTTCGTGAGGCTGTAATCACTGCTTGGGCGGAGCCGAGTGCGCCTCCAGTACGGCAGAGCTCCAGCTCTGCTCAGAGGCCCTATCTGGCAGAGTGCTGGCGTGAGGCTGCTCTGCCCTGGGCGAGCCTTGCCCAGACTTGCCTCGCGGCTAGGCTTCCAGTCCAGAAAGGAGCGGGCTGCGCGAGACTGGGAGATGCTACTGGCGCCATCCTGGCCTCAGCTCCACTTCTGCCTTGCCTTAGCACCTAGTCCCCAGGCGTTCTTGTGGAAGGCTCAGTTGCCGGTGGGTTGCACACTGCCAAGCGCTCCAGCATTGAGGGCTCTATTAGAGGCAATGGGAGGGCAACTGCAAGTCTCCTCCAGCGGTTGCTTGACCGCCCAGACTCAGCACAGCATGGAGAGCACAAGGCTAACAGGGCCCCTGCCTGGGGTCTGCAGCCCCACACACCAGAGGCGAACTGCGTGAGAGCCCAGAAGGTGCCTGACAGACGTCATTTCCCTAGTGCTCTGCTCCCCAGCAGAGACGTGTTTGGGTGGTTGGGGCCTGCCCCTGCTTGTTTGGGCTCCCGTCCACAGCCCCAGCTCAGGGAAGCAGCTCCTGAGCCAAGACCTGTGCGAGGCGCGGGGGGCCCCGCCTGGAAGCCTAGTTTACAGCATGCAGGAAGCGAGCCTCCTCGGGAGAAGAGAAGGCAGCCCTGCTGCGTGCAGCTGCATTCACTGCTTTGGTGGAGCCGAGTGCGCCTCCAGTACGGAAGAGCTCCAGCTCTGCTCAGAGGCCCGATCTGGCAGAATTGCTGGCGTGAGGCTGCTCTGCCCTGGGCGAGACTTGCCCAGACTTGCCTCGCACATAGGCTTCCAGTCCAGGAAGGAGCAGGCTGCGCGAGACTGGGAGATGCTACTGGCGCCTTCCTGGCCTCAGCTCCACTCCTGCCTTGGCTTTGCACTTAGTCCCCAGGCGTTCTTGTGGAGGGCTTAGTTGCTGGTGGGTTGCACACTGCCAAGCGCTCCAGCAGTGAGGGCTCTATTAGAGGCAATGGTAGGGCAACTGAAGGTCTCCTCCAGCGGTTGCCTGACCGCCCACACTCAGCACAGCAGGAGCGCACAAGGCTCACAGGGCCCCTGGCTGGGGTCTGCAGCCCCACACACCGGAGGCGAACTCCGTGAGCGCCCAGAAGTTGCTTGACCGACGTCATTTCCCTAGTGCTCTCCAACCCAGCAGAGACGTGTGCAGATGGTTGGGGCCTGCCCCTGCGTGTCTGGGCTCCCTACCACAGCCCCAGCTGAGGGAAGCAGCTCCTCAGCTAAGACCTGTAGGAGGCGCGGGGCGCCCCCGCCTGGAAGCCTAGTGCACAGCATACGGGAAGCGAGCCTCCTCGGGAGAAGAGGAGGCAGCACAGCTTCGTGAGGCTGTAATCACTGCTTGGGCGGAGCCGAGTGCGCCTCCAGTACGGCAGAGCTCCAGCTCTGCTCAGAGGCCCGATCTGGCAGAGTGCTGGCGTGAGGCTGCTCTGCACTGGGCGAGCCTTGCCCAGACTTGCCTCGCGGCTAGGCTTCCAGTCCAGAAAGGAGCGGGCTGCGCGAGACTGGGAGATGCTACTGGCGCCATCCTGGCCTCAGCTCCACTTCTGCCTTGCCTTAGCACCTAGTCCCCAGGCGTTCTTGTGGAAGGCTCAGTTGCCGGTGGGTTGCACACTGCCAAGCGCTCCAGCAGTGAGGGCTCTATTAGAGGCAATGGGAGGGCAACTGCAAGTCTCCTCCAGCGGTTGCTTGACCGCCCAGACTCAGCACAGCATGGAGAGCACAAGGCTCACAGGGCCCCTGGCTGGGGTCTGTAGCCCCACACACCGGAGGCGAACTCCGTGAAAGCCCAGAAGGTGCCTGACAGACGTCATTTCCCTAGTGCTCTGCTCCCCAGCAGAGACGTGTTTGGGTGGTTGGGGCCTGCCCCTCCTTGTTTGGGCTCCCGTCCACAGCCCCAGCTCAGGGAAGCAGCTCCTGAGCTAAGACCTGTGCGAGGCGCGGGGGGCCCCGCCTGGAAGCCTAGTTTACAGCATGCGGGAAGCGAGCCTCCTCGGGAGAAGAGAAGGCAGCCCTGCTGCGTGCGGCTGCATTCACTGCTTTGGCGGAGCCGAGTGCGCCTCCAGTACGGCAGAGCTCCAGCTCTGCTCAGAGGCCCGATCTGGCTGACTTGCTGGCGTGAGGCTGCTCTGCCCTGGGCGAGACTTGCCCAGACTTGCCTCGCACATAGGCTTCCAGTCCAGGAAGGAGCAGGCTGCGCGAGACTGGGAGATGCTACTGGCGCCTTCCTGGCCTCAGCTCCACTCCTGCCTTGCCTTTGAAACTAGTCCCCAGGCGTTCTTGTGGAAGGCTCAGTTGCCGGTGGGTTGCACACTGCCAAGCGCTCCAGCAGTGAGGGCTCTATTAGAGGCAATGGGAGGGCAACTGCAGGGCTACTCCATTGGTTGTTTTACCGCCCAGACTCAGCACAGCACGGAGAGCACAAGGCTCACAGGGCCCCTGGCTGGGGTCTGCAGCCCCACACACCGGAGGCGAACTCCGTGAGCGCCCAGAAGGTGCCTGACAGACCTCATTTCCCTAGTGATCTCTTGCCAGCAGAGACCTGTGCAGGTAGTTGGGGCCTGCCCCTGCATGTCTGGGCTCCCTACCACAGCCCAAGCTCAGGGAAGCAGCTCCTGAGCCAAGACCTGTGGGAGGCGCGGGGTCCCCGCCTGGAAGCCCAGTTTACAGCATGCGGGAAGCGAGCCTCCTCTGGGGAAGAGGAGGCAGCCCTGCTGCGTGCGGCTGCATTCACTGCTTTGGCGGAGCCGAGTGCGCCTCCAGTACGGCAGAGCTCCAGCTCTGCTCAGAAGCCCGATCTGGCAGACTTGCTGGCGTGAGGCTGCTCTGCCCTGGGCGAGACTTGCCCAGACTTGCCTCGCACATAGGCTTCCAGTCCAGGAAGGAGCAGGCTGCGCGAGACTGGGAGATGCTACTGGCGCCTTCCTGGCCTCAGCTCCACTCCTGCCTTGCCTTTGCACCTAGTCCGCAGGCGTTCTCGTGGAGGGCTTAGTTGCCGGTGGGTTGCACACTGCCAAGCGCTCCAGCAGTGAGGGCTCTATTAGAGGCAATGGGAGGGCAACTGAAGGTCTCCTCCAGCGGTTGCTTGACCGCCCACACTCAGCACAGCAGGAGCGCACAAGGCTCACAGGGCCCCTGGCTGGGGTCTGCAGCCCCACACACCGGAGGCGAACTCCGTGAGCGCCCAGAAGGTGCCTGACATACGTCATTTCCCTAGTGCTCTCCAACCCAGCAGAGACGTGTGCAGGTGGTTGGGGCCTGCCCCTGCGTGTCTGGGCTCCCTACCACAGCCCCAGCTGAGGGAAGCAGCTCCTCAGCTAAGACCTGTAGGAGGCGCGGGGCGCCCCCGCCTGGAAGCCTAGTGCACAGCATGCGGGAAGCGAGCCTCCTCGGGAGAAGAGGAGGCAGCACAGCTTCGTGAGGCTGTAATCACTGCTTGGGCGGAGCCGAGTGCGCCTCCAATACGGCAGAGCTCCAGCTCTGCTCAGAGGCCCGATCTGGCAGAGTGCTGGCGTGAGGCTGCTCTGCACTGGGCGAGCCTTGCCCAGACTTGCCTCGCGGCTAGGCTTCCAGTCCAGAAAGGACCGGGCTGCGCGAGACTGGGAGATGCTACTGGCGCCTTCCTGGCCTCAGCTCCACTCCTGCCTTGCCTTTGCACTTAGTCCCCAGGCGTTCTTGTGGAAGGCTCAGTTGCCGGTGGGTTGCACACTGACAAGCGCTCCAGCAGTCAGGGATCTATTAGAGGCAATGGGAGGGCAACTGCAAGTCTCCTCCAGCGGTTGCTTGACCGCCCAGACTCAGCACAGCATGGAGAGCACAAGGCTCACAGGGCCCCTGGCTGGGGTCTGCAGCCCCACACACCGGAGGCGAACTCCGTGAGAGCTCAGAAGGTGCCTGACAGACGTCATTTCCCTAGTGCTCTGCTCCCCAGCAGAGACGTGTTTGGGTGGTTGGGGCCTGCCCCTGCTTGTTTGGGCTCCCGTCCACAGCCCCAGCTCAGGGAAGCAGCTACTGAGCCAAGACCTGTGCGAGGCGCGGGGGTCCCCGCCTGGAAGCCTAGTTTACAGCATGCGGGAAGCGAGCCTCCTCGGGAGAAGAGAAGGCAGCCCTGCTGCGTGCGGCTGCATTCACTGCTTTGGCGGAGCCGAGTGCGCCTCCAGTACGGCAGAGCTCCAGCTCTGCTCAGAGGCCCGATCTGGCAGACTTGCTGGCGTGAGGCTGCTCTGCCCTGGGCGAGACTTGCCCAGACTTGCCTCGCACATAGGCTTCCAGTCCAGGAAGGAGCAGGCTGCGCGAGACTGGGAGATGCTACTGGCGCCTTCCTGGCCTCAGCTCCACTCCTGCCTTGCCTTTGCACCTAGTCCCCAGGCCTTCTCCTGGAGGGCTTAGTTGCCGGTGGGTTGCACACTGCCAAGCGCTCCAGCAGTGAGGGCTCTATTAGAGGCAATGGTAGGGCAACTGAAGGTCTCCTCCAGCGGTTGCTTGACCGCCCACACTCAGCACAGCAGGAGCGCACAAGGCTCACAGGGCCCCTGGCTGGGGTCTGCAGCCCCACACACCGGAGGCGAACTCCGTGAGCGCCCAGAAGGTGCCTGACAGACCTCATTTCCCTAGTGATCTCCTGCCAGCAGAGACGTGTGCAGGTAGTTGGGGCCTGCCCCTGCCTGTCTGGGCACCCGTCCACAGCCCCAGCTCAGGGAAGCAGCTCCTGAGCCAAGACCTGTGGGAGGCACGGGGTCCCCGCCTGGAAGCCTAGTTTACAGCATGCGGGAAGCAAGCCTCCTCGGGAGAAGAGAAGGCAGCCCTGCTGCGTGCGGCTGCATTCACTGCTTTGTCGGAGCCGAGTGCGCCTCCAGTACGGCAGAGCTCCAGCTCTGCTCAGAGGCCCGATCTGGCAGACTTGCTGGCGTGAGGCTGCTCTGCCCTGGGCGAGACTTGCCCAGACTTGCCTCGCACATAGGCTTCCAGTCCAGGAAGGAGCAGGCTGCGCTAGACTGGGAGATGCTACTGGCGCCTTCCTGGCCTCAGCTGCATTCCTGCCTTGCCTTTGCACCTAGTCCCCAGGCGTTCTTGTGGAGGGCTCAGTTGCCGGTGGGTTGCACACTGACAAGCGCTCCAGCAGTCAGGGATCTATTAGAGGCAATGGGAGGGCAACTGCAAGTCTCCTCCAGCGGTTGCTTGACCGCCCAGACTCAGCACAGCATGGAGAGCACAAGGCTCACAGGGCCCCTGGCTGGGGTCTGCAGCCCCACACACCGGAGGCGAACTCCGTGAGAGCTCAGAAGGTGCCTGACAGACGTCATTTCCCTAGTGCTCTGCTCCCCAGCAGAGACGTGTTTGGGTGGTTGGGGCCTGCCCCTGCTTGTTTGGGCTCCCGTCCACAGCCCCAGCTCAGGGAAGCAGCTACTGAGCCAAGACCTGTGCGAGGCGCGGGGGTCCCCGCCTGGAAGCCTAGTTTACAGCATGCGGGAAGCGAGCCTCCTCGGGAGAAGAGAAGGCAGCCCTGCTGCGTGCGGCTGCATTCACTGCTTTGGCGGAGCCGAGTGCGCCTCCAGTACGGCAGAGCTCCAGCTCTGCTCAGAGGCCCGATCTGGCAGACTTGCTGGCGTGAGGCTGCTCTGCCCTGGGCGAGACTTGCCCAGACTTGCCTCGCACATAGGCTTCCAGTCCAGGAAGGAGCAGGCTGCGCGAGACTGGGAGATGCTACTGGCGCCTTCCTGGCCTCAGCTCCACTCCTGCCTTGCCTTTGCACCTAGTCCCCAGGCCTTCTCCTGGAGGGCTTAGTTGCCGGTGGGTTGCACACTGCCAAGCGCTCCAGCAGTGAGGGCTCTATTAGAGGCAATGGTAGGGCAACTGAAGGTCTCCTCCAGCGGTTGCTTGACCGCCCACACTCAGCACAGCAGGAGCGCACAAGGCTCACAGGGCCCCTGGCTGGGGTCTGCAGCCCCACACACCGGAGGCGAACTCCGTGAGCGCCCAGAAGGTGCCTGACAGACCTCATTTCCCTAGTGATCTCCTGCCAGCAGAGACGTGTGCAGGTAGTTGGGGCCTGCCCCTGCCTGTCTGGGCACCCGTCCACAGCCCCAGCTCAGGGAAGCAGCTCCTGAGCCAAGACCTGTGGGAGGCACGGGGTCCCCGCCTGGAAGCCTAGTTTACAGCATGCGGGAAGCAAGCCTCCTCGGGAGAAGAGAAGGCAGCCCTGCTGCGTGCGGCTGCATTCACTGCTTTGTCGGAGCCGAGTGCGCCTCCAGTACGGCAGAGCTCCAGCTCTGCTCAGAGGACCGATCTGGCAGAATTGCTGGCGTGAGGCTGCTCTGCCCTGGGCGAGACTTGCCCAGACTTGCCTCGCACATAGGCTTCCAGTCCAGGAAGGAGCAGGCTGCGCTAGACTGGGAGATGCTACTGGCGCCTTCCTGGCCTCAGCTGCATTCCTGCCTTGCCTTTGCACCTAGTCCCCAGGCGTTCTTGTGGAGGGCTTAGTTGCCGGTGGGTTGCACACTGCTAAGCGCTCCAGCGGTGAGGGCTCTATTAGAGGCAATGGTAGGGCAACTGAAGGTCTCCTCCAGCGGTTGCTTGACCGCCAACACTCAGCACAGTAGGAGCGCACAAGGCTCACAGGGCCCCTGGTTGCGGTCTGCAGCCCCACACACCGAGGGGAAATCCGTAAGAGCCCAGAAGGTGCCTGACAGACGTCATTTCCCTAGTGCTCTGCTCCCCAGCAGAAACGTGTTTGGGTGGTTGGGGCTTGCCCCTGCGTGTTTGGGCTCCCTACCACAGCCCCAGCTCAGGGAAGCAGCTCCTCAGCTAAGACCTGTAGGAGGCGCGGGGCGCCCCCGCCTGGAAGCCTAGTGCACAGCATGCGGGAAACGAGCCTCCTCGGGAGAAGAGGAGGCAGCACAGCTTCATGAGGCTGTAATCACTGCTTGGGCGGAGCTGAGTGAGCCTCCAGTACGGCAGAGCTCCAGCTCTGCTCAGAGGCCCGATCTGGCAGAGTGCTGGCATGAGGCTGCTCTGCACTGGGCGAGCCTTGCCCAGAATTGCCTCGCGGCTAGGCTTCCAGTCCAGAAAGGAGCGGGCTGCGCGAGACTGGGAGATGCTACTGGCGCCATCCTGGCCTCAGCTCCACTCCTGCCTTGCCTTGCACCTAGTCCCCAGGAGTTCTTGTGGAGGGCTTAGTTGCCGGTGGGTTGCACACTGCCAAGCGCTCCAGCAGTCAGGGCTCTATTAGAGGCAATGGGAGGGCAACTGCAGGGCTACTCCATCGGTTGTTTTACCGCCCAGACTCAGCACAGCACGGAGAGCACAAGGCTCACAGGGCCGCTGGCTGGGGTCTGCAGCCCCACACACCGGAGGCGAACTCCGTGAGCGCCCAGAAGGTGCCTGACAGACCTCATTTCCCTAGTGATCTCCTGCCAGCAGAGACGTGTGCAGGTAGTTGGGGCCTGCCCCTGCGTGTCTGGGCTCCCGTCCACAGCCCCAGCTCAGGGAAGCAGCTCCTGAGCCAAGACCTGTGGGAGGCACGGGGTCCCCGCCTGGAAGCCTAGTTTACTGCATGCGGGAAGCGAGCCTCCTCGGGAGAAGAGAAGGCAGCCCTGCTGCGTGCGGCTGCATTCACTCCTTTGTCGGAGCCGAGTGCGCCTCCAGTACGGCAGTGCTCCAGCTCTGCTCAGAGGCCCAATCTGGCAGACTTGCTGGCGTGAGGCTGCTCTGCCCTGGGCGAGACTTGCCCAGACTTGCCTCGCACATAGGCTTCCAGTCCAGGAAGGAGCAGGCTGCGCTAGACTGGGAGATGCTACTGGCGCCTTCCTGGCCTCAGCTGCACTCCTGCCTTGCCTTTGCACCTAGTCCCCAGGCGTTCTCGTGGAGGGCTTAGTTGCCGGTGGGTTGCACACTGCTAAGCGCTCCAGCGGTGAGGGCTCTATTAGAGGCAATGGTAGGGCAACTGAAGGTCTCCTCCAGCAGTTGCTTGACCGCCAACACTCAGCACAGTAGGAGCGCACAAGGCTCACAGGGCCCCTGGCTGGGGTCTGCAGCCCCACACACCGGAGGCGAACTCCGTGAGCGCCCAGAACGTGCCTGACAGACGTCATTTCCCTAGTGCTCTCCTCCCTAGCAGAGACGTGTGCAGGTGGTTGGGACCTGCCCCTGCGTGTCTGGGCTCTCTACCACAGCCCCAGCTCAGGGAAGCAGCTCCTCAGCTAAGACCTGTAGGAGGCGCGGGGCGCCCCCGCCTGGAAGCCTAGTGCACAGCATGCGGGAAACGAGCCTCCTCGGGAGAAGAGGAGGCAGCACAGCTTCATGAGGCTGTAATCACTGCTTGGGCGGAGCTGAGTGAGCCTCCAGTACGGCAGAGCTCCAGCTCTGCTCAGAGGCCCGATCTGGCAGAGTGCTGGCGTGAGGCTGCTCTGCCCTGGGCGAGCCTTGCCCAGACTTGCCTCGCGGCTAGGCTTCCAGTCCAGAAAGGAGCGGGCTGCGCGAGACTGGGAGATGCTACTGGCGCCATCCTGGCCTCAGCTCCACTTCTGCCTTGCCTTAGCACCTAGTCCCCAGGCGTTCTTGTGGAAGGCTCAGTTGCCAGTGGGTTGCACACTGCCAAGCGCTCCAGCATTGAGGGCTCTATTAGAGGCAATGGGAGGGCAACTGCAAGTCTCCTCCAGCGGTTGCTTGACCGCCCAGACTCAGCACAGCATGGAGAGCACAAGGCTCACAGGGCCCCTGGCTGGGGTCTGCAGCCCCACACATCAGAGGCGAACTGCGTGAGAGCTGAGAAGGTGCCTGACAGACGTCATTTCCCTAGTGCTCTGCTCCCCAGCAGAGACGTGTTTGGGTGGTTGGGGCCTGCCCCTGCTTGTTTGGGCTCCCGTCCACAGCCCCAGCTCAGGGAAGCAGCTCCTGAGCCAAGACCTGTGGGAGGCACGGGGTCCCCGCCTGGAAGCCTAGTTTACAGCATGCGGGAAGCGAGCCTCCTCGGGAGAAGAGAAGGCAGCCCTGCTGCGTGCGGCTGCATTCACTGCTTAGGCGGAGCCGAGTGCGCCTCCAGTACGGCAGAGCTCCAGCTCTGCTCAGAGGCCCGATCTGGCAGACTTGCTGGCGTGAGGCTGCTCTGCCCTGGGCGAGACTTGCCCAGACTTGCCTCGCACATAGGCTTCCAGTCCAGGAAGGAGCAGGCTGCGCGAGACTGGGAGATTCTACTGGCGCCTTTCTGGCCTCAGCTCCACTCCTGCCTTGCCTTTGCACCTAGTCCCCAGGCGTTCTCTTGGAGGGCTTAGTTGCCCGTGGGTTGCACACTGACAAGCGCTCCAGCAGTGAGGGCTCTATTGGCGGCAATGGTAGGGCAACTGAAGGTCTCCTCCAGCGGTTGCTTGACCGCCAACACTCAGCACAGTAGGAGCGCACAAGGCTCACAGGGCCCCTGGTTGCGGTCTGCAGCCCCACACACCGAGGGGAAATCCGTAAGAGCCCAGAAGGTGCCTGACAGACGTCATTTCCCTAGTGCTCTGCTCCCCAGCAGAAACGTGTTTGGGTGGTTGGGGCTTGCCCCTGCGTGTTTGGGCTCCCTACCACAGCCCCAGCTCAGGGTAGCAGCTCCTCAGCTAAGACCTGTAGGAGGCGCGGGGCGCCCCCGCCTGGAAGCCTAGTGCACAGCATGCGGGAAACGAGCCTCCTCGGGAGAAGAGGAGGCAGCACAGCTTCATGAGGCTGTAATCACTGCTTGGGCGGAGCTGAGTGAGCCTCCAGTACGGCAGAGCTCCAGCTCTGCTCAGAGGCCCGATCTGGCAGAGTGCTGGCGTGAGGCTGCTCTGCACTGGGCGAGCCTTGCCCAGACTTGCCTCGCACATAGGCTTCCAGTCCAGGAAGGAGCAGGCTGCGCGAGACTGGGAGATGCTACTGGCGCCTTCCTGGTCTCAGCTCCACTCCTGCCTTGCCTTTGCACTTAGTCCCCAGGCGTTCTTGTGGAGGGTTTAGTTGCCGGTGGGTTGCACACTGCCAAGCGCTCCAGCAGTGAGGGCTCTATTAGAGGCAATGGTAGGGCAACTGAAGGTCTCCTCCAGCGGTTGCTTGACCGCCCACACTCAGCACAGCAGGAGCGCACAAGGCTCACAGGGCCCCTGGCTGGGGTCTGCAGCCCCACACACCGGAGGCGAACTCCGTGAGCGCCCAGAAGGTGCCTGACAGACGTCATTTCCCTAGTGCTCTCCAACCCAGCAGAGACGTGTGCAGATGGTTGGGGCCTGCCCCTGCGTGTCTGGGCTCCCTACCACAGCCCCAGCTGAGGGAAGCAGCTCCTCAGCTAAGACCTGTAGGAGGCGCGGGGCGCCCCCGCCTGGAAGCCTAGTGCACAGCATGCGGGAAGCGAGCCTCCTCGGGAGAAGAGGAGGCAGCACAGCTTCGTGAGGCTGTAATCACTGCTTGGGCGGAGCCGAGTGCGCCTCCAGTACGGCAGAGCTCCAGCTCTGCTCAGAGGCCCGATCTGGCAGAGTGCTGGCGTGAGGCTGCTCTGCACTGGGCGAGCCTTGCCCAGACTTGCCTCGCGGCTAGGCTTCCAGTCCAGAAAGGAGCGGGCTGCGCGAGACTGGGAGATGCTACTGGCGCCATCCTGGCCTCAGCTCCACTTCTGCCTTGCCTTAGCACCTAGTCCCCAGGCGTTCTTGTGGAAGGCTCAGTTGCCGGTGGGTTGCACACTGCCAAGCGCTCCAGCAGTGAGGGCTCTATTAGAGGCAATGGGAGGGCAACTGCAAGTCTCCAGCGGTTGCTTGACCGCCCAGACTCAGCACAGCATGGAGAGCACAAGGCTCACAGGGCCCCTGGCTGGGGTCTGTAGCCCCACACACCGGAGGCGAACTCCGTGAAAGCCCAGAAGGTGCCTGACAGACGTCATGTCCCTAGTGCTCTGCTCCCCAGCAGAGACGTGTTTGGGTGGTTGGGGCCTGCCCCTCCTTGTTTGGGCTCCCGTCCACAGCCCCAGCTCAGGGAAGCAGCTCCTGAGCTAAGACCTGTGTGAGGCGCGTGGGGCCCCGCCTGGAAGCCTAGTTTACAGCATGCGGGAAGCGAGCCTCCTCGGGAGAAGAGAAGGCAGCCCTGCTGCGTGCGGCTGCATTCACTGCTTTGGCGGAGCCGAGTGCGCCTCCAGTACGGCAGAGCTCCAGCTCTGCTCAGAGGCCCGATCTGGCTGACTTGCTGGCGTGAGGCTGCTCTGCCCTGGGCGAGACTTGCCCAGTCTTGCCTCGCACATAGGCTTCCAGTCCAGGAAGGAGCAGGCTGAGCGAGACTGGGAGATGCTACTGGCGCCTTCCTGGCCTCAGCTCCACTCCTGCCTTGCCTTTGAACCTAGTCCCCAGGCGTTCTTGAGGAAGGCTCAGTTGCCGGTGGGTTGCACACTGCCATGCGCTCCAGCAGTGAGGGCTCTATTAGAGGCAATGGGAGGGCAACTGCAGGGCTACTCCATTGGTTGTTTTACCGCCCAGACTCAGCACAGCACGGAGAGCACAAGGCTCACAGGGCCCCTGGCTGGGGTCTGCAGCCCCACACACCGGAGGCGAACTCCGTGAGCGCCCAGAAGGTGCCTGACAGACCTCATTTCCCTAGTGATCTCTTGCCAGCAGAGACCTGTGCAGGTAGTTGGGGCCTGCCCCTGCATGTCTGGGCTCCCTACCACAGCCCAAGCTCAGGGAAGCAGCTCCTGAGCCAAGACCTGTGGGAGGCGGGGGGTTCCCGCCTGGAAGCCCAGTTTACAGCATGCGGGAAGCGAGCCTCCTCTGGGGAAGAGGAGGCAGCCCTGCTGCGTGCGGCTGCATTCACTGCTTTGGCGGAGCCGAGTGCGCCTCCAGTATGGCAGAGGTCCAGCTCTGCTCAGAAGCCCGATCTGGCAGACTTGCTGGCGTGAGGCTGCTCTGCCCTGGGCGAGACTTGCCCAGACTTGCCTCGCACATAGGCTTCCAGTCCAGGAAGGAGCAGGCTGCGCGAGACTGGGAGATGCTACTGGCGCCTTCCTGGCCTCAGCTCCACTCCTGCCTTGCCTTTGCACCTAGTCCCCAGGCGTTCTCCTGGAGGGCTTAGTTGCCGGTGGGTTGCACACTGCCAAGCGCTCCAGCAGTGAGGGCTCTATTAGAGGTAATGGTAGGGCAACTGAAGGTCTCCTCCAGCGGTTGCTTGACCGCCCACACTCAGCACAGCAGGAGCGCACAAGGCTCACAGGGCCCCTGGCTGGGGTCTGCAGCCCCACACACCGGAGGCGAACTCCGTGAGCGCCCAGAAGGTGTCTGACAGACGTCATTTCCCTAGTGCTCTCCAAACCAGCAGAGACGTGTGCAGGTGGTTGGGGCCTGCCCCTGCGTGTCTGGGCTCCCTACCACAGCCCCAGCTGAGGGAAGCAGCTCCTCAGCTAAGACCTGTGGGAGGCGCGGGGCGCCCCCGCCTGGAAGCCTAGTGCACAGCATGCGGGAAGCGAGCCTCCTCGGGAGAAGAGGAGGCAGCACAGCTTCGTGAGGCTGTAATAACTGCTTGGGCGGAGCCGAGTGCGCCTCCAGTACGGCAGAGCTCCAGCTCTGCTCAGAGGCCCGATCTGGCAGAGTGCTGGCGTGAGGCTGCTCTGCCCTGGGCGAGCCTTGCCCAGACTTGCCTCGCGGCTAGGCTTCCAGTCCAGAAAGGAGCGGGCTGCGCGAGACTGGGAGATGCTACTGGCGCCATCCTGGCCTCAGCTCCACTTCTGCCTTGCCTTAGCACCTAGTCCCCAGGCGTTCTTGTGGAAGGCTCAGTTGCCGGTGGGTTGCACACTGCCAAGCGCTCCAGCAGTGAGGGCTCTATTAGAGGCAATGGGAGGGCAACTGCAAGTCTCCTCCAGCGGTTGCTTGACCGCCCAGACTCAGCACAGCATGGAGAGCACAAGGCTCACAGGGCCCCTGGCTGCGGTCTGCAGCCCCACACACCGGAGGCGAACTGCGTGAGAGCCCAGAAGGTGCCTGACAGACGTCATTTCCCTAGTGCTCTGCTCCCCAGCAGAGACGTGTTTGGGTGGTTGGGGCCTGCCCCTGCTTGTTTGGGCTCCCGTCCACAGCCCCAGCTCAGGGAAGCAGCTCCTGAGCTAAGACCTGTGCGAGGCGCGGGGGGCCCCGCCTGGAAGCCTAGTTTACAGCATGCGGGAAGCGAGCCTCCTCGGGAGAAGAGAAGGCAGCCCTGCTGCGTGCGGCTGCATTCACTGCTTTGGCGGAGCCGAGTGCGCCTCCAGTACGGCAGAGCTCCAGCTCTGCTCAGAGGCCCGATCTGGCAGACTTGCTGGCGTGAGGCTGCTCTGCCCTGGGCGAGACTTGCCCAGACTTGCCTCGCACATAGGCTACCAGTCCAGGAAGGAGCAGGCTGCGCGAGACTGGGAGATGCTACTGGCGCCTTCCTGGTCTCAGCTCCACTCCTGCCTTGCCTTTGCACTTAGTCCCCAGGCGTTCTTGTGGAGGGCTTAGTTGCCGGTGGGTTGCACACTGCCAAGCGCTCCAGCAGTGAGGGCTCTATTAGAGGCAATGGTAGGGCAACTGAAGGTCTCCTCCAGCGGTTGCTTGACCGCCCACACTCAGCACAGCAGGAGCGCACAAGGCTCACAGGGCCCCTGGCTGGGGTCTGCAGCCCCAGACACCGGAGGCGACCTCCGGGAGCGCCCAGAAGGTGCCTGACAGACGTCATTTCCCTAGTGCTCTCCTCCCCAGCAGAGACGTGTGCAGCTGGTTGGGGCCTGCCCCTGCGTGTCTGGGCTCCCTACCACAGCACAAGCTCAGGGAAGCAGCTCCTCAGCTAAGACCTGTAGGAGGCGCGGGGCGCCCCCGCCTGGAAGCCTAGTGCACAGCATGCGGGAAGCGAGCCTCCTCGGGAGAAGAGGAGGCAGCACAGCTTCATGAGGCTGTAATCACTGTTTGGGCGGAGCTGAGTGAGCCTCCAGTACGGCAGAGCTCCAGCTCTGCTCAGAGGCCCGATCTGGCAGAGTGCTGGCGTGAGGCTGCTCTGCCCTGGGCGAGACTTGCCCAGACTTGCCTCGCGGCTAGGCTTCCAGTCCAGAAAGGAGCGGGCTGCGCGAGACTGGGAGATGCTACTGGCGCCATCCTGGCCTCAGCTCCACTCCTGCCTTGCCTTGCACTTAGTAACCAGGAGTTCTTGTGGAGGGCTTAGTTGCCGGTGAGTTGCACACTGCCAAGCGCTCCAGCAGTCAGGGCTCTATTAGAGGCAATTGGAGGGCAACTGCATGGCTACTCCATCGGTGATTTTACCGCCCAGACTCAGCACAGCACGGAGAGCACAAGGCTCACAGGGCCCCTGGCTGGGGTCTGCAGCCCCACACACCGGAGGCGAACTCCGTGATCGCCCAGAAGGTGCCTGACAGACCTCATTTCCCTAGTGATCTCCTGCCAGCAGAGACGTGTGCAGGTAGTTGGGGCCTGCCCCTGCGTATCTGGGCTCCCGTCCACAGCCCCAGCTCAGGGAAGCAGCTCCTGAGCCAAGACCTGTGGGAGGCACGGGGTCCCCGCCTGGAAGCCTAGTTTACAGCATGCGGGAAGCGAGCCTCCTCCGGAGAAGAGAAGTCAGCCCTGCTGCGTGCGGCTGCATTCACTGCTTTGTCGGAGCCGAGTGTGCCTCCAGTACGGCAGAGCTCCAGCTCTGCTCAGAGGCCCGATCTGGCAGACTTGCTGGCGTGAGGCTGCTCTGCCCTGGGCGAGACTTGCCCAGACTTGCCTCGCACATAGGCTTCCAGTCCAGGAAGGAGCAGGCTGCGCTAGACTGGGAGATGCTACTGGCGCCTTCCTGGCCTCAGCTCCACTCCTGGCTTGCCTTTGCACCTAGTCCCCAGGCGTTCTCGTGGATAGCTTAGTTGCCGGTGGGTTGCACACTGCCAAGCGCTCCAGCGGTGAGGGCTCTATTAGAGGCAATGGTAGGGCAACTGAAGGTCTCCTCCAGCGGTTGCTTGAACGCCCACACTCAGCACAGCAGGAGCGCACAAGGCTCACAGGGCCCCTGGCTTGGGTCTGCAGCCCCACACACCGGAGGCGAACTCCGTGAGCGCCCAGAAGGTGCCTGACAGACGTCATTTCCCTAATGCTCTCCAACCCAGCAGAGACGAGTGCAGATGGTTGGGGCCTGCCCCTGCGTGTCTGGGCTCCCTACCACAGCACAAGCTCAGGGAAGCAGCTCCTCAGCTAAGACCTGTAGGAGGCGCGGGGCGCCCCCGCCTGGAAGCCTAGTGCACAGCATGCGGGAAGCGAGCCTCCTCGGGAGAAGAGGAGGCAGCACAGCTTCGTGAGGCTGTAATCACTGCTTGGGCAGAGCCGAGTGCGCCTCCAGTACGGCAGAGCTCCAGCTCTGCTCAGAGGCCCGATCTGGCAGAGTGCTGGCGTGAGGCTGCTCTGCCCTGGGCGAGCCTTGCCCAGACTTGCCCGGCGGCTAGGCTTCCAGTCCAGAAAGGAGCGGGCTGCGCTAGACTGGGAGATGCTACTGGCGCCATCCTGGCCTCAGCTCCACTTCTGCCTTGCCTTAGCACCTAGTCCCCAGGCGTTCTTGTGGAAGGCTCAGTTGCCGGTGGGTTGCACACTGCCAAGCGCTCCAGCAGTGAGGGCTCTATTAGAGGCAATGGGAGGGCAACTGCAAGTCTCCTCCAGCGGTTGCTTGACCGCCCAGACTCAGCACAGCATGGAGAGCACAAGGCTCACAGGGCCCCTGGCTGGGGTCTGCAGCCCCACACACCGGAGGTGAACTCCGTGAGAGCCCAGAAGGTGCCTGACAGACGTCATTTCCCTAGTGCTCTGCTCCCAAGCAGAGACGTGTTTGGGTGGTTGGGGCCTGCCCCTGCTTGTTTGGGCTCCCGTCCACAGCCCCAGCTCAGGGAAGCAGCTCCTGAGCCAAGACCTGTGCGAGGCGCGGGGGGCCCCGCCTGGAAGCCTAGTTTACAGCATGCGGGAAGCGAGCCTCCTCGGGAGAAGAGAAGGCAGCCCTGCTGCGTGCGGCTGCATTCACTGCTTTGGCGGAGCCGAGTGCGCCTCCAGTACGGCAGAGCTCCAGCTCTGCTCAGAGGCCCGATCTGGCAGACTTGCTGGCGTGAGGCTGCTCTGCCCTGGGCGAGACTTGCCCAGACTTGCCTCGCACATAGGCTTCCAGTCCAGGAAGGAGCAGGCTGCGCGAGACTGGGAGATGCTACTGGCGCCTTCCTGGCCTCAGCTCCACTCCTGCCTTGCCTTTGCACTTAGTCCCCAGGCGTTCTTGTGGAGGGCTTAGTTGCCGGTGGGTTGCACACTGCCAAGCGCTCCAGCAGTGAGGGCTCTATTAGAGGCAATGGTAGGGCAACTGAAGGTCTCCTCCAGCGGTTGCCTGACCGCCCACACTCAGCACAGCAGGAGCGCACAAGGCTCACAGGGCCCCTGGCTGGGGTCTGCAGCCCCACACACCGGAGGCGAACTCCGTGAGCGCCCAGAAGTTGCTTGACCGACGTCATTTCCCTAGTGCTCTCCAACCCAGCAGAGACGTGTGCAGATGGTTGGGGCCTGCCCCTGCGTGTCTGGGCTCCCTACCACAGCCCCAGCTGAGGGAAGCAGCTCCTCAGCTAAGACCTGTAGGAGGCGCGGGGCGCCCCCGCCTGGAAGCCTAGTGCACAGCATGCGGGAAGCGAGCCTCCTCGGGAGAAGAGGAGGCAGCACAGCTTCGTGAGGCTGTAATCACTGCTTGGGCGGAGCCGAGTGCGCCTCCAGTACGGCAGAGCTCCAGCTCTGCTCAGAGGCCCGATCTGGCAGAGTGCTGGCGTGAGGCTGCTCTGCACTGGGCGAGCCTTGCCCAGACTTGCCTCGCGGCTAGGCTTCCAGTCCAGAAAGGAGCGGGCTGCGCGAGACTGGGAGATGCTACTGGCGCCATCCTGGCCTCAGCTCCACTTCTGCCTTGCCTTAGCACCTAGTCCCCAGGCGTTCTTGTGGAAGGCTCAGTTGCCGGTGGGTTGCACACTGCCAAGCGCTCCAGCAGTGAGGGCTCTATTAGAGGCAATGGGAGGGCAACTGCACGTCTCCTCCAGCGGTTGCTTGACCGCCCAGACTCAGCACAGCATGGAGAGCACAAGGCTCACAGGGCCCCTGGCTGGGGTCTGTAGCCCCACACACCGGAGGCGAACTCCGTGAAAGCCCAGAAGGTGCCTGACAGACGTCATTTCCCTAGTGCTCTGCTCCCCAGCAGAGACGTGTTTGGGTGGTTGGGGCCTGCCCCTCCTTGTTTGGGCTCCCGTCCACAGCCCCAGCTCAGGGAAGCAGCTCCTGAGCTAAGACCTGTGCGAGGCGCGGGGGGCCCCGCCTGGAAGCCTAGTTTACAGCATGCGGGAAGCGAGCCTCCTCGGGAGAAGAGAAGGCAGCCCTGCTGCGTGCGGCTGCATTCACTGCTTTGGCGGAGCCGAGTGCGCCTCCAGTACGGCAGAGCTCCAGCTCTGCTCAGAGGCCCGATCTGGCTGACTTGCTGGCGTGAGGCTGCTCTGCCCTGGGCGAGACTTGCCCAGACTTGCCTCGCACATAGGCTTCCAGTCCAGGAAGGAGCAGGCTGCGCGAGACTGGGAGATGCTACTGGCGCCTTCCTGGCCTCAGCTCCACTCCTGCCTTGCCTTTGAAACTAGTCCCCAGGCGTTCTTGTGGAAGGCTCAGTTGCCGGTGGGTTGCACACTGCCAAGCGCTCCAGCAGTGAGGGCTCTATTAGAGGCAATGGGAGGGCAACTGCAGGGCTACTCCATTGGTTGTTTTACCGCCCAGACTCAGCACAGCACGGAGAGCACAAGGCTCACAGGGCCCCTGGCTGGGGTCTGCAGCCCCACACACCGGAGGCGAACTCCGTGAGCGCCCAGAAGGTGCCTGACAGACCTCATTTCCCTAGTGATCTCTTGCCAGCAGAGACCTGTGCAGGTAGTTGGGGCCTGCCCCTGCATGTCTGGGCTCCCTACCACAGCCCAAGCTCAGGGAAGCAGCTCCTGAGCCAAGACCTGTGGGACGCGCGGGGTCCCCGCCTGGAAGCCCAGTTTACAGCATGCGGGAAGCGAGCCTCCTCTGGGGAAGAGGAGGCAGCCCTGCTGCGTGCGGCTGCATTCACTGCTTTGGCGGAGCCGAGTGCGCCTCCAGTACGGCAGAGCTCCAGCTCTGCTCAGAAGCCCGATCTGGCAGACTTGCTGGCGTGAGGCTGCTCTGCCCTGGGCGAGACTTGCCCAGACTTGCCTCGCACATAGGCTTCCAGTCCAGGAAGGAGCAGGCTGCGCGAGACTGGGAGATGCTACTGGCGCCTTCCTGGCCTCAGCTCCACTCCTGCCTTGCCTTTGCACCTAGTCCGCAGGCGTTCTCGTGGAGGGCTTAGTTGCCGGTGGGTTGCACACTGCCAAGCGCTCCAGCAGTGAGGGCTCTATTAGAGGCAATGGTAGGGCAACTGAAGGTCTCCTCCAGCGGTTGCTTGACCGCCCACACTCAGCACAGCAGGAGCGCACAAGGCTCACAGGGCCCCTGGCTGGGGTCTGCAGCCCCACACACCGGAGGCGAACTCCGTGAGCGCCCAGAAGGTGCCTGACAGACGTCATTTCCCTAGTGCTCTCCAACCCAGCAGAGACGTGTGCAGATGGTTGGGGCCTGCCCCTGCGTGTCTGGGCTCCCTACCACAGCCCCAGCTGAGGGAAGCAGCTCCTCAGCTAAGACCTGTAGGAGGCGCGGGGCGCCCCCGCCTGGAAGCCTAGTGCACAGCATGCGGGAAGCGAGCCTCCTCGGGAGAAGAGGAGGCAGCACAGCTTCGTGAGGCTGTAATCACTGCTTGGGCGGAGCCGAGTGCGCCTCCAGTACGGCAGAGCTCCAGCTCTGCTCAGAGGCCCGATCTGGCAGAGTGCTGGCGTGAGGCTGCTCTGCCCTGGGCGAGCCTTGCCCAGACTTGCCTCGCGGCTAGGCTTCCAGTCCAGAAAGGAGCGGGCTTCGCGAGACTGGGAGATGCTACTGGCGCCATCCTGGCCTCAGCTCCACTTCTGCCTTGCCTTAGCACCTAGTCCCCAGGCGTTCTTGTGGAAGGCTCAGTTGCCGGTGGGTTCCACAGTGCCAAGCGCTCCAGCAGTGAGGGCTCTATTAGAGGCAATGGGAGGGCAACTGCAAGTCTCCTCCAGCGGTTGCTTGACCGCCCAGACTCAGCACAGCATGGAGAGCACAAGGCTCACCGGGCCCCTGGCTGGGGTCTGCAGCCCCACACACCGGAGGCGAACTCCGTGAGAGCCCAGAAGGTGCCTGAGAGACGTCATTTCCCTAGTGCTCTGCTCCCCAGCAGAGACGTGTTTGGGTGGTTGGGGCCTGCCCCTGCTTGTTTGGGCTCCCGTCCACAGCCCCAGCTCAGGGAAGCAGCTCCTGAGCTAAGACCTGTGCGAGGCGCGGGGGGCCCCGCCTGGAAGCCTAGTTTACAGCATGCGGGAAGCGAGCCTCCTCGGGAGAAGAGAAGGCAGCCCTGCTGCGTGCGGCTGCATTCACTGCTTTGGCGGAGCCGAGTGCGCCTCCAGTACGGCAGAGCTCCAGCTCTGCTCAGAGGCCCGATCTGGCAGACTTGCTGGCGTGAGGCTGCTCTGCCCTGGGCGAGACTTGCCCAGACTTGCCTCGCACATAGGCTTCCAGTCCAGGAAGGAGCAGGCTGCGCGAGACTGGGAGATGCTACTGGCGCCTTCCTGGCCTCAGCTCCACTCCTGCCTTGCCTTTGCACTTAGTCCCCAGGCGTTCTTGTGGAGGGCTTAGTTGCCGGTGGGTTGCACACTGCCAAGCGCTCCAGCAGTGAGGGCTCTATTAGAGGCAATGGTAGGGCAACTGAAGGTCTCCTCCAGCGGTTGCTTGACCGCCCACACTCAGCACAGCAGGAGCGCACAAGGCTCACAGGGCCCCTGGCTGGGGTCTGCAGCCCCAGACACCGGAGGCGACCTCCGGGAGCGCCCAGAAGGTGCCTGACAGACGTCATTTCCCTAGTGCTCTCCTCCCCAGCAGAGACGTGTGCAGGTGGTTGGGGCCTGCCCCTGCGTGTCTGGGCTCCCTACCACAGCCCCAGCTGAGGGAAGCAGCTCCTCAGCTAAGACCTGTAGGAGGCGCGGGGCGCCCCCGACTGAAAGCCTAGTGCACAGCATGCGGGAAGCGAGCCTCCTCGGGAGAAGAGGAGGCAGCACAGCTTCGTGAGGCTGTAATCACTGCTTGGGCGGAGCCGAGTGCGCCTCCAGTACGGCAGAGCTCCAGCTCTGCTCAGAGGCCCTATCTGGCAGAGTGCTGGCGTGAGGCTGCTCTGCCCTGGGCGAGCCTTGCCCAGACTTGCCTCGCGGCTAGGCTTCCAGTCCAGAAAGGAGCGGGCTGCGCGAGACTGGGAGATGCTACTGGCGCCATCCTGGCCTCAGCTCCACTTCTGCCTTGCCTTAGCACCTAGTCCCCAGGCGTTCTTGTGGAAGGCTCAGTTGCCGGTGGGTTGCACACTGCCAAGCGCTCCAGCATTGAGGGCTCTATTAGAGGCAATGGGAGGGCAACTGCAAGTCTCCTCCAGCGGTTGCTTGACCGCGCAGACTCAGCACAGCATGGAGAGCACAAGGCTAACAGGGCCCCTGCCTGGGGTCTGCAGCCCCACACACCAGAGGCGAACTGCGTGAGAGCCCAGAAGGTGCCTGACAGACGTCATTTCCCTAGTGCTCTGCTCCCCAGCAGAGACGTGTTTGGGTGGTTGGGGCCTGCCCCTGCTTGTTTGGGCTCCCGTCCACAGCCCCAGCTCAGGGAAGCAGCTCCTGAGCCAAGACCTGTGCGAGGCGCGGGGGGCCCCGCCTGGAAGCCTAGTTTACAGCATGCAGGAAGCGAGCCTCCTCGGGAGAAGAGAAGGCAGCCCTGCTGCGTGCAGCTGCATTCACTGCTTTGGCGGAGCCGAGTGCGCCTCCAGTACGGAAGAGCTCCAGCTCTGCTCAGAGGCCCGATCTGGCAGAATTGCTGGCGTGAGGCTGCTCTGCCCTGGGCGAGACTTGCCCAGACTTGCCTCGCACATAGGCTTCCAGTCCAGGAAGGAGCAGGCTGCGCGAGACTGGGAGATGCTACTGGCGCCTTCCTGGCCTCAGCTCCACTCCTGCCTTGGCTTTGCACTTAGTCCCCAGGCGTTCTTGTGGAGGGCTTAGTTGCCGGTGGGTTGCACACTGCCAAGCGCTCCAGCAGTGAGGGCTCTATTAGAGGCAATGGTAGGGCAACTGAAGGTCTCCTCCAGCGGTTGCCTGACCGCCCACACTCAGCACAGCAGGAGCGCACAAGGCTCACAGGGCCCCTGGCTGGGGTCTGCAGCCCCACACACCGGAGGCGAACTCCGTGAGCGCCCAGAAGTTGCTTGACCGACGTCATTTCCCTAGTGCTCTCCAACCCAGCAGAGACGTGTGCAGATGGTTGGGGCCTGCCCCTGCGTGTCTGGGCTCCCTACCACAGCCCCAGCTGAGGGAAGCAGCTCCTCAGCTAAGACCTGTAGGAGGCGCGGGGCGCCCCCGCCTGGAAGCCTAGTGCACAGCATACGGGAAGCGAGCCTCCTCGGGAGAAGAGGAGGCAGCACAGCTTCGTGAGGCTGTAATCACTGCTTGGGCGGAGCCGAGTGCGCCTCCAGTACGGCAGAGCTCCAGCTCTGCTCAGAGGCCCGATCTGGCAGAGTGCTGGCGTGAGGCTGCTCTGCACTGGGCGAGCCTTGCCCAGACTTGCCTCGCGGCTAGGCTTCCAGTCCAGAAAGGAGCGGGCTGCGCGAGACTGGGAGATGCTACTGGCGCCATCCTGGCCTCAGCTCCACTTCTGCCTTGCCTTAGCACCTAGTCCCCAGGCGTTCTTGTGGAAGGCTCAGTTGCCGGTGGGTTGCACACTGCCAAGCGCTCCAGCAGTGAGGGCTCTATTAGAGGCAATGGGAGGGCAACTGCAAGTCTCCTCCAGCGGTTGCTTGACCGCCCAGACTCAGCACAGCATGGAGAGCACAAGGCTCACAGGGCCCCTGGCTGGGGTCTGTAGCCCCACACACCGGAGGCGAACTCCGTGAAAGCCCAGAAGGTGCCTGACAGACGTCATTTCCCTAGTGCTCTGCTCCCCAGCAGAGACGTGTTTGGGTGGTTGGGGCCTGCCCCTCCTTGTTTGGGCTCCCGTCCACAGCCCCAGCTCAGGGAAGCAGCTCCTGAGCTAAGACCTGTGCGAGGCGCGGGGGGCCCCGCCTGGAAGCCTAGTTTACAGCATGCGGGAAGCGAGCCTCCTCGGGAGAAGAGAAGGCAGCCCTGCTGCGTGCGGCTGCATTCACTGCTTTGGCGGAGCCGAGTGCGCCTCCAGTACGGCAGAGCTCCAGCTCTGCTCAGAGGCCCGATCTGGCTGACTTGCTGGCGTGAGGCTGCTCTGCCCTGGGCGAGACTTGCCCAGACTTGCCTCGCACATAGGCTTCCAGTCCAGGAAGGAGCAGGCTGCGCGAGACTGGGAGATGCTACTGGCGCCTTCCTGGCCTCAGCTCCACTCCTGCCTTGCCTTTGAAACTAGTCCCCAGGCGTTCTTGTGGAAGGCTCAGTTGCCGGTGGGTTGCACACTGCCAAGCGCTCCAGCAGTGAGGGCTCTATTAGAGGCAATGGGAGGGCAACTGCAGGGCTACTCCATTGGTTGTTTTACCGCCCAGACTCAGCACAGCACGGAGAGCACAAGGCTCACAGGGCCCCTGGCTGGGGTCTGCAGCCCCACACACCGGAGGCGAACTCCGTGAGCGCCCAGAAGGTGCCTGACAGACCTCATTTCCCTAGTGATCTCTTGCCAGCAGAGACCTGTGCAGGTAGTTGGGGCCTGCCCCTGCATGTCTGGGCTCCCTACCACAGCCCAAGCTCAGGGAAGCAGCTCCTGAGCCAAGACCTGTGGGAGGCGCGGGGTCCCCGCCTGGAAGCCCAGTTTACAGCATGCGGGAAGCGAGCCTCCTCTGGGGAAGAGGAGGCAGCCCTGCTGCGTGCGGCTGCATTCACTGCTTTGGCGGAGCCGAGTGCGCCTCCAGTACGGCAGAGCTCCAGCTCTGCTCAGAAGCCCGATCTGGCAGACTTGCTGGCGTGAGGCTGCTCTGCCCTGGGCGAGACTTGCCCAGACTTGCCTCGCACATAGGCTTCCAGTCCAGGAAGGAGCAGGCTGCGCGAGACTGGGAGATGCTACTGGCGCCTTCCTGGCCTCAGCTCCACTCCTGCCTTGCCTTTGCACCTAGTCCGCAGGCGTTCTCGTGGAGGGCTTAGTTGCCGGTGGGTTGCACACTGCCAAGCGCTCCAGCAGTGAGGGCTCTATTAGAGGCAATGGTAGGGCAACTGAAGGTCTCCTCCAGCGGTTGCTTGACCGCCCACACTCAGCACAGCAGGAGCGCACAAGGCTCACAGGGCCCCTGGCTGGGGTCTGCAGCCCCACACACCGGAGGCGAACTCCGTGAGCGCCCAGAAGGTGCCTGACAGACGTCATTTCCCTAGTGCTCTCCAACCCAGCAGAGACGTGTGCAGATGGTTGGGGCCTGCCCCTGCGTGTCTGGGCTCCCTACCACAGCCCCAGCTGAGGGAAGCAGCTCCTCAGCTAAGACCTGTAGGAGGCGCGGGGCGCCCCCGCCTGGAAGCCTAGTGCACAGCATGCGGGAAGCGAGCCTCCTCGGGAGAAGAGGAGGCAGCACAGCTTCGTGAGGCTGTAATCACTGCTTGGGCGGAGCCGAGTGCGCCTCCAGTACGGCAGAGCTCCAGCTCTGCTCAGAGGCCCGATCTGGCAGAGTGCTGGCGTGAGGCTGCTCTGCCCTGGGCGAGCCTTGCCCAGACTTGCCTCGCGGCTAGGCTTCCAGTCCAGAAAGGAGCGGGCTGCGCGAGACTGGGAGATGCTACTGGCGCCATCCTGGCCTCAGCTCCACTTCTGCCTTGCCTTAGCACCTAGTCCCCAAGCGTTCTTGTGGAAGGCTCAGTTGCCGGTGGGTTCCACAGTGCCAAGCGCTCCAGCAGTGAGGGCTCTATTAGAGGCAATGGGAGGGCAACTGCAAGTCTCCTCCAGCGGTTGCTTGACCGCCCAGACTCAGCACAGCATGGAGAGCACAAGGCTCACCGGGCCCCTGGCTGGGGTCTGCAGCCCCACACACCGGAGGCGAACTCCGTGAGAGCCCAGAAGGTGCCTGAGAGACGTCATTTCCCTAGTGCTCTGCTCCCCAGCAGAGACGTGTTTGGGTGGTTGGGGCCTGCCCCTGCTTGTTTGGGCTCCCGTCCACAGCCCCAGCTCAGGGAAGCAGCTCCTGAGCTAAGACCTGTGCGAGGCGCGGGGGGCCCCGCCTGGAAGCCTAGTTTACAGCATGCGGGAAGCGAGCCTCCTCGGGAGAAGGCAGCCCTGCTGCGTGCGGCTGCATTCACTGCTTTGGCGGAGCCGAGTGCGCCTCCAGTACGGCAGAGCTCCAGCTCTGCTCAGAGGCCCGATCTGGCAGACTTGCTGGCGTGAGGCTGCTCTTCCCTGGGCGAGACTTGCCCAGACTTGCCTCGCACATAGGCTTCCAGTCCAGGAAGGAGCAGGCTGCGCGAGACTGGGAGATGATACTGGCGCCTTCCTGGCCTCAGCTCCACTCCTGCCTTGCCTTTGCACTTAGTCCCCAGGCGTTCTTGTGGAGGGCTTAGTTGCCGGGGGGTTGCACACTGCCAAGCGCTCCAGCAGTGAGGGCTCTATTAGAGGCAATGGTAGGGCAACTGAAGGTCTCCTCCAGCGGTTGCTTGACCGCTCACACTCAGCACAGCAGGAGTGCACAAGGCTCACAGGGCCCCTGGCTGGGGTCTGCAGCCCCAGACACCGGAGGCGAACTCCGTGAGCGCCCAGAAGGTGCCTGACAGACGTCATTTCCCTAGTGCTCTCCTCCCCAGCAGAGACGTGTGCAGGTGGTTGGGGCCTGCCCCTGCGTGTCTGGGCTCCCTACCACAGCACAAGCTCAGGGAAGCAGCTCCTCAGCTAAGACCTGTAGGAGGCGCGGGGGGCCCCGCCTGGAAGCCTAGTTTACAGCATGCGGGAAGCGAGCCTCCTCGGGAGAAGAGAAGGCAGCCCTGCTGCGTGCGGCTGCATTCACTGCTTTGGCGGAGCCGAGTGCGCCTCCAGTACGGCAGAACTCCAGCTCTGCTCAGAGGCCCGATCTGGCAGAGTGCTGGCGTGAGGCTGCTCTGCACTGGGCGAGCCTTGCCCAGACTTGCCTCGCGGCTAGGCTTCCAGTCCAGAAAGGAGCGGGCTGCGCGAGACTGGGAGATGCTACTGGCGCCATCCTGGCCTCAGCTCCACTTCTGCCTTGCCTTAGCACCTAGTCCCCAGGCGTTCTTGTGGAAAGCTCAGTTGCCGGTGGGTTGCACACTGCCAAGCGCTCCAGCAGTGAGGGCTCTATTAGAGGCAATGGTAGGGCAACTGAAGGTCTCCTCTAGCGGTTGCTTGACCGCCCACACTCAGCACAGCAGGAGCGCACAAGGCTCACAGGGCCCCTGGCTGGGGTCTGCAGCCCCACACACCGGAGGCGAACTCCGGGAGCGCCCAGAAGGTGCCTGACAGACGTCATTTCCCTAGTGCTCTCCTCCCCAGCAGAGACGTGTGCAGGTGGTTGGGGCCTGCCCCTGCGTGTCTGGGCTCCCTACCATAGCACAAGCTCAGTGAAGCAGCTCCTGAGCCAAGACCTGTGCGAGGCGCGGGGGGCCCCGCCTGGAAGCCTAGTTTACAGCATGCGGGAAGCGAGCCTCCTCGGGAGAAGAGAAGGCAGCCCTGCTGCGTGCGGCTGCATTCACTGCTTTGGCGGAGCCGAGTGCGCCTCCAGTACGGCAGAGCTCCAGCTCTGCTCAGAGGCCCGATCTGGCAGACTTGCTGGCGTGAGGCTGCTCTGCCCTGGGCGAGACTTGCCCAGACTTGCCTCGCACATAGGCTTCCAGTCCAGGAAGGAGCATGCTGCGCGAGACTGGGAGATGCTACTGGCGCCTTCCTGGCCTCAGCTCCACTCCTGCCTTGCCTTTGCACCTAGTCCCCAGGCGTTCTCCTGGAGGGCTTAGTTGCCGGTGGGTTGCACACTGCCAAGCGCTCCAGCAGTGAAGGCTCTATTTGTGGCAATGGTAGGGCAACTGAAGGTCTCCTCCAGCGGTTGCTTGACCGCCAACACTCAGCACAGTAGGAGCGCACAAGGCTCACAGGGCCCCTGGCTGCGGTCTGCAGCCCCACACACCGAGGGGAAATCCGTAAGAGCCCAGAAGGTGCCTGACAGACGTCATTTCCCTAGTGCTCTGCTCCCCAGCAGAAACGTGTTTGGGTGATTGGGGCTTGCCCCTGCGTGTCTGGGCTCCCTACCACAGCCCCAGCTGAGGGAAGCAGCTCCTCAGCTAAGACCTGTAGGAGGCGCGGGGCGCCCCCGCCTGGAAGCCTAGTGCACAGCATGCGGGAAGCGAGCCTCCTCGGGAGAAGAGGAGGCAGCACAGCTTCGTGAGGCTGTAATCACTGCTTGGGCGGAGCCGAGTGCGCCTCCAGTACGGCGGAGCTCCAGCTCTGCTCAGAGGCCCGATCTGGCAGAGTGCTGGCGTGAGGCTGCTCTGCACTGGGCGAGCCTTGCCCAGACTTGCCTCGCGGCTAGGCTTCCAGTCCAGAAAGGAGCGGGCTGCGCGAGACTGGGAGATGCTACTGGCGCCTTCCTGGCCTCAGCTCCACTCCTGCCTTGCCTTTGCACCTAGTCCCCAGGCGTTCTTGTGGAAGGCTCAGTTGCCGGTGGGTTGCACACTGCCAAGCGCTCCAGTAGTCAGGGCTCTATTAGAGGCAATGGGAGGGCAACTGCAAGTCTCCTCCAGCGGTTGCTTGACCGCCCAGACTCAGCACAGCATGGAGAGCACAAGGCTCACAGGGCCCCTGGCTGGGGTCTGCAGCCCCACACACCGGAGGCGAACTCCGTGAGAGCCCAGAAGGTGCCTGACAGACGTCATTTCCCTAGTGCTCTGCTCCCCAGCAGAGACGTGTTTGGGTGGTTGGGGCCTGCCCCTGCTTGTTTGGGCTCCCGTCCACAGCCCCAGCTCAGGGAAGCAGCTCCTGAGCTAAGACCTGTGCGAGGCGCGGGGGGCCCCGCCTGGAAGCCTAGTTTACAGCAATCGGGAAGCGAGCCTCCTCGGGAGAAGAGAAGGCAGCCCTGCTGCGTGCGGCTGCATTCACTGCTTTGGCGGAGCCGAGTGCGCCTCCAGTACGGCAGAGCTCCAGCTCTGCTCAGAGGCCCGATCTGGCAGACTTGCTGGCGTGAGGCTGCTCTGCCCTGGGCGAGACTTGCCCAGACTTGCCTCGCACATAGGCTTCCAGTCCAGGAAGGAGCAGGCTGCGCGAGACTGGGAGATGCTACTGGCGCCTTCCTGGCCTCAGCTCCACTCCTGCCTTGCCTTTGCACCTAGTCCCCAGGCGTTCTCCTGGAGGGCTTAGTTGCCGGTGGGTTGCACACTGCCAAGCGCTCCAGCAGTGAGGGCTCTATTAGAGGCAATGGTAGGGCAACTGAAGGTCTCCTCCAGCGGTTGCTTGACCGCCCACACTCAGCACAGCAGGAGCGCACAAGGCTCACAGGGCCCCTGGCTGGGGTCTGCAGCCCCACACACCGGTGGCGAACTCTGTGAGCGCCCAGAAGGTGCCTGACAGACGTCATTTCCCTAGTGCTCTCCAACCCAGCAGAGACGTGTGCAGGTGGTTGGGGCCTGCCCCTGCGTGTCTGGGCTCCCTACCACAGCCCCAGCTGAGGGAAGCAGCTCCTCAGCTAAGACCTGTAGGAGGCGCGGGGCGCCCCCGCCTGGAAGCCTAGTGCACAGCATGCGGGAAGCGAGCCTCCTCGGGAGAAGAGGAGGCAGCACAGCTTCGTGAGGCTGTAATCACTGCTTGGGCGGAGCCGAGTGCGCCTCCAGTACGGCAGAGCTCCAGCTCTGCTCAGAGGCCCGATCTGGCAGAGTGCTGGCGTGAGGCTGCTCTGCACTGGGCGAGCCTTGCCCAGACTTGCCTCGCACATAGGCTTCCAGTCCAGAAAGGAGCGGGCTGCGCGAGACTGGGAGATGCTACTGGCGCCATCCTGGCCTCAGCTCCACTCCTGCCTTGCCTTGCACCTAGTCCCCAGGAGTTCTTGTGGAGGGCTTAGTTGCCGGTGGGTTGCACACTGCCAAGCGCTCCAGCAGTCAGGGCTCTATTAGAGGCAATTGGAGGGCAACTGCATGGCTACTCCATCGGTGGTTTTACCGCCCAGACTCAGCACAGCACGGAGAGCACAAGGCTCGCAGGGCCCCTGGCTGGGGTCTGCAGCCCCACACACCGGAGGCGAACTCCGTGAGCGCCCAGAAGGTGCCTGACAGACCTCATTTCCCTAGTGATCTCCTGCCAGCAGAGACGTGTGCAGGTAGTTGGGGCCTGCCCCTGCGTGTCTGGGCTCCCTACCACAGCCCCAGCTGAGGGAAGCAGCTCCTCAGCTAAGACCTGTAGGAGGCGCGGGGCGCCCCCGCCTGGAAGCCTAGTGCACAGCATGCGGGAAGCGAGCCTCCTCGGGAGAAGAGGAGGCAGCACAGCTTCGTGAGGCTGTAATCACTGCTTGGGCGGAGCCGAGTGCGCCTCCAGTACGGCAGAGCTCCAGCTCTGCTCAAAGGCCCGATCTGGCAGAGTGCTGGCGTGAGGCTGCTCTGCCCTGGGCGAGCCTTGCCCAGACTTGCCCGGCGGCTAGGCTTCCAGTCCAGAAAGGAGCGGGCTGCGCGAGACTGGGAGATGCTACTGGCGCCATCCTGGCCTCAGCTCCACTTCTGCCTTGCCTTAGCACCTAGTCCCCAGGCGTTCTTGTGGAAGGCTCAGTTGCCGGTGGGTTGCACACTGCCAAGCGCTCCAGCAGTCAGGGCTCTATTAGAGGCAATGGGAGGGCAACTGCAAGTCTCCTCCAGCGGTTGCTTGACCGCCCAGACTCAGCACAGCATGGAGAGCACAAGGCTCACAGGGCCCCTGGCTGGGGTCTGCAGCCCCACACACCGGAGGCGAACTCCGTGAGAGCCCAGAAGGTGCCTGACAGACGTCATTTCCCTAGTGCTCTGCTCCCCAGCAGAGACGTGTTTGGGTGGTTGGGGCCTGCCCCTGCTTGTTTGGGCTCCCGTCCACAGCCCCAGCTCAGGGAAGCAGCTACTGAGCCAAGACCTGTGCGAGGCGCGGGGGTCCCCGCCTGGAAGCCTAGTTTACAGCATGCGGGAAGCGAGCCTCCTCGGGAGAAGAGAAGGCAGCCCTGCTGCGTGCGGCTGCATTCACTGCTTTGGCGGAGCCGAGTGCGCCTCCAGTACGGCAGAGCTCCAGCTCTGCTCAGAGGCCCGATCTGGCAGACTTGCTGGCGTGAGGCTGCTCTGCCCTGGGCGAGACTTGCCCAGACTTGCCTCGCACATAGGCTTCCAGTCCAGGAAGGAGCAGGCTGCGCGAGACTGGGAGATGCTACTGGCGCCTTCCTGGCCTCAGCTCCACTCCTGCCTTGCCTTTGCACCTAGTCCCCAGGCGTTCTCCTGGAGGGCTTAGTTGCCGGTGGGTTGCACACTGCCAAGCGCTCCAGCAGTGAGGGCTCTATTAGAGGCAATGGTAGGGCAACTGAAGGTCTCCTCCAGCGGTTGCTTGACCGCCCACACTCAGCACAGCAGGAGCGCACAAGGCTCACAGGGCCCCTGTCTGGGGTCTGCAGCCCCACACACCGGAGGTGAACTCCGTGAGCGCCCAGAAGGTGCCTGACAGACGTCATTTCCCTAGTGCTCTCCAACCCAGCAGAGACGTGTGCAGGTGGTTGGGGCCTGCCCCTGCGTGTCTGGGCTCCCTACCACAGCCCCAGCTCAGGGAAGCAGCTCCTCAGCTAAGACCTGTAGGAGGCGCGGGGCGCCCCCGCCTGGAAGCCTAGTGCACAGCATGCGGGAAGCGAGCCTCCTCGGGAGAAGAGGAGGCAGCACAGCTTCGTGAGGCTGTAATCACTGCTTGGGCGGAGCCGAGTGCGCCTCCAGTACGGCAGAGCTCCAGCTCTGCTCAGAGGCCCGATCTGGCAGAGTGCTGGCGTGAGGCTGCTCTGCACTTGGCGAGCCTTGCCCAGACTTGCCTCGCACATAGGCTTCTAGTCCAGAAAGGAGCGGGCTGCGCGAGACTGGGAGATGCTACTGGCGCCTTCCTGGCCTCAGCTCCACTCCTGCCTTGCCTTTGCCCTTAGTCCCCAGGCGTTCTTGTGGAAGGCTCAGTTGCCGGTGGGTTGCACACTGCCAAGCGCTCCAGCAGTCAGGGCTCTATTAGAGGCAATGGGAGGGCAACTGCAGGGCTACTCCATCGGTTGCTTTACCGCCCAGACTCAGCACAGCACGTAGAGCACAAGGCTCACAGGTCCCTGGCTGGGGTCTGCAGCCCCACACACCGGAGGCGAACTCCGTGAGCGCCCAGAAGGTCCCTGACAGACCTCATTTGCCTTGTGATCTCTTGCCAGCAGAGACGTGGGCCGGTAGTTGGGGCCTGCCCCTGCATGTCTGGGCTCCTGTCCACAGCCCAAGCTCAGGGAAGCAGCTCCTGAGCCAAGACCTGTGGGAGGCGCGGGGTCCCCGCCTGGAAGCCTAGTTTACAGCATGCGGGAAGTGAGCCTCCTCTGGGGAAGAGGAGGCAGCCCTGCTGCGTGCGGCTGCATTCACTGCTTTGGCGGAGCCGAGTGCGCCTCCAGTACGGCAGAGATCCAGCTCTGCTCAGAAGCCCGATCTGGCAGACTTGCTGGCGTGAGGCTGCTCTGCCCTGGGCGAGACTTGCCCAGACTTGCCTCGCACATAGGCTTCCAGTCCAGGAAGGAGCAGGCTGCGCGAGACTGGGAGATGCTACTGGCGCCTTCCTGGCCTCAGCTCCACTCCTGCCTTGCCTTTGCACCTAGTCCCCAGGCGTTCTCCTGGAGGGCTTAGTTGCCGGTGGGTTGCACACTGCCAAGCGCTCCAGCAGTGAGGGCTCTATTAGAGGCAATGGTAGGGCAACTGAAGGTCTCCTCCAGCGGTTGCTTGACCGCCCACACTCAGCACAGCAGGAGCGCACAAGGCTCACAGGGCCCCTGTCTGGGGTCTGCAGCCCCACACACCGGAGGCGAACTCCGTGAGCGCCCAGAAGGTGCCTGACAGACGTCATTTCCCTAGTGCTCTCCAACCCAGCAGAGACGTGTGCAGGTGGTTGGGGCCTGCCCCTGCGTGTCTGGGCTCCCTACCACAGCCCCAGCTGAGGGAAGCAGCTCCTCAGCTAAGACCTGTAGGAGGCGCGGGGCGCCCCCGCCTGGAAGCCTAGTGCACAGCATGCGGGAAGCGAGCCTCCTCGGGAGAAGAGGAGGCAGCACAGCTTCGTGAGGCTGTAATCACTGCTTGGGCGGAGCCGAGTGCGCCTCCAGTACGGCAGAGCTCCAGCTCTGCTCAGAGGCCCGATCTGGCAGAGTGCTGGCGTGAGGCTGCTCTGCACTGGGCGAGCCTTGCCCAGACTTGCCTCGCGGCTAGGCTTCCAGTCCAGAAAGGAGCGGGCTGCGCGAGACTGGGAGATGCTACTGGCGCCTTCCTGGCCTCAGCTCCACTCCTGCCTTGCCTTTGCACCTAGTCCCCAGGCGTTCTTGTGGAAGGCTCAGTTGCCGGTGGGTTGCACACTGCCAAGCGCTCCAGTAGTCAGGGCTCTATTAGAGGCAATGGGAGGGCAACTGCAAGTCTCCTCCAGCGGTTGCTTGACCGCCCAGACTCAGCACAGCATGGAGAGCACAAGGCTCACAGGGCCCCTGGCTGGGGTCTGCAGCCCCACACACCGGAGGCGAACTCCGTGAGAGCCCAGAAGGTGCCTGACAGACGTCATTTCCCTAGTGCTCTGCTCCCCAGCAGAGACGTGTTTGGGTGGTTGGGGCCTGCCCCTGCTTGTTTGGGCTCCCGTCCACAGCCCCAGCTCAGGGAAGCAGCTCCTGAGCTAAGACCTGTGCGAGGCGCGGGGGGCCCCGCCTGGAAGCCTAGTTTACAGCAATCGGGAAGCGAGCCTCCTCGGGAGAAGAGAAGGCAGCCCTGCTGCGTGCGGCTGCATTCACTGCTTTGGCGGAGCCGAGTGCGCCTCCAGTACGGCAGAGCTCCAGCTCTGCTCAGAGGCCCGATCTGGCAGACTTGCTGGCGTGAGGCTGCTCTGCCCTGGGCGAGACTTGCCCAGACTTGCCTCGCACATAGGCTTCCAGTCCAGGAAGGAGCAGGCTGCGCGAGACTGGGAGATGCTACTGGCGCCTTCCTGGCCTCAGCTCCACTCCTGCCTTGCCTTTGCACCTAGTCCCCAGGCGTTCTCCTGGAGGGCTTAGTTGCCGGTGGGTTGCACACTGCCAAGCGCTCCAGCAGTGAGGGCTCTATTAGAGGCAATGGTAGGGCAACTGAAGGTCTCCTCCAGCGGTTGCTTGACCGCCCACACTCAGCACAGCAGGAGCGCACAAGGCTCACAGGGCCCCTGGCTGGGGTCTGCAGCCCCACACACCGGTGGCGAACTCCGTGAGCGCCCAGAAGGTGCCTGACAGACGTCATTTCCCTAGTGCTCTCCAACCCAGCAGAGACGTGTGCAGGTGGTTGGGGCCTGCCCCTGCGTGTCTGGGCTCCCTACCACAGCCCCAGCTGAGGGAAGCAGCTCCTCAGCTAAGACCTGTAGGAGGCGCGGGGCGCCCCCACCTGGAAGCCTAGTGCACAGCATGCGGGAAGCGAGCCTCCTCGGGAGAAGAGGAGGCAGCACAGCTTCGTGAGGCTGTAATCACTGCTTGGGCGGAGCCGAGTGCGCCTCCAGTACGGCAGAGCTCCAGCTCTGCTCAGAGGCCCGATCTGGCAGAGTGCTGGCGTGAGGCTGCTCTGCACTGGGCGAGCCTTGCCCAGACTTGCCTCGCACATAGGCTTCCAGTCCAGAAAGGAGCGGGCTGCGCGAGACTGGGAGATGCTACTGGCGCCTTCCTGGCCTCAGCTCCACTCCTGCCTTGCCTTTGCACTTAGTCCCCAGGCGTTCTTGTGGAAGGCTCAGTTGCCGGTGGGTTGCACACTGCCAAGCGCTCCAGCAGTCAGGGCTCTATTAGAGGCAATGGGAGGGCAACTGCAGGGCTACTCCATCGGTTGCTTTACCGCCCAGACTCAGCACAGCACGTAGAGCACAAGGCTCACAGGTCCCTGGCTGGGGTCTGCAGCCCCACACACCGGAGGCGAACTCCGTGAGCGCCCAGAAGGTCCCTGACAGACCTCATTTGCCTTGTGATCTCTTGCCAGCAGAGACGTGTGCCGGTAGTTGGGGCCTGCCCCTGCATGTCTGGGCTCCTGTCCACAGCCCAAGCTCAGGGAAGCAGCTCCTCAGCTAAGACCTGTAGGAGGCGCGGGGCGCCCCCGCCTGGAAGCCTAGTGCACAGCATGCGGGAAGCGAGCCTCCTCGGGAGAAGAGGAGGCAGCACAGCTTCGTGAGGCTGTAATCACTGCTTGGGCGGAGCCGAGTGCGCCTCCAGTACGGCAGAGCTCCAGCTCTGCTCAGAGGCCCGATCTGGCAGAGTGCTGGCGTGAGGCTGCTCTGCACTGGGCGAGCCTTGCCCAGACTTGCCTCGCACATAGGCTTCCAGTCCAGAAAGGAGCGGGCTGCGCGAGACTGGGAGATGCTACTGGCGCCTTCCTGGCCTCAGCTCCACTCCTGCCTTGCCTTTGCACTTAGTCCCCAGGCGTTCTTGTGGAAGGCTCAGTTGCCGGTGGGTTGCACACTGCCAAGCGCTCCAGCAGTCAGGGCTCTATTAGAGGCAATGGGAGGGCAACTGCAAGTCTCCTCCAGCGGTTGCTTGACCGCCCAGACTCAGCACAGCATGGAGAGCACAAGGCTCACAGGGCCCCTGGCTGGGGTCTGCAGCCCCACACACCGGAGGCGAACTCCGTGAGAGCCCAGAAGGTGCCTGACAGACGTCATTTCCCTAGTGCTCTGCTCCCCAGCAGAGACGTGTTTGGGTGGTTGGGGCCTGCCCCTGCTTGTTTGGGCTCCCGTCCACAGCCCCAGCTCAGGGAAGCAGCTACTGAGCCAAGACCTGTGCGAGGCGCGGGGGTCCCCGCCTGGAAGCCTAGTTTACAGCATGCGGGAAGCGAGCCTCCTCGGGAGAAGAGAAGGCAGCCCTGCTGCGTGCGGCTGCATTCACTGCTTTGGCGGAGCCGAGTGCGCCTCCAGTACGGCAGAGCTCCAGCTCTGCTCAGAGGCCCGATCTGGCAGACTTGCTGGCGTGAGGCTGCTCTGCCCTGGGCGAGACTTGCCCAGACTTGCCTCGCACATAGGCTTCCAGTCCAGGAAGGAGCAGGCTGCGCGAGACTGGGAGATGCTACTGGCGCCTTCCTGGCCTCAGCTCCACTCCTGCCTTGCCTTTGCACCTAGTCCCCAGGCGTTCTCCTGGAGGGCTTAGTTGCCGGTGGGTTGCACACTGCCAAGCGCTCCAGCAGTGAGGGCTCTATTAGAGGCAATGGTAGGGCAACTGAAGGTCTCCTCCAGCGGTTGCTTGACCGCCCACACTCAGCACAGCAGGAGCGCACAAGCCTGACAGGGCCCCTGTCTGGGGTCTGCAGCCCCACACACCAGAGGCGAACTCCGTGAGCGCCCAGAAGTTGCCTGACACACGTCATTTCCCTAGTGCTCTCCAACCCAGCAGAGACGTGTTTGGGTGGTTGGGGCCTGCCCCTGCGTGTCTGGGCTCCCTACCACAGCCCCAGCTCAGGGAAGCAGCTCCTCAGCTAAGACCTGTAGGAGGCGCGGGGCGCCCCCGCCTGGAAGCCTAGTGCACAGCATGCGGGAAGCGAGCCTCCTCGGGAGAAGAGGAGGCAGCACAGCTTCGTGAGGCTGTAATCACTGCTTGGGCGGAGCCGAGTGCGCCTCCAGTACGGCAGAGCTCCAGCTCTGCTCAGAGGCCCGATCTGGCAGAGTGCTGGCGTGAGGCTGCTCTGCACTGGGCGAGCCTTGCCCAGACGTGCCTCGCGTCTAGGCTTCCAGTCCAGAAAGGAGCGGGCTGCGCGAGACTGGGAGATGCTACTGGCGCCTTCCTGGCCTCAGCTCCACTCCTGCCTTGCCTTTGCACTTAGTCCCCAGGCGTTCTTGTGGAAGGCTCAGTTGCCGGTGGGTTGCACACTGCCAAGCGCTCCAGCAGTCAGGGCTCTATTATAGGCAATGGGAGGGCAAATGCAAGTCTCCTCCAGCGGTTGCTTGACCGCCCAGACTCAGCACAGCATGGAGAGCACAAGGCTTACAGGGCCCCTGGCTGGGGTCTGCAGCCCCACACACCGGAGGCGAACTCCGTGAGAGCCCAGAAGGTGCCTGACAGACGTCATTTCCCTAGTGCTCTGCTCCCCAGCAGAGACGTGTTTGGGTGGTTGGGGCCTGCCCCTGCTTGTTTGGGCTCCCGTCCACAGCCCCAGCTCTGGGAAGCAGCTACTGAGCCAAGACCTGTGCGAGGCGCGGGGGGCCCCGCCTGGAAGCCTAGTTTACAGCATGCGGGAAGCGAGCCTCCTCGGGAGAAGAGAAGGCAGCCCTGCTGCGTGCGGCTGCATTCACTGCTTTGGCGGAGCCGAGTGCGCCTCCAGTACGGCAGAGCTCCAGCTCTGCTCAGAGGCCCGATCTGGCAGACTTGCTGGCGTGAGGCTGCTCTGCCCTGGGCGAGACTTGCCCAGACTTGCCTCGCACATAGGCTTCCAGTCCAGGAAGGAGCAGGCTGCGCGAGACTGGGAGATGCTACTGGCGCCTTCCTGGCCTCAGCTCCACTCCTGCCTTGCCTTTGCACCTAGTCCCCAGGCGTTCTCCTGGAGGGCTTAGTTGCCGGTGGGTTGCACACTGCCAAGCGCTCCAGCAGTGAGGGCTCTATTAGAGGCAATGGTAGGGCAACTGAAGGTCTCCTCCAGCGGTTGCTTGACCGCCCACACTCAGCACAGCAGGAGCGCACAAGGCTCACAGGGCCCCTGGCTGGGGTCTGCAGCCCCACACACCGGAGGCGAACTCCGGGAGCGCCCAGAAGGTGCCTGACAGACGTCATTTCCCTAGTGCTCTCCTCCCCAGCAGAGACGTGTGCAGGTGGTTGGGGCCTGCCCCTGCGTGTCTGGGCTCCCTACCACAGCACAAGCTCAGTGAAGCAGCTCCTGAGCCAAGACCTGTGCGAGGCGCGGGGGGCCCCGCCTGGAAGCCTAGTTTACAGCATGCGGGAAGCGAGCCTCCTCGGGAGAAGAGAAGGCAGCCCTGCTGCGTGCGGCTGCATTCACTGCTTTGGCGGAGCCGAGTGCGCCTCCAGTACGGCAGAGCTCCAGCTCTGCTCAGAGGCCCGATCTGGCAGACTTGCTGGCGTGAGGCTGCTCTGCCCTGGGCGAGACTTGCCCAGACTTGCCTCGCACATAGGCTTCCAGTCCAGGAAGGAGCATGCTGCGCGAGACTGGGAGATGCTACTGGCGCCTTCCTGGCCTCAGCTCCACTCCTGCCTTGCCTTTGCACCTAGTCCCCAGGCGTTCTCCTGGAGGGCTTAGTTGCCGGTGGGTTGCACACTGCCAAGCGCTCCAGCAGTGAAGGCTCTATTTGCGGCAATGGTAGGGCAACTGAAGGTCTCCTCCAGCGGTTGCTTGACCGCCAACACTCAGCACAGTAGGAGCGCACAAGGCTCACAGGGCCCCTGGCTGCGGTCTGCAGCCCCACACACCGAGGGGAAATCCGTAAGAGCCCAGAAGGTGCCTGACAGACGTCATTTCCCTAGTGCTCTGCTCCCCAGCAGAAACGTGTTTGGGTGATTGGGGCTTGCCCCTGCGTGGTTGGGCTCCCTACCACAGCCCCAGCTGAGGGAAGCAGCTCCTCAGCTAAGACCTGTAGGAGGCGCGGGGCGCCCCCGCCTGGAAGCCTAGTGCACAGCATGCGGGAAGCGAGCCTCCTCGGGAGAAGAGGAGGCAGCACAGCTTCGTGAGGCTGTAATCACTGCTTGGGCGGAGCCGAGTGCGCCTCCAGTACGGCAGAGCTCCAGCTCTGCTCAGAGGCCCGATCTGGCAGAGTGCTGGCGTGAGGCTGCTCTGCACTGGGCGAGCCTTGCCCAGACTTGCCTCGCACATAGGCTTCTAGTCCAGAAAGGAGCGGGCTGCGCGAGACTGGGAGATGCTACTGGCGCCTTCCTGGCCTCAGCTCCACTCCTGCCTTGCCTTTGCCCTTAGTCCCCAGGCGTTCTTGTGGAAGGCTCAGTTGCCGGTGGGTTGCACACTGCCAAGCGCTCCAGCAGTCAGGGCTCTATTAGAGGCAATGGGAGGGCAACTGCAGGGCTACTCCATCGGTTGCTTTACCGCCCAGACTCAGCACAGCACGTAGAGCACAAGGCTCACAGGTCCCTGGCTGGGGTCTGCAGCCCCACACACCGGAGGCGAACTCCGTGAGCGCCCAGAAGGTCCCTGACAGACCTCATTTGCCTTGTGATCTCTTGCCAGCAGAGACGTGGGCCGGTAGTTGGGGCCTGCCCCTGCATGTCTGGGCTCCTGTCCACAGCCCAAGCTCAGGGAAGCAGCTCCTGAGCCAAGACCTGTGGGAGGCGCGGGGTCCCCGCCTGGAAGCCTAGTTTACAGCATGCGGGAAGTGAGCCTCCTCTGGGGAAGAGGAGGCAGCCCTGCTGCGTGCGGCTGCATTCACTGCTTTGGCGGAGCCGAGTGCGCCTCCAGTACGGCAGAGCTCCAGCTCTGCTCAGAAGCCCGATCTGGCAGACTTGCTGGCGTGAGGCTGCTCTGCCCTGGGCGAGACTTGCCCAGACTTGCCTCGCACATAGGCTTCCAGTCCAGGAAGGAGCAGGCTGCGCGAGACTGGGAGATGCTACTGGCGCCTTCCTGGCCTCAGCTCCACTCCTGCCTTGCCTTTGCACCTAGTCCCCAGGCGTTCTCCTGGAGGGCTTAGTTGCCGGTGGGTTGCACACTGCCAAGCGCTCCAGCAGTGAGGGCTCTATTAGAGGCAATGGTAGGGCAACTGAAGGTCTCCTCCAGCGGTTGCTTGACCGCCCACACTCAGCACAGCAGGAGCGCACAAGGCTCACAGGGCCCCTGGCTGGGGTCTGCAGCCCCACACACCGGAGGCGAACTCCGTGAGCGCCCAGAAGGTGCCTGACAGACGTCATTTCCCTAGTGCTCTCCAACCCAGCAGAGACGTGTGCAGGTGGTTGGGGCCTGCCCCTGCGTGTCTGGGCTCCCTACCACAGCCCCAGCTGAGGGAAGCAGCTCCTCAGCTAAGACCTGTAGGAGGCGCGGGGCGCCCCCGCCTGGAAGCCTAGTGCACAGCATGCGGGAAGCGAGCCTCCTCGGGAGAAGAGGAGGCAGCACAGCTTCGTGAGGCTGTAATCACTGCTTGGGCGGAGCCGAGTGCGCCTCCAGTACGGCAGAGCTCCAGCTCTGCTCAGAGGCCCGATCTGGCAGAGTGCTGGCGTGAGGCTGCTCTGCACTGGGCGAGCCTTGCCCAGACTTGCCTCGCGGCTAGGCTTCCAGTCCAGAAAGGAGCGGGCTGCGCGAGACTGGGAGATGCTACTGGCGCCTTCCTGGCCTCAGCTCCACTCCTGCCTTGCCTTTGCACCTAGTCCCCAGGCGTTCTTGTGGAAGGCTCAGTTGCCGGTGGGTTGCACACTGCCAAGCGCTCCAGTAGTCAGGGCTCTATTAGAGGCAATGGGAGGGCAACTGCAAGTCTCCTCCAGCGGTTGCTTGACCGCCCAGACTCAGCACAGCATGGAGAGCACAAGGCTCACAGGGCCCCTGGCTGGGGTCTGCAGCCCCACACACCGGAGGCGAACTCCGTGAGAGCCCAGAAGGTGCCTGACAGACGTCATTTCCCTAGTGCTCTGCTCCCCAGCAGAGACGTGTTTGGGTGGTTGGGGCCTGCCCCTGCTTGTTTGGGCTCCCGTCCACAGCCCCAGCTCAGGGAAGCAGCTACTGAGCCAAGACCTGTGCGAGGCGCGGGGGGCCCCGCCTGGAAGCCTAGTTTACAGCATGCGGGAAGCGAGCCTCCTCGGGAGAAGAGAAGGCAGCCCTGCTGCGTGCGGCTGCATTCACTGCTTTGGCGGAGCCGAGTGCGCCTCCAGTACGGCAGAGCTCCAGCTCTGCTCAGAGGCCCGATCTGGCAGACTTGCTGGCGTGAGGCTGCTCTGCCCTGGGCGAGACTTGCCCAGACTTGCCTCGCACATAGGCTTCCAGTCCAGGAAGGAGCAGGCTGCGCGAGACTGGGAGATGCTACTGGCGCCTTCCTGGCCTCAGCTCCACTCCTGCCTTGCCTTTGCACCTAGTCCCCAGGCGTTCTCCTGGAGGGCTTAGTTGCCGGTGGGTTGCACACTGCCAAGCGCTCCAGCAGTGAGGGCTCTATTAGAGGCAATGGTAGGGCAACTGAAGGTCTCCTCCAGCGGTTGCTTGACCGCCCACACTCAGCACAGCAGGAGCGCACAAGGCTCACAGGGCCCCTGTCTGGGGTCTGCAGCCCCACACACCGGAGGTGAACTCCGTGAGCGCCCAGAAGGTGCCTGACAGACGTCATTTCCCTAGTGCTCTCCAACCCAGCAGAGACGTGTGCAGGTGGTTGGGGCCTGCCCCTGCGTGTCTGGGCTCCCTACCACAGCCCCAGCTCAGGGAAGCAGCTCCTCAGCTAAGACCTGTAGGAGGCGCGGGGCGCCCCCGCCTGGAAGCCTAGTGCACAGCATGCGGGAAGCGAGCCTCCGCGGGAGAAGAGGAGGCAGCACAGCTTCGTGAGGCTGTAATCACTGCTTGGGCGGAGCCGAGTGCGCCTCCAGTACGGCAGAGCTCCAGCTCTGCTCAGAGGCCCGATCTGGCAGAGTGCTGGCGTGAGGCTGCTCTGCACTGGGCGAGCCTTGCCCAGACTTGCCTCGCACATAGGCTTCTAGTCCAGAAAGGAGCGGGCTGCGCGAGACTGGGAGATGCTACTGGCGCCTTCCTGGCCTCAGCTCCACTCCTGCCTTGCCTTTGCCCTTAGTCCCCAGGCGTTCTTGTGGAAGGCTCAGTTGCCGGTGGGTTGCACACTGCCAAGCGCTCCAGCAGTCAGGGCTCTATTAGAGGCAATGGGAGGGCAACTGCAGGGCTACTCCATCGGTTGCTTTACCGCCCAGACTCAGCACAGCACGTAGAGCACAAGGCTCACAGGTCCCTGGCTGGGGTCTGCAGCCCCACACACCGGAGGCGAACTCCGTGAGCGCCCAGAAGGTCCCTGACAGACCTCATTTGCCTTGTGATCTCTTGCCAGCAGAGACGTGGGCCGGTAGTTGGGGCCTGCCCCTGCATGTCTGGGCTCCTGTCCACAGCCCAAGCTCAGGGAAGCAGCTCCTGAGCCAAGACCTGTGGGAGGCGCGGGGTCCCCGCCTGGAAGCCTAGTTTACAGCATGCGGGAAGTGAGCCTCGTCTGGGGAAGAGGAGGCAGCCCTGCTGCGTGCGGCTGCATTCACTGCTTTGGCGGAGCCGAGTGCGCCTCCAGTACGGCAGAGCTCCAGCTCTGCTCAGAAGCCCGATCTGGCAGACTTGCTGGCGTGAGGCTGCTCTGCCCTGGGCGAGACTTGCCCAGACTTGCCTCGCACATAGGCTTCCAGTCCAGGAAGGAGCAGGCTGCGCGAGACTGGGAGATGCTACTGGCGCCTTCCTGGCCTCAGCTCCACTCCTGCCTTGCCTTTGCACCTAGTCCCCAGGCGTTCTCCTGGAGGGCTTAGTTGCCGGTGGGTTGCACACTGCCAAGCGCTCCAGCAGTGAGGGCTCTATTAGAGGCAATGGTAGGGCCACTGAAGGTCTCCTCCAGCGGTTGCTTGACCGCCCACACTCAGCACAGCAGGAGCGCACAAGGCTCACAGGGCCCCTGGCTGGGGTCTGCAGCCCCACACACCGGAGGCGAACTCCGTGAGCGCCCAGAAGGTGCCTGACAGACGTCATTTCCCTAGTGCTCTCCAACCCAGCAGAGACGTGTGCAGGTGGTTGGGGCCTGCCCCTGCGTGTCTGGGCTCCCTACCACAGCCCCAGCTGAGGGAAGCAGCTCCTCAGCTAAGACCTGTAGGAGGCGCGGGGCGCCCCCGCCTGGAAGCCTAGTGCACAGCATGAGGGAAGCGAGCCTCCTCGGGAGAAGAGGAGGCAGCACAGCTTCGTGAGGCTGTAATCACTGCTTGGGCGGAGCCGAGTGCGCCTCCAGTACGGCAGAGCTCCAGCTCTGCTCAGAGGCCCGATCTGGCAGAGTGCTGGCGTGAGGCTGCTCTGCACTGGGCGAGCCTTGCCCAGACTTGCCTCGCGGCTAGGCTTCCAGTCCAGAAAGGAGCGGGCTGCGCGAGACTGGGAGATGCTACTGGCGCCTTCCTGGCCTCAGCTCCACTCCTGCCTTGCCTTTGCACCTAGTCCCCAGGCGTTCTTGTGGAAGGCTCAGTTGCCGGTGGGTTGCACACTGCCAAGCGCTCCAGTAGTCAGGGCTCTATTAGAGGCAATGGGAGGGCAACTGCAAGTCTCCTCCAGCGGTTGCTTGACCGCCCAGACTCAGCACAGCATGGAGAGCACAAGGCTCACAGGGCCCCTGGCTGGGGTCTGCAGCCCCACACACCGGAGGCGAACTCCGTGAGAGCCCAGAAGGTGCCTGACAGACGTCATTTCCCTAGTGCTCTGCTCCCCAGCAGAGACGTGTTTGGGTGGTTGGGGCCTGCCCCTGCTTGTTTGGGCTCCCGTCCACAGCCCCAGCTCAGGGAAGCAGCTCCTGAGCTAAGACCTGTGCGAGGCGCGGGGGGCCCCGCCTGGAAGCCTAGTTTACAGCAATCGGGAAGCGAGCCTCCTCGGGAGAAGAGAAGGCAGCCCTGCTGCGTGCGGCTGCATTCACTGCTTTGGCGGAGCCGAGTGCGCCTCCAGTACGGCAGAGCTCCAGCTCTGCTCAGAGGCCCGATCTGGCAGACTTGCTGGCGTGAGGCTGCTCTGCCCTGGGCGAGACTTGCCCAGACTTGCCTCGCACATAGGCTTCCAGTCCAGGAAGGAGCAGGCTGCGCGAGACTGGGAGATGCTACTGGCGCCTTCCTGGCCTCAGCTCCACTCCTGCCTTGCCTTTGCACCTAGTCCCCAGGCGTTCTCCTGGAGGGCTTAGTTGCCGGTGGGTTGCACACTGCCAAGCGCTCCAGCAGTGAGGGCTCTATTAGAGGCAATGGTAGGGCAACTGAAGGTCTCCTCCAGCGGTTGCTTGACCGCCCACACTCAGCACAGCAGGAGCGCACAAGGCTCACAGGGCCCCTGGCTGGGGTCTGCAGCCCCACACACCGGTGGCGAACTCTGTGAGCGCCCAGAAGGTGCCTGACAGACGTCATTTCCCTAGTGCTCTCCAACCCAGCAGAGACGTGTGCAGGTGGTTGGGGCCTGCCCCTGCGTGTCTGGGCTCCCTACCACAGCCCCAGCTGAGGGAAGCAGCTCCTCAGCTAAGACCTGTAGGAGGCGCGGGGCGCCCCCACCTGGAAGCCTAGTGCACAGCATGCGGGAAGCGAGCCTCCTCGGGAGAAGAGGAGGCAGCACAGCTTCGTGAGGCTGTAATCACTGCTTGGGCGGAGCCGAGTGCGCCTCCAGTACGGCAGAGCTCCAGCTCTGCTCAGAGGCCCGATCTGGCAGAGTGCTGGCGTGAGGCTGCTCTGCACTGGGCGAGCCTTGCCCAGACTTGCCTCGCACATAGGCTTCCAGTCCAGAAAGGAGCGGGCTGCGCGAGACTGGGAGATGCTACTGGCGCCTTCCTGGCCTCAGCTCCACTCCTGCCTTGCCTTTGCACTTAGTCCCCAGGCGTTCTTGTGGAAGGCTCAGTTGCCGGTGGGTTGCACACTGCCAAGCGCTCCAGCAGTCAGGGCTCTATTAGAGGCAATGGGAGGGCAACTGCAGGGCTACTCCATCGGTTGCTTTACCGCCCAGACTCAGCACAGCACGTAGAGCACAAGGCTCACAGGTCCCTGGCTGGGGTCTGCAGCCCCACACACCGGAGGCGAACTCCGTGAGCGCCCAGAAGGTCCCTGACAGACCTCATTTCCCTTGTGATCTCTTGCCAGCAGAGACGTGGGCCGGTAGTTGGGGCCTGCCCCTGCATGTCTGGGCTCCTGTCCACAGCCCAAGCTCAGGGAAGCAGCTCCTGAGCCAAGACCTGTGGGAGGCGCGGGGTCCCCGCCTGGAAGCCTAGTTTACAGCATGCGGGAAGTGAGCCTCCTCTGGGGAAGAGGAGGCAGCCCTGCTGCGTGCGGCTGCATTCACTGCTTTGGCGGAGCCGAGTGCGCCTCCAGTACGGCAGAGCTCCAGCTCTGCTCAGAGGCCCGATCTGGCAGAGTGCTGGCGTGAGGCTGCTCTGCACTGGGCGAGCCTTGCCCAGACTTGCCTCGCACATAGGCTTCTAGTCCAGAAAGGAGCGGGCTGCGCGAGACTGGGAGATGCTACTGGCGCCTTCCTGGCCTCAGCTCCACTCCTGCCTTGCCTTTGCACTTAGTCCCCAGGCGTTCTTGTGGAAGGCTCAGTTGCCGGTGGGTTGCACACTGCCAAGCGCTCCAGCAGTCAGGGCTCTATTAGAGGCAATGGGAGGGCAACTGCAAGTCTCCTCCAGCGGTTGCTTGACCGCCCAGACTCAGCACAGCATGGAGAGCACAAGGCTCACAGGGCCCCTGGCTGGGGTCTGCAGCCCCACACACCGGAGGCGAACTCCGTGAGAGCCCAGAAGGTGCCTGACAGACGTCATTTCCCTAGTGCTCTGCTCCCCAGCAGAGACGTGTTTGGGTGGTTGGGGCCTGCCCCTGCTTGTTTGGGCTCCCGTCCACAGCCCCAGCTCAGGGAAGCAGCTACTGAGCCAAGACCTGTGCGAGGCGCGGGGGTCCCCGCCTGGAAGCCTAGTTTACAGCATGCGGGAAGCGAGCCTCCTCGGGAGAAGAGAAGGCAGCCCTGCTGCGTGCGGCTGCATTCACTGCTTTGGCGGAGCCGAGTGCGCCTCCAGTACGGCAGAGCTCCAGCTCTGCTCAGAGGCCCGATCTGGCAGACTTGCTGGCGTGAGGCTGCTCTGCCCTGGGCGAGACTTGCCCAGACTTGCCTCGCACATAGGCTTCCAGTCCAGGAAGGAGCAGGCTGCGCGAGACTGGGAGATGCTACTGGCGCCTTCCTGGCCTCAGCTCCACTCCTGCCTTGCCTTTGCACCTAGTCCCCAGGCGTTCTCCTGGAGGGCTTAGTTGCCGGTGGGTTGCACACTGCCAAGCGCTCCAGCAGTGAGGGCTCTATTAGAGGCAATGGTAGGGCAACTGAAGGTCTCCTCCAGCGGTTGCTTGACCGCCCACACTCAGCACAGCAGGAGCGCACAAGGCTCACAGGGCCCCTGTCTGGGGTCTGCAGCCCCACACACCGGAGGCGAACTCCGTGAGCGCCCAGAAGGTGCCTGACAGACGTCATTTCCCTAGTGCTCTCCAACCCAGCAGAGACGTGTGCAGGTGGTTGGGGCCTGCCCCTGCGTGTCTGGGCTCCCTACCACAGCCCCAGCTCAGGGAAGCAGCTCCTCAGCTAAGACCTGTAGGAGGCGCGGGGTGCACCCGCCTGGAAGCCTAGTGCACAGCATGCGGGAAGCGAGCCTCCTCGGGAGAAGAGGAGGCAGCACAGCTTCGTGAGGCTGTAATCACTGCTTGGGCGGAGCCGAGTGCGCCTCCAGTACGGCAGAGCTCCAGCTCTGCTCAGAGGCCCGATCTGGCAGAGTGCTGGCGTGAGGCTGCTCTGCACTGGGCGAGCCTTGCCCAGACTTGCCTCGCACATAGGCTTCTAGTCCAGAAAGGAGCGGGCTGCGCGAGACTGGGAGATGCTACTGGCGCCTTCCTGGCCTCAGCTCCACTCCTGCCTTGCCTTTGCCCTTAGTCCCCAGGCGTTCTTGTGGAAGGCTCAGTTGCCGGTGGGTTGCACACTGCCAAGCGCTCCAGCAGTCAGGGCTCTATTAGAGGCAATGGGAGGGCAACTGCAGGGCTACTCCATCGGTTGCTTTACCGCCCAGACTCAGCACAGCACGTAGAGCACAAGGCTCACAGGTCCCTGGCTGGGGTCTGCAGCCCCACACACCGGAGGCGAACTCCGTGAGCGCCCAGAAGGTCCCTGACAGACCTCATTTGCCTTGTGATCTCTTGCCAGCAGAGACGTGGGCCGGTAGTTGGGGCCTGCCCCTGCATGTCTGGGCTCCTGTCCACAGCCCAAGCTCAGGGAAGCAGCTCCTGAGCCAAGACCTGTGGGAGGCGCGGGGTCCCCGCCTGGAAGCCTAGTTTACAGCATGCGGGAAGTGAGCCTCCTCTGGGAAAGAGGAGGCAGCCCTGCTGCGTGCGGCTGCATTCACTGCTTTGGCGGAGCCAAGTGCGCCTCCAGTACGGCAGAGCTCCAGCTCTGCTCAGAAGCCCGATCTGGCAGACTTGCTGGCGTGAGGCTGCTCTGCCCTGGGCGAGACTTGCCCAGACTTGCCTCGCACATAGGCTTCCAGTCCAGGAAGGAGCAGGCTGCGCGAGACTGGGAGATGCTACTGGCGCCTTCCTGGCCTCAGCTCCACTCCTGCCTTGCCTTTGCACCTAGTCCCCAGGCGTTCTCGTGGAGGGCTTAGTTGCCGGTGGGTTGCACACTGCCAAGCGCTCCAGCAGTGAGGGCTCTATTAGAGGCAATGGTAGGGCAACTGAAGGTCTCCTCCAGCGGTTGCTTGACCGCCCACACTCAGCACAGCAGGAGCGCACAAGGCTCACAGGGCCCCTGGCTGGGGTCTGCAGCCCCACACACCGGAGGCGAACTCCGTGAGCGCCCAGAAGGTGCCTGACAGACGTCATTTCCCTAGTGCTCTCCAACCCAGCAGAGACGTGTGCAGATGGTTGGGGCCTGCCCCTGCGTGTCTGGGCTCCCTACCACAGCCCCAGCTCAGGGAAGCAGCTCCTCAGCTAAGACCTGTAGGAGGCGCGGGGCGCCCCCGCCTGGAAGCCTAGTGCACAGCATGCGGGAAGCGAGCCTCCTCGGGAGAAGAGGAGGCAGCACAGCTTCGTGAGGCTGTAATCACTGCTTGGGCGGAGCCGAGTGCGCCTCCAGTACGGCAGAGCTCCAGCTCTGCTCAGAGGCCCGATCTGGCAGAGTGCTGGCGTGAGGCTGCTCTGCACTGGGCGAGCCTTGCCCAGACTTGCCTCGCGTCTAGGCTTCCAGTCCAGAAAGGAGCGGGCTGCGCGAGACTGGGAGATGCTACTGGCGCCTTCCTGGCCTCAGCTCCACTCCTGCCTTGCCTTTGCACTTAGTCCCCAGGCGTTCTTGTGGAAGGCTCAGTTGCCGGTGGGTTGCACACTGCCAAGCGCTCCAGCAGTCAGGGTCTATTATAGGCAATGGGAGGTCAAATGCAAGTCTCCTCCAGCGGTTGCTTGACCGCCCAGACTCAGCACAGCATGGAGAGCACAAGGCTTACAGGGCCCCTGGCTGGGGTCTGCAGCCCCACACACCGGAGGCGAACTCCGTGAGAGCCCAGAAGGTGCCTGACAGACGTCATTTCCCTAGTGCTCTGCTCCCCAGCAGAGACGTGTTTGGGTGGTTGGGGCCTGCCCCTGCTTGTTTGGGCTCCCGTCCACAGCCCCAGCTCTGGGAAGCAGCTACTGAGCCAAGACCTGTGCGAGGCGCGGGGGGCCCCGCCTGGAAGCCTAGTTTACAGCATGCGGGAAGCGAGCCTCCTCGGGAGAAGAGAAGGCAGCCCTGCTGCGTGCGGCTGCATTCACTGCTTTGGCGGAGCCGAGTGCGCCTCCAGTACGGCAGAGCTCCAGCTCTGCTCAGAGGCCCGATCTGGCAGACTTGCTGGCGTGAGGCTGCTCTGCCCTGGGCGAGACTTGCCCAGACTTGCCTCGCACATAGGCTTCCAGTCCAGGAAGGAGCAGGCTGCGCGAGACTGGGAGATGCTACTGGCGCCTTCCTGGCCTCAGCTCCACTCCTGCCTTGCCTTTGCACCTAGTCCCCAGGCGTTCTCCTGGAGGGCTTAGTTGCCGGTGGGTTGCACACTGCCAAGCGCTCCAGCAGTGAGGGCTCTATTAGAGGCAATGGTAGGGCAACTGAAGGTCTCCTCCAGCGGTTGCTTGACCGCCCACACTCAGCACAGCAGGAGCGCACAAGGCTCACAGGGCCCCTGGCTGGGGTCTGCAGCCCCACACACCTGAGGCGAACTCCGTGAGTGCCCAGAAGGTGCCTGACAGACGTCATTTCCCTAGTGCTCTCCAACCCAGCAGAGACGTGTGCAGGTGGTTGGGGCCTGCCCCTGCGTGTCTGGGCTCCCTACCACAGCCCCAGCTGAGGGAAGCAGCTCCTCAGCTAAGACCTGTAGGAGGCGCGGGGCGCCCCCGCCTGGAAGCCTAGTGCACAGCATGCGGGAAGCGAGCCTCCTCGGGAGAAGAGGAGGCAGCACAGCTTCGTGAGGCTGTAATCACTGCTTGGGCGGAGCCGAGTGCGCCTCCAGTACGGCAGAGCTCCAGCTCTGCTCAGAGGCCCGATCTGGCAGAGTGCTGGCGTGAGGCTGCTCTGCACTGGGCGAGCCTTGCCCAGACTTGCCTCGCACATAGGCTTCCAGTCCAGAAAGGAGCGGGCTGCGCGAGACTGGGAGATGCTACTGGCGCCTTCCTGGCCTCAGCTCCACTCCTGCCTTGCCTTTGCACTTAGTCCCCAGGCGTTCTTGTGGAAGGCTCAGTTGCCGGTGGGTTGCACACTGCCAAGCGCTCCAGCAGTCAGGGCTCTATTAGAGGCAATGGGAGGGCAACTGCAGGGCTACTCCATCGGTTGCTTTACCGCCCAGACTCAGCACAGCACGTAGGGCACAAGGCTCACAGGTCCCTGGCTGGGGTCTGCAGCCCCACACACCGGAGGCGAACTCCGTGAGCGCCCAGAAGGTCCCTGACAGACCTCATTTCCCTTGTGATCTCTTGCCAGCAGAGACGTGGGCCGGTAGTTGGGGCCTGCCCCTGCATGTCTGGGCTCCTGTCCACAGCCCAAGCTCAGGGAAGCAGCTCCTGAGCCAAGACCTGTGGGAGGCGCGGGGTCCCCGCCTGGAAGCCTAGTTTACAGCATGCGGGAAGTGAGCCTCCTCTGGGGAAGAGGAGGCAGCCCTGCTGCGTGCGGCTGCATTCACTGCTTTGGCGGAGCCGAGTGCGCCTCCAGTACGGCAGAGCTCCAGCTCTGCTCAGAGGCCCGATCTGGCAGAGTGCTGGCGTGAGGCTGCTCTGCACTGGGCGAGCCTTGCCCAGACTTGCCTCGCACATAGGCTTCTAGTCCAGAAAGGAGCGGGCTGCGCGAGACTGGGAGATGCTACTGGCGCCTTCCTGGCCTCAGCTCCACTCCTGCCTTGCCTTTGCACTTAGTCCCCAGGCGTTCTTGTGGAAGGCTCAGTTGCCGGTGGGTTGCACACTGCCAAGCGCTCCAGCAGTCAGGGCTCTATTAGAGGCAATGGGAGGGCAACTGCAAGTCTCCTCCAGCGGTTGCTTGACCGCCCAGACTCAGCACAGCATGGAGAGCACAAGGCTCACAGGGCCCCTGGCTGGGGTCTGCAGCCCCACACACCGGAGGCGAACTCCGTGAGAGCCCAGAAGGTGCCTGACAGACGTCATTTCCCTAGTGCTCTGCTCCCCAGCAGAGACGTGTTTGGGTGGTTGGGGCCTGCCCCTGCTTGTTTGGGCTCCCGTCCACAGCCCCAGCTCAGGGAAGCAGCTACTGAGCCAAGACCTGTGCGAGGCGCGGGGGTCCCCGCCTGGAAGCCTAGTTTACAGCATGCGGGAAGCGAGCCTCCTCGGGAGAAGAGAAGGCAGCCCTGCTGCGTGCGGCTGCATTCACTGCTTTGGCGGAGCCGAGTGCGCCTCCAGTACGGCAGAGCTCCAGCTCTGCTCAGAGGCCCGATCTGGCAGACTTGCTGGCGTGAGGCTGCTCTGCCCTGGGCGAGACTTGCCCAGACTTGCCTCGCACATAGGCTTCCAGTCCAGGAAGGAGCAGGCTGCGCGAGACTGGGAGATGCTACTGGCGCCTTCCTGGCCTCAGCTCCACTCCTGCCTTGCCTTTGCACCTAGTCCCCAGGCGTTCTCCTGGAGGGCTTAGTTGCCGGTGGGTTGCACACTGCCAAGCGCTCCAGCAGTGAGGGCTCTATTAGAGGCAATGGTAGGGCAACTGAAGGTCTCCTCCAGCGGTTGCTTGACCGCCCACACTCAGCACAGCAGGAGCGCACAAGGCTCACAGGGCCCCTGTCTGGGGTCTGCAGCCCCACACACCGGAGGCGAACTCCGTGAGCGCCCAGAAGGTGCCTGACAGACGTCATTTCCCTAGTGCTCTCCAACCCAGCAGAGACGTGTGCAGGTGGTTGGGGCCTGCCCCTGCGTGTCTGGGCTCCCTACCACAGCCCCAGCTCAGGGAAGCAGCTCCTCAGCTAAGACCTGTAGGAGGCGCGGGGTGCACCCGCCTGGAAGCCTAGTGCACAGCATGCGGGAAGCGAGCCTCCTCGGGAGAAGAGGAGGCAGCACAGCTTCGTGAGGCTGTAATCACTGCTTGGGCGGAGCCGAGTGCGCCTCCAGTACGGCAGAGCTCCAGCTCTGCTCAGAGGCCCGATCTGGCAGAGTGCTGGCGTGAGGCTGCTCTGCACTGGGCGAGCCTTGCCCAGACTTGCCTCGCACATAGGCTTCTAGTCCAGAAAGGAGAGGGCTGCGCGAGACTGGGAGATGCTACTGGCGCCTTCCTGGCCTCAGCTCCACTCCTGCCTTGCCTTTGCCCTTAGTCCCCAGGCGTTCTTGTGGAAGGCTCAGTTGCCGGTGGGTTGCACACTGCCAAGCGCTCCAGCAGTCAGAGCTCTATTAGAGGCAATGGGAGGGCAACTGCAGGGCTACTCCATCGGTTGTTTTACCGCCCAGACTCAGCACAGCACGTAGAGCACAAGGCTCACAGGTCCCTGGCTGGGGTCTGCAGCCCCACACACCGGAGGCGAACTCCGTGAGCGCCCAGAAGGTCCCTGACAGACCTCATTTCCCTTGTGATCTCTTGCCAGCAGAGACGTGTGCCGGTAGTTGGGGCCTGCCCCTGCATGTCTGGGCTCCTGTCCACAGCCCAAGCTCAGGGAAGCAGCTCCTGAGCCAAGACCTGTGGGAGGCGCGGGGTCCCCGCCTGGAAGCCTAGTTTACAGCATGCGGGAAGCGAGCCTCCTCTGGGGAAGAGGAGGCAGCCCTGCTGCGTGCGGCTGCATTCACTGCTTTGGCGGAGCCGAGTGCGCCTCCAATACGGCAGAGCTCCAGCTCTGCTCAGAAGCCCGATCTGGCAGACTTGCTGGCGTGAGGCTGCTCTGCCCTGGGCGAGACTTGCCCAGACTTGCCTCGCACATAGGCTTCCAGTCCAGGAAGGAGCAGGCTGCGCGAGACTGGGAGATGCTACTGGCGCCTTCCTGGCCTCAGCTCCACTCCTGCCTTGCCTTTGCACCTAGTCCCCAGGCGTTCTTGTGGAGGGCTTAGTTGCCGGTGGGTTGCACACTGCCAAGCACTCCAGCGGTGAGGACTCTATAAGAGGCAATGGGAGGGCAACTGAAGGTCTCCTCCAGCGGTTGCTTGACCGCCAACACTCAGCACAGTAGGAGCGCACAAGGCTCACAGGGCCCCTGGCTGGGGTCTGGAGCCCCACACACCGGAGGCGAACTCCGTGAGCGCCCAGAAGGTGCCTGACAGACGTCATTTCCCTAGTGCTCTCCTCCCCAGCAGAGAAGTGTGCAGGTGGTTGGGGCCTGCCCCTGCGTGTCTGGGCTCCCTAACACAGCCCCAGCTGAGGGAAGCAGCTCCTCAGCTAAGACCTGTAGGAGGCGCGGGGCGCCCCCGCCTGGAAGCCTAGTGCACAGCATGCGGGAAGCGAGCCTCCTCGGGAGAAGAGGAGGCAGCACAGCTTCGTGAGGCTGTAATCACTGCTTGGGCGGAGCCGAGTGCGCCTCCAGTACGGCAGAGCTCCAGCTCTGCTCAGAGGCCCGATCTGGCAGAGTGCTGGCGTGAGGCTGCTCTGCACTGGGCGAGCCTTGCCCAGACTTGCCTCGCGGCTAGGCTTCCAGTCCAGAAAGGAGCGGGCTGCGCGAGACTGGGAGATGCTACTGGCGCCTTCCTGGCCTCAGCTCCACTCCTGCCTTGCCTTTGCACCTAGTCCCCAGGCGTTCTTGTGGAAGGCTCAGTTGCCGGTGGGTTGCACACTGCCAAGCGCTCCAGCAGTCAGGGCTCTATTAGAGGCAATGGGAGGGCAACTGCAAGTCTCCAGCGGTTGCTTGACCTCCCAGACTCAGCACAGCATGGAGAGCAGAAGGCTCACAGGGACCCTGGCTGGGGTCTGCAGCCCCACACACCGGAGGCGAACTCCGTGAGCGCCCAGAAGGTGCCTGACAGACGTCATTTCCCTAGTGCTCTCCAACCCAGCAGAGACGTGTGCAGGTGGTTGGGGCCTGCCCCTGCGTGTCTGGGCTCCCTACCACAGCCCCAGCTGAGGGAAGCAGCTCCTCAGCTAAGACCTGTAGGAGGCGCGGGGCGCCCCCGCCTGGAAGCCTAGTGCACAGCATGCGGGAAGCGAGCCTCCTCGGGAGAAGAGGAGGCAGCACAGCTTCGTGAGGCTGTAATCACTGCTTGGGCGGAGCCGAGTGCGCCTCCAGTACGGCAGAGCTCCAGCTCTGCTCAGAGGCCCGATCTGGCAGAGTGCTGGCGTGAGGCTGCTCTGCACTGGGCGAGCCTTGCCCAGACTTGCCTCGCACATAGGCTTCTAGTCCAGAAAGGAGCGGGCTGCGCGAGACTGGGAGATGCTACTGGCGCCTTCCTGGCCTCAGCTCCACTCCTGCCTTGCCTTTGCCCTTAGTCCCCAGGCGTTCTTGTGGAAGGCTCAGTTGCCGGTGGGTTGCACACTGCCAAGCGCTCGAGCAGTCAGGGCTCTATTAGAGGCAATGGGAGGGAAACTGCAGGGCTACTCCATCGGTTGTTTTACCGCCCAGACTCAGCACAGCACATAGAGCACAAGGCTCACAGGTCCCTGGCTGGGGTCTGCAGCCCCACACACCGGAGGCGAACTCCGTGAGCGCCCAGAAGGTCCATGACGGACCTCATTTCCCTTGTGATCTCTTGCCAGCAGAGACGTGTGCCGGTAGTTGGGGCCTGCCCCTGCATGTCTGGGCTCCTGTCCACAGCCCAAGCTCAGGGAAGCAGCTCCTGAGCCAAGACCTGTGGGAGGCGCGGGGTCCCCGCCTGGAAGCCTAGTTTACAGCATGCGGGAAGTGAGCCTCCTCTGGGGAAGAGGAGGCAGCCCTGCTGCGTGCGGCTGCATTCACTGCTTTGGCGGAGCCGAGTGCGCCTCCAGTACGGCAGAGCTCCAGCTCTGCTCAGAAGCCCGATCTGGCAGACTTGCTGGCGTGAGGCTGCTCTGCCCTGGGCGAGACTTGCCCAGACTTGCCTCGCACATAGGCTTCCAGTCCAGGAAGGAGCAGGCTGCGCGAGACTGGGAGATGCTACTGGCGCCTTCCTGGCCTCAGCTCCACTCCTGCCTTGCCTTTGCACCTAGTCCCCAGGCGTTCTCGTGGAGGGCTTAGTTGCCGGTGGGTTGCACACTGCCAAGCGCTCCAGCAGTGAGGGCTCTATTAGAGGCAATGGTAGGGCAACTGAAGGTCTCCTCCAGCGGTTGCTTGACCGCCCACACTCAGCACAGCAGGAGCGCACAAGGCTCACAGGGCCCCTGGCTGGGGTCTGCAGCCCCACACACCGGAGGCGAACTCCGTGAGCGCCCAGAAGGTGCCTGACAGACGTCATTTCCCTAGTGCTCTCCAACCCAGCAGAGACGTGTGCAGATGGTTGGGGCCTGCCCCTGCGTGTCTGGGCTCCCTACCACAGCCCCAGCTGAGGGAAGCAGCTCCTCAGCTAAGACCTGTAGGAGGCGCGGGGCGCCCCCGCCTGGAAGCCTAGTGCACAGCATGCGGGAAGGGAGCCTCCTCGGGAGAAGAGGAGGCAGCACAGCTTCGTGAGGCTGTAATCACTGCTTGGGCGGAGCCGAGTGCGCCTCCAGTACGGCAGAGCTCCAGCTCTGCTCAGAGGCCCGATCTGTCAGAGTGCTGGCGTGAGGCTGCTCTGCACTGGGCGAGCCTTGCCCAGACTTGCCTCGCGGCTAGGCTTCCAGTCCAGAAAGGAGCGGGCTGCGCGAGACTGGGAGATGCTACTGGCGCCTTCCTGGCCTCAGCTCCACTCCTGCCTTGCCTTTGCACCTAGTCCCCAGGCGTTCTTGTGGAAGGCTCAGTTGCCGGTGGGTTGCACACTGCCAAGCGCTCCAGCAGTCAGGGCTCTATTAGAGGCAATGGGAGGGCAACTGCAAGTCTCCTCCAGCGGTTGCTTGACCGCCCAGACTCAGCACAGCATGGAGAGCACAAGGCTCACAGGGCCCCTGGCTGGGGTCTGCAGCCCCACACACCGGAGGCGAACTCCGTGAGAGCCCAAAAGGTGCCTGACAGACGTCATTTCCCTAGTGCTCTGCTCCCCAGCAGAGACGTGTTTGGGTGGTTGGGGCCTGCCCCTGCTTGTTTGGGCTCCCGTCCACAGCCCCAGCTCAGGGAAGCAGCTACTGAGCCAAGACCTGTGCGAGGCGCGGGGGGCCCCGCCTGGAAGCCTGGTTTACAGCATGCGGGAAGCGAGCCTCCTCGGGAGAAGAGAAGGCAGCCCTGCTGCGTGCGGCTGCATTCACTGCTTTGGCGGAGCCGAGTGCGCCTCCAGTACGGCAGAGCTCCAGCTCTGCTCAGAGGCCCGATCTGGCAGACTTGCTGGCGTGAGGCTGCTCTGCCCTGGGCGAGACTTGCCCAGACTTGCCTCGCACATAGGCTTCCAGTCCAGGAAGGAGCAGGCTGCGCGAGACTGGGAGATGCTACTGGCGCCTTCCTGGCCTCAGCTCCACTCCTGCCTTGCCTTTGCACCTAGTCCCCAGGCGTTCTCCTGGAGGGCTTAGTTGACGGTGGGTTGCACACTGCCAAGCGCTCCAGCAGTGAGGGCTCTATTAGAGGCAATGGTAGGGCAACTGAAGGTCTCCTCCAGTGGTTGCTTGACCGCCCACACTCAGCACAGCAGGAGCGCACAAGGCTCACAGGGCCCCTGTCTGGGGTCTGCAGCCCCACACACCGGAGGCGAACTCCGTGAGCGCCCAGAAGGTGCCTGACAGACGTCATTTCCCTAGTGCTCTCCAACCCAGCAGAGACGTGTGCAGGTGGTTGGGGCCTGCCCCTGCGTGTCTGGGCTCCCTACCACAGCCCCAGCTCAGGGAAGCAGCTCCTCAGCTAAGACCTGTAGGAGGCGCGGGGCGCCCCCGCCTGGAAGCCTAGTGCACAGCATGCGGGAAGCGAGCCTCCTCGGGAGAAGAGGAGGCAGCACAGCTTCGTGAGGCTGTAATCACTGCTTGGGCGGAGCCGAGTGCGCCTCCAGTACGGCAGAGCTCCAGCTCTGCTCAGAGGCCCGATCTGGCAGAGTGCTGGCGTGAGGCTGCTCTGCACTGGGCGAGCCTTGCCCAGACTTGCCTCGCACATAGGCTTCTAGTCCAGAAAGGAGCGGGCTGCGCGAGACTGGGAGATGCTACTGGCGCCTTCCTGGCCTCAGCTCCACTCCTGCCTTGCCTTTGCCCTTAGTCCCCAGGCGTTCTTGTGGAAGGCTCAGTTGCCGGTGGGTTGCACACTGCCAAGCGCTCCAGCAGTCAGGGCTCTATTAGAGGCAATGGGAGGGCAACTGCAGGGCTACTCCATCGGTTGCTTTACCGCCCAGACTCAGCACAGCACGTAGAGCACAAGGCTCACAGGTCCCTGGCTGGGGTCTGCAGCCCCACACACCGGAGGCGAACTCCGTGAGCGCCCAGAAGGTCCCTGACAGACCTCATTTCCCTTGTGATCTCTTGCCAGCAGAGACGTGGGCCGATAGTTGGGGCCTGCCCCTGCATGTCTGGGCTCCTGTCCACAGCCCAAGCTCAGGGAAGCAGCTCCTGAGCCAAGACCTGTGGGAGGCGCGGGGTCCCCGCCTGGAAGCCTAGTTTACAGCATGCGGGAAGTGAGCCTCCTCTGGGGAAGAGGAGGCAGCCCTGCTGCGTGCGGCTGCATTCACTGCTTTGGAGGAGCCGAGTGCGCCTCCAGTACGGCAGAGCTCCAGCTCTGCTCAGAAGCCCGATCTGGCAGACTTGCTGGCGTGAGGCTGCTCTGCCCTGGGCGAGACTTGCCCAGACTTGCCTCGCACATAGGCTTCCAGTCCAGGAAGGAGCAGGCTGCGCGAGACTGGGAGATGCTACTGGCGCCTTCCTGGCCTCAGCTCCACTCCTGCCTTGCCTTTGCACCTAGTCCCCAGGCGTTCTCGTGGAGGGCTTAGTTGCCGGTGGGTTGCACACTGCCAAGCGCTCCAGCAGTGAGGGCTCTATTAGAGGCAATGGGAGGGCAACTGAAGGTCTCCTCCAGCGGTTGCTTGACCGCCCACACTCAGCACAGCAGGAGCGCACAAGGCTCACAGGGCCCCTGGCTGGGGTCTGCAGCCCCACACACCGGAGGCGAACTCCGTGAGCGCCCAGAAGGTGCCTGACAGACGTCATTTCCCTAGTGCTCTCCAACCCAGCAGAGACGTTTGCAGGTGGTTGGGGCCTGCCCCTGCGTGTCTGGGCTCCCTACCACAGCCCCAGCTCAGGGAAGCAGCTCCTCAGCTAAGACCTGTAGGAGGCGCGGGGCGCACCCGCCTGGAAGCCTAGTGCACAGCATGCGGGAAGCGAGCCTCCTCGGGAGAAGAGGAGGCAGCACAGCTTCGTGAGGCTGTAATCACTGCTTGGGCGGAGCCGAGTGCGCCTCCAGTACGGCAGAGCTCCAGCTCTGCTCAGAGGCCCGATCTGGCAGAGTGCTGGCGTGAGGCTGCTCTGCACTGGGCGAGCCTTGCCCAGACTTGCCTCGCACATAGGCTTCTAGTCCAGAAAGGAGCGGGCTGCGCGAGACTGGGAGATGCTACTGGCGCCTTCCTGGCCTCAGCTCCACTCCTGCCTTGCCTTTGCCCTTAGTCCCCAGGCGTTCTTGTGGAAGGCTCAGTTGCCGGTGGGTTGCACACTGCCAAGCGCTCCAGCAGTCAGGGCTCTATTAGAGGCAATGGGAGGGCAACTGCAGGGCTACTCCATCGGTTGCTTTACCGCCCAGACTCAGCACAGCACGTAGAGCACAAGGCTCACAGGTCCCTGGCTGGGGTCTGCAGCCCCACACACCGGAGGCGAACTCCGTGAGCGCCCAGAAGGTCCCTGACAGACCTCATTTCCCTTGTGATCTCTTGCCAGCAGAGACGTGGGCCGGTAGTTGGGGCCTGCCCCTGCATGTCTGGGCTCCTGTCCACAGCCCAAGCTCAGGGAAGCAGCTCCTGAGCCAAGACCTGTGGGAGGCGCGGGGTCCCCGCCTGGAAGCCTAGTTTACAGCATGCGGGAAGTGAGCCTCCTCTGGGGAAGAGGAGGCAGCCCTGCTGCGTGCGGCTGCATTCACTGCTTTGGAGGAGCCGAGTGCGCCTCCAGTACGGCAGAGCTCCAGCTCTGCTCAGAAGCCCGATCTGGCAGACTTGCTGGCGTGAGGCTGCTCTGCCCTGGGCGAGACTTGCCCAGACTTGCCTCGCACATAGGCTTCCAGTCCAGGAAGGAGCAGGCTGCGTGAGACTGGGAGATGCTACTGGCGCCTTCCTGGCCTCAGCTCCACTCCTGCCTTGCCTTTGCACCTAGTCCCCAGGCGTTCTCGTGGAGGGCTTAGTTGCCGGTGGGTTGCACACTGCCAAGCGCTCCAGCAGTGAGGGCTCTATTAGAGGCAATGGGAGGGCAACTGAAGGTCTCCTCCAGCGGTTGCTTGACCGCCCACACTCAGCACAGCAGGAGCGCACAAGGCTCACAGGGCCCCTGGCTGGGGTCTGCAGCCCCACACACCGGAGGCGAACTCCGTGAGCGCCCAGAAGGTGCCTGACAGACGTCATTTCCCTAGTGCTCTCCAACCCAGCAGAGACGTTTGCAGGTGGTTGGGGCCTGCCCCTGCGTGTCTGGGCTCCCTACCACAGCCCCAGCTCAGGGAAGCAGCTCCTCAGCTAAGACCTGTAGGAGGCGCGGGGCGCACCCGCCTGGAAGCCTAGTGCACAGCATGCGGGAAGCGAGCCTCCTCGGGAGAAGAGGAGGCAGCACAGCTTCGTGAGGCTGTAATCACTGCTTGGGCGGAGCCGAGTGCGCCTCCAGTACGGCAGAGCTCCAGCTCTGCTCAGAGGCCCGATCTGGCAGAGTGCTGGCGTGAGGCTGCTCTGCACTGGGCGAGCCTTGCCCAGACTTGCCTCGCACATAGGCTTCTAGTCCAGAAAGGAGCGGGCTGCGCGAGACTGGGAGATGCTACTGGCGCCTTCCTGGCCTCAGCTCCACTCCTGCCTTGCCTTTGCCCTTAGTCCCCAGGCGTTCTTGTGGAAGGCTCAGTTGCCGGTGGGTTGCACACTGCCAAGCGCTCCAGCAGTCAGGGCTCTATTAGAGGCAATGGGAGGGCAACTGCAGGGCTACTCCATCGGTTGCTTTACCGCCCAGACTCAGCACAGCACGTAGAGCACAAGGCTCACAGGTCCCTGACTGGGGTCTGCAGCCCCACACACCGGAGGCGAACTCCGTGAGCGCACAGAAGGTCCCTGACAGACCTCATTTCCCTTGTGATCTCTTGCCAGCAGAGACGTGGGCCGGTAGTTGGGGCCTGCCCCTGCATGTCTGGGCTCCTGTCCACAGCCCAAGCTCAGGGAAGCAGCTCCTGAGCCAAGACCTGTGGGAGGCGCGGGGTCCCCGCCTGGAAGCCTAGTTTACAGCATGCGGGAAGTGAGCCTCCTCTGGGGAAGAGGAGGCAGCCCTGCTGCGTGCGGCTGCATTCACTGCTTTGGAGGAGCCGAGTGCGCCTCCAGTACGGCAGAGCTCCAGCTCTGCTCAGAGGCCCGATCTGGCAGACTTGCTGGCGTGAGGCTGCTCTGCCCTGGGCGAGACTTGCCCAGACTTGCCTCGCACATCGGCTTCCAGTCCAGGAAGGAGCAGGCTGCGCGAGACTGGGAGATGCTACTGGCGCCTTCCTGGCCTCAGCTCCACTCCTGCCTTGCCTTTGCACCTAGTCCCCATTCATTCTTGTGGAAGGCTCAGTTGCCGGTGGGTTGCACACTGCCAAGCGCTCCAGCAGTGAGGGCTCTATTAGAGGCAATGGTAGGGCAACTGAAGGTCTCCTCCAGCGGTTGCTTGACCGCCCACACTCAGCACAGCAGGAGCGCACAAGGCTCACAGGGCCCCTGGCTGGGATCTGCAGCCCCACACACCGGTGGCGAACTCTGTGAGCGCCCAGAAGGTGCCTGACAGACGTCATTTCCCTAGTGCTCTCCAACCCAGCAGAGACGTGTGCAGGTGGTTGGGGCCTGCCCCTGCGTGTCTGGGCTCCCTACCACAGCCCCAGCTGAGGGAAGCAGCTCCTCAGCTAAGACCTGTAGGAGGCGCGGGGCGCCCCCGCCTGGAAGCCTAGTGCACAGCATGCGGGAAGCGAGCCTCCTCGGGAGAAGAGGAGGCAGCACAGCTTCGTGAGGCTGTAATCACTGCTTGGGCGGAGCCGAGTGCGCCTCCAGTACGGCAGAGCTCCAGCTCTGCTCAGAGGCCCGATCTGGCAGAGTGCTAGCGTGAGGCTGCTCTGCACTGGGCGAGCCTTGCCCAGACTTGCCTCGCACATAGGCTTCCAGTCCAGAAAGGAGCGGGCTGCGCGAGACTGGGAGATGCTACTGGCGCCTTCCTGGCCTCAGCTCCACTCCTGCCTTGCCTTTGCACTTAGTCCCCAGGCGTTCTTGTGGAAGGCTCAGTTGCCGGTGGGTTGCACACTGCCAAGCGCTCCAGCAGTCAGGGCTCTATTAGAGGCAATGGGAGGGCAACTGCAAGTCTCCTCCAGCGGTTGCTTGACCGCCCAGACTCAGCACAGCATGGAGAGCACAAGGCTCACAGGGCCCCTGGCTGGGGTCTGCAGCCCCACACACCGGAGGCGAACTCCGTGAGAGCCCAGAAGGTGCCTGACAGACGTCATTTCCCTAGTGCTCTCCTCCCCAGCAGAGAAGTGTGCAGATGGTTGGGGCCTGCCCCTGCGTGTCTGGGCTCCCTACCACAGCCCCAGCTCAGGGAAGCAGCTCCTCAGCTAAGACCTGTAGGAGGCGCGGGGCGCCCCCGCCTGGAAGCCTAGTGCACAGCATGCGGGAAGCGAGCCTCCTCGGGAGAAGAGGAGGCAGCACAGCTTCGTGAGGCTGTAATCACTGCTTGGGTGGAGCCGAGTGCGCCTCCAGTACGGCAGAGCTCCAGCTCTGCTCAGAGGCCCGATCTGGCAGAGTGCTGGCGTGAGGCTGCTCTGCACTGGGCGAGCCATGCCCAGACTTGCCTAGCACATAGGCTTCTAGTCCAGAAAGGAGCGGGCTGCGCGAGACTGGGAGATGCTACTGGCGCCTTCCTGGCCTCAGCTCCACTCCTGCCTTGCCTTTGCACCTAGTCCCAAGGCGTTCTCCTGGAGGGCTTAGTTGCCGGTGGGTTGCACACTGCCAAGCGCTCCAGCAGTGAGGGCTCTATTAGAGGCAATGGTAGGGCAACTGAAGGTCTCCTCCAGCGGTTGCTTGACCGCCCACACTCAGCACAGCAGGAGCGCACAAGGCTCACAGGGCCCCTGGCTGGGGTCTGCAGCCCCACACACCGGAGGCGAACTCTGTGAGCGCCCAGAAGGTGCCTGACAGACGTCATTTCCCTAGTGCTCTCCAACCCAGCAGAGACGTGTGCAGGTGGTTGGGGCCTGCCCCTGCGTGTCTGGGCTCCCTACCACAGCCCCAGCTGAGGGAAGCAGCTCCTCAGCTAAGACCTGTAGGAGGCGCGGGGCGCCCCCGCCTGGAAGCCTAGTGCACAGCATGCGGGAAGCGAGCCTCCTCGGGAGAAGAGGAGGCAGCACAGCTTCGTGAGGCTGTAATCACTGCTTGGGCGGAGCCGAGTGCGCCTCCAGTACGGCAGAGCTCCAGCTCTGCTCAGAGGCCCGATCTGGCAGAGTGCTGGCGTGAGGCTGCTCTGCACTGGGCGAGCCTTGCCCAGACATCCTCGCGTCTAGGCTTCCAGTCCAGAAAGGAGCGGGCTGCGCGAGACTGGGAGATGCTACTGGCGCCTTCCTGGCCTCAGCTCCACTCCTGCCTTGCCTTTGCACTTAGTCCCCAGGCGTTCTTGTGGAAGGCTCAGTTGCCGGTGGGTTGCACACTGCCAAGCGCTCCAGCAGTCTGGGCTCTATTATAGGCAATGGGAGGGCAAATGCAATTCTCCTCCAGCGGTTGCTTGACCGCCCAGACTCAGCACAGCATGGAGAGCACAAGGCTTACAGGGCCCCTGGCTGGGGTCTGCAGCCCCACACACCGGAGGCGAACTCCGTGAGAGCCCAGAAGGTGCCTGACAGACGTCATTTCCCTAGTGCTCTGCTCCCCAGCAGAGACGTGTTTGGGTGGTTGGGGCCTGCCCCTGCTTGTTTGGGCTCCCGTCCACAGCCCCAGCTCAGGGAAGCAGCTACTGAGCCAAGACCTGTGCGAGGCGCGGGGGGCTCCGCCTGGAAGCCTAGTTTACAGCATGCGGGAAGCGAGCCTCCTCGGGAGAAGAGAAGGCAGCCCTGCTGCGTGCGGCTGCATTCACTGCTTTGGCGGAGCCGAGTGCGCCTCCAGTACGGCAGAGCTCCAGCTCTGCTCAGAGGCCCGATCTGGCAGACTTGCTGGCGTGAGGCTGCTCTGCCCTGGGCGAGACTTGCCCAGACTTGCCTCGCACATAGGCTTCCAGTCCAGGAAGGAGCAGGCTGCGCGAGACTGGGAGATGCTACTGGCGCCTTCCTGGCCTCAGCTCCACTCCTGCCTTGCCTTTGCACCTAGTCCCCAGGCGTTCTCCTGGAGGGCTTAGTTGCCGGTGGGTTGCACACTGCCAAGCGCTCCAGCAGTGAGGGCTCTATTAGAGGCAATGGTAGGGCAACTGAAGGTCTCCTCCAGCGGTTGCTTGACCGCCCACACTCAGCACAGCAGGAGCGCACAAGGCTCACAGGGCCCCTGGCTGGGGTCTGCAGCCCCACACACCGGAGGCGAACTCCGTGAGTGCCCAGAAGGTGCCTGACAGACGTCATTTCCCTAGTGCTCTCCAACCCAGCAGAGACGTGTGCAGGTGGTTGGGGCCTGCCCCTGCGTGTCTGGGCTCCCTACCACAGCCCCAGCTCAGGGAAGCAGCTCCTCAGCTAAGACCTGTAGGAGGCGCGGGGCGCCCCCGCCTGGAAGCCTAGTGCACAGCATGCGGGAAGCGAGCCTCCTCGGGAGAAGAGGAGGCAGCACAGCTTCGTGAGGCTGTAAACACTGCTTGGGCGGAGCCGAGTGCGCCTCCAGTACGGCAGAGCTCCAGCTCTGCTCAGAGGCCCGATCTGGCAGAGTGCTGGCGTGAGGCTGCTCTGCACTGGGCGAGCCTTGCCCAGACTTGCCTCGCGGCTAGGCTTCCAGTCCAGAAAGGAGCGGGCTGCGCGAGACTGGGAGATGCTACTGGCGCCTTCCTGGCCTCAGCTCCACTCCTGCCTTGCCTTTGCACCTAGTCCCCAGGCGTTCTTGTGGAAGGCTCAGTTGCCGGTGGGTTGCACACTGCCAAGCGCTCCAGTAGTCAGGGCTCTATTAGAGGCAATGGGAGGGCAACTGCAAGTCTCCTCCCGCGGTTGCTTGACCGCCCAGACTCAGCACAGCATGGAGAGCACAAGGCTCACAGGGCCCCTGGCTGGGGTCTGCAGCCCCACACACCGGAGGCGAACTCCGTGAGAGCCCAGAAGGTGCCTGACAGACGTCATTTCCCTAGTGCTCTGCTCCCCAGCAGAGACGTGTTTGGGTGGTTGGGGCCTGCCCCTGCTTGTTTGGGCTCCCGTCCACAGCCCCAGCTCAGGGAAGCAGCTCCTGAGCCAAGACCTGTGCGAGGCGCGGGGGGCCCCACCTGGAAGCCTAGTTTACAGCATGCGGGAAGCGAGCCTCCTCGGGAGAAGAGAAGGCAGCCCTGCTGCGTGCGGCTGCATTCACTGCTTTGGCGGAGCCGAGTGCGCCTCCAGTACGGCAGAGCTCCAGCTCTGCTCAGAGGCCCGATCTGGCAGACTTGCTGGCGTGAGGCTGCTCTGCCCTGGGCGAGACTTGCCCAGACTTGCCTCGCACATAGGCTTCCAGTCCAGGAAGGAGCAGGCTGCGCGAGACTGGGAGATGCTACTGGCGCCTTCCTGGCCTCAGCTCCACTCCTGCCTTGCCTTTGCACCTAGTCCCCAGGCGTTCTCCTGGAGGGTTTAGTTGCCGGTGGGTTGCACACTGCCAAGCGCTCCAGCAGTGAGGGCTCTATTAGAGGCAATGGTAGGGCAACTGAAGGTCTCCTCCAGCGGTTGCTTGACCGCCCACACTCAGCACAGCAGGAGCGCACAAGGCTCACAGGGCCCCTGTCTGGGGTCTGCAGCCCCACACACCGGAGGCGAACTCCGTGAGAGCCCAGAAGGTGCCTGACAGACGTCATTTCCCTAGTGCTCTGCTCCCCAGCAGAGACGTGTTTGGGTGGTTGGGGCCTGCCCCTGCTTGTTTGGGCTCCCGTCCACAGCCCCAGCTCAGGGAAGCAGCTACTGAGCCAAGACCTGTGCGAGGCGCGGGGGGCTCCGCCTGGAAGCCTAGTTTACAGCATGCGGGAAGCGAGCCTCCTCGGGAGAAGAGAAGGCAGCCCTGCTGCGTGCGGCTGCATTCACTGCTTTGGCGGAGCCGAGTGCGCCTCCAGTACGGCAGAGCTCCAGCTCTGCTCAGAGGCCCGATCTGGCAGACTTGCTGGCGTGAGGCTGCTCTGCCCTGGGCGAGACTTGCCCAGACTTGCCTCGCACATAGGCTTCCAGTCCAGGAAGGAGCAGGCTGCGCGAGACTGGGAGATGCTACTGGCGCCTTCCTGGCCTCAGCTCCACTCCTGCCTTGCCTTTGCACCTAGTCCCCAGGCGTTCTCCTGGAGGGTTTAGTTGCCGGTGGGTTGCACACTGCCAAGCGCTCCAGCAGTGAGGGCTCTATTAGAGGCAATGGTAGGGCAACTGAAGGTCTCCTCCAGCGGTTGCTTGACCGCCCACACTCAGCACAGCAGGAGCGCACAAGGCTCACAGGGCCCCTGTCTGGGGTCTGCAGCCCCACACACCGGAGGCGAACTCCGTGAGAGCCCAGAAGGTGCCTGACAGACGTCATTTCCCTAGTGCTCTGCTCCCCAGCAGAGACGTGTTTGGGTGGTTGGGGCCTGCCCCTGCTTGTTTGGGCTCCCGTCCACAGCCCCAGCTCAGGGAAGCAGCTACTGAGCCAAGACCTGTGCGAGGCGCGGGGGGCTCCGCCTGGAAGCCTAGTTTACAGCATGCGGGAAGCGAGCCTCCTCGGGAGAAGAGAAGGCAGCCCTGCTGCGTGCGGCTGCATTCACTGCTTTGGCGGAGCCGAGTGCGCCTCCAGTACGGCAGAGCTCCAGCTCTGCTCAGAGGCCCGATCTGGCAGACTTGCTGGCGTGAGGCTGCTCTGCCCTGGGCGAGACTTGCCCAGACTTGCCTCGCACATAGGCTTCCAGTTCAGGAAGGAGCAGGCTGCGCGAGACTGGGAGATGCTACTGGCGCCTTCCTGGCCTCAGCTCCACTCCTGCCTTGCCTTTGCACCTAGTCCCCAGGCGTTCTCCTGGAGGGCTTAGTTGCCGGTGGGTTGCACACTGCCAAGCGCTCCAGCAGTGAGGGCTCTATTAGAGGCAATGGTAGGGCAACTGAAGGTCTCCTCCAGCGGTTGCTTGACCGCCCACACTCAGCACAGCAGGAGCGCACAAGGCTCACAGGGCCCCTGGCTGGGGTCTGCAGCCCCACACACCGGAGGCGAACTCCGTGAGTGCCCAGAAGGTGCCTGACAGACGTCATTTCCCTAGTGCTCTCCAACCCAGCAGAGACGTGTGCAGGTGGTTGGGGCCTGCCCCTGCGTGTCTGGGCTCCCTACCACAGCCCCAGCTCAGGGAAGCAGCTCCTCAGCTAAGACCTGTAGGAGGCGCGGGGCGCCCCCGCCTGGAAGCCTAGTGCACAGCATGCGGGAAGCGAGCCTCCTCGGGAGAAGAGGAGGCAGCACAGCTTCGTGAGGCTGTAAACACTGCTTGGGCGGAGCCGAGTGCGCCTCCAGTACGGCAGAGCTCCAGCTCTGCTCAGAGGCCCGATCTGGCAGAGTGCTGGCGTGAGGCTGCTCTGCACTGGGCGAGCCTTGCCCAGACTTGCCTCGCGGCTAGGCTTCCAGTCCAGAAAGGAGCGGGCTGCGCGAGACTGGGAGATGCTACTGGCGCCTTCCTGGCCTCAGCTCCACTCCTGCCTTGCCTTTGCACCTAGTCCCCAGGCGTTCTTGTGGAAGGCTCAGTTGCCGGTGGGTTGCACACTGCCAAGCGCTCCAGTAGTCAGGGCTCTATTAGAGGCAATGGGAGGGCAACTGCAAGTCTCCTCCCGCGGTTGCTTGACCGCCCAGACTCAGCACAGCATGGAGAGCACAAGGCTCACAGGGCCCCTGGCTGGGGTCTGCAGCCCCACACACCGGAGGCGAACTCCGTGAGAGCCCAGAAGGTGCCTGACAGACGTCATTTCCCTAGTGCTCTGCTCCCCAGCAGAGACGTGTTTGGGTGGTTGGGGCCTGCCCCTGCTTGTTTGGGCTCCCGTCCACAGCCCCAGCTCAGGGAAGCAGCTCCTGAGCCAAGACCTGTGCGAGGCGCGGGGGGCCCCACCTGGAAGCCTAGTTTACAGCATGCGGGAAGCGAGCCTCCTCGGGAGAAGAGAAGGCAGCCCTGCTGCGTGCGGCTGCATTCACTGCTTTGGCGGAGCCGAGTGCGCCTCCAGTACGGCAGAGCTCCAGCTCTGCTCAGAGGCCCGATCTGGCAGACTTGCTGGCGTGAGGCTGCTCTGCCCTGGGCGAGACTTGCCCAGACTTGCCTCGCACATAGGCTTCCAGTCCAGGAAGGAGCAGGCTGCGCGAGACTGGGAGATGCTACTGGCGCCTTCCTGGCCTCAGCTCCACTCCTGCCTTGCCTTTGCACCTAGTCCCCAGGCGTTCTCCTGGAGGGTTTAGTTGCCGGTGGGTTGCACACTGCCAAGCGCTCCAGCAGTGAGGGCTCTATTAGAGGCAATGGTAGGGCAACTGAAGGTCTCCTCCAGCGGTTGCTTGACCGCCCACACTCAGCACAGCAGGAGCGCACAAGGCTCACAGGGCCCCTGTCTGGGGTCTGCAGCCCCACACACCGGAGGCGAACTCCGTGAGCGCCCAGAAGGTGCCTGACATACGTCATTTCCCTAGTGCTCTCCAACCCAGCAGAGACGTGTGCAGGTGGTTGGGGCCTGCCCCTGCGTGTCTGGGCTCCCTACCACAGCCCCAGCTCAGGGAAGCAGCTCCTCAGCTAAGACCTGTAGGAGGCGCGGGGCGCCCCCGCCTGGAAACCTAGTGCACAGCATGCGGGAAGCGAGCCTCCTCGGGAGAAGAGGAGGCAGCACAGCTTCGTGAGGCTGTAATCACTGCTTGGGCGGAGCCGAGTGCGCCTCCAGTACGGCAGAGCTCCAGCTCTGCTCAGAGGCCCGATCTGGCAGAGTGCTGGCGTGAGGCTGCTCTGCACTGGGCGAGCCTTGCCCAGACTTGCCTCGCACATAGGCTTCTAGTCCAGAAAGGAGAGGGCTGCGCGAGACTGGGAGATGCTACTGGCGCCTTCCTGGCCTCAGCTCCACTCCTGCCTTGCCTTTGCCCTTAGTCCCCAGGCGTTCTTGTGGAAGGCTCAGTTGCCGGTGGGTTGCACACTGCCAAGCGCTCCAGCAGTGAGGGCTCTATTAGAGGCAATGGGAGGGCAACTGCAGGGCTACTCCATCGGTTGTTTTACCGCCCAGACTCAGCACAGCACGTAGAGCACAAGGCTCACAGGTCCCTGGCTGGGGTCTGCAGCCCCACACACCGGAGGCGAACTCCGTGAGCGCCCAGAAGGTCCCTGACAGACCTCATTTCCCTTGTGATCTCTTGCCAGCAGAGACGTGTGCCGGTAGTTGGGGCCTGCCCCTGCATGTCTGGGCTCCTGTCCACAGCCCAAGCTCAGGGAAGCAGCTCCTGAGCCAAGACCTGTGGGAGGCGCGGGGTCCCCACCTGGAAGCCTAGTTTACAGCATGCGGGAAGCGAGCCTCCTCTGGGGAAGAGGAGGCAGCCCTGCTGCGTGCGGCTGCATTCACTGCTTTGGCGGAGCCGAGTGCGCCTCCAGTACGGCAGAGCTCCAGCTCTGCTCAGAAGCCCGATCTGGCAGACTTGCTGGCGTGAGGCTGCTCTGCCCTGGGCGAGACTTGCCCAGACTTGCCTCGCACATAGGCTTCCAGTCCAGGAAGGAGCAGGCTGCGCGAGACTGGGAGATGCTACTGGCGCCTTCCTGGCCTCAGCTCCACTCCTGCCTTGCCTTTGCACCTAGTCCCCAGGCGTTCTTGTGGAAGGCTCAGTTGCCGGTGGGTTGCACACTGCCAAGCGCTCCAGCAGTCAGGGCTCTATTAGAGGTAATGGGAGGGCAACTGCAAGTCTCCTCCAGCGGTTGCTTGACCGCCCAGACTCACCACAGCACGGAGAGCACAAGGCTCACAGGGCCCCTGGCTGGGGTCTGCAGCCCCACACACCGGAGGCGAACTCCGGGAGCGCCCAGAAGATGCTTGACAGAACTCATTTCCCTAGTGCTCTCCTCCCCAGCAGAGACGTGTGCAGGTGGTTGGGGCCTGCCCCTGCATGTCTGGGCTCCCGTCCACAGCCCAAGCTCAGGGAAGCAGCTCCTGAGCCAAGACCTGTGGGAGGCGCGGGGTCCCCGCCTGGAAGCCTAGTTTCCAGCATGCGGGAAGCGAGCCTCCTCTGGGGAAGAGGAGGCAGCCCTGCTGCGTGCGGCTGCATTCACTGCTTTCGCGGAGCTGAGTGCGCCTCCAGTACGGCAGAGCTCCAGCTCTGCTCAGAAGCCCGATCTGGCAGACTTGCTGGCGTGAGGCTGCTCTGCCATGGCGAGACTTGCCCAGACTTGCCTAGCACAAAGGCTTCCATTCCAGGAAGGAGCAGGCTGCGCGAGACTGGGAGATGCTACTGGCGCCTTCCTGGCCTCAGCTCCACTCCTGCCTTGCCTTTGCACCTAGTCCCCAGGTGTTCTTGTGGAGGGCTTAGTTGCCGGTGGGTTGCACACTTCCAAGCACTCCAGCGGTGAGGGCTCTATTAGAGGCAATGGAAGGGCAACTGAAGGTCTCCTCCAGCGGTTGCTTGACCGCCCACACTCAGCACAGTAGGAGCGCACAAGGCTCACAGGGCCCCTGGCTGGGGTCTGCAGCCCCACACACCGGAGGCGAACTCCGTGAGCGCCCAGAAGGTGCCTGACAGACGTCATTTCCCTAGTGCTCTCCTCCACAGCAGAGACGTGTGCAGGTGGTTGGGGCCTGCCCCTGCGTGTCTGTGCTCCCTACCACAGCCCCAGCTGAGGGAAGCAGCTCCTCAGCTAAGACCTGTAGGAGGCGCGGGGCGCCCCCGCCTGGAAGCCTAGTGCACAGCATGCGGGAAGCGAGCCTCCTCGGGAGAAGAGGAGGCAGCACAGCTTCGTGAGGCTGTAATCACTGCTTGGGCGAACCAAGTGCGCCTCCAGTACGGCAGAGCTCCAGCTCTGCTCAGAGGCCCGATGTGGCAGAGTGCTGGCGTGAGGCTGCTCTGACCTGGGCGAGACTTGTTCAGACTTGCCTCACGGCTAGGCTTCCAGTCCAGAAAGGAGCGGGCTGCGCGAGACTGGGAGATGCTACTGGCGCCTTCCTGGCCTCAGCTCCACTCCTGCCTTGCCTTTGCACCTAGTCCCCAGGCGTTCTTGTGGAAGGCTCAGTTGCCAGTGGGTTGCACACTGCCAAGCACTCCAGCAGTCAGGGCTCTATTAGAGGCAATGAGAGGGCAACTGCAAGTCTCCTCCAGCGGTTGCTTGACCGCCCAGACTCAGCACAGCATGGAGAGCACAAGGCTCACAGGGCCCCTGGCTGGGGTCTGCAGCCCCATACACCGGAGGCGAACTCCGTGAGAGCCCAGAAGGTGCCTGACAGACGTCATTTCCCTAGTGCTCTCCTCCCCAGCAGAGAAGTGTGCAGATGGTTGGGGCCTGCCCCTGCGTGTCTGGGCTCCCTACCACAGCCCCAGCTCAGGGAAGCAGCTCCTCAGCTAAGACCTGTAGGAGGCGCGGGGCGCCCCCGCCTGGAAGCCTAGTGCACAGCATGCGGGAAGCGAGCCTCCTCGGGAGAAGAGGAGGCAGCACAGCTTCGTGAGGCTGTAATCACTGCTTGGGTGGAGCCGAGTGCGCCTCCAGTACGGCAGAGCTCCAGCTCTGCTCAGAGGCCCGATCTGGCAGAGTGCTGGCGTGAGGCTGCTCTGCACTGGGCGAGCCATGCCCAGACTTGCCTAGCACATAGGCTTCTAGTCCAGAAAGGAGCGGGCTGCGCGAGACTGGGAGATGCTACTGGCGCCTTCCTGGCCTCAGCTCCACTCCTGCCTTGCCTTTGCACCTAGTCCCAAGGCGTTCTCCTGGAGGGCTTAGTTGCCGGTGGGTTGCACACTGCCAAGCGCTCCAGCAGTGAGGGCTCTATTAGAGGCAATGGTAGGGCAACTGAAGGTCTCCTCCAGCGGTTGCTTGACCGCCCACACTCAGCACAGCAGGAGCGCACAAGGCTCACAGGGCCCCTGGCTGGGGTCTGCAGCCCCACACACCGGAGGCGAACTCTGTGAGCGCCCAGAAGGTGCCTGACAGACGTCATTTCCCTAGTGCTCTCCAACCCAGCAGAGACGTGTGCAGGTGGTTGGGGCCTGCCCCTGCGTGTCTGGGCTCCCTACCACAGCCCCAGCTGAGGGAAGCAGCTCCTCAGCTAAGACCTGTAGGAGGCGCGGGGCGCCCCCGCCTGGAAGCCTAGTGCACAGCATGCGGGAAGCGAGCCTCCTCGGGAGAAGAGGAGGCAGCACAGCTTCGTGAGGCTGTAATCACTGCTTGGGCGGAGCCGAGTGCGCCTCCAGTACGGCAGAGCTCCAGCTCTGCTCAGAGGCCCGATCTGGCAGAGTGCTGGCGTGAGGCTGCTCTGCACTGGGCGAGCCTTGCCCAGACATCCTCGCGTCTAGGCTTCCAGTCCAGAAAGGAGCGGGCTGCGCGAGACTGGGAGATGCTACTGGCGCCTTCCTGGCCTCAGCTCCACTCCTGCCTTGCCTTTGCACTTAGTCCCCAGGCGTTCTTGTGGAAGGCTCAGTTGCCGGTGGGTTGCACACTGCCAAGCGCTCCAGCAGTCTGGGCTCTATTATAGGCAATGGGAGGGCAAATGCAATTCTCCTCCAGCGGTTGCTTGACCGCCCAGACTCAGCACAGCATGGAGAGCACAAGGCTTACAGGGCCCCTGGCTGGGGTCTGCAGCCCCACACACCGGAGGCGAACTCCGTGAGAGCCCAGAAGGTGCCTGACAGACGTCATTTCCCTAGTGCTCTGCTCCCCAGCAGAGACGTGTTTGGGTGGTTGGGGCCTGCCCCTGCTTGTTTGGGCTCCCGTCCACAGCCCCAGCTCATGGAAGCAGCTACTGAGCCAAGACCTGTGCGAGGCGCGGGGGGCTCCGCCTGGAAGCCTAGTTTACAGCATGCGGGAAGCGAGCCTCCTCGGGAGAAGAGAAGGCAGCCCTGCTGCGTGCGGCTGCATTCACTGCTTTGGCGGAGCCGAGTGCGCCTCCAGTACGGCAGAGCTCCAGCTCTGCTCAGAGGCCCGATCTGGCAGACTTGCTGGCGTGAGGCTGCTCTGCCCTGGGCGAGACTTGCCCAGACTTGCCTCGCACATAGGCTTCCAGTCCAGGAAGGAGCAGGCTGCGCGAGACTGGGAGATGCTACTGGCGCCTTCCTGGCCTCAGCTCCACTCCTGCCTTGCCTTTGCACCTAGTCCCCAGGCGTTCTCCTGGAGGGCTTAGTTGCCGGTGGGTTGCACACTGCCAAGCGCTCCAGCAGTGAGGGCTCTATTAGAGGCAATGGTAGGGCAACTGAAGGTCTCCTCCAGCGGTTGCTTGACCGCCCACACTCAGCACAGCAGGAGCGCACAAGGCTCACAGGGCCCCTGGCTGGGGTCTGCAGCCCCACACACCGGAGGCGAACTCCGTGAGTGCCCAGAAGGTGCCTGACAGACGTCATTTCCCTAGTGCTCTCCAACCCAGCAGAGACGTGTGCAGGTGGTTGGGGCCTGCCCCTGCGTGTCTGGGCTCCCTACCACAGCCCCAGCTCAGGGAAGCAGCTCCTCAGCTAAGACCTGTAGGAGGCGCGGGGCGCCCCCGCCTGGAAGCCTAGTGCACAGCATGCGGGAAGCGAGCCTCCTCGGGAGAAGAGGAGGCAGCACAGCTTCGTGAGGCTGTAAACACTGCTTGGGCGGAGCCGAGTGCGCCTCCAGTACGGCAGAGCTCCAGCTCTGCTCAGAGGCCCGATCTGGCAGAGTGCTGGCGTGAGGCTGCTCTGCACTGGGCGAGCCTTGCCCAGACTTGCCTCGCGGCTAGGCTTCCAGTCCAGAAAGGAGCGGGCTGCGCGAGACTGGGAGATGCTACTGGCGCCTTCCTGGCCTCAGCTCCACTCCTGCCTTGCCTTTGCACCTAGTCCCCAGGCGTTCTTGTGGAAGGCTCAGTTGCCGGTGGGTTGCACACTGCCAAGCGCTCCAGTAGTCAGGGCTCTATTAGAGGCAATGGGAGGGCAACTGCAAGTCTCCTCCCGCGGTTGCTTGACCGCCCAGACTCAGCACAGCATGGAGAGCACAAGGCTCACAGGGCCCCTGGCTGGGGTCTGCAGCCCCACACACCGGAGGCGAACTCCGTGAGAGCCCAGAAGGTGCCTGACAGACGTCATTTCCCTAGTGCTCTGCTCCCCAGCAGAGACGTGTTTGGGTGGTTGGGGCCTGCCCCTGCTTGTTTGGGCTCCCGTCCACAGCCCCAGCTCAGGGAAGCAGCTCCTGAGCCAAGACCTGTGCGAGGCGCGGGGGGCCCCACCTGGAAGCCTAGTTTACAGCATGCGGGAAGCGAGCCTCCTCGGGAGAAGAGAAGGCAGCCCTGCTGCGTGCGGCTGCATTCACTGCTTTGGCGGAGCCGAGTGCGCCTCCAGTACGGCAGAGCTCCAGCTCTGCTCAGAGGCCCGATCTGGCAGACTTGCTGGCGTGAGGCTGCTCTGCCCTGGGCGAGACTTGCCCAGACTTGCCTCGCACATAGGCTTCCAGTCCAGGAAGGAGCAGGCTGCGCGAGACTGGGAGATGCTACTGGCGCCTTCCTGGCCTCAGCTCCACTCCTGCCTTGCCTTTGCACCTAGTCCCCAGGCGTTCTCCTGGAGGGTTTAGTTGCCGGTGGGTTGCACACTGCCAAGCGCTCCAGCAGTGAGGGCTCTATTAGAGGCAATGGTAGGGCAACTGAAGGTCTCCTCCAGCGGTTGCTTGACCGCCCACACTCAGCACAGCAGGAGCGCACAAGGCTCACAGGGCCCCTGTCTGGGGTCTGCAGCCCCACACACCGGAGGCGAACTCCGTGAGAGCCCAGAAGGTGCCTGACAGACGTCATTTCCCTAGTGCTCTGCTCCCCAGCAGAGACGTGTTTGGGTGGTTGGGGCCTGCCCCTGCTTGTTTGGGCTCCCGTCCACAGCCCCAGCTCAGGGAAGCAGCTACTGAGCCAAGACCTGTGCGAGGCGCGGGGGGCTCCGCCTGGAAGCCTAGTTTACAGCATGCGGGAAGCGAGCCTCCTCGGGAGAAGAGAAGGCAGCCCTGCTGCGTGCGGCTGCATTCACTGCTTTGGCGGAGCCGAGTGCGCCTCCAGTACGGCAGAGCTCCAGCTCTGCTCAGAGGCCCGATCTGGCAGACTTGCTGGCGTGAGGCTGCTCTGCCCTGGGCGAGACTTGCCCAGACTTGCCTCGCACATAGGCTTCCAGTCCAGGAAGGAGCAGGCTGCGCGAGACTGGGAGATGCTACTGGCGCCTTCCTGGCCTCAGCTCCACTCCTGCCTTGCCTTTGCACCTAGTCCCCAGGCGTTCTCCTGGAGGGTTTAGTTGCCGGTGGGTTGCACACTGCCAAGCGCTCCAGCAGTGAGGGCTCTATTAGAGGCAATGGTAGGGCAACTGAAGGTCTCCTCCAGCGGTTGCTTGACCGCCCACACTCAGCACAGCAGGAGCGCACAAGGCTCACAGGGCCCCTGTCTGGGGTCTGCAGCCCCACACACCGGAGGCGAACTCCGTGAGAGCCCAGAAGGTGCCTGACAGACGTCATTTCCCTAGTGCTCTGCTCCCCAGCAGAGACGTGTTTGGGTGGTTGGGGCCTGCCCCTGCTTGTTTGGGCTCCCGTCCACAGCCCCAGCTCAGGGAAGCAGCTACTGAGCCAAGACCTGTGCGAGGCGCGGGGGGCTCCGCCTGGAAGCCTAGTTTACAGCATGCGGGAAGCGAGCCTCCTCGGGAGAAGAGAAGGCAGCCCTGCTGCGTGCGGCTGCATTCACTGCTTTGGCGGAGCCGAGTGCGCCTCCAGTACGGCAGAGCTCCAGCTCTGCTCAGAGGCCCGATCTGGCAGACTTGCTGGCGTGAGGCTGCTCTGCCCTGGGCGAGACTTGCCCAGACTTGCCTCGCACATAGGCTTCCAGTCCAGGAAGGAGCAGGCTGCGCGAGACTGGGAGATGCTACTGGCGCCTTCCTGGCCTCAGCTCCACTCCTGCCTTGCCTTTGCACCTAGTCCCCAGGCGTTCTCCTGGAGGGCTTAGTTGCCGGTGGGTTGCACACTGCCAAGCGCTCCAGCAGTGAGGGCTCTATTAGAGGCAATGGTAGGGCAACTGAAGGTCTCCTCCAGCGGTTGCTTGACCGCCCACACTCAGCACAGCAGGAGCGCACAAGGCTCACAGGGCCCCTGGCTGGGGTCTGCAGCCCCACACACCGGAGGCGAACTCCGTGAGTGCCCAGAAGGTGCCTGACAGACGTCATTTCCCTAGTGCTCTCCAACCCAGCAGAGACGTGTGCAGGTGGTTGGGGCCTGCCCCTGCGTGTCTGGGCTCCCTACCACAGCCCCAGCTCAGGGAAGCAGCTCCTCAGCTAAGACCTGTAGGAGGCGCGGGGCGCCCCCGCCTGGAAGCCTAGTGCACAGCATGCGGGAAGCGAGCCTCCTCGGGAGAAGAGGAGGCAGCACAGCTTCGTGAGGCTGTAAACACTGCTTGGGCGGAGCCGAGTGCGCCTCCAGTACGGCAGAGCTCCAGCTCTGCTCAGAGGCCCGATCTGGCAGAGTGCTGGCGTGAGGCTGCTCTGCACTGGGCGAGCCTTGCCCAGACTTGCCTCGCGGCTAGGCTTCCAGTCCAGAAAGGAGCGGGCTGCGCGAGACTGGGAGATGCTACTGGCGCCTTCCTGGCCTCAGCTCCACTCCTGCCTTGCCTTTGCACCTAGTCCCCAGGCGTTCTTGTGGAAGGCTCAGTTGCCGGTGGGTTGCACACTGCCAAGCGCTCCAGTAGTCAGGGCTCTATTAGAGGCAATGGGAGGGCAACTGCAAGTCTCCTCCCGCGGTTGCTTGACCGCCCAGACTCAGCACAGCATGGAGAGCACAAGGCTCACAGGGCCCCTGGCTGGGGTCTGCAGCCCCACACACCGGAGGCGAACTCCGTGAGAGCCCAGAAGGTGCCTGACAGACGTCATTTCCCTAGTGCTCTGCTCCCCAGCAGAGACGTGTTTGGGTGGTTGGGGCCTGCCCCTGCTTGTTTGGGCTCCCGTCCACAGCCCCAGCTCAGGGAAGCAGCTCCTGAGCCAAGACCTGTGCGAGGCGCGGGGGGCCCCACCTGGAAGCCTAGTTTACAGCATGCGGGAAGCGAGCCTCCTCGGGAGAAGAGAAGGCAGCCCTGCTGCGTGCGGCTGCATTCACTGCTTTGGCGGAGCCGAGTGCGCCTCCAGTACGGCAGAGCTCCAGCTCTGCTCAGAGGCCCGATCTGGCAGACTTGCTGGCGTGAGGCTGCTCTGCCCTGGGCGAGACTTGCCCAGACTTGCCTCGCACATAGGCTTCCAGTCCAGGAAGGAGCAGGCTGCGCGAGACTGGGAGATGCTACTGGCGCCTTCCTGGCCTCAGCTCCACTCCTGCCTTGCCTTTGCACCTAGTCCCCAGGCGTTCTCCTGGAGGGTTTAGTTGCCGGTGGGTTGCACACTGCCAAGCGCTCCAGCAGTGAGGGCTCTATTAGAGGCAATGGTAGGGCAACTGAAGGTCTCCTCCAGCGGTTGCTTGACCGCCCACACTCAGCACAGCAGGAGCGCACAAGGCTCACAGGGCCCCTGTCTGGGGTCTGCAGCCCCACACACCGGAGGCGAACTCCGTGAGCGCCCAGAAGGTGCCTGACATACGTCATTTCCCTAGTGCTCTCCAACCCAGCAGAGACGTGTGCAGGTGGTTGGGGCCTGCCCCTGCGTGTCTGGGCTCCCTACCACAGCCCCAGCTCAGGGAAGCAGCTCCTCAGCTAAGACCTGTAGGAGGCGCGGGGCGCCCCCGCCTGGAAACCTAGTGCACAGCATGCGGGAAGCGAGCCTCCTCGGGAGAAGAGGAGGCAGCACAGCTTCGTGAGGCTGTAATCACTGCTTGGGCGGAGCCGAGTGCGCCTCCAGTACGGCAGAGCTCCAGCTCTGCTCAGAGGCCCGATCTGGCAGAGTGCTGGCGTGAGGCTGCTCTGCACTGGGCGAGCCTTGCCCAGACTTGCCTCGCACATAGGCTTCTAGTCCAGAAAGGAGAGGGCTGCGCGAGACTGGGAGATGCTACTGGCGCCTTCCTGGCCTCAGCTCCACTCCTGCCTTGCCTTTGCCCTTAGTCCCCAGGCGTTCTTGTGGAAGGCTCAGTTGCCGGTGGGTTGCACACTGCCAAGCGCTCCAGCAGTGAGGGCTCTATTAGAGGCAATGGGAGGGCAACTGCAGGGCTACTCCATCGGTTGTTTTACCGCCCAGACTCAGCACAGCACGTAGAGCACAAGGCTCACAGGTCCCTGGCTGGGGTCTGCAGCCCCACACACCGGAGGCGAACTCCGTGAGCGCCCAGAAGGTCCCTGACAGACCTCATTTCCCTTGTGATCTCTTGCCAGCAGAGACGTGTGCCGGTAGTTGGGGCCTGCCCCTGCATGTCTGGGCTCCTGTCCACAGCCCAAGCTCAGGGAAGCAGCTCCTGAGCCAAGACCTGTGGGAGGCGCGGGGTCCCCACCTGGAAGCCTAGTTTACAGCATGCGGGAAGCGAGCCTCCTCTGGGGAAGAGGAGGCAGCCCTGCTGCGTGCGGCTGCATTCACTGCTTTGGCGGAGCCGAGTGCGCCTCCAGTACGGCAGAGCTCCAGCTCTGCTCAGAAGCCCGATCTGGCAGACTTGCTGGCGTGAGGCTGCTCTGCCCTGGGCGAGACTTGCCCAGACTTGCCTCGCACATAGGCTTCCAGTCCAGGAAGGAGCAGGCTGCGCGAGACTGGGAGATGCTACTGGCGCCTTCCTGGCCTCAGCTCCACTCCTGCCTTGCCTTTGCACCTAGTCCCCAGGCGTTCTTGTGGAAGGCTCAGTTGCCGGTGGGTTGCACACTGCCAAGCGCTCCAGCAGTCAGGGCTCTATTAGAGGTAATGGGAGGGCAACTGCAAGTCTCCTCCAGCGGTTGCTTGACCGCCCAGACTCACCACAGCACGGAGAGCACAAGGCTCACAGGGCCCCTGGCTGGGGTCTGCAGCCCCACACACCGGAGGCGAACTCCGGGAGCGCCCAGAAGATGCTTGACAGAACTCATTTCCCTAGTGCTCTCCTCCCCAGCAGAGACGTGTGCAGGTGGTTGGGGCCTGCCCCTGCATGTCTGGGCTCCCGTCCACAGCCCAAGCTCAGGGAAGCAGCTCCTGAGCCAAGACCTGTGGGAGGCGCGGGGTCCCCGCCTGGAAGCCTAGTTTCCAGCATGCGGGAAGCGAGCCTCCTCTGGGGAAGAGGAGGCAGCCCTGCTGCGTGCGGCTGCATTCACTGCTTTCGCGGAGCTGAGTGCGCCTCCAGTACGGCAGAGCTCCAGCTCTGCTCAGAAGCCCGATCTGGCAGACTTGCTGGCGTGAGGCTGCTCTGCCATGGCGAGACTTGCCCAGACTTGCCTAGCACAAAGGCTTCCATTCCAGGAAGGAGCAGGCTGCGCGAGACTGGGAGATGCTACTGGCGCCTTCCTGGCCTCAGCTCCACTCCTGCCTTGCCTTTGCACCTAGTCCCCAGGTGTTCTTGTGGAGGGCTTAGTTGCCGGTGGGTTGCACACTTCCAAGCACTCCAGCGGTGAGGGCTCTATTAGAGGCAATGGAAGGGCAACTGAAGGTCTCCTCCAGCGGTTGCTTGACCGCCCACACTCAGCACAGTAGGAGCGCACAAGGCTCACAGGGCCCCTGGCTGGGGTCTGCAGCCCCACACACCGGAGGCGAACTCCGTGAGCGCCCAGAAGGTGCCTGACAGACGTCATTTCCCTAGTGCTCTCCTCCACAGCAGAGACGTGTGCAGGTGGTTGGGGCCTGCCCCTGCGTGTCTGTGCTCCCTACCACAGCCCCAGCTGAGGGAAGCAGCTCCTCAGCTAAGACCTGTAGGAGGCGCGGGGCGCCCCCGCCTGGAAGCCTAGTGCACAGCATGCGGGAAGCGAGCCTCCTCGGGAGAAGAGGAGGCAGCACAGCTTCGTGAGGCTGTAATCACTGCTTGGGCGAACCAAGTGCGCCTCCAGTACGGCAGAGCTCCAGCTCTGCTCAGAGGCCCGATGTGGCAGAGTGCTGGCGTGAGGCTGCTCTGACCTGGGCGAGACTTGTTCAGACTTGCCTCACGGCTAGGCTTCCAGTCCAGAAAGGAGCGGGCTGCGCGAGACTGGGAGATGCTACTGGCGCCTTCCTGGCCTCAGCTCCACTCCTGCCTTGCCTTTGCACCTAGTCCCCAGGCGTTCTTGTGGAAGGCTCAGTTGCCAGTGGGTTGCACACTGCCAAGCACTCCAGCAGTCAGGGCTCTATTAGAGGCAATGAGAGGGCAACTGCAAGTCTCCTCCAGCGGTTGCTTGACCGCCCAGACTCAGCACAGCATGGAGAGCACAAGGCTCACAGGGCCCCTGGCTGGGGTCTGCAGCCCCATACACCGGAGGCGAACTCCGTGAGAGCCCAGAAGGTGCCTGACAGACGTCATTTCCCTAGTGCTCTGCTCCCCAGCAGAGACGTGTTTGGGTGGTTGGGGCCTGCCCCTGCTTGTTTGGGCTCCCGTCCACAGCCCCAGCTCAGGGAAGCAGCTCCTGAGCCAAGACCTGTGCGAGGCGCGGGGGGCCCCGCCTGGAAGCCTAGTTTACAGCATGCGGGAAGCGAGCCTCCTCGGGAGAAGAGAAGGCAGCCCTGCTGCGTGCGGCTGCATTCACTGCTTTGGCGGAGCCGAGTGCGCCTCCAGTACGGCAGAGCTCCAGCTCTGCTCAGAGGCCCGATCTGGCAGACTTGCTGGCGTGAGGCTGCTCTGCCCTGGGCGAGACTTGCCCAGACTTGCCTCGCACATAGGCTTCCAGTCCAGGAAGGAGCAGGCTGCGCGAGACTGGGAGATGCTACTGGCGCCTTCCTGGCCTCAGCTCCACTCCTGCCTTGCCTTTGCACTTAGTCCCCAGGCGTTCTTGTGGAGGGCTTAGTTGCCGGTGGGTTGCACACTGCCAAGCGCTCCAGCAGTGAGGGCTCTATTAGAGGCAATGGTAGGGCAACTGAAGGTGTCTTTCAGCGGTTGCTTGACCGCCCACACTCAGCACAGCAGGAGCGCACAAGGCTCACAGGGCCCCTGGCTGGGGTCTGCAGCCCCAGACACCGGAGGCGAACTCCGGGAGCGCCCAGAAGGTGCCTGACAGACGTCATTTCCCTAGTGCTCTCCTCCCCAGCAGAGACGTGTGCAGGTGGTTGGGGCCTGCCCCTGCGTGTCTGGGCTCCCTACCACAGCCCCAGCTCAGGGAAGCAGCTCCTCAGCTACGACCTGTAGGAGGCGCGGGGCGCCCCCGCCTGGAAGCCTCGTGCACAGCATGCGGGAAACGAGCCTCCTCGGGAGAAGAGGAGGCAGCACAGCTTCGTGAGGCTGTAATCACTGCTTGGGCGAACCAAGTGCGCCTCCAGTACGGCAGAGCTCCAGCTCTGCTCAGAGGCCCGATCTGGCAGAGTGCTGGCGTGAGGCTGCTCTGCCCTGGGCGAGACTTGCCCAGACTTGCCTCACGGCTAGGCTTCCAGTCCAGAAAGGAGCGGGCTGCGCGAGACTGGGAGATGCTACTGGCGCCTACCTGGCCTCAGCTCCACTCCTGCCTTGCCTTTGCACTTAGTCCCAAGGCGTTCTTGCGGAAGGCTCAGTTGCCGGTGGGTTGCACACTGCCAAGCGCTCCAGCAGTGAGGGCTCTATTAGAGGCAATGGGAGGGCAACTGCAAGTCTCCTCCAGCAGTTGCTTGACCGCCCAGACTCAGCACAGCATGGAGAGCACAAGGCTCACAGGGCCCCTGGCTGGGGTCTGCAGCCCCACACACCGGAGGCGAACTCCGTGAGAGCCCAGAAGGTGCCTGACAGACGTCATTTCCCTAGTGCTCTGCTCCCCAGCAGAGACGTGTTTGGGTGGTTGGGGCCTGCCCCTGCTTGTTTGGGCTCCCGTCCACAGCCCCAGCTCAGGGAAGCAGCTCCTGAGCCAAGACCTGTGCGAGGCGCGGGGGGCCCCACCTGGAAGCCTAGTTTACAGCATGCGGGAAGCGAGCCTCCTCGGGAGAAGAGAAGGCAGCCCTGCTGCGTGCGGCTGCATTCACTGCTTTGGCGGAGCCGAGTGCGCCTCCAGTACGGCAGAGCTCCAGCTCTGCTCAGAGGCCCGATCTGGCAGACTTGCTGGCGTGAGGCTGCTCTGCCCTGGGCGAGACTTGCCCAGACTTGCCTCGCACATAGGCTTCTAGTCCAGGAAGGAGCAGGCTGCGCTAGACTGGGAGATGCTACTGGCGCCTTCCTGGCCTCAGCTCCACTCCTGCCTTGCCTTTGCACCTAGTCCCCAGGCGTTCTTGTGGAGGGCTTACTTGCCGGTGGGTTGCACACTGCCAAGCGCTCCAGCAGTGAGGGCTCTATTAGAGGCAATGGTAGGGCAACTGAAGGTCTCCTCCAGCGGTTGCTTGACCGCCAACCCTCAGCACAGCAGGAGCGCACAAGGCTCACAGGGCCCCTGGCTGGGGTCTGCAGCCCCAGACACCGGAGGCGAACTCCGTGAGCGCCCAGAAGGTGCCTGACAGACGTCATTTCCCTAGTGCTCTCCAACCCAGCAGAGACGTGTGCAGGTGGTTGGGGCCTGCACCTGCGTGTCTGGGCTCCCTACCACAGCCCCAGCTGAGGGAAGCAGCTCCTCAGCTAAGACCTGTAGGAGGCGCGGGGCGCCCCCGCCTGGAAGCCTAGTGCACAGCATGCGGGAAGCGAGCCTCCTCGGGAGAAGAGGAGGCAGCACAGCTTCGTGAGGCTGTAATCACTGCTTGGGCGATGCCGAGTGCGCCTCCAGTACGGCAGAGCTCCAGCTCTGCTCAGAGGCCCGATCTGGCAGAGTGCTGGCGTGAGGCTGCTCTGCACTGGGCGAGCCTTGCCCAGACTTGCCTCGCGGCTAGGCTTCCAGTCCAGAAAGGAGCGGGCTGCGCGAGACTGGGAGATGCTACTGGCGCCATCCTGGCCTCAGCTCCACACCTACCTTGCCTTTGAACCTAGTCCCCAGGAGTTCTTGTGGAGGGCTTAGTTGCCGGTGGGTTGCACACTGCCAAGCGCTCCAGCAGTCAGGGCTCTATTAGAGGCAATGGGAGGGCAAGTGCAGGGCTATTCCATCGGTTGTTTTACCGCCCAGACTCAGCACAGCACGGAGAGCACAAGGCTCACAGGGCCCCTGGCTGGGGTCTGCAGCCCCACACACCGGAGGCGAACTCCGTGAGCGCCCAGAAGGTGCCTGACAGACCTCATTTCCCTAGTGATCTCCTGCCAGCAGAGACGTGTGCAGGTAGTTGGGGCCTGCCCCTGCGTGTCTGGGCTCCCGTCCACAGCCCCAGCTCAGGGAAGCAGCTCCTGAGCCAAGACCTGTGGGAGGCGCGGGGTCCCCGCCTGGAAGCCTAGTTTACAGCATGCGGGAAGCGAGCCTCCTCGGGAGAAGAGAAGGCAGCCCTGCTGCGTGCGGCTGCATTCACTGCTTTGGCGGAGCCGAGTGCCCCTCCAGTACGGCAGAGCTCCAGCTCTGCTCAGAGGCCCGATCTGGCAGACTTGCTGGCGTGAGGCTGCTCTGCCCTGGGCGAGACTTGCCCAGACTTGCCTCGCACATAGGCTTCCAGTCCAGGAAGGAGCAGGCTGCGCGAGACTGGGAGATGCTACTGGCGCCTTCCTGGCCTCAGCTCCACTCCTGCCTTGCCTTTGCACCTAGTCCCCAGGCCTTCTTGTGGAGGGCTTAGTTGCCGGTGGGTTGCACACTGCCAAGCGCTCCAGCAGTGAGGGCTCTATTAGAGGCAATAGGAGGGCAACTGCAAGTCTCCTCCAGCGGTTGCTTGACCGCCCAGACTCAGCACAGCATGGAGAGCACAAGGCTCACAGGGCCCCTGGCTGGGGTCTGCAGCCCCACACACCGGAGGCGAACTCCGTGAGAGCCCAGAAGGTGCCTGACAGACGTCATTTCCCTAGTGCTCTGCTCCCCAGCAGAGACGTGTTTGGGTGGTTGGGGCCTGCCCCTGCTTGTTTGGGCTCCCGTCCACAGCCCCAGCTCAGGGAAGCAGCTCCTGAGCCAAGACCTGTGCGAGGCGCGGGGGGCCCCGCCTGGAAGCCTAGTTTACAGCATGCGGGACGCGAGCCTCCTTGGGAGAAGAGAAGGCAGCCTGCTGGGTGCGGCTGCATTCACTGCTTTGGCGGAGCCGAGTGCGCCTCCAGTACGGCAGAGCTCCAGCTCTGCTCAGAGGCCCGATCTGGCAGACTTGCTGGCGTGAGGCTGCTCTGCCCTGGGCGAGACTTGCCCAGACTTGCCTCGCACATAGGCTTCTAGTCCAGGAAGGAGCAGGCTGCGCTAGACTGGGAGATGCTACTGGCGCCTTCCTGGCCTCAGCTCCACTCCTGCCTTGCCTTTGCACCTAGTCCCCAGGCGTTCTTGTGGAGGGCTTACTTGCCGGTGGGTTGCCCACTGCCAAGCGCTCCAGCAGTGAGGGCTCTATTAGAGGCAATGGTAGGGCAACTGAAGGTCTCCTCCAGCGGTTGCTTGACCGCCAACCCTCAGCACAGCAGGAGCGCACAAGGCTCACAGGGCCCCTGGCTGGGGTCTGCAGCCCCAGACACCGGAGGCGAACTCCGTGAGCGCCCAGAAGGTGCCTGACAGACGTCATTTCCCTAGTGCTCTCCAACCCAGCAGAGACGTGTGCAGGTGGTTGGGGCCTGCCCCTGCGTGTCTGGGCTCCCTACCACAGCCCCAGCTGAGGGAAGCAGCTCCTCAGCTAAGACCTGTAGGAGGCGCGGGGCGCCCCCGCCTGGAAGCCTAGTGCACAGCATGCGGGAAGCGAGCCTCCTCGGGAGAAGAGGTGGCAGCACAGCTTCGTGAGGCTGTAATCACTGCTTGGGCGATGCCGAGTGCGCCTCCAGTACGGCAGAGCTCCAGCTCTGCTCAGAGGCCCGATCTGGCAGAGTGCTGGCGTGAGGCTGCTCTGCACTGGGCGAGCCTTGCCCAGACTTGCCTCGCGGCTAGGCTTCCAGTCCAGAAAGGAGCGGGCTGCGCGAGACTGGGAGATGCTACTGGCGCCATCCTGGCCTCAGCTCCACACCTGCCTTGCCTTTGAACCTAGTCCCCAGGAGTTCTTGTGGAGGGCTTAGTTGCCGGTGGGTTGCACACTGCCAAGCGCTCCAGCAGTCAGGGCTCTATTAGAGGCAATGGGAGGGCAAGTGCAGGGCTATTCCATCGGTTGTTTTACCGCCCAGACTCAGCACAGCACGGAGAGCACAAGGCTCACAGGGCCCCTGGCTGGGGTCTGCAGCCCCACACACCGGAGGCGAACTCCGTGAGCGCCCAGAAGGTGCCTGACAGACCTCATTTCCCTAGTGATCTCCTGCCAGCAGAGACGTGTGCAGGTAGTTGGGGCCTGCCCCTGCGTGTCTGGGCTCCCGTCCACAGCCCCAGCTCAGGGAAGCAGCTCCTGAGCCAAGACCTGTGGGAGGCGCGGGGTCCCCGCCTGGAAGCCTAGTTTACAGCATGCGGGAAGCGAGCCTCCTCGGGAGAAGAGAAGGCAGCCCTGCTGCGTGCGGCTGCATTCACTGCTTTGGCGGAGCCGAGTGCCCCTCCAGTACGGCAGAGCTCCAGCTCTGCTCAGAGGCCCGATCTGGCAGACTTGCTGGCGTGAGGCTGCTCTGCCCTGGGCGAGACTTGCCCAGACTTGCCTCGCACATAGGCTTCCAGTCCAGGAAGGAGCAGGCTGCGCGAGAATGGGAGATGCTACTCGCGCCTTCCTGGCCTCAGCTCCACTCCTGCCTTGCCTTTGCACCTAGTCCCCAGGCGTTCCTGTGGAGGGCTTAGTTGCCGGTGGGTTGCACACTGCCAAGAGCTCCAGCAGTGAGGGCTCTATTAGAGGCAATGGTAGGGCAACTGAAGGTCTCCTCCAGCGGTTGCTTGACCGCCAACCCTCAGCACAGCAGGAGCGCACAAGGCTCACAGGGCCCCTGGCTGGGGTCTGCAGCCCCACACACCGGAGGCGAACTCCGTGAGCGCCAAGAAGGTGCCTGACAGACGTCATTTCCCTAGTGCTCTCCAACCCAGCAGAGACGTGTGCAGGTGGTTGGGGCCTGCCCCTGCGTGTCTGGGCTCCCTACCACAGCCCCAGCTGAGGGAAGCAGCTCCTCAGCTAAGACCTGTAGGAGGCGCGGGGCGCCCCCGCCTGGAAGCCTAGTGCACAGCATGCGGGAAGCGAGCCTCCTCGGGAGAAGAGGAGGCAGCACAGCTTCGTGAGGCTGTAATCACTGCTTGGGCGGAGCCGAGTGCGCCTCCAGTACGGCAGAGCTCCAGCTCTGCTCAGAGGCCCGATCTGGCAGAGTGCTGGCGTGAGGCTGCTCTGCACTGGGCAAGCCTTGCCCAGACTTGCCTCGCGGCTAGGCTTCCAGTCCAGAAAGGAGCGGGCTGCGCGAGACTGGGAGATGCTACTGGCGCCTACCTGGCCTCAGCTCCACTCCTGCCTTGCCTTTGCACTTAGTCCCAAGGCGTTCTTGCGGAAGGCTCAGTTGCCGGTGGGTTGCACACTGCCAAGCGCTCCAGCAGTGAGGGCTCTATTAGAGGCAATGGGAGGGCAACTGCAAGTCTCCTCCAGCAGTTGCTTGACCGCCCAGACTCAGCACAGCATGGAGAGCACAAGGCTCACAGGGCCCCTGGCTGGGGTCTGCAGCCCCACACACCGGAGGCGAACTCCGTGAGAGCCCAGAAGGTGCCTGACAGACGTCATTTCCCTAGTGCTCTGCTCCCCAGCAGAGACGTGTTTGGGTGGTTGGGGCCTGCCCCTGCTTGTTTGGGCTCCCGTCCACAGCCCCAGCTCAGGGAAGCAGCTCCTGAGCCAAGACCTGTGCGAGGCGCGGGGGGCCCCACCTGGAAGCCTAGTTTACAGCATGCGGGAAGCGAGCCTCCTCGGGAGAAGAGAAGGCAGCCCTGCTGCGTGCGGCTGCATTCACTGCTTTGGCGGAGCCGAGTGCGCCTCCAGTACGGCAGAGCTCCAGCTCTGCTCAGAGGCCCGATCTGGCAGACTTGCTGGCGTGAGGCTGCTCTGCCCTGGGCGAGACTTGCCCAGACTTGCCTCGCACATAGGCTTCCAGTCCAGGAAGGAGCAGGCTGCGCGAGACTGGGAGATGCTACTGGCGCCTTCCTGGCCTCAGCTCCACTCCTGCCTTGCCTTTGCACTTAGTCCCCAGGTGTTCTTGTGGGGGGCTTAGTTGCCGGTGGGTTGCACACTGCCAATCGCTCCAGCAGTGAGGGCTCTATTAGAGGCAATGGTAGGGCAACTGAAGGTCTCCTCCAGCGGTTGCTTGACCGCCCACACTCAGCACAGGAGGAGCGCACAAGGCTCACAGGGCCCCTGGCTGGGGTCTGCAGCCCCAGACACCGGAGGCGAACTCCGGGAGCGCCCAGAAGGTGCCTGACAGACGTCATTTCCCTAGTGCTCTCCTCCCCAGCAGAGACGTGTGCAGGTGGTTGGGGCCTGCCCCTGCGTGTCTGGGCTCCCTACCACAGCACAAGCTCAGGGAAGCAGCTCCTCAGCTAAGACGTGTAGGAGGTGCGGGGCGCCCCCGCCTGGAAGCCTAGTGCACAGCATGCGGGAAGAGAGCCTCCTCGGGAGAAGAGGAGGCAGCACAGCTTAATGAGGCTGTAATCACTGCTTGGGCGGAGCTGAGTGAGCCTCCAGTACGGCAGAGCTGCAGCTCTGCTCAGAGGCCCGATCTGGCAGACTTGCTGGCGTGAGGCTGCTCTGCCCTGGGCGAGACTTGCCCAGACTTGCCTCGCACATAGGCTTCCAGTCCAGGAAGGAGCAGGCTGCGCGAGACTGGGAGATGCTACTGGCGCCTTCCTGGCCTCAGCTCCACTCCTGCCTTGCCTTTGCACCTAGTCCCCAGGCGTTCTCCTGGAGGGCTTAGTTGCCGGTGGGTTGCACACTGCCAAGCGCTCCAGCAGTGAGGGCTCTATTAGAGGCAATGGGAGGGCAACTGCAGGGCTACTCCATCGGTTGTTTTACCGCCCAGACTCAGCACAGCACGTAGAGCACAAGGCTCACAGGTCCCTGGCTGGGGTCTGCAGCCCCACACACCGGAGGCGAACTCCGTGAGCGCCCAGAAGGTCCCTTACCTACCTCATTTCCCTAGTGATCTCTTGCCAGCAGAGACGTGTGCCGGTAGTTGGGGCCTGCCCCTGCATGTCTGGGCTCCCGTCCACAGCCCCAGCTCAGGGAAGCAGCTCCTGAGCCAAGACCTGTGGGAGGCGCGGGGTCCCCGCCTGGAAGCCTAGTTTACAGCATGCGGGAAGCGAGCCTCCTCGGGAGAAGAGAAGGCAGCCTGCTGGGTGCGGCTGCATTCACTGCTTTGGCGGAGCCGAGTGCGCCTCCAGTACGGCAGAGCTCCAGCTCTGCTCAGAGGCCCGATCTGGCAGACTTGCTGGCTTGACGCTGCTCTGCCCTGGGCGAGACTTGCCCAGACTTGCCTCGCACATAGGCTTCTAGTCCAGGAAGGAGCAGGCTGCGCTAGACTGGGAGATGCTACTGGCGCCTTCCTGGCCTCAGCTCCACTCCTGCCTTGCCTTTGCACCTAGTCCCCAGGCGTTCTCCTGGAGGGCTTAGTTGCCGGTGGGTTGCACACTGCCAAGCGCTCCAGCAGTGAGGGCTCTATTAGAGGCAATGGTAGGGCAACTGAAGGTCTCCTCCAGCGGTTGCTTGACCGCCCACACTCAGCACAGCAGGAGCGCCCAAGGCTCACAGGGCCCCTGGCTGGGGTCTGCAGCCCCACACACCGGAGGCGAACTCCGGGAGCGCCCAGAAGGTGCCTGACAGACGTCATTTCCCTAGTGCTCTCCTCCCCAGCAGAGACGTGTGCAGGTGGCTGGGGCCTGCCCCTGCGTGTCTGGGCTCCCTACCACAGCCCCAGCTGAGGGAAGCAGCTCCTCAGCTAAGACCTGTAGGAGGCGCGGGGCGCCCCCGCCTGGAAGCCTAGTGCACAGCATGCGGGAAGCGAGCCTCCTCGGGAGAAGAGGTGGCAGCACAGCTTCGTGAGGCTGTAATCACTGCTTGGGCGATGCCGAGTGCGCCTCCAGTACGGCAGAGCTCCAGCTCTGCTCAGAGGCCCGATCTGGCAGAGTGCTGGCGTGAGGCTGCTCTGCACTGGGCGAGCCTTGCCCAGACTTGCCTCGCGGCTAGGCTTCCAGTCCAGAAAGGAGCGGGCTGCGCGAGACTGGGAGATGCTACTGGCGCCATCCTGGCCTCAGCTCCACACCTGCCTTGCCTTTGAACCTAGTCCCCAGGAGTTCTTGTGGAGGGCTTAGTTGCCGGTGGGTTGCACACTGCCAAGCGCTCCAGCAGTCAGGGCTCTATTAGAGGCAATGGGAGGGCAAGTGCAGGGCTATTCCATCGGTTGTTTTACCGCCCAGACTCAGCACAGCACGGAGAGCACAAGGCTCACAGGGCCCCTGGCTGGGGTCTGCAGCCCCACACACCGGAGGCGAACTCCGTGAGCGCCCAGAAGGTGCCTGACAGACCTCATTTCCCTAGTGATCTCCTGCCAGCAGAGACGTGTGCAGGTAGTTGGGGCCTGCCCCTGCGTGTCTGGGCTCCCGTCCACAGCCCCAGCTCAGGGAAGCAGCTCCTGAGCCAAGACCTGTGGGAGGCGCGGGGTCCCCGCCTGGAAGCCTAGTTTACAGCATGCGGGAAGCGAGCCTCCTCGGGAGAAGAGAAGGCAGCCCTGCTGCGTGCGGCTGCATTCACTGCTTTGGCGGAGCCGAGTGCCCCTCCAGTACGGCAGAGCTCCAGCTCTGCTCAGAGGCCCGATCTGGCAGACTTGCTGGCGTGAGGCTGCTCTGCCCTGGGCGAGACTTGCCCAGACTTGCCTCGCACATAGGCTTCCAGTCCAGGAAGGAGCAGGCTGCGCGAGAATGGGAGATGCTACTCGCGCCTTCCTGGCCTCAGCTCCACTCCTGCCTTGCCTTTGCACCTAGTCCCCAGGCGTTCCTGTGGAGGGCTTAGTTGCCGGTGGGTTGCACACTGCCAAGAGCTCCAGCAGTGAGGGCTCTATTAGAGGCAATGGTAGGGCAACTGAAGGTCTCCTCCAGCGGTTGCTTGACCGCCAACCCTCAGCACAGCAGGAGCGCACAAGGCTCACAGGGCCCCTGGCTGGGGTCTGCAGCCCCACACACCGGAGGCGAACTCCGTGAGCGCCAAGAAGGTGCCTGACAGACGTCATTTCCCTAGTGCTCTCCAACCCAGCAGAGACGTGTGCAGGTGGTTGGGGCCTGCCCCTGCGTGTCTGGGCTCCCTACCACAGCCCCAGCTGAGGGAAGCAGCTCCTCAGCTAAGACCTGTAGGAGGCGCGGGGCGCCCCCGCCTGGAAGCCTAGTGCACAGCATGCGGGAAGCGAGCCTCCTCGGGAGAAGAGGAGGCAGCACAGCTTCGTGAGGCTGTAATCACTGCTTGGGCGGAGCCGAGTGCGCCTCCAGTACGGCAGAGCTCCAGCTCTGCTCAGAGGCCCGATCTGGCAGAGTGCTGGCGTGAGGCTGCTCTGCACTGGGCAAGCCTTGCCCAGACTTGCCTCGCGGCTAGGCTTCCAGTCCAGAAAGGAGCGGGCTGCGCGAGACTGGGAGATGCTACTGGCGCCTACCTGGCCTCAGCTCCACTCCTGCCTTGCCTTTGCACTTAGTCCCAAGGCGTTCTTGCGGAAGGCTCAGTTGCCGGTGGGTTGCACACTGCCAAGCGCTCCAGCAGTGAGGGCTCTATTAGAGGCAATGGGAGGGCAACTGCAAGTCTCCTCCAGCAGTTGCTTGACCGCCCAGACTCAGCACAGCATGGAGAGCACAAGGCTCACAGGGCCCCTGGCTGGGGTCTGCAGCCCCACACACCGGAGGCGAACTCCGTGAGAGCCCAGAAGGTGCCTGACAGACGTCATTTCCCTAGTGCTCTGCTCCCCAGCAGAGACGTGTTTGGGTGGTTGGGGCCTGCCCCTGCTTGTTTGGGCTCCCGTCCACAGCCCCAGCTCAGGGAAGCAGCTCCTGAGCCAAGACCTGTGCGAGGCGCGGGGGGCCCCACCTGGAAGCCTAGTTTACAGCATGCGGGAAGCGAGCCTCCTCGGGAGAAGAGAAGGCAGCCCTGCTGCGTGCGGCTGCATTCACTGCTTTGGCGGAGCCGAGTGCGCCTCCAGTACGGCAGAGCTCCAGCTCTGCTCAGAGGCCCGATCTGCCAGACTTGCTGGCGTGAGGCTGCTCTGCCCTGGGCGAGACTTGCCCAGACTTGCCTCGCACATAGGCTTCCAGTCCAGGAAGGAGCAGGCTGCGCGAGACTGGGAGATGCTACTGGCGCCTTCCTGGCCTCAGCTCCACTCCTGCCTTGCCTTTGCACTTAGTCCCCAGGTGTTCTTGTGGGGGGCTTAGTTGCCGGTGGGTTGCACACTGCCAATCGCTCCAGCAGTGAGGGCTCTATTAGAGGCAATGGTAGGGCAACTGAAGGTCTCCTCCAGCGGTTGCTTGACCGCCCACACTCAGCACAGGAGGAGCGCACAAGGCTCACAGGGCCCCTGGCTGGGGTCTGCAGCCCCAGACACCGGAGGCGAACTCCGGGAGCGCCCAGAAGGTGCCTGACAGACGTCATTTCCCTAGTGCTCTCCTCCCCAGCAGAGACGTGTGCAGGTGGTTGGGGCCTGCCCCTGCGTGTCTGGGCTCCCTACCACAGCACAAGCTCAGGGAAGCAGTTCCTCAGCTAAGACGTGTAGGAGGTGCGGGGCGCCCCCGCCTGGAAGCCTAGTGCACAGCATGCGGGAAGAGAGCCTCCTCGGGAGAAGAGGAGGCAGCACAGCTTAATGAGGCTGTAATCACTGCTTGGGCGGAGCTGAGTGAGCCTCCAGTACGGCAGAGCTGCAGCTCTGCTCAGAGGCCCGATCTGGCAGACTTGCTGGCGTGAGGCTGCTCTGCCCTGGGCGAGACTTGCCCAGACTTGCCTCGCACATAGGCTTCCAGTCCAGGAAGGAGCAGGCTGCGCGAGACTGGGAGATGCTACTGGCGCCTTCCTGGCCTCAGCTCCACTCCTGCCTTGCCTTTGCACCTAGTCCCCAGGCGTTCTCCTGGAGGGCTTAGTTGCCGGTGGGTTGCACACTGCCAAGCGCTCCAGCAGTGAGGGCTCTATTAGAGGCAATGGGAGGGCAACTGCAGGGCTACTCCATCGGTTGTTTTACCGCCAAGACTCAGCACAGCACGTAGAGCACAAGGCTCACAGGTCCCTGGCTGGGGTCTGCAGCCCCACACACCGGAGGCGAACTCCGTGAGCGCCCAGAAGGTCCCTTACCTACCTCATTTCCCTAGTGATCTCTTGCCAGCAGAGACGTGTGCCGGTAGTTGGGGCCTGCCCCTGCATGTCTGGGCTCCCGTCCACAGCCCCAGCTCAGGGAAGCAGCTCCTGAGCCAAGACCTGTGGGAGGCGCGGGGTCCCCGCCTGGAAGCCTAGTTTACAGCATGCGGGAAGCGAGCCTCCTCGGGAGAAGAGAAGGCAGCCTGCTGGGTGCGGCTGCATTCACTGCTTTGGCGGAGCCGAGTGCGCCTCCAGTACGGCAGAGCTCCAGCTCTGCTCAGAGGCCCGATCTGGCAGACTTGCTGGCTTGACGCTGCTCTGCCCTGGGCGAGACTTGCCCAGACTTGCCTCGCACATAGGCTTCTAGTCCAGGAAGGAGCAGGCTGCGCTAGACTGGGAGATGCTACTGGCGCCTTCCTGGCCTCAGCTCCACTCCTGCCTTGCCTTTGCACCTAGTCCCCAGGCGTTCTCCTGGAGGGCTTAGTTGCCGGTGGGTTGCACACTGCCAAGCGCTCCAGCAGTGAGGGCTCTATTAGAGGCAATGGTAGGGCAACTGAAGGTCTCCTCCAGCGGTTGCTTGACCGCCCACACTCAGCACAGCAGGAGCGCCCAAGGCTCACAGGGCCCCTGGCTGGGGTCTGCAGCCCCACACACCGGAGGCGAACTCCGGGAGCGCCCAGAAGGTGCCTGACAGACGTCATTTCCCTAGTGCTCTCCTCCCCAGCAGAGACGTGTGCAGGTGGCTGGGGCCTGCCCCTGCGTGTCTGGGCTCCCTACCACAGCCCCAGCTGAGGGAAGCAGCTCCTCAGCTAAGACCTGTAGGAGGCGCTGGGCGCCCCCGCCTGGAAGCCTAGTGCACAGCATGCGGGAAGCGAGCCTCCTCGGGAGAAGAGGAGGCAGCACAGCTTCGTGAGGCTGTAATCACTGCTTGGGCGGAGCCGAGTGCGCCTCCAGTACGGCAGAGCTCCAGCTCTGCTCAGAGGCCCAATCTGGCAGAGTGCTGGCGTGAGGCTGCTCTGCCCTTGGCGAGCCTTGCCCAGACTTGCCTCGCGGCTAGGCTTCCAGTCCAGAAAGGAGCGGGCTGCGCGAGACTGGGAGATGCTACTGGCGCCATCCTGGCCTCAGCTCCACTTCTGCCTTGCCTTAGCACCTAGTCCCCAGGCGTTCTTGTGGAAGGCTCAGTTGCCGGTGGGTTGAACATTGCCAAGCGCTCCAGGAGTGAGGGCTCTATTAGAGGCAAAGGGAGGGCAACTGCAAGTCTCCTCCAGCGGTTGCTTGACCGCCCAGACTCAGCACAGCATGGAGAGCACAAGGCTCACAGGGCCCCTGGCTGGGGTCTGCAGCCCCACACACCGGAGGCGAACTCCGTGAGAGCCCAGAAGGTGCCTGACAGACGTCATTTCCCTAGTGCTCTGCTCCCCAGCAGAGACGTGTTTGGGTGGTTGGGGCCTGCCCCTGCTTGTTTGGGCTCCCGTCCACAGCCCCAGCTCAGGGAAGCAGCTCCTGAGCCAAGACCTGTGCGAGGCGCGGGGGGCCTCGCCTGGAAGCCTAGTTTACAGCATGCGGGAAGCGAGCCTCCTTGGGAGAAGAGAAGGCAGCCTGCTGGGTGCGGCTGCATTCACTGCTTTGGCGGAGCCGAGTGCGCCTCCAGTACGGCAGAGCTCCAGCTCTGCTCAGAGGCCCGATCTGGAAGACTTGCTGGCGTGAGGCTGCTCTGCCCTGGGCGAGACTTGCCCAGACTTGCCTCGCACATAGGCTTCTAGTCCAGGAAGGAGCAGGCTGCGCTAGACTGGGAGATGCTACTGGCGCCTTCCTGGCCTCAGCTCCACTCCTGCCTTGCCTTTGCACCTAGTCCCCAGGCGTTCTTGTGGAGGGCTTACTTGCCGGTGGGTTGCCCACTGCCAAGCGCTCCAGCAGTGAGGGCTCTATTAGAGGCAATGGTAGGGCAACTGAAGGTCTCCTCCAGCGGTTGCTTGACCGCCAACCCTCAGCACAGCAGGAGCGCACAAGGCTCACAGGGCCCCTTGCTGGGGTCTGCAGCCCCACACACCGGAGGCGAACTCCGTGAGCGCCCAGAAGGTGCCTCACAGACGTCATTTCCCTAGTGCTCTCCAACCCAGCAGAGACGTGTGCAGGTGGTTGGGGCCTGCCCCTGCGTGTCTGGGCTCCCTACCACAGCCCCAGCTCAGGGAAGCAGCTCCTCAGCTAAGACCTGTAGGAGGCGCGGGGCGCCCCCGCCTGGAAGCCTAGTGCACAGCATGCGGGAAGCGAGCCTCCTCGGGAGAAGAGGAGGCAGCACAGCTTCGTGAGGCTGTAATCACTGCTTGGGCGGTGCCGAGTGCGCCTCCAGTACGGCAGAGCTCCAGCTCTGCTCAGAGGCCCGATCTGGCAGAGTGCTGGCGTGAGGCTGCTCTGCACTGGGCGAGCCTTGCCCAGACATGCCTCGCGGCTAGGCTTCCAGTCCAGAAAGGAGCGGGCTGCGCGAGACTGGGAGATGCTACTGGGGCCATCCTGGCCTCAGCTCCACACCTGCCTTGCCTTTGAACCTAGTCCCCAGGAGTTCTTGTGGAGGGCTTAGTTGCCGGTGGGTTGCACACTGCCAATCGCTCCAGCAGTCAGGGCTCTATTAGAGGCAATGGGAGGGCAAGTGCAGGGCTATTCCATCGGTTGTTTTACCGCCCAGACTCAGCACAGCACGGAGAGCACAAGGCTCACAGGGCCCCTGGCTGGGGTCTGCAGCCCCACACACCGGAGGCGAACTCCGTGAGCGCCCAGAAGGTGCCTGACAGACCTCATTTCCCTAGTGATCTCCTGCCAGCAGAGACATGTGCAGGTAGTTGGGGCCTGCCCCTGCGTGTCTGGGCTCCCGTCCACAGCCCCAGCTCAGGGAAGCAGCTCCTGAGCCAAGACCTGTGGGAGGCGCGGGGTCCCCGCCTGGAAGCCTAGTTTACAGCATGCGGGAAGCGAGCCTCCTCTGGAGAAGAGGAGGCAGCCCTGCTGCGTGCGGCTGCATTCACTGCTTTGGCGGAGCCGAGTGCGCCTCCAGTACGGCAGAGCTCCAGCTCTGCTCAGAGGCCCGATCTGGCAGACTTGCTGGCGTGAGGCTGCTCTGCCCTGGGCGAGACTTGCCCAGACTTGCCTCGCACATAGGCTTCCAGTCCAGGAAGGAGCAGGCTGCGCGAGACTGGGAGATGCTACTGGCGCTTTCCTGGCCTCAGCTCCACTCCTACCTTGCCTTTGCACCTAGTCCCCAGGCGTTCTTGTGGAAGGCTCAGTTGCCGGTGCGTTGCAAACTGCCAAGCGCTCCAGTAGTCTGGGCTCTATTAGAGGCAATGGGAGGGCAACTGCAAGTCTCCTCCAGCGGTTGCTTGACCGCCCAGACTCAGCACAGCATGGAGAGCACAAGGCTCACAGGGCCCCTGGCTGGGGTCTGCAGCCCCACACACCGGAGGCGAACTCCGTGAGAGCCCAGAAGGTGCCTGACAGACGTCATTTCCCTAGTGCTCTGCTCCCCAGCAGAGACGTGTTTGGGTGGTTGGGGCCTGCCCCTGCTTGTTTGGGCTCCCGTCCACAGCCCCAGCTCAGGGAAGCAACTTCTGAGCCAAGACCTGTGCGAGGCGCGGGGGGCCCCACCTGGAAGCCTAGTTTACAGCATGCGGGAATCGAGCCTCCTCGGGAGAAGAGAAGGCAGCCCTGCTGCGTGTGGCTGCATTCACTGCTTTGGCGGAGCCGAGTGCGCCTCCAGTACGGCAGAGCTCCAGCTCTGCTCAGAGGCCCGATCTGGCAGAATTGCTGGCGTGAGGCTGCTCTGCCCTGGGCGAGACTTGCCCAGACTTGCCTCGCACATAGGCTTCCTGTCCAGGAAGGAGCAGGCTGCGCGAGACTGGGAGATGCTACTGGCGCCTTCCTGGCCTCAGCTCCACTCCTGCCTTGCCTTTGCACCTAGTCCCCAGGCGTTCTCCTGGAGGGGTTAGTTGCCGGTGGGTTGCACACTGCCAAGCGCTCCAGCAGTGAGGGCTCTATTAGAGGCAATGGTAGGGCAACTGAAGGTCTCCTCCAGCGGTTGCTTGACCGCCCACACTCAGCACAGCAGGAGCGCACAAGGCTCACAGGGCCCCTGTCTGGGGTCTGCAGCCCCACACACCGGAGGCGAACTCCGTGAGCGCCCAGAAGGTGCCTGACAGACGTCATTTCCCTAGTGCTCTCCAACCCAGCAGAGACGTGTGCAGGTGGTTGGGGCCTGCCCCTGCGTGTCTGGGCTCCCTACCACAGCCCCAGCTCAGGGAAGCAGCTCCTCAGCTAAGACCTGTTGGAGACGCGGGGCGCCCCCGCCTGGAAGCCTAGTGAACAGCATGCGGGAAGCGAGCCTCCTCGGGAGAAGAGGAGGCAGCACAGCTTCGTGAGGCTGTAATCACTGCTTGGGCGGAGCCGAGTGCGCCTCCAGTACGGCAGAGCTCCAGCTCTGCTCAGAGGCCCGATCTGGCAGAGTGCTGGCGTGAGGCTGCTCTGCACTGGGCGAGCCTTGCCCAGACTTGCCTCGCGGCTTGGCTTCCAGTCCAGAAAGGAGCGGGCTGCGCGAGACTGGGAGATGCTACTGGCGCCTTCCTGGCCTCAGCTCCACTCCTGCCTTGCCTTTGCACTTAGTCCCAAGGCGTTCTTGCGGAAGCCTCAGTTGCCGGTGGGTTGCACACTGCCAAGCGCTCCAGCAGTCAGGGCTCTATTAGAGGCAATGGGAGGGCAACTGCAAGTCTCCTCCAGCAGTTGCTTGACCGCCCAGACTCAGCACAGCATGGAGAGCACAAGGCTCACAGGGCCCCTGGCTGGGGTCTGCAGCCCCACACACCGGAGGCGAACTCCGTGAGAGCCCAGAAGGTGCCTGACAGACGTCATTTCCCTAGTGCTCTGCTCCCCAGCAGAGACGTGTTTGGGTGGTTGGGGCCTGCCCCTGCTTGTTTGGGCTCCCGTCCACAGCCCCAGCTCAGGGAAGCAGCTCCTGAGCCAAGACCTGTGGGAGGCGCGGGGTCCCCGCCTGGAACCCTAGTTTACAGCATGCGGGAAGCGAGCCTCCTCTGGAGAAGAGGAGGCAGCCCTGCTGCGTGCGGCTGCATTCACTGCTTTGGTGGAGCCGAGTGCGCCTCCAGTACGGCAGAGCTCCAGCTCTGCTCAGAAGCCCGATCTGGCAGACTTGCTGGCGTGAGGCTGCTCTGCACTGGGCGAGACTTGCCCAGACTTGCCTCGCACATAGGCTTCCAGTCCAGGAAGGGGCAGGCTGCGCGAGACTGGGAGATGCTACTGGCGCCTTCGTGGCCTCAGCTCCACTCCTGCCTTGCCTTTGCACCTAGGCCCCAGGCGTTGTTGTGGAGGGCTTAGTTGTCGGTGGGTTACACACTGCAAAGCGCTCCAGCAGTCAGGGCTCTATTAGAGGCAATGGGAGGGCAACTGAAGGTCTCCTCCAGCGGTTGCTTGACCGCCCACACTCAGCACTGCAAGAGCGCACAAGGCTCACAGGGCCCCTGGCTGGGGTCTGCAGCCCCACACACCGGAGGCGAACTCCGTGAGCGCCCAGAAGGTGCCTGACAGACGTCATTTCCCTAGTGCTCTCCAACCCAGCAGAGACGTGTGCAGATGGTTGGGGCCTGCCCCTGCGTGTCTGGGCTCCCTACCACAGCCCCAGCTGAGGGAAGCAGCTCCTCAGCTATGACCTGTAGGAGGCGCGGGGCGCCCCCGCCTGGAAGCCTAGTGCACAGCATGCGGGAAGCGAGCCTCCTCGGGAGAAGAGGAGGCAGCACAGCTTCGTGAGGCTGTAATCACTGCTTGGGCGGAGCCGAGTGCGCATCCAGCACGGCATAGCTCCAGCTCTGCTCAGAGGCCCGATCTGGCAGAGTGCTGGCGTGAGGCTGCTCTGCACTGGGCGAGCCTTGCCCAGACTTGCCTGGCGGCTAGGCTTCCAGTCCAGAAAGGAGCGGGCTGCGCGAGACTAGGAGATGCTACTGGCGCCATCCTGGCCTCAGCTCCACTTCTGCCTTGCCTTAACACCTAGTCCCCAGGCGTTCTTGTGGAAGGCTCAGTTGCCGGTGGGTTGAACATTGCCAAGCGCTCCAGGAGTGAGGGCTCTATTAGAGGCAAAGGGAGGGCAACTGCAAGTCTCCTCCAGCGGTTGCTTGACCGCCCAGACTCAGCACAGCATGGAGAGCACAAGGCTCACAGGGCCCCTGGCTGGGGTCTGCAGCCCCACACACCGGAGGCGAACTCCGTGAGAGCCCAGAAGGTGCCTGACAGACGTCATTTCCCTAGTGCTCTGCTCCCCAACAGAGACGTGTTTGGGTGGTTGGGGCCTGCCCCTGCTTGTTTGGGCTCCCGTCCACAGCCCCAGCTCAGGGAAGCAGCTCCTGAGCTAAGACCTGTGCGAGGCGCGGGGGGCCCCACCTGGAAGCCTAGTTTACAGCATGCGGGAAGCGAGCCTCCTCGGGAGAAGAGAAGGCAGCCCTGCTGCGTGCAGCTGCATTCACTGCTTTGGCGGAGCCGAGTGCCCCTCCAGTACGGCAGAGCTCCAGCTCTGCTCAGAGGCCCGATCTGGCAGACTTGCTGGCGTGAGGCTGCTCTGCGCTGGGCGAGACTTGCCCAGACTTGCCTCGCACATAGGCTTCCAGTCCAGGAAGGAGCAGGCTGTGCGAGACTGGGAGATGCTACTGGCGCCTTCCTGGCCTCAGCTCCACTCCTGCCTTGCCTTTGCACCTAGTCCCCAGGCGTTCTCCTGGAGGGCTTAGTTGCCGGTGGGTTGCACACTGCCAAGCGCTCCAGCAGTGAGGGCTCTATTAGAGGCAATGGTAGGGCAACTGAAGGTCTCCTCCAGCGGTTGCTTGACCGCCCACACTCAGCACAGCAGGAGCGCCCAAGGCTCACAGGGCCCCTGGCTGGGGTCTGCAGCCCCACACACAGGAGGCGAACTCCGGGAGCGCCCAGAATTTTCCTGACAGACGTCATTTCCCTAGTGCTCTCCTCCCCAGCAGAGACGTGTGCAGGTGGTTGGGGCCTGCCCCTGCGTGTCTGGGCTCCCTACCACAGCCCCAGCTCAGGGAAGCAGCTCCTCAGCTAAGACCTGTAGGAGGCCCGGGGCGCCCCCGCCTGGAAGCCTAGTGCACAGCATGCTGGAAACGAGCCTCCTCGGGAGAAGAGGAGGCAGCACAGCTTCGTGAGGCTGTAATCACTGCTTGGGCGGAGCCGAGTGCGCCTCCAGTACGGCAGAGCTCCAGCTCTGCTCAGAGGCCCGATCTGGCAGAGTGCTGGCGTGAGGCTGCTCTGCCCTGGGCGAGCCTTGCCCAGACTTGCCTCGCGGCTAGGCTTCCAGTCCAGAAAGGAGCGGGCTGCGCGAGACCGGGAGATGCTACTGGCGCCTTCCTGGCCTCAGCTCCACTCCTACCTTGCCTTTGCACCTAGTACCCAGGCGTTCTCGTGGAGGTCTTAGTTGCCGGTGGATTCCACACTGCCACGCGCTCCAGCAGTGAGGGCTCTATTAGAGGCAATGGTAGGGCAACTGAAGGTCTCCTCCAGCGGTTGCTTGACCGACCACACTCAGCACAGCAGGAGCGCACAAGGCTCACAGGGCCCCTGGCTGGGGTCTGCAGCCCCACACACCGGAGGCGAACTCCGGGAGCGCCCAGAAGGTGCCTGACAGACGTCATTTCCCTAGTGCTCTCCAACCGAGCAGAGACGTGTGCAGATGGTTGGGGCCTGCCCCTGCGTGTCTGGGCTCCCTACCACAGCCCCAGCTGAGGGAAGCAGCTCCTCAGCTAAGACCTGTAGGAGGCGCGGGGCGCCCCCGCCTGGAAGCCTAGTGCACAGCATGCGGGAAGCGAGCCTCCTCGGGAGAAGAGGAGGCAGCACAGCTTCGTGAGGCTGTAATCACTGCTTGGGCGGAGCCGAGTGCGCCTCCAGTATGGCAGAGCTCCAGCTCTGCTCAGAGGCCCGATCTGGCAGAGTGCTGGCGTGAGGCTGCTCTGCATTGGGCGAGCCTTGCCCAGACTTGCCTCGCGGCTAGGCTTCCAGTCCAGAAAGGAGCGGGCTGCGCGAGACCGGGAGATGCTACTGGCGCCTTCCTGGCCTCAGCTCCACTCCTGCCTTGCCTTTGCACCTAGTCCCCAGGCGTTCTCGTGGAGGGCTTAGTTGCCGGTGGCTTCCACACTGCCAAGCGCTCCAGCAGTGAGGGCTCTATTAGAGGCAATGGGAGGGCAACTGAAGGTCTCCTCCAGCGGTTGCTTGACCGCCCACACTCAGCACAGCAGGAGCGCACAAGGCTCACAGGGCCCCTGGCTGGGGTCTGCAGCCCCACACACCAGAGGCGAACTCCGGGAGCGCCCAGAAGGTGCCTTAAAGACGTCATTTCCCTAGTGCTCTCCAACCCAGCAGAGACGTGTGCAGGTGGTTGGGGCCTGCCCCTGCGTGTCTGGGCTCCCTACCACAGCCCCAGCTCAGGGAAGCAGCTCCTGAGCTAAGACCTGTGGGAGGCGCTGGGTCCCCGCCTGGAAGCCTAGTGCACAGCATGCGGGAAGCGAGCCTCCTCGGGAGAAGAGGAGGCAGCACAGCTTCGTGAGGCTGTAATCACTGCTTGGGCGGAGCCGAGTGCGCCTCCAGTACGGCAGAGCTCCAGCTCTGCTCAGAGGCCCGATCTGGCAGAGTGCTGGCGTGAGGCTGCTCTGCACTGGACGAGACTTGCCCAGACTTGCCTCGCACATAGGCTTCCAGTCCAGGAAGGAGCAGGCTTCGCGAGACTGGGAGATGCTACTGGCGCCATCCTGGCCTCAGCTCCACTTCTGCCTTGCCTTAGCACCTAGTCCCCAGGCGTTCTTGTGGAAGGCTCAGTTGCCGGTGGGTTGCACACTGCCAAGCGCTCCAGCAGTGAGGGCTCTATTGGCGGCAATGGCAGGGCAACTGCAGGGCTACTCCATTGGTTGTTTTACCGCCCAGACTCAGCACAGCACGGAGAGCACAAGGCTCACAGGGCCCCTGGCTGGGGTCTGCAGCCCCACACACCGGAGGCGAACTCCGTGAGCGCCCAGAAGGTGCCTGACAGACCTCATTTCCCTAGTGATCTCCTGCCAGCAGAGACGTGTGCAGGTAGTTGGGGCCTGCCCCTGCGTGTCTGGGCTCCCGTCCACAGCCCCAGCTCAGGGAAGCAGCTCCTGAGCCAAGACCTGTGGGAGGCGCGGGGTCCCCGCCTGGAAGCCTAGTTTACAGCATGCGGGAAGCGAGCCTCCTCTGGAGAAGAGGAGGCAGCCCTGCTGCGTGCGGCTGCATTCACTGCTTTGGCGGAGCCGAGTGCGCCTCCAGTACGGCAGAGCTCCAGCTCTGCTCAGAGGCCCGATCTGGCAGACTTGCTGGCGTGAGGCTGCTCTGCCCTGGGCGAGACTTGCCCAGACTTGCCTCGCACATAGGCTTCCAGTCCAGGAAGGAGCATGCTGCGCGAGACTGGGAGATGCTACTGGCGCCTTCCTGGCCTCAGCTCCACTCCTGCCTTGCCTTTGCACCTAGTGCCCAGGCGTTCTCGTGGAGGGCTTAGTTGCCGGTGGGTTGCACACTGCCAAGCGCTCCAGCAGTGAGGGCTCAATTGGCGGCAATGGCAGGGCAACTGCAGGGCTACTCCATCGGTTGTTTTACCGCCCACACTCAGCACAGCACGGAGAGCACAAGGCTCACAGGGCCCCTGGCTGGGGTCTGCAGCCCCACACACCGGAGGCGAACTCCGTGAGCGCCCAGAAGGTGCCTGACAGACCTCATTTCCCTAGTGCTCTCCTCCACAGCAGAGACGTGTGCAGGTGGTTGGGGCCTGCCCCTGCGTGTCTGGGCTCCCTACCACAGCCCCAGCTCAGGGAAGCAGCTCCTCAGCTAAGACCTGTAGGAGGCCCGGGGCGCCCCCGCCTGGAAGCCTAGTGCACAGCATGCGGGAAGCGAGCCTCCTCGGGAGAAGAGGAGGCAGCACAGCTTCGTGAGGCTGTAATAACTGCTTGGGCGGAGCCGAGTGCGCCTCCAGTTCGGCAGAGCTCCAGCTCTGCTCAGAGGCCCGATCTGGCAGAGTGCTGGCGTGAGGCTGCTCTGCCCTTGGCGAGCCTTGCCCAGACTTGCCTCGCGGCTAGGCTTCCAGTCGAGAAAGGAGCGGGCTGCGCGAGACTGGGAGATGCTACTGGCGCCTTCCTGGCCTCAGCTCCACACCTGCCTTGCCTTTGGACCTAGGCCCCAGGCGTTGTTGTGGAGGGCTTAGTTGCCGGTGGGTTGCACACTGCCAAGCGCTCCAGCAGTCAGGGCTCTATTAGATGCAATGGGAGGGCAAGTGCAGGGCTATTCCATCGGTTGTTTTACCGCCCAGACTCAGCACAGCACGGAGAGCACAAGGCTCACAGGGCCCCTGGCTGGGGTCTGCAGCCTCACACACCGGAGGCGAACTCCATGAGCGCCCAGAAGGTGCCTGACAGACCTCATTTCCCTAGTGCTCTCCTGCCAGCAGAGACGTGTGCAGGTAGTTGGGGCCTGCCCCTGCGTGTCTGGGCTCCCTACCACAGCCCCAGCTCAGGGAAGCAGCTCCTGAGCCAAGACCTGTGGGAGGCGCGGGGTCCCCGCCTGGAACCCTAGTTTACAGAATGCGGGAAGCGAGCCTCCTCTGGAGAAGAGGAGGCAGCCCTGCTGCGTGCGGCTGCATTCACTGCTTTGGTGGAGCCGAGTGCGCCTCCAGTACGGCAGAGCTCCAGCTCTGCTCAGAAGCCCGATCTGGCAGACTTGCTGGCGTGAGGCTGCTCTGCACTGGGCGAGACTTGCCCAGACTTGCCTCGCACATAGGCTTCCAGTCCAGGAAGGAGCAGGCTGCGCTAGACTGGGAGATGCTACTGGCGCCTTCCTGGCCTCAGCTCCACTCCTGCCTTGCCTTGGCACCTAGTCCCCAGGCGTTCTTGTGGAGGGCTTAGTTGCCGGTGGGTTGCACACTGCCAAGCGCTCCAGCAGTGAGGGCTCTATTAGAGGCAATGGGAGGGCAACTGAAGGTCTCCTCCAGCGGTTGCTTGACCGCCCACACTCAGCACAGCAAGAGCGCACAAGGCTCACAGGGCCCCTGGCTGGGGTCTGCAGCCCCACACACCGGAGGCGAACTCCGTGAGCGCCCAGAAGGTGCCTGACAGACGTCATTTCCCTAGTGCTCTCCAACCCAGCAGAGACGTGTGCAGATGGTTGGGGCCTGCCCCTGCGTGTCTGGGCTCCCTACCACAGCCCCAGCTGAGGGAAGCAGCTCCTCAGCTAAGACCTGTAGGAGGCGCGGGGCGCCCCCGCCTGGAAGCCTAGTGCACAGCATGCGGGAAGCGAGCCTCCTCGGGAGAAGAGGAGGCAGCACAGCTTCGTGAGGCTGTAATCACTGCTTGGGCGGAGCCGAGTGCGCCTCCAGTATGGCAGAGCTCCAGCTCTGCTCAGAGGCCCGATCTGGCAGAGTGCTGGCGTGAGGCTGCTCTGCACTGGGCGAGCCTTGCCCAGACTTGCCTCGCGGCTAGGCTTCCAGTCCAGAAAGGAGCGGGTTGCGCGAGACCGGGAGATGCTACTGGCGCCTTCCTGGCCTCAGCTCCACTCCTGACTTGCCTTTGCACCTAGGCCACAGGCGTTCTCGTGGAGGGCTTAGTTGTCGGTGGGTTACACACTGCCAAGCGCTCCAGCAGTCAGGGCTCTATTAGAGGCAATGGGAGGGCAACTGCAAGTCTCCTCCAGCGGTTGCTTGACCGCCCACACTCAGCACAGCAGGAGCGCACAAGGCTCACAGGGCCCCTGGCTGGGGTCTGCAGCCCCACACACCGGAGGCGAACTCCGGGAGCGCCCAGAAGGTGCCTTAAAGACGTCATTTCCCTAGTGCTCTCCAACCCAGCAGAGACGTGTGCAGGTGGTTGGGGCCTGCCCCTGCGTGTCTGGGCTCCCTACCACAGCCCCAGCTCAGGGAAGCAGCTCCTGAGCTAAGACCTGTGGGAGGCGCTGGGTCCCCGCCTTGAAGCCTAGTGCACAGCATGCGGGAAGCGAGCCTCCTCGGGAGAAGAGGAGGCAGCACAGCTTCGTGAGGCTGTAATCACTGCTTGGGCGGAGCCGAGTGCGCCTCCAGTACGGCAGAGCTCCAGCTCTGCTCAGAGGCCCGATCTGGCAGAGTGGTGGCCTGAGGCTGCTCTGCCCTGGGCGAGCCTTGCCCAGACTTGCCTCGCGGCTAGGCTTCCAGTCCAGAAAGGAGCGGGCTGCGCGAGACTGGGAGATGCTACTGGCGCCATCCTGGCCTCAGCTCCACTTCTGCCTTGCCTTAGCACCTAGTTCCCAGGCGTTCTTGTGGAAGTCTCAGTTGCCGGTGGGTTGCACACTGCCAAGCGCTCCAGCTGTCAGGGCTCTACTATAGGCAAAGGGAGGGCAACTGCAGGGCTACTCCATCGGTTGTTTTACCGCCCAGACTCAGCACAGCACGGAGAGCACAAGGCTCACAGGGCCCCTGGCTGGGGTCTGCAGCCCCACACACCGGAGTCGAACTCCGTGAGCGCCCAGAAGGTGCCTGACAGACGTCATTTCCCTAGTGCTCTCCAACCCAGCAGAGACGTGTGCAGATGGTTGGGGCCTGCCCCTGCGTGTCTGGGCTCCCTACCACAGCCCCAGCTGAGGGAAGCAGCTCCTCAGCTAAGACCTGTTGGAGGCGCGGGGCGCCCCCGCCTGGAAGCCTAGTGCACAGCATGCGGGAAGCGAGCCTCCTCGGGAGAAGAGAAGGCAGCCCTGCTGCGTGCGGCTGCATTCACTGCTTTGGCGGAGCCGAGTGCGCCTCCAGTACGGCAGAGCTCCAGCTCTGCTCAGAGGCCCGATCTGGCAGACTTGCTGGCGTGAGGCTGCTCTGCCCTGGGCGAGACTTGCCCAGACTTGCCTCGCACATAGGCTTCCAGTCCAGGAAGGAGCATGCTGCGCGAGACTGGGAGATGCTACTGGCGCCTTCCTGGCCTCAGCTCCACTCCTGCCTTGCCTTTGCACCTAGTCCCCAGGCGTTCTCGTGGAGGGCTTAGTTGCCGGTGGGTTGCACATTGCCAAGCGCTCCAGCAGTGAGGGCTCTATTGGCGGCAATGGCAGGGCAACTGCAGGGCTACTCCATCGGTTGTTTTACCGCCCACACTCAGCACAGCACGGAGAGCACAAGGCTCACAGGGCCCCTGGCTGGGGTCTGCAGCCCCACACACCGGAGGCGAACTCCGTGAGCGCCCAGAAGGTGCCTGACAGACCTCATTTCCCTAGTGATCTCCTGCCAGCAGAGACGTGTGCAGGTAGTTGGGGCCTGCCCCTGCGTGTCTGGGCTCCCGTCCACAGCCCCAGCTCAGGGAAGCAGCTCCTGAGCCAAGACCTGTTGGAGGCGCGGGGTCCCCGCCTGGAAGCCTAGTTTACAGCATGCGGGAAGCGAGCCTCCTCTGGAGAAGAGGAGGCAGCCCTGCTGCGTGCGGCTGCATTCACTGCTTTGGCGGAGCCGAGTGCGCCTCCAGTACGGCAGAGCTCCAGCTCTGCTCAGAGGCCCGATCTGGCAGACTTGCTGGCGTGAGGCTGCTCTGCCCTGGGCGAGACTTGCCCAGACTTGCCTCGCACATAGGCTTCCAGTCCAGGAAGGAGCATGCTGCGCGAGACTGGGAGATGCTACTGGCGCCTTCCTGGCCTCAGCTCCACTCCTGCCTTGCCTTTGCACCTAGTCCCCAGGCGTTCTCGTGGAGGGCTTAGTTGCCGGTGGGTTGCACACTGCCAAGCGCTCCAGCAGTGGGGGCTCTATTGGCGGCAATGGCAGGGCAACTGCAGGGCTACTCCATCGGTTGTTTTACCGCCCACACTCAGCACAGCACGGAGAGCACAAGGCTCACAGGGCCCCTGGCTGGGGTCTGCAGCCCCACACACCGGAGGCGAACTCCGTGAGCGCCCAGAAGGTGCCTGACAGACGTCATTTCCCTAGTGCTCTCCAACCCAGCAGAGACGTGTGCAGATGGTTGGGGCCTGCCCCTGCGTGTCTGGGCTCCCTACCACAGCCCCAGCTGAGGGAAGCAGCTCCTCAGCTAAGACCTGTAGGAGGCGCGGGGCGCCCCCGCCTGGAAGCCTAGTGCACAGCATGCGGGAAGCGAGCCTCCTCGGGAGAAGAGGAGGCAGCACAGCTTCGTGAGGCTGTAATCACTGCTTGGGCGGAGCCGAGTGCGCCTCCAGTATGGCAGAGCTCCAGCTCTGCTCAGAGGCCCGATCTGGCAGAGTGCTGGCGTGAGGCTGCTCTGCACTGGGCGAGCCTTGCCCAGACTTGCCTCGCGGCTAGGCTTCCAGTCCAGAAAGGAGCGGGTTGCGCGAGACCGGGAGATGCTACTGGCGCCTTCCTGGCCTCAGCTCCACTCCTGACTTGCCTTTGCACCTAGGCCCCAGGCGTTCTCGTGGAGGGCTTAGTTGTCGGTGGGTTACACACTGCCAAGCGCTCCAGCAGTCAGGGCTCTATTAGAGGCAATGGGAGGGCAACTGCAAGTCTCCTCCAGCGGTTGCTTGACCGCCCACACTCAGCACAGCAGGAGCGCACAAGGCTCACAGGGCCCCTGGCTGGGGTCTGCAGCCCCACACACCGGAGGCGAACTCCGAGAGCGCCCAGAAGGTGCCTTAAAGACGTCATTTCCCTAGTGCTCTCCAACCCAGCAGAGACGTGTGCAGGTGGTTGGGGCCTGCCCCTGCGTGTCTGGGCTCCCTACCACAGCCCCAGCTCAGGGAAGCAGCTCCTGAGCTAAGACCTGTGGGAGGCGCTGGGTCCCCGCCTTGAAGCCTAGTGCACAGCATGCGGGAAGCGAGCCTCCTCGGGAGAAGAGGAGGCAGCACAGCTTCGTGAGGCTGTAATCACTGCTTGGGCGGAGCCGAGTGCGCCTCCAGTACGGCAGAGCTCCAGCTCTGCTCAGAGGCCCGATCTGGCAGAGTGGTGGCCTGAGGCTGCTCTGCCCTGGGCGAGCCTTGCCCAGACTTGCCTCGCGGCTAGGCTTCCATTCCAGAAAGGAGCGGGCTGCGCGAGACTGGGAGATGCTACTGGCGCCATCCTGGCCTCAGCTCCACTTCTGCCTTGCCTTAGCACCTAGTTCCCAGGCGTTCTTGTGGAAGTCTCAGTTGCCGGTGGGTTGCACACTGCCAAGCGCTCCAGCTGTCAGGGCTCTACTATAGGCAAAGGGAGGGCAACTGCAGGGCTACTCCATCGGTTGTTTTACCGCCCAGACTCAGCACAGCACGGAGAGCACAAGGCTCACAGGGCCCCTGGCTGGGGTCTGCAGCCCCACACACCGGAGTCGAACTCCGTGAGCGCCCAGAAGGTGCCTGACAGACGTCATTTCCCTAGTGCTCTCCAACCCAGCAGAGACGTGTGCAGATGGTTGGGGCCTGCCCCTGCCTGTCTGGGCTCCCTACCACAGCCCCAGCTGAGGGAAGCAGCTCCTCAGCTAAGACCTGTTGGAGGCGCGGGGCGCCCCCGCCTGGAAGCCTAGTGCACAGCATGCGGGAAGCGAGCCTCCTCGGGAGAAGAGAAGGCAGCCCTGCTGCGTGCGGCTGCATTCACTGCTTTGGCGGAGCCGAGTGCGCCTCCAGTACGGCAGAGCTCCAGCTCTGCTCAGAGGCCCGATCTGGCAGACTTGCTGGCGTGAGGCTGCTCTGCCCTGGGCGAGACTTGCCCAGACTTGCCTCGCACATAGGCTTCCAGTCCAGGAAGGAGCATGCTGCGCGAGACTGGGAGATGCTACTGGCGCCTTCCTGGCCTCAGCTCCACTCCTGCCTTGCCTTTGCACCTAGTCCCCAGGCGTTCTCGTGGAGGGCTTAGTTGCCGGTGGGTTGCACATTGCCAAGCGCTCCAGCAGTGAGGGCTCTATTGGCGGCAATGGCAGGGCAACTGCAGGGCTACTCCATCGGTTGTTTTACCGCCCACACTCAGCACAGCACGGAGAGCACAAGGCTCACAGGGCCCCTGGCTGGGGTCTGCAGCCCCACACACTGGAGGCGAACTCCGTGAGCGCCCAGAAGGTGCCTGACAGACCTCATTTCCCTAGTGATCTCCTGCCAGCAGAGACGTGTGCAGGTAGTTGGGGCCTGCCCCTGCGTGTCTGGGCTCCCTACCACAGCCCCAGCTCAGGGAAGCAGCTCCTGAGCCAAGACCTGTGGGAGGCGCGGGGTCCCCGCCTGGAAGCCTAGTTTACAGCATGCGGGAAGCGAGCCTCCTCTGGAGAAGAGGAGGCAGCCCTGCTGCGTGCGGCTGCATTCACTGCTTTGGCGGAGCCGAGTGCGCCTCCAGTACGGCAGAGCTCCAGCTCTGCTCAGAGGCCCGATCTGGCAGACTTGCTGGCGTGAGGCTGCTCTGCCCTGGGCGAGACTTGCCCAGACTTGCCTCGCACATAGGCTTCCAGTCCAGGAAGGAGCATGCTGCGCGAGACTGGGAGATGCTACTGGCGCCTTCCTGGCCTCAGCTCCACTCCTGCCTTGCCTTTGCACCTAGTCCCCAGGCGTTCTCGTGGAGGGCTTAGTTGCCGGTGGGTTGCACACTGCCAAGCGCTCCAGCAGTGGGGGCTCTATTGGCGGCAATGGCAGGGCAACTGCAGGGCTACTCCATCGGTTGTTTTACCGCCCACACTCAGCACAGCACGGAGAGCACAAGGCTCACAGGGCCCCTGGCTGGGGTCTGCAGCCCCACACACCGGAGGCGAACTCCGTGAGCGCCCAGAAGGTGCCTGACAGACCTCATTTCCCTAGTGCTCTCCTCCACAGCAGAGACGTGTGCAGGTGGTTGGGGCCTGCCCCTGCGTGTCTGGGCTCCCTACCACAGCCCCAGCTCAGGGAAGCAGCTCCTCAGCTAAGACCTGTAGGAGGCCCGGGGCGCCCCCGCCTGGAAGCCTAGTGCACAGCATGCGGGAAGCGAGCCTCCTCGGGAGAAGAGGAGGCAGCACAGCTTCGTGAGGCTGTAATAACTGCTTGGGCGGAGCCGAGTGCGCCTCCAGTTCGGCAGAGCTCCAGCTCTGCTCAGAGGCCCGATCTGGCAGAGTGCTGGCGTGAGGCTGCTCTGCCCTTGGCGAGCCTTGCCCAGACTTGCCTCGCGGCTAGGCTTCCAGTCGAGAAAGGAGCGGGCTGCGCGAGACTGGGAGATGCTACTGGCGCCTTCCTGGCCTCAGCTCCACACCTGCCTTGCCTTTGGACCTAGGCCCCAGGCGTTGTTGTGGAGGGCTTAGTTGCCGGTGGGTTGCACACTGCCAAGCGCTCCAGCAGTCAGGGCTCTATTAGATGCAATGGGAGGGCAAGTGCAGGGCTATTCCATCGGTTGTTTTACCGCCCAGACTCAGCACAGCACGGAGAGCACAAGGCTCACAGGGCCCCTGGCTGGGGTCTGCAGCCTCACACACCGGAGGCGAACTCCATGAGCGCCCAGAAGGTGCCTGACAGACCTCATTTCCCTAGTGCTCTCCTGCCAGCAGAGACGTGTGCAGGTAGTTGGGGCCTGCCCCTGCGTGTCTGGGCTCCCTACCACAGCCCCAGCTCAGGGAAGCAGCTCCTGAGCCAAGACCTGTGGGAGGCGCGGGGTCCCCGCCTGGAACCCTAGTTTACAGCATGCGGGAAGCGAGCCTCCTCTGGAGAAGAGGAGGCAGCCCTGCTGCGTGCGGCTGCATTCACTGCTTTGGTGGAGCCGAGTGCGCCTCCAGTACGGCAGAGCTCCAGCTCTGCTCAGAAGCCCGATCTGGCAGACTTGCTGGCGTGAGGCTGCTCTGCACTGGGCGAGACTTGCCCAGACTTGCCTCGCACATAGGCTTCCAGTCCAGGAAGGAGCAGGCTGCGCTAGACTGGGAGATGCTACTGGCGCCTTCCTGGCCTCAGCTCCACTCCTGCCTTGCCTTGGCACCTAGTCCCCAGGCGTTCTCCTGGAGGGCTTAGTTGCCGGTGGGTTGCACACTGCCAAGCGCTCCAGCAGTGAGGGCTCTATTAGAGGCAATGGGAGGGCAACTGAAGGTCTCCTCCAGCGGTTGCTTGACCGCCCACACTCAGCACAGCAAGAGCGCACAAGGCTCACAGGGCCCCTGGCTGGGGTCTGCAGCCCCACACACCGGAGGCGAACTCCGTGAGCGCCCAGAAGGTGCCTGACAGACGTCATTTCCCTAGTGCTCTCCAACCCAGCAGAGACGTGTGCAGATGGTTGGTGCCTGCCCCTGCGTGTCTGGGCTCCCTACCACAGCCCCAGCTGAGGGAAGCAGCTCCTCAGCTAAGACCTGTAGGAGGCGCGGGGCGCCCCCGCCTGGAAGCCTAGTGCACAGCATGCGGGAAGCGAGCCTCCTCGGGAGAAGAGGAGGCAGCACAGCTTCGTGAGGCTGTAATCATTGCTTGGGCGGAGCCGAGTGCGCCTCCAGTATGGCAGAGCTCCAGCTCTGCTCAGAGGCCCGATCTGGCAGAGTGCTGGCGTGAGGCTGCTCTGCACTGGGCGAGCCTTGCCCAGACTTGCCTCGCGGCTAGGCTTCCAGTCCAGAAAGGAGCGGGCTGCGCGAGACCGGGAGATGCTACTGGCGCCTTCCTGGCCTCAGCTCCACTCCTGCCTTGCCTTTGCACCTAGTCCCCAGGCGTTCTCCTGGAGGGCTTAGTTGCCGGTGGCTTCCACACTGCCAAGCGCTCCAGCAGTGAGGGCTCTATTAGAGGCAATGGGAGGGCAACTGAAGGTCTCCTCCAGCGGTTGCTTGACCGCCCACACTCAGCACAGCAGGAGCGCACAAGGCTCACAGGGCCCCTGGCTGGGGTCTGCAGCCCCACACACCAGAGGCGAACTCCGGGAGCGCCCAGAAGGTGCCTTAAAGACGTCATTTCCCTAGTGCTCTCCAACCCAGCAGAGACGTGTGCAGGTGGTTGGGGCCTGCCCCTGCGTGTCTGGGCTCCCTACCACAGCCCCAGCTCAGGGAAGCAGCTCCTGAGCTAAGACCTGTGGGAGGCGCTGGGTCCCCGCCTGGAAGCCTAGTGCACAGCATGCGGGAAGCGAGCCTCCTCGGGAGAAGAGGAGGCAGCACAGCTTCGTGAGGCTGTAATCACTGCTTGGGCGGAGCCGAGTGCGCCTCCAGTACGGCAGAGCTCCAGCTCTGCTCAGAGGCCCGATCTGGCAGAGTGCTGGCGTGAGGCTGCTCTGCACTGGACGAGACTTGCCCAGACTTGCCTCGCACATAGGCTTCCAGTCCAGGAAGGAGCAGGCTTCGCGAGACTGGGAGATGCTACTGGCGCCATCCTGGCCTCAGCTCCACTCCTGACTTGCCTTTGCACCTAGGCCCCAGGCCTTCTCGTGGAGGGCTTAGTTGTCGGTGGGTTACACACTGCCAAGCGCTCCAGCAGTCAGGGCTCTATTAGAGGCAATGGGAGGGCAACTGCAAGTCTCCTCCAGCGGTTGCTTGACCGCCCACACTCAGCACAGCAGGAGCGCACAAGGCTCACAGGGCCCCTGGCTGGGGTCTTCAGCCCCACACACCGGAGGCGAACTCCGGGAGCGCCCAGAAGGTGCCTTAAAGACGTCATTTCCCTAGTGCTCTCCAACCCAGCAGAGACGTGTGCAGGTGGTTGGGGCCTGCCCCTGCGTTTCTGGGCTCCCTACCACAGCCCCAGCTCAGGGAAGCAGCTCCTGAGCTAAGACCTGTGGGAGGCGCTGGGTCCCCGCCTTGAAGCCTAGTGCACAGCATGCGGGAAGCGAGCCTCCTCGGGAGAAGAGGAGGCAGCACAGCTTCGTGAGGCTGTAATCACTGCTTGGGCGGAGCCGAGTGCGCCTCCAGTACGGCAGAGCTCCAGCTCTGCTCAGAGGCCCGATCTGGCAGAGTGCTGGCCTGAGGCTGCTCTGCCCTGGGCGAGCCTTGCCCAGACTTGCCTCGCGGCTAGGCTTCCAGTCCAGAAAGGAGCGGGCTGCGCGAGACTGGGAGATGCTACTGGCGCCATCCTGGCCTCAGCTCCACTTCTGCCTTGCCTTAGCACCTAGTTCCCAGGCGTTCTTGTGGAAGGCTCAGTTGCCGGTGGGTTGCACACTGCCAAGCGCTCCAGCTGTCAGGGCTCTACTATAGGCAAAGGGAGGGCAACTGCAGGGCTACTCCATCGGTTGTTTTACCGCCCAGACTCAGCACAGCACGGAGAGCACAAGGCTCACAGGGCCCCTGGCTGGGGTCTGCAGCCGCACACACCGGAGTCGAACTCCGTGAGCGCCCAGAAGGTGCCTGACAGACGTCATTTCCCTAGTGCTCTCCAACCCAGCAGAGACGTGTGCAGATGGTTGGGGCCTGCCCCTGCGTGTCTGGGCTCCCTACCACAGCCCCAGCTGAGGGAAGCAGCTCCTCAGCTACGACCTGTTGGAGGCGCGGGGCGCCCCCGCCTGGAAGCCTAGTGCACAGCATGCGGGAAGCGAGCCTCCTCGGGAGAAGAGAAGGCAGCCCTGCTGCGTGCGGCTGCATTCACTGCTTTGGCGGAGCCGAGTGCGCCTCCAGTACGGCAGAGCTCCAGCTCTGCTCAGAGGCCCGATCTGGCAGACTTGCTGGCGTGAGGCTGCTCTGCCCTGGGCGAGACTTGCCCAGACTTGCCTCGCACATAGGCTTCCAGTCCAGGAAGGAGCATGCTGCGCGAGACTGGGAGATGCTACTGGCGCCTTCCTGGCCTCAGCTCCACTCCTGCCTTGCCTTTGCACCTAGTCCCCAGGCGTTCTCGTGGAGGGCTTAGTTGCCGGTGGGTTGCACACTGCCAAGCCTTCCAGCAGTGAGGGCTCTATTGGCGGCAATGGCAGGGCAACTGCAAGGCTACTCCATCGGTTGTTTTACCGCCCACACTCAGCACAGCACGGAGAGCACAAGGCTCACAGGGCCCCTGGCTGGGGTCTGCAGCCCCACACACCGGAGGCGAACTCCGTGAGCGCCCAGAAGGTGCCTGACAGACCTCATTTCCCTAGTGCTCTCCTCCACAGCAGAGACGTGTGCAGGTGGTTGGGGCCTGCCCCTGCGTGTCTGGGCTCCCTACCACAGCCCCAGCTCAGGGAAGCAGCTCCTCAGCTAAGACCTGTAGGAGGCCCGGGGCGCCCCCGCCTGGAAGCCTAGTGCACAGCATGCGGGAAGCGAGCCTCCTCGGGAGAAGAGGAGGCAGCACAGCTTCGTGAGGCTGTAATAACTGCTTGGGCGGAGCCGAGTGCGCCTCCAGTACGGCAGAGCTCCAGCTCTGCTCAGAGGCCCGATCTGGCAGAGTGCTGGCGTGAGGCTGCTCTGCCCTTGGCGAGCCTTGCCCAGACTTGCCTCGCGGCTAGGCTTCCAGTCGAGAAAGGAGCGGGCTGCGCGAGACTGGGAGATGCTACTGGCGCCATCCTGGCCTCAGCTCCACTTCTGCCTTGCCTTAGCACCTAGTCCCCAGGCGTTCTTGTGGAAGGCTCAGTTCCCGGTGGGTTGCACACTGCCAAGCGCTCCAGCAGTCAGGGCTCTATTAGAGGCAATGGGAGGGCAACTGCAGGGCTACTCCATTGGTTGTTTTACCGCCCAGACTCAGCACAGCACGGAGAGCACAAGGCTCACAGGGCCCCTGGCTGGGGTCTGCAGCCCCACACACTGGAGGCGAACTCCGTGAGCGCCCAGAAGGTGCCTGACAGACCTCATTTCCCTAGTGATCTCCTGCCAGCAGAGACGTGTGCAGGTAGTTGGGGCCTGCCCCTGCGTGTCTGGGCTCCCGTCCACAGCCCCAGCTCAGGGAAGCAGCTCCTGAGCCAAGACCTGTGGGAGGCGCGGGGTCCCCGCCTGGAAGCCTAGTTTACAGCATGCGGGAAGCGAGCCTCCTCTGGAGAAGAGGAGGCAGCCCTGCTGCGTGCGGCTGCATTCACTGCTTTGGCGGAGCCGAGTGCACCTCCAGTACGGCAGAGCTCCAGCTCTGCTCAGAGGCCCGATCTGGCAGACTTGCTGGCGTGAGGCTGCTCTGCCCTGGGCGAGACTTGCCCAGACTTGCCTCGCACATAGGCTTCCAGTCCAGGAAGGAGCATGCTGCGCGAGACTGGGAGATGCTACTGGCGCCTTCCTGGCCTCAGCTCCACTCCTGCCTTGCCTTTGCACCTAGTCCCCAGGCGTTCTCGTGGAGGGCTTAGTTGCCGGTGGGTTGCACACTGCCAAGCGCTCCAGCAGTGAGGGCTCTATTGGCGGCAATGGCAGGGCAACTGCAGGTCTACTCCATCGGTTGTTTTACCGCCCACACTCAGCACAGCACGGAGAGCACAAGGCTCACAGGGCCCCTGGCTGGGGTCTGCAGCCCCACACACCGGAGGCGAACTCCGTGAGCGCCCAGAAGGTGCCTGACAGACCTCATTTCCCTAGTGCTCTCCTCCACAGCAGAGACGTGTGCAGGTGGTTGGGGCCTGCCCCTGCGTGTCTGGGCTCCCTACCACAGCCCCAGCTCAGGGAAGCAGCTCCTCAGCTAAGACCTGTAGGAGGCCCGGGGCGCCCCCGCCTGGAAGCCTAGTGCACAGCATGCGGGAAGCGAGCCTCCTCGGGAGAAGAGGAGGCAGCACAGCTTCGTGAGGCTGTAATAACTGCTTGGGCGGAGCCGAGTGCGCCTCCAGTATGGCAGAGCTCCAGCTCTGCTCAGAGGCCCGATCTGGCAGAGTGCTGGCGTGAGGCTGCTCTGCCCTTGGCGAGCCTTGCCCAGACTTGCCTCGCGGCTAGGCTTCCAGTCGAGAAAGGAGCGGGCTGCGCGAGACTGGGAGATGCTACTGGCGCCTTCCTGGCCTCAGCTCCACACCTGCCTTGCCTTTGGACCTAGACCCCAGGCGTTGTTGTGGAGGGCTTAGTTGCCGGTGGGTTGCACACTGCCAAGCGCTCCAGCAGTCAGGGCTCTATTAGATGCAATGGGAGGGCAAGTGCAGGGCTATTCCATCGGTTGTTTTACCGCCCAGACTCAGCACAGCACGGAGAGCACAAGGCTCACAGAGCCCCTGGCTGGGGTCTGCAGCCTCACACACCGGAGGCGAACTCCATGAGCGCCCAGAAGGTGCCTGACAGACCTCATTTCCCTAGTGCTCTCCTGCCAGCAGAGACGTGTGCAGGTAGTTGGGGCCTGCCCCTGCGTGTCTGGGCTCCCTACCACAGCCCCAGCTCAGGGAAGCAGCTCCTGAGCCAAGACCTGTGGGAGGCGCGGGGTCCCCGCCTGGAACCCTAGTTTACAGCATGCGGGAAGCGAGCCTCCTCTGGAGAAGAGGAGGCAGCCCTGCTGCGTGCGGCTGCATTCACTGCTTTGGTGGAGCCGAGTGCGCCTCCAGTACGGCAGAGCTCCAGCTCTGCTCAGAAGCCCGATCTGGCAGACTTGCTGGCGTGAGGCTGCTCTGCACTGGGCGAGACTTGCCCAGACTTGCCTCGCACATAGGCTTCCAGTCCAGGAAGGAGCAGGCTGCGCTAGACTGGGAGATGCTACTGGCGCCTTACTGGCCTCAGCTCCACTCCTGCCTTGCCTTGGCACCTAGTCCCCAGGCGTTCTCCTGGAGGGCTTAGTTGCCGGTGGGTTGCACACTGCCAAGCGCTCCAGCAGTGAGGGCTCTATTAGAGGCAATGGGAGGGCAACTGAAGGTCTCCTCCAGCGGTTGCTTGACCGCCCACACTCAGCACAGCAAGAGCGCACAAGGCTCACAGGGCCCCTGGCTGGGGTCTGCAGCCCCACACACCGGAGGCGAACTCCGTGAGCGCCCAGAAGGTGCCTGACAGACGTCATTTCCCTAGTGCTCTCCAACCCAGCAGAGACGTGTGCAGATGGTTGGGGCCTGCCCCTGCGTGTCTGGGCTCCCTACCACAGCCCCAGCTGAGGGAAGCAGCTCCTCAGCTAAGACCTGTAGGAGGCGCGGGGCGCCCCCGCCTGGAAGCCTAGTGCACAGCATGCGGGAAGCGAGCCTCCTCGGGAGAAGAGGAGGCAGCACAGCTTCGTGAGGCTGTAATCACTGCTTGGGCGGAGCCGAGTGCGCCTCCAGCACGGCAGAGCTCCAGCTCTGCTCAGAGGCCCGATCTGGCAGAGTGCTGGCGTGAGGCTGCTCTGCACTGGGCGAGCCTTGCCCAGACTTGCCTCGCGGCTAGGCTTCCAGTCCAGAAAGGAGCGGGCTGCGCGAGACTGGGAGATGCTACTGGCGCCATCCTGGCCTCAGCTCCACTTCTGCCTTGCCTTAGCACCTAGTCCCCAGGCGTTCTTGTGGAAGGCTCAGTTGCCGGTGGGTTACACATTGCCAAGCCCTCCAGGAGTGAGGGCTCTATTAGAGGCAATGGGAGGGCAACTGCAAGTCTCCTCCAGCGGTTGCTTGACCGCCCAGACTCAGCACAGCATGGAGAGCACGAGGCTCACAGGGCCCCTGGCTGGGGTCTGCAGCCCCACACACCAGAGGCGAACTCCGTGAGAGCCCAGAAGGTGCCTGACAGACGTCATTTCCCTAGTGCTCTGCTCCCCAACAGAGACGTGTTTGGGTGGTTGGGGCCTGCCCCTGCTTGTTTGGGCTCCCGTCCACAGCCCCAGCTCAGGGAAGCAGCTCCTGAGCTAAGGCATGTGCGAGGCGCGGGGGGCCCCACCTGGAAGCCTAGTTTACAGCATGCGGGAATCGAGCCTCCTCGGGAGAAGAGAAGGCAGCCCTGCTGCGTGTGGCTGCATTCACTGCTTTGGCGGAGCCGAGTGCGCCTCCAGTACGGCAGAGCTCCAGCTCTGCTCAGAGGCCCGATCTGGCAGACTTGCTGGCGTGAGGCTGCTCTGCGCTGGGCGAGACTTGCCCAGACTTGCCTCGCACATAGGCTTCCAGTCCAGGAAGGAGCAGGCTGTGCGAGACTGGGATATGCTACTGGCGCCTTCCTGGCCTCAGCTCCACTCCTGCCTTGCCTTTGCACCTAGTCCCCAGGCGTTCTCCTGGAGGGCTTAGTTGCCGGTGGGTTGCACACTGCCAAGCGCTCCTGCAGTGAGGGCTCTATTAGAGGCAATGGTAGGGCAACTGAAGGTCTCCTCCAGCGGTTGCTTGACCGCCCACACTCAGCAAAGCAGGAGCGCCCAAGGCTCACAGGGCCCCTGGCTGGGGTCTGCAGCCCCACACACAGGAGGCGAACTCCGGGAGCGCCCAGAAGTTGCCTGAGAGACGTCATTTCCCTAGTGCTCTCCTCCCCAGCAGAGACGTGTGCAGGTGCTTGGGGCCTGCCCCTGCGTGTCTGGGCTCCCTACCACAGCCCCAGCTCAGGGAAGCAGCTCCTCAGCTAAGACCTGTAGGAGGCCCGGGGCGCCCCCGCCTGGAAGCCTAGTGCACAGCATGCTGGAAGCGAGCCTCCTCGGGAGAAGAGGAGGCAGCACAGCTTCGTGAGGCTGTAATCACTGCTTGGGCGGAGCCGAGTGCGCCTCCAGTACGGCAGAGCTCCAGCTCTGCTCAGAGGCCCGATCTGGCAGAGTGCTGGCGTGAGGCTGCTCTGCACTGGGCGAGCCTTGCCCAGACTTGCCTCGCGGCTAGGCTTCCAGTCCAGAAAGGAGCGGGCTGCGCGAGACCGGGAGATGCTACTGGCGCCTTCCTGGCCTCAGCTCCACTCCTGCCTTGCCTTTGCACGTAGTCCCCAGGCGTTCTCGTGGAGGGCTTAGTTGCCGGTGGCTTCCACACTGCCAAGCGCTCCAGCAGTGAGGGCTCTATTAGAGGCAATGGGAGGGCAACTGAAGGTCTCCTCCAGCGGTTGCTTGACCGCCCACACTCAGCACAGCAGGAGCGCACAAGGCTCACAGGGCCCCTGGCTGGGGTCTGCAGCCCCACACACCGGAGGCGAACTCCGGGAGCGCCCAGAAGGTGCCTTAAAGACGTCATTTCCCTAGTGCTCTCCAACCCAGCAGAGACGTGTGCAGGTGGTTGGGGCCTGCCCCTGCGTGTCTGGGCTCCCTACCACAGCCCCAGCTCAGGGAAGCAGCTCCTGAGCTAAGACCTGTGGGAGGCGCTGGGTCCCCGCCTTGAAGCCTAGTGCACAGCATGCGGGAAGCGAGCCTCCTCGGGAGAAGAGGAGGCAGCACAGCTTCGTGAGGCTGTAATCACTGCTTGGGCGGAGCCGAGTGCGCCTCCAGTACGGCAGAGCTCCAGCTCTGCTCAGAGGCCCGATCTGGCAGAGTGCTGGCCTGAGGCTGCTCTGCCCTGGGCGAGCCTTGCCCAGACTTGCCTCGCGGCTAGGCTTCCAGTCCAGAAAGGAGCGGGCTGCGCGAGACTGGGAGATGCTACTGGCGCCATCCTGGCCTCAGCTCCACTTCTGCCTTGCCTTAGCACCTAGTTCCCAGGCGTTCTTGTGGAAGGCTCAGTTGCCGGTGGGTTGCACACTGCCAAGCGCTCCAGCTGTCAGGGCTCTACTATAGGCAAAGGGAGGGCAACTGCAGGGCTACTCCATCGGTTGTTTTACCGCCCAGACTCAGCACAGCACGGAGAGCACAAGGCTCACAGGGCCCCTGGCTGGGGTCTGCAGCCGCACACACCGGAGTCGAACTCCGTGAGCGCCCAGAAGGTGCCTGACAGACGTCATTTCCCTAGTGCTCTCCAACCCAGCAGAGACGTGTGCAGATGGTTGGGGCCTGCCCCTGCGTGTCTGGGCTCCCTACCACAGCCCCAGCTGAGGGAAGCAGCTCCTCAGCTACGACCTGTTGGAGGCGCGGGGCGCCCCCGCCTGGAAGCCTAGTGCACAGCATGCGGGAAGCGAGCCTCCTCGGGAGAAGAGAAGGCAGCCCTGCTGCGTGCGGCTGCATTCACTGCTTTGGCGGAGCCGAGTGCGCCTCCAGTACGGCAGAGCTCCAGCTCTGCTCAGAGGCCCGATCTGGCAGACTTGCTGGCGTGAGGCTGCTCTGCCCTGGGCGAGACTTGCCCAGACTTGCCTCGCACATAGGCTTCCAGTCCAGGAAGGAGCATGCTGCGCGAGACTGGGAGATGCTACTGGCGCCTTCCTGGCCTCAGCTCCACTCCTGCCTTGCCTTTGCACCTAGTCCCCAGGCGTTCTCGTGGAGGGCTTAGTTGCCGGTGGGTTGCACACTGCCAAGCCTTCCAGCAGTGAGGGCTCTATTGGCGGCAATGGCAGGGCAACTGCAAGGCTACTCCATCGGTTGTTTTACCGCCCACACTCAGCACAGCACGGAGAGCACAAGGCTCACAGGGCCCCTGGCTGGGGTCTGCAGCCCCACACACCGGAGGCGAACTCCGTGAGCGCCCAGAAGGTGCCTGACAGACCTCATTTCCCTAGTGCTCTCCTCCACAGCAGAGACGTGTGCAGGTGGTTGGGGCCTGCCCCTGCGTGTCTGGGCTCCCTACCACAGCCCCAGCTCAGGGAAGCAGCTCCTCAGCTAAGACCTGTAGGAGGCCCGGGGCGCCCCCGCCTGGAAGCCTAGTGCACAGCATGCGGGAAGCGAGCCTCCTCGGGAGAAGAGGAGGCAGCACAGCTTCGTGAGGCTGTAATAACTGCTTGGGCGGAGCCGAGTGCGCCTCCAGTACGGCAGAGCTCCAGCTCTGCTCAGAGGCCCGATCTGGCAGAGTGCTGGCGTGAGGCTGCTCTGCCCTTGGCGAGCCTTGCCCAGACTTGCCTCGCGGCTAGGCTTCCAGTCGAGAAAGGAGCGGGCTGCGCGAGACTGGGAGATGCTACTGGCGCCATCCTGGCCTCAGCTCCACTTCTGCCTTGCCTTAGCACCTAGTCCCCAGGCGTTCTTGTGGAAGGCTCAGTTCCCGGTGGGTTGCACACTGCCAAGCGCTCCAGCAGTCAGGGCTCTATTAGAGGCAATGGGAGGGCAACTGCAGGGCTACTCCATTGGTTGTTTTACCGCCCAGACTCAGCACAGCACGGAGAGCACAAGGCTCACAGGGCCCCTGGCTGGGGTCTGCAGCCCCACACACTGGAGGCGAACTCCGTGAGCGCCCAGAAGGTGCCTGACAGACCTCATTTCCCTAGTGATCTCCTGCCAGCAGAGACGTGTGCAGGTAGTTGGGGCCTGCCCCTGCGTGTCTGGGCTCCCGTCCACAGCCCCAGCTCAGGGAAGCAGCTCCTGAGCCAAGACCTGTGGGAGGCGCGGGGTCCCCGCCTGGAAGCCTAGTTTACAGCATGCGGGAAGCGAGCCTCCTCTGGAGAAGAGGAGGCAGCCCTGCTGCGTGCGGCTGCATTCACTGCTTTGGCGGAGCCGAGTGCACCTCCAGTACGGCAGAGCTCCAGCTCTGCTCAGAGGCCCGATCTGGCAGACTTGCTGGCGTGAGGCTGCTCTGCCCTGGGCGAGACTTGCCCAGACTTGCCTCGCACATAGGCTTCCAGTCCAGGAAGGAGCATGCTGCGCGAGACTGGGAGATGCTACTGGCGCCTTCCTGGCCTCAGCTCCACTCCTGCCTTGCCTTTGCACCTAGTCCCCAGGCGTTCTCGTGGAGGGCTTAGTTGCCGGTGGGTTGCACACTGCCAAGCGCTCCAGCAGTGAGGGCTCTATTGGCGGCAATGGCAGGGCAACTGCAGGTCTACTCCATCGGTTGTTTTACCGCCCACACTCAGCACAGCACGGAGAGCACAAGGCTCACAGGGCCCCTGGCTGGGGTCTGCAGCCCCACACACCGGAGGCGAACTCCGTGAGCGCCCAGAAGGTGCCTGACAGACCTCATTTCCCTAGTGCTCTCCTCCACAGCAGAGACGTGTGCAGGTGGTTGGGGCCTGCCCCTGCGTGTCTGGGCTCCCTACCACAGCCCCAGCTCAGGGAAGCAGCTCCTCAGCTAAGACCTGTAGGAGGCCCGGGGCGCCCCCGCCTGGAAGCCTAGTGCACAGCATGCGGGAAGCGAGCCTCCTCGGGAGAAGAGGAGGCAGCACAGCTTCGTGAGGCTGTAATAACTGCTTGGGCGGAGCCGAGTGCGCCTCCAGTATGGCAGAGCTCCAGCTCTGCTCAGAGGCCCGATCTGGCAGAGTGCTGGCGTGAGGCTGCTCTGCCCTTGGCGAGCCTTGCCCAGACTTGCCTCGCGGCTAGGCTTCCAGTCGAGAAAGGAGCGGGCTGCGCGAGACTGGGAGATGCTACTGGCGCCTTCCTGGCCTCAGCTCCACACCTGCCTTGCCTTTGGACCTAGGCCCCAGGCGTTGTTGTGGAGGGCTTAGTTGCCGGTGGGTTGCACACTGCCAAGCGCTCCAGCAGTCAGGGCTCTATTAGATGCAATGGGAGGGCAAGTGCAGGGCTATTCCATCGGTTGTTTTACCGCCCAGACTCAGCACAGCACGGAGAGCACAAGGCTCACAGAGCCCCTGGCTGGGGTCTGCAGCCTCACACACCGGAGGCGAACTCCATGAGCGCCCAGAAGGTGCCTGACAGACCTCATTTCCCTAGTGCTCTCCTGCCAGCAGAGACGTGTGCAGGTAGTTGGGGCCTGCCCCTGCGTGTCTGGGCTCCCTACCACAGCCCCAGCTCAGGGAAGCAGCTCCTGAGCCAAGACCTGTGGGAGGCGCGGGGTCCCCGCCTGGAACCCTAGTTTACAGCATGCGGGAAGCGAGCCTCCTCTGGAGAAGAGGAGGCAGCCCTGCTGCGTGCGGCTGCATTCACTGCTTTGGTGGAGCCGAGTGCGCCTCCAGTACGGCAGAGCTCCAGCTCTGCTCAGAAGCCCGATCTGGCAGACTTGCTGGCGTGAGGCTGCTCTGCACTGGGCGAGACTTGCCCAGACTTGCCTCGCACATAGGCTTCCAGTCCAGGAAGGAGCAGGCTGCGCTAGACTGGGAGATGCTACTGGCGCCTTACTGGCCTCAGCTCCACTCCTGCCTTGCCTTGGCACCTAGTCCCCAGGCGTTCTCCTGGAGGGCTTAGTTGCCGGTGGGTTGCACACTGCCAAGCGCTCCAGCAGTGAGGGCTCTATTAGAGGCAATGGGAGGGCAACTGAAGGTCTCCTCCAGCGGTTGCTTGACCGCCCACACTCAGCACAGCAAGAGCGCACAAGGCTCACAGGGCCCCTGGCTGGGGTCTGCAGCCCCACACACCGGAGGCGAACTCCGTGAGCGCCCAGAAGGTGCCTGACAGACGTCATTTCCCTAGTGCTCTCCAACCCAGCAGAGACGTGTGCAGATGGTTGGGGCCTGCCCCTGCGTGTCTGGGCTCCCTACCACAGCCCCAGCTGAGGGAAGCAGCTCCTCAGCTAAGACCTGTAGGAGGCGCGGGGCGCCCCCGCCTGGAAGCCTAGTGCACAGCATGCGGGAAGCGAGCCTCCTCGGGAGAAGAGGAGGCAGCACAGCTTCGTGAGGCTGTAATCACTGCTTGGGCGGAGCCGAGTGCGCCTCCAGCACGGCAGAGCTCCAGCTCTGCTCAGAGGCCCGATCTGGCAGAGTGCTGGCGTGAGGCTGCTCTGCACTGGGCGAGCCTTGCCCAGACTTGCCTCGCGGCTAGGCTTCCAGTCCAGAAAGGAGCGGGCTGCGCGAGACTGGGAGATGCTACTGGCGCCATCCTGGCCTCAGCTCCACTTCTGCCTTGCCTTAGCACCTAGTCCCCAGGCGTTCTTGTGGAAGGCTCAGTTGCCGGTGGGTTACACATTGCCAAGCGCTCCAGGAGTGAGGGCTCTATTAGAGGCAATGGGAGGGCAACTGCAAGTCTCCTCCAGCGGTTGCTTGACCGCCCAGACTCAGCACAGCATGGAGAGCACAAGGCTCACAGGGCCCCTGGCTGGGGTCTGCAGCCCCACACACCAGAGGCGAACTCCGTGAGAGCCCAGAAGGTGCCTGACAGACGTCATTTCCCTAGTGCTCTGCTCCCCAACAGAGACGTGTTTGGGTGGTTGGGGCCTGCCCCTGCTTGTTTGGGCTCCCGTCCACAGCCCCAGCTCAGGGAAGCAGCTCCTGAGCTAAGGCATGTGCGAGGCGCGGGGGGCCCCACCTGGAAGCCTAGTTTACAGCATGCGGGAATCGAGCCTCCTCGGGAGAAGAGGAGGCAGCCCTGCTGCGTGTGGCTGCATTCACTGCTTTGGCGGAGCCGAGTGCGCCTCCAGTACGGCAGAGCTCCAGCTCTGCTCAGAGGCCCGATCTGGCAGACTTGCTGGCGTGAGGCTGCTCTGCGCTGGGCGAGACTTGCCCAGACTTGCCTCGCACATAGGCTTCCAGTCCAGGAAGGAGCAGGCTGTGCGAGACTGGGATATGCTACTGGCGCCTTCCTGGCCTCAGCTCCACTCCTGCCTTGCCTTTGCACCTAGTCCCCAGGCGTTCTCCTGGAGGGCTTAGTTGCCGGTGGGTTGCACACTGCCAAGCGCTCCAGCAGTGAGGGCTCTATTAGAGGCAATGGTAGGGCAACTGAAGGTCTCCTCCAGCGGTTGCTTGACCGCCCACACTCAGCACAGCAGGAGCGCCCAAGGCTCACAGGGCCCCTGGCTGGGGTCTGCAGCCCCACACACAGGAGGCGAACTCCGGGAGCGCCCAGAAGTTGCCTGAGAGACGTCATTTCCCTAGTGCTCTCCTCCCCAGCAGAGACGTGTGCAGGTGCTTGGGGCCTGCCCCTGCGTGTCTGGGCTCCCTACCACAGCCCCAGCTCAGGGAAGCAGCTCCTCAGCTAAGACCTGTAGGAGGCCCGGGGCGCCCCCGCCTGGAAGCCTAGTGCACAGCATGCTGGAAGCGAGCCTCCTCGGGAGAAGAGGAGGCAGCACAGCTTCGTGAGGCTGTAATCACTGCTTGGGCGGAGCCGAGTGCGCCTCCAGTACGGCAGAGCTCCAGCTCTGCTCAGAGGCCCGATCTGGCAGAGTGCTGGCGTGAGGCTGCTCTGCACTGGGCGAGCCTTGCCCAGACTTGCCTCGCGGCTAGGCTTCCAGTCCAGAAAGGAGCGGGCTGCGCGAGACCGGGAGATGCTACTGGCGCCTTCCTGGCCTCAGCTCCACTCCTGCCTTGCCTTTGCACGTAGTCCCCAGGCGTTCTCGTGGAGGGCTTAGTTGCCGGTGGCTTCCAAACTGCCAAGCGCTCCAGCAGTGAGGGCTCTATTAGAGGCAATGGGAGGGCAACTGAAGGTCTCCTCCAGCGGTTGCTTGACCGCCCACACTCAGCACAGCAGGAGCGCACAAGGCTCACAGGGCCCCTGGCTGGGGTCTGCAGCCCCACACACCGGAGGCGAACTCCGGGAGCGCCCAGAAGGTGCCTTAAAGACGTCATTTCCCTAGTGCTCTCCAACCCAGCAGAGACGTGTGCAGGTGGTTGGGGCCTGCCCCTGCGTGTCTGGGCTCCCTACCACAGCCCCAGCTCAGGGAAGCAGCTCCTGAGCTAAGACCTGTGGGAGGCGCTGGGTCCCCGCCTTGAAGCCTAGTGCACAGCATGCGGGAAGCGAGCCTCCTCGGGAGAAGAGGAGGCAGCACAGCTTCGTGAGGCTGTAATCACTGCTTGGGCGGAGCCGAGTGCGCCTCCAGTACGGCAGAGCTCCAGCTCTGCTCAGAGGCCCGATCTGGCAGAGTGCTGGCCTGAGGCTGCTCTGCCCTGGGCGAGCCTTGCCCAGACTTGCCTCGCGGCTAGGCTTCCAGTCCAGAAAGGAGCGGGCTGCGCGAGACTGGGAGATGCTACTGGCGCCATCCTGGCCTCAGCTCCACTTCTGCCTTGCCTTAGCACCTAGTTCCCAGGCGTTCTTGTGGAAGGCTCAGTTGCCGGTGGGTTGCACACTGCCAAGCGCTCCAGCTGTCAGGGCTCTACTATAGGCAAAGGGAGGGCAACTGCAGGGCTACTCCATCGGTTGTTTTACCGCCCAGACTCAGCACAGCACGGAGAGCACAAGGCTCACAGGGCCCCTGGCTGGGGTCTGCAGCCCCACACACCGGAGTCGAACTCCGTGAGCGCCCAGAAGGTGCCTGACAGACGTCATTTCCCTAGTGCTCTCCAACCCAGCAGAGACGTGTGCAGATGGTTGGGGCCTGCCCCTGCGTGTCTGGGCTCCCTACCACAGCCCCAGCTGAGGGAAGCAGCTCCTCAGCTAAGACCTGTAGGAGGCGCGGGGCGCCCCCGCCTGGAAGCCTAGTGCACAGCATGCGGGAAGCGAGCCTCCTCGGGAGAAGAGAAGGCAGCCCTGCTGCGTGCGGCTGCATTCACTGCTTTGGCGGAGCCGAGTGCGCCTCCAGTACGGCAGAGCTCCAGCTCTGCTCAGAGGCCCGATCTGGCAGACTTGCTGGCGTGAGGCTGCTCTGCCCTGGGCGAGACTTGCCCAGACTTGCCTCGCACATAGGCTTCCAGTCCAGGAAGGAGCATGCTGCGCGAGACTGGGAGATGCTACTGGCGCCTTCCTGGCCTCAGCTCCACTCCTGCCTTGCCTTTGCACCTAGTCCCCAGGCGTTCTCGTGGAGGGCTTAGTTGCCGGTGGGTTGCACATTGTCAAGCGCTCCAGCAGTGAGGGCTCTATTGGCGGCAATGGCAGGGCAACTGCAGGGCTACTCCATCGGTTGTTTTACCGCCCACACTCAGCACAGCACGGAGAGCACAAGGCTCACAGGGCCCCTGGCTGGGGTCTGCAGCCCCACACACCGGAGGCGAACTCCGTGAGCGCCCAGAAGGTGCCTGACAGACCTCATTTCCCTAGTGCTCTCCTCCACAGCAGAGACGTGTGCAGGTGGTTGGGGCCTGCCCCTGCGTGTCTGGGCTCCCTACCACAGCCCCAGCTCAGGGAAGCAGCTCCTCAGCTAAGACCTGTAGGAGGCCCGGGGCGCCCCCGCCTGGAAGCCTAGTGCACAGCATGCGGGAAGCGAGCCTCCTCGGGAGAAGAGGAGGCAGCACAGCTTCGTGAGGCTGTAATAACTGCTTGGGCGGAGCCGAGTGCGCCTCCAGTACGGCAGAGCTCCAGCTCTGCTCAGAGGCCCGATCTGGCAGAGTGCTGGCGTGAGGCTGCTCTGCCCTTGGCGAGCCTTGCCCAGACTTGCCTCGCGGCTAGGCTTCCAGTCCAGAAAGGAGCGGGCTGCGCGAGACTGGGAGATGCTACTGGCGCCATCCTGGCCTCAGCTCCACTTCTGCCTTGCCTTAGCACCTAGTCCCCAGGCGTTCTTGTGGAAGGCTCAGTTCCCGGTGGGTTGCATACTGCCAAGCGCTCCAGCAGTCAGGGCTCTATTAGAGGCAATGGGAGAGCAACTGCAGGGCTACTCCATTGGTTGTTTTACCGCCCAGACTCAGCACAGCACGGAGAGCACAAGGCTCACAGGGCCCCTGGCTGGGGTCTGCAGCCCCACACACTGGAGGCGAACTCCGTGAGAGCCCAGAAGGTGCCTGACAGACCTCATTTCCCTAGTGATCTCCTGCCAGCAGAGACGTGTGCAGGTAGTTGGGGCCTGCCCCTGCGTGTCTGGGCTCCCGTCCACAGCCCCAGCTCAGGGAAGCAGCTCCTGAGCCAAGACCTGTGGGAGGCGCGGGGTCCCCGCCTGGAAGCCTAGTTTACAGCATGCGGGAAGCGAGCCTCCTCTGGAGAAGAGGAGGCAGCCCTGCTGCGTGCGGCTGCATTCACTGCTTTGGCGGAGCCGAGTGCGCCTCCAGTACGGCAGAGCTCCAGCTCTGCTCAGAGGCCCGATCTGGCAGAGTGCTGGCGTGAGGCTGCTCTGCACTGGGCGAGACTTGCCCAGACTTGCCTCGCACATAGGCTTCCAGTCCAGGAAGGAGCAGGCTGCGCGAGACTGGGAGATGCTACTGGCGCCTTCCTGGCCTCAGCTCCACACCTGCCTTGCCTTTGGACCTAGGCCCCAGGCGTTGTTGTGGAGGGCTTAGTTGCCGGTGGGTTGCACACTGCCAAGCGCTCCAGCAGTCAGGGCTCTATTAGATGCAATGGGAGGGCAAGTGCAGGGCTATTCCATCGGTTGTTTTACCGCCCAGACTCAGCACAGCACGGAGAGCACAAGGCTCACAGGGCCCCTGGCTGGGGTCTGCAGCCCCACACACCGGAGGCGAACTCCATGAGCGCCCAGAAGGTGCCTGACAGACCTCATTTCCCTAGTGCTCTCCTGCCAGCAGAGACGTGTGCAGGTAGTTGGGGCCTGCCCCTGCGTGTCTGGGCTCCCTACCACAGCCCCAGCTCAGGGAAGCAGCTCCTGAGCCAAGACCTGTGGGAGGCGCGGGGTCCCCGCCTGGAACCCTAGTTTACAGCATGCGGGAAGCGAGCCTCCTCTGGAGAAGAGGAGGCAGCCCTGCTGCGTGCGGCTGCATTCACTGCTTTGGTGGAGCCGAGTGCGCCTCCAGTACGGCAGAGCTCCAGCTCTGCTCAGAAGCCCGATCTGGCAGACTTGCTGGCGTGAGGCTGCTCTGCACTGGGCGAGACTTGCCCAGACTTGCCTCGCACATAGGCTTCCAGTCCAGGAAGGAGCAGGCTGCGCGAAACTGGGAGATGCTACTGGCGCCTTCCTGGCCTCAGCTCCACTCCTGCCTTGCCTTTGCACCTAGTCCCCAGGCGTTTTTGTGGAGGGCTTAGTTGCCGGTGGGTTGCACACTGCCAAGCGCTCCAGCAGTGAGGGCTCTATTAGAGGCAATGGGAGGGCAACTGAAGGTCTCCTCCAGCGGTTGCTTGACCGCCCACACTCAGCACAGCAAGAGCGCACAAGGCTCACAGGGCCCCTGGCTGGGGTCTGCAGCCCCACACACCGGAGGCGAACTCCGTGAGCGCCCAGAAGGTGCCTGACAGACGTCATTTCCCTAGTGCTCTCCAACCCAGCAGAGACGTGTGCAGATGGTTGGGGCCTGCCCCTGCGTGTCTGGGCTCCCTACCACAGCCCCAGCTGAGGGAAGCAGCTCCTCAGCTAAGACCTGTAGGAGGCGCGGGGCGCCCCCGCCTGGAAGCCTAGTGCGCAGCATGCGGGAAGCGAGCCTCCTCGGGAGAAGAGGAGGCAGCACAGCTTCGTGAGGCTGTAATCACTGCTTGGGCGGAGCCGAGTGCGCATCCAGCACGGCATAGCTCCAGCTCTGCTCAGAGGCCCGATCTGGCAGAGTGCTGGCGTGAGGCTGCTCTGCACTGGGCGAGCCTTGCCCAGACTTGCCTCGCGGCTAGGCTTCCAGTCCAGAAAGGAGCGGGCTGCGCGAGACTGGGAGATGCTACTGGCGCCATCCTGGCCTCAGCTCCACTTCTGCCTTGCCTTAGCACCTAGTCCCCAGGCTTTCTTGTGGAAGGCTCAGTTGCCGGTGGGTTACACATTGCCAAGCGCTCCAGGAGTGAGGGCTCTATTAGAGGCAATGGGTGGGCAACTGCAAGTCTCCTCCAGCGGTTGCTTGACCGCCCAGACTCAGCACAGCATGGAGAGCACAAGGCTCACAGGGCCCCAGGCTGGGGTCTGCAGCCCCACACACCAGAGGCGAACTCCGTGAGAGCCCAGAAGGTGCCTGACAGACGTCATTTCCCTAGTGCTCTGCTCCCCAGCAGAGACGTGTTTGGTTGGTTGGGGCCTGCCCCTGCTTGTTTGGGCTCCCGTCCACAGCCCCAGCTCAGGGAAGCAGCTCCTGAGCTAAGGCATGTGCGAGGCACGGGGGGCCCCACCTGGAAGCCTAGTTTACAGCATGCGGGAAGCGAGCCTCCTCGGGAGAAGAGAAGGCAGCCCTGCTGCGTGCGGCTGCATTCACTGCTTTGGCGGAGCCGAGTGCGCCTCCAGTACGGCAGAGCTCCAGCTCTGCTCAGAGGCCCGATCTGGCAGACTGGCTGGCGTGAGGCTGCTCTGCGCTGGGCGAGACTTGCCCAGACTTGCCTCGCACATAGGCTTCCATTCCAGGAAGGAGCAGGCTGTGCGAGACTGGGAGATGCTACTGGCGCCTTCCTGGCCTCAGCTCCACTCCTGCCTTTCCTTTGTACCTAGTCCCCAGGCGTTCTCCTGGAGGGCTTAGTTGCCGGTGGGTTGCACACTGCCAAGCGCTCCAGCAGTGAGGGCTCTATTAGAGGCAATGGTAGGGCAACTGAAGGTCTCCTCCAGCGGTTGCTTGACCGCCCACACTCAGCACAGCAGGAGCGCCCAAGGCTCACAGGGCCCCTGGCTGGGGTCTGCAGCCCCACACACAGGAGGCGAACTCCGGGAGCGCCCAGAAGTTGCCTGAGAGACGTCATTTCCCTAGTGCTCTCCTCCCCAGCAGAGACGTGTGCAGGTGGTTGGGGCCTGCCCCTGCGTGTCTGGGCTCCCTACCACAGCCCCAGCTCATGGAAGCAGCTCCTCAGCTAAGACCTGTAGGAGGCCCGGGGCGCCCCCGCCTGGAAGCCTAGTGCACAGCATGCTGGAAGCGAGCCTCCTCGGGAGAAGAGGAGGCAGCACAGCTTCGTGAGGCTGTAATCACTGCTTGGGCGGAGCCGAGTGCGCCTCCAGTACGGCAGAGCTCCAGCTCTGCTCAGAGGCCCGATCTGGCAGAGTGCTGGCGTGAGCCTGCTCTGCACTGGGCGAGACTTGCCCAGACTTGCCTCGCACATAGGCTTCCAGTCCAGGAAGGAGCAGGCTGCGCTAGACTGGGAGATGCTACTGGCGCCTTCCTGGCCTCAGCTCCACTCCTGCCTTGCCTTTGCACCTAGGCCCCAGGCGTTGTTGTGGAGGGCTAAGTTGCCGGTGGGTTACACACTGCCAAGCGCTCCAGCAGTCAGGGCTCTATTAGAGGCAATGGGAGGGCAACTGCAAGTCTCCTCCAGCGGTTGCTTGACCGCCCAGACTCAGCACAGCATGGAGAGCACAAGGCTCACAGGGCCCCTGGCTGGGGTCTGCAGCCCCACACACCGGAGGCGAACTCCGTGAGAGCCCAGAAGGTGCCTGACAGACGTCATTTCCCTAGTGCTCTGCTCCCCAGCAGAGACGTGTTTGGGTGGTTGGGGCCTGCCTCTGCTTGTTTGGGCTCCCGTCCACAGCCCCAGCTCAGGGAAGCAGCTCCTGAGCCAAGACCTGTGCGAGGCGCGGGGGGCCCTGCCTGGAAGCCTAGTTTACAGCATGCGGGAAGCGAGCCTCCTCGGGAGAAGAGAAGGCAGCCCTGTTGCGTGCGGCTGCATTCACTGCTTTGGTGAGGCCGAGTGCGCCTCCAGTACGGCAGAGCTCCAGCTCTGTTCAGAGTCCCGATCTGGCAGACTTGCTGGCGTGAGGCTGCTCTGCCCTGGGCGAGACTTGCCCAGACTTGCCTCGCACATAGGCTTCCAGTCCAGGAAGGAGCAGGCTGCGCGAGACTGGGAGATGCTACTGGCGCCTTCCTGGCCTCAGCTCCACTCCTGCCTTGCCTTTGCACCTAGTCCCCAGGCGTTCTCGTGGAGGGCTTAGTTGCCGGTGGGTTGCACACTGCCAAGCGCTCCAGCAGTGAGGGCTCTATTAGAGGCAATGGTAGGGCAACTGAAGGTCTCCTCCAGCCGTTGCTTGACCGCCCACACTCAGCACAGCAGGAGCGCACAAGGCTCACAGGGCCCCTGGCTGGGGTCTGCAGCCCCACACACCGGAGGCGAACTCCGGGAGCGCCCAGAAGGTGCCTGACAGACGTCATTTCCCTAGTGCTCTCTAACCCAGCAGAGACGAGTGCAGGTGGTTGGGGCCTGCCCCTGCGTGTCTGGGCTCCCTACCACAGCCCCAGCTCAGGGAAGCAGCTCCTCAGCTAAGACCTGTAGGAGGCCCGGGGCGCCCCCGCCTGGAAGCCTAGTGCACAGCATGCTGGAAGCGAGCCTCCTCGGGAGAAGAGGAGGCAGCACAGCTTCGTGAGGCTGTAATCACTGCTTGGGCGGTGCCGAGTGCGCCTCCAGTACGGCAGAGCTCCAGCTCTGCTCAGAGGCCCGATCTGGCAGAGTGCTGGCGTGAGGCTGCTCTGCACTGGGCGAGCCTTGCCCAGACTTGCCTCGCGGCTAGGCTTCCAGTCCAGAAAGGAGCGGGCTGCGCGAGACCGGGAGATGCTACTGGCGCCTTCCTGGCCTCAGCTCCACTCCTGCCTTGCCTTTGCACCTAGTCCCCAGGCGTTCTCCTGGAGGGCTTAGTTGCCGGTGGCTTCCACACTGCCAAGCGCTCCAGCAGTGAGGGCTCTATTAGAGGCAATGGTAGGGCAACTGCAAGTCTCCTCCAGCGGTTGCTTGACCGCCCACACTCAGCACAGCAGGAGCGCACAAGGCTCACAGGGCCCCTGGCTGGGGTCTGCAGCCCCACACACCGGAGGCGAACTCCAGGAGCGCCCAGAAGGTGCCTTAAAGACGTCATTTCCCTAGTGCTCTCCAACCCAGCAGAGACGTGTGCAGGTGGTTGGGGCCTGCCCCTGCGTGTCTGGGCTCCCTACCACAGCCCCAGCTCAGGGAAGCAGCTCCTGAGCTAAGACCTGTGGGAGGCGCTGGGTCCCCGCCTGGAAGCCTAGTGCACAGCATGCGGGAAGCGAGCCTCCTCGGGAGAAGAGGAGGCAGCACAGCTTCGTGAGGCTGTAATCACTGCTTGGGCGGAGCCGAGTGCGCCTCCAGTACGGCAGAGCTCCAGCTCTGCTCAGAGGTCCGATCTGGCAGAGTGCTGGCGTGAGGCTGCTCTGCACTGGGCGAGCCTTGCCCAGACTTGCCTCGCGGCTAGGCTTCCAGTCCAGAAAGGAGCGGGCTGCGCGAGACTGGGAGATGCTACTGGCGCCATCCTGGCTTCAGCTCCACTTCTGCCTTGCCTTAGCACCTAGTCCCCATGCGTTCTTGTGGAAGGCTCAGTTGCCGGTGGGTTGCACACTGCCAAGCGCTCCAGCAGTGAGGGCTCTATTAGAGGGAATGGGAGGGCAACTGCAAGTCTCCTCCAGCGGTTGCTTGACCGCCCAGACTCAGCACAGCATGGAGAGCACAAGGCTCACAGGGCCCCTGGCTGGGGTCTGCAGCCCCACACACCGGAGGCGAACTCCGTGAGAGCCCAGAAGGTGCCTGACAGACGTCATTTCCCTAGTGCTCTGCTCCCCAGCAGAGACGTGTTTGGGTGGTTGGGGCCTGCCCCTGCTTGTTTGGGCTCCCGTCCACAGCCCCAGCTCAGGGAAGCAGCTCCTGAGCTAAGACCTGTGCGAGGCGCGGGGGGCCCCGCCTGGAAGCCTAGTTTACAGCATGCGGGAATCGAGCCTCCTCGGGAGAAGAGAAGGCAGCCCTGCTGCGTGCGGCTGCATTCACTGCTTTGGCGGAGTCGAGTCCGCCTCCAGTACGGCAGAGCTCCAGCTCTGCTCAGAGGCCCGATCTGGCAGACTTGCTGGCGTGAGGCTGCTCTGCCCTGGGCGAGACTTGCCCAGACTTGCCTCGCACATAGGCTTCCAGTCCAGGAAGGAGCAGGCTGCGCGAGACTGGGAGATGCTACTGGTGCCATCCTGGCCTCAGCTCCACACCTGCCTTGCCTTTGAACCTAGTCCCCAGGAGTTCTTGTGGAGGGCTTAGTTGCCGGTGGGTTGCACACTGCCAAGCGCTCCAGCAGTCAGGGCTCTATTAGAGGCAATGGGAGGGCAACTGCAGGGCTATTCCATCGGTTGTTTCACCGCCCAGACTCAGCACAGCATGGAGAGCACAAGGCTCACAGGGCCCCTGGCTGGGGTCTGCAGCCCCACACACTGGAGGCGAACTCCGTGAGCGCCCAGAAGGTGCCTGACAGACCTCATTTCCCTAGTGATCTCCTGCCAGCAGAGACGTGTGCAGGTAGTTGGGGCTTGCCCCTGCGTGTCTGGGCTCCCTACCACAGCCCCAGCTCAGGGAAGCAGCTCCTGAGCCAAGACCTGTGGGAGGCGCGGTTTCCCCGCCTGGAAGCCTAGTGCACAGCATGCGGGAAGCGAGCCTCCTCGGGAGAAGAGGAGGCAGCACAGCTTCGTGAGGCTGTAATCACTGCTTGGGCGGAGCCGAGTGCGCCTCCAGTACGGCAGAGCTCCAGCTCTGCTCAGAGGCCCGATCTGGCAGAGTGCAGGCGTGAGGCTGCTCTGCACTGGGCGAGCCTTGCCCAGACTTGCCTCGCGGCTAGGCTTCCAGTCCAGAAAGGAGCGGGCTGCGCGAGACTGGGAGATGCTACTGGCGCCTTCCTGGCCTCAGCTCCACACCTGCCTTGCCTTTGAACCTAGTCCCCAGGCATTCTTGTGGAGGGCTTAGTTGCCGGTGGGTTGCACACTGCCAAGCGCTCCAGCAGTCAGGGCTATATTAGAGGCAATGGTAGGGCAACTGAAGGTCTCCTCCAGCGGTTGCTTGACCGCCCACACTCAGCACAGCAGGAGCGCACAAGGCTCCCAGGGCCCCTGGCTGGGGTCTGCAGCCCCACACACCGGAGGCAAACTCCGTCAGCGCCCAGAAGGTGCCTGACAGACGTCATTTCCCTAGTGCTCTCCAGCCCAGCAGAGACGTGTGCAGATGGTTGGGGCCTGCCCCTGCGTGTCTGGGCTCCCTACCACAGCCCCAGCTGAGGGAAGCAGCTCCTCAGCTAAGACCTGTAGGAGGCGCGGGGCGCCCCCGACTGGAAGCCTAGTGCACAGCATGCAGGAAGCGAGCCTCCTCGGGAGAAGAGAAGGCAGCACAGCTTCGTGAGGCTGTAATCACTGCTTGGGCGGAGCCGAGTGCGCCTCCAGTACGGCAGAGCTCCAGCTCTGCTCAGAGGCCCGATCTGGCAGAGTGCTGGCGTGAGGCTGCTCTGCACTGGGCGAGCCTTGCCCAGACTTGCCTCGCGGCTAGGCTTCCAGTCCAGAAAGGAGCGGGCTGCGCGAGACTGGGAGATGCTACTGGCGCCATCCTGGCCTCAGCTCCACTTCTGCCTTGCCTTAGCACCTAGTCCCCAGGCGTTCTTGTGGAAGGCTCATTTGCCGGTGGGTTGCACACTGCCAAGCGCTTCAGCAGTCAGGGCTCTATTAGAGACAATGGGAGGGCAACTGCAAGTCTCCTCCATCGGTTGCTTGACCGCCCAGACTCAGCACAGCATGGAGAGCACAAGGCTCACAGGGCCCCTGGCTGGGGTCTGCAGCCCCACACACCGGAGGCGAACTCCGTGAGAGCCCAGAAGGTGCCTGACAGACGTCATTTCCCTAGTGCTCTGCTCCCCAGCAGAGACGTGTTTGGGTGGTTGGGGCCTGCCCCTGCTTGTTTGGGCTCCCGTCCACAGCCCCAGCTCAGGGAAGCAGCTCCTGAGCTAAGACCTGTGCGAGGCGCGGGGGGCCCTGCCTGGAAGCCTAGTTTACAGCATGCGGGAAGCGAGCCTCCTCGGGAGAAGAGAAGGCAGCCCTGCTGCGTGCGGCTGCATTCACTGCTTTGGCGGAGCCGAGTGCGCCTCCAGTACGGCAGAGCTCCAGCTCTGCTCAGAAGCCCGATCTGGCAGACTTGCTGGCGTGAGGCTGCTCTGCCCTGGGCGAGACTTGCCCAGACTTGCCTCGCACATATTCTTCCAGTCCAGGAATGAGTAGGCTGCGCTAGACTGGGAGATGCTACTGGCGCCTTCCTGGCCTCAGCTCCACTCCTGCCTTGCCTTTGCACCTAGTCCCCAGGCGTTCTCGTGGAGGGCTTAGTTGCCGGTGGGTTGCACACTGCCAAGCGCTCCAGCAGTGAGGGCTCTATTAGAGGCAATGGGAGGGCAACTGCAAGTCTCCTCCAGCGGTTGCTTGACCGCCCAGACTCAGCACAGCATGGAGAGCACAAGGCTCACAGGGCCCCTGGCTGGGGTCTGCAGCCCCACACACCGGAGGCGAACTCCGTGAGAGCCCAGAAGGTGCCTGACAGACGTCATTTCCCTAGTGCTCTGCTCCCCAGCAGAGACGTGTTTGGGTGGTTGGGGCCTGCCCCTGCGTGTCTGGGCTCCCTACCACAGCCCCAGCTCAGGGAAGCAGCTCATCAGCTAAGACCTGTAGGAGGCGCGGGGCGCCCCCGCCTGGAAGCCTAGTGCACAGCATGCGGGAAGCGAGCCTCCTCAGGAGAAGAGGAGGCAGCACAGCTTCGTGAGGCTGTAATCACTGCTTGGGCGGAGCCGAGTGCGCCTCCAGTATGGCAGAGCTCCAGCTCTGCTCAGAGGCCCGATCTGGCAGAGTGCTGGCGTGAGGCTGCTATGCACTGGGCGAGCCTTGCCCAGACTTGCCTCGCGGCTAGGCTTCCAGTCCAGAAAGGAGCGGGCTGCGCGAGACTGGGAGATGCTACTGGCGCCATCCTGGCCTCAGCTCCACTTCTGCCTTGCCTTAGCACCTAGTCCCCAGGCGTTCTCGTGGAAGGCTCAGTTGCCGGTGGGTTGCACACTGCCAAGCGCTCCAGCAGTGAGGGCTCTATTAGAGGGAATGGGAGGGCAACTGCAAGTCTCCTCCAGCGGTTGCTTGACCGCCCAGACTCAGCACAGCATGGAGAGCACAAGGCTCACAGGGCCCCTGGCTGGGGTCTGCAGCCCCACACACCGGAGGCGAACTCCGTGAGAGCCCAGAAGGTGCCTGACAGACGTCATTTCCCTAGTGCTCTGCTCCCCAGCAGAGACGTGTTTGGGTGGTTGGGGCCTGCCCCTGCTTGTTTGGGCTCCCGTCCACAGCCCCAGCTCAGGGAAGCAGCTCCTGAGCTAAGACCTGTGCGAGGCGCGGGGGGCCCCGCCCGGAAGCCTAGTTTACAGCATGCGGGAATCGAGCCTCCTCGGGAGAAGAGAAGGCAGCCCTGCTGCGTGCGGCTGCATTCACTGCTTTGGCGGAGTCGAGTCCGCCTCCAGTACGGCAGAGCTCCAGCTCTGCTCAGAGGCCCGATCTGGCAGACTTGCTGGCGTGAGGCTGCTCTGCCCTGGGCGAGACTTGCCCAGACTTGCCTCGCACATAGGCTTCCAGTCCAGGAAGGAGCAGGCTGCGCGAGACTGGGAGATGCTACTGGCGCCATCCTGGCCTCAGCTCCACACCTGCCTTGCCTTTGAACCTAGTCCCCAGGAGTTCTTGTGGAGGGCTTAGTTGCCGGTGGGTTGCACACTGCCAAGCGCTCCAGCAGTCAGGGCTCTATTAGAGGCAATGGGAGGGCAACTGCAGGGCTATTCCATCGGTTGTTTCACCGCCCAGACTCAGCACAGCATGGAGAGCACAAGGCTCACAGGGCCCCTGGCTGGGGTCTGCAGCCCCACACACTGGAGGCGAACTCCGTGAGCGCCCAGAAGGTGCCTGACAGACCTCATTTCCCTAGTGATCTCCTGCCAGCAGAGACGTGTGCAGGTAGTTGGGGCTTGCCCCTGCGTGTCTGGGCTCCCTACCACAGCCCCAGCTCAGGGAAGCAGCTCCTGAGCCAAGACCTGTGGGAGGCGCGGTTTCCCCGCCTGGAAGCCTAGTGCACAGCATGCGGGAAGCGAGCCTCCTCGGGAGAAGAGGAGGCAGCACAGCTTCGTGAGGCTGTAATCACTGCTTGGGCGGAGCCGAGTGCGCCTCCAGTACGGCAGAGCTCCAGCTCTGCTCAGAGGCCCGATCTGGCAGAGTGCAGGCGTGAGGCTGCTCTGCACTGGGCGAGCCTTGCCCAGACTTGCCTCGCGGCTAGGCTTCCAGTCCAGAAAGGAGCGGGCTGCGCGAGACTGGGAGATGCTACTGGCGCCTTCCTGGCCTCAGCTCCACACCTGCCTTGCCTTTGAACCTAGTCCCCAGGCATTCTTGTGGAGGGCTTAGTTGCCGGTGGGTTGCACACTGCCAAGCGCTCCAGCAGTCAGGGCTATATTAGAGGCAATGGTAGGGCAACTGAAGGTCTCCTCCAGCGGTTGCTTGACCGCCCACACTCAGCACAGCAGGAGCGCACAAGGCTCCCAGGGCCCCTGGCTGGGGTCTGCAGCCCCACACACCGGAGGCAAACTCCGTCAGCGCCCAGAAGGTGCCTGACAGACGTCATTTCCCTAGTGCTCTCCAACCCAGCAGAGACGTGTGCAGATGGTTGGGGCCTGCCCCTGCGTGTCTGGGCTCCCTACCACAGCCCCAGCTGAGGGAAGCAGCTCCTCAGCTAAGACCTGTAGGAGGCGCGGGGCGCCCCCGACTGGAAGCCTAGTGCACAGCATGCAGGAAGCGAGCCTCCTCGGGAGAAGAGAAGGCAGCACAGCTTCGTGAGGCTGTAATCACTGCTTGGGCGGAGCCGAGTGCGCCTCCAGTACGGCAGAGCTCCAGCTCTGCTCAGAGGCCCGATCTGGCAGAGTGCTGGCGTGAGGCTGCTCTGCACTGGGCGAGCCTTGCCCAGACTTGCCTCGCGGCTAGGCTTCCAGTCCAGAAAGGAGCGGGCTGCGCGAGACTGGGAGATGCTACTGGCGCCATCCTGGCCTCAGCTCCACTTCTGCCTTGCCTTAGCACCTAGTCCCCAGGCGTTCTTGTGGAAGGCTCATTTGCCGGTGGGTTGCACACTGCCAAGCGCTTCAGCAGTCAGGGCTCTATTAGAGACAATGGGAGGGCAACTGCAAGTCTCCTCCATCGGTTGCTTGACCGCCCAGACTCAGCACAGCATGGAGAGCACAAGGCTCACAGGGCCCCTGGCTGGGGTCTGCAGCCCCACACACCGGAGGCGAACTCCGTGAGAGCCCAGAAGGTGCCTGACAGACGTCATTTCCCTAGTGCTCTGCTCCCCAGCAGAGACGTGTTTGGGTGGTTGGGGCCTGCCCCTGCTTGTTTGGGCTCCCGTCCACAGCCCCAGCTCAGGGAAGCAGCTCCTGAGCTAAGACCTGTGCGAGGCGCGGGGGGCCCTGCCTGGAAGCCTAGTTTACAGCATGCGGGAAGCGAGCCTCCTCGGGAGAAGAGAAGGCAGCCCTGCTGCGTGCGGCTGCATTCACTGCTTTGGCGGAGCCGAGTGCGCCTCCAGTACGGCAGAGCTCCAGCTCTGCTCAGAAGCCCGATCTGGCAGACTTGCTGGCGTGAGGCTGCTCTGCCCTGGGCGAGACTTGCCCAGACTTGCCTCGCACATATTCTTCCAGTCCAGGAATGAGTAGGCTGCGCTAGACTGGGAGATGCTACTGGCGCCTTCCTGGCCTCAGCTCCACTCCTGCCTTGCCTTTGCACCTAGTCCCCAGGCGTTCTCGTGGAGGGCTTAGTTGCCGGTGGGTTGCACACTGCCAAGCGCTCCAGCAGTGAGGGCTCTATTAGAGGCAATGGGAGGGCAACTGCAAGTCTCCTCCAGCGGTTGCTTGACCGCCCAGACTCAGCACAGCATGGAGAGCACAAGGCTCACAGGGCCCCTGGCTGGGGTCTGCAGCCCCACACACCGGAGGCGAACTCCGTGAGAGCCCAGAAGGTGCCTGACAGACGTCATTTCCCTAGTGCTCTGCTCCCCAGCAGAGACGTGTTTGGGTGGTTGGGGCCTGCCCCTGCGTGTCTGGGCTCCCTACCACAGCCCCAGCTCAGGGAAGCAGCTCATCAGCTAAGACCTGTAGGAGGCGCGGGGCGCCCCCGCCTGGAAGCCTAGTGCACAGCATGCGGGAAGCGAGCCTCCTCAGGAGAAGAGGAGGCAGCACAGCTTCGTGAGGCTGTAATCACTGCTTGGGCGGAGCCGAGTGCGCCTCCAGTATGGCAGAGCTCCAGCTCTGCTCAGAGGCCCGATCTGGCAGAGTGCTGGCGTGAGGCTGCTATGCACTGGGCGAGCCTTGCCCAGACTTGCCTCGCGGCTAGGCTTCCAGTCCAGAAAGGAGCGGGCTGCGCGAGACTGGGAGATGCTACTGGCGCCATCCTGGCCTCAGCTCCACTTCTGCCTTGCCTTAGCACCTAGTCCCCAGGCGTTCTCGTGGAAGGCTCAGTTGCCGGTGGGTTGCACATTGCCAAGCGCTCCAGCAGTCAGGGCTCTATTAGAGGCATTGGGAGGGCAACTGCAGGGCTATTCCATCGGTTGTTTTACCGCCCAGACTCAGCACAGCATGGAGAGCACAAGGCTCACAGGGCCCCTGGCTGGGGTCTGCAGCCCCACACACCGGAGTCGAACTCCGTGAGCGCCCAGAAGGTGCCTGACAGACCTCATTTCCCTAGTGATCTCCTGCCAGCAGAGACGTGTGCAGGTAGTTGGGGCCTGCCCCTGCGTGTCTGGGCTCCCGTCCACAGCCCCAGCTCAGGGAAGCAGCTCCTGAGCCAAGACCTGTGGGAGGCGCGATGTCCCCGCCTGGAAGCCTAGTGCACAGCAAGCGGGAAGCGAGCCTCCTCGGGAGAAGAGGAGGCAGCACAGCTTCGTGAGGCTGTAATCACTGCTTGGGCGGAGCCGAGTGCGCCTCCAGTACGGCAGAGCTCCAGCTCTGCTCAGAGGCCCGATCTGGCAGAGTGCTGGCGTGAGGCTGCTCTGCACTGGGCGAGCCTTGCCCAGACTTGCCTCGCGGCTAGGCTTCCAGTCCAGAAAGGAGCAGGCTGCGCGAGACTGGGAGATGCTACTGGCGCCTTCCTGGCCTCAGCTCCACACCTGCCTTGCCTTTGAACCTAGTCCCCAGGCGTTCTTGTGGAGGGCTTAGTTGCCGGTGGGTTGCACACTGCCAAGCGCTCCAGCAGTCAGGGCTCTATTAGAGGCAATGGGAGGGCAACTGCAGGGCTATTCCATCGTTTGTTTTACCGCCCAGACTCAGCACAGCACGGAGAGCACAAGGCTCACAGGGCCCCTGGCTGGGGTCTGCAGCCCCACACACCGGAGGCGAACTCCGTGAGAGCCCAGAAGGTGCCTGACAGACGTCATTTCCCTAGTGCTCTGCTCCCCAGCAGAGACGTGTTTGGGTGGTTGGGGCCTGCCCCTGCTTGTTTGGGCTCCCGTCCACAGCCCAAGCTAAGGGAAGCAGCTCCTGAGCCAAGACCTGTGGGAGGCGCGGGGTCCCCGCCTGGAAGCCTAGTTTACAGCATGCGGGAAGCGAGCCTCCTCGGGAGAAGAGGAGGCAGCCCTGCTGCGTGCGGCTGCATTCACTGCTTTGGCGGAGCCGAGTGCGCCTCCAGTACGGCAGAGCTCCAGCTCTGCTCAGAGCCCTGATCTGGCAGAGTGCTGGCCTGAGGCTGCTCTGCACTGGGCGAGACTTGCCCAGACTTGCCTCGCACATAGGCTTCCAGTCCAGGAAGGAGCAGGCTGCGCGAGACTGGGAGATGCTACTGGCGCCATCCTGGCCTCAGCTCCACACCTGCCTTGCCTTTGAACCTAGTCCCCAGGAGTTCTTGTGGAGGGCTTAGTTGCCGGTGGGTTGCACACTGCCAAGCGCTCCAGCAGTCAGGGCTCTATTAGAGGCAATGGGAGGGCAACTGCAGGGCTATTCCATCGGTTGTTTCACCGCCCAGACTCAGCACAGCATGGAGAGCACAAGGCTCAAAGGGCCCCTGGCTGGGGTCTGCAGCCCCACACACTGGAGGCGAACTCCGTGAGCGCCCAGAAGGTGCCTGACAGACCTCATTTCCCTAGTGATCTCCTGCCAGCAGAGACGTGTGCAGGTAGTTGGGGCTTGCCCCTGCGTGTCTGGGCTCCCTACCACAGCCCCAGCTCAGGGAAGCAGCTCCTGAGCCAAGACCTGTGGGAGGCGCGGTTTCCCCGCCTGGAAGCCTAGTGCACAGCATGCGGGAAGCGAGCCTCCTCGGGAGAAGAGGAGGCAGCACAGCTTCGTGAGGCTGTAATCACTGCTTGGGCGGAGCCGAGTGCGCCTCCAGTACGGCAGAGCTCCAGCTCTGCTCAGAGGCCCGATCTGGCAGAGTGCAGGCGTGAGGCTGCTCTGCACTGGGCGAGCCTTGCCCAGACTTGCCTCGCGGCTAGGCTTCCAGTCCAGAAAGGAGCGGGCTGCGCGAGACTGGGAGATGCTACTGGCGCCTTCCTGGCCTCAGCTCCACACCTGCCTTGCCTTTGAACCTAGTCCCCAGGCATTCTTGTGGAGGGCTTAGTTGCCGGTGGGTTGCACACTGACAAGCGCTCCAGCAGTCAGGGCTATATTAGAGGCAATGGTAGGGCAACTGAAGGTCTCCTCCAGCGGTTGCTTGACCGCCCACACTCAGCACAGCAGGAGCGCACAAGGCTCCCAGGGCCCCTGGCTGGGGTCTGCAGCCCCACACACCGGAGGCAAACTCCGTCAGCGCCCAGAAGGTGCCTGACAGACGTCATTTCCCTAGTGCTCTCCAACCCAGCAGAGACGTGTGCAGATGGTTGGGGCCTGCCCCTGCGTGTCTGGGCTCCCTACCACAGCCCCAGCTGAGGGAAGCAGCTCCTCAGCTAAGACCTGTAGGAGGCGCGGGGCGCCCCCGACTGGAAGCCTAGTGCACAGCATGCAGGAAGCGAGCCTCCTCGGGAGAAGAGAAGGCAGCACAGCTTCGTGAGGCTGTAATCACTGCTTGGGCGGAGCCGAGTGCGCCTCCAGTACGGCAGAGCTCCAGCTCTGCTCAGAGGCCCGATCTGGCAGAGTGCTGGCGTGAGGCTGCTCTGCACTGGGCGAGCCTTGCCCAGACTTGCCTCGCGGCTAGGCTTCCAGTCCAGAAAGGAGCGGGCTGCGTGAGACTGGGAGATGCTACTGGCGCCATCCTGGCCTCAGCTCCACTTCTGCCTTGCCTTAGCACCTAGTCCCCAGGCGTTCTTGTGGAAGGCTCATTTGCCGGTGGGTTGCACACTGCCAAGCGCTTCAGCAGTCAGGGCTCTATTAGAGACAATGGGAGGGCAACTGCAAGTCTCCTCCATCGGTTGCTTGACCGCCCAGACTCAGCACAGCATGGAGAGCACAAGGCTCACAGGGCCCCTGGCTGGGGTCTGCAGCCCCACACACCGGAGGCGAACTCCGTGAGAGCCCAGAAGGTGCCTGACAGACGTCATTTCCCTAGTGCTCTGCTCCCCAGCAGAGACGTGTTTGGGTGGTTGGGGCCTGCCCCTGCTTGTTTGGGCTCCCGTCCACAGCCCCAGCTCAGGGAAGCAGCTCCTGAGCTAAGACCTGTGCGAGGCGCGGGGGGCCCTGCCTGGAAGCCTAGTTTACAGCATGCGGGAAGCGAGCCTCCTCGGGAGAAGAGAAGGCAGCCCTGCTGCGTGCGGCTGCATTCACTGCTTTGGCGGAGCCGAGTGCGCCTCCAGTACGGCAGAGCTCCAGCTCTGCTCAGAAGCCCGATCTGGCAGACTTGCTGGCGTGAGGCTGCTCTGCCCTGGGCGAGACTTGCCCACACTTGCCTCGCACATAGGCTTCCAGTCCAGGAAGGAGCAGGCTGCGCGAGACTGGGAGATGCTACTGGCGCCTTCCTGGCCTCAGCTCCACTCCTGCCTTGCCTTTGCACCTAGTCCCCAGGCGTTCTCGTGGAGGGCTTAGTTGCCGGTGGGTTGCACACTGCCAAGCGCTCCAGCAGTGAGGGCTCTATTAGAGGCAATGGTAGGGCAACTGAAGGTCTCCTCCAGCCGTTGCTTGACCGCCCACACTCAGCACAGCAGGAGCGCACAAGGCTCACAGGGCCCCTGGCTGGGGTCTGCAGCCCCACACACCGGAGGCGAACTCCGGGAGCGCCCAGAAGGTGCCTGACAGACGTCATTTCCCTAGTGCTCTCTAACCCAGCAGAGACGAGTGCAGGTGGTTGGGGCCTGCCCCTGCGTGTCTGGGCTCCCTAACACAGCCCCAGCTCAGGGAAGCAGCTCCTCAGCTAAGACCTGTAGGAGGCCCGGGGCGCCCCCGCCTGGAAGCCTAGTGCACAGCATGCGGGAAGCGAGCCTCCTCGGGAGAAGAGGAGGCAGCACAGCTTCGTGAGGCTGTAATCACTGCTTGGGCGGTGCCGAGTGCGCCTCCAGTACGGCAGAGCTCCAGCTCTGCTCAGAGGCCCGATCTGGCAGAGTGCTGGCGTGAGGCTGCTCTGCACTGGGCGAGCCTTGCCCAGACTTGCCTCGCGGCTAGGCTTCCAGTCCAGAAAGGAGCGGGCTGCGCGAGACCGGGAGATGCTACTGGCGCCTTCCTGGCCTCAGCTCCACTCCTGCCTTGCCTTTGCACCTAGTCCCCAGGCGTTCTCCTGGAGGGCTTAGTTGCCGGTGGGTTGCACACTGCCAAGCGCTCCAGCAGTGAGGGCTCTATTAGAGGCAATGGTAGGGCAACTGCAAGTCTCCTCCAGCGGTTGCTTGACCGCCCACACTCAGCACAGCAGGAGCGCACAAGGCTCACAGGGCCCCTGGCTGGGGTCTGCAGCCCCACACACCGGAGGCGAACTCCAGGAGCGCCCAGAAGGTGCCTTAAAGACGTCATTTCCCTAGTGCTCTCCAACCCAGCAGAGACGTGTGCAGGTGGTTGGGGCCTGCCCCTGCGTGTCTGGGCTCCCTACCACAGCCCCAGCTCAGGGAAGCAGCTCCTGAGCTAAGACCTGTGGGAGGCGCTGGGTCCCCGCCTGGAAGCCTAGTGCACAGCATGCGGGAAGCGAGCCTCCTCGGGAGAAGAGGAGGCAGCACAGCTTCGTGAGGCTGTAATCACTGCTTGGGCGGAGCCGAGTTCGCCTCCAGTACGGCAGAGCTCCAGCTCTGCTCAGAGGCCCGATCTGGCAGAGTGCTGGCGTGAGGCTGCTCTGCACTGGGCGAGACTTGCGCAGACTTGCCTCGCACATAGGCTTCCAGTCCAGGAAGGAGCAGGCTGCGCTAGACTGGGAGATGCTACTGGCGCCTTCCTGGCCTCAGCTCCACTCCTGCCTTGCCTTTGCACCTAGTCCCCAGGCGTTGTTGTGGAGGGCTTAGTTGCCGGTGGGTTACACACTGCCAAGCGCTCCAGCAGTCAGGGCTCTATTAGAGGCAATGGGAGGGCAACTGCAAGTCTCCAGCGGTTGCTTGACCGCCCAGACTCAGCACAGCATGGAGAGCACAAGGCTCACAGGGCCCCTGGCTGGGGTCTGCAGCCCCACACTCCGGAGGCGAACTCCGGGAGCGCCCAGAAGGTGCCTGACAGACGTCATTTCCCTAGTGCTCTCTAACCCAGCAGAGACGAGTGCAGGTGGTTGGGGCCTGCCCCTGCGTGTCTGGGCTCCCTACCACAGTCCCAGCTCAGGGAAGTAGCTACTCAGCTAAGACCTGTAGGAGGCGCGGGGCTCCCCCGCCTGGAAGCCTAGTGCACAGCATGCGGGAAGCGAGCCTCCTCGGGAGAAGAGGAGGCAGCACAGCTTCGTGAGGCTGTAATCACTGCTTGGGCGGAGCCGAGTGCGCCTCCAGTACGGCAGAGCTCCAGCTCTGCTCAGAGGTCCGATCTGGCAGAGTGCTGGCGTGAGGCTGCTCTGCACTGGGCGAGACTTGCCCAGACTTGCCTCGCGGCTAGGCTTCCAGTCCAGAAAGGAGCGGGCTGCGCGAGACTGGGAGATGCTACTGGCGCCATCCTGGCCTCAGCTCCACTTCTGCCTTGCCTTAGCACCTAGTCCCCATGCGTTCTTGTGGAAGGCTCAGTTGCCGGTTGGTTGCACACTGCCAAGCGCTCCAGCAGTGAGGGCTCTATTAGAGGGAATGGGAGGGCAACTGCAAGTCTCCTCCAGCGGTTGCTTGACCGCCCAGACTCAGCACAGCATGGAGAGCACAAGGCTCACAGGGCCCCTGGCTGGGGTCTGCAGCCCCACACACCGGAGGCGAACTCCGTTAGAGCCCAGAAGGTGCCTGACAGACGTCATTTCCCTAGTGCTCTGCTCCCCAGCAGAGACGTGTTTGGGTGGTTGGGGCCTGCCCCTGCTTGTTTGGGCTCCCGTCCACAGCCCCAGCTCAGGGAAGCAGCTCCTGAGCTAAGACCTGTGCGAGGCGCGGGGGGCCCCGCCTGGATACCTAGTTTACAGCATGCGGGAATCGAGCCTCCTCGGGAGAAGAGAAGGCAGCCCTGCTGCGTGCGGCTGCATTCACTGCTTTGGCGGAGTCGAGTCCGCCTCCAGTACGGCAGAGCTCCAGCTCTGCTCAGAGGCCCGATCTGGCAGACTTGCTGGCGTGAGGCTGCTCTGCCCTGGGCGAGACTTGCCCAGACTTGCCTCGCACATAGGCTTCCAGTCCAGGAAGGAGCAGGCTGCGCGAGACTGGGAGATGCTACTGTCGCCATCCTGGCCTCAGCTTCACACCTGCCTTGCCTTTGAACCTAGTCCCCAGGAGTTCTTGTGGAGGGCTTAGTTGCCGGTGGGTTGCACACTGCCAAGCGCTCCAGCAGTCAGGGCTCTATTAGAGGCAATGGGAGGGCAACTGCAGGGCTATTCCATCGGTTGTTTCACCGCCCAGACTCAGCACAGCATGGAGAGCACAAGGCTCACAGGGCCCCTGGCTGGGGTCTGCAGCCCCACACACTGGAGGCGAACTCCGTGAGCGCCCAGAAGGTGCCTGACAGACCTCATTTCCCTAGTGATCTCCTGCCAGCAGAGACGTGTGCAGGTAGTTGGGGCTTGCCCCTGCGTGTCTGGGCTCCCTACCACAGCCCCAGCTCAGGGAAGCAGCTCCTGAGCCAAGACCTGTGGGAGGCGCGGTTTCCCCGCCTAGAAGCCTAGTGCACAGCATGCGGGAAGCGAGCCTCCTCGGGAGAAGAGGAGGCAGCACAGCTTCGTGAGGCTGTAATCACTGCTTGGGCGGAGCCGAGTGCGCCTCCAGTACGGCAGAGCTCCAGCTCTGCTCAGAGGCCCGATCTGGCAGAGTGCAGGCGTGAGGCTGCTCTGCACTGGGCGAGCCTTGCCCAGACTTGCCTCGCGGCTAGGCTTCCAGTCCAGAAAGGAGCGGGCTGCGCGAGACTGGGAGATGCTACTGACGCCTTCCTGGCCTCAGCTCCACACCTGCCTTGCCTTTGAACCTAGTCCCCAGGCATTCTTGTGGAGGGCTTAGTTGCCGGTGGGTTGCACACTGCCAAGCGCTCCAGCAGTCAGGGCTATATTAGAGGCAATGGTAGGGCAACTGAAGGTCTCCTCCAGCGGTTGCTTGACCGCCCACACTCAGCATAGCAGGAGCGCACAAGGCTCCCAGGGCCCCTGGCTGGGGTCTGCAGCCCCACACACCGGAGGCAAACTCCGTCAGCGCCCAGAAGGTGCCTGACAGACGTCATTTCCCTAGTGCTCTCCAACCCAGCAGAGACGTGTGCAGATGGTTGGGGCCTGCCCCTGCGTGTCTGGGCTCCCTACCACAGCCCCAGCTGAGGGAAGCAGCTCCTCAGCTAAGACCTGTAGGAGGCGCGGGGCGCCCCCGACTGGAAGCCTAGTGCACAGCATGCAGGAAGCGAGCCTCCTCGGGAGAAGAGAAGGCAGCACAGCTTCGTGAGGCTGTAATCACTGCTTGGGCGGAGCCGAGTGCGCCTCCAGTACGGCAGAGCTCCAGCTCTGCTCAGAGGCCCGATCTGGCAGAGTGCTGGCGTGAGGCTGCTCTGCACTGGGCGAGCCTTGCCCAGACTTGCCTCGCGGCTAGGCTTCCAGTCCAGAAAGGAGCGGGCTGCGCGAGACTGGGAGATGCTACTGGCGCCATCCTGGCCTCAGCTCCACTTCTGCCTTGCCTTAGCACCTAGTCCCCAGGCGTTCTTGTGGAAGGCTCATTTGCCGGTGGGTTGCACACTGCCAAGCGCTTCAGCAGTCAGGGCTCTATTAGAGACAATGGGAGGGCAACTGCAAGTCTCCTCCATCGGTTGCTTGACCGCCCAGACTCAGCACAGCATGGAGAGCACAAGGCTCACAGGGCCCCTGGCTGGGGTCTGCAGCCCCACACACCGGAGGCGAACTCCGTGAGAGCCCAGAAGGTGCCTGACAGACGTCATTTCCCTAGTGCTCTGCTCCCCAGCAGAGACGTGTTTGGGTGGTTGGGGCCTGCCCCTGCTTGTTTGGGCTCCCGTCCACAGCCCCAGCTCAGGGAAGCAGCTCCTGAGCTAAGACCTGTGCGAGGCGCGGGGGGCCCTGCCTGGAAGCCTAGTTTACAGCATGCGGGAAGCGAGCCTCCTCGGGAGAAGAGAAGGCAGCCCTGCTGCGTGCGGCTGCATTCACTGCTTTGGCGGAGCCGCGTGCGCCTCCAGTACGGCAGAGCTCCAGCTCTGCTCAGAAGCCCGATCTGGCAGACTTGCTGGCGTGAGTCTGCTCTGCCCTGGGCGAGACTTGCCCAGACTTGCCTCGCACATATTCTTCCAGTCCAGGAATGAGTAGGCTGCGCTAGACTGGGAGATGCTACTGGCGCCTTCCTGGCCTCAGCTCCACTCCTGCCTTGCCTTTGCACCTAGTCCCCAGGCGTTCTCGTGGAGGGCTTAGTTGACGGTGGGTTGCACACTGCCAAGCGCTCCAGCAGTGAGGGCTCTATTAGAGGCAATGGGAGGGCAACTGCAAGTCTCCTCCAGCGGTTGCTTGACCGCCCAGACTCAGCACAGCATGGAGAGCACAAGGCTCACAGGGCCCCTGGCTGGGGTCTGCAGCCCCACACACCGGAGGCGAACTCCGTGAGAGCCCAGAAGGTGCCTGACAGACGTCATTTCCCTAGTGCTCTGCTCCCCAGCAGAGACGTGTTTGGGTGGTTGGGGCCTGCCCCTGCGTGTCTGGGCTCCCTACCACAGCCCCAGCTCAGGGAAGCAGCTCCTCAGCTAAGACCTGTAGGAGGCGCGGGGCGCCCCCGCCTGGAAGCCTAGTGCACAGCATGCGGGAAGCGAGCCTCCTCAGGAGAAGAGGAGGCAGCACAGCTTCGTGAGGCTGTAATCACTGCTTGGGCGGAGCCGAGTGGGCCTCCAGTATGGCAGAGCTCCAGCTCTGCTCAGAGGCCCGATCTGGCAGAGTGCTGGCGTGAGGCTGCTATGCACTGGGCGAGCCTTGCCCAGACTTGCCTCGCGGCTAGGCTTCCAGTCCAGAAAGGAGCGGGCTGCGCGAGACTGGGAGATGCTACTGGCGCCATCCTGGCCTCAGCTCCACTTCTGCCTTGCCTTAGCACCTAGTCCCCAGGCGTTCTCGTGGAAGGCTCAGTTGCCGGTGGGTTGCACATTGCCAAGCGCTCCAGCAGTCAGGGCTCTATTAGAGGCATTGGGAGGGCAACTGCAGGGCTATTCCATCGGTTGTTTTACCGCCCAGACTCAGCACAGCATGGAGAGCACAAGGCTCACAGGGCCCCTGGCTGGGGTCTGCAGCCCCACACACCGGAGTCGAACTCCGTGAGCGCCCAGAAGGTGCCTGACAGACCTCATTTCCCTAGTGATCTCCTGCCAGCAGAGACGTGTGCAGGTAGTTGGGGCCTGCCCCTGCGTGTCTGGGCTCCCGTCCACAGCCCCAGCTCAGGGAAGCAGCTCCTGAGCCAAGACCTGTGGGAGGCGCGATGTCCCCGCCTGGAAGCCTAGTGCACAGCAAGCGGGAAGCGAGCCTCCTCGGGAGAAGAGGAGGCAGCACAGCTTCGTGAGGCTGTAATCACTGCTTGGGCGGAGCCGAGTGCGCCTCCAGTACGGCAGAGCTCCAGCTCTGCTCAGAGGCCCGATCTGGCAGAGTGCTGGCGTGAGGCTGCTCTGCACTGGGCGAGCCTTGCCCAGACTTGCCTCGCGGCTAGGCTTCCAGTCCAGAAAGGAGCAGGCTGCGCGAGACTGGGAGATGCTACTGGCGCCTTCCTGGCCTCAGCTCCACACCTGCCTTGCCTTTGAACCTAGTCCCCAGGCGTTCTTGTGGAGGGCTTAGTTGCCGGTGGGTTGCACACTGCCAAGCGCTCCAGCAGTCAGGGCTCTATTAGAGGCAATGGGAGGGCAACTGCAGGGCTATTCCATCGTTTGTTTTACCGCCCAGACTCAGCACAGCACGGAGAGCACAAGGCTCACAGGGCCCCTGGCTGGGGTCTGCAGCCCCACACACCGGAGGCGAACTCCGTGAGAGCCCAGAAGGTGCCTGACAGACGTCATTTCCCTAGTGCTCTGCTCCCCAGCAGAGACGTGTTTGGGTGGTTGGGGCCTGCCCCTGCTTGTTTGGGCTCCCGTCCACAGCCCCAGCTCAGGGAAGCAGCTCCTGAGCCAAGACCTGTGGGAGGCGCGGGGTCCCCGCCTGGAAGCCTAGTTTACAGCATGCGGGAAGCGAGCCTCCTCTGGAGAAGAGGAGGCAGCCCTGCTGCGTGCGGCTGCATTCACTGCTTTGGCGGAGCCGAGTGCGCCTCCAGTACGGCAGAGCTCCAGCTCTGCTCAGAGCCCTGATCTGGCAGAGTGCTGGCCTGAGGCTGCTCTGCACTGGGCGAGCCTTGCCCAGACTTGCCTCGCGGCTAGGCTTCCAGTCCAGAAAGGAGCGGGCTGCGCGAGACTGGGAGATGCTACTGGCGCCATCCTGGCCTCAGCTCCACTTCTGCCTTGCCTTAGCACATAGTCCCCAGGCGTTCTTGTGGAAGGTTCAGTTGCCGGTGGGTTGCACACTGCCCAGCGCTCCAGAAGTGAGGGCTCTATTAGAGGCAATGGGAGGGCAACTGCAACTCTCCTCCAGCGGTTGCTTGACCGCCCAGACTCAGCACAGCATGGAGAGCACGAGGCTCACAGGGCCCCTGGCTGGGGTCTGCAGCCCCACACATCGGAGGCGAACTCCGTGAGAGCCCAGAAGGTGACTGACAGACGTCATTTCCCTAGTGCTCTGCTCCCCAGCAGAGACGTGTTTGGGTGGTTGGGTCCTGCCCCTGCTTATTTGGGCTCCGGTCCACAGCCCAGCTCAGGGAAGCAGCTCCTGAGCTAAGACCTGTGCGAGGCGCGGGGGGCCCCGCCTGGAAGCCTAGTTTACAGCATGCGGGAAGCGAGCCTCCTCGGGAGAAGAGAAGGCAGCCCTGCTGCATGCGGCTGCATTCACTGCTTTGGCAGAGCCGAGTGCGCCTCCAGTACGGCAGAGCTCCAGCTCTGCTCAGAGGCCCGATCTGGCAGAGTGCTGGCGTGAGGCTGCTCTGCGCTGGGCGAGATTTGCCCAGACTTGCCTCGCACATAGGCTTCCATTCCAGGATGAAGCAGGCTGTGCGAGACTGGGAGATGCTACTGGCACCTTCCTGGCCTCAGCTCCACTCCTGCCTTGCCTTTGCTCCTAGTCCCCAGGAGTTCTTGTGGAGGGCTTAGTTGCCGGTGGGTTGCACACTGCCAAGCGCTCCAGCAGTCAGGGCTCTATTAGAGGCAATGGTAGGGCAACTGAAGGTCTCCTCCAGCTGTTGCTTGACCGCCCAGACACAGCACAGCATGGAGAGCACAAGGCTCACAGGGCCCCTGGCTGGGGTCTGCAGCCCCACACACCGGAGGCGAACTCCATGAGAGCCCAGAAGGTGCCTGACAGACGTCATTTCCCTAGTGCTCTGCTCCCCAGCAGAGACGTGTTTGGGTGGTTGGGGCCTGCCCCTGCGTGTCTGGGCTCCCTACCTCAGCCCCAGCTCAGGGAAGCAGCTCCTCAGCTAAGACCTGTAGCAGGCGCGGGGCGCCCCCGCCTGGAAGCCTAGTGCACAGCATGCGGGAAGCGAGCCTCCTCGGGAGAAGAGGAGGCAGCACAGCTTCGTGAGGCTGTAATCACTGCTTGGGCAGAGCCGAGTGCGCCTCCAGTACGGCAGAGCTCCAGCTCTGCTCAGAGGCCCGATCTGGCAGAGTGCTGGCGTGAGGCTGCTCTGCGCTGGGCGAGACTTGCCCAGACTTGGCTCGCGGCTAGGCTTCCAGTCCAGAAAGGAGCGGGCTGCGCGAGACTGGGAGATGCTACTGGCGCCTTCCTGGCCTCAGCTCCACACCTGCCTTGCCTTTGGACCTAGGCCCCAGGCGTTGTTGTGGAGGGCTTAGTTGCCGGTGGGTTGCACACTGCCAAGCGCTCCAGCAGTCAGGGCTCTATTAGATGCAATGGGAGGGCAAGTGCAGGGCTATTCCATCGGTTGTTTTACCGCCCAGACTCAGCACAGCACGGAGAGCACAAGGCTCACAGGGCCCCTGGCTGGGGTCTGCAGCCCCACACACCGGAGGCGAACTCCATGAGCGCCCAGAAGGTGCCTGACAGACCTCATTTCCCTAGTGCTCTCCTGCCAGCAGAGACGTGTGCAGGTAGTTGGGGCCTGCCCCTGCGTGTCTGGGCTCCCTACCACAGCCCCAGCTCAGGGAAGCAGCTCCTGAGCCAAGACCTGTGGGAGGCGCGGGGTCCCCGCCTGGAACCCTAGTTTACAGCATGCGGGAAGCGAGCCTCCTCTGGAGAAGAGGAGGCAGCCCTGCTGCGTGCGGCTGCATTCACTGCTTTGGTGGAGCCGAGTGCGCCTCCAGTACGGCAGAGCTCCAGCTCTGCTCAGAAGCCCGATCTGGCAGACTTGCTGGCGTGAGGGTGCTCTGCACTGTTCGAGACTTGCCCAGACTTGCCTCGCACATAGGCTTCCAGTCCAGGAAGGAGCAGGCTGCGCTAGACTGGGAGATGCTACTGGCGCCTTCCTGGCCTCAGCTCCACTCCTGCCTTGCCTTGGCACCTAGTCCCCAGGCGTTCTCCTGGAGGGCTTAGTTGCCGGTGGGTTGCACACTGCCAAGCGCTCCAGCAGTGAGGGCTCTATTAGAGGCAATGGGAGGGCAACTGAAGGTCTCCTCCAGCGGTTGCTTGACCGCCCACACTCAGCACAGCAAGAGCGCACAAGGCTCACAGGGCCCGTGGCTGGGGTCTGCAGCCCCACACACCGGAGGCGAACTCCGTGAGCGCCCAGAAGGTGCCTGACAGACGTCATTTCCCTAGTGCTCTCCAACCCAGCAGAGACGTGTGCAGATGGTTGGGGCCTGCCCCTGCGTGTCTGGGCTCCCTACCACAGCCCCAGCTGAGGGAAGCAGCTCCTCAGCGAAGACCTGTAGGTGGCGCGGGGCGCCCCCGCCTGGAAGCCTAGTGCACAGCATGCGGGAAGCGAGCCTCCTCGGGAGAAGAGGAGGCAGCACAGCTTCGTGAGGCTGTAATCACTGCTTGGGCGGAGCCGAGTGCGCCTCCAGCACGGCAGAGCTCCAGCTCTGCTCAGAGGCCCGATCTGGCAGAGTGCTGGCGTGAGGCTGCTCTGCACTGGGCGAGCCTTGCCCAGACTTGCCTCGCGGCTAGGCTTCCAGTCCAGAAAGGAGCGGGCTGCGCGAGACTGGGAGATGCTACTGGCGCCATCCTGGCCTCAGCTCCACTTCTGCCTTGCCTTAGCACCTAGTCCCCAGGCGTTCTTGTGGAAGGCTCAGTTGCCGGTGGGTTACACATTGCCAAGCGCTCCAGGAGTGAGGGCTCTATTAGAGGCAATGGGAGGGCAACTGCAAGTCTCCTCCAGCGGTTGCTTGACCGCCCAGACTCAGCACAGCATGGAGAGCACAAGGCTCACAGGGCCCCTGGCTGGGGTCTGCAGCCCCACACACCAGAGGTGAACTCCGTGAGCGCCCAGAAGGTGCCTGACAGACGTCATTTCCCTAGTGCTCTGCTCCCCAACAGAGACGTGTTTGGGTGGTTGGGGCCTGCCCCTGCTTGTTTGGGCTCCCGTCCACAGCCCCAGCTCAGGGAAGCAGCTCCTGAGCTAAGGCATGTGCGAGGCGCGGGGGGCCCCACCTGGAAGCCTAGTTTACAGCATGCGGGAATCGAGCCTCCTCGGGAGAAGAGAAGGCAGCCCTGCTGCGTGCGGCTGCATTCACTGCTTTGGCGGAGCCGAGTGCGCCTCCAGTACGGCAGAGCTCCAGCTCTGCTCAGAGGCCCGATCTGGCAGACTTGCTGGCGTGAGGCTGCTCTGCGCTGGGCGAGACTTGCCCAGACTTGCCTCGCACATAGGCTTCCAGTCCAGGAAGGAGCAGGCTGTGCGAGACTGGGATATGCTACTGGCGCCTTCCTGGCCTCAGCTCCACTCCTGCCTTGCCTTTGCACCTAGTCCCCAGGCGTTCTCCTGGAGGGCTTAGTTGCCGGTGGGTTGCACACTGCCAAGCGCTCCAGCAGTGAGGGCTCTATTAGAGGCAATGGTAGGGCAACTGAAGGTCTCCTCCAGCGGTTGCTTGACCGCCCACACTCAGCACAGCAGGAGCGCCCAAGGCTCACAGGGCCCCTGGCTGGGGTCTGCAGCCCCACACACAGGAGGCGAACTCCGGGAGCGCCCAGAAGTTGCCTGAGAGACGTCATTTCCCTAGTGCTCTCCTCCCCAGCAGAGACGTGTGCAGGTGGTTGGGGCCTGCCCCTGCGTGTCTGGGCTCCCTACCACAGCCCCAGCTCAGGGAAGCAGCTCCTCAGCTAAGACCTGTAGGAGGCCCGGGGCGCCCCCGCCTGGAAGCCTAGTGCACAGCATGCTGGAAGCGAGCCTCCTCGGGAGAAGAGGAGGCAGCACAGCTTCGTGAGGCTGTAATCACTGCTTGGGCGGAGCCGAGTGCGCCTCCAGTACGGCAGAGCTCCAGCTCTGCTCAGAGGCCCGATCTGGCAGAGTGCTGGCGTGAGGCTGCTCTGCACTGGGCGAGCCTTGCCCAGACTTGCCTCGCGGCTAGGCTTCCAGTCCAGAAAGGAGCGGGCTGCGCGAGACTGGGAGATGCTACTGGCGCCATCCTGGCCTCAGCTCCACTTCTGCCTTGCCTTAGCACCTAGTTCCCAGGCGTTCTTGTGGAAGGCTCAGTTGCCGGTGGGTTGCACACTGCCAAGCGCTCCAGCTGTCAGGGCTCTACTATAGGCAAAGGGAGGGCAACTGCAGGGCTACTCCATCGGTTGTTTTACCGCCCAGACTCAGCACAGCACGGAGAGCACAAGGCTCACAGGGCCCCTGGCTGGGGTCTGCAGCCCCACACACCGGAGTCGAACTCCGTGAGCGCCCAGAAGGTGCCTGACAGACGTCATTTCCCTAGTGCTCTCCAACCCAGCAGAGACGTGTGCAGATGGTTGGGGCCTGCCCCTGCGTGTCTGGGCTCCCTACCACAGCCCCAGCTGAGGGAAGCAGCTCCTCAGCTAAGACCTGTAGGAGGCGCGGGGCGCCCCCGCCTGGAAGCCTAGTGCACAGCATGCGGGAAGCGAGCCTCCTCGGGAGAAGAGAAGGCAGCCCTGCTGCGTGCGGCTGCATTCACTGCTTTGGCGGAGCCGAGTGCGCCTCCAGTACGGCAGAGCTCCAGCTCTGCTCAGAGGCCCGATCTGGCAGACTTGCTGGCGTGAGGCTGCTCTGCCCTGGGCGAGACTTGCCCAGACTTGCCTCGCACATAGGCTTCCAGTCCAGGAAGGAGCATGCTGCGCGAGACTGGGAGATGCTACTGGCGCCTTCCTGGCCTCAGCTCCACTCCTGCCTTGCCTTTGCACCTAGTCCCCAGGCGTTCTCGTGGAGGGCTTAGTTGCCGGTGGGTTGCACACTGCCAAGCGCTCCAGCAGTGAGGGCTCTATTGGCGGCAATGGCAGGGCAACTGCAGGGCTACTCCATCGGTTGTTTTACCGCCCACACTCAGCACAGCACGGAGAGCACAAGGCTCACAGGGCCCCTGGCTGGGGTCTGCAGCCCCACACACCGGAGGCGAACTCCGTGAGCGCCCAGAAGGTGCCTGACAGACCTCATTTCCCTAGTGCTCTCCTCCACAGCAGAGACGTGTGCAGGTGGTTGGGGCCTGCCCCTGCGTGTCTGGGCTCCCTACCACAGCCCCAGCTCAGGGAAGCAGCTCCTCAGCTAAGACCTGTAGGAGGCCCGGGGCGCCCCCGCCTGGAAGCCTAGTGCACAGCATGCGGGAAGCGAGCCTCCTCGGGAGAAGAGGAGGCAGCACAGCTTCGTGAGGCTGTAATAACTGCTTGGGCGGAGCCGAGTGCGCCTCCAGTACGGCAGAGCTCCAGCTCTGCTCAGAGGCCCGATCTGGCAGAGTGCTGGCGTGAGGCTGCTCTGCCCTTGGCGAGCCTTGCCCAGACTTGCCTCGCGGCTAGGCTTCCAGTCGAGAAAGGAGCGGGCTGCGCGAGACTGGGAGATGCTACTGGCGCCATCCTGGCCTCAGCTCCACTTCTGCCTTGCCTTAGCACCTAGTCCCCAGGCGTTCTTGTGGAAGGCTCAGTTCCCGGTGGGTTGCACACTGCCAAGCGCTCCAGCAGTCAGGGCTCTATTAGAGGCAATGGGAGGGCAACTGCAGGGCTACTCCATTGGTTTTTTTACCGCCCAGACTCAGCACAGCACGGAGAGCACAAGGCTCACAGGGCCCCTGGCTGGGGTCTGCAGCCCCACACACTGGAGGCGAACTCCGTGAGCGCCCAGAAGGTGCCTGACAGACCTCATTTCCCTAGTGATCTCCTGCCAGCAGAGACGTGTGCAGGTAGTTGGGGCCTGCCCCTGCGTGTCTGGGCTCCCGTCCACAGCCCCAGCTCAGGGAAGCAGCTCCTGAGCCAAGACCTGTGGGAGGCGCGGGGTCCCCGCCTGGAAGCCTAGTTTACAGCATGCGGGAAGCGAGCCTCCTCTGGAGAAGAGGAGGCAGCCCTGCTGCGTGCGGCTGCATTCACTGCTTTGGCGGAGCCGAGTGCGCCTCCAGTACGGCAGAGCTCCAGCTCTGCTCAGAGGCCCGATCTGGCAGAGTGCTGGCGTGAGGCTGCTCTGCACTGGGCGAGACTTGCCCAGACTTGCCTCGCACATAGGCTTCCAGTCCAGGAAGGAGCAGGCTGCGCGAGACTGGGAGATGCTACTGACGCCTTCCTGGCCTCAGCTCCACACCTGCCTTGCCTTTGGACCTAGGCCCCAGGCGTTGTTGTGGAGGGCTTAGTTGCCGGTGGGTTGCACACTGCCAAGCGCTCCAGCAGTCAGGGCTCTATTAGATGCAATGGGAGGGCAAGTGCAGGGCTATTCCATCGGTTGTTTTACCGCCCAGACTCAGCACAGCACGGAGAGCACAAGGCTCACAGGGCCCCTGGCTGGGGTCTGCAGCCCCACACACCGGAGGCGAACTCCATGAGCGCCCAGAAGGTGCCTGACAGACCTCATTTCCCTAGTGCTCTCCTGCCAGCAGAGACGTGTGCAGGTAGTTGGGGCCTGCCCCTGCGTGTCTGGGCTCCCTACCACAGCCCCAGCTCAGGGAAGCAGCTCCTGAGCCAAGACCTGTGGGAGGCGCGGGGTCCCCGCCTGGAACCCTAGTTTACAGCATGCGGGAAGCGAGCCTCCTCTGGAGAAGAGGAGGCAGCCCTGCTGCGTGCGGCTGCATTCACTGCTTTGGTGGAGCCGAGTGCGCCTCCAGTACGGCAGAGCTCCAGCTCTGCTCAGAAGCCCGATCTGGCAGACTTGCTGGCGTGAGGCTGCTCTGCACTGGGCGAGACTTGCCCAGACTTGCCTCGCACATAGGCTTCCAGTCCAGGAAGGAGCAGGCTGCGCTAGACTGGGAGATGCTACTGGCCCCTTCCTGGCCTCAGCTCCACTCCTGCATTGCCTTGGCACCTAGTCCCCAGGCGTTCTCCTGGAGGGCTTAGTTGCCGGTGGGTTGCACACTGCCAAGCGCTCCAGCAGTGAGGGCTCTATTAGAGGCAATGGGAGGGCAACTGAAGGTCTCCTCCAGCGGTTGCTTGACCGCCCACACTCAGCACAGCAAGAGCGCACAAGGCTCACAGGGCCCCTGGCTGGGGTCTGCAGCCCCACACACCGGAGGCGAACTCCGTGAGCGCCCAGAAGGTGCCTGACAGACGTCATTTCCCTAGTGCTCTGCTCCCCAGCAGAGACGTGTTTGGGTGGTTGGGGCCTGCCCCTGCTTGTTTGGGCTCCCGTCCACAGCCCCAGCTCAGGGAAGCAGCTCCTGAGCTAAGACCTGTGCGAGGCGCGGGGGGCCCCGCCTGGATACCTAGTTTACAGCATGCGGGAATCGAGCCTCCTCGGGAGAAGAGAAGGCAGCCCTGCTGCGTGCGGCTGCATTCACTGCTTTGGCGGAGTCGAGTCCGCCTCCAGTACGGCAGAGCTCCAGCTCTGCTCAGAGGCCCGATCTGGCAGACTTGCTGGCGTGAGGCTGCTCTGCCCTGGGCGAGACTTGCCCAGACTTGCCTCGCACATAGGCTTCCAGTCCAGGAAGGAGCAGGCTGCGCGAGACTGGGAGATGCTACTGTCGCCTTCCTGGCCTCAGCTCCACACCTGCCTTGCCTTTGAACCTAGTCCCCAGGAGTTCTTGTGGAGGGCTTAGTTGCCGGTGGGTTGCACACTGCCAAGCGCTCCAGCAGTCAGGGCTCTATTAGAGGCAATGGGAGGGCAACTGCAGGGCTATTCCATCGGTTGTTTCACCGCCCAGACTCAGCACAGCATGGAGAGCACAAGGCTCACAGGGCCCCTGGCTGGGGTCTGCAGCCCCACACACTGGAGGCGAACTCCGTGAGCGCCCAGAAGGTGCCTGACAGACCTCATTTCCCTAGTGATCTCCTGCCAGCAGAGACGTGTGCAGGTAGTTGGGGCTTGCCCCTGCGTGTCTGGGCTCCCTACCACAGCCCCAGCTCAGGGAAGCAGCTCCTGAGCCAAGACCTGTGGGAGGCGCGGTTTCCCCGCCTAGAAGCCTAGTGCACAGCATGCGGGAAGCGAGCCTCCTCGGGAGAAGAGGAGGCAGCACAGCTTCGTGAGGCTGTAATCACTGCTTGGGCGGAGCCGAGTGCGCCTCCAGTACGGCAGAGCTCCAGCTCTGCTCAGAGGCCCGATCTGGCAGAGTGCAGGCGTGAGGCTGCTCTGCACTGGGCGAGCCTTGCCCAGACTTGCCTCGCGGCTAGGCTTCCAGTCCAGAAAGGAGCGGGCTGCGCGAGACTGGGAGATGCTACTGGCGCCTTCCTGGCCTCAGCTCCACACCTGCCTTGCCTTTGAACCTAGTCCCCAGGCATTCTTGTGGAGGGCTTAGTTGCCGGTGGGTTGCACACTGCCAAGCGCTCCAGCAGTCAGGGCTATATTAGAGGCAATGGTAGGGCAACTGAAGGTCTCCTCCAGCGGTTGCTTGACCGCCCACACTCAGCATAGCAGGAGCGCACAAGGCTCCCAGGGCCCCTGGCTGGGGTCTGCAGCCCCACACACCGGAGGCAAACTCCGTCAGCGCCCAGAAGGTGCCTGACAGACGTCATTTCCCTAGTGCTCTCCAACCCAGCAGAGACGTGTGCAGATGGTTGGGGCCTGCCCCTGCGTGTCTGGGCTCCCTACCACAGCCCCAGCTGAGGGAAGCAGCTCCTCAGCTAAGACCTGTAGGAGGCGCGGGGCGCCCCCGACTGGAAGCCTAGTGCACAGCATGCAGGAAGCGAGCCTCCTCGGGAGAAGAGAAGGCAGCACAGCTTCGTGAGGCTGTAATCACTGCTTGGGCGGAGCCGAGTGCGCCTCCAGTACGGCAGAGCTCCAGCTCTGCTCAGAGGCCCGATCTGGCAGAGTGCTGGCGTGAGGCTGCTCTGCACTGGGCGAGCCTTGCCCAGACTTGCCTCGCGGCTAGGCTTCCAGTCCAGAAAGGAGCGGGCTGCGCGAGACTGGGAGATGCTACTGGCGCCATCCTGGCCTCAGCTCCACTTCTGCCTTGCCTTAGCACCTAGTCCCCAGGCGTTCTTGTGGAAGGCTCATTTGCCGGTGGGTTGCACACTGCCAAGCGCTTCAGCAGTCAGGGCTCTATTAGAGACAATGGGAGGGCAACTGCAAGTCTCCTCCATCGGTTGCTTGACCGCCCAGACTCAGCACAGCATGGAGAGCACAAGGCTCACAGGGCCCCTGGCTGGGGTCTGCAGCCCCACACACCGGAGGCGAACTCCGTGAGAGCCCAGAAGGTGCCTGACAGACGTCATTTCCCTAGTGCTCTGCTCCCCAGCAGAGACGTGTTTGGGTGGTTGGGGCCTGCCCCTGCTTGTTTGGGCTCCCGTCCACAGCCCCAGCTCAGGGAAGCAGCTCCTGAGCTAAGACCTGTGCGAGGCGCGGGGGGCCCTGCCTGGAAGCCTAGTTTACAGCATGCGGGAAGCGAGCCTCCTCGGGAGAAGAGAAGGCAGCCCTGCTGCGTGCGGCTGCATTCACTGCTTTGGCGGAGCCGCGTGCGCCTCCAGTACGGCAGAGCTCCAGCTCTGCTCAGAAGCCCGATCTGGCAGACTTGCTGGCGTGAGTCTGCTCTGCCCTGGGCGAGACTTGCCCAGACTTGCCTCGCACATATTCTTCCAGTCCAGGAATGAGTAGGCTGCGCTAGACTGGGAGATGCTACTGGCGCCTTCCTGGCCTCAGCTCCACTCCTGCCTTGCCTTTGCACCTAGTCCCCAGGCGTTCTCGTGGAGGGCTTAGTTGACGGTGGGTTGCACACTGCCAAGCGCTCCAGCAGTGAGGGCTCTATTAGAGGCAATGGGAGGGCAACTGCAAGTCTCCTCCAGCGGTTGCTTGACCGCCCAGACTCAGCACAGCATGGAGAGCACAAGGCTCACAGGGCCCCTGGCTGGGGTCTGCAGCCCCACACACCGGAGGCGAACTCCGTGAGAGCCCAGAAGGTGCCTGACAGACGTCATTTCCCTAGTGCTCTGCTCCCCAGCAGAGACGTGTTTGGGTGGTTGGGGCCTGCCCCTGCGTGTCTGGGCTCCCTACCACAGCCCCAGCTCAGGGAAGCAGCTCCTCAGCTAAGACCTGTAGGAGGCGCGGGGCGCCCCCGCCTGGAAGCCTAGTGCACAGCATGCGGGAAGCGAGCCTCCTCAGGAGAAGAGGAGGCAGCACAGCTTCGTGAGGCTGTAATCACTGCTTGGGCGGAGCCGAGTGGGCCTCCAGTATGGCAGAGCTCCAGCTCTGCTCAGAGGCCCGATCTGGCAGAGTGCTGGCGTGAGGCTGCTATGCACTGGGCGAGCCTTGCCCAGACTTGCCTCGCGGCTAGGCTTCCAGTCCAGAAAGGAGCGGGCTGCGCGAGACTGGGAGATGCTACTGGCGCCATCCTGGCCTCAGCTCCACTTCTGCCTTGCCTTAGCACCTAGTCCCCAGGCGTTCTCGTGGAAGGCTCAGTTGCCGGTGGGTTGCACATTGCCAAGCGCTCCAGCAGTCAGGGCTCTATTAGAGGCATTGGGAGGGCAACTGCAGGGCTATTCCATCGGTTGTTTTACCGCCCAGACTCAGCACAGCATGGAGAGCACAAGGCTCACAGGGCCCCTGGCTGGGGTCTGCAGCCCCACACACCGGAGTCGAACTCCGTGAGCGCCCAGAAGGTGCCTGACAGACCTCATTTCCCTAGTGATCTCCTGCCAGCAGAGACGTGTGCAGGTAGTTGGGGCCTGCCCCTGCGTGTCTGGGCTCCCGTCCACAGCCCCAGCTCAGGGAAGCAGCTCCTGAGCCAAGACCTGTGGGAGGCGCGATGTCCCCGCCTGGAAGCCTAGTGCACAGCAAGCGGGAAGCGAGCCTCCTCGGGAGAAGAGGAGGCAGCACAGCTTCGTGAGGCTGTAATCACTGCTTGGGCGGAGCCGAGTGCGCCTCCAGTACGGCAGAGCTCCAGCTCTGCTCAGAGGCCCGATCTGGCAGAGTGCTGGCGTGAGGCTGCTCTGCACTGGGCGAGCCTTGCCCAGACTTGCCTCGCGGCTAGGCTTCCAGTCCAGAAAGGAGCAGGCTGCGCGAGACTGGGAGATGCTACTGGCGCCTTCCTGGCCTCAGCTCCACACCTGCCTTGCCTTTGAACCTAGTCCCCAGGCGTTCTTGTGGAGGGCTTAGTTGCCGGTGGGTTGCACACTGCCAAGCGCTCCAGCAGTCAGGGCTCTATTAGAGGCAATGGGAGGGCAACTGCAGGGCTATTCCATCGTTTGTTTTACCGCCCAGACTCAGCACAGCACGGAGAGCACAAGGCTCACAGGGCCCCTGGCTGGGGTCTGCAGCCCCACACACCGGAGGCGAACTCCGTGAGAGCCCAGAAGGTGCCTGACAGACGTCATTTCCCTAGTGCTCTGCTCCCCAGCAGAGACGTGTTTGGGTGGTTGGGGCCTGCCCCTGCTTGTTTGGGCTCCCGTCCACAGCCCCAGCTCAGGGAAGCAGCTCCTGAGCCAAGACCTGTGGGAGGCGCGGGGTCCCCGCCTGGAAGCCTAGTTTACAGCATGCGGGAAGCGAGCCTCCTCTGGAGAAGAGGAGGCAGCCCTGCTGCGTGCGGCTGCATTCACTGCTTTGGCGGAGCCGAGTGCGCCTCCAGTACGGCAGAGCTCCAGCTCTGCTCAGAGCCCTGATCTGGCAGAGTGCTGGCCTGAGGCTGCTCTGCACTGGGCGAGCCTTGCCCAGACTTGCCTCGCGGCTAGGCTTCCAGTCCAGAAAGGAGCGGGCTGCGCGAGACTGGGAGATGCTACTGGCGCCATCCTGGCCTCAGCTCCACTTCTGCCTTGCCTTAGCACATAGTCCCCAGGCGTTCTTGTGGAAGGTTCAGTTGCCGGTGGGTTGCACACTGCCCAGCGCTCCAGAAGTGAGGGCTCTATTAGAGGCAATGGGAGGGCAACTGCAACTCTCCTCCAGCGGTTGCTTGACCGCCCAGACTCAGCACAGCATGGAGAGCACGAGGCTCACAGGGCCCCTGGCTGGGGTCTGCAGCCCCACACATCGGAGGCGAACTCCGTGAGAGCCCAGAAGGTGACTGACAGACGTCATTTCCCTAGTGCTCTGCTCCCCAGCAGAGACGTGTTTGGGTGGTTGGGTCCTGCCCCTGCTTATTTGGGCTCCGGTCCACAGCCCAGCTCAGGGAAGCAGCTCCTGAGCTAAGACCTGTGCGAGGCGCGGGGGGCCCCGCCTGGAAGCCTAGTTTACAGCATGCGGGAAGCGAGCCTCCTCGGGAGAAGAGAAGGCAGCCCTGCTGCATGCGGCTGCATTCACTGCTTTGGCAGAGCCGAGTGCGCCTCCAGTACGGCAGAGCTCCAGCTCTGCTCAGAGGCCCGATCTGGCAGAGTGCTGGCGTGAGGCTGCTCTGCGCTGGGCGAGATTTGCCCAGACTTGCCTCGCACATAGGCTTCCATTCCAGGATGAAGCAGGCTGTGCGAGACTGGGAGATGCTACTGGCACCTTCCTGGCCTCAGCTCCACTCCTGCCTTGCCTTTGCTCCTAGTCCCCAGGAGTTCTTGTGGAGGGCTTAGTTGCCGGTGGGTTGCACACTGCCAAGCGCTCCAGCAGTCAGGGCTCTATTAGAGGCAATGGTAGGGCAACTGAAGGTCTCCTCCAGCTGTTGCTTGACCGCCCAGACACAGCACAGCATGGAGAGCACAAGGCTCACAGGGCCCCTGGCTGGGGTCTGCAGCCCCACACACCGGAGGCGAACTCCATGAGAGCCCAGAAGGTGCCTGACAGACGTCATTTCCCTAGTGCTCTGCTCCCCAGCAGAGACGTGTTTGGGTGGTTGGGGCCTGCCCCTGCGTGTCTGGGCTCCCTACCTCAGCCCCAGCTCAGGGAAGCAGCTCCTCAGCTAAGACCTGTAGCAGGCGCGGGGCGCCCCCGCCTGGAAGCCTAGTGCACAGCATGCGGGAAGCGAGCCTCCTCGGGAGAAGAGGAGGCAGCACAGCTTCGTGAGGCTGTAATCACTGCTTGGGCAGAGCCGAGTGCGCCTCCAGTACGGCAGAGCTCCAGCTCTGCTCAGAGGCCCGATCTGGCAGAGTGCTGGCGTGAGGCTGCTCTGCGCTGGGCGAGACTTGCCCAGACTTGGCTCGCGGCTAGGCTTCCAGTCCAGAAAGGAGCGGGCTGCGCGAGACTGGGAGATGCTACTGGCGCCTTCCTGGCCTCAGCTCCACACCTGCCTTGCCTTTGGACCTAGGCCCCAGGCGTTGTTGTGGAGGGCTTAGTTGCCGGTGGGTTGCACACTGCCAAGCGCTCCAGCAGTCAGGGCTCTATTAGATGCAATGGGAGGGCAAGTGCAGGGCTATTCCATCGGTTGTTTTACCGCCCAGACTCAGCACAGCACGGAGAGCACAAGGCTCACAGGGCCCCTGGCTGGGGTCTGCAGCCCCACACACCGGAGGCGAACTCCATGAGCGCCCAGAAGGTGCCTGACAGACCTCATTTCCCTAGTGCTCTCCTGCCAGCAGAGACGTGTGCAGGTAGTTGGGGCCTGCCCCTGCGTGTCTGGGCTCCCTACCACAGCCCCAGCTCAGGGAAGCAGCTCCTGAGCCAAGACCTGTGGGAGGCGCGGGGTCCCCGCCTGGAACCCTAGTTTACAGCATGCGGGAAGCGAGCCTCCTCTGGAGAAGAGGAGGCAGCCCTGCTGCGTGCGGCTGCATTCACTGCTTTGGTGGAGCCGAGTGCGCCTCCAGTACGGCAGAGCTCCAGCTCTGCTCAGAAGCCCGATCTGGCAGACTTGCTGGCGTGAGGGTGCTCTGCACTGGTCGAGACTTGCCCAGACTTGCCTCGCACATAGGCTTCCAGTCCAGGAAGGAGCAGGCTGCGCTAGACTGGGAGATGCTACTGGCGCCTTCCTGGCCTCAGCTCCACTCCTGCCTTGCCTTGGCACCTAGTCCCCAGGCGTTCTCCTGGAGGGCTTAGTTGCCGGTGGGTTGCACACTGCCAAGCGCTCCAGCAGTGAGGGCTCTATTAGAGGCAATGGGAGGGCAACTGAAGGTCTCCTCCAGCGGTTGCTTGACCGCCCACACTCAGCACAGCAAGAGCGCACAAGGCTCACAGGGCCCCTGGCTGGGGTCTGCAGCCCCACACACCGGAGGCGAACTCCGTGAGCGCCCAGAAGGTGCCTGACAGACGTCATTTCCCTAGTGCTCTCCAACCCAGCAGAGACGTGTGCAGATGGTTGGGGCCTGCCCCTGCGTGTCTGGGCTCCCTACCACAGCCCCAGCTGAGGGAAGCAGCTCCTCAGCGAAGACCTGTAGGTGGCGCGGGGCGCCCCCGCCTGGAAGCCTAGTGCACAGCATGCCGGAAGCGAGCCTCCTCGGGAGAAGAGGAGGCAGCACAGCTTCGTGAGGCTGTAATCACTGCTTGGGCGGAGCCGAGTGCGCCTCCAGCACGGCAGAGCTCCAGCTCTGCTCAGAGGCCCGATCTGGCAGAGTGCTGGCGTGAGGCTGCTCTGCACTGGGCGAGCCTTGCCCAGACTTGCCTCGCGGCTAGGCTTCCAGTCCAGAAAGGAGCGGGCTGCGCGAGACTGGGAGATGCTACTGGCGCCATCCTGGCCTCAGCTCCACTTCTGCCTTGCCTTAGCACCTAGTCCCCAGGCGTTCTTGTGGAAGGCTCAGTTGCCGGTGGGTTACACATTGCCAAGCGCTCCAGGAGTGAGGGCTCTATTAGAGGCAATGGGAGGGCAACTGCAAGTCTCCTCCAGCGGTTGCTTGACCGCCCAGACTCAGCACAGCATGGAGAGCACAAGGCTCACAGGGCCCCTGGCTGGGGTCTGCAGCCCCACACACCAGAGGTGAACTCCGTGAGCGCCCAGAAGGTGCCTGACAGACGTCATTTCCCTAGTGCTCTGCTCCCCAACAGAGACGTGTTTGGGTGGTTGGGGCCTGCCCCTGCTTGTTTGGGCTCCCGTCCACAGCCCCAGCTCAGGGAAGCAGCTCCTGAGCTAAGGCATGTGCGAGGCGCGGGGGGCCCCACCTGGAAGCCTAGTTTACAGCATGCGGGAATCGAGCCTCCTCGGGAGAAGAGAAGGCAGCCCTGCTGCGTGCGGCTGCATTCACTGCTTTGGCGGAGCCGAGTGCGCCTCCAGTACGGCAGAGCTCCAGCTCTGCTCAGAGGCCCGATCTGGCAGACTTGCTGGCGTGAGGCTGCTCTGCGCTGGGCGAGACTTGCCCAGACTTGCCTCGCACATAGGCTTCCAGTCCAGGAAGGAGCAGGCTGTGCGAGACTGGGATATGCTACTGGCGCCTTCCTGGCCTCAGCTCCACTCCTGCCTTGCCTTTGCACCTAGTCCCCAGGCGTTCTCCTGGAGGGCTTAGTTGCCGGTGGGTTGCACACTGCCAAGCGCTCCAGCAGTGAGGGCTCTATTAGAGGCAATGGTAGGGCAACTGAAGGTCTCCTCCAGCGGTTGCTTGACCGCCCACACTCAGCACAGCAGGAGCGCCCAAGGCTCACAGGGCCCCTGGCTGGGGTCTGCAGCCCCACACACAGGAGGCGAACTCCGGGAGCGCCCAGAAGTTGCCTGAGAGACGTCATTTCCCTAGTGCTCTCCTCCCCAGCAGAGACGTGTGCAGGTGGTTGGGGCCTGCCCCTGCGTGTCTGGGCTCCCTACCACAGCCCCAGCTCAGGGAAGCAGCTCCTCAGCTAAGACCTGTAGGAGGCCCGGGGCGCCCCCGCCTGGAAGCCTAGTGCACAGCATGCTGGAAGCGAGCCTCCTCGGGAGAAGAGGAGGCAGCACAGCTTCGTGAGGCTGTAATCACTGCTTGGGCGGAGCCGAGTGCGCCTCCAGTACGGCAGAGCTCCAGCTCTGCTCAGAGGCCCGATCTGGCAGAGTGCTGGCGTGAGGCTGCTCTGCACTGGGCGAGCCTTGCCCAGACTTGCCTCGCGGCTAGGCTTCCAGTCCAGAAAGGAGCGGGCTGCGCGAGACTGGGAGATGCTACTGGCGCCATCCTGGCCTCAGCTCCACTTCTGCCTTGCCTTAGCACCTAGTTCCCAGGCGTTCTTGTGGAAGGCTCAGTTGCCGGTGGGTTGCACACTGCCAAGCGCTCCAGCTGTCAGGGCTCTACTATAGGCAAAGGGAGGGCAACTGCAGGGCTACTCCATCGGTTGTTTTACCGCCCAGACTCAGCACAGCACGGAGAGCACAAGGCTCACAGGGCCCCTGGCTGGGGTCTGCAGCCCCACACACCGGAGTCGAACTCCGTGAGCGCCCAGAAGGTGCCTGACAGACGTCATTTCCCTAGTGCTCTCCAACCCAGCAGAGACGTGTGCAGATGGTTGGGGCCTGCCCCTGCGTGTCTGGGCTCCCTACCACAGCCCCAGCTGAGGGAAGCAGCTCCTCAGCTAAGACCTGTAGGAGGCGCGGGGCGCCCCCGCCTGGAAGCCTAGTGCACAGCATGCGGGAAGCGAGCCTCCTCGGGAGAAGAGAAGGCAGCCCTGCTGCGTGCGGCTGCATTCACTGCTTTGGCGGAGCCGAGTGCGCCTCCAGTACGGCAGAGCTCCAGCTCTGCTCAGAGGCCCGATCTGGCAGACTTGCTGGCGTGAGGCTGCTCTGCCCTGGGCGAGACTTGCCCAGACTTGCCTCGCACATAGGCTTCCAGTCCAGGAAGGAGCATGCTGCGCGAGACTGGGAGATGCTACTGGCGCCTTCCTGGCCTCAGCTCCACTCCTGCCTTGCCTTTGCACCTAGTCCCCAGGCGTTCTCGTGGAGGGCTTAGTTGCCGGTGGGTTGCACACTGCCAAGCGCTCCAGCAGTGAGGGCTCTATTGGCGGCAATGGCAGGGCAACTGCAGGGCTACTCCATCGGTTGTTTTACCGCCCACACTCAGCACAGCACGGAGAGCACAAGGCTCACAGGGCCCCTGGCTGGGGTCTGCAGCCCCACACACCGGAGGCGAACTCCGTGAGCGCCCAGAAGGTGCCTGACAGACCTCATTTCCCTAGTGCTCTCCTCCACAGCAGAGACGTGTGCAGGTGGTTGGGGCCTGCCCCTGCGTGTCTGGGCTCCCTACCACAGCCCCAGCTCAGGGAAGCAGCTCCTCAGCTAAGACCTGTAGGAGGCCCGGGGCGCCCCCGCCTGGAAGCCTAGTGCACAGCATGCGGGAAGCGAGCCTCCTCGGGAGAAGAGGAGGCAGCACAGCTTCGTGAGGCTGTAATAACTGCTTGGGCGGAGCCGAGTGCGCCTCCAGTACGGCAGAGCTCCAGCTCTGCTCAGAGGCCCGATCTGGCAGAGTGCTGGCGTGAGGCTGCTCTGCCCTTGGCGAGCCTTGCCCAGACTTGCCTCGCGGCTAGGCTTCCAGTCGAGAAAGGAGCGGGCTGCGCGAGACTGGGAGATGCTACTGGCGCCATCCTGGCCTCAGCTCCACTTCTGCCTTGCCTTAGCACCTAGTCCCCAGGCGTTCTTGTGGAAGGCTCAGTTCCCGGTGGGTTGCACACTGCCAAGCGCTCCAGCAGTCAGGGCTCTATTAGAGGCAATGGGAGGGCAACTGCAGGGCTACTCCATTGGTTTTTTTACCGCCCAGACTCAGCACAGCACGGAGAGCACAAGGCTCACAGGGCCCCTGGCTGGGGTCTGCAGCCCCACACACTGGAGGCGAACTCCGTGAGCGCCCAGAAGGTGCCTGACAGACCTCATTTCCCTAGTGATCTCCTGCCAGCAGAGACGTGTGCAGGTAGTTGGGGCCTGCCCCTGCGTGTCTGGGCTCCCGTCCACAGCCCCAGCTCAGGGAAGCAGCTCCTGAGCCAAGACCTGTGGGAGGCGCGGGGTCCCCGCCTGGAAGCCTAGTTTACAGCATGCGGGAAGCGAGCCTCCTCTGGAGAAGAGGAGGCAGCCCTGCTGCGTGCGGCTGCATTCACTGCTTTGGCGGAGCCGAGTGCGCCTCCAGTACGGCAGAGCTCCAGCTCTGCTCAGAGGCCCGATCTGGCAGAGTGCTGGCGTGAGGCTGCTCTGCACTGGGCGAGACTTGCCCAGACTTGCCTCGCACATAGGCTTCCAGTCCAGGAAGGAGCAGGCTGCGCGAGACTGGGAGATGCTACTGACGCCTTCCTGGCCTCAGCTCCACACCTGCCTTGCCTTTGGACCTAGGCCCCAGGCGTTGTTGTGGAGGGCTTAGTTGCCGGTGGGTTGCACACTGCCAAGCGCTCCAGCAGTCAGGGCTCTATTAGATGCAATGGGAGGGCAAGTGCAGGGCTATTCCATCGGTTGTTTTACCGCCCAGACTCAGCACAGCACGGAGAGCACAAGGCTCACAGGGCCCCTGGCTGGGGTCTGCAGCCCCACACACCGGAGGCGAACTCCATGAGCGCCCAGAAGGTGCCTGACAGACCTCATTTCCCTAGTGCTCTCCTGCCAGCAGAGACGTGTGCAGGTAGTTGGGGCCTGCCCCTGCGTGTCTGGGCTCCCTACCACAGCCCCAGCTCAGGGAAGCAGCTCCTGAGCCAAGACCTGTGGGAGGCGCGGGGTCCCCGCCTGGAACCCTAGTTTACAGCATGCGGGAAGCGAGCCTCCTCTGGAGAAGAGGAGGCAGCCCTGCTGCGTGCGGCTGCATTCACTGCTTTGGTGGAGCCGAGTGCGCCTCCAGTACGGCAGAGCTCCAGCTCTGCTCAGAAGCCCGATCTGGCAGACTTGCTGGCGTGAGGCTGCTCTGCACTGGGCGAGACTTGCCCAGACTTGCCTCGCACATAGGCTTCCAGTCCAGGAAGGAGCAGGCTGCGCTAGACTGGGAGATGCTACTGGCCCCTTCCTGGCCTCAGCTCCACTCCTGCATTGCCTTGGCACCTAGTCCCCAGGCGTTCTCCTGGAGGGCTTAGTTGCCGGTGGGTTGCACACTGCCAAGCGCTCCAGCAGTGAGGGCTCTATTAGAGGCAATGGGAGGGCAACTGAAGGTCTCCTCCAGCGGTTGCTTGACCGCCCACACTCAGCACAGCAAGAGCGCACAAGGCTCACAGGGCCCCTGGCTGGGGTCTGCAGCCCCACACACCGGAGGCGAACTCCGTGAGCGCCCAGAAGGTGCCTGACAGACGTCATTTCCCTAGTGCTCTCCAACCCAGCAGAGACGTGTGCAGATGGTTGGGGCCTGCCCCTGCGTGTCTGGGCTCCCTACCACAGCCCCAGCTGAGGGAAGCAGCTCCTCAGCTAAGACCTGTAGGAGGCGCGGGGCGCCCCCGCCTGGAAGCCTAGTGCACAGCATGCGGGAAGCGAGCCTCCTCGGGAGAAGAGGAGGCAGCACAGCTTCGTGAGGCTGTAATCACTGCTTGGGCGGAGCCGAGTGCGCCTCCAGCACGGCAGAGCTCCAGCTCTGCTCAGAGGCCCGATCTGGCAGAGTGCTGGCGTGAGGCTGCTCTGCACTGGGCGAGCCTTGCCCAGACTTGCCTCGCGGCTAGGCTTCCAGTCCAGAAAGGAGCGGGCTGCGCGAGACTGGGAGATGCTACTGGCGCCATCCTGGCCTCAGCTCCACTTCTGCCTTGCCTTAGCACCTAGTCCCCAGGCGTTCTTGTGGAAGGCTCAGTTGCCGGTGGGTTACACATTGCCAAGCGCTCCAGGAGTGAGGGCTCTATTAGAGGCAATGGGAGGGCAACTGCAAGTCTCCTCCAGCGGTTGCTTGACCGCCCAGACTCAGCACAGCATGGAGAGAACAAGGCTCACAGGGCCCCTGGCTGGGGACTGCAGCCCCACACACCAGAGGCGAACTCCGTGAGAGCCCAGAAGGTGCCTGACAGACGTCATTTCCCTAGTGCTCTGCTCCCCAACAGAGACGTGTTTGGGTGGTTGGGGCCTGCCCCTGCTTGTTTGGGCTCCCGTCCACAGCCCCAGCTCAGGGAAGCAGCTCCTGAGCTAAGGCATGTGCGAGGCGCGGGGGGCCCCACCTGGAAGCCTAGTTTACAGCATGCGGGAATCGAGCCTCCTCGGGAGAAGAGAAGGCAGCCCTGCTGCGTGCGGCTGCATTCACTGCTTTGGCGGAGCCGAGTGCGCCTCCAGTACGGCAGAGCTCCAGCTCTGCTCAGAGGCCCGATCTGGCAGACATGCTGGCGTGAGGCTGCTCTGCGCTGGGCGAGACTTGCCCAGACTTGCCTCGCACATAGGCTTCCAGTCCAGGAAGGAGCAGGCTGTGCGAGACTGGGATATGCTACTGGCGCCTTCCTGGCCTCAGCTCCACTCCTGCCTTGCCTTTGCACCTAGTCCCCAGGCGTTCTCCTGGAGGGCTTAGTTGCCGGTGGGTTGCACACTGCCAAGCGCTCCAGCAGTGAGGGCTCTATTAGAGGCAATGGTAGGGCAACTGAAGGTCTCCTCCAGCGGTTGCTTGACCGCCCACACTCAGCACAGCAGGAGCAACCAAGGCTCACAGGGCCCCTGGCTGGGGTCTGCAGCCCCACACACAGGAGGTGAACTCCGGGAGCGCCCAGAAGTTGCCTGAGAGACGTCATTTCCCTAGTGCTCTCCTCCCCAGCAGAGACGTGTGCAGGTGGTTGGGGCCTGCCCCTGCGTGTCTGGGCTCCCTACCACAGCCCCAGCTCAGGGAAGCAGCTCCTCAGCTAAGACCTGTAGGAGGCCCGGGGCGCCCCCGCCTGGAAGCCTAGTGCACAGCATGCTGGAAGCGAGCCTCCTCGGGAGAAGAGGAGGCAGCACAGCTTCGTGAGGCTGTAATCACTGCTTGGGCGGAGCCGAGTGCGCCTCCAGTACGGCAGAGCTCCAGCTCTGCTCAGAGGCCCGATCTGGCAGAGTGCTGGCGTGAGGCTGCTCTGCACTGGGCGAGCCTTGCCCAGACTTGCCTCGCGGCTAGGCTTCCAGTCCAGAAAGGAGCGGGCTGCGCGAGACCGGGAGATGCTACTGGCGCCTTCCTGGCCTCAGCTCCACTCCTGCCTTGCCTTGGCACCTAGTCCCCAGGCGTTCTCGTGGAGGGCTTAGTTGCCGGTGGCTTCCACACTGCCAAGCGCTCCAGCAGTGAGGGCTCTATTAGAGGCAATGGGAGGGCAACTGAAGGTCTCCTCCAGCGGTTGCTTGACCGCCCACACTCAGCACAGCAGGAGCGCACAAGGCTCACAGGGCCCCTGGCTGGGGTCTGCAGCCCCACACACCGGAGGCGAACTCCGGGAGCGCCCAGAAGGTGCCTTAAAGACGTCATTTCCCTAGTGCTCTCCAACCCAGCAGAGACGTGTGCAGGTGGTTGGGGCCTGCCCCTGCGTGTCTCGGCTCCCGTCCACAGCCCCAGCTCAGGGAAGCAGCTCCTGAGCCAAGACCTGTGGGAGGCGCGGGGTCCCCGCCTGGAAGCCTAGTTTACAGCATGCGGGAAGCGAGCCTCCTCTGGAGAAGAGGAGGCAGCCCTGCTACGTGCGGCTGCATTCACTGCTTTGGCGGAGCCGAGTGCGCCTCCAATACGGCAGAGCTCCAGCTCTGCTCAGAGGCCCGATCTGGCAGAGTGCTGGCGTGAGCCTGCTCTGCACTGGGCGAGACTTGCCCAGACTTGCCTCGCGGCTAGGCTTCCAGTCCAGAAAGGAGCGGGCTGCGCGAGACTGGGAGATGCTACTGGCGCCTTCCTGGCCTCAGCTCCACACCTGCCTTGCCTTTGAACCTAGTCCCCAGGCATTCTTGTGGAGGGCTTAGTTGCCGGTGGGTTGCACACTGACAAGCGCTCCAGCAGTCAGGGCTATATTAGAGGCAATGGTAGGGCAACTGAAGGTCTCCTCCAGCGGTTGCTTGACCGCCCACACTCAGCACAGCAGGAGCGCACAAGGCTCCCAGGGCCCCTGGCTGGGGTCTGCAGCCCCACACACCGGAGGCAAACTCCGTCAGCGCCCAGAAGGTGCCTGACAGACGTCATTTCCCTAGTGCTCTCCAACCCAGCAGAGACGTGTGCAGATGGTTGGGGCCTGCCCCTGCGTGTCTGGGCTCCCTACCACAGCCCCAGCTGAGGGAAGCAGCTCCTCAGCTAAGACCTGTAGGAGGCGCGGGGCGCCCCCGACTGGAAGCCTAGTGCACAGCATGCAGGAAGCGAGCCTCCTCGGGAGAAGAGAAGGCAGCACAGCTTCGTGAGGCTGTAATCACTGCTTGGGCGGAGCCGAGTGCGCCTCCAGTACGGCAGAGCTCCAGCTCTGCTCAGAGGCCCGATCTGGCAGAGTGCTGGCGTGAGGCTGCTCTGCACTGGGCGAGCCTTGCCCAGACTTGCCTCGCGGCTAGGCTTCCAGTCCAGAAAGGAGCGGGCTGCGCGAGACTGGGAGATGCTACTGGCGCCTTCCTGGCCTCAGCTCCACTCCTGCCTTGCCTTTGCACCTAGTCCCCAGGCGTTCTCGTGGAGGGCTTAGTTGCCGGTGGGTTGCACACTGCTAAGCGCTCCAGCAGTGAGGGCTCTATTAGAGGCAATGGGAGGGCAACTGCAAGTCTCCTCCAGCGGTTGCTTGACCGCCCACACTCAGCACAGCAGGAGCGCACAAGGCTCACAGGGCCCCTGGCTGGGGTCTGCAGCCCCACACACCGGAGGCGAACTCCAGGAGCGCCCAGAAGGTGCCTTAAAGACGTCATTTCCCTAGTGCTCTCCAACCCAGCAGAGACGTGTGCAGGTGGTTGGGGCCTGCCCCTGCGTGTCTGGGCTCCCTACCACAGCCCCAGCTCAGGGAAGCAGCTCCTGAGCTAAGACCTGTGGGAGGCGCTGAGTCCCCGCCTGGAAGCCTAGTGCACAGCATGCGGGAAGCGAGCCTCCTCGGGAGAAGAGGAGGCAGCACAGCTTCGTGAGGCTGTAATCACTGCTTGGGCGGAGCCGAGTGCGCCTCCAGTACGGCAGAGCTCCAGCTCTGCTCAGAGGCCCGATCTGGCAGAGTGCTGGCGTGAGGCTGCTCTGCACTGGGCGAGACTTGCCCAGACTTGCCTCGCACATAGGCTTCCAGTCCAGGAAGGAGCAGGCTGCGCTAGACTGGGAGATGCTACTGGCGCCTTCCTGGCCTCAGCTCCACTCCTGCCTTGCCTTTGCACCTAGTCCCCAGGCGTTGTTGTGGAGGGCTTAGTTGCCGGTGGGTTACACACTGCCAAGTGCTCCAGCATTCAGGGCTCTATTAGAGGCAATGGGAGGGCAACTGCAAGTCTCCACCGGTTGCTTGACCGCCCAGACTCAGCACAGCATGGAGAGCACAAGGCTCACAGGGCCCCTGGCTGGGGTCTGCAGCCCCACACACCGGAGGCGAACTCTGGGAGCGCCCAGAAGGTGCCTGACAGACGTCATTTCCCTAGTGCTCTCTAACCCAGCAGAGACGAGTGCAGGTGGTTGGGGCCTGCCCCTGCGTGTCTGGGCTCCCTACCACAGTCCCAGCTCAGGGAAGTAGCTACTCAGCTAAGACCTGTAGGAGGCGCGGGGCTCCCCCGCCTGGAAGCCTAGTGCACAGCATGCGGGAAGCGAGCCTCCTCGGGAGAAGAGGAGGCAGCACAGCTTCGTGAGGCTGTAATCACTGCTTGGGCGGAGCCGAGTGCGCCTCCAGTACGGCAGAGCTCCAGCTCTGCTCAGAGGTCCGATCTGGCAGAGTGCTGGCGTGAGGCTGCTCTGCACTGGGCGAGCCTTGCCCAGACTTGCCTCGCGGCTAGGCTTCCAGTCCAGAAAGGAGCGGGCTGCGCGAGACTGGGAGATGCTACTGGCGCCATCCTGGTCTCAGCTCCACTTCTGCCTTGCCTTAGCACCTAGTCCCCATGCGTTCTTGTGGAAGGCTCAGTTGCCGGTGGGTTGCACACTGCCAAGCGCTCCAGCAGTGAGGGCTCTATTAGAGGGAATGGGAGGGCAACTGCAAGTCTCCTCCAGCGGTTGCTTGACCGCCCAGACTCAGCACAGCATGGAGAGCACAAGGCTCACAGGGCCCCTGGCTGGGGTCTGCAGCCCCACACACCGGAGGCGAACTCCGTGAGAGCCCAGAAGGTGCCTGACAGACGTCATTTCCCTAGTGCTCTGCTCCCCAGCAGAGACGTGTTTGGGTGGTTGGGGCCTGCCCCTGCTTGTTTGGGCTCCCGTCCACAGCCCCAGCTCAGGGAAGCAGCTCCTGAGCTAAGACCTGTGCGAGGCGCGGGGGGCCCCGCCTGGATACCTAGTTTACAGCATGCGGGAATCGAGCCTCCTCGGGAGAAGAGAAGGCAGCCCTGCTGCGTGCGGCTGCATTCACTGCTTTGGCGGAGCCGAGTCCGCCTCCAGTACGGCAGAGCTCCAGCTCTGCTCAGAGGCCCGATCTGGCAGACTTGCTGGCGTGAGGCTGCTCTGCCCTGGGCGAGACTTGCCCAGACTTGCCTCGCACATAGGCTTCCAGTCCAGGAAGGAGCAGGCTGCGCGAGACTGGGAGATGCTACTGGCGCCATCCTGGCCTCAGCTCCACACCTGCCTTGCCTTTGAACCTTGTCCCCAGGAGTTCTTGTGGAGGGCTTAGTTGCCGGTGGGTCGCACACTGCCAAGCGCTCCAGCAGTCAGGGCTCTATTAGAGGCAATGGGAGGGCAACTGCAGGGCTATTCCATCGGTTGTTTCACCGCCCAGACTCAGCACAGCATGGAGAGCACAAGGCTCACAGGGCCCCTGGCTGAGGTCTGCAGCCCCACACACCGGAGGCGAACTCCGTGAGCGCCCAGAAGGTGCCTGACAGACCTCATTTCCCTAGTGATCTCCTGCCAGCAGAGACGTGTGCAGGTAGTTGGGGCCTGCCCCTGCGTGTCTGGGCTCCCTACCACAGCCCCAGCTCAGGGAAGCAGCTCCTGAGCCAAGACCTGTGGGAGGCGCGGTTTCCCCGCCTGGAAGCCTAGTGCACAGCATGCGGGAAGCGAGCCTCCTCGGGAGAAGAGGAGGCAGCACAGCTTCGTGAGGCTGTAATCACTGCTTGGGCGGAGCCGAGTGCGCCTCCAGTACGGCAGAGCTCCAGCTCTGCTCAGAGGCCCGATCTGGCAGAGTGCAGGCGTGAGGCTGCTCTGCACTGGGCGAGCCTTGCCCAGACTTGCCTCGCGGCTAGGCTTCCAGTCCAGAAAGGAGCGGGCTGCGCGAGACTGGGAGATGCTACTGGCGCCTTCCTGGCCTCAGCTCCACACCTGCCTTGCCTTTGAACCTAGTCCCCAGGCATTCTTGTGGAGGGCTTAGTTGCCGGTGGGTTGCACACTGACAAGCGCTCCAGCAGTCAGGGCTATATTAGAGGCAATGGTAGGGCAACTGAAGGTCTCCTCCAGCGGTTGCTTGACCGCCCACACTCAGCACAGCAGGAGCGCACAAGGCTCCCAGGGCCCCTGGCTGGGGTCTGCAGCCCCACACACCGGAGGCAAACTCCGTCAGCGCCCAGAAGGTGCCTGACAGACGTCATTTCCCTAGTGCTCTCCAACCCAGCAGAGACGTGTGCAGATGGTTGGGGCCTGCCCCTGCGTGTCTGGGCTCCCTACCACAGCCCCAGCTGAGGGAAGCAGCTCCTCAGCTAAGACCTGTAGGAGGCGCGGGGCGCCCCGACTGGAAGCCTAGTGCACAGCATGCAGGAAGCGAGCCTCCTCGGGAGAAGAGAAGGCAGCACAGCTTCGTGAGGCTGTAATCACTGCTTGGGCGGAGCCGAGTGCGCCTCCAGTACGGCAGAGCTCCAGCTCTGCTCAGAGGCCCGATCTGGCAGAGTGCTGGCGTGAGGCTGCTCTGCACTGGGCGAGCCTTGCCCAGAGTTGCCTCGCGGCTAGGCTTCCAGTCCAGAAAGGAGCGGGCTGCGCGAGACTGGGAGATGCTACTGGCGCCATCCTGGCCTCAGCTCCACTTCTGCCTTGCCTTAGCACCTAGTCCCCAGGCATTCTTGTGGAAGGCTCATTTGCCGGTGGGTTGCACACTGCCAAGCGCTTCAGCAGTCAGGGCTCTATTAGAGACAATGGGAGGGCAACTGCAAGTCTCCTCCATCGGTTGCTTGACCGCCCAGACTCAGCACAGCATGGAGAGCACAAGGCTCACAGGGCCCCTGGCTGGGGTCTGCAGCCCCACACACCGGAGGCGAACTCCGTGAGAGCCCAGAAGGTGCCTGACAGACGTCATTTCCCTAGTGCTCTGCTCCCCAGCAGAGACGTGTTTGGGTGGTTGGGGCCTGCCCCTGCTTGTTTGGGCTCCCGTCCACAGCCCCAGCTCAGGGAAGCAGCTCCTGAGCTAAGACCTGTGCGAGGCGCGGGGGGCCCTGCCTGGAAGCCTAGTTTACAGCATGCGGGAAGCGAGCCTCCTCGGGAGAAGAGAAGGCAGCCCTGCTGCGTGCGGCTGCATTCACTGCTTTGGCGGAGCCGAGTGCGCCTCCAGTACGGCAGAGCTCCAGCTCTGCTCAGAAGCCCGATCTGGCAGACTTGCTGGCGTGAGGCTGCTCTGCCCTGGGCGAGACTTGCCCAGACTTGCCTCGCACATACTCTTCCAGTCCAGGAATGAGTAGGCTGCGCTAGACTGGGAGATGCTACTGGCGCCTTCCTGGCCTCAGCTCCACTCCTGCCTTGCCTTTGCACCTAGTCCCCAGGCGTTCTCGTGGAGGGCTTAGTTGCCGGTGGGTTGCACACTGCCAAGCGCTCCAGCAGTGAGGGCTCTATTAGAGGCAATGGGAGGGCAACTGCAAGTCTCCTCCAGCGGTTGCTTGACCGCCCACACTCAGCACAGCAGGAGCGCACAAGGCTCACAGGGCCCCTGGCTGGGGTCTGCAGCCCCACACACCGGAGGCGAACTCCGTGAGAGCCCAGAAGGTGCCTGACAGACGTCATTTCCCTAGTGCTCTGCTCCCCAGCAGAGACGTGTTTGGGTGGTTGGGGCCTGCCCCTGCGTGTCTGGGCTCCCTACCACAGCCCCAGCTCAGGGAAGCAGCTCCTCAGCTAAGACCTGTAGGAGGCGCGGGGCGCCCCCGCCTGGAAGCCTAGTGCACAGCATGCGGGAAGCGAGCCTCCTCAGGAGAAGAGGAGGCAGCACAGCTTCGTGAGGCTGTAATCACTGCTTGGGCGGAGCCGAGTGCGCCTCCCTTATGGCAGAGCTCCAGCTCTGCTCAGAGGCCCGATCTGGCAGAGTGCTGGCGTGAGGCTGCTCTGCACTGGGCGAGCCTTGCCCAGACTTGCCTCGCGGCTAGGCTTCCAGTCCAGAAAGGAGCGGGCTGCGCGAGACTGGGAGATGCTACTGGCGCCATCCTGGCCTCAGCTCCACTTCTGCCTTGCCTTAGCACCTAGTCCCCAGGCGTTCTCGTGGAAGGCTCAGTTGCCGGTGGGTTGCACATTTCCAAGCGCTCCAGCAGTCAGGGCTCTATTAGAGGCATTGGGAGGGCAACTGCAGGGCTATTCCATCGGTTGTTTTACCGCCCAGACTCAGCACAGCATGGAGAGCACAAGGCTGACAGGGCCCCTGGCTGGGGTCTGCAGCCCCACACACCGGAGGCGAACTCCGTGAGCGCCCAGAAGGTGCCTGACAGACCTCATTTCCCTAGTGATCTCCTGCCAGCAGAGACGTGTGCAGGTAGTTGGGGCCTGCCCCTGCGTGTCTGGGCTCCCGTCCACAGCCCCAGCTCAGGGAAGCAGCTCCTGAGCCAAGACATGTGGGAGGCGCGATGTCCCCGCCTGGAAGCCTAGTGCACAGCAAGCGGGAAGCGAGCCTCCTCGGGAGAAGAGGAGGCAGCACAGCTTCGTGAGGCTGTAATCACTGCTTGGGCGGAGCCGAGTGCGCCTCCAGTACGGCAGAGCTCCAGCTCTGCTCAGAGGCCCGATCTGGCAGAGTCCTGGCGTGAGGCTGCTCTGCACTGGGCGAGCCTTGCCCAGACTTGCCTCGCGGCTAGGCTTCCAGTCCAGAAAGGAGCAGGCTGCGCGAGACTGGGAGATGCTACTGGCGCCTTCCTGGCCTCAGCTCCACACCTGCCTTGCCTTTGAACCTAGTCCCCAGGCGTTCTTGTGGAGGGCTTAGTTGCCGGTGGGTTGCACACTGCCAAGCGCTCCAGCAGTCAGGGCTCTATTAGAGGCAATGGGAGGGCAACTGCAGGGCTATTCCATCGTTTGTTTTACCGCCCAGACTCAGCACAGCACGGAGAGCACAAGGCTCACAGGGCCCCTGGCTGGGGTCTGCAGCCCCACACACCGGAGGCGAACTCCGTGAGAGCCCAGAAGGTGCCTGACAGACGTCATTTCCCTAGTGCTCTGCTCCCCAGCAGAGACGTGTTTGGGTGGTTGGGGCCTGCCCCTGCTTGTTTGGGCTCCCGTCCACAGCCCCAGCTCAGGGAAGCCGCTCCTGAGCCAAGACCTGTGCGAGGCGCGGGGGGCCCCGCCTGGAAGCCTAGTGCACAGCATGCGGGAAGCGAGCCTCCTCGGGAGAAGAGGAGGCAGCACAGCTTCGTGAGGCTGTAATCACTGCTTGGGCGGAGCCGAGTGCGCCTCCAGTATGGCAGAGCTCCAGCTCTGCTCAGAGGCCCGATCTGGCAGAGTGCTGGCGTGAGGCTGCTCTGCACTGGGCGAGCCTTGCCCAGACTTGCCTCGCGGCTAGGCTTCCAGTCCAGAAAGGAGCGGGCTGCGCGAGACTGGGAGATGCTACTGGCGCCATCCTGGCCTCAGCTCCACTTCTGCCTTGCCTTAGCACCTAGTCCCCAGGCGTTCTCGTGGAAGGCTCAGTTGCCGGTGGGTTGCACATTGCCAAGCGCTCCAGCAGTCAGGGCTCTATTAGAGGCATTGGGAGGGCAACTGCAGGGCTATTCCATCGGTTGTTTTACCGCCCAGACTCAGCACAGCATGGAGAGCACAAGGCTCACAGGGCCCCTGGCTGGGGTCTGCAGCCCCACACACCGGAGGCGAACTCCGTGAGCGCCCAGAAGGTGCCTGACAGACCTCATTTCCCTAGTGATCTCCTGCCAGCAGAGACGTGTGCAGGTAGTTGGGGCCTGCCCCTGCGTGTCTGGGCTCCCGTCCACAGCCCCAGCTCAGGGAAGCAGCTCCTGAGCCAAGACCTGTGGGAGGCGCGGGGTCCCCGCCTGGAAGCCTAGTGCACAGCATGCGGGAAGCGAGCCTCCTCGGGAGAAGAGGAGGCAGCACAGCTTCGTGAGGCTGTAATCACTGCTTGGGCGGAGCCGAGTGCGCCTCCAGTACGGCAGAGCTCCAGCTCTGCTCAGAGGCCCGATCTGGCAGAGTGCTGGCCTGAGGCTGCTCTGCACTGGGCGAGCCTTGCCCAGACTTGCCTCGCGGCTAGGCTTCCAGTCCAGAAAGGAGCGGGCTGCGCGAGACTGGGAGATGCTACTGGCGCCATCCTGGCCTCAGCTCCACTTCTGCCTTGCCTTAGCACATAGTCCCCAGGCGTTCTTGTGGAAGGTTCAGTTGCCGGTGGGTTGCACACTGCCCAGCGCTCCAGTAGTCAGGGCTCTATTAGAGGCAATGGGAGGGCAACTGCAAGTCTCCTCCAGCGGTTGCTTGACCGCCCAGACTCAGCACAGCATGGAGAGCACGAGGCTCACAGGGCCCCTGGCTGGGGTCTGCAGCCCCACACATCGGAGGCGAACTCCGTGAGAGCCCAGAAGGTGACTGACAGACGTCATTTCCCTAGTGCTCTGCTCCCCAGCAGAGACGTGTTTGGGTGGTTGGGTCCTGCCCCTGCTTATTTGGGCTCCGGTCCACAGCCCCAGCTCAGGGAAGCAGCTCCTGAGCTAAGACCTGTGCGAGGCGCGGGGGGCCCCGCCTGGAAGCCTAGTTTACAGCATGCGGGAAGCGAGCCTCCTCGGGAGAAGAGAAGGCAGCCCTGCTGCATGCGGCTGCATTCACTGCTTTGGCAGAGCCGAGTGCGCCTCCAGTACGGCAGAGCTCCAGCTCTGCTCAGAGGCCCGATCTGGCAGAGTGCTGGCGTGAGGCTGCTCTGCGCTGGGCGAGACTTGCCCAGACTTGCCTCGCACATAGGCTTCCATTCCAGGATGGAGCAGGCTGTGCGAGACTGAGAGATGCTACTGGCACCTTCCTGGCCTCAGCTCCACTCCTGCCTTGCCTTTGCGCCTAGTCCCCAGGAGTTCTTGTGGAGGGCTTAGTTGCCGCTGGGTTGCACACTGCCAAGCGCTCCAGCAGTGAGGGCTCTATTAGAGGCAATGGTAGGGCAACTGAAGGTCTCCTCCAGCTGTTGCTTGACCGCCCAGACTCAGCACAGCAAGGAGAGCACAAGGCTCACAGGGCCCCTGGCTGGGGTCTGCAGCCCCACACACCGGAGGCGAACTCCATGAGAGCCCAGAAGGTGCCTGACAGACGTCATTTCCCTAGTGCTCTGCTCCCCAGCAGAGACGTGTTTGGGTGGTTGGGGCCTGCCCCTGCGTGTCTGGGCTCCCTACCTCAGCCCCAGCTCAGGGAAGCAGCTCCTCAGCTAAGACCTGTAGCAGGCGCGGGGCTCCCCCGACTGGAAGCCTAGTGCACAGCATGCGGGAAGCGAGCCTCCTCGGGAGAAGAGGAGGCAGCACAGCTTCGTGAGGCTGTAATCACTGCTTGGGCAGAGCCGAGTGCGCCTCCAGTACGGCAGAGCTCCAGCTCTGCTCAGAGGCCCGATCTGGCAGAGTGCTGGCGTGAGGCTGCTCTGCGCTGGGCGAGACTTGCCCAGACTTGGCTCGCACATAGGCTTTCATTCCAGGATGGAGCAGGCTGTTCGAGACTGGGAGATGCTACTGGCCTCTTCCTGGCCTCAGCTCCACTCCTGCCTTGCCTTTGAACCTAGTCCCCAGGAGTTCTTGTGGAGGGCTTAGTTGCCGGTGGGTTGCACACTGCCAAGCGCTCCAGCAGTCAGGGCTCTATTAGAGGCAATGGGAGGGCAACTGCAGGGCTATTCCATCGGTTGTTTTACCGCCCAGACTCAGCACAGCATGGAGAGCACAAGGCTCACAGGGCCCCTGGCTGGGGTCTGCAGCCCCACACACCGGAGGTGATTTCCGTGAGCGCCCAGAAGGTGCCTGACAGACCTCATTTCCCTAGTGATCTCCTGCCAGCAGAGACGTGTGCAGGTAGTTGGGGCCTGCCCCTGCGTGTCTGGGCTCCCGTCCACAGCCCCAGCTCAGGGAAGCAGCTCCTGAGCCAAGACCTGTGGGAGGCGCGGGGTCCCCGCCTGGAAGCCTAGTGCACAGCATGCGGGAAGCGAGCCTCCTCGGGAGAAGAGGAGGCAGCCCTACTACGTGCGGCTGCATTCACTGCTTTGGCGGAGCCGAGTGCGCCTCCAGTACGGCAGAGCTCCAGCTCTGCTCAGAAGCCCAATCTGGCAGACTTGCTGGCGTGAGGCTGCTCTGCCCTGGGCGAGACTTGCCCAGACTTGCCTCGCACATAGGCTTCCAGTCCAGGAAGGAGTAGGCTGCTCTAGACTGGGAGATGCTACTGGCGCCTTCCTGGCCTCAGCTCCACTCCTGCCTTGCCTTTGCACCTAGTCCCCAGGCGTTCTTGTGGAAGGCTTAGTTGCCGGTGGGTTGCACACTGCCAAGCGCTCCAGCAGTGAGGGCTCTATTAGAGGCAATGGGAGGGCAACTGCAAGTCTCCTCCAGCGGTTGCTTGACCGCCCAGACTCAGCACAGCATGGAGAGCACAAGGCTCACAGGGCCCCTGGCTGGGGTCTGCAGCCCCACACATCGGAGGCGAACTCCGTGAGAGCCCAGAAGGTGCCTGACAGACGTCATTTCCCTAGTGCTCTGCTCCCCAGCAGAGACGTGTTTGGGTGGTTGGGGCCTGCCCCTGCGTGTCTGGGCTCCCTACCACAGCCCCAGCTCAGGGAAGCAGCTCCTCAGCTAAGACCTGTAGCAGGCGCGGGGCGCCCCCGCCTGGAAGCCTACTTTACAGCATGCGGGAAGCGAGCCTCCTCTGGAGAAGAGGAGGCAGCCCTGCTGCGTGCCGCTTCATTCACTGCTTTGGCGGAGCCGAGTGCGCCTCCAGTATGGCAGAGCTCCAGCTCTGCTCAGAAACCCGATCTGGCAGACTTGCTGGCGTGAGGCTGCTCTGCCCTGGGCGAGACTTGCCCAGACTTGCCTCGCACATAGGCTTCCTGTCCAGGAAGGAGCAGGCTGCGCTAGACTGGGAGATGCTACTGGCGCCTTCCTGGCCTCAGCTCCACTCCTGCCTTGCCTTTGCACCTAGTCCCCAGGCGTTCTTGTGGAGGGCTTAGTTGCCGGTGGGTTGCACACTGCCAAGTGCTCCAGCAGTCAGGGCTCTATTAGAGGCAATGGGAGGGCAACTGCAGGGCTACTCCATCGGTTGTTTTACCGCCCAGACTCAGCACAGCACGGAGAGCACAAGGCTCACAGGGCCCCTGGCTGGGGTCTGCAGCCCCACACACCGGAGGCGAACTCCGTGAGCGCCCAGAAGGTGCCTGACAGACCTCATTTCCCTAGTGATCTCCTGCCAGCAGAGACGTGTGCAGGTAGTTGGGGCCTGCCCCTGCGTGCCTGGGCTCCGGTCCACAGCCCCAGCTCAGGGAAGCAGCTCCTGAGCCAAGACCTGTGGGAGGCGCGGGGTCCCCGCCTGGAAGCCTAGTTTACAGCATGCGGGAAGCGAGCCTCCTCTGGAGAAGAGGAGGCAGCCCTGCTGTGTGCGGCTGCATTCACTGCTTTGGCGGAGCCGAGTGCGCCTCCAGTACGGCAGAGCTCCAGCTCTGCTCAGAAGCCCGATCTGGCAGACTTGCTGGCTTGAGGCTGCTCTGCCCTGGGCGAGACTTGCCCAGACTTGCCTCGCACATAGGCTTCCAGTCCAGGAAGGAGCAGGCTGCGCTAGACTGGGAGATGCTACTGGCGCCTTCCTGGCCTCAGCTCCACTCCTGCCTTGCCTTTGCACCTAGTCCCCAGGCGTTCTTGTGGAAGGCTCAGTTGCCGGTGGGTTGCACACTGCTAAGCGCTCCAGCAGTGAGGGCTCTATTAGAGGCAATGGGAGTGCAACTGCAAGTCTCCTCCAGCTGTTGCTTGACCGCCCAGACTCAGCACAGCATGGAGAGCACAAGGCTCACAGGGCCCCTGGCTGGGGTCTGCAGCCCCACACAACGGAGGCGAACTCCGTGAGCGCCCAGAAGGTGCCTGACAGACGTCATTTCCCTAGTGCTCTGCTCCCCAGCAGAGACGTGTTTGGGTGGTTGTGGCCTGCCCCTGCTTGTTTGGGCTCCCGTCCACAGCCCCAGCTCAGGGAAGCAGCTCCTGAGCCAAGACCTGTGCGAGGCGCGGGGGGCCCCGCCTGGAAGCCTAGTTTACAGAATTCGGGAAGCGAGCCTCCTCGGGAGAAGAGAAAGCAGCCCTGCTGCGTGCGGCTGCATTCACTGCTTTGGCGGAGCCGAGTGCGCCTCCAGTACGGCAGAGCTCCAGCTCTGCTCAGAGGCCCGATCTGGCAGACTTGCTGGCGTGAGGCTGCTCTGCCCTGGGCGAGACTTGCCCAGACTTGCCTCGCACATAGGCTTCCAGTCCAGGAAGGAGCAGGCTGCGCGAGACTGGGAGATGCTACTGGCGCCTTCCTGGCCTCAGCTCCACTCCTGCGTTGCCTTTGCACCTAGTCCCCAGGCGTTCTTGTGGAGGGCTTAGTTGCCGGTGTGTTGCACACTGCCAAGCGCTCCAGCAGTGAGGGCTCTATTAGAGGCAATGGTAGGGCAACTGAAGGTCTCCTCCAGCGGTGGCTTGACCGCCCACACTCAGCACAGTAGGAGCGCACAAGGCTCACAGGGCCCCTGGCTGGGGTCTGCAGCCCCACAAACCGGAGGCGAACTCCGTGAGAGCCCAGACGGTGCCTGACAGACGTCATTTCCCTAGTGCTCTGCTCCCCAGCAGAGACGTGTTTGGGTGGTTGGGGCCTGCCCCTGCGTGTCTGGGCTCCCTACCACAGCCCCAGCTCAGGGAAGCAGCTCCTGAGCTAAGACCTGTGTGAGGCGCGGGGGGCCCCGCCTGGAAGCCTAGTTTACAGCATGCGGGAAGCGAGCCTCCTCGGGAGAAGAGAAGGCAGCACAGCTTCGTGAGGCTGTAATCACTGCTTGGGCGGAGCCGTGTCCGCCGCCAGTACGGCAGAGCTCCAGCTCTGCTCAGAGGCCCGATCTGGCAGAGTGCTGGCGTGAGGCTGCTCTGCACTGGGCGAGCCTTGCCCAGACTTGCCTCGCGGCTAGGCTTCCAGTCCAGAAAGGAGCGGGCTGCGCGAGACTGGGAGATGCTACTGGCGCCATCCTGGCCTCAGCTCCACTCCTGCCTTGCCTTTGCACCTAGTCCCCAGGAGTTCTTATGGAGGGCTTAGTTGCCGGTGGGTTGCACACTGCCAAGCGCTCCAGCAGTGAGGGCTCTATTAGAGGCAATGGTAGGGCAACTGAAGGTCTCCTCCAGCGGTTGCTTGACCGCCCAGACTCAGCACAGCATGGAGAGCACAAGGCTCACAGGGCCCCTGGCTGGGGTCTGCAGCCCCACACACCGGATGCGAACTCCGTGAGCGCCCAGAAGGTGCCTGACAGACGCCATTTCCCTAGTGCTCTGCTCCCCAGCAGAGACGTGTTTGGGTGGTTGGGGCCTGCCGCTGCTTGTTTGGGCTCCCGTCCACAGCCCCAGCTCAGGGAAGCAGCTCGTGAGCCAAGACCTGTGGGAGGCGTAGGGGGACCCGCCTGGAACCCTAGTTTACAACATGCCGGAAGGTAGCTTCCTCGGGAGAAGAGAAGGCAGCCCTTCCGCGTGTGGCTGCATTCACTGCTTTGGCGGAGCCGAGTGCGCCTCCAGTACGGCAGAGCTCCAGCTCTGCTCAGAGGCCCGATCTGGCAGAGTGCTGGCGTGAGGCTGCTCTGCACGGGGCGAGCCTTGCCCAGACTTGCCTCGCGGCTAGGCTTCCAGTCCAGAAAGGAGCGGGCTGCGCGAGACTGGGAGATGCTACTGGCGCCATCCTGGCCTCAGCTCCACTTCTGCCTTGCCTTAGCACCTAGTCCCCAGGCGTTCTTGTGGAAGGCTCAGTTGCCGGTGAGTTGCACACTGCCAAGCGCTCCAGCAGTGAGGGCTCTATTAGAGGCAATGGGAGGGCAACTGCAGGTCTCCTCCAGCGCTTGCTTGACCGCCCAGACTCAGCACAGCACGGAGAGCACAAGGCTCACAGGGCCCCTGGCTGGGGTCTGCAGCCCCACACACGCGGAGGCTGACTCGGTGAGGGCCCTGAAGGTGCCTGACAGACGTCATTTCCCTAGTGCTCTCCTCCCCAGCAGAGACGTGTGCAGGTGGTTGGGGCATGCCCCTGCGTGTCTGGGCTCCCTTCCACAGGCCCAGCTCAGGGAAGCAGCTCCTCAGCTAAGACCTGTAGGAGGCGCGGGGCGCCCCCGCCTGGAAGCCTAGTGCACAGCATGCGGGAAACGAGCCTCCTCCGGAGAAGAGGAGGCAGCACGCTTCGTGAGGCTGTAATCACTGCTTGGGCGGAGCCGAGTGCGCCTCCAGTATGGCAGAGCTCCAGCTCTGCTCAGAGGCCCGATCTGGCAGAGTGATGGCGTGAGGCTGCTCTGCCCTGGGCGAGCCTTGCCCAGATATGCCTCGCGTCTAGGCTTCCAGTCCAGAAAGGAGCTGGCTGCGCGAAACTGGGAGATGCTACTCTAGCGTCCTGGCCTCAGCTCCACTGCTGCCTTGCCTTTGCACCTAGTCCCCAGGCGTTCTTGTGGAGGGCTTAGATGCTGCTGGGTTGCACACTGCCAAGCGCTCCAGCAGTGAGGGCTCCATTAGAGGCAATGGGAAGGCAACTGCAGGGCTCCTCCAGTGCTTGCTTGACCGCCCAGACTCAGCACAGCACGGAGAGCACAAGGCTCTCAGGGCCCCTGGCTGGGGTCTGCAGCCCCACACACCGGAGGCGAACTCCGTGAGCGCCCAGAAGGTGCCTGACAGACGTCATTTTCCTAGTGCTCTCCTCCCCAGCAGAGACGTGTGCAGGGGGTTGGGGCCTGCCCCTGCGTGTCTGGGCTCCCGTCCACAGCCCCAGCTCAGGGAAGCAGCTCCTGAGCCAAGACCTGTGGGAGGCGTAGGGGGACCCGCCTGGAACCCTAGTTTACAACATGCCGGAAGGGAGCTTCCTCGGGAGAAGAGAAGGTAGCCCTGCCGCGTGTGGCTGCATTCACTGCTTTGGCGGAGCCGAGTGCGCCTCCAGTACGGCAGAGCTCCAGCTCTGCTCAGAGGCTCGATCTGGCAGAGTGCTGGCGTGAGGCTGCTCTGCCCTGGGCGGGCCTTGCCCAGACTTGCCTCGCGGCTAGGCTCCCAGTCCAGAAAGGAGCGGGCTGCGCGAAACTGGGAAATGCTACTGGCGCCTTCCTGGCCTCAATTCCACTCTTGCTTTGCCTTTGCACCTAGTCCCCATACGTTCTTGTGGAGGGCTTAGGTGCTGCTGGGTTGCACACTGCCAAGCGCTCTAGCAGTGAGGGCCCTTTTAGGGGCACTGGGAGGGCAACTGCAGGGCTCCTCCAGCGGTTGCTTGACCGCCCAGACTCAGCACTGCACGGAGAGCACAAGGCTCACAGGGCCCCTGGCTTTGGTCTGCAGCCCCACGCACGCAGAAGCTGACTCCGTGAGCGCCCAGATGTTGCTTGACTGACGTCATTCCCTAGTGCTCTCCTCCCCTGCTGAGAGGTGTGCAGGCGGTTGGGGCCTGCACTTTCGTTTTTGAGCTCCTGCCCACAACCCAGCTCAGGGGATGCAGACCCTAAGCTAAACCTGCAGGAGGCGAGGGTCGGCTCCGCCTGGAAGCCGAGTGCACAGCATGTGGGGAATCGAGCCTCCTCGGATGTAGATGAGGCAGCACAGCCGCGTGCGGCTACAAGCCCTGGTTGGTCAGAGTCAAGTGCCCCTCCTCTAGGGCATAGCTCCAGGTCTGCTCAGAGGCCCGATCTGGCAGAGTTCCTGGAGCGAGGCTGCTCTGCCCTGGGCGAGCCTTGCCGAGATGTGCCTCCCTGCTAGGCTCTTGCCCATGAAGGAGGAGGCTGTGCGAGGCTGGTATACCCCACGGGCGCCTTCCTTGCCTCAGCTCTGATCCTGCCTTGCCTTTGCAGGTAGGCCCCAGGCGTCCTTGGGGAGGAGTTAGGGGCCGGTGGGTTCCACATTGCCACGGGCTAGAGCAGTGAGAGCTCTGTCAGAGGGAATGGAAAGGCAACTGCTGGGCTCCTTCAGTTGTTGCTTGGCTGCCCAGACATGTGCCGCACGGAGAGCACCATACACCCAGGGCCCCTGGCTGGGATCTGCAGTCCCCAGACTCGGAGACTCACTCCGTGGTCGCCCAGCAGGTGCCTGACAGATGTACATTCCCTAGCGCTCTCGTCCCCAGCAGAGACGTGTGCAGGTGGTTGGGGCCTGCCCCTGCGTGTCTGGGCTCCCGCCCACAGCCCCAGCTCAGGGGAAGCAGCCCCTGTAAGACCTGTAGGAGAAGCAGGAGGCCCCTGCCTGGAAGCCAAGTGCGCAGCATGAGGGGAAACGAGCCTCCTCGGGGGAAATAAGGCAGCCCAACCGCGTGCAGCTGCAAGCCCAGTTCGGGCGGAGTCGAGTGCGCCTCCACTACTGCAGAGCTTCAGCTCTGCTCAGAGGCCCGATCTGGCAGAGTTCCTGGCGTGAGGCTGCTCTGCTCTGGGCGAGCGTTGCCCAGACTTGCCTCGCTGCTAATGTTAGTTCCCAGGAAGGAGCAGGCTGCGCGAGGCTCAGAGACACCACTGGCGCCTTCCTGGCCTCAGCTCCGCTCCTGCCTTGCCTTTGCACCTAGGCCCCAGGCGTCCTTGTGGAGGTTTTAGGGGCTCGTGTGTTTCATACTGCCAAGGGCTCCAGCAGTGAGAGCTCTGTTCGAGGGAAGGGAAGGATATATTTGGAGTACAATCCTTTATCAGATATGAGGCCCACACCCTCACCCTGAACCCTCACCCCGAACCCTTACCTTCACCCACACCCTCACCCACACCCTCACCCTGAACCCTCACCCTCACTCTGAACCCTTACCCTCACCGTCACCCTCACCCTGAACCCTCACCCTCACCCTGACCCTCAACCCTCACGCCTCACCCCTCACCCTAACAAGTTGGGGGGCTCTTCCCCAAACTCTAACCTTAACCCTACTGCCGGGGTCCAGCCCCAGTGGATCCAGGGTGATTTGAAGTTGGGGGCAGAGCCGGCATCTTTAGAAAAATACATATTTAATCACAGATATAGAGAGATTAGAAATGGTTAGTGCAGTAGGAAGATTAGTGGAGAAAAGGAGGCTGAATAACTTAGATTACATGGAATAGCATCCATGCTCCAGATGGGAATTCAGCCAGAAAACTGGGAGCAAGAAAGAAGTGACATGGGGGAATCAGTCTTTCCGGAAACTGATCCGATTTCTTTATTTTTGGGTTTGCTAGGGTGAATACAGAGTCACGTGGGGGTCAGCAGTCCTGACCTTTATCAAAATCAGGTGCTTCACATAAATGTATAAAAAAAGGTCTTAGGGATACTACATCATCTTCTGGCCATGAGTGAGACCTGCTGACATTTTATGATCCTTTCTTTCTGATAACCAAAAAACTTATTTTTTCCAAAGGTGTTTTTTCTCAAACCAGGCACCACCCTCCAAATAAAGCTGCATTCCTATAGGGTGTGGGTGTAGTGAGTTACAATCAAGAAAGGAATTTACTTAACCCAAGGTTAACAGGATTCATCTTAAAGGTTAATACTTATTTCTCCTATATGTTAGTTATATTCATTAGAAGGGTAGGGAACATGGAGATTTAGCAGCAAACATCAGCCCAACAAATGAAAATCCTTTCACCAATGCTCCCCTTAAGATCTATTTAGTCTTAAGATATGATAAAGTTACATTCTTACATAGCAAGGATACAGTGATTTATAGCAAGGTACAGTGGTCTATTACAAAAGAGAAAATCCATTAGCTAAAAAGTCTAGTATTGCTAACATCAAAAACTACTGTATTTCCTTTTCTATATTCCAAATACATTGATTAATATATTCCCAAGTGCCTAAGGATATGGAGGCCTGGCGGCAATCATTGACTCAACAAGAAGAAAAAGCCCTATGCTAATTAAGAGTCTCCAAAACTCTGTGCTGTTTATGGTTAAGAGGTAGTAAACAATCATGTGGCAGGAGTATGGATAATCCTGTCACACAAGCTAGTCTGTCAGCAGAGAGGTTTGACCTGAGACATCCTTGTCCCACCCAGAGCAGGGAATTAGCAGCAATTATTGACACAACAAATGAAAAAACCCTTCACCAATATAATTCCTAACCAACCCATTATACTAATAATTTCTAACTCCCCAAAATAATTTGCCTTTAGTAAGTCTAAAACATCTCGTGCCTCTCAGATTGGGAGGCTGTAAATCACATGTGGCCGGACTAACCTATACAGGTGGGCTAGATAACCTTCAGAGCAGTCCGGAAGCTGAAACACTCTTGTCACGCCCAAGAATTTTTATTGCCTTGGAGCTGCACGTTTACTCCTCCTCCGAGAGAAACGGTTATGGGGGAGAGCCCCCTGTAAAGTCAGAGGTGTAGGTGAGAGCATAAAACAGAGTCTGGTTTTGGGGTAGATGCTCAGGAACAGGGGGTTTCCTGAGGCTTGATCACGCCTTTGCATATGCCAAGCCTTCTTCCTCATGACCTTTGCCATGGGCGGAGTTCCTCACGCTGGCCCCCGGCACCCTACCCTAACCAGACACCCTATCCACATCCTAAACCTAACCCACATCATAGTCACGCCCTCAACCCTATACTTACCCTTGAAGCACGTACCCGCCTCATCTTCATTTTTGACACTTCCCATGCATAACAAAAGACAAGGTCGTAATGTTTCAAACATGGATCCAAGACCCATTATCCACATAAAAAGAATATACATACTCTGATCAAATCATTTAAATCTCTTGCATCACCAAAATACCTCTCCACCACGTATCCAATCGCCATTGATGGATCACATCTATCTCATACATTTCATAACTTAGCAATCAAATACGCAGCAGTAATCTGGGTAATTATATACACAAGATATATTTATACCATAAATATTTCAACACATTCCACTTTCTACGATGAATTCAATCTTCACAAAAGTAGGATGAACAGCACCTGTTTCCACTAGGATCCATATCATTGCACAAAGTGACAGTGAGCGTGAAAATCTTAATGATGACCACCAGAAAGAAGGTCAGCACGGTTGATATCACAGATTTTTCAGTGTTCCAATACAAGTTCTACCCAAATCCATAAGGAGAGACATACGCATAGGAAACTACACATTGAAAGCAAGTCTATTGAGATAAATATTGGACATCAATTGTGTGAATCTTTAAGGCATAACTGCAGACATTCTTCAGACATTCTTCAAATTCATAAAATGACAACAAAGTATGGCTATGTACAATCCATTCGGTTTTATAAACCACTCATGAATAACCTCACAAGCCATTGAAAACCAGATGACAATTTCAAATAGCTTTGATCTACAAACAAGGCTGTAAGACAGAAAGTTAAAATCGAAATACATGAAGTAAATCCTCAATAGATAGGAAAACATCCCATGGTAGTGAAGTCAATTAACATTAGTTATTAGGGCTTTCATGCACAGACTCATCTCCGATCGATGTGATCTCAATTCATATTTGGCAAAATATACGAAAGCTGATCTTAACAGTCATATTATTTTTCTTTGTACCCCTAAAAAGAAAAATGAACATGAAAAACTAAATTAAACTTGGAGACTCACATTTCCCAATCGGTATACAAAGCAACGGCATGTCAAACTTTCTAATTCACATATGCATTTAAATGAAATTGGATGAAATACCCCTAAATTAACACATACTTCTATGCCCAATGTTTCACAAGGCAGAAAACACTCAATGAATGAAACTGAGAGGGTAACAGCCAGGAAGGCCAGGGGTCTCCAAAGGGAGGAAACGGGGTGCAAGTGTCAGACAGTTGTTATCTGTCACTTCCGAGGCAGGAGGAAACAAGCTGTTCTCTTTCTTCCTCTTCTCGATACAAATTTTAAAAGAGGTTTTCTCTTACAATTCTGTGTTGCTATAATGACACCTGGTTCCACCTGAACTTCACTCTTCTCATACTTTGAGCTGACCAAGGCATTTTTCTTATGGAAAGGTTTGCCTTAAGCTATGTGAATGTACTATGTATTTACCCTAGACTCTATCTTCAAGTAGGTTCTGCCTAAAGGCTCAGAACTGACTTGACAAACCAATTAGCTTTACTCATACATGGTTCTCCTGATCTATGTGAATGAAGCTATCTATTTGCTCATATCAATCGTTTTATGGCCCAGGATGACTGACCTGGTGCCACGGTCATCTCCATATATCTTGTGGGTGAGGGGTCTGCTGCCATTCCTTTCTCTAATGAGTAGACTGCTAGTAGCTAGATAACATCCAGCTAAAGATGAGTAGGGGGGCACTCTTTCTGCCCCCTTCTGATGTCTATGTCAGAAGCTTTCTCTCTTTTATACTTTCATAAAACGTTGCGACACAAAAGCTCTGAGTGATCAAGCCTCATCACTGGCCCCGGGTTGAATTCTTCCTCTAAGGAGCCCAAGAATTCAAGCATCTTTCCTGGTTAGACAACAACCTTTAAAAACAATGGTCTTTTCCAAAAAAAATGATGATAAGTGATGAGTATGCAGATGTCTACGAATGAAACGGGACCCATATGTCAAACCACATAAAAATATATCTTCCCTCAACATACATATAACACAATCAGGCCTTCATATGCATCGATTCGCCAACTATCAACTCATACAAATATGGATGTAAAATATCACAATACATTCCAAAGTTGAAAAGTGATGGATATTGACTTTCGCCTGCTGGTGCTTCTTTTTATGTCATCTCCATTATATTAGCTATGACAATGAAGCATGTGCTGTGCTAAGTCACTTACATTGTGTCCAACTCTTTGGGATCATATGGACTAGGCCCCACCAGGCTCCTCTCTCCATGAGATTCTCTAGGCAAGGATACTGGAGTGGGTTGCCATGCTCTCCCTCAGGAGATCTTCCTGCCCCAGGGATCGAATCCATATCTCCTATGTCTCCTGCATGGGTATGTTCCGCATGCTCTTTACCACTAGAACCACCTGGGAAGCCCCAAGACACGTGAACATCGGTGGATTTGGGGATCCACGGGGCATATACAGAACCATTCCTCCAACAAAACTGAAGAATGACTTTAAAATCTCAAACAAAACATGAGTGTATGTGTTCACAAACTTCACGGAGCAAGGGTTTCTTCGATCTGAAAACTGGCATCGATGAAGGACTGTGTGAAGAATGCTTCCAAGTCTATTTGGCAAACACAGCCTAAGTTGGCTATATTTAGTCCTCAGATGAATGGAATGTCATGAGTACTGGTCGTTTCAAATAAGTAGCATGTGAAGCTGTTTACACTTATTGGGACGCGTGGTAGGCCACATTCACACATTTCAGTAGCATTGGTGCCAAAACGATACATTTCTCAGGGGAAGCTTCTACATGGACTCTTGGGATCAGAGCTCTAACTCATACACACATGCTTTTCCTTTTAAAATGATCCTGCATGATACGCAAACAAAACACTGGATGAACACCTAGACGGTGAGCTCTGTACTAAATGATTTTAAAGCCAGTAGATGGAATGAGCTCATGAGGAAGACTACAAACGAGTCATCTTCTTCAACTTGGTCAAACTGCTCATAGTCATACAAGTGAATGAAAAGTTGAGCCTGTTGTCATTCAATCTGTTTAAAAGAAATAGAATAATACAACAAATTAGTAAATCTTATTTTCTTAATAAACATTGTATGATTTCTGCACAGCTTTGTTACTGGCATGAATAGAATATCTACAATAATAATTTGTCACAGTGAAATGGATTCACATTCGCTATCGAGTCACATCTATAATTGATGCCATAGCTGTTTGATACTATTGCTTGAATGAATGCAACTTATGTGACTTCACAAACTACAAACACGACTAACATAATATGTATTAAAATACCTTGAGTGACATGAGCGTGAAGACTTAGTAGAGTTGCTCTCAAGAATAATGATACTATTATTCACTGCAGCCATAGTACTGGAATCTGTACATTCACACCCCTGCAAAAGAGACGGAAAGGATAGAATAATAATAAAGGAACTTCATAACTATATTCCTACTGTAAACATTCACCACGACGTTTTCTTTTAAACTGACTCTCATATTTGGTCTACTGTAACCTCTTCTGTGTTCATTTTATGCTAAACTTATTGTTAACAGTAAAATTACCATATGAGCTCTAATTAATTTTTTTTTTACTTGCAAAGCTAGTGATAGAACCAAAGGCCAATATCTACATCAAACAGGAGGAACGGAATGGAAACTGTAAACAATTTTATGGAATAACATTTCCGTGCTCCTACTCAGTCAAACAGACATTCAAAAGGATGTGATTTTTCTGACAGTTTATTTCGGAAACTTGGAAGTGGATGACTGCAAACAATAAAACGAATAATATATTGATACATAATATTAATAATATACACTGGGTCCTTCTTTTTTCTGTTCTGCCACAGCTAACTGACTGGAAGTCAGTTGTCGTAACTACTACTAACATAAGACCCTCACCGATAAGTGAAGATATATAGGAAAATCCATAATAGATCCAAAAACCATCAAAGATAGAATGGTAATAAAAAAATACAGTGACAGTTTAGTTGGTATAAGAAACAGGATGATTATGAAAGCAAAGCCAACAATCATGGATAGGCCATGGAAGCCCGTGGCTGTCACGAGTGTTGACTTGGATCCTTCATCTCAGGTTGTTAAAAGTGCATGGTAAAATCCAGAGGTTTGCAGCAGTGGTAACCTCCTGAACAGACTGAAATAAACAGGGTTTCCAGAATATCCTGACGATTTCCATCTACTAGGCTGTGGTGAGCTCAAGCAATACATACTCCAGAGGACAGAAGACAGACAGGTTGGGAACACGTCTACTGCACTTAGGGAGAAAGGGAATGTTGCTACTCAGCCTAGTCCAAGTGTAGAAGCAACACCTCGGTGATTCGACCTTTAAAGACTCGATACATATGAGAACGACTGGTATGAAGAAACCTTCAGAAGTGCCTTCTCAGACCTCCTCCCATCATAAGCACAAGCATAATGAAAACACTGAGTTTTCATGGTCTCACGCAAAATTAGACTCACTTATGACTTTGCTTTGAGAAGAGTTGAACTACTCATTGTTAAAGAGAAATGATCCTTTCTTCTCTGAAGATCTGTGAATCATTCATAGGGTGTGGTGAATAAACTACTTAAGGATCTAATACATAAAAATGCAATAGGCTAAGCACAGAGATGTTTTTCTCCCTTTCTCAAAGGACGGAACATTTTGTATTTGCACTGATTTTATGTCTGGACTTCATGTACAATTATACAGTGATTTTTTTAGTTGACATACAATAGGACTAAAAATATTGATATAATACTAATAACTCATGTTGGTATGTGTGGTTGTCACATAGGATTCACAGGAGATTTAAATTCACAGTTGTCAATGTAAAGGATGAATGCTATTTAGCTTCTTCGTGAATCTAGACCATGAATGAAGAGTTTTCCTCAACATATTTCACTGAGGGAAATACAAGGATGATAGGCATAATACTATGCTTCAACTCATGGATATCTAAGCATTGCTCACAATACAGATCTGATTTTCGAAATCAGGGTTCTTTCAGTGTCCTTGAACAGCATTTGTTTTTCTGTATACAGAAGAAAAAAACTCCTGAGTATCAAACTTGTTCACATAAAACATGTGTATGAATTGTTACCTTCCTGAACCAGGGATCAAACCCACATCACTTCCACCTCCTGCACTGGTAGGCAGATTATTTATTTATCAACTGCGCCACCTGGGAATCGACATACATTTCAAGGACCACTGCCATCAGCTTCTACTGTTCGTGACCAAAGTAGGAGAAACAACATTGGAAGAAGTACTCAAAAGGGTACTCATAGGAAGTACTCATAAGTCAAGGAACTGTTATACTGGGTACTCTCGTTGTTACTCGGACAAGTCAGTTCCTCCGATGATGATGGGTATAACTGAAAAATTACTACAAATGCATGGGATGCGATGTCTACATGATAAATGTGTTCCTCTTACACTATTGCTTCAGGGATGCCTACTTCAGCATGAAGGACTGCACTTCAAGGGATGCCTGCTATTCCAGCTCAAGCAACAGATAGTGAAGTGCAGATCATTGTCCTTTGTTGAAAATAATCAGCAGTTTGTCAACACAGGGAACATGCTGGAGGAACCCTTGGGATGGAACTCTAAAAACAGGTTGGGCCCTCTTTTTGCCAAGCCCTGCGATAAAATACAAAGCAGAAAAAGAAAAATAGCATCGGTTTGGTCAGGACTTCCTCATCTTTTCTTTCTCGGTAGCAGGAAGCAGACATTGAGGCCAGAGGACGGCAGGGTTTCATTGTGAACTAACGTTGGGTGGGGTGGAAGCTCATCACTCTAGTAAGAATGTGGCTCAATAAAATGGAATTCCATTCGCTTCATGGACATAGAGTTCTACAATCCTTCATTAAGGAATTCAATGAGTTACATTTCCTTACACCTTCACAATCTCTTGGTTTACAAGAATGTCAATTGCTAGTCCAGCACTTATACGATGAGCGTTACAGGTAGTATGAGTGTATAAACGAGGAGGAGCAATGGCAGGAAGTTTATTTATTCTCTGTTTGAATTCTTGATTTTTAATATAATTTTTTATAATATCCTTACAGATGTGGATATTTTAGTGACATGTATAAATACACGTTGAGTAGTGCTATGATAACTCATAGTGTTGGCACAATAAATATCATGCTTACTATGTGCTTTTCATATATTCCTTTTGAGATTCTCTTCCATGATACATTATCATAAGATATTTAATAGTTTCCTAAACTGTACAGTAGGTCCTTGTGGCTTCTTTTATATATAGGAATGTATTTGTTAATAATTCAAACAAAAACTGGTACACAGATATTCACAGTGACATTCACAATAGCTCAAAGGTAGAACTCATTCAAGTGTCCGTTGGTGGGAGACTGAATATGCCACACAAGGTATATTCAGAAGCTTGAACGGTATTCCACCATACAAAAAAGTACATGAAATGGTGCTGCCACTCTGCAAGACATTACAGAAATGACTCCAAAACGAACACATGGAATAAATGCATAGTTCGATTCCAATTCATGCTATGTACCCAAAAGGATTGGGAAACGGGGCTGAAAAAATGGATACTTCTTCAGTCATACTCACAACAGCATGATTCACACTGCAAACAAACAGAAGTAATCTAAGTGTCCATGGCAGCCAATTCCATAAACAAACAGTGGTATACCCACAATGGAATCTGATTCGGCCCTTCAAAGTCAGTAATTCTGACAATGCGACAATGTGGACAAACCTTATGGTCATTAGATTAAGTGAAATAAACCAGACCAAAAAAAGACAAACGTTCTGTGATTCTACTCATATGAGATATCCAAACGAGTCAAATCTGTCAGAAATAGCAGAAAGTGATTCCGACCGATCGAAGAGAGTTCATGTTTCATGGACCTCAGTTTCCCTTGGAAAAACTGACTTCCCGTGATATCTCCAAAACCAATTAGACAAATAATTGGAAGCTATATCCAGTCAAATGAATGTAGACTTAATGTTACAGTGTACACCAAACTCACTCAAACTTCTCAACAGACAAAAGGCAAAACTGTACCTATGGTACCTCAGCTTAGCTTAAAACTGTATCTACAGTACCTCACTTCTGCTTATAAAATGTAACAACAACAACAACACACTAAAGTCTATCCAAAAAAGGATATAAGACATATATCACCTCAACTTTAAACTATTAGAAATTTAAACTGTGAAAAACCTTATTCACAAAACTTAAACACAAGCCACAGGAAAATATATTTATAAAATACATATCTGATAAAGGATTGTACTCTAAATATACCAAAAAATCTAGAACAATCTCGTAAACAATGTATACACCTAAACACCTGGCCTACAAAAATATAAAGATAGTAAATAAGCCTATCAAAAAGACTCAAAATCACATATCATGAGGAAATGACAAACTAAAATAACAGGGAGGTAGCACTGCACACCTATTAGATCCAGTAAACTCAAAAAAGGGGGTAGGGCACAGCTTCTCCGGTGGCTGCAAGACACTCTAGTTCGATCCCTTACCCCAGAAGATCCCGCATGCCACAGAGAAACATAGCTGGATTTTTCCACAGCTAAACAAGGCTCACCTGTGACCTGAATACTACATGTCTAGCACTTACTAAACAGCTTTGAAAACATGTCCAGAAAAAAAGTATCACATGATTATATACAACAGCTCTACTTGTAATAACTAAACACTTTCAAAGATCAGGATGTCTTCAGTAGATGACAGTGTAAACAAATGGGGATACATCCAAAGTGAAGGGGAGCAGATGCTACCACAAAATATACCACCTCAGCATGAGAATTAGTTGGACCCAATTAACTTTTATTGTTTTAGAGGACACATGATCGTCTCTGAAACCCAAGTTCAAGACAGCTCTTCTGTGAGTCACATTTACCACAGAAATCTCATTTCAAAGGAATCCTCTCTATATGCCAGATAGAAGGATGAGACACAGTCTTTTGAAACTCTTTTTTCTTTTCTATCCATAGGGAAAGCTAAGCCATAAATCTGCACAACAACCATACCCTTCCTTTCCTTTGGTTGTATTTTTTAAATATTTGTTTCTTTTTTAATTTGCCTGCACCAGGTCAACCTTCCTTGAGGCAAGCCAGATATTTAGCTACAGCATGCAAATTCTCCATTGTGGCATGGGAGATCTAGTTCTTGGATCAGGGAATGAACCTGGGCCTCCTTCTTTGGAAGTGTCCAGTCTCAGCCACTGGACCACCAGGAAGTGCCTGTTTTGTTTTTAGATGAAGGTGGAATCTAAGGTGATATCTTGGGCCATTTCAGTCACTGACTCAGTTTCCTGAGTTTCTCCAAAGCACGCACAAGGTGCACATTATTAAACTGGTTTGCAAAACAAGAAAAGGTTGTGTGCTACAAGACTGTATGCTTACAAATATCTAAATGGTAAATGGCATATTATTTATTTTTAATTACTATGGGGGGGGAAAGAATGCAGGATTCATACATGTTACAACATGAAGAAATATTAAAACCATCTTCAGTGAAAAAAAAATCCATATAGGAAAGGCCACCCAGAACCCTTATTCACCATGTCTACTTTCAATCCATCAAGTTTGTCCAAATAACTGAAAATCTCAGTAACACTAAATAACGAAAAAAGGATGAAGATGGAAACAAAAGATATACTCATACACTTGAACAATTGCTAAAAGTGGAAGTGGGGCTGTGGATTACATTATAATGTAGATACCATATGATTTCCTGATTTTGGAGATTATGTGCTGGTTCTGCAGAAGGTACCCATTTTGGATAAAACACAGAGAGTATTTTAGATGATGTAGCAAATGCTAGCACTTGTTCCCATTGCTAGGCATTTTCTGTACATTTTAAATGACTGGAAAGTATACTAGGTTTCAAAACAACCATGCCAATACCACAAAAGACATTTAGAGTAGACAGGCAGGAAACTTTCTTACACAGGCCAAGACTTACCCAGACGAAGTTCAAGGGAAGCTGCGATGCTCACTGCCCTTGAAGGAGTCCACGTGGAATGAAGAAGTACTGTGGGAAGTCTATTAGTAACCACCATGTCTTGGGTCCTCTGGATGACCTACTGCAGGAGAAACAGATTTGACAGATAAAATGTTCCACATAACTTCACAAAAAGTTGTTAGACTACCTTCAGTAAAGCTGAATCATTTCGGATCAATTTACAATCCTATAAAATACTACCATTTACAGTCCAAAAATCACTTGCATTTCTATACACTAATAACAATCAGAAAAAAAATTAAGAAAATCCTACTTAAATAAAACATCTAGCAACAAACTTAATCAAGAACATGAAAGACCAGTAGTCAGAAAACTAGAAAGCACTCATAAAGAAACCAAAGAAAACACAAATACACAGAAAATTATTCCACGCTCATGCACTGGAACAATGAGGAATTAAAAGGTCCATTCCAACCAAAGTCATCAACAAATACACTGACTGCAATCACAAAATAATATTCGATGGCATTTTTCACAGAAATAGAAATAGTCCTAATATTAGACTGCTAATGTTGAACAGGACCTTAAAGGGCCAAAAAGACTCTGAGAAAGAGGAACACAGCTGGAGGCATCTTCCTATCCCTCTTCAAACTACATCACGGGGCTGGAGTGACCACCACAGTGAGGAACTGGCAGGAACACAGACACATCGACTCCAGGAGAGAAGAGAGAGCCCAGAAACGAACCCACATGTACATGGTCAATTCCTGAAAATCAAACCAGGAACGAGCGAAGAGGAAAGGACAGTCTTCTCAAGAAACAGTGACAGGGAAACAGCCACCTACACGGAAGAACATCAGTGTTCATCCTCTACATCATCTAATGCAAATCTAACTAAAAACCCACCGTTTTGCACACGGAGCTCTTTCCCCCTGAGTCCTCTGAGATGGACCTCCAGTCAGCCTTCAGCTGGACACAAGAAACGTCTACTCGGTCCTCATTTTTCGCTCTGGCAGCGCCTCCCTGCTGGTGGGCACTGAGGCAACCCTGCTCCTCTCAGCCTGGATGCAGCCCTGTTATCCAGAAGCCTGAGCCCTGATGGTCCTGAGGAGACAAAGCTCCCGCCAGCTGCTCACGGAGCAGAGTCTAAAGGCAAAGCGTCCTGTGCCCGCGGGTCAGAAGGGGGTTTGGCGCCCCCTGCGGGCCACAAGAGAAGAGCAGGCAGCCCGGCACTCACAGACCTCAGAGGGCTCACCCAGAAGCAGCTCTGCTGCGAGCACTCAGACTGGAAGCCCAAACTGAAATGGAGCAGAATAGCTCCATGACCCTCTGCAAAACATGGCTAAGGAACAATCAGAGCCTGTATGGAATGCAGCCATAAAAAGGAACACGTTTGAGTTTGTTCTAATAAAGGGGAGGGAGTCAGTCAAAGAGAGAAAAACATGGAATCTAGAAGGATGGTACTGACGAGTCTGTTCACAGAGCAGCAATGGAGATCCAGACATGGAGAACAGACTTACAGACAAGGGTGGGGAACAAGAAGGAGAGGGTGAGATGAATGGAGAGCGCAGCATGGATGCAGGTACACCAACATTTGTAAATAGACAACCAATGGGAATTTGCTGTATGATTCAGGGAACTCAAACTGGGGCTCTGTAGTGACCTAGAGAGGTGGGAATGGGTGTGAAGTGGGAGGGAGATTCAAGAGCAAGAGGACATAGGTACACCTAATGTGGATGCATGACAAATCAAACCAATATTGTAAAGCAATGATCAATCAACTAAAAAGTAATAACTCTTTAAAAAAATATGAACATAAACACAAACTTTGCAACAAGGTAACTCCATTTTAAAAACTATAGAAATTTTAGAAAACTACAAAAGTTCTACATGACCTTTGGTCTGGTGATCAGGTCTAACATACACAAAAAAAGCCAACTTACCAAATTATGAATATAAATTATTTAAAACATTGCCTTTTATCTTTTCATACATTTACCCTGTGGAGGACCTTACTTGAGAGAACCAAAAACAAACGGTTAAATGAACCACGGACCACCCACCCTGGCCAGGCGACAGAGAAAAGAAAACACTTGCAGGAGTCATCTTACAACAGGAGGTCCTGGGAAGGAACAAGGAACGAACAAGCTACCACCAAGCAGAATTCTGGAGAGGTCAGGAGATGGGAGGCTCCAGTTCAGAGGTCCTACCAACCTCCCAGGATCCACTTCACTGGAATCCATCTCGGCTGAGTGATGTGTGTGCCCCCAAGAAGGATCCCAATTCAGAATGCCTGGCAAGAGACAAACCAGAAATGAACCCAATGACCATAAAACCTGAGACTGTGAGCCACGTGACAGAGTGGTTCTCTCCGTTTCCCTCACCCTCCTGCCCTCCACCCCGGCAGCCCTTCCCAATAAAGCCTCTCACTTGGACAGCACTCCTCTCCTCAGACAACTCATTGCCCAGTGTCAGACAAGAACTCACTCTCAAGCCCTGGAAGGGATCCCCCTTCCTTCATCAAAAGCAATATCCAGGAGAAAATATCTTCAAAACGCTATCTTGTAGAGAAGGAAATGGCAATGGCAGCCGCTCCAGTACCATTGCCTGGAGAATCCCACGGACAGAGGAGCCTGGTAGGCTGCAACCCCGGGGTCACTAAGAGTCGGACACGACTTCACTGAGTGACTTCACTTTCACTTTTCACTTTCCTGCACTGGAGAAGGACATGGCAGCCCACTCCAGGGTTCTTGCCTGGAGAATCCCGGGGACAGAGGAGCCTGGTAGGCTGCTGTCTATGGGGTCACGCACAGTCAGGCAAGACTGAAGCGACGCAGCAGCAGCAGCAGAGAAGGAAATGGCACCACCTGCAGTACTCTGGTCTCACAAATCCCAGGGACAGAGGAGCTTGGTGGGCTACAGTCCAAAAGCAGGGCATTTCTGACGGCAGGAAACAGTCCCAGGGAAGCTGAGCTGCTCACCAAAGGCCCCAGAGCTTTGGATAGCACACCAGAGCTGTGGCTGAGGATTCCCAGCTGCCATGCCTCTTGATCCTGGCCTCTTTCACTAGATACATGTGTGGAAAACTAGAATCTAAAATATGCCCTGGTGGTTCCATAGTAAAGAATCCACCTGCCAGTGCTGGAGATGCATGTGCGATCCCTAGGATGGGAAGATCCCACATCCAGTGGAGTCTGTGTGCCACAACTGCCGAGCCTGTGCTCTAGGTCCTGGAAGCCACGATGCTGAGTTCACATGCTGCAGCCACTGAAGCCCGTGAGCCTGTGCCCCTCAACAAGAGGAAAGACTGCAGTGAGAAGCCTGCAAACCACTAGTTATGGCCCATGCTCACCAAAACTAGAGAAAAGCCCACACACAAAGATGCAACACAGCCAACAATAAATAAAACTCTTTTCCTAAAAAAAGGCATATCTGACAAAGAAACTGTACTCGAATTGTCCAAGAACACTAGAGCAAACAAGCCCATTCATAATTGGTAGCGACTGAAATAGACACCTGGCCACTGAGGGTATACTGATAGTAAACTATCATACAAAAACATCCTCAAGATACTGGTGCAATGCACGCAGAGCCCCCTTTGAAAGACAATCTGACAGTTTTTTTTTTCAGTAACCACGTGGGACAAGCACTGAATTCTGGGTATGACAAGCGGTGGAAGCCAGGTATCTTACCATTGGAATGCAAAGTTACAGATAAACAAAAGGACACGTTACAATGTCCATGTCGTGGTGGATCGGGTTGGAGACATCATCACAAATTACCTTTAACTGAATATGTTCAAAGGTGAGCTGGAATACATGTATATATATATCCATGTATTGTCAGCTGAGCATATTGAGCTCCTACATGTATGTTTTAAATATCATTCTCTAATAAAAGGGAACAGAAAACATCTCCGATGGCCCGGTGGTAAAGAATCTGCCTACCAATGCAGGGAACACAGGTTCAATCCCTGTGTAGAAGATTCCACACGCCCACGGACAACGAAGCCTTTGAACAACTCTTGAAGTTTGTATGCTCCAGAGCCCAAGTTCTGCAAACAGAGAAAGCACTGCAATGAGAAGCCATGGCACAGCAACTAGAGGGTAACCTCTGCTCACTACAACTAGACAAACCAGCAATAAAGACCCAGCACAGTCAAAAATAATGTAATGTTAAAAAAAGGGACAGTTCTTTGAAGAAATGACTGAGACTAGGGGTGAGACTGTAAAAATATGAGCCAGGGTCATCTTAAATTATGAGAACTTAAAGAAATTAAAGACAACTATCAAGCTGTCCAAACTGATAAAAATGAACGATGACACAGTGTTATCTGTATACACCAGCAAATAACAATCTGAAAAGGAAGTTAAACAAACAATTCCCTTTCAATCATGTCAACATTAATAAAAGACTTTGCTATGGACAGAATGAGGATGACAAGACTGGCACACTGGAAATGATACATGATTGCTGAAAAATACCCTAAAGACATGGACAGATACTCCATAGCGATGAAAAGACTTCAGTTGGCAATACCGTGGAATGCATCTTCAATCTGAAATGAAGATTCAATATGAATTACAAAAGGCTGAAAGGTGGTTGCTAAACTACAAAAGATGCCAGCATTCTTGGCCTCCAGAGGAGAATTCCATCCAGGGCAAGTGACGAAGCTTGATGGCTCAGAGGTTTTCTGTTATAAAGTTTTATTAAAGTATAAAAGAGATCGAGAGAGCTGCTGACGTAGACATTAAAAGGGGGAAGAAAGAGGACCCCCTGCTAGTCTTTAGCCAGATGTTATACAGCCACTAGCATGAAAGAAAAGACAATGTCTCAGAGAATGGCACCAGGCCCCTCACCCACAGCATGCATTGAGATAACACTGGCAGCAGATGCGTCATCCCAGGCCATAAAATGATGGACATGAATCTTGAAGAAAGGCAGATTTCCAAGCAAATATATAGTTTCATTCACATAGATTAAGAGAACAAGGTATGAGTAAACATACTGGTTTGTCAAGTCGTTTCTGAGCCTTTAGGGGGAACTGACGTGAAGACAGAGCCTTGGGTAAATAGTACATTAACATAACTTAAGACAAACATTTCCATACCTTAAGACAAACATTTCCATAAGAAAAAGGCATTGCTTAGTTCAAGGTTTGAGAAAAGTGACATTCAGGTGGAGCCAGGAGTTGTCATGGCAACACAGAATTTTCCGAGAAACCTCCTTTTAAATTTGTATCAAGATGGAGAAAAAAAAATGCAACACTGTTTTGTCTCCTCCTGCCTCTTAAGAGAGAGAAAAAAACGTCTGACACTTGCAGTCTATTTTCTCTGTCTGGAGACCCCTGGCCTTCCTGCCTGGTATCCTCTCCAGGCCTTTAGGAAGCAATACACTAAGCTGCTTGGGAAAACCGCGCGGGTCTGAGCTTTATGCAAAGGGGTAAAGCGGTAAAACCCTTGGCCCCAAAGGCGAGGCTTTTCTGCGACCGCCATGTTAGTCGGCTCCGAGACTGCAAACAAAGAGGGCAGAATACATGGTTCCCTGCTCCGCCGAGTCCGAGTTCCCTTACCTGTGGTCCACAGCCCTCCGCTCTGCTCGCTGGCTGCCGATCGACGGGGACCCAGGAGCCCACGAAACGAGCATTCCCAGCCGCGATGGCGAGCCCTGAGAGCACAACCGGGAACCCCTGGCCCCGACGCGCCGCCATGGTCATCCCGCCCCAGACCCGCTCACGTGAGCCGCGCTCCTGACCAGCCGCCCAGGTTCGCCCCGCCCCCGACGCGCGCACGGGGCGCCCCACCCCCACGCCCCCTTCCAGGACGGGCCGGCGGGACCGCGACTGCCTCCGGGTGAAACACAAGGACAAGCAAATCCACCCCACCGAGGCAATCCAAGCTTTTTCTCAGCTGATCTGTCTTTGATTTTGGGATAAAACTATCACTACAGAAAGCAAAGATGACCTAGGACAGCCATGATATTCTACAGAACCAGACCCTGGCGGGCAGAGGCTTGAAGAGGGCCCGGGAGCGCTGTCAGCAACAGCAAGCCTCTGTAGCATAGCGGTTAGGCAGGCTGGTGAGCAGGCAGACTGTGGTCTGTAAGTCAGGAGTTCAGGTCTCCAACGTCACCCTTTTGCTCTTAGGAGGCGGGGCTTAGACTAGAAAAGTTTATTTTTATTTTAGAGGTTTATTGTTATGTTTAGGGTTAGGGTTCGGGCAACCCCCCCACTTGTTAGGGTTCAGGTTCGGGTTCGGGGTTAGGGTTAGAATTCGGGGACCCCCCTCTTCTTATAGTTTGGATTTGGGTTAGGGTTCAGGTCAGGGTCAGGGTTCGGGTTACAGTTAGGGTTGGCATTAGTGTTAGGGATATGGCTTAAAGTGAGCGCTAATAGGGCCCATAGTGCTTTATTAGCCTGCCCTGGTGGGCCGAGGCTTGAAGAGTGCCTGGGAGCAACATATAACCCAGTGAATTTGGGTAGCATAGCGGTCAGGTGGACAGCAAGGTAAACAGGCAATCTGGCTCCGTGGGTCAGAAGTTCAAGTCCAGGCTTATCTCTTTTGCTTTTAGCGGGTGGGGGACCGCAAGGGGCGGGGCTTAGGCCAGAAAAGTTTCTTTTTACTTTAGAGTTTTATTGTGAGGGTTAGGGTTAGGATTCCGGCATCCCCTCAACTTGTTAGGGTTCAGGTTCAGAGTTCGGGTTCGGGGAATCCCCTCTCTTCTTAGGGTTTGGATTCGGGTTCGGGTTAGAGTTCAGGGTTCGGGTTTGCAGTACGCGGTTCGTGTTTGGGGTTTGGAGTTCAGGGTTTGGGGTTAGGGCTTCGCGGTTCTAGTTTGGGGTTTGGGGTTCCGATTAGGGGTTCAAGGTCCAGCATAGGGGCTTGGGATTTGGGGTTCGGGTGAGGGGTTCACGGTTCGGGTTTGGGATTTGAGGATCGGGTTAAGGGTTTGGGGTTTGGGGTTTGGGGATCAGGTTAGGGGTTCTCGGTTTGGGTTAGGGGTTCGCAGTTCGGGTTTGGGGTTTGAGGTTAGGGTTAGGGGTTTGGGGTTTGTGGTTTGGGTTGGGGGTTTGGGATTGGGGTTAAGGGTTTTGGGTTTGGGATTTGGGTTAGGGGTTTGGGGTTTGGGGTTCGCGGTTTGGGTTTGGGGATTGGGGTTTGGGTTAGAGGTTCGCGGTTAGGGTTTGGGGTTTGGGGTTCGCGGTTCGGGTTTGGGGTTTGGGGTTCGAGGTTTCGGTTTGGGGTTTGGGGTTTGGGTTAGGGGTTCACGGTTAGGGTTTGGGGTTTGGGGTTCGGGTTAGGGGTTCTCAGTTCGGGTTAGGGGTTCGCGGTTTAGGGGTTTGGGGTTTGGAGTTTGGGATTTGGGTCAGGGGTTCGCGATTTGGGGTTCCTGTTATGGGTTTGGGGTTTGGGTTCAGGGTTGGGGTTTGGGGGTTTTGGGATTTGGGTTTGGGGTTCGGGGATTGGGGTTCGGGGTTCCGATTAGGGGATCAGTATGTGAGGTTTGTGTTTCGGGGGTCGAGATTTGAGGTTTGGGGTTTGGGGTTCGGGGGTTTGGGTTCATGGTTTGGGGTTGGGGGTGTGAGGTGCAGTTTAGAGTTTCGCTGTTCGGGTTAGGAGTTAGGGGTTGGCGGTTTGGGGTTTGGCTTAGGGGTTTGGGGTGTGCGGTTTGGGGTTTGAGGTTTGGGGTTCCGGTTAGGGGTTTGGGGTTTGGGGTTCGGGTTAGGGGTTTGGAGTTTGGGTTTGGGGGTTTGGGTTTCGGGTTTTAGGGTTCAGTTTTGGTGTTCGCGGTTGGGCTTTGGGGTTCAGGTTAGGGGTTTGCGATTGGGGTTAGGGGTTTGGGTTTGGGTTCGGGGTGTGGGGTGTGGGGTACAGGTTAGGGGTTTTGGTTCAGGGTTTAGGGTTCGGTTTAGGGGTTTGCGGTTCCAGTAAGGGATTAGGGGTGTGCGGTTTGGGTTTGGGTTTAGGTTTGGGGTTCGGGTTAGCGGTTTGGGGTTCGGGGTTTGGGTTCTGGATTTGGGGTTCGGGGTTCGAGTTATGGATTCGGGGTTTGGGCTACGTGGATCGGTGTTTGCGGTTTGGGGTATGGGGGTCAGGGTTTGGGTTTGGGGTTTGGGGCTCGGGTTAGGGTTCGGGTTCGGGTTAGGGTTAGGGGTTCACGGTTCGGGTTAGGGGTTTGGGGTTCCCGGTTCGGGGTTTGGGGTTTGCAGTTGGGATAGGGGTTCGGATTCAGGGTATGGGGTTTGGGGTTCGGGTTCCATGTTTGGGGTATGTGGTTCGGGGTTTGGGGTATGGGGTTCGGCTGAGGGTTAGAGGTTCGCGCTTTGGGGTTTTGCTTTAGAGATTGGACTTTGGGTTTGGGATTTAGGGGTCGGTGTTTGGGCTCGGGGTTGGGTTAGGGTTCAGGTTCACGGTTTGGAGTCTGGAGCTCGGGATTCGGTTTCTGGGTTCGGGATATAGGGTTTTGAAGTCAGGGTCGAGTTCGTGGTTTGGAGTCGCGGTTAGGGGATAGTGAGTGACACAAAGCCAAGGGATCCAGCAATACAAGCTCTGTCAGACGGAAGGGAAGGGCAACTGCAGGGCTTCTCCAGCTGTAGCTTGGCCTCCCAGACTCAGCACAGCACGGAGAGCACAAGATTCCCAGGGCCCCTGGCTGGAGTCTGCAGCCCCACACACCCGGAGGCTGACTCGGTGAGCGCCCAGAAGGTGCCTGACACGTCGTTTCCCTAGCGCTCTCCTCCCCAGCAGAGACGTGGGCAGGTGGTTGGGGCCTGCCCCTGTGTGTCTGGGCTCCCGTCCACAGCCCCAGCTCAGGGAAGCAGCTCCTGAGCCAAGACCTGTAGGAGGCGCGGGGCGCCCCCGCCTGGAAGCCTAGTGCACAGTATGCGGGAAGCGAGCCTCCTCGGGAGAAGAGGAGGCAGCCCAGCTGCGTGCGGCTGCAATCACTGCTTGGGCAGAGCCGAGTGCGCCTCCAGTAAGGCAGAGCTCCAGCTCTGCTCAGAGGCCCGATCTGGCAGAGTTGCTGGCGTGAGGCTGCTCTGCCCTGGGCAAGTCTTGCCCAGACTTGCCTCGCGGATAGGCTTCCTGACCAGGAAGGAGCAGGCTGCGCGAGACTGGGAGATGCAACTGGCGCCTTCCTGGCCTCAGCTCCACTCCTGCCTTGCCTTTGCACCTAGTCCAAAGGCGTTCTTGCGGAAGGCTTAGGGGCCGGTGGGTTGCACACTGCTGCCGGAAGCCAGTGTGAGGAATCCCGCCTGTGACAAGGTCATGAGGAAGGAAGCTGACATACGCAAGGCGTGCTCAGACTTCAGGGACCCCTCTGGAAATTCCTAAGCATGTACCCCAGCAAATATCTGCCCGCTTTTGTGCTCTGCTTTTCCACTTTTCTGATATTCTCTGGAAAAAAAGTCAATTCAGGGTTTTAGTCTTCTGCATTTGAAAGGGATGTTTCAGTTAAACCCCTCTGATAGCTCTCTAGCCAGCCTAACAGGTTCCCCAGACCTCTTACAGCTTGTGAATTGCTTACAGCCCGTCAACCGGGAGAGACATCTTAAAGATAGAGAGCCTTTTCTAAAGAGTTAAAAATTATATTGGTAGAGGGTTTTCACTGTTGACTCAAGGATTGCTGCCAGACCTCCTTATTCTTTATCTTTTAGGCACCTGGAAGGATGTTAATGTAAGCACGATGTAGAAAAAGATACATAGTAGTTTTGATGTTAGCAACACTAGACTTTTGAGTTAATTGCTTCTCTTTTGCTGTAAATCACTGTACTCCCTCTACTTGATATAAGTTGCTGTATCCTTGCTGTGTAAGAATGTAACTTTATTTAGTGCTTTCTGAGAGTGGCACCAGACCTTGGGAAGATCAACACAAATAAGTCTTGTGGTTGACAAACCCTTATCAGAAAAAGGCTGTAAAATGTTAAATTGGCCCTTTTGGCTGGAAGATGATGTAAATTACCTAAGACTTGTGTATACAATTAGGTATGCAGAGAAAAAAGCCTGGTTTTGATAAGAGTCTGGACTGCTAACGCTGCATAACTTTGTGTTACCCATTGATCTCCATGTTTTATCAAAAGTATAAAAAGTCTTCTGAACAATAAAGGATGGACCAGATTCTCGGACCTGTTTCTCGGATTAGTCTCGGCCTGGTTTCTTGGGAATCTGGCTCCCCCCGTGTCTCTCTCTCTCTTTTTCTCGCCCTTTTCTTCCCTCTGCTCTTTACTTTAATTTCAGGCTGAATTTTCATCTGAGGCGCGGAGGATCGCCAGGTCTACTTATTTGCCCTTGTTATCAAGATCTGCGCAAAAGGGAGCTTAAGGCGAAGCACCCTTAGATATTCAAGCGGGCACCGGTGGCCCAACGTACATGGTGCAAATTCCTTTTCTGGAATTTTATTGGTCTTCCACATAAACCAAGCTATTCAGCCCTCTTTCTCCACTTTATCTTCCTACTGCACTATAGATTCTTAATCTAATCTTATATGAATAAATAAACAAGTCTTTCTACGCCAACGAAGTCCACCCTTCGAATTCCCTGGATCCACCGGGGCTGGACCCCGGCACACTGCCAAGCGCTCCAGCAGTGAGGGCTCTATTAGAGGCAATGGGAGGGCAACAGCAGGGCTCCTCCAGCGGTTGCTTGACCGCCCAGACTCAGCACCGCACGGAGAGCACAAGGCTCACAGGGCCCCTGGCTGGGGTCTGTAGCCCCACACACTGGAGGCGAACTCCGTGGGCGCTCAGAGGGTGCCTGACAGACGTCATTTCCCTAGTGCTCTCCTCCCCAGCAGAGACGAGTGCAGGTGTTTGGGGTAGGCCCCTGCGTGTCTGGGCTCCCTTCCACAGCCCCAGCTCAGGGAAGCAGCTCCTGAGCCAAGACCTGTAGGAGGCGCAGGGCGCCCCCGCCTGGAAGCCTAGAGCACAGCATGCGGGAAGCGAGCCTCCTCCGGAGAAGAGGAGGCAGCCCTGCTGCGTGCGGCTGCAGTCCCTGCTTGGGCGGAGCCGAGTGCGCCTCCAGTACGGCAGAGCTCCAGCTCTGCTCAGAGGCCCGATCTGGCAGAGTTGCTGGCGTGAGGCTGCTCTGCCCTGGGCGAGCCTTGCCCAGACTTGCCTCGCGGCTAGGCTTCCTGTCCAGGAAGGAGCAGGCTGCGCGAGACTGGGAGTTGCTACTGGCGCCATCCTGGCCTCAGCTCCACTCCTTCCTTGCCTTTGAACCTAGTCCCGAAGCGTCCTTGCAGAGGGCTTAGGGGCCGGTGGGTTGCACACTGCCAAGCGCTCCAGCAGTGAGGGCTCTATTAGAGGCAATGGGAGGGCAACTGCAGGGCTCTTCCAGCGGTGGCTTGGCCGCCCACACTCAGCACAGCACGGAGAGCACAAGTCTCTCAGGGCCCCTGGCTGGGGTCTGCAGCCCGACACACGCGGATGTTGACTCTGTGAGCGCCCAGAAGGTGCCTGACGGACGTCATCCCCTAATGCTCTCCTCCCCAGCAGAGACGTGTGCAGGTGGTTGGGGCCTGCCCCTGCGTGTCTGGGCTCCCATCCACAGCCCCAGCTCAGGGAAGCAGCTCCTGAGCCAAGACCTGTAGGAGGCGCGGGGCGTCCCCACCTGGAAGCCTAGTGCACAGCATGCGGGAAGCCAGCCTCCTCGGGAGAAGAGGAGGCAGCCCTGCTGCGTGCGGCTGCAATCACTGCTTGGGCGGAGCCGAGTGCGCCTCCAGTACGTCAGAGCTCTAGCTCTGCTCAGAGGCCTATCTGGCAGAGTTGCTGGCGTGAGGCTGCTCTGCCCTGGGCAAGCCTTGCCCAGACTTGCCTCGCGGCTAGGCCTACTGTCCAGGATGGAGCAGGCTACGCGAGACTGGGAGATGCTACTGGCGCCTTCCTGGCCTCAGCTCCACTCCTGCCTTACCTTTGCACCTAGTCCCCAGGCGTTCTTGCGGAGGGCTTAGTTGCCGGTGGGTTGCACACTGCCAAGCGCTCCAGCAGTGAGGGCAATTTCAGAGGGAAGGGGAGGGAAACTGCAGGGCTCCTCCAGTGGTGGCTTGGCCGTCCAGACTCAGCACAGCACGGTGAGAACAACGCTCACAGGGCCCCTGGCTGGGGTCTGCAGCCCCACACACCCGGTGGCTGAGTCCGCGAATGCCCAGAAGGTGCCTGACAGAAGTCATTTCCCTAGTGCTCTCCTCCCCAGCAGAGACGTGTGCAGGTGTTTGGGGCAGGCCCTTGCGTGTCTGGGCTCCCTTCCACATCCCCAGCTCAGAGAAGCAGCTCCTGAGCCAAGACCTGTAGGAGGCGCAGGGCGCCACCGCCTGGAAGCCTAGTGTACAGCATGCGGGCAGCGAGACTCCTCAGGCAAAGAGGAGGCAGCCAAGATGCGTGCGGCTGCAATCACTGCTTGGGCGGAGCCGAGTGCGCCTCCAGTACGGCAGAGCTCCAGCTCTGCTCAGAGGCCCGATCTGGCAGAGTTCCTAGCGTGAGGCTGCTCTGCCTTGGGCGAGCCTTGCCCAGATTTGCCTCGCGTCTAGGCTTCCTGTCCAGAAAGGAGCAGGCTGCGCGAAACTGGGAGATGCTCTTGGCGCCTTCCTGGCCTCAGCTCCACTCCTGCCTTGCCTTTGCACCTAGTCCCCAGGCGTTCTTGTGGAGGGCTTAGTTGCCGGTGGGTTGCACACTGCCAAGTGCTCCAGCAGTGAGGGCTCTATTAGAGGCAATGGGAGGGCAACTGCAGGGCTCCTCCAGGGGCTGCTTGACCGGGCAGACTCAGCACAGCACGGAGAGCACAAGTCTCTCAGGGCCCCTGGCTGGGGTCTGCAGCCCCACACACCCGGAGGATGAATCCGTGAGCCCCCAGAAGGTGTCTGACAGACGTCATTTCCCTACTTCTCTCCTCCCCAGCAGAGACGTGTGCAGGTGGTTGGGGCCTGCCTCTGCGTGTCTGGGCTCCCGTCCACAGCCCCAGCTCAGGGAACCAGCCCCTGAGCCAAGACCTGTAGGAGGCGCGGGGCGCCCCCGCGTGGAAGCTTAGAGCACAGGATGTGGGAAGCGAGCCTCCTCCGGAGAAGAGGAGGCAGCCCTGCTGCGTGCGGCTGCAGTCCCTGCTTGGGCGGAGCCGAGTGCGCCTCCAGTACGGCAGAGCTCCAGCTCTGCTCAGAGTCCCGATCTGGCAGAGTTCCTGGCGTGAGGCTGCTCTCCCCTGGGCGAACCTTGCCCAGACTTACCTCGCGGTTAGGTTACCTGTCCAGGAAGGAGCAGGCTGCGCGAGACTGGGAGATGCTACTGGCGCCTTCCGGGCCTCAGCTCCACTCCTGCCTTGCCTTTGCACCTAGTCCCCAGGCGATCTTGTCGAGGGCTTAGTTGCCAGTGGGTTGCCCACTGCCAAGCGCTTCATCAGTGAGGGCTCTATTAGAGGCAATGGGAGGGCAACTGCAGGGCTCCTCCAGCGGTTGCTTGACCGCCCAGACTCAGCACAGCACGGAAAGCACAAGGCTCACAGGGCCCCTGGCTGGGGTCTGCAGCCCCACACACCCGGAGGCTGACTCCGTGAGCGCCCAGAAGGTGCCTGACAGACGTCATTTCCCTAGTGCTATCCTCCCCAGCAGAGACGTGTGCAGGTGGTTCGGGCCTGCCCCTGCGTGTCTGGGCTCCCGTCCACAGCCCCACCTCAGGGAAGAAGCCCCTGAGCCAAGACCTGTAGGAGGCGCGGGGCGTCCCCGCCTGGAATCCTAGTGCACAGCATGCGGGAAGCGAGCCTCCTCGGGAGAAGAGGAGGCAGCCCACCTGCCTGCGGCTGCAATCACTGCTTGGGCAGAGCCGAGTGCGCCTCCAGTACGGCATAGCCCCAGCTCTGCTCAGAGGCCCGATCTGGCAGAGTTGCTGGCGTGAGGCTGCTCTGCCCTGGGCGAGCCTTGCCCAGACTTGCCTCGCGGCTAGGCTTCCTGTCCAGGAAGGAGCAGGCTGCGCGAGACTGGGAGTTGCTACTGGCACCATCCTGGCCTCAGCTCCACTCCTTCCTTGCCTTTGACCCTAGTCCCGAAGCGTCCTTGCAGAGGGCTTAGGGGCCGGTGGGTTGCACACTGCCAAGCGCTCCAGCAGTGAGGGCTCTTTCAGAGGGAAGGGGAGGGCAACTGCAATGCTCCTCCCGTGGTGGCTTGGCCCCCCTGACTCAGCACAGCATGGAGAACACAACGTTCACAGGGCCCCTAACTGGGGTCTGCAGCCCCACACACCCGGTGTCTGAGTCCGCGAATGCCCAGAAGGTGCCTGACAGACGTCATTTCCCTAGTGCTCTCCTCCCCAGCAGAGACGTGTGCAGGTGTTTGGGGCCTGCCCCTGCGTGTCTGGGCTCCCTTCCACATCCCCAGCTCAGGGAAGCAGCCCCTGAGCCAAGACCTGTAGGAGGCGCGGGGCGCCCCTGCCTGGAAGCCTAGTGCACAGCATGCGGGAAGCGAGCCTCCTCTGGAGAAGAGGAGGCAGCCCACCTGCCTGCGGCTGCAATCACTGCTTGGGCGGAGCCGAGTGCGCCTCCAGTACGGCAGAGCTCCAGCTCTGCTCAGAGGCCCGATCTGGCAGAGTTCCTGGCGTGAGGCTGCTCTGCCTTGGGCGAGCCTTGCCCAGACTTGCCTCGTGTCTAGGCTTCCTGTCCAGGAAGGAGCAGGCTGCGCGAGACTGGGAGATGCTACTGGCGCCTTCCTGGCCTAAGCTCCACTCCTGCCTTGCCTTTGCACCTAGTCCCCAGACGTTCTTGTGGAGGGCTTAGTTGCCGGTGGGTTGCACACTGCCAAGCGCTCCAGCAGTGAGGGCTCTATTAGATGCAATGGGAGCGCAACTGCAGGGCTCCTCCAGAGGCTGCTTGACCGCCCAGACTCAGCACAGCACGGAGAGCACAAGTCTCACAGGGCCCCTGGCTGGGGTCTGCAGGCCCACACACGCGGAGACTGACTCCGTGAGCGCCCAGAAGTTGTCTGACAGACGTCATTTCCCTAGCGCTCTCCTCCCCACAGAGACGTGTGCAGGTGGTTGGGGCCTGCCCCTGCGTGTCTGGGCTCGCGTCCACAGCCCCAGCTCAGGGATCCAGCCCCTGAGCCAAGACATGTAGGAGGCGCGGGGCGTCCCCGCCTGGAAGCCTAATGCACAGCGTGCGGGAAGCGAGCCTCCTCTGGAGAAGCGGAGGCAGCCCAGCTGCGTGCGGCTGCAATCATTGCTTGGGCGGAGCCGATTGCGCCTCCAGTATGGCAGAGCGCCAGCTCTGCTCAGAGGCCCGATCTGGCAGAGTTGCTGGCGTGAGGCTGCTCTGCCCTGGGCGAGACTTGCCCAGACTTGCTTCGCGGCTAGGCTTCCTGACCAGGAAGGAGCAGGCTGCGCGAGACTGGGAGATGCAACTGGCGCCTTCCTGGCCTCAGCTCCACTCCTTCCTTGCCTTTGAACCTAGTCCCCAAGCGTCCTTGCGGAGGGCTTAGGGGCCGGTGGGTTGCACACTGCCAAGCGCTCCAGCAGTGAGGGCTCTATTAGAGGCAAAGGGAGGGCAACTGCAAGTCTCCTCTTGCGGTTGCTTGACCGCCCAGACTCAGCACAGCACGGAGAGCACAAGGCTCACAGGGCCCCTGGCTGGGGTCTGCAGCCCCACACACCCGGTGGCTGAGTCCGCGAATGCCCAGAAGGTGCCTGACAGACGTCATTTCCCTAGAGCTCTCGTCCCCGGCAGAGACGTGTGCAGGTGGTTGGGGCCTGCCCCTGCGTGTCTGGGCTCCCACCCACAGCATCAGCTCAGGGGAAGCAGTCCCTGAGCCAAGACCTGCAGGAGGTAGGGGGCGTCCCTGCCTGGAACCAAGTGCACAGTATGCGGGGAAGCGAGCCTCCTTGGGAAGAGTCGAGGGAGCCCAGTCGCTTGCAACTGCAATCCCCGCTTGGGCGGAGCCCAGTCCGCATCCAGTAAGGCAGAGCTCCAGCTCCGCTCAGAGCCCGGATCTAGTAAAGTTCCTTGCGCGAGGCTGCTCTGCCCTGTGCGAGACTTGCCCAGGCTTGCCTCGCTGAGTTTTCCTGCCCAGAAAGGAGCAGGGTGTGCGATGCTGTGAGAAGCCACTGGCGCCTTCCTGGCCTCAGCTCTTCTCCTGCCTTGCCTTTGCACCGAAGCCACAGGTGTCCTTGGGATGGCTTAGGTGCCAGTTGGTTGCACACTGCCAATCGCTCCAGCATTGAGGGCTCTATTAGAGGGAAGGGGAGGGCAACTGCAGGGCTCCACCAGCGGTTGCTTGGAAGCCCCCATTCAGCGCCACACGGAGAGCACAAGGATCACAGGTCCACTGCCTGTGGTCTGCAGCCCCACACACCTGGAGGCTGACTCTGTGGCCGCCCAGAATTTGCCTGACAGAAGTCATTTCCCTAAAGCTCTCGGCCCCAGTAGAGACGTGTGCAGGTGGTTGAGGCCTGCCCCAGCGTGTCTGGGCTCCCGCCAACAGCCCCAGTTCTGGGGAAGCAGCCCCTGAGCAAGACCTGCAGCAGACGCTGGGCATCCCTGCCTGGAAGCCAAATACACAGTATCGGGGGAAGCGAGCCTCCTTGGGAAGAGTCGAGAGAGCCAAGCCGCTTGCAGCTGCAATCCCTGCTTGGGCAGAGCCCAGTGCGCCTCCAGTATAGTAGAGCTCCAGCTCTTCTCAGAGGCCGGATCTAGTAAAGTTCCTTGCGCGAGGCTGCACTGCCCTCTGCGAGCCTTGCCCAGGCTTTCCTCACTGCTAGTCATCCTGCCCAGGAAGGAGCAGGCTGTGCGATGCTGGGAGAGGCCACTGATGCCTTCCTGGCCTCAGCTCTGCTCCTGACTTGCCTTTGCCCCCAGGCCCTAGGCCTCCGTGGGGAGGGCTTAGGTGCCGGTGGGTTGCACACTGCCAAGCGCTCCAGCAGTGAGGGCTCTATTAGAGGGAAGGGGAGGGCAACTGCAGGGCTCCTGCAGCGGTGGCTTGGCCACCCAGACTCAGCACAGCACGGAGAGCACAAGGCTCACAGGGCCCGAGGCCGTGTTCTGCAATCCCACACACACGGAGGCTGACTCCGTGGGCGCCGAGAAGTTTCCTGACAGAAGTCATTTCCCTAGCGCTCTCCTCCCCAGCAGAGACGTGTGCAGGTGGTTGGGGCCTGCTCCTCCGTGTCTGGGCTCCCCCGCACAGCACCAGCTCAGGGGAAGCTGCCCCTTAGCCAAGACCTGCAGGAGGCGCAGGGCGTCCCTGCCTGAAAGCCAAGTGCACATTAGGCGGGGAGGTGAGTCTTCTTGGGAAGAGTGGAGGGAGCCAAGCCGCCTGCAGCTGAAATCCCTGCTTGGGCGTAGCCGAGTGCGCCTCCAGTTCGGCAGAGCTCCAGCTCTGCTCCGAGGCCGGATCTAGTAAAGTTCCTTGAGCGAGGCTGCTCTGCCCTGTGAGAGACTTGCCCAGGCTTGCCTCGCTGCTAGTCTTCCTGCCCAGGAAGGAGCACAGTCTGGGATGCTTAGAGAGCCCACTGGCGCCTTCCTGGCCTCAGCTCCTCTCCTTCCTTGCCTTTGCACGTAGTTCCCAGGCGTCCTTGGGGAGGGCTTAGGGGCAGGTGGGTTGCTAACTGCCAAGGGCTCCTGCAGTCAGGACTCTGTAGGAGGGAAGGGGAGGGCAACTGCAGGGCTCCTTCAGCGGTTGCTTGGCCGCCCAGACTCATTCCCACTCGGAGAGCAGAAGAATCAAAGGGCCCCTGGATGTGTTCTGCAGCCCCACACACCCAGAGGCTGACTCCGTGTGCGCCCAGCAGATGCCTGAAAGACGTAGGTTCCCTAGCGGTCTCCTCCCCAGCAGAGACATGTATCGGTGGTTGGGGCCTGCCCCTGCGTGTCTGGGCTCCCGCCCACAGCCCCAGCTCAGGGGAAGCAGCCCCTGAGCCAAGACCTACAGGAGACGCCAGGCGTTCCCGCCTGGAATCGAGTGCACAGCAAGCGGGGAGGCGAGCCTCCTCGGGGGAAGACTAGGCAGCCCAGCCGCGTGGCTGCAAGCCCTGCTTGGACGGAGCCGAGTGAGCCTCCAGTACGGCAGAGCTCCAGCTCTGCTCAGAGGCCCGATCTGGCAGAGGTCCTGGCACGAGGCTCCTCTACCCTGGGCGAACTTTGACCAGACTTGCCTCGCTGCTAGGCTTCCTTCCCAGGAAGGAGCAGGCTGCGCGAGGCTTGGAGATGCCACTGGCGCCTTCCTGGCCTCAGCTCCCCTCCTGCCTTGACTTTGCACCTAGGCCCCAGGCGTCGTTGTGGAGGGGTTAGGGGCCGGTGGGTTCCAGACTCACAAGGGCTCCAGCAATGAGATCTCTGTTAGAGGGAAGGGAAGGGCAACTGCAGAGCTCCTTCAGCTGTATCTTGACTGCCCAGACTCAGCGCCACACGGAGAGCACCAGGCAGCCAGGGACCCTGGCTGGCGTCTGCAGCCCCCAGACCCGGAGACCCACTCCGTGGGCGCCCAGCAGGTGCTTGACAGACCTAGGTTCCCTAGCACTCTCCTCCCCAGCAGAGATGTGTGCAGGTGGTTGGGGCCTGCCCCTGCGTTTCTGGGATCCCGCCTACAGTCCCAGCTCGTGGGAAGGAGCCCCTGAGCCAAGACCTGCAGGAGGCGAGGGGCGGCACCACCTGAAAGGCGAGTGCACAGCATGCAGGGAAGCGAGCCTCCTTGGGGGAAGATGAGGTAGCCCAATTGCCTGCGGCTGCCAGCCCTGGTTGGGGGGAGCCGAGTGCGCCTCCAGTAAGGCAGAGCTTCAGCTCTGCTCAGAGGCCCGAGCTGGCATAGTTTCTGGTGCGAGGCTGCTGTGCTCTGGGCGAGTCTTGCCCAGACTTGCCTCGCCGCTAATCGTAGTGCCCAGGGAGCAGGCTGTGCGTGGCTGGGAAACACCAATGGCGCCTTCCTGGCCTCAGCTCTGCTCCTGCCTTGCCTTTGCACTTAGGCCCCAGGCGTCCTTGCGGACGTTTTAGGGGCTGGTGTGTTCCACACTGCCAAGGGCTCCAGCAGTGAGAGCTCTGTTCGAGGGAAAGGAAGGGTATATTTGGAGTACAATCCTTTATCAGCGATGAGGCCCTCACCCTCACCCTGAACCGTTGCCCTCACCCTGAACCCTCACACCTCACCCCTCACCCTAACATGTTGGGGGCCTATTCCCCAGACTCTAACCTTAACCCCACCCTAACCCGACACCCTATCCACATCCTAAACCTAACCCACATCATAGTCAAGCCCTCAACCCTATACTTACCCTTGAAGCACGTACCCGCCTCATCTTCGTTTTTGACACTTCCCATGCATAACAAAAGACAAGGTCGTAATGTTTCAAACATGGATCCAAGACCCATTATCCACATAAAAGGAGTATACATACTGTGATCACATCATTTAAATCTCTTGCATCACCAAAATACCTCTCCACCACGTATCCAATCGCCATTGATGGATCACATCTATCTCATACATTTTATAACTTAGCAATCAAATACGCAGCAGTAATCTGGGTAATTTTATACACAAGATATATTTATACCATAAATATTTCAACACATTCCACTTTCTACGATGAGTTCAATCTTCACAAAAGTAGGATGAACAGCACCTGTTTCCACTAGGATCCATTGCATTGCACAAAGTGACAGTGAGCGTGAAAATCTTAATGATGACCACCAGAAAGAAGGTCAGCACGGTTGATATCAGAGATTTTTCAGTGTTCCAATACAAGTTCTACCCAAATCCATAAGGAGAGACGTAGGCATAGGAAACTACACATTGAAAGCAAGTCTATTGAGATAAATATTGGACATCAATTGTATGAATATTTAAGGCATAACTGTAGACATGCTTCAGACATTCTTCAAATTCATAGAATGACAACAAAGTATGGCTACGTACACTCAATTCGGTTTCATAAACCACTCATGAATAACCTCACAAGCCACTGAAAACCAGGTGACAATTTCAAATAGCTTTGATTTGCAAACAAGGCTGTAAGATAGAAAGTTAAAATCGAAATACATGAAGTAAATCCTCAATAGATAGGAAAACATCCCATGGTAGTGAAGTCAATTAACATTAGTTATTAGGGCTTTCATGCACAGACTCATCTCCGATCGATGTGATCTCAATTCATATTTGGCAAAAAATACGAAAGCTGATCTTAGCAGTCATATTATTTTTCTTTGTACCCCTAAAATGAACATGAAAAACTAAATTAAACCTGGAGGCTCACATTTCCCAATCGGTATACAAAGCAACAGCATGTCAAACTTTCTAATTCACATATGCATTTATATGAAATTGGATGAGATGCCCGTAAATAAACACATACTGCTATGCCCAATGTTTCACAAGGCAGAAAACACTCAATGAATGAAACTGAGAGGGTAACAGCCTGGAAGGCCAGGGGTCTCCAAAGGGAGGAGATGGGGTGCAAGTGTCAGACAGCTGTTATCTGTCACTTCCGAGGCAGGAGGAAACAAGCTGTTCTCTTCTTTCCCCTTCTCGATACAAATTTTAAAAGAGGTTTTCTCTTACAATTCTGTGTTGCTATAATGACACCTGGTTCCACCTGAACTTCACTTTTCTCATACTTTGAGCTGACCAAGGCATTTTTCTTATGGAAAGGTTTGCCTTAAGCTATGGGAATGTACTATGTATTGACCCTAGACTCTGTCTTCAAGTAGGTTCTGCCCAAAGGCTCAGAACTGACTTGACAAACCAATATGCTTTACTCATACATGGTTCTCCTGATCTATGTGAATGAAGCTATCTATTTGCTCATATCAATCGTTTTATGGCCCAGGGTGACTCAGCTGGTGCCACGGTCATCTCCATATGTCTTGTGGGTGAGGGGTCTGCTGCCATTCCTTTCTCTAATGAGTAGACTGCTAGTAGCTAGATAACATGCAGCTAAAGGTGAGTAGGGGGCACTCTTTCTGCCCCCTTCTGATGTCTATGTCAGAAGCTTTCTCTCTTTTATACTTTCATAAAACGTTGCGACACAAAAGCTCTGAGTGATCAAGCCTCATCACTGGCCCCGGGTTGAATTCTTCCTCTAAGGAGCCCAAGAATTCAAGCATCTTTCATGGTTAGACAACAACCTTTCCAAACAATGGTCTTTTCAAAACAAATGATGATAAGTGATGAGTATGCAGATGTCTACGAATGAAATGGGACCCATATGTCAAACCACATAAAAATATATCTTCCCTCAACATACATATAACACAATCAGGCCTTCATACGCATCGATTCGCCAACTATCAAGTCATACAAATATGGACCTAAAATATCACAATACATTCCAAAGTTGAAAAGTGATGGATATTGACTTTCGCCTGCTGGTGCTTCTTTTTATGTCATCTCCATTATATTAGCTCTGACAATGAATCATGTGCTGTGCTAAGTCACTTACATTGTGTCCAACTCTTTGGGATCATATGGACTAGGCCCCACCAGGCTCCTCTCTCCATGAGATTCTCTAGGCAAGGATACTGGAGTGGGTTGCCATGCTCTCCCTCAGGAGATCTTCCTGCCCCAGGGATCGAATCCATATCTCCTATGTCTCCTGCATGGGTATGTTCCGCATGCTCTTTACCACTGGAACCACCTGGGAAGCCCCAAGACACATGAACATCAGTGGATTTGGGGATCCACGGGGCATATACAGAACCATTCCTCCAACAAAACTGAAGAATGACTTTAAAATCTCAAACAAAACATGAGTGTATGTGTTCACAAACTTCACGGAGCAAGGGTTTCTTCAATCTGAAAACTGGCGTCAGTGAAGGACTGTGTGAAGAATGCTTCCAAGTCTGTTTGGCAAACACAGCGTAAGTTGGCCATATTGAGTCCTCAGATGAATGGAATGTCATGAGTACTGGTCGTTTCAAATAAGTAGCATGTGAAGCTGTTTACACTTATTGGGACGCGTGGTAGGCCACATTCACACATTTCAGTAGCATTGGTGCCAAAATGATACATTTCTCAGGGGAAGCTTCTACATGGACTCTTGGGATCAGAGCTCTAACTCATACACACATGCTTTTCCTTTTAAAATGATCCTGCATGATACGCAAACAAAACACTGGATGAACACCTAGACGGTGAGCTCTGTACTAAATGATTTTAAAGCCAGTAGATGGAATGAGCTGATGGGGAAGACTACAAATGAGTCATCTTCTTCAACTTGGTCAAACTGCTCATAGTCATATAAGTGAATGAAAAGTTGAGCCTGTTGTCATTCAATCTGTTTAAAAGAAATAGAATAATAAAACAAATTAGTAAATCTTATTTTCTTAATAAACATTATATGATTTCTGCACAGCTTTGTTACTGGCATGAATAGAATATCTACAATAATAACTTGTCACAGTGAAATGGATTCACATTCGCTATCGAGTCACATCTATAATTGATGCCATAGCTGTTTGATACCATTGCGTGAATGAATGCAACTTATGTGACTTCACAAACTACAAACACGACTAACATAATAGGTATTAAAAAACCTTGAGTGACATGAGCGTGAAGACGTAGTAGAGTTGCTCTCAAGAATAATGATACTATTATTCACTCCAGCCATAGTACTGGAATCTGTACATTCACACCCCTGCCAAAGAAACGGAAAGGATAGAATAATAATAAAGGAACTTCATAACTATATTCCTACTGTAAACATTCAACACTACGTTTTCTTTTAAACTGACTTTCATATTTGGTCTACTGTAACCTCTTCTGTGTTCATTTTATGCTAAACTTATTGCTAACAGTAAAATTACCATACGAGCTGTCATTACTTTTTTTTTTACTTGCAAAGCTAGTGATAGAACCAAAGGCCGATATCTACATCAAACAGGAGGAACGGAATGGAGACTGTAAACAATTTTATGGAATAACATTTCCGTGCTCCTATTCAGTCAAACGGACATTCGAAAGGATGTGATTTTTCTGAAAGTTTATTTCGGAAACTTGGAATTGGATGACTGCAAACAATAAAATGAATAATATATTGATACATACTATTAATAATGTACAGTGGGTCCTTCTTTTTTCTGTTCTGCCACAGCTAACTGACTGGAAGTCAGTTGTCGTAACTTCTACTAACATAAGACCCTCACCGATAAGTGAAGATATATAGGAAAATCCATAATAGATCTAAAAACCATCAAAGATAAAATGGTCATAAAAAAATACAGTGACAGTTTAGTTGGTATACGAAACAGGATGATTGTGAAAGCAAAGCCAACAATCATGTATAGGCCATGGAAGCCCGTGGCTGTCACGAGTGTTGACTTGGATTCTTCCTCTGAGGTTGTGAAAAGTGCGTGGTAAAATCCAGAGGTTTGCAGCAGTGGTAACCTCCTGAACAGACTGAAATAAACAGGGTTTCCAGAATATCCTGACGATTTCCATCTACTAGGCTGTGGTGAGCTCAAGCAATACATACTCCAGAGGACAGAAGACAGACAGGTTGGGAACACGTCTACTGCACTTAGGGAGAAAGGGAATGTTGCTACTCAGCCTAGTCCAAGTGTAGAAGCAACACCTCGGTGATTCGACCTTTAAAGACTCGATACATATGAGAACGACTGGTATGAATAAACCTTCAGAAGTGCCTTCTCAGACCTCCTCCCATCATAAGCACAAGCATAATGAAAACACTGAGTTTTCATGGTCTCACGCAAAATTAGACTCACTTATGACTTTGCTTTGAGAAGAGTTGAACTACTCATTGTTTAAGAGAAATGATCCTTTCTTCTCTGAAGATCTGTGAATCATTCATAGGGTGTGGTGAATAAACTACTTAAGGATCTAATACATAAAAATGCAATAGGCTAAGCACAGAGATGTTTTTCTCCCTTTCTCAAAGGATGGAACATTTTGTATTTGCACTGATTTTATGTCTGGACTTCATGTACAATTATATATCGATTTTTTTTTAGTTGACATACAATAGGACTAAATATATTGAAATAATACTAATAACTCATGTTGGTATGTGTGGTTGTCACATAGGATTCACAGGAGATTTAAATTCACAGTTGTCAACATAAAGGATGAATGCTATTTAGCTTCTTCGTGAATCTAGACCACGAATGAAGAGTTTTCCTCAACATATTTCACCGAGGGAAATACAAGGATGATAGGCATAATACTATGCTTCGACTCATGGATATCTAAGCATTGCTCACAATACAGATCTGATTTTCGAAATCAGGGTTCTTTCAGTGTCCTTGAATGGCATTTGCTTTTCTGTATACAGAAGAAAAAAACTCATGAGTATCCAACTTGTTCACATAAAACATGTGTATGAATTGTTATCTTCCTGAACCAGGGATCAAACGCACATCACTTCCACCTCCTGCACTGGTAGGCAGATTATTTATTTATCAACTGCGCCACCTGGGAATCGACATACATTTCAAGGACCACTGCCATCAGCTCCTACTGTTCATGACCAAAGTAGGAGAAACAACATTGGAAGAAGTACTCATAAGGGTACTCATAGGAAGTACTCATAAGTCAAGGAACTGTTATACTGGGTACTCTCATTGTTACTGGGACAAGTCAGTTCCTCCGATGATGATGGCTGTAACTGAAAAATTATTACAAATGCATGGGATGCGATGTCTACATGATAAATGTGTTCCTCTTACACTATTGCTTCAGGGATGCCTACTTCAGCATGAAGGACTGCACTTCAAGGGACGCCTGCTATTCCAGCTCAAGCAACAGATAGTGAAGTGCAGATCATTGTCCTTTGTTGAAAATAATCAGCAGTTTGTCAACACAGGGAACATGCCGGAGGAACCCTCGGGATGGAACTCAAAAAACAGGTTGGGCCCTCTTTTTGCCAAGCCCTGCGATAAAATACAAATCAGAAAAAGAAAAATAGCATCGGTTTGGTCAGGACTTCCTCATCTTTTCTTTCTCGGTAGCAGGAAGCAGACATTGAGGCCAGAGGACGGCAGGGTTTCATTGTGAACTAACGTTGGGTGGGGTGGAAGCTCATCACTCTAGTAAGAATGTGGTTCAATAAAACGGAATTCCATTCGCTTCATGGACATAGAGTTCTACAATCCTTCATTAAGGAATTCAATGAGTTATATTTCCTTACACCTTCACAATCTCTTGGTTTACAAGAATGTCAACTGCTAGTCCAGCACTTATACGATGAGCGTTACAGGTAGTATGAGTGTATAAATGAGGAGGAGCAATGGCAGGAAGTTTATTTATTCTCTGTTTGAATTCTTGATTTTTAATATAATTTTTTATAATATCCTTACAGATGTGGATATTTTAGTGACATATATAAATACACGTTGAGCAGTGCCAATTCATACTGTTGGCACAATAAATATCATGTTTACTATGTGCTTTTCATATATTCCTTTTGAGATTCTCTTCCATGATACATTATCATAAGATATTTAATAGTTTCCTAAACTGTACAGTAGGTCCTTGTGGCTTCTTTTATATATAGTAATGTATTTGTTAATAATTCAAACAAAAACTGGTACACAAATATTCACAGTGACATTCACAATAGCTCAAAAGTAGAACTCATTCAAGTGTCCGTTGGTGGGAGACTGAATATGCCACACAAGGTATATTCAGAAGCTTGAACGGTATTCCCCCATACACAAAAGTACATGAAATGGTGCTGCCACTCTGCAAGACATTACAGAAATGACTCCAAAAGGAACACACGGAATAAATACATAGTTCGAATCCTATTCATGCTATGTACCCAAATGGTTTGGGAAAGGGGGCTGAAAAAAATGGATATTTCTTCAGTCATACTCACAACGGCATGATTCACACTGCCAAACAAACAGAAGTAATCTAAGTGTCCATGGCAGCCAATTCCATAAACAAACTGTGGTATACACACAATGGAATCTGATTCGGGCCTTCAAAGTCAGTAATTCTGACAATGCGACAATGTGGACAAACCTTATGGTCATTAGATTAAGTGAAATAAACCAGACCAAGAAAAAGACAAACGTTCTGTGATTCCACTCATATGAGATATCCAAACGAGTCAAATCTGTCAGAAATAGCAGAAAGTGATTCCGACCGATCGAAGAGAGTTCATGTTTCATGGACCTCAGTTTCCCTTGGAAAAACTGACTTCCCGTGATATCTCCAAAACCAATTAGGCAAATAATTGGAAGCTATATCCAGTCAAATGAACGTAGACGTAATGTTACAGTGTACACCAAACTCACTCAAACTTCTCAACAGACAAAAGGCAAAACTGTATCTATGGTACCTCAGCTTAGCTTGGAACTGTATCTACAGTACCTCACTTCTGCTTATAAAATGTAACAACAACAACAACAACAACACACTAATGTCTATCCAAAAAAGGATCTAAAACATATATCACCTCAACTTTAAACAATCAGAAATTTAAACTGTGAAAAACCTGATTCACAAAACTTAAACACAAGCCACAGGAAAATATATTGATAAAATACATATCTGATAAAGGATTGTACTCCAAATATACCCCAAAATCTAGAACAATCTCGTAAACAATGTATACACCTAAACACCTGGCCTACAGAAATATCAAGATAGTAAATAAGCCTATCAAAAAGACTCAAAATCACATATCACGAGGAAATGACAAACTAAAATAACAGTGAGGTAGCACTGCACACCTATTAGATCCAGTAAACTCACAAAAAAGGGGGTAGGGCACAGCTTCTCCGGTGGCTGCAAGACACTCTAGTTCGATCCCTTACCCCAGAAGATCCCACATGCCACAGAGAAACATAGCTGGATTTTTCCACAGCTAAGCAAGGCTCACCTCTGACCTGAATACTTCATGTCTAGCACTTACTAAACAGCTTTGCAAACGTCCAGACAAAACGTATCGCATGATTATATATAACAGCTCTACTTGTAATAACTAAATACTTTCAAAGATCAGGATGTCTTCAGTAGATGACAGTGTAAACAAATGGGGATACATCCAAAGTGAAGGGGAGCAGATGCTACCACAAAATATACCACCTCAGCATGAGAATTAGTTGGACCCAATTAACTTTTATTTTTTTAGAGGACACATGATCATCTCTGAAACCCAAGTTCAAGACAACTCTTCTGTGAGTCACATTTACCACAGAAATCTCATTTCAAAGGAATCCTCTCTATATGCCAGATAGAAGGATGAGACACAGTTTTCTGAAACTCTTTTTTCTTTTCTATCCATAGGGAAAGCTAAGCCGTAAATCTGCACAACAACCATACCCTTCCTTTCCTTTGGTTGTATTTTTTAAATATTTGTTTCTTTTTTATTTGGCTGCGCCAGGTCAACCTTCCTTGAGGCAAGCCAGATATTTAGCTACAGCATGCAAATTCTCCGTTGTGGCATGGGAGATCTACTTCTTGGAGCAGGGAACGAACCTGGGCCTCCTTCTTTGGGAGTGTCCAGTCTCAGCCACTGGACCACCAGGAAGTGCCTGTTTTGTTTTTAGATGAAGATGGAATCTAAGGTGATATCTTGGGCCATTTCAGTCACTGACTCAGTTTCCTGAGTTTCTCCAAAGCACGCACAAGGTGCACATTATTAAACTGGTTTCCAAAACAAGAAAAGGTTGCCTGCTACAACACTGTATGCTTACAAATATCTCAATGGTAAATGGCACATTATTTAATTACTATGGGGGGAGAAAGAATGCAGGATTCATACATGTTACAACATGAAGAAATATTAAAGCCATCTTCAGTGAAAAAAAAAAAAAATCCACATAGAAAAGGCCACCCAGAACCCTTATTCACCATGTCTGCTTTCAATCCATCAAGTTTGTCCAAATAACTGAAAATCTCAGTAACACTCTAAATAAAGAAAAAAGGATGAAGATGGAAACAAAAGATATATTCATACACTTGAACAATTGCTAAAAGTGGAAGCGGGGCTGTGGATTACATTATAATGTAGATACCATATGGTTTCCTGATTTTGGAGATTATGTGCTGGTTCTGCAGAAGGTACCCATTTTGGTTAAAACACAGAGAGTATTTTAGATGATGTGGCAAATGCTAGCACTTGTTCCCATTGCTAGGCATTTTCTGTACATTTTAAATGACTGGAAAGTATACTAGGTTTCAAAACAACCATGTCAGTACCACAAAAGACATTTAGAGTAGACAGGCAGGAAACTTTCTTACACAGGCCAAGACTTACCCAGACGAAGTTCAAGGGAAGCTGCGATGCTCACTGCCCTTGAAGGAGTCCACGTGGAATGAAGAAGTACTGTGGGAAGTCTATTAGTAACCACCATGTCTTGGGTCCTCTGGATGACCTACTGCAGGAGAAACAGATTTGACAGATAAAATGTTCCACATAACTTCACAAAAAGTTGTTAGACTACATTCAGTAAAGCTGAATCATTTTGGATCAATTTACAATCCTATGAAATACTACCATTTACAGTCCAAAAATCACTTGCATTTCTATACACTAATAACAATCAGAAAAAAAAAATTAAGAAAATCCCACTTAAATAAAACATCTAGCAACAAACTTAATCAAGAACATAAAAGACCAGTAGTCAGAAAACTAGAAAGCAGTGATAAAGAATCCAAAGAAGACACAAATACACAGAAAACTATTCCACGCTCATGCACTGGAACAGTGAGGAATTAAAAGGTCCATTCCAACCAAAGTCATCAACAAATACACTGACTGCAATCACAAAATAATATTCAATGGCATTTTTCACAGAAATAGAAATAGTCCTAATATTAGACTGCTAATGTTGAACAGGACCTTAAATGGCCAAAAAGACTCTGAGAAAGAGGAACACAGCTGGAGGCATCTTCCTATCCCTCTTCAAACTACATCACGGAGCTGGAGTGACCACCACAGTGAGGAACTGGCAGGAACACAGACACATCGACTCCAGGAGAGAAGAGAGAGCCCAGAAACGAACCCACATGTACATGGTCAATTCCTGAAAATCAAACCAGGAATGAGCGAAGAGGAAAGGACAGTCTTCTCAGGAAACAGTGACAGGAAAACGGCCACCTACACGGAAGAACATCAGTGTTCATCCTCTACATCATCTAACGCAAATCTAACTAAAAACCCACCGTTTTGCACACGGAGCTCTTTCCCCGTGAGTCCTCAGAGATGGACCTCCAGTCAGCCCTCAGCTGGACACAGGAAACGTCTACTCGGTCCTCATTTTTCGCTCTGGCAGCGCCTCCCTGCTGGTGGGCACTGAGGCAACCCTGCTCCTCTCAGCCTGGATGCAGCCCTGTTATCCAGAAGCCTGAGCCCTGATGGTCCTGAGGAGACAAAGCTCCCGCCAGCTGCTCATGAAGCAGAGTCTAAAGGCAAAGCGTCCTGTGCCCGCGGGTCAGAGAGGGGTTTGGTGCCCCCTGCGGGCCACAAGAGAAGAGCGGGCAGCCTGGCGCTCACAGACCTCAGAGGGCTCACCCAGAAGCAGCTCTGCTACGAGCACTCAGACTGGAAGCCCAAACTGAAATGGAGCAGAATAGCTCCATGACCCTCCACAAAACATGGCTAAGGAACAATCAGAGCCTGTATGGAATGCAGCCATAAAAAGGAACACGTTTGAGTCTGTTCTAATAAAGGGGAGGGAAGTCAGTCAAAGAGAGAAAAACATGGAATCTAGAAGGATGGTACTGACGAGTCTGTTCACAGAGCAGCAATGGAGGTGCAGACATAGGGAACAGACTTACAGACGAGGGTGGGGAACAAGACGGAGAGGGTGAGCTATGCCAATATTTGTAAATAGACAACCAATGGGAATTTGCTGTATGATTCAGGGAACTCAAACTGGGGCTCAGAAGTAACCTAGAGAGGTGGGAATGGGTGCGAGGTGGGAGGGAGATTCAAGAGCAAGAGGACAGTGGTATACCTATGGTTAATTCATGTGGATGTATGACAAATCCAACCAATATTTTAAAGCAAGGAACAATCAACTGAAAAGAAATAACTGTTAAAAAAAAAGTATGAACATAAACACAAACTTTGCAACAAGGTAATTCCATTTAAAAAACTATAGAAATTTTAGAAAACTACAAAAGTTCTACATGACCTTCGGTCTGGGGATCAGGTCTAACATACACACAAAAAGCCAACTTACTAAATTATGAATATAAATTATGTAAAAGATTGCCTTTTATCATTTCATACATTTACCCTGTGGAGGACCTTACTCGAGAGAACCAAAAACAAACGGTTAAATGAACCACGGACCACCCACTCTGGCCAGGCAACAGAGAAAAGAAAACACTTGCAGGAGTCATCTTACAACAGGAGGTCCTGGGAAGGAACAAGGAACGAACAAGCTACCACCAACCAGAATTCTGGAGAGGTCAGGAGATGGGAGGCTCCAGTTCAGAGGTCCTACCAACCTCCCAGGATCCACTTCGCTGGAATCCATCTCGGCTGAGTGATGCGTGTGCCCCCAAGAAGGATCCCAATTCAGAATGCCTGGCAAGAGACAAACCAGAAATGAACCCGATGACCATAAAACCTGAGACTGTGAGCCACATGATGGAGTGGTTCTCTCCGTTTCCCTCACCCTCCTGCCCTCCACCCCGGCAGCCCTTCCCAAGAAAGCCTCTCGCTTGGACAGCACTCCTCTCCTCAGACAACTCATTGCCCAGTGTCAGACAAGAACTCACTCTCAAGCCCTGGAAGGGATCCCCCTTCCTTCATCAAAAGCAATATCCAGGAGAAAATATCTTCAAAACGCTATCTTGCAGAGAAGGAAATCAGAGAAGGCAATGACAGCTCGCTCCAGTACCATTGCCTGGAGAATCCCACGGACAGAGGAGCCTGGTAGGCTGCAACCCCGGGGTCACTAAGAATCGGACATGACTTCACTGAGTGACTTCACTTTCACTTTTCACTTTCCTGCACTGGAGGAGGACATGGCAACCCACTCCAGGGTTCTTGCCTGGAGAATCCCAGGGACAGAGGAGCCTGGTAGGCTGCTGTCTCTGGGGTCGCGCAGAGTCAGGCACGACTGAAGCGACGCAGCAGCAGCAGCAGAGAAGGAAATGGCACCACCTGCAGTACTCTGGTCTCACAAATCCCAGGGACAGAGGAGCTTGGTGGGCTACAGTCCAAAAGCAGGGCATTTCTGACGGCAGGAAACAGTCCCAGGGAAGCTGAGCTGCTCACCAAAGGCCCCAGAGCTTTGGATAGCACACCAGAGCTGTGGCTGAGGATTCCCAGCTGCCATGCCTCTTGATCCTGGCCTCTTTCACTAGATACATGTGTGGAAAACTAGAATCTAAAATATGCCCTGGTGGTTCCATAGTAAAGAATCCACCTGCCAGTGCTGGAGATGCATGTGCGATCCCTAGGATGGGAAGATCCCACATCCTCTGGAGCCCGTGTGCCACAACTGCCCAGCCTGTGCTCTACATCCTGGAAGCCACGATGCCGAGTTCACATGCTGCAGCCACTGAAGCCCGTGAGCCTGTGCCCCTCAACAAGAAGAAAGACTGCAGTGAGAAGCCTGCAAACCGCTAGTTATGGCCCATGCTCACCAAAACTAGAGAAAAGCCCACACACAAAGATGCAACACAGCCAACAATAAATAAAACGGTTTTCCTAAAAAAACGCATATCTGACAAAGAAACTGTACTCGAATTGTCCAAGAACACTAGAGCAAACGGGCCCATTCATAATTGGTAGCGACTGAAATAGACACCTGGCCACGGAGGGTATACTGATAGTAAACTATCATACAAAAACATCCTCAAGATACTGGTGCCATGCACGCAGAGCCGCCTTTGAAAGACAATCTGACAGTTTTTTTTCAGTAACCACGTGGGACAAGCACTGAATTCTGGGTATGACAAGCGGTGGAAGCCAGGTATCTTACCATTGGAATGCAAAGTTACAGATAAACAAAAGGACACGTTACAATGTCCATGTCGTGGTGGATCGGGTTGGAGACATCATCACAAATTACCTTTAACTGAATATGTTCAAAGGCGAGCTGGAATACATGCATATATATATCCATGTATTGTCAGCTGAGCATATTGAGCTCCTACATGTATGTTTTAAATATCATTCTCTAATAAAAGGGAACAGGAAACATCTCCGATGGCCCGGTGGTAAAGAATCTGCCTACCGATGCAGGGAACACGGGTTCAATTCCTGTGTAGAAGATTCCACACGCCCAGGGGCAACGAAGCCCTTGAACAACTCTTGAAGTTTGCATGCTCCAGAGCCCAAGTTCTGCAAACAGAGAAAGCACTGCAATGAGAAGCCATGGCACAGCAACTAACTAGAGGGTAGCCTCTGCTCACTACAACTAGACAAACCAGCAATGAAGACCCAGCACAGTCAAAAATAATGTAATGTTTAAAAAAAAAAAAAAAGGACAGTTCTTTGAAGAAATGACTGAGACTAGGGGTGAGACTGTAAATATATGAGCCAGGGTCATCTTAAATTATGAGAAATTAAAGAAACTAAAGACAACTATCAAGCTGTCCAAACTGATACAAATGAATGTTGACACAGTGTTATCTGTATACACCAGCAAATAACAATCTGAAAAGGAATTTAAACAAACAATTCCCTTTCAATCATGTCAACATTAATAAAAGACTTTGCTATGGACGGAATGAGGATGACAACACTGGCACACTGGAAATGATACATGATTGCTGAAAAATACCCTGAAGACATGGACAGATACTCCATAGCAATGAGAAGACTTCAGTTGGCAATACCGTGGAATGCATCTTCAATCTGAAATGAAGATTCAATATGAATTACAAAAGGCTGAAAGGTGGTTGCTAAACCACAAAAGATGCCAGCATTCTTGGCCTCCAGAGGAGAATTCCATCCAGGGCAAGTGACGAAGCTTGATGGCTCAGAGGTTTTCTGTTAAAAAGTTTTATTAAAGTATAAAAGAGATCAAGAGAGCTGCTGACGTAGACATTAAAAGGGGGAAGAAAGAGGACCCCCTGCTAGTCTTTAGCCAGATGTTATACAGCCACTAGCAGTCTGCTAATGAAAGAAAGACAATGTCTCAGAGAATGGCACCAGGCCCCTCACCCACAGCATGCATTGAGATAACACTGGCAGCAGATGAGTCATCCCAGGCCATAAAATGATGGACATGAATCTTGAAGAAAGGCAGATTTCCAAGCATATATATAGTTTCATTCACATAGATTAAGAGAACAAGGTATGAGTAAAACATGCTGGTTTGTCAAGTCGTTTCTGAGTCTTTAGGGGGAACTGACCTGAAGACAGAGCCTTGGGTGAATACCTAGTACATTAACATACCTTAAGACAAACATTTCCATAAGAAAAATGCATTGCTTAGTTCAAGGTTTGAGAAAAGTGACATTCAGGTGGAGCCAGGAGTTGTCATGGCAACACAGAATTTTCAGAGAAACCTCTTTTTAAATTTGTATCAAGATGGAGAAAAAAAAATGCAACACTCTTTTGTCTCCTCCTGCCTCTGAAGAGAGAGAAAAAAACGTCTGACACTTGCAGTCTATCTTCTCTGTCTGGAGACCCCTGGCCTTCCTGCCTGGTATCCTCTCCAGGCATGTAGGAAGCAATATATAGGCTGCTTGGGAAAACCGCGCGGGTCTGAGCTTTATGCAGAGGGGTAAAGCGGTAAGACCGTTGGCCCCAAAGGCGAGGCTTTTCTGCGACCGCCATGTTAGTCGGCTCCGAGACTGCAAACAAAGAGGGCAGAATACATGGTTCCCTGCTCCGCCGAGTCCGAGTTCCCTTACCTGTGGTCCACAGGCCTCCGCTCTGCTCGCTGGCTGCCGATCGATGGGGACCCAGGAGCCCACGAAACGAGCATTCCCAGCTGCGATGGCGAGCCCTGAGAGCACAACCGGGAACCCCTGGCCCCGACGCGCCGCCATGGTCATCCCGCCCCAGACCCGCTCACGTGAGCCGCGCTCCTGACCAGCCGCCCAGGTTCGCCCCGCCCCCGACGCGCGCACGGTGCGCCCCACCCCCACGCCCCCTTCCAGGACGGGCCGGCGGGACCGCGACTGCCTCCGGGTGAAACACAAGGACAAGCAAATCCACCCCACCGAGGCAATCCAAGCTTTTTCTCAGCTGATCTGTCTATGATTTTGGGATAAAACTATGACTACAGAAAGCAAAGATGACCTAGGACAGCCATGATATTCTACAGAACCAGACCCTGGCGGGCAGAGGCTTGAAGAGGGCGCGGGAGCCCTATCAGCAACAGCAAGCCTCTGTAGCGTAGCGGTTAGGAAGGCTGGGGAGTAGGCCAACTGTGGCCTGCGAGTCAGGAGTTCAAGTCCCCCATGTAACCCTTTCCCTTTTAGGGGGCGGGGGACCGCAAGAGGCAGGGCTTAGACCAGAAAAGTTTATTTTTATTTTAGAGGTTTATTGTTAAGCTTAGGGTTAGGGTTCGGGCAACCCCCCAACTTGTTTGGGTTTGGGTTCAGGGTTAGGGATAGAATTCGAGGAACCCCCCTCCTCTAAGAGTTCGTGCCAGAAGGCAGTGTGAGGAATCCCGCCCGTGACAAGGTCATGAGGAAGGAAGCTGACATACGCAAGGCGTGCTCAGACTTCAGGGACCCCTCTGGAAATTCCTAAGCATGTACCCCAACAAAAATCTGCCTGCTTTTGTGCTCTGCTTTTCCACTCTTCTGACATTTTCTGGAAAAAGTCAATTCAGGGCTTTAGTCTTCTGCATTTGAAAGAGTGTTTCAATCCAAAATACCCTCTGATGGCTTTCTAGCCTGCCTGCAGGACTCGTATAGCTGTGCATGTGATTGTTTGAGGCCTCCTGACCGCAGGAGGCACAGGAAGCTTAAAACATCCTAGGAATGTAGGGGCTTCCGAAGAGTCAAAATCTTTAGAATAGGACTGATTAAAAGTTTCATTTGTTGAGTCAATGCTTGCTGCCAAATTTTCATATCCTTTGTTTTTAGATATAGTTGGTATATAGAAAAACAAGTAGTAGACATTGTGTTAGCAACATTAGATCTGTGAGTTAAGTACAATTTTTGTGCCTTTGTTCTATAGAGATGTAACATTAGCGCTTTAAGGAGATGTAGTTTAAAGAAAAACACTTCAGGGGAAACAAAAATAACATTCATTAAGGAAGAGAGCCAAAAAGTGTTAACAAGCCTCTTGGCCAGAAGATAATGTAAATCACCTGAGACCTCTTGTATACAAAATGATATATGGAAAGAATCTGGGTTGCGAACGCTACATAATTTTATGTTACCCATTGATCTCCATGTTTTATCAAAAGTATAAAAGGCCTTCTGAACAATAAAGGATGGGACCAGCTTCTCGGACCAGTTTCTCGAACTAGTCTCTCGGCCTGGTTTCTTGGGAATCTGGCTCCCCCTGTGTCTTTCTCTCTCTCTTCTTCTCTCCCTTTCCCTCTCTCTGCTCTTTACTTTAATTTCAGGCTGAATCTCCACCTGGGGCGCAGAGGCTCGCCAGGTCTACTTACTTGCCGTGGCTGTAAAGACCCGCGCGAAAGGGAGCTTAAGGCGAGGCACCCTTAGATATTCAAGCAGGCGCCGGTGGCCCAACGTAGATGGTGTAAATTCCTTGTCTGGAATTTTATTGGTCTTCCTCGTAAACCAAGCCATTCAGCCCTCTTCCTCCACTTAATCTCCCTGCTACGCTATAGTTTCTTAATCTAATCTTATATTAATAAATAAACAAGTCTATCCACGCCAACGCCGTCCACCCTTCAAATTCCCTGGATCCACCGGGGCTGGACCCCGGCAAGTGGCGCCCAGAACAGGCTATTCGAAGGTAGGTTCCTCGGAGCAAAAGCTCCCCCCGGAGCACTCTCTGCTGCTCCCCCCGGAGTGACTTAATCACTCCCTCCAGAGTACTTTCGGGTACTCCCCCAGTGTTGAGTGTTTGGGACGGCTCGGACCCCACTCAGGGTGCCGCGGACCCCCCTGTAGGATAGACAGGGTGAGGAGGAGTGGGAAGTGTTCAAGGTTTTAAGAGAAACCTGGTGCTCTAGAGGTTGAAAACAAACCTGCTATCCTAGGGTTGAAAACAAAACCCCCCTCGCCAAAGGTAAAACCTTTTTGTTGAGGTAGACTTCTCTATAAGACTTAATTTTCTGACATGGGTAACAGTGAATCAAAAGAAAGATAGCTTTTTATAGGAGTCATCTTGCAGTTACTAACTAAACGAGGAATTAAAGTTAAAAAATCCAATATTCATTCATTTTTTTCCTTTGTACAAGAACAGTGTCCCTGGTTTCCAGAAGAAGGCACTGTTAACTTAGACACCTGGGAGAGAGTAGGAAAACAACTAAAAACTTACCATGCTGAACATGGCTCACAAAAGGTGCCTACTGACGCCTTTTCCTTATGGAATATAATTAGGGACGCTCTAGACCCTGCCCCTGAATCTGAAAAGGTACATCTTAAAGAGGAAAGTGCAGAGAAAAAGGTATCTATCGAAGAGGAGAGTGATGAAAAGGAGGCTACACCTAGCTATCGGCAGTTGAGTCAAATGATAGCTGCAATGACTGCCCAAGAAAAGGTAATAGATAGAGATGACAAAAAAGAGCAGCTTTCAGATGAGGAAGATTTGGAAGAGGAAGTAAGTCAAGATCATTCTGATGAGGACTGGTCTTTATTAAATAAAGATGCTCCAAGGAGTTTAAGAGAAACTTCTCCAATTAGATTATCTGCTCCAAAGAGCTTAATAAAAACTTCCCCAACCAGACCACCTGCTTCCAGGAATTCAAGCGAAATTTCCTTAATTAAGCCTTCTGCTTCCAGAGGCTCAAGACAAATGTCCCCCATCAGGTTATATGCACCTGAGAGCTTAAGGCAGACATCCCTAGTTAAAACATCCGTAAGACCTAAACACAAAACGGATAAAAAATTCCCAAAGTAGGAAGAAAGTGACATAGGACACCCCTTGCCCCCGCTCCCTATAAGGGTGAGGGGCCTCCACTAGAAGCTCCCCGAAGAAGGGTTTTCTCTAGCCCAGATGATGAACTTGATCCCCACCTTGAGGCTTGTTTCCCCATAATATTTGGTGGAAGTGGTGGGAGAACAGCCCCCCACTGGGAACCCATTCCAATGAAAATGATTAAAGAACTCAAACAGGCTTGTGCTTTGTATGGGCCCCGTACACTGTATCATTGGTGGAGGCTTTAGCGGGCAGATGGATGACACCCCATGACTGGAAGACAGTCGCTAAAGCTTGTCTGTCTGGAGGTCAATATGTACTTTGGAGAACTGAATATGAAGATCTTGCCCCCAAACAGGCTGATGCTAACCAAAAATATGGCCCAAGATATATTATAAAAAGTATGTTGGCAGGGACTGATTTCGGAACACTTAGAGATCAAATGGGATTAGACAAAACCACTTTAGATCAAGTAACCGCCTGCGCCCTTGGGGCTTGGCGTTTGTTGCCTGAAGGGAAAGAATCTACCTCTTCCTTCTCAAATGTTAAACAAAAACCAGAAGAGCCGTATGAAGACTTTATATCAAGACTTGCAGCGGCAGTCAACAGAGTAATTTCCAATACTGAGGCAGCTAGTATATTGATAAAACAACTGGCATTTGAAAATGCTAATTCTACCTGCCAGGCCATTTTACGTCCTATTAAAAAAACTGGGGAAATAATAGATTATATCAGGCAATGTGCAGATGTAGGACCAGCGATGATGCAGGGCGTTGCCATAGCTGCAGCCATAAAGGGAAATTCTTACCAGCAGGCAGTACAGTCCTTTTTTACAAATAAAAATAACCCGTCAAAGAGTCATTCCAGTAGTCCAGGCCAGAATATTGGTTTATCCAAGGCCTGCTTCTCTTGCGGACGGGAAGGGCACTTTATGCGAGCTTGTCCCCAAAAAGCAACCGGTTCTTCTCTGCCGAATTCTCCCTCCCCGGCTGTGCCTACTAATCTCCCTAGATCTCTTCTGCCCTCGTTGTCAAAAAAGATATCATTGGGCAAAAGAATGTAGGTCACAATTCCATAGAAATGGAGCCTTTCTGGGCCCCGACCAGCTGTCGGGAAACGGATTGAGGCGCCAGCCTCAGGCACCGACAACAATTGGGGCAGCCTCACCGAACCCATTCATTCCCTTCGTCCTGTCGCAGAACTCATCAGAGCAACCCCAGGCAGCGCAGGACTGGACCTCAGTTCCACCACCTCAGCAATATTAACACCAGATAGCCCCACTGTAAAAATCCCTACAGGAGTTAAAGGCCCATTACCAACAGGTTTAGTAGGAATTATACTAGGCAGAAGTTCCTTAGCTATGCAAGGTCTCACAATCATCCCTGGAGTAATTGACTCAGATTATACAGGAGAAATCCAGATAATGATTTCACCCCCAATTAAAACTTTCCAAATACATCAGGGACAAAGAATAGCCCAACTTTTGCTTTTGCCTTACCACACTGCAATTGGGCACACAGCTACTCAGAATGAAAGGCAGGATAAAGGATTTGGGTCTAGTGATATGGTTTTTTGGATAACAAAAATTACTCAGAAACGGCCTATGAAAACTATTCTGATTAATGGCAAGTCTATTGTGGGGTTATTAGACACAGGAGCAGATGTTTCTTGCATTTCAGGAAAAGACTGGCCCAGCTCCTGGCCCACACATACTACTGAAAATAACTTGGTGGGGATAGGAAGAGCCCCCACAGTAGCCAAAAGTGCAAAAATTTTAGATTGGCAATTTGAGGATACCCGTGGAACTTTCCAACCTTATGTCGTTCCTTCGCTCCCCCTTACCCTGTGGGGGAGGGACGTGCTATCTCAAATGGGAGGGTTACTTTTTAGCCCTGATGATAAAGTGACCTCTCAGATGTTGCAGATGGGCTATGATCCATCAAAAGGATTGGGTAAACAACAGACAGGAATAATTGAGCCAATTTGCCCAACTCCTCGCAAGCTACGTGCTGGATTAGGATATCCAAATTTATAATTGAGGCCATTGTTTTTGCTGCCGACCCCATCACATGGAAATCTCAAGATCCGGTGTGGGTAGAACAATGGCCTCTGCATAAGGAAAAATTACTGGCAGCTAAAGCATTAATCTTTGAACAATTAGAATTGGGACATATTGAGCCCTCCAATAGCCCCTGGAACACTCCTATTTTTGTCATTAAGAAAAAATCTGGTAAATGGCGACTTTTACAGGATTTGAGAGCTATTAATGCCACCATGGAGGACATGGGGGCCTTACAGCCTGGGCTCCCTTCCCCAGTAGCCGTTACAGAGGGATATAATATAACTGTTATTGATTTACAAGATTGTTTTTTCACTATTCCCTTAAATCCTGAGGATAAAAAGCGATTTGCCTTTAGTCTGCCATCAGAAAATCTTAAACAGCCTTACTTACGGTTTCAGTGGAAGGTTTTGCCTCAGGGAATGAAAAATAGCCCTACCTTATGCCAAAAATTTGTTAATGCCGCTCTAGAAGATACTAGGGGTAAATATGAACACGTATATATGATTCACTATATGGATGATATTTTAATAGCTCATCCTGATAGAGTTCACCTGCAAACTGTCCTCCAGGACCTGACCCAGGCATTGACAGACAGAGGCCTAAAAATTGCCCCAGAAAACATTCAAATCAATCCGCCCATAACTTACTTAGGAAGAGTCATAAATTCGGAAACGGTGACTCATACCCCGCTGCAATTGAGAAAAGACTATCTTATTACTTTCAATGATTATCAAAAACTCTTAGGTGATATTAATTGGATTAGACCATATTTAAAATTAACCACTGCCGAATTAAAACCTCTTTTTAACATTTTACGCGGGGATCCTGATCCAACCTCTAAAAGACAATTAACAGCTGAGGCTCAAGAAGCCCTAGGCAAAATAGAAGCAGCTTTATCGAATAGCTATGTAAAAAGAATTGATTTGACGATGACTTGGCAGTTCCTTTGCCTAGCTACTCCAACGGCGCCTACGGGAGTTCTGTGGCAAAGCGGCCCTTTAGAATGGATCCATCTTCCTACCCAAGCTAAAAAAGTCGTGGCTTCTTATCCTGGTTTAATTGCCACATTAATGCTAAAAGGAAGGAAGCGGAGCATTGAATTGTTTGGTAAAGAGCCATCAGAGATTGTAATTCCATACAATAAGGAGCAGCTTGATGCTCTTCTAATGTTTGATGAAGACTGGCAGATTGCCATAGGGAATTACTGTGGTCAAATTTTGCATCATTTACCCTCGCATGTTTTGCTAAATTTTATGTCTAACCATCCAGTTATTTTTCCTGTCCGGTGTAAACAGTTCCCTATTTCAGATGCTCAGGTAGTCCTTACTGATGGATCGGCTAACGGTAGAGCCTCTATAGTCACAAGAGATCATCAGAAACTTTTGGAAACACAAGAAACTTCAGCTCAAAGAGCTGAAATCACAGCTGTTATTGAGGCCTTTGTTATGTTTGCAGAGAAAGAATTTAACCTTTATTCTGACTCTCAGTATGTGGTCAGGCTGTTTCCACACATTGAGACTGCAGTTTTGCCCAAAAACAAAACCGCTATCTTCCATTTGTTAACTAGACTGCAGCAGCAAATTTGGAAAAGAAATCGGGCGTTCTTTATCGACCACATTCGGGCTCATTCCGGCCTGCCTGGCCCTTTAAATGCTCTCAATGAATTGGCAGATTCGTTAACCAGGATTTCAGTAGCTTCTGTTTTTGAAGAAGCTCGAGCTTCTCACTCACTTCATCATCAGAATGCCACTGCCTTACGATACCAGTTTCAAATTCCTCGAGAATCTGCCCGAGAGATTGCTCGTTCTTCTTCACATTGTCCTACTACCGTGAATGCTTTGCCTCTGGGAGTTAACCCTCGCAGTCTCAAACCTAATGCACTCTGGCAAATGGATGTAACCCATGTCTCTTCATTTGGAAAACTGTCTTTTGTTCATGTAACTGTAGATACCTTCTCTCATGTTATTATTGCCACTGCTCGTACAGGGGAAGCAGTTAAAGATGTAATACAACATCTTTTTACATGCTTTTCCTATCTGGGCTTGCCAAAAGCTTTAAAAACTGATAATGCTCCTGCTTACACTTCTAAATCTTTTCAGCAATTCTGTACAAGATTTCAAATTAAACATAACACCGGCATCCCTTATAACCCGCAAGGACAAGCCATTGTGGAAAGAGCACATCAAACACTGAAAATCCATATTCAAAAACTAAAAGAAGGTGAATTTAAATATAGTTCCCCCCATCAGATTTTGCAACATGCTCTTTTCGTAATAAATAACTTAAATGCTGATTCATCCGGAAACACTGCAATGCTTTGCCATTGGTGCCCAGAGCAATTGAATGCAAAACCATTAGTAAAATGGAGGGACCTTCTCTCCGGACAATGGAAAGGTCCTGACCCCTTATTAACCAGTGGGAGAGGGTATGCTTGTGTTTTTCCACAGGACGCGGACGCTCCGATTTGGGTTCCAGACAGACTAATTCGCCATGTCTCAGCTCCCCGGATACCAGAATCCCCCGCCACCGCGATCTCTAAAAAGGAAGAAACTCCCTCTTCCCCCGCTCCCTCCGCCAGCACGGGAAACGCCGCTGACCCCAGGACAGCTGACATTGGAGATCCCGGATAGGCGAGGAGCGGAGCCACCCACTGGACAGATGTCATGACTTCAGATACAGGATATTGCGCCCCCTGATTTTTTGCCTCGCAGGAATCCATTAGGACGCCCAGCTCAGTCAACCCAACAAGCCTCCTTACCCACCTGGGGACAGATTAAAGCTCTCTGTCGCCAGGCACAGGGGATAGCTACCCTACAGGGATTGCCAGTCTCTCCTGAAAAGGTGTTTATTGCCATGCTTGCCTTGCTCTCTTGCCAGGTAAGCGCTGCTCCCATTCCAACCAAATATTGGGCGTTTCTCCCGGATCCTCCAACTTTCCAAGTTGTTACTTGGAACAGTGACCCCATACGAGTTAGTACAGACCAGCCTCGCCTTTTGGGAGGATCTTATACTTCCTATACAAAAGACCAATACCCTATTAATTTCAATTATACCTTTAAAGGACTAGCAGATGATTTTCCTGTTTGCTTTAATTTTCCTCCTGGCCTTACAGGAGATTTCTTTACCAAGACAGGATGGATTGGAGCCTCCACAAAAGCAGTTATGACAGATTCCCCAACCTCTAAATTTGCATCTAAAGGGGATCGGTCTGCTTGGATATTACGAGCCTGTATGCCTGGGGTCCTTGGCCCCTATAAGTTCTTGTCTCTCAAAACTCCATCAGAATATCCAAATTGTGACGATGTTGCTCCCTCAGATGTTATTTGGAAAACTATAGACGATCATTCAGGATATCCGATTTGGAAGTCTTGTATTTATAATTCGAGAATAGATTACAATATGCCGGGAGGAAGAAATTGTGCAATTCAGGACTGGAGCAACCCAAATCCAGGTCAAGACCCTGAGTCTGACGATGGCTTTATCAATAGATTGGATAATTGGAAAAAATATTCAGTTTCTTGGCCGTTAGTTGCCACCAGATGGCATCATAACCAATTTGTTCCCCCTATGCTGTCTTATACGACTAGAGGTAAAACCTTTTGGCAGCCAGAAATTTGGAGAGCCCTTGCAGCTACCGCCCCTATTATTTTAATCCGACCAAAAAATACCTCTACCTACTCTATTTTAGCTTGTTTACCCTCTCCTTATGTTTTTCTTTTCACTAATGATTCTGAAAGACTTAACATACAATTGAATTATACAGGTGGACCCCATGTAGTGTCTTGTGAACAATGTATGCTTTCATCCTGTTTAACTCCTCAATATAAAGTTTGCTCTTTCATGGTTTTAAAACGTCCGCCCTATCTCATGGTACCTGTAACTGTAGCCACGTATTGGTATGATAACCATGGCCTAGCTGTACTGCAACAGCTACAAGATTTAATGCGGACACAACGGTTTGTGGGCTTACTTGTTTTGGGAATATCAGCTTTGATAACTGCAATTACTTCTGTTACTGTGGCGGCATTATCATTGTCTCAACAAGTGCATACTGCCCAATATGTTGATACCGTATCCAAAAATGTTTCTTTAACGCTGGCAACCCAGGAAATTGTAGATAGGAAGCTAGAAATAAGGGTTGATGCCTTAGAAGAAGCAGTAATGCATATTGGGACTGAATTACAGAGTCTGAAAGTGAAAATGGCTCTTTCATGTCATGCCGATTACCAGTGGATATATGTTACATCCCTGAAAGTAAATGAGACAGATTTTGAATGGGAGAGAGTCAAAAATCATATTTTAGGTGTTTGGAACAGCTCAGATATTAGTTTAGACTTAGGGAAACTTCATAATCAGATTCAGACCTTGGAACACTCCCGATTAGATTTTACCACCGCAGGAGAAGCCAATGACTTTTCCCACACCTTCCCTGACTTCATTTCTGGAAAAACTCTTCTGACTACTGTTTCTAGCTATGCTGTTGTGGGTGCCATAATCCTGCTCCTTGTAATCGTGCTTCCTTGTGTTGTCAGGACTCTTCGGCAGAGCATTCAGAATCTCGCGACTGAACTGCACCTAATTTTTTTAAAAAATAATAAAGAAGGGGGAGATGCCGGAAGCCAGTGTGAGGAATCCTGCCCGTGACAAGGTCATGAGGAAGGAAGCTGACATACGCAAGGCGTGCTCAGACTTCAGGGACCCCTCTGGAAATTCCTAAGCATGTACCCCAACAAAAATCTGCCGGTTTTTGTGCTCTGCTTTTCCACTCTTCTGACATTTTCTGGAAAAAGTCAATTCAGGGCTTTAGTCTTCTACATTTGAAAGAGTGTTTCAATCCAAAAAACCCCTCTGATGGCTTTCTAGCCTGCCTGCAGGACTCGTACAGCTGCGCATGTGATTGTTTGAGGCCTCCTGACCGCAGGAGGCACAGGAAGCTTAAAACATCCTAGGAATGTAGGGGCTTCCGAAGAGTCAAAATCTTTAGAATAGGACTGATTAAAAGTTTCATTTGTTGAGTCAATGCTTGCTGCCAAATTTTCATATCCTTTGTTTTTAGATATAGTTGGTATATAGAAAAACAAGTAGTAGACCTTGTATTAGCAACATTAGATCTTTGAGTTAAGTACATTTTTTATTATAACCCACTGCGCCTTTGTTCTATAGAGATGTAACATTAGCGCTTTAAGGAGATGTAGATTAAAGAAAAACACTTCAGGGGAAACAAAAATAACATTCATTAAGGAAGAGAGCCAAAAAGTGTTAACAAGCCTCTTGGCCAGAAGATAATGTAAATCACCTGAGACCTCTTGTATACAAAATGATATATGGAAAGAATCTGGGTTGCAAACGCTACATAATTTTATGTTACCCATTGATCTCCATGTTTTATCAAAAGTATAAAAGGCCTTCTGAACAATAAAGGATGGGACCAGCTTCTCGGACCAGTTTCTCGGACTAGTCTCTCGGCCTGGTTTCTTGGGAACCTGGCTCCCCCCGTGTCTTTCTCTCTCTCTTCTTCTCTTCCTTTCCCTCTCTCTGCTCTTTACTTTAATTTCAGGCTGAATCTCCACCTGGGGCGCAGAGGCTCGCCAGGTCTACTTACTTGCCCTGGCTGTAAAGACCCGCGCGAAAGGGAGCTTAAGGCGAGGCACCCTTAGATATTCAAGCAGGCGCCGGTGGCCCAACGTAGATGGTGTAAATTCCTTGTCTGGAATTTTATTGGTCTTCCTCATAAACCAAGCTATTCAGCCCTCTTCCTCCACTTAATCTCCCTACTACGCTATAGTTTCTTAATCTAATCTTATATTAATAAATAAACAAGTCTTTCCACGCCAACGCCGTCCACCGTTCGAATTCCCTGGATCCACCGGGGCTGGACCCCGGCAAGTTCGGGTTTGGGTTAGGGTTCAGGTCAGGGTCAGGGTTCAGGTTACGGTTAGTGTTGGCATTAGCCTTAGGGTTACAGCTTAAAGTGAGCCCTAATAGGGCCCATAGTTCTTTATTGGCCTGCCCTGGCGGGCCGAGGCTTGAAGAGGGTCCAGGAGCCCTGTCAGAAACAGCAAACCTCTGTAGCATTGCGGTTCGGTGGGCCATTAGGCAGGCAGACTATGGTCTGTAAGATAGGCGTTCAAGCCTCCAGTCTAACCCTTTTGCTTTTAAGGGGCAGGGGACTGCAAGAGGCGGGGCTTAGACCAGAAAAGTTTTTTTATTTTAGAGGTTTATTGTTACGTTTATGGTTAGGGTTCCGGCAACCCCCCCACTTGTTAGGGTTCGGGGTTAGGGTTAGGATTCGGGGACCCCCCTCTTCTTAGAGTTCGGGATCAGGTTAGGGTTCAGGTCAGGGTCAGGGTTCGGGTTATGGTTAGGGTTGGCATTAGCGTTAGGGTTACACCTTAAAGTGAGCGCTAATAGGGCCCATAGTTCTTTATTAGCCTGCCCTGGCGGGCCGAGGCTTGAAGAGTGCCTGGGAGCAACATGAAACCCAGTTAGCCTCTATAGCATAGTGGTTAGGCCGACAGCTGGGTGAGTGGGCAATCTGGGTCCGTAGGTCAGGCATTCAAGTCCCAGGTTTGCCTCTTTTGCTTTTAGGGGGTGGGGGGGCCACAAGGGGCGGGGCTTAGGCCAGAAAAGATTATTTTTATTTTAGAGTTTTATTGAGAAGGTTAGGTTTAGGGTTCCGGCATACCCCCAACTTGTTAGGGTTCAGGTTCAGAGTTCAGGTTCGCGGAATCCCCTCTATTCTTAGGGTTCGGATTCGGGTTCAGGTTAGGGTTCAGGGTTCGTGTTTGGGGTTTGGGGTTCAGGGTTTGGGGTTAGGGGTTTGCGGTTCTAGTTTGGGGTTTTGGGTTCCGATTAGGGGTTCAAGGTTCAGCTTAGGGGTTGGGGGGTTGGGGTTCGGGTTAGGGGTTCACGGCTCTGGTTTGGGGGTTGAGGATCAGGTTATAGGTTCTCGGTTCGGGTTAGGGGTTCACTGTTCGGGTTAGGGGTTAGTGATTGGGGTTTGTGTTTTAGGGTAGGGGTTCGCAGTTCAGGTTATGGGTTAGGGGTTTGGTGTCTGGATTTCGGGTTCGGGTTCAGGGTTCTGGTAGGGGTTTGGGTTAGGGGATTCTGGTTCAGGTTGGGAGTTCGAGATTTGGATTCGGTATATCAGTTGGGGTTCATGGTATGGTGTTCGAGTTAGGGGTTTGGGGTTCGGGGTTTGGGGTTTCTGGTTCCGATTAGGGGCTTGGGGTTTGGGGTATGGGGTTCGGCTTAGAGGTAGAGGTTTGCGGTTTGGATTTGGGTTTGGAGATTGGAGTTTGGGTTTGGGATTTAGGGGTCGGTGTTCGGGTTTAGGGTTGGGTTAGGGTTACGGTATCACGGTTCAGGCTCACGGTTTGGGGATTGGAGCTCGGCGTTCAGTTTACGGGTTCGGGATATAGGGTTTTGAGGTCAGGGTCGACTTCGCGGTTTGGAGTCGCGGTTAGGGGCTAGTAAGTGCCACACAGCCAAGGGCTCCAGCAGTGAGAGCTCTGTCAGAGGAAAGGGAAGGGCAAGTGCAGGGCTCCTCCAGCAGTTGCTTGGCCGCCCAGACTCAGTGCCGCATGGAGAGCACCAGGCTCCCAGGGCCCCTGGCTGGGGTCTGCAACACCGCATACCCAGAGGCTGACTCTGTGGGCGCCAAGCAGGTGCCTGACAGACGTAGGTTCCCTAGCGCTCTCCTCCCCAGCAGAGATGTGTGCAGGTGGTTGGGGCCTGCCCCTGCGTGTCTGGGATCCCGCCCACAGCCCCAGCTCAAGGGAAACAGCCCCTGAGCCAAGACCTGCAGGAGGCGCGGGGCGCCCCAGCCAGGAAGCGAGTGCACAGCATGTGGGGAAGCGAGCCTCCTCGGGGGAAGACGAGGCAGCCCAGCCGCGTGTGGCTGCAAACCCTGCCAGGGCAGAGCCTAGTTCGCCTCCAGTATGGCAGAGCTCCAGCACTATTCACAGGACCGATCTGGCAGAGGTCCGGGGGCGAGGCTACTCTGCCCTGGGCGAGCATTGCCCAGATTTTCCTTGCTGTTCGTCTTCCTGCCCAGGAAGGAGCAGGCGGCACGAGGCTGGGAGATGCCACTGGCGCCTTCCTGGCCTCAGTTCCGCTCCTGCCTTGCCTTTGCACCTAGGCCCCAGGCGTCCTTGCGGAGAGCTTAAGGGCCGGTGGGTTGCACACTGCCAAGGGCTCCAGCAGTGAGAGCTCTGTCAGAGGGAAGGGAAGGGCAAGTGCAGGGCTCCTCCAGCGGTTGCTTGGCCGCCCAGACTCAGCGCCGCACTGAGAGCACCAGGCTCCCTGGGCCCCTGGCTGGGGTCTGCAGCCCCGCACGCCCGGAGGCTGACTCCGTGGGTGCCCAGCAGGTGCCTGACAGACATAGGTCCCTTAGCACTCTCCTCCCCAGAAGAGACATGTGCAGGTGGTTGGGGCCTGCCCCTGCGTGTCTGGGCTCCCGCCCACAGCCCTAGCTCAGGGGAAGCAGCCCCTGAGCCAAGACCTGCAAGAGTTGCGGAGCGCCCCCTCCTGGAAGCCCAGTGCACAGCATGTGGGGAAGCGAGCCTCCTCGGGGGAAGACGAGGCAGCCCAGCCACGTGCGGCTGCAAGCCCTGCTTGGGCGGAGACGAGTGTGCCTCCAGAACGGCAGAGCTCTAGCTCTGCTCCGAGGCCCGATCTGGCAGAGTTCCTGTTGCTAGGCTGCTCTGCCCTGTGTGAGCCTTGCTCAGACTTGTCTTGCTGCTAGGCTTCCTGCCCAGGAAGGAGTATGCTGCACGAGGCTTTGAGACACCACTGGCGCCTTCCTGGCCTCAGCTCCCCTCCTGCCTTTCCTTTGCACCTAGGCCTCAGGCATCCTAGGTGAGGGCTTAGGGGTTGGTGTGTTGCAAACTGCCACGGGCTCCAGCAGTGAGAGCTCTGTCAGAGGGAAGGGAAGGACAACTGCAGGGCTCCTCGATCGGTTGCTTGTCGCCCAGACTCAGCGAAGCACGGAGAACACCAGGCTCACAGGGCCCCTAGCTGGAGTCTCCAGCCCCACACACCAGAAAGCTGAGTCTGTAGGCGACCAGCAAGGTGCCTGAAAGACGTAGGTTCCCTAGAGCTCTCCTCCCCAGCAGAGACGTGTGCAGGTGGTTGGGGCCTGTCCCTGCGTGTCTGGGCTCCCGCCCACAGCCCCAGCTCACGGGAAGCAGCCCCTGAGCCAAGACCTGCAGGAGGCGCGGGGCGCCCCCGCCTGGAAGCCCAGTGCACAGCATGCGGGGAAGTGAGCCTCCTCGGGGGAAGACGAGGCAGCCCAGCCGCGTGTGGCTGCAAGCCCTACTTGGGCATAGCCGAGTGTGCCTCCAGTACGCAGAGCTCCAGCTCTGCTCAGAGGCCCCATCTGGCAGAGTTCCTGTGCCGGAAGCCAGTGTGAGGAATCCCGCCCGTGACAAGGTCATGAGGAAGGAAGCTGACATACGCAAGGCGTGCTCAGACTTCAGGGACCCCTCTGGAAATTCCTAAGCATGTACCCCAACAAAAATCTGCCGGTTTTTGTGCTCTGCTTTTCCACTCTTCTGACATTTTCTGGAAAAAGTCAATTCAGGGCTTTAGTCTTCTACATTTGAAAGAGTGTTTCAATCCAAAAAACCCCTCTGATGGCTTTCTAGCCTGCCTGCAGGACTCGTACAGCTGCGCATGTGATTGTTTGAGGCCTCCTGACCGCAGGAGGCACAGGAAGCTTAAAACATCCTAGGAATGTAGGGGCTTCCGAAGAGTCAAAATCTTTAGAATAGGACTGATTAAAAGTTTCATTTGTTGAGTCAATGCTTGCTGCCAAATTTTCATATCCTTTGTTTTTAGATATAGTTGGTATATAAAAAAACAAGTAGTAGACCTGGTATTAGCAACATTAGATCTTTGAGTTAAGTACCTTCTTTGTTATAACCCACTGTGCCTTTGTTCTATAGAGATGTAACTTTAGCGCTTTTAAGGAGATGCAGATTAAAGAAAAACACTTCAGGAGAAACAAAATTAACATTCATTAAGGAAGAGAGCCAAAAAGTGTTAACAAGCCTCTTGGCCAGAAGATAATGTAAATCACCTGAGACCTTTTGTATACAAAATGATGTATAGAAAGAGTCTGGGCTGCGAACGCTACATAATTTTGTGTTGCCCATTGATCTCCATGTTTTATCAAAAGTATAAAAGGCCTTCTGAACAATAAAGGACGGGACCAGCTTCTCAGACCAGCTTCTCGGACCAGCTTCTCGGACCAGTTTCTCGGACCAGCTTCTCGGACCAGTTTCTTGAACTAGTCTCTCGGCCTGGTTTCTGGGGAATCTGGCTCCCCCTGTGTCTCTCTCTCTCTTTTTCTCTCCCTTTTCTTCCCTCTGCTCTTTACTTTAATTTCAGGCTGAATTTCCATCTGGGGCGCGGAGGCTCTCCAGGTCTACTTATTTGCCCTGGTTATTAAGATCCGCGCGAAAGGGAGCTTAAGGCGAGGCACCCTTAGATATTCAAGCGGGCACCGGTGGCCCAACGTAGATGGTGCAAATTCCTTGTCTGGAATTTTATTGGTCTTCCGCGTAAACCAAGCTATTCAGCCTTCTTCCTCCACTTAATCTTCCTACTACACTATAGTTTCTTAATCTAATCTTATATTAATAAATAAACGAGTTTTTCCACACCAACACCGTCCACCCTTCGAATTCCCTGGATCCACCGGGGCTGGACCCCGGCATTCCTGGTGCCAGGCTGCTCTGCCCTGGGCGAGCGTTGCCCAGATTTGCCTCGCTGCTAGGCTTCCTGACCAGGAAGGAGCAGGCTGCACAAGGCTGGGAGACGCCGCTGGCGCCCTCCTGGCCTCAGCCCGCTCCTGACTTGCCTTTGCACCTAGGCCCCAGGAGTCCTTGGGGAGGGTGTAGGGGCTGTTGGGTAGCACACTGCCAAGGGCTCCAGCAGTGAGAGCTCTGTCAGAGGGAAGGGATGGGCAAGTGCAGGGCTTCTCCAGCGGTTGCTTGGCCGCCCAGACTCAGTGCCCCACGGAGAGCTGCAGACTCCCAGGACCCCTGGCTGGGGTCTGCAACACCGCACACCCGAGGCTGACTCCGTGGGTGCCCAGCAGGTGCCTGAAAGACGTAAGTTCCCTAGCGCTATCCTCCCCAGCAGAATCATATGCCGTTGGTTGGGGCCTGCCCCTGCGTGTCTGGGCGCCCGCCCACAGCCTCAGCTCAAGGGACTCAGCCCATGAGACAAGACCTGCAGGAGGCGCGGGGCGCCCCAGCCAGGAAGCGAGTGCACAGCATGCGGGGAAGTGAGCCTCCTCGGGGGAAGAGGAGGCAGCCCAGCCGTGTGCGGCTGCAAGCCCTGCCTGGACAGAGCCTAGTTCACCTCCAGTACGGCAGAGCTCCAGCACTATTCACAGGACCGATCTGGCAGAGGTCCGGGCACGAGATTACTCTGCCCTGGGCGAGCCTTGCCCAGACTTGCCTCACTGTTCGGCTTCCTGCCCAGGAAGGAGCAGGCTGCACAAGGCTGGGAGACGCTGCTGGCGCCCTCCTGGCCTCAGCCCGCTCCTGCCTTGCCTTTGCACCTAGGCCCCAGGCGTCCTTGGGGAGAGCTTAGGGCCCGGTGGGTTGCACACTGCCAAGGGCTCCAGCAGTGAGAGCTCTGTCAGAGGGAAGGGAAGGGCAAGTGCAGGGCTCCTCCAGCGGTTGCTTTGCCACCCAGACTCAGCGACACATGGAGAGCACCAGGCTCCCAGGGCCTCTGGCTAGGGTCTGCATCCCCCCACACTGGAGGCTGACTCCGTGGGTGCCCAGCAGGTGCCTGACAGACGTAGGTTCCCTAGAGCTCTCCTCCCCAGCAGAGACGGGTGCAGGTGGTTGGGGCCTGCCCCTGCGTGTCTGGGCTCCCGTCCACAGCCCTAGCTCAGGGAAGCAGCCCCTGAGCCAAGACCTGCAGGAGGCGCGTGGTGACCCTGCCTGCAAGCTGAGTGCACAGCATGCGGGAAGCGAGCCTCCATGGCGGAAGAGGAGGCAGCCCAGCTGCGTGCGGCTGCAATCCCTGTTTGGGCGGAGCCGAGTGCGCCTCCAGTACGGCAGAGCTCCAGCTCTGCTCAGAGGCCTGATCTAGTAGAGTTCCTGTCGTGATTCTGCTCTGCGCTGGGCGTGCCTCGCCCAGATTTTCCTCGCTGCTAGGCTTCCTGCCCAGGAAGGTGCAGGCTGCGGGAGACTGGGAGACGCCACTGGCGCCTTCCTGGACGCAGCTCCACTCAGGCATTGCGTTTGCACCTAGGCCCCAGGCGTCCTTGCGGAGGGCTTAGGGGTCGGTAGGTTGCACACTGCCAAAGGCTCCAGCAGTGAGAGCTCCGTCAGAGGGAAGGGAAGGGCAAATGCAGGGCTCCTTCAGTGGTTGCTTGGCCACCCGGACTCAGCGCCGCACTAAGAGCACCAGGCACCCAGGGCCCCTGTCTGGCATCTGCAGCCCCCAGACAGGGAGACTCACTCCGTGGCCACCCAGCAGGTGCCTGACAGATGTAGATTCCCTAGCGCTGTCCTCCCCCGCAGAGACGTGTGCATGTGGTTGGGGCCTGAACCTGCGTGTCTGGGCTCCCACCCACAGCCCAAGGTCAGGTGAAACAGCCCCTGAACCAAGACTTGTAGGAGGCGAGGGGCGGCTCCGCCTGGAAGCCAAGTGCACAGTACGCTGGTAAGCGTGCCTCTTCGGAGAGGATGAAGCAGCCCAGCCGCGTGCGGCTGCAAGCCCTGGTTGGGCGGAGCCGAGTGCGCCTCCAGTTCGGAAGAGCTCCACCTCTGCTCAGAGGCCCGATCTGGCAGAGTTCCTGGCGCGAGGCTGCTCTGCCCTGGGCGAGCCTTGCTGAGACGTGTCTCGCTGCTAGGCTTCGTGCCCAGGAAGGAGCAGACTGCGCCAGGCTGGGAGAGGCCACTGGCGCTTTCCTGCCCTAGCTCCGCTCCTGCCTTGCCTTTGCACCTAGGCCCCAGGCGTCCTCAGGGAGGGTTTAGGGGCGAGTGGGTTCCAGACTGACAAGGGCTCCAGCAATAAGATCTCTGTAAGAGGGATGGGAAGGGCAACAGCAGAGCTATTCAGCTGTTGCTTGGTTGCTCAGACTCAGCGCCGCACTGAGAGCACCAGGTACCCAGGGCCCCTGGTTGGGGTCGACAGTCCCCACAACTGAAGACTCACTCTGTGGGCTCCAAGCAGGTCCCTGACAGACGTAGTTTCCCTAGCGCTGTCCTCCCCAGCAGAGACGTGTGCATGTGGTTGGCGCCTGCACCTGCCTGTCTGGGCTCCCGTCCACAGCCCCAGCTCAGGGGAAACAGCCCCTGAGCCAAGACTTACAGGAGGTGAGGTGCGGCTACTCCTGGAAGCTGAGTGCACAGCTTGCGGGGAAGCGAGCCTCCTCGGGGGAGGATGAGGCAGCCCAGCCGCGTTAAGCTGCAAGCCCTGGTTTGGCGGAGCTGAGTGCGCCTCCAGTATGGCAGAGCTCCAGCTCTGCTCAGAGGCCTGATCTGGCAGAGTTCCTGGCGCGAGGCTCCTCCGCCCTGGGAGAGCCTTGCCCAGAATTGCCTCACTTCTTGGCTTACTGCCCAGGAAGAAGCATGGTGCGCGAAGCTGCGAGATGACACTGGCGCCTTCCTGGCCTCAGCTCCCCTCCTGCCTTTCCTTTGCACCTAGGCCTCAGGCATCCTAGGTGAGGGCTTAGGGGTTGGTGTGTTGCAAACTGCCACGGGCTCCAGCAGTGAGAGCTCTGTCAGAGGGAAGGGAAGGACAACTGCAGGGCTCCTCGATCGGTTGCTTGTCGCCCAGACTCAGCGAAGCACGGAGAACACCAGGCTCACAGGGCCCCTAGCTGGAGTCTCCAGCCCCACACACCAGAAAGCTGAGTCTGTAGGCGACCAGCAAGGTGCCTGAAAGACGTAGGTTCCCTAGAGCTCTCCTCCCCAGCAGAGACGTGTGCAGGTGGTTGGGGCCTGTCCCTGCGTGTCTGGGCTCCCGCCCACAGCCCCAGCTCACGGGAAGCAGCCCCTGAGCCAAGACCTGCAGGAGGCGCGGGGCGCCCCCGCCTGGAAGCCCAGTGCACAGCATGCGGGGAAGTGAGCCTCCTCGGGGGAAGACGAGGCAGCCCAGCCGCGTGTGGCTGCAAGCCCTACTTGGGCATAGCCGAGTGTGCCTCCAGTACGCAGAGCTCCAGCTCTGCTCAGAGGCCCCATCTGGCAGAGTTCCTGTGCCGGAAGCCAGTGTGAGGAATCCCGCCCGTGACAAGGTCATGAGGAAGGAAGCTGACATACGCAAGGCGTGCTCAGACTTCAGGGACCCCTCTGGAAATTCCTAAGCATGTACCCCAACAAAAATCTGCCGGTTTTTGTGCTCTGCTTTTCCACTCTTCTGACATTTTCTGGAAAAAGTCAATTCAGGGCTTTAGTCTTCTACATTTGAAAGAGTGTTTCAATCCAAAAAACCCCTCTGATGGCTTTCTAGCCTGCCTGCAGGACTCGTACAGCTGCGCATGTGATTGTTTGAGGCCTCCTGACCGCAGGAGGCACAGGAAGCTTAAAACATCCTAGGAATGTAGGGGCTTCCGAAGAGTCAAAATCTTTAGAATAGGACTGATTAAAAGTTTCATTTGTTGAGTCAATGCTTGCTGCCAAATTTTCATATCCTTTGTTTTTAGATATAGTTGGTATATAAAAAAACAAGTAGTAGACCTGGTATTAGCAACATTAGATCTTTGAGTTAAGTACCTTCTTTGTTATAACCCACTGTGCCTTTGTTCTATAGAGATGTAACTTTAGCGCTTTTAAGGAGATGCAGATTAAAGAAAAACACTTCAGGAGAAACAAAATTAACATTCATTAAGGAAGAGAGCCAAAAAGTGTTAACAAGCCTCTTGGCCAGAAGATAATGTAAATCACCTGAGACCTTTTGTATACAAAATGATGTATAGAAAGAGTCTGGGCTGCGAACGCTACATAATTTTGTGTTGCCCATTGATCTCCATGTTTTATCAAAAGTATAAAAGGCCTTCTGAACAATAAAGGACGGGACCAGCTTCTCAGACCAGCTTCTCGGACCAGCTTCTCGGACCAGTTTCTTGAACTAGTCTCTCGGCCTGGTTTCTGGGGAATCTGGCTCCCCCTGTGTCTCTCTCTCTCTTTTTCTCTCCCTTTTCTTCCCTCTGCTCTTTACTTTAATTTCAGGCTGAATTTCCATCTGGGGCGCGGAGGCTCTCCAGGTCTACTTATTTGCCCTGGTTATTAAGATCCGCGCGAAAGGGAGCTTAAGGCGAGGCACCCTTAGATATTCAAGCGGGCACCGGTGGCCCAACGTAGATGGTGCAAATTCCTTGTCTGGAATTTTATTGGTCTTCCGCGTAAACCAAGCTATTCAGCCTTCTTCCTCCACTTAATCTTCCTACTACACTATAGTTTCTTAATCTAATCTTATATTAATAAATAAACGAGTTTTTCCACGCCAACGCCGTCCACCCTTCGAATTCCCTGGATCCACCGGGGCTGGACCCCGGCATTCCTGGTGCCAGGCTGCTCTGCCCTGGGCGAGCGTTGCCCAGATTTGCCTCGCTGCTAGGCTTCCTGACCAGGAAGGAGCAGGCTGCACAAGGCTGGGAGACGCCGCTGGCGCCCTCCTGGCCTCAGCCCGCTCCTGACTTGCCTTTGCACCTAGGCCCCAGGAGTCCTTGGGGAGGGCGTAGGGGCTGTTGGGTAGCACACTGCCAAGGGCTCCAGCAGTGAGAGCTCTGTCAGAGGGAAGGGATGGGCAAGTGCAGGGCTTCTCCAGCGGTTGCTTGGCCGCCCAGACTCAGTGCCCCACGGAGAGCTGCAGACTCCCAGGACCCCTGGCTGGGGTCTGCAACACCGCACACCCGAGGCTGACTCCGTGGGTGCCCAGCAGGTGCCTGAAAGACGTAAGTTCCCTAGCGCTATCCTCCCCAGCAGAATCATATGCCGTTGGTTGGGGCCTGCCCCTGCGTGTCTGGGCGCCCGCCCACAGCCTCAGCTCAAGGGACTCAGCCCATGAGACAAGACCTGCAGGAGGCGCGGGGCGCCCCAGCCAGGAAGCGAGTGCACAGCATGCGGGGAAGTGAGCCTCCTCGGGGGAAGAGGAGGCAGCCCAGCCGTGTGCGGCTGCAAGCCCTGCCTGGACAGAGCCTAGTTCACCTCCAGTACGGCAGAGCTCCAGCACTATTCACAGGACCGATCTGGCAGAGGTCCGGGCACGAGATTACTCTGCCCTGGGCGAGCCTTGCCCAGACTTGCCTCACTGTTCGGCTTCCTGCCCAGGAAGGAGCAGGCTGCACAAGGCTGGGAGACGCTGCTGGCGCCCTCCTGGCCTCAGCCCGCTCCTGCCTTGCCTTTGCACCTAGGCCCCAGGCGTCCTTGGGGAGAGCTTAGGGCCCGGTGGGTTGCACACTGCCAAGGGCTCCAGCAGTGAGAGCTCTGTCAGAGGGAAGGGAAGGGCAAGTGCAGGGCTCCTCCAGCGGTTGCTTTGCCACCCAGACTCAGCGACACATGGAGAGCACCAGGCTCCCAGGGCCTCTGGCTAGGGTCTGCATCCCCCCACACTGGAGGCTGACTCCGTGGGTGCCCAGCAGGTGCCTGACAGACGTAGGTTCCCTAGAGCTCTCCTCCCCAGCAGAGACGGGTGCAGGTGGTTGGGGCCTGCCCCTGCGTGTCTGGGCTCCCGTCCACAGCCCTAGCTCAGGGAAGCAGCCCCTGAGCCAAGACCTGCAGGAGGCGCGTGGTGACCCTGCCTGCAAGCTGAGTGCACAGCATGCGGGAAGCGAGCCTCCATGGCGGAAGAGGAGGCAGCCCAGCTGCGTGCGGCTGCAATCCCTGTTTGGGCGGAGCCGAGTGCGCCTCCAGTACGGCAGAGCTCCAGCTCTGCTCAGAGGCCTGATCTAGTAGAGTTCCTGTCGTGATTCTGCTCTGCGCTGGGCGTGCCTCGCCCAGATTTTCCTCGCTGCTAGGCTTCCTGCCCAGGAAGGTGCAGGCTGCGGGAGACTGGGAGACGCCACTGGCGCCTTCCTGGACGCAGCTCCACTCAGGCATTGCGTTTGCACCTAGGCCCCAGGCGTCCTTGCGGAGGGCTTAGGGGTCGGTAGGTTGCACACTGCCAAAGGCTCCAGCAGTGAGAGCTCCGTCAGAGGGAAGGGAAGGGCAAATGCAGGGCTCCTTCAGTGGTTGCTTGGCCACCCGGACTCAGCGCCGCACTAAGAGCACCAGGCACCCAGGGCCCCTGTCTGGCATCTGCAGCCCCCAGACAGGGAGACTCACTCCGTGGCCACCCAGCAGGTGCCTGACAGATGTAGATTCCCTAGCGCTGTCCTCCCCCGCAGAGACGTGTGCATGTGGTTGGGGCCTGAACCTGCGTGTCTGGGCTCCCACCCACAGCCCAAGGTCAGGTGAAACAGCCCCTGAACCAAGACTTGTAGGAGGCGAGGGGCGGCTCCGCCTGGAAGCCAAGTGCACAGTACGCTGGTAAGCGTGCCTCTTCGGAGAGGATGAAGCAGCCCAGCCGCGTGCGGCTGCAAGCCCTGGTTGGGCGGAGCCGAGTGCGCCTCCAGTTCGGAAGAGCTCCACCTCTGCTCAGAGGCCCGATCTGGCAGAGTTCCTGGCGCGAGGCTGCTCTGCCCTGGGCGAGCCTTGCTGAGACGTGTCTCGCTGCTAGGCTTCGTGCCCAGGAAGGAGCAGACTGCGCCAGGCTGGGAGAGGCCACTGGCGCTTTCCTGCCCTAGCTCCGCTCCTGCCTTGCCTTTGCACCTAGGCCCCAGGCGTCCTCAGGGAGGGTTTAGGGGCGAGTGGGTTCCAGACTGACAAGGGCTCCAGCAATAAGATCTCTGTAAGAGGGATGGGAAGGGCAACAGCAGAGCTATTCAGCTGTTGCTTGGTTGCTCAGACTCAGCGCCGCACTGAGAGCACCAGGTACCCAGGGCCCCTGGTTGGGGTCGACAGTCCCCACAACTGAAGACTCACTCTGTGGGCTCCAAGCAGGTCCCTGACAGACGTAGTTTCCCTAGCGCTGTCCTCCCCAGCAGAGACGTGTGCATGTGGTTGGCGCCTGCACCTGCCTGTCTGGGCTCCCGTCCACAGCCCCAGCTCAGGGGAAACAGCCCCTGAGCCAAGACTTACAGGAGGTGAGGTGCGGCTACTCCTGGAAGCTGAGTGCACAGCTTGCGGGGAAGCGAGCCTCCTCGGGGGAGGATGAGGCAGCCCAGCCGCGTTAAGCTGCAAGCCCTGGTTTGGCGGAGCTGAGTGCGCCTCCAGTATGGCAGAGCTCCAGCTCTGCTCAGAGGCCTGATCTGGCAGAGTTCCTGGCGCGAGGCTCCTCCGCCCTGGGAGAGCCTTGCCCAGAATTGCCTCACTTCTTGGCTTACTGCCCAGGAAGAAGCATGGTGCGCGAAGCTGCGAGATGACACTGGCGCCTTCCTGGCCTCAGCTCCCCTCCTGCCTTTCCTTTGCACCTAGGCCTCAGGCATCCTAGGTGAGGGCTTAGGGGTTGGTGTGTTGCAAACTGCCACGGGCTCCAGCAGTGAGAGCTCTGTCAGAGGGAAGGGAAGGACAACTGCAGGGCTCCTCGATCGGTTGCTTGTCGCCCAGACTCAGCGAAGCACGGAGAACACCAGGCTCACAGGGCCCCTAGCTGGAGTCTCCAGCCCCACACACCAGAAAGCTGAGTCTGTAGGCGACCAGCAAGGTGCCTGAAAGACGTAGGTTCCCTAGAGCTCTCCTCCCCAGCAGAGACGTGTGCAGGTGGTTGGGGCCTGTCCCTGCGTGTCTGGGCTCCCGCCCACAGCCCCAGCTCACGGGAAGCAGCCCCTGAGCCAAGACCTGCAGGAGGCGCGGGGCGCCCCCGCCTGGAAGCCCAGTGCACAGCATGCGGGGAAGTGAGCCTCCTCGGGGGAAGACGAGGCAGCCCAGCCGCGTGTGGCTGCAAGCCCTACTTGGGCATAGCCGAGTGTGCCTCCAGTACGCAGAGCTCCAGCTCTGCTCAGAGGCCCCATCTGGCAGAGTTCCTGTGCCGGAAGCCAGTGTGAGGAATCCCGCCCGTGACAAGGTCATGAGGAAGGAAGCTGACATACGCAAGGCGTGCTCAGACTTCAGGGACCCCTCTGGAAATTCCTAAGCATGTACCCCAACAAAAATCTGCCGGTTTTTGTGCTCTGCTTTTCCACTCTTCTGACATTTTCTGGAAAAAGTCAATTCAGGGCTTTAGTCTTCTACATTTGAAAGAGTGTTTCAATCCAAAAAACCCCTCTGATGGCTTTCTAGCCTGCCTGCAGGACTCGTACAGCTGCGCATGTGATTGTTTGAGGCCTCCTGACCGCAGGAGGCACAGGAAGCTTAAAACATCCTAGGAATGTAGGGGCTTCCGAAGAGTCAAAATCTTTAGAATAGGACTGATTAAAAGTTTCATTTGTTGAGTCAATGCTTGCTGCCAAATTTTCATATCCTTTGTTTTTAGATATAGTTGGTATATAAAAAAACAAGTAGTAGACCTGGTATTAGCAACATTAGATCTTTGAGTTAAGTACCTTCTTTGTTATAACCCACTGTGCCTTTGTTCTATAGAGATGTAACTTTAGCGCTTTTAAGGAGATGCAGATTAAAGAAAAACACTTCAGGAGAAACAAAATTAACATTCATTAAGGAAGAGAGCCAAAAAGTGTTAACAAGCCTCTTGGCCAGAAGATAATGTAAATCACCTGAGACCTTTTGTATACAAAATGATGTATAGAAAGAGTCTGGGCTGCGAACGCTACATAATTTTGTGTTGCCCATTGATCTCCATGTTTTATCAAAAGTATAAAAGGCCTTCTGAACAATAAAGGACGGGACCAGCTTCTCAGACCAGCTTCTCGGACCAGCTTCTCGGACCAGTTTCTCGGACCAGCTTCTCGGACCAGTTTCTTGAACTAGTCTCTCGGCCTGGTTTCTGGGGAATCTGGCTCCCCCTGTGTCTCTCTCTCTCTTTTTCTCTCCCTTTTCTTCCCTCTGCTCTTTACTTTAATTTCAGGCTGAATTTCCATCTGGGGCGCGGAGGCTCTCCAGGTCTACTTATTTGCCCTGGTTATTAAGATCCGCGCGAAAGGGAGCTTAAGGCGAGGCACCCTTAGATATTCAAGCGGGCACCGGTGGCCCAACGTAGATGGTGCAAATTCCTTGTCTGGAATTTTATTGGTCTTCCGCGTAAACCAAGCTATTCAGCCTTCTTCCTCCACTTAATCTTCCTACTACACTATAGTTTCTTAATCTAATCTTATATTAATAAATAAACGAGTTTTTCCACGCCAACGCCGTCCACCCTTCGAATTCCCTGGATCCACCGGGGCTGGACCCCGGCATTCCTGGTGCCAGGCTGCTCTGCCCTGGGCGAGCGTTGCCCAGATTTGCCTCGCTGCTAGGCTTCCTGACCAGGAAGGAGCAGGCTGCACAAGGCTGGGAGACGCCGCTGGCGCCCTCCTGGCCTCAGCCCGCTCCTGACTTGCCTTTGCACCTAGGCCCCAGGAGTCCTTGGGGAGGGCGTAGGGGCTGTTGGGTAGCACACTGCCAAGGGCTCCAGCAGTGAGAGCTCTGTCAGAGGGAAGGGATGGGCAAGTGCAGGGCTTCTCCAGCGGTTGCTTGGCCGCCCAGACTCAGTGCCCCACGGAGAGCTGCAGACTCCCAGGACCCCTGGCTGGGGTCTGCAACACCGCACACCCGAGGCTGACTCCGTGGGTGCCCAGCAGGTGCCTGAAAGACGTAAGTTCCCTAGCGCTATCCTCCCCAGCAGAATCATATGCCGTTGGTTGGGGCCTGCCCCTGCGTGTCTGGGCGCCCGCCCACAGCCTCAGCTCAAGGGACTCAGCCCATGAGACAAGACCTGCAGGAGGCGCGGGGCGCCCCAGCCAGGAAGCGAGTGCACAGCATGCGGGGAAGTGAGCCTCCTCGGGGGAAGAGGAGGCAGCCCAGCCGTGTGCGGCTGCAAGCCCTGCCTGGACAGAGCCTAGTTCACCTCCAGTACGGCAGAGCTCCAGCACTATTCACAGGACCGATCTGGCAGAGGTCCGGGCACGAGATTACTCTGCCCTGGGCGAGCCTTGCTCAGACTTGCCTCACTGTTCGGCTTCCTGCCCAGGAAGGAGCAGGCTGCACAAGGCTGGGAGACGCTGCTGGCGCCCTCCTGGCCTCAGCCCGCTCCTGCCTTGCCTTTGCACCTAGGCCCCAGGCGTCCTTGGGGAGAGCTTAGGGCCCGGTGGGTTGCACACTGCCAAGGGCTCCAGCAGTGAGAGCTCTGTCAGAGGGAAGGGAAGGGCAAGTGCAGGGCTCCTCCAGCGGTTGCTTTGCCACCCAGACTCAGCGACACATGGAGAGCACCAGGCTCCCAGGGCCTCTGGCTAGGGTCTGCATCCCCCCACACTGGAGGCTGACTCCGTGGGTGCCCAGCAGGTGCCTGACAGACGTAGGTTCCCTAGAGCTCTCCTCCCCAGCAGAGACGGGTGCAGGTGGTTGGGGCCTGCCCCTGCGTGTCTGGGCTCCCGTCCACAGCCCTAGCTCAGGGAAGCAGCCCCTGAGCCAAGACCTGCAGGAGGCGCGTGGTGACCCTGCCTGCAAGCTGAGTGCACAGCATGCGGGAAGCGAGCCTCCATGGCGGAAGAGGAGGCAGCCCAGCTGCGTGCGGCTGCAATCCCTGTTTGGGCGGAGCCGAGTGCGCCTCCAGTACGGCAGAGCTCCAGCTCTGCTCAGAGGCCTGATCTAGTAGAGTTCCTGTCGTGATTCTGCTCTGCGCTGGGCGTGCCTCGCCCAGATTTTCCTCGCTGCTAGGCTTCCTGCCCAGGAAGGTGCAGGCTGCGGGAGACTGGGAGACGCCACTGGCGCCTTCCTGGACGCAGCTCCACTCAGGCATTGCGTTTGCACCTAGGCCCCAGGCGTCCTTGCGGAGGGCTTAGGGGTCGGTAGGTTGCACACTGCCAAAGGCTCCAGCAGTGAGAGCTCCGTCAGAGGGAAGGGAAGGGCAAATGCAGGGCTCCTTCAGTGGTTGCTTGGCCACCCGGACTCAGCGCCGCACTAAGAGCACCAGGCACCCAGGGCCCCTGTCTGGCATCTGCAGCCCCCAGACAGGGAGACTCACTCCGTGGCCACCCAGCAGGTGCCTGACAGATGTAGATTCCCTAGCGCTGTCCTCCCCCGCAGAGACGTGTGCATGTGGTTGGGGCCTGAACCTGCGTGTCTGGGCTCCCACCCACAGCCCAAGGTCAGGTGAAACAGCCCCTGAACCAAGACTTGTAGGAGGCGAGGGGCGGCTCCGCCTGGAAGCCAAGTGCACAGTACGCTGGTAAGCGTGCCTCTTCGGAGAGGATGAAGCAGCCCAGCCGCGTGCGGCTGCAAGCCCTGGTTGGGCGGAGCCGAGTGCGCCTCCAGTTCGGAAGAGCTCCACCTCTGCTCAGAGGCCCGATCTGGCAGAGTTCCTGGCGCGAGGCTGCTCTGCCCTGGGCGAGCCTTGCTGAGACGTGTCTCGCTGCTAGGCTTCGTGCCCAGGAAGGAGCAGACTGCGCCAGGCTGGGAGAGGCCACTGGCGCTTTCCTGCCCTAGCTCCGCTCCTGCCTTGCCTTTGCACCTAGGCCCCAGGCGTCCTCAGGGAGGGTTTAGGGGCGAGTGGGTTCCAGACTGACAAGGGCTCCAGCAATAAGATCTCTGTAAGAGGGATGGGAAGGGCAACAGCAGAGCTATTCAGCTGTTGCTTGGTTGCTCAGACTCAGCGCCGCACTGAGAGCACCAGGTACCCAGGGCCCCTGGTTGGGGTCGACAGTCCCCACAACTGAAGACTCACTCTGTGGGCTCCAAGCAGGTCCCTGACAGACGTAGTTTCCCTAGCGCTGTCCTCCCCAGCAGAGACGTGTGCATGTGGTTGGCGCCTGCACCTGCCTGTCTGGGCTCCCGTCCACAGCCCCAGCTCAGGGGAAACAGCCCCTGAGCCAAGACTTACAGGAGGTGAGGTGCGGCTACTCCTGGAAGCTGAGTGCACAGCTTGCGGGGAAGCGAGCCTCCTCGGGGGAGGATGAGGCAGCCCAGCCGCGTTAAGCTGCAAGCCCTGGTTTGGCGGAGCTGAGTGCGCCTCCAGTATGGCAGAGCTCCAGCTCTGCTCAGAGGCCTGATCTGGCAGAGTTCCTGGCGCGAGGCTCCTCCGCCCTGGGAGAGCCTTGCCCAGAATTGCCTCACTTCTTGGCTTACTGCCCAGGAAGAAGCATGGTGCGCGAAGCTGCGAGATGACACTGGCGCCTTCCTGGCCTCAGCTCCCCTCCTGCCTTTCCTTTGCACCTAGGCCTCAGGCATCCTAGGTGAGGGCTTAGGGGTTGGTGTGTTGCAAACTGCCACGGGCTCCAGCAGTGAGAGCTCTGTCAGAGGGAAGGGAAGGACAACTGCAGGGCTCCTCGATCGGTTGCTTGTCGCCCAGACTCAGCGAAGCACGGAGAACACCAGGCTCACAGGGCCCCTAGCTGGAGTCTCCAGCCCCACACACCAGAAAGCTGAGTCTGTAGGCGACCAGCAAGGTGCCTGAAAGACGTAGGTTCCCTAGAGCTCTCCTCCCCAGCAGAGACGTGTGCAGGTGGTTGGGGCCTGTCCCTGCGTGTCTGGGCTCCCGCCCACAGCCCCAGCTCACGGGAAGCAGCCCCTGAGCCAAGACCTGCAGGAGGCGCGGGGCGCCCCCGCCTGGAAGCCCAGTGCACAGCATGCGGGGAAGTGAGCCTCCTCGGGGGAAGACGAGGCAGCCCAGCCGCGTGTGGCTGCAAGCCCTACTTGGGCATAGCCGAGTGTGCCTCCAGTACGCAGAGCTCCAGCTCTGCTCAGAGGCCCCATCTGGCAGAGTTCCTGTGCCGGAAGCCAGTGTGAGGAATCCCGCCCGTGACAAGGTCATGAGGAAGGAAGCTGACATACGCAAGGCGTGCTCAGACTTCAGGGACCCCTCTGGAAATTCCTAAGCATGTACCCCAACAAAAATCTGCCGGTTTTTGTGCTCTGCTTTTCCACTCTTCTGACATTTTCTGGAAAAAGTCAATTCAGGGCTTTAGTCTTCTACATTTGAAAGAGTGTTTCAATCCAAAAAACCCCTCTGATGGCTTTCTAGCCTGCCTGCAGGACTCGTACAGCTGCGCATGTGATTGTTTGAGGCCTCCTGACCGCAGGAGGCACAGGAAGCTTAAAACATCCTAGGAATGTAGGGGCTTCCGAAGAGTCAAAATCTTTAGAATAGGACTGATTAAAAGTTTCATTTGTTGAGTCAATGCTTGCTGCCAAATTTTCATATCCTTTGTTTTTAGATATAGTTGGTATATAAAAAAACAAGTAGTAGACCTGGTATTAGCAACATTAGATCTTTGAGTTAAGTACCTTCTTTGTTATAACCCACTGTGCCTTTGTTCTATAGAGATGTAACTTTAGCGCTTTTAAGGAGATGCAGATTAAAGAAAAACACTTCAGGAGAAACAAAATTAACATTCATTAAGGAAGAGAGCCAAAAAGTGTTAACAAGCCTCTTGGCCAGAAGATAATGTAAATCACCTGAGACCTTTTGTATACAAAATGATGTATAGAAAGAGTCTGGGCTGCGAACGCTACATAATTTTGTGTTGCCCATTGATCTCCATGTTTTATCAAAAGTATAAAAGGCCTTCTGAACAATAAAGGACGGGACCAGCTTCTCAGACCAGCTTCTCGGACCAGCTTCTCGGACCAGTTTCTCGGACCAGCTTCTCGGACCAGTTTCTTGAACTAGTCTCTCGGCCTGGTTTCTGGGGAATCTGGCTCCCCCTGTGTCTCTCTCTCTCTTTTTCTCTCCCTTTTCTTCCCTCTGCTCTTTACTTTAATTTCAGGCTGAATTTCCATCTGGGGCGCGGAGGCTCTCCAGGTCTACTTATTTGCCCTGGTTATTAAGATCCGCGCGAAAGGGAGCTTAAGGCGAGGCACCCTTAGATATTCAAGCGGGCACCGGTGGCCCAACGTAGATGGTGCAAATTCCTTGTCTGGAATTTTATTGGTCTTCCGCGTAAACCAAGCTATTCAGCCTTCTTCCTCCACTTAATCTTCCTACTACACTATAGTTTCTTAATCTAATCTTATATTAATAAATAAACGAGTTTTTCCACGCCAACGCCGTCCACCCTTCGAATTCCCTGGATCCACCGGGGCTGGACCCCGGCATTCCTGGTGCCAGGCTGCTCTGCCCTGGGCGAGCGTTGCCCAGATTTGCCTCGCTGCTAGGCTTCCTGACCAGGAAGGAGCAGGCTGCACAAGGCTGGGAGACGCCGCTGGCGCCCTCCTGGCCTCAGCCCGCTCCTGACTTGCCTTTGCACCTAGGCCCCAGGAGTCCTTGGGGAGGGCGTAGGGGCTGTTGGGTAGCACACTGCCAAGGGCTCCAGCAGTGAGAGCTCTGTCAGAGGGAAGGGATGGGCAAGTGCAGGGCTTCTCCAGCGGTTGCTTGGCCGCCCAGACTCAGTGCCCCACGGAGAGCTGCAGACTCCCAGGACCCCTGGCTGGGGTCTGCAACACCGCACACCCGAGGCTGACTCCGTGGGTGCCCAGCAGGTGCCTGAAAGACGTAAGTTCCCTAGCGCTATCCTCCCCAGCAGAATCATATGCCGTTGGTTGGGGCCTGCCCCTGCGTGTCTGGGCGCCCGCCCACAGCCTCAGCTCAAGGGACTCAGCCCATGAGACAAGACCTGCAGGAGGCGCGGGGCGCCCCAGCCAGGAAGCGAGTGCACAGCATGCGGGGAAGTGAGCCTCCTCGGGGGAAGAGGAGGCAGCCCAGCCGTGTGCGGCTGCAAGCCCTGCCTGGACAGAGCCTAGTTCACCTCCAGTACGGCAGAGCTCCAGCACTATTCACAGGACCGATCTGGCAGAGGTCCGGGCACGAGATTACTCTGCCCTGGGCGAGCCTTGCCCAGACTTGCCTCACTGTTCGGCTTCCTGCCCAGGAAGGAGCAGGCTGCACAAGGCTGGGAGACGCTGCTGGCGCCCTCCTGGCCTCAGCCCGCTCCTGCCTTGCCTTTGCACCTAGGCCCCAGGCGTCCTTGGGGAGAGCTTAGGGCCCGGTGGGTTGCACACTGCCAAGGGCTCCAGCAGTGAGAGCTCTGTCAGAGGGAAGGGAAGGGCAAGTGCAGGGCTCCTCCAGCGGTTGCTTTGCCACCCAGACTCAGCGACACATGGAGAGCACCAGGCTCCCAGGGCCTCTGGCTAGGGTCTGCATCCCCCCACACTGGAGGCTGACTCCGTGGGTGCCCAGCAGGTGCCTGACAGACGTAGGTTCCCTAGAGCTCTCCTCCCCAGCAGAGACGGGTGCAGGTGGTTGGGGCCTGCCCCTGCGTGTCTGGGCTCCCGTCCACAGCCCTAGCTCAGGGAAGCAGCCCCTGAGCCAAGACCTGCAGGAGGCGCGTGGTGACCCTGCCTGCAAGCTGAGTGCACAGCATGCGGGAAGCGAGCCTCCATGGCGGAAGAGGAGGCAGCCCAGCTGCGTGCGGCTGCAATCCCTGTTTGGGCGGAGCCGAGTGCGCCTCCAGTACGGCAGAGCTCCAGCTCTGCTCAGAGGCCTGATCTAGTAGAGTTCCTGTCGTGATTCTGCTCTGCGCTGGGCGTGCCTCGCCCAGATTTTCCTCGCTGCTAGGCTTCCTGCCCAGGAAGGTGCAGGCTGCGGGAGACTGGGAGACGCCACTGGCGCCTTCCTGGACGCAGCTCCACTCAGGCATTGCGTTTGCACCTAGGCCCCAGGCGTCCTTGCGGAGGGCTTAGGGGTCGGTAGGTTGCACACTGCCAAAGGCTCCAGCAGTGAGAGCTCCGTCAGAGGGAAGGGAAGGGCAAATGCAGGGCTCCTTCAGTGGTTGCTTGGCCACCCGGACTCAGCGCCGCACTAAGAGCACCAGGCACCCAGGGCCCCTGTCTGGCATCTGCAGCCCCCAGACAGGGAGACTCACTCCGTGGCCACCCAGCAGGTGCCTGACAGATGTAGATTCCCTAGCGCTGTCCTCCCCCGCAGAGACGTGTGCATGTGGTTGGGGCCTGAACCTGCGTGTCTGGGCTCCCACCCACAGCCCAAGGTCAGGTGAAACAGCCCCTGAACCAAGACTTGTAGGAGGCGAGGGGCGGCTCCGCCTGGAAGCCAAGTGCACAGTACGCTGGTAAGCGTGCCTCTTCGGAGAGGATGAAGCAGCCCAGCCGCGTGCGGCTGCAAGCCCTGGTTGGGCGGAGCCGAGTGCGCCTCCAGTTCGGAAGAGCTCCACCTCTGCTCAGAGGCCCGATCTGGCAGAGTTCCTGGCGCGAGGCTGCTCTGCCCTGGGCGAGCCTTGCTGAGACGTGTCTCGCTGCTAGGCTTCGTGCCCAGGAAGGAGCAGACTGCGCCAGGCTGGGAGAGGCCACTGGCGCTTTCCTGCCCTAGCTCCGCTCCTGCCTTGCCTTTGCACCTAGGCCCCAGGCGTCCTCAGGGAGGGTTTAGGGGCGAGTGGGTTCCAGACTGACAAGGGCTCCAGCAATAAGATCTCTGTAAGAGGGATGGGAAGGGCAACAGCAGAGCTATTCAGCTGTTGCTTGGTTGCTCAGACTCAGCGCCGCACTGAGAGCACCAGGTACCCAGGGCCCCTGGTTGGGGTCGACAGTCCCCACAACTGAAGACTCACTCTGTGGGCTCCAAGCAGGTCCCTGACAGACGTAGTTTCCCTAGCGCTGTCCTCCCCAGCAGAGACGTGTGCATGTGGTTGGCGCCTGCACCTGCCTGTCTGGGCTCCCGTCCACAGCCCCAGCTCAGGGGAAACAGCCCCTGAGCCAAGACTTACAGGAGGTGAGGTGCGGCTACTCCTGGAAGCTGAGTGCACAGCTTGCGGGGAAGCGAGCCTCCTCGGGGGAGGATGAGGCAGCCCAGCCGCGTTAAGCTGCAAGCCCTGGTTTGGCGGAGCTGAGTGCGCCTCCAGTATGGCAGAGCTCCAGCTCTGCTCAGAGGCCTGATCTGGCAGAGTTCCTGGCGCGAGGCTCCTCCGCCCTGGGAGAGCCTTGCCCAGAATTGCCTCACTTCTTGGCTTACTGCCCAGGAAGAAGCATGGTGCGCGAAGCTGCGAGATGACACTGGCGCCTTCCTGGCCTCAGCTCCCCTCCTGCCTTTCCTTTGCACCTAGGCCTCAGGCATCCTAGGTGAGGGCTTAGGGGTTGGTGTGTTGCAAACTGCCACGGGCTCCAGCAGTGAGAGCTCTGTCAGAGGGAAGGGAAGGACAACTGCAGGGCTCCTCGATCGGTTGCTTGTCGCCCAGACTCAGCGAAGCACGGAGAACACCAGGCTCACAGGGCCCCTAGCTGGAGTCTCCAGCCCCACACACCAGAAAGCTGAGTCTGTAGGCGACCAGCAAGGTGCCTGAAAGACGTAGGTTCCCTAGAGCTCTCCTCCCCAGCAGAGACGTGTGCAGGTGGTTGGGGCCTGTCCCTGCGTGTCTGGGCTCCCGCCCACAGCCCCAGCTCACGGGAAGCAGCCCCTGAGCCAAGACCTGCAGGAGGCGCGGGGCGCCCCCGCCTGGAAGCCCAGTGCACAGCATGCGGGGAAGTGAGCCTCCTCGGGGGAAGACGAGGCAGCCCAGCCGCGTGTGGCTGCAAGCCCTACTTGGGCATAGCCGAGTGTGCCTCCAGTACGCAGAGCTCCAGCTCTGCTCAGAGGCCCCATCTGGCAGAGTTCCTGTGCCGGAAGCCAGTGTGAGGAATCCCGCCCGTGACAAGGTCATGAGGAAGGAAGCTGACATACGCAAGGCGTGCTCAGACTTCAGGGACCCCTCTGGAAATTCCTAAGCATGTACCCCAACAAAAATCTGCCGGTTTTTGTGCTCTGCTTTTCCACTCTTCTGACATTTTCTGGAAAAAGTCAATTCAGGGCTTTAGTCTTCTACATTTGAAAGAGTGTTTCAATCCAAAAAACCCCTCTGATGGCTTTCTAGCCTGCCTGCAGGACTCGTACAGCTGCGCATGTGATTGTTTGAGGCCTCCTGACCGCAGGAGGCACAGGAAGCTTAAAACATCCTAGGAATGTAGGGGCTTCCGAAGAGTCAAAATCTTTAGAATAGGACTGATTAAAAGTTTCATTTGTTGAGTCAATGCTTGCTGCCAAATTTTCATATCCTTTGTTTTTAGATATAGTTGGTATATAAAAAAACAAGTAGTAGACCTGGTATTAGCAACATTAGATCTTTGAGTTAAGTACCTTCTTTGTTATAACCCACTGTGCCTTTGTTCTATAGAGATGTAACTTTAGCGCTTTTAAGGAGATGCAGATTAAAGAAAAACACTTCAGGAGAAACAAAATTAACATTCATTAAGGAAGAGAGCCAAAAAGTGTTAACAAGCCTCTTGGCCAGAAGATAATGTAAATCACCTGAGACCTTTTGTATACAAAATGATGTATAGAAAGAGTCTGGGCTGCGAACGCTACATAATTTTGTGTTGCCCATTGATCTCCATGTTTTATCAAAAGTATAAAAGGCCTTCTGAACAATAAAGGACGGGACCAGCTTCTCAGACCAGCTTCTCGGACCAGCTTCTCGGACCAGTTTCTCGGACCAGCTTCTCGGACCAGTTTCTTGAACTAGTCTCTCGGCCTGGTTTCTGGGGAATCTGGCTCCCCCTGTGTCTCTCTCTCTCTTTTTCTCTCCCTTTTCTTCCCTCTGCTCTTTACTTTAATTTCAGGCTGAATTTCCATCTGGGGCGCGGAGGCTCTCCAGGTCTACTTATTTGCCCTGGTTATTAAGATCCGCGCGAAAGGGAGCTTAAGGCGAGGCACCCTTAGATATTCAAGCGGGCACCGGTGGCCCAACGTAGATGGTGCAAATTCCTTGTCTGGAATTTTATTGGTCTTCCGCGTAAACCAAGCTATTCAGCCTTCTTCCTCCACTTAATCTTCCTACTACACTATAGTTTCTTAATCTAATCTTATATTAATAAATAAACGAGTTTTTCCACGCCAACGCCGTCCACCCTTCGAATTCCCTGGATCCACCGGGGCTGGACCCCGGCATTCCTGGTGCCAGGCTGCTCTGCCCTGGGCGAGCGTTGCCCAGATTTGCCTCGCTGCTAGGCTTCCTGACCAGGAAGGAGCAGGCTGCACAAGGCTGGGAGACGCCGCTGGCGCCCTCCTGGCCTCAGCCCGCTCCTGACTTGCCTTTGCACCTAGGCCCCAGGAGTCCTTGGGGAGGGCGTAGGGGCTGTTGGGTAGCACACTGCCAAGGGCTCCAGCAGTGAGAGCTCTGTCAGAGGGAAGGGATGGGCAAGTGCAGGGCTTCTCCAGCGGTTGCTTGGCCGCCCAGACTCAGTGCCCCACGGAGAGCTGCAGACTCCCAGGACCCCTGGCTGGGGTCTGCAACACCGCACACCCGAGGCTGACTCCGTGGGTGCCCAGCAGGTGCCTGAAAGACGTAAGTTCCCTAGCGCTATCCTCCCCAGCAGAATCATATGCCGTTGGTTGGGGCCTGCCCCTGCGTGTCTGGGCGCCCGCCCACAGCCTCAGCTCAAGGGACTCAGCCCATGAGACAAGACCTGCAGGAGGCGCGGGGCGCCCCAGCCAGGAAGCGAGTGCACAGCATGCGGGGAAGTGAGCCTCCTCGGGGGAAGAGGAGGCAGCCCAGCCGTGTGCGGCTGCAAGCCCTGCCTGGACAGAGCCTAGTTCACCTCCAGTACGGCAGAGCTCCAGCACTATTCACAGGACCGATCTGGCAGAGGTCCGGGCACGAGATTACTCTGCCCTGGGCGAGCCTTGCTCAGACTTGCCTCACTGTTCGGCTTCCTGCCCAGGAAGGAGCAGGCTGCACAAGGCTGGGAGACGCTGCTGGCGCCCTCCTGGCCTCAGCCCGCTCCTGCCTTGCCTTTGCACCTAGGCCCCAGGCGTCCTTGGGGAGAGCTTAGGGCCCGGTGGGTTGCACACTGCCAAGGGCTCCAGCAGTGAGAGCTCTGTCAGAGGGAAGGGAAGGGCAAGTGCAGGGCTCCTCCAGCGGTTGCTTTGCCACCCAGACTCAGCGACACATGGAGAGCACCAGGCTCCCAGGGCCTCTGGCTAGGGTCTGCATCCCCCCACACTGGAGGCTGACTCCGTGGGTGCCCAGCAGGTGCCTGACAGACGTAGGTTCCCTAGAGCTCTCCTCCCCAGCAGAGACGGGTGCAGGTGGTTGGGGCCTGCCCCTGCGTGTCTGGGCTCCCGTCCACAGCCCTAGCTCAGGGAAGCAGCCCCTGAGCCAAGACCTGCAGGAGGCGCGTGGTGACCCTGCCTGCAAGCTGAGTGCACAGCATGCGGGAAGCGAGCCTCCATGGCGGAAGAGGAGGCAGCCCAGCTGCGTGCGGCTGCAATCCCTGTTTGGGCGGAGCCGAGTGCGCCTCCAGTACGGCAGAGCTCCAGCTCTGCTCAGAGGCCTGATCTAGTAGAGTTCCTGTCGTGATTCTGCTCTGCGCTGGGCGTGCCTCGCCCAGATTTTCCTCGCTGCTAGGCTTCCTGCCCAGGAAGGTGCAGGCTGCGGGAGACTGGGAGACGCCACTGGCGCCTTCCTGGACGCAGCTCCACTCAGGCATTGCGTTTGCACCTAGGCCCCAGGCGTCCTTGCGGAGGGCTTAGGGGTCGGTAGGTTGCACACTGCCAAAGGCTCCAGCAGTGAGAGCTCCGTCAGAGGGAAGGGAAGGGCAAATGCAGGGCTCCTTCAGTGGTTGCTTGGCCACCCGGACTCAGCGCCGCACTAAGAGCACCAGGCACCCAGGGCCCCTGTCTGGCATCTGCAGCCCCCAGACAGGGAGACTCACTCCGTGGCCACCCAGCAGGTGCCTGACAGATGTAGATTCCCTAGCGCTGTCCTCCCCCGCAGAGACGTGTGCATGTGGTTGGGGCCTGAACCTGCGTGTCTGGGCTCCCACCCACAGCCCAAGGTCAGGTGAAACAGCCCCTGAACCAAGACTTGTAGGAGGCGAGGGGCGGCTCCGCCTGGAAGCCAAGTGCACAGTACGCTGGTAAGCGTGCCTCTTCGGAGAGGATGAAGCAGCCCAGCCGCGTGCGGCTGCAAGCCCTGGTTGGGCGGAGCCGAGTGCGCCTCCAGTTCGGAAGAGCTCCACCTCTGCTCAGAGGCCCGATCTGGCAGAGTTCCTGGCGCGAGGCTGCTCTGCCCTGGGCGAGCCTTGCTGAGACGTGTCTCGCTGCTAGGCTTCGTGCCCAGGAAGGAGCAGACTGCGCCAGGCTGGGAGAGGCCACTGGCGCTTTCCTGCCCTAGCTCCGCTCCTGCCTTGCCTTTGCACCTAGGCCCCAGGCGTCCTCAGGGAGGGTTTAGGGGCGAGTGGGTTCCAGACTGACAAGGGCTCCAGCAATAAGATCTCTGTAAGAGGGATGGGAAGGGCAACAGCAGAGCTATTCAGCTGTTGCTTGGTTGCTCAGACTCAGCGCCGCACTGAGAGCACCAGGTACCCAGGGCCCCTGGTTGGGGTCGACAGTCCCCACAACTGAAGACTCACTCTGTGGGCTCCAAGCAGGTCCCTGACAGACGTAGTTTCCCTAGCGCTGTCCTCCCCAGCAGAGACGTGTGCATGTGGTTGGCGCCTGCACCTGCCTGTCTGGGCTCCCGTCCACAGCCCCAGCTCAGGGGAAACAGCCCCTGAGCCAAGACTTACAGGAGGTGAGGTGCGGCTACTCCTGGAAGCTGAGTGCACAGCTTGCGGGGAAGCGAGCCTCCTCGGGGGAGGATGAGGCAGCCCAGCCGCGTTAAGCTGCAAGCCCTGGTTTGGCGGAGCTGAGTGCGCCTCCAGTATGGCAGAGCTCCAGCTCTGCTCAGAGGCCTGATCTGGCAGAGTTCCTGGCGCGAGGCTCCTCCGCCCTGGGAGAGCCTTGCCCAGAATTGCCTCACTTCTTGGCTTACTGCCCAGGAAGAAGCATGGTGCGCGAAGCTGCGAGATGACACTGGCGCCTTCCTGGCCTCAGCTCCCCTCCTGCCTTTCCTTTGCACCTAGGCCTCAGGCATCCTAGGTGAGGGCTTAGGGGTTGGTGTGTTGCAAACTGCCACGGGCTCCAGCAGTGAGAGCTCTGTCAGAGGGAAGGGAAGGACAACTGCAGGGCTCCTCGATCGGTTGCTTGTCGCCCAGACTCAGCGAAGCACGGAGAACACCAGGCTCACAGGGCCCCTAGCTGGAGTCTCCAGCCCCACACACCAGAAAGCTGAGTCTGTAGGCGACCAGCAAGGTGCCTGAAAGACGTAGGTTCCCTAGAGCTCTCCTCCCCAGCAGAGACGTGTGCAGGTGGTTGGGGCCTGTCCCTGCGTGTCTGGGCTCCCGCCCACAGCCCCAGCTCACGGGAAGCAGCCCCTGAGCCAAGACCTGCAGGAGGCGCGGGGCGCCCCCGCCTGGAAGCCCAGTGCACAGCATGCGGGGAAGTGAGCCTCCTCGGGGGAAGACGAGGCAGCCCAGCCGCGTGTGGCTGCAAGCCCTACTTGGGCATAGCCGAGTGTGCCTCCAGTACGCAGAGCTCCAGCTCTGCTCAGAGGCCCCATCTGGCAGAGTTCCTGTGCCGGAAGCCAGTGTGAGGAATCCCGCCCGTGACAAGGTCATGAGGAAGGAAGCTGACATACGCAAGGCGTGCTCAGACTTCAGGGACCCCTCTGGAAATTCCTAAGCATGTACCCCAACAAAAATCTGCCGGTTTTTGTGCTCTGCTTTTCCACTCTTCTGACATTTTCTGGAAAAAGTCAATTCAGGGCTTTAGTCTTCTACATTTGAAAGAGTGTTTCAATCCAAAAAACCCCTCTGATGGCTTTCTAGCCTGCCTGCAGGACTCGTACAGCTGCGCATGTGATTGTTTGAGGCCTCCTGACCGCAGGAGGCACAGGAAGCTTAAAACATCCTAGGAATGTAGGGGCTTCCGAAGAGTCAAAATCTTTAGAATAGGACTGATTAAAAGTTTCATTTGTTGAGTCAATGCTTGCTGCCAAATTTTCATATCCTTTGTTTTTAGATATAGTTGGTATATAAAAAAACAAGTAGTAGACCTGGTATTAGCAACATTAGATCTTTGAGTTAAGTACCTTCTTTGTTATAACCCACTGTGCCTTTGTTCTATAGAGATGTAACTTTAGCGCTTTTAAGGAGATGCAGATTAAAGAAAAACACTTCAGGAGAAACAAAATTAACATTCATTAAGGAAGAGAGCCAAAAAGTGTTAACAAGCCTCTTGGCCAGAAGATAATGTAAATCACCTGAGACCTTTTGTATACAAAATGATGTATAGAAAGAGTCTGGGCTGCGAACGCTACATAATTTTGTGTTGCCCATTGATCTCCATGTTTTATCAAAAGTATAAAAGGCCTTCTGAACAATAAAGGACGGGACCAGCTTCTCAGACCAGCTTCTCGGACCAGCTTCTCGGACCAGTTTCTCGGACCAGCTTCTCGGACCAGTTTCTTGAACTAGTCTCTCGGCCTGGTTTCTGGGGAATCTGGCTCCCCCTGTGTCTCTCTCTCTCTTTTTCTCTCCCTTTTCTTCCCTCTGCTCTTTACTTTAATTTCAGGCTGAATTTCCATCTGGGGCGCGGAGGCTCTCCAGGTCTACTTATTTGCCCTGGTTATTAAGATCCGCGCGAAAGGGAGCTTAAGGCGAGGCACCCTTAGATATTCAAGCGGGCACCGGTGGCCCAACGTAGATGGTGCAAATTCCTTGTCTGGAATTTTATTGGTCTTCCGCGTAAACCAAGCTATTCAGCCTTCTTCCTCCACTTAATCTTCCTACTACACTATAGTTTCTTAATCTAATCTTATATTAATAAATAAACGAGTTTTTCCACGCCAACGCCGTCCACCCTTCGAATTCCCTGGATCCACCGGGGCTGGACCCCGGCATTCCTGGTGCCAGGCTGCTCTGCCCTGGGCGAGCGTTGCCCAGATTTGCCTCGCTGCTAGGCTTCCTGACCAGGAAGGAGCAGGCTGCACAAGGCTGGGAGACGCCGCTGGCGCCCTCCTGGCCTCAGCCCGCTCCTGACTTGCCTTTGCACCTAGGCCCCAGGAGTCCTTGGGGAGGGCGTAGGGGCTGTTGGGTAGCACACTGCCAAGGGCTCCAGCAGTGAGAGCTCTGTCAGAGGGAAGGGATGGGCAAGTGCAGGGCTTCTCCAGCGGTTGCTTGGCCGCCCAGACTCAGTGCCCCACGGAGAGCTGCAGACTCCCAGGACCCCTGGCTGGGGTCTGCAACACCGCACACCCGAGGCTGACTCCGTGGGTGCCCAGCAGGTGCCTGAAAGACGTAAGTTCCCTAGCGCTATCCTCCCCAGCAGAATCATATGCCGTTGGTTGGGGCCTGCCCCTGCGTGTCTGGGCGCCCGCCCACAGCCTCAGCTCAAGGGACTCAGCCCATGAGACAAGACCTGCAGGAGGCGCGGGGCGCCCCAGCCAGGAAGCGAGTGCACAGCATGCGGGGAAGTGAGCCTCCTCGGGGGAAGAGGAGGCAGCCCAGCCGTGTGCGGCTGCAAGCCCTGCCTGGACAGAGCCTAGTTCACCTCCAGTACGGCAGAGCTCCAGCACTATTCACAGGACCGATCTGGCAGAGGTCCGGGCACGAGATTACTCTGCCCTGGGCGAGCCTTGCCCAGACTTGCCTCACTGTTCGGCTTCCTGCCCAGGAAGGAGCAGGCTGCACAAGGCTGGGAGACGCTGCTGGCGCCCTCCTGGCCTCAGCCCGCTCCTGCCTTGCCTTTGCACCTAGGCCCCAGGCGTCCTTGGGGAGAGCTTAGGGCCCGGTGGGTTGCACACTGCCAAGGGCTCCAGCAGTGAGAGCTCTGTCAGAGGGAAGGGAAGGGCAAGTGCAGGGCTCCTCCAGCGGTTGCTTTGCCACCCAGACTCAGCGACACATGGAGAGCACCAGGCTCCCAGGGCCTCTGGCTAGGGTCTGCATCCCCCCACACTGGAGGCTGACTCCGTGGGTGCCCAGCAGGTGCCTGACAGACGTAGGTTCCCTAGAGCTCTCCTCCCCAGCAGAGACGGGTGCAGGTGGTTGGGGCCTGCCCCTGCGTGTCTGGGCTCCCGTCCACAGCCCTAGCTCAGGGAAGCAGCCCCTGAGCCAAGACCTGCAGGAGGCGCGTGGTGACCCTGCCTGCAAGCTGAGTGCACAGCATGCGGGAAGCGAGCCTCCATGGCGGAAGAGGAGGCAGCCCAGCTGCGTGCGGCTGCAATCCCTGTTTGGGCGGAGCCGAGTGCGCCTCCAGTACGGCAGAGCTCCAGCTCTGCTCAGAGGCCTGATCTAGTAGAGTTCCTGTCGTGATTCTGCTCTGCGCTGGGCGTGCCTCGCCCAGATTTTCCTCGCTGCTAGGCTTCCTGCCCAGGAAGGTGCAGGCTGCGGGAGACTGGGAGACGCCACTGGCGCCTTCCTGGACGCAGCTCCACTCAGGCATTGCGTTTGCACCTAGGCCCCAGGCGTCCTTGCGGAGGGCTTAGGGGTCGGTAGGTTGCACACTGCCAAAGGCTCCAGCAGTGAGAGCTCCGTCAGAGGGAAGGGAAGGGCAAATGCAGGGCTCCTTCAGTGGTTGCTTGGCCACCCGGACTCAGCGCCGCACTAAGAGCACCAGGCACCCAGGGCCCCTGTCTGGCATCTGCAGCCCCCAGACAGGGAGACTCACTCCGTGGCCACCCAGCAGGTGCCTGACAGATGTAGATTCCCTAGCGCTGTCCTCCCCCGCAGAGACGTGTGCATGTGGTTGGGGCCTGAACCTGCGTGTCTGGGCTCCCACCCACAGCCCAAGGTCAGGTGAAACAGCCCCTGAACCAAGACTTGTAGGAGGCGAGGGGCGGCTCCGCCTGGAAGCCAAGTGCACAGTACGCTGGTAAGCGTGCCTCTTCGGAGAGGATGAAGCAGCCCAGCCGCGTGCGGCTGCAAGCCCTGGTTGGGCGGAGCCGAGTGCGCCTCCAGTTCGGAAGAGCTCCACCTCTGCTCAGAGGCCCGATCTGGCAGAGTTCCTGGCGCGAGGCTGCTCTGCCCTGGGCGAGCCTTGCTGAGACGTGTCTCGCTGCTAGGCTTCGTGCCCAGGAAGGAGCAGACTGCGCCAGGCTGGGAGAGGCCACTGGCGCTTTCCTGCCCTAGCTCCGCTCCTGCCTTGCCTTTGCACCTAGGCCCCAGGCGTCCTCAGGGAGGGTTTAGGGGCGAGTGGGTTCCAGACTGACAAGGGCTCCAGCAATAAGATCTCTGTAAGAGGGATGGGAAGGGCAACAGCAGAGCTATTCAGCTGTTGCTTGGTTGCTCAGACTCAGCGCCGCACTGAGAGCACCAGGTACCCAGGGCCCCTGGTTGGGGTCGACAGTCCCCACAACTGAAGACTCACTCTGTGGGCTCCAAGCAGGTCCCTGACAGACGTAGTTTCCCTAGCGCTGTCCTCCCCAGCAGAGACGTGTGCATGTGGTTGGCGCCTGCACCTGCCTGTCTGGGCTCCCGTCCACAGCCCCAGCTCAGGGGAAACAGCCCCTGAGCCAAGACTTACAGGAGGTGAGGTGCGGCTACTCCTGGAAGCTGAGTGCACAGCTTGCGGGGAAGCGAGCCTCCTCGGGGGAGGATGAGGCAGCCCAGCCGCGTTAAGCTGCAAGCCCTGGTTTGGCGGAGCTGAGTGCGCCTCCAGTATGGCAGAGCTCCAGCTCTGCTCAGAGGCCTGATCTGGCAGAGTTCCTGGCGCGAGGCTCCTCCGCCCTGGGAGAGCCTTGCCCAGAATTGCCTCACTTCTTGGCTTACTGCCCAGGAAGAAGCATGGTGCGCGAAGCTGCGAGATGACACTGGCGCCTTCCTGGCCTCAGCTCCCCTCCTGCCTTTCCTTTGCACCTAGGCCTCAGGCATCCTAGGTGAGGGCTTAGGGGTTGGTGTGTTGCAAACTGCCACGGGCTCCAGCAGTGAGAGCTCTGTCAGAGGGAAGGGAAGGACAACTGCAGGGCTCCTCGATCGGTTGCTTGTCGCCCAGACTCAGCGAAGCACGGAGAACACCAGGCTCACAGGGCCCCTAGCTGGAGTCTCCAGCCCCACACACCAGAAAGCTGAGTCTGTAGGCGACCAGCAAGGTGCCTGAAAGACGTAGGTTCCCTAGAGCTCTCCTCCCCAGCAGAGACGTGTGCAGGTGGTTGGGGCCTGTCCCTGCGTGTCTGGGCTCCCGCCCACAGCCCCAGCTCACGGGAAGCAGCCCCTGAGCCAAGACCTGCAGGAGGCGCGGGGCGCCCCCGCCTGGAAGCCCAGTGCACAGCATGCGGGGAAGTGAGCCTCCTCGGGGGAAGACGAGGCAGCCCAGCCGCGTGTGGCTGCAAGCCCTACTTGGGCATAGCCGAGTGTGCCTCCAGTACGCAGAGCTCCAGCTCTGCTCAGAGGCCCCATCTGGCAGAGTTCCTGTGCCGGAAGCCAGTGTGAGGAATCCCGCCCGTGACAAGGTCATGAGGAAGGAAGCTGACATACGCAAGGCGTGCTCAGACTTCAGGGACCCCTCTGGAAATTCCTAAGCATGTACCCCAACAAAAATCTGCCGGTTTTTGTGCTCTGCTTTTCCACTCTTCTGACATTTTCTGGAAAAAGTCAATTCAGGGCTTTAGTCTTCTACATTTGAAAGAGTGTTTCAATCCAAAAAACCCCTCTGATGGCTTTCTAGCCTGCCTGCAGGACTCGTACAGCTGCGCATGTGATTGTTTGAGGCCTCCTGACCGCAGGAGGCACAGGAAGCTTAAAACATCCTAGGAATGTAGGGGCTTCCGAAGAGTCAAAATCTTTAGAATAGGACTGATTAAAAGTTTCATTTGTTGAGTCAATGCTTGCTGCCAAATTTTCATATCCTTTGTTTTTAGATATAGTTGGTATATAAAAAAACAAGTAGTAGACCTGGTATTAGCAACATTAGATCTTTGAGTTAAGTACCTTCTTTGTTATAACCCACTGTGCCTTTGTTCTATAGAGATGTAACTTTAGCGCTTTTAAGGAGATGCAGATTAAAGAAAAACACTTCAGGAGAAACAAAATTAACATTCATTAAGGAAGAGAGCCAAAAAGTGTTAACAAGCCTCTTGGCCAGAAGATAATGTAAATCACCTGAGACCTTTTGTATACAAAATGATGTATAGAAAGAGTCTGGGCTGCGAACGCTACATAATTTTGTGTTGCCCATTGATCTCCATGTTTTATCAAAAGTATAAAAGGCCTTCTGAACAATAAAGGACGGGACCAGCTTCTCAGACCAGCTTCTCGGACCAGCTTCTCGGACCAGTTTCTCGGACCAGCTTCTCGGACCAGTTTCTTGAACTAGTCTCTCGGCCTGGTTTCTGGGGAATCTGGCTCCCCCTGTGTCTCTCTCTCTCTTTTTCTCTCCCTTTTCTTCCCTCTGCTCTTTACTTTAATTTCAGGCTGAATTTCCATCTGGGGCGCGGAGGCTCTCCAGGTCTACTTATTTGCCCTGGTTATTAAGATCCGCGCGAAAGGGAGCTTAAGGCGAGGCACCCTTAGATATTCAAGCGGGCACCGGTGGCCCAACGTAGATGGTGCAAATTCCTTGTCTGGAATTTTATTGGTCTTCCGCGTAAACCAAGCTATTCAGCCTTCTTCCTCCACTTAATCTTCCTACTACACTATAGTTTCTTAATCTAATCTTATATTAATAAATAAACGAGTTTTTCCACGCCAACGCCGTCCACCCTTCGAATTCCCTGGATCCACCGGGGCTGGACCCCGGCATTCCTGGTGCCAGGCTGCTCTGCCCTGGGCGAGCGTTGCCCAGATTTGCCTCGCTGCTAGGCTTCCTGACCAGGAAGGAGCAGGCTGCACAAGGCTGGGAGACGCCGCTGGCGCCCTCCTGGCCTCAGCCCGCTCCTGACTTGCCTTTGCACCTAGGCCCCAGGAGTCCTTGGGGAGGGCGTAGGGGCTGTTGGGTAGCACACTGCCAAGGGCTCCAGCAGTGAGAGCTCTGTCAGAGGGAAGGGATGGGCAAGTGCAGGGCTTCTCCAGCGGTTGCTTGGCCGCCCAGACTCAGTGCCCCACGGAGAGCTGCAGACTCCCAGGACCCCTGGCTGGGGTCTGCAACACCGCACACCCGAGGCTGACTCCGTGGGTGCCCAGCAGGTGCCTGAAAGACGTAAGTTCCCTAGCGCTATCCTCCCCAGCAGAATCATATGCCGTTGGTTGGGGCCTGCCCCTGCGTGTCTGGGCGCCCGCCCACAGCCTCAGCTCAAGGGACTCAGCCCATGAGACAAGACCTGCAGGAGGCGCGGGGCGCCCCAGCCAGGAAGCGAGTGCACAGCATGCGGGGAAGTGAGCCTCCTCGGGGGAAGAGGAGGCAGCCCAGCCGTGTGCGGCTGCAAGCCCTGCCTGGACAGAGCCTAGTTCACCTCCAGTACGGCAGAGCTCCAGCACTATTCACAGGACCGATCTGGCAGAGGTCCGGGCACGAGATTACTCTGCCCTGGGCGAGCCTTGCCCAGACTTGCCTCACTGTTCGGCTTCCTGCCCAGGAAGGAGCAGGCTGCACAAGGCTGGGAGACGCTGCTGGCGCCCTCCTGGCCTCAGCCCGCTCCTGCCTTGCCTTTGCACCTAGGCCCCAGGCGTCCTTGGGGAGAGCTTAGGGCCCGGTGGGTTGCACACTGCCAAGGGCTCCAGCAGTGAGAGCTCTGTCAGAGGGAAGGGAAGGGCAAGTGCAGGGCTCCTCCAGCGGTTGCTTTGCCACCCAGACTCAGCGACACATGGAGAGCACCAGGCTCCCAGGGCCTCTGGCTAGGGTCTGCATCCCCCCACACTGGAGGCTGACTCCGTGGGTGCCCAGCAGGTGCCTGACAGACGTAGGTTCCCTAGAGCTCTCCTCCCCAGCAGAGACGGGTGCAGGTGGTTGGGGCCTGCCCCTGCGTGTCTGGGCTCCCGTCCACAGCCCTAGCTCAGGGAAGCAGCCCCTGAGCCAAGACCTGCAGGAGGCGCGTGGTGACCCTGCCTGCAAGCTGAGTGCACAGCATGCGGGAAGCGAGCCTCCATGGCGGAAGAGGAGGCAGCCCAGCTGCGTGCGGCTGCAATCCCTGTTTGGGCGGAGCCGAGTGCGCCTCCAGTACGGCAGAGCTCCAGCTCTGCTCAGAGGCCTGATCTAGTAGAGTTCCTGTCGTGATTCTGCTCTGTGCTGGGCGTGCCTCGCCCAGATTTTCCTCGCTGCTAGGCTTCCTGCCCAGGAAGGTGCAGGCTGCGGGAGACTGGGAGACGCCACTGGCGCCTTCCTGGACGCAGCTCCACTCAGGCATTGCGTTTGCACCTAGGCCCCAGGCGTCCTTGCGGAGGGCTTAGGGGTCGGTAGGTTGCACACTGCCAAAGGCTCCAGCAGTGAGAGCTCCGTCAGAGGGAAGGGAAGGGCAAATGCAGGGCTCCTTCAGTGGTTGCTTGGCCACCCGGACTCAGCGCCGCACTAAGAGCACCAGGCACCCAGGGCCCCTGTCTGGCATCTGCAGCCCCCAGACAGGGAGACTCACTCCGTGGCCACCCAGCAGGTGCCTGACAGATGTAGATTCCCTAGCGCTGTCCTCCCCCGCAGAGACGTGTGCATGTGGTTGGGGCCTGAACCTGCGTGTCTGGGCTCCCACCCACAGCCCAAGGTCAGGTGAAACAGCCCCTGAACCAAGACTTGTAGGAGGCGAGGGGCGGCTCCGCCTGGAAGCCAAGTGCACAGTACGCTGGTAAGCGTGCCTCTTCGGAGAGGATGAAGCAGCCCAGCCGCGTGCGGCTGCAAGCCCTGGTTGGGCGGAGCCGAGTGCGCCTCCAGTTCGGAAGAGCTCCACCTCTGCTCAGAGGCCCGATCTGGCAGAGTTCCTGGCGCGAGGCTGCTCTGCCCTGGGCGAGCCTTGCTGAGACGTGTCTCGCTGCTAGGCTTCGTGCCCAGGAAGGAGCAGACTGCGCCAGGCTGGGAGAGGCCACTGGCGCTTTCCTGCCCTAGCTCCGCTCCTGCCTTGCCTTTGCACCTAGGCCCCAGGCGTCCTCAGGGAGGGTTTAGGGGCGAGTGGGTTCCAGACTGACAAGGGCTCCAGCAATAAGATCTCTGTAAGAGGGATGGGAAGGGCAACAGCAGAGCTATTCAGCTGTTGCTTGGTTGCTCAGACTCAGCGCCGCACTGAGAGCACCAGGTACCCAGGGCCCCTGGTTGGGGTCGACAGTCCCCACAACTGAAGACTCACTCTGTGGGCTCCAAGCAGGTCCCTGACAGACGTAGTTTCCCTAGCGCTGTCCTCCCCAGCAGAGACGTGTGCATGTGGTTGGCGCCTGCACCTGCCTGTCTGGGCTCCCGTCCACAGCCCCAGCTCAGGGGAAACAGCCCCTGAGCCAAGACTTACAGGAGGTGAGGTGCGGCTACTCCTGGAAGCTGAGTGCACAGCTTGCGGGGAAGCGAGCCTCCTCGGGGGAGGATGAGGCAGCCCAGCCGCGTTAAGCTGCAAGCCCTGGTTTGGCGGAGCTGAGTGCGCCTCCAGTATGGCAGAGCTCCAGCTCTGCTCAGAGGCCTGATCTGGCAGAGTTCCTGGCGCGAGGCTCCTCCGCCCTGGGAGAGCCTTGCCCAGAATTGCCTCACTTCTTGGCTTACTGCCCAGGAAGAAGCATGGTGCGCGAAGCTGCGAGATGACACTGGCGCCTTCCTGGCCTCAGCTCCCCTCCTGCCTTTCCTTTGCACCTAGGCCTCAGGCATCCTAGGTGAGGGCTTAGGGGTTGGTGTGTTGCAAACTGCCACGGGCTCCAGCAGTGAGAGCTCTGTCAGAGGGAAGGGAAGGACAACTGCAGGGCTCCTCGATCGGTTGCTTGTCGCCCAGACTCAGCGAAGCACGGAGAACACCAGGCTCACAGGGCCCCTAGCTGGAGTCTCCAGCCCCACACACCAGAAAGCTGAGTCTGTAGGCGACCAGCAAGGTGCCTGAAAGACGTAGGTTCCCTAGAGCTCTCCTCCCCAGCAGAGACGTGTGCAGGTGGTTGGGGCCTGTCCCTGCGTGTCTGGGCTCCCGCCCACAGCCCCAGCTCACGGGAAGCAGCCCCTGAGCCAAGACCTGCAGGAGGCGCGGGGCGCCCCCGCCTGGAAGCCCAGTGCACAGCATGCGGGGAAGTGAGCCTCCTCGGGGGAAGACGAGGCAGCCCAGCCGCGTGTGGCTGCAAGCCCTACTTGGGCATAGCCGAGTGTGCCTCCAGTACGCAGAGCTCCAGCTCTGCTCAGAGGCCCCATCTGGCAGAGTTCCTGTGCCGGAAGCCAGTGTGAGGAATCCCGCCCGTGACAAGGTCATGAGGAAGGAAGCTGACATACGCAAGGCGTGCTCAGACTTCAGGGACCCCTCTGGAAATTCCTAAGCATGTACCCCAACAAAAATCTGCCGGTTTTTGTGCTCTGCTTTTCCACTCTTCTGACATTTTCTGGAAAAAGTCAATTCAGGGCTTTAGTCTTCTACATTTGAAAGAGTGTTTCAATCCAAAAAACCCCTCTGATGGCTTTCTAGCCTGCCTGCAGGACTCGTACAGCTGCGCATGTGATTGTTTGAGGCCTCCTGACCGCAGGAGGCACAGGAAGCTTAAAACATCCTAGGAATGTAGGGGCTTCCGAAGAGTCAAAATCTTTAGAATAGGACTGATTAAAAGTTTCATTTGTTGAGTCAATGCTTGCTGCCAAATTTTCATATCCTTTGTTTTTAGATATAGTTGGTATATAAAAAAACAAGTAGTAGACCTGGTATTAGCAACATTAGATCTTTGAGTTAAGTACCTTCTTTGTTATAACCCACTGTGCCTTTGTTCTATAGAGATGTAACTTTAGCGCTTTTAAGGAGATGCAGATTAAAGAAAAACACTTCAGGAGAAACAAAATTAACATTCATTAAGGAAGAGAGCCAAAAAGTGTTAACAAGCCTCTTGGCCAGAAGATAATGTAAATCACCTGAGACCTTTTGTATACAAAATGATGTATAGAAAGAGTCTGGGCTGCGAACGCTACATAATTTTGTGTTGCCCATTGATCTCCATGTTTTATCAAAAGTATAAAAGGCCTTCTGAACAATAAAGGACGGGACCAGCTTCTCAGACCAGCTTCTCGGACCAGCTTCTCGGACCAGTTTCTCGGACCAGCTTCTCGGACCAGTTTCTTGAACTAGTCTCTCGGCCTGGTTTCTGGGGAATCTGGCTCCCCCTGTGTCTCTCTCTCTCTTTTTCTCTCCCTTTTCTTCCCTCTGCTCTTTACTTTAATTTCAGGCTGAATTTCCATCTGGGGCGCGGAGGCTCTCCAGGTCTACTTATTTGCCCTGGTTATTAAGATCCGCGCGAAAGGGAGCTTAAGGCGAGGCACCCTTAGATATTCAAGCGGGCACCGGTGGCCCAACGTAGATGGTGCAAATTCCTTGTCTGGAATTTTATTGGTCTTCCGCGTAAACCAAGCTATTCAGCCTTCTTCCTCCACTTAATCTTCCTACTACACTATAGTTTCTTAATCTAATCTTATATTAATAAATAAACGAGTTTTTCCACGCCAACGCCGTCCACCCTTCGAATTCCCTGGATCCACCGGGGCTGGACCCCGGCATTCCTGGTGCCAGGCTGCTCTGCCCTGGGCGAGCGTTGCCCAGATTTGCCTCGCTGCTAGGCTTCCTGACCAGGAAGGAGCAGGCTGCACAAGGCTGGGAGACGCCGCTGGCGCCCTCCTGGCCTCAGCCCGCTCCTGACTTGCCTTTGCACCTAGGCCCCAGGAGTCCTTGGGGAGGGCGTAGGGGCTGTTGGGTAGCACACTGCCAAGGGCTCCAGCAGTGAGAGCTCTGTCAGAGGGAAGGGATGGGCAAGTGCAGGGCTTCTCCAGCGGTTGCTTGGCCGCCCAGACTCAGTGCCCCACGGAGAGCTGCAGACTCCCAGGACCCCTGGCTGGGGTCTGCAACACCGCACACCCGAGGCTGACTCCGTGGGTGCCCAGCAGGTGCCTGAAAGACGTAAGTTCCCTAGCGCTATCCTCCCCAGCAGAATCATATGCCGTTGGTTGGGGCCTGCCCCTGCGTGTCTGGGCGCCCGCCCACAGCCTCAGCTCAAGGGACTCAGCCCATGAGACAAGACCTGCAGGAGGCGCGGGGCGCCCCAGCCAGGAAGCGAGTGCACAGCATGCGGGGAAGTGAGCCTCCTCGGGGGAAGAGGAGGCAGCCCAGCCGTGTGCGGCTGCAAGCCCTGCCTGGACAGAGCCTAGTTCACCTCCAGTACGGCAGAGCTCCAGCACTATTCACAGGACCGATCTGGCAGAGGTCCGGGCACGAGATTACTCTGCCCTGGGCGAGCCTTGCCCAGACTTGCCTCACTGTTCGGCTTCCTGCCCAGGAAGGAGCAGGCTGCACAAGGCTGGGAGACGCTGCTGGCGCCCTCCTGGCCTCAGCCCGCTCCTGCCTTGCCTTTGCACCTAGGCCCCAGGCGTCCTTGGGGAGAGCTTAGGGCCCGGTGGGTTGCACACTGCCAAGGGCTCCAGCAGTGAGAGCTCTGTCAGAGGGAAGGGAAGGGCAAGTGCAGGGCTCCTCCAGCGGTTGCTTTGCCACCCAGACTCAGCGACACATGGAGAGCACCAGGCTCCCAGGGCCTCTGGCTAGGGTCTGCATCCCCCCACACTGGAGGCTGACTCCGTGGGTGCCCAGCAGGTGCCTGACAGACGTAGGTTCCCTAGAGCTCTCCTCCCCAGCAGAGACGGGTGCAGGTGGTTGGGGCCTGCCCCTGCGTGTCTGGGCTCCCGTCCACAGCCCTAGCTCAGGGAAGCAGCCCCTGAGCCAAGACCTGCAGGAGGCGCGTGGTGACCCTGCCTGCAAGCTGAGTGCACAGCATGCGGGAAGCGAGCCTCCATGGCGGAAGAGGAGGCAGCCCAGCTGCGTGCGGCTGCAATCCCTGTTTGGGCGGAGCCGAGTGCGCCTCCAGTACGGCAGAGCTCCAGCTCTGCTCAGAGGCCTGATCTAGTAGAGTTCCTGTCGTGATTCTGCTCTGCGCTGGGCGTGCCTCGCCCAGATTTTCCTCGCTGCTAGGCTTCCTGCCCAGGAAGGTGCAGGCTGCGGGAGACTGGGAGACGCCACTGGCGCCTTCCTGGACGCAGCTCCACTCAGGCATTGCGTTTGCACCTAGGCCCCAGGCGTCCTTGCGGAGGGCTTAGGGGTCGGTAGGTTGCACACTGCCAAAGGCTCCAGCAGTGAGAGCTCCGTCAGAGGGAAGGGAAGGGCAAATGCAGGGCTCCTTCAGTGGTTGCTTGGCCACCCGGACTCAGCGCCGCACTAAGAGCACCAGGCACCCAGGGCCCCTGTCTGGCATCTGCAGCCCCCAGACAGGGAGACTCACTCCGTGGCCACCCAGCAGGTGCCTGACAGATGTAGATTCCCTAGCGCTGTCCTCCCCCGCAGAGACGTGTGCATGTGGTTGGGGCCTGAACCTGCGTGTCTGGGCTCCCACCCACAGCCCAAGGTCAGGTGAAACAGCCCCTGAACCAAGACTTGTAGGAGGCGAGGGGCGGCTCCGCCTGGAAGCCAAGTGCACAGTACGCTGGTAAGCGTGCCTCTTCGGAGAGGATGAAGCAGCCCAGCCGCGTGCGGCTGCAAGCCCTGGTTGGGCGGAGCCGAGTGCGCCTCCAGTTCGGAAGAGCTCCACCTCTGCTCAGAGGCCCGATCTGGCAGAGTTCCTGGCGCGAGGCTGCTCTGCCCTGGGCGAGCCTTGCTGAGACGTGTCTCGCTGCTAGGCTTCGTGCCCAGGAAGGAGCAGACTGCGCCAGGCTGGGAGAGGCCACTGGCGCTTTCCTGCCCTAGCTCCGCTCCTGCCTTGCCTTTGCACCTAGGCCCCAGGCGTCCTCAGGGAGGGTTTAGGGGCGAGTGGGTTCCAGACTGACAAGGGCTCCAGCAATAAGATCTCTGTAAGAGGGATGGGAAGGGCAACAGCAGAGCTATTCAGCTGTTGCTTGGTTGCTCAGACTCAGCGCCGCACTGAGAGCACCAGGTACCCAGGGCCCCTGGTTGGGGTCGACAGTCCCCACAACTGAAGACTCACTCTGTGGGCTCCAAGCAGGTCCCTGACAGACGTAGTTTCCCTAGCGCTGTCCTCCCCAGCAGAGACGTGTGCATGTGGTTGGCGCCTGCACCTGCCTGTCTGGGCTCCCGTCCACAGCCCCAGCTCAGGGGAAACAGCCCCTGAGCCAAGACTTACAGGAGGTGAGGTGCGGCTACTCCTGGAAGCTGAGTGCACAGCTTGCGGGGAAGCGAGCCTCCTCGGGGGAGGATGAGGCAGCCCAGCCGCGTTAAGCTGCAAGCCCTGGTTTGGCGGAGCTGAGTGCGCCTCCAGTATGGCAGAGCTCCAGCTCTGCTCAGAGGCCTGATCTGGCAGAGTTCCTGGCGCGAGGCTCCTCCGCCCTGGGAGAGCCTTGCCCAGAATTGCCTCACTTCTTGGCTTACTGCCCAGGAAGAAGCATGGTGCGCGAAGCTGCGAGATGACACTGGCGCCTTCCTGGCCTCAGCTCCCCTCCTGCCTTTCCTTTGCACCTAGGCCTCAGGCATCCTAGGTGAGGGCTTAGGGGTTGGTGTGTTGCAAACTGCCACGGGCTCCAGCAGTGAGAGCTCTGTCAGAGGGAAGGGAAGGACAACTGCAGGGCTCCTCGATCGGTTGCTTGTCGCCCAGACTCAGCGAAGCACGGAGAACACCAGGCTCACAGGGCCCCTAGCTGGAGTCTCCAGCCCCACACACCAGAAAGCTGAGTCTGTAGGCGACCAGCAAGGTGCCTGAAAGACGTAGGTTCCCTAGAGCTCTCCTCCCCAGCAGAGACGTGTGCAGGTGGTTGGGGCCTGTCCCTGCGTGTCTGGGCTCCCGCCCACAGCCCCAGCTCACGGGAAGCAGCCCCTGAGCCAAGACCTGCAGGAGGCGCGGGGCGCCCCCGCCTGGAAGCCCAGTGCACAGCATGCGGGGAAGTGAGCCTCCTCGGGGGAAGACGAGGCAGCCCAGCCGCGTGTGGCTGCAAGCCCTACTTGGGCATAGCCGAGTGTGCCTCCAGTACGCAGAGCTCCAGCTCTGCTCAGAGGCCCCATCTGGCAGAGTTCCTGTGCCGGAAGCCAGTGTGAGGAATCCCGCCCGTGACAAGGTCATGAGGAAGGAAGCTGACATACGCAAGGCGTGCTCAGACTTCAGGGACCCCTCTGGAAATTCCTAAGCATGTACCCCAACAAAAATCTGCCGGTTTTTGTGCTCTGCTTTTCCACTCTTCTGACATTTTCTGGAAAAAGTCAATTCAGGGCTTTAGTCTTCTACATTTGAAAGAGTGTTTCAATCCAAAAAACCCCTCTGATGGCTTTCTAGCCTGCCTGCAGGACTCGTACAGCTGCGCATGTGATTGTTTGAGGCCTCCTGACCGCAGGAGGCACAGGAAGCTTAAAACATCCTAGGAATGTAGGGGCTTCCGAAGAGTCAAAATCTTTAGAATAGGACTGATTAAAAGTTTCATTTGTTGAGTCAATGCTTGCTGCCAAATTTTCATATCCTTTGTTTTTAGATATAGTTGGTATATAAAAAAACAAGTAGTAGACCTGGTATTAGCAACATTAGATCTTTGAGTTAAGTACCTTCTTTGTTATAACCCACTGTGCCTTTGTTCTATAGAGATGTAACTTTAGCGCTTTTAAGGAGATGCAGATTAAAGAAAAACACTTCAGGAGAAACAAAATTAACATTCATTAAGGAAGAGAGCCAAAAAGTGTTAACAAGCCTCTTGGCCAGAAGATAATGTAAATCACCTGAGACCTTTTGTATACAAAATGATGTATAGAAAGAGTCTGGGCTGCGAACGCTACATAATTTTGTGTTGCCCATTGATCTCCATGTTTTATCAAAAGTATAAAAGGCCTTCTGAACAATAAAGGACGGGACCAGCTTCTCAGACCAGCTTCTCGGACCAGCTTCTCGGACCAGTTTCTCGGACCAGCTTCTCGGACCAGTTTCTTGAACTAGTCTCTCGGCCTGGTTTCTGGGGAATCTGGCTCCCCCTGTGTCTCTCTCTCTCTTTTTCTCTCCCTTTTCTTCCCTCTGCTCTTTACTTTAATTTCAGGCTGAATTTCCATCTGGGGCGCGGAGGCTCTCCAGGTCTACTTATTTGCCCTGGTTATTAAGATCCGCGCGAAAGGGAGCTTAAGGCGAGGCACCCTTAGATATTCAAGCGGGCACCGGTGGCCCAACGTAGATGGTGCAAATTCCTTGTCTGGAATTTTATTGGTCTTCCGCGTAAACCAAGCTATTCAGCCTTCTTCCTCCACTTAATCTTCCTACTACACTATAGTTTCTTAATCTAATCTTATATTAATAAATAAACGAGTTTTTCCACGCCAACGCCGTCCACCCTTCGAATTCCCTGGATCCACCGGGGCTGGACCCCGGCATTCCTGGTGCCAGGCTGCTCTGCCCTGGGCGAGCGTTGCCCAGATTTGCCTCGCTGCTAGGCTTCCTGACCAGGAAGGAGCAGGCTGCACAAGGCTGGGAGACGCCGCTGGCGCCCTCCTGGCCTCAGCCCGCTCCTGACTTGCCTTTGCACCTAGGCCCCAGGAGTCCTTGGGGAGGGCGTAGGGGCTGTTGGGTAGCACACTGCCAAGGGCTCCAGCAGTGAGAGCTCTGTCAGAGGGAAGGGATGGGCAAGTGCAGGGCTTCTCCAGCGGTTGCTTGGCCGCCCAGACTCAGTGCCCCACGGAGAGCTGCAGACTCCCAGGACCCCTGGCTGGGGTCTGCAACACCGCACACCCGAGGCTGACTCCGTGGGTGCCCAGCAGGTGCCTGAAAGACGTAAGTTCCCTAGCGCTATCCTCCCCAGCAGAATCATATGCCGTTGGTTGGGGCCTGCCCCTGCGTGTCTGGGCGCCCGCCCACAGCCTCAGCTCAAGGGACTCAGCCCATGAGACAAGACCTGCAGGAGGCGCGGGGCGCCCCAGCCAGGAAGCGAGTGCACAGCATGCGGGGAAGTGAGCCTCCTCGGGGGAAGAGGAGGCAGCCCAGCCGTGTGCGGCTGCAAGCCCTGCCTGGACAGAGCCTAGTTCACCTCCAGTACGGCAGAGCTCCAGCACTATTCACAGGACCGATCTGGCAGAGGTCCGGGCACGAGATTACTCTGCCCTGGGCGAGCCTTGCCCAGACTTGCCTCACTGTTCGGCTTCCTGCCCAGGAAGGAGCAGGCTGCACAAGGCTGGGAGACGCTGCTGGCGCCCTCCTGGCCTCAGCCCGCTCCTGCCTTGCCTTTGCACCTAGGCCCCAGGCGTCCTTGGGGAGAGCTTAGGGCCCGGTGGGTTGCACACTGCCAAGGGCTCCAGCAGTGAGAGCTCTGTCAGAGGGAAGGGAAGGGCAAGTGCAGGGCTCCTCCAGCGGTTGCTTTGCCACCCAGACTCAGCGACACATGGAGAGCACCAGGCTCCCAGGGCCTCTGGCTAGGGTCTGCATCCCCCCACACTGGAGGCTGACTCCGTGGGTGCCCAGCAGGTGCCTGACAGACGTAGGTTCCCTAGAGCTCTCCTCCCCAGCAGAGACGGGTGCAGGTGGTTGGGGCCTGCCCCTGCGTGTCTGGGCTCCCGTCCACAGCCCTAGCTCAGGGAAGCAGCCCCTGAGCCAAGACCTGCAGGAGGCGCGTGGTGACCCTGCCTGCAAGCTGAGTGCACAGCATGCGGGAAGCGAGCCTCCATGGCGGAAGAGGAGGCAGCCCAGCTGCGTGCGGCTGCAATCCCTGTTTGGGCGGAGCCGAGTGCGCCTCCAGTACGGCAGAGCTCCAGCTCTGCTCAGAGGCCTGATCTAGTAGAGTTCCTGTCGTGATTCTGCTCTGCGCTGGGCGTGCCTCGCCCAGATTTTCCTCGCTGCTAGGCTTCCTGCCCAGGAAGGTGCAGGCTGCGGGAGACTGGGAGACGCCACTGGCGCCTTCCTGGACGCAGCTCCACTCAGGCATTGCGTTTGCACCTAGGCCCCAGGCGTCCTTGCGGAGGGCTTAGGGGTCGGTAGGTTGCACACTGCCAAAGGCTCCAGCAGTGAGAGCTCCGTCAGAGGGAAGGGAAGGGCAAATGCAGGGCTCCTTCAGTGGTTGCTTGGCCACCCGGACTCAGCGCCGCACTAAGAGCACCAGGCACCCAGGGCCCCTGTCTGGCATCTGCAGCCCCCAGACAGGGAGACTCACTCCGTGGCCACCCAGCAGGTGCCTGACAGATGTAGATTCCCTAGCGCTGTCCTCCCCCGCAGAGACGTGTGCATGTGGTTGGGGCCTGAACCTGCGTGTCTGGGCTCCCACCCACAGCCCAAGGTCAGGTGAAACAGCCCCTGAACCAAGACTTGTAGGAGGCGAGGGGCGGCTCCGCCTGGAAGCCAAGTGCACAGTACGCTGGTAAGCGTGCCTCTTCGGAGAGGATGAAGCAGCCCAGCCGCGTGCGGCTGCAAGCCCTGGTTGGGCGGAGCCGAGTGCGCCTCCAGTTCGGAAGAGCTCCACCTCTGCTCAGAGGCCCGATCTGGCAGAGTTCCTGGCGCGAGGCTGCTCTGCCCTGGGCGAGCCTTGCTGAGACGTGTCTCGCTGCTAGGCTTCGTGCCCAGGAAGGAGCAGACTGCGCCAGGCTGGGAGAGGCCACTGGCGCTTTCCTGCCCTAGCTCCGCTCCTGCCTTGCCTTTGCACCTAGGCCCCAGGCGTCCTCAGGGAGGGTTTAGGGGCGAGTGGGTTCCAGACTGACAAGGGCTCCAGCAATAAGATCTCTGTAAGAGGGATGGGAAGGGCAACAGCAGAGCTATTCAGCTGTTGCTTGGTTGCTCAGACTCAGCGCCGCACTGAGAGCACCAGGTACCCAGGGCCCCTGGTTGGGGTCGACAGTCCCCACAACTGAAGACTCACTCTGTGGGCTCCAAGCAGGTCCCTGACAGACGTAGTTTCCCTAGCGCTGTCCTCCCCAGCAGAGACGTGTGCATGTGGTTGGCGCCTGCACCTGCCTGTCTGGGCTCCCGTCCACAGCCCCAGCTCAGGGGAAACAGCCCCTGAGCCAAGACTTACAGGAGGTGAGGTGCGGCTACTCCTGGAAGCTGAGTGCACAGCTTGCGGGGAAGCGAGCCTCCTCGGGGGAGGATGAGGCAGCCCAGCCGCGTTAAGCTGCAAGCCCTGGTTTGGCGGAGCTGAGTGCGCCTCCAGTATGGCAGAGCTCCAGCTCTGCTCAGAGGCCTGATCTGGCAGAGTTCCTGGCGCGAGGCTCCTCCGCCCTGGGAGAGCCTTGCCCAGAATTGCCTCACTTCTTGGCTTACTGCCCAGGAAGAAGCATGGTGCGTGAAGCTGCGAGATGACACTGGCGCCTTCCTGGCCTCAGCTCCCCTCCTGCCTTTCCTTTGCACCTAGGCCTCAGGCATCCTAGGTGAGGGCTTAGGGGTTGGTGTGTTGCAAACTGCCACGGGCTCCAGCAGTGAGAGCTCTGTCAGAGGGAAGGGAAGGACAACTGCAGGGCTCCTCGATCGGTTGCTTGTCGCCCAGACTCAGCGAAGCACGGAGAACACCAGGCTCACAGGGCCCCTAGCTGGAGTCTCCAGCCCCACACACCAGAAAGCTGAGTCTGTAGGCGACCAGCAAGGTGCCTGAAAGACGTAGGTTCCCTAGAGCTCTCCTCCCCAGCAGAGACGTGTGCAGGTGGTTGGGGCCTGTCCCTGCGTGTCTGGGCTCCCGCCCACAGCCCCAGCTCACGGGAAGCAGCCCCTGAGCCAAGACCTGCAGGAGGCGCGGGGCGCCCCCGCCTGGAAGCCCAGTGCACAGCATGCGGGGAAGTGAGCCTCCTCGGGGGAAGACGAGGCAGCCCAGCCGCGTGTGGCTGCAAGCCCTACTTGGGCATAGCCGAGTGTGCCTCCAGTACGCAGAGCTCCAGCTCTGCTCAGAGGCCCCATCTGGCAGAGTTCCTGTGCCGGAAGCCAGTGTGAGGAATCCCGCCCGTGACAAGGTCATGAGGAAGGAAGCTGACATACGCAAGGCGTGCTCAGACTTCAGGGACCCCTCTGGAAATTCCTAAGCATGTACCCCAACAAAAATCTGCCGGTTTTTGTGCTCTGCTTTTCCACTCTTCTGACATTTTCTGGAAAAAGTCAATTCAGGGCTTTAGTCTTCTACATTTGAAAGAGTGTTTCAATCCAAAAAACCCCTCTGATGGCTTTCTAGCCTGCCTGCAGGACTCGTACAGCTGCGCATGTGATTGTTTGAGGCCTCCTGACCGCAGGAGGCACAGGAAGCTTAAAACATCCTAGGAATGTAGGGGCTTCCGAAGAGTCAAAATCTTTAGAATAGGACTGATTAAAAGTTTCATTTGTTGAGTCAATGCTTGCTGCCAAATTTTCATATCCTTTGTTTTTAGATATAGTTGGTATATAAAAAAACAAGTAGTAGACCTGGTATTAGCAACATTAGATCTTTGAGTTAAGTACCTTCTTTGTTATAACCCACTGTGCCTTTGTTCTATAGAGATGTAACTTTAGCGCTTTTAAGGAGATGCAGATTAAAGAAAAACACTTCAGGAGAAACAAAATTAACATTCATTAAGGAAGAGAGCCAAAAAGTGTTAACAAGCCTCTTGGCCAGAAGATAATGTAAATCACCTGAGACCTTTTGTATACAAAATGATGTATAGAAAGAGTCTGGGCTGCGAACGCTACATAATTTTGTGTTGCCCATTGATCTCCATGTTTTATCAAAAGTATAAAAGGCCTTCTGAACAATAAAGGACGGGACCAGCTTCTCAGACCAGCTTCTCGGACCAGCTTCTCGGACCAGCTTCTCGGACCAGTTTCTTGAACTAGTCTCTCGGCCTGGTTTCTGGGGAATCTGGCTCCCCCTGTGTCTCTCTCTCTCTTTTTCTCTCCCTTTTCTTCCCTCTGCTCTTTACTTTAATTTCAGGCTGAATTTCCATCTGGGGCGCGGAGGCTCTCCAGGTCTACTTATTTGCCCTGGTTATTAAGATCCGCGCGAAAGGGAGCTTAAGGCGAGGCACCCTTAGATATTCAAGCGGGCACCGGTGGCCCAACGTAGATGGTGCAAATTCCTTGTCTGGAATTTTATTGGTCTTCCGCGTAAACCAAGCTATTCAGCCTTCTTCCTCCACTTAATCTTCCTTCTACACTATAGTTTCTTAATCTAATCTTATATTAATAAATAAACGAGTTTTTCCACGCCAACGCCGTCCACCCTTCGAATTCCCTGGATCCACCGGGGCTGGACCCCGGCATTCCTGGTGCCAGGCTGCTCTGCCCTGGGCGAGCGTTGCCCAGATTTGCCTCGCTGCTAGGCTTCCTGACCAGGAAGGAGCAGGCTGCACAAGGCTGGGAGACGCCGCTGGCGCCCTCCTGGCCTCAGCCCGCTCCTGACTTGCCTTTGCACCTAGGCCCCAGGAGTCCTTGGGGAGGGCGTAGGGGCTGTTGGGTAGCACACTGCCAAGGGCTCCAGCAGTGAGAGCTCTGTCAGAGGGAAGGGATAGGCAAGTGCAGGGCTTCTCCAGCGGTTGCTTGGCCGCCCAGACTCAGTGCCCCACGGAGAGCTGCAGACTCCCAGGACCCCTGGCTGGGGTCTGCAACACCGCACACCCGAGGCTGACTCCGTGGGTGCCCAGCAGGTGCCTGAAAGACGTAAGTTCCCTAGCGCTATCCTCCCCAGCAGAATCATATGCCGTTGGTTGGGGCCTGCCCCTGCGTGTCTGGGCGCCCGCCCACAGCCTCAGCTCAAGGGACTCAGCCCATGAGACAAGACCTGCAGGAGGCGCGGGGCGCCCCAGCCAGGAAGCGAGTGCACAGCATGCGGGGAAGTGAGCCTCCTCGGGGGAAGAGGAGGCAGCCCAGCCGTGTGCGGCTGCAAGCCCTGCCTGGACAGAGCCTAGTTCACCTCCAGTATGGCAGAGCTCCAGCACTATTCACAGGACCGATCTGGCAGAGGTCCGGGCACGAGATTACTCTGCCCTGGGCGAGCCTTGCCCAGACTTGCCTCACTGTTCGGCTTCCTGCCCAGGAAGGAGCAGGCTGCACAAGGCTGGGAGACGCTGCTGGCGCCCTCCTGGCCTCAGCCCGCTCCTGCCTTGCCTTTGCACCTAGGCCCCAGGCGTCCTTGGGGAGAGCTTAGGGCCCGGTGGGTTGCACACTGCCAAGGGCTCCAGCAGTGAGAGCTCTGTCAGAGGGAAGGGAAGGGCAAGTGCAGGGCTCCTCCAGCGGTTGCTTTGCCACCCAGACTCAGCGACACATGGAGAGCACCAGGCTCCCAGGGCCTCTGGCTAGGGTCTGCATCCCCCCACACTGGAGGCTGACTCCGTGGGTGCCCAGCAGGTGCCTGACAGACGTAGGTTCCCTAGAGCTCTCCTCCCCAGCAGAGACGGGTGCAGGTGGTTGGGGCCTGCCCCTGCGTGTCTGGGCTCCCGTCCACAGCCCTAGCTCAGGGAAGCAGCCCCTGAGCCAAGACCTGCAGGAGGCGCGTGGTGACCCTGCCTGCAAGCTGAGTGCACAGCATGCGGGAAGCGAGCCTCCATGGCGGAAGAGGAGGCAGCCCAGCTGCGTGCGGCTGCAATCCCTGTTTGGGCGGAGCCGAGTGCGCCTCCAGTACGGCAGAGCTCCAGCTCTGCTCAGAGGCCTGATCTAGTAGAGTTCCTGTCGTGATTCTGCTCTGCGCTGGGCGTGCCTCGCCCAGACTTTCCTCGCTGCTAGGCTTCCTGCCCAGGAAGGTGCAGGCTGCGGGAGACTGGGAGACGCCACTGGCGCCTTCCTGGACGCAGCTCCACTCAGGCATTGCGTTTGCACCTAGGCCCCAGGCGTCCTTGCGGAGGGCTTAGGGGTCGGTAGGTTGCACACTGCCAAAGGCTCCAGCAGTGAGAGCTCCGTCAGAGGGAAGGGAAGGGCAAATGCAGGGCTCCTTCAGTGGTTGCTTGGCCACCCGGACTCAGCGCCGCACTAAGAGCACCAGGCACCCAGGGCCCCTGTCTGGCATCTGCAGCCCCCAGACAGGGAGACTCACTCCGTGGCCACCCAGCAGGTGCCTGACAGATGTAGATTCCCTAGCGCTGTCCTCCCCCGCAGAGACGTGTGCATGTGGTTGGGGCCTGAACCTGCGTGTCTGGGCTCCCACCCACAGCCCAAGGTCAGGTGAAACAGCCCCTGAACCAAGACTTGTAGGAGGCGAGGGGCGGCTCCGCCTGGAAGCCAAGTGCACAGTACGCTGGTAAGCGTGCCTCTTCGGAGAGGATGAAGCAGCCCAGCCGCGTGCGGCTGCAAGCCCTGGTTGGGCGGAGCCGAGTGCGCCTCCAGTTCGGAAGAGCTCCACCTCTGCTCAGAGGCCCGATCTGGCAGAGTTCCTGGCGCGAGGCTGCTCTGCCCTGGGCGAGCCTTGCTGAGACGTGTCTCGCTGCTAGGCTTCGTGCCCAGGAAGGAGCAGACTGCGCCAGGCTGGGAGAGGCCACTGGCGCTTTCCTGCCCTAGCTCCGCTCCTGCCTTGCCTTTGCACCTAGGCCCCAGGCGTCCTCAGGGAGGGTTTAGGGGCGAGTGGGTTCCAGACTGACAAGGGCTCCAGCAATAAGATCTCTGTAAGAGGGATGGGAAGGGCAACAGCAGAGCTATTCAGCTGTTGCTTGGTTGCTCAGACTCAGCGCCGCACTGAGAGCACCAGGTACCCAGGGCCCCTGGTTGGGGTCGACAGTCCCCACAACTGAAGACTCACTCTGTGGGCTCCAAGCAGGTCCCTGACAGACGTAGTTTCCCTAGCGCTGTCCTCCCCAGCAGAGACGTGTGCATGTGGTTGGCGCCTGCACCTGCCTGTCTGGGCTCCCGTCCACAGCCCCAGCTCAGGGGAAACAGCCCCTGAGCCAAGACTTACAGGAGGTGAGGTGCGGCTACTCCTGGAAGCTGAGTGCACAGCTTGCGGGGAAGCGAGCCTCCTCGGGGGAGGATGAGGCAGCCCAGCCGCGTTAAGCTGCAAGCCCTGGTTTGGCGGAGCTGAGTGCGCCTCCAGTATGGCAGAGCTCCAGCTCTGCTCAGAGGCCTGATCTGGCAGAGTTCCTGGCGCGAGGCTCCTCCGCCCTGGGAGAGCCTTGCCCAGAATTGCCTCACTTCTTGGCTTACTGCCCAGGAAGAAGCATGGTGCGTGAAGCTGCGAGATGACACTGGCGCCTTCCTGGCCTCAGCTCCCCTCCTGCCTTTCCTTTGCACCTAGGCCTCAGGCATCCTAGGTGAGGGCTTAGGGGTTGGTGTGTTGCAAACTGCCACGGGCTCCAGCAGTGAGAGCTCTGTCAGAGGGAAGGGAAGGACAACTGCAGGGCTCCTCGATCGGTTGCTTGTCGCCCAGACTCAGCGAAGCACGGAGAACACCAGGCTCACAGGGCCCCTAGCTGGAGTCTCCAGCCCCACACACCAGAAAGCTGAGTCTGTAGGCGACCAGCAAGGTGCCTGAAAGACGTAGGTTCCCTAGAGCTCTCCTCCCCAGCAGAGACGTGTGCAGGTGGTTGGGGCCTGTCCCTGCGTGTCTGGGCTCCCGCCCACAGCCCCAGCTCACGGGAAGCAGCCCCTGAGCCAAGACCTGCAGGAGGCGCGGGGCGCCCCCGCCTGGAAGCCCAGTGCACAGCATGCGGGGAAGTGAGCCTCCTCGGGGGAAGACGAGGCAGCCCAGCCGCGTGTGGCTGCAAGCCCTACTTGGGCATAGCCGAGTGTGCCTCCAGTACGCAGAGCTCCAGCTCTGCTCAGAGGCCCCATCTGGCAGAGTTCCTGTGCCGGAAGCCAGTGTGAGGAATCCCGCCCGTGACAAGGTCATGAGGAAGGAAGCTGACATACGCAAGGCGTGCTCAGACTTCAGGGACCCCTCTGGAAATTCCTAAGCATGTACCCCAACAAAAATCTGCCGGTTTTTGTGCTCTGCTTTTCCACTCTTCTGACATTTTCTGGAAAAAGTCAATTCAGGGCTTTAGTCTTCTACATTTGAAAGAGTGTTTCAATCCAAAAAACCCGTCTGATGGCTTTCTAGCCTGCCTGCAGGACTCGTACAGCTGCGCATGTGATTGTTTGAGGCCTCCTGACCGCAGGAGGCACAGGAAGCTTAAAACATCCTAGGAATGTAGGGGCTTCCGAAGAGTCAAAATCTTTAGAATAGGACTGATTAAAAGTTTCATTTGTTGAGTCAATGCTTGCTGCCAAATTTTCATATCCTTTGTTTTTAGATATAGTTGGTATATAAAAAAAACAAGTAGTAGACCTGGTATTAGCAACATTAGATCTTTGAGTTAAGTACCTTCTTTGTTATAACCCACTGTGCCTTTGTTCTATAGAGATGTAACTTTAGCGCTTTTAAGGAGATGCAGATTAAAGAAAAACACTTCAGGAGAAACAAAATTAACATTCATTAAGGAAGAGAGCCAAAAAGTGTTAACAAGCCTTTTGGCCAGAAGATAATGTAAATCACCTGAGACCTTTTGTATACAAAATGATGTATAGAAAGAGTCTGGGCTGCGAACGCTACATAATTTTGTGTTGCCCATTGATCTCCATGTTTTATCAAAAGTATAAAAGGCCTTCTGAACAATAAAGGACGGGACCAGCTTCTCAGACCAGCTTCTCGGACCAGCTTCTCGGACCAGTTTCTCGGACCAGCTTCTCGGACCAGTTTCTTGAACTAGTCTCTCGGCCTGGTTTCTGGGGAATCTGGCTCCCCCTGTGTCTCTCTCTCTCTTTTTCTCTCCCTTTTCTTCCCTCTGCTCTTTACTTTAATTTCAGGCTGAATTTCCATCTGGGGCGCGGAGGCTCTCCAGGTCTACTTATTTGCCCTGGTTATTAAGATCCGCGCGAAAGGGAGCTTAAGGCGAGGCACCCTTAGATATTCAAGCGGGCACCGGTGGCCCAACGTAGATGGTGCAAATTCCTTGTCTGGAATTTTATTGGTCTTCCGCGTAAACCAAGCTATTCAGCCTTCTTCCTCCACTTAATCTTCCTACTACACTATAGTTTCTTAATCTAATCTTATATTAATAAATAAACGAGTTTTTCCACGCCAACGCCGTCCACCCTTCGAATTCCCTGGATCCACCGGGGCTGGACCCCGGCATTCCTGGTGCCAGGCTGCTCTGCCCTGGGCGAGCGTTGCCCAGATTTGCCTCGCTGCTAGGCTTCCTGACCAGGAAGGAGCAGGCTGCACAAGGCTGGGAGACGCCGCTGGCGCCCTCCTGGCCTCAGCCCGCTCCTGACTTGCCTTTGCACCTAGGCCCCAGGAGTCCTTGGGGAGGGCGTAGGGGCTGTTGGGTAGCACACTGCCAAGGGCTCCAGCAGTGAGAGCTCTGTCAGAGGGAAGGGATGGGCAAGTGCAGGGCTTCTCCAGCGGTTGCTTGGCCGCCCAGACTCAGTGCCCCACGGAGAGCTGCAGACTCCCAGGACCCCTGGCTGGGGTCTGCAACACCGCACACCCGAGGCTGACTCCGTGGGTGCCCAGCAGGTGCCTGAAAGACGTAAGTTCCCTAGCGCTATCCTCCCCAGCAGAATCATATGCCGTTGGTTGGGGCCTGCCCCTGCGTGTCTGGGCGCCCGCCCACAGCCTCAGCTCAAGGGACTCAGCCCATGAGACAAGACCTGCAGGAGGCGCGGGGCGCCCCAGCCAGGAAGCGAGTGCACAGCATGCGGGGAAGTGAGCCTCCTCGGGGGAAGAGGAGGCAGCCCAGCCGTGTGCGGCTGCAAGCCCTGCCTGGACAGAGCCTAGTTCACCTCCAGTACGGCAGAGCTCCAGCACTATTCACAGGACCGATCTGGCAGAGGTCCGGGCACGAGATTACTCTGCCCTGGGCGAGCCTTGCCCAGACTTGCCTCACTGTTCGGCTTCCTGCCCAGGAAGGAGCAGGCTGCACAAGGCTGGGAGACGCTGCTGGCGCCCTCCTGGCCTCAGCCCGCTCCTGCCTTGCCTTTGCACCTAGGCCCCAGGCGTCCTTGGGGAGAGCTTAGGGCCCGGTGGGTTGCACACTGCCAAGGGCTCCAGCAGTGAGAGCTCTGTCAGAGGGAAGGGAAGGGCAAGTGCAGGGCTCCTCCAGCGGTTGCTTTGCCACCCAGACTCAGCGACACATGGAGAGCACCAGGCTCCCAGGGCCTCTGGCTAGGGTCTGCATCCCCCCACACTGGAGGCTGACTCCGTGGGTGCCCAGCAGGTGCCTGACAGACGTAGGTTCCCTAGAGCTCTCCTCCCCAGCAGAGACGGGTGCAGGTGGTTGGGGCCTGCCCCTGCGTGTCTGGGCTCCCGTCCACAGCCCTAGCTCAGGGAAGCAGCCCCTGAGCCAAGACCTGCAGGAGGCGCGTGGTGACCCTGCCTGCAAGCTGAGTGCACAGCATGCGGGAAGCGAGCCTCCATGGCGGAAGAGGAGGCAGCCCAGCTGCGTGCGGCTGCAATCCCTGTTTGGGCGGAGCCGAGTGCGCCTCCAGTACGGCAGAGCTCCAGCTCTGCTCAGAGGCCTGATCTAGTAGAGTTCCTGTCGTGATTCTGCTCTGCGCTGGGCGTGCCTCGCCCAGATTTTCCTCGCTGCTAGGCTTCCTGCCCAGGAAGGTGCAGGCTGCGGGAGACTGGGAGACGCCACTGGCGCCTTCCTGGACGCAGCTCCACTCAGGCATTGCGTTTGCACCTAGGCCCCAGGCGTCCTTGCGGAGGGCTTAGGGGTCGGTAGGTTGCACACTGCCAAAGGCTCCAGCAGTGAGAGCTCCGTCAGAGGGAAGGGAAGGGCAAATGCAGGGCTCCTTCAGTGGTTGCTTGGCCACCCGGACTCAGCGCCGCACTAAGAGCACCAGGCACCCAGGGCCCCTGTCTGGCATCTGCAGCCCCCAGACAGGGAGACTCACTCCGTGGCCACCCAGCAGGTGCCTGACAGATGTAGATTCCCTAGCGCTGTCCTCCCCCGCAGAGACGTGTGCATGTGGTTGGGGCCTGAACCTGCGTGTCTGGGCTCCCACCCACAGCCCAAGGTCAGGTGAAACAGCCCCTGAACCAAGACTTGTAGGAGGCGAGGGGCGGCTCCGCCTGGAAGCCAAGTGCACAGTACGCTGGTAAGCGTGCCTCTTCGGAGAGGATGAAGCAGCCCAGCCGCGTGCGGCTGCAAGCCCTGGTTGGGCGGAGCCGAGTGCGCCTCCAGTTCGGAAGAGCTCCACCTCTGCTCAGAGGCCCGATCTGGCAGAGTTCCTGGCGCGAGGCTGCTCTGCCCTGGGCGAGCCTTGCTGAGACGTGTCTCGCTGCTAGGCTTCGTGCCCAGGAAGGAGCAGACTGCGCCAGGCTGGGAGAGGCCACTGGCGCTTTCCTGCCCTAGCTCCGCTCCTGCCTTGCCTTTGCACCTAGGCCCCAGGCGTCCTCAGGGAGGGTTTAGGGGCGAGTGGGTTCCAGACTGACAAGGGCTCCAGCAATAAGATCTCTGTAAGAGGGATGGGAAGGGCAACAGCAGAGCTATTCAGCTGTTGCTTGGTTGCTCAGACTCAGCGCCGCACTGAGAGCACCAGGTACCCAGGGCCCCTGGTTGGGGTCGACAGTCCCCACAACTGAAGACTCACTCTGTGGGCTCCAAGCAGGTCCCTGACAGACGTAGTTTCCCTAGCGCTGTCCTCCCCAGCAGAGACGTGTGCATGTGGTTGGCGCCTGCACCTGCCTGTCTGGGCTCCCGTCCACAGCCCCAGCTCAGGGGAAACAGCCCCTGAGCCAAGACTTACAGGAGGTGAGGTGCGGCTACTCCTGGAAGCTGAGTGCACAGCTTGCGGGGAAGCGAGCCTCCTCGGGGGAGGATGAGGCAGCCCAGCCGCGTTAAGCTGCAAGCCCTGGTTTGGCGGAGCTGAGTGCGCCTCCAGTATGGCAGAGCTCCAGCTCTGCTCAGAGGCCTGATCTGGCAGAGTTCCTGGCGCGAGGCTCCTCCGCCCTGGGAGAGCCTTGCCCAGAATTGCCTCACTTCTTGGCTTACTGCCCAGGAAGAAGCATGGTGCGCGAAGCTGCGAGATGACACTGGCGCCTTCCTGGCCTCAGCTCCCCTCCTGCCTTTCCTTTGCACCTAGGCCTCAGGCATCCTAGGTGAGGGCTTAGGGGTTGGTGTGTTGCAAACTGCCACGGGCTCCAGCAGTGAGAGCTCTGTCAGAGGGAAGGGAAGGACAACTGCAGGGCTCCTCGATCGGTTGCTTGTCGCCCAGACTCAGCGAAGCACGGAGAACACCAGGCTCACAGGGCCCCTAGCTGGAGTCTCCAGCCCCACACACCAGAAAGCTGAGTCTGTAGGCGACCAGCAAGGTGCCTGAAAGACGTAGGTTCCCTAGAGCTCTCCTCCCCAGCAGAGACGTGTGCAGGTGGTTGGGGCCTGTCCCTGCGTGTCTGGGCTCCCGCCCACAGCCCCAGCTCACGGGAAGCAGCCCCTGAGCCAAGACCTGCAGGAGGCGCGGGGCGCCCCCGCCTGGAAGCCCAGTGCACAGCATGCGGGGAAGTGAGCCTCCTCGGGGGAAGACGAGGCAGCCCAGCCGCGTGTGGCTGCAAGCCCTACTTGGGCATAGCCGAGTGTGCCTCCAGTACGCAGAGCTCCAGCTCTGCTCAGAGGCCCCATCTGGCAGAGTTCCTGTGCCGGAAGCCAGTGTGAGGAATCCCGCCCGTGACAAGGTCATGAGGAAGGAAGCTGACATACGCAAGGCGTGCTCAGACTTCAGGGACCCCTCTGGAAATTCCTAAGCATGTACCCCAACAAAAATCTGCCGGTTTTTGTGCTCTGCTTTTCCACTCTTCTGACATTTTCTGGAAAAAGTCAATTCAGGGCTTTAGTCTTCTACATTTGAAAGAGTGTTTCAATCCAAAAAACCCCTCTGATGGCTTTCTAGCCTGCCTGCAGGACTCGTACAGCTGCGCATGTGATTGTTTGAGGCCTCCTGACCGCAGGAGGCACAGGAAGCTTAAAACATCCTAGGAATGTAGGGGCTTCCGAAGAGTCAAAATCTTTAGAATAGGACTGATTAAAAGTTTAATTTGTTGAGTCAATGCTTGCTGCCAAATTTTCATATCCTTTGTTTTTAGATATAGTTGGTATATAAAAAAAACAAGTAGTAGACCTGGTATTAGCAACATTAGATCTTTGAGTTAAGTACCTTCTTTGTTATAACCCACTGTGCCTTTGTTCTATAGAGATGTAACTTTAGCGCTTTTAAGGAGATGCAGATTAAAGAAAAACACTTCAGGAGAAACAAAATTAACATTCATTAAGGAAGAGAGCCAAAAAGTGTTAACAAGCCTCTTGGCCAGAAGATAATGTAAATCACCTGAGACCTTTTGTATACAAAATGATGTATAGAAAGAGTCTGGGCTGCGAACGCTACATAATTTTGTGTTGCCCATTGATCTCCATGTTTTATCAAAAGTATAAAAGGCCTTCTGAACAATAAAGGACGGGACCAGCTTCTCAGACCAGCTTCTCGGACCAGCTTCTCGGACCAGTTTCTCGGACCAGCTTCTCGGACCAGTTTCTTGAACTAGTCTCTCGGCCTGGTTTCTGGGGAATCTGGCTCCCCCTGTGTCTCTCTCTCTCTTTTTCTCTCCCTTTTCTTCCCTCTGCTCTTTACTTTAATTTCAGGCTGAATTTCCATCTGGGGCGCGGAGGCTCTCCAGGTCTACTTATTTGCCCTGGTTATTAAGATCCGCGCGAAAGGGAGCTTAAGGCGAGGCACCCTTAGATATTCAAGCGGGCACCGGTGGCCCAACGTAGATGGTGCAAATTCCTTGTCTGGAATTTTATTGGTCTTCCGCGTAAACCAAGCTATTCAGCCTTCTTCCTCCACTTAATCTTCCTACTACACTATAGTTTCTTAATCTAATCTTATATTAATAAATAAACGAGTTTTTCCACGCCAACGCCGTCCACCCTTCGAATTCCCTGGATCCACCGGGGCTGGACCCCGGCATTCCTGGTGCCAGGCTGCTCTGCCCTGGGCGAGCGTTGCCCAGATTTGCCTCGCTGCTAGGCTTCCTGACCAGGAAGGAGCAGGCTGCACAAGGCTGGGAGACGCCGCTGGCGCCCTCCTGGCCTCAGCCCGCTCCTGACTTGCCTTTGCACCTAGGCCCCAGGAGTCCTTGGGGAGGGCGTAGGGGCTGTTGGGTAGCACACTGCCAAGGGCTCCAGCAGTGAGAGCTCTGTCAGAGGGAAGGGATGGGCAAGTGCAGGGCTTCTCCAGCGGTTGCTTGGCCGCCCAGACTCAGTGCCCCACGGAGAGCTGCAGACTCCCAGGACCCCTGGCTGGGGTCTGCAACACCGCACACCCGAGGCTGACTCCGTGGGTGCCCAGCAGGTGCCTGAAAGACGTAAGTTCCCTAGCGCTATCCTCCCCAGCAGAATCATATGCCGTTGGTTGGGGCCTGCCCCTGCGTGTCTGGGCGCCCGCCCACAGCCTCAGCTCAAGGGACTCAGCCCATGAGACAAGACCTGCAGGAGGCGCGGGGCGCCCCAGCCAGGAAGCGAGTGCACAGCATGCGGGGAAGTGAGCCTCCTCGGGGGAAGAGGAGGCAGCCCAGCCGTGTGCGGCTGCAAGCCCTGCCTGGACAGAGCCTAGTTCACCTCCAGTACGGCAGAGCTCCAGCACTATTCACAGGACCGATCTGGCAGAGGTCCGGGCACGAGATTACTCTGCCCTGGGCGAGCCTTGCCCAGACTTGCCTCACTGTTCGGCTTCCTGCCCAGGAAGGAGCAGGCTGCACAAGGCTGGGAGACGCTGCTGGCGCCCTCCTGGCCTCAGCCCGCTCCTGCCTTGCCTTTGCACCTAGGCCCCAGGCGTCCTTGGGGAGAGCTTAGGGCCCGGTGGGTTGCACACTGCCAAGGGCTCCAGCAGTGAGAGCTCTGTCAGAGGGAAGGGATGGGCAAGTGCAGGGCTTCTCCAGCGGTTGCTTGGCCGCCCAGACTCAGTGCCCCACGGAGAGCTGCAGACTCCCAGGACCCCTGGCTGGGGTCTGCAACACCGCACACCCGAGGCTGACTCCGTGGGTGCCCAGCAGGTGCCTGAAAGACGTAAGTTCCCTAGCGCTATCCTCCCCAGCAGAATCATATGCCGTTGGTTGGGGCCTGCCCCTGCGTGTCTGGGCGCCCGCCCACAGCCTCAGCTCAAGGGACTCAGCCCATGAGACAAGACCTGCAGGAGGCGCGGGGCGCCCCAGCCAGGAAGCGAGTGCACAGCATGCGGGGAAGTGAGCCTCCTCGGGGGAAGAGGAGGCAGCCCAGCCGTGTGCGGCTGCAAGCCCTGCCTGGACAGAGCCTAGTTCACCTCCAGTACGGCAGAGCTCCAGCACTATTCACAGGACCGATCTGGCAGAGGTCCGGGCACGAGATTACTCTGCCCTGGGCGAGCCTTGCCCAGACTTGCCTCACTGTTCGGCTTCCTGCCCAGGAAGGAGCAGGCTGCACAAGGCTGGGAGACGCTGCTGGCGCCCTCCTGGCCTCAGCCCGCTCCTGCCTTGCCTTTGCACCTAGGCCCCAGGCGTCCTTGGGGAGAGCTTAGGGCCCGGTGGGTTGCACACTGCCAAGGGCTCCAGCAGTGAGAGCTCTGTCAGAGGGAAGGGAAGGGCAAGTGCAGGGCTCCTCCAGCGGTTGCTTTGCCACCCAGACTCAGCGACACATGGAGAGCACCAGGCTCCCAGGGCCTCTGGCTAGGGTCTGCATCCCCCCACACTGGAGGCTGACTCCGTGGGTGCCCAGCAGGTGCCTGACAGACGTAGGTTCCCTAGAGCTCTCCTCCCCAGCAGAGACGGGTGCAGGTGGTTGGGGCCTGCCCCTGCGTGTCTGGGCTCCCGTCCACAGCCCTAGCTCAGGGAAGCAGCCCCTGAGCCAAGACCTGCAGGAGGCGCGTGGTGACCCTGCCTGCAAGCTGAGTGCACAGCATGCGGGAAGCGAGCCTCCATGGCGGAAGAGGAGGCAGCCCAGCTGCGTGCGGCTGCAATCCCTGTTTGGGCGGAGCCGAGTGCGCCTCCAGTACGGCAGAGCTCCAGCTCTGCTCAGAGGCCTGATCTAGTAGAGTTCCTGTCGTGATTCTGCTCTGCGCTGGGCGTGCCTCGCCCAGACTTTCCTCGCTGCTAGGCTTCCTGCCCAGGAAGGTGCAGGCTGCGGGAGACTGGGAGACGCCACTGGCGCCTTCCTGGACGCAGCTCCACTCAGGCATTGCGTTTGCACCTAGGCCCCAGGCGTCCTTGCGGAGGGCTTAGGGGTCGGTAGGTTGCACACTGCCAAAGGCTCCAGCAGTGAGAGCTCCGTCAGAGGGAAGGGAAGGGCAAATGCAGGGCTCCTTCAGTGGTTGCTTGGCCACCCGGACTCAGCGCCGCACTAAGAGCACCAGGCACCCAGGGCCCCTGTCTGGCATCTGCAGCCCCCAGACAGGGAGACTCACTCCGTGGCCACCCAGCAGGTGCCTGACAGATGTAGATTCCCTAGCGCTGTCCTCCCCCGCAGAGACGTGTGCATGTGGTTGGGGCCTGAACCTGCGTGTCTGGGCTCCCACCCACAGCCCAAGGTCAGGTGAAACAGCCCCTGAACCAAGACTTGTAGGAGGCGAGGGGCGGCTCCGCCTGGAAGCCAAGTGCACAGTACGCTGGTAAGCGTGCCTCTTCGGAGAGGATGAAGCAGCCCAGCCGCGTGCGGCTGCAAGCCCTGGTTGGGCGGAGCCGAGTGCGCCTCCAGTTCGGAAGAGCTCCACCTCTGCTCAGAGGCCCGATCTGGCAGAGTTCCTGGCGCGAGGCTGCTCTGCCCTGGGCGAGCCTTGCTGAGACGTGTCTCGCTGCTAGGCTTCGTGCCCAGGAAGGAGCAGACTGCGCCAGGCTGGGAGAGGCCACTGGCGCTTTCCTGCCCTAGCTCCGCTCCTGCCTTGCCTTTGCACCTAGGCCCCAGGCGTCCTCAGGGAGGGTTTAGGGGCGAGTGGGTTCCAGACTGACAAGGGCTCCAGCAATAAGATCTCTGTAAGAGGGATGGGAAGGGCAACAGCAGAGCTATTCAGCTGTTGCTTGGTTGCTCAGACTCAGCGCCGCACTGAGAGCACCAGGTACCCAGGGCCCCTGGTTGGGGTCGACAGTCCCCACAACTGAAGACTCACTCTGTGGGCTCCAAGCAGGTCCCTGACAGACGTAGTTTCCCTAGCGCTGTCCTCCCCAGCAGAGACGTGTGCATGTGGTTGGCGCCTGCACCTGCCTGTCTGGGCTCCCGTCCACAGCCCCAGCTCAGGGGAAACAGCCCCTGAGCCAAGACTTACAGGAGGTGAGGTGCGGCTACTCCTGGAAGCTGAGTGCACAGCTTGCGGGGAAGCGAGCCTCCTCGGGGGAGGATGAGGCAGCCCAGCCGCGTTAAGCTGCAAGCCCTGGTTTGGCGGAGCTGAGTGCGCCTCCAGTATGGCAGAGCTCCAGCTCTGCTCAGAGGCCTGATCTGGCAGAGTTCCTGGCGCGAGGCTCCTCCGCCCTGGGAGAGCCTTGCCCAGAATTGCCTCACTTCTTGGCTTACTGCCCAGGAAGAAGCATGGTGCGTGAAGCTGCGAGATGACACTGGCGCCTTCCTGGCCTCAGCTCCCCTCCTGCCTTTCCTTTGCACCTAGGCCTCAGGCATCCTAGGTGAGGGCTTAGGGGTTGGTGTGTTGCAAACTGCCACGGGCTCCAGCAGTGAGAGCTCTGTCAGAGGGAAGGGAAGGACAACTGCAGGGCTCCTCGATCGGTTGCTTGTCGCCCAGACTCAGCGAAGCACGGAGAACACCAGGCTCACAGGGCCCCTAGCTGGAGTCTCCAGCCCCACACACCAGAAAGCTGAGTCTGTAGGCGACCAGCAAGGTGCCTGAAAGACGTAGGTTCCCTAGAGCTCTCCTCCCCAGCAGAGACGTGTGCAGGTGGTTGGGGCCTGTCCCTGCGTGTCTGGGCTCCCGCCCACAGCCCCAGCTCACGGGAAGCAGCCCCTGAGCCAAGACCTGCAGGAGGCGCGGGGCGCCCCCGCCTGGAAGCCCAGTGCACAGCATGCGGGGAAGTGAGCCTCCTCGGGGGAAGACGAGGCAGCCCAGCCGCGTGTGGCTGCAAGCCCTACTTGGGCATAGCCGAGTGTGCCTCCAGTACGCAGAGCTCCAGCTCTGCTCAGAGGCCCCATCTGGCAGAGTTCCTGTGCCGGAAGCCAGTGTGAGGAATCCCGCCCGTGACAAGGTCATGAGGAAGGAAGCTGACATACGCAAGGCGTGCTCAGACTTCAGGGACCCCTCTGGAAATTCCTAAGCATGTACCCCAACAAAAATCTGCCGGTTTTTGTGCTCTGCTTTTCCACTCTTCTGACATTTTCTGGAAAAAGTCAATTCAGGGCTTTAGTCTTCTACATTTGAAAGAGTGTTTCAATCCAAAAAACCCCTCTGATGGCTTTCTAGCCTGCCTGCAGGACTCGTACAGCTGCGCATGTGATTGTTTGAGGCCTCCTGACCGCAGGAGGCACAGGAAGCTTAAAACATCCTAGGAATGTAGGGGCTTCCGAAGAGTCAAAATCTTTAGAATAGGACTGATTAAAAGTTTCATTTGTTGAGTCAATGCTTGCTGCCAAATTTTCATATCCTTTGTTTTTAGATATAGTTGGTATATAAAAAAAAACAAGTAGTAGACCTGGTATTAGCAACATTAGATCTTTGAGTTAAGTACCTTCTTTGTTATAACCCACTGTGCCTTTGTTCTATAGAGATGTAACTTTAGCGCTTTTAAGGAGATGCAGATTAAAGAAAAACACTTCAGGAGAAACAAAATTAACATTCATTAAGGAAGAGAGCCAAAAAGTGTTAACAAGCCTTTTGGCCAGAAGATAATGTAAATCACCTGAGACCTTTTGTATACAAAATGATGTATAGAAAGAGTCTGGGCTGCGAACGCTACATAATTTTGTGTTGCCCATTGATCTCCATGTTTTATCAAAAGTATAAAAGGCCTTCTGAACAATAAAGGACGGGACCAGCTTCTCAGACCAGCTTCTCGGACCAGCTTCTCGGACCAGTTTCTCGGACCAGCTTCTCGGACCAGTTTCTTGAACTAGTCTCTCGGCCTGGTTTCTGGGGAATCTGGCTCCCCCTGTGTCTCTCTCTCTCTTTTTCTCTCCCTTTTCTTCCCTCTGCTCTTTACTTTAATTTCAGGCTGAATTTCCATCTGGGGCGCGGAGGCTCTCCAGGTCTACTTATTTGCCCTGGTTATTAAGATCCGCGCGAAAGGGAGCTTAAGGCGAGGCACCCTTAGATATTCAAGCGGGCACCGGTGGCCCAACGTAGATGGTGCAAATTCCTTGTCTGGAATTTTATTGGTCTTCCGCGTAAACCAAGCTATTCAGCCTTCTTCCTCCACTTAATCTTCCTACTACACTATAGTTTCTTAATCTAATCTTATATTAATAAATAAACGAGTTTTTCCACGCCAACGCCGTCCACCCTTCGAATTCCCTGGATCCACCGGGGCTGGACCCCGGCATTCCTGGTGCCAGGCTGCTCTGCCCTGGGCGAGCGTTGCCCAGATTTGCCTCGCTGCTAGGCTTCCTGACCAGGAAGGAGCAGGCTGCACAAGGCTGGGAGACGCCGCTGGCGCCCTCCTGGCCTCAGCCCGCTCCTGACTTGCCTTTGCACCTAGGCCCCAGGAGTCCTTGGGGAGGGCGTAGGGGCTGTTGGGTAGCACACTGCCAAGGGCTCCAGCAGTGAGAGCTCTGTCAGAGGGAAGGGATGGGCAAGTGCAGGGCTTCTCCAGCGGTTGCTTGGCCGCCCAGACTCAGTGCCCCACGGAGAGCTGCAGACTCCCAGGACCCCTGGCTGGGGTCTGCAACACCGCACACCCGAGGCTGACTCCGTGGGTGCCCAGCAGGTGCCTGAAAGACGTAAGTTCCCTAGCGCTATCCTCCCCAGCAGAATCATATGCCGTTGGTTGGGGCCTGCCCCTGCGTGTCTGGGCGCCCGCCCACAGCCTCAGCTCAAGGGACTCAGCCCATGAGACAAGACCTGCAGGAGGCGCGGGGCGCCCCAGCCAGGAAGCGAGTGCACAGCATGCGGGGAAGTGAGCCTCCTCGGGGGAAGAGGAGGCAGCCCAGCCGTGTGCGGCTGCAAGCCCTGCCTGGACAGAGCCTAGTTCACCTCCAGTACGGCAGAGCTCCAGCACTATTCACAGGACCGATCTGGCAGAGGTCCGGGCACGAGATTACTCTGCCCTGGGCGAGCCTTGCCCAGACTTGCCTCACTGTTCGGCTTCCTGCCCAGGAAGGAGCAGGCTGCACAAGGCTGGGAGACGCTGCTGGCGCCCTCCTGGCCTCAGCCCGCTCCTGCCTTGCCTTTGCACCTAGGCCCCAGGCGTCCTTGGGGAGAGCTTAGGGCCCGGTGGGTTGCACACTGCCAAGGGCTCCAGCAGTGAGAGCTCTGTCAGAGGGAAGGGAAGGGCAAGTGCAGGGCTCCTCCAGCGGTTGCTTTGCCACCCAGACTCAGCGACACATGGAGAGCACCAGGCTCCCAGGGCCTCTGGCTAGGGTCTGCATCCCCCCACACTGGAGGCTGACTCCGTGGGTGCCCAGCAGGTGCCTGACAGACGTAGGTTCCCTAGAGCTCTCCTCCCCAGCAGAGACGGGTGCAGGTGGTTGGGGCCTGCCCCTGCGTGTCTGGGCTCCCGTCCACAGCCCTAGCTCAGGGAAGCAGCCCCTGAGCCAAGACCTGCAGGAGGCGCGTGGTGACCCTGCCTGCAAGCTGAGTGCACAGCATGCGGGAAGCGAGCCTCCATGGCGGAAGAGGAGGCAGCCCAGCTGCGTGCGGCTGCAATCCCTGTTTGGGCGGAGCCGAGTGCGCCTCCAGTACGGCAGAGCTCCAGCTCTGCTCAGAGGCCTGATCTAGTAGAGTTCCTGTCGTGATTCTGCTCTGCGCTGGGCGTGCCTCGCCCAGATTTTCCTCGCTGCTAGGCTTCCTGCCCAGGAAGGTGCAGGCTGCGGGAGACTGGGAGACGCCACTGGCGCCTTCCTGGACGCAGCTCCACTCAGGCATTGCGTTTGCACCTAGGCCCCAGGCGTCCTTGCGGAGGGCTTAGGGGTCGGTAGGTTGCACACTGCCAAAGGCTCCAGCAGTGAGAGCTCCGTCAGAGGGAAGGGAAGGGCAAATGCAGGGCTCCTTCAGTGGTTGCTTGGCCACCCGGACTCAGCGCCGCACTAAGAGCACCAGGCACCCAGGGCCCCTGTCTGGCATCTGCAGCCCCCAGACAGGGAGACTCACTCCGTGGCCACCCAGCAGGTGCCTGACAGATGTAGATTCCCTAGCGCTGTCCTCCCCCGCAGAGACGTGTGCATGTGGTTGGGGCCTGAACCTGCGTGTCTGGGCTCCCACCCACAGCCCAAGGTCAGGTGAAACAGCCCCTGAACCAAGACTTGTAGGAGGCGAGGGGCGGCTCCGCCTGGAAGCCAAGTGCACAGTACGCTGGTAAGCGTGCCTCTTCGGAGAGGATGAAGCAGCCCAGCCGCGTGCGGCTGCAAGCCCTGGTTGGGCGGAGCCGAGTGCGCCTCCAGTTCGGAAGAGCTCCACCTCTGCTCAGAGGCCCGATCTGGCAGAGTTCCTGGCGCGAGGCTGCTCTGCCCTGGGCGAGCCTTGCTGAGACGTGTCTCGCTGCTAGGCTTCGTGCCCAGGAAGGAGCAGACTGCGCCAGGCTGGGAGAGGCCACTGGCGCTTTCCTGCCCTAGCTCCGCTCCTGCCTTGCCTTTGCACCTAGGCCCCAGGCGTCCTCAGGGAGGGTTTAGGGGCGAGTGGGTTCCAGACTGACAAGGGCTCCAGCAATAAGATCTCTGTAAGAGGGATGGGAAGGGCAACAGCAGAGCTATTCAGCTGTTGCTTGGTTGCTCAGACTCAGCGCCGCACTGAGAGCACCAGGTACCCAGGGCCCCTGGTTGGGGTCGACAGTCCCCACAACTGAAGACTCACTCTGTGGGCTCCAAGCAGGTCCCTGACAGACGTAGTTTCCCTAGCGCTGTCCTCCCCAGCAGAGACGTGTGCATGTGGTTGGCGCCTGCACCTGCCTGTCTGGGCTCCCGTCCACAGCCCCAGCTCAGGGGAAACAGCCCCTGAGCCAAGACTTACAGGAGGTGAGGTGCGGCTACTCCTGGAAGCTGAGTGCACAGCTTGCGGGGAAGCGAGCCTCCTCGGGGGAGGATGAGGCAGCCCAGCCGCGTTAAGCTGCAAGCCCTGGTTTGGCGGAGCTGAGTGCGCCTCCAGTATGGCAGAGCTCCAGCTCTGCTCAGAGGCCTGATCTGGCAGAGTTCCTGGCGCGAGGCTCCTCCGCCCTGGGAGAGCCTTGCCCAGAATTGCCTCACTTCTTGGCTTACTGCCCAGGAAGAAGCATGGTGCGCGAAGCTGCGAGATGACACTGGCGCCTTCCTGGCCTCAGCTCCCCTCCTGCCTTTCCTTTGCACCTAGGCCTCAGGCATCCTAGGTGAGGGCTTAGGGGTTGGTGTGTTGCAAACTGCCACGGGCTCCAGCAGTGAGAGCTCTGTCAGAGGGAAGGGAAGGACAACTGCAGGGCTCCTCGATCGGTTGCTTGTCGCCCAGACTCAGCGAAGCACGGAGAACACCAGGCTCACAGGGCCCCTAGCTGGAGTCTCCAGCCCCACACACCAGAAAGCTGAGTCTGTAGGCGACCAGCAAGGTGCCTGAAAGACGTAGGTTCCCTAGAGCTCTCCTCCCCAGCAGAGACGTGTGCAGGTGGTTGGGGCCTGTCCCTGCGTGTCTGGGCTCCCGCCCACAGCCCCAGCTCACGGGAAGCAGCCCCTGAGCCAAGACCTGCAGGAGGCGCGGGGCGCCCCCGCCTGGAAGCCCAGTGCACAGCATGCGGGGAAGTGAGCCTCCTCGGGGGAAGACGAGGCAGCCCAGCCGCGTGTGGCTGCAAGCCCTACTTGGGCATAGCCGAGTGTGCCTCCAGTACGCAGAGCTCCAGCTCTGCTCAGAGGCCCCATCTGGCAGAGTTCCTGTGCCGGAAGCCAGTGTGAGGAATCCCGCCCGTGACAAGGTCATGAGGAAGGAAGCTGACATACGCAAGGCGTGCTCAGACTTCAGGGACCCCTCTGGAAATTCCTAAGCATGTACCCCAACAAAAATCTGCCGGTTTTTGTGCTCTGCTTTTCCACTCTTCTGACATTTTCTGGAAAAAGTCAATTCAGGGCTTTAGTCTTCTACATTTGAAAGAGTGTTTCAATCCAAAAAACCCCTCTGATGGCTTTCTAGCCTGCCTGCAGGACTCGTACAGCTGCGCATGTGATTGTTTGAGGCCTCCTGACCGCAGGAGGCACAGGAAGCTTAAAACATCCTAGGAATGTAGGGGCTTCCGAAGAGTCAAAATCTTTAGAATAGGACTGATTAAAAGTTTAATTTGTTGAGTCAATGCTTGCTGCCAAATTTTCATATCCTTTGTTTTTAGATATAGTTGGTATATAAAAAAAACAAGTAGTAGACCTGGTATTAGCAACATTAGATCTTTGAGTTAAGTACCTTCTTTGTTATAACCCACTGTGCCTTTGTTCTATAGAGATGTAACTTTAGCGCTTTTAAGGAGATGCAGATTAAAGAAAAACACTTCAGGAGAAACAAAATTAACATTCATTAAGGAAGAGAGCCAAAAAGTGTTAACAAGCCTCTTGGCCAGAAGATAATGTAAATCACCTGAGACCTTTTGTATACAAAATGATGTATAGAAAGAGTCTGGGCTGCGAACGCTACATAATTTTGTGTTGCCCATTGATCTCCATGTTTTATCAAAAGTATAAAAGGCCTTCTGAACAATAAAGGACGGGACCAGCTTCTCAGACCAGCTTCTCGGACCAGCTTCTCGGACCAGTTTCTCGGACCAGCTTCTCGGACCAGTTTCTTGAACTAGTCTCTCGGCCTGGTTTCTGGGGAATCTGGCTCCCCCTGTGTCTCTCTCTCTCTTTTTCTCTCCCTTTTCTTCCCTCTGCTCTTTACTTTAATTTCAGGCTGAATTTCCATCTGGGGCGCGGAGGCTCTCCAGGTCTACTTATTTGCCCTGGTTATTAAGATCCGCGCGAAAGGGAGCTTAAGGCGAGGCACCCTTAGATATTCAAGCGGGCACCGGTGGCCCAACGTAGATGGTGCAAATTCCTTGTCTGGAATTTTATTGGTCTTCCGCGTAAACCAAGCTATTCAGCCTTCTTCCTCCACTTAATCTTCCTACTACACTATAGTTTCTTAATCTAATCTTATATTAATAAATAAACGAGTTTTTCCACGCCAACGCCGTCCACCCTTCGAATTCCCTGGATCCACCGGGGCTGGACCCCGGCATTCCTGGTGCCAGGCTGCTCTGCCCTGGGCGAGCGTTGCCCAGATTTGCCTCGCTGCTAGGCTTCCTGACCAGGAAGGAGCAGGCTGCACAAGGCTGGGAGACGCCGCTGGCGCCCTCCTGGCCTCAGCCCGCTCCTGACTTGCCTTTGCACCTAGGCCCCAGGAGTCCTTGGGGAGGGCGTAGGGGCTGTTGGGTAGCACACTGCCAAGGGCTCCAGCAGTGAGAGCTCTGTCAGAGGGAAGGGATGGGCAAGTGCAGGGCTTCTCCAGCGGTTGCTTGGCCGCCCAGACTCAGTGCCCCACGGAGAGCTGCAGACTCCCAGGACCCCTGGCTGGGGTCTGCAACACCGCACACCCGAGGCTGACTCCGTGGGTGCCCAGCAGGTGCCTGAAAGACGTAAGTTCCCTAGCGCTATCCTCCCCAGCAGAATCATATGCCGTTGGTTGGGGCCTGCCCCTGCGTGTCTGGGCGCCCGCCCACAGCCTCAGCTCAAGGGACTCAGCCCATGAGACAAGACCTGCAGGAGGCGCGGGGCGCCCCAGCCAGGAAGCGAGTGCACAGCATGCGGGGAAGTGAGCCTCCTCGGGGGAAGAGGAGGCAGCCCAGCCGTGTGCGGCTGCAAGCCCTGCCTGGACAGAGCCTAGTTCACCTCCAGTACGGCAGAGCTCCAGCACTATTCACAGGACCGATCTGGCAGAGGTCCGGGCACGAGATTACTCTGCCCTGGGCGAGCCTTGCCCAGACTTGCCTCACTGTTCGGCTTCCTGCCCAGGAAGGAGCAGGCTGCACAAGGCTGGGAGACGCTGCTGGCGCCCTCCTGGCCTCAGCCCGCTCCTGCCTTGCCTTTGCACCTAGGCCCCAGGCGTCCTTGGGGAGAGCTTAGGGCCCGGTGGGTTGCACACTGCCAAGGGCTCCAGCAGTGAGAGCTCTGTCAGAGGGAAGGGAAGGGCAAGTGCAGGGCTCCTCCAGCGGTTGCTTTGCCACCCAGACTCAGCGACACATGGAGAGCACCAGGCTCCCAGGGCCTCTGGCTAGGGTCTGCATCCCCCCACACTGGAGGCTGACTCCGTGGGTGCCCAGCAGGTGCCTGACAGACGTAGGTTCCCTAGAGCTCTCCTCCCCAGCAGAGACGGGTGCAGGTGGTTGGGGCCTGCCCCTGCGTGTCTGGGCTCCCGTCCACAGCCCTAGCTCAGGGAAGCAGCCCCTGAGCCAAGACCTGCAGGAGGCGCGTGGTGACCCTGCCTGCAAGCTGAGTGCACAGCATGCGGGAAGCGAGCCTCCATGGCGGAAGAGGAGGCAGCCCAGCTGCGTGCGGCTGCAATCCCTGTTTGGGCGGAGCCGAGTGCGCCTCCAGTACGGCAGAGCTCCAGCTCTGCTCAGAGGCCTGATCTAGTAGAGTTCCTGTCGTGATTCTGCTCTGCGCTGGGCGTGCCTCGCCCAGACTTTCCTCGCTGCTAGGCTTCCTGCCCAGGAAGGTGCAGGCTGCGGGAGACTGGGAGACGCCACTGGCGCCTTCCTGGACGCAGCTCCACTCAGGCATTGCGTTTGCACCTAGGCCCCAGGCGTCCTTGCGGAGGGCTTAGGGGTCGGTAGGTTGCACACTGCCAAAGGCTCCAGCAGTGAGAGCTCCGTCAGAGGGAAGGGAAGGGCAAATGCAGGGCTCCTTCAGTGGTTGCTTGGCCACCCGGACTCAGCGCCGCACTAAGAGCACCAGGCACCCAGGGCCCCTGTCTGGCATCTGCAGCCCCCAGACAGGGAGACTCACTCCGTGGCCACCCAGCAGGTGCCTGACAGATGTAGATTCCCTAGCGCTGTCCTCCCCCGCAGAGACGTGTGCATGTGGTTGGGGCCTGAACCTGCGTGTCTGGGCTCCCACCCACAGCCCAAGGTCAGGTGAAACAGCCCCTGAACCAAGACTTGTAGGAGGCGAGGGGCGGCTCCGCCTGGAAGCCAAGTGCACAGTACGCTGGTAAGCGTGCCTCTTCGGAGAGGATGAAGCAGCCCAGCCGCGTGCGGCTGCAAGCCCTGGTTGGGCGGAGCCGAGTGCGCCTCCAGTTCGGAAGAGCTCCACCTCTGCTCAGAGGCCCGATCTGGCAGAGTTCCTGGCGCGAGGCTGCTCTGCCCTGGGCGAGCCTTGCTGAGACGTGTCTCGCTGCTAGGCTTCGTGCCCAGGAAGGAGCAGACTGCGCCAGGCTGGGAGAGGCCACTGGCGCTTTCCTGCCCTAGCTCCGCTCCTGCCTTGCCTTTGCACCTAGGCCCCAGGCGTCCTCAGGGAGGGTTTAGGGGCGAGTGGGTTCCAGACTGACAAGGGCTCCAGCAATAAGATCTCTGTAAGAGGGATGGGAAGGGCAACAGCAGAGCTATTCAGCTGTTGCTTGGTTGCTCAGACTCAGCGCCGCACTGAGAGCACCAGGTACCCAGGGCCCCTGGTTGGGGTCGACAGTCCCCACAACTGAAGACTCACTCTGTGGGCTCCAAGCAGGTCCCTGACAGACGTAGTTTCCCTAGCGCTGTCCTCCCCAGCAGAGACGTGTGCATGTGGTTGGCGCCTGCACCTGCCTGTCTGGGCTCCCGTCCACAGCCCCAGCTCAGGGGAAACAGCCCCTGAGCCAAGACTTACAGGAGGTGAGGTGCGGCTACTCCTGGAAGCTGAGTGCACAGCTTGCGGGGAAGCGAGCCTCCTCGGGGGAGGATGAGGCAGCCCAGCCGCGTTAAGCTGCAAGCCCTGGTTTGGCGGAGCTGAGTGCGCCTCCAGTATGGCAGAGCTCCAGCTCTGCTCAGAGGCCTGATCTGGCAGAGTTCCTGGCGCGAGGCTCCTCCGCCCTGGGAGAGCCTTGCCCAGAATTGCCTCACTTCTTGGCTTACTGTCCAGGAAGAAGCATGGTGCGCGAAGCTGCGAGATGACACTGGCGCCTTCCTGGCCTCAGCTCTGCTCCTGCCTTGCCTTGGCACCCAGGCCCCTGGCGACCTTAGGGAGGCGTTATGGCCAGTGGGTTCCACACTGCCAATCGCTCCTGCAGTGAGAGCTCTGTGAGAGGGAAGGGAAGGGCAACTGCAGGGATCCTTCTGTAGTTGCTTAGCCACCCACACTCAGCGCCACACTGAAAGCACCAGACTCCCAAGGTCCCTGGCTGGGGTCTGCAGTCCCCACACCCGGAAACTCACTCTGTGGGCTCTAAGCAGGTGCCTGACAGACGTAGGTTCCCTAGCGCTCTCCTACCAAGGAGAGATGTGTGAAGGTGTTTGGGTGCTGCCCCAGCATGTCTGGGCTCCCGCCCAAAGCCCCAGCTCAGGGGAATCGGACGTTGAGCCAATACTTGTAGGAGGAGTGGAGTGCCCCCACCTGGAAGCTGAGTGCACATTATGCGGGGAAGCGAACCTCCTCGGGGAAAGACGAGGCAGCCGAGCCGCGTGTGGCTGAAAGCCCTTCTTGGACGTAGCGACTGTGCCTCCAGTATGGCAGAGCTCCAGCTCTGCTCATAGGCCCGATGTGGCAGAGTTCCTGGCGCGAGGCTCCGCTGCACTGGGCGAGCTTGCCCAGACTTGCCTTGCTGCTAGGGTTCTTTCCCAGGAAGGAGCAGTCTGCACGAGGCTGGCAGATGCCACTGGCGCCTTCCTGGCCTCAGCTCTGCTCCAGTCTTGCCTTTGCACATAGGCCCCTGGCGACTTGGGGAGTGGTTAGGGGCCGATGGGTTCCACACTGCTAAGGGCTCCAGCAGTGAGAGCTCTGTCAGAGGGAAGGGAAGGGCAACTGGAGGGCTCCTCTAGCTGTTGCTTGGCCGCCCAGACTCAGCGTCCCACGGAGAGCACCAGGCACCCTGGGCCCTGGCTGGGGTCTGCAATTCCCACACCCAGAGACTGACTCCGTGGGCGCCCAGCAGGTGCCTGACAGACGTAGGTTCCCCAGTGCTCTCCTCCTCAGCAGAGACGCATGCAGGTGGTTGGGTCCTGCCCCTGTGTGTCTGGGCTCCCTCCCACAGCCCCAGCTCAGGGGAAGCACACCCTGAGCCAAGACTTGCAGGAGGCTTTGGGCGCTCCCGCCTGGAAGCCGAGTGCACAGCATGCAGGGAATCGAGACTCCAAGGGGGAACCCAGGGCAGCCCAGCTGCATGCAGCTGCAAGGTCTCGTTGGGAGTAGCCGAGTTCAGCTCCTGTATGGCATAGCTCCAGCTGTGCTCAGAGGCCCGATTTGGCAGAGTTACTGGCGCGACGCTGCTCTGCCCTGGGCGAGCCTTGCCCAGATTTGGCTCACTGCTAGGCTTAGTGCACAGGAAGGAGCAGGCTGCGCGAGGCTGGGAGACGCCACTGGCGCGTTTCTGGCCTCAGCTCCATTCCTGCCTTGCCTTTGCACCTATGCCCCAAGCGTCCTTATGGAGAGGTTAGGGGCCGGTGGGTTCCACACTGCCAAGGGCTCCAGCAGCTAGAGCTCTGTCAGAGGGAAGGGAAGGGAACTACAGGGCTCCTCCAGCTGTTGCTTGGCTGCCCAGACTCAGCGCCTCTAGGAGAGCACCAGGCTCCCAGGGCCCCAGGCTGGGGTCTGCATCCCCCAGACACGGAGACTCACACTGTGGGCACCCAGAAGGTGCATGACAGACGTAGGTTCCCTAGCGCTCTCCTCTCCAGCCGAGACATATGCAGGTGATTGGAGCCTTCCCCTGCTTGTTGGGCTCCCGCCCACAGCCCTAGCTCAGGGGAAGCAGCCCCTGAGCCAAGACCTGCGGGAAGCCAGGGGCGGCTCCGACTGGAAGCCGAGTGCATAGCACGCGGGGAAGCGACCCTCTTCGGGGGAAGATGAGGTAGCCCAGGCTCCTGCGGCTGTAAGTCCTGGTTGGGCGGAGCTGAGTGGGGCTCCAGGATGGCAGAACTCGAGCTTTGCTCAGAGGCCCGATATGGCAGAGTTCCTGGCACGAGGCTGCTCTGTCCTGGCCGAGACTAGCCGAGACTTGCCTTGCTGCTAGGCTTACTGTCCAGGAAGGAGTAGGCTGCGCGAGGCTGGGAGACGGCACTGGCGCCTTCCTGGCCTCAGTTCCGCTCCTGCCTTGCCTTTGAACTTAGGCCCCCGGGTCCTTCGGGAGGGGTTAGGGGCCTTTGCCTTCACACTGCCAAGGGCTCCAGCAGTGAGAGCTCGGTCAGAGGGAAGGGAAGGGCAACTGCAGAGCTCCTTCAGCTCTTGCTTGGCTGCCCAGACTCAGCGCCGCACTGAGAGCAGCAGGCACGCAGGGCCCCTGGCTGGCGTCTGCAGCCCCCAGACCCGAGAGTCACTCCTTGGGCGCCCAGCAGGTGCCTGACAGATGTAGGCTCCCTAGCGCTCTCCTCCCCAGCAGAGATGTATGCAGGTGGTTGGGGCCTGCACTTGCGCGTCTGGGCTCCCACCTACAGCCCCAGCTCAGGGGAAGCAGCCCCTGAGCCAAGACCAGCAGGAGGTGACGGTCGGCTCCACCTGGAAGCCGAGTGCACAGCATGCGGGGAAGCGAGCCTCCTTGGGGGAAGATGAGGCAGCCCAGCCGCGTGCGGCTGCAAGCCCTGCTTGGGCAGAGCCGAGTGCGCCTCCAGTATGGCAGAGCTCCAGCTCGGCTCAGAGTCCCGATCTGGCACAACCCAGGGCGCGAGGCAGTTTTGTCCTGGGCGAGCCTTTCCCAGACTTGCCTCGATGCTAGGCTTACTGCCCAGGAAGGAGCAGGCTGCGCGAGGATGGGAGACGCCGCTGGTGCCTTCCTGGCCTCAGCTACGCTCCTTCTTTGCCTTTGAACCTATTCCCCAGGAGTCCTTGTGGATGGGTTAGGGGCCAGTGGGTTCCAACCTGCCAAGGGCTACAGCAGCTAGAGGTCTGTCAGATGGAAGGTAAGTGAAACTGCAGGGCTTCTACAGCCTTTATTTGGTCGCCCAGACTCACCGCTGCATGGAGAGCACCAGGCTCCCTGGGGCTGTGGATGGGGTCTGCAGCCCCCAACACCCGGAGGCTGACTCTGTGGGCGCCAAGCAGGTGCCTGAGAAACGTGGGTTCCCGAGCACTCTCTTCCCATCAGAGACGTGTACAGGTGGTTTCGGCCTGGCCCTGCATGTCTGGGTTCTGGCCCACAGCCACAGCTCAGCGGAAGCAGCCCCTGAGAGAAACACGCTGGAGGCGTCCAGGAGAGATGAGGCCCTTTAATGCTGAGGCATATCCTGGCAAAACGCACCTTCCCTCTAGGACTTCCAAATGGTCCTTCACATTTTTGCTGCAACTTAGGAAGTTCACCAACAATCCCGTCTCCACTCAAGAGGAAGAAAGAGGGCTCAGGAAACATCAGGAAGAGCCTTGTTTCCACCTCGTAATCGAGATGAGGGATCCTTTCTCTGCTTCGTCAGAAAAGGATTCCTGGCGTTCCCGTCGCATCTCAAGAGTAGGCGGTCTAAATGAGAAAGTCGAGAGGATCTACAGGGTTTGTGCCCCAGTGCAAAAGTCCCCCAAATGTCTCAACCCACTCCGAGGGGCCTGATTTCCCTGCACTGCCTCGAATTTCACGCCGAGTATCGATTCACACATGGTGTCACGTGTGACAGACCTGTGCGAAAGACACGTGGGAAAACCTCAAGGGAAAGCCACAGATCCCTTGATCCACATGACGGGAAGCCTGACACAGCAGCTACAGCTCGGGAGGAAAGTGTACCTGCATGCCCCCTTCAGGACCAGGACGGAAACCCCTGGGAAGACTCCAGAAGAACACCAAGATCCATGTCAGCACTGGAGAGGAATCCTCAGGTTCTGGACCAACATCACACAAGGTTTTAGGCCCTGGCATCGATTGGAGAGAAATCACGAGGGGCCCAATAGCAACTCGCATGGGGACTGGCCATTTCTGAGGCCAACAGAGCGGGTCCTTGAGGTCCCCATCGTAACTCGAGTGCACCTGCCGCAACTCGAGAAACTCCAGGAGATTCTCCACTCCAGGCGAGATGAGGCCCATTTCCGCTGAGGCGTCTCGAGGCTAATCACACTTTCCCTCTGGAACTTTGAAAGGGTCCTTCACACCCTTGCTGCAACTTAAGAAGTTCCCCGACATACCCGTCTCCACTGGAGAGGAAGCACGAGGCTCCCGCCCACATCCAGAGGAGCAACGATTCCGCCTCGGAGCTCGAGATGAGGGATCCTTTCCGTGCTCTGTCGGGAAAGAATTCCCGGCATTCCCATCGCATCTCAAGAGGAGGCGCTCTCAACAGGAAAGGCGAGAGGAACTCCAGGATTGAGCCACCATTCCAAGACTCCCCCAGATGTCTCAGTCCATTCCAGAGGAACCTGTTTTTCATGAACTGCCTCGACTTTCACGCCGAGAATCTATTCACACCACGGTGGCACGTGGAACAGCCCTGTGGGAAAGCCTCGAGGGAAAGCCAGAGATCCCTTGATCCACACGACATCAAGCGTGACACAGCTGCTACAGCTGGGGAGGAATGCGGACGTGCATGCCCCAACCCGAGACGAGGACTGACTCCCCTGTGGAGACTCCAGAAGTACCCCAAGATCCATGTCAGCACTGGAGAAGAATCCTCAGATTCCAGTCCGACACCACACAAGTTCTTAGGCCCTGGCATCGACTGGAGAGGAATCCCGAGGGGCCCCCTAGCAACTCGCATGGTGACTGGCCTTTCCTGAGGCCACCAGAGAGGTTCCCTGAGGTCCCCGTAGTAAGTCGAGAGCACCTGCCCCAACACGAGAAAATCCAGGAGGTTCGCCCCTCTGGGGGAGATGAGGCCCATTTCCACTGAGGCGTCTCGAGGCTGATCACACCTTCCCTCTGGAACCTCGAAAGGGTCCTTCACACCCTTACTGCAACTCAAGAAGCACCCTGACATACCCATCTCCATTCGAGAGAAAGCACGAGGGTCCCTCCCATATCCAGAGGAACCCAGTTTTGGCCTCGTATCTCGAGATGAGCAATCCTGTCTCTGCTTCATCGGGAAAGAATTCCCGGCATTCCAGTCGCATCTCAAGAGGAGCTGCTCTCAACAGGAAAGGCGAGAGGAAATCCAGAGTCGTGCCAACATTCCAAGAGTACTCCAGATGTCTCAGTCCATTCCAGAAGAACCTGTTTTCCCTGAACTGCCTCGACTTTGACGCTGAGGATCGACTCACACAACGGTGGCACGTGGGACAGCGCTGTGGGAATGCCCCGTGGGAAAGCCTCGAGGGAAAGCCACAGATCCCTTGATCCACGCGACGGGAAGTGTGACACTGTTTCTACAGCTCGGGAGGAAAGCGGACGTGCATGCCCCCACTCGAGACGACGACTGACTCCCCTGTGGAGCCTCCAGAAGTGAGCCAAGATTCATGTCAGCACTGGAGAGGAATCCTCAGGTTCCGGTCCCGAGTCCACACAAGGTCTTAGGGCCCGGCCTCGACTGGAGAGGAATCCCGAAGGGCCCCATAGTGAATCGCATGGGGATTGGTCTTTCCTTAGGCCACCAGAGGGGTTCTCTGATGTCCCCGTTGTAACTCGAGAGCACCTGCCCCAACTCGAGATAATCCAGGAGGTTATCCCCTTAAGGCGCGATGAGGTCCATTTCCGCTGAGGCGACTCGAGGCTAATCACACCTAACCTCTGGAATTTCGAAAGGGTCCTTCACACCTTTCCGGCAACTCAAGAAGTTCCCTGTCATACCCGTCTCCCCTCGAGAGGAAGCCCGAGGGTCCCGCCCACATTCAGAGGAGCCCCGTTTCCACCTCGTAGCTCGAGATGTGGGATCCTTTCCCTGCTTCGTCGGGAAAGAATTCCCGGCGTTCCCGTCGCAACTCAAGAGGAGGCGAGCTCAACAGGAATGGGGAGAGGAACTCCAGGGTCGTGTCACCATCCGAGTCCCCCAGATGTCTCAGTCCATTCCAGCGGCACCTTTTTTCCCTGCACAGCCAAGACTTTCTCGCCGAGGATCGAGTCACATCACGGTGGAACGTGGGACATCTCTGTGGGAAATCCTCGTGGGAAAGCCTCGAGGGAAGACCACAGATCCCTTGGTCCACGCGACGGGAAGCGTGTGACTGCTGCTACAGCTCGGGAGGAAAGCGGACGTGCATGTCCCCACTCGAGCCGACGAGTGACTCCCCTGTGTAGACTCCAGAATTACCCAAGATTCATGTCAGCACTGGAGAGGAATCCTCAGGTTCCTGTCCCGAGTCCACACAAGGTCTTAGGCCTCGGCCTCGACTGGAGAGGAATCCCGAGGGGCCCCCTAGCAACTCGCACGGGTACTGGCCTTTCCTGAGGCCACCAGAGCGGGTCCCTGAGGTCCCCGTAGTAACTGGAGAGCACCTGCCGCATCTCGAGAAAATCCAGGAGGTTCTCCCCTCCAGGCGAGATGAGGCCCATTTCCGCTGACGCCGCTCGAGGCTAATCACACCTAAACTCTGGAACTTCGAAAGGGTCCTTCACACCCTTGCTGCACCTCACGAAGTTTCCCGAAATATCCGTCTCCACTCGAGAGGAAGCCCGAGTGTCCCGCCTACATCCAGAGGAGCCCCATTGCCGCCTCATTGCTCGGGATGAGGAATCCTTTCCCTGCTTCGTCGGGAAAGAATTCCCGGCCTTCCCGTCGAATCTGAAGAGGAGGCGCGCTCAACAGGAAAGGTGAGAGGAACTCCAGGCTTGTGCGACCATTCCGAGTCCCCCAGATTTCTCAGTCCATTCCAGAGGAACCTCTTTTCTCTGCACTGCCTCGACTTTCACGCCGAGGATCGACTGACACCACGGTGGCACGTGGGACAGCCCTGTAGGAAATCCTCATGGGAAAGCCTCGCGGGAAAGCCACAGATCCCTTGATCCACCCAAAGGGAAGCATGAAACTGGTGCCACTGCTCGAGAGGAAAGCGGACGGGCAAGCCCCCACTCGAGACGACGACTGACTCCCCTGTGGAGACTCCAGAAGTGCCCCATCATACATGTCAGCACTGGCGAGGAATCCTCAGATTTCGGCCCCGACTCCACACAGGTTTTAGGCCCTGGCATCCACTGGAGAGGAATCCCGCGGGCCTCCTAGCAACTCGTATGGGGACTGGCCTTTCCTGAGGCCACCAGAGGGGGTCGCTGAGGTCCCCGTCATAACTCGAGAGTACGTGCCACAACTCGAGAAAATCCAGTGCCGGGAGCCAGTGTGAGGAATCCCGCCCGTGACAAGGTCATCAGGAAGGAAGCTACATATGCAAGGCGTGCTCAGACTTCAGGGACCCCTCTGGAAATTCCTAAGCATGTACCCCAACAAAAATCTGCCGGCTTTTGTGCTCTGCTTTTCCACTCTTCTGAGATTTTCTGGAAAAAGTGAATTTAGGGCTTTAGTCTTCTACATTTGAAAGAGTGTTTCAATCCAAAAAACCCGTCTGATGGCTTTCTAGCCTGCCTGCAGGACTCGTACAGCTGCACATGTGATTGTTTGAGGCCTCCTGACTGCAGGAGGCACAGGAAGCTTAAAACATCCTAGGAATGTCGGGGCTTCTGAAGAGTCAAAATCTTTAGAATAGGACCGATGAAAGGTTTCATTTGTTGAGTCAATGCTTGCTGCCAAATTTTCATATCCTTTGTTTTTAGATATAGTTGGTATATAGAAAAACAAGTAGTAGGCCTTGTATTAGCAACATTAGATCTTTGAGTTAAGTACCTTCTTTGTTATAACCCACTGTGCCTTTGTTCTATAGAGATGCAACTTTAGCGCTTTCGAGGAGATGCAGATTAAAGAAAAACACTTCAGGGGAAACAAAAAATTAACATTCATTAAGGAAGAGAGCCAAAAAGTGTTAACAAGCCTCTTGGCCAGAAGATAATGTAAATCACCTGAGACCTTTTGTATACAAAATGATGTATAGAAAGAGTCTGGGCTGCGAACGCTACATAATTTTGTGTTACCCATTGATCTCCATGTTTTATCAAAAGTATAAAAGGCCTTCTGAACAATAAAGGAGCGGACTAGCTTCTCGGACCAGATTCTCGAACTGGGCTCTCGGCCTGGTTTCTTGGGAATCTGGCTCCCCCCGTGTCTTTCTTTCTCTCTTCTGCTCTCCCTTTCCCTCTCTGCTCTTTAATTTCAGGCTGAATCTCCACCTAGGGCGCAGAGGCTCGCCAGGTCTACTTACTTGCCCTGGCTGTTAAGACCCGCGCGAAAGGGAGCTTAAGGAGAGGCACCCTTAGATATTCAAGTGGGCGCCGGTGCCCCAACCTAGATGGTGCAGATTCCTTGTCTGGAATTTTATTGGTCTTCCGCATAAACCAAGCTATTCAGCCCTCTTCCTCCACTTAATCTTCTTACTACACGATAGTTTCTTACTATAATCTTATATTGATGAATAAACAAGTCTTTCCACGCCAACGCCATCCACCCTTCAAATTCTCTGGTTCCACCGGGGCTGGACCCTGGCAATCCAGGAGGTTCTCCCCTCCAGGCGAGATGAGACCCATTTCCGCTGAGGCATCTCGAGGCTAATCACACCTAACCTCTGGAACTTCGAAAGGGTCCTTCACACCCTTGCTGCAACTCAAAAAGTTCCATGACATACCGGTCTCCACTGACGAGGAAGCACGAGGGACCCGCCCACATCCAGAGGAGCCCCGTTTCTGCACCTTTGCTCGAGATGAGGGATCCTTTCCCTGCTTCTTCTGGAAAGAATTCCCGGCATTATGGTCACATCTCAAGAGGAGGCGTGCTCAACAGGAAAGGTGAGAGGAACTCCAGCATCGTGCTTCCATCCGAGTCCCCTGGATGTCTCAGTCAATTCCAGAGGAATCTGTTTCCCTGCACTGCCTTGACTTTCACGACGAGGATCGACCTACACCACGGTGGCATGTGGGACAGCCCTGTGGAAAATCCTCGTGGGAAAGCCTGGAGGGAAGGCCACAGATTCCTTGATCCACGCGACGGGAAGCGTGACACTGCTGCTACATCTCGGGAGGATAGCGGACGTGCATGCCCCCACTCGAGATGACGACTTACTCCCTTGTGGAGACTCCAGAATTACCCAAGATTCATGTCAGCAATGGAGACGTATCCTCAGGTTCTGGCCCTGACTCCTCACAAGGTCTTAGGCCCGGCATCGACTGGAGAGGAATCCCGATGGTCCCCCGAGCAACTCGCATGGGGATTGGCCTTTCCTGAGGCCACCAGAGCGGGTCCCTGAGGTCCCCGTCGTAACTCGTGAGCACCTGCCACAACTCGAGAACATCCAGGAGGTTCTCCCCTCCAGGCGAGATGAGGCCCATTTCCGCTGAGGCGTCTCGAGGCTAATCACACCTAACCTCTGGAACTTCGAAAGGGTCCTTCACACCCTTGCTGCAACTCAAGAAGTTCCCCGACATATCCGTCTCCCCTCGAGAGGAAGCACGAGGATCCCGCTCACATCCAGAGGAGCCTCGATTCCACCTCGTAGCTTGAGATGAGGGATCCTTTCCCTGCTTCGTCAGGAAAGAATTCCCGGCATTCTGGTCACATCTCAAGAGGAGGCCCGCTCAACAGGAAAGGCGAGAGTAACTCCAGGGTCGTGTCACCATCCGAATCCCCCAGATGTCTCAGTCCATTCCAGAGGCACCTATTTTCCGGCACTGCCAAGACTTTCTCGCCGAGGATCGAGTCACATCACGGTGGAACGTGGGATAGTCCTGTGGGAAATCCTCATGGGAAAACCTCAAGGGAAGGCCACAGATCCTTTGATCCACGCGACGGGAAGCGTGTGACTGCTGCTACAGCTCAGGAGGAAAGCGGACGTGCATTCCCCCACTCGAGACGACGACTGACTCCCCTGTGTAGTCTCCAGAATTACCCAAGATTCATGTCAGCACTGGAGAGGAATCCTTCGGTTCCGGTCCCGAGTCCACACAGGGTCTTAGGCCCCAGCCTCGACTGGAGAGGAATCCTGAGGGGCCCCCTAGCAACTCGCACGGCTACTGGCCCTTCCTGAGGCCAACAGAGTGGGTCCCTGAGGTCCCCATAGTTACTGGAGAGCACCTGCCGCATCTCGGGAAAATCCAGGAGGTTCTCCCCTCCAGGCGAGATGAGGCCCATTTCCGCTGACGCCGCTTGAGGCTAATCACACCTAACTTCTGGAACTTCGAAAGGGTCCTTCACACCTTTCCGGCAACTCAAGAAGTTCCCCGACATACCCGTCTCCACTCGAGAGGAAGCCCGAGTGTCCCGCCCACATCCAGAGGAGCCTCGTTGCCGCCTCGTAGCTCGAGATGAGGGATCCTTTCCCTGCTTCGTCGGGAAAGAATTCCCGGCCTTCCCGTCGAATCTGAAGAGGAGGCGCGCTCAACAGGAAAGATGAGAGGAACTCCAGGCTCGTGCGACCATTCCGAGTCCCCCAGATTTCTCAGTCCATTCCAGAGGAACCTCTTTTCTCTGCACTGCCTCGACTCTCACGCTGATCATCGAGTCACATCACGGTGGCACGTGGGACAGCCCTGTGGGAAATCCTCGTGGGAAAGCCTCGAGGGACAGCCACAGATCCCTTGATCCACGCAACAGGAAGCATGAAACTGCTGCTATAGCTCGGGAGGAAAGTGGACGTGCATGCCCCCACTCGAGATGACGACTTACTCCCTTGTGGAGACTCCAGAATTACCCAAGATTCATGTCAGCAATGGAGACGTATCCTCAGGTTCTGGCCCTGACTCCTCACAAGGTCTTAGGCCCGGCATCGACTGGAGAGGAATCCCGATGGTCCCCCGAGCAACTCGCATGGGGATTGGCCTTTCCTGAGGCCACCAGAGCGGGTCCCTGAGGTCCCCGTCGTAACTCGTGAGCACCTGCCACAACTCGAGAACATCCAGGAGGTTCTCCCCTCCAGGCGAGATGAGGCCCATTTCCGCTGAGGCGTCTCGAGGCTAATCACACCTAACCTCTGGAACTTCGAAAGGGTCCTTCACACCCTTGCTGCAACTCAAGAAGTTCCCCGACATATCCGTCTCCCCTCGAGAGGAAGCACGAGGATCCCGCTCACATCCAGAGGAGCCTCGATTCCACCTCGTAGCTTGAGATGAGGGATCCTTTCCCTGCTTCGTCAGGAAAGAATTCCCGGCATTCTGGTCACATCTCAAGAGGAGGCCCGCTCAACAGGAAAGGCGAGAGTAACTCCAGGGTCGTGTCACCATCCGAATCCCCCAGATGTCTCAGTCCATTCCAGAGGCACCTATTTTCCGGCACTGCCAAGACTTTCTCGCCGAGGATCGAGTCACATCACGGTGGAACGTGGGATAGTCCTGTGGGAAATCCTCATGGGAAAACCTCAAGGGAAGGCCACAGATCCTTTGATCCACGCGACGGGAAGCGTGTGACTGCTGCTACAGCTCAGGAGGAAAGCGGACGTGCATTCCCCCACTCGAGACGACGACTGACTCCCCTGTGTAGTCTCCAGAATTACCCAAGATTCATGTCAGCACTGGAGAGGAATCCTTCGGTTCCGGTCCCGAGTCCACACAGGGTCTTAGGCCCCAGCCTCGACTGGAGAGGAATCCTGAGGGGCCCCCTAGCAACTCGCACGGCTACTGGCCCTTCCTGAGGCCAACAGAGTGGGTCCCTGAGGTTCCCATAGTTACTGGAGAGCACCTGCCGCATCTCGGGAAAATCCAGGAGGTTCTCCCCTCCAGGCGAGATGAGGCCCATTTCCGCTGACGCCGCTTGAGGCTAATCACACCTAACTTCTGGAACTTCGAAAGGGTCCTTCACACCTTTCCGGCAACTCAAGAAGTTCCCCGACATACCCGTCTCCACTCGAGAGGAAGCCCGAGTGTCCCGCCCACATCCAGAGGAGCCTCGTTGCCGCCTCGTAGCTCGAGATGAGGGATCCTTTCCCTGCTTCGTCGGGAAAGAATTCCCGGCCTTCCCGTCGAATCTGAAGAGGAGGCGCGCTCAACAGGAAAGATGAGAGGAACTCCAGGCTCGTGCGACCATTCCGAGTCCCCCAGATTTCTCAGTCCATTCCAGAGGAACCTCTTTTCTCTGCACTGCCTCGACTCTCACGCTGATCATCGAGTCACATCACGGTGGCACGTGGGACAGCCCTGTGGGAAATCCTCGTGGGAAAGCCTCGAGGGACAGCCACAGATCCCTTGATCCACGCAACAGGAAGCATGAAACTGCTGCTATAGCTCGGGAGGAAAGTGGACGTGCATGCCTCCACTCGAGACGACGACTGACTCCCCTGTGGAGACTCCAGAAGTGCCCCATCATCCATGTCAGCACTGGCGAGGAATCCTCAGGTTTCGGCCCCGACTCCACACAGGTTTTAGGCCCCGGCATCGACTGGAGAGGAATCCCGCGGGCCTCCTAGCACTTCGTATGGGGACTGGCCTTTCCTGAGGCCACCAGAGCGGTCCTCTGAGGTCCCCTTAGTAACTGGAGAGCACTTGCTGCATCTCGAGAAAATCCAGTAGGTTCTCCCCTCCAGGCGAGATGAGGCCCATTTCCACTGACGCCACTCGAGGCTAATCACACCTAAACTCTGGAACTTCGAAAGGGTCCTTCACACCCTTGCTGCACCTCATGAAGTTCCCCGAAATACCCGTCTCCACTCGAGAGGAAGCCCGAGTGTCCCTCCCACATCCAGAGGAGCCCCATCGCCGCCTTGTAGCTTGAGATGAGGGATCCTTTCCCTGCTTCGTCGGGAAAGAATTCCCGGCCTTCCCGTCGAATCTGAAGAGGAGGCCCGCTCAACAGGAAAGGTGAGAGGAACTCCAGGCTCGTCGACCATTCCGAGTCCCCCAGATTTCTCAGTCCATTCCAGAGGAACCTCTTTTTTCTTCACTGCCTCGACTTTCACGCCGAGGATTACCTGACACCACGGTGGCACGAGGGACAGCCCTGTGGGAAATCCTCTTGGGAAATCCTCGAGGGAAATCCACAGATCCCTTGATCTACGCAACGGGAAGAGTGAAACTGGTGCCACTGCTCCGGAGGAAATCGGACGGGCAAGCCCCCACTCGAGACGATGACTGACTCCCGTGTGGAGACTCCAGAAGTGCCCCATCATCCATGTCAGCACTGGCAAGGAATCCTCAGGTTTTGGCCCCGACTCCACACAGGTTTTAGGCCCCGACATCGACTGGTGAGGAATCCTGCGGGCCTCCTAGCAACTCGTTTGGGGACTGGCCTTTCCTGAGGCCACCAGTTCAGGTCCCTGAGGTCCCCGTCATAACTCAAGAAAATCCACAACTCGAGAAATGCCACAACTTGAGAAAATCCAGTGCCGGGAGCCAGTGTGAGGGATCCCGCCCATGACAAGGTCATCAGGAAGGAAGCTACATATGCAAGGCGTGCTCAGACTTCAGGGACCCCTCTGGAAATTCCTAAGCATGTACCCCAACAAAAATCTGCCGGCTTTTGTGCTCTGCTTTTCCACTCTTCTGACATTTTCAGGAAAAAGTCAATTTAGGGCTTTAGTCTTCTACATTTGAAAGAGTGTTTCAATCCAAAAAACCCCTCTGATGGCTTTCTAGCCTGCCTGCAGGACTCGTACAGCTGCGCATGTGATTGTTTGAGGCCTCCTGACCGCAGGAGGCACAGGAAGGTTAAAACATCCAAGGAATGTAGGGGCTTCCGAAGAGTCAAAATCTTTAGAATACGACTGATTAAAAGTTTCATTTGTTGAGTCAATGCTTGCTGCCAAATTTTCATATCCTTTGTTTTTAGATATAGTTGGCATATAGAAAAACAAGTAGTAGACCTTGTATTAGCAACATTAGATCTTTGAATTAAGTACTTTCTTTGTTATAACCCACTGCACCTTTGTTCTATAGAGATGCAACTTTAGCGCTTTTAAGGAGACGCAAATTAAAGAAAAACACTTCAGGGGAAACAATATTAACATTCATTAAGGAAGAGAGCCAAAAAGTGTTAACAAGCCTCTTGGCCAGAAGATAATGTAAATCACCTGAGACCTTTTGTACACAAAATGATGTATAGAAAGAGTCTGGGCTGCGAACGCTACATAATTTTGTGTTATCCATTGATCTCCATGTTTTATCAAAAGTATAAAAGGCCTTCTGAACAATAAAGGAGCAGACCAGCTTCTCTGACCAGATTCTCAGACCAGATTCTCGAACTGGGCTCTGGGCCTGGTTTCTTGAGAATCTGGCTCCCCCTGCATGTTTCTCTCTCTCTTCTTCTCTCCCTTTCCCTCTCTGCTCTTTACTTTAATTTCAGGCTGAATTTCCACATTGGGGCCCGGAGGCTCGCCAGGTCTACTTACTTGCCCTGGCTGTTAAGACCCGCGCGAAACGGAGCTTAAGGCGAGGCACCCTTAGATAGTGAAGTGGGTGCCGGTGCCCCAACGTAGATGGTGCAAATTCCTTGCTGGAATTTTATTGGTCTTCCGCATAAACCAAGCTATTCATCCCTCTTCCTCCACTTAATCTTCTTACTACACTATAGTTTCTTAATATAATCTTATATTGATGAACAAACAAGTCTTTCCACGCCAACGCCATCCACCCTTCAAATTCCCTGGATCCACCGGGGCTGGACCCCGGCAATCCAGAAGGTTCTCCCCTCCAGGCGAGATGAGGCCCATTTCCGATGAGGCATCTCGAGGCTAATCACACCTACCCTCTGGAACTTCGAAAGGGTCCTTCACACCCTTGCTGCAACTCAAGAAGTTCCCCGACATACCCGTCTCCACTCGAGAGGAAGCACGAGGGTCCCGCCCACGTACAGAGGAGCACCGTTTCCGCATTGTAGCTCGAGATGAGGGATTCTTTCCCTGCTTGAGCGGGAAAGAATTCCCGGCGTTCCCATCACATCTCAAGACGAGGCGCTCTCAACAGGAAAGGTGAGAGGAACTCCAGGGTCGTGCCACAATTCCAAGAGTCCCACAGATGTCTCAGTCCATTCCAGAGGAAGCTCTTTTCCCTCCACTGGCTCGTTTTTCACGCCCAGGATCGACTCAAACCAAGGTGGCACGTGGGACAGCCCTGTGGGAAAGCCTCGTGGGAAAGCCTCGAGGGAAAGCCGCAGATCCCTTGATCCACGTGACGGGAAGTGTGACACTGCTGCTACAGCTTGGGAGGAAAGCGCACGTGCATGCCCCCACTTGATACGAGGACTGATTCCCCTGGGGAGACTCCACAGGCACCCCAAGATCCATGTCAGCCCCGCACAGGAGTCCTCAGGCTCCGGCCGCGACTCCACACAAGGTGTTAGGCCCCGGCATCGATGGGAGAGGAATCCCGAGAGGGCCCCTAGCAACTCGCATGGGGACTGGCCTTTCCTGAGGCCACCAGTGAGGGTATCTGAGGTCCCCGTCGTAACTCTAGAACACCTGCCACAACTCGAGAAAATCCAGGAAGTTTTCCTCTCCAGGCGAGATGAGGCCCATTTCTGCTGAGGCGTCGCGAGTCTAATAACACCTAACCTATAGAACTTCGAAAGGGTCATTCACACCCTTGCTGAAACTCAAGAAGTTCCCCCACATACCCATCTCCACTCGAGAGGAAGCACGAGAGTCCCGCCCACATCTGGAGGAGTACTGTTTCCTCCTCGTAGCTCCAGGTGAGGGATCCTTCCCCTGCTTCGTTGGGATAGAATTCCCGGCGTTCCCGTCGCATCTCAAGAGGAGGCGCTCTCAACAGGAAAGGCGAGAGGAACTCCAGGGTTGTGCCATCATTCGAAGAGTCCCCCAGATATCTCAGTCTATTCCAGAGGAACCTTTTTTTCCCTGCACTGGCTCGTCTTTCAGGGCGAGGATTAACTGACACCATGGTGGCACGTGGAAGAGCCCTATGTGAAAGCTTCATTGGATAGCCTCGAGGGAAAGCCACAGATCCCTTGGTCCACGTGACGGGAAGCATGACAGTGTTGCTACATCTCGGGAGGAAAGCGCATGTGCATGCCCCCACTGCAGATGACGCCTGACTCTCCTGGGGAGACTCCAGAAGTAACCTAAGATCCATGTCAGCACCGGAGAGGAGTCCTAAGGTCCCAGCCACGACTCCACACAAGGTCTTAGGCCCCGGCATCGACGGGAGAGGAATCCCGAGAAGCCCCCTATCAACTCGCATGGGGACTGGCCATTCCTGAGGCCACCAGAGCGGGTCCCTGATATCCTTGTTGTAACTCGAGAACACCTGCGGCAACTCGAGAAAATCCACGAGGTTCTCCACTCCAGGCGAGATGAGGCCCATTTCTGCTGAGGCGTCTCGAGGCTAATCATACATAACCTCTGGATCTTAGAAAGGGTCCTTCACACCCTTGCTGCAACTCAAGAAGTTCCCCGACATATCCGTCTCCACTCGAGAGGATGGACGAGGGTCCCGCCCACAATCAGAGGAGCCCCGTTTCCGCCTCGTAGCTCGAGATGAGGGATCCTTTTCCTGCTATGTCGGGAAAGAATTCCCGGCATTCCCGTCACATCTCAAGAGTAGGCGCTCTCAACAGGAAATGCGAGAGGAACTCCAGGGTCGTGCCACCATTCCAAGAGTCCCCCAGATGTCTCAGTCCATTCCAGCGGAACCTCTTTTCCCTGCACAGGCTCATCTTTCACGCTGAGGATCGACTCACACCACGGTGGGACATGGGACAGCCCTGTGGGAAAGCCTCGTGTTAAAGCCTCGAGGGAAAGCCACCGATCCCTTCATCCACGTGACGGGAAGAGTGACACTGCTGATACAGCGCGGGAGGAAAGCGCATGTGCATGCCCCCACTCAAGACAAGGAATTACTCCACTGGGGAAACTCCAGAAGTACCCCAAGAACCATGTCGGCACTGGAGATGAATCCTCAGGTTCAGGCCCCGACTACACACAAGGTCTTAGGCCCCGGCATCGACGGGAGAGGAATCCCGAGAGGACCCCTAGCAACTCGCATGGGGCAGGCTTTTCCTGAGGCCACCAGAGCGGGTCCCTGAGGTTCCCGACATAACTCGAGAACACCTGCCGCAACTCGAGGAAATCCAGGAAGTTCTCCCTTCCAGGAGAGATGAGGCCTATTTCCGCTGAGTTGCCTCGAGGCTAATCACACCTAATCTCTAGAACTTCGAAAGGGTCTTTCACACCCTTGCTGCAACTTAAGAAGTTCACCGCCATACGCGTCTCCACTCAAGAGGAAGCACGATGGTCCCGCCCACATCCAGAGGAGCCCCGTTTCCCCCTCGTAGCTCGAGATGAGGGATCGTTTCCCTGCTTTCAATGGGAAAGAATTCCCGGCGTTCCCGTCGCATCTCAAGAGGAGGCACTCTCAACAGGAAAGGCGAGAGGAACTCCATGGTGGTATCACCATTCCAATAGTGCCCCAGATGTCTCAGTCCATTCCAGAGGAACCTCTTTGCCCTGCACTGGCTCATCTGTCACGCCGAGGATCGACTCACACCACGGTGGCACGTGGGACAGCCCTGTGGGAAAGCCTCGAGGGAAAGCCTCGAGGGAAAACCACAGAACCTTTGATTCACGCGACGGGAAGTGTGACATTGCTGCTACAGCCTGGAAGGAAAGCGCACGTGCATGCCCCCACTCGAGACGAGGCCTGACTCCCCTGGGGAGACTCCAGAAGTACCCAAAGATCCATGTCAGCCCCTGAGAGGTATCCTCGGTTCCGGCCCTGACTCCACACAAGGTTTTTGGCCCCAATATCGACGGGAGAGGAATCCCGAGAGGCCCCCTAGCAACTCGCATGGGGACTGGCCTCTCCTGAGGCCACCAGGGCGGGTCCCTGAGGTCCCCGTCGTAACTCGAGAACACCTGCCGCAACTCGAGAAAATCCAGGAAGTTCTCCCTTCCAGGCGAGATGAGGCCTATTTCCGATGAGGCGTCTGGAGACTAATGACACCTAACCTCTGGAACTTCGAAAGGGTCTTTCACACCCTTGCTGAAACTCAAGAAGTTCACCGCCATACCCGTCTCCACTTGAGGGGAAGCACGATGGTCCTGGCCACATCCAGAGGAGCCCCGTTTCCCCCTCGTAGCTCGAGATGAGGGATCCTTTCCCTGCTTTCAACGGGAAAGAATTCCCGGCGTTCCCGTCGCATCTCAAGAGGAGGCACTCTCAACAGGAAAGGCGAGAGGAACTCCATGGTCGTACCACCATTCCAAGAGTCCCCCAGATGTCTCAGTCCATTCCAGAGGAACTTCTTTGCCCTGCACTGGCTCATCTTTCACGCTGAGGATCGACTCACACCACGGTGGCACGTGGGACAGCCCCGTGGGAAAGCCTCGAGGGAAAGCCTCGAGGGAAAACCACAGATCCTTTGATCCACGCGACGGGAAGCGTGACATTGCTGCTACAGCCTGGAAGGAAAGCACACGTGCATGCCCCCACTCGAGACGAGGCCTGACTCCCCTGGGGAGACTCCAGAAGTACCCAAAGATCCATGTGAGCCCCTGAGAAGAATCCTCGTTTCCGGCCCTGACTCCACACAAGGTTTTTGGCCCCGGTATCGACGGGAGAGGAATCCCGAGAGGCCCCCTAGCAACTCGCCTGGGATCTGCCTTTCCTGAGGCCACCAGGGCGGGTCCCTGAGATCCCCATCGTTAATCAAGAACACCTGCCACAACTCGAGAAAATCCAGGAAGTTCTCCCTTCCAGGCGAGATGATTCCTATTTCCGATGAGGCGTCTGGAGACTAATGACACCTAACCTCTGGAACTTCGAAAGGGTCTTTCACACCCTTGCTGCAGCTCAAGAAGTTCACTTCCATACCTGTCTCCACTCGAGAGGAAGCACGATGGTCCCGCCCACATCCAGAGGAGCCCCGTTTCCCCCTCGTAGCTCGAGATGAGGGATCCTTTCCCTGCTTTCATCGTGAAAGAATTCCCGGCGTTCCCGTCCCATCTCAAGAGGAGGCACTCTCAACAGGAAAGGCGAGAGGAACTCCATTGTCGTACCACCATTCCAAGAGTCCCCCAGATGTCTCAGTCCATTCCAGAGGAACCTCTTTGCCCTGCACTGGCTCATCTTTCACGCCTAGGATCGACTCACACCACGGTGGCACGTGGGACAGCCCTGTGGGAAAGCCCCGAGGGAAAGCCTCAAGGGAAAAGAACAGATCCTTTTGATCCATGCGACGGGAAACGTGACATTGCTGCTACAGCCTGGAAGGAAAGCGCACGTGCGTGCCCCCACTCGTCACGAGGCCTGACTCCCCTTAGGAGACTCCAGAAGTACCCAAAGATCCATGTCAGCCCCTGAGAGGAATCCTCGGTTCCGGCCCTGACTCCACACAAGGTTTTTGGCCCCGGTATCGACGGGAGAGGAATCCCGAGAGGCCCCCTAGCAACTCGCATGGGGACTGGCCTGTCCTGAGCCCACCAGGGCGGGTCCCTGAGGTCCCCGTCGTAACTCGAGAACACCTGCCGCAACTCGAGAAAATCCAGGAAGTTCTCCCTTCCAGGCGAGATGAGGCCTATTTCCGATGAGGCGTCTGGAGCCTAATGACATCTAACCTCTGGAATTTCGAAAGGGTCTTTCACACCCTTGCTGCAACTCAAGAAGTTCACCGCCATACCCGTCTCCACTCGAGAGGAAGCACGATGGTCCCGCCAACATCCAGAGGAGCCCTGTTTCCCCCTCGTAGCTCGAGATGAGGGATCCTTTCCCTGCTTTCAACGGGAAAGAATTTCCGGTGTTCCCGTCCCATCTCAAGAGGAGGCACTCTCAACAGGAAAGGGGAGAGGAACTCCATGGTCGTACCCCCATTCCTAGAGTCCCCCAGATGTCTCAGTCCATTCCAGAGGAACCTCTTTGTCCTGCACCGGCTCATCTTTCACGCCGAGGATCGACTCACACCACGGTGGCACGTGGGACAGCCCTGTGGGAAAGCCTCGAGGGAAAGCATCGAGGGAAAACCACAGATCCTTTGATCCACGCGACGGGAAGCGTGACATTGCTGGTACAGCCTGGAAGGAAAGCGCACGTGCATGCCCCCACTCGAGACGAGGCCTGACTCCCCTTAGGAGACTCCAGAAGTACCCAAAGATCCATGTCAGCCCCTGAGAGGAATCCTCGGTTCCGGCCCTGACTCCACACAAGGTTTTTGGCCCCGGTATCGACGGGAGAGGAATCCCGAGAGGCCCCCTAGCAACTCGCATGGGGACTGGCCTTTCCTGAGGCCACCAGGGCGGGTCCCTGAGGTCCCCGTGGTAACTCGAGAACACCTGCCGCAACTTGAGAAAATCCAGGAAGTTCTCCCTTCCAGGCGAGATGAGGCCTATTTCCCATGAGGCGTCTGGAGACTAATGACACCTAACCTCTTCAACTTCGAAAGGGTCTTTCACACCCTTGCTGCAACTCAAGAAGTTCACCGCCATACCGTCTCCACTCGAGAGGAAGCACGATGGTCCCGGCCACATCCAGAGGAGCCCCGTTTCCCCCTCGTAGCTCGAGATGAGGGATCCTTTCCCTGCTTTCAACGGGAAAGAATTCCCGGCGTTCCCGTCGCATCTCAAGAGGAGGCACTCTCAACAGGAAAGGCGAGAGGAACTCCATGGTCGTACCACCATTCCAAGAGTCCCCCAGATGTCTCAGTCCATTCCAGAGGAACTTCTTTGCCCTGCAATGGCTCATCTTTCACGCTGAGGATCGACTCACACCACGGTGGCACGTGGGACAGCCCCGTGGGAAAGCCTCGAGGGAAAGCCTCGAGGGAAAACCACAGATCCTTTGATCCACGCGACGGGAAGCGTGACATTGCTGCTACAGCCTGGAAGGAAAGCACACGTGCATGCCCCCACTCGAGACGAGGCCTGACTCCCCTGGGGAGACTCCAGAAGTACCCAAAGATCCATGTGAGCCCCTGAGAAGAATCCTCGTTTCCGGCCCTGACTCCACACAAGGTTTTTGGCCCCGGTATCGACGGGAGAGGAATCCCGAGAGGCCCCCTAGCAACTCGCCTGGGATCTGCCTTTCCTGAGGCCACCAGGGCGGGTCCCTGAGATCCCCATCGTTAATCAAGAACACCTGCCACAACTCGAGAAAATCCAGGAAGTTCTCCCTTCCAGGCGAGATGATTCCTATTTCCGATGAGGCGTCTGGAGACTAATGACACCTAACCTCTGGAACTTCGAAAGGGTCTTTCACACCCTTGCTGCAGCTCAAGAAGTTCACTTCCATACCTGTCTCCACTCGAGAGGAAGCACGATGGTCCCGCCCACATCCAGAGGAGCCCCGTTTCCCCCTCGTAGCTCGAGATGAGGGATCCTTTCCCTGCTTTCATCGTGAAAGAATTCCCGGCGTTCCCGTCCCATCTCAAGAGGAGGCACTCTCAACAGGAAAGGCGAGAGGAACTCCATTGTCGTACCACCATTCCAAGAGTCCCCCAGATGTCTCAGTCCATTCCAGAGGAACCTCTTTGCCCTGCACTGGCTCATCTTTCACGCCTAGGATCGACTCACACCACGGTGGCACGTGGGACAGCCCTGTGGGAAAGCCCCGAGGGAAAGCCTCAAGGGAAAAGAACAGATCCTTTTGATCCATGCGACGGGAAACGTGACATTGCTGCTACAGCCTGGAAGGAAAGCGCACGTGCGTGCCCCCACTCGTCACGAGGCCTGACTCCCCTTAGGAGACTCCAGAAGTACCCAAAGATCCATGTCAGCCCCTGAGAGGAATCCTCGGTTCCGGCCCTGACTCCACACAAGGTTTTTGGCCCCGGTATCGACGGGAGAGGAATCCCGAGAGGCCCCCTAGCAACTCGCATGGGGACTGGCCTGTCCTGAGCCCACCAGGGCGGGTCCCTGAGGTCCCCGTCGTAACTCGAGAACACCTGCCGCAACTCGAGAAAATCCAGGAAGTTCTCCCTTCCAGGCGAGATGAGGCCTATTTCCGATGAGGCGTCTGGAGCCTAATGACATCTAACCTCTGGAATTTCGAAAGGGTCTTTCACACCCTTGCTGCAACTCAAGAAGTTCACCGCCATACCCGTCTCCACTCGAGAGGAAGCACGATGGTCCCGCCAACATCCAGAGGAGCCCCGTTTCCCCCTCGTAGCTCGAGATGAGGGATCCTTTCCCTGCTTTCAACGGGAAAGAATTTCCGGTGTTCCCGTCCCATCTCAAGAGGAGGCACTCTCAACAGGAAAGGGGAGAGGAACTCCATGGTCGTACCCCCATTCCTAGAGTCCCCCAGATGTCTCAGTCCATTCCAGAGGAACCTCTTTGTCCTGCACCGGCTCATCTTTCACGCCGAGGATCGACTCACACCACGGTGGCACGTGGGACAGCCCTGTGGGAAAGCCTCGAGGGAAAGCATCGAGGGAAAACCACAGATCCTTTGATCCACGCGACGGGAAGCGTGACATTGCTGGTACAGCCTGGAAGGAAAGCGCACGTGCATGCCCCCACTCGAGACGAGGCCTGACTCCCCTTAGGAGACTCCAGAAGTACCCAAAGATCCATGTCAGCCCCTGAGAGGAATCCTCGGTTCCGGCCCTGACTCCACACAAGGTTTTTGGCCCCGGTATCGACGGGAGAGGAATCCCGAGAGGCCCCCTAGCAACTCGCATGGGGACTGGCGTTTCCTGAGGCCACCAGGGCGGGTCCCTGAGGTCCCCGTGGTAACTCGAGAACACCTGCCGCAACTTGAGAAAATCCAGGAAGTTCTCCCTTCCAGGCGAGATGAGGCCTATTTCCCATGAGGCGTCTGGAGACTAATGACACCTAACCTCTTCAACTTCGAAAGGGTCTTTCACACCCTTGCTGCAACTCAAGAAGTTCACCGCCATACCGTCTCCACTCGAGAGGAAGCACGATGGTCCCGCCCACATCCAGAGGAGCCCCGATTCCCCCTCGTAGCTCGAGATGAGGGATCCTTTCCCTGCTTTCAACGGGAAAGAATTCCCGGTGTTCCCGTCCCATCTCAAGAGGAGGCACTCTCAACAGGAAAGGCGAGAGGAACTCCATGGTCGTACCACCATGCCAAGAGTCCTCCAGATGTCTCAGTCCATTCCAGAGGAACCTCTTTGCCCTGCACTGGCTCATCTTTCACGCCGAGGATCGACTCACACCACGATGGCACGTGGGACAGCCCTGTTGGAAAGCCACGAAGGAAAACCACAGATCCTTTGATCCACGCGACGGGAAGCGGGACATTGCTGCTACAGCCTGGAAGGAAAGCGCACGTGCATGCCCCCACTCGAGACGAGGCCTGACTCCCCTGGGGAGACTCCAGAAGTACCCAAAGATCCATGTCAGCCCCTGAGAGGTATCCTCGGTTCCGGCCCTGACTCCACACAAGGTTTTTGGCCCCAATATCGACGGGAGAGGAATCCCGAGAGGCCCCCTAGCAACTCGCATGGGGACTGGCCTCTCCTGAGGCCACCAGGGCGGGTCCCTGAGGTCCCCGTCGTAACTCGAGAACACCTGCCGCAACTCGAGAAAATCCAGGAAGTTCTCCCTTCCAGGCGAGATGAGGCCTATTTCCGATGAGGCGTCTGGAGACTAATGACACCTAAACTCTGGAACTTCGAAAGGGTCTTTCACACCCTTGCTGAAACTCAAGAAGTTCACCGCCATACCCGTCTCCACTCGAGAGGAAGCACGATGGTCCCGCCCACATCCAGAGGAGCCCCGTTTCCCCCTCGTAGCTCGAGATGAGGGATCCTTTCCCTGCTTTCAACGGGAAAGAATTCCCGGCGTTCCCGTCCCATCTCAAGAGGAGGCACTCTCAACAGGAAAGGCGAGAGGAACTCCATGGTCGTACCACCATTCCAAGAGTCCCCCAGATGTCTCAGTCCATTCCAGAGGAACCTCTTTGCCCTGCACTGGCTCATCTGTTACGCCGAGGATCGACTCACACCACGGTGGCACGTGGGACAGCCCTGTGGGAAAGCCTGGAGGGGAAGCATCGAGGGAAAACCACAGATCCTTTGATCCACGCGACGGGAAGCATGACATTGCTGATATAGCCTGGAAGGAAAGCGCATGTGCATGCCCCCACTCGTGACGAGGCCTGACTCCCCTGGGGAGACTCCAGAAGTACCCAAAGATCCATGTCAGACCCTGAGAGGAATCCTCGGTTCCGGCCCTGACTCCACACAAGGTTTTTGGCCCCGGTATCGACGGGAGAGGAATCCCGAGAGGCCCCTTAGCAACTTGCATGGGGACTGGCCTTTCCTGAGCCCACCAGGGCGGGTCCCTGAGGTCCCCGTCGTAACTCGAGAACACCTACCGCAACTCGAGAAAATCCAGGAAGTTCTCCCTTCCAGGCGAGATGAGGCCTATTTCCCATGAGGCGTCTGGAGACTAATGACACCTAAACTCTGGAACTTCGAAAGGGTCTTTCTCACCCTTGCTGCAACTCAAGAAGTTCACCGCCATACCCGTCTCAACTCGAGAGGAAGCACGATGGTCCCGCCCACATCCAGAGGAGCCCCGTTTCCCCCTCGTAGCTCGAGATGAGGGAACCTTTCCCTGCTTTCAACGGGAAAGAATTCCCGGTGTTCCCGTCCCATCTCAAGAGGAGGCACTCTCAACAGGAAAGGCGAGAGGAACTCCATGGTCGTACCACCATTCCATGAGTCCCCCAGATGTCTCAGTCCATTCCAGAGGAACCTCTTTGCCCTGCACTGGCTCATCTTTCACGCCGAGGATCGACTCACACCACGGTGGCACGTGGGACAGCCCTGTTGGAAAGCCTCGAGGGAAAACCACAGATCCTATGAAACACGCGACGGGAAGCATGACATTGCTGATATAGCCTGGAAGGAAAGCGCATGTGCATGCCCCCACTCGTGACGAGGCCTGACTCCCCTGGGGAGACTCCAGAAGTACCCAAAGATCCATGTCAGCCCCTGAGAGGAATCCTCGGTTCCGGCCCTGACTCCACACAAGGTTTTTGTCCCCGGTATCGACGGGAGAGGAATCCCGAGAGGCCCCCTAGCAACTCGCATGGGGACTGCCTTTCCTGAGGCCACCAGGGCGGGTCCCTGAGATCCCCGTCGTTAATCAAGAACACCTGCCACAACTCGAGAAAATCCAGGAAGTTCTCCCTTCCAGGCGAGATGATTCCTATTTCCGATGAGGCGTCTGGAGACTAATGACACCTAACCTCTGGAACTTCGAAAGGGTCTTTCACACCCTTGCTGCAACTCAAGAAGTTCACTTCCATACCTGTCTCCACTCGAGAGGAAGCACGATGGTCTCGCCCACATCCAGAGGAGCCCCGTTTCCCCCTCGTAGCACGAGATGAGGGATCCTTTCCCTGCTTTCATCGTGAAAGAATTCCCGGCGTTCCCGTCCCATCTCAAGAGGAGGCACTCTCAACAGGAAAGGCGAGAGGAACTCCATGGTCGTACCACCATTCCAAGCGATCCCCAGATGTCTCAGTCCATTCCAGAGGAACCTCTTTGCCCTGCACTGGCTCATCTTTCACGCCGAGGATCGACTCACACCACGGTGGCACGTGGGACAGCCCTGTGGGAAAGCCTCGAGGGAAAGGCTCGAGGGAAAACCACAGATCCTTTGATCCACGCGACGGGAAGCGTGACATTGCTGCTACAGCCTGGAAGGAAAGCGCACGTGCATGCCCCCACTCGAGACGAGGCCTGACTCCCCTGGGGAGCCTCCAGAAGTACCCAAAGATCCATGTCAGCCTTTGAGAGGAATCCTCGGTTCCGGCCCTGACTCCTCACAAGGTTTTTGGCCCCCGTATCGACGGGAGAAGAATCCCGAGAGGCCCCTTAGCAACTTGCATGGTGACTGGCCTTTCCTGAGGCCACCAGGGCGGGTCCCTGAGGTCCCCGTTGTAACTCGAGAACACCTGCCGCAACTCGAGAAAATCCAGGAAGTTCTCCCTTCCAGGCGAGATGAGGCCTATTTCCCATGAGGCGTCTGGAGACTAATGACACCTAAACTCCGGAACTTCGAAAGGGTCTTTCACACCCTTGCTGCAACTCAAGAAGTTCACCGCCATACCCGTCTCCACTAGAGAGGAAGCACGATGGTCCCGCTCAAATCCAGAGGAGCCCCGTTTCCCCCTCGTAGCTCGAGATGAGGGATCCTTTCCCTGCTTTCAACGGGAAAGAATTCCCGGCGTTCCCGTCGCATCTCAAGAGGAGGCACTCTCAACAGGAAAGGCGAGAGGAACTCCATGGTCGTACCACCATGCCAAGAGTCCCCCAGATGTCTCAGTCCATTCCAGAGGAACCTCTTTGCCCTGCACTGGCTCATCTTTCACGCCGAGGATCGACTCACACCTCGGTGGCACGTGGGACAGCCCTGTGGGAAAGCCTCGAGGGAAAGCCTCGAGGGAAAACCACAGATCCTTTGATCCACGCGACGGGAAGCGTGACATTGCTGCTACAGCCTGGAAGGAAAGCGCACGTGCATGCCCCCACTCGAGACGAGGCCTGACTCCCCTGGGGAGACTCCAGAAGTACCCAAAGATCCATGTGAGCCCCTGAGAGGAATCCTCGGTTCCTGCCCTGACTCCACACAAGGTTTTTGGCCCCGGTATCGACGGGAGAGGAATCCCGAGAGGCCCCCTAGCAACTCGCATGGGGACTGGCCTCTCCTGAGGCCACCAGGGCGGGTCCCTGAGGTCCCCGTCGTAACTCGAGAACACCTGCCGCAACTCGAGAAAATCCAGGAAGTTCTCCCTTCCAGGCGAGATGAGGCCTACTTCCGATCAGGCGTCTGGAGACTAATGACACCTAACCTCTGGAACTTCGAAAGTGTCTTTCACACCCTTGCTGCAACTCAAGAAGTTCACCGCCATACCCGTCTCCACTCGAGAGGAAGCACGATGGTCCTGCCCACATCCAGAAGAGCCCCGTTTCCGCCTCGTAGCTCGAGATGAGGGATCCTTTCCCTGCTTTCAACGGGAAAGAATTTCCGGCGTTCCCGTCGCATCTCAAGAGGAGGCACTCTCAACAGGAAAGGCGAGAGGAACTCCATGGTCGTACCACCATGCAAAGAGTCCCCCAGATGTCTCATTCCATTCCAGAGGAACCTCTTTGCCCTGCACTGGCTCATCTTTCACGCCGAGGATCGACTCACACCACGGTGGCACGTGGGACAGCCCTGTGGGAAAGCCTCGAGGGAAAGCCTCGAGGGAAAACCACAGATCCTTTGATACACGCGACGGAAAGCGTGACATTGATGCAACAGCCTGGAAGGAAAGCGCACGTGCATGCCCCCACTCGAGACGAGGCCTGACTCCCCTGGGGAGACTCCAGAAGTACCCAAAGATCCATGTGAGCCCCTGAGAGGAATCCTCGGTTCCGGCCCTGACTCCACACAAGGTTTTTGGCCCCGGTATCGACGGTAGAGAAATCCCGAGAGGCCCCCTAGCAACTCGCATGGGGACTGGCCTCTCCTGAGGCCACCAGGGCGGGTCCCTAAGGTCCCCGTCGTAACTCGAGAACACCTGCCGCAACTCGAGAAAATCCAGGAAGTTCTCCCTTCCAGGCGAGATGAGGCCTATTTCCGATGAGGCGTCTGGAGACTAATGACACCTAATCTCTGGAACTTCGAAAGGGTCTTTCACACCCTTGCTGCAACTCAAGAAGTTCACCGCCATACCCGTCTCCACTCGAGAGGAAGCACGATGGTCCCGCCCACATCCAGAGGAGCCCCGTTTCCCCCTCGTAGCTCGAGATGAGGGATCCTTTCCCTGCTTTCAACGGGAAAGAATAACCGGCGTTCCCGTCGCATCTCAAGAGGAGGCACTCTCAACAGGAAAGGCGAGAGGAACTCCATGGTCGTACCACCATGCCAAGAGTCCCCCCAGATGTCTCAGTCCATTCCAGAGGAACCTCTTTGCCCTGCACTGGCTCATCTTTCACGCCGAGGATCGACTCACACCACGGTGGCACGTGGGACAGCCCTGTGGGAAAGCCTCGAGGGAAAGTCTCGAGGGAAAACCACAGATCCTTTGATCCACGCGACGGGAAGCGTGACATTGCTGCTACAGCCTGGAAGGAAAGCGCACGTGCATGCCCCCACTCGAGACGAGGCCTGACTCGCCTGGGGAGACTCCAGAAGTACCCAAAGATCCATGTCAGCCCCTGAGAGGAATCCTCGGATCCAGCCCTGATTCCACACAAGGTTTTTGGCCCCAGTATCGACGGGAGAGGAATCCCTAGAGGCCCCCTAGCAACTCGCATGGGGACTGGCCTCTCCTGAGGCCACCAGGGCGGGTCCCTGAGGTCCCCGTCGTAACTCGAGAACACCTGCCGCAACTCGAGAAAATCCAGGAAGTTCTCCCTTCCAGGCGAGATGAGGCCTATTTCCGATGAGGCGTCTGGAGACTAATGACACCTAACCTCTGGAACTTCGAAAGGGTCTTTCACACCCTTGCTGCCACTCAAGAAGTTCACCGCCATACCGGTCTCCACTCGAGAGGAAGCACGATGGTCCTGCACACATCCAGAAGAGCCCCGTTGCCCCCTCGTAGCTCGAGATGAGGGATCCTTTCCCTGCTTTCAACGGGAAAGAATTCCCGGCGTTCCCGTCGCATCTCAAGAGGAGGCACTCTCAACAGGAAAGGCGAGAGGAACTCCATGGTCGTACCACCAGGCCAAGAGTCCCCCAGATATCTCAGTCCATTCCAGAGGAATCTCTTTTCCCTGCACTGGCTCATCTTTCACGCCGAGGATCGACTCACACCACGGTGGCACGTGGGACAGCCCTGTGGGAAAGCCTCGAGGGAAAGCCTCGAGGGAAAACCACAGATCCTTTGATCCACGCGACGGAAAGCGTGACATTGATGCAACAGCCTGGACGGAAAGCGCACTTTCATGCCCCCACGCGAGACGAGGCCTGACTCCCCTTGGGAGACTCCAGAAGTACCCGAAGATCCATGTAAGCCCCTGAGAGGAATCCTCGGATCCGGCCCTGACTCCACACAAGGTTTTTGGCCCCGTTATCGACGGGAGAGGAATCCCGAGAGGCGCCCTAGCAACTCGCATGGGGACTGGCCTCTCCTGAGGCCACCAGGGCGGGTCCCTGAGGTCCCCGTCGTAACTCGAAAACACCTGCCACAACTCGAGAAAATCCAGGAAGTTCTCCCTTCCAGGTGAGATGAGGCCTATTTCCGATGAGGCGTCTGGAGACTAATGACACCTAACCTCTGGAACTTCGAAAGGGTCTTTCACACCTTTGCTGCAACTCAAGAAGTTCACCGCCATACCCGTCTCCACTCGAGAGGAAGCACGATGGTCCCGCCCACATCCAGAGGAGCCCCGTTTCCCCCTCGTAGCTCGAGATGAGGGATCCTTTCCCTGCTTTCAACGGGAAAGAATAACCGGCGTTCCCGTCGCATCTCAAGAGGAGGCACTCTCAACAGGAAAGGCGAGAGGAACTCCATGGTCGTACCACCATGCCAAGAGTCCCCCAGATGTCTCAGTCCATTCCAGAGGAACCTCTTTGCCCTGCACTGGCTCATTTTTCGCGCCGAGGATCGACTCACACCACGGTGGCACGTGGGACAGCCCTGTGGGAAAGCCTCGAGGGAAAGCCTCGAGGGAAAACCACAGATCCTTTGATCCACGTGACGGGAAGCGTGACATTGCTGCTACAGCCTGGAAGGAAAGCGCACGTGCATGCCCCCACTCGAGACGAGGCCTGACTCCCCTGGGGAGACTCCAGAAGTACCCAAAGATCCATGTCAGCCCCTGAGAGGAATCCTCGGTTCCGGCCCTGACTCCACACAAGGTTTTTGGCCCCGGTATCGACGGGAGAGGAATCCCGAGAGGCCCCCTAGCAAATCGCATGGGGACTGGCCTCTCCTGAGGCCACCAGGGCGGGTCCCTGAGGTCCCCGTCGTAACTCGAGAACACCTGCCGCAACTCGAGAAAATCAAGGAAGTTCTCCCTTCCAGGCGAGATGAGGCCTATTTCCGATGAGGCGTCTGGAGACTAATGACACCTAAGCTCTGGAACTTCGAAAGGGTCTTTCACACCCTTGCTGCAACTCAAGACGTTCACCGCCATACCCGTCTCCACTCGAGAGGAAGCACGATGGTCCCGCCAACATCCAGAGGAGCCCCGTTTCCCCCTCGTAGCTCGAGATGAGGGATCCTTTCCCTGCTTTCAACGGGAAAGAATTCCCGGCGTTCCCGTCGCATCTCAAGAGGAGGCACTCTCAACAGGAAAGGCGAGAGGAACTCCATGGTCGTACCACCATGCCAAGAGTCCCCCAGATGTCTCAGTCCATTCCAGAGGAACCTCTTTGCCCTGCACTGGCTCATCTTTCACGCCGAGGATCGACTCACACCACGGTGGCACGTGGGACAGCCCTGTGGGAAAGCCTCGAGGGAAAGCCTCGAGGGAAAACCACAGATCCTTTGATCCACGCGACGGGAAGCGTGACATTGCTGCTACAGCCTGGAAGGAAAGCGCACGTGCATGCCCCCACTCGAGACGAGGCCTGACTCTCCTGGGGAGACTCCAGAAGTACCCAAAGATCCATGTCAGCCCCTGAGAGGAATCCTCGGTTCTGGCCCTGACTCCACACAAGGTTTTTGGCCCCGGTATCGACGGGAGAGGAATCCCGAGAGGCCCCCTAGCAACTCGCATGGGGACTGGCCTCTCCTGAGGCCACCAGGGCGGATCCCTGAGGTCCCCGTCGTAACTCGAGAACACCTGCCGCAACTCGAGAAAATCCAGGAAGTTCTCCCTTCCAGGCGAGATGAGGCCTATTTCCGAAGAGGCGTCTGGAGACTAATGACACCTAAGCTCTGGAACTACGAAAGGGTCTTTCACACCCTTGCTGCAACTCAGGAAGTTCACCGCCATACCCGTCTCCACTCGACAGGAAGCACGATGGTCCCGCCCACATCCAGAGGAGCCCCGTTTTCCCCTCGTAGCTCGAGATGAGGGATCCTTTCCCTGCTTTCAACGGGAAAGAATTCCCGGCGTTCCTGTCGCATCTCAAGAGGAGGCACTCTCAACAGGAAAGGCGAGAGGAACTCCATGGTCGTACCACCATGCCAAGAGTCCCCCAGATGTCTCAGTCCATTCCAGAGGAACCTCTTTGCCGTGCACTGGCTCATCTTTCACGCCGAGGTTCGACTCACACCACGGTGGCACGTGGGACAGCCCTGTGGGAAAGCCTCGAGGGAAAGCCTCGAGGGAAAACCACAGATCCTTTGATCCACGCGACGGGAAGCGTGACATTGCTGCTACAGCCTGGAAGGAAAGCGCACGTGCATGCCCCCACTCGAGACGAGGCCTGACTCCCCTGGGGAGACTCCAGAAGTACCCAAAGATCCATGTCAGCCCCTGAGAGGAATCCTCGGTTCTGGCCCTGACTCCACACAAGGTTTTTGGCCCCGGTATCGACGGGAGAGGAATCCCGAGAGGCCCCCTAGCAACTCGCATGGGGACTGGCCTCTCCTGAGGCCACCAGGGCGGGTCCCTGAGGTCCCCGTCGTAACTCGAGAACACCTGCCGCAACTCGAGAAAATCCAGGAAGTTCTCCCTTCCAGGCGAGATGAGGCCTATTTCCAATGAGGCGTCTGGAGACTAATGACACCTAACCTCTGGAACTTCGAAAGGGTCTTTCACACCCTTGCTGCAACTCAAGAAGTTTACCGCCATACCCGTCTCCACTCGAGAGGAAGCACGATGGTCCCGCCAACATCCAGAGGAGCCCCGTTTCCCCCTCGTAGCTCGAGATGAGGGATCCTTTCCCTGCTTTCAACGGGAAAGAATTCCCGGCGTTCCCGTCGCATCTCAAGAGGAGGCACTCTCAACAGGAAAGGCGAGAGGAACTCCATGGTCGTACCACCATGCCAAGAGTCCCCCAGATGTCTCAGTCCATTCCAGAGGAACCTCTTTGCCCTGCACTGGCTCATCTTGCACGCCGAGGATCGACTCACACCACGGTGGCACGTGGGACAGCCCTGTGGGAAAGCCTCGAGGGAAAGCCTCGAGGGAAAACCACAGATCCTTTGATCCACGCGACGGGAAGCGTGACATTGCTGCTACAGCCTGGAAGTAAAGCGCACGTGCATGCCCCCACTCGAGACGAGGCCTGACTCCCCTGGGGAGACTCCAGAAGTACCAAAGATCCATGTCAGCCCCTGAGAGGAATCCTCGGTTCCGGCCCTGACTCCACACAAGGTTTTTGGCCCCGGTATCGTCTGGAGAGGAATCCCGAGAGGCCCCCTAGCAACTCGCATGGGGACTGGCCTCTCCTGAGGCCACCAGGGCGGGTCCCTGAGGTCCCCGTCGTAACTCGAGAACACCTGCCGCAACTCGAGAAAATCCAGGAAGTTCTCCCTTCCAGGCGAGATGAGGCCTATTTCCGATGAGGCGTCTGGAGACTAATGACACCTAACCTCTGGAACTTCGAAAGGGTCTTTCACACCCTTGCTGCAACTCAAGAAGTTCACCGCCATACCCGTCTCCACTCGAGAGGAAGCACGATGGTCCCGCCAACATCCAGAGGAGCCCCGTTTCCCCCTCGTAGCTCGAGATGAGGGATCCTTTCCCTGCTTTCAACGGGAAAGAATTCCCGGCGTTCCCGTCGCATCTCAAGAGGAGGCACTCTCAACAGGAAAGGCGAGAGGAACTCCATGGTCGTACCACCATGCCAAGAGTCCCCCAGATGTCTCAGTCCATTCCAGAAGAACCTCTTTGCCCTGCACTGGCTCATCTTGCACGCCGAGGATCGACTCACACCACGGTGGCACGTGGGACAGCCCTGTGGGAAAGCCTCGAGGGAAAGCCTCGAGGGAAAACCACAGATCCTTTGATCCACGCGACGGGAAGCGTGACATTGCTGCTACAGCCTGGAAGGAAAGCGCACGTGCATGCCCCCACTCGAGACGAGGCCTGACTCCCCTGGGGAGACTCCAGAAGTACCCAAAGATCCATGTGAGCCCCTGAGAGGAATCCTCGGTTCCTGCCCTGACTCCACACAAGGTTTTTGGCCCCGGTATCGACGGGAGAGGAATCCCGAGAGGCCCCCTAGCAACTCGCATGGGGACTGGCCTCTCCTGAGGCCACCAGGGCGGGTCCCTGAGGTCCCCGTCTTAACTCGAGAACACCTGCCGCAACTCGAGAAAATCCAGGAAGTTCTCCCTTCCAGGCGAGATGAGGCCTACTTCCGATCAGGCGTCTGGAGACTAATGACACCTAACCTCTGGAACTTCGAAAGTGTCTTTCACACCCTTGCTGCAACTCAAGAAGTTCACCGCCATACCCGTCTCCACTCGAGAGGAAGCACGATGGTCCTGCCCACATCCAGAAGAGCCCCGTTTCCGCCTCGTAGCTCGAGATGAGGGATCCTTTCCCTGCTTTCAACGGGAAAGAATTTCCGGCGTTCCCGTCGCATCTCAAGAGGAGGCACTCTCAACAGGAAAGGCGAGAGGAACTCCATGGTCGTACCACCATGCCAAGAGTCCCCCAGATGTCTCAGTCCATTCCAGAGGAACCTCTTTGCCCTGCACTGGCTCATCTTGCACGCCGAGGATCGACTCACACCACGGTGGCACGTGGGACAGCCCTGTGGGAAAGCCTCGAGGGAAAGCCTCGAGGGAAAACCACAGATCCTTTGATCCACGCGACGGGAAGCGTGACATTGCTGCTACAGCCTGGAAGTAAAGCGCACGTGCATGCCCCCACTCGAGACGAGGCCTGACTCCCCTGGGGAGACTCCAGAAGTACCAAAGATCCATGTCAGCCCCTGAGAGGAATCCTCGGTTCCGGCCCTGACTCCACACAAGGTTTTTGGCCCCGGTATCGTCTGGAGAGGAATCCCGAGAGGCCCCCTAGCAACTCGCATGGGGACTGGCCTCTCCTGAGGCCACCAGGGCGGGTCCCTGAGGTCCCCGTCGTAACTCGAGAACACCTGCCGCAACTCGAGAAAATCCAGGAAGTTCTCCCTTCCAGGCGAGATGAGGCCTATTTCCGATGAGGCGTCTGGAGACTAATGACACCTAACCTCTGGAACTTCGAAAGGGTCTTTCACACCCTTGCTGCAACTCAAGAAGTTCACCGCCATACCCGTCTCCACTCGAGAGGAAGCACGATGGTCCCGCCAACATCCAGAGGAGCCCCGTTTCCCCCTCGTAGCTCGAGATGAGGGATCCTTTCCCTGCTTTCAACGGGAAAGAATTCCCGGCGTTCCCGTCGCATCTCAAGAGGAGGCACTCTCAACAGGAAAGGCGAGAGGAACTCCATGGTCGTACCACCATGCCAAGAGTCCCCCAGATGTCTCAGTCCATTCCAGAAGAACCTCTTTGCCCTGCACTGGCTCATCTTGCACGCCGAGGATCGACTCACACCACGGTGGCACGTGGGACAGCCCTGTGGGAAAGCCTCGAGGGAAAGCCTCGAGGGAAAACCACAGATCCTTTGATCCACGCGACGGGAAGCGTGACATTGCTGCTACAGCCTGGAAGGAAAGCGCACGTGCATGCCCCCACTCGAGACGAGGCCTGACTCCCCTGGGGAGACTCCAGAAGTACCCAAAGATCCATGTGAGCCCCTGAGAGGAATCCTCGGTTCCTGCCCTGACTCCACACAAGGTTTTTGGCCCCGGTATCGACGGGAGAGGAATCCCGAGAGGCCCCCTAGCAACTCGCATGGGGACTGGCCTCTCTTGAGGCCACCAGGGCGGGTCCCTGAGGTCCCCGTCTTAACTCGAGAACACCTGCCGCAACTCGAGAAAATCCAGGAAGTTCTCCCTTCCAGGCGAGATGAGGCCTACTTCCGATCAGGCGTCTGGAGACTAATGACACCTAACCTCTGGAACTTCGAAAGTGTCTTTCACACCCTTGCTGCAACTCAAGAAGTTCACCGCCATACCCGTCTCCACTCGAGAGGAAGCACGATGGTCCTGCCCACATCCAGAAGAGCCCCGTTTCCGCCTCGTAGCTCGAGATGAGGGATCCTTTCCCTGCTTTCAACGGGAAAGAATTTCCGGCGTTCCCGTCGCATCTCAAGAGGAGGCACTCTCAACAGGAAAGGCGAGAGGAACTCCATGGTCGTACCACCATGCAAAGAGTCCCCCAGATGTCTCATTCCATTCCAGAGGAACCTCTTTGCCCTGCACTGGCTCATCTTTCACGCCGAGGATCGACTCACACCACGGTGGCACGTGGGACAGCCCTGTGGGAAAGCCTCGAGGGAAAGCCTCGAGGGAAAACCACAGATCCTTTGATACACGCGACGGAAAGCGTGACATTGATGCAACAGCCTGGAAGGAAAGCGCACGTGCATGCCCCCACTCGAGACGAGGCCTGACTCCCCTGGGGAGACTCCAGAAGTACCCGAAGATCCATGTAAGCCCCTGAGAGGAATCCTCGGATCCGGCCCTGACTCCACACAAGGTTTTTGGCCCCGGTATCGACGGGAGAGGAATCCCGAGAAGCCCCCTAGCAACTCGCATGGGGACTGGCCTCTCCTGAGGCCACCAGGGCGGGTCCCTGAGGTCCCCGTCGTAACTCGAAAACACCTGCCACAACTCGAGAAAATCCAGGAAGTTCTCCCTTCCAGGTGAGATGAGGCCTATTTCCGATGAGGCGTCTGGAGACTAATGACACCTAACCTCTGGAACTTCGAAAGGGTCTTTCACACCTTTGCTGCAACTCAAGAAGTTCACCGCCATACCCGTCTCCACTCGAGAGGAAGCACGATGGTCCCGCCCACATCCAGAGGAGCCCCGTTTCCCCCTCGTAGCTCGAGATGAGGGATCCTTTCCCTGCTTTCAACGGGAAAGAATAACCGGCGTTCCCGTCGCATCTCAAGAGGAGGCACTCTCAACAGGAAAGGCGAGAGGAACTCCATGGTCGTACCACCATGCCAAGAGTCCCCCCAGATGTCTCAGTCCATTCCAGAGGAACCTCTTTGCCCTGCACTGGCTCATCTTTCACGCCGAGGATCGACTCACACCACGGTGGCACGTGGGAGAGCCCTGTGGGAAAGCCTCGAGGGAAAGTCTCGAGGGAAAACCACAGATCCTTTGATCCACGCGACGGGAAGCGTGACATTGCTGCTACAGCCTGGAAGGAAAGCACACGTGCATGCCCCCACTCGAGACGAGGCCTGACTCCCCTGGGGAGACTCCAGCAGTACCCAAAGATCCATGTCAGCCCCTGAGAGGAATCCTCGGTTCCGGCCCTGACTCCACACAAGGTTTTTGGCCCCGGTATCGACGGGAGAGGAATCCCGGGAGGCCCCCTAGCAAATCGCATGGGGACTGGCCTCTCCTGAGGCCACCAGGGCGGGTCCCTGAGGTCCCCGTCGTAACTCGAGAACACCTGCCGCAACTCGAGAAAATCCAGGAAGTTCTCCCTTCCAGGCGAGATGAGGCCTATTTCCGATGAGGCGTCTGGAGACTAATGACACCTAACCTCTGGAACTTCGAAAGGGTCTTTCACACCCTTGCTGCAATTCAAGATGTTCACCGCCATACCCGTCTCCACTCGAGAGGAAGCACGATGGTCCCGCCCACATTCAGAGGAGCCCCGTTTCCCCCTCGTAGCTCGAGATGCGGGATCCTTTCCCTGCTTTCAACGGGAAAGAATTCCCGGCGTTCCCGTCGCATCTCAAGAGGAGGCACTCTCAACAGGAAAGGCGAGAGGAACTCCATGGTCGTACCACCATGCCAAGAGTCCCCCAGATGTCTCAGTCCATTCCAGAGGAACCTCTTTGCCCTGCACTGGCTCATCTTTCACGCCAAGGATCGACTCACACCACGGTGGCACCTGGGAAAGCCCTGTGGGAAAGCCTCGAGGGAAAGCCTCGAGGGAAAACCACAGATCCTTTGATCCACGCGACGGAAAGCGTGACATTGATGCAACAGCCTGGAAGGAAAGCGCACTTTCATGCCCTCACGCGAGACGAGGCCTGACTCCCCTTGGGAGACTCCAGAAGTACCCGAAGATCCATGTCAGCCCCTGAGAGGAATCCTCGGGTCCGGCCATGACTCCACACAAGGTTTTTGGCCCCAGTATCGACGGGAGAGGAATCCCGAGAGGCCCCCTAGCAACTAGTATGGGGACTGGCCTCTCCTGAGGCCACCAGGGCGGGTCCCTGAGGTCCCCGTCGTAACTCGAGAACACCTGCCGCAACTCGAGAAAATCCAGGAAGTTCTCCCTTCCAGGCGAGATGAGGCCTATTTCCGATGAGGCGTCTGGAGACTAATGACACCTAACCTCTGGAACTTCGAAAGGGTCTTTCACACCCTTGCTGCAACTCAAGAAGTTCACCGCCATACCCGTCTCCACTCGAGAGGAAGCACGATGGTCCCGCCCACATCCAGAGGAGCACCGTTTCCCCCTCGTAGCTCGAGATGTGGGATCCTTTCCCTGCTTTCAAAGGGAAAGAATTCCCGGCGTTCCCGTCGCATCTCAAGAGGAGGCACTCTCAACAGGAAAGGCGAGAGGAACTCCATGGTCGTACCACCATGCCAAGAGTCCCCCAGATGTCTCAGTCCATTCCAGAGGAACCTCTTTGCCCTGCACTGGCTCATCTTTCACGCCGAGGATCGACTCACACCACGGTGGCACGTGGGACAGCCCTGTGGGAAAGCCTCGAGGGAAAGCCTCGAGGGAAAACCACAGATCCTTTGATCCACGTGACGGGAAGCGTGACATTGCTGCTACAGCCTGGAAGGAAAGCGCACGTGCATGCCCCCACTCGAGACGAGGCCTGACTCCCCTGGGGAGACTACAGAAGTACCCAAAGATCCATGTCAGCCCCTGAGAGGAATCCTCGGTTCCGGCCCTGAATCCACACAAGGTTTTTGGCCCCGGTATCGACGGGAGAGGAATCCCGAGAGGCCCCCTAGCAAATCGCATGGGGACTGGCCTCTCCTGAGGCCACCAGGGCGGGTCCCTGAGGTCCCCGTCGTAACTCGAGAACACCTGCCGCAACTCGAGAAAATCCAGGAAGTTCTCCCTTCCAGGCGAGATGAGGCCTATTTCCGATGAGGCGTCTGGAGACTAATGACACCTAAGCTCTGGAACTTCGAAAGGGTCTTTCACACCCTTGCTGCAACTCAAGACGTTCACCGTCATACCCGTCTCCACTCGAGAGGAAGCACGATGGTCCCGCCCACATCCAGAGGAGCCCAGTTTCCCCCTCGTAGCTCGAGATGAGGGATCCTTTCCCTGCTTTCAACGGGAAAGAATTCCCTGCGTTCCCGTCGCATCTCAAGAGGAGGCACTCTCAACAGGAAAGGCGAGAGGAACTCCATGGTCGTACCACCATGCCAAGAGTCCCCCAGATGTCTCAGTCCATTCCAGAGGAACCTCTTTGCCCTGCACTGGCTCATCTTTCACGCCGAGGATCGACTCACACCACGGTGGCACGTGGGACAGCCCAGTGGGAAAGCCTCGAGGGAAAGCCTCGAGGGAAAATCACAGATTCTTTGATCCACGCGACGGGAAGCGTGACATTGCTGCTACAGACTGGAAGGAAAGCGCACGTGCATGCCCCCACTCGAGACGAGGCCTGACTCGCCTGGGGAGACTCCAGAAGTACCCAAAGATCCATGTCAGCCCCTGAGAGGAATCCTCGGTTCCGGCCCTGACTCCACACAAGGTTTTTGGCCCCGGTATCGACGGGAGAGGAATCCCGAGAGGCCCCCTAGCAACTCGCATGGGGACTGGCCTCTCCTGAGGCCACCAGGGCGGGTCCCTGAGGTCCCCGTCGTAACTCGAGAACACCTGCCGCAACTCGAGAAAATCCAGGAAGTTCTCCCTTCCAGGCGAGATGAGGCCTATTTCCGATGAGGCGTCTGGAGACTAATGACACCTAACCTCTGGAACTTCGAAAGGGTCTTTCACACCCTTGCTGCAACTCAAGAAGTTCACCGCCATACCCGTCTCCACTCGAGAGGAAGCACGATGGTCCCGCCCACATCCAGAGGAGCCCCGTTTCCCCCTCGTAGCTCGAGATGAGGGATCCTTTCCCTGCTTTCAACGGGAAAGAATTCCCTGTGTTCCCGTCGCATCTCAAGAGGAGGCACTCTCAACAGGAAAGGCGAGAGGAACTCCATGGTCGTACCACCATGCCAAGAGTCCCCCAGATGTCTCAGTCCATTCCAGAGGAACCTCTTTGCCCTGCACTGGCTCATCTTTCACGCCGAGGATCGACTCACACCACGGTGGCACGTGGGACAGCCCTGTGGGAAAGCCTCGAGGGAAAGCCTCGAGGGAAAACCACAGATCCTTTGATCCACGCGACGGGAAGCGTGACATTGCTGCTACAGCCTGGAAGGAAAGCGCACGTGCATGCCCCCACTCGAGACGAGGCCTGACTCTCCTGGGGAGACTCCAGAAGTACCCAAAGATCCATGTCAGCCCCTGAGAGGAATCCTCGGTTCTGGCCCTGACTCCACACAAGGTTTTTGGCCCCGGTATCGACGGGAGAGGAATCCCGAGAGGCCCCCTAGCAACTCGCATGGGGACTGGCCTCTCCTGAGGCCACCAGGGCGGATCCCTGAGGTCCCCGTCGTAACTCGAGAACACCTGCCGCAACTCGAGAAAATCCAGGAAGTTCTCCCTTCCAGGCGAGATGAGGCCTATTTCCGAAGAGGCGTCTGGAGACTAATGACACCTAAGCTCTGGAACTACGAAAGGGTCTTTCACACCCTTGCTGCAACTCAAGACGTTCACCGCCATACCCGTCTCCACTCGAGAGGAAGCACGATTGTCCCGCCCACATCCAGAGGAGCCCCGTTTCCCCCTCGTAGCTCGAGATGAGGGATCCTTTCCCTGCTTTCAACGGGAAAGAATTCCCAGCGTTCCCGTCGCATCTCAAGAGGAGGCACTCTCAACAGGAAAGGCGAGAGGAACTCCATGGTCGTACCACCATGCCAAGAGTCCCCCAGATGTCTCAGTCCATTCCAGAGGAACCTCTTTGCCCTGCACTGGCTCATCTTTCACGCCGAGGATCGACTGACACCACGGTGGCACGTGGGACAGCCCAGTGGGAAAGCCTCGAGGGAAAGCCTCGAGGGAAAACCACAGATTCTTTGATCCACGCGACGGGAAGCGTAACATTGCTGCTACAGCCTGGAAGGAAAGCGCACGTGCATGCCCCCACTCGAGACGAGGCCTGACTCGCCTGGGGAGACTCCAGAAGTACCCAAAGATCCATGTCAGCCCCTGAGAGGAATCCTCGGTTCCGGCCCTGACTCCACACAAGGTTTTTGGCCCCGGTATCGACGGGAGAGGAATCCCGAGAGGCCCCCTAGCAACTCGCATGGGGACTGGCCTCTCCTGAGGCCACCAGGGCGGGTCCCTGAGGTCCCCGTCGTAACTCGAGAACACCTGCCGCAACTCGAGAAAATCCAGGAAGTTCTCCCTTCCAGGCGAGATGAGGCCTATTTCCGATGAGGCGTCTGGAGACTAATGACACCTAAGCTCTGGAACTTCGAAAGGGTCTTTCACACCCTTGCTGCAACTCAAGACGTTCACCGCCATACCCGTCTCCACTCGAGAGGAAGCACGATGGTCCCGCCCACATCCAGAGGAGCCCCGTTTCCCCCTCGTAGCTCGAGATGAGGGATCCTTTCCCTGCTTTCAACGGGAAAGAATTCCCGGCGTTCCCGTCGCATCTCAAGAGGAGGCACTCTCAACAGGAAAGGCGAGAGGAACTCCATGGTCGTACCACCATGCCAAGAGTCCCCCAGATGTCTCAGTCCATTCCAGAGGAACCTCTTTGCCCTGCACTGGCTCATCTTTCACGCCGAGGATCGACTGACACCACGGTGGCACGTGGGACAGCCCAGTGGGAAAGCCTCGAGGGAAAGCCTCGAGGGAAAACCACAGATCCTTTGATCCACGCGACGGGAAGCGTGACATTGCTGCTACAGACTGGAAGGAAAGCGCACGTGCATGCCCCCACTCGAGACGAGGCCTGACTCGCCTGGGGAGACTCCAGAAGTACCCAAAGATCCATGTCAGCCCCTGAGAGGAATCCTCGGTTCCGGCCCTGACTCCACACAAGGTTTTTGGCCCCGGTATCGACGGGAGAGGAATCCCGAGAGGCCCCCTAGCAACTCGCATGGGGACTGGCCTCTCCTGAGGCCACCAGGGCGGGTCCCTGAGGTCCCCGTCGTAACTCGAGAACACCTGCCGCAACTCGAGAAAATCCAGGAAGTTCTCCCTTCCAGGCGAGATGAGGCCTATTTCCGATGAGGCGTCTGGAGACTAATGACACCTAAGCTCTGGAACTTCGAAAGGGTCTTTCACACCCTTGCTGCAACTCAGGAAGTTCACCGCCATACCCGTCTCCACTCGAGAGGAAGCACGATGGTCCCGCCCACATCCAGAGGAGCCCCGTTTCCCCCTCGTAGCTCGAGATGAGGGATCCTTTCCCTGCTTTCAACGGGAAAGAATTCCCGGCGTTCCTGTCGCATCTCAAGAGGAGGCACTCTCAACAGGAAAGGCGAGAGGAACTCCATGGTTGTAGCACCATGCCAAGAGTCCCCCAGATGTCTCAGTCCATTCCAGAGGAACCTCTTTGCCCTGCACTGGCTCATCTTTCACGCCGAGGATCGACTCACACCACGGTGGCACGTGGGACAGCCCTGTGGGAAAGCCTCGAGGGAAAGCCTCGAGGGAAAACCACAGATCCTTTGATCCACGCGACGGGAAGCGTGACATTGCTGCTACAGCCTGGAAGGAAAGCGCACGTGCATGCCCCCACTCGAGACGAGGCCTGACTCCCCTGGGGAGACTCCAGAAGTACCCAAAGATCCATGTCAGCCCCTGAGAGGAATCCTCGGTTCTGGCCCTGACTCCACACAAGGTTTTTGGCCCCGGTATCGACGGGAGAGGAATCCCGAGAGGCCCCCTAGCAACTCGCATGGGGACTGGCCTCTCCTGAGGCCACCAGGGCGGGTCCCTGAGGTCCCCGTCGTAACTCGAGAACACCTGCCGCAACTCGAGAAAATCCAGGAAGTTCTCCCTTCCAGGCGAGATGAGGCCTATTTCCAATGAGGCGTCTGGAGACTAATGACACCTAACCTCTGGAACTTCGAAAGGGTCTTTCACACCCTTGCTGCAACTCAAGAAGTTTACCGCCATACCCGTCTCCACTCGAGAGGAAGCACGATGGTCCCGCCAACATCCAGAGGAGCCCCGTTTCCCCCTCGTAGCTCGAGATGAGGGATCCTTTCCCTGCTTTCAACGGGAAAGAATTCCCGGCGTTCCCGTCGCATCTCAAGAGGAGGCACTCTCAACAGGAAAGGCGAGAGGAACTCCATGGTCGTACCACCATGCCAAGAGTCCCCCAGATGTCTCAGTCCATTCCAGAGGAACCTCTTTGCCCTGCACTGGCTCATCTTGCACGCCGAGGATCGACTCACACCACGGTGGCACGTGGGACAGCCCTGTGGGAAAGCCTCGAGGGAAAGCCTCGAGGGAAAACCACAGATCCTTTGATCCACGCGACGGGAAGCGTGACATTGCTGCTACAGCCTGGAAGTAAAGCGCACGTGCATGCCCCCACTCGAGACGAGGCCTGACTCCCCTGGGGAGACTCCAGAAGTACCAAAGATCCATGTTAGCCCCTGAGAGGAATCCTCGGTTCCGGCCCTGACTCCACACAAGGTTTTTGGCCCCGGTATCGTCGGGAGAGGAATCCCGAGAGGCCCCCTAGCAACTAGCATGGGGACTGGCCTCTCCTGAGGCCACCAGGGCGGGTCCCTGAGGTCCCCGTCGTAACTCGAGAACACCTGCCGCAACTCGAGAAAATCCAGGAAGTTCTCCCTTCCAGGCGAGATGAGGCCTATTTCCGATGAGGCGTCTGGAGACTAATGACACCTAACCTCTGGAACTTCGAAAGGGTCTTTCACACCCTTGCTGCAACTCAAGAAGTTCACCGCCATACCCGTCTCCACTCGAGAGGAAGCACGATGGTCCCGCCCACATCCAGAGGAGCCCCGTTTCCCCCTCGTAGCTCGAGATGAGGGATCCTTTCCCTGCTTTCAACGGGAAAGAATTCCCGGCGTTCCCGTCGCATCTCAAGAGGAGGCACTCTCAACAGGAAAGGCGAGAGGAACTCCATGGTCGTACCACCATGCCAAGAGTCCCCCAGATGTCTCAGTCCATTCCAGAGGAACCTCTTTGCCCTGCACTGGCTCATCTTGCACGCCGAGGATCTACTCACACCACGGTGGCACGTGGGACAGCCCTGTGGGAAAGCCTCGAGGGAAAGCCTCAAGGGAAAACCACAGATCCTTTGATCCACGCGACGGGAAGCGTGACATTGCTGCTACAGCCTGGAAGGAAAACGCATGTGTATGCCCCCACTCGAGACGAGGCCTGACTCCCATGCGGAAACTCCAGAAGTACCCAGAGATCCATGTCAGCCCCTGAGAGGAATCCTCGGTTCCGGCCCTGACCCCACACAAGGTTTTTGGCCCCGGTATCGACGGGAGAGGAATCCCGAGAGGCCCCCTAGCAACTCGCATGGGGACTGGCCTCTCCTGAGGCCACCAGGGCGGGTCCCTGAGGTTCCCGTCCTAACTCGAGAACACCTGCCGCAACTCGAGAAAATCCAGGAAGTTCTCCCTTCCAAGCGAGATGAGGCCTATTTCCGATGAGGCGTCTGGAGACTAATGACACGTAACCTCTGGAACTTCGAAAGGGTCTTTCACACCCTTGCTGCAACTCAAGAAGTTCACCGACATACCCGTCTCCACTCGAGAGGAAGCACGATGGTCCCGCCCACATCCAGAGGAGCCCCGTTTCCCCCTCGTAGCTCGAGATGAGGGATCCTTTCCCTGCTTTCAACGGGAAAGAATTCCCGGCGTTCCCGTCGCATCTCAAGAGGAGGCACTCTCAACAGGAAAGGCGAGAGGAACTCCATGGTCGTACCACCATGCCAAGAGTCCCCCAGATGTCTCAGTCCATTCCAGAGGAACCTCTTTGCCCTGCACTGGCTCATCTTGCACGCCGAGGATCGACTCACACCATGGTGGCACGTGGGACAGCCCTGTGGGAAAGCCTCGAGGGAAAGCCTCGAGGGAAAACCACAGATCCTCTGATCCACGCGACGGGAAGCGTGACATTGCTGCTACAGCCTGGAAGGAAAACGCATGTGCATGCCCCCACTCGAGACGAGGCCTGACTCCCCTGCGGAGACTCCAGAAGTACCCAAAGATCCATGTCAGCCCCTGAGAGGAATCCTCGGTTCCGGCCTGACTCCACACAAGGTTTTTGGCCACGGTATCGACGGGAGAGGAATCCCGAGAGGCCCCCTAGCAACTCGCATGGGGACTGGTCTCTCCTGAGGCCACCAGGGCGGGTCCCTGAGGTCCCCGTCGTAACTCGAGAACACCTGCCGCAACTCGAGAAAATCCAGGAAGTTCTCCCTTCCAGGCGAGATGAGGCCTATTTCCGATGAGGCGTCTGGAGACTAATGACACCTAACCTCTGGAACTTCGAAAGGGTCTTTCACACCCTTGCTGCAACTCAAGAAGTTCACCGCCATACCCGTCTCCACTCGAGAGGAAGCACGATGCTCCCGCCCACATCCAGAGGAGCCCCGTTTCCCCCTCGTAGCTCGAGATGAGGGATCCTTTCCCTGCTTTCAATGGGAAAGTATTCCCGGCGTTTCCGTCGCATCTCAAGAGGAGGCAGTCTCAACAGGAAAGGCGAGAGGATCTCCATGGTCGTACCACCATGCCAAGAGTCCCCCAGATGTCTCAGTCCATTCCAGAGGAACCTCTTTGCCCTGCACTGGCTCATCTTTCACGCCGAGGATCGACTCACACCACGGTGGCACGTGGGACAGCCCTGTGGGAAAGCCTCGAGGGAAAGCCTCGAGGGAAAACCACAGATCCTTTGATCCACGCGACGGGAAGCCTGACATTGCTGCTACAGCCTGGAAGGAAAGCGCAAGTGCATGCCCCCACTCGAGACGAGGCCTGACTCCCCTGGGGAGACTCCAGAAGTACCCAAAGATCCATGTCAGCCCCTGAGAGGAATCCTCGTTTCCGGCACTGACTCCACACAAGGTTTTTGGCCCTGGTATTGACGGGAGAGGAATTCCGAGAGGCCCCCTAGCAACTCGCATGGGGACTGTCCTTTCCTGAGGGCACCAGGGCGGATCCCTGTGTTCCCCGTCGTAACTCGAGAACACTTGCCGCAACTCGAGAAAATCCAGGAAGTTCTCCCTTCCAGGCGAGATGAGGCCTATTTCCGATGAGGCGTCTGGAGACTAATGACACCTAACCTCTGGAACTTCGAAAGGGTCTTTCACACCCTTGCTGCAACTCAAGAAGTTCACCGCCATACCCGTCTGCACTCGAGAGGAAGCACGATGGTCCCGCCCACATCCCGAGGAGCCCCGTTTCCCCCTCGTAGCTCGAGATGAGGGATCCTTTCCCTGCTTTCAACGGGAAAGAATTCCCGGCGTTGCCGTCGCATCTCAAGAGGAGGCACTCTCAACAGGAAAGGCGAGAGGAACTCCATGGTCGTACTACCATTCCAAGAGTCCCCCAGATGTCTCAGTCCATTCCAGAGGAACCTCTTTTCCCTGCACTGGCTCATCTTTCACGCCGAGGATCGACTCACACCACGGTGGCACGTGGGACAGCCCTGTGGGAAAGCCTCGAGGGAAAGCCTCGAGGGAAAACCACAGATCCATTGATCCACGCGACGGGAAGCGTGACATTGATGCTACAGCCTGGAAGGAAAGCGCACTTTCATGCCCCCACGCGAGACGAGGCCTGACTCCCCTGGGGAGACTCCAGAATTACCCGAAGATCCATGTCAGCCCCTGAGAGGAATCCTCAGATCCGCCCCTGACTCCACACAAGGATTTTGGCCCCGGTATCGACGGGAGAGGAATCCCGAGAGGCCCCCTAGCAACTCGCATGGGGACTGGCCTTTCCTGAGGCCATCACGGCGGGTCCCTGAGGTCCCCGTCGTAACTCGAGAACACCTGCCACAACTCGAGAAAATCCAGGAAGTTCTCCCTTCCAGGCGAGATGAGGCCTATTTCCGATGAGGCGTCTGGAGACTAATGACACCTTACCTCTGGAACTTCGAAAGGGTCTTTCACACCCTTGCTGCAACTCAAGAAGTTCACCGCCATACCCGTCTCCACTCGAGAGGAAGCACGATGGTCCCGCCCACATACAGAGGAGCCCCGTTTCCCCCTCATAGCTCGAGATGAGGGATCCTTTCCCTGCTTTCAACGGGAAAGAATTCCCGGCATTCCCGTCGCATCTCAAGAGGAGGCACTCTCAACAGGAAAGGCGAGAGGAACTCCATGGTCATACCACCATGCCAAGAGTCCCCCAGATGTCTCAGTCCATTCCAGAGGAACCTCTATGCCCTACACTGGCTCATCTTTCATGCCGAGGATCGACTCACACCACGGTGGCACGTGGGACAGCCCTGTGGGAAAGCCTCGAGGGAAAGCCTCGAGGGAAAACCACAGATCCTTTGATCCACGCGACGGGAAGCGTGACATTGCTGCTACAGCCTGGAAGGAAAGCGCACGTGCATGCCCCCACTCGAGACGAGGCCTGACTCCCCTGGGGAGACTCCAGAAGTACCCAAAGATCCATTGAGCCCCTGAGAGGAATCCTCGGTTCCGGCCCTGACTCCACACAAGGTTTTTGGCCCTGGTATCGACGGGAGAGGAATCCCGAGAGGCCCCCTAGCAATTCGCATGTGGACTGGCCTCCCCTGAGGCCACCAGGGCGGGTCCCTGAGGTCCCCGTCGTAACTCGAGAACACCTGCCGCAACTCGAGAAAATCCAGGAAGTTCTCCCTTCCAGGCGAGATGAGGCCTATTTCCGATGAGGCGTCTGGAGACTAATGACACGTAACCTCTGGAACTTCGAAAGGGTCTTTCACACCCTTGCTGCAACTCAAGAAGTTCACCGCCATACCCGTCTCCACTCGAGAGGAAGCACGATGATGCCGCCCACATTCAGAGGAGCCCCGTTTCCCCCTCGTAGCTCGAGAAGAGGGATCCTTTCCCTGTTTTCAACGGGAAAGAATTCCCGGCGTTCCCGTCGCATCTCAAGAGGAGGCACTCTCAACAGGAAAGGCGAGAGGAACTCCATGGTCGTACCACCATGCCAAGAGTCCCCCAGATGTCTCAGTCCATTCCAGAGGAACCTCTTTGCCCTGCACTGGCTCATCTTGCACGCCGAGGATCGACTCACACCACGGTGGCACGTGGGACAGCCCTGTGGGAAAGCCTCGAGGGAAAGCCTCGAGGGAAAACCACAGATCCTTTGATCCACGCGACGGGAAGCGTGACATTGCTGCTACAGCCTGGAAGTAAAGCGCACGTGCATGCCCCCACTCGAGACGAGGCCTGACTCCCCTGGGGAGACTCCAGAAGTACCAAAGATCCATGTCAGCCCCTGAGAGGAATCCTCGGTTCCGGCCCTGACTCCACACAAGGTTTTTGGCCCCGGTATCGTCGGGAGAGGAATCCCGAGAGGCCCGCTAGCAACTAGCATGGGGACTGGCCTCTCCTGAGGCCACCAGGGCGGGTCCCTGAGGTCCCCGTCGTAACTCGAGAACACCTGCCGCAACTCGAGAAAATCCAGGAAGTTCTCCCTTCCAGGCGAGATGAGGCCTATTTCCGATGAGGCGTCTGGAGACTAATGACACCTAACCTCTGGAACTTCGAAAGGGTCTTTCACACCCTTGCTGCAACTCAAGAAGTTCACCGCCATACCCGTCTCCACTCGAGAGGAAGCACGATGGTCCCGCCCACATCCAGAGGAGCCCCGTTTCCCCCTCGTAGCTCGAGATGAGGGATCCTTTCCCTGCTTTCAACGGGAAAGAATTCCCGGCGTTCCCGTCGCATCTCAAGAGGAGGCACTCTCAACAGGAAAGGCGAGAGGAACTCCATGGTCGTACCACCATGCCAAGAGTCCCCCAGATGTCTCAGTCCATTCCAGAGGAACCTCTTTGCCCTGCACTGGCTCATCTTGCACGCCGAGGATCTACTCACACCACGGTGGCACGTGGGACAGCCCTGTGGGAAAGCCTCGAGGGAAAGCCTCAAGGGAAAACCACAGATCCTTTGATCCACGCGACGGGAAGCGTGACATTGCTGCTACAGCCTGGAAGGAAAACGCATGTGTATGCCCCCACTCGAGACGAGGCCTGACTCCCATGCGGAAATTCCAGAAGTACCCAGAGATCCATGTCAGCCCCTGAGAGGAATCCTCGGTTCCGGCCCTGACCCCACACAAGGTTTTTGGCCCCGGTATCGACGGGAGAGGAATCCCGAGAGGCCCCCTAGCAACTCGCATGGGGACTGGCCTCTCCTGAGGCCACCAGGGCGGGTCCCTGAGGTTCCCGTCGTAACTCGAGAACACCTGCCGCAACTCGAGAAAATCCAGGAAGTTCTCCCTTCCAGGCGAGATGAGGCCTATTTCCGATGAGGCGTCTGGAGACTAATGACACGTAACCTCTGGAACTTCGAAAGGGTCTTTCACACCCTTGCTGCAACTCAAGAAGTTCACCGACATACCCGTCTCCACTCGAGAGGAAGCACGATGGTCCCGCCCACATCCAGAGGAGCCCCGTTTCCCCCTCGTAGCTCGAGATGAGGGATCCTTTCCCTGCTTTCAACGGGAAAGAATTCCCGGCGTTCCCGTCGCATCTCAAGAGGAGGCACTCTCAACAGGAAAGGCGAGAGGAACTCCATGGTCGTACCACCATGCCAAGAGTCCCCCAGATGTCTCAGTCCATTCCAGAGGAACCTCTTTGCCCTGCACTGGCTCATCTTGCACGCCGAGGATCGACTCACACCATGGTGGCACGTGGGACAGCCCTGTGGGAAAGCCTCGAGGGAAAGCCTCGTGGGAAAACCACAGATCCTCTGATCCACGCGACGGGAAGCGTGACATTGCTGCTACAGCCTGGAAGGAAAACGCATGTGCATGCCCCCACTCGAGACGAGGCCTGACTCCCCTGCGGAGACTCCAGAAGTACCCAAAGATCCATGTCAGCCCCTGAGAGGAATCCTCGGTTCCGGCCTGACTCCACACAAGGTTTTTGGCCACGGTATCGACGGGAGAGGAATCCCGAGAGGCCCCCTAGCAACTCGCATGGGGACTGGTCTCTCCTGAGGCCACCAGGGCGGGTCCCTGAGGTCCCCGTCGTAACTCGAGAACACCTGCCGCAACTCGAGAAAATCCAGGAAGTTCTCCCTTCCAGGCGAGATGAGGCCTATTTCCTATGAGGCGTCTGGAGACTAATGACACCTAACCTCTGGAACTTCGAAAGGGTCTTTCACACCCTTGCTGCAACTCAAGAAGTTCACCGCCATACCCGTCTCCACTCGAGAGGAAGCACGATGCTCCCGCCCACATCCAGAGGAGCCCCGTTTCCCCCTCTTAGCTCGAGATGAGGGATCCTTTCCCTGCTTTCAATGGGAAAGTATTCCCGGCGTTTCCGTCGCATCTCAAGAGGAGGCAGTCTCAACAGGAAAGGCGAGAGGATCTCCATGGTCGTACCACCATGCCAAGAGTCCCCCAGATGTCTCAGTCCATTCCAGAGGAACCTCTTTGCCCTGCACTGGCTCATTTTCACGCCGAGGATCGACTCACACCACGGTGGCACGTGGGATAGCCCTGTGGGAAAGCCTCAAGGGAAAGCCTCAAGGGAAAACCACAGATCCTTTGATCCACGCGACGGGAAGTGTGACATTGCTGCTACAGCCTGGAAGGAAAGCGCACGTGCATGCCCCCACTTGAGACGAGGCCTGACGCCCCTGGGGAGACTCCAGCAGTACCCAAATATCCATGTCAACCCCTGAGAGGAATCCTCGGTTCCGGCCCTGACTCCACACAAGGTTTTTGGCCCCAGTATCGACGGGAGAGGAATCCCGAGAGGCCCCCTAGCAACTCGCATGGGGACTTACCTTTCCTGAGCCCACCAGGGCGGGTCCCTGGGGTCCCCGTCGTAACTCGAGAACACCTGCCGCAACTCGAGAAAATCCAGGAAGTTCTCCCTTCCAGGTGAGATGAGGCCTATTTCCGATGAGGCGTCTCGAGACTAATGACACCTAACATCTGGAACTTCGAAAGGGTCTTTCACACCCTTGCTGCAACTCAAGAAGTTCACCGCCATACCCGTCTCCACTCGAGAGGAAGCACGATGGTTCCGCCCACATCCAGAGGAGCCCCGTTTCCCCCTCGTAGCTCGAGATGAGGGATCCTTTCCCTGCTTTCAACGGGAAAGAATTCCCGGCGTTCCCGTCGCATCTCAAGAGGAGGCACTCTCAACAGGAAAGGCGAAAGGAACTCCATGGTCGTACCACCATGCCAAGAGTCCCCCAGATGTCTCAGTCCATTCCAGAGGAACCTCTTTGCCCTGCACTGGCTCATCTTTCACGCCGAGGATCGACTCACACCACGGTGGCACGTGGGACAGCCCTGTGGGAAAGCCTCGAGGGAAAGCCTCGAGGGAAAACCACAGATCCTTTGATCCACGCGACGGGAAGCGTGACATTGCTGCTACAGCCTGGAAGGAAAGCGCAAGTGCATGCCCCCACTCGAGACGAGGCCTGACTCCCCTGGGGAGACTCCAGAAGTACCCAAAGATCCATGTCAGCCCCTGAGAGGAATCCTCGGTTCCGGCACTGACTCCACACAAGGTTTTTGGCCCTGGTATTGACGGGAGAGGAATTCCGAGAGGCCCCCTAGCAACTCGCATGGGGACTGTCCTTTCCTGAGGGCACCAGGGCGGATCCCTGAGTTCCCCGTCGTAACTCGAGAACACTTGCCGCAACTCGAGAAAATCCAGGAAGTTCTCCCTTCCAGGCGAGATGAGGCCTATTTCCGATGAGGCGTCTGGAGACTAATGACACCTAACCTCTGGAACTTCGAAAGGGTCTTTCACACCCTTGCTGCAACTCAAGAAGTTCACCGCCATACCCGTCTGCACTCGAGAGGAAGCACGATGGTCCCGCCCACATCCCGAGGAGCCCCGTTTCCCCCTCGTAGCTCGAGATGAGGGATCCTTTCCCTGCTTTCAACGGGAAAGAATTCCCGGCGTTGCCGTCGCATCTCAAGAGGAGGCACTCTCAACAGGAAAGGCGAGAGGAACTCCATGGTCGTACTACCATTCCAAGAGTCCCCCAGATGTCTCAGTCCATTCCAGAGGAACCTCTTTTCCCTGCACTGGCTCATCTTTCACGCCGAGGATCGACTCACACCACGGTGGCACGTGGGACAGCCCTGTGGGAAAGCCTCGAGGGAAAGCCTCGAGGGAAAACCACAGATCCATTGATCCACGCGACGGGAAGCGTGACATTGATGCTACAGCCTGGAAGGAAAGCGCACTTTCATGCCCCCACGCGAGACGAGGCCTGACTCCCCTGGGGAGACTCCAGAATTACCCGAAGATCCATGTCAGCCCCTGAGAGGAATCCTCAGATCCGCCCCTGACTCCACACAAGGATTTTGGCCCCGGTATCGACGGGAGAGGAATCCCGAGAGGCCCCCTAGCAACTCGCATGGGGACTGGCCTTTCCTGAGGCCATCACGGCGGGTCCCTGAGGTCCCCGTCGTAACTCGAGAACACCTGCCACAACTCGAGAAAATCCAGGAAGTTCTCCCTTCCAGGCGAGATGAGGCCTATTTCCGATGAGGCGTCTGGAGACTAATGACACCTTACCTCTGGAACTTCGAAAGGGTCTTTCACACCCTTGCTGCAACTCAAGAAGTTTACCGCCATACCCGTCTCCACTCGAGAGGAAGCACGATGGTCCCGCCCACATACAGAGGAGCCCCGTTTCCCCCTCATAGCTCGAGATGAGGGATCCTTTCCCTGCTTTCAACGGGAAAGAATTCCCGGCATTCCCGTCGCATCTCAAGAGGAGGCACTCTCAACAGGAAAGGCGAGAGGAACTCCATGGTCATACCACCATGCCAAGAGTCCCCCAGATGTCTCAGTCCATTCCAGAGGAACCTCTATGCCCTACACTGGGTCATCTTTCATGCCGAGGATCGACTCACACCACGGTGGCACGTGGGACAGCCCTGTGGGAAAGCCTCAAGGGAAAGCCTCGAGGGAAAACCACAGATCCTTTGATCCACGCGACGGGAAGCGTGACATTGCTGCTACAGCCTGGAAGGAAAGCGCACGTGCATGCCCCCACTCGAGACGAGGCCTGACTCCCCTGGGGAGACTCCAGAAGTACCCAAAGATCCATTGAGCCCCTGAGAGGAATCCTCGGTTCCGGCCCTGACTCCACACAAGGTTTTTGGCCCTGGTATCGACGGGAGAGGAATCCCGAGAGGCCCCCTAGCAATTCGCATGTGGACTGGCCTCCCCTGAGGCCACCAGGGCGGGTCCCTGAGGTCCCCGTCGTAACTCGAGAACACCTGCCGCAACTCGAGAAAATCCAGGAAGTTCTCCCTTCCAGGCGAGATGAGGCCTATTTCCGATGAGGCGTCTGGAGACTAATGACACGTAACCTCTGGAACTTCGAAAGGGTCTTTCACACCCTTGCTGCAACTCAAGAAGTTCACCGCCATACCCGTCTCCACTCGAGAGGAAGCACGATGATGCCGCCCACATTCAGAGGAGCCCCGTTTCCCCCTCGTAGCTCGAGAAGAGGGATCCTTTCCCTGTTTTCAACGGGAAAGAATTCCCGGCGTTCCCGTCGCATCTCAAGAGGAGGCACTCTCAACAGGAAAGGCGAGAGGAACTCCATGGTCGTACCACCATGCCAAGAGTCCCCCAGATGTCTCAGTCCATTCCAGAGGAACCTCTTTGCCCTGCACTGGCTCATCTTTCACGCCGAGGATCGACTCACACCACGGTGGCACGTGGGACAGCCCTGTGGGAAAGCCTCGAGGGAAAGCCTCGAGGGAAAACCACAGATCCTTTGATCCACGCGACGGGAAGCGTGACATTGCTGCTACAGCCTGGAAGGAAAGCGCACGTGCATGCCCCCAATCGAGACGAGGCCTGCTCCCCTGGGGAGACTCCAGAAGTACCCAAAGATCCATGTCAGCCACTGAGAGGAATCCTCGGTTCCAGCCCTGACTCCACACATGGTTTTTGGCCCCGGTATCGACGGGAGAGGAATCCCGAGAGGCCCCCTAGCAACTCGCATGGGGACTGGCCTCTCCTGAGGCCACCAGGGCGGGTCCCTGAGGTCCCCGTCGTAACTCGAGAACACCTGCCGCAACTCGAGAAAATCCAGGAAGTTCTCCCTTCCAGGCGAGATGAGGCCTATTTCCGATGAGGCGTCTGGAGACTAATGACACCTAACCTCTGGAACTTCGAAAGGGTCTTTCACACCCTTGCTGCAACTCAAGAAGTTCACCGCCATACCCGTCTGCACTCGAGAGGAAGCACGATGGTCCCGCCCACATCCCGAGGAGCCCCGTTTCCCCCTCGTAGCTCGAGATGAGGGATCCTTTCCCTGCTTTCAACGGGAAAGAATTCCCGGCGTTGCCGTCGCATCTCAAGAGGAGGCACTCTCAACAGGAAAGGCGAGAGGAACTCCATGGTCGTACTACCATTCCAAGAGTCCCCCAGATGTCTCAGTCCATTCCAGAGGAACCTCTTTTCCCTGCACTGGCTCATCTTTCACGCCGAGGATCGACTCACACCACGGTGGCACGTGGGACAGCCCTGTGGGAAAGCCTCGAGGGAAAGCCTCGAGGGAAAACCACAGATCCATTGATCCACGCGACGGGAAGCGTGACATTGATGCTACAGCCTGGAAGGAAAGCGCACTTTCATGCCCCCACGCGAGACGAGGCCTGACTCCCCTGGGGAGACTCCAGAATTACCCGAAGATCCATGTCAGCCCCTGAGAGGAATCCTCAGATCCGCCCCTGACTCCACACAAGGATTTTGGCCCCGGTATCGACGGGAGAGGAATCCCGAGAGGCCCCCTAGCAACTCGCATGGGGACTGGCCTTTCCTGAGGCCATCACGGCGGGTCCCTGAGGTCCCCGTCGTAACTCGAGAACACCTACCACAACTCGAGAAAATCCAGGAAGTTCTCCCTTCCAGGCGAGATGAGGCCTATTTCCGATGAGGCGTCTGGAGACTAATGACACCTTACCTCTGGAACTTCGAAAGGGTCTTTCACACCCTTGCTGCAACTCAAGAAGTTTACCGCCATACCCGTCTCCACTCGAGAGGAAGCACGATGGTCCCGCCCAGATACAGAGGAGCCCCGTTTCCCACTCATAGCTCGAGATGAGGGATCCTTTCCCTGCTTTCAACGGGAAAGAATTCCCGGCATTCCCGTCGCATCTCAAGAGGAGGCACTCTCAACAGGAAAGGCGAGAGGAACTCCATGGTCATACCACCATGCCAAGAGTCCCCCAGATGTCTCAGTCCATTCCAGAGGAACCTCTATGCCCTACACTGGCTCATCTTTCATGCCGAGGATCGACTCACACCACGGTGGCACGTGGGACAGCCCTGTGGGAAAGCCTCAAGGGAAAGCCTCGAGGGAAAACCACAGATCTTTTGATCCACGCGACGGGAAGCGTGACATTGCTGCTACAGCCTGGAAGGAAAGCGCACGTGCATGCCCCCACTCGAGACGAGGCCTGACTCCCCTGGGGAGACTCCAGAAGTACCCAAAGATCCATTGAGCCCCTGAGAGGAATCCTCGGTTCCGGCCCTGACTCCACACAAGGTTTTTGGCCCTGGTATCGACGGGAGAGGAATCCCGAGAGGCCCCCTAGCAATTCGCATGTGGACTGGCCTCCCCTGAGGCCACCAGGGCGGGTCCCTGAGGTCCCCGTCGTAACTCGAGAACACCTGCCGCAACTCGAGAAAATCCAGGAAGTTCTCCCTTCCAGGCGAGATGAGGCCTATTTCCGATGAGGCGTCTGGAGACTAATGACACGTAACCTCTGGAACTTCGAAAGGGTCTTTCACACCCTTGCTGCAACTCAAGAAGTTCACCGCCATACCCGTCTCCACTCGAGAGGAAGCACGATGATGCCGCCCACATTCAGAGGAGCCCCGTTTCCCCCTCGTAGCTCGAGAAGAGGGATCCTTTCCCTGTTTTCAACGGGAAAGAATTCCCGGCGTTCCCGTCGCATCTCAAGAGGAGGCACTCTCAACAGGAAAGGCGAGAGGAACTCCATGGTCGTACCACCATGCCAAGAGTCCCCCAGATGTCTCAGTCCATTCCAGAGGAACCTCTTTGCCCTGCACTGGCTCATCTTTCACGCCGAGGATCGACTCACACCACGGTGGCACGTGGGACAGCCCTGTGGGAAAGCCTCGAGGGAAAGCCTCGAGGGAAAACCACAGATCCTTTGATCCACGCGACGGGAAGCGTGACATTGCTGCTACAGCCTGGAAGGAAAGCGCACGTGCATGCCCCCAATCGAGACGAGGCCTGCTCCCCTGGGGAGACTCCAGAAGTACCCAAAGATCCATGTCAGCCACTGAGAGGAATCCTCGGTTCCAGCCCTGACTCCACACATGGTTTTTGGCCCCGGTATCGACGGGAGAGGAATCCCGAGAGGCCCCCTAGCAACTCGCATGGGGACTGGCCTCTCCTGAGGCCACCAGGGCGGGTCCCTGAGGTCCCCGTCGTAACTCGAGAACACCTGCCGCAACTCGAGAAAATCCAGGAAGTTCTCCCTTCCAGGCGAGATGAGGCCTATTTCCGATGAGGCGTCTGGAGACTAATGACACCGAACCTCTGGAACTTCGAAAGGGTCTTTCACACCCTTGCTGCACATCAAGAAGTTCACCGCCATACCCGTCTCTATTCGACAGGAAGCACGATGGTCCCGCCCACATCCCGAGGAGCCCCGTTTCCCCCTCGTAGCTCGAGATGAGGGATCCTTTCCCTGCTTTCAACGGGAAAGAATTCCCGGCGTTCCCGCCGCATCTCAAGAGGAGGCACTCTTAACAAGAAAGGCGAGAGGAACTCCATGGTCGTACCACCATGCCAAGAGTCCTCCAGATGTCTCAGTCCATTCCAGAGGAACCTCTTTGCCCTGCACTGGCTCATCTTTCACGCCGAGGATCGACTCACACCACGGTGACACGTGGGACAGCCCTGTGGCGAAGCCTCGAGGGAAAGCCTCGAGGGAAAACCACAGATCCTTTGATCCAACCAACGGGAAACGCAACGTTGCTGCTACAGCCTGGAAGGAAAGCGCACGTGCATGCCCCCACTCGAGACGAGGCCTGACTCCCCTGGGGAGACTCCAGAAGTACCCAAAGTTCCATGTCAGCCCGTGAGAGGAATCCTCGGTTCCGGCCCTGACTCCACACAAGGTTTTTGCCCCCGGTATCGACGGAAGAGGAATCCCGATAGGCTCCCTAGCAACTCGCATGGGGTCTGGCCTTTCCGGAGGCCACCAGGGCGGGTCCCTGAGCTCCCCGTCATAACTCGAGAACACCTGCCGCAACTCGAGAAAATCCAGGAAGTTCTCCCTTCCAGGCGAGATGAGGCCTATTTCCGATGAGGCGTCTGGAGACTAATGACACCTAACCTCTGGAACTTCAAAAGGGTCTTTCACACCCTTGCTGCAACTCAAGAAGTTCACCGCCATACCCGTCTCCACTCGAGAGGAAGCACGATGGTCCCGCCCACATCCAGAGGAGGCCCGTTTCCCCCTTGTAGCTCGAGATGAGGGATCCTTTCCCTGCTTTCAACGGGAAAGAATTCCCGGCGTTCCCGTCGCATCTCAAGAGGAGGCACTCTCAACAGGATAGGCGAGAGGAACTCCATGGTCATACCACCATTCCACTAGTCCCCCAGATGTCTCAGTCCATTCCAGAAGAACCTCTTTGCCCTGCACTGGCTCATCTTTCACGCCGAGGATCGACTCACACCACGGTGGCACGTGGAACAGCCCTGTGGGAAAGCCTCGAGGGAAAACCACAGATCCTTTGATCCACGCGACGGGAAGCGTGACATTGCTGCTACAGCCTGGAAGGAAAGCACACGTGCATGCCCCCACTCGAGACGAGGCCTGACTCCCCTGGGGAGACTCCAGAAGTACCCAAAGATCCATGTCAGCCCCTGAGAGGAATCCTCGGTTGCGGCCCTGACTCCACACAAGGTTTTTGGCCCCGGTATCGACGGGAGAGGAATCCCGAGAGGCCCCCTAGCAACTCGCATGTGGACTGGCCTCTCCTGAGGCCACCAGGGCGGGTCCCTGAGGTCCCCGTCGTAACTCGAGAACACCTGCCGCAACTCGAGAAAATCCAGGAAGTTCTTCCTTCCAGGCGAGATGAGGCCTATTTCCGATGAGGCGTCTGGAGACTAATGACACCGAACCTCTGGAACTTCGAAAGGGTCTTTCACACCCTTACTGCAACTCAAGAAGTTCACCGCCATACCCGTCTCCACTCGAGAGGAAGCACGATGGTCCCGCCCACATCCAGAGGAGCCCCGTTTCCCCCTCGTAGCAAGAGATGAGGGATCCTTTCCCTGCTTTCAATGGGAAAGAATTGCCGGCATTCCCGTCGCATCTCAAGCGGAGGCACTCTCAACAGGAAAGGCGAGAGGAACTCCATGGTCGTACCACCATTCAAAGAGTCCCCCAGATGTCTCAGTCCATTCCAGAGGAACCTCTTTGCCCTGCACTGGCTTATCTTTCACGCCGAGGATCGAGTCACACCACGGTGGCACGTGGGACAGCCCTGTGGGAAAGCCTCGAGGGAAAGCCTCGAGGGAAAACCACAGATCCTTTGATCCACGTGACGGGAAGCGTGACATTGCTACTACAGCCTGGAAGGAAAGCACACGTGCATGCCCCCACTCGAGACGAGGCCTGACTCCCCTGGGGAGACTCCAGAAGTATCCAAAGATCCATGTCAGCCCCTGAGAGGAATCCTCGGTTGCGGCCCTGACACCACACGAGGTTTTTGGCCCCGGTATCGACGGGAGAGGAATCCCGAGAGGCCCCCTAGCAACTCGCATGTGGACTGGCCTCTCCTGAGGCCATCAGGGAGGGTCCCTGAGGTCCCCGTCGTAACTCGAGAACACCTGCCGCAACTCGAGATAATCCAGGAAGTTCTCCCTTCCAGGCGAGATGAGGCCTATTTCCGATGAGGCGTCTGGAGACTAATGACACCTCACCTCTGGAACTTCGAAAGGGTCTTTCACACCCTTGCTGCAACTCAAGAAGTTCACCTCCATACCAGTCTCCACTCGAGAGGAAGCACGATGGTCCCGCCCACATCCAGAGGAGCCCCGTTTTCCCCTCGTAGCTCGAGATGAGGGATCCTTTCCCTGCTTTCAACGGGAAAGAATTCCCGGCGTTCCCGTTGCATCTCAAGAGGAGGCACTCTCAACAGGAAAGGCGAGAGGAACTCCATGGTCGTACCACCATTCCAAGAGTCCCCCAGATGTCTCAGTCCATTCGAGAGGAACCTCTTTACCCTGCACTGGCACATCTTTCACGCCGAGGATCGACTCACACCACGGTGGCACGTGGGACAGCCCTGTGGGACAGCCCTGTGGGAAAGCCTCGAGGGAAAACCACAGATCCTTTGATCCACGCGACGGGAAGCGTGACATTGCTGCTACAGCCTGGAAGGAAAGCGCACGTGCATGCCCTCACTAGAGACGAGGCCTGACTCCCCTGGGGAGACTCCAGAAGTACCCACAGATCCATGTCAGCCCCTGAGAGGAATCCTCGGTTCCGGCCCTGACTCCACACAAGGATTTTGGCCCCGGTATTGACGGGAGAGGAATCCCGAGAGGCCCCCTAGCAACTCGCATGTGGACTGGCCTCTCCTGAGGCCACCAGGGCGGGTCCCTGAGGTCCCCGTCATAACTCGAGAACACCTGCCGCAACTCGAGAAAATCCAGGATGTTCTCCCTTCCAGGCGAGATGAGGCCTATTTCCGATGAGGCGTCTGGAGACTAATGACACCTAACGTCTGGAACTTCGAAAGGGTCTTTCACTCCCTTGCTGCAACTCAAGAAGTTCACCGCCATACCCGTCTCCACTCGAGAGGAAGCACGATGGTCCCGCCCACATCCAGAGGAGCCCCGTTTCCCCCTCGTAGCTCGAGATGAGGGATCCTTTCCCTGCTTTCAACGGGAAAGAATTCCTGGCGTTCCCGTCGCATCTCAAGAGGAGGCACTCTCAACAGGAAAGGCGAGAGGAACTCCATGATCGTACCACCATTCCAAGAGTCCCCCAGATGTCCCAGTCCATTCCAGAGGAAACTCTTTGCCCTGCACTTGCTCATCTTTCACGCCGAGGATCGACTCACACCACGGTGGCACGTGGGACAGCCTTGTGGGACAGCCCTGTGGGAAAGCCTCGAGGGAAAACCACAGATCCTTTGATCCACGCGACGGGAAGCGTGACATTGCTGCTACAGCCTGGAAGGAAAGCGCACGTACATGCCCTCACTCGAGACGAGGCCTGACTCCCCTGGGGGGACTCCAGAAGTACCCAAAGATCCATGTCAGCCCCTGAGAGGAATCCTCGGTTCCGGCCCTGACTCCAGACAAGGTTTTTGGCCCCGGTATCGACGGGAGAGGAAATCCGAGAGGCCCCCTAGCAACTCGCATGGGGACTGGCCTTTCCTGAGGCCACCAGGGCGGGTCCCTGAGGTCCCCGTCGTAACTCGAGAACACCTGCCACAACTCGAGAAAATCCAGGAAGTTCTCCCTTCCAGGCGAGATGAGGCCTATTTCCGATGAGGCGTCTGGAGACTAATGACACGTAACCTCTGGAACTTCGAAAGGGTCTTTCACACCCTTGCTGCAACTCAAGAAGTTCACCGCCATACCCGTCTCCACTCGAGAGGAAGCACGATGGTCCCGCCCACATCCAGAGGAGCCCCATTTCCCCCTCGTAGCTCGAGATGAGGGATCCTTTCCCTGCTTTAAACGGGAAAGAATTCCCGGCGTTCCCGTCGCATCTCAAGAGGAGGCACTCTCAACAGGAAAGGCGAGAGGAACTCCATGGTCGTACCACCATGCCAAGAGTCCCCCAGATGTCTCAGTGCATTCCAGAGGAACCTCTTTGCCCTGCACTGGCTCATCTTTCACACCGAGGATCGACTCACACCACGGTGGTACGTGGGACAGCCCTGTGGGAAAGCCTCGAGGGAAAGCCTCGAGGGAAAACCACAGATCCTTTGATCCACGCGACGGGAAGCGTGACATTGCTGCTACAGCCTGGAAGGAAAGCGCACGTGCATGCCCCCACTCGAGACGAGGCCTGACTCCCCTGGAGAGACTCCAGCAGTACCCAAAGATCCATGTCAGCCCCTGAGAGGAATCCTCGGTTGCGGCCCTGACTCCACACAAGGTTTTTGGCCCCGGTATCGACGGGAGAGGAATCCCGAGAGGCCCCCTAGCAACTCGCATGGGGATTGGCCTTTTCTGAGGCCACCAGGGCGGGTCCCTGAGGTCCCCGTCGTAACTCGAGAACACCTGCCGCAACTCGAGAAAATCCAGGAAGTTCTCCCTTCCAGGCGAGATGAGGCCTATTTCCGATGAGGCGTCTGGAGCCTAATGACACCGAACCTCTGGAACTTCGAAAGGGTCTTTCACACCCTTGCTGCACATCAAGAAGTTCACCGCCATACCCGTCTCTATTCGACAGGAAGCACGATGGTCCCGCCCACATCCCGAGGAGCCCCGTTTCCCCCTCGTAGCTCGAGATGAGGGATCCTTTCCCTGCTTTCAACGGGAAAGAATTCCCGGCGTTCCCGCCGCATCTCAAGAGGAGGCACTCTTAACAAGAAAGGCGAGAGGAACTCCATGGTCGTACCACCATGCCAAGAGTCCTCCAGATGTCTCAGTCCATTCCAGAGGAACCTCTTTGCCCTGCACTGGCTCATCTTTCACGCCGAGGATCGACTCACACCACGGTGACACGTGGGACAGCCCTGTGGCGAAGCCTCGAGGGAAAGCTTCGAGGGAAAACCACAGATCCTTTGATCCAACCGACGGGAAACGCAACATTGCTGCTACAGCCTGGAAGGAAAGCGCACGTGCATGCCCCCACTCGAGACGAGGCCTGACTCCCCTGGGGAGACTCCAGAAGTACCCAAAGTTCCATGTCAGCCCGTGAGAGGAATCCTCGGTTCCGGCCCTGACTCCACACAAGGTTTTTGCCCCCGGTATCGACGGAAGAGGAATCCCGATAGGCTCCCTAGCAACTCGCATGGGGTCTGGCCTTTCCGGAGGCCACCAGGGCGGGTCCCTGAGCTCCCCGTCATAACTCGAGAACACCTGCCGCAACTCGAGAAAATCCAGGAAGTTCTCCCTTCCAGGCGAGATGAGGCCTATTTCCGATGAGGCATCTGGAGACTAATGACACCTAACCTCTGGAACTTCAAAAGGGTCTTTCACACCCTTGCTGCAACTCAAGAAGTTCACCGCCATACCCGTCTCCACTCGAGAGGAAGCACGATGGTCCCGCCCACATCCAGAGGAGGCCCGTTTCCCCCTTGTAGCTCGAGATGAGGGATCCTTTCCCTGCTTTCAACGGGAAAGAATTCCCGGCGTTCCCGTCGCATCTCAAGAGGAGGCACTCTCAACAGGATAGGTGAGAGGAACTCCATGGTCATACCACCATTCCAAGAGTCCCCCAGATGTCTCAGTCCATTCCAGAAGAACCTCTTTGCCCTGCACTGGCTCATCTTTCACGCCGAGGATCGACTCACACCACGGTGGCACGTGGGACAGCCCTGTGGGAAATCCTCGAGGGAAAGCCTAAAGGGAAAACCACAGATCCTATGATCTACGCGACGGGAAGCGTGACATTGATGCTACAGCCTGGAAGGAAAGCGCACGTGCATGCCCCCACTCGAGACGAGGCCTGACTCCCGTGGGGAGACTCCAGAAGTACCCAAAGATCCATGTCAGCCCCTGAGAGGAATCCTCATTTCCGGTCCTGACTCCACACAAGGTTTTTGGCCCTGGTATCGACGGGAGAGGAATCCCGAGAGGCCCCCTAGCAACTCGCATGGGGAATGGCCTCTCCTGAGGCCACTAGGGCGGGTCCCTGAGGTCCCCGTCGTAACTCGAGAACTCCTGCCGCAATTCGACAAAATCCAGGAAGTTCTCCCTTCCAGGCGAGATGAGGCCTATTTCCGATGAGGCGTCTGGAGCCTAATGACACCTAACCTCTGGAACTTCGAAAGGGTCTTTCACACCCTTGCTGCACATCAAGAAGTTCACCGCCATACCCGTCTCCATTCGACAGGAAGCACGATGATCCCGCCCACATCCCGAGGAGCCCCGTTTCCCCCTCGTAGCTCGAGATGAGGGATCCTTTCCCTGCTTTCAACGGGAAAGAATTCCCGGCGTTCCCGTCGCATCTCAAGAGGAGGCACTCTCAACAGGAAAGGCGAGAGGAACTACATGGTCGTACCACCATTCCAAGAGTCCCCCAGATGTCTCAGGCCATTACAGAGGAAACTCTTTGCCCTGAACTGGCTCATCTTTCACGCCAAGGATTGACTCACATCACGGTGGCACGTGGGACAGCCCTGTGGGAAAGCGTCGAGAAAGCCTCGAGTGTACCACAGATCCTTTGATCCACGAGACCGGAAGCGTGACATTGCTGCTACAGCCTGGAAGGAAAGCGCACGTGTATGCCCCCACTCGAGACGAGGCCTGACTCCCCTGTGGAGACTCCAGAAGTACCCAAAGATCCATGTCAGCCCCTGAGAGGAATCCTCGGTTCAGGCCCAGACTCCACACAAAGTTTTTGGCGCTGGTATCGACGGGAGAGGAATCCCGAGAGGCCCCCTGGCAACTCGCATGGGGACTGGCCTCTCCTGAGGCCACCAGGGCGGGTCCCTGAGGTCCCCGACGTAACTCGAGAACACCTGCCGAAACTCGAGAAAATCCAGGAAGTTCTCCCTTCCAGGCGAGATGAGGCCTATTTCCGATGAGGCGTCTGGAGACTAATGACACCTAAGCTCTGGAACTTCGAAAGGGTCTTTCACACCCTTGCTGCAACTCAAGAAGTTCACCGCCATACCCGTCTCCACTCGAGAGGAAGCACGATGGTCCCGCCCACATCCAGAGGAGCCCCGTTTCCCCCTTGTAGCTTGAGATGAGGGATCCTTTCCCTGCTTTCATCGTTAAAGAATTCCCGGCGTTCCCGTCACATCTCAAGAGGAGGCACTCTCAACAGGAAAGGCGAGAGGAACTCCATGGTCGTACCACCATGCCAAGAGTCCCCCAGATGTCTCAGTCCATTCCAGAGGAACCTCTTTGCCCTGCACTGGCTCATCTTTCACGCCGAGGATCGACTCACACCACGGTGGCACGTGGGACAGCCCTGTGGGAAAGCCTCGAGGGAAAGCCTCGAGGGAAAACCACAGATCCTTTGATCCACGCGACGGGAAGCGTTACATTGCTGCTACAGCCTGGAAGGAAAGCGCACGTGCATGCCCCCACTCGAGACGAGGCCTGACTCCCCTGGGGAGACTCCAGAAGTACCCAAAGATCCATGTCAGCCCCTGAGAGGAATCCTCGGTTCCGGCCCTGACTCCACACAAGGTTTTTGGCCCCGGTATCGACGGGAGAGGAATCCCGAGAGGCCCCCTGGCAACTCGCATGGGGACTGGCCTCTCCTGAGGCCACCAGGGCGGGTCCCTGAGGTCCCCGTCGTAACTCGAGAACACCTGCCGCAACTCGAGAAAATCCAGGAAGTTCTCCCTTCCAGGCGAGATGAGGCCTATTTCCGATGAGGCGTCTGGAGACTAATGACACCTAAACTCTGGAACTTCGAAAGGGTCTTTCACACCCTTGTTGCAACTCAAGAAGTTCACCGCCATACCCGTCTCCACTCGAGAGGAAGCACGATGGTCCCGCCCACATCCAGAGGAGCCCCGTTTCCCCCTCGTAGCTCGAGATGAGGGATCCTTTCCCTGCTTTCAACGGGAAAGAATTCCCGGTATTCCCGTCGCATCTCAAGAGGAGGCACTCTCAACAGGAAAGGCGAGAGGAACTCCATGGTCGTACCACCATGCCAAGAGTCCCCCAGATGTCTCAGTCCATTCCAGAGGAACCTCTTTGCCCTGCACTGGCTCATCTTTCACACCGAGGATCGACTCACACCACGGTCGCACGTGGGACAACCCTGTGGGAAAGCCTCCAGGGAAAGCCTCGAGGGAAATCCACAGATCCTTTGATCCACGCGATGGGAAGCGTGACATTGCTGCTACAGACTGGAAGGAAAGCGCACGTGCATGCCCCCACTCGAGACGAGGCCTGACTCCCCTGGGGAGACTCCAGAAGTACCCAAAGATCCATGTGAGCCTCTGAGAGGAATCCACGGTTCCGGCCCTGACTCCACACAAGGTTTTTGGCCCCGGTATCGACGGGAGAGGAATCCCGAGAGGCCCCCTGGCAACTCGCATGGGGACTGGCCTCTCCTGAGGCCACCAGGGCGGGTCCCTGAGGTCCCCGACGTAACTCGAGAACATCTGCCGAAACTCGAGAAAATCCAGGAAGTTCTCCCTTCCAGGCGAGATGAGGCCTATTTCCGATGAGGCGTCTGGAGACTAATGACACCTAACCTCTGGAACTTCGAAAGGGTCTTTCACACCCTTGCTGCAACTCAAGAAGTTCACCGCCATACCCGTCTCCACTCGAGAGGAAGCACGATGGTCCCGCCCACATCCAGAGGAGCCCCGTTTCCCCCTCGTAGCTCGAGATGAGGGATCCTTTCCCTGCTTTCAACGGGAAAGAATTCCCGGCGTTCCCGTCGCATCTCTAGAGGAGGCACTCTCAACAGGAAAGGCGAGAGGAACTACATGGTCGTACCACCATTCCAAGAGTCCCCCAGATGTCTCAGGCCATTACAGAGGAAACTCTTTGCCCTGAACTGGCTCATCTTTCACGCCAAGGATTGACTCACATCACGGTGGCACGTGGGACAGCCCTGTGGGAAAGCGTCGAGAAAGCCTCGAGTGTACCACAGATCCTTTGATCCACGCGACCGGAAGCGTGACATTGCTGCTACAGCCTGGAAGGAAAGCGCACGTGTATGCCCCCACTCGAGACGAGGCCTGACTCCCCTGTGGAGACTCCAGAAGTACCCAAAGATCCATGTCAGCCCCTGAGAGGAATCCTCGGTTCAGGCCCAGACTCCACACAAAGTTTTTGGCGCTGGTATCGACGGGAGAGGAATCCCGAGAGGCCCCCTGGCAACTCGCATGGGGACTGGCCTCTCCTGAGGCCACCAGGGCGGGTCCCTGAGGTCCCCGTCGTAACTCGAGAACACCTGCCGCAACTCGAGAAAATCCAGGAAGTTCTCCCTTCCAGGCGAGATGAGGCCTATTTCCGATGAGGCGTCTGGAGACTAATGACACCTAACCTCTGGAACTTCGAAAGGGTCTTTCACACCCTTGCTGCAACTCAAGAAGTTCACCGCCATACCCGTCTCCACTCGAGAGGAAGCACGATGGTCCCGCCCACATCCAGAGGAGCCCCGTTTCCCCCTCGTAGCTCGAGATGAGGGATCCTTTCCCTGCTTTCATCGGGAAAGAATTCCCGGCGTTCCCGTCACATCTCAAGAGGAGGCACTCTCAACAGGAAAGGCGAGAGGAACTCCATGGTCGTACCACCATGCCAAGAGTCCCCCAGATGTCTCAGTCCATTCCAGAAGAACCTCTTTGCCCTGCACTGGCTCATCTTTCACGCCGAGGATCGACTCACACCACGGTGGCACGTGGGACAGCCCTGTGGGAAAGCCTCGAGGGAAAGCCTCGAGGGAAAACCACAGATCCTTTGATCCACGCGACGGGAAGCGTTACATTGCTGCTACAGCCTGGAAGGAAAGTGCACGTGCATGCCCCCACTCGAGACGAGGCCTGACTCCCCTGGGGAGACTCCAGAAGTACCCAAAGATCCATGTCAGCCCCTGAGAGGAATCCTCGGTTCCGGCCCTGACTCCAGACAAGGTTTTTGGCCCCGGTATCGACGGGAGAGGAATCCCGAGAGGCCCCCTGGCAACTCGCATGGGGTCTGTCCTCTCCTGAGGCCACCAGGGCGGGTCCCTGAGGTCCCCGTCGTAACTCGAGAACACCTGCCGCAACTCGAGAAAATCCAGGAAGTTCTCCCTTCCAGGCGAGATGAGGCCTATTTCCGATGAGGCGTCTGGAGACTAATGACACCTAAACTCTGGAACTTCGAAAGGGTCTTTCACACCCTTGTTGCAACTCAAGAATTTCACCGCCATACCCGTCTCCAATCGAGAGGAAGCACGATGGTCCCGCCCACATCCAGAGGAGCCCCGTTTCCCCCTCGGAGCTCACGATGAGGGATCCTTTCCCTGCTTTCAACGGGAAAGAATTCCCGGCGTTCCCGTCGCATCTCAAGAGGAGGCACTCTCAACAGGAAAGGCGAGAGGAACTCCATGGTCATGCCACCATGCCAAGAGTCCCCCAGATGTCTCAGTCCATTCCAGAGGAACCTCTTTGCCCTGCACTGGCTCATCTTTCACGCCGAGGATCGACTCACACCACGGTGGCACGTGGGACAGCCCTGTGGGAAAGCCTCGAGGGAAAACCACAGATCCTTTGATCCACGCGACGGGAAGCGTGACATTGCTGCTACAGCCTGGAAGGAAAGCGCACGTGCATGCCCCCACTCGAGACGAGGCCTGACTCCCCTGGGGAGACTCCAGAAGTACCCAAAGATCCATGTCAGCCCCTGAGAGGAATCCTCGGTTCCGGCCCTGACTCCACACAAGGTTTTTGGCCCCGGTATCGACGGGAGAGGAATCCCGAGAGGCCCCCTGGCAACTCGCATGGGGACTGGCCTCTCCTGAGGCCACCAGGGCGGGTCCCTGAGGTCCCCGTCGTAACTCGAGAACACCTGCCGCAACTCGAGAAAATCCAGGAAGTTCTCCCTTCCAGGCGAGATGAGGCCTATTTCCGATGAGGCGTCTGGAGACTAATGAGACCTAACCTCTGGAACTTCGAAAGGGTCTTTCACACCCTTGCTGCAACTCAAGAAGTTCACCGCCATACCCGTCTCCACTCGAGAGGAAGCACGATGGTCCCGCCCACATCCAGAGGAGCCCCGTTTCCCCCTCGTAGCTCGAGATGAGGGATCCTTTCCCTGCTTTCAACGGGAAAGAATTCCCGGCCTTCCCGTCGCATCTCAAGAGGAGGCACTCTCAACAGGAAAGGCGAGAGGAACTCCATGGTCGTACCACCATGCCAAGAGTCCACCAGATGTCTCAGTCCATTCCAGAGGAACCTCTTTGCCCTGCACTGGCTCATTTTTCACGCCGAGGATCGACTCACACCACGGTGGCACGTGGAACAGCCCTGTGGGAAAGCCTCGAGGGAAAACCACAGATCCTTTGATCCACGCGACGGGAAGCGTGACATTGCTGCTACAGCCTGGAAGTAAAGCGCACGTGCATGCCCCCACTCGAGACGAGGCCTGACTCCCCTGGGGAGACTCCAGAAGTACACAAAGATCCATGTCAGCCCATGAGAGGAATCCTCGTTTCCGGCCCTGACTCCACACAAGGTTTTTGGCCCCGGTATCGACGGGAGAGGAATCCCGAGAGGCCCCCTAGCAACTCGCATGGGGACTGGCCTCTCCTGAGGCCACCAGGGCGGGTCCCTGAGGTCCCCGTCGTAACTCGAGAACACCTGCCGCAACTCGAGAAAATCCAGAAAGTTCTCCGTTCCAGGCGAGATGAGGCCTATTTCCGATGAGGCGTCTGGAGACTAATGAAACCTAACCTCTGGAACTTCGAAAGGGTCTTTCACACCCTTGCTGCAACTCAAGAATTTCACCGCCATACCCGTATCCACTCGAGAGGAAGCACGATGGTCCCCCCCACATCCAGAGGAGCCCCGTTTCCCCCTCGTAGCTCGAGATGAGGGATCCTTTCCCTGCTTTCATCGGGAAAGAATTCCCGGCGTTCCCGTCACATCTCAAGAGGAGGCACTCTCAACAGGAAAGGCGAGAGGAACTCCATGGTCGTACCACCATGCCAAGAGTCCCCCAGATGTCTCAGTCCATTCCAGAGGAACCTCTTTGCCCTGCACTGGCTCATCTTTCACGCCGAGGATCGACTCACACCACGGTGGCACGTGGGACAGCCCTGTGGGAAAGCCTCGAGGGAAAGCCTCGAGGGAAAACCACAGATCCTTTGATCCACGCGACGGGAAGCGTTACATTGCTGCTACAGCCTGGAAGGAAAGCGCACGTGCATGCCCCCACTCGAGACGAGGCCTGACTCCCCTGGGGAGACTCCAGAAGTACCCAAAGATCCATGTCAGCCCCTGAGAGGAATCCTCGGTTCCGGCCCTGACTCCACACAAGGTTTTTGGCTCCGGTATCGACGGGAGAGGAATCCCGAGAGGCCCCCTGGCAACTCGCATGGGGACTGGCCTCTCCTGAGGCCACCAGGGCGGGTCCCTGAGGTCCCCGTCGTAACTCGAGAACACCTGCCGCAACTCGAGAAAATCCAGGAAGTTCTCCCTTCCAGGCGAGATGAGGCCTATTTCCGATGAGGCGTCTGGAGACTAATGACACCTAACCTCTGGAACTTCGAAAGGGTCTTTCACACCTTTGTTGCAACTCAAGAAGTTCACCGCCATACCCGTCTCCACTCGAGAGGAAGCACGATGGTCCCGCCCACATCCAGAGGAGCCCCGTTTCCCCCTCGTAGCTCGAGATGAGGGATCCTTTCCCTGCTTTCAACGGGAAAGAATTCCCGGCGTTCCCGTCGCATCTCAAGAGGAGGCACTCTCTACAGGAAAAGCGAGAGGAACTCCATGGTCGTACCACCATGCCAAGAGTCCCCCAGATGTCTCAGTCCATTCCAGAGGAACCTCTTTGCCCTGCACTGGCTCATCTTTCACGCCGAGGATCGACTCACACCACGGTGGCACGTGGGACAGCCCTGTGGGAAAGCCTCGAGGGAAAGCCTCGAGGGAAAACCACAGATCCTTTGATCCACGCGACGGGAAGCGTGACATTGCTGCTACAGCCTGGAAGGAAAGCGCACGTGCATGCCCCCACTCGAGACGAGGCCTGACTCGCCTGGGGAGACTCCAGAAGTACCCAAAGATCCATGTCAGCCCCTGAGAGGAATCCTCGGTACCGGCCCTGACTCCACACAAGGTTTTTGGCCCCGGTATCGATGGTAGAGGAATCCCCAGAGGCCCCCTAGCAACTCGCATGGGGACTGGCCTCTCCTGAGGCCACCAGGGCGGGTCCCTGAGGTCCCCGTCGTAACTCGAGAACACCTGCCGCAACTCGAGAAAATCCAGGAAGTTCTCCCTTCCAGGCGAGATGAGGCCTATTTCCGATGAGGCGTCTGGAGACTAATGACACCTAACCTCTGGAACTTCGAAAGGGTCTTTCACACGCTTGCTGCAACTCAAGAGGTTCACCGCCATACCCGTCTCCACTGGAGAGGAAGCACGATGGTCCCGCCCACATCCAGAGGAGCCCCGTTTCCCCCCTCGTAGCTCGAGATGAGGGATCCTTTCCCTGCTTTCAACGGGATAGAATTCCTGGCGTTCCCGTCGCATCTCAAGAGGAGGCACTCTCAACAGGAAAGGCGAGAGGAACTCCATGGTCGTACCACCATGCCAAGAGTCCCCCAGATGTCTCAGTCCATTCCAGTGGAACCTCTTTGCCCTGCACTGGCTCATCTTTCACGCCGAGGATCGACTTACACCACGGTGGCACGTGGGACAGCCCTGTGGGAAAGCCTCGAGGGAAAGCCTCGAGGGAAAACCACAGATCCTGTGATCCACGCGACGGGAAGCGTGACATTGCTGCTACAGCCTGGAAGGAAAGCGCACGTGCATGCCCCCACTCGAGACGAGGCCTGACTCCCCTGGGGAGACTCCAGAAGTACCCAAAGATCCATGTCAGCCCCTGAGAGGAATCCTCGGTTCCGGCCCTGACTCCGCACAAGGTTTTTGGCCCCTGTATCGACGGGAGAGGAATCCCGAGAGGCCCCCTAGCAACTCGCATGGGGACTGGCCTCTCCTGAGGCCACCAGGGCGGGTCCCTGAGGTCCCCGTCGTAACTCGAGAACACCTGCCGCAACTCGAGAAAATCCAGGAAGTTCTCCCTTCCAGGCGAGATGAGGCCTATTTCCGATGAGGCGTCTGTAGACTAATGACACCTAACCTCTGGAACTTCGAAAGGGTCTTTCACACCTTTGCTGCAACTCAAGAAGTTCACCGCCATACCCGTCTCCACTCGAGAGGAAGCACGATGGTCCCGCCCACATCCAGAGGAGCCCCGTTTCCCCCTCGTAGCACGAGATGAGGGATCCTTTCCCTGCTTTCAACGGGAAAGAATTCCCGGCGTTCCCGTCGCCTCTCAAGAGGAGGCACTCTCAACAGGAAAGGCGAGAGGAACTCCATGGTCGTACCACCATGCCAAGAGTCCCCCAGATGTCTCAGTCCATTCCAGAGGAACCTCTTTGCCCTGCACTGGCTCATCTTTCACGCCGAGGATCGAATCACACCACGGTGGCACGTGGGACAGCCCTGTGGGAAAGCCTCGAGGGAAAGCCTCGAGGGAAAACCACAGATCCTTTGATCCACGCGACGGGAAGCGTGACATTGCTGCTACAGCCTGGAAGGAAAGCGCACGTGCATGCCCCCACTCGAGACGAGGCCTGACTCCCCTGGGGAGACTCCAGAAGTACCCAAAGATCCATGTCAGCCCATGAGAGGAATCCTCGGTTCCGGCCCTGACTCCACACAAGGTTTTTGGCCCCGGTATCGACGGGAGAGGAATCCCGAGAGGCCCCCTAGCAACTCGCATGGGGACTGGCCTCTCCTGAGGCTACCAGGGCGGGTCCCTGACGTCCCCGTCGTAACTCGAGAACACCTGCCGCAACTCGAGAAAATCCAGGAAGTTCTCCCTTCCAGGCGAGATGAGGCCTATTTCCGATGAGGCGTCTGGAGACTAATGAGACCTAACCTCTGGAACTTCGAAAGGGTCTTTCACACCCTTGCTGCAACTCAAGAAGTTCACCGCCATACCCGTCTCCACTCGAGAGGAAGCACGATGGTCCCGCCCACATCCAGAGGAGCCCCGTTTCCCCCTCGTAGCTCGAGATGAGGGATCCTTTCCCTGCTTTCAACGGGAAAGAATTCCTGGCGTTCCCGTCGCATCTCAAGAGGAGGCACTCTCAACAGGAAAGGCGAGAGGAACTCCATGGTCGTACCACCATTCCAAGAGTCCCCCAGATGTCTCAGTCCATTCCTGAGGAACCTCTTTGCCCTGCACTGGGTCATCTTTCACACCGAGGAACGACTCACACCACGGTGGCACGTGGGACAGCCCTGTGGGAAAGCCTCGAGGGAAAGCCTCGAGGGAAATCCACAGATCCTTTGATCCACGCGACGGGAAGCGTGTCATTGCTGCTACAGCCTGGAAGGAAAGCGCACGTGCATGCCCCCACTCGAGACGAGGCCTGACTCCCCTGGGGAGACTCCAGAAGTACCCAAAGATCCATGTGAGCCTCTGAGAGGAATCCACGGTTCCGGCCCTGACTCCACACAGGGTTTTTGGCCCCGGTATCGACGGGAGAGGAATCCCGAGAGGCCCCCTGGCAACTCGCATGGGGACTGGCCTCTCCTGAGGCCACCAGGGCGGGTCCCTGAGGTCCCCGTCGTAACTCGAGAACACCTGCCGCAACTCGAGAAAATCCAGGAAGTTCTCCCTTCCAGGCGAGATGAGGCCTATTTCCGATGAGGCGTCTGGAGACTAATGAAACCTAACCTCTGGAACTTCGAAAGGGTCTTTCACACCCTTGCTGCAACTCAAGAATTTCACCGCCATACCCGTCTCCACTCGAGAGGAAGCACGATGGTCCCGCCCACATCCAGAGGAGCCTCGTTTCCCCCTCGTAGCTCGAGATGAGGGATCCTTTCCCTGCTTTCATCGGGAAAGAATTCCCGGCGTTCCCGTCACATCTCAAGAGGAGGCACTCTCAACAGGAAAGGCGAGAGGAACTCCATGGTCGTACCACCATGCCAAGGGTCTCCCAGATGTCTCAGTCCATTCCAGAGGAACCTCTTTGCCCTGCACTGGCTCATCTTTCACGCCGAGGATCGACTCACACCACGGTGGCACGTGGGATAGCCCTGTGGGAAAGCCTCGAGGGAAAGCCTCGAGGGAAAACCACAGATCCTTTGATCCACGCGACGGGAAGCGTGACATTGCTGCTACAGCCTGGAAGGAAAGCGCACGTGCATGCCCCCACTCGAGACGAGGCCTGACTCCCCTGGGGAGACTCCAGAAGTACCCAAAAATCCATGTCAGCCCCTGAGAGGAATCCTCGGTTCCGGCCCTGACTCCACACAAGGTTTTTGGCACCGGTATCGACGGGAGAGGAATCCCGAGAGGCCCCCTGGCAACTCGCATGGGGACTGGCCTCTCCTGAGGCCACCAGGGCGGGTCCCTGAGGTCCCCGACGTAACTCGAGAACACCTGCCACAACTCGAGAAAATCCAGGAAGTTCTCCCTTCCAGGCGAGATGAGGCCTATTTCCGATGAGGCGTCTGGAGACTAATGACACCTAACAACTGGAACTTCGAAAGGGTCTTTCACACCCTTGCTGCAACTCAAGAAGTTCACCGCCATACCCGTCTCCACTCGAGAGGAAGCACGATGGTCCCGCCCACATCCAGAGGAGCCCCGTTTCCCCCTCGTAGCTCGAGATGAGGGATCCTTTCCCTGCTTTCATCGGGAAAGAATTCCCGGCGTTCCCGTCACATCTCAAGAGGAGGCACTCTCAACAGGAAAGGCGAGAGGAACTCCATGGTCGTACCACCATGCCAAGAGTCCCCCAGATGTCTCAGTCCATTCCAGAGGAACCTCTTTGCCCTGCACTGGCTCATCTTTCACGCCGAGGATCGACTCACACCACGGTGGCACGTGGGACAGCCCTGTGGGAAAGCCTCGAGGGAAAGCCTCGAGGGAAAACCACAGATCCTTTGATCCACGCGACGGGAAGCGTGACATTGCTGCTACAGCCTGGAAGGAAAGCGCACGTGCATGCCCCCACTCGAGACGGGGCCTGACTCGCCTGGGGAGACTCCAGAAGTACCCAAAGATCCATGTCAGCCCCTGAGAGGAATCCTCGGTACCGGCCCTGACTCCACACAAGGTTTTTGGCCCCGGTATCGATGGGAGAGGAATCCCCAGAGGCCCCCTAGCAACTCGCATGGGGACTGGCCTCTCCTGAGGCCACCAGGGCGGGTCCCTGAGGTCCCCGTCGTAACTCGAGAACACCAGCCGCAACTGGAGAAAATCCAGGAAGTTCTCCCTTCCAGGCGAGATGAGGCCTATTTCCGATGAGGCGTCTGGAGACTAATGACACCTAACCTCTGGAACTTCGAAAGGGTCTTTCACACCCTTGCTGCAACTCAAGAAGTTCACCGCCATACCCGTCTCCACTCGAGAGGAAGCACGATGGTCCCGCCCACATCCAGAGGAGCCCCGTTTCCCCCTCGTAGCTTGAGATGAGGGATCCTTTCCCTGCTTTCAACGGGAAAGAATTCCCGGCGTTCCCGTCGCATCTCAAGAGGAGGCACTCTCAACAGAAAAGCCGAGAGAAACTCCATGGTCGAACCACCATGCCAAGAGTCCCCCAGATGTCTCAGTCCATTCCAGAGGAACCTCTTTGCCCTGCACTGGCTCATCTTTCACGCCGAGGATCGACTCACACCACGGTGGCACGTGGGACAGCCCAGTGGGAAAGCCTCGAGGGAAAGCCTCGAGGGAAAACCACAGATCCTTTGATCCACGCGACGGGAAGCGTGACATTGCTGCTACAGCCTGGAAGGAAAGCGCACGTGCATGCCCCCACTCGAGACGAGGCCTGACTCCCCTGGGGAGACTCCAGAAGTACCCAAAGATCCATGTCAGCCCCTGAGAGGAATCCTCGGTTCCGGCCCTGACTCCACACAAGGTTTTAGGCCCCGGTATTGACGGGAAAGGAACCCCGAGAGGCCCCCTAGCAACTCGCATGGGGACTGGCCTGTCCTGAGGCCACCAGGGCGGGTCCCTGAGGTCCCCGTCGTAACTCGAGAACACCTGCCGCAACTCGAGAAAATCCAGGAAGTTCTCCCTTCCAGGCGAGATGAGGCCTATTTCCGATGAGGCGTCTGGAGACTAATGACACCTAACCTCTGGAACTTCGAAAGGGTCTTTCACACCCTTGCTGCAACTCAAGAGGTTCACCGCCATACCCGTCTCCACTCGAGAGGAAGCACGATGGTCCCGCCCACATCCAGAGGAGCCCCGTTTCCCCCCTCGTAGCTCGAGATGAGGGATCCTTTCCCTGCTTTCAACGGGATAGAATTCCTGGCGTTCCCGTCGCATCTCAAGAGGAGGCACTCTCAACAGGAAAGGCGAGAGGAACTCCATGGTCGTACCACCATGCCAAGAGTCCCCCGGATGTCTCAGTCCATTCCAGTGGAAACTCTTTGCCCTGCACTCGCTCATCTTTCACGCCGAGGATCGACTTACACCACGGTGGCACGTGGGACAGCCCTGTGGGAAAGCCTCGAGGGAAAGCCTCGAGGGAAAACCACAGATCCTTTGATCCACGCGACGGGAAGCGTGACATTGCTGCTACAGCCTGGAAGGAAAGCGCACGTGCATGCCCCCACTCGAGACGAGGCCTGACTCCCCTGGGGAGACTCCAGAAGTACCCAAAGATCCATGTCAGCCCCTGAGAGGAATCCTCGGTTCCGGCCCTGACTCCACACAAGGTTTTTGGCCCCGGTATCGACCGGAAAGGAATCCCGAGAGGCCCCCTAGCAACTCGCATGGGGACTGGCCTCTCCTGAGGCCACCAGGGCGGGTCCCTGAGGTCCCCGTCGTAACTCGAGAACACCTGCCGCAACTCGAGAAAATCCAGGAAGTTCTCCCTTCCAGGCGAGATGAGGCCTATTTCCGATGAGGCGACTGGAGACTAATGACACCTAACCTCTGGAACTTCGAAAGGGTCTTTCACACCCTTGCTGCAACTCAAGAAGTTCACCGCCATACCCGTCTCCACTCGAGAGGAAGCACGATGGTCCCGCCCACATCCAGAGGAGCCCCGTTTCCCCCTCGGAGCTCGAGATGAGGGATCCTTTCCCTGCTTTCAACGGGATAGAATTCCCGGCGTTCCCGTCGCATCTCAAGAGGAGGCACTCTCAACAGGAAAGGCGAGAGGAACTCCATGGTCGTACCACCATGCCAAGAGTCCCCCAGATGTCTCAGTCCATTCCAGTGGAACCTCTTTGCCCTGCACTGGCTCATCTTTCACCCCGAGGATCGACTTACACCACGGTGGCACGTGGGACAGCCCTGTGGGAAAGCCTCGAGAGAAAGCCTCGAGGGAAAACCACAGATCCTTTGATCCACGCGACGGGAAGCGTGACATTGCTGCTACAGCCTGGACGGAAAGCGCACGTGCATGCCCCCACTCGAGACGAGGCCTGACTCCCCTGGGGAGACTCCAGAAGTACCCAAAGATCCATGTCAGCCTCTGAGACGAATCCTTGGTTCCGGCCCTGACTCCACACAAGGTTTTTGCCCCCTGTATCGACGGGAAAGGAATCCCGAGAGACCCCTAGCAACTCGCATGGGGACTGGCCTCTCCTGAGGCCACCAGGGCGGGTCCCTGAGGTCCCCGTCGTAACTCGAGAACACCTGCCGCAACTCGAGAAAATCCAGGAAGTTCTCCCTTCCAGGCGAGATGAGGCCTATTTCCGATGAGGCGTCTGGAGACTAATGACACCTAACCTCTGGATCTTCGAAAGGGTCTTTCACACCTTTGCTGCAACTCAAGAAGTTCACCGCCATACCCGTCTCCACTCGAGAGGAAGCACGATGGTCCCGCCCACATCCAGAGGAGCCCTGTTTCCCCCTCGTAGCTCGAGATGAGGGATCCCTTCCCTGCTTTCAACGGGAAAGAAATCCCGGCGTTCCCGTCGCATCTCAAGAGGAGGCACTCTCAACAGGAAAGGCGAGAGGAACTCCATGGTCGTACCACCATGCCAAGAGTCCCCCAGATGTCTCAGTCCATTCCAGAGGAACCTCTTTGCCCTGCACTGGCTCATCTTTCACGCCGAGGATCGACTCACACCACGGTGGCACGTGGGACAGCCCTGTGGGAAAGCCTCGAGGGAAAGCCTCGAAGGAAAACCACAGATCCTTTGATCCACGCGACGGGAAGCGTGACATTGCTGCTACAGCCTGGAAGGAAAGCGCACGTGCATGCCCCCACTCGAGACGAGGCCTGACTCCCCTGGGGAGACTCCAGAAGTACCCAAAGATCCATGTCAGCCCCTGAGAGGAATCCTCGGTTCCGGCCCTGACTCCACACAAGGTTTTTGGCCCGGGTATCGACGGGAGAGGAATCCCGAGAGGCCCCCTAGCAAATCGCATGGGGAATGGCCTCTCCTGAGGCCACCAGGGCGGGTCCCTGAGGTCCCCGTCGTAACTCGAGAACACCTGCCGCAACTCGAGAAAATCCAGGAAGTTCTCCCTTCCAGGCGAGATGAGGCCTATTTCTGATGAGGCGTCTGGAGACTAATGACACCTAAGCTCTGGAACTTCGAAAGGGTCTTTCACACCCTTGCTGCAACTCAAGAAGTTCACCGCCATACCCGTCTCCACTCGAGAGGAAGCACGATGGTCCCGCCCACATCCAGAGGAGCCCCGTTTCCCCCTCGTAGCTCGAGATGAGGGATCCTTTCCCTGCTTTCAACGGGAAAGAATTCCCGGCGTTCCCGTCGCATCTCAAGAGGAGGCACTCTCAACAGGAAAGGCGAGAGGAACTCCATGGTCGTACCACCATGCCAAGAGTCCCCCAGATGTCTCAGTCCATTCCAGAGGAACCTCTTTGCCCTGCACTGGCTCATCTTGCACGCCGAGGATCGACTCACACCACGGTGGCACGTGGGACAGCCCTGTGGGAAAGCCTCGAGGGAAAGCCTCGAGGGAAAACCACAGATCCTTTGATCCATGCGACGGGAAGCGTGACATTGCTGCTACAGCCTGGAAGGAAAGCGCACGTGCATGCCCCCACTCGAGACGAGGCCTGACTCCCCTGGGGAGACTCCAGAAGTACCCAAAGATCCATGTCAGCCCCTGAGAGGAATCCTCGGTTCTGGCCCTGACTCCACACAAGGTTTTTGGCCCCGGTATCGACGGGAGAGGAATCCCGAGAGGCCCCCTAGCAACTCGCATGGGGACTGGCCTCTCCTGAGGCCACCAGGGCGGGTCCCTGAGGTCCCCGTCGTAACTCGAGAACACCTGCCGCAACTCGAGAAAATCCAGGAAGTTCTCCCTTCCAGGCGAGATGAGGCCTATTTCCGATGAGGCGTCTGGAGACTAATGACACCTAAGCTCTGGAACTTCGAAAGGGTCTTTCACACCCTTGCTGCAACTCAAGAAGTTCACCGCCATACCCGTCTCCACTCGAGAGGAAGCACGATGGTCCCGCCCACATCCAGAGGAGCCCCGTTTCCCCCTCGTAGCTCGAGATGAGGGATCCTTTCCCTGCTTTCAACGGGAAAGAATTCCCGGCGTTCCCGTCGCATCTCAAGAGGGGGCACTCTCAACAGGAAAGGCGAGAGGAACTCCATGGTCGTACCACCATGCCAAGAGTCCCCCAGATGTCTCAGTCCATTCCAGAGGAACCTCTTTGCCCTGCACTGGCTCATCTTTCACGCCGAGGATCGACTCACGCAACGGTGGCACGTGGGACAGCCCAGTGGGAAAGCCTCGAGGGAAAGCCTCGAGGGAAAACCACAGATCCTTTGATCCACGCGATGGGAAGCGTGACATTGCTGCTACAGAAAGGAAGGAAAGCGCACGTGCATGCCCCCACTCGAGACGAGGCCTGACTCGCCTGGGGAGACTCCAGAAGTACCCAAAGATCCATGTGAGCCCCTGAGAGGAATCCTCGGTTCCGGCCCTGACTCCACACAAGGTTTTTGGCCCCGGTATCGACGGGAGAGGAATCCCGAGAGGCCCCCTAGCAACTCGCATGTGGACTGGCCTCTCCTGAGGCCACCAGGGCGGGTCCCTGAGGTCCCCGTCGTAACTCGAGAACACCTGCCGCAACTCGAGAAAATCCAGGAAGTTCTCCCTTCCAGGCGAGATGAGGCCTATTTCCGATGAGGCGTCTGGAGACTAATGACACCTAAGCTCTGGAACTTCGAAAGGGTCTTTCACACCCTTGCTGCAACTCAAGAAGTTCACCGCCATACCCGTCTCCACTCGAGAGGAAGCACGATGGTCCCGCCCACATCCAGAGGAGCCCCGTTTCCCCCTCGTAGATCGAGATGAGGGATCCTTTCCCTGCTTTCAACGGGAAAGAATTCCCGGCGTTCCCGGCGCATCTCAAGAGGAGGCACTCTCAACAGGAAAGGCGAGAGGAACTCCATGGTCGTACCACCATGCCAAGAGTCCCCCAGATGTCTCAGTCCATTCCAGAGGAACCTCTTTGCCCTGCACTGGCTCATCTTTCACGCCGAGGATCGACTCACACCACGGTGGCACGTGGGACAGCCCTGTGGGAAAGCCTCGAGGGAAAGCCTCGAGGGAAATCCACAGATCCTTTGATCCACGCGACGGGAAGCGTGACATTGCTGCTACAGCCTGGAAGGAAAGCGCACGTGCATGCCCCCAATCGAGACGAGGCCTGACTCCCCTGGGGAGACTCCAGAAGTACCCAAAGATACATGTCAGCCCCTGACAGGAATCCTCGGTTCCGGCCCTGACTCCACACAAGGTTTTTGGCCCCGGTATCGACGGGAGAGGAATCCCGAGAGGCCCCCTAGCAACTCGCATGGGGACTGGCCTCTCCTGAGGCCACCAGGGCGGGTCCCTGAGGTCCCCGTCGTAACTCGAGAACACCTGCCGCAACTCGAGAAAATCCAGGAAGTTCTCCCTTCCAGGCGAGATGAGGCCTATTTCCGATGAGGCGTCTGGAGACTAATGACACCTAATCTCTGGAACTTCGAAAGGGTCGTTCACACCCTTGCTGCAACTCAAGAAGTTCACCGCCATACCCGTCTCCACTCGAGAGGAAGCACGATGGTCCCGCCCACATCCAGAGGAGCCCCGTTTCCCCCTCGTAGCTCGAGATGAGGGATCCTTTCCCTGCTTTCAACGGGAAAGAATTCCCGGCGTTCCCGTCGCATCTCAAGAGGAGGCACTCTCAACAGGAAAGGCGAGAGGAACTCCATGGTCGTACCACCATGCCAAGAGTGCCCCAGATGTCTCAGTCCATTCCAGAGGAACCTCTTTGCCCGGCACTGGCTCATCTTGCACGCCGAGGATCGACTCACACTACGGTGGCACGTGGGACAGCCCTGTGGGAATGCCTCGAGGGAAAACCACAGATCCTTTGATCCACGCGACGGGAAGCGTGACATTGCTGCTACAGCCTGGAAGGAAAGCGCACGTGCATGCCCCCACTCGAGAGGAGGCCTGACTCCCCTGGGGAGACTCCAGAATTACCCAAAGATCCATGTCAGCCCCTGAGAGGAATACTCTGTTCCGGCCCTGACTCCACACAAGGTTTTTGGCCCCGGCATCGACGGGAGAGGAATCCCGAGTGGGCCCCTAGCAAATCACATGGGGACTGGCCTCGCCTGAGGCCACCAGGGCCGGTTCTGAGGTCCCCGTCGTAACTCGAGAACACCTGCCGCAACTCGAGAAAATCCAGGAAGTTCTCCCTTTCAGCCGAGATAAGGCCTATTTCCGATGAGGCGTCTGGAGACTAATGACACCTAAACTCTGGAACTTCGAAAGGGTCTTTCACACATTGCTGCAACTCAAGAAGTTCACCGCCATACCCGTCTCCACTCGAGAGGAAGCACGATGGTCCCGCCCACATCCAGAGGAGCCCCGTTTCCACCTCGTAGCTCAAGATGAGGGATCCTTTCCCTGCTTTCAACGGGAAAGAATTCCAGGCGTTCCCGTCGCATCTCAAGAGGAGGCACTCTCAACAGGAAAGGCGAGAGGAACTCCATGGTCGTACCACCATTCCAAGAGGCCCCCAGATGTCTCAGTCCATTCCAGAGGAAACTCTTTGCCCTGCACTGGCTCATCTTGCACGCCGAGGATCGACTCACACCACGGTGGCACGTGGGACAGCCCTGTGGGAAAGCCTCGAGGGAAAGCCTCGAGGGAAAACCACAGATCTTTTGATCCACGCAACGGGAAGCGAGACATTGCTGCTACAGACTTGAAGGAAAGCGCACGTGCATACCCCCACTCGAGACGAGGCCTGACTCCCCTGGGGAGACTCCAGAAGTACCCAAAGATCCATGTCAGCCCCTGAGAGGAATCCTCGGTTCCGGCCCTGAATCCACACGAGGTTTTTGGCCCCGGTATCGACGGGAAAGGAATCCCGAGAGGCCCCCTAGCAACTCGCATGGGGACTGGCCTTTCCTGAGGCCACCAGGGCCGGTCCCTGAGGTCCCCGTCGTAACTCGAGAACACCTGCCGCAACTCGAGAAAATCCAAGAAGTTCTCCCTTCCAGGCGAGATGAGGCCTATTTCCGATGAGGCGTCTGGAGCCTAATGACACCTAACGTCTGGAACTTCGAAAGGGTCTTTCACACCCTTGCTGCAACTCAAGAAGTTCACCGCCATACCCGTCTCCACTCGAGAGGAAACACGATGGTCCCGGCCGCATCCAGAGTTTCCCCGTTTCCCCCTCGTAGCTCGAGATGAGGGATCCTTTCCCTGCTTTCAACGGGAAAGAATTCCCGGCGTTCCCGTCGCATCTCAAATGGAGGTACTCTCAACAGGAAAGGCGAGAGGAACTCCATGGTCGTACCACCATTCCAAGAGTCCCCCAGATGTCTCAGTTCATTCCAGAGGAACCTGTTTGCCCTGCACTGGCTCATCTTTCACGCCGAGGATCGACTCACACCACGGTGGCACGTGGGACAACCCTGTGGTAAAGCCTCGAGGGAAAGCCTCGAGGGAAAACCACAGATCCTTTGATCCACGCGATGGGAAGCCTGACATTGCTGCTACAGCCTGGAAGGAAAGCGCACGTGCATGCCCCCACTCGAGACGAGGCCTGACTCCCCTGGGGAGACTCCAGAAGTACCCAAAGATCCATGTCAGCCCCTGAGAGGAATCCTCGGTTCCGGCCCTGACTCCACACAAGGTTTTTGGCCCCGGTATCGACCGGAAAGGAATCCCGAGAGGCCCCCTAGCAACTCGCATGGGGACTGGCCTCTCCTGAGGCCACCAGGGCGGGTCCCTGAGGTCCCCGTCGTAACTCGAGAACACCTGCCGCAACTCGAGAAAATCCAGGAAGTTCTCCCTTCCAGGCGAGATGAGGCCTATTTCCGATGAGGCGACTGGAGACTAATGACACCTAACCTCTGGAACTTCGAAAGGGTCTTTCACACCCTTGCTGCAACTCAAGAAGTTCACCGCCATACCCGTCTCCACTCGAGAGGAAGCACGATGGTCCCGCCCACATCCAGAGGAGCCCCGTTTCCCCCTCGGAGCTCGAGATGAGGGATCCTTTCCCTGCTTTCAACGGGATAGAATTCCCGGCGTTCCCGTCGCATCTCAAGAGGAGGCACTCTCAACAGGAAAGGCGAGAGGAACTCCATGGTCGTACCACCATGCCAAGAGTCCCCCAGATGTCTCAGTCCATTCCAGTGGAACCTCTTTGCCCTGCACTGGCTCATCTTTCACCCCGAGGATCGACTTACACCACGGTGGCACGTGGGACAGCCCTGTGGGAAAGCCTCGAGAGAAAGCCTCGAGGGAAAACCACAGATCCTTTGATCCACGCGACGGGAAGCGTGACATTGCTGCTACAGCCTGGACGGAAAGCGCACGTGCATGCCCCCACTCGAGACGAGGCCTGACTCCCCTGGGGAGACTCCAGAAGTACCCAAAGATCCATGTCAGCCCCTGAGAGGAATCCTCGGTTCCGACCCTGACTCCACACAAGGTTTTTGGCCCGGGTATCGACGGGAGAGGAATCCCGAGAGGCCCCCTAGCAAATCGCATGGGGAATGGCCTCTCCTGAGGCCACCAGGGCGGGTCCCTGAGGTCCCCGTCGTAACTCGAGAACACCTGCCGCAACTCGAGAAAATCCAGGAAGTTCTCCCTTCCAGGCGAGATGAGGCCTATTTCCGATGAGGCGTCTGGAGACTAATGACACCTAAGCTCTGGAACTTCGAAAGGGTCTTTCACACCCTTGCTGCAACTCAAGAAGTTCACCGCCATACCCGTCTCCACTCGAGAGGAAGCACGATGGTCCCGCCCACATCCAGAGGAGCCCCGTTTCCCCCTCGTAGCTCGAGATGAGGGATCCTTTCCCTGCTTTCAACGGGAAAGAATTCCCGGCGTTCCCGTCGCATCTCAAGAGGGGGCACTCTCAACAGGAAAGGCGAGAGGAACTCCATGGTCGTACCACCATGCCAAGAGTCCCCCAGATGTCTCAGTCCATTCCAGAGGAACCTCTTTGCCCTGCACTGGCTCATCTTTCACGCCGAGGATCGACTCACGCAACGGTGGCACGTGGGACAGCCCAGTGGGAAAGCCTCGAGGGAAAGCCTCGAGGGAAAACCACAGATCCTTTGATCCACGCGATGGGAAGCGTGACATTGCTGCTACAGAATGGAAGGAAAGCGCACGTGCATGCCCCCACTCGAGACGAGGCCTGACTCGCCTGGGGAGACTCCAGAAGTACCCAAAGATCCATGTGAGCCCCTGAGAGGAATCCTCGGTTCCGGCCCTGACTCCACACAAGGTTTTTGGCCCCGGTATCGACGGGAGAGGAATCCCGAGAGGCCCCCTAGCAACTCGCATGTGGACTGGCCTCTCCTGAGGCCACCAGGGCGGGTCCCTGTGGTCCCCGTCGTAACTCGAGAACACCTGCCGCAACTCGAGAAAATCCAGGAAGTTCTCCCTTCCAGGCGAGATGAGGCCTATTTCCGATGAGGCGTCTGGAGACTAATGACACCTAAGCTCTGGAACTTCGAAAGGGTCTTTCACACCCTTGCTGCAACTCAAGAAGTTCACCGCCATACCCGTCTCCACTCGAGAGGAAGCACGATGGTCCCGCCCACATCCAGAGGAGCCTCGTTTCCCCCTCGTAGCTCGAGATGAGGGATCCTTTCCCTGCTTTCAACGGGAAAGAATTGCCGGCGTTCCCGGCGCATCTCAAGAGGAGGCACTCTCAACAGGAAAGGCGAGAGGAACTCCATGGTCGTACCACCATGCCAAGAGTCCCCCAGATGTCTCAGTCCATTCCAGAGGAACCTCTTTGCCCTGCACTGGCTCATCTTTCACGCCGAGGATCGACTCACACCACGGTGGCACGTGGGACAGCCCTGTGGGAAAGCCTCGAGGGAAAGCCTCGAGGGAAATCCACAGATCCTTTGATCCACGCGACGGGAAGCGTGACATTGCTGCTACAGCCTGGAAGGAAAGCGCACGTGCATGCCCCCAATCGAGACGAGGCCTGACTCCCCTGGGGAGACTCCAGAAGTACCCAAAGATACATGTCAGCCCCTGACAGGAATCCTCGGTTCCGGCCCTGACTCCACACAAGGTTTTTGGCCCCGGTATCGACGGGAGAGGAATCCCGAGAGGCCCCCTAGCAACTCGCATGGGGACTGGCCTCTCCTGAGGCCACCAGGGCGGGTCCCTGAGGTCCCCGTCGTAACTCGAGAACACCTGCCGCAACTCGAGAAAATCCAGGAAGTTCTCCCTTCCAGGCGAGATGAGGCCTATTTCCGATGAGGCGTCTGGAGACTAATGACACCTAATCTCTGGAACTTCGAAAGGGTCGTTCACACCCTTGCTGCAACTCAAGAAGTTCACCGCCATACCCGTCTCCACTCGAGAGGAAGCACGATGGTCCCGCCCACATCCAGAGGAGCCCCGTTTCCCCCTCGTAGCTCGAGATGAGGGATCCTTTCCCTGCTTTCAACGGGAAAGAATTCCCGGCGTTCCCGTCGCATCTCAAGAGGAGGCACTCTCAACAGGAAAGGCGAGAGGAACTCCATGGTCGTACCACCATGCCAAGAGTGCCCCAGATATCTCAGTCCATTCCAGAGGAACCTCTTTGCCCGGCACTGGCTCATCTTGCACGCCGAGGATCGACTCACACTACGGTGGCACGTGGGACAGCCCTGTGGGAAAGCCTCGAGGGAAAACCACAGATCCTTTGATCCACGCGACGGGAAGCGTGACATTGCTGCTACAGCCTGGAAGGAAAGCGCACGTGCATGCCCCCACTCGAGAGGAGGCCTGACTCCCCTGGGGAGACTCCAGAATTACCCAAAGATCCATGTCAGCCCCTGAGAGGAATACTCTGTTCCGGCCCTGACTCCACACAAGGTTTTTGGCCCCGGCATCGACGGGAGAGGAATCCCGAGTGGGCCCCTAGCAAATCACATGGGGACTGGCCTCGCCTGAGGCCACCAGGGCCGGTTCTGAGGTCCCCGTCGTAACTCGAGAACACCTGCCGCAACTCGAGAAAATCCAGGAAGTTCTCCCTTTCAGCCGAGATTAGGCCTATTTCCGATGAGGCGTCTGGAGACTAATGACACCTAACCTCTGGAACTTCGAAAGGGTCTTTCACACATTGCTGCAACTCAAGAAGTTCACCGCCATACCCGTCTCCACTCGAGAGGAAGCACGATGGTCCCGCCCACATCCAGAGGAGCCCCGTTTCCACCTCGTAGCTCAAGATGAGGGATCCTTTCCCTGCTTTCAACGGGAAAGAATTCCAGGCGTTCCCGTCGCATCTCAAGAGGAGGCACTCTCAACAGGAAAGGCGAGAGGAACTCCATGGTCGTACCACCATTCCAAGAGGCCCCCAGATGTCTCAGTCCATTCCAGAGGAAACTCTTTGCCCTGCACTGGCTCATCTTTCACGCCGAGGATCGACTCACACCACGGTGGCACGTGGGACAGCCCTGTGGGAAAGCCTCGAGGGAAAGCCTCGAGGGAAAACCACAGATCTTTTGATCCACGCAACGGGAAGCGAGACATTGCTGCTACAGACTTGAAGGAAAGCGCACGTGCATGCCCCCACTCGAGACGAGGCCTGACTCCCCTGGGGAGACTCCAGAAGTACCCAAAGATCCATGTCAGCCCCTGAGAGGAATCCTCGGTTCCGGCCCTGAATCCACACGAGGTTTTTGGCCCCGGTATCGACGGGAAAGGAATCCCGAGAGGCCCCCTAGCAACTCGCATGGGGACTGGCCTTTCCTGAGGCCACCAGGGCCGGTCCCTGAGGTCCCCGTCGTAACTCGAGAACACCTGCCGCAACTCGAGAAAATCCAAGAAGTTCTCCCTTCCAGGCGAGATGAGGCCTATTTCCGATGAGGCGTCTGGAGCCTAATGACACCTAACGTCTGGAACTTCGAAAGGGTCTTTCACACCCTTGCTGCAACTCAAGAAGTTCACCGCCATACCCGTCTCCACTCGAGAGGAAACACGATGGTCCCGGCCGCATCCAGAGTTTCCCCGTTTCCCCCTCGTAGCTCGAGATGAGGGATCCTTTCCCTGCTTTCAACGGGAAAGAATTCCCGGCGTTCCCGTCGCATCTCAAATGGAGGTACTCTCAACAGGAAAGGCGAGAGGAACTCCATGGTGGTACCACCATTCCAAGAGTGTCCCAGATGTCTCAGTCCATTCCAGAGGAACCTCTTTGCCCTGCACTGGCTCATCTTTCACGCCGAGGATCGACTCACACCACGGTGGCACGTGGGACAGCCCTGTGGGAAAGCCTCGAGGGAAAGCCTCGAGGGAAAACCACAGATCCTTTGATCCAGGCGACAGGAAGCGTGACATTGCTGCTACAGCCTGGAAGGAAAGCGCACGTGCATGCCCCCATCGAGACGAGGCCTGACTCCCCTGGGGAGACTCCAGAAGTACCCAAAGATCCATGTGAGCCCCTGAGAGGAATCCTCGGTTCCGGCCCTGACTCCACACAACGTTTTTGGCCCTGGTATCGACGGGAGAGGAATCCCGAGAGGCCCCCTAGCAACTCGCATGGGGACTGGCCTCTCCTGAGGCCACCAGGGCGGGTCCCTGAGGTCCCCGTCGTAACTCGAGAACACCTGCCGCAACTCGTGAAAATACAGGAAGTTCTCCCTTCCAGGCGAGATGAGGCCTATTTCCGATGAGGCGTCTGGAGACTAATGACACCTAACCTCTGGAACTTCGAAAGGGTCTTTCACACCCTTGCTGCAACTCAAGAAGTTCACCGCCATACCCGTCTCCACTCGAGAGGAAGCACGATGGTCCCGCCCACATCCAGAGGAGCCCCGTTTCCCCCTCGTAGCTCGAGATGAGGGATCCTTTCCCTGCTTTCAACGGGAAAGAATTCCCGGCGTTCCCGTCGCATCTCAAGAGGAAGCACTCTCAACAGGAAAGGCGAGAGGAACTCCATGGTCGTACCACCATGCCAAGAGTCCCCCAGATGTCTCAGTCCATTCCAGAGGAACCTCTTTGCCATGCACTGGCTCATCTTTCACGCCGAGGATCGACTCACACCACGGTGGCCCGTGGGACAGCCCAGTGGGAAAGCCTCGAGGGAAAGCCTCGAGGGAAAACCACAGATCCTTTGATCCACGCGACGGGAAGCGTGACATTGCTGCTACAGCCTGGAAGGAAAGCGCACGTGCATGCCCCCACTCGAGACGAGGCCTGACTCCCCTGGGGAGACTCCAGAAGTACCCAAAGATCCATGTGAGCCCCTGAGAGGAATCCTCGGTTCCGGCCCTGACTCCACACAAGGTTTTTGGCCCCGGTATCGACGGGAGAGGAATCCCGAGAGGCCCCCTAGCAACTCGCATGGGGACTGGCCTCTCCTGAGGCCACCAGGGCGGGTCCCTGAGGTCCCCGTCGTAACTCGAGAACACCTGCCGCAACTCGAGAAAATCCAGGAAGTTCTCCCTTCCAGGCGAGATGAGGCCTATTTCCGATGAGGCGTCTGGAGACTAATGACACCTAAGCTCTGGAACTTCGAAAGGGTCTTTCACACCCTTGCTGCAACTCAAGAAGTTCACCGCCATACCCGTCTCCACTCGAGAGGAAGCACGATGGTCCCGCCCACATCCAGAGGAGCCCCGTTTCCCACAAGTAGCTCGAGATGAGGGATCCTTTCCCTGCTTTCAACGAGAAAGAATTCCCGGCGTTCCCGTCGCATCTCAAGAGGAGGCACTCTCAACAGGAAAGGCGAGAGGAACTCCATGGTCGTACCACCATGCCAAGAGTCCCCCAGATGTCTCAGTCCATTCCAGAGGAACCTCTTTGCCCTGCACTGGCTCATCTTTCACGCCGAGGATCGACTCACACCATGGTGGCACGTGGGACAGCCCAGTGGGAAAGCCTCGAGGGAAAACCACAGATCCTTTGATCCACGCGACGGGAAGCGTGACATTGCTGCTACAGCCTGGAAGGAAAGCGCACGTGCATGCCCCCACTCGAGACGAGGCCTGACTCCCCTGGGGAGACTCCAGAAGTACCCAAAGATACATGTCAGCCCCTGACAGGAATCCTCGGTTCCGGCCCTGACTCAACACAAGGATTTTGGCCCTGGTATCGACGGGAGAGGAATCCCGAGAGGCCCCCTAGCAACTCGCATGGGGACTGGCCTCTCCTGAGGCCACCAGGGCGGGTCCTTGAGGTCCCCGTCGTAACTCGAGAACACCTGCCGCAACTCGAGAAAATCCAGGAAGTTCTCCCTTCCAGGCGAGATGAGGCCTATTTCTGATGAGGCGTCTGGAGACTAATGACACCTAACCTCTGGAACTTCGAAAGGGTCTTTCACACCCTTGCTGCAACTCAAGAAGTTCACCGCCATACCCGTCTCCACTCGAGAGGAAGCACGATGGTCCCGCCCACATCCAGAGGAGCCCCGTTTCCCCCTCGTAGCTCGAGATGAGGGATCCTTTCCCTGCTTTCAACGGGAAAGAATTCCCGGCGTTCCCGTCGCATCTCAAGAGGAGGCACTCTCAACAGGAAAGGCGAGAGGAACTCCATGGTCGTATCACCATGCCAAGAGTCCCCCAGATGTCTCAGTGCATTCCAGAGGAACCTCTTTGCCCTGCACTGGCTCATCGTTCACGCCGAGGATCGACTCACACCACGGTGGCACGTGGGACAGCCCTGTGGGAAAGCCTTGAGGGAAAACCACAGATCCTTTGATCCACGCGACGGGAAGCGTGACATTGCTGCTACAGCCTGGAAGGAAAGCGCACGTGCATGCCCCCACTCGAGACGAGGCCTGACTCCCCTGGGGAGACTCCAGAAGTACCCAAAGATCCATGTCAGCCCCTGAAAGGAATCCTCGGTTCCGGCCCCGACTCCACACAAGGTTTTTGGCCCCGGTATCGACGGGAGAGGAATCCCGAGAGGCCCCCTAGCAACTCGCATGGGGACTGGCCTCTCCTGAGGCCACCAGGGCGGGTCCCTGAGGTCCCCGTCGTAACTCGAGAACACCTGTCGCAACTCGAGAAAATCCAGGAAGTTCTCCCTTCCAGGCGAGATGAGGCCTATTTCTGATGAGGCGTCTGGAGACTAATGACACCTAACCTCTGGAACTTCGAAAGGGTCTTTCACACCCTTGCTGCAACTCAAGAAGTTCACCGCCATACCCGTCTCCACTCGAGAGGAAGCACGATGGTCCCGCCCACATCCAGAGGAGCCCCGTTTCCCCCTCGTAGCTCGAGATGAGGGATCCCTTCCCTGCTTTCAACGGGAAAGAATTCCCGGCGTTCCCTTCGCATCTCAAGAGTAGGCACTCTCAACAGGAAAGGCGAGAGGAACTCCATGGTCGTACCACCATGCCAAGAGTCCCCCAGATGTCTCAGTCCATTCCAGAGGAACCTCTTTGCCCTGCACTGGCTCATCTTTCACGCCGAGGATCGACTCACACCACGGTGGCACGTGGGACAGCCCTGTGGGAAAGCCTCGAGGGAAAGCCTCGAGGGAAAACCACAGATCCTTTGATCCACGCGACGGGAAGCGTGAAATTGCTGCTAAATCTTGGAAGGAAAGCGCACGTGCATGCCCCCACTCGAGACGAGGCCTGACTCCCCTGGGGAGACTCCAGAAGTACCCAAAGATCCATGTCAGCCCCTGAGAGGAATCCTCGGTTCCGGCCCTGACTCCACACAAGGTTTTTGGCCCCGGTATCGACGGGAGAGGAATCCCGAGAGGCCCCCTAGCAACTCGCATGGGGACTGGCCTCTCCTGAGGCCACCAGGGCGGGTCCCTGAGGTCCCCGTCGTAACTCGAGAACACCTGCCGCAACTCGAGAAAATCCAGGAAGTTCTCCCTTCCAGGCGAGATGAGGCCTATTTCCGATGAGGCGTCTGGAGACTAATGACACCTAAGCTCTGGAACTTCGAAAGGGTCTTTCACACCCTTGCTGCAACTCAAGAAGTTCACCGCCATACCCGTCTCCACTCGAGAGGAAGCACGATGGTCCCTCCCACATCCAGAGGAGCCCCGTTTCCCCCTCGTAGCTCGAGATGAGGGATCCTTTCCCTGCTTTCAACGGGAAAGAATTCCCGGCGTTCCCGTCGCATCTCAAGAGGAGGCACTCTCAACAGGAAAGGCGAGAGGAACTCCATGATCGTACCACCATGCCAAGAGTCCCCCAGATGTCTCAGTCCATTCCAGAGGAACCTCTTTGCCCTGCACTGGCTCATCTTTCATGCCGAGGATCGACTCACACCACGGTGGCACGTGGGACAGCCCTGTGGGAAAGCCTCGAGGGAAAGCCTCGAGGGAATACCACAGATCCTTTGATCCACGCGACGGGAAGCGTGACATTGCGGCTACAGCCTGGAAGGAAAGCGCACGTGCGTGCCCCTACTCGAGACGAGGCCTGACTCCCCTGGGGACACTCCAGAAGTACCCAAAGATCCATGTCAGCCCCTGAGAGGAATCCTCGGTTCCGGCCCTGACTCCACACAAGGTTTTTGGTCAAGGTATCGACGGGAGAGGAATCCCGAGAGGCCCCCTAGCAACTCGCATGGGGACTGGCCTCTCCTGAAGCCACCAGGGCGGGTCCCAGAGGTCCCCGTCGTAACTCGAGAACACCTGCCGCAACTCGAGAAAATCCAGGAAGTTCTCCCTTCCAGGCGAGATGAGGCCTATTTCCGATGAGGCTTCTGGATACTAATGACATCTAACCACTGGAACTTCGAAAGGGTCTTTCACACCCTTGTTACAAATCTAGAAGTTCACCACCATACCCGTCTCCACTCGAGAGGAAGCACGATGGTCCCGCCCACATCCAGAGGAGCCCCGTTTCCCCCTCGTAGCTCGAGATGAGGGATGCTTTCCCTGCTTTTAACGGGAAAGAGTTCCCGGCGTTCCCGTCGCATCTCAAGAGGAGGCACTCTCAACAGGAAAGGCGAGATGAACTCCATGGTCGTACCACCATTCCAAGAGTCCCCCAGATGTCTCAGTCCATTCCAGAGGAACCTCTTTGCCCTGCACTGGCTCATCTTTCACGCCGAGGATCGACTCACACCACGGTGGCACGTGGGACAGCCCTGTGGGAAAGCCTCGAGGGAAAACCACAGATCCTTTGATCCACGCGACGGGAAGCGTAACATTGCTGCTACAGCCTGGAAGGAAAGCGCACGTGCATGCCCCCACTCGAGACGAGGCCTGACTCCCCTGGGGAGACTCCAGAAGTACCCAAAGATCCATGTCAGCCCCTGAGAGGAATCCTCGGTTCCGGCCCTGACTCCACACAAGATTTTTGGCCCTGGTATCGACAGGAGAGGAATCCCGAGAGGCCCCCTAGCAACTCGCATGGGGACTGGCCTATCCTGAGGCCACCAGGGCGGGTTCCTGAGGTCCCCGTCGTAACTCGAGAACACCTGCCGCAACTCGAAAAAATCCAGGAAGTTCTCCCTTCCAGGCGAGATGAGGCCTATTTCCCATGAGGCGTTTGGAGACTAATGACACCTAATCTCAGGAACTTCGAAAGGGTCTTTCACACCCTTGCTGCAACTCAAGAAGTTCACCGCCATACCCGTCTCCACTCGAGAGGAAGCACGATGGTCCCGCCCACATCCAGAGGAGCCCCGTTTCCCCCTCGTAGCTCGAGATGAGGGATCCTTTCCCTGCTTTCAACGGGAAAGAATTCCCGGCGTTCCCGTCGCATCTCAAGAGGAGGCACTCTCAACAGGAAAGGCGAGAGGAACTCCATTGTCGTACCACCATGCCAAGAGTCCCGCAGATGTCTCAGTCCATTCCAGAGGAACCACTTTGCCCTTCACTGGCTCATCTTTCACGCCGAGGATCGACTCACACCACGGTGGCACGTCGGACAGCCCCGTGGGAAAGCCTCGAGGGAAAGCCTCGAGGGAAAACCACAGATCCTTTGATCCACGCGACGGGAAGCGTGACATTGCTGCTACAGCCTGGAAGGAAATCGCACGTGCATGCCCCCACTGGAGACGAGGCCTGACTTCCCTGGGGAGACTCCAGAAGTACCCAAAGATCCATGTCAGCCCCTGAGAGGAATCCTCGGTTCCGGCCCTGACTCCACACAAGGTTTTTGGCCCCGGTATCGACGGTAGAGGAATCCCGAGAGGCCCCCTAGCAACTCGCCTGGGGACTGGCCTCTCCTGAGGCCACCAGGGCGGGTCCCTGAGGTCCCCGTCGTAACTCGAGAACACCTGCCGCAACTCGAGAAAATCCAGGAAGTTCTCCCTTCCAGGCGAGATGAGGCCTATTTCCGATGAGGCGTCTGGAGACTAATGACACCTCACCTCTGGAACTTCGAAAGGGTCTTTCACACCCTTGCTGCAACTCAAGAAGTTCACCGCCATACCCGTCTCCACTCGAGAGGAAGCACGATGGTCCCGCCCACATCCAGAGGAGCCCCGTTTCCCCCTCGGAGCTCGAGATGAGGGATCCTTTCCCTGCTTTCAACGGGAAAGAATTCCCGGCGTTCCCGTCGCATCTCAAGAGGAGGCACTCTCAACAGGAAAGGCGAGAGGAACTCCATGGTCGTACCACCATGCCAAGAGTCCCCCAGATGTCTCATTCCATTCCAGAGGAACCTCTTTGCCCTGCACTGGCTCATCTTTCACGCCGAGGATCGACTCACACCACGGTGGCACGTGGGACAGCCCCGTGGGAAAGCCTCGAGGGAAAGCCTCGAGGGAAAACCACAGATCTTTTGATCCACGCGACGGGAAGCGTGACATTGCTGCTACAGCCTGGAAGGAAAGCGCACGTGCATGCCACCACTCGAGACGAGGCCTGATTCGCCTGGGGAGACTCCAGAAGTACCCAAAGATCCATGTCAGCCCCTGAGAGGAATCCTCGGTTCCGGCCCTGATTCCACACAAGATTTTTGGCCCCGGTATCGACAGGAGAGGAATCCCGAGAGGCCCCCTAGCAACTCGCATGGGGACTGGCCTCTCCTGAGGCCACCAGGGCGGGTTCCTGAGGTCCCCGTCGTAACTCGAGAACACCTGCCGCAACTCGAGAAAATCCAGGAAGTTCTCCCTTCCAGGCGAGATGAGGCCTATTTCCCATGAGGCGTTTGGAGACTAATGACACCTAATCTCAGGAACTTCGAAAGGGTCTTTCACACCCTTGCTGCAACTCAAGAAGTTCACCGCCATACCCGTCTCCACTCGAGAGGAAGCACGATGGTCCCGCCCACATCCAGAGGAGCCCCGTTTCCCCCTCGGAGCTCGAGATGAGGGATCCTTTCCCTGCTTTCAACGGGAAAGAATTCCCGGCGTTCCCGTCGCATCTCAAGAGGAGGCACTCTCAACAGGAAAGGCGAGAGGAACTCCATTGTCGTACCACCATGCCAAGAGTCCCCCAGATGTCTCAGTCCATTCCAGAGGAACCTCTTTGCCCTGCACTGGCTCATCTTTCACGCCGAGGATCGACTCACACCACGGTGGCACGTGGGACAGCCCCGTGGGAAAGCCTCGAGGGAAAGCCTCGAGGGAAAACCACAGATCCTTTGATCCACGCGACGGGAAGCGTGACATTGCTGTTACAGCCTGGAAGGAAAGCGCACATGCATGCCCCAACTCGAGACGAGGCCTGACTCCCCTGGGGAGACTCCAGAAGTACCCAAAGATCCATGTCAGGCCCTGAGAGGAATCCTCGGTTCCGGCCCTGACTCCACACAAGGTTTTTGGCCCCGGTATCGACGGGAGAGGAATCCCGAGAGGCCCCCTAGCAACTCGCCTGGGGACTGGCCTCTCCTGAGGCCACCAGGGCGGGTCCCTGAGGTCCCCGTCGTAACTCGAGAACACCTGCCGCAACTCGAGAAAATCCAGGAAGTTCTCCCTTCCAGGCGAGATGAGGCCTATTTCCGATGAGGCGTCTGGTGACTAATGACACCTAAGCTCTGGAACTTCGAAAGGGTCTTTCACACCCTTGCTGCAACTCAAGAAGTTCACCGTCATACCCGTCTCCACTCGAGAGGAAGCACGATGGTCCCGCCCACATCCAGAGGAGCCCCGTTTCCCCCTCGTAGCTCGAGATGAGGGATCCTTTCCCTGCTTTCAACGGGAAAGAATTCCCGGCGTTCCCGTCGCATCTCTAGAGGAGGCACTCTCAACAGGAAAGGCGAGAGGAACTCCATTGTCGTACCACCATGCCAAGTGTCCCCCAGATGTCTCAGTCCATTCCAGAGGAACCTCTTTGCCCTGCACTGGCTTATCTTTCACGCCGAGGATCGACTCACACCACGGTGGCACGTGGGATAGCCCCGTGGGAAAGCCTCGAGGGAAAGCCTCGAGGGAAAACCACAGATCCTTTGATCCACGCGACGGGAAGCGTGACATTGCTGCTACAGCCTGGAAGGAAAGCGCACGTGCATGCCCCCACTCGAGACGAGGCCTGACTCCCCTGGGGAGACTCCAGAAGTACCCAAAGATCCATGTCAGGCCCTGAGAGGAATCCTCGGTTCCGGCCCTGACTCCACACAAGGTTTTTGGCTCCGGTATCGACGGGAGAGGAATCCCGAGAGGCCCCCTAGCAACTCGCCTGGGGACTGGCCTCTCCTGAGGCCACCAGGGCGGTTCCCTGAGGTCCCCATCGTAACTCGAGAACACCTGCCGCAACTCGAGAAAATCCAGGAAGTTCTCCCTTCCAGGCGAGATGAGGCCTATTTCCGATGAGGCGTCTGGAGACTAATGACACCTAAGCTCTGGAACTTCGAAAGGGTCTTTCACACCCTTGCTGCAACTCAAGAAGTTCACCGCCATACCCGTCTCCACTCGAGAGGCAGCACGATGGTCCCGCCCACATCCAGAGGAGCCCCGTTTCCCCCTCGGAGCTCGAGATGAGGGATCCTTTCCCTGCTTTCAACGGGAAAGAATTCCCGGCGTTCCCGTCGCATCTCAAGAGGAGGCACTCTCAACAGGAAAGGCGAGAGGAACTCCATGGTCGTACCACCATGCCAAGAGTCCCCCAGATGTCTCAGTCCATTCCAGAGGAACCTCTTTGCCCTGCACTGGCTCATCTTTCACGCCGAGGATCGACTCACACCACGGTGGCACGTGGGACAGCCCCGTGGGAAAGCCTCGAGGGAAAGCCTCGAGGGAAAACCACAGATCCTTTGATCCACGCGACGGGAAGCGTGACATTGCTGCTACAGCCTGGAAGGAAAGCGCACGTGCATGCCCCCACTGGAGACGAGGCCTGACTTCCCTGGGGAGACTCCAGAAGTACCCAAAGATCCATGTCAGCCCCTGAGAGGAATCCTCGGTTCCGGCCCTGACTCCACACAAGGTTTTTGGCCCCGGTATCGACGGGAGAGGAATCCCGAGAGGCCCCCTAGCAACTCGCCTGGGGACTGGCCTCTCCTGAGGCCACCAGGGCGGGTCCCTGAGGTCCCCGTCGTAACTCGAGAACACCTGCCGCAACTCGAGAAAATCCAGGAAGTTCTCCCCTCCAGGCGAGATGAGGCCTATTTCCGATGAGGCGTCTGGTGACTAATGACACCTAAGCTCTGGAACTTTGAAAGGGTCTTTCACACCCTTGCTGCAACTCAAGAAGTTCACCGCCATACCCGTCTCCACTCGATAGGAAGCACGATGGTCCCGCCCACATCCAGAGGAGCCCCGTTTCCCCCTCGTAGCTCGAGATGAGGGATCCTTTCCCTGCTTTCAACGGGAAAGAATTCCCGGCGTTCCCGTCGCATCTCAAGAGGAGGCACTCTCAACAGGAAAGGCGAGAGGAACTCCATGGTCGTACCACCATGCCAAGAGTCCCCCAGATGTCTCAGTCCATTCCAGAGGAACCTCTTTGCCGTGCACTGGCTCATCTTTTACGCCGAGGATCGACTCACACCACGGTGGCACGTGGGACAGCCCTGTGGGAAAGCCTCGAGGGAAAGCCTCGAGGGAAAACCACAGATCCTTTGATCCACGCGACGGGAAGCGTGACATTGCTGCTACAGCCTGAAAGGAAAGCGCACGTGCATGCCCCCACTCGAGACGAGGTCTGACTCCCCTGGGAAGACTCCAGAAGTACCCAAAGATCCATGTCAGCCCCTGAGAGGAATCCTCGGTTCCGGCCCTGACTCCACACAAGGTTTTTGGCCCCGGTATCGACGGGAGAGGAATTCCGAGAGGCCCCCTAGCAACGCGCATGGGGACTGGCCTCTCCTGAGGCCACCAGGGCGGGTCCCTGAGGTCCCCGTCGTAACTCGAGAACACCTGCCGCAACTCGCGAAAATCCAGGAAGTTCTCCCTTCCAGGCGAGATGAGGCCTATTTCCGATGAGGCGTCTGGAGACTAATGACACCTAAGCTCTGGAACTTCGAAAGGGTCTTTCACACCCTTGCTGCAACTCAAGAAGTTCACCGCCATACCCGTCTCCACTCGAGAGGAAGCACGATGGTCCCGCCCACATCCAGAGGAGCCCCGTTTCCCCGTCGTAGCTCGAGATGAGGGATCCTTTCCCTGCTTTCAACGGGAAAGAATTCCCGGCGTTCCCGTCGCATCTAAAGGGGAGGCACTCTCAACAGGAAAGGCGAGAGGAACTCCATGGTCGTACCACCATGCCAAGAGTCCCCCATATGTCTCAGTCCATTCCAGAGGAACCTCTTTGCCCTGCACTGGCTCATCTTTCACGCCGAGGATCGACTCACACCACGGTGGCACGTGGGACAGCCCCGTGGGAAAGCCTCGAGGGAAAGGCTCGAGGGAAAACCACAGATCCTTTGATCCACGCGACGGGAAGCGTGACATTGCTGCTACAGCCTGGAAGGAAAGCGCACGTGCATGCCCCCACTCGAGACGAGGCCTGACTCCCCTGGGGAGACTCCAGAAGTACCCAAAGATCCATGTCAGCCCCTGAGAGGAATCCTCGGTTCCGGCCCTGACTCCACACAAGGTTTTTGGCCCCGGTATCGACGGGAGAGGAATCCCGAGAGGCCCCTAGCAACTCGCCTGGGGACTGGCCTCTCCTGAGGCCACCAGGGCGGGTCCCTGAGGTCCCCGTCGTAACTCGAGAACACCTGCCGCAACTCGAGAAAATCCAGGAAGTTCTCCCTTCCAGGCGAGATGAGGCCTATTTCCGATGAGGCGTCTGGAGACTAATGACACCTAACCTCTGGAACTTCGAAAGGGTCTTTCACACCCTTGCTGCAACTCAAGAAGTTCACCGCCATACCCGTCTCCACTCGAGAGGAAGCACGATGGTCCCGCCCACATCCAGAGGAGCCCCGTTTCCCCCTCGGAGCTCGAGATGAGGGATCCTTTCCCTGCTTTCAACGGGAAAGAATTCCCGGCATTCCCGTCGCATCTCAAGAGGAGGCACTCTCAACAGGAAAGGCGAGAGTAATTCCATGGTCATACCACCATGCCAAGAGTCCCCCAGATGTCTCAGTCCATTCCAGAGGAACCTCTTTGCCCTGCACTGGCTCATCTTTCACGCCGAGGATCGACTCACACCACGGTGGCACGTGGGACAGCCCTGTGGGAAAGCCTCGAGGGAAAGCCTCGAGGGAAAACCACAGATCCTTTGATCCACGCGACGGGAAGCGTGACATTGCTGCTACAGCCTGGAAGGAAAGCGCACGTGCATGCCCCCACTCGAGACGAGGTTTGACTCCCCTGGGGAGACTCCAGAAGTACCCAAAGATCCATGTCAGCCCCTGAGAGGAATCCTCGGTTCCGGCCCTGACTCCACACAAGGTTTTTGGCCCCGGTATCGACGGGAGAGGAATCCCGAGAGGCCCCCTAGCAACTCGCATGGGGACTGGCCTCTCCTGAGGCCACCAGGGCGGGTCCCTGAGGTCCCCGTCGTAACTCGAGAACACCTGCCGCAACTCGAGAAAATCCAGGAAGTTCTCCCTTCCAGGCGAGATGAGGCCTATTTCCGATGAGGCGTCTGGAGACTAATGACACCTAAGCTCTGGAATTTCGAAAGGGTCTTTCACACCCTTGCTGCAACTCAAGAAGTTCACCGCCATACCCGTCTCCACTCGAGAGGAAGCACGATGGTCCCGCCCACATCCAGAGGAGCCCCGTTTCCCCCTCGTAGCTCGAGATGAGGGATCCTTTCCCTGCTTTCAACGGGAAAGAATTCCCGGCGTTCCCGTCGCATCTCAAGAGGAGGCACTCTCAACAGGAAAGGCGAGAGGAACTCCATGGTCGTACCACCATGCCAAGAGTCCCCCAGATGTCTCAGTCCATTCCAGAGGAACCTCTTTGCCCTGCACTGGCTCATCTTTCACGCCGAGGATCGACTCACACCACGGTGGCACGTGGGAAAGCCGCGTGGGAAAGCCTCGAGGGAAAGCCTCGAGGGAAAAGCACAAATCTTTGATCCACGCGACGGGAAGCGTGACATTGCTGCTACAGCCTGGAAGGAAAGCGCACGTGTATGCCCCCACTCGAGACGAGGCCTGACTCGCCTGGGTAGACTCCAGAAGTACCCAAAGATCCATGTCAGCCCCTGAGAGGAATCCTCGGTTCCGGCCCTGACTCCACACAAGATTTTTGGCCCCGGTATCGACGGGAGAGGAATCCCGAGAGGCCCCCTAGCAACTCGCATGGGGACTGGCCTCTCCTGAGGCCACCAGGGCGGGTCCCTGAGGTCCCCGTCGTAACTCGAGAACACCTGCCGCAACTCGAGAAAATCCAGGAAGTTCTCCCTTCCAGGCGAGATGAGGCCTATTTCCGATGAGGCGTCTGGAGACTAATGACACCTAATCTCAGGAACTTCGAAAGGGTCTTTCACACCCTTGCTGCAACTCAAGATGTTCACCGCCATACCCGTCTCCACTGGAGAGGAAGCACGATGGTCCTGCCCACATCCAGAAGAGCCCCGTTTCCCCCTCGTAGCTCGAGATGAGGGATCCTTTCCCTGCTTTCAACGGGAAAGAATTCCCGGTATTCCCGTCGCATCTCAAGAGGAGGCACTCTCAACAGGAAAGGCGAGAGGAACTCCATGGTTGTACCACCATGCCAAGAGTCCCCCAGATGTCTCAGTCCATTCCAGAGGAACCTCTTTGCCCTGCAATGGCTCAACTTTCACGCCGAGGATCGACTCACACCACGGTGGCACGTGGGACAGCCCCGTGGGAAAGCCTCGAGGGAAAGCCTCGAGGGAAAACCACAGATCCTTTGATCCACGCGACGGGAAGCGTGACATTGGTGCAACAGCCTGGAAGGAAAGCGCACGTGCATGCCCCCACTCGAGACGAAGCGCACGTGCATGCCCCCACTCGAGACGAGGCCTGACTCCCCTGGGGAGACTCCAGAAGTACCCAAAGATCCATGTCAGCCCCTGAGAGGAATCCTCGGTTCCGGCCCTGACTCCACACAAGATTTTTGGCCCCGGTATCGATAGGAGAGGAATCCCGAGAGGCCCCCTAGCAACTCCCCTGGGGACTGGCCTCTCCTGAGGCCACCAGGGCGGGTCCCTGAGGTCCCTGTCGTAACTCGAGAACACCTGCCGCAACTCGAGAAAATCCAGGAAGTTCTCCCTTCCAGGCGAGATGAGGCCTATTTCCGATGAGGCGTCTGGAGACTAATGACACCTAAGCTCTGGAACTTCGAAAGGGTCTTTCACACCCTTGCTGCAACTCAAGAAGTTCACCGCCATACCCGTCTCCACTCGAGAGGAAGCACGATGGTCCCGCCCACATCCAGAGGAGCCCCGTTTCCCCCTCGTAACTCGAGATGAGGGATCCTTTCCCTGCTTTCAACGGGAAAGAATTCCCGGCGTTCCCGTCGCATCTCAAGAGGAGGCACTCTCAACAGGAAAGGCGAGAGGAACTCCATGGTCGTACCACCATGCCAAGAGTTCCCCAGATGTCTCAGTCCATTCCAGAGGAACCTCTTTGCCCTGCACTGGCTCATCTTTCACGCCGAGGATCGACTCACACCACGGTGGCACGTGGGACAGCCCCGTGGGAAAGCCTCGAGGGAAAGCCTCGAGGGAAAACCACAGATCCTTTGATCCACGCGACGGGAAGCGTGACATTGCTGCTACAGCCTGGAAGGAAAGCGCACGTGCATGCCCCCACTCGAGACGAGGCCTGACTCCCCTGGGGAGACTCCAGAAGTACCCAAAGATCCATGTCAGCCCCTGAGAGGAATCCTCGGTTCCGGCCCTGACTCCACACAAGGTTTTTGGCCCCGGTATCGACGGGAGAGGAATCCCGAGAGGCCCCCTTGCAACTCGCCTGGGGACTGGCCTCTCCTGATGCCACCAGGGCGGGTCCCTGAGGTCCCCGTCGTAACTCGAGAACACCTGCCGCAACTCGAGAAAATCCAGGAAGTTTTCCCTTCCAGGCGAGATGAGGCCTATTTCCGATGAGGCGTCTGGAGACTAATGACACCTAAGCTCTGGAACTTCGAAAGGGTCTTTCACACCCTTGCTGCAACTCAAGAAGTTCACCGCCATACCCGTCTCCACTCGAGAGGAAGCACGATGGTCCCGCCCACATCCAGAGGAGCCCCGTTTCCCCCTCGTAGCTCGAGATGAGGGATCCTTTCCCTGCTTTTAACGGGAAAGAATTCCCGGCGATCCCGTCGCATCTCAAGAGGAGGCACTCTCAACAGGAAAGGCGAGAGGAATTCCATGGTCGTAACACCATGCCAAGAGTCCCCCAGATGTCTCAGTCCATTCCAGAGGAACCTCTTTGCCCTGCACTGGCTCATCTTTCACGACGAGGATCGACTCACACCTCGGTGGCACGTGGGACAGCCCTGTGGGAAAGCCTCGAGGGAAAGCCTCGAGGGAAAACCACAGATCCTTTGATCCACGCGACGGGAAGCGTGACATTGCTGCTACAGCCTGGAAGGAAAGCGCACGTGCATGCCCCCACACGAGACGAGGCCTGACTCGCCTGGGGAGACTCCAGAAGTACCCAAAGATCCATGTCAGCCCCTGAGAGGAATCCTCGGTTCCGGCCCTGACTCCACACAAGGTTTTTGGCCCCGGTATCGACGGGAGAGGAATCCCGAGAGTCCCCCTAGCAACTCGCATGGGGACTGGCCTCTCCTGATGCCATCAGGGCGGGTCCCTGAGGTCCCCGTTGTAACTCGAGAACACCTGCCGCAACTCGAGAAAATCCAGGAAGTTCTCCCTTCCAGGCGAGATGAGGCCTATTTCCGATGAGGCGTCTTTAGACTAATGACACCTAACCTCTGGAACTTCGAAAGGGTCTTTCACACCCTTGCTGCAACTCAAGAAGTTCACCGCCATACCCGTCTCCACTCGAGAGGAAGCACGATGGTCCCGCCCACATCCAGAGGAGCCCCGTTTCCCCCTCGTAGCTCGAGATGAGGGATCCTTTCCCTGCTTTCAACGGGAAAGAATTCCCGGCGTACCCGTCGCATCTTAAGAGGAGGCACTCTCAACAGGAAAGGCGAGAGGAACTCCATGGTCGTACCACCATGCCAAGAGTCCCCCAGATGTCTCAGTCCATTCCAGAGGAACCTCTTTACCCTGCACTGGCTCATCTTTCACGCCGAGGATCGACTCACACCACGGTGGCACGTGGGACAGCCCAGTGGGGAAGCCTCGAGGGAAAGCCTCGAGGGAAAACCACAGATCCTTTGATCCACGCGACGGGAAGCGTGACATTGCTTCTACAGCCTGGAAGGAAAGCGCAAGTGCATGTCCCCACTCGAGACGAGCCCTGACTCCCCTGGGGAAACTCCAGAAGTACCCAAAGATCCATGTCAGCCCCTGAGAGGAATCCTCGGTTCCGGCCCTGACTCCACACAAGGTTCTTGGCCCCGGTATCGACGGGAGAGGAATCCCGAGAGGGCCCCTAGCAACTCGCATGGGGACTGGCCTCTCCTGAGGCCACCAGGGCGGGTCCCTGAGGTCCCCGTCGTAACTTGAGAACACCTGCCGCAACTCGAGAAAATCCAGGAAGTTCTCCCTTCCAGGCGAGATGAGGCCTATTTCCGATGAGGCGTCTGGAGACTAATTACACCTAAGCTCTGGAACTTCGAAAGGGTCTTTCACACCCTTGCTGCAACTCAAGAAGTTCACCGCCATACCCGTCTCCACTCGAGAGGAAGCACGATGGTCCCGACCACATCCAGAGGAGCCCCGTTTATCCATCGTAGTTCGAGATGAGGGATCCTTTCCCTGCTTTCAACGGGAAAGAATTCCCGGCGTTCCCGTCGCATCTCAAGAGGAGGCACTCTCAACAGGAAAGGCGAGAGGAACTCCATGGTCGTACCACCATGCCAAGAGTCCGCCACATGTCTCAGTCCATTCCAGAGGAACCTCTTTACCCTGCACTGGCTCATCTTTCACGCCGAGGATCGACTCACACCACGGTGGCACGTGGGACAGCCCTGTGGGAAAGCCTCGAGGGAAAGCCTCGAGGGAAAACCACAGATCCTTTGATCCACGCGACGGGAAGCGTGACATTGCTGCTACAGCCTGGAAGGAAAGCGCACGTGCATGCCCCCACTCGAGACGAGGCCTGACTCCCCTGGGGAGACTCCAGAAGTACCCAAAGATCCATGTCAGCCCCTGAGAGGAATCCTCGGTTCTGGCCCTGCCTCCACACAAGGTTTTTGGCCCCGGTATCGACGGGAGAGGAATCCCGAGAGGCCCCCTAGCAACTCGCATGGGGACTGGCCTCTCCTGAGGCCACCAGGGCGGGTCCCTGAGGTCCCCGTCGTAACTCGAGAACACCTGCCGCAACTCGAGAAAATCCAGGAAGTTCTCCCTTCCAGGCGAGATGAGGCCTATTTCCGATGAGGCGTCTGGAGACTAATGACACCTAAGCTCTGGAACTTCGAAAGGGTCTTTCACACCCTTGCTGCAACTCAAGAAGTTCACCGCCATACCCGTCTCCACTGGAGAGGAAGCACGATGGTCCCGCCCACATCCAGAGGAGCCCCGTTTCCCCCTCGTAGCTCGAGATGAGGGATCCTTTCCCTGCTTTCAACGGGAAAGAATTCCTGGCATTCCCGTCGCATCTCAAGAGGAGGCACTCTCAACAGGAAAGGCGAGAGGAACTCCATGGTCGTACCACCATGCCAAGAGTCCGCCAGATGTCTCAGTCCATTCCAGAGGAACCTCTTTGCCCTGCACTGGCTCATCTTTCACGCCGAGGATCGACTCACACCACGGTGGCACGTGGGACAGCCCAGTGGGAAAGCCTCGAGGGAAAGCCTCGCGGGAAAACCACAGATTCTTTGATCCACGCGACGGGAAGCGTGACATTGCTGCTACAGCCTGGAAGGAAAGCGCACGTGTATGCCCCCACTCGAGACGAGGCCTGACTCCCATGGGGAGACTCCAGAAGTACCCAAAGATCCATGTGAGCCCCTGAGAGGAATCCTCGGTTCCGGCCCTGACTCCACACAAGGTTTTTGGCCCCGGTATCGACGGGAGAGGAATCCCGAGAGGCCCCCTAGCAACTCGCCTGGGGACTGGCCTCTCCTGAGGCCACCAGGGCGGGTCCCTGAGGTCCCCGTCGTAACTCGAGAACACCTGCCGCAACTCGAGAAAATCCAGGAAGTTCTCCCTTCCAGGCGAGATGAGGCCTATTTCCGATGAGGCGTCTGGAGACTAATTACACCTAAGCTCTGGAACTTCGAAAGGGTCTTTCACACCCTTGCTGCAACTCAAGAAGTTCACCGCCATACCCGTCTCCACTCGAGAGGAAGCACGATGGTCCCGCCCACATCCAGAGGAGCCCCGTTTCCCCCTCGTAGCTCGAGATGAGGGATCCTTTCCCTGCTTTCAACGGGAAAGAATTCCTGGCATTCCCGTCGCATCTCAAGAGGAGGCACTCTCAACAGGAAAGGCGAGAGGAACTCCATGGTCGTACCACCATGCCAAGAGTCCGCCAGATGTCTCAGTCCATTCCAGAGGATCCTCTTTGCCCTGCACTGGCTCATCTTTCACGCCGAGGATCGAATCACACCACGGTGGCACGTGGGACAGCCCAGTGGGAAAGCCTCGAGGGAAAGCCTCGCGGGAAAACCACAGATTCTTTGATCCACGCGACGGGAAGCGTGACATTGCTGCTACAGCCTGGAAGGAAAGCGCACGTGTATGCCCCCACTCGAGACGAGGCCTGACTCCCATGGGGAGACTCCAGAAGTACCCAAAGATCCATGTGAGCCCCTGAGAGGAATCCTCGGTTCCGGCCCTGACTCCACACAAGGTTTTTGGCCCCGGTATCGACGGGAGAGGAATCCCGAGAGGCCCCCTAGCAACTCGCCTGGGGACTGGCCTCTCCTGAGGCCACCAGGGCGGGTCCCTGAGGTCCCCGTCGTAACTCGAGAACACCTGCCGCAACTCGAGAAAATCCAGGAAGTTCTCCCTTCCAGGCGAGATGAGGCCTATTTCCGATGAGGCGTCTGGAGACTAATTACACCTAAGCTCTGGAACTTCGAAAGGGTCTTTCACACCCTTGCTGCAACTCAAGAAGTTCACCGCCATACCCGTCTCCACTCGAGAGGAAGCACGATGGTCCCGCCCACATCCAGAGGAGCCCCGTTTATCCATCGTAGTTCGAGATGAGGGATCCTTTCCCTGCTTTCAACGGGAAAGAATTCCCGGCGTTCCCGTCGCATCTCAAGAGGAGGCACTCTCAACAGGAAAGGCGAGAGGAACTCCATGGTCGTACCACCATGCCAAGAGTCCGCCAGATGTCTCAGTCCATTCCAGAGGAACCTCTTTGCCCTGCACTGGCTCATCTTTCACGCCGAGGATCGACTCACACCATGGTGGCACGTGGGACAGCCCTGTGGGAAAGCCTCGAGGGAAAGCCTCGAGGGAAAACCACAGATCCTTTGATCCACGCGACGGGAAGCGTGACATTGCTGCTACAGCCTGGAAGGAAAGCGCACGTGCATGCCCCCACTCGAGACGAGGCCTGACTCCCCTGGGGAGACTCCAGAAGTACCCAAAGATCCATGTGAGCCCCTGAGAGGAATCCTCGGTTCCGGCCCTGACTCCACACAAGGTTTTTGGCCCCGGTATCGACGGGAGAGGAATCCCGAGAGGCCCCCTAGCAACTCGCATGGGGACTGGCCTCTCCTGAGGCCACCAGGGCGGGTCCCTGAGGTCCCCGTCGTAACTCGAGAACACCTGCCGCAACTCGACAAAATCCAGGAAGTTCTCCCTTCCAGGCGAGATGAGGCCTATTTCCGATGAGGCGTCTGGAGACTAATGACACCTAAGCTCTGGAACTTCGAAAGGGTCTTTCACACCCTTGCTGCAACTCAAGAAGTTCACCGCCATACCCGTCTCCACTGGAGAGGAAGCACGATGGTCCCGCCCACATCCAGAGGAGCCCCGTTTCCCCCTCGTAGCTCGAGATGAGGGATCCTTTCCCTGCTTTCAACGGGAAAGAATTCCTGGCATTCCCGTCGCATCTCAAGAGGAGGCACTCTCAACAGGAAAGGCGAGAGGAACTCCATGGTCGTACCACCATGCCAAGATTCCGCCAGATGTCTCAGTCCATTCCAGAGGAACCTCTTTGCCCTGCACTGGCTCATCTTTCACGCCGAGGATCGACTCACACCACGGTGGCACGTGGGATAGCCCAGTGGGAAAGCCTCGAGGGAAAGCCTCGCGGGAAAACCACAGATTCTTTGATCCACGCGACGGGAAGCGTGACATTGCTGCTACAGCCTGGAAGGAAAGCGCACGTGTATGCCCCCACTCGAGACGAGGCCTGACTCCCATGGGGAGACTCCAGAAGTACCCAAAGATCCATGTGAGCCCCTGAGAGGAATCCTCGGTTCCGGCCCTGACTCCACACAAGGTTTTTGGCCCCGGTATCGACGGGAGAGGAATCCCGAGAGGCCCCCTAGCAACTCGCCTGGGGACTGGCCTCTCCTGAGGCCACCAGGGCGGGTCCCTGAGGTCCCAGTCGTAACTCGAGAACACCTGCCGCAACTCGAGAAAATCCAGGAAGTTCTCCCTTCCAGGCGAGATGAGGCCTATTTCCGATGAGGCGTCTGGAGACTAATGACACCTAATCTCTGGAACTTCGAAAGGGTCTTTCACACCCTTGCTGCAACTCAAGAAGTTCACCGCCATACCCGTCTCCACTCGAGAGGAAGCACGATGGTCCCGCCCACATCCAGAAGAGCCCCGTTTCCCCCTCGTAGCTCGAGATGAGGGATCCTTTCCCTGCTTTCAACGGGAAAGTATTCCCGGCGTTCCCGTCGCATCTCAAGAGGAGGCACTCTCAACAGGAAAGGCGAGAGGAACTCCATGGTCGTACCACCATGCCAAGAGTCCGCCAGATGTCTCAGTCCATTCCAGAGGAACCTCTTTGCCCTGCACTGGCTCATCTTTCACGCCGAGGATCGACTCACACCACGGTGGCACGTGGGACAGCCCAGTGGGAAAGCCTCGAGGGAAAGCCTCGAGGGAAAACCACAGATCCTTTGATCCACGCGACGGGAAGCGTGACATTGCTGCTACAGCTTGGAAGGAAAGCGCAAGTGCATGCCCCCACTCGAGACGAGGCCTGACTCGTCTGGGGAGACTCCAGAAGTACCCTAAGATCCATGTCAGCCCCTGAGAGGAATCCTCGGTTCCGGCCCTGACTCCACACAAGGTTTTTGGCCCCGGTATCGACGAGAGAGGAATCCCGAGAGGCCCCCTAGCAACTCGCATGGGGACTGGCCTCTCCTGAGGCCACCAGGGCGGGTCCCTGAGGTCCCCGTCGTAACTCGAGAACACCTGCCGCAACTCGAGAAAATCCAGGAAGTTCTCCCTTCCAGGCGAGATGAGGCCTATTTCCGGTGAGGCGTCTGGAGACTAATGACACCTAAGCTCTGGAACTTCGAAAGGGTCTTTCACACCCTTGCTGCAACTCAAGAAGTTCACCGCCATACCCGTCTCCACTCGAGAGGAAGCACGATGGTCCTGCCCACATCCAGAAGAGCCCCGATTCCCCCTCTTAGCTCGAGATGAGGGATCCTTACCCTGCTTTCACGGGAAAGAATTCCCGGCGTTCCCGTCGCATCTCAAGAGGAGGCACTCTCAACAGGAAGGGCGAGAGGAACTCCATGACGTACCACCATGCCAAGAGTCCCCCAGATGTCTCAGTCCATTCCAGAGGAACCTCTTTGCCCTGCACTGGCTCATCTTTCACGCCGAGGATCGACTCACACCACGGTGGCACGTGGGACAGCCCTGTGGGAAAGCCTCGAGGGAAAGCCACGAGGGAAAACCACAGATCCTTTGATCCACGCGACGGGAAGCGTTACATTGCTGCTACAGCCTGGAAGGAAAGCGCACGTGCATGCCCCCACTCGAGACGAGGCCTGACTCCCCTGGGGAGACTCCAGAAGTACCCAAAGATCCATGTCAGCCCCTGAGAGGAATCCTCGGTTCCGGCCCTGACTCCACACAAGGTTTTTGGCCCCGGTATCGACGGGAGAGGAATCCCGAGAGGCCCCCTAGCAACTCGCCTGGGGACTGGCCTCTCCTGAGGCCACCAGGGCGGGTCCCTGAGGTCCCCGTCGTAACTCGAGAACACCTGCCACAACTCGAGAAAATCCAGGAAGTTCTCCCTTCCAGGCGAGATGAGGCCTATTTCCGATGAGGCGTCTGGAGACTAATGACACCTAATCTCAGGAACTTCGAAAGGGTCCTTCACACCCTTGCTGCAACTCAAGAAGTTGACCGCCATACCCGTCTCCACTCGAGAGGAAGCACGATGGTCCCGCCCACATCCAGAGGAGCCCCGTTTCCCCCTCGTAGCTCGAGATGAGGGATCCTTTCCCTGCTTTCAACGGGAAAGAATTCACGGCGTTCCCGTCGCATCTCAAGAGGAGGCACTCTCAACAGGAAAGGCGAGAGGAATTCCATGGTCATACCACCATGCCAAGAGTCCCCCAGATGTCTCAGTCCATTCCAGAGGAACCTCTTTGCCCTGCACTGGCTCATCTTTCACGCCGAGGATCGATTCACACCACGGTGGCACGTGGGACAGCCCCGTGGGAAAGCCTGGAGGGAAAGCCTCGAGGGAAAACCACAGATCCTTTGATCCACGCGACGGGAAGCGTGACATTGCTGCTACAGCCTGGAAGGAAAGCGCACGTGCATGCCCCCACTCGAGACGAGGCCTGACTCCCCTGGGGAGACTCCAGAAGTACCCAAAGATCCATGTCAGCCCCTGAGAGGAATCCTCGGTTCCGGCCCTGACTCCACACAAGGTTTTTGGCCCCGGTATCGACGGGAGAGGAATCCCGAGAGGCCCCCTAGCAACTCGCCTGGGGACTGGCCTCTCCTGAGGCCACCAGGGCGGGTCCCTGAGGTCCCCGTCGTAACTCGAGAACACCTGCCGCAACTCGAGAAAATCCAGGAAGTTCTCCCTTCCAGGCGAGATGAGGCCTATTTCCGATGAGGCGTCTGGAGACTAATGACACCTAAGCTCTGGAACTTCGAAAGGGTCTTTCACACCCTTGCTGCAACTCAAGAAGTTCACCGCCATACCCGTCTCCACTCGAGAGGAAGCACGATGGTCCCGCCCACATCCAGAGGAGCCCCGTTTCCCCCTCGTAGCTCGAGATGAGGGATCCTTTCCCTGCTTTCAACGGGAAAGAATTCCCGGCGTTCCCGTCGCATCTCAAGAGGAGGCACTCTCAACAGGAAAGGCGAGAGGAACTCCATGGTCGTACCACCATGCCAAGAGTCCCCCAGATGTCTCAGTCCATTCCAGAGGAACCTCTTTGCCCTGCACTGGCTCATCTTTCACGCCGAGGATCGACTCACACCACGGTGGCACGTGGGACAGCCCCGTGGGAAAGCCTCGAGGGAAAGGCTCGAGGGAAAACCACAGATCCTTTGATCCACGCGACGGGAAGCGTGACATTGCTGCTACAGCCTGGAAGGAAAGCGCACGTGCATGCCCCCACTCGAGACGAGGCCAGACTCCCCTGGGGAGACTCCAGAATTACCCAAAGATCCATGTCAGCCCCTGAGAGGAATCCTCGGTTCCGGCCCTGACTCCACACAAGGTTTTTGGCCCCGGTATCGACGGGAGAGGAATCCCGAGAGGCCCCCTAGCAACTCGCCTGGGGACTGGCCTCTCCTGAGGCCACCAGGGCGGGTCCCTGAGGTCCCCGTCGTAACTCGAGAACACCTGCCGCAACTCGAGAAAATCCAGGAAGTTCTCCCTTCCAGGCGAGATGAGGCCTATTTCCGATGAGGCGTCTGGAGACTAATGACACCTAAGGTCTGGAACTTCGAAAGGGTCTTTCACACCCTTGCTGCAACTCAAGAAGTTCACCGCCATACCCGTCTCCACTCGAGAGGAAGCACGATGGTCCCGCCCACATCCAGAGGAGCCCCGTTTCCCCCTCGTAGCTCGAGATGAGGGATCCTTTCCCTGCTTTCAACGGGAAAGAATTCCCGGCGTTCCCGTCGCATCTCAAGAGGAGGCACTCTCAACAGGAAAGGCGAGAGGAACTCCATGGTCGTACCACCATGCCAAGAGTCCCCCAGATGTCTCAGTCCATTCCAGAGGAACCTCTTTGCCCTGCACTGGCTCATCTTTCACGCCGAGGATCGACTCACACCACGGTGGCACGTGGGACAGCCCCGTGGGAAAGCCTCGAGGGAAAGGCTCGAGGGAAAACCACAGATCCTTTGATCCACGCGACGGGAAGCGTGACATTGCTGCTACAGCCTGGAAGGAAAGCGCACGTGCATGCCCCCACTCGAGACGAGGCCTGACTCCCCTGGGGAGACTCCAGAATTACCCAAAGATCCATGTCAGCCCCTGAGAGGAATCCTCGGTTCCGGCCCTGACTCCACACAAGGTTTTTGGCCCCGGTATCGACGGGAGAGGAATCCCGAGAGGCCCCCTAGCAACTCGCCTGGGGACTGGCCTCTCCTGAGGCCACCAGGGCGGGTCCCTGAGGTCCCCGTCGTAACTCGAGAACACCTGCCGCAACTCGAGAAAATCCAGGAAGTTCTCCCTTCCAGGCGAGATGAGGCCTATTTCCGATGAGGCGTCTTTAGACTAATGACACCTAAGCTCTGGAACTTCGAAAGGGTCTTTCACACCCTTGCTGCAACTCAAGAAGTTCACCGCCATACCCGTCTCCACTCGAGAGGAAGCACGATGGTCCCGCCCACATCCAGAGGAGCCCCGTTTCCCCCTCGGAGTTCGAGATGAGGGATCCTTTCCCTGCTTTCAACGGGAAAGAATTCCCGGTATTCCCTTCGCATCTCAAGAGGAGGCACTCTCAACAGGAAAGGCGAGAGGAACTCCATGGTCGTACCACCATGCCAAGAGTCCCCCAGATGTCTCAGTCCATTCCAGAGGAACCTCTTTGCCCTGCACTGGCTCATCTTTCACGCCGAGGATCGACTCACACCACGGTGGCACGTGGGACAGCCCCGTGGGAAAGCCTGGAGGGAAAGCCTCGAGGGAAAACCACAGATCCTTTGATCCACGCGACGGGAAGCGTGACATTGCTGCTACAGCCTGGAAGGAAAGCGCACGTGCATGCCCCCACTCGAGACGAGGCCTGACTCCCCTGGGGAGACTCCAGAAGTACCCAAAGATCCATGTCAGCCCCTGAGAGGAATCCTCGGTTCCGGCCCTGACTCCACACAAGGTTTTTGGCCCCGGTATCGACGGGAGAGGAATCCCGAGAGGCCCCCTAGCAACTCGCCTGGGGACTGGCCTCTCCTGAGGCCACCAGGGCGGGTCCCTGAGGTCCCCGTCGTAACTCGAGAACACCTGCCGCAACTCGAGAAAATCCAGGAAGTTCTCCCTTCCAGGCCAGATGAGGCCTATTTCCGGTGAGGCGTCTGGAGACTAATGACACCTAAGCTCTGGAACTTCGAAAGGGTCTTTCACACCCTTGCTGCAACTCAAGAAGTTCACCGCCATACCCGTCTCCACTCGAGAGGAAGCACGATGGTCCTGCCCACATCCAGAAGAGCCCCGATTCCCCCTCTTAGCTCGAGATGAGGGATCCTTACCCTGCTTTCACGGGAAAGAATTCCCGGCGTTCCCGTCGCATCTCAAGAGGAGGCACTCTCAACAGGAAGGGCGAGAGGAACTCCATGACGTACCACCATGCCAAGAGTCCCCCAGATGTCTCAGTCCATTCCAGAGGAACCTCTTTGCCCTGCACTGGCTCATCTTTCACGCCGAGGATCGACTCACACCACGGTGGCACGTGGGACAGCCCTGTGGGAAAGCCTCGAGGGAAAGCCACGAGGGAAAACCACAGATCCTTTGATCCACGCGACGGGAAGCGTGACATTGCTGCTACAGCCTGGAAGGAAAGCGCACGTGCATGCCCCCACTCGAGACGAGGCCTGACTCCCCTGGGGAGACTCCAGAAGTACCCAAAGAACCATGTCAGCCCCTGAGAGGAATCCTCGGTTCCGGCCCTGACTCCAGACAAGGTTTTTGGCCCCGGTATCGACGGGAGAGGAATCCCGAGAGGCCCCCTAGCAACTCGCCTGGGGACTGGCCTCTCCTGAGGCCACCAGGGCGGGTCCCTGAGGTCCCCGTCGTAACTCGAGAACACCTGCCACAACTCGAGAAAATCCAGGAAGTTCTCCCTTCCAGGCGAGATGAGGCCTATTTCCGATGAGGCGTCTGGAGACTAATGACACCTAATCTCAGGAACTTCGAAAGGGTCTTTCACACCCTTGCTGCAACTCAAGAAGTTGACCGCCATACCCGTCTCCACTCGAGAGGAAGCACGATGGTCCCGCCCACATCCAGAGGAGCCCCGTTTCCCCCTCGTAGCTCGAGATGAGGGATCCTTTCCCTGCTTTCAACGGGAAAGAATTCCCGGCGTTCCCGTCGCATCTCAAGAGGAGGCACTCTCAACAGGAAAGGCGAGAGGAATTCCATGGTCATACCACCATGCCAAGAGTCCCCCAGATGTCTCAGTCCATTCCAGAGGAACCTCTTTGCCCTGCACTGGCTCATCTTTCACGCCGAGGATCGACTCACACCACGGTGGCACGTGGGACAGCCCTGTGGGAAAGCCTCGAGGGAAAGCCTCGAGGGAAAGCCTCGAGGGAAAACCACAGATCCTTTGATCCACGCGACGGGAAGCGTGACATTGCTGCTACAGCCTGGAAGGAAAGCGCACGTGCATGCCCCCACTCGAGACGAGGCCTGACTCGCCTGGGGAGACTCCAGAAGTACCCAAAGATCCATGTCAGCCCCTGAGAGGAATCCTCGGTTCCGGCCTTGACTCCACACAAGATTTTTGGCCCCGGTATCGATAGGAGAGGAATCCCGAGAGGCCCCCTAGCAACTCGCATGGGGACTGGCCTCTCCTGAGGCCACCAGGGCGGGTCCCTGAGGTCCCCGTCGTAACTCGAGAACACCTGCCGCAACTCGAGAAAATCCAGGAAGTTCTCCCTTCCAGGCGAGATGAGGCCTATTTCCGATGAGGCGTCTGGAGACTAATGACACCTAATCTCAGGAACTTCGAAAGGGTCTTTCACACCCTTGCTGCAACTCAAGAAGTTCACCGCCATACCCGTCTCCACTCGAGAGGAAGCACGATGGTCCTGCCCACATCCAGAAGAGCCCCGTTTCCCCCTCGTAGCTCGAGATGAGGGATCCTTTCCCTGCTTTCAACGGGAAAGAATTCCCGTTATTCCCGTCGCATCTCAAGAGGAGGCACTCTCAACAGGAAAGTCGAGAGGAATTCCATGGTCATACCACCATGCCAAGAGTCCCCCAGATGTCTCAGTCCATTCCAGAGGAACCTCTTTGCCCTGCACTGGCTCATCTTTCACGCCGAGGATCGACTCACACCACGGTGGCACGTGGGACAGCCCCGTGGGAAAGCCTCGAGGGAAAGGCTCGAGGGAAAACCACAGATCCTTTGATCCACGCGACGGGAAGCGTGACATTGCTGCTACAGCCTGGAAGGAAAGCGCACGTGCATGCCCCCACTCGAGACGAGGCCTGACTCCCCTGGGGAGACTCCAGAATTACCCAAAGATCCATGTCAGCCCCTGAGAGGAATCCTCGGTTCCGGCCCTGACTCCACACAAGGTTTTTGGCCCCGGTATCGACGGGAGAGTAATCCCGAGAGGCCCCCTAGCAACTCGCCTGGGGACTGGCCTCTCCTGAGGCCACCAGGGCGGGTCCCTGAGGTCCCCGTCGTAACTCGAGAACACCTGCCGCAACTCGAGAAAATCCAGGAAGTTCTCCCTTCCAGGCGAGATGAGGCCTATTTCCGATGAGGCGTCTGGAGACTAATGACACCTAAGCTCTGGAACTTCGAAAGGGTCTTTCACACCCTTGCTGCAACTCAAGAAGTTCACCGCCATACCCGTCTCCACTCGAGAGGAAGCACGATGGTCCCGCCCACATCCAGAGGAGCCCCGTTTCCCCCTCGTAGCTCGAGATGAGGGATCCTTTCCCTGCTTTCAACGGGAAAGAATTCCCGGCGTTCCCGTCGCATCTCAAGAGGAGGCACTCTCAACAGGAAAGGCGAGAGGAACTCCATGGTCGTACCACCATGCCAAGAGTCCCCCAGATGTCTCAGTCCATTCCAGAGGAACCTCTTTGCCCTGCACTGGCTCATCTTTCACGCCGAGGATCGACTCACACCACGGTGGCACGTGGGACAGCCCCGTGGGAAAGCCTCGAGGGAAAGGCTCGAGGGAAAACCACAGATCCTTTGATCCACGCGACGGGAAGCGTGACATTGCTGCTACAGCCTGGAAGGAAAGCGCACGTGCATGCCCCCACTCGAGACGAGGCCTGACTCCCCTGGGGAGACTCCAGAATTACCCAAAGATCCATGTCAGCCCCTGAGAGGAATCATCGGTTCCGGCCCTGACTCCACACAAGGTTTTTGGCCCCGGTATCGACGGGAGAGGAATCCCGAGAGGCCCCCTAGCAACTCGCCTGGGGACTGGCCTCTCCTGAGGCCACCAGGGCGGGTCCCTGAGGTCCCCGTCGTAACTCGAGAACACCTGCCGCAACTCGAGAAAATCCAGGAAGTTCTCCCTTCCAGGCGAGATGAGGCCTATTTCCGATGAGGCGTCTGGAGACTAATGACACCTAACCTCTGGAACTTCGAAAGGGTCTTTCACACCCTTGCTGCAACTCAAGAAGTTCACCGCCATACCCGTCTCCACTCGAGAGGAAGCACGATGGTCCCGCCCACATCCACAGGAGCCCCGTTTCCCCCTCGGAGTTCGAGATGAGGGATCCTTTCCCTGCTTTCAACGGGAAAGAATTCCCGGTATTCCCGTCGCATCTCAAGAGGAGGCACTCTCAACAGGAAAGGCGAGAGGAACTCCATGGTCGTACCACCATGCCAAGAGTCCCCCAGATGTCTCAGTCCATTCCAGAGGAACCTCTTTGCCCTGCACTGGCTCATCTTTCACGCCGAGGATCGACTCACACCACGGTGGCACGTGGGACAGCCCCGTGGGAAAGCCTGGAGGGAAAGCCTCGAGGGAAAACCACAGATCCTTTGATCCACGCGACGGGAAGCGTGACATTGCTGCTACAGCCTGGAAGGAAAGCGCACGTGCATGCCCCCACTCGAGACGAGGCCTGACTCCCCTGGGGAGACTCCAGAAGTACCCAAAGATCCATGTCAGCCCCTGAGAGGAATCCTCGGTTCCGGCCCTGACTCCACACAAGGTTTTTGGCCCCGGTATCGACGGGAGAGGAATCCCGAGAGGCCCCCTAGCAACTCGCCTGGGGACTGGCCTCTCCTGAGGCCACCAGGGCGGGTCCCTGAGGTCCCCGTCGTAACTCGAGAACACCTGCCGCAACTCGAGAAAATCCAGGAAGTTCTCCCTTCCAGGCGAGATGAGGCCTATTTCCGATGAGGCGTCTGGAGGCTAATGACACCTAAGCTCTGGAACTTCGAAATGGTCTTTCACACCCTTGCTGCAACTCAAGAAGTTGACCGCCATACCCGTCTCCACTCGAGAGGAAGCACGATGGTCCCGCCCACATCCAGAGGAGCCCCGTTTCCCCCTCGTAGCTCGAGATGAGGGATCCTTTCCCTGCTTTCAACGGGAAAGAATTCCCGGCGTTCCCGTCGCATCTCAAGAGGAGGCACTCTCAACAGGAAAGGCGAGAGGAACTCCATGGTCATACCACCATGCCAAGAGTCCCCCAGATGTCTCAGTCCATTCCAGAGGAACCTCTTTGCCCTGCACTGGCTCATCTTTCACGCCGAGGATCGACTCACACCATGGTGGCACGTGGGACAGCCCTGTGGGAAAGCCTCGAGGGAAAGCCTCGAGGGAAAACCACAGATCCTTTGATCCACGCGACGGGAAGCGTGACATTGCTGCTACAGCCTGGAAGGAAAGCGCACGTGCATGCCCCCACTCGAGACGAGGCCTGACTCCCCTGGGGAGACTCCAGAAGTACCCAAAGATCCATGTGAGCCCCTGAGAGGAATCCTCGGTTCCGGCCCTGCCTCCACACAAGGTTTTTGGCCCCGGTATCGACGGGAGAGGAATCCCGAGAGGCCCCCTAGCAACTCGCATGGGGACTGGCCTCTCCTGAGGCCACCAGGGCGGGTCCCTGAGGTCCCCGTCGTAACTCGAGAACACCTGCCGCAACTCGCGAAAATCCAGGAAGTTCTCCCTTCCAGGCGAGATGAGGCCTATTTCCGATGAGGCGTCTGGAGACTAATGACACCTAAGCTCTGGAACTTCGAAAGGGTCTTTCACACCCTTGCTGCAACTCAAGAAGTTCACCGCCATACCCGTCTCCACTGAAGAGGAAGCACGATGGTCCCGCCCACATCCAGAGGAGCCCCGTTTCCCCCTCGTAGCTCGAGATGAGGGATCCTTTAACTGCTTTCAACGGGAAAGAATTCCTGGCATTCCCGTCGCATCTCAAGAGGAGGCACTCTCAACAGGAAAGGCGAGAGGAACTCCATGGTCGTACCACCATGCCAAGAGTCCGCCAGATGTCTCAGTCCATTCCAGAGGAACCTCTTTGCCCTGCACTGGCTCATCTTTCACGCCGAGGATCGACTCACACCACGGTGGCACGTGGGACAGCCCAGTGGGAAAGCCTCGAGGGAAAGCCTCGCGGGAAAACCACAGATTCTTTGATCCACGCGACGGGAAGCATGACATTGTTGCTACAGCCTGGAAGGAAAGTGCACGTGTATGCCCCCACTCGAGACGAGGCCTGACTCCCATGGGGAGACTCCAGAAGTACCCAAAGATCCATGTGAGCCCCTGAGAGGAATCCTCGGTTCCGGCCCTGACTCCACACAAGGTTTTTGGCCCCGGTATCGACGGGAGAGGAATCCCGAGAGGCCCCCTAGCAACTCGCCTGGGGACTGGCCTCTCCTGAGGCCACCAGGGCGGGTCCCTGAGGTCCCCGTCGTAACTCGAGAACACCTGCCGCAACTCGAGAAAATCCAGGAAGTTCTCCCTTCCAGGCGAGATGAGGCCTATTTCCGATGAGGCGTCTGGAGACTAATGACACCTAAGCTCTGGAACTTCGAAAGGGTCTTTCACACCCTTGCTGCAACTCAAGAAGTTCACCGCCATACCCGTCTCCACTCGAGAGGAAGCACGATGGTCCTGCCCACATCCAGAAGAGCCCCGATTCCCCCTCTTAGCTCGAGATGAGGGATCCTTACCCTGCTTTCACGGGAAAGAATTCCCGGCGTTCCCGTCGCATCTCAAGAGGAGGCACTCTCAACAGGAAGGGCGAGAGGAACTCCATGACGTACCACCATGCCAAGAGTCCCCCAGATGTCTCAGTCCATTCCAGAGGAACCTCTTTGCCCTGCACTGGCTCATCTTTCACGCCGAGGATCGACTCACACCACGGTGGCACGTGGGACAGCCCTGTGGGAAAGCCTCGAGGGAAAGCCTCGAGGGAAAACCACAGATCCTTTGATCCACGCGACGGGAAGCGTGACATTGCTGCTACAGCCTGGAAGGAAAGCGCACGTGCATGCCCCCACTCGAGACGAGGCCTGACTCGCCTGGGGAGACTCCAGAAGTACCCAAAGATCCATGTCAGCCCCTGAGAGGAATCCTCGGTTCCGGCCTTGACTCCACACAGGATTTTTGGCCCCGGTATCGATAGGAGAGGAATCCCTAGAGGCCCCCTAGCAACTCGCATGGGGACTGGCCTCTCCTGAGGCCACCAGGGCGGGTCCCTGAGGTCCCCGTCGTAACTCGAGAACACCTGCCGCAACTCGAGAAAATCCAGGAAGTTCTCCCTTCCAGGCGAGATGAGGCCTATTTCCGATGAGGCGTCTGGAGACTAATGACACCTAATCTCAGGAACTTCGAAAGGGTCTTTCACACCCTTGCTGCAACTCAAGAAGTTCACCGCCATACCCGTCTCCACTCGAGAGGAAGCACGATGGTCCTGCCCACATCCAGAAGAGCCCCGTTTCCCCCTCGTAGCTCGAGATGAGGGATCCTTTCCCTGCTTTCAACGGGAAAGAATTCCCGGTATTCCCGTCGCATCTCAAGAGGAGGCACTCTCAACAGGAAAGGCGAGAGGAACTCCATGGTCGTACCACCATGCCAAGAGTCCCCCAGATGTCTCAGTCCATTCAAGAGGAACCTCTTTGCCCTGCACTGGCTCATCTTTCACGCCGAGGATCGACTCACACCACGGTGGCACGTGGGACAGCCCCGTGGGAAAGCCTCGAGGGAAAGCCTCGAGGGAAAACCACAGATCCTTTGATCCACGCGACGGGAAGCGTTACATTGCTGCTACAGCCTGGAAGGAAAGCGCACGTGCATGCCCCCACTCGAGACGAGGCCTGACTCCCCTGGGGAGACTCCAGAATTACCCAAAGATCCATGTCAGCCCCTGAGAGGAATCCTCGGTTCCGGCCCTGACTCCACACAAGGTTTTTGGCCCCGGTATCGACGGGAGAGGAATCCCGAGAGGCCCCCTAGCAACTCGCCTGGGGAGTGGCCTCTCCTGAGGCCACCAGGGCGGGTCCCTGAGGTCCCCGTCGTAACTCGAGAACACCTGCCGCAACTCGACAAAATCCAGGAAGTTCTCCCTTCCAGGCGAGATGAGGCCTATTTCCGATGAGGCGTCTGGAGACTAATGACACCTAAGCTCTGGAACTTCGAAAGGGTCTTTCACACCCTTGCTGCAACTCAAGAAGTTCACCGCCATACCCGTCTCCACTCGAGAGGAAGCACGATGGTCCCGCCCACATCCAGAGGAGCCCCGTTTCCCCCTCGTAGCTCGAGATGAGGGATCCTTTCCCTGCTTTCAACGGGAAAGAATTCCCGGCGTTCCCGTCGCATCTCAAGAGGAGGCACTCTCAACAGGAAAGGCGAGAGGAACTCCATGGTCGTACCACCATGCCAAGAGTCCCCCAGATGTCTCAGTCCATTCCAGAGGAACCTCTTTGCCCTGCACTGGCTCATCTTTCACGCCGAGGATCGACTCACACCACGGTGGCACGTGGGACAGCCCCGTGGGAAAGCCTCGAGGGAAAGGCTCGAGGGAAAACCACAGATCCTTTGATCCACGCGACGGGAAGCGTGACATTGCTGCTACAGCCTGGAAGGAAAGCGCACGTGCATGCCCCCACTCGAGACGAGGCCTGACACCCCTGGGGAGACTCCAGAAGTACCCAAAGATCCATGTCAGCCCCTGAGAGGAATCCTCGGTTCCGGCCCTGACTCCACACAAGGTTTTTGGCCCCGGTATCGACGGGAGAGGAATCCCGAGAGGCCCCCTAGCAACTCGCCTGGGGACTGGCCTCTCCTGAGGCCACCAGGGCGGGTCCCTGAGGTCCCCGTCGTAACTCGAGAACACCTGCCGCAACTCGACAAAATCCAGGAAGTTCTCCCTTCCAGGCGAGATGAGGCCTATTTCCGATGAGGCGTCTGGAGACTAATGACACCTAACCTCTGGAACTTCGAAAGGGTCTTTCACACCCTTGCTGCAACTCAAGAAGTTCACCGCCATACCCGTCTCCACTCGAGAGGAAGCACGATGGTCCCGCCCACATCCAGAGGAGCCCCGTTTCCCCCTCGGAGCTCGAGATGAGGGATCCTTTCCCTGCTTTCAACGGGAAAGAATTCCCGGCGTTCCCGTCGCATCTCAAGAGGAGGCACTCTCAACAGGAAAGGCGAGAGGAACTCCATGGTCGTACTACCATGCCAAGAGTCCCCCAGATGTCTCAGTCCATTCCAGAGGAACCTCTTTGCCCTGCACTGGCTCATCTTTCACGCCGAGGATCGACTCACACCACGGTGGCACGTGGGACAGCCCTGTGGGAAAGCCTCGAGGGAAAGCCTCGAGGGAAAACCACAGATCCTTTGATCCATGCGACGGGAAGCGTGACATTGCTGCTACAGCCTGGAAGGAAAGCGCACGTGCATGCCCCCACTCGAGGCGAGGTCTGACTACCCTGGGGAGACTCCAGAAGTACCCAAAGATCCATGTCAGCCCCTGAGAGGAATCCTCGGTTCCGGCCCTGACTCCACACAAGGTTTTTGGCCCCGGTATCGACGGGAGAGGAATCCCGAGAGGCCCCCTAGCAACTCGCATGGGGACTGGCCTCTCCTGAGGCCACCAGGGCGGGTCCCTGAGGTCCCCGTCGTAACTCGAGAACACCTGCCGCAACTCGAGAAAATCCAGGAAGTTCTCCCTTCCAGGCGAGATGAGGCCTATTTCCGATGAGGCGTCTGGAGACTAATGACACCTAAGCTCTGGAACTTCGAAAGGGTCTTTCACACCCTTGCTGCAACTCAAGAAGTTCACCGCCATACCCGTCTCCACTCGAGAGGAAGCACGATGGTCCCGCCCACATCCAGAGGAGCCCCGTTTCCCCCTCGTAGCTCGAGATGAGGGATCCTTTCCCTGCTTTCAACGGGAAAGAATTCCCGGCGTTCCCGTCGCATCTCAAGAGGAGGCACTCTCAACAGGAAAGGCGAGAGGAACTCCATGGTCGTACCACCATGCCAAGAGTCCCCCAGATGTCTCAGTCCATTCCAGAGGAACCTCTTTGCCCTGCACTGGCTCATCTTTCACGCCGAGGATCGACTCACACCACGGTGGCACGTGGGAAAGCCGCGTGGGAAAGCCTCGAGGGAAAGCCTCGAGGGAAAAGCACAAATCTTTGATCCACGCGACGGGAAGCGTGACATTGCTGCCACAGCCTGGAAGGAAAGCGCACGTGCATGCCCCCACTCGAGACGAGGCCTGACTCGCCTGGGTAGACTCCAGAAGTACCCAAAGATCCATGTCAGCCCCTGAGAGGAATCCTCGGTTCCGGCCCTGATTCCACACAAGATTTTTGGCCCCGGTATCGACGGGAGAGGAATCCCGAGAGGCCCCGTAGCAACTCGCATGGGGACTGGCCTCTCCTGAGGCCACCAGGGCGGGTCCCTGAGGTCCCCGTCGTAACTCGAGAACACCTGCCGCAACTCGAGAAAATCCAGGAAGTTCTCCCTTCCAGGCGAGATGAGGCCTATTTCCGATGAGGCGTCTGGAGACTAATGACACCTAATCTCAGGAGCTTCGAAAGGGTCTTTCACACCCTTGCTGCAACTCAAGAAGTTCACCGCCATACCCGTCTCCACTCGAGAGGAAGCACGATGGTCCTGCCCACATCCAGAAGAGCCCCGTTTCCCCCTCGTAGCTCGAGATGAGGGATCCTTTCCCTGCTTTCAACGGGAAAGAATTCCCGGTATTCCCGTCGCATCTCAAGAGGAGGCACTCTCAACAGGAAAGGCGAGAGGAACTCCATGGTTGTACCACCATGCCAAGAGTCCCCCAGATGTCTCAGTCCATTCCGGAGGAACCTCTTTGCCCTGCAATTGGTCATCTTTCACGCCGAGGATCGACCCACACCACGGTGGCACGTGGGACAGCCCCGTGGGAAAGCCTCGAGGGAAAGCCTCGAGGGAAAACCACAGATCCTTTGATCCACGCGACGGGAAGCGTGACATTGCTGCTACAGCTTGGAAGGAAAGCGCACGTGCATGCCCCCACTCGAGACGAAGCGCACGTGCATGCCCCCACTCGAGACGAGGCCTGACTCACCTGGGGAGACTCCAGAAGTACCCAAAGATCCATGTCAGCCCCTGAGAGGAATCCTCGGTTCCGGACCTGACTCCTCACAAGATTTTTGGCCCCGGTATCGACGGGAGAGGAATCCCGAGAGGCCCCCTAGCAACTCGCCTGGGGACTGGCCTCTCCTGAGGCCACCAGGGCGGGTCCCTGAGGTCCCCGTCGTAACTCGAGAACACCTGCCGCAACTCGAGAAAATCCAGGAAGTTCTCCCTTCCAGGCGAGATGAGGCCTATTTCCGATGAGGCGTCTGGAGACTAATGACACCTAAGCTCTGGAACTTCGAAAGGGTCTTTCACACCCTTGCTGCAACTCAAGAATTTAACCGCCATACCCGTCTCCACTCGAGAGGAAGCACGATGGTCCCGCCCACATCCAGAGGAGCCCCGTTTCCCCCTCGTAGCTCGAGATGAGGGATCCTTTCCCTGCTTTCAACGGGAAAGAATTCCCGGCGTTCCCGTCGCATCTCAAGAGGAGGCACTCTCAACAGGAAAGGCGAGAGGAACTCCATGGTCGTACCACCATGCCAAGAGTCCGCCAGATGTCTCAGTCCATTCCAGAGGAACCTCTTTGCCCTGCACTGGCTCATCTTTCACGCCGAGGATCGACTCACACCATGGTGGCACGTGGGACAGCCCTGTGGGAAAGCCTCGAGGGAAAGCCTCGAGGGAAAACCACAGATCCTTTGATCCACGCGACGGGAAGCGTGACGTTGCTGCTACAGCCTGGAAGAAAAGCGCACGTGCATGCCCCCACTCGAGACGAGGCCTGACTCGCCTGGGGAGACTCCAGAAGTACCCAAAGATCCATGTCAGCCCCTGAGAGGAATCCTCGGTTCCGGCATTGACTCCACACAAGATTTTTGGCCCCGGTACCGATTGGAGAGGAATCCCTAGAGGCCCCCTAGCAACTCGCATGGGGACTGGCCTCTCCTGAGGCCACCAGGGCGGGTCCCTGAGGTCCCCGTCGTAACTCGAGAACACCTGCCGCAACTCGAGAAAATCCAGGAAGTTCTCCCTTCCAGGCGAGATGAGGCCTATTTCCGATGAGGCGTCTGGAGACTAATGACACCTAATCTCCGGAACTTCGAAAGGGTCTTTCACACCCTTGCTGCAACTCAAGAAGTTCACCGCCATACCCGTCTCCACTCGAGAGGAAGCACGATGGTCCTGCCCACATCCAGAAGAGCCCCGTTTCCCCCTCGTAGCTCGAGATGAGGGATCCTTTCCCTGCTTTCAACGGGAAAGAATTCCCGGTATTCCCGTCGCATCTCAAGAGGAGGCACTCTCAACAGGAAAGGCGAGAGGAACTCCATGGTCGTACCACCATGCCAAGAGTCCCCCAGATGTCTCAGTCCATTCCAGAGGAACCTCTTTGCCCTGCACTGGCTCATCTTTCACGCCGAGGATCGACTCACACCACGGTGGCACGTGGGACAGCCCAGTGGGGAAGCCTCGAGGGAAAGCCTCGAGGGAAAACCACAGATCCTTTGATCCCCGCGACGGGAAGCGTGACATTGCTGCTACAGCCTGGAAGGAAAGCGCACGTGCATGCCCCCACTCGAGACGAGGCCTGACTCCCCTGGGGAGACTCCAGAAGTACCCAAAGATCCATGTCAGCCCCTGAGAGGAATCCTCGGTTCCGGCCCTGACTCCACACAAGGTTTTTGGCCCCGGTATCGACGGGAGAGGAATCCCGAGAGGCCCCCTAGCAACTCGCCTGGGGACTGGCCTCTCCTGAGGCCACCAGGGCGGGTCCCTGAGGTCCCCGTCGTAACTCGAGAACACCTGCCGCAACTCGAGAAAATCCAGGAAGTTCTCCCTTCCAGGCGAGATGAGGCCTATTTCCGATGAGGCGTCTGGAGACTAATGACACCTAAGGTCTGGAACTTCGAAAGGGTCTTTCACACCCTTGCTGCAACTCAAGAAGTTCACCGCCATACCCGTCTCCACTCGAGAGGAAGCACGATGGTCCCGCCCACATCCAGAGGAGCCCCGTTTCCCCCTCGTAGCTCGAGATGAGGGATCCTTTCCCTGCTTTCAACGGGAAAGAATTCCCGGCGTTCCCGTCGCATCTCAAGAGGAGGCACTCTCAACAGGAAAGGCGAGAGGAACTCCATGGTCGTACCACCATGCCAAGAGTCCCCCAGATGTCTCAGTCCATTCCAGAGGAACCTCTTTGCCCTGCACTGGCTCATCTTTCACGCCGAGGATCGACTCACACCACGGTGGCACGTGGGACAGCCCCGTGGGAAAGCCTCGAGGGAAAGGCTCGAGGGAAAACCACAGATCCTTTGATCCACGCGACGGGAAGCGTGACATTGCTGCTACAGCCTGGAAGGAAAGCGCACGTGCATGCCCCCACTCGAGACGAGGCCTGACTCCCCTGGGGAGACTCCAGAAGTACCCAAAGATCCATGTCAGCCCCTGAGAGGAATCCTCGGTTCCAGCCCTGACTCCACACAAGGTTTTTGGCCCCGGTATCGACGGGAGAGGAATCCCGAGAGGCCCCCTAGCAACTCGCCTGGGGACTGGCCTCTCCTGAGGCCACCAGGGCGGGTCCCTGAGGTCCCCGTCGTAACTCGAGAACACCTGCCGCAACTCGACAAAATCCAGGAAGTTCTCCCTTCCAGGCGAGATGAGGCCTATTTCCGATGAGGCGTCTGGAGACTAATGACACCTAACCTCTGGAACTTCGAAAGGGTCTTTCACACCCTTGCTGCAACTCAAGAAGTTCACCGCCATACCTGTCTCCACTCGAGAGGAAGCACGATGGTCCCGCCCACATCCAGAGGAGCCCCGTTTCCCCCTCGGAGCTCGAGATGAGGGATCCTTTCCCTGCTTTCAACGGGAAAGAATTCCCGGCGTTCCCGTCGCATCTCAAGAGGAGGCACTCTCAACAGGAAAGGCGAGAGAAATTCCATGGTCATATCACCATGCCAAGAGTCCCCCAGATGTCTCAGTCCATTGCAGAGGAACCTCTTTGCCCTGCACTGGCTCATCTTTCACGACGAGGATCGACTCACACCACGGTGGCACGTGGGACAGCCCTGTGGGAAAGCCTCGAGGGAAAGCCTCGAGGGAAAACCACAGATCCTTTGATCCACGCGACGGGAAGCGTGACATTGCTGCTACAGCCTGGAAGGAAAGCGCACGTGCATGCCCCCACTCGAGACGAGGCCTGACTCGCCTGGGGAGACTCCAGAAGTACCCAAAGATCCATGTCAGCCCCTGAGAGGAATCCTCGGTTCCGGCCCTGACTCCACACAAGGTTTTTGGCCCCGGTATCGATAGGAGAGGAATCCGGAGAGGCCCCCTAGCAACTCGCATGGGGACTGGCCTCTCCTGAGGCCACCAGGGCGGGTCCCAGAGGTCCCCGTCGTAACTCGAGAACACCTGCCGCAACTCGAGAAAATCCAGGAAGTTCTCCCTTCCAGGCGAGATGAGGCCTATTTCCGATGAGGCGTCTGGAGACTAATGACACCTAAGCTCTGGAACTTCGAAAGGGTCTTTCACACCCTTGCTGCAACTCAAGAAGTTCACCGCCATACCCGTCTCCACTCGAGAGGAAGCACGATGGTCCCGCCCACATCCAGAGGAGCCCCGTTTCCCCCTCGTAACTCGAGATGAGGGATCCTTTCCCTGCTTTCAACGGGAAAGAATTCCCGGCGTTCCCGTCGCATCTCAAGAGGAGGCACTCTCAACAGGAAAGGCGAGAGGAACTCCATGGTCGTACCACCATGCCAAGAGTCCCCCAGATGTCTCAGTCCATTCCAGAGGAACCTCTTTGCCCTGCAATGGCTCATCTTTCACGCCGAGGATCGACTCACACCACGGTGGCACGTGGGACAGCCCCGTGGGAAAGCCTCGAGGGAAAGCCTCGAGGGAAAACCACAGATCCTTTGATCCACGCGACGGGAAGCGTGACATTGTTGCTACAGCCTGGAAGGAAAGCGCACGTGCATGCCCCCACTCGAGACGAAGCGCACGTGCATGCCCCCACTCGAGACGAGGCCTGACTCCCCTGGGGAGACTCCAGAAGTACCCAAAGATCCATGTCAGCCCCTGAGAGGAATCCTCGGTTCCGGCCCTGACTCCGCACAAGATTTTTGGCCCCGGTATCGATAGGAGAGGAATCCCGAGAGGCCCCCTAGCAACTCGCCTGGGGACTGGCCTCTCCTGAGGCCACCAGGGCGGGTCCCTGAGGTCCCCGTCGTAACTCGAGAACACCTGCCGCAACTCGAGAAAATCCAGGAAGTTCTCCCTTCCAGGCGAGATGAGGCCTATTTCCGATGAGGCGTCTGGAGACTAATGACACCTAAGCTCTGGAACTTCGAAAGGGTCTTTCACACCCTTGCTGCAACTCAAGAAGTTCACCGCCATACCCGTCTCCACTCGAGAGGAAGCACGATGGTCCCGCCCACATCCAGAGGAGCCCCGTTTCCCCCTCGTAACTCGAGATGAGGGATCCTTTCCCTGCTTTCAACGGGAAAGAATTCCCGGCGTTCCCGTCGCATCTCAAGAGGAGGCACTCTCAACAGGAAAGGCGAGAGGAACTCCATGGTCGTACCACCATGCCAAGAGTCCCCCAGATGTCTCAGTCCATTCCAGAGGAACCTCTTTGCCCTGCACTGGCTCATCCTTCACGCCGAGGATCGACTCACACCACGGTGGCACGTGGGACAGCCCTGTGGGAAAGACTCGAGGGAAAGCCTCGAGGGAAAACCACAGATCCTTTGATCCACGCGACGGGAAGCGTGACATTGCTGCTACAGCTTGGAAGGAAAGCGCACGTGCATGCCCCCACTCGAGACGAGGCCAGACTCCCCTGGGGAGACTCCAGAAGTACCCAAAGATCCATGTCAGCCCCTGAGAGGAATCCTCGGTTCCGGCCCTGACTCCACACAAGGTTTTTGGCCCCGGTATCGACGGGAGAGGAATCCCGAGAGGCCCCCTAGCAACTCGCATGGGGACTGGCCTCTCCTGAGGCCACAAGGGCGGGTTCCTGAGGTCCCCGTCGTAACTCGCGAACACCTGCCGCAACTCGAGTAAATCCAGGAAGTTCTCCCTTCCAGACGAGATGAGGCCTATTTCCGATGAGGCGTCTGGAGACTAATGACACCTAACCTCTGGAACTTCGAAAGGGTCTTTCACACCCTTGCTGCAACTCAAGAAGTTCACCGCCATACCCGTCTCCACACGAGAGGAAGCACGTTGGTCCCGCCCAAATCCAGACGAGCCACGTTTCTCCCTCGTAGCTCGAGATGAGGGATCCTTTCCCTGCTTTCAACGGGAAAGAATTCCCGGCGATCCCGTCCCATCTCAAGAGGAGGCACTCTCAACAGGAAAGGCGAGAGGAACTCCATGGTCGGACCACCATGCCAAGAGTCCCCCAGATGTCTCAGTCCATTCCAGAGGAAACTCTTTGCCCTGCACTGGCTCATCTTTCACGGCGAGGATCGACTCACACCTTGGTGGCACGTGGGACAGCCCTGTGGGAAAGCCTTGAGGGAAAGCCTCGAGGGAAAACCACAGATCCTTTGATCCACGCGACAGGAAGCGTGACATTGCTGCTACAGCCTGGAAGGAAAGCGCACGTGCATGCCCCCACTCGAGACGAGGCCTGACTCCCCTGGGGAGACTCCAGAAGTACCCAAAGATCCATGTCAGCCCCTGAGAGGAATCCTCGGTTCCACCCTGACTCCACACAAGATTTTTGGCCCCGGTATCGACGGGAGAGGAATCCCTAGAGGCCCCCTAGCAACTCGCATGGGGACTGGCCTCTCTTGAGGCCACCAGGGCGGGTCCCTGAGGTCCCCGTCGTAACTCGAGAACACCTGCCGCAACTCGAGAAAATCCAGGAAGTTCTCCCTTCCAGGCGAGATGAGGCCTATTTCCGATGAGGCATCTGGAGACTAATGACATCTAATCTCTGAAACTTCGAAAGGGTCTTTCACACCCTTGCTGCAACTCAAGAAGTTCACCACCATACCCGTCTCCACTCGAGAGGAAGCACGATGGTCCCGCCCACATCCAGAGGAGCCCCGTTTCTCCCTTGTAGATCGAGATGAGGGATCCTTTCCCTGCTTTCAACGGGAAAGAATTCCCGGCGTTCCCGTCGCATCTCAAGAGGAGGCACTCTCAACAGGAAAGGCGAGAGGAACTCCATGGTCGTACCACCATACCAAGAATCCCCCAGATGTCTAAGTCCTTTCCAGAGGAACCTCTGTGCCCTGCACTGGCTCATCTTTCACGCTGAGGTTCGACTCACACCATTGAGGCACGTGGGACAGCCCTGTTGGAAAGCCTCGAGGGAAAACCACAGATCCTTTGATCCACGCGACGGGAAGCGTGACATTGCTGCTACAGCCTGGAAGGAAAGCGCACGTGCATGCCCCCACTCGAGACGAGGTCTGACTCCCCTGGGGAGACCCCAGAAGTACTCAAAGATCCATGTCAGCCCCTGAGAGGAATCCTCGGTTTTGGCCCTGACTCCACACAAGGTTTTTGGCCCCGGTATCGACGGGAGAGGAATCCCAAGAGGCCCCCTAGCAACTCGCATGGGGACTGGCCTCTCCTGAGGCCACCAGGGCGGGTCCCTGAGGTCCCGGTCTTAACTCGAGAACACCTGCCACAACTCGAGAAAATCCAGGAAGTTCTCCCTTCCAGGCGAGATGAGGCCTATTTCCGATGAGGCGTCTGGAGACTAATGACACCTAACCTCTGGAACTTCGAAAGGGTCTTTCACACCCTTGCTGCAACTCAAGAAGTTCACCGCCATACCCGTCTCCACTCGAGAGGAAGCACGATGGTCCCGCCCACATCCAGAGGAGCCCCGTTTCCCCCTCGTAGCTCGAGATGAGGGATCCTTTCCCTGCTTTCAACGGGAAAGAATTCCCGGCGTTCCCGTCACATCTCAAGAGGAGGCACTCTCAACAGGAAAGGCGAGAGGAACTCCATGGTCGTACCACCATGCCAAGAGCCCCCAGATGTCTCAGTCCATTCCAGAGGAACCTCTTTGCCCTGCACTGGCTCATCTTTCACGCCGCGGATCGACTCACACCACGGTGGCACGTGGGACAGCCCCGTGGGAAAGCCTCGAGGGAAAGCCTCAAGGGAAAACCACAGATCCTTTGATCCACGCGATGGGAAGTGTGACATTGCTGCTACAGCCTGGAAGGAAAGCGCACGTGCATGCCCCCACTCGAGACGAGGCCTGACTCCCCTGGGGAGACTCCAGAAGTACCCAAAGATCCATGTCAGCCCCTGAGAGGAATCCTCGCTTCCGGCCCTGACTCCACACAAGGTTTTTGGCACCGGTATCGACGGGAGAGGAATCCCAAGAGGCCCCCTAGCAACTCGCCTGGGGACTGGCCTCTCCTGAGGCCACGAGGGCGGGTCCCTGAGGTCCCCGTCGTAACTCGAGAACACCTGCCGCAACTCGAGAAAATCCAGGAAGTTCTCCCTTCCAGGCGAGATGAGGCCTATTTCCGATGAGGCGTCTGGAGACTAATGACACCTAAGCTCTGGAACTTCGAAAGGGTCTTTCACACCCTTGCTGCAACTCAAGAAGTTCACCGCCATACCCGTCTCCACTCGAGAGGAAGCACGATGGTCCTGCCCACATCCAGAAGAGCCCCGTTCCCCCTCGTAGCTCGAGATGAGGGAACCTTTCCCTGCTTTCAACGGGAAAGAATTCCCGGCGTTCCTGTCGCATCTCCAGAGGAGGCACTCTCAAAAGGAAAAGAGAGAGGAACTCCATGGTCGTACCACCATGCCAAGAGTCCCCCAGATGTCTCAGTCCATTCCAGAGGAACCTATTTGCCGTGCACTGGCTCATCTTTCACGCCGAGGATCGACTCACACCACGGTGGCACGTGGGATAGCCCCGTGGGAAAGCCTCGAGGGAAAGCCTCGAGGGAAAACCACAGATCCTTTGATCCACGCGACGGGAAGCGTGACATTGCTGCTACAGCCTGGAAGGAAAGCGCACGTGCATGCCCCCACTCGAGACGAGGCCTGACTCCCCTGGGGAGACTCCAGAAGTACCCAAAGATCCATGTCAGCCCCTGAGAGGAATCCTCGGTTCCGGCCTTGACTCCACGCAAGGTTTTTGGCCCCGGTATCGATGGGAGAGGAATCCCGAGAGGCCCCCTAGCAACTCGCATGGGGACTGGCCTCTCCTGAGGCCACCAGGGCGGGTCCCTGAGGTCCCCGTCGTAACTTGAGAACACCTGCCGCAACTCGAGAAAAGTCAGGAAGTTCTCCCTTCCAGGCGAGATGAGGCCTAATTCCGATGAAGCGTCTGGAGACTAATGACACCTAATCTCTGGAACTTCGAAAGGGTCTTTCACACCCTTGCTGCAACTCAAGAAGTTCACAGCCATACCCGTCTCCACTCGAGAGGAAGCACGATGGTCCTGCCCACATCCAGAAGAGCCCCGTTTCCCCCTCGTAGCTCGAGATGAGGGATCCTTTCCCTGCTTTCAACGGGAAAGAATTCCCGGCATTCCTGTCGCATGTCAAGAGGAGGCACTCTCAACAGGAAAGGCGAGAGGAACTTCATGGTCGTACCACCATGCCAAGAGTCCCCCAGATGTCTCAGTCCATTCCAGAGGAACCTCTTTGCCCTGCACTGGCTCATCTTTCACGCCGAGGATCGACTCACACCACGGTGGCACGTGGACAGCCCTGTGGGAAAGCCTCGAGGGAAAGCCTCGAGGGAAAACCACAGATCCTTTGATCCACGCGACGGGAAGCGTGACATTGCTGCTACAGCCTGGAAGGAAAGCGCACGTGCATGCCCCCACTCGAGACGAGGTCTGACTCCCCTGGGGAGACTCCAGAAGTACCCAAAGTTCCATGTCAGCCCCTGAGAGGAATCCTCGGTTCCGGCCCTGAATCCACACAAGGTTTTTGGCCCCGGTATCGATGGGAGAGGAATCCCGAGAGGCCCCCTAGCAACTCGCATGGGGACTGGCCTCTCCTGAGGCCACCAGGGCGGGTCCCTGACGTCCCCGTCGTAACTCGAGAACACCTGCCGCAACTCGAGAAAATCCAGGAAGTTCTCCCTTCCAGGCGAGATGAGGCCTATTTCCGATGAGGCGTCTGGAGACTAATGACACCTAACCTCTGGAACTTCGAAAGGGTCTTTCACACCCTTGCTGCAACTCAAGAAGTTCACCGCCATACCCGTCTCCACGCGAGAGGAAGCACGATGGTCCCGCCCACATACAGAAGAGCCCCGTTTCCCCCTCGTAGCTCGAGATGAGGGATCCTTTCCCTGCTTTCAACGGGAAAGAATTCCCGGCGTTCCCGTCGCATCTCAAGAGGAGGCACTCTCAACAGGAAAGGCGAGAGGAACTCCATGGTCGTACCACCATGCCAAGAGTCCCCCAGAAGTCTCAGTCCATTCCAGAGGAACCTCTTTGCCCTGCACTGGCTCATGTTTCACGCCGAGGATCGACTCACACCACGGTGGCACGTGGGACAGCCCCGTGGGAAAGCCTCGAGGGAAAGCCTCGACGGAAAACCAGAGATCCTTTGATCCACGCGACGGGAAGCGTGACATTGCTGCTACAGCCTGGAAGGAAAGCGCACGTGCATGCCCCCACTCGAGACGAGGCCTGACTCCCCTGGGGAGACTCCAGAAGTACCCAAAGATCCATGTCAGACCCTGAGAGGAATCCTCGGTTCCGGCCCTGACTCCACACAAGGTTTTTGGCCCCGGTATCGACGGGAGAGGAATCCCGAGAGGCCCCCTAGCAACTCGCCTGGGGACTGGCCTCTCCTGAGGCCACCAGGGCGGGTCCCTGAGGTCCCCGTCGTAACTCGAGAACACCTGCCGCAACTCGAGAAAATCCAGGAAGTTCTCCCTTCCAGGCGAGATGAGGCCTATTTCCGATGAGGCGTCTGGAGACTAATGACACCTAACCTCTGGAACTTCGAAAGGGTCTTTCACACCCTTGCTGCAACTCAAGAAGTTCACCGCCATACTCGTCTCCACTCGAGAGGAAGCACGATGGTCCTGCCCACATCCAGAAGAGCCCCGTTTCCCCCTCGTAGCTCGAGATGAGGGATCCTTACCCTGCTTTCAACGGGAAAGAATTCCCGGCGTTCCCGTCGCATCTCAAGAGGAGGCACTCTCAACAGGAAAGGCGAGAGGAACTCCATGGTCGTACCACCATGCCAAGAGTCCCCCAGATGTCTCAGTCCATTCCAGAGGAACCTCTTTGCCCTGCACTGGCTCATCTTTCACGCCGAGGATCGACTCACACCACGGTGGCACGTGGGACAGCCCTGTGGGAAAGCCTCTAGGGAAAACCACAGATCCTTTGATCCACGCGACGGGAAGCGTGACATTGCTGCTACAGCCTGGAAGGAAAGCGCACGTGCATGCCCCCACTCGAGACGAGGCCTGACTCCCCTGGGGAGACTCCAGAAGTACCCAAAGATCCATGTCAGCCCCTGAGAGGAATCCTCGGTTCCGGCCCTGACTCCACACAAGGTTTTTGGCCCAGGTATCGACGGGAGAGGAATCCCGAGAGGCTCTCTAGCAACTCGAATGGGGACTGGCCTCTCCTGAGGCCACCAGGGCGGGTCCCTGAGGTCCCCGTCGTAACTCGAGAACACCTGCCGCAACTCGAGAAAATCCAGGAAGTTCTCCCTTCCAGGCGAGATGAGGCCTATTTCCGATGAGGCGTCTGGAGACTAATGACACCTAAGCTCTGGAACTTCGAAAGGGTCTTTCACACCCTTGCTGCAACTCAAGAAGTTCACCGCCATACCCGTCTCCACTCGAGAGGAAGCACGATGGTAACGCCCACATCCAGGGCAGCTCCGTTTCCCCCTCGTAGCTCGAGATGAGGGATCCTTTCCCTGCTTTCAACGGGAAAGAATTCCTGGCGTTCCCGTCGCATCTCAAGAGATGGCACTCTCAACAGGAAAAGCGAGAGGAACTCCATGGTCGTACCACCATGCCAAGAGTCCCCCAGATGTCTCAGTCCATTCCAGAGGAACCTCTTTGCCCTGCACTGGCTCATCTTTCACGCCGAGGATCGACTCACACCACGGTGGCACGAGGGACAGCCCAGTGGGAAAGCCTCGAGGGAAAGCCTCGAGGGAAAACCACAGATTCTTTGATCCACGCGACGGGAAGCGTGACATTGCTGCTACAGCCTGGAAGGAAAGCGCACGTGCATGCCCCCACTCGAGACGAGGCCTGACTCCCCTGGGGAGACTCCAGAAGTACCAAAAGATCCATGTCAGCCCCTGAGAGGAATTCTCGGTTCCGGCCCTGACTCCACACAAGGTTTTTGGCCCCGGTATCGACGGGAGAGGAATCCCGAGAGGCCCCCTAGCAACGCGCATGGGGACTGGCCTCTCCTGAGGCCACCAGGGCGGGTCCCTGAGGTCCCCGTCGTAACTCGAGAACACCTGCCGCAACTCGAGAAAATCCAGGAAGTTCTCCCTTCCAGGCGAGATGAGGCCTATTTCCGATGAGGCGTCTGGAGACTAATGACACCTAACCTCTGGAACTTCGAAAGGGTCTTTCACACCCTTGCTGCAACTCAAGAAGTTCACCGCCATACCCGTCTCCACTCGAGAGGAAGCACGATGGTCCCGCCCACATCCAGAGGAGCCCCGTTTCCCCCTCGTAGCTCGAGATGAGGGATCCTTTCCCTGCTTTCAACGGGAAAGAATTCCCGACGTTCCCGTCGCATCTCAAGAGGAGGCACTCTCAACAGGAAAGGCGAGAGGAACTCCATGGTCGTACCACCATGCCAAGAGTCCCCCAGATGTCTCAGTCCATTCCAGAGGAACCTCTTTGCCCTGCACTGGCTCATCTTTCACGCCGAGGATCGACTCACACCACGGTGGCACGTGGGACAGCCCTGTGGGAAAGCCTCGAGGGAAAACCACAGATCCTTTGATCCACGCGACGGAAAGCGTGACATTGCTGCCACAGCCTGGAAGGAAAGCGCACGTGCATGCCCCCACTCGAGACGAGGCCTGACTCCCCTGGGGAGACTCCAGAAGTACCGAAAGATCCATGTCAGCCCCTGAGAGGAATCCTTGGTTCCGGCCCTGACTCCACACAAGGTTTTTGGCCCAGGTATCGACGGGAGAGGAATCCCGAGAGGCTCTCTAGCAACTCGCATGGGGACTGGCCTCTCCTGAGGCCACCAGGGCGGGTCCCTGAGGTCCCCGTCGTAACTCGAGAACACCTGCCGCAACTCGAGAAAATCCAGGAAGTTCTCCCTTCCAGGCGAGATGAGGCCTATTTCCGATGAGGCGTCTGGAGACTAATGACACCTAAGCTCTGGAACTTCGAAAGGGTCTTTCACACCCTTGCTGCAACTCAAGAAGTTCACCGCCATACCCGTCTCCACTCGAGAGGAAGCACGATGGTCCCGCCCACATCCAGAGGATCCCCGTTTCCCCCTCGTAGCTCGAGATGAGGGATCCTTTCCCTGCTTTCAACGGGAAAGAATTCTTGGCGTTCCCGTCGCATCTCAAGAGGAGGCACTCTCAACAGGAAAAGCGAGAGGAACTCCATGGTCGTACCACCATGCCAAGAGTCCCCCAGATGTCTCAGTCCATTCCAGAGGAACCTCTTTGCCCTGCACTGGCTCATCTTTCACGCCGAGGATCGACTCACACCACGGTGGCACGTGGGACAGCCCAGTGGGAAAGCCTCGAGGGAAAGCCTCGAGGGAAAACCACAGATTCTTTGATCCACGCGACGGGAAGCGTGACATTGCTGCTACAGACTGGAAGGAAAGCGCACGTGCATGCCCCCACTCGAGACGAGGCCTGACTCCCCTGGGGAGACTCCAGAAGTACCAAAAGATCCATGTCAGCCCCTGAGAGGAATTCTCGGTTCCGGCCCTGACTCCACACAAGGTTTTTGGCCCCGGTATCGACGGGAGAGGAATCCCGAGAGGCCCCCTAGCAACGCGCATGGGGACTGGCCTCTCCTGAGGCCACCAGGGCGGGTCCCTGAGGTCCCCGTCGTAACTCGAGAACACCTGCCGCAACTCGAGAAAATCCAGGAAGTTCTCCCTTCCAGGCGAGATGAGGCCTATTTCCGATGAGGCGTCTGGAGACTAATGACACCTAAGCTCTGGAACTTCGAAAGGGTCTTTCACACCCTTGCTGCAACTCAAGAAGTTCACCGCCATACCCGTCTCCACTCGAGAGGAAGCACGATGGTCCCGCCCACATCCAGAGGAGCCCCGTTTCCCCCTCGTAGCTCGAGATGAGGGATCCTTTCCCTGCTTTCAACGGGAAAGAATTCCCGACGTTCCCGTCGCATCTCAAGAGGAGGCACTCTCAACAGGAAAGGCGAGAGGAACTCCATGGTCGTACCACCATGCCAAGAGTCCCCCAGATGTCTCAGTCCATTCCAGAGGAACCTCTTTGCCCTGCACTGGCTCATCTTTCACGCCGAGGATCGATTCACACCACGGTGGCACGTGGGACAGCCCTGTGGGAAAGCCTCGAGGGAAAACGACAGATCCTTTGATCCACGCGACGGGTAGCGTGACATTGCTGCTACAGCCTGGAAGGAAAGCGCACGTGCATGCCCCCACTCGAGACGAGGCCTGACTCCCCTGGGGAGACTCCAGAAGTACCCAAAGATCCATGTCAGCCCCTGAGAGGAATCCTCGGTTCCGGCCCTGACTCCACACAAGGTTTTTGGCCCCGGTATCAACGGGAGAGGAATCCCGAGAGGCCCCCTAGCAACTCGCATGGGGACTGGCCTCTCCTGAGGCCACCAGGGCGGGTCCCTGAGGTCCCCGTCGTAACTCGAGAACACCTGCCGCAACTCCAGAAAATCCAGGAAGTTCTCCCTTCCAGGCGAGATGAGGCCTATTTCCGATGAGGCGTCTGGAGACTAATGACACCTAAGCTCTGGAACTTCGAAAGGGTCTTTCACACCCTTGCTGCAACTCAAGAAGTTCACCGCCATACCCGTCTCCACTCGAGAGGAAGCACGATGGTCCCGCCCACATCCAGAGGAGCCCCGATTCCCCCTCGTAGCTCGAGATGAGGGATCCTTTCCCTGCTTTCAACGGGAAAGAATTCCCGGCGATCCCGTCACATCTCAAGAGGAGGCACTCTCAACAGGAAAGGCGAGAGGAACTCCATGGTCGTACCACCATGCCAAGAGTCCCCCAGATGTCTCAGTCCATTCCAGAGGAACCTCTTTGCCCTGCACTGGCTCATCTTTCACGCCGCGGATCGACTCACACCACGGTGGCACGTGGGACAGCCCCGTGGGAAAGCCTCGAGGGAAAGCCTCGAGGGAAAACCACAGATCCTTTGATCCACTCGATGGGAAGTGTGACATTGCTGCTACAGCCTGGAAGGAAAGCGCACGTGCATGCCCCCACTCGAGACGAGGCCTGACTCCCCTGGGGAGACTCCAGAAGTACCCAAAGATCCATGTCAGCCCCTGAGAGGAATCCGCGCTTCCGGCCCTGACTCCACACAAGGTTTTTGGCCCCGGTATCGACGGGAGAGGAATCCCGAGAGGCCCCCTAGCAACTCGCCTGGGGACTGGCCTCTCCTGAGGCCACCAGGGCGGGTCCCTGAGGTCCCCGTCGTAACTCGAGAACACCTGCCGCAACTCGAGAAAATCCAGGAAGTTCTCCCTTCCAGGCGAGATGAGGCCTATTTCCGATGAGGCGTCTGGAGACTAATGACACCTAACCTCTGGAACTTCGAAAGGGTCTTTCACACCCTTGCTGCAACTCAAGAAGTTCACCGCCGTACCCGTCTCCACTCGAGAGGAAGCACGATGGTCCCGCCCACATCCAGAGGAGCCCCGTTTCCCCCTCGTAGCTCGAGATGAGGGATCCTTTCCCTGCTTTCAACGGGAAAGAATTCCCGGCGTTCCCGTGGCATCTCAGGAGGAGGCACTCTCAACAGGAAAGGCGAGAGGAACTCCATGGTCGTACCCCCATTCCAAGAGTCCCCCAGATGTCTCAGTCCATTCCAGAGGAACCTCTTTGCCCTGCACTGGCTCATCTTTCACGCCGAGGATCGACTCACACCACGGTGGCACGTGGGTCAGCCCTGTGGGAAAGCCTCGAGGGAAAACCACAGATCCTTTGATCCACGCGACGGGAAGCGTGACATTGCTGCTACAGCCTGGAAGGAAAGCGCACGTGCATGCCCCCACTCGAGACGGGGCCTGACTCCCCTGGGGAGGCTCCAGAAGTACCCAAAGATCCATGTCAGCCCCTGATAGGAATCCTCGGTTCCGGCCCTGAATCCACACAAGGTTTTTGGCCCCGGTATAAACGGGAGAGGAATCCCGAGAGGCCCCCTAGCAACTCGCATGGGGACTGGCCTCTCCTGAGGCCACCAGGGCGGGTCCCTGAGGTCCCCGTCCTAACTCGAGAACACCTGCCGCAACTCGAGAAAATCCAGGAAGTTCTCCCTTCCAGGCGAGATGAGGCCTATTTCCGATGAGGCGTCTGGAGACTAATGACACCTAACCTCTGGAACTTCGAAAGGGTCTTTCAAACCCTTGCTGCAACTCAAGAAGTTCACCGCCATACCCGTCTCCACTCGAGAGGAAGCACGATGGTCCCGCCCACATCCAGAGGAGCCCCGTTTCCCCCTCGTAGCTCGAGTTAAGGGATCCTTTCCCTGCTTTCAACGGGAAAGAATTCCCGGCGTTCCCGTCGCATCTCAAGAGGAGGCACTCTCAACAGGAAAGGCGAGAGGAACTCCATGGTCGTACCACCATGCCAAGAGTCCCCCAGATGTCTCAGTCCATTCCAGAGGAACCTCTTTGCCCTGCACTGGCTCATCTTTCACGCCGAGGATCGACTCACACCACGGTCGCACGTGGGACAGCCCTGTGGGAAAGCCTCGAGGGAAAGCCTCGAGGGAAAACCACAGATCCTTTGATCCACGCGACGGGAAGCGTGACATTGCTGCTACAGCCTGGAAGGAAAGCGCACGTGCATGCCCCCACTCGAGACGAGGCCTGACTCCCCTGGGGAGACTCCAGAAGTACCCAAAGATCCATGTCAGCCCCTGAGAGGAATCCTCGGTTCCGGCCCTGACTCCACACAAGGATTTTGGCCCCGGTATCGACGGGAGAGGAATCCCGAGAGGCCCCCTAGCAACTCGCATCGGGACTGGTCTTTCCTGAGGCCACCAGGGCAGGTCCCTGAGGTCCCCGTCATAACTCGAGAACACCGGCCGCAACTCGAGAAAATCCAGGAAGTTCTCCCTTCCAGGTGAGATGAGGCCTATTTCCGATGAGGCGTCTGGAGACTAATGACACCTAACCTCTGGAACTTCGAAAGGGTCTTTCACACCCTTGCTGCAACTCAAGAAGTTCACCGCCGTACCCGTCTCCACTCAAGAGGAAGCACGATGGTCCCGCCCACATCCAGTGGAGCCCCGTTTCCCCCTCGTAGCTCGAGATGAGGGATCCTTTCCCTGCTTTCAACGGGAAAGAATTCCCGGCGTTCCCGTGGCATCTCAAGAGGAGGCACTCTCAACAGGAAAGGCGAGAGGAACTCCATGGTCGTACCACCATTCCAAGAGTCCCCCAGATGTCTCAGTCCATTCCAGAGGAACCTCTTTGCCCTGCACTGGCTCATCTTTCACGCCGAGGATCGACTCACACCAAGGTGGCACGTGGGACAGCCCTGTGGGAAAGCCTCGAGGGAAAACCACAGATCCTTTGATCCACGCGACGGGAAGCGTGACATTGCTGCTACAGCCTGGAAGGAAAGCGCACGTGCATGCCCCCACTCGAGACGGGGCCTGACTCCCCTGGGGAGGCTCCAGAAGTACCCAAAGATCCATGTCAGCCCCTGATAGGAATCCTCGGTTCCGGCCCTGAATCCACACAAGGTTTTTGGCCCCGGTATAAACGGGAGAGGAATCCCGAGAGGCCCCCTAGCAACTCGCATGGGGACTGGCCTCTCCTGAGGCCACCAGGGCGGGTCCCTGAGGTCCCCGTCCTAACTCGAGAACACCTGCCTCAACTCGAGAAAATCCAGGAAGTTCTCCCTTCCAGGCGAGATGAGGCCTATTTCCGATGAGGCGTCTGGAGACTAATGACACCTAACCTCTGGAACTTCGAAAGGGTCTTTCAAACCCTTGCTGCAACTCAAGAAGTTCACCGCCATACCCGTCTCCACTCGAGAGGAAGCACGATGGTCCCGCCCACATCCAGAGGAGCCCCGTTTCCCCCTCGTAGCTCGAGATGAGGGATCCTTTCCCTGCTTTCAACGGGAAAGAATTCCCGGCGTTCCCGTGGCATCTCAAGAGGAGGCACTCTCAACAGGAAAGGCGAGAGGAACTCCATGGTCGTACCACCATTCCAAGAGTCCCCCAGATGTCTCAGTCCATTCCAGAGGAACCTCTTTGCCCTGCACTGGCTCATCTTTCACGCCGAGGATCGACTCACACCACGGTCGCACGTGGGACAGCCCTGTGGGAAAGCCTCGAGGGAAAGCCTCGAGGGAAAACCACAGATCCTTTGATCCACGCGACGGGAAGCATGACATTGCTGCTACAGCCTGGAAGGAAAGCGCACGTGCATGCCCCCACTCGAGACGAGGCCTGACTCCCCTGGGGAGACTCCAGAAGTACCCAAAGATCCATGTCAGCCCCTGAGAGGAATCCTCGGTTCCGGCCCTGACTCCACACAAGGATTTTGGCCCCGGTATCGACGGGAGAGGAATCCCGAGAGGCCCCCTAGCAACTCGCATCGGGACTGGTCTTTCCTGAGGCCACCAGGGCAGGTCCCTGAGGTCCCCGTCATAACTCGAGAACACCGGCCGCAACTCGAGAAAATCCAGGAAGTTCTCCCTTCCAGGTGAGATGAGGCCTATTTCCGATGAGGCGTCTGGAGACTAATGACACCTAACCTCTGGAACTTCGAAAGGGTCTTCACACCCTTGCTGCAACTCAAGAAGTTCACCGCCGTACCCGTCTCCACTCAAGAGGAAGCACGATGGTCCCGCCCACATCCAGAGGAGCCCCGTTTCCCCCTCGTAGCTCGAGATGAGGGATCCTTTCCCTGCTTTCAACGGGAAAGAATTCCCGGCGTTCCCGTGGCATCTCAAGAGGAGGCACTCTCAACAGGAAAGGCGAGAGGAACTCCATGGTCGTACCACCATTCCAAGAGTCCCCCAGATGTCTCAGTCCATTCCAGAGGAACCTCTTTGCCCTGCACTGGCTCATCTTTCACGCCGAGGATCGACTCACACCAAGGTGGCACGTGGGACAGCCCTGTGGGAAAGCCTCGAGGGAAAACCACAGATCCTTTGATCCACGCGACGGGAAGCGTGACATTGCTGCTCCAGCCTGGAAGGAAAGCGCACGTGCATGCCCCCACTCGAGACGGGGCCTGACTCCCCTGGGGAGACTCCAGAAGTACCCAAAGATCCATGTCAGCCCCTGAGAGGAATCCTCCGTTCCGGCCCTGAATCCACGCAAGGTTTTTGGCCCCGGTATAAACGGGAGTGGAATCCCGAGAGGCCCCCTAGCAACTCGCATGGGGACTGGCCTCTCCTGAGGCCACCAGGGCGGGTCCCTGAGGTCCCCGTCGTAACTCGAGAACACCTGCCGCAACTCGAGAAAATCCAGGAAGTTCTCCCTTCCAGGCGAGATGAGGCCTATTTCCGATGAGGCGTCTGGAGACTAATGACACCTAACCTCTGGAACTTCGAAAGGGTCTTTCACACCCTTGCTGCAACTCAAGAAGTTCACCGCCGTACCCGTCTCCACTCGAGAGGAAGCACGATGGTCCCGCCCACATCCAGAGGAGCCCCGTTTCCCCCTCGTAGCTCGAGATGAGGGATCCTTTCCCTGCTTTCAACGGGAAAGAATTCCCGGCGTTCCCGTGGCATCTCAAGAGGAGGCACTCTCAACAGGAAAGGCGAGAGGAACTCCATGGTCGTACCCCCATTCCAAGAGTCCCCCAGATGTCTCAGTCCATTCCAGAGGAACCTCTTTGCCCTGCACTGGCTCATCTTTCACGCCGAGGATCGACTCACACCACGGTGGCACGTGGGACAGCCCTGTGGGAAAGCCTCGAGGGAAAACCACAGATCCTTTGATCCACGCGACGGGAAGCGTGACATTGCTGCTACAGCCTGGAAGGAAAGCGCACGTGCATGCCCCCACTCGAGACGGGGCCTGACTCCCCTGGGGAGGCTCCAGAAGTACCCAAAGATCCATGTCAGCCCCTGATAGGAATCCTCGGTTCCGGCCCTGAATCCACACAAGGTTTTTGGCCCCGGTATAAACGGGAGAGGAATCCCGAGAGGCCCCCTAGCAACTCGCATGGGGACTGGCCTCTCCTGAGGCCACCAGGGCGGGTCCCTGAGGTCCCCGTCCTAAGTCGAGAACACCTGCCGCAACTCGAGAAAATCCAGGAAGTTCTCCCTTCCAGGCGAGATGAGGCCTATTTCCGATGAGGCGTCTGGAGACTAATGACACCTAACCTCTGGAACTTCGAAAGGGTCTTTCAAACCCTTGCTGCAACTCAAGAAGTTCACCGCCATACCCGTCTCCACTCGAGAGGAAGCACGATGGTCCCGCCCACATCCAGAGGAGCCCCGTTTCCCCCTCGTAGCTCGAGATGAGGGATCCTTTCCCTGCTTTCAACGGGAAAGAATTCCCGGCGTTCCCGTCGCATCTCAAGAGGAGGCACTCTCAACAGGAAAGGCGAGAGGAACTCCATGGTCGTACCACCATGCCAAGAGTCCCCCAGATGTCTCAGTCCATTCCAGAGGAACCTCTTTGCCCTGCACTGGCTCATCTTTCACGCCGAGGATCGACTCACACCACGGTCGCACGTGGGACAGCCCTGTGGGAAAGCCTCGAGGGAAAGCCTCGAGGGAAAACCACAGATCCTTTGATCCACGCGACGGGAAGCGTGACATTGCTGCTACAGCCTGGAAGGAAAGCGCACGTGCATGCCCCCACTCGAGACGAGGCCTGACTCCCCTGGGGAGACTCCAGAAGTACCCAAAGATCCATGTCAGCCCCTGAGAGGAATCCTCGGTTCCGGCCCTGACTCCACACAAGGATTTTGGCCCCGGTATCGACGGGAGAGGAATCCCGAGAGGCCCCCTAGCAACTCGCATCGGGACTGGTCTTTCCTGAGGCCACCAGGGCAGGTCCCTGAGGTCCCCGTCATAACTCGAGAACACCGGCCGCAACTCGAGAAAATCCAGGAAGTTCTCCCTTCCAGGTGAGATGAGGCCTATTTCCGATGAGGCGTCTGGAGACTAATGACACCTAACCTCTGGAACTTCGAAAGGGTCTTTCACACCCTTGCTGCAACTCAAGAAGTTCACCGCCGTACCCGTCTCCACTCAAGAGGAAGCACGATGGTCCCGCCCACATCCAGAGGAGCCCCGTTTCCCCCTCGTAGCTCGAGATGAGGGATCCTTTCCCTGCTTTCAACGGGAAAGAATTCCCGGCGTTCCCGTGGCATCTCAAGAGGAGGCACTCTCAACAGGAAAGGCGAGAGGAACTCCATGGTCGTACCACCATTCCAAGAGTCCCCCAGATGTCTCAGTCCATTCCAGAGGAACCTCTTTGCCCTGCACTGGCTCATCTTTCACGCCGAGGATCGACTCACACCAAGGTGGCACGTGGGACAGCCCTGTGGGAAAGCCTCGAGGGAAAACCACAGATCCTTTGATCCACGCGACGGGAAGCGTGACATTGCTGCTCCAGCCTGGAAGGAAAGCGCACGTGCATGCCCCCACTCGAGACGGGGCCTGACTCCCCTGGGGAGACTCCAGAAGTACCCAAAGATCCATGTCAGCCCCTGAGAGGAATCCTCGGTTCCGGCCCTGAATCCACGCAAGGTTTTTGGCCCCGGTATAAACGGGAGTGGAATCCCGAGAGGCCCCCTAGCAACTCGCATGGGGACTGGCCTCTCCTGAGGCCACCAGGGCGGGTCCCTGAGGTCCCCGTCGTAACTCGAGAACACCTGCCGCAACTCGAGAAAATCCAGGAAGTTCTCCCTTCCAGGCGAGATGAGGCCTATTTCCGATGAGGCGTCTGGAGACTAATGACACCTAACCTCTGGAACTTCGAAAGGGTCTTTCACACCCTTGCTGCAACTCAAGAAGTTCACCGCCGTACCCGTCTCCACTCGAGAGGAAGCACGATGGTCCCGCCCACATCCAGAGGAGCCCCGTTTCCCCCTCGTAGCTCGAGATGAGGGATCCTTTCCCTGCTTTCAACGGGAAAGAATTCCCGGCGTTCCCGTCGCATCTCAAGAGGAGGCACTCTCAACAGGAAAGGCGAGAGGAACTCCATGGTCGCACCACCATGCCAAGAGTCCCCCAGATGTCTCAGTCCATTCCAGAGGAACCTCTTTGCCCTGCACTGGCTCATCTTTCACGCCGAGGATAGACTCACACCACGGTCGCACGTGGGACAGCCCTGTGGGAAAGCCTCGAGGGAAAGCCTCGAGGGAAAACCACAGATCCTTTGATCCACGCGACGGGAAGCGTGACATTGCTGCTACAGCCTGGAAGGAAAGCGCACGTGCATGCCCCCACTCGAGACGAGGCCTGACTCCCCTGGGGAGACTCCAGAAGTACCCAAAGATCCATGTCAGCCCCTGAGAGGAATCCTCGGTTCCGGCCCTGACTCCACACAAGGATTTTGGCCCCGGTATCGACGGGAGAGGAATCCCGAGAGGCCCCCTAGCAACTCGCATCGGGACTGGTCTTTCATGAGGCCACCAGGGCAGGTCCCTGAGGTCCCCGTCATAACTCGAGAACACCGGCCGCAACTCGAGAAAATCCAGGAAGTTCTCCCTTCCAGGTGAGATGAGGCCTATTTCCGATGAGGCGTCTGGAGACTAATGACACCTAACCTCTGGAACTTCGAAAGGGTCTTTCACACCCTTGCTGCAACTCAAGAAGTTCACCGTCATACCCGTCTCCACTCAAGAGGAAGCACGATGGTCCCGCCCACATCCAGAGGAGCCCCGTTTCCCCCTCGTAGCTCGAGATGAGGGATCCTTTCCCTGCTTTCAACGGGAAAGAATTCCCGGCGTTCCCGTGGCATCTCAAGAGGAGGCACTCTCAACAGGAAAGGCGAGAGGAACTCCATGGTCGTACCACCATTCCAAGAGTCCCCCAGATGTCTCAGTCCATTCCAGAGGAACCTCTTTGCCCTGCACTGGCTCATCTTTCACGCCGAGGATCGACTCACACCAAGGTGGCACGTGGGACAGCCCTGTGGGAAAGCCTCGAGGGAAAACCACAGATCCTTTGATCCACGCGACGGGAAGCGTGACATTGCTGCTCCAGCCTGGAAGGAAAGCGCACGTGCATGCCCCCACTCGAGACGAGGCCTGACTCCCCTGGGGAGACTCCAGAATTAACCAAAGATCCATGTCAGCCCCTGAGAGGAATCCTCGGTTCCGGCCCTGACTCCACACAAGGTTTTTGGCCCAGGTATCGACGGGAGAGGAATCCCGAGAGGCTCCCTAGCAACTCGCATGGGGACTGGCCTCTCCTGAGGCCACCAGGGCGGGTCCCTGAGGTCCCCGTCGTAACTCGAGAACACCTGCCGCAACTCGAGAAAATCCAGGAAGTTCTCCCTTCCAGGCGAGATGAGGCCTATTTCCGATGAGGCGTCTGGAGACTAATGACACCTAACCTCTGGAACTTCGAAAGGGTCTTTCACACCCTTGCTGCAACTCAAGAAGTTCACCGCCATACCCGTCTCCACTCGAGAGGAAGCAAGATGGTCCCGCCCACATCCAGAGGAGCCCCGTTTCCCCCTCGTAGCTCGAGATGAGGGATCCTTTCCCTGCTTTCAACGGGAAAGAATTCCCGGCATTCCCGTCGCATCTCAAGAGGAGGCACTCTCAACAGGAAAGGCGAGAGGAACTCCATGGTCGTACCACCATGCCAAGAGTCCCCCAGATGTCTCAGTCCATTCCAGAGGAACCTCTTTGCCCTGCACTGGCTCATCTTTCACGCCGAGGATCGACTCACACCACGGTGGCACGTGGGACAGCCCAGTGGGAAAGTCTCGAGGGAAAGCCTCGAGGGAAAACCACAGATCCTTTGATCCACGCGACGGGAAGCGTGACATTGCTGCTACAGCCTGGAAGGAAAGCGCACGTGCATGCCCCCACTCGAGACGAGGCCTGACTCGCCTGGGGAGACTCCAGAAGTACCCAAAGATCCATGTGAGCCCCTGAGAGGAATCCTCGGTTCCGGCCCTGACTCCACACAAGGTTTTTGGCCCCGGTATCGACGGGAGAGGAATCCCGAGAGGCCCCCTAGCAACTCGCATGGGGACTGGCCTCTCCTGAGGCCACCAGGGCGGGTCCCTGAGGTCCCCGTCGTAACTCGAGAACACCTGCCGCAACTCGAGAAAATCCAGGAAGTTCTCCCTTCCAGGCGAGATGAGGCCTATTTCCGATGAGGCGTCTGGAGACTAATGACACCTAACCTCTGGAACTTCGAAAGGGTCTTTCACACCCTTGCTGCAACTCAAGAAGTTCACCGCCGTACCCGTCTCCACTCAAGAGGAAGCACGATGGTCCCGCCCACATCCAGTGGAGCCCCGTTTCCCCCTCGTAGCTCGAGATGAGGGATCCTTTCCCTGCTTTCAACGGGAAAGAATTCCCGGCGTTCCCGTGGCATCTCAAGAGGAGGCACTCTCAACAGGAAAGGCGAGAGGAACTCCATGGTCGTACCACCATTCCAAGAGTCCCCCAGATGTCTCAGTCCATTCCAGAGGAACCTCTTTGCCCTGCACTGGCTCATCTTTCACGCCGAGGATCGACTCACACCAAGGTGGCACGTGGGACAGCCCTGTGGGAAAGCCTCGAGGGAAAACCACAGATCCTTTGATCCACGCGACGGGAAGCGTGACATTGCTGCTACAGCCTGGAAGGAAAGCGCACGTGCATGCCCCCACTCGAGACGGGGCCTGACTCCCCTGGGGAGGCTCCAGAAGTACCCAAAGATCCATGTCAGCCCCTGATAGGAATCCTCGGTTCCGGCCCTGAATCCACACAAGGTTTTTGGCCCCGGTATAAACGGGAGAGGAATCCCGAGAGGCCCCCTAGCAACTCGCATGGGGACTGGCCTCTCCTGAGGCCACCAGGGCGGGTCCCTGAGGTCCCCGTCCTAACTCGAGAACACCTGCCGCAACTCGAGAAAATCCAGGAAGTTCTCCCTTCCAGGCGAGATGAGGCCTATTTCCGATGAGGCGTCTGGAGACTAATGACACCTAACCTCTGGAACTTCGAAAGGGTCTTTCAAACCCTTGCTGCAACTCAAGAAGTTCACCGCCATACCCGTCTCCACTCGAGAGGAAGCACGATGGTCCCGCCCACATCCAGAGGAGCCCCGTTTCCCCCTCGTAGCTCGAGATGAGGGATCCTTTCCCTGCTTTCAACGGGAAAGAATTCCCGGCGTTCCCGTCGCATCTCAAGAGGAGGCACTCTCAACAGGAAAGGCGAGAGGAACTCCATGGTCGTACCACCATGCCAAGAGTCCCCCAGATGTCTCAGTCCATTCCAGAGGAACCTCTTTGCCCTGCACTGGCTCATCTTTCACGCCGAGGATCGACTCACACCACGGTCGCACGTGGGACAGCCCTGTGGGAAAGCCTCGAGGGAAAGCCTCGAGGGAAAACCACAGATCCTTTGATCCACGCGACGGGAAGCGTGACATTGCTGCTACAGCCTGGAAGGAAAGCGCACGTGCATGCCCCCACTCGAGACGAGGCCTGACTCCCCTGGGGAGACTCCAGAAGTACCCAAAGATCCATGTCAGCCCCTGAGAGGAATCCTCGGTTCCGGCCCTGACTCCACACAAGGATTTTGGCCCCGGTATCGACGGGAGAGGAATCCCGAGAGGCCCCCTAGCAACTCGCATCGGGACTGGTCTTTCCTGAGGCCACCAGGGCAGGTCCCTGAGGTCCCCGTCATAACTCGAGAACACCGGCCGCAACTCGAGAAAATCCAGGAAGTTCTCCCTTCCAGGTGAGATGAGGCCTATTTCCGATGAGGCGTCTGGAGACTAATGACACCTAACCTCTGGAACTTCGAAAGGGTCTTCACACCCTTGCTGCAACTCAAGAAGTTCACCGCCGTACCCGTCTCCACTCAAGAGGAAGCACGATGGTCCCGCCCACATCCAGAGGAGCCCCGTTTCCCCCTCGTAGCTCGAGATGAGGGATCCTTTCCCTGCTTTCAACGGGAAAGAATTCCCGGCCTTCCCGTGGCATCTCAAGAGGAGGCACTCTCAACAGGAAAGGCGAGAGGAACTCCATGGTCGTACCACCATTCCAAGAGTCCCCCAGATGTCTCAGTCCATTCCAGAGGAACCTCTTTGCCCTGCACTGGCTCATCTTTCACGCTGAGGATCGACTCACACCAAGGTGGCACGTGGGACAGCCCTGTGGGAAAGCCTCGAGGGAAAACCACAGATCCTTTGATCCACGCGACGGGAAGCATGACATTGCTGCTCCAGCCTGGAAGGAAAGCGCACGTGCATGCCCCCACTCGAGACGGGGCCTGACTCCCCTGGGGAGACTCCAGAAGTACCCAAAGATCCATGTCAGCCCCTGAGAGGAATCCTCCGTTCCGGCCCTGAATCCACGCAAGGTTTTTGGCCCCGGTATAAACGGGAGTGGAATCCCGAGAGGCCCCCTAGCAACTCGCATGGGGACTGGCCTCTCCTGAGGCCACCAGGGCGGGTCCCTGAGGTCCCCGTCGTAACTCGAGAACACCTGCCTCAACTCGAGAAAATCCAGGAAGTTCTCCCTTCCAGGCGAGATGAGGCCTATTTCCGATGAGGCGTCTGGAGACTAATGACACCTAACCTCTGGAACTTCGAAAGGGTCTTTCACACCCTTGCTGCAACTCAAGAAGTTCACCGCCGTACCCGTCTCCACTCGAGAGGAAGCACGATGGTCCCGCCCACATCCAGAGGAGCCCCGTTTCCCCCTCGTAGCTCGAGATGAGGGATCCTTTCCCTGCTTTCAACGGGAAAGAATTCCCGGCGTTCCCGTGGCATCTCAAGAGGAGGCACTCTCAACAGGAAAGGCGAGAGGAACTCCATGGTCGTACCCCCATTCCAAGAGTCCCCCAGATGTCTCAGTCCATTCCAGAGGAACCTCTTTGCCCTGCACTGGCTCATCTTTCACGCCGAGGATCGACTCACACCACGGTGGCACGTGGGACAGCCCTGTGGGAAAGCCTCGAGGGAAAACCACAGATCCTTTGATCCACGCGACGGGAAGCGTGACATTGCTGCTACAGCCTGGAAGGAAAGCGCACGTGCATGCCCCCACTCGAGACGGGGCCTGACTCCCCTGGGGAGGCTCCAGAAGTACCCAAAGATCCATGTCAGCCCCTGATAGGAATCCTCGGTTCCGGCCCTGAATCCACACAAGGTTTTTGGCCCCGGTATAAACGGGAGAGGAATCCCGAGAGGCCCCCTAGCAACTCGCATGGGGACTGGCCTCTCCTGAGGCCACCAGGGCGGGTCCCTGAGGTCCCCGTCCTAACTCGAGAACACCTGCCGCAACTCGAGAAAATCCAGGAAGTTCTCCCTTCCAGGCGAGATGAGGCCTATTTCCGATGAGGCGTCTGGAGACTAATGACACCTAACCTCTGGAACTTCGAAAGGGTCTTTCAAACCCTTGCTGCAACTCAAGAAGTTCACCGCCATACCCGTCTCCACTCGAGAGGAAGCACGATGGTCCCGCCCACATCCAGAGGAGCCCCGTTTCCCCCTCGTAGCTCGAGATGAGGGATCCTTTCCCTGCTTTCAACGGGAAAGAATTCCCGGCGTTCCCGTCGCATCTCAAGAGGAGGCACTCTCAACAGGAAAGGCGAGAGGAACTCCATGGTCGTACCACCATGCCAAGAGTCCCCCAGATGTCTCAGTCCATTCCAGAGGAACCTCTTTGCCCTGCACTGGCTCATCTTTCACGCCGAGGATCGACTCACACCACGGTCGCACGTGGGACAGCCCTGTGGGAAAGCCTCGAGGGAAAGCCTCGAGGGAAAACCACAGATCCTTTGATCCACGCGACGGGAAGCGTGACATTGCTGCTACAGCCTGGAAGGAAAGCGCACGTGCATGCCCCCACTCGAGACGAGGCCTGACTCCCCTGGGGAGACTCCAGAAGTACCCAAAGATCCATGTCAGCCCCTGAGAGGAATCCTCGGTTCCGGCCCTGACTCCACACAAGGATTTTGGCCCCGGTATCGACGGGAGAGGAATCCCGAGAGGCCCCCTAGCAACTCGCATCGGGACTGGTCTTTCCTGAGGCCACCAGGGCAGGTCCCTGAGGTCCCCGTCATAACTCGAGAACACCGGCCGCAACTCGAGAAAATCCAGGAAGTTCTCCCTTCCAGGTGAGATGAGGCCTATTTCCGATGAGGCGTCTGGAGACTAATGACACCTAACCTCTGGAACTTCGAAAGGGTCTTTCACACCCTTGCTGCAACTCAAGAAGTTCACCGCCGTACCCGTCTCCACTCAAGAGGAAGCACGATGGTCCCGCCCACATCCAGAGGAGCCCCGTTTCCCCCTCGTAGCTCGAGATGAGGGATCCTTTCCCTGCTTTCAACGGGAAAGAATTCCCGGCGTTCCCGTGGCATCTCAAGAGGAGGCACTCTCAACAGGAAAGGCGAGAGGAACTCCATGGTCGTACCACCATTCCAAGAGTCCCCCAGATGTCTCAGTCCATTCCAGAGGAACCTCTTTGCCCTGCACTGGCTCATCTTTCACGCCGAGGATCGACTCACACCAAGGTGGCACGTGGGACAGCCCTGTGGGAAAGCCTCGAGGGAAAACCACAGATCCTTTGATCCACGCGACGGGAAGCGTGACATTGCTGCTCCAGCCTGGAAGGAAAGCGCACGTGCATGCCCCCACTCGAGACGGGGCCTGACTCCCCTGGGGAGACTCCAGAAGTACCCAAAGATCCATGTCAGCCCCTGAGAGGAATCCTCGGTTCCGGCCCTGAATCCACGCAAGGTTTTTGGCCCCGGTATAAACGGGAGTGGAATCCCGAGAGGCCCCCTAGCAACTCGCATGGGGACTGGCCTCTCCTGAGGCCACCAGGGCGGGTCCCTGAGGTCCCCGTCGTAACTCGAGAACACCTGCCGCAACTCGAGAAAATCCAGGAAGTTCTCCCTTCCAGGCGAGATGAGGCCTATTTCCGATGAGGCGTCTGGAGACTAATGACACCTAACCTCTGGAACTTCGAAAGGGTCTTTCACACCCTTGCTGCAACTCAAGAAGTTCACCGCCATACCCGTCTCCACTCGAGAGGAAGCACGATGGTCCCGCCCACATCCAGAGGAGCCCCGTTTCCCCCTCGTAGCTCGAGATGAGGGATCCTTTCCCTGCTTTCAACGGGAAAGAATTCCCGGCGTTCCCGTCGCATCTCAAGAGGAGGCACTCTCAACAGGAAAGGCGAGAGGAACTCCATGGTCGCACCACCATGCCAAGAGTCCCCCAGATGTCTCAGTCCATTCCAGAGGAACCTCTTTGCCCTGCACTGGCTCATCTTTCACGCCGAGGATCGACTCACACCACGGTCGCACGTGGGACAGCCCTGTGGGAAAGCCTCGAGGGAAAGCCTCGAGGGAAAACCACAGATCCTTTGATCCACGCGACGGGAAGCGTGACATTGCTGCTACAGCCTGGAAGGAAAGCGCACGTGCATGCCCCCACTCGAGACGAGGCCTGACTCCCCTGGGGAGACTCCAGAAGTACCCAAAGATCCATGTCAGCCCCTGAGAGGAATCCTCGGTTCCGGCCCTGACTCCACACAAGGATTTTGGCCCCGGTATCGACGGGAGAGGAATCCCGAGAGGCCCCCTAGCAACTCGCATCGGGACTGGTCTTTCATGAGGCCACCAGGGCAGGTCCCTGAGGTCCCCGTCATAACTCGAGAACACCGGCCGCAACTCGAGAAAATCCAGGAAGTTCTCCCTTCCAGGTGAGATGAGGCCTATTTCCGATGAGGCGTCTGGAGACTAATGACACCTAACCTCTGGAACTTCGAAAGGGTCTTTCACACCCTTGCTGCAACTCAAGAAGTTCACCGTCATACCCGTCTCCACTCAAGAGGAAGCACGATGGTCCCGCCCACATCCAGAGGAGCCCCGTTTCCCCCTCGTAGCTCGAGATGAGGGATCCTTTCCCTGCTTTCAACGGGAAAGAATTCCCGGCGTTCCCGTGGCATCTCAAGAGGAGGCACTCTCAACAGGAAAGGCGAGAGGAACTCCATGGTCGTACCACCATTCCAAGAGTCCCCCAGATGTCTCAGTCCATTCCAGAGGAACCTCTTTGCCCTGCACTGGCTCATCTTTCACGCCGAGGATCGACTCACACCAAGGTGGCACGTGGGACAGCCCTGTGGGAAAGCCTCGAGGGAAAACCACAGGTCCTTTGATCCACGCGACGGGAAGCGTGACATTGCTGCTCCAGCCTGGAAGGAAAGCGCACGTGCATGCCCCCACTCGAGACGAGGCCTGACTCCCCTGGGGAGACTCCAGAATTAACCAAAGATCCATGTCAGCCCCTGAGAGGAATCCTCGGTTCCGGCCCTGAATCCACACAAGGTTTTTGGCCCAGGTATCGACGGGAGAGGAATCCCGAGAGGCTCCCTAGCAACTCGCATGGGGACTGGCCTCTCCTGAGGCCACCAGGGCGGGTCCCTGAGGTCCCCGTCGTAACTCGAGAACACCTGCCGCAACTCGAGAAAATCCAGGAAGTTCTCCCTTCCAGGCGAGATGAGGCCTATTTCCGATGAGGCGTCTGGAGACTAATGACACCTAACCTCTGGAACTTCGAAAGGGTCTTTCACACCCTTGCTGCAACTCAAGAAGTTCACCGCCATACCCGTCTCCACTCGAGAGGAAGCACGATGGTCCCGCCCACATCCAGAGGAGCCCCGTTTCCCCCTCGTAGCTCGAGATGAGGGATCCTTTCCCTGCTTTCAACGGGAAAGAATTCCCGGCATTCCCGTCGCATCTCAAGAGGAGGCACTCTCAACAGGAAAGGCGAGAGGAACTCCATGGTCGTACCACCATGCCAAGAGTCCCCCAGATGTCTCAGTCCATTCCAGAGGAACCTCTTTGCCCTGCACTGGCTCATCTTTCACGCCGAGGATCGACTCACACCACGGTGGCACGTGGGACAGCCCAGTGGGAAAGTCTCGAGGGAAAGCCTCGAGGGAAAACCACAGATCCTTTGATCCACGCGACGGGAAGCGTGACATTGCTGCTACAGCCTGGAAGGAAAGCGCACGTGCATGCCCCCACTCGAGACGAGGCCTGACTCGCCTGGGGAGACTCCAGAAGTACCCAAAGATCCATGTGAGCCCCTGAGAGGAATCCTCGGTTCCGGCCCTGACTCCACACAAGGTTTTTGGCCCCGGTATCGACGGGAGAGGAATCCCGAGAGGCCCCCTAGCAACTCGCATGGGGACTGGCCTCTCCTGAGGCCACCAGGGCGGGTCCCTGAGGTCCCCGTCGTAACTCGAGAACACCTGCCGCAACTCGAGAAAATCCAGGAAGTTCTCCCTTCCAGGCGAGATGAGGCCTATTTCCGATGAGGCGTCTGGAGACTAATGACACCTAAGCTCTGGACTTCGAAAGGGTCTTTCACACCCTTGCTGCAACTCAAGAAGTTCACCGCCATACCCGTCTCCACTCGAGAGGAAGCACGATGGTCCCGCCCACATCCAGAGGAGCCCCGTTTCCCCCTCGTAGCTCGAGATGAGGGATCCTTTCCCTGCTTTCAACGGGAAAGAATTCCCGGCGTTACAGCATCTCAAGAGGAGGCACTCTCAACAGGAAAGGCGAGAGGAACTCCATGGTCGTACCACCATGCCAAGAGTCCCCCATATGTCTCAGTCCATTCCAGAGGAACCTCTTTGCCCTGCACTGGCTCATCTTTCACGCCGAGGATCGACTCACACCACGGTGGCACGTGGGACAGCCCTGTGGGAAAGCCTCGAGGGAAAGCCTCGAGGGAAAACCACAGATCCTTTGATCCACGCGACGGGAAGCGTGACATTGCTGCTACAGCCTGGAAGGAAAGCGCACGTGCATGCCCCCACTCGAGACGAGGCCTGACTCCCCTGGGGAGACTCCAGAAGTACCCAAAGATCCATGTCAGCCCCTGAGAGGAATCCTCGGTTCCGGCCCTGACTCCACACAAGGATTTTGGCCCCGGTATCGACGGAAGAGGAATCCCGAGAGGCCCCCTAGCAACTCGCATGGGGACTGGCCTTTCCTGAGGCCACCAGGGCAGGTCCCTGAGGTCCCCGTCATAACTCGAGAACACCTGCCGCAACTCGAGAAAATCCAGGAAGTTCTCCCTTCCAGGTGAGATGAGGCCTATTTCCGATGAGGCGTCTGGAGACTAATGACACCTAACCTCTGGAACTTCGAAAGGGTCTTTCACACCCTTGCTGCAACTCAAGAAGTTCACCGCCGTACCCGTCTCCACTCGAGAGGAAGCACGATGGTGCCGCCCACATCCAGAGGAGCCCCGTTTCCCCCTCGTAGCTCGAGATGAGGGATCCTTTCCCTGCTTTCAACGGGAAAGAATTCCCGGCGTTCCCGTGGCATCTCAAGAGGAGGCACTCTCAACAGGAAAGGCGAGAGGAACTCCATGGTCGTACCCCCATTCCAAGAGTCCCCCAGATGTCTCAGTCCATTCCAGAGGAACCTCTTTGCCCTGCACTGGCTCATCTTTCACGCCGAGGATCGACTCATACCACGGTGGCACGTGGGACAGCCCTGTGGGAAAGCCTCGAGGGAAAACCACAGATCCTTTGATCCACGCGACGGGAAGCGTGACATTGCTGCTACAGCCTGGAAGGAAAGCGCACGTGCATGCCCCCACTCGAGACGAGGCCTGACTCCCCTGGGGAGACTCCAGAAGTACCCAAAGATCCATGTCAGCCCCTGAGAGGAATCCTCGGTTCCGGCCCTGACTCCACACAAGGTTTTTTGCCCCGGTATCGACGGGAGAGGAATCCCGAGAGACCCCCTAGCAACTCGCATGGGGACTGGCCTCTCCTGAGGCCACCAGGGCGGGTCCCTGAGGTCTCCGTCGTAACTCGAGAACACCTGCCGCAACTCGAGAAAATCCAGGAAGTTCTCCCTTCCAGGCGAGATGAGGCCTATTTCCGATGAGGCGTCTGGAGACTAATGAAACCTAACCTCTGGAACTTCGAAAGGGTCTTTCACACCCTTGCTGCAACTCAAGAAGTTCACCGCCATACCCGTCTCCACTCGAGAGGAAGCACGATGGTCCCGCCCACATCCAGAAGAGCCCCGTTTCCCCCTCGTAGCTCGAGATGAGGGATCCTTACCCTGCTTTCAACGGGAAAGAATTCCCGGCGTTCCCGTCGCATCTCAAGAGGAGGCACTCTCAACAGGAAAGGCGAGAGGAACTCCATGATCGTACCACGATGCCAAGAGTCCCCCAGATGTCTCAGTCCATTCCAGAGGAACCTCTTTGCCCTGCACTGGCTCATCTTTCACGCCGAGGATCGACTCACACCACGGTGGCACGTGGGACAGCCCTGTGCGAAAGCCTCTAGGGAAAACCACAGATCCTTTGATCCACGCGACGGGAAGCGTGACATTGCTGCTACAGCCTGGAAGGAAAGCGCACGTGCATGCCCCCACTCGAGACGAGGCCTGACTCCCCTGGGGAGACTCCAGAATTAACCAAAGATCCATGTCAACCCCTGAGAGGAATCCTCGGTTCCGGCCCTGACTCCACACAAGGTTTTTGGCCCAGGTATCGACGGGAGAGGAATCCCGAGAGACCCCCTAGCAACTCGCATGGGGACTGGCCTCTCCTGAGGCCACCAGGGCGGGTCCCTGAGGTCCCCGTCGTAACTCGAGAACACCTGCCGCAACTCGAGAAAATCCAGGAAGTTCTCCCTTCCAGGCGAGATGAGGCCTATTTCCGATGAGGCGTCTGGAGACTAATGACACCTAACCTCTGGAACTTCGAAAGGGTCTTTCACACCCTTGCTGCAACTCAAGAAGTTCACCGCCATACCCGTCTCCACTCGAGAGGAAGCACGATGGTCCCGCCCACATCCAGAGGAGCCCCGTTTCCCCCTCGTAGCTCGAGATGAGGGATCCTTTCCCTGCTTTCAACGGGAAAGAATTCCCGGCATTCCCGTGGCATCTCAAGAGGAGGCACTCTCAACAGGAAAGGCGAGAGGAACTCCATGGTCGTACCACCATGCCAAGAGTCCCCCAGATGTCTCAGTCCATTCCAGAGGAACCTCTTTGCCCTGCACTGGCTCATCTTTCACGCCGAGGATCGACTCACACCACGGTGGCACGTGGGACAGCCCAGTGGGAAAGTCTCGAGGGAAAGCCTCGAGGGAAAACCACAGATCCTTTGATCCACGCGACGGGAAGCGTGACATTGCTGCTACAGCCTGGAAGGAAAGCGCACGTGCATGCCCCCACTCGAGACGAGGCCTGACTCGCCTGGGGAGACTCCAGAAGTACCCAAAGATCCATGTGAGCCCCTGAGAGGAATCCTCGGTTCCGGCCCTGACTCCACACAAGGTTTTTGGCCCCGGTATAAACGGGAGAGGAATCCCGAGAGGCCCCCTAGCAACTCGCATGGGGACTGGCCTCTCCTGAGGCCACCAGGGCGGGTCCCTGAGGTCCCCGTCGTAACTCGAGAACACCTGCCGCAACTCGAGAAAATCCAGGAAGTTCTCCCTTCCAGGCGAGATGAGGCCTATTTCCGATGAGGTGTCTGGAGACTAATGACACCTAAGCTCTGGACTTCGAAAGGGTCTTTCACACCCTTGCTGAAACTCAAGAAGTTCACCGCCATACCCGTCTCCACTCGAGAGGAAGCACGATGGTCCCGCCCACATCCAGAGGAGCCCCGTTTCCCCCTCGTAGCTCGAGATGAGGGATCCTTTCCCTGCTTTCAACGGGAAAGAATTCCCGGCGTTACAGCATCTCAAGAGGAGGCACTCTCAACAGGAAAGGCGAGAGGAACTCCATGGTCGTACCACCATGCCAAGAGTCCCCCATATGTCTCAGTCCATTCCAGAGGAACCTCTTTGCCCTGCACTGGCTCATCTTTCACGCCGAGGATCGACTCACACCACGGTCGCACGTGGGACAGCCCTGTGGGAAAGCCTCGAGGGAAAGCCTCGAGGGAAAACCACAGATCCTTTGATCCACGCGACGGGAAGCGTGACATTGCTGCTACAGCCTGGAAGGAAAGCGCACGTGCATGCCCCCACTCGAGACGAGGCCTGACTCCCCTGGGGAGACTCCAGAAGTACCCAAAGATCCATGTCAGCCCCTGAGAGGAATCCTCGGTTCCGGCCCTGACTCCACACAAGGATTTTGGCCCCGGTATCGACGGGAGAGGAATCCCGAGAGGCCCCCTAGCAACTCGCATGGGGACTGGCCTTTCCTGAGGCCACCAGGGCAGGTCCCTGAGGTCCCCGTCATAACTCGAGAACACCTGCCGCAACTCGAGAAAATCCAGGAAGTTCTCCCTTCCAGGCGAGATGAGGCCTATTTCCGATGAGGCGTCTGGAGACTAATGACACCTAACCTCTGGAACTTCGAAAGGGTCTTTCACACCCTTGCTGCAACTCAAGAAGTTCACCGCCGTACCCGTCTCCACTCGAGAGGAAGCACGATGGTGCCGCCCACATCCAGAGGAGCCCCGTTTCCCCCTCGTAGCTCGAGATGAGGGATCCTTTCCCTGCTTTCAACGGGAAAGAATTCCCGGCGTTCCCGTGGCATCTCAAGAGGAGGCACTCTCAACAGGAAAGGCGAGAGGAACTCCATGGTCGTACCCCCATTCCAAGAGTCCCCCAGATGTCTCAGTCCATTCCAGAGGAACCTCTTTGCCCTGCACTGGCTCATCTTTCACGCCGAGGATCGACTCACACCACGGTGGCACGTGGGACAGCCCTGTGGGAAAGCCTCGAGGGAAAACCACAGATCCTTTGATCCACGCGACGGGAAGCGTGACATTGCTGCTACAGCCTGGAAGGAAAGCGCACGTGCATGCCCCCACTCGAGTCGGGGCCTGACTCCCCTGGGGAGGCTCCAGAAGTACCCAAAGATCCATGTCAGCCCCTGAGAGGAATCCTCGGTTCCGGCCCTGAATCCACACAAGGTTTTTGGCCCCGGTATCGACGGGAGAGGAATCCCGAGAGGCCCCCTAGCAACTCGCATGGGGACTGGCCTTTCCTGAGGCCACCAGGGCGGGTCCCTGAGGTCCCCGTCGTAACTCGAGAACACCTGCCGCAACTCGAGAAAATCCAGGAAGTTCTCCCTTCCAGGCGAGATGAGGCCTATTTCCGACGAGGCGTCTGGAGACTAATGACACCTATCCTCTGGAACTTCGAAAGGGTCTTTCACACCCTTGCTGCAACTCAAGAAGATCACCGCCATACACGTCTACACTGGAGAGGAAGCACGATGGTCCCGCCCACATCCAGAGGAGCCCGTTTCCCCCTGGTAGCTCGAGATGAGGGATCCTTTCTCTGCTTTCAATGGGAAAAAATTCCCGGCGTTCCCGTAGCATCTCAAGAGGAAGCACTCTCAACAGGAAAGGCCAGAGGAACTCCATGGTCGTACCACCATTCCAAGAGTCCCCCAGATGTCTCAGTCCATTCCAGAGGAACCTCTTTGCCCTGCACTGGCTCATCTTTCACGCCGAGGTCGACTCACACCACGGTGGCACGTGTGACATCCCTGTGGGCAGGCCTCGAGGGAAAGCCTCGAGGGAAAACCACAGATCCTCTGATCCCCGCGACGGGAAGAGTGACATTGCTGCTACAGCCTGGAAGGAAAGCGCACGTGCATTCCCCCACTCGAGACGAGGCCTGACTCCCCTGGGGAGACTCCGGAAGTACAAAAAGATCCATGTCAGCCCCTGAGAGGAATCCTCGGTTCTGGCCCTGACTCCACACAAGGTTTTTGGCCCAGGTATCGTCGGGAGAGGAATCCCAAGAGGCCCCCTAGCAACTCGCATGGGGACTGGCCTCTAGTGAGGCCACTAGGGCGGGTCCCTGAGGTCCCGTCGTAACTCGAGAACAACTGCCGCAACTCGAGAAAATCCAGGAAGTTCTCCCTTCCAGGCGAGATGAGGCCTATTTCCGATGAGGCATCTGGAGACTAATGACACCGAACCTCTGGAACTTCGAAAGGGTCTTTCACACCCTTGCTGTGACTCAAGAAATTCACCGCCATACCCGTCTCCACTCGAGTGGAAGCACGATGGTCCCGCCCACATCCAGAGGAGCCCTGTTTCCCCCTCGTAGCTCGAGATGAGGGATCCTTTCATTGCTTTCAACGGGAAAGAATTCCCGGCGTTCCCGTCCCATCTCAAGAGGAGGCACTCTCAACAGGAAAGGCCAGAGGAACTCCATGGTCGTACCACCATTCCAAGAGTCCCCCAGATGTCTCAGTCCATTCCAGAGGAACCTCTTTGCCCTGCACTGGCTCATCTTTCACGCCGAGGATCGACTCCCACCACGGTGGCACGTGGGACAGCCCTTTGGGAAAGCCTCGAGGGAAAGCCTCGAGGGAAAATCACAGATCCTTTGATCCACGCGACGGGAAGCGTGACAGTTCTGCTACAGCCTGGAAGGAAAGCGCACGTGCATGCCCCCACTCGAGACGAGGCCTGACTCCCCTGGGGAGACTCCAGAAGTACCCAAAGATCCATGTCAGCCCCTGAGAGGAATCCTCGGTTCCGGCCCTGACTCCACACAAGGTTTTTGGCCCCGGTATCGACGGGAGAGGAATCCCGAGAGGCCCCCTAGCAACTCGCTTGGGGACTGGCCTTTCCTGAGGCCACCAGGGCGGGTCCCTGAGGTCCCCGTCGTACTCGAGAGCACCTGCCGCAACTCGAGAAAATCCAGGAAGTTCTCCCTTCCAGGCGAGATGAGGCCTCTTTCCGATGAGGCGACTGGAGACTAATGACACCTAACCTCTGGAACTTCGAAAGGGTCTTTCACACCCTTGCTGCAACTCAAGAAGTTCACCGCCATACCCGTCACCACTCGAGAGGAAGCACGATGGTCCCGCCCACATCCAGAGGAGCCCCGTTTCCCCCTCGTAGCTCGAGATGAGGGATCCTTTCCCTGCTTTCAACGGGAAAGTATTCCCGGCGTTCCCGTCGCATCTCAAGAGGAGGCACTCTCAACAGGAAAGGTGAGAGGAACTCCATGGTCGTACCACCATTCCAAGAGTCCCCCAGATGTCTCAGTCCATTCCAGAGGAACCTCTTTGCCTTGCAGTGGCTCATCTTTCACGCCGAGTTCGACTCACACCACGGTGGCACATGTGACATCCCTGTGGGCAAGCCTCGAGGGAAAGCCTCGATGGAAAACCACAGATCCTTTGATCCACGCAACGGGAAGCGTGACATTGCTGCTACAGCCTGGAAGGAAAGCGCACGTGCATGCCCCAACTCGAGACGAGGCCTGACTCCCCTGGGCAGACACCAGAAGTACCCAAAGATCCATGTCAGCCCATGAGAGAAATCCTCGGTTCCGGCCCTGACTCCACACAAGGTTTTTGGCCCCAGTATCGATCGGAGAGGAATCCCCAGAGGCCGCCTAGCAACTCGCCTGGGGACTGGCCTTTCCTGAGGCCACCAGGGCGGGTCCCTGAGGTCCCCGTCGTAACTCGAGAACACCTGCCTCAAGTCGAGAAAATCCAGGAAGTTCTCCCTTCCAGGCGAGATGAGGCCTATTTCCTATGAGTCATCTGGAGACTAATGACACCTAACCTCTGGAACTTCGAAAGGTTCTTTCACACCCTTGCTGCAACTCAAGAAGTTCACCGCCATACCCGTCTCCACTCGAGAGGAAGCACGATGGTCCCGCCCACATCCAGAGGAGCCCCGTTTCCCCCTCGTAGCTCGAGATGAGGGATCCTTTCCCTGCTTTCAACGGGAAAGAATTCCCCGCGTTCCCGTCGCATCTCAAGAGGAGGCACTTTTAACAGGAAAGCCGAGGGGAACTCCATGGTAGTACCACCATTCCAAGAGTCCCCCAGATGTCTCAGTCCATTCCAGAGGAACCTCTTTGCCCTGCCCTGGCTCATCTTTCACGCCGAGGATCGACTCACACCACGGTGGCACGTGGGACATCCCTGTGGGAAAGCCTAGTGGGAAAGCCACGAGGGAAAACCACAGATCCTTTGATCCAAGCGACGGGAAGCGTGACATTGCTGCTACAGGCTGGAAGTAGAGCGCACGTGCATGCCCCCACTCGAGACGAGGCCGGACTCCCCTGGGGAGACTCCAGAAGTACCCAAAGATCCATGTCAGTCCCTGAGAGGAATCCTCGGTTCCGGCCCTGAATCCACACAATGTTTTTGGCCCTGGTATCGACGGTAGAGGAATCCCGAGAGGCCCCCTAGCAACTCGCTTGGGGACTGGCCTCTCCTGAGGCCACCAGGGCGGGTCGCTGAGGTCCCCGTCGTAACTGGAGAACACCTGCCGCAACTCGAGAAAATCCAGGAAGTTCTCCCTTCCAGGCGTGATGAGGCCTATTTCCGATGAGGCGTCTGGAGACTAATGACACCTAACCTCTGGAACTTCGAAAGGGTCTTTCACACCCTTGCTGCAACTCAAGAAGTTCACCGCCATACCCGTCTCCACTCGAGAGGAAGCACGATGGTCTCGCCCACATCCAGAGGAGCCCCGTTTCCCCCTCGTAGCTCGAGATGAGGGATCCTTTCCCTGCTTTCAACGGGAAAGAATTCCCGGCGTTCCCGTCGCATCTCAAGAGGAGGCACTCTCAACAGGAAAGGTGAGAGGAACTCCATGGTCGTACCACCATTCCAAGAGTCCCCCAGATGTCTCAGTCCATTCCAGAGGAACCTCTTTGCCTTGCACTGGCTCATCTTTCACGCCGAGGTCGACTCACACCACGGTGGCACATGTGACATCCCTGTGGGCAAGCCTCATGGGATAGCCTTGAGGGAAAACCACAGATCCTTTGATCCACGCAACGGGAAGCGTGACATTGCTGCTACAGCCTGGAAGGAAAGCGCACGTGCATGCCCCAACTCGAGACGAGGCCTGACTCCGCTGGGCAGACTCCAGAAGTACCCAAAGATCCATGTCAGCCCCTGAGAGAAATCCTCGGTTCCGGCCCTGACTCCACACAAGGTTTTTGGCCCCAGTATCGATGGGGGAGGAATCCCCAGAGGACCCCTAGCAACTCGCATGGGGACTGGCCTTTCCTGAGGCCACCAGGGCGGGTCCCTGAGGTCCCCGTCGTAACTCGAGAACACCTGCCGCTACTCGAGAAAATCCAGGAAGTTCTCCCTTCCAGGCGAGATGAGGCCTATTTCCGATGAGGCGTCTGGAGACTAATGACTCATAACCTCTGGAACTTCGAAATGGTCTTTCACACCCTTGCTGTAACTCAAGAAGTTCACTGCCATACCCGTCTCCACTCGAGAGGAAGCACGATGGTCCCCCCCACATCCAGAGGAGCCCCGTTTCCCCCTCGTAGCTCGAGATGAGGGATCCTTTCCCTGCTTTCAACGGGAAAGAATTCCCGGCGTTCCCGTCGCATCTCAAGAGGAGGCACTCTCAACAGGAAAGGCGAGAGGAACTCCATGGTCGTACCACCATTCCAAGAGACCCCAGATGTCTCAGTCCATTCCAGAGGAACCTCTTTGCCCTGCACTGGCTCATCTTTCACGCCGAGGATCGACTCACACCACGGTGGCAAGTGAGAGAGCCCTGTGGGAAAGCCTCGAGGGAAAGCCTCGAGGGAAAACCACAGATCCTTTGATCCCCGCGACGGGAAGCGTGACATTGCTGCTACAGCCTGGAAGGAAAGTGCACGTGCATGCCCCCACTCGAGACGAGGCCTGACTCCCCTGGGGAGACTCCAGAAGTACCCAAAGATCCATGTCAGCCCCTGAGAGGAATCCTCGGTTCCGGCCCTGACTCCACACAAGGTTTTTGGCCCCGGTATCGACGGGAGAGGAATCCCGAGAGGCCCCCTAGCAACTCGCATGGGGACTGGCCTCTCCTGAGGCCACCAGGGCGGGTCCCTGAGGTCCCCATCGTAACTTGAGAACACCTGCCGCAACTCGAGAAAATCCAGGAAGTTCTCCCTTCCAGGCGAGATGAGGCCTATTTCCGATGAGGCGTCTGGAGACTAATGACACCTAACCTCTGGAACTTCGAAAGGGTCTTTCACACCCTTGCTGCAACTCAAGAAGTTCACCGTCATACCCGTCTCCACTCGAGAGGAAGCACGATGGTCCCGCCCACATCCAGAGGAGCCCCGTTTCCCCCTCGTAGCTCGAGATGTGGGATCCTTTCCCTGCTTTCAACGGGAAAGAATTCCCGGCGTTCCCGTCGCATCTCAAGAGGAGGCACTCTAAACAGGAAAGGCGAGAGGAACTCCATGGTCGTACCACCATGCCAAGAGTCCCCCAGATGTCTCAGTCCATTCCAGAGGAACCTCTGTGCCCTGCACTGGCTCATCTTTCATGCCGAGGATCGACTCACACCACAGTGGCACGTGGGACAGCCCTGTGGGAAAGCCTCGAGTGAAAGCCTCGAGGGAAAACCACAGATCCTTTGATCCACGCGACGGGAAGCGTGACATTACTGCTACAGGCTGGAAGGAAAGCGCAAGTGTATGCCCCCACTCGAGACGAGGCCTGACTCCCCTGGGGAGACTCCAGAAGTACCCCAAGATCCATGTCAGCCCCTGAGAGGAATCCTCGGTTCCGGCCCTCACTCCACAGAAGGTTTTTGGCCCTGGTATCGATGGGAGAGGAATTCCGAGAGGCCCCCTAGCAACTCGCATGGGGACTGGCCTCTACTGAGGCCAACAGGGCGGGTCCCTGAGGTCCCCGTCATAACTCGAGAACACCTGCTGCAACTCAAGAAAATCCAGGAAGTTCTCCCTTTCAGGCGAGATGAGACCTATTTCCGATGAGGCGTCTGGAGACTAATGACACCTAACCTCTGGAACTTCGAAAGGGTCGTTCACACCCTTGCTGCAACTCAAGATGATCACCGCCATACCCGTCTCCACTCGAGAGGAAGCACGATGGTCCCGCCCACATCCAGAGGAGCCCCGTTTCCCCCTCGTAGCTCGAGATGAGGGATCCTTTCCCTGCTTTAAACGGGAAAGAATTCCCGGAGTTCCCGTCGCATCTCAAGAGGAGGCACTCTCAACAGGAAAGGCGAGAGGAACTCCATGGTCGTACCACCATTCCAAGAGTCCCCCAGATGTCTCAGTCCATTCCAGAGGAACCTCTTTGCCCTGCACTGGCTCATCTGTCACGCCGAGGATCGACTCACACCACGGTGTCACGTGGGACAGCCCTGTGGGAAAGCCTCGAGGGAAAACCACAGATCCTTTGATCCACGCGACGGGAAGCGTGACATTGCTGCTACAGCCTGGAAGGAAAGCGCAAGTGCATGCCCCCACTCGAGACGAGGCCTGACTCCCCTGGGGAGACTCCAGAAGTACCCCAAGATCCATGTCAGCCCCTGAGAGGAATCCTCGATTTGGGCCCTGACTCCACACAAGGTTTTTGGCCCCGGTATCGACGGGAGAGGAATCCCGAGAGGCCCCCTAGCAACTCGCATGGGGACTGGCCTCTCCTGAGGCCACCAGGGCCGGTCCCTGAGGTCCCCGTCATAACTCGAGAACACCTGCCGCAACTCGAGTAAATCCAGGAAGTTCTCCCTTCCAGGCGAGATGAGGCCTATTTCCGATGAGGCGTCTGGAGAGTAATGACACCTAACCTCTGGAACTTCGAAAGGGTCTTTCACACCCTTGCTGCAACTCAAGAAGTTCAACGCCATACCCGTCTCCACTCGAGCGGAAGCACGATGGTCCCCCCCACATCCAGAGGAGCCCCGTTACCCTCTCGCAGCTCGAGATGAGGGATCCTTTCCCTGCTTTCAACGGGAAAGAATTCCCGGCGTTCCCGTCGCATCTCAAGAGGAGGCACTCTCAACAGGAAAGGCGAGAGGAACTCCGTGGTCGTACCACCATTCCAAGAGTCCCCCAGATGTCTCAGTCCATTCCAGAGGAACCTCTTTGCCCTGCACTGGCTCATCTTTCACGCCGAGGATCGACTCACACCACGGTGGCACGTGGGACAGCCCTGTGGGAAATCCACGAGGGAAAGCCTCGAGGGAAAACCAGAGATCCTTTGATCCACGCGACAGGAAGCGTGACATTGCTGCTACAGCCTGGAAGGAAAGCGCACGTGCATGCCCTCACTCGAGACGAGGCCTGAATCCCCTGGGGAGACTCCAGAAGTACCCAAAGATCCATGTCAGCCCTTGAGAAGAATCCTGGGTTCCGGCCCTGACTCCACACAAGGTTTTTGGCCCCGGTATCGACGGGAGAGGAATCCCGAGAGGCCACCTAGCAACTCGCATGGGGACTGGCCTCTCCTGAGGCCTCCAGGGCGGGCCCCTGAGGTCCCCGTCGTAACTCGAGAACACCTGCCGCAACTCGAGAAAATCCAGGAAGTTCTCCCTTCCAGGCGAGATGAGGCCTATTTCCAATGAGGCGTCTGGAGACTAATGACACCTAACCTCTGGACCTTCGAAAGGGTCTTTCACACCCTTGCTGACACTAAAGGAGTTCACCGCCATACCCGTCTCCACTCGAGAGGAAGCACGATGGTCCCGCCCACATCCAGAGGAGCCCAGTTTCCACCTCGGAGCTCGAGATGAGGGATCCTTTCCCTGCTTTCAGCGGGAAAGAATTCCCGGCGTTCCCGTCGCATCTAAAGAGGAGGCACTCTCAACAGGAAAGGCGAGAGGAACTCCATGGTCGTACCACCATTCCAAGAGTCCCCGAGATGTCTCAGTCCATTCCAGAGGAACCTCTTTGCCCTGCACTGGCTCATCTTTCACGCCGAGGATCGACTCACACCACGGTGGCACGTGGGACAGCCCTGTGGGAAAGCCTCGAGGGAAAGCCTCGAGGGAAAGCCTCGAGGGAAAACCACAGATCCTTTGATCCACGCGACGGGAAGCGTGACATTGCTGCTACAGCCTGGAAGGAAAGCGCACGTACATGCCCCCACTTGAGACGAGGCCTGACTCGCCTGGGGAGACTCCAGAAGTACCCAAAGATCCATGTCAGCCCCTGAGAGGAATCCTCGGTTCCGGCCCTGACTCCACACAAGGTTTTTGGCCCCGGGATCGACGGGAGAGGAATCCCGAGAGGCCCACTAGCAACTCGTATGGGGACTGGCGTTTCCTGAGGCCACCAGGGCGGGTCCCTGAGGTCCCCGTCGTAAATCGAGAAAACCTGCCGCAACTCGAGAAAAACCAGGAAGTTCTCCCTTCCAGGCGAGTTGAGGCCTATATCCGATGAGGCGTCTGGAGACTAATGACACCTAACCTCTGGAACTTCGAAAGGGTCTTTCACACCCTTGCTGCAACTCAAGAAGTTCACCGCCATACCCGTCTCCACTCGAGAGGAAGCACGATGGTCCCGCCCACATCCAGAGGAGCCCAGTTTCCACCTCGGAGCTCGAGATGAGGGATCCTTTCCCTGCTTTCAGCGGGAAAGAATTCCCGGCGTTCCAGTCGCATATCAAGAGGAGGCACTCTCAACAGGAAAGGCGAGAGGAATTCCATGGTCGTACCACCATTCCAAGAGTCCCCCAGATGTCTCAGTCCATTCCAGAGGAACCTCTTTGCCCTGCACTGTCTCATCGTTCACGCCCAGGATCGACTCACACCACGGTGGCACGTGGGACATCCCTGTGGGTAAGCCTCGAGGGAAAACCACAGATCCTTTGATCCACGCCACGGGAAGGGTGACATTCCTGCTACCGCCTGGAAAGAAAGCGCACATGCATGCCCCCACTCGAGACGAGGTCTGACTCCCCTGGGGAGACTCCAGAAGTACCCAAAGATCCGTGTCAGCCCCTGAGAGGAATCCTCCGTTCCGGCCCTGACTCCACACAAGGTTTTTGGCCCCGGTATCGACGGGAGAGGAATCCCGAGAGGCCCCCTAGCAACTCGCATGGGGACTGGCCTTTCCTGAGGCCACCAGGGCGGGTCCCTGAGGTCCCCGTCGTAACTCGAGAACACCTGCCGCAACTCGAGAAAATCCAGGAAGTTCTCCCTTCCAGGCGAGATGAGGCCTATTTCCGACGAGGCGTCTGGAAACTAATGACACCTATCCTCTGGAACTTCGAAAGGGTCTTTCACACCCTTGCTGCAACTCAAGAAGTTCACCGCCATACACGTCTACACTGGAGAGGAAGCACGATGGTCCCGCCCACATCCAGAGGAGCCCGTTTCCCCCTGGTAGCTCGAGATGAGGGATCCTTTCTCTGCTTTCAATGGGAAAAAATTCCCGGCGTTCCCGTAGCATCTCAAGAGGAAGCACTCTCAACAGGAAAGGCGAGAGGAACTCCATGGTGGTACCACCATTCCAAGAGTCCCCCAGATGTCTCATTCCATTCCAGAGGAACCTCTTTGCCCTTCACTGGCTCATCTTTCACGCCGAGGATCGACTCACACCACGGTCGCACGTGGGACAGACCTGTGGGAAAGCCTCGAGGGAAAGCCTTGAGGGAAAACCACAGATCCTTTGATCTACGCGACGGCAAGCGTGACATTGCTGCTACAGCCTGCAAGGAAAGTGCACGTGCATGCCCCCACTCGAGACGAGGCCTGACTCCCCTGGGGAGGATCCAGAAGTACCCCAAGATCCTTGTCAGCCCCTGAGAGGAATCCTGGGTTCCGGCGCTGACTCCACACAAGGTTTTTGGCCGAGGTATTGACCGGAGAGGAATCCCGAGAGGCCCCCTAGCAACTCGCATGGGGACTGTCCTTTCCTGAGGCCACCAGGGCGGGTCCCTGAGGTCCCCGTCGTAACTCGAGAACACCTGCCGCAACTGGAGAAAATCCAGGAAGTTCTCCCTTCTAGGCGAGATGAGGCCTATTTCCGATGAGGCGTCTGGAGACTAATGACACCTAACCACTGGAACTTCGAAAGGGTCTTTCACACCCTTGTTGCTACTCTAGAAGTTCACCGCCATACCCGTCTCCACTCTAGAGGAAGCACGATGGTCCCGCCCACATCCAGAGGAGCCCCGTTTCCCCCTCGTAGCTCGAGATGAGGGATCCTTTCCCTGCTTTCAACGGGAAAGAATTCCCGGCGTTCCCGTCGCGTCTCAAGAGGAGGCACTCTCAACAGGAAAGGCGAGAGGAACTCCATGGTCATACCACCATTCCAAGAGTCCCCCAGGTGTCTCAGTCCATTCCAGAGGAACCTCTTTGCCCTGCACTGGCTCATCTTTCACGCCGAGGATCGACTCACACCATGGTGGCACGTGGGACAGCCCTGTGGGAAAGCTTCGAGGGAAAGCCTTGAGGGAAAAACCACAGATCCTTTGATGCACGCGACTTGAAGCGTGACATTGCTGCTACAGCCTGGAAAGAAAGCACACGTGCATGCCCCCACTCGAGACGAGGCCTGACTCCCCGGGGGAGACTCCAGAAGTACCCAAAGATCCATGTCAGCCCCTGAGTGGAATCCTCGGTTCCGGCCCTGAATCCACACAAGGTTTTTGGCCCTGGTATCGGCGGGAGAGGAATCCTGAGAGGCCCCCTAGCAACTCGCATGGGGTCTGGCCTTTCCTGAGGACACCAGGGCGGGTCCCTGAGGTCCCCGTCGTAACTCGAGAACACCTGCCCCAACTCGAGAAAATCCAGGAAGTTCTCCCTTCCAGGCGAGATGAGGCGTCTGGAGACTAATGACACCTAACCTCTGGAACTTCGAAAGGGTCTTTCACACCCTTGCTGCAACTCAAGAAGTTCACCGCCATACCCGTCTCCACTCGAGAGGAAGCACGGTGGTCCCGCCCACATCCAGAGGAGCCCCTTTTCCCCCTCGTAGCTCGAGATGAGGGATCCTTTCCCTGCTTTCAACCGGAAAGAATTCCCGGCGTTCCCGTCGCATCTCAAGAGGAGTCACTCGCAACAGGAAAGGCGAGAGGAACTCCATGGTCGTACCACCATTCCAAGAGTCCCCAGATGTCTCAGTCCATTGCAGAGGAACCTCTTTGCCCTGCACTGGCTCATCTTTCAAGCCGAGGATCGACTCACACCACGGTGGCACGTGGGACAGCCCTGTGGGAAAGCCTCGAGGGAAAGCCTCGAGGGAAAACCACAGATCCTTTGATCCACGCGACGGCAAGCGTGACATTGCTGCTACAGCCTGCAAGGAAAGTGCACGTGCATGCCCCCACTCGAGACGAGGTCTGACACCCCTGGGGAGACTCCAGAAGTATCCAAAGATCCATGTCAGCACCTGAGAGGAATCCTCGGTTCCGGCCCTGACTCCACACAAGGTTTTTGGCCCCGGTATCGACGGGAGAGGAATCCCGAGAGGCCCCCTAGCAACTCGCATGGGGACTGGCCTTTCCTGAGGCCACCAGGTGGGTCCTTGAGGTCCCCGACGTAACTCGAGAACACCTGCCGCAACTCGAGAAAATCCAGGAAGTTCTCCCTTCCAGGCGAGATGAGGCCTATTTCCGATGAGGCGTCTGGAGACTAATGACACCTAACCTCTGGACCTTCGAAAGGGTCTTTCACACCCTTGCTGCAACTCAAGAAGTTCACCGCCATACCCGTCTCCACTCGAGAGGAAGCACGATGGGCCCGCCCACATCCAGAGGAACCCCGTTTCCCCCTCGTAGCTCGAGATGAGGAATCCTTTCCCTGCTTTCAACGGGAAAGAATTCCCGGCGTTCCCGTCGCATCTCAAGAGGAGGCACTCTCAACAGGAAAGGCGAGAGGAACTCCATGGTCGTACCACCATTCCAGGAGTCCCCCAGATGTCTCAGTCCATTCCAGAGGAACCTCTTTGCCCTGCACTGGCTCACCTTTCACGCCGAGGATCGACTCACACCATGGTGGCACGTGGGACAGACCTGTGGGAAAGCCTCGAGGGAAAACCACAGATCCTTTGATCCACGCGACGTGAAGCGTGACATTGCTACTACAGCCTGGAAAGAATGCACACGTGCATGCCCCCACTCGAGAAGAGGCCTGACTCCCCTGGGGAGACTCCAGAAGTACCCAAAGATCCATGTCAGCCCCTGAGTGGAATCCTCGGTTCCGGCCCTGAATCCACACAAGGTTTTTGGCCCTGGTATCGGCGGGAGAGGTATCCTGAGAGGGCCCCTAGCAACTCGCATGGGGTCTGGCCTTTCCTGAGGCCACCAGGGCGGGTCCCTGAGGTCCCCGTCGTAACTCGAGAACACCTGCCGCAACTCGAGAAAATCCAGGAAGTTCTCCCTTCCAGGCGAGATGAGGCGTCTGGAGACTAATGACACCTAACATCTGGAACTTCGAAAGGGTCTTTCACACCATTGCTGCAACTCAAGAAGTTCACCGCCATACCCGTCTCCACTCGAGAGGAAGCACGATGGTCCCGGCCACATCCAGAGGAGCCCTGTTTCCCCCTCGTAGCTCGAGATGAGGGATCCTTTCCCTGCTTTCAACGGGAAAGAATTCCCGGCGTTCCCGTCGCATCTCAAGAGGAGGCACTCTCAACAGGAAAGGCGAGAGGAACTCCATGGTCGCACCACCATGCCAAGAGTCCCCCAGATGTCTCAGTCCATTCCAGAGGAAACTCTTTGCCGTGCACTGGCTCATCTTTCATGCCGAGGATCGACTCACACCACGGTGGCACGTGGGACAGCCCTGTGGGAAAGCCTCGAGGGAAAGCCTCGAGGGAAAACCACAGATCCTTTGATCCACGCGACGGGAAGGGTGACATTGCTGCTACAGCCTGGAAGGAAAGCGCACGTGCATGCCCCCACTCGAGACGAGGCCTGACTCCCCTGGGGAGACTCCAGAAGTACCCAAAGATCCATGTCAGCCCCTGAGAGGAATCCTCGGTTCCGGCCCTGACTCCGCACAAGGTTTTTGGTCCCCGTATCGACGGGAGAGGAATCCGGAGAGGCCCCCTAGAAACTCGCATGGGGACTGGCCTTTCCTTAGGCCACCAGGGCGGGTCCCTGAGGTCCCCATCGTAACTCGAGAACACCTGCCGCAACTCGATAAAATCCAGGAAGTTCTCCCTTACAGGCCAGATGAGGCCTATTTCCGATTAGGCGTCTGGAGACTAATGACTCGTAACCTCTGGAACTTCGAAAGGGTCTTTAACACCATTGCTGCAACTCAAGAAGTTCACTGCCATACCCGTCTCCACTCGAGAGGAAGCACGATGGTCCCGCCCACATCCAGAGGAGCCCCGTTTCCCCCTCGTAGCTCGAGATGAGGGATCCTTTCCCTGCTTTCAACGGGAAAGAATTCCCGGCGTTCCCGTCGCATCTCAAGAGGAGGCACTCTCAACAGGAAAGGCGAGAGGAACTCCATGTTCGTACCACCATTCCAAGAGACCCCAGATGTCTCAGTCCATTCCAGAGGAACCTCTTTGCCCTGCACTGGCTCATCTTTCACGCCGAGGATCGACTCACACTACGGTGGCACGTGGGACAGCCCTGTGGGAAAGCCTCGAGGGAAAACCACAGATCCTTTGATCCCCGCGACGGGAAGCGTGACATTGCTGCTACATCCTGGAAAGAAAGCGTACGTGCATGCCCCCACTCGAGACGAGGCCTGACTCCCCTGGGGAGACTCCAGAAGTACCCAGAGATCCATGTCAGCCCCTGAGACGAATCCTCGGTTCCGGCCCTGACTCCACTCAAGGTTTTTGGCCCCTATATCGACGGGAGAGGAATCCCGCGAGGCCCCCAAGCAACTCAAATGGGGACTGGCCTTTCCTGAGGCCACCAGGGCGGGTCCCTGAGGTCCCCGTCGTAACTCGAGAACACCTGCCGCAACTCGAGAAAATCCAGGAAGTTCTCCCTTCCAGGCGAGATGAGGCCTATTTCCGATGCGGCGTCTGGAGACTAATGACACCTAACCTCTGGAACTTCGAAAGGGTCTTTCACACCCTTGCTGCAACTCAAGAAGTTCACCGCCATACCCGTCTCCACTCGAGAGGAAGCACGATGGTCCCGCCCACATCCAGAGGAGCCCCGTTTCCCCCTCGTAGCTCGAGATGAGGGATCCTTTCCCTGCTTTCAACGGAAAAGAATTCCCGGCCTTCCCGTCGCATCTCAAGAGGAGGCACTCTCAACAGGAAAGGCGAGAGGAACTCCATGGTCGTACCACCATTCCAAGAGTCCCCCAGATGTCTCAGTCAATTCCAGAGGAACCTCTTTGCCCTGCACTGGGTCATCTTTCACGCCGAGGATCGACTCACACCACGGTGGCACGTGGAACAGCCCTGTGGGAAAGCCTCGAGGGAAAGCCTCGAGGGAAAACCACAGATCCTTTGATCCACGCGACGGGAAGCGTGACATTGCTGCTACAGCCTGGAAGGAAAGCGCACGTGCATGCCCCCACTCGAGACGAGGCCTGACTCCCCTGGGGACACTCCAGAAGTACCCAAACATCCATGTCATCCCCTGAGAGGAATCCTCGGTTCCGGCCCTGACTCCACTCAAGGTTTTTGGCCCCGGTATCGACGGGAGAGGAATCCGGAGAGGGCCCCTAGCAACTCGCATGGGGACTGGCCTTTCCTGAGGCCACCAGGGCGGGTCCCTGAGGTCCCCATCGTAACTCGAGAACACCTGCCGCATCTCGAGAAAATCCAGGAAGTTCTCCCTTCCAGGCGAGATGAGGCCTATTTCCGATGAGGCATCTGGAGACTAATGACACCTAACCTCTGGAACTTCGAAAGGGTCTTTCACACCCCTGCTGCAACTCAAGAAGTTCACCGCCATACCCGTCTCCACTCGAGAGGAAGCACGGTGTTCCCGCCCACATCCAGAGGAGCCCCGTTTCCCCCTCCTAGCTCGAGATGAGGGATCCTTTCCCTGCTTTCAACGGGAAAGAATTCCCGGCGTTCCCGTCGCATCTCAAGAGGAGGCACTCTCAACAGGAAAGGCGAGAGGAACTCCATGGTCGTACCACCATTCCAAGAGTCCCCAGATGTCTCAGTCCATTCCAGAGGAACCTCTTTGCCCTGCACTGGCTCATCTTTCAAGCCGAGGATCGACTCACACCACGGTGGCACGTGGGACAGCCCTGTGGGAAAGCCTCGAGGGAAAGCCTCGAGGGAAATCCACAGATCCTTTGATCCACGCGACGGCAAGCGTGACATTGCTGCTACAGCCTGCAAGGAAAGTACACGTGCATGCCCCCACTCGAGACGAGGCCTGACTCCCCTGGGGAGACTCCAGAAGTACCCCAAGATCCTTGTCAGCCCCTGAGAGGAATCCTGGGTTCCGGCCCTGACTCCACACAAGGTTTTTGGCCGTGGTATCGACCGGAGAGGAATCCCGAGAGGCCCCCTAGCAACTCGCATGGGGACTGTCCTTTCCTGAGGCCACCAGGGCGGGTCCCTGAGGTCCCCGTCGTAACTCGAGAACACCTGCCGCAACTCGAGAAAATCCAGGAAGTTCTCCCTTCCAGGCGAGATGAGGCCTATTTCCGATGAGGCGTCTGGAGACTAATGACACCTAACCACTGGAACTTCGAAAGGGTCTTTCACACCCTTGTTGCTACTCTAGAAGTTCACCGCCATACCCGTCTCCACTCTAGAGGAAGCACGATGGTCCCGCCCACATCCAGAGGAGCCCCGTTTCCCCCTCGTAGCTCGAGATGAGGGATCCTTTCCCTGCTTTCAACGGGAAAGAATTCCCGGCGTTCCCGTCGCGTCTCAAGAGGAGGCACTCTCAACAGGAAATGCGAGAGGAACTCCATGGTCGTACCACCATTCCAAGAGTCCCCCAGATGTGTCAGTCCATTCCAGAGGAACCTCTTTGCCCTGCACTGGCTCATCTTTCACGCCGAGGATCGACTCACACCATGGTGGCACGTGGGACAGCCCTGTGGGAAAGCTTCGAGGGAAAGCCTCGAGGGAAAACCACAGATCCTTTGATCCACGCGTCGGCAAGCGTGACATTGCTGCTACAGCCTGCAAGGAAAGCGCACGTGCATGCCCCCACTCGAGACGAGGTCTGACACCCCTGGGGAGACTCCAGAAGTATCCAAAGATCCATGTCAGCACCTGAGAGGAATCCTCGGTTCCGGCCCTGACTCCACACAAGGTTTTTGGCCCCGGTATCGACGGGAGAGAAATCCAGAGAGGCCCCCTAGCAACTGGCATGGGGACTGGCCTTTCCTGAGGCCACCAGGTGGGTCCCTGAGGTCCTGGACGTAACTCGAGAACACCTGCCGCAACTCGAGAAAATCCAGGAAGTTATCCCTTCCAGGCGAGATGAGGCCTATTTCCGATGAGGCGTCTGGAGACTAATGACACCTAACCTCTGGACCTTCGAAAGGGTCTTTCACACCCTTGCTGCAACTCAAGAAGTTCACCGCCATACCCGTCTCCACTCGAGAGGAAGCACGATGGGCCCGCCCACATCCAGAGGAACCCCGTTTCCCCCTCGTAGCTCGAGATGAGGAATCCTTTCCCTGCTTTCAACGGGAAAGAATTCCCGGCGTTCCCGTCGCATCTCAAGAGGAGGCACTCTCAACAGGAAAGGCGAGAGGAACTCCATGGTCGTACCACCATTCCAGGAGTCCCCCAGATGTCTCAGTCCATTCCAGAGGAACCTCTTTGCCCTGCACTGGCTCATCTTTCACGCCGAGGATCGACTCACACCACGGTGGCACGTGGGACAGACCTGTGGGAAAGCCTCGAGGGAAAACCACAGATCCTTTGATCCACACGACGTGAAGCGTGACATTGCTGCTACAGCCTGGAAAGAAAGCACACGTGCATGCCCCCACTCGAGACGAGGCCTGACTCCCCTGGGGAGACTCCAGAAGTACCCAAAGATCCATGTCAGCCCCTGAGTGGAATCCTCGGTTCCGGCCCTGAATCCACACAAGGTTTTTGGCCCTGGTATCGGCGGGAGAGGTATCCTGAGAGGGCCCCTAGCAACTCGCATGGGGTCTGGCCTTTCCTGAGGCCACCAGGGCGGGTCCCTGAGGTCCCCGTCGTAACTCGAGAACACCTGCCGCAACTCGAGAAAATCCAGGAAGTTCTCCCTTCCAGGCGAGATGAGGCGTCTGGAGACTTATGACACCTAACATCTGGAACTTCCAAAGGGTCTTTCACACCATTGCTGCAACTCAAGAAGTTCACCACCATACCCGTCTCCACTCGAGAGGAAGCACGATGGTCCCGGCCACATCCAGAGGAGCCCTGTTTCCCCCTCGTAGCTCGAGATGAGGGATCCTTTCCCTGCTTTCAACGGGAAAGAATTCCCGGCGTTCCCGTCGCATCTCAAGAGGAGGCACTCTCAACAGGAAAGGCGAGAGGAACTCTATGGTCGTACCACCATTCCAAGAGTCCCCCAGATGTCTCAGTCCATTCCAGAGGAACCTCTTTGTCCTTCACTGGCTCATCGTTCACTCCGAGGATCGACTCCCACAACGGTGGCACGTGGGACAGCCCTGTGAGAAAGCTTCGAGGGAAAGGCTCGAGGGAAAACCACAGATCCTTTGATCCCCGCGACGGGAAGTGTGACATTGCTGCTACAGCCTGGAAGGAAAGCGCACGTGCATGCCCCCACTCGAGACGAGGCCTAACTCCCCTGGGGAGACTCCAGAAGTACCCAAAGATCCATGTCAGCCCCTGAGAGGAATCCTCGGTTGCGGCCCTGACTCCACACAATGTTTTTGGCCCCGGTATCGACGGGAGAGGAATCCCGAGAGGCCCCTAGCAACTCGCATGGGGACTGGCCTCTCCTGAGGCCACCAGGGCGGGTCCCTGAGGTCCCCGTCGTAACTCGAGAACACCTGCCGCAACTCGAGAAAATCCAGGAAGTTCTCCCTTTCAGGCGAGATGAGGCCTATTTCCGATGAGGCGTCTGGAGACTAATGACACCGAACCTCTGGAACTTCGAAAGGGTCTTTCACACCCTTGCTGCAACTCAAGAAGTTCACCACCATACCCGTCTCCACTCGAGAGGAAGCACGATGGTCCCGCCCACATCGAGAGGAGCCCCGTTTCCCCCTCGTAGCTCGAGATGAGGGATCCTTTCCCTGCTTTCAACGGGAAAGAATTCCCGGCGTTTCCGTCGCATCTCAAGAGGAGGCACTCTCAACAGGAAAGGCGAGAGGAACTCCATGGTCGCACCACCATGCCAAGCGACCCCCAGATGTCTCAGTCCATTCCAGAGGAACCTCTTTGGCCTGCACTGGTTCATCTTTCACGCCGAGGATCGACTCACACCACGGTGCCTCGTGTGACAGCCCTGTGGGAAAGCCTCGAGGGAAAGCCTCGAGGGAAAACCACAGATCCTTTGATCCACGCGACGGGAAGCGTGACATTGCTGCTACAGCCTGGAAGGAAAGCGCACGTGCATGCCCCAACTCGAGACGAGGCCTGACTCCCCTGGGGAGACTCCAGAAGTACCCAAAGATCCATGTCAGCCCCTGAGAGGAATCCTCGGTTCCGGCCCTGACTCCACACAAGGTTTTTGGCCCCGGTATCGACGGGAGAGGAATCCCGAGAGGCCCCCTAGCAACTCGCCTGGGGACTGGCCTCTCCTGAGGCCACCAGGGCGGGTCCCTGAGGTCCCTGATGTAACTCGAGAACACCTGCCGCAACTCGAGAAAATCCAGGAAGTTCTCCCTTCCAGGCGAGATGAGGCCTATTTCCGATGAGGCGTCTGGAGACTAATGACACCTAAGCTCTGGAACTTCGAAAGTGTCTTTCACACCCTTGCTGCAACTCAAGAAGTTCACTGCCATACCCGTCTCCACTCGAGAGGAAGCACGATGGTCCCGCCCACATCCAGAGGAGCCCCGTTTCCCCCTCGTAGCTCGAGATGAGGGATTCTTTCCCTGCTTTCAACGGGAAAGAATTCCCGGCGTTCCCGTCGCATCTCAAGAGGAGGCACTCTCAACAGGAAAGGCGAGAGGAACTCCATAGTCGTACCACCATGCCAAGAGTCCCCCAGATGTCTCAGTCCATTCCAGAGGAACCTCTTTGCCCTGCACTGGCTCATCTTTCACGCCGAGGATAGACTCATACCACGGTGGCACGTGGGACAGCCCTTTGGGAAAGCCTCGAGGGAAAGCCTCGAGGGAAAGCCACAGATCCTTTGATCCACGCGACGGGAAGCGTGACATTGCTGCTACAGCCTGGAAGGAAAGCGCACGTGCATGCCCCCACTCGAGACGACGCCTGACTCCCCTGGGGAGACTCCAGAAGTACCCAAAGATCCATGTCAGCCCCTGAGAGGAATCCTCGGTTCCGGCCCTGACTCCACACAAGGTTTTTGGCCCCGGTATCGACGGGAGAGGTATCCCGAGAGGCCCCCTAGCAACTCTCATGGGGACTGGCCTCTCCTGAGGCCACCAGGGCGGGTCCCTGATGTCCCCGTCCTAACTCGAGAACACCTGCCGCAACTCGAGAAAATCCAGGAAGTTCTCCCTTCCAGGGGAGATGAGGCCTATTTCCCATGAGGCCTCTGGAGACTAATGACACCTAACCTCTGGAACTTCGAAAGGGTCTTTCAAACCCTTGCTGCAACTCAAGAAGTTCACTGCCATACCCGACTCCACTCGAGAGGAAGCACGATGGTCCCGCCCACATCCAGAGGAGCCCCGTTTCCCCCTCGTAGCTCGAGATGAGGGATCCTTTCCCTGCTTTCAAAAGGAAAGAATTCCCGGCGTTCGCGTCGCATCTCAAGAGGAGGCACTCTCAACAGGAAAGGCGAGAGGAACTCCATGGTCGTACCACCATTCCAGGAGTCCCCCAGATGTCTCAGTCCATTCCAGAGGAACCTCTTTGCCCTGCACTGGCTCATCTTTCACGCCGAGGATCGACTCACACCACGGTGGCACGTGGGACAGACCTGTGGGAAAGCCTCGAGGGAAAACCACAGATCCTTTGATCCACGCGACGTGAAGCGTGACATTGCTGCTACAGCCTGGAAAGAAAGCACACGTGCATGCCCCCACTCGAGACGAGGCCTGACTCCCCTGGGGAGACTCCAGAAGTACCCAAAGATCCATGTCAGCCCCTGAGTGGAATCCTCGGTTCCGGCCCTGAATCCACACAAGGTTTTTGGCCCTGGTATCGGCGGGAGAGGTATCCTGAGAGGGCCCCTAGCAACTCGCATGGGGTCTGGCCTTTCCTGAGGCCACCAGGGCGGGTCCCTGAGGTCCCCGTCGTAACTCGAGAACACCTGCCGCAACTCGAGAAAATCCAGGAAGTTCTCCCTTCCAGGCGAGATGAGGCGTCTGGAGACTTATGACACCTAACATCTGGAACTTCCAAAGGGTCTTTCACACCATTGCTGCAACTCAAGAAGTTCACCACCATACCCGTCTCCACTCGAGAGGAAGCACGATGGTCCCGGCCACATCCAGAGGACCCCTGTTTCCCCCTCGTAGCTCGAGATGAGGGATCCTTTCCCTGCTTTCAACGGGAAAGAATTCCCGGCGTTCCCGTCGCATCTCAAGAGGAGGCACTCTCAACAGGAAAGGCGAGAGGAACTCTATGGTCGTACCACCATTCCAAGAGTCCCCCAGATGTCTCAGTCCATTCCAGAGGAACCTCTTTGTCCTTCACTGGCTCATCGTTCACTCCGAGGATCGACTCCCACAACGGTGGCACGTGGGACAGCCCTGTGAGAAAGCTTCGAGGGAAAGGCTCGAGGGAAAACCACAGATCCTTTGATCCCCGCGACGGGAAGTGTGACATTGCTGCTACAGCCTGGAAGGAAAGCGCTCGTGCATGCCCCCACTCGAGACGAGGCCTAACTCCCCTGGGGAGACTCCAGAAGTACCCAAAGATCCATGTCAGCCCCTGAGAGGAATCCTCGGTTCCGGCCCTGACTCCACACAATGTTTTTGGCCCCGGTATCGACGGGAGAGGAATCCCGAGAGGCCCCTAGCAACTCGCATGGGGACTGGCCTCTCCTGAGGCCACCAGGGCGGGTCCCTGAGGTCCCCGTCGTAACTCGAGAACACCTGCCGCAACTCGAGAAAATCCAGGAAGTTCTCCCTTTCAGGCGAGATGAGGCCTATTTCCGATGAGGCGTCTGGAGACTAATGACACCGAACCTCTGGAACTTCGAAAGGGTCTTTCACACCCTTGCTGCAACTCAAGAAGTTCACCGCCATACCCGTCTCCACTCGAGAGGAAGCACGATGGTCCCGCCCACATCGAGAGGAGCCCCGTTTCCCCCTCGTAGCTCGAGATGAGGGATCCTTTCCCTGCTTTCAACGGGAAAGAATTCCCGGCGTTCCCGTCGCATCTCAAGAGGAGGCACTCTCAACAGGAAAGGCGAGAGGAACTCCATGGTCGCACCACCATGCCAAGAGTCCCCCAGATGTCTCAGTCCATTCCAGAGGAACCTCTTTGCCCTGCACTGGTTCATCTTTCACGCCGAGGATCGACTCACACCACGGTGCCACGTGTGACAGCCCTGTGGGAAAGCCTCGAGGGAAAGCCTCGAGGGAAAACCACAGATCCTTTGATCCACGCGACGGGAAGCGTGACATTGCTGCTACAGCCTGGAAGGAAAGCGCACGTGCATGCCCCCACTCGAGACGAGGCCTGACTCCCCTGGGGAGACTCCAGAAGTACCCAAAGATCCATGTCAGCCCCTGAGAGGAATCCTCGGTTCCGGCCCTGACTCCACACAAGGTTTTTGGCCCCGGTATCGACGGGAGAGGAATCCCGAGAGGCCCCCTAGCAACTCGCCTGGGGACTGGCCTCTCCTGAGGCCACCAGGGCGGGTCCCTGAGGTCCCTGATGTAACTCGAGAACACCTGCCGCAACTCGAGAAAATCCAGGAAGTTCTCCCTTCCAGGCGAGATGAGGCCTATTTCCGATGAGGCGTCTGGAGACTAATGACACCTAAGCTCTGGAACTTCGAAAGTGTCTTTCACACCCTTGCTGCAACTCAAGAAGTTCACTGCCATACCCGTCTCCACTCGAGAGGAAGCACGATGGTCCCGCCCACATCCAGAGGAGCCCCGTTTCCCCCTCGTAGCTCGAGATGAGGGATTCTTTCCCTGCTTTCAACGGGAAAGAATTCCCGGCGTTCCCGTCGCATCTCAAGAGGAGGCACTCTCAACAGGAAAGGCGAGAGGAACTCCATAGTCGTACCACCATGCCAAGAGTCCCCCAGATGTCTCAGTCCATTCCAGAGGAACCTCTTTGCCCTGCACTGGCTCATCTTTCACGCCGAGGATAGACTCATACCACGGTGGCACGTGGGACAGCCCTTTGGGAAAGCCTCGAGGGAAAGCCTCGAGGGAAAACCACAGATCCTTTGATCCACGCGACGGGAAGCGTGACATTGCTGCTACAGCCTGGAAGGAAAGCGCACGTGCATGCCCCCACTCGAGACGACGCCTGACTCCCCTGGGGAGACTCCAGAAGTACCCAAAGATCCATGTCAGCCCCTGAGAGGAATCCTCGGTTCCGTCCCTGACTCCACACAAGGTTTTTGGCCCCGGTATCGACGGGAGAGGTATCCCGAGAGGCCCCCTAGCAACTCGCATGGGGACTGGCCTCTCCTGAGGCCACCAGGGCGGGTCCCTGATGTCCCCGTCCTAACTCGAGAACACCTGCCGCAACTCGAGAAAATCCAGGAAGTTCTCCCTTCCAGGGGAGATGAGGCCTATTTCCCATGAGGCCTCTGGAGACAAATGACACCTAACCTCTGGAACTTCGAAAGGGTCTTTCAAACCCTTGCTGCAACTCAAGAAGTTCACTGCCATACCCGACTCCACTCGAGAGGAAGCACGATGGGCCCGCCCACATCCAGAGGAACCCCGTTTCCCCCTCGTAGCTCGAGATGAGGAATCCTTTCCCTGCTTTCAACGGGAAAGAATTCCCGGCGTTCCCGTCGCATCTCAAGAGGAGGCACTCTCAACAGGAAAGGCGAGAGGAACTCCATGGTCGTACCACCATTCCAGGAGTCCCCCAGATGTCTCAGTCCATTCCAGAGGAACCTCTTTGCCCTGCACTGGCTCATCTTTCACGCCGAGGATCGACTCACACCACGGTGGCACGTGGGACAGACCTGTGGGAAAGCCTCGAGGGAAAACCACAGATCCTTTGATCCACGCGACGGGAAGCGTGACATTGCTGCTACAGCCTGGAAAGAAAGCACACGTGCATGCCCCCACTCGAGACGAGGCCTGACTCCCCTGGGGAGACTCCAGAAGTACCCAAAGATCCATGTCAGCCCCTGAGTGGAATCCTCGGTTCCGGCCCTGAATCCACACAAGGTTTTTGGCCCTGGTATCGGCGGGAGAGGTATCCTGAGAGGGCCCCTAGCAACTCGCATGGGGTCTGGCCTTTCCTGAGGCCACCAGGGCGGGTCCCTGAGGTCCCCGTCGTAACTCGAGAACACCTGCCGCAACTCGAGAAAATCCAGGAAGTTCTCCCTTCCAGGCGAGATGAGGCGTCTGGAGACTTATGACACCTAACATCTGGAACTTCCAAAGGGTCTTTCACACCATTGCTGCAACTCAAGAAGTTCACCACCATACCCGTCTCCACTCGAGAGGAAGCACGATGGTCCCGGCCACATCCAGAGGAGCCCTGTTTCCCCCTCGTAGCTCGAGATGAGGGATCCTTTCCCTGCTTTCAACGGGAAAGAATTCCCGGCGTTCCCGTCGCATCTCAAGAGGAGGCACTCTCAACAGGAAAGGCGAGAGGAACTCTATAGTCGTACCACCATTCCAAGAGTCCCCCAGATGTCTCAGTCCATTCCAGAGGAACCTCTTTGTCCTTCACTGGCTCATCGTTCACTCCGAGGATCGACTCCCACAACGGTGGCACGTGGGACAGCCCTGTGAGAAAGCTTCGAGGGAAAGGCTCGAGGGAAAACCACAGATCCTTTGATCCCCGCGACGGGAAGTGTGACATTGCTGCTACAGCCTGGAAGGAAAGCGCACGTGCATGCCCCCACTCGAGACGAGGCCTAACTCCCCTGGGGAGACTCCAGAAGTACCCAAAGATCCATGTCAGCCCCTGAGAGGAATCCTCGGTTCCGGCCCTGACTCCACACAATGTTTTTGGCCCCGGTATCGACGGGAGAGGAATCCCGAGAGGCCCCTAGCAACTCGCATGGGGACTGGCCTCTCCTGAGGCCACCAGGGCGGGTCCCTGATGTCCCCGTCGTAACTCGAGAACACCTGCCGCAACTCGAGAAAATCCAGGAAGTTCTCCCTTTCAGGCGAGATGAGGCCTATTTCCGATGAGGCGTCTGGAGACTAATGACACCGAACCTCTGGAACTTCGAAAGGGTCTTTCACACCCTTGCTGCAACTCAAGAAGTTCACCGCCATACCCGACTCCACTCGAGAGGAATCACGATGGTCCCGGCCACATCCAGAGGAGCCCCGTTTCCCCCTCGTAGCTCGAGATGAGGGATCCTTTCCCTGCTTTCAACGGGAAAGAATTCCCAGCGATCCCGTCGCATCTCAAGAGGAGGCACTCTCAACAGGAAAGGCGAGAGGAACTCCATGGTCATACCACCATGCCAAGAGTCCCCCAAATGTCTCAGTCCATTCCAGAGGAACCTCTTTGCCCTGCACTGGCTCATCTTTCTCGCCGAGGATCGACTCACACCACGGTGGCACGTGGGACAGCCCTGTGGGAAATCCTCGATGGAAAGCCTCGAGGGAAATCCACAGATCCTTTGATCCACGCGACGGGAAGAGTGACATTGCTGCTACAGCCTGGAAGGAAAGCGCACGTGCATGCCCCCACTCGAGACGAGGCCTGACTCCCCTGGGGAGACTCCAGAAGTACCCAAAGATCCATGTCAGCCCCTGAGAGGAATCCTCGGTTCCGGCCCTGACTCCACACAAGGTTTTTGGCCCCGGTATCGACGGGAGAGGAATCCCGAGAGGCCCCCTAGCAACTCGCATGGGGACTGGCCTCTCCTGAGGCCACCAGGGCGGGTCCCTGATGTCCCCGTCGTAACTCGAGAACACCTGCCGCATCTCGAGAAAATCCAGGAAGTTCTCCCTTCCAGGTGAGATGAGGCCTATTTCCGATGAGGCGTCTGGAAACTAATGACACCTAATCTCTGGAACTTCGAAAGGGTCTTTCACACCCTTGCTGCAACTCAAGAAGTTCACCGCCATACCCGTCTCCACTCGAGAGGAAGCACGATGGTCCCGCCCACATCCAGAGGAGCCCCGTTTCCCCCTCGTAGCTCGAGATGAGGGATCCTTTCCCTGCTTTCAACGGGAAAGAATTCCCGGCGTTCCCGTCGCATCTCAAGAGGAGGCACTCTCAACAGGAAAGGCGAGAGGAACTCCATGTTCGTACCACCATGCCAAGAGTCCCCCAGATGTCTCAGTCCATTCCAGAGGAACCTCTTTGCCCTGCACTGGCTCATCTTTCACGCCGAGGATCGACTCACACCACGGTGGCACGTGGGACAGCCCTGTGGGAAATCCTCGATGGAAAGCCTCGAGGGAAATCAACAGATCCCTTGATCCACGCGACGGGAAGCGTGACATTGCTGCTACAGCCTTGAAGGAAAGCGCACGTGCATGCCCCCACTCGAGACGAGGCCTGACACCCCTGGGGATACTCCAGAAGTACCCAAAGATCCATGTCAGCCCCTGAGAGGAATCCTCGTTTCCGGCCCTGACTCCACACAAGGTTTTTGGCCCCGGTATCGACGGGAGAGGAATCCCGAGAGGCCCCCTAGCAACTCGCATGGGGACTGGCCTCTCCTGAGGCCACCAGGGCGGGTCCCTGAGGTCCCCGTCGTAACTCGAGAACACCTGCCGCAACTCGAGAAAATCCAGGAAGTTCTCCCTTCCAGGCGAGATGAGGCCCATTTCCGATGAGGCGTCTGGAGACTAATGACACCTAACCTCTGGAATTTCGAAAGGGTCTTTCACACCCTTGCAACAACTCAAGAAGTTCACCGCCATACCCGTCTCCACTCGAGAGGAAGCACGATGGTCCCGCCCACATCCAGAGGAGCCCAGTTTCCCCCTCGTAGCTCGAGATGAGGGATCCTTTCCCTGCTTTCAACGGGAAAGAATTCCCGGCGTTCCCGTCGCATCTCAAGAGGAGGCACTCTCAACAGGAAAGGCGAGAGGAACCCCATGGTCGTACTACCATGCCAAGAGTCCCCCAGATGTCTCAGTCCATTCCAGAGGAACCTCTTTGCCCTGCACTGGCTCATCTTTCACGGAGAAGGATCGACTCACAGCACGGTGGCACGTGGGACAGCCCAGTGAGAAAGCCTCGAGGGAAAGCCTCGAGGGAAAACCACAGATCCTTTGATCCACGCGACGGGAAGCGTGACATTGCTGCCAGAGCCTGGAAGGAAAGCGCACGTGCATGCCCCCACTCGAGACGAGGCCTGACTCCCCTGGGGAGACTCCAGAAGTACCCAAAGATCCATGTCAGCCCGTGAAAGGAATCCTCGGTTCCGGCCCTGACTCCACACAAGGTTTTTGGCCCCGGTATCGACGGGAGAGGAATCCCGAGAGGCCCCCTAACAACTCGCATGGGGACTGGCCTCTCCTGAGGCCACCAGGGCGGGTCCCTGAGGTCCCCGACGTAACTCGAGAACACCTGCCGCAACTCGAGAAAATCCAGGAAGTTCTCCCTTCCAGGTGAGATGAGGCCTATTTCCGATGAGGCGTCTGGAGACTAATGACACCTAATCTCTGGAACTTCGAAAGGGTCTTTCACACCCTTGCTGCGACTCAAGAAGATCACCGCCGTACCGGTCTCCACTCGAGAGGAAGCACGATGGTCCCGCCCACATTCAGAGGAGCCCCGTTTCCCCCTCGTAGCTCGAGATGAGGGATCCTTTCCCTGCTTTCAACGGGAAAGAATTCCCGGCGTTCCCGTCGCATCTCAAGAGGAGGCACTCTCAACAGGAAAGGCGAGAGGAACTCCATGGTCGTACCACCATTCCAAGAGTCCCCCAGATGTCTCAGTCCATTCCAGAGGAACCTCTTTGCCCTGCACTGGCTCATCTTTCACGCCGAGGATCGACTCACACCACGGTGGCACGTTGGACAGCCCTGTGGGAAAGCCTCGAGGGAAAACCACAGATCCTTTGATCCACGCGACGGGAAGCGTGACATTGCTGCTCCAGCCTGGAAGGAAAGCGCACGTGCATGCCCCCACTTGAGACGAGGCCTGACTCCCCTGGGGAGACTCCAGAAGTACCCAAAGATCCATGTCAGCCCATGAGAGGAATCCTCGGTTCCGGCCATGACTCCACACAAGGTTCTTGGCCCCGGTATCGACGGGAGAGGAATCCCGAGAGGCCCCCTAGCAACTCGCCTGGGGACTGGCCTCTCCTGAGGCCAACAGGGCGGGTCCCTGAGGTCCCCGTCGTAACTCGAGAACACCTGCCACAACTAGAGAAAGTGCAGGAAGTACTCCCTTCCAGGCGAGATGAGGCCTATTTCCGATGAGGCGTCTGGAGACTAATGACACCTAACCTCTGGAACTTCGAAAGGGTCTTTCACACCCTTGCTGCAACTCAAGAAGTTCACCGCCATACCCGACTCCACTCGAGAGGAAGCACGATGGTCCCGCCCACATCCAGAGGAGCCCCGTTTCCCCCTCGTAGCTCGAGATGAGGGATCCTTTCCCTGCTTTCAACGGGAAAGAATTCCCGGCGATCCCGTCGCATCTCAAGAGGAGGCACTCTCAACAGGAAAGGCGAGAGGAACTCCATGGTCATACCACCATGCCAAGAGTCCCCCAGATGTCTCAGTCCATTCCAGAGGAACCTCTTTGCCCTGCACTGGCTCATCTTTCTCGCCGAGGATCGACTCACACCACGGTGGCACGTGGGACAGCCCTGTGGGAAATCCTCGATGGAAAGCCTCGAGGGAAATCCACAGATCCTTTGATCCACGCGACGGGAAGAGTGACATTGCTGCTACAGCCTGGAAGGAAAGCGCACGTGCATGCCCCCACTCGAGACGAGGCCTAACTCCCCTGGGGAGACTCCAGAAGTACCCAAAGATCCATGTCAGCCCCTGAGAGGAATCCTCGGTTCCGGCCCTGACTCCACACAAGGTTTTTGGCCCCGGTATCGACGGGAGAGGAATCCCGAGAGGCCCCCTAGCAACTCGCATGGGGACTGGCCTCTCCTGAGGCCACCAGGGCGGGTCCCTTAGGGCCCCGTCGTAACTCGAGAACACCTGCCGCAACTCGAGAAAATCCAGGAAGTTCTCCCTTCCAGGTGAGATGAGGCCTATTTCCGATGAGGCGTCTGGAAACTAATGACACCTAATCTCTGGAACTTCGAAAGGGTCTTTCACACCCTTGCTGCAACTCAAGAAGTTCACCGCCGTACCCGTCTCCACTCGAGAGGAAGCACGATGGTCCCGCCCACATCCAGAGGAGCCCCGTTTCCCCCTCGTAGCTCGAGATGAGGGATCCTTTCCCTGCTTTCAACGGGAAAGAATTCCCGGCGTTCCCGTCGCATCTCAAGAGGAGGCACTCTCAACAGGAAAGGCGAGAGGAACTCCATGTTCGTACCACCATGCCAAGAGTCCCCCAGATGTCTCAGTCCATTCCAGAGGAACCTCTTTGCCCTGCACTGGCTCATCTTTCACGCCGAGGATCGACTCACACCACGGTGGCACGTGGGACAGCCCTGTGGGAAATCCTCGATGGAAAGCCTCGAGGGAAATCCACAGATCCTTTGATCCACGCGACGGGAAGCGTGACATTGCTGCTACAGCCTGGAAGGAAAGCGCACGTGCATGCCCCCACTCGAGACGAGGCCTGACACCCCTGGGGATACTCCAGAAGTACCCAAAGATCCATGTCAGCCCCTGAGAGGAATCCTCGTTTCCGGCCCTGACTCCACACAAGGTTTTTGGCCCCGGTATCGACGGGAGAGGAATCCCGAGAGGCCCCCTAGCAACTCGCATGGGGACTGGCCTCTCCTGAGGCCACCAGGGCGGGTCCCTGAGGTCCCCGTCGTAACTCGAGAACACCTGCCGCAACTCGAGAAAATCCAGGAAGTTCTCCCTTCCAGGCGAGATGAGGCCCATTTCCGATGAGGCGTCTGGAGACTAATGACACCTAACCTCTGGAACTTCGAAAGGGTCTTTCACACCCTTGCAGCAACTCAAGAAGTTCACCGCCATACCCGTCTCCACTCGAGAGGAAGCACGATGGTCCCGCCCACATCCAGAGGAGCCCAGTTTCCCCCTCGTAGCTCGAGATGAGGGATCCTTTCCCTGCTTTCAACGGGAAAGAATTCCCGGCGTTCCCGTCGCATCTCAAGAGGAGGCACTCTCAACAGGAAAGGCGAGAGGAACTCCATGGTCGTACTACCATGCCAAGAGTCCCCCAGATGTCTCAGTCCATTCCAGAGGAACCTCTTTGCCCTGCACTGGCTCATCTTTCACGCCGAGGATCGACTCACACCACGGTGGCACGTGGGACAGCCCAGTGAGAAAGCCTCGAGGGAAAGCCTCGAGGGAAAACCACAGATCCTTTGATCCACGTGACGGGAAGCGTGACATTGCTGCTACAGCCTGGAAGGAAAGCGCACGTGCATGCCCCCACTCGAGACGAGGCCTGACTCCCCTGGGGAGACTCCAGAAGTATCCAAAGATCCATGTCAGCCCCTGAGAGGAATCATCGGTTCCGGCCCTGACTCCACACAAGGTTTTTGGCCCCGGTATCGACGGGAGAGGAATCCCGAGAGGCCCCCTAGCAACTCGCCTGGGGACTGGCCTCTCCTGAGGCCACCAGGGCGGGTCCCTGAGGTCCCCGTCGTAACTCGAGAACACCTGCCGCAACTCGAGAAAATCCAGGAAGTTCTCCCTTCCAGGCGAGATGAGGCCTATTTCCGATGAGGCGTCTGGAGACTAATGACACCTAAGCTCTGTAACTTCGAAAGGGTCTTTCACACCCTTGCTTCAACTCAAGAAGTTCACCCCCATACCCATCTCCACTCGAGAGGAAGCACGATGGTCCCGCCCACATCCAGAGGAGCCCCGTTTCCCCCTCGTAGCTCGAGATGAGGGATCCTTTCCCTGCTTTCAACGGGAAAGAATTCCCGGCGTTTCCGTCGCATCTGAAGAGGAGGCACTCTCAACAGGAAAGGCGAGAGGAACTCCATAGTCGTACCACCATGCCAAGAGTCCCCCAGATGTCTCAGTCCATTCCAGAGGAACCTCTTTGCCCTGCACTGGCTCATCTTTCACGCCGAGGATCGACTCACACCACGGTGGCACGTGGGACAGCCCTGAGGGAAAGCCTCGAGGGAAAGCCTCGAGGGAAAACCACAGATCCTTTGATCCACGCGACGGGAAGCATGACATTGCTGCTACAGCCTGGAAGGAAAGCGCACGTGCATGCCCCCACTCGAGACGAGGCCTGACTCCCCTGGGGAGACTCCAGAAGTACCCAAAGATCCATGTCAGCCCCTGAGAGGAATCCTCGGTTCCGGCCCTGACTCCACACAAGGTTTTTGCCCCGGTATCGACGGGAGAGGTATCCCGAGAGGCCCCCTAGCAACTCGCATGGGGACTGGCCTCTCCTGAGGCCACCAGGTCGGGTCCCTGATGTCCCCGTCCTAACTCGAGAACACCTGCCGCAACTCGAGAAAATCCAGGAAGTTCTCCCTTCCAGGGGAGATGAGGCCTATTTCCCATGAGGCGTCTGGAGTCTAATGACACCTAACCTCTGGAACTTCGAAAGGGTCTTTCACACCCTTGCTGGATCTCAAGAAGTTCACCGCCATACCCGTCTCCACTCGAGAGGAAGCACGATGGTCCCGCCCACATCCAGAGGAGCCCCGTTTCCCCCTCGTAGCTCGAGATGAGGGATCCTTTCCCTGCTTTCAACGGGAAAGAATTCCCGGCGTTCCCGTCGCATCTCAAGAGGAGGCACTCTCAACAGGAAAGGCGAGAGGAACTCCATGTTCGTACCACCATTCCAAGAGTCCCCCAGATGTCTCAGTCCATTCCAGGGGAACCTCTTTGCCCTGCACTGGCTCATCTTTCACGCCGAGGATCGACTCACACCACGGTGGCACGTTGGACAGCCCTGTGGGAAAGCCTCGAGGGAAAACCACAGATCCTTTGATCCACGCGACGGGAAGCGTGACATTGCTGCTCCAGCCTGGAAGGAAAGCGCACGTGCATGCCCCCACTAGAGACGAGGCCTGACTCCCGTGGGGAGACTCCAGAAGTGCCCAAAGATCCATGTCAGCCCCTGAGAGGAATCCTCGGTTCCGGCCCTGACTCCACACAAGGTTTTTGGCCCCGGTATCGACTGGAGAGGAATCCCGAGAGGCCCCCTAGCAACTCGCATGGGGACTGGCCTCTCCTGAGGCCACCAGGGCGGGTCCCTGAGGTCCCCGACGTAACTCGAGAACACCTGCCGCAACTCGAGAAAATCCAGGAAGTTCTCCCTTCCAGGCTAGATGAGGCCTATTTCCGATGAGGCGTCTGGAGACTAATGACACCTAACCTCTGGAACTTCGAAAGGGTCTTTCACACCCTTGCTGCAACTCAAGAAGTTCACCGCCATACCCGTCTCCACTCGAGAGGAAGCACGATGGTCCCGCCCACATCCAGATGAGCCCCGTTTCCCCCTCGTAGCTCGAGATGAGGGATCCTTTCCCTGCTTTCAACGGGAAAGAATTCCCGGCGTTCCCGTCGCATCTCAAGAGGAGGCACTCTCAACAGGAAAGGCGAGAGGAACTCCATAGTCGTACCACCATGCCAAGAGTCCCCCAGATGTCTCAGTCCATTCCAGAGGAACCTCTTTGCCCTGCACTGGCTCATCTTTCATGCCGAGGATCGACTCACACCACGGTGGCACGTGGGACAGCCCTGTGGGAAAGCCTCGAGGGAAAGCCTCGAGGGAAAACCACAGATCCTTTGATCCACGCGACGGGAAGCGTGACATTGCTGCTACAGCCTGGAAGGAAAGCGCACGTGCATGCCCCCACTCGAGACGAGGCCTGACTCCCCTGGGAAGACTCCAGAAGTACCCAAAGATCCATGTCAGCCCCTGAGAGGAATCCTCGGTACCGGCCCTGACTCCACACAAGGTTTTTGGCCCCGGTATCGACGGGAGAGGTATCCCGAGAGGCCCCCTAGCAACTCGCATGGGGACTGGCCTCTCCTGAGGCCACCAGGTCGGGTCCCTGATGTCCCGGTCCTAACTCGAGAACACCTGCCGCAACTCGAGAAAATCCAGGAAGTTCTCCCTTCCAGGCGAGATGAGGCCTATTTCCCATGAGGCGTCTGGAGACTAATGACACCTAACCTCTGGAACTTCGAAAGGGTCTTTCACACCCTTGCTGGAACTCAAGAAGTTCACCGCCATACCCGTCTCCACTCGAGAGGAAGCACGATGGTCCCGCCCACATCCAGAGGAGCCCCGTTTCCCCCTCGTAGCTCGAGATGAGGGATCCTTTCCCTGCTTTCAACGGGAAAGAATTCCCGGCATTCCCGTCGCATCTCAAGAGGAGGCACTCTCAACAGGAAAGGCGAGAGGAACTCCATGTTCGAACCACCATTCCAAGAGTCCCCCAGATGTCTCAGTCCATTCCAGAGGAACCTCTTTGCCCTGCACTGGCTCATCTTTCACGCCGAGGATCGACTCACACCACGGTGGCACGTGGGACAGCCCTGTGGGAAAGCCTCGAGGGAAAGCCTCGAGGGAAAACCACAGATCCTTTGATCCACGCGACGGGAAGCGTGACATTGCTGCTACAGCCTGGAAGGAAAGCGCACGTGCATGCCCCCACTCGAGACGAGGCCTGACTCCCCTGGGGAGACTCCAGAAGTACCCAAAGATCCATGTCAGCCCATGAGAGGAATCCTCGGTTCCGGCCATGACTCCACACAAGGTTTTTAGCCCCGGTATCGACGGGAGAGGAATCCCGAGAGGCCCCCTAGCAACTCGCATGGGGATAGGCCTCTCCTGAGGCCACCAGGCCGGGTCCCTGAGGTCCCCGTCCTAACTCGAGAACACCTGCCACAACTCGAGAAAGTGCAGGAAGTACTCCCTTCCAGGCGAGATGAGGCCTATTTCCCATGAGGCGTCTGGAGACTAATGAGACCTAACCTCTGGAACTTCGAAAGGGTCTTTCACACCCTTGCTGCAACTCAAGAAGTTCACCGCCACACCCGACTCCACTCGAGAGGAAGCACGATGGTCCCGCCCACATCCAGAGGAGCCCCGTTTCCCCCTCGTAGCTCGAGATGAGGGATCCTTTCCCTGCTTTCAACGGGAAAGAATTCCCGGCGATCCCGTCGCATCTCAAGAGGAGGCACTCTCAACAGGAAAGGCGAGAGGAACTCCATGGTCGTACCACCATGCCAAGAGTCCCCCAGATGTCTCAGTCCATTCCAGAGGAACCTCTTTGCCCTGCACTGGCTCATCTTTCACGCCGAGCATCGACTCACACCACGGTGGCACGTGGGACAGCCCTGTGGGAAAGCCTCGAGGGAAAGCCTCGAGGGAAAAACACAGATCCTTTGATCCACGCGACGGGAAGCGTGACATTGCTGCTACAGCCTGGAAGGAAAGCGCACGTGCATGCCCCCACTCGAGACGAGGCCTGACTCCCCTGGGGAGACTCCAGAAGTACCCAAAGATACATGTCAGCCCCTGAGAGGAATCCTCGGTTCCGGCCCTGACTCCACACAAGGTTTTTGGCCCCGGTATCGACGGGAGAGGAATCCCGAGAGGCCCCCTAGCAACTCGCATGGGGACTGGCCTCTCCTGAGGCCACCAGGGCGGGTCCCTGAGGTCCCCGTCGTAACTCGAGAACACCTGCCGCAACTCGAGAAAATCCAGGAAGTTCTCTCTTCCAGGCGAGATGAGGCCCATTTCCAATGAGGCGTCTGGAGACTAATGACACCTAACCTCTGGAACTTCGAAAGGGTCTTTCACACCCTTGCAGCAACTCAAGAAGTTCACCGCCATACCCGTCTCCACTCGAGAGGAAGCACGATGGTCCCGCCCACATCCAGAGGAGCCCAGTTTCCCCCTCGTAGCTAGAGATGAGGGATCCTTTCCCTGCTTTCAACGGGAAAGAATTCCCGGCGTTCCCGTCGCATCTCAAGAGGAGGCACTCTCAACAGGAAAGGCGAGAGGAACTCCATGGTCGTACCACCATGCCAAGAGTCCCCCAGATGTCTCAGTCCATTCCAGAGGATCCTCTTTGCCCTGCACTGGCTCATCTGTCACGCCGAGGATCGACTCACACCACGGTGGCACGTGGGGCAGCCCTGTGGGAAAGCCTCGAGTTAAAGCCTCGAGGGAAAACCACAGATCCTTTGTTCCACGCGACGGGAAGCGTGACATTGCTGCTACAGCCTGGAAGGAAAGCGCACGTGCATGTCCCCACTCGAGACGAGGCCTGACTCCCCTGGGGAGACTCCAGAAGTACCCAAAGATCCATGTCAGCCCCTGAGAGGAATCCTCGGTTCCGGCCCTGACTCCACACAAGGTTTTTGGCCCCGGTATCGACGGGAGAGGAATCCCGACAGGCCCCCTAGCAACTCGCATGGGGACTGGCCTCTCCTGAGGCCACCAGGGCGGGTCTCTGAGGTCCCCGTCGTAACTCGAGAACACCTGCCGCAACTCGAGAAAATCCAGGAAGTTCTCCCTTCCAGGCGAGATGAGGCCTATTTCCGATGAGGCGTCTGGAGAAAAATGACACCTAACCTCTGGAACTTCGAAAGGGTCTTTCACACCCTTGCTGCAACTCAAGAAGTTCACCGCCATACCCGTCTCCACTCGAGAGGAAGCACGATGGTCCCGCCCACATCCAGAGGAGCACCGTTTCCCCCTCGTAGATCGAGGTGAGGGATCCTTTCCCTGCTTTCAACGGGAAAGAATTCCCGGCATTCCCGTCGCATCTCAAGAGGAGGCACTCTCAACAGGAAAGGCGAGAGGAACTCCATGGTCGTACCACCATGCCAAGAGTCCCCCAGATGTCTCAGTCCATTCCAGAGGAACCTCTTTGCCCTGCACTGGCTCATCTTTCACGCCGAGGATCGACTCACACCACGGTGGCACGTGGGACAGCCCAGTGGGAAAGCCTCGAGGGAAAACCACAGATCCTTTGATCCACGCGACGGGAAGCGTGACATTGCTGCTACAGCCTGGAAGGAAAGCGCACGTGCATGCCCCCACTCGAGACGAGGCCTGACTCCCCTGGGGAGACTCCAGAAGTACCCAAAGATCCATGTCAGCCCCTGAGAGGAATCCTCGGTTCCGGCCCTGACTCCACACAAGGATTTTGGCCCCGGTATCGACGGGAGAGAAATCCCGAGAGGCCCCCTAGCAACTCGCATGGGGACTGGCCTTTCCTGAGGCCACCAGGGCAGGTCCCTGAGGGCCCCGTCGTAACCAGAGAACACCTGCCGCAACTCGAGAAAATCCAGGAAGTTCTCCCTTCCAGGCGAGATGAGGCCTATTTCCGATGAGGCGTCTGGAGACTAATGACACCTAATCTCTGGAACTTTGAAAGGGTCTTTCACACCCTTGCTGCCACTCAAGAAGTTCACCGCCGTACCCGTCTCCACTCGAGAGGAAGCACGATGGTCCCGCCCACATTCAGAGGAGCCCCGTTTCCCCCTCGTAGCTCGAGATGAGGGATCCTTTCCCTGCTTTCAACGGGAAAGAATTCCCGGCATTCCCGTCGCATCTCAAGAGGAGGCACTCTCAACAGGAAAGGCGAGAGGAACTCCATGGTCGTACCACCATTCCAAGGGTCCCCCAGATGTCTCAGTCCATTCCAGAGGAACCTCTTTGCCCTGCACTGGCTCATCTTTCACGCCGAGGATCGACTCACACAACGGTGGCCCGTTGGACAGCCCTGTGGGAAAGCCTCGAGGGAAAACCACAGATCCTTTGATCCACGCGACGGGAAGCGTGACATTGCTGCTACAGCCTGGAAGGAAAGCGCACGTGCATGCCCCCACTAGAGACGAGGCCTGACTCCCCTGGGGAGACTCCAGAAGTACCCAAAGATCCATGTCAGCCTATGAGAGGAATCCTCGGTACCGGCCCTGACTCCGCACAAGGTTCTTGGCCCCGGTATCGACGGGAGAGGAATCCCGAGAGGCCCCCTAGCAACTCGCATGGGGACTGGCCTCTCCTGAGGCCACCAGGGCGGGTCCCTAAGGTCCCCGTCCTAACTCGAGAACACCTGCCGCAACTCGAGAAAATCCAGGAAGTTCTCCCTTCCAGGCGAGATGAGGCCTATTTCCCATGAGGCGTCTGGAGACTAATGACACCTAACCTCTGGAACTTCGAAAGGGTCTTTCACACCCTTGCTGGAACTCAAGAAGTTCACCGCCATACCCGTCTCCACTCGAGAGGAAGCACGATGGTCCCGCCCACATCCAGAGGAGCCCCGTTTCCCCCTCGTAGCTCGAGATGAGGGATCCTTTCCCTGCTTTCAACGGGAAAGAATTCCCGGCGTTCCCGTCGCATCTCAAGAGGAGGCACTCTCAACAGGAAAAGCGAGAGGAACTCCATGTTCGTACCACCATTCCAAGAGTCCCCCAGATGTCTCAGTCCATTCCAGAGGAACCTCTTTGCCCTGCACTGGCTCATCTTTCACGCCGAGGATCGACTCACACCACGGTGGCACGTTGGACAGCCTTGTGGGAAAGCCTCGAGGGAAAACCACAGATCCTTTGATCCACGCGACGGGAAGCGTGACATTGCTGCTCCAGCCTGGAAGGAAAGCGCACGTGCATGCCCCCACTAGAGACGAGGCCTGACTCCCCTGGGGAGACTCCAGAAGTGCCCAAAGATCCATGTCAGCCCCTGAGAGGAATCCACGGTTCCGGCCCTGACTCCACACAAGGTTTTTGGCCCCGGTATCGACGGGAGAGGAATCCCGAGAGGCCCCCTCGCAACTCGCATGGGGACTGGCCTCTCCTGAGGCCACCAGGGCGGGTCCCTGAGGTCCCCGACGTAACTCGAGAACACCTGCCGCAACTCGAGAAAATCCAGGAAGTTCTCCCTTCCAGGCGAGATGAGGCCTATTTCCGATGAGGCGTCTGGAGACTAATGACACCTAAGCTCTGGAACTTCGAAAGGGTCTTTCACACCCTTGCTGCAACTCAAGAAGTTCACCGCCATACCCGTCTCCACTCGAGAGGAAGCACGATGGTCCCGCCCACATCCAGAGGAGTCCCGTTTCCCCCTCGTAGCTCGAGATGAGGGATCCTTTCCCTGCTTTCAACGGGAAAGAATTCCCAGCGTTCCCGTCGCATCTCAAGAGGAGGCACTCTCAACAGGAAAGGCGAGAGGAACTCCATAGTCGTACCACCATGCCAAGAGTCCCCCAGATGTCTCAGTCCATTCCAGAGGAACCTCTTTGCCCTGCACTGGCTCATCTTTCACGCCGAGGATCGACTCACACCACGGTGGCACGTGGGACAGCCCTGTGGGAAAGCCTCGAGGGAAAGCCTCGAGGGAAAACCACAGATCCTTTGATCCACCCGACGGGAAGCGTGACATTGTTACTACAGCCTGGAAAGAAAGCACACGTGCATACCCCCACTCGAGACGAGGCCTTACTACCCTGGGGAGACTCCAGAAGTACCCCAAGATCCATGTCAGCCCCTGAGAGGAATCCTCGGTTCCGACCCTGACTCCACACAAGGTTTCTGGCCCCGGTATCGACGGGAGAGGTATCCCGAGAGGCCCCCTAGCAACTCGCATGGGGATTGGCGTTTCCTCAGGGCACCAGGTGGGTCCCTGAGGTTCCCGTCGTAACTCGAGAACACCTGCCGCAACTCGAGAAAATCCAGGAAGTTCTCCCTTCCAGGCGAGATGAGGCCTATTTCCGATGAGGCCTCTGGAGACTAATGACAACTAACCTCTGGAACTTCGAAAGGGTCTTTCACACCCTTGCTGCAACTCAAGAAGTTCACCGCCATACCCGACTCCACTCGAGAGGAAGCACGATGGTCCCGCCCACATCCAGAGGAGCCCCGTTTCCCCCTCATAGCTCGAGATGAGGGATCCTTTCCCTTCTTTCAACGGGAAAGAATTCCCGGCGTTCCCGACGCATCTCAAGACGAGGCACTCTCAACAGGAAAGGCGAGAGGAACTCAATGGTCGTACCACTATGCCAAGAGTCCCCCAGATGTCTCAGTCCATTCCAGAGGAACCTCTTTTCCCTGCACTGGCTCATCTTTCACGCCGAGGATCGACTCACACCACGGTGGCACGTGGGACAGCCCTGTGGGAAAGCCTCGAGGGAAAGCCTCGAGGGAAAACCACAGATCCTTTGATCCACCCGACGGGAAGCGTGACATTGCTGCTACAGCCTGGAAGGAAAGCGCACGTGCATGCCCCAACTCGAGACGAGCCCTGACTCCCCTGGGGAGACTCCAGAAGTACCCCAAGATCCATGTCATCCCCTGAGAGGAATCCTCGGTTCTGGCCCTGAAACCACACAAGGTTTTTGGCCCCGGTATCGACGGGAGAGGAATCCCGAGAGGCCCCCTAGCAACTCGCATGGGGACAGGCCTCTCCTGAGGCCACCAGGGCGGGTCCCTGAGGTCCCCGTCGTAACTCGAGAACACCTGCCGCAACTCGAGAAAATCCAGGAAGTTCTCCCTTCCAGGCGAGATGAGGCCTATTTCCGATGAGGCGTCTGGAGACTAATGACACCTAACCTCTGGAACTTCGAAAGGGTCTTTCACACCCTTGCTGCAAATCAAGAAGTTCACCGCCATACCCGTCTCCACTCGAGAGGAAGCACGATAGTTCCGCCCATATCCAGAGGAGCCCCGTTTCCCCCTCGTAGCTCGAGATGAGGGATACCTTACCTGCTTTCAATGGGAAAGTATTCCCGGCGTTCCCGTCGCATCTCAAGAGGAGGCACTCTCAACAGGAAAGGCGAGAGGAACTCAATGGTCGTACCACCATGCCAAGAGTCCCCCAGATGTCTCAGTCCATTCCAGAGGAACCTCTTTGCCCTGCACTGGCTCATCTTTCACGCCGAGGATCGACTCACACCACGGTGGCACGTGGGACAGCCCTGTGGGAAAGCCTCGAGGGAAAACCACAGATACATTGATCCACGCTACGGGAAGCGTGACATTGCTGCTACAGCCTGAAAGGAAAGTGCACGTGCATGCCCCAACTCGAGACGAGGCCTGACTGCCCTGGGGAGACTCCAGAAGTACCCAAAGATCCATGTCATCCCCTGAGAGGAATCCTCGGTTCTGGCCCTGAAACCACACAAGGTTTTTGGCCCCGGTATCGACGGGAGAGGAATCCCGAGAGGCCCCCTAGCAACACGCATGGGGACAGGCCTCTCCTGAGGCCACCAGGGCGAGTCCCTGAGGTCCCCGTCGTAACTCGAGAACACCTGCCGCAACTCGAGAAAATCCAGGAAGTTCTCCCTTCCAGGCGAGATGAGGCCTATTTCCGATGAGGCCTCTGGAGACTAATGACACCTAACCTCTGGAACTTCGAAAGGGTCTTTCACACCCTTGCTGCAACTCAAGAAGTTCACCGCCATACCCATCTCCACTCGAGAGGAAGCACGATGGTCCCGCCCACATCCAGAGGAGCCCTGTTTCCCCCTCGTAGCTCGAGATGAGGGATCCTTTCCCTGCTTTCAACGGGAAAGAATTCCCGGCGTTCCCGTCGCATCTCAAGAGGAGGCACTCTCAACAGGAAAAGCGAGAGGAACTCTATGGTCGTACCACCATTCCAAGAGTCCCCCAGATGTCTCAGTCCATTCCAGAGGAACCTCTTTGCCCTGCACTGGCTCATGTTTCACGCCGAGGATCGACTCACACCACGGTGGAACGTGGGACAGCCCTGTGGGAAAGCCTCGAGGGAAAACCACAGATCCTTTGATCCACGCGACGGGAAGCGTGACATTGCTGCTACAGCCTGGAAGGAAAGCGCACGTGCATGCCCCCACTCGAGACGAGGCCTGACTCCCCTGGGGAGACTCCAGAAGTACCCCAAGATCCATGTCAGCCCCTGAGAGGAATCCTCGGTTTCGGCCCTGACTCCACACGAGGTTTTTGGCCCCGGTATCGACAGGAGAGGAATTCCGAGAGGCCCCCTAGCATCTCGCATGGGGACTGGCCTCTACTGAGGACAACAGGGCGGGTCCCTGAGGTCCCCGTCGTAACTCGAGAACACCTGCCGCAACTCGAGAAAATCCAGGAAGTTCTCCCTTCCAGGCGAGATGAGGCCTATTTCCGATGAGGAGTCTGGAGTCTAATGACACCTAAACTCTGGAACTTCGAAAGGGTCTTTCACACCCTTGCTGCAACTCAAGAAGTTCACCGCCATACCCGTCTCCACTCGAGAGGAAGCACGATGGTCCCGCCCACATCCAGAGGAGCCCCGTTTCCCCCTCGTAGCTCGAGATGAGGGATCCTTTCCCCGCTTTCAACGGGAAAGCATTCCCGGCGTTCCCGTCGCATCTCAAGAGGAGGCACTCTCAACAGGAAAGGCGAGAGGAACTCCATGGTCGTAGCACCATTCCAAGAGTCCACCAGATGTCTCAGTCCATTCCAGAGGAAACTCTTTGCCCTGCACTGGCTCCTCTTTCACGCCGAGGATCGACTCACACCACGGTGGCATGTGGGACAGCCCTGTGGGAAAGCCTCGAGGGAAAGTCTTGAGGGAAAACCACAGATCCTTTGATCCACGCGACGGGAAGCGTGACATTGCTGCTACAGCCTGGAAGCAAAGCGAACCTGCATGCCCCCACTCGAGACGAGGCCTGACTCCCCTGGGGAGACTCCAGAAGTACCCAAAGGTCCATGTCAGCCCCTGAGAGGAATCCTCGGTTCCGGCCCTGACTCCACACAAGGTTTTTGGCCCCGGTATCGACGGGAGAGGAATCCCGAGAGGCCCCCTAGCAACTCGCATGGGGACTGGCCTCTCCTGAGGCCACCAGGGCGGGTCCCTGAAGTCCCCGTCGTAACTCGAGAACACCTGCCGCAACTCGAGAAAATCCAGGAAGTTCTCCCTTCCAGGCGAGAGGAGGCCTATTACCGATGAGGCGTCTGGAGACGAATGAACCTAACCTCTGGAACTTGGAAAGGGTCTTTCACACCCTTGCTGCAACTCAAGAAGTTCACTGCCATACCCGTCTCCACTCGAGAGGAAGCACGATGGTCCCGCCCACATCCAGAGGAGCCCCGTTTCCCCCTCGCAGCTCGAGATGAGGGATCCTTTCCCTGCTTTCAACGGGAAAGAATTCCCGGCGTTCCCGTCCCATCTCAAGAGGAGGCACTCTCAACGGGAAAGGCGAGAGGAAGTCCATGGTCGCACCACCATTCGAAGAGTCCCCCAGATGTCTCAGTCCATTTCAGAGGAACCTCTTTGCCCTGCACTGGCTCATCTTTCACGCCGAGGATCGACTCACACCACGGTGGCACGTGGGACAGCCCTGTGGGAAAGCCTCGAGGGAAAGCCTCGAGGGAAAACCACAGATCCTTTGATCCACCCGACGGGAAGCGTGACATTGTTGCTACAGCCTGGAAAGAAAGCACACGTGCATACCCCCACTCGAGACGAGGCCTTACTACCCTGGGGAGACTCCAGAAGTACCCCAAGATCCATGTCAGCCCCTGAGAGGAATCCTCGGTTCCGACCCTGACTCCACACAAGGTTTTTGGCCCCGGTATCGACGGGAGAGGTATCCCGAGAGGCCCCCTAGCAACTCGCATGGGGATTGGCGTTTCCTCAGGGCACCAGGTGGGTCCCTGAGGTTCCCGTCGTAACTCGAGAACACCTGCCGCAACTCGAGAAAATCCAGGAAGTTCTCCCTTCCAGGCGAGATGAGGCCTATTTCCGATGAGGCCTCTGGAGACTAATGACAACTAACCTCTGGAACTTCGAAAGGGTCTTTCACACCCTTGCTGCAACTCAAGAAGTTCACCGCCATACCCGACTCCACTCGAGAGGAAGCACGATGGTCCCGCCCACATCCAGAGGAGCCCCGTTTCCCCCTCATAGCTCGAGATGAGGGATCCTTTCCCTTCTTTCAACGGGAAAGAATTCCCGGCGTTCCCGACGCATCTCAAGACGAGGCACTCTCAACAGGAAAGGCGAGAGGAACTCAATGGTCGTACCACTATGCCAAGAGTCCCCCAGATGTCTCAGTCCATTCCAGAGGAACCTCTTTGCCCTGCACTGGCTCATCTTTCACGCCGAGGATTGACTCACACCACGGTGGCACGTGGGACAGCCCTGTGGGAAAGCCTCGAGGGAAAACCACAGATACATTGATCCACGCTACGGGAAGCGTGACATTGCTGCTACAGCCTGAAAGGAAAGTGCACGTGCATGCCCCAACTCGAGACGAGGCCTGACTCCCCTGGGGAGACTCCAGAAGTACCCAAAGATCCATGTCATCCCCTGAGAGGAATCCTCGGTTCTGGCCCTGAAACCACACAAGGTTTTTGGCCCCGGTATCGACGGGAGAGGAATCCCGAGAGGCCCCCTAGCAACACGCATGGGGACAGGCCTCTCCTGAGGCCACCAGGGCGAGTCCCTGAGGTCCCCGTCGTAACTCGAGAACACCTGCCGCAACTCGAGAAAATCCAGGAAGTTCTCCCTTCCAGGCGAGATGAGGCCTATTTCCGATGAGGCCTCTGGAGACTAATGACACCTAACCTCTGGAACTTCGAAAGGGTCTTTCACACCCTTGCTGCAACTCAAGAAGTTCACCGCCATACCCGTCTCCACTCGAGAGGAAGCACCATGGTCCCGCCCACATCCAGAGGAGCCCCATTTCCCCCTCGTAGCTCGAGATAAGGGATCCTTTCCCTGCTTTCAACGGGAAAGTATTCCCGGCGTTCCCGTCGCATCTCAAGAGGAGGCACTCTCAACAGGAAAGGCGAGAGGAACTCCATGGTCGTACCACCATTCCAAGAGTCCCCCAGATGTCTCAGTCCATTCCAGAGGAACCTCTTTTCGCTGCACTGGCTCATCTTTCACGCCGAGGATCGACTCACACCACGGTGGCACGTGGGACAGCCCTGTGGGACAGCCTCGAGGGAAAGCCTCGTGGGAAAACCACAGATCCTTTGATCCACGCGACGGGAAGCGTGACATTGATGCTACAGCCTGGAAGGAAAGCGCACGTGCATGCCCCCACTCGAGACGAGGCCTGACTCCCCTGGGGAGACTCCCGAAGTACCCAGAGATCCATGTCAGCCCCTGAGAGGAATCCTCGGTTCCGGCCCTGACTCCACACAAGGTTTTTGGCCCTGGTATCGACGGGAGAGGAATCCTGAGAGGCCCCCTAGCAACTCGCATACGGACTGGCCTCTCCTGAGGCCACCAGGGCGGGTCCCTGAGGTCCCCGTCGTAAGTCGAGAACACCTGCCCCAACTCGAGAAAATCCAGGAAGTTCTCCCTTCCAGGCGAGATGAGGCCTATTTCCGATGAGGCGTCTGGAGACTAATGACACCTAACCTCTGGAACTTCGAAAGGGTCTTTCACACCCTTGCTGCAACTCAAGAAGTTCACCGCCATACCCTTCTCCACTCGAGAGGAAGCACGATGGTCCCGCCCACATCCAGAGGAGCCCCGTTTCCCCCTCGTAGCTCGAGATGAGGGATTCTTTCCCTGCTTTCAACCAGAAAGAATTCCCGGCGTTCCCGTCGCATCTCAAGAGGAGGCACTCTCAACAGGAATGGCGAGAGGAACTCCATGATCGTACCACCATTCCAAGAGTTCCCCAGATGTCTCAGTCTATACCAGAGGAACCTCTTTGCCCTGCACTGGCTCATCTGTCACGCCGAGGATCGACTCACACCACGGTGGCACGTGGGACAGCCCTGTGGGAAAGCCTCGAGGGAAAGCCTCGAGGGAAAACCACAGATCCTTTGATCCACGCAACGGGAAGCGTGACTTTGCTGCTACAGCCTGGAAGGAAAGCGCACGTGCATGCCCCTACTCGAGACGACGCCTGACTCCCCTGGGGAGACTCCAGAAGTACCCAAAGATCCATGTCAGCCCCTGAGAGGAATCCTCGGTTCCGGCCCTGACTCCACACAAGGTTTTTGGCCCCGGTATCGACGGGAGAGGAATCCCGAGAGGCCCCCTAGCAACTCGCATGGGGACTGGCCTCTCCTGAGGACACCAGGGCGGGTCCCTGAGGTCCCCGTCGTAACTCGAGAACACCTGCCGCAACTCGGAAAAATCCAGGAAGTTCTCCCTTCCAGGCGAGATGAGGCCTATTTCCGATGAGGCGTCTGGAGACTAATGACACCTAACCTCTGGAACTTCGAAAGGGTCTTTCACACCCTTGCTGCAACTCAAGAAGTTCACCGCCATACCCGTCTCCACTCGAGAGGAAGCACGATGGTCCCGCCCACATCCAGAGGAGCCCCGTTTCCCCCTCGTAGCTCGAGATGGGGGATCCTTTCCCTGCTTTCAACGGGAAACAATTCCCGGCATTCCCGTCGCATCTCAAGAGGAGGCACTCTCAACAGGAAAGGCGAGAGGAACTCCATGGTCGTACCACCATTCCAGGAGTCCCCCAGATGTCTCAGTCCATTCCAGAGGAACCTCTTTGCCCTGCACTGGCTCATCTGTCACGCCGAGGAACGACTCACACCACGGTGGCACGTGCGTCAGCCCTGTGGGATAGCCTCGAGGGAAAGCCTCGTGGGAAAACCACAGATCCTTTGATCCACGCGACGGGAAGCGGGACATTGCTGCTACAGCCTGGAAGGAAAGCGCACGTGCATGCCCCCACTCGAGACGAGGCCTAACTCCCCTGGGGAGACTCCAGAAGTACCCAAAGATCCATGTCAGCCCCTGAGAGGAATCCTCGGATCCGCCCCTGACTCCACACAAGGTTTTTGGCCCCGGTATCGACGGGAGATGAATCCCGAGAGGCCCCCTAGCAACTCGCATGGGGACTGCCCTCTCCTGAGGCCACCAGGGCGGGTCCCTGAGGTCGCCGTCGTAATTCGAGAACACCTGCCGCAACTCGAGAAAATCCAAGAAGTTCATCCTTCCAGGCGAGATGAGGCCAATTTCCGATGAGGCGTCTGGAGACTAATGACACCTAACCTCAGGAACTTCGAAAAGGTCTTTCACACCCTTGCTGCAACTCAAGAAGTTCACCGCCATACCCGTCTCCACTCGAGAGGAAGCACCATGGTCCCGCCCACATCCAGAGGAGCCCCATTTCCCCCTCGTAGCTCGAGATAAGGGATCCTTTCCCTGCTTTCAACGGGAAAGTATTCCCGGCGCTCCCGGCGCATCTCAAGAGGAGGCACTCTCAACAGGAAAGGCGAGAGGAACTCCATGGTCGTACCACCATTCCAAGAGTCCCCCAGATGTCTCAGTCCATTCCAGAGGAACCTCTTTTCGCTGCACTGGCTCATCTTTCACGCCGAGGATCGACTCACACCACGGTGGCACGTGGGACAGCCCTGTGGGACAGCCTCGAAGGAAAGCCTCGAGGGAAAACCACAGATCCTTTGATCCACGCGACGGGAAGCGTGACATTGCTGCTACAGCCTGGAAGGAAAGCGCACGTGCATGCCCCCACTCGAGACGAGGCCTGACTCCCCTGGGGAGACTCCAGAAGTACCCAAAGATCCATGTCAGCCCCTGAGAGGAATCCTCGGTTCCGGCCCTGACTCCACACAAGGTTTTTGGCCCCGGTATCGACGGGAGAGGAATCCCGTGAGGCCCCCTAGCAACTCGCATGGGGACTGGCCTTTCCTCAGGCCACCAGGGCGGGTCCCTGAGTTCCCCGTCGTAACTCGAGAACACCTGCCGCAACTCGAGAATATCCAGGAAACTCTCCCTTCCAGGCGAGATGAGGCCTATTTCCGATGAGGCGTCGGGAGACTAATGACACCTAACCTCTGGAACTTCGAAAGGGTCGTTCACACCCTTGCTGCAACTTAAGAAGTTGACCGCCATACCCGTCTCCACTCGAGAGGAAGCACCATGGTCCCGCCCACATCCAGAGGAGCCCCGTTTCCTCCTCGTAGCTCGAGATGAGGGATTCTTTCCCTGCTTTCAACGGGAAAGAATTCCCGGCGTTCCCGTCGCATCTCAAGAGGAGGCACTATCAACAGGAAAGGCGAGAGGAACTCCATGGTCGTACCACCATGCCAAGAGTCCCCCAGATGTCTCAGTCCATTCCTGAGGAACCTCTTTGCCCTGCACTGGGTCATCTTTCACGCCGAGGATCGACTCACACCACGGTGGCACATGGGACAGCCCTGTGGGATAGCCTCGAGGGAAAGCCTCGTGGGAAAACCACAGATCCTTTGATCCACGCGACGGGAAGTGGGACATTGCTGCTACAGCCTGGAAGGAAAGCGCACGTGCATGCCGCCACTCGAGACGAGGCCTAACTCCCCTGGGGAGACTCCAGAAGTACCCAAAGATCCATGTCAGCCCCTGGGAGGAATCCTCGGATCCGCCCCTGAATCCACACAAGGTTTTTGGCCCCGGTATCGACGGGAGATGAATCCCGAGAGGCCCCCTAGCAACTCGCATGGGGACTGCCCTCTCCTGAGGCCACCAGGGCGGGTCCCTGAGGTCGCCGTCGTAATTCGAGAACACCTGCCGCAACTCGAGAAAATCCAAGAAGTTCATCCTTCCAGGCGAGATGAGGCCAATTTCCGATGAGTCGTCTGGAGACTAATGACACCTAACCTCAGGAACTTCGAAAGGGTCTTTAACACCCTTGCTGCAACTCAAGAAGTTCACCGCCATACCCGTCTCCTCTCGAGAGGAAGCACCATGGTCCCGCCCACATCCAGAGGAGCCCCATTTCCCCCTCGTAGCTCGAGATAAGGGATCCTTTCCCTGCTTTCAACGGGAAAGTATTCCCGGCGTTCCCGTCGCATCTCAAGAGGAGGCACTCTAAACAGGAAAGGCGAGAGGAACTCCATGGTCGTACCACCATTCCAAGAGTCCCCCAGATGTCTCAGTCCATTCCAGAGGAACCTCTTTTCGCTGCACTGGCTCATCTTTCACGCCGAGGATGGACTCACACCACGGTGGCACGTGGGACAGCCCTGTGGGACAGCCTCGAGGGAAAGCCTCGAGGGAAAACCACAGATCCTTTGATCCACGCGACGGGAAGCGTGACATTGCTGCTACAGCCTGGAAGGAAAGCGCACGTGCATGCCCCCACTCGAGACGAGGCCTGACTCCCCTGGGGAGACTCCAGAAGTACCCAAAGATCCATGTCAGCCCCTGAGAGGAATCCTCCGTTCCGGCCCTGACTCCACACAAGGTTTTTGGCCCCGGTATCGACGGGAGAGGAATCGCGTGAGGCCCCCTAGCAACTCGCATGGGGACTGGCCTCTCCTGAGGCCACCAGGGCGGGTCCCTGAGTTCCCCGTCGTAACTCGAGAACACCTGCCGCAACTTGAGAATATCCAGGAAACTCTCCCTTCCAGGCGAGATGAGGCCTATTTCCGATGAGGCTTCGGGAGACTAATGACACCTAACCTCTGGAACTTCGAAAGGGTCGTTCACACCCTTGCTGCAACTTAAGAAGTTGACCGCCATACCCGTCTCCACTCAAGAGGAAGCACGATGGTCCCGCCCACATCCAGAGGAGCCCCGTTTCCCCCTCGTAGCTCGAGATGAGGGATTCTTTCCCTGTTTTCAATGGGAAAGAATTCCCGGCGTTCCCGTCACATCTCAAGAGGAGGCACTCTCAACAGGAAAGGCGAGAGGAACTCCATGGTGGTACCACCATTCCAATAGTGCCCCAGATGTCTCAGTCCATTCCGGAGGAACCTCTTTGCCCTGCACTGGCTCAACTGTCACGCCGACGATCGACTCACACCACGGTGGCACGTGGGATAGCCCTGTGGGAAAGCCTCGAGGGAAAGCCTCGAGGGAAAACCACAGAACCTTTGATTCACGCGATGGGAAGTGTGACATTGCTGCTACAGCCTGGAAGGAAAGCGCACGTGCATGCCCCCACTCGAGACGATGCCTGACTCCCCTGGGGAGACTCCAGAAGTACCCAAAGATCCATGTCAGCCCCTGAGAGGAATCCTCGGTTCCGGCCCTGACTCCACACAAGGTTTTTGGCCCCGGTATCGACGGGAGAGGAATCCCGAGAGGCCCCATAGCAACTCGCATGGGGACTGGCCTCTCCTGAGGACACCAGGGCGGGTCCCTGAGGTCCCCGTCGTAACTCGAGAACACCTGCGGCAACTCGAAAAAATCCAGGAAGTTCTCCCTTCCAGGCGAGATGAGGCCTATTTCCGATGAGGCGTCTGGAGACTAATGACACCTAACCTCTGGAACTTCGAAAGGGTCTTTCACACCCTTGCTGGATCTCAAGAAGTTCACCGCCATACCCGTCTCCACTCGAGAGGAAGCACGATGGTCCCGCCCACATCCAGAGGAGCCCCGTTTCCTCCTCGTAGCTCGAGATGAGGGATCCTTTCCCTGCTTTCAACGGGAAAGAATTCCCGGCGTTCCCGTCGCATCTCAAGAGGAGGCACTCTCAACAGGAAAGGCGAGAGGAACTCCATGGTCGTACCACCATGCCAAGAGTCCCCCAGATGTCTCAGTCCATTCCAGAGGAACCTCTTTGCCCTGCACTGTGTCATCTTTCACGCCGAGGATCGACTCACACCACGGTGGCACGTGGGACAGCCCTGTGGGATAGCCTCGAGGGAAAGCCTCGTTGGAAAACCACAGATCCTTTGATCCACGCGACGGGAAGTGGGACATTGCTGCTACAGCCTGGAAGGAAATTGCACGTGCATGCCCCCACTCGAGACGAGGCCTAACTCCCCTGGGGAAACTCCAGAAGTACCCAAAGATCCATGTCAGCCCCTGGGAGGAATCCTCGGATCCGCCCCTGACTCCACACAAGGTTTTTGGCCCCGGTATCGACGGGAGATGAATCCCGAGAGGCCCCCTAGCAACTCGCATGGGGACTGCCCTCTCCTGAGGCCACCAGGGCGGGTCCCTGAGGTCCCCGTCGTAATTCGAGAACACCTGCCGCAACTCGAGAAAATCCAAGAAGTTCATCCTTCCAGGCGAGATGAGGCCAATTTCCGATGAGGCGTCTGGAGACTAATGACACCTAACCTCAGGAACTTCGAAAGGGTCTTTCACACCCTTGCTGCAACTCAAGAAGTTCACCGCCATACCCGTCTCCACTCGAGAGGAAGCACCATGGTCCCGCCCACATCCAGAGGAGCCCCATTTCCCCCTCGTAGCTCGAGATAAGGGATCCTTTCCCTGCTTTCAACGGGAAAGTATTCCCGGCGTTCCCGTCGCATCTCAAGAGGAGGCACTCTAAACAGGAAAGGCGAGAGGAACTCCACGGTCGTACCACCATTCCAAGAGTCCCCCAGATGTCTCAGTCCATTCCAGAGGAACCTCTTTTCGCTGCACTGGCTCATCTTTCACGCCGAGGATGGACTCACACCACGGTGGCACGTGGGACAGCCCTGTGGGACAGCCTCGAGGGAAAGCCTCGAGGGAAAACCACAAATCCTTTGATCCACGGGACGGGAAGCGTGACATTGCTGCTACAGCCTGGAAGGAAAGCGCACGTGCATGCCCCCACTCGAGACGAGGCCTGACTCCCCTGGGGAGACTCCAGAAGTACCCAAAGATCCATGTCAGCCCCTGAGAGGAATCCTCGGTTCCGGCCCTGACTCCACACAAGGTTTTTGGCCCCGGTATCGACGGGAGAGGAATCCCGTGAGGCCCCCTAGCAACTCGCATGGGGACTGGCCTTTCCTCAGGCCACCAGGTCGGGTCCCTGAGTTCCCCGTCGTAACTCGAGAACACCTGCCGCAACTTGAGAATATCCAGGAAACTCTCCCTTCCAGGCGAGATGAGGCCTATTTCCGATGAGGCGTCGGGAGACTAATGACACCTAAACTCTGGAACTTCGAAAGGGTCGTTCACACCCTTGCTGCAACTTAAGAAGTTGACCGCCATACCCGTCTCCACTCAAGAGGAAGCACGATGGTCCCGCCCACATCCAGAGGAGCCCCGTTTCCCCCTCGTAGCTCGAGATGAGGGATTCTTTCCCTGCTTTCAATGGGAAAGAATTCCCGGCGTTCCCGTCGCATCTCAAGAGGAGGCACTCTCAACAGGAAAGGCGAGAGGAACTCCATGGTGGTACCACCATTCCAATAGTGCCCCAGATGTCTCAGTCCATTCCGGAGGAACCTCTTTGCCCTGCACTGGCTCAACTGTCACGCCGACGATCGACTCACACCACGGTGGCACGTGGGATAGCCCTGTGGGAAAGCCTCGAGGGAAAGCCTCGAGGGAAAACCACAGAACCTTTGATTCACGCGATGGGAAGTGTGACATTGCTGCTACAGCCTGGAAGGAAAGCGCACGTGCATGCCCCCACTCGAGACGAGGCCTGACTCCCCTGGGGAGACTCCAGAAGTACCCAAAGATCCATGTCAGCCCCTGAGAGGAATCCTCGGTTCCGGTCCTGACTCCACACAAGGTTTTTTGCCCCGGTATCGACGGGAGAGGAATCCCGAGAGGCACCCTAGCAACTCGCATGGGGACTGGCCTCTCCTGAGGCCACCAGGGCGGGTCCCTGAGGTCGCCGTCGTAACTCGAGAACACCTGCCGCAACTCGAGAAAATCCAAGAAGTTCACCCTTCCAGGCGAGATGAGGCCTATTTCCGATGAGGCTTCTGGAGACAAATGACACCTAACCTCTGGAACTTCGAAAGGGTCTTTCACACCCTTGCTGCAACTCAAGAAGTTCACCGCCATACCCGTCTCCACTCGAGAGGAAGCACCATGGTCCCGCCCACATCCAGAGGAGCCCCGTTTCCCCCTCGTAGCTCGAGATGAGGGATCCTTTCCCTGCTTTCAACGGGAAAGAATTCCCGGGTTCCCATCGCATCTCAAGAGGAGGCACTCTCAACAGGAAAGGCGAAAGGAACTCCATGGTGGTACCACCATTCCAATAGTGCCCCAGATGTCTCAGTCCATTCCGGAGGAACCTCTTTGCCCTGCACTGGCACATCTTTCACGCCGAGGATCGACTCACACCATGGTGGCACGTGGGACAGCACTGTGGGAAAGCCTCGATGGAAAGCCTCGAGGGAAAACCACAGATCCTTTGATCCACGCGACGGGAAGCGGGACATTGCTGCTACAGCCTGGAAGGAAAGCGCACGTGCATGCCCCCACTCGAGACGAGGCCTGACTCCCCTGGGGAGACTCCAGAAGTACCCAAAGATCCATGTCAGCCCCTGAGAGGAATCCTCAGTTCCGGCTCTGACTCCACACAAGGTTTTTTGCCCCGGTATCAACGGGAGAGGAAACCCGTGAGGCCCCCTAGCACCTCGCATGGGGACTGGCCTTTCCTGAGGCCACCAGGGCGGGTCCCTGAGGTCCCCGTCGTAACTCGAGAACACCTGCCGCAACTCGATAATATCCAGGAAACTCTCCCTTCCAGGCGAGATGAGGCCTATTTCCGATGAGGCGTCTGGAGACTAATGACACCTAACCTCTGGAACTTCAAAAGGGTCTTTCACACCCTTGCTGCAACATAAGAAGTTCACCGCCATACCCGTCTCCACTCAAGAGGAAGCACGATGGTCCCGCCCACATTCAGAGGAACCCCGTTTCCCCCTCATAGCTTGAGATGAGGGATCCTTTCCCTGCTTTCAACGGGAAAGAATTCCCGGCGTTCCCGTCGCATCTCAAGAGGAGGCACTCTCAACAGGATAGGCGAGAGGAACTCCATGGTCGTACCACCATGCCAAGAGTCCCCCAGATGTCTCAGTCCATTCCAGAGGAACCTCTTTGCCCTGCACTGGGTCATCTTTCACGCCGAGGATCGACTCACACCACGGTGGCACGTGGGACAGCCCTGTGGGAAAGCCTTGAGGGAAAGCCTCGAGGGAAAACCACAGATCCTTTGATTCACGCCACGGGAAGTGTGACATTGCTGCTACAGCCTGGAAGGAAAACGCACGTGCATGCCCCCACTCGAGAGGAGGCCTGACACCCCTGGGGAGACTCCAGAAGTACCCAAAGATCCATGTCAGCCCCTGAGAGGAATCCTCGGTCCCGGCCCTGACTCCACACAAGGTTTTTGGCCCCGGTATCGACGGGAGAGGAATCCCGAGAGGCCCCCTAGCAACTCGCATGGGGACTGGCCTCTCCTGAGGCCACCAGGCCGGGTCCCTGAAGTCCCCGTCGTAACTCGAGAACACCTGCCGCAACTCGAGAAAATCCAGGAAGTTCTCCCTCCCAGGCGAGATGAGGCCTATTTCCGATGAGGCGTCTGGAGACTAATGACACCTTACCTCTGGAACTTCGAAAGGGTCTTTCACACCCTTGCTGCAACTCAAGAAGTTCACCGCCATACCCGTCTCCACTCGAGAGGAAGCACTATGGTCCCGCCCACATTCAGAGGAGCCCCGTTTCCCCCTCGTAGCTCGAGATGAGGGATCCCTTCCCTGCTTTCAACGGGAAAGAATTCCCGGCGTTCCAGTCGCAACTCAAGAGGAGGCACTCTCAACAGGAAAGGCGAGAGGAACTCCATGGTCGTACCACCATTCCAAGAGTCCCCCAGATGTCTCAGTCCATTCCAGAGGAAACTCTTTGCCCTGCACTGGCTCATCTTTCACGCAGAGGATCGACTCACACCACGGTGGCACGTGGGACAGACCTGTGGGATAGCCTCGAGGGAAAGCCTCGTGGGATAACCACAGATCCTTTGATCCACGCGACGGGAAGCGTGACATTGCTGCTACAGCCTGGAAGGAAAGCGCACGTGCATGCCCCCACTCGAGACGAGGCCTAACTCCCCTGGGGAGACTCCAGAAGTACCCAAAGATCCATGTCAGCCCCTGAGAGGAATCCTCGGATCCGCCCCTGACTCCACACAAGGTTTTTGGCCCCGGTATCGACGGGACATCAATCCCGAGAGGCCCCCTAGCAACTCGCATGGGGACTGCCCTCTCCTTAGGCCACCAGGGCGGGTCCCTGAGGTCGCCGTCGTAATTCGAGAACACCTGCCGCAACTCGAGAAAATCCAGCAAGTTCTCCCTTCCAGGCGAGATGAGGCCTATTTCCGATGAGGCGTCTGGAGACTAATGACACCTAACCTCTGGAACTTCGAAAGGGTCTTTCACACCCTTGCTGCAACTCAAGAAGTTCACCGCCATACCCGTCTGCACTCGAGAGGAAGCACGATGGTCCCGCCCACATCCAGAGGAGCCCCGTTTCCCCCTCGTAGCTCGAGATGAGGGATCCTTTCCCTGCTTTCAACGGGAAAGAATTCCCGGGGTTTCCGACGCATCTCAAGAGGAGGCACTCTCAACAGGAAAGGCGAGAGGAACTCCATGGTCGTACCACCATTCCAAGAGTCCCCCAGATGTCTCAGTCCATTCCAGAGGAACCTCTTTGCCCTGCACTGGCTCATCTTTCACGCCGAGGATCGACTCACACCACGGTGGCACGTGTGACAGCCCTGTGGGAAAGCCTCGAGGGAAAGCCTGGAGGGAAAACCACAGATCCTTTGATCCACGCGACGGGAAGCGTGACATTGCTGCTACAGCCTGGAAGGAAAGCGCACGTGCATGCCCCCACTTGAGACGAGGCCTGACTCCCCTGGGGAGACTCCAGAAGTACCCAAAGATCCATGTCAGCCCCTGAGAGGAATCCTCGGTTCCGGCCCTGACTCCACACAAGGTTTTTGGCCCCGGTATCGACGGGAGAGGAATCACGAGAGGCCCCTTAGCAACTCGCATGTGGACTGGCCTCTCCTGAGGCCACCAGGGCGAGTCCCTGAGGTCCCCGTCGTAACTCGAGAACACCTGCTGCAACTCGAGAAAATCCAGGAAGTTCTCCCTTCCAGGCGAGATGAGGCCTATTTCCGATGAGGCGTCTGGAGACTAATGACACCTAACCTCTGGAACTTCGAAAGGGTCTTTCACACCCTTGCTGCAACTCAAGAAGTTCACCGCCATACCCGTCTCCACTCGAGAGGAAGCACGATGGTCCCGCCCACATCCAGAGGAGCCCCGTTTCCCCCTCGTAGCTCGAGATGAGGGATCCTTTCCCTGCTTTCAACGGGAAAGAATTCCCGGCGTTCCCGTCGCATCTCAAGAGGAGGCACTCTCAACTGGAAAGGCAAGAGGAACTCCATGGTCGTACCACCATGCCAAGAGTCCCCCAGATGTCTCAGTGCATTCCAGAGGAACCTCTTTGCCCTGCACTGGCTCATCTTTCACACCGAGGATCGACTCACACCACGGTGGCACGTGGGACAGCCCTGTGGGAAAGCCTTGAGGGAAAGCCTCGAGGGAAAACCACAGATCCTTTGATCCACGCGACGGGAAGTGTGACATTGCTGCTACAGCCTGGAAGGAAAGTGCACGTGCATGCCCCCACTCGAGACGAGGCCTGACACCCCTGGGGAGACTCCAGAAGTACCCAAAGTTCCATGTCAGCCCCTGAGAGGAATCCTCGGTTCTGGCCCTGACTCCACACAAGGTTTTGGCCCCGGTATCGACGGGAGAGGAATCCCGAGAGGCCCCCTAGCAACTCGCATGAGGACTGGCTTCTCCTGAGGCCACCAGGGCGGGTCCCTGAAGTCCCCGTCGTAACTCGAGAACACCTGCCGCAACTCGAGAAAATCCAGGAAGTTCTCCCTCCCAGGCGAGATGAGGCCTATTTCCGATGAGGCGTCTGGAGACTAATGACACCTAACCTCTGGAACTTCGAAAGGGTCTTTCACACCCTTGCTGCAACTCAAGAAGTTCACCGCCATACCCGTCTCCACTCGAGAGGAAGCACGATGGTCCCGCCCACATCCAGAGGAGCCCCGTTTCCCCCTCGTAGCTCGAGATGACGGATCCTTTCCCTGCTTTCAACGGGAAAGAATTCCTGGCGTTCCCGTCGCATCTCAAGAGGAGGCACTCTCAACAGGAAAGGCGAGAGGAACTCCATGGTCGTACCACCATTCCAAGAGTCCCCCAGATGTCTCAGTCCATTCCAGAGGAACCTCTTTGCCCTGCACTGGCTCATCTTTCACGCCGACGATCGACTCACACCACGGTGGCACGTGGGACAGCCCTGTGGGAAAGCCTCGGGGGAAAACCACAGATCCTTTGATCCACGCGACGGGAAGCATGACATTGCTGCTACAGCCTGGAAGGAAAGCGCACGTGCATGCCCCCACTTGAGACGAGGCCTGACTCCCCTGGGGAGACTCCAGAAGTACCCAAAGATCCATGTCAGCCCCTGAGAGGAATCCTCGGTTCCGGCCCTGACTCCACAAAAGGTTTTTTGCCCCGGTATCGACGGGAGAAGAATCCCGAGAGGCCCCCTAGCAACTCGCATGGGGACTGGCCTCTCCTGAGGCCACGAGGGCGGGTCCCTGAGGTCCCCGTCGTAACTCGAGAACACCTGCCGCAACTCGAGAAAATCCAGGAAGTTCTCCCTTCCAGGCGAGATGAGGCCTATTTCCGATGAGGCGTCTGGAGACTAATGACACCTAACCTCTGGAACTTCGAAAGGGTCTTTCACACCCTTGCTGCAACTCAAGAAGTTCACCGCCATACCCGTCTCCACTCTAGAGGAGGCACGATGGTCCCGCCCACATCCAGAGGAGCCCCGTTTCCCCCTCGTAGCTCGAGATGAGGGATCCTTTCCCTACTTTCAACGGGAAAGAATTCCCGGCGTTCCCGTCGCATCTCAAGAGGAGGCACTCTCAACAGGAAAGGCGAGAGGAACTCCATGGTCGTACCACCATGCCAAGAGTCCCCCAGATGTCTCAGTGCATTCCAGAGGAACCTCTTTGCCCTGCACTGGCTCATCTTTCACGCCGAGGATCGACTCACACCACGGTGGCACGTGGGACAGCCCTGTGGGAAAGCCTCGAGGGAAAGCCTCGAGGGAAAACCACAGATCCTTTGATCCACGCGACGGGAAGCGTGACATTGCTGCTACAGCCTGGAAGGAAAGCGCACGTGCATGCCCCCACTCGAGACGAGGCCTGACTCCCCTGGGGAGACTCTAGAAGTACCCAAAGATCCATGTCAGCCCCTGAGAGGAATCCTCGGTTCCGGCCCTGACTCCACACAAGGTTTTTGGACCCGGTATCGACGGGAGAGGAATCCCGAGAGGCCCCCTAGCAACTCGCATGGGGACTGGCCTCTCCTGAGGCAACCAGGGCGGGTCCCTGAGGTCCCCGTCGTAACTCGAGAACACCTGCCGCAACTCGAGAAAATCCAGCAAGTTCTCCCTTCCAGGCGAGATGAGGCCTATTTCCGATGAGGCGTCTGGAGACTAATGACACCTAAGCTCTGGAACTTCGAAAGTGTCTTTCACACCCTTGCTGCAACTCAAGAAGTTCACCGCCATACCCGTCTCCACTCGAGAGGAAGCACGATGGTCCCGCCCACATCCAGAGGAGCCCCGTTTCCCCCTCGTAGCTCGAGATGAGGGATCCTTTCCCTGCTTTCAATGGGAAAGAATTCCCGGGGTTTCCGACGCATCTCAAGAGGAGGCACTCTCAACAGGAAAGGCGAGAGGAACTCCATGGTCGTACCACCATTCCAAGAGTCCTCTGGATGTCTCACTCCATTCCAGAGGAACCTCTTTGCCCTGCACTGGCTCATCTTTCAGGCCGAGGATCGACTCACACCACGGTGGGACGTGGGACAGCCCTGTGGGAAAGCCTCGGGGGAAAACCACAGATCCTTTGATCCACGCGACGGGAAGCGTGACATTGCTGCTACAGCCTGGAAGGAAAGCGCACGTGCATGCCCCCACTCGAGACGAGGCCTGACTCCCCTGGGGAGACTCCAGAAGTACCCAAAGATCCATGTCAGCCCCTGAGAGGAATCCTCGGTTCCGGCCCTGACTCCACACAAGGTTTTTGGCCCCGGTATCGACGGGAGAGGAATCCCGAGAGGCCCCCTAGCAACTCGCATGGGGACTGGCGTCTCCTGAGGCCACCAGGGCGGGTCCCTGAGGTCCCCGTCGTAACTCGAGAACACCTGCCTCAACTCGAGAAAATCCAGGAAGTTCTCCCTTTCAGGCGAGATGAGGCCTATTTCCGATGAGGCGTCTGGAGACTAATGACACCTAACCTCTGGAACTTCGAAAGGGTCTTTCACACCCTTGCTGGAACTCAAGAAGTTCACCGCCATACCCGTCTCCACTCTAGAGGAGGCACGATGGTCCCGCCCACATCCAGAGGAGCCCCGTTTCCCCCTCGTAGCTCGAGATGAGGGATCCTTTCCCTGCTTTCAACGGGAAAGAATTCCCGGCGTTCCCGTCGCATCTCAAGAGGAGGCACTCTCAACAGGAAAGGCGAGAGGAACTCCATGGTCGTACCACCATGCCAAGAGTCCCCCAGATGTCTCAGTCCATTCCAGAGGAACCTCTTTGCCCTGCACTGGCTCATCTTTCACGCCGAGGATCGACTCACACCACGGTGGCACGTGGGACAGCCCTGTGGGAAAGCCTCGAGGGAAAACCACAGATCCTTTGATCCACGCGACGGAAGCGTGACATTGCTGCTACAGCCTGGAAGGAAAGCGCACGTGCATGCCCCCACTTGAGACGAGGCCTGACTCCCCTGGGGAGACTCCAGAAGTACCCAAAGATCCATGTCAGCCCCTGAGAGGAATCCTCGGTTCCGGCCCTGACTCCACACAAGGTTTTTGGCCCCGGTATCGACGGGAGAGGAATCCCGAGAGGCCCCCTAGCAACTCGCATGGGGACTGGCCTCTCCTGAGGCCACCAGGGCGGGTCCCTGAGGTCCCCGTCATAACTCGAGAACACCTGCCCCAACTCGAGAAAATCCAGGAAGTTCTCCCTTCCAGGCGAGATGAGGCCTATTTCCGATGAGGCGTCTGGAGACTAATGACACCTAACCTCTGGAACTTCGAAAGGGTCTTTCACACCCTTGCTGGAACTCAAGAAGTTCACCGCCATACCGTCTCCACTCGAGAAGAAGCACGATGGTCCCGCCCACATCCAGAGGAGCCCCGTTTCCCCCTCGTAGCTCGAGATGAGGGATTCTTTCCCTGCTTTCAACGGGAAAGAATTCCCGGCGTTCCCGTCGCATCTCAAGAGGAGGCACTCTCAACAGGAAAGGCGAGAGGAACTCCATGGTCGTACCACTATGCCAAGAGTCCCCCTGATGTCTCAGTGCATTCCAGAGGAAACTCTTTGCCCTGCACTGGCTCATCTTTCACGCCGAGGATCGACTCACACCACGGTGGCACGTGGGACAGCCCAGTGGGAAACCCTCGAGGGAAAGCCTCTAGGGAAAACCACAGATCCTTTGATCCACGCGACGGGAAGCGTGACATTGCTACTACAGCCTGGAAGGAAAGCGCACGTGCATGCCCCCACTCGAGACGAGGCCTGACTCCCCTGGGGAGACTCCAGAAGTACCCAAAGATCCATGTCAGCCCCTGAGAGGAATCCTCGGTTCCGGCCCTGACTCCACACAAGGTTTTTGGTGCCGGTATCGACGGGAGAGGAATCCCGAGAGGCCCCCTAGCAACTCGCATGGGGACTGGCGTCTCCTGAGGCCACCAGGGCGGGTCCCTGAGGTCCCCGTCGTAACTCGAGAACACCTGCCCCAACTCGAGAAAATCCAGGAAGTTCTCCCTTCCAGGCGAGATGAGGCCTATTTCCGATGAGGCGTCTGGAGACTAATGACACCTAACCTCTGGAACTTCGAAAGGGTCTTTCACACCCTTGCTGGAACTCAAGAAGTTCACCGCCATACCCGTCTCCACTCGAGAGGATGCACGATGGTCACGCCCACATCCAGAGGAGCCCCGTTTCCCTCTCGTAGCTCAAGATGAGGGATCCTTTCCCTGCTTTCAACGGGAAAGAATTCCCAGCGTTCCCGTCGCATCTCAAGAGGAGGCACTCTCAACAGGAAAGGCGAGAGGAACTCCATGGTCGTACCACCATGCCAAGAGTCCTCCAGATGTCTCAGTGCATTCCAGAGGAACCTCTTTGCCCTGCACTGGCTCATCTTTCACGCCGAGGATCGACTCACACCACGGTGGCACGTGGGACAGCCCTGTGGGAAAGCCTCGAGGGAAAACCTCGAGGGAAAACCACAGATCCTTTGATCCACGCGACGGGAATTGTGACATTGCTGCTACAGCCTGGAAGGAAAGCGCACGTGCATGCCCCCACTCGAGACGAGGCCTGACACCCCTGGGGAGACTCCAGAAGTACCCAAAGATCCATGTCAGCCCCTGAGAGGAATCCTCGGTTCCGGCCCTGACGCCACACAAGGTTTTTGGCCCCGGTATCGACGGGAGAGGAATCCCGAGAGGCCCCCTAGCAACTCGCATGAGGACTGGCCTCTCCTGAGGCCACCAGGGCGGGTCCCTGAAGTCCCCGTCGTAACTCGAGAACACCTGCCGCAACTCGAGAAAATCCAGGAAGTTCTCCCTCCCAGGCGAGATGAGGCCTATTTCCGATGAGGCGTCTGGAGACTAATGACACCTAACCTCGGGAACTTCGAAAGGGTCTTTCACACCCTTGCTGGAACTCAAGAAATTCACTGCCATACCCGTCTCCACTTGAGAGGAAGCACGATGGTCCCGCCCACATCCAGAGGAGCCCCGTTTCCCCCTCGTAGCTCGAGATGAGGGATCCTTTCCCTGCTTTCAACGGGAAAGAATTCCCGGCGTTCCCGTCGCATCTCAAGAGGAGGCACTCTCAACAGGAAAGGCGAGAGGAACTCCATGGTCGTACCACCATTCCAAGAGTCCCCCAGATGTCTCAGTCCATTCCAGAGGAACGTCTTTGCCCTGCACTGGCTCATCTTTCACGCCGAGGATCGACTCACACCACGGTGGCACGTGGGACAGCCCTGTGGGAAAGCCTCGGGGGAAAACCACAGATCCTTTGATCCACGCGACGGGAAGCGTGACATTGCTGCTACAGCCTGGAAGGAAAGCGCACGTGCATGCCCCCACTTGAGACGAGGCCTGACTCCCCTGGGGAGACTCCAGAAGTACCCAAAGATCCATGTCAGCCCCTGAGAGGAATCCTCGGTTCCGGCCCTGACTCCACACAAGGTTTTTGGCTCCGGTATCGACGGGAGAGGAATCCCGAGAGGCCCCCTAGCAACTCACATGGGGACTGGCGTCTCCTGAGGCCGCCAGGGCGGGTCCCTGAGGTCCCCGTCGTAACTCGAGAACACCTGCCGCAACTCGAGAAAATCCAGGAAGTTCTCCCTTCCAGGCGAGATGAGGCCTATTTCCGATGAGGCGTCTGGAGACTAATGACTCCTAACCTCTGGAACTTCGAAAGGGTCTTTCACACCCTTGCTGCAACTCAAGAAGTTCACCGCCATACCCGTCTCCACTCGAGAGGAAGCACGATGGTCCCGCCCACATCCAGAGGAGCCCTGTTTCCCCCTCGTAGCTCGAGATGAGGGATCCTTTCCCTGCTTTCAACGGGAAAGAATTCCCGGCGTTCCCGTCGCACTCAAGAGGAGGCACTCTCAACAGGAAAGGCGAGAGGAACTCCATGGTCGTACCACCATGCCAAGAGTCCCCCAGATGTCTCAGTGCATTCCAGAGGAACCTCTTTGCCCTGCACTGGCTCATCTTTCACGCCGAGGATCGACTCACACCACGGTGGCACGTGGGACAGCCCTGTGGGAAAGCCTCGAGGGAAAGCCTCGAGGGAAAACCACAGATCCTTTGATCCCCGCGACGGGAAGCGTGACATTGCTGCTACAGCCTGGAAGGAAAGCGCACGTGCATGCCCCCACTTGAGACGAGGCCTGACTCCCCTGTGGAGACTCCAGAAGTACCCAAAGATCCATGTCAGCCCCTGAGAGGAATCCTCGGTTCCGGCCCTGACTCCACACAAGGTTTTTGGCTCCGGTATCGACGGGAGAGGAATCCCGAGAGGCCTCCTAGCAACTCACATGGGGACTGGCGTCTCCTGAGGCCACCAGGGCGGGTCCCTGAGGTCCCCGTCGTAACTCGAGAACACCTGCCGCAACTCGAGAAAATCCAGGAAGTTCTCCCTTCCAGGCGAGATGAGGCCTATTTCCGATGAGGCGTCTGGAGACTAATGACTCCTAACCTCTGGAACTTCGAAAGGGTCTTTCACACCCTTGCTGCAACTCAAGAAGTTCACCGCCATACCCGTCTCCACTCGAGAGGAAGCACGATGGTCCCGCCCACATCCAGAGGAGCCCCGTTTCCCCCTCGTAGCTCGAGATGAGGGATCCTTTCCCTGCTTTCAACGGGAAAGAATTCCCGGGGTTTCCGACGCATCTCAAGAGGAGGCACTCTCAACAGGAAAGGCGAGAGGAACTCCATGGTCGTACCACCATTCCAAGAGTCCCCCGGATGTCTCACTCCATTCCAGAGGAACCTCTTTGCCCTGCACTGGCTCATCTTTCAGGCCGAGGATCGACTCACACCACGGTGGCACGTGGGACAGCCCTGTGGGAAAGCCTCGGGGGAAAACCACAGATCCTTTGATCCACGCGACGGGAAGCGTGACATTGCTGCTACAGCCTGGAAGGAAAGCGCACGTGCATGCCCCCACTCGAGACGAGGCCTGACTCCCCTGGGGAGACTCCAGAAGTACCCAAAGATCCATGTCAGCCCCTGAGAGGAATCCTCGGTTCCGGCCCTGACTCCACACAAGGTTTTTGGTGCCGGTATCGACGGGAGAGGAATCCCGAGAGGCCCCCTAGCAACTCGCATGGGGACTGGCCTCTCCTGAGGCCACCAGGGCGGGTCCCTGAGGTCCCCGTCGTAACTCGAGAACACCTGCCGCAACTCGAGAAAATCCAGGAAGTTCTCCCTTCCAGGCGAGATGAGGCCTATTTCCGATGAGGCGTCTGGAGACTAATGACACCTAACCTCTGGAACTTCGAAAGGGTCTTTCACACCCTTGCTGGAACTCAAGAAGTTCACCGCCATACCCGTCTCCACTCGAGAGGAAGCACGATGGTCCCGCCCACATCCAGAGGAGCCCCGTTTCCCCCTCGTAGCTCGAGATGAGGGATCCTTTCCCTGCTTTCAACGGGAAAGGATTCCCGGGGTTTCCGACGCATCTCAAGAGGAGGCACTCTCAACAGGAAAGGCGAGAGGAACTCCATGGTCGTACCACCATTCCAAGAGTCCCCCGGATGTCTCACTCCATTCCAGAGGAACCTCTTTGCCCTGCACTGGCTCATCTTTCACGCCGAGGATCGACTCACACCACGGTGGCACGTGGGACAGCCCTGTGGGAAAGCCTCGGGGGAAAACCACAGATCCTTTGATCCACGCGACGGGAAGCGTGACATTGCTGCTACAGCCTGGAAGGAAAGCGCACGTGCATGCCCCCACTCGATACGAGGCCTGACTCCCCTGGGGAGACTCCAGAAGTACCCAAAGATCCATGTCAGCCCCTGAGAGGAATCCTCGGTTCCGGCCCTGACTCCACACAAGGTTTTTGGCCCCGGTATCGACGGGAGAGGAATCCCGAGAGGCCCCCTAGCAACTCGCATGGGGACTGGCGTCTCCTGAGGCCACCAGGGCGGGTCCCTGAGGTCCCCGTCGTAACTCGAGAACACCTGCCTCAACTCGAGAAAATCCAGGGAGTTCTCCCTTCCAGGCGACATGAGGCCTATTTCCGATGAGGCGTCTGGAGACTAATGACACCTAACCTCTGGAACTTCGAAAGGGTCTTTCACACCCTTGCTGGAACTCAAGAAGTTCACCGCCATACCCGTCACCACTCGAAAGGAAGCACGATGGTCCCGCCCACATCCAGAGGAGCCCCGTTTCCCCCTCGTAGCTCGAGATGAGGGATCCTTTCCCTGCTTTCAACGGGAAAGAATTCCCGGCGTTCCCGTCGCATCTCAAGAGGAGGCACTCTCAACAGGAAAGGCGAGAGGAACTCCATGGTCGTACCACCATGCCAAGAGTCCCCCAGATGTCTCAGTCCATTCCAGAGGAACCTCTTTGCCCTGCACTGGCTCATCTTTCACGCCGAGGATCGACTCACACCACGGTGGCACGTGGGACAGCCCTGTGGGAAAGCCTCGAGGGAAAACCACAGATCCTTTGATCCACGCGACGGGAAGCGTGACATTGCTGCTACAGCCTGGAAGGAAAGCGCACGTGCATGCCCCCACTCGAGACGAGGCCTGACTCCCCTGTGGAGACTCCAGAAGTACCCAAAGATCCATGTCAGCCCCTGAGAGGAATCCTCGGTTCCGGCCCTGACTCCACACAAGGTTTTTGGTGCCGGTATCGACGGGAGAGGAATCCCGAGAGGCCCCCTAGCAACTCGCATGGGGACTGGCCTCTCCTGAGGCCACCAGGGCGGGTCCCTGAGGTCCCCGTCGTAACTCGAGAACACCTGCCGCAACTCGAGAAAATCCAGGAAGTTCTCCCTTCCAGGCGAGATGAGGCCTATTTCCGATGAGGCGTCTGGAGACTAATGACACCTAACCTCTGGAACTTCGAAAGGGTCTTTCACACCCTTGCTGGAACTCAAGAAGTTCACCGCCATACCCGTCTCCACTCGAGAGGAAGCACGATGGTCCCGCCCACATCCAGAGGAGCCCCGTTTCCCCCTCGTAGCTCGAGATGAGGGATCCTTTCCCTGCTTTCAACGGGAAAGAATTCCCGGGGTTTCCGACGCATCTCAAGAGGAGGCACTCTCAACAGGAAAGGCGAGAGGAACTCCATGGTCCTACCACCATTCCAAGAGTCCCCCGGATGTCTCACTCCATTCCAGAGGAACCTCTTTGCCCTGCACAGGCTCATCGTTCAGGCCGAGGATCGACTCACACCACGGTGGCACGTGGGACAGCCCTGTGGGAAAGCCTCGGGGGAAAACCACAGATACTTTGATCCACGCGACGGGAAGCGTGACATTGCTGCTACAGCCTGGAAGGAAAGCGCACGTGCATGCCCCCACTCGATACGAGGCCTGACTCCCCTGGGGAGACTCCAGAAGTACCCAAAGATCCATGTCAGCCCCTGAGAGGAATCCTCGGTTCCGGCCCTGACTCCACACAAGGTTTTTGGCCCCGGTATCGACGGGAGAGGAATCCCGAGAGGCCCCCTAGCAACTCGCATGGGGACTGGCGTCTCCTGAGGCCACCAGGGCGGGTCCCTGAGGTCCCCGTCGTAACTCGAGAACACCTGCCTCAACTCGAGAAAATCCAGGACGTTCTCCCTTCCAGGCGACATGAGGCCTATTTCCGATGAGGCGTCTGGAGACTAATGACACCTAACCTCTGGAACTTCGAAAGGGTCTTTCACACCCTTGCTGGAACTCAAGAAGTTCACCGCCATACCCGTCTCCACTCGAGAGGAAGCACGATGGTCCCGCCCACATCCAGAGGAGCCCCGTTTCCCCCTCGTAGCTCGAGATGAGGGATCCTTTCCCTGCTTTCAACGGGAAAGAATTCCCGGCGTTCCCGTCGCATCTCAAGAGGAGGCACTCTCAACAGGAAAGGCGAGAGGAACTCCATGGTCGTACCACCATGCCAAGAGTCCCCCAGATGTCTCAGTCCATTCCAGAGGAACCTCTTTGCCCTGCACTGGCTCATCTTTCACGCCGAGGATCGACTCACACCACGGTGGCACGTGGGACAGCCCTGTGGGAAAGCCTCGAGGGAAAACCACAGATCCTTTGATCCACGCGACGGGAAGCGTGACATTGCTGCTACAGCCTGGAAGGAAAGCGCACGTGCATGCCCCCACTCGAGACGAGGCCTGACTCCCCTGTGGAGACTCCAGAAGTACCCAAAGATCCATGTCAGCCCCTGAGAGGAATCCTCGGTTCCGGCCCTGACTCCACACAAGGTTTATGGCCCCGGTATCGACGGGAGAGGAATCCCGAGAGGCCCCCTAGCAACTCGCATGGGGACTGGCCTCTCCTGAGGCCACCAGGGCGGGTCCCTGAGGTCCCCGTCGTAACTCGAGAACAACTGCCGCAACTCGAGAACATCTGCCGCAACTCGAGAAAATCCAGGAAGTTCTCCCTTCCAGGCGAGATGAGTCCTATTTCCGATGAGGCGTCTGGAGACTAATGACACCTAACCTCTGGAACTTCGAAAGGGTCTTTCACACCCTTGCTGCAACTCAAGAAGTTCACCGCCATACCCGTCTCCACTCGAGAAGAAGCACGATGGTCCCGCCCACATCCAGAGGAGCCCCGTTTCCCCCTCGTAGCTCGAGATGAGGGATCCTTTCCCTGCTTTCAACGGGAAAGAATTCCCGGCGTTCCCGTCGCATCTCAAGAGGAGGCACTCTCAACAGGAAAGGCGAGAGGAACTCCATGGTCGTACCACCATGCCAAGAGTCCCCCTGATGTCTCAGTGCATTCCAGAGGAACCTCTTTGCCCTGCACTGGCTCATCTTTCACGCCGAGGATCGACTCACACCACGGTGGCACGTGGGACAGCCCAGTGGGAAAGCCTCGAGGGAAAGCCTCGAGGGAAAACCACAGATCCTTTGATCCACGCGACGGGAAGCGTGACATTGCTGCTACAGCCTGGAAGGAATGTGCACGTGCATGCCCCCACTCGAGACGAGGCCTGACTCCCCTGGGGAGACTCCAGAAGTACCCAAAGATCCATGTCAGCCCCTGAGAGGAATCCTCGGTTCCGGCCCTGACTCCACACAAGGTTTTTGGTGCCGGTATCGACGGGAGAGGAATCCCGAGAGGCCCCCTAGCAACTCGCATGGGGACTGGCGTCTCCTGAGGCCGCCAGGGCGGGTCCCTGAGGTCCCCGTCGTAACTCGAGAACACCTGCCGCAACTCGAGAAAATCCAGGAAGTTCTCCCTTCCAGGCGAGATGAGGCCTATTTCCGATGAGGCGTCTGGAGACTAATAACACCTAACCTCTGGAACTTCGAAAGGGTCTTTCACACCCTTGCTGGAACTCAAGAAGTTCACCGCCATACCCGTCTCCACTCGAGAGGAAGCACGATGGTCCCGCCCACATCCAGAGGAGCCCCGTTTCCCTCTCGTAGCTCAAGATGAGGGATCCTTTCCCTGCTTTCAACGGGAAAGAATTCCCGGCGTTCCCGTCGCATCTCAAGAGGAGGCACTCTCAACAGGAAAGGCGAGAGGAACTCCATGGTCGTACCACCATGCCAAGAGTCCCCCAGATGTCTCAGTGCATTCCAGAGGAACCTCTTTGCCCTGCACTGGCTCATCTTTCACGCCGAGGATCGACTCACACCACGGTGGCACGTGGGACAGCCCTGTGGGAAAGCCTCGAGGGAAAACCACAGATGCTTTGATCCACGCGACGGGAAGCGTGACATTGCTGCTACAGCCTGGAAGGAAAGCGCACGTGCATGCCCCCACTCGAGACGAGGCCTGACTCCCCTGTGGAGACTCCAGAAGTACCCAAAGATCCATGTCAGCCCCTGAGAGGAATCCTCGGTTCCGGCCCTGACTCCACACAAGGTTTATGGCCCCGGTATTGACGGGAGAGGAATCCCGAGAGGCCCCCTAGCAACTCGCATGGGGACTGGCCTCTCCTGAGGCCACCAGGGCGGGTCCCTGAGGTCCCCGTCGTAACTCGAGAACACCTGCCGCAACTCGAGAAAATCCAGGAAGTTCTCCCTTCCAGGCGAGATGAGGCCTATTTCCGATGAGGCGTCTGGAGACTAATGACACCTAACCTCTGGAACTTCGAAAGGGTCTTTCACACCCTTGCTGCAACTCAAGAAGTTCACCGCCATACCCGTCTCCACTCGAGAAGAAGCACGATGGTCCCGCCCACATCCAGAGGAGCCCCGTTTCCCCCTCGTAGCTCGAGATGAGGGATCCTTTCCCTGCTTTCAACGGGAAAGAATTCCCGGCGTTCCCGTCGCATCTCAAGAGGAGGCACTCTCAACAGGAAAGGCGAGAGGAACTCCATGGTCGTACCACCATGCCAAGAGTCCCCCTGATGTCTCAGTGCATTCCAGAGGAACCTCTTTGCCCTGCACTGGCTCATCTTTCACGCCGAGGATCGACTCACACCACGGTGGCACGTGGGACAGCCCAGTGGGAAAGCCTCGAGGGAAAGCCTCGAGGGAAAACCACAGATCCTTTGATCCACGCGACGGGAAGCGTGACATTGCTGCTACAGCCTGGAAGGAAAGCGCACGTGCATGCCCCCACTCGAGACGAGGCCTGACTCCCCTGGGGAGACTCCAGAAGTACCCAAAGATCCATGTCAGCCCCTGAGAGGAATCCTCGGTTCCGGCCCTGACTCCACACAAGGTTTTTGGTGCCGGTATCGACGGGAGAGGAATCCCGAGAGGCCCCCTAGCAACTCGCATGGGGACTGGCCTCTCCTGAGGCCACCAGGGCGGGTCCCTGAGGTCCCCGTCGTAACTCGAGAACACCTGCCGCAACTCGAGAAAATCCAGGAAGTTCTCCCTTCCAGGCGAGATGAGGCCTATTTCCGATGAGGCGTCTGGAGACTAATGACACCTAACCTCTGGAACTTCGAAAGGGTCTTTCACACCCTTGCTGCAACTCAAGAAGTTCACCGCCATACCCGTCTCCACTCGAGATGAAGCACGATGGTCCCGCCCACATCCAGAGGAGCCCCGTTTCCCCCTCGTAGCTCGAGATGAGGGATCCTTTCCCTGCTTTCAACGGGAAAGAATTCCCGGGGTTTCCGACGCATCTCAAGAGGAGGCACTCTCAACAGGAAAGGTGAGAGGAACTCCATGGTCGTACCACCATTCCAAGAGTCCCCCGGATGTCTCACTCCATTCCAGAGGAACCTCTTTGCCCTGCACTGGCTCATCTTTCAGGCCGAGGATCGACTCACACCACGGTGGCACGTGGGACAGCCCTGTGGGAAAGCCTCGGGGGAAAACCACAGATCCTTTGATCCACGCGACGGGAAGCGTGACATTGCTGCTACAGCCTGGAAGGAAAGTGCACGTGCATGCCCCCACTCGAGACGAGGCCTGACTCCCCTGGGGAGACTCCAGAAGTACCCAAAGATCCATGTCAGCCCCTGAGAGGAATCCTCGGTTCCGGCCCTGACTCCACACAAGGTTTATGGCCCCGGTATCGACGGGAGAGGAATCCCGAGAGGCCCCCTAGCAACTCGCATGGGGACTGGCCTCTCCTGAGGCCACCAGGGCGTGTCCCTGAGGTCCCCGTCGTAACTCGAGAACACCTGCCGCAACTCGAGAAAATCCAGGAAGTTCTCCCTTCCAGGCGAGATGAGGCCTATTTCCGATGAGGCGTCTGGAGACTAATGACACCTAACCTCTGGAACTTCGAAAGGGTCTTTCACACCCTTGCTGCAACTCAAGAAGTTCACCGCCATCCCCGTCTCCACTCGAGAAGAAGCACGATGGTCCCGCCCACATCCAGAGGAGCCCCGTTTCCCCCTCGTAGCTCGAGATGAGGGATCCTTTCCCTGCTTTCAACGGGAAAGAATTCCCGGCGTTCCCGTCGCATCTCAAGAGGAGGCACTCTCAACAGGAAAGGCGAGAGGAACTCCATGGTCGTACCACCATGCCAAGAGTCCCCCTGATGTCTCAGTGCATTCCAGAGGAACCTCTTTGCCCTGCACTGGCTCATCTTTCACGCCGAGGATCGACTCACACCACGGTGCACGTGGGACAGCCCAGTGGGAAAGCCTCGAGGGAAAGCCTCGAGGGAAAACCACAGATCCTTTGATCCACGCGACGGGAAGCGTGACATTGATGCTACAGCCTGGAAGGAAAGCGCACGTGCATGCCCCCACTCGAGACGAGGCCTGACTCCCCTGGGGAGACTCCCGAAGTACCCAAAGATCCATGTCAGCCCCTGAGAGGAATCCTCGGTTCCGGCCCTGACTCCACACAAGGTTTTTGGCCCTGGTATCGACGGGAGAGGAATCCTGAGAGGCCCCCTAGCAACTCGCATGGGGACTGGCCTCTCCTGAGGCCACCAGGGCGGGTCCCTGAGGTCCCCGTCGTAACTCGAGAACACCTGCCGCAACTCGAGAAAATCCAGGAAGTTCTCCCTTCCAGGCGAGATGAGTCCTATTTCCGATGAGGCGTCTGGAGACTAATGACACCTAACCTCTGGAACTTCGAAAGGGTCTTTCACACCCTTGCTGGAACTCAAGAAGTTCACCGCCATACCCGTCTCCACTCGAGAGGAAGCACGATGGTCCCGCCCACATCCAGAGGAGCCCCGTTTCCCCCTCGTAGCTCGAGATGAGGGATCCTTTCCCTGCTTTCAACGGGAAAGAATTCCCGGGGTTTCCGACGCATCTCAAGAGGAGGCACTCTCAACAGGAAAGGTGAGAGGAACTCCATGGTCGTACCACCATTCCAAGAGTCCCCCGGATGTCTCACTCCATTCCAGAGGAACCTCTTTGCCCTGCACTGGCTCATCTTTCAGGCCGAGGATCGACTCACACCACGGTGGCACGTGGGACAGCCCTGTGGGAAAGCCTCGGGGGAAAACCACAGATCCTTTGATCCACGCGACGGGAAGCGTGACATTGCTGCTACAGCCTGGAAGGAAAGCGCACGTGCATGCCCCCACTCGAGACGAGGCCTGACTCCCCTGGGGAGACTCCAGAAGTACCCAAAGATCCATGTCAGCCCCTGAGAGGAATCCTCGGTTCCGGCCCTGACTCCACACAAGGTTTTTGGCCCCGGTATCGACGGGAGAGGAATCCCGAGAGGCCCCCTAGCAACTCGCATGAGGACTGGCGTCTCCTGAGGCCACCAGGGCGGGTCCCTGAGGTCCCCGTCGTAACTCGAGAACACCTGCCTCAACTCGAGAAAATCCAGGAAGTTCTCCCTTCCAGGCGAGATGAGGCCTATTTCCGATGAGGCGTCTGGAGACTAATGACACCTAACCTCTGGAACTTCGAAAGGGTCTTTCACACCCTTGCTGGAACTCAAGAAGTTCACCGCCATACCCGTCTCCACTCGAGAGGAAGCACGATGGTCCCGCCCACATCCAGAGGAGCCCCGTTTCCCCCTCGTAGCTCGAGATGAGGGATCCTTTCCCTGCTTTCAACGGGAAAGAATTCCCGGCGTTCCCGTCGCATCTCAAGAGGAGGCACTCTCAACAGGAAAGGCGAGAGGAACTCCATGGTCGTACCACCATGCCAAGAGTCCCCCAGATGTCTCAGTCCATTCCAGAGGAACCTCTTTGCCCTGCACTGGCTCATCTTTCACGCCGAGGATCGACTCACACCACGGTGGCACGTGGGACAGCCCAGTGGGAAAGCCTCGAGGGAAAGCCTCGAGGGAAAACCACAGATCCTTTGATCCACGCGACGGGAAGCGTGACATTGCTGCTACAGCCTGGAAGGAAAGTGCACGTGCATGCCCCCACTCGAGACGAGGCCTGACTCCCCTGGGGAGACTCCAGAAGTACCCAAAGATCCATGTCAGCCCCTGAGAGGAATCCTCGGTTCTGGCCCTGACTCCACACAAGGTTTTTGGTGCCGGTATCGACGGGAGAGGAATCCCGAGAGGCCCCCTAGCAACTCGCATGGGGACTGGCGTCTCCTGAGGCCCCCAGGGCGGGTCCCTGAGGTCCCCGTCGTAACTCGAGAACACCTGCCGCAACTCGAGAAAATCCAGGAAGTTCTCCCTTCCAGGCGAGATGAGGCCTATTTCCGATGAGGCGTCTGGAGACTAATAACACCTAACCTCTGGAACTTCGAAAGGGTCTTTCACACCCTTGCTGGAACTCAAGAAGTTCACCGCCATACCCGTCTCCACTCGAGAGGAAGCACGATGGTCCCGCCCACATCCAGAGGAGCCCCGTTTCCCTCTCGTAGCTCAAGATGAGGGATCCTTTCCCTGCTTTCAACGGGAAAGAATTCCCGGCGTTCCCGTCGCATCTCAAGAGGAGGCACTCTCAACAGGAAAGGCGAGAGGAACTCCATGGTCGTACCACCATGCCAAGAGTCCCCCAGATGTCTCAGTGCATTCCAGAGGAACCTCTTTGCCCTGCACTGGCTCATCTTTCACGCCGAGGATCGACTCACACCACGGTGGCACGTGGGACAGCCCTGTGGGAAAGCCTCGAGGGAAAACCACAGATGCTTTGATCCACGCGACGGGAAGCGTGACATTGCTGCTACAGCCTGGAAGGAAAGCGCACGTGCATGCCCCCACTCGAGACGAGGCCTGACTCCCCTGTGGAGACTCCAGAAGTACCCAAAGATCCATGTCAGCCCCTGAGAGGAATCCTCGGTTCCGGCCCTGACTCCACACAAGCTTTATGGCCCCGGTATCGACGGGAGAGGAATCCCGAGAGGCCCCCTAGCAACTCGCATGGGGACTGGCCTCTCCTGAGGCCACCAGGGCGGGTCCCTGAGGTCCCCGTCGTAACTCGAGAACACCTGCCGCAACTCGAGAAAATCCAGGAAGTTCTCCCTTCCAGGCGAGATGAGGCCTATTTCCGATGAGGCGTCTGGAGACTAATGACACCTAACCTCTGGAACTTCGAAAGGGTCTTTCACACCCTTGCTGCAACTCAAGAAGTTCACCGCCATACCCGTCTCCACTCGAGAAGAAGCACGATGGTCCCGCCCACATCCAGAGGAGCCCCGTTTCCCCCTCGTAGCTCGAGATGAGGGATCCTTTCCCTGCTTTCAACGGGAAAGAATTCCCGGCGTTCCCGTCGCATCTCAAGAGGAGGCACTCTCAACAGGAAAGGCGAGAGGAACTCCATGGTCGTACCACCATGCCAAGAGTCCCCCTGATGTCTCAGTGCATTCCAGAGGAACCTCTTTGCCCTGCACTGGCTCATCTTTCACGCCGAGGATCGACTCACACCACGGTGGCACGTGGGACAGCCCAGTGGGAAAGCCTCGAGGGAAAGCCTCGAGGGAAAACCACAGATCCTTTGATCCACGCGACGGGAAGCGTGACATTGCTGCTACAGCCTGGAAGGAAAGCGCACGTGCATGCCCCCACTCGAGACGAGGCCTGACTCCCCTGGGGAGACTCCAGAAGTACCCAAAGATCCATGTCAGCCCCTGAGAGGAATCCTCGGTTCCGGCCCTGACTCCACACAAGGTTTTTGGTGCCGGTATCGACGGGAGAGGAATCCCGAGAGGCCCCCTAGCAACTCGCATGGGGACTGGCCTCTCCTGAGGCCACCAGGGCGGGTCCCTGAGGTCCCCGTCGTAACTCGAGAACACCTGCCGCAACTCGAGAAAATCCAGGAAGTTCTCCCTTCCAGGCGAGATGTGTCCTATTTCCGATGAGGCGTCTGGAGACTAATGACACCTAACCTCTGGAACTTCGAAAGGGTCTTTCACACCCTTGCTGGAACTCAAGAAGTTCACCGCCATACCCGTCTCCACTCGAGAGGAAGCACGATGGTCCCGCCCACATCCAGAGGAGCCCCGTTTCCCCCTCGTAGCTCGAGATGAGGGATCCTTTCCCTGCTTTCAACGGGAAAGAATTCCCGGGGTTTCCGACGCATCTCAAGAGGAGGCACTCTCAACAGGAAAGGTGAGAGGAACTCCATGGTCGTACCACCATTCCAAGAGTCCCCCGGATGTCTCACTCCATTCCAGAGGAACCCCTTTGCCCTGCACTGGCTCATCTTTCAGGCCGAGGATCGACTCACACCACGGTGGCACGTGGGACAGCCCTGTGGGAACGCCTCGGGGGAAAACCACAGATCCTTTGATCCACGCGACGGGAAGCGTGACATTGCTGCTACAGCTTGGAAGGAAAGCGCACGTGCATGCCCCCACTCGAGACGAGGCCTGACTCCCCTGGGGAGACTCCAGAAGTACCCAAAGATCCATGTCAGCCCCTGAGAGGAATCCTCGGTTCCGGCCCTGACTCCACACAAGGTTTTTGGCCCCGGTATCGACGGGAGAGGAATCCCGAGAGGCCCCCTAGCAACTCGCATGGGGACTGGCGTCTCCTGAGGCCACCAGGGCGGGTCCCTGAGGTCCCCGTCGTAACTTGAGAACACCTGCCTCAACTCGAGAAAATCCAGGAAGTTCTCCCTTCCAGGCGAGATGAGGCCTATTTCCGATGAGGCGTCTGGAGACTAATGACACCTAACCTCTGGAACTTCGAAAGGGTCTTTCACACCCTTGCTGGAACTCAAGAAGTTCACCGCCATACCCGTCTCCACTCGAGAGGAAGCACGATGGTCCCGCCCACATCCAGAGGAGCCCCGTTTCCCCCTCGTAGCTCGAGATGAGGGATCCTTTCCCTGCTTTCAACGGGAAAGAATTCCCGGCGTTCCCGTCGCATCTCAAGAGGAGGCACTCTCAACATGAAAGGCGAGAGGAACTCCATGTTCGTACCACCATGCCAAGAGTCCCCCAGATGTCTCAGTCCATTCCAGAGGAACCTCTTTGCCCTGCACTGGCTCATCTTTCACGCCGAGGATCGACTCACACCACGGTGGCACGTGGGACAGCCCTGTGGGAAAGCCTCGAGGGAAAACCACAGATCCTTTGATCCACGCGACGGGAAGCGTGACATTGCTGCTACAGCCTGGAAGGAAAGCGCACGTGCATGCCCCCACTCGAGACGAGGCCTGACTCCCCTGTGGAGACTCCAGAAGTACCCAAAGATCCATGTCAGCCCCTGAGAGGAATCCTCGGTTCCGGCCCTGACTCCACACAAGGTTTTTGGCCCCGGTATCGTCGGGAGAGGAATCCCGAGAGGCCCCCTAGCAACTCGCATGGGGACTGGCCTCTCCTGAGGCCACCAGGGCGGGTCCCTGAGGTCCCCGTCGTAACTCGAGAACACCTGCCGCAACTCGAGAAAATCCAGGAAGTTCTCCCTTCCAGGCGAGATGAGGCCTATTTCCGATGAGGCGTCTGGAGACTAATGACACCTAACCTCTGGAACTTCGAAAGGGTCTTTCACACCCTTGCTGCAACTCAAGAAGTTCACCGCCATACCCGTCTCCACTCGAGAAGAAGCACGATGGTCCCGCCCACATCCAGAGGAGCCCCGTTTCCCCCTCGTAGCTCGAGATGAGGGATCCTTTCCCTGCTTTCAACGGGAAAGAATTCCCGGCGTTCCCGTCGCATCTCAAGAGGAGGCACTCTCAACAGGAAAGGCGAGAGGAACTCCATGGTCGTACCACCATGCCAAGAGTCCCCCTGATGTCTCAGTGCATTCCAGAGGAACCTCTTTGCCCTGCACTGGCTCATCTTTCACGCCGAGGATCGACTCACACCACGGTGGCACGTGGGACAGCCCAGTGGGAAAGCCTCGAGGGAAAGCCTCGAGGGAAAACCACAGATCCTTTGATCCACGCGACGGGAAGCGTGACATTGCTGCTACAGCCTGGAAGGAAAGCGCACGTGCATGCCCCCACTCGAGACGAGGCCTGACTCCCCTGGGGAGACTCCAGAAGTACCCAAAGATCCATGTCAGCCCCTGAGAGGAATCCTCGGTTCCGGCCCTGACTCCACACAAGGTTTTTGGTGCCGGTATCGACGGGAGAGGAATCCCGAGAGGCCCCCTAGCAACTCGCATGGGGACTGGCCTCTCCTGAGGCCACCAGGGCGGGTCCCTGAGGTCCCCGTCGTAACTCGAGAACACCTGCCGCAACTCGAGAAAATCCAGGAAGTTCTCCCTTCCAGGCGAGATGTGTCCTATTTCCGATGAGGCGTCTGGAGACTAATGACACCTAACCTCTGGAACTTCGAAAGGGTCTTTCACACCCTTGCTGGAACTCAAGAAGTTCACCGCCATACCCGTCTCCACTCGAGAGGAAGCACGATGGTCCCGCCCACATCCAGAGGAGCCCCGTTTCCCCCTCGTAGCTCGAGATGAGGGATCCTTTCCCTGCTTTCAACGGGAAAGAATTCCCGGGGTTTCCGACGCATCTCAAGAGGAGGCACTCTCAACAGGAAAGGTGAGAGGAACTCCATGGTCGTACCACCATTCCAAGAGTCCCCCGGATGTCTCACTCCATTCCAGAGGAACCCCTTTGCCCTGCACTGGCTCATCTTTCAGGCCGAGGATCGACTCACACCACGGTGGCACGTGGGACAGCCCTGTGGGAAAGCCTCGGGGGAAAACCACAGATCCTTTGATCCACGCGACGGGAAGCGTGACATTGCTGCTACAGCTTGGAAGGAAAGCGCACGTGCATGCCCCCACTCGAGACGAGGCCTGACTCCCCTGGGGAGACTCCAGAAGTACCCAAAGATCCATGTCAGCCCCTGAGAGGAATCCTCGGTTCCGGCCCTGACTCCACACAAGGTTTTTGGCCCCGGTATCGACGGGAGAGGAATCCCGAGAGGCCCCCTAGCAACTCGCATGGGGACTGGCGTCTCCTGAGGCCACCAGGGCGGGTCCCTGAGGTCCCCGTCGTAACTCGAGAACACCTGCCTCAACTCGAGAAAATCCAGGAAGTTCTCCCTTCCAGGCGAGATGAGGCCTATTTCCGATGAGGCGTCTGGAGACTAATGACACCTAACCTCTGGAACTTCGAAAGGGTCTTTCACACCCTTGCTGGAACTCAAGAAGTTCACCGCCATACCCGTCTCCACTCGAGAGGAAGCACGATGGTCCCGCCCACATCCAGAGGAGCCCCGTTTCCCCCTCGTAGCTCGAGATGAGGGATCCTTTCCCTGCTTTCAACGGGAAAGAATTCCCGGCGTTCCCGTCGCATCTCAAGAGGAGGCACTCTCAACAGGAAAGGCGAGAGGAACTCCATGGTCGTACCACCATGCCAAGAGTCCCCCAGATGTCTCAGTCCATTCCAGAGGAACCTCTTTGCCCTGCACTGGCTCATCTTTCACGCCGAGGATCGACTCACACCACGGTGGCACGTGGGGCAGCCCTGTGGGAAAGCCTCGAGGGAAAACCACAGATCCTTTGATCCACGCGACGGGAAGCGTGACATTGCTGCTACAGCCTGGAAGGAAAGCGCACGTGCATGCCCCCACTCGAGACGAGGCCTGACTCCCCTGGGGAGACTCCAGAAGTACCCAAAGATCCATGTCAGCCCCTGAGAGGAATCCTCGGTTCCGGCCCTGACTCCACACAAGGTTTTTGGCCCCGGTATCGACGGGAGAGGAATCCCGAGAGGCCCCCTAGCAACTCGCATGAGGACTGGCGTCTCCTGAGGCCACCAGGGCGGGTCCCTGAGGTCCCCGTCGTAACTCGAGAACACCTGCCTCAACTCGAGAAAATCCAGGAAGTTCTCCCTTCCAGGCGAGATGAGGCCTATTTCCGATGAGGCGTCTGGAGACTAATGACACCTAACCTCTGGAACTTCGAAAGGGTCTTTCACACCCTTGCTGGAACTCAAGAAGTTCACCGCCATACCCGTCTCCACTCGAGAGGAAGCACGATGGTCCCGCCCACATCCAGAGGAGCCCCGTTTCCCCCTCGTAGCTCGAGATGAGGGATCCTTTCCCTGCTTTCAAAGGGAAAGAATTCCCGGCGTTCCCGTCGCATCTCAAGAGGAGGCACTCTCAACAGGAAAGGCGAGAGGAACTCCATGGTCGTACCACCATGCCAAGAGTCCCCCAGATGTCTCAGTCCATTCCAGAGGAACCTCTTTGCCCTGCACTGGCTCATCTTTCACGCCGAGGAACGACTCACACCACGGTGGCACGTGGGACAGCCCAGTGGGAAAGCCTCGAGGGAAAGCCTCGAGGGAAAACCACAGATCCTTTGATCCACGCGACGGGAAGCGTGACATTGCTGCTACAGCCTGGAAGGAAAGTGCACGTGCATGCCCCCACTCGAGACGAGGCCTGACTCCCCTGGGGAGACTCCAGAAGTACCCAAAGATCCATGTCAGCCCCTGAGAGGAATCCTCGGTTCTGGCCCTGACTCCACACAAGGTTTTTGGTGCCGGTATCGACGGGAGAGGAATCCCGAGAGGCCCCCTAGCAACTCGCATGGGGACTGGCGTCTCCTGAGGCCCCCAGGGCGGGTCCCTGAGGTCCCCGTCGTAACTCGAGAACACCTGCCTCAACTCGAGAAAATCCAGGAAGTTCTCCCTTCCAGGCGAGATGAGGCCTATTTCCGATGAGGCGTCTGGAGACTAATAACACCTAACCTCTGGAACTTCGAAAGGGTCTTTCACACCCTTGCTGGAACTCAAGAAGTTCACCGCCATACCCGTCTCCACTCGAGAGGAAGCACGATGGTCCCGCCCACATCCAGAGGAGCCCCGTTTCCCTCTCGTAGCTCAAGATGAGGGATCCTTTCCCTGCTTTCAACGGGAAAGAATTCCCGGCGTTCCCGTCGCATCTCAAGAGGAGGCACTCTCAACAGGAAAGGCGAGAGGAACTCCATGGTCGTACCACCATGCCAAGAGTCCCCCAGATGTCTCAGTGCATTCCAGAGGAACCTCTTTGCCCTGCACTGGCTCATCTTTCACGCCGAGGATCGACTCACACCACGGTGGCACGTGGGACAGCCCTGTGGGAAAGCCTCGAGGGAAAACCACAGATGCTTTGATCCACGCGACGGGAAGCGTGACATTGCTGCTCCAGCCTGGAAGGAAAGCGCACGTGCATGCCCCCACTCGAGACGAGGCCTGACTCCCCTGTGGAGACTCCAGAAGTACCCAAAGATCCATGTCAGCCCCTGAGAGGAATCCTCGGTTCCGGCCCTGACTCCACACAAGCTTTATGGCCCCGGTATCGACGGGAGAGGAATCCCGAGAGGCCCCCTAGCAACTCGCATGGGGACTGGCCTCTCCTGAGGCCACCAGGGCGGGTCCCTGAGGTCCCCGTCGTAACTCGAGAACACCTGCCGCAACTCGAGAAAATCCAGGAAGTTCTCCCTTCCAGGCGAGATGAGGCCTATTTCCGATGAGGCGTCTGGAGACTAATGACACCTAACCTCTGGAACTTCGAAAGGGTCTTTCACACCCTTGCTGCAACTCAAGAAGTTCACCGCCATACCCGTCTCCACTCGAGAAGAAGCACGATGGTCCCGCCCACATCCAGAGGAGCCCCGTTTCCCCCTCGTAGCTCGAGATGAGGGATCCTTTCCCTGCTTTCAACGGGAAAGAATTCCCGGCGTTCCCGTCGCATCTCAAGAGGAGGCACTCTCAACAGGAAAGGCGAGAGGAACTCCATGGTCGTACCACCATGCCAAGAGTCCCCCTGATGTCTCAGTGCATTCCAGAGGAACCTCTTTGCCCTGCACTGGCTCATCTTTCACGCCGAGGATCGACTCACACCACGGTGGCACGTGGGACAGCCCAGTGGGAAAGCCTCGAGGGAAAGCCTCGAGGGAAAACCACAGATCCTTTGATCCACGCGACGGGAAGCGTGACATTGCTGCTACAGCCTGGAAGGAAAGCGCACGTGCATGCCCCCACTCGAGACGAGGCCTGACTCCCCTGGGGAGACTCCAGAAGTACCCAAAGATCCATGTCAGCCCCTGAGAGGAATCCTCGGTTCCGGCCCTGACTCCACACAAGGTTTTTGGTGCCGGTATCGACGGGAGAGGAATCCCGAGAGGCCCCCTAGCAACTCGCATGGGGACTGGCCTCTCCTGAGGCCACCAGGGCGGGTCCCTGAGGTCCCCGTCGTAACTCGAGAACACCTGCCGCAACTCGAGAAAATCCAGGAAGTTCTCCCTTCCAGGCGAGATGTGTCCTATTTCCGATGAGGCGTCTGGAGACTAATGACACCTAACCTCTGGAACTTCGAAAGGGTCTTTCACACCCTTGCTGGAACTCAAGAAGTTCACCGCCATACCCGTCTCCACTCGAGAGGAAGCACGATGGTCCCGCCCACATCCAGAGGAGCCCCGTTTCCCCCTCGTAGCTCGAGATGAGGGATCCTTTCCCTGCTTTCAACGGGAAAGAATTCCCGGGGTTTCCGACGCATCTCAAGAGGAGGCACTCTCAACAGGAAAGGTGAGAGGAACTCCATGGTCGTACCACCATTCCAAGAGTCCCCCGGATGTCTCACTCCATTCCAGAGGAACCCCTTTGCCCTGCACTGGCTCATCTTTCAGGCCGAGGATCGACTCACACCACGGTGGCACGTGGGACAGCCCTGTGGGAACGCCTCGGGGGAAAACCACAGATCCTTTGATCCACGCGACGGGAAGCGTGACATTGCTGCTACAGCTTGGAAGGAAAGCGCACGTGCATGCCCCCACTCGAGACGAGGCCTGACTCCCCTGGGGAGACTCCAGAAGTACCCAAAGATCCATGTCAGCCCCTGAGAGGAATCCTCGGTTCCGGCCCTGACTCCACACAAGGTTTTTGGCCCCGGTATCGACGGGAGAGGAATCCCGAGAGGCCCCCTAGCAACTCGCATGGGGACTGGCGTCTCCTGAGGCCACCAGGGCGGGTCCCTGAGGTCCCCGTCGTAACTTGAGAACACCTGCCTCAACTCGAGAAAATCCAGGAAGTTCTCCCTTCCAGGCGAGATGAGGCCTATTTCCGATGAGGCGTCTGGAGACTAATGACACCTAACCTCTGGAACTTCGAAAGGGTCTTTCACACCCTTGCTGGAACTCAAGAAGTTCACCGCCATACCCGTCTCCACTCGAGAGGAAGCACGATGGTCCCGCCCACATCCAGAGGAGCCCCGTTTCCCCCTCGTAGCTCGAGATGAGGGATCCTTTCCCTGCTTTCAACGGGAAAGAATTCCCGGCGTTCCCGTCGCATCTCAAGAGGAGGCACTCTCAACATGAAAGGCGAGAGGAACTCCATGTTCGTACCACCATGCCAAGAGTCCCCCAGATGTCTCAGTCCATTCCAGAGGAACCTCTTTGCCCTGCACTGGCTCATCTTTCACGCCGAGGATCGACTCACACCACGGTGGCACGTGGGACAGCCCTGTGGGAAAGCCTCGAGGGAAAACCACAGATCCTTTGATCCACGCGACGGGAAGCGTGACATTGCTGCTACAGCCTGGAAGGAAAGCGCACGTGCATGCCCCCACTCGAGACGAGGCCTGACTCCCCTGTGGAGACTCCAGAAGTACCCAAAGATCCATGTCAGCCCCTGAGAGGAATCCTCGGTTCCGGCCCTGACTCCACACAAGGTTTTTGGCCCCGGTATCGTCGGGAGAGGAATCCCGAGAGGCCCCCTAGCAACTCGCATGGGGACTGGCCTCTCCTGAGGCCACCAGGGCGGGTCCCTGAGGTCCCCGTCGTAACTCGAGAACACCTGCCGCAACTCGAGAAAATCCAGGAAGTTCTCCCTTCCAGGCGAGATGAGGCCTATTTCCGATGAGGCGTCTGGAGACTAATGACACCTAACCTCTGGAACTTCGAAAGGGTCTTTCACACCCTTGCTGCAACTCAAGAAGTTCACCGCCATACCCGTCTCCACTCGAGAGGAAGCACGATGGTCCCGCCCACATCCAGAGGAGCCCCGTTTCCCCCTCGTAGCTCGAGATGAGGGATCCTTTCCCTGCTTTCAACGGGAAAGAATTCCCGGCGTTCCCGTCGCATCTCAAGAGGAGGCACTCTCAACAGGAAAGGCGAGAGGAACTCCATGGTCGTACCACCATGCCAAGAGTCCCCCAGATGTCTCAGTCCATTCCAGAGGAACCTCTTTGCCCTGCACTGGCTCATCTTTCACGCCGAGGAACGACTCACACCACGGTGGCACGTGGGACAGCCCAGTGGGAAAGCCTCGAGGGAAAGCCTCGAGGGAAAACCACAGATCCTTTGATCCACGCGACGGGAAGCGTGACATTGCTGCTACAGCCTGGAAGGAAAGTGCACGTGCATGCCCCCACTCGAGACGAGGCCTGACTCCCCTGGGGAGACTCCAGAAGTACCCAAAGATCCATGTCAGCCCCTGAGAGGAATCCTCGGTTCTGGCCCTGACTCCACACAAGGTTTTTGGTGCCGGTATCGACGGGAGAGGAATCCCGAGAGGCCCCCTAGCAACTCGCATGGGGACTGGCGTCTCCTGAGGCCCCCAGGGCGGGTCCCTGAGGTCCCCGTCGTAACTCGAGAACACCTGCCTCAACTCGAGAAAATCCAGGAAGTTCTCCCTTCCAGGCGAGATGAGGCCTATTTCCGATGAGGCGTCTGGAGACTAATAACACCTAACCTCTGGAACTTCGAAAGGGTCTTTCACACCCTTGCTGGAACTCAAGAAGTTCACCGCCATACCCGTCTCCACTCGAGAGGAAGCACGATGGTCCCGCCCACATCCAGAGGAGCCCCGTTTCCCTCTCGTAGCTCAAGATGAGGGATCCTTTCCCTGCTTTCAACGGGAAAGAATTCCCGGCGTTCCCGTCGCATCTCAAGAGGAGGCACTCTCAACAGGAAAGGCGAGAGGAACTCCATGGTCGTACCACCATGCCAAGAGTCCCCCAGATGTCTCAGTGCATTCCAGAGGAACCTCTTTGCCCTGCACTGGCTCATCTTTCACGCCGAGGATCGACTCACACCACGGTGGCACGTGGGACAGCCCTGTGGGAAAGCCTCGAGGGAAAACCACAGATGCTTTGATCCACGCGACGGGAAGCGTGACATTGCTGCTCCAGCCTGGAAGGAAAGCGCACGTGCATGCCCCCACTCGAGACGAGGCCTGACTCCCCTGTGGAGACTCCAGAAGTACCCAAAGATCCATGTCAGCCCCTGAGAGGAATCCTCGGTTCCGGCCCTGACTCCACACAAGCTTTATGGCCCCGGTATCGACGGGAGAGGAATCCCGAGAGGCCCCCTAGCAACTCGCATGGGGACTGGCCTCTCCTGAGGCCACCAGGGCGGGTCCCTGAGGTCCCCGTCGTAACTCGAGAACACCTGCCGCAACTCGAGAAAATCCAGGAAGTTCTCCCTTCCAGGCGAGATGAGGCCTATTTCCGATGAGGCGTCTGGAGACTAATGACACCTAACCTCTGGAACTTCGAAAGGGTCTTTCACACCCTTGCTGCAACTCAAGAAGTTCACCGCCATACCCGTCTCCACTCGAGAAGAAGCACGATGGTCCCGCCCACATCCAGAGGAGCCCCGTTTCCCCCTCGTAGCTCGAGATGAGGGATCCTTTCCCTGCTTTCAACGGGAAAGAATTCCCGGCGTTCCCGTCGCATCTCAAGAGGAGGCACTCTCAACAGGAAAGGCGAGAGGAACTCCATGGTCGTACCACCATGCCAAGAGTCCCCCTGATGTCTCAGTGCATTCCAGAGGAACCTCTTTGCCCTGCACTGGCTCATCTTTCACGCCGAGGATCGACTCACACCACGGTGGCACGTGGGACAGCCCAGTGGGAAAGCCTCGAGGGAAAGCCTCGAGGGAAAACCACAGATCCTTTGATCCACGCGACGGGAAGCGTGACATTGCTGCTACAGCCTGGAAGGAAAGCGCACGTGCATGCCCCCACTCGAGACGAGGCCTGACTCCCCTGGGGAGACTCCAGAAGTACCCAAAGATCCATGTCAGCCCCTGAGAGGAATCCTCGGTTCCGGCCCTGACTCCACACAAGGTTTTTGGTGCCGGTATCGACGGGAGAGGAATCCCGAGAGGCCCCCTAGCAACTCGCATGGGGACTGGCCTCTCCTGAGGCCACCAGGGCGGGTCCCTGAGGTCCCCGTCGTAACTCGAGAACACCTGCCGCAACTCGAGAAAATCCAGGAAGTTCTCCCTTCCAGGCGAGATGTGTCCTATTTCCGATGAGGCGTCTGGAGACTAATGACACCTAACCTCTGGAACTTCGAAAGGGTCTTTCACACCCTTGCTGGAACTCAAGAAGTTCACCGCCATACCCGTCTCCACTCGAGAGGAAGCACGATGGTCCCGCCCACATCCAGAGGAGCCCCGTTTCCCCCTCGTAGCTCGAGATGAGGGATCCTTTCCCTGCTTTCAACGGGAAAGAATTCCCGGGGTTTCCGACGCATCTCAAGAGGAGGCACTCTCAACAGGAAAGGTGAGAGGAACTCCATGGTCGTACCACCATTCCAAGAGTCCCCCGGATGTCTCACTCCATTCCAGAGGAACCCCTTTGCCCTGCACTGGCTCATCTTTCAGGCCGAGGATCGACTCACACCACGGTGGCACGTGGGACAGCCCTGTGGGAACGCCTCGGGGGAAAACCACAGATCCTTTGATCCACGCGACGGGAAGCGTGACATTGCTGCTACAGCTTGGAAGGAAAGCGCACGTGCATGCCCCCACTCGAGACGAGGCCTGACTCCCCTGGGGAGACTCCAGAAGTACCCAAAGATCCATGTCAGCCCCTGAGAGGAATCCTCGGTTCCGGCCCTGACTCCACACAAGGTTTTTGGCCCCGGTATCGACGGGAGAGGAATCCCGAGAGGCCCCCTAGCAACTCGCATGGGGACTGGCGTCTCCTGAGGCCACCAGGGCGGGTCCCTGAGGTCCCCGTCGTAACTTGAGAACACCTGCCTCAACTCGAGAAAATCCAGGAAGTTCTCCCTTCCAGGCGAGATGAGGCCTATTTCCGATGAGGCGTCTGGAGACTAATGACACCTAACCTCTGGAACTTCGAAAGGGTCTTTCACACCCTTGCTGGAACTCAAGAAGTTCACCGCCATACCCGTCTCCACTCGAGAGGAAGCACGATGGTCCCGCCCACATCCAGAGGAGCCCCGTTTCCCCCTCGTAGCTCGAGATGAGGGATCCTTTCCCTGCTTTCAACGGGAAAGAATTCCCGGCGTTCCCGTCGCATCTCAAGAGGAGGCACTCTCAACATGAAAGGCGAGAGGAACTCCATGTTCGTACCACCATGCCAAGAGTCCCCCAGATGTCTCAGTCCATTCCAGAGGAACCTCTTTGCCCTGCACTGGCTCATCTTTCACGCCGAGGATCGACTCACACCACGGTGGCACGTGGGACAGCCCTGTGGGAAAGCCTCGAGGGAAAACCACAGATCCTTTGATCCACGCGACGGGAAGCGTGACATTGCTGCTACAGCCTGGAAGGAAAGCGCACGTGCATGCCCCCACTCGAGACGAGGCCTGACTCCCCTGTGGAGACTCCAGAAGTACCCAAAGATCCATGTCAGCCCCTGAGAGGAATCCTCGGTTCCGGCCCTGACTCCACACAAGGTTTTTGGCCCCGGTATCGTCGGGAGAGGAATCCCGAGAGGCCCCCTAGCAACTCGCATGGGGACTGGCCTCTCCTGAGGCCACCAGGGCGGGTCCCTGAGGTCCCCGTCGTAACTCGAGAACACCTGCCGCAACTCGAGAAAATCCAGGAAGTTCTCCCTTCCAGGCGAGATGAGGCCTATTTCCGATGAGGCGTCTGGAGACTAATGACACCTAACCTCTGGAACTTCGAAAGGGTCTTTCACACCCTTGCTGCAACTCAAGAAGTTCACCGCCATACCCGTCTCCACTCGAGAAGAAGCACGATGGTCCCGCCCACATCCAGAGGAGCCCCGTTTCCCCCTCGTAGCTCGAGATGAGGGATCCTTTCCCTGCTTTCAACGGGAAAGAATTCCCGGCGTTCCCGTCGCATCTCAAGAGGAGGCACTCTCAACAGGAAAGGCGAGAGGAACTCCATGGTCGTACCACCATGCCAAGAGTCCCCCTGATGTCTCAGTGCATTCCAGAGGAACCTCTTTGCCCTGCACTGGCTCATCTTTCACGCCGAGGATCGACTCACACCACGGTGGCACGTGGGACAGCCCAGTGGGAAAGCCTCGAGGGAAAGCCTCGAGGGAAAACCACAGATCCTTTGATCCACGCGACGGGAAGCGTGACATTGCTGCTACAGCCTGGAAGGAAAGCGCACGTGCATGCCCCCACTCGAGACGAGGCCTGACTCCCCTGGGGAGACTCCAGAAGTACCCAAAGATCCATGTCAGCCCCTGAGAGGAATCCTCGGTTCCGGCCCTGACTCCACACAAGGTTTTTGGTGCCGGTATCGACGGGAGAGGAATCCCGAGAGGCCCCCTAGCAACTCGCATGGGGACTGGCCTCTCCTGAGGCCACCAGGGCGGGTCCCTGAGGTCCCCGTCGTAACTCGAGAACACCTGCCTCAACTCGAGAAAATCCAGGAAGTTCTCCCTTCCAGGCGAGATGTGTCCTATTTCCGATGAGGCGTCTGGAGACTAATGACACCTAACCTCTGGAACTTCGAAAGGGTCTTTCACACCCTTGCTGGAACTCAAGAAGTTCACCGCCATACCCGTCTCCACTCGAGAGGAAGCACGATGGTCCCGCCCACATCCAGAGGAGCCCCGTTTCCCCCTCGTAGCTCGAGATGAGGGATCCTTTCCCTGCTTTCAACGGGAAAGAATTCCCGGGGTTTCCGACGCATCTCAAGAGGAGGCACTCTCAACAGGAAAGGTGAGAGGAACTCCATGGTCGTACCACCATTCCAAGAGTCCCCCGGATGTCTCACTCCATTCCAGAGGAACCCCTTTGCCCTGCACTGGCTCATCTTTCAGGCCGAGGATCGACTCACACCACGGTGGCACGTGGGACAGCCCTGTGGGAAAGCCTCGGGGGAAAACCACAGATCCTTTGATCCACGCGACGGGAAGCGTGACATTGCTGCTACAGCTTGGAAGGAAAGCGCACGTGCATGCCCCCACTCGAGACGAGGCCTGACTCCCCTGGGGAGACTCCAGAAGTACCCAAAGATCCATGTCAGCCCCTGAGAGGAATCCTCGGTTCCGGCCCTGACTCCACACAAGGTTTTTGGCCCCGGTATCGACGGGAGAGGAATCCCGAGAGGCCCCCTAGCAACTCGCATGGGGACTGGCGTCTCCTGAGGCCACCAGGGCGGGTCCCTGAGGTCCCCGTCGTAACTCGAGAACACCTGCCTCAACTCGAGAAAATCCAGGAAGTTCTCCCTTCCAGGCGAGATGAGGCCTATTTCCGATGAGGCGTCTGGAGACTAATGACACCTAACCTCTGGAACTTCGAAAGGGTCTTTCACACCCTTGCTGGAACTCAAGAAGTTCACCGCCATACCCGTCTCCACTCGAGAGGAAGCACGATGGTCCCGCCCACATCCAGAGGAGCCCCGTTTCCCCCTCGTAGCTCGAGATGAGGGATCCTTTCCCTGCTTTCAACGGGAAAGAATTCCCGGCGTTCCCGTCGCATCTCAAGAGGAGGCACTCTCAACAGGAAAGGCGAGAGGAACTCCATGGTCGTACCACCATGCCAAGAGTCCCCCAGATGTCTCAGTCCATTCCAGAGGAACCTCTTTGCCCTGCACTGGCTCATCTTTCACGCCGAGGATCGACTCACACCACGGTGGCACGTGGGGCAGCCCTGTGGGAAAGCCTCGAGGGAAAACCACAGATCCTTTGATCCACGCGACGGGAAGCGTGACATTGCTGCTACAGCCTGGAAGGAAAGCGCACGTGCATGCCCCCACTCGAGACGAGGCCTGACTCCCCTGTGGAGACTCCAGAAGTACCCAAAGATCCATGTCAGCCCCTGAGAGGAATCCTCGGTTCCGGCCCTGACTCCACACAAGGTTTATGGCCCCGGTATCGACGGGAGAGGAATCCCGAGAGGCCCCCTAGCAACTCGCATGGGGACTGGCCTCTCCTGAGGCCACCAGGGCGGGTCCCTGAGGTCCCCGTCGTAACTCGAGAACACCTGCCGCAACTCGAGAAAATCCAGGAAGTTCTCCCTTCCAGGCGAGATGAGGCCTATTTCCGATGAGGCGTCTGGAGACTAATGACACCTAACCTCTGGAACTTCGAAAGGGTCTTTCACACCCTTGCTGCAACTCAAGAAGTTCACCGCCATACCCGTCTCCACTCGAGAAGAAGCACGATGGTCCCGCCCACATCCAGAGGAGCCCCGTTTCCCCCTCGTAGCTCGAGATGAGGGATCCTTTCCCTGCTTTCAACGGGAAAGAATTCCCGGCGTTCCCGTCGCATCTCAAGAGGAGGCACTCTCAACAGGAAAGGCGAGAGGAACTCCATGGTCGTACCACCATGCCAAGAGTCCCCCTGATGTCTCAGTGCATTCCAGAGGAACCTCTTTGCCCTGCACTGGCTCATCTTTCACGCCGAGGATCGACTCACACCACGGTGGCACGTGGGACAGCCCAGTGGGAAAGCCTCGAGGGAAAGCCTCGAGGGAAAACCACAGATCCTTTGATCCACGCGACGGGAAGCGTGACATTGCTGCTACAGCCTGGAAGGAAAGCGCACGTGCATGCCCCCACTCGAGACGAGGCCTGACTCCCCTGGGGAGACTCCAGAAGTACCCAAAGATCCATGTCAGCCCCTGAGAGGAATCCTCGGTTCCGGCCCTGACTCCACACAAGGTTTTTGGTGCCGGTATCGACGGGAGAGGAATCCCGAGAGGCCCCCTAGCAACTCGCATGGGGACTGACCTCTCCTGAGGCCACCAGGGCGGGTCCCTGAGGTCCCCGTCGTAACTCGAGAACACCTGCCGCAACTCGAGAAAATCCAGGAAGTTCTCCCTTCCAGGCGAGATGTGTCCTATTTCCGATGAGGCGTCTGGAGACTAATGACACCTAACCTCTGGAACTTCGAAAGGGTCTTTCACACCCTTGCTGGAACTCAAGAAGTTCACCGCCATACCCGTCTCCACTCGAGAGGAAGCACGATGGTCCCGCCCACATCCAGAGGAGCCCCGTTTCCCCCTCGTAGCTCGAGATGAGGGATCCTTTCCCTGCTTTCAACGGGAAAGAATTCCCGGGGTTTCCGACGCATCTCAAGAGGAGGCACTCTCAACAGGAAAGGTGAGAGGAACTCCATGGTCGTACCACCATTCCAAGAGTCCCCCGGATGTCTCACTCCATTCCAGAGGAACCCCTTTGCCCTGCACTGGCTCATCTTTCAGGCCGAGGATCGACTCACACCACGGTGGCACGTGGGACAGCCCTGTGGGAAAGCCTCGGGGGAAAACCACAGATCCTTTGATCCACGCGACGGGAAGCGTGACATTGCTGCTACAGCTTGGAAGGAAAGCGCACGTGCATGCCCCCACTCGAGACGAGGCCTGACTCCCCTGGGGAGACTCCAGAAGTACCCAAAGATCCATGTCAGCCCCTGAGAGGAATCCTCGGTTCCGGCCCTGACTCCACACAAGGTTTTTGGCCCCGGTATCGACGGGAGAGGAATCCCGAGAGGCCCCCTAGCAACTCGCATGGGGACTGGCGTCTCCTGAGGCCACCAGGGCGGGTCCCTGAGGTCCCCGTCGTAACTCGAGAACACCTGCCTCAACTCGAGAAAATCCAGGAAGTTCTCCCTTCCAGGCGAGATGAGGCCTATTTCCGATGAGGCGTCTGGAGACTAATGACACCTAACCTCTGGAACTTCGAAAGGGTCTTTCACACCCTTGCTGGAACTCAAGAAGTTCACCGCCATACCCGTCTCCACTCGAGAGGAAGCACGATGGTCCCGCCCACATCCAGAGGAGCCCCGTTTCCCCCTCGTAGCTCGAGATGAGGGATCCTTTCCCTGCTTTCAACGGGAAAGAATTCCCGGCGTTCCCGTCGCATCTCAAGAGGAGGCACTCTCAACATGAAAGGCGAGAGGAACTCCATGTTCGTACCACCATGCCAAGAGTCCCCCAGATGTCTCAGTCCATTCCAGAGGAACCTCTTTGCCCTGCACTGGCTCATCTTTCACGCCGAGGATCGACTCACACCACGGTGGCACGTGGGACAGCCCTGTGGGAAAGCCTCGAGGGAAAACCACAGATCCTTTGATCCACGCCACGGGAAGCGTGACATTGCTGCTACAGCCTGGAAGGAAAGCGCACGTGCATGCCCCCACTCGAGACGAGGCCTGACTCCCCTGTGGAGACTCCAGAAGTACCCAAAGATCCATGTCAGCCCCTGAGAGGAATCCTCGGTTCCGGCCCTGACTCCACACAAGGTTTTTGGCCCCGGTATCGTCGGGAGAGGAATCCCGAGAGGCCCCCTAGCAACTCGCATGGGGACTGGCCTCTCCTGAGGCCACCAGGGCGGGTCCCTGAGGTCCCCGTCGTAACTCGAGAACACCTGCCGCAACTCGAGAAAATCCAGGAAGTTCTCCCTTCCAGGCGAGATGAGGCCTATTTCCGATGAGGCGTCTGGAGACTAATGACACCTAACCTCTGGAACTTCGAAAGGGTCTTTCACACCCTTGCTGGAACTCAAGAAGTTCACCGCCATACCCGTCTCCACTCGAGAAGAAGCACGATGGTCCCGCCCACATCCAGAGGAGCCCCGTTTCCCCCTCGTAGCTCGAGATGAGGGATCCTTTCCCTGCTTTCAACGGGAAAGAATTCCCGGCGTTCCCGTCGCATCTCAAGAGGAGGCACTCTCAACAGGAAAGGCGAGAGGAACTCCATGGTCGTACCACCATGCCAAGAGTCCCCCTGATGTCTCAGTGCATTCCAGAGGAACCTCTTTGCCCTGCACTGGCTCATCTTTCACGCCGAGGATCGACTCACACCACGGTGGCACGTGGGACAGCCCAGTGGGAAAGCCCCGAGGGAAAGCCTCGAGGGAAAACCACAGATCCTTTGATCCACGCGACGGGAAGCGTGACATTGCTGCTACAGCCTGGAAGGAAAGCGCACGTGCATGCCCCCACTCGAGACGAGGCCTGACTCCCCTGGGGAGACTCCAGAAGTACCCAAAGATCCATGTCAGCCCCTGAGAGGAATCCTCGGTTCCGGCCCTGACTCCACACAAGGTTTTTGGTGCCGGTATCGACGGGAGAGGAATCCCGAGAGGCCCCCTAGCAACTCGCATGGGGACTGGCGTCTCCTGAGGCCGCCAGGGCGGGTCCCTGAGGTCCCCGTCGTAACTCGAGAACACCTGCCGCAACTCGAGAAAATCCAGGAAGTTCTCCCTTCCAGGCGAGATGAGGCCTATTTCCGATGAGGCGTCTGGAGACTAATGACACCTAACCTCTGGAACTTCGAAAGGGTCTTTCACACCCTTGCTGGAACTCAAGAAGTTCACCGCCATACCAGTCTCCACTCGAGAGGAAGCACGATGGTCCCGCCCACATCCAGATGAGCCCCCGTTTCCCTCTCGTAGCTCAAGATGAGGGATCCTTTCCCTGCTTTCAACGGGAAAGAATTCCCGGCGTTCCCGTCGCATCTCAAGAGGAGGCACTCTCAACAGGAAAGGCGAGAGGAACTCCATGGTCGTACCACCATGCCAAGAGTCCCCCAGATGTCTCAGTGCATTCCAGAGGAACCTCTTTGCCCTGCACTGGCTCATCTTTCACGCCGAGGATCGACTCACACCACGGTGGCACGTGGGACAGCCCTGTGGGAAAGCCTCGAGGGAAAACCACAGATCCTTTGATCCACGCCACGGGAAGCGTGACATTGCTGCTACAGCCTGGAAGGAAAGTGCACGTGCATGCCCCCACTCGAGACGAGGCCTGACTCCCCTGGGGAGACTCCAGAAGTACCCAAAGATCCATGTCAGCCACTGAGAGGAATCCTCAGTTCCGGCCCTGACTCCACACAAGGTTTTTGGCCCCGGTATCGACGGGAGAGGAATCCCGAGAGGCCCCCTAGCAACTCGCATGGGGACTGGCCTCTCCTGAGGCCACCAGGGCGGGTCCCTGAAGTCCCCGTCGTAACTCGAGAACACCTGCCGCAACTCGAGAAAATCCAGGAAGTTCTCCCTCCCAGGCGAGATGAGGCCTATTTCCGATGAGGCGTCTGGAGACTAATGAAACCTAACCTCTGGAACTTCGAAAGGGTCTTTCACACCCTTGCTGCAACTCAAGAAGTTCACCGCCATACCCGTCTCCACTCGAGAGGAAGCACGATGGTCCCGCCCACATCCAGAGGAGCCCCGTTTCCCCCTCGTAGCTCGAGATGAGGGATCCTTTCCCTGCTTTCAACGGGAAAGAATTCCCGGCGTTCCCGTCGCATCTAAAGAGGAGGCACTCTCAACAGGAAAGGCGAGAGGAACTCCATGGTCGTACCACCATGCCAAGAGTCCCCCTGATGTCTCAGTGCATTCCAGAGGAACCTCTTTGCCCTGCACTGGCTCATCTTTCACGCCGAGGATCGACTCACACCATGGTGGCACGTGGGACAGCCCAGTGGGAAAGCCTCGAGGGAAAGCCTCGAGGGAAAACCACAGATCCTTTGATCCACGCGACGGGAAGCGTGACATTGCTGCTACAGCCTGGAAGGAAAGCGCACGTGCATGCCCCCACTCGAGACGAGGCCTGACTCCCCTGGGGAGACTCCAGAAGTACCCAAAGATCCATGTCAGCCCCTGAGAGGAATCCTCGGTTCCGGCCCTGACTCCACACAAGGTTTTTGGTGCCGGTATCGACGGGAGAGGAATCCCGAGAGGCCCCCTAGCAACTCGCATGGGGACTGGCGTCTCCTGAGGCCACCAGGGCGGGTCCCTGAGGTCCCCGTCGTAACTCGAGAACACCTGCCTCAACTCGAGAAAATCCAGGAAGTTCTCCCTTCCAGGCGAGATGAGGCCTATTTCCGATGAGGCGTCTGGAGACTAATGACACCTAACCTCTGGAACTTCGAAAGGGTCTTTCACACCCTTGCTGGAACTCAAGAAGTTCACCGGCATACCCGTCTCCACTCGAGAGGAAGCACGATGGTCCCGCCCACATCCAGAGGAGCCCCGTTTCCCCCTCGTAGCTCGAGATGAGGGATCCTTTCCCTGCTTTCAACGGGAAAGAATTCCCGGCGTTCCCGTCGCATCTCAAGAGGAGGCACTCTCAACAGGAAAGGCGAGAGGAACTCCATGGTCGTACCACCATGCCAAGAGTCCCCCAGATGTCTCAGTGCATTCCAGAGGAACCTCTTTGCCCTGCACTGGCTCATCTTTCAGGCCGAGGATCGACTCACACCACGGTGGCACGTGGGACAGCCCTGTGGGAAAGCCTCGAGGGAAAGCCTCGAGGGAAAACCACAGATCCTTTGATCCACGCGACGGGAAGCGTGACATTGCTGCTACAGCCTGGAAGGAAAGCGCACGTGCATGCCCCCACTCGAGACGAGGCCTGACTCCCCTGGGGAGACTCCAGAAGTACCCAAAGATCCATGTCAGCCCCTGAGAGGAATCCTCGGTTCCGGCCCTGACTCCACACAAGGTTTTTGGCCCCGGTATCGACGGGAGAGGAATCACGAGAGGCCCCCTAGCAACTCGCATGGGGACTGGCCTCTCCTGAGGCCACCAGGGCGGGTCCCTGAGGTCCCCGTCGTAACTCGAGAAAACCTGCCTCAACTCGAGAAAATCCAGGAAGTTCTCCCTTCCAGGCGAGATGAGGCCTATTTCCGATGAGGCGTCTGGAGACTAATGACACCTAACCTCTGGAACTTCGAAAGGGTCTTTCACACCCTTGCTGCAACTCAAGAAGTTCACCGCCATACCCGTCTCCACTCGAGAGGAAGCACGATGGTCCCGCCCACATCCAGAGGAGCCCCGTTTCCCCCTCGTAGCTCGAGATGAGGGATCTTTTCCCTGCTTTCAACGGGAAAGAATTCCGGGGGTTTCTGACGCATCTCAAGAGGAGGCACTCTCAACAGGAAAGGCGAGAGGAACTCCATGGTCGTACCACCATTCCAAGAGTCCCCCGGATGTCTCACTCCATTCCAGAGGAACCTCTTTGCCCTGCACTGGCTCATCTTTCAGGCCGAGGATCGACTCACACAACGGTGGCACGTGGGACAGCCCTGTGGGAAAGCCTCGGGGGAAAACCACAGATCCTTTGATCCACGCGACAGGAAGCGTGACATTGCTGCTACAGCCTGGAAGGAAAGTGCACGTGCATGCCCCCACTCGAGACGAGGCCTGACTCCCCTGGGGAGACTCCAGAAGTACCCAAAGATCCATGTCAGCCCCTGAGAGGAATCCTTGGTTCCGGCCCTGACTCCACACAAGGTTTTTGGTGCCGGTATCGACGGGAGAGGAATCCCGAGAGGCCCCCTAGCAACTCGCATGGGGACTGGCGTCTCCTGAGGCCGCCAGGGCGGGTCCCTGAGGTCCCCGTCGTAACTCGAGAACACCTGCCGCAACTCGAGAAAATCCAGGAAGTTCTCCCTTCCAGGCGAGATGAGGCCTATTTCCGATGAGGCGTCTGGAGACTAATGACACCTAACCTCTGGAACTTCGAAAGGGTCTTTCACACCCTTGCTGGAACTCAAGAAGTTCACCGCCATACCCGTCTCCACTCGAGAGGAAGCACGATGGTCCCGCCCACATCCAGAGGAGCCCCGTTTCCCTCTCGTAGCTCAAGATGAGGGATCCTTTCCCTGCTTTCAACGGGAAAGAATTCCCGGCGTTCCCGTCGCATCTCAAGAGGAGGCACTCTCAACAGGAAAGGCGAGAGGAACTCCATGGTCGTACCACCATGCCAAGAGTCCCCCTGATGTCTCAGTGCATTCCAGAGGAACCTCTTTGCCCTGCAGTGGCTCATCTTTCACGCCGAGGATCGACTCACACCACGGTCGCACGTGGGACAGCCCTGTGGGAAAGCCTCGAGGGAAAACCACAGATCCTTTGATCCACGCCACGGGAAGCGTGACATTGCTGCTACAGCCTGGAAGGAAAGTGCACGTCCATGCCCCCACTCGAGACGAGGCCTGACTCTCCTGGGGAGACTCCAGAAGTACCGAAAGATCCATGTCAGCCCCTGAGAGGAATCCTCGGTTCCGGCCCTGACTCCACACAAGGTTTTTGGCCCCGGTATCGACGGGAGAGGAATCCCGAGAGGCCCCCTAGCAACTCGCATGGGGACTGGCCTCTCCTGAGGCCACCAGGGCGGGTCCCTGAGGTCCCCGTCGTAACTCGAGAACACCTGCCTCAACTCGAGAAAATCCAGGAAGTTCTCCCTTCCAGGCGACATGAGGCCTATTTCCGATGAGGCGTCTGGAGACTAATGACACCTAACCTCTGAAACTTCGAAAGGGTCTTTCACACCCTTGCTGGAACTCAAGAAGTTCACCGCCATACCCGTCTCCACTCGAGAAGAAGCACGATGGTCCAGCCCACATCCAGAGGAGCCCCGTTTCCACCTCGTAGCTCGAGATGAGGGATCCTTTCCCTGCTTTCAACGGGAAAGAATTCCCGGCGTTCCCGTCGCATCTCAAGAGGAGGCACTCTCAACAGGAAAGGCGAGAGGAACTCCATGGTCGTACCACCATGCCAAGAGTCCCCCTGATGTCTCAGTGCATTCCAGAGGAACCTCTTTGCCCTGCACTGGCTCATCTTTCACGCCGAGGATCGACTCACACCACGGTGGCACGTGGGACAGCCCAGTGGGAAAGCCTCGAGGGAAAGCCTCGAGGGAAAACCACAGATCCTTTGATCCACGCGACGGGAAGCGTGACATTGCTGCTACAGCCTGGAAGGAAAGCGCACGTGCATGCCCCCACTTGAGACGAGGCCTGACTCCCCTGGGGAGACTCCAGAAGTACCCAAAGATCCATGTCAGCCCCTGAGAGGAATCCTCGGTTCCGGCCCTGACTCCACACAAGGTTTTTGGTGCCGGTATCGACGGGAGAGGAATCCCGAGAGGCCCCCTAGCAACTCGCATGGGGACTGGCCTCTCCTGAGGCCACCAGGGCGGGTCCCTGAGGTCCCCGTCGTAACTCGAGAACACCTGCCGCAACTCGAGAAAATCCAGGAAGTTCTCCCTTCCAGGCGAGATGAGGCCTATTTCCGATGAGGCGTCTGGAGACTAATGACACCTAACCTCTGGAACTTCGAAAGGGTCTTTCACACCCTTGCTGGAACTCAAGAAGTTCACCGCCATACCCGTCTCCACTCGAGAGGAAGCACGATGGTCCCGCCCACATCCAGAGGAGCCCCGTTTCCCTCTCGTAGCTCAAGATGAGGGATCCTTTCCCTGCTTTCAACGGGAAAGAATTCCCGGCGTTCCCGTCGCATCTCAAGAGGAGGCACTCTCAACAGGAAAGGCGAGAGGAACTCCATGGTCGTACCACCATGCCAAGAGTCCCCCAGATGTCTCAGTGCATTCCAGAGGAACCTCTTTCCCCTGCAGTGGCTCATCTTTCACGCCGAGGATCGACTCACACCACGGTCGCACGTGGGACAGCCCTGTGGGAAAGCCTCGAGGGAAAACCACAGATCCTTTGATCCACGCCACGGGAAGCGTGACATTGCTGCTACAGCCTGGAAGGAAAGTGCACGTCCATGCCCCCACTCGAGACGAGGCCTGACTCTCCTGGGGAGACTCCAGAAGTACCCAAAGATCCATGTCAGCCCCTGAGAGGAATCCTCGGTTCCGGCCCTGACTCCACACAAGGTTTTTGGCCCCGGTATCGACGGGAGAGGAATCCCGAGAGGCCCCCTAGCAACTCGCATGGGGACTGGCCTCTCCTGAGGCCACCAGGGCGGGTCCCTGAGGTCCCCGTCGTAACTCGAGAACACCTGCCTCAACTCGAGAAAATCCAGGAAGTTCTCCCTTCCAGGCGACATGAGGCCTATTTCCGATGAGGCGTCTGGAGACTAATGACACCTAACCTCTGAAACTTCGAAAGGGTCTTTCACACCCTTGCTGGAACTCAAGAAGTTCACCGCCATACCCGTCTCCACTCGAGAAGAAGCACGATGGTCCAGCCCACATCCAGAGGAGCCCCGTTTCCACCTCGTAGCTCGAGATGAGGGATCCTTTCCCTGCTTTCAACGGGAAAGAATTCCCGGCGTTCCCGTCGCATCTCAAGAGGAGGCACTCTCAACAGGAAAGGCGAGAGGAACTCCATGGTCGTACCACCATGCCAAGAGTCCCCCTGATGTCTCAGTGCATTCCAGAGGAACCTCTTTGCCCTGCACTGGCTCATCTTTCACGCCGAGGATCGACTCACACCACGGTGGCACGTGGGACAGCCCAGTGGGAAAGCCTCGAGGGAAAGCCTCGAGGGAAAACCACAGATCCTTTGATCCACGCGACGGGAAGCGTGACATTGCTGCTACAGCCTGGAAGGAAAGCGCACGTGCATGCCCCCACTTGAGACGAGGCCTGACTCCCCTGGGGAGACTCCAGAAGTACCCAAAGATCCATGTCAGCCCCTGAGAGGAATCCTCGGTTCCGGCCCTGACTCCACACAAGGTTTTTGGTGCCGGTATCGACGGGAGAGGAATCCCGAGAGGCCCCCTAGCAACTAGCATGGGGACTCGCCTCTCCTGAGGCCACCAGGGCGGGTCCCTGAGGTCCCCGTCGTAACTCGAGAACACCTGCCGCAACTCGAGAAAATCCAGGAAGTTCTCCCTTCCAGGCGAGATGAGTCCTATTTCAGATGAGGCGTCTGGAGACTAATGACACCTAACCTCTGGAACTTCGAAAGGGTCTTTCACACCCTTGCTGCAACTCAAGAAGTTCACCGCCAGACCCGTCTCCACTCGAGAGGAAGCACGATGGTCCCGCCCACATCCAGAGGAGCCCCGTTTCCCCCTCGTAGCTCGAGATGAGGGATCCTTTCCCTGCTTTCAACGGGAAAGAATTCCCGGGGTTTCCGACGCATCTCAAGAGGAGGCACTCTCAACAGGAAAGGTGAGAGGAACTCCATGGTCGTACCACCATTCCAAGAGTCCCCCGGATGTCTCACTCCATTCCAGAGGAACCTCTTTGCCCTGCACTGGCTCATCTTTCAGGCCGAGGATCGACTCACACCACGGTGGCACGTGGGACAGCCCTGTGGGAAAGCCTTGGGGGAAAACCACAGATCCTTTGATCCACGCGACGGGAAGCGTGACATTGCTGCTACAGCCTGGAAGGAAAGCGCACGTGCATGCCCCCACTCGAGACGAGGCCTGACTCCCCTGGGGAGACTCCAGAAGTACCCAAAGATCCATGTCAGCCCCTGAGAGGAATCCTCGGTTCCGGCCCTGACTCCACACAAGGTTTTTGGCCCCGGTATCGACGGGAGAGGAATCCCGAGAGGCCCCCTAGCAACTCGCATGGGGACTGGCGTCTCCTGAGGCCACCAGGGCGGGTCCCTGAGGTCCCCGTCGTAACTCGAGAACACCTGCCTCAACTCGAGAAAATCCAGGAAGTTCTCCCTTCCAGGCGAGATGAGGCCTATTTCCGATGAGGCGTCTGGAGACTAATGACACCTAACCTCTGGAACTTCGAAAGGGTCTTTCACACCCTTGCTGGAACTCAAGAAGTTCACCGCCATACCCGTCTCCACTCGAGAGGAAGCACGATGGTCCCGCCCACATCCAGAGGAGCCCCGTTTCCCCCTCGTAGCTCGAGATGAGGGATCCTTTCCCTGCTTTCAACGGGAAAGAATTCCCGGCGTTCCCGTCGCATCTCAAGAGGAGGCACTCTCAACAGGAAAGGCGAGAGGAAGTCCATGGTCGTACCACCATGCCAAGAGTCCCCCTGATGTCTCAGTGCATTCCAGAGGAACCTCTTTGCCCTGCACTGGCTCATCTTTCACGCCGAGGATCGACTCACACCACGGTGGCACGTGGGACAGCCCTGTGGGAAAGCCTCGGGGGAAAACCACAGATCCTTTGATCCACGCGACGGGAAGCGTGACATTGCTGCTACAGCTTGGAAGGAAAGCGCACGTGCATGCCCCCACTCGAGACGAGGCCTGACTCCCCTGGGGAGACTCCAGAAGTACCCAAAGATCCATGTCAGCCCCTGAGAGGAATCCTCGGTTCCGGCCCTGACTCCACACAAGGTTTTTGGCCCCGGTATCGACGGGAGAGGAATCCCGAGAGGCCCCCTAGCAACTCGCATGGGGACTGGCGTCTCCTGAGGCCACCAGGGCGGGTCCCTGAGGTCCCCGTCGTAACTCGAGAACACCTGCCTCAACTCGAGAAAATCCAGGAAGTTCTCCCTTCCAGGCGAGATGAGGCCTATTTCCGATGAGGCGTCTGGAGACTAATGACACCTAACCTCTGGAACTTCGAAAGGGTCTTTCACACCCTTGCTGGAACTCAAGAAGTTCACCGCCATACCCGTCTCCACTCGAGAGGAAGCACGATGGTCCCGCCCACATCCAGAGGAGCCCCGTTTCCCCCTCGTAGCTCGAGATGAGGGATCCTTTCCCTGCTTTCAACGGGAAAGAATTCCCGGGGTTTCCGACGCATCTCAAGAGGAGGCACTCTCAACAGGAAAGGTGAGAGGAACTCCATGGTCGTACCACCATTCCAAGAGTCCCCCGGATGTCTCACTCCATTCCAGAGGAACCTCTTTGCCCTGCACTGGCTCATCTTTCAGGCCGAGGATCGACTCACACCACGGTGGCACGTGGGACAGCCCTGTGGGAAAGCCTCGGGGGAAAACCACAGATCCTTTGATCCACGCGACGGGAAGCGTGACATTGCTGCTACAGCCTGGAAGGAAAGCGCACGTGCATGCCCCCACTCGAGACGAGGCCTGACTCCCCTGGGGAGACTCCAGAAGTACCCAAAGATCCATGTCAGCCCCTGAGAGGAATCCTCGGTTCCGGCCCTGACTCCACACAAGGTTTTTGGCCCCGGTATCGACGGGAGAGGAATCCCGAGAGGCCCCCTAGCAACTCGCATGGGGACTGGCGTCTCCTGAGGCCACCAGGGCGGGTCCCTGAGGTCCCCGTCGTAACTCGAGAACACCTGCCTCAACTCGAGAAAATCCAGGAAGTTCTCCCTTCCAGGCGAGATGAGGCCTATTTCCGATGAGGCGTCTGGAGACTAATGACACCTAACCTCTGGAACTTCGAAAGGGTCTTTCACACCCTTGCTGGAACTCAAGAAGTTCACCGCCATACCCGTCTCCACTCGAGAGGAAGCACGATGGTCCCGCCCACATCCAGAGGAGCCCCGTTTCCCCCTCGTAGCTCGAGATGAGGGATCCTTTCCCTGCTTTCAACGGGAAAGAATTCCCGGCGTTCCCGTCGCATCTCAAGAGGAGGCACTCTCAACAGGAAAGGCGAGAGGAAGTCCATGGTCGTACCACCATGCCAAGAGTCCCCCTGATGTCTCAGTGCATTCCAGAGGAACCTCTTTGCCCTGCACTGGCTCATCTTTCACGCCGAGGATCGACTCACACCACGGTGGCACGTGGGACAGCCCCGTGGGAAAGCCTCGAGGGAAAGCCTCGAGGGAAAACCACAGATCCTTTGATCCACGCGACGGGAAGCGTGACATTGCTGCTACAGCCTGGAAGGAAAGCGCACGTGCATGCCCCCGCTCGAGACGAGGCCTGACTCCCCTGGGGAGACTCCAGAAGTACCCAAAGATCCATGTCAGCCCCTGAGAGGAATCCTCGGTTCCGGCCCTGACTCCACACAAGGTTTTTGGTGCCGGTATCGACGGGAGAGGAATCCCGAGAGGCCCCCTAGCAACTCGCATGGGGACTGGCCTCTCCTGAGGCCACCAGGGCGGGTCCCTGAGGTCCCCGTCGTAACTCGAGAACACCTGCCGCAACTCGAGAAAATCCAGGAAGTTCTCCCTTCCAGGCGAGATGTGTCCTATTTCCGATGAGGCGTCTGGAGACTAATGACACCTAACCTCTGGAACTTCGAAAGGGTCTTTCACACCCTTGCTGGAACTCAAGAAGTTCACCGCCATACCCGTCTCCACTCGAGAGGAAGCACGATGGTCCCGCCCACATCCAGAGGAGCCCCGTTTCCCCCTCGTAGCTCGAGATGAGGGATCCTTTCCCTGCTTTCAACGGGAAAGAATTCCCGGGGTTTCCGACGCATCTCAAGAGGAGGCACTCTCAACAGGAAAGGTGAGAGGAACTCCATGGTCGTACCACCATTCCAAGAGTCCCCCGGATGTCTCACTCCATTCCAGAGGAACCCCTTTGCCCTGCACTGGCTCATCTTTCAGGCCGAGGATCGACTCACACCACGGTGGCACGTGGGACAGCCCTGTGGGAAAGCCTCGGGGGAAAACCACAGATCCTTTGATCCACGCGACGGGAAGCGTGACATTGCTGCTACAGCTTGGAAGGAAAGCGCACGTGCATGCCCCCACTCGAGACGAGGCCTGACTCCCCTGGGGAGACTCCAGAAGTACCCAAAGATCCATGTCAGCCCCTGAGAGGAATCCTCGGTTCCGGCCCTGACTCCACACAAGGTTTTTGGCCCCGGTATCGACGGGAGAGGAATCCCGAGAGGCCCCCTAGCAACTCGCATGGGGACTGGCGTCTCCTGAGGCCACCAGGGCGGGTCCCTGAGGTCCCCGTCGTAACTCGAGAACACCTGCCTCAACTCGAGAAAATCCAGGAAGTTCTCCCTTCCAGGCGAGATGAGGCCTATTTCCGATGAGGCGTCTGGAGACTAATGACACCTAACCTCTGGAACTTCGAAAGGGTCTTTCACACCCTTGCTGGAACTCAAGAAGTTCACCGCCATACCCGTCTCCACTCGAGAGGAAGCACGATGGTCCCGCCCACATCCAGAGGAGCCCCGTTTCCCCCTCGTAGCTCGAGATGAGGGATCCTTTCCCTGCTTTCAACGGGAAAGAATTCCCGGCGTTCCCGTCGCATCTCAAGAGGAGGCACTCTCAACATGAAAGGCGAGAGGAACTCCATGTTCGTACCACCATGCCAAGAGTCCCCCAGATGTCTCAGTCCATTCCAGAGGAACCTCTTTGCCCTGCACTGGCTCATCTTTCACGCCGAGGATCGACTCACACCACGGTGGCACGTGGGACAGCCCTGTGGGAAAGCCTCGAGGGAAAACCACAGATCCTTTGATCCACGCGACGGGAAGCGTGACATTGCTGCTACAGCCTGGAAGGAAAGCGCACGTGCATGCCCCCACTCGAGACGAGGCCTGACTCCCCTGGGGAGACTCCAGAAGTACCCAAAGATCCATGTCAGCCCCTGAGAGGAATCCTCGGTTCCGGCCCTGACTCCACACAAGGTTTTTGGCCCCGGTATCGTCGGGAGAGGAATCCCGAGAGGCCCCCTAGCAACTCGCATGGGGACTGGCCTCTCCTGAGGCCACCAGGGCGGGTCCCTGAGGTCCCCGTCGTAACTCGAGAACACCTGCCGCAACTCGAGAAAATCCAGGAAGTTCTCCCTTCCAGGCGAGATGAGGCCTATTTCCGATGAGGCGTCTGGAGACTAATGACACCTAACCTCTGGAACTTCGAAAGGGTCTTTCACACCCTTGCTGGAACTCAAGAAGTTCACCGCCATACCCGTCTCCACTCGAGAAGAAGCACGATGGTCCCGCCCACATCCAGAGGAGCCCCGTTTCCCCCTCGTAGCTCGAGATGAGGGATCCTTTCCCTGCTTTCAACGGGAAAGAATTCCCGGCGTTCCCGTCGCATCTCAAGAGGAGGCACTCTCAACAGGAAAGGCGAGAGGAACTCCATGGTCGTACCACCATGCCAAGAGTCCCCCTGATGTCTCAGTGCATTCCAGAGGAACCTCTTTGCCCTGCACTGGCTCATCTTTCACGCCGAGGATCGACTCACACCACGGTGGCACGTGGGACAGCCCAGTGGGAAAGCCCCGAGGGAAAGCCTCGAGGGAAAACCACAGATCCTTTGATCCACGCGACGGGAAGCGTGACATTGCTGCTACAGCCTGGAAGGAAAGCGCACGTGCATGCCCCCACTCGAGACGAGGCCTGACTCCCCTGGGGAGACTCCAGAAGTACCCAAAGATCCATGTCAGCCCCTGAGAGGAATCCTCGGTTCCGGCCCTGACTCTACACAAGGTTTTTGGTGCCGGTATCGACGGGAGAGGAATCCCGAGAGGCCCCCTAGCAACTCGCATGGGGACTGGCGTCTCCTGAGGCCGCCAGGGCGGGTCCCTGAGGTCCCCGTCGTAACTCGAGAACACCTGCCGCAACTCGAGAAAATCCAGGAAGTTCTCCCTTCCAGGCGAGATGAGGCCTATTTCCGATGAGGCGTCTGGAGACTAATGACACCTAACCTCTGGAACTTCGAAAGGGTCTTTCACACCCTTGCTGGAACTCAAGAAGTTCACCGCCATACCAGTCTCCACTCGAGAGGAAGCACGATGGTCCCGCCCACATCCAGATGAGCCCCCGTTTCCCTCTCGTAGCTCAAGATGAGGGATCCTTTCCCTGCTTTCAACGGGAAAGAATTCCCGGCGTTCCCGTCGCAACTCAAGAGGAGGCACTCTCAACAGGAAAGGCGAGAGGAACTCCATGGTCGTACCACCATGCAAAGAGTCCCCCAGATGTCTCAGTGCATTCCAGAGGAACCTCTTTGCCCTGCACTGGCTCATCTTTCACGCCGAGGATCGACTCACACCACGGTGGCACGTGGGACAGCCCTGTGGGAAAGCCTCGAGGGAAAACCACAGATCCTTTGATCCACGCCACGGGAAGCGTGACATTGCTGCTACAGCCTGGAAGGAAAGTGCACGTGCATGCCCCCACTCGAGACGAGGCCTGACTCCCCTGGGGAGACTCCAGAAGTACCCAAAGATCCATGTCAGCCACTGAGAGGAATCCTCAGTTCCGGCCCTGACTCCACACAAGGTTTTTGGCCCCGGTATCGACGGGAGAGGAATCCCGAGAGGCCCCCTAGCAACTCGCATGGGGACTGGCCTCTCCTGAGGCCACCAGGGCGGGTCCCTGAAGTCCCCGTCGTAACTCGAGAACACCTGCCGCAACTCGAGAAAATCCAGGAAGTTCTCCCTCCCAGGCGAGATGAGGCCTATTTCCGATGAGGCGTCTGGAGACTAATGAAACCTAACCTCTGGAACTTCGAAAGGGTCTTTCACACCCTTGCTGCAACTCAAGAAGTTCACCGCCATACCCGTCTCCACTCGAGAGGAAGCACGATGGTCCCGCCCACATCCAGAGGAGCCCCGTTTCCCCCTCGTAGCTCGAGATGAGGGATCCTTTCCCTGCTTTCAACGGGAAAGAATTCCCGGCGTTCCCGTCGCATCTAAAGAGGAGGCACTCTCAACAGGAAAGGCGAGAGGAACTCCATGGTCGTACCACCATGCCAAGAGTCCCCCTGATGTCTCAGTGCATTCCAGAGGAACCTCTTTGCCCTGCACTGGCTCATCTTTCACGCCGAGGATCGACTCACACCATGGTGGCACGTGGGACAGCCCAGTGGGAAAGCCTCGAGGGAAAGCCTCGAGGGAAAACCACAGATCCTTTGATCCACGCGACGGGAAGCGTGACATTGCTGCTACAGCCTGGAAGGAAAGCGCACGTGCATGCCCCCACTCGAGACGAGGCCTGACTCCCCTGGGGAGACTCCAGAAGTACCCAAAGATCCATGTCAGCCCCTGAGAGGAATCCTCGGTTCCGGCCCTGACTCCACACAAGGTTTTTGGTGCCGGTATCGACGGGAGAGGAATCCCGAGAGGCCCCCTAGCAACTCGCATGGGGACTGGCGTCTCCTGAGGCCACCAGGGCGGGTCCCTGAGGTCCCCGTCGTAACTCGAGAACACCTGCCTCAACTCGAGAAAATCCAGGAAGTTCTCCCTTCCAGGCGAGATGAGGCCTATTTCCGATGAGGCGTCTGGAGACTAATGACACCTAACCTCTGGAACTTCGAAAGGGTCTTTCACACCCTTGCTGGAACTCAAGAAGTTCACCGGCATACCCGTCTCCACTCGAGAAAAAGCACGATGGTCCCGCCCACATCCAGAGGAGCCCCGTTTCCCCCTCGTAGCTCGAGATGAGGGATCCTTTCCCTGCTTTCAACGGGAAAGAATTCCCGGCGTTCCCGTCGCATCTCAAGAGGAGGCACTCTCAACAGGAAAGGCGAGAGGAACTCCATGGTCGTACCACCATGCCAAGAGTCCCCCAGATGTCTCAGTGCATTCCAGAGGAACCTCTTTGCCCTGCACTGGCTCATCTTTCAGGCCGAGGATCGACTCACACCACGGTGGCACGTGGGACAGCCCTGTGGGAAAGCCTCGAGGGAAAGCCTCGAGGGAAAACCACAGATTCTTTGATCCACGCGACGGGAAGCGTGACATTGCTGCTACAGCCTGGAAGGAAAGCGCACGTGCATGCCCCCACTCGAGACGAGGCCTCACTCCCCTGGGGAGACTCCAGAAGTACCCAAAGATCCATGTCAGCCCCTGAGAGGAATCCTCGGTTCCGGCCCTGACTCCACACAAGGTTTTTGGCCCCGGTATCGACGGGAGAGGAATCACGAGAGGCCCCCTAGCAACTCGCATGGGGACTGGCCTCTCCTGAGGCCACCAGGGCGGGTCCCTGAGGTCCCCGTCGTAACTCGAGAAAACCTGCCTCAACTCGAGAAAATCCAGGAAGTTCTCCCTTCCAGGCGAGATGAGGCCTATTTCCGATGAGGCGTCTGGAGACTAATGACACCTAATCTCTGGAACTTCGAAAGGGTCTTTCACACCCTTGCTGCAACTCAAGAAGTTCACCGCCATACCCGTCTCCACTCGAGAGGAAGCACGATGGTCCCGCCCACATCCAGAGGAGCCCCGTTTCCCCCTCGTAGCTCGAGATGAGGGATCTTTTCCCTGCTTTCAACGGGAAAGAATTCCGGGGGTTTCCGACGCATCTCAAGAGGAGGCACTCTCAACAGGAAAGGCGAGAGGAACTCCATGGTCGTACCACCATTCCAAGAGTCCCCCGGATGTCTCACTCCATTCCAGAGGAACCTCTTTGCCCTGCACTGGCTCATCTTTCAGGCCGAGGATCGACTCACACAACGGTGGCACGTGGGACAGCCCTGTGGGAAAGCCTCGGGGGAAAACCACAGATCCTTTGATCCACGCGACGGGAAGCGTGACATTGCTGCTACAGCCTGGAAGGAAAGTGCACGTGCATGCCCCCACTCGAGACGAGGCCTGACTCCCCTGGGGAGACTCCAGAAGTACCCAAAGATCCATGTCAGCCCCTGAGAGGAATCCTTGGTTCCGGGCCTGACTCCACACAAGGTTTTTGGTGCCGGTATCGACGGGAGAGGAATCCCGAGAGGCCCCCTAGCAACTCGCATGGGGACTGGCGTCTCCTGAGGCCGCCAGGGCGGGTCCCTGAGGTCCCCGTCGTAACTCGAGAACACCTGCCGCAACTCGAGAAAATCCAGGAAGTTCTCCCTTCCAGGCGAGATGAGGCCTATTTCCGATGAGGCGTCTGGAGACTAATGACACCTAACCTCTGGAACTTCGAAAGGGTCTTTCACACCCTTGCTGGAACTCAAGAAGTTCACCGCCATACCCGTCTCCACTCGAGAGGAAGCACGATGGTCCCGCCCACATCCAGAGGAGCCCCGTTTCCCTCTCGTAGCTCAAGATGAGGGATCCTTTCCCTGCTTTCAACGGGAAAGAATTCCCGGCGTTCCCGTCGCATCTCAAGAGGAGGCACTCTCAACAGGAAAGGCGAGAGGAACTCCATGGTCGTACCACCATGCCAAGAGTCCCCCAGATGTCTCAGTGCATTCCAGAGGAACCTCTTTGCCCTGCAGTGGCTCATCTTTCACGCCGAGGATCGACTCACACCACGGTCGCACGTGGGACAGCCCTGTGGGAAAGCCTCGAGGGAAAACCACAGATCCTTTGATCCACGCCACGGGAAGCGTGACATTGCTGCTACAGCCTGGAAGGAAAGTGCACGTCCATGCCCCCACTCGAGACGAGGCCTGACTCTCCTGGGGAGACTCCAGAAGTACCCAAAGATCCATGTCAGCCCCTGAGAGGAATCCTCGGTTCCGGCCCTGACTCCACACAAGGTTTTTGGCCCCGGTATCGACGGGAGAGGAATCCCGAGAGGCCCCCTAGCAACTCGCATGGGGACTGGCCTCTCCTGAGGCCACCAGGGCGGGTCCCTGAGGTCCCCGTCGTAACTCGAGAACACCTGCCTCAACTCGAGAAAATCCAGGAAGTTCTCCCTTCCAGGCGACATGAGGCCTATTTCCGATGAGGCGTCTGGAGACTAATGACACCTAACCTCTGAAACTTCGAAAGGGTCTTTCACACCCTTGCTGGAACTCAAGAAGTTCACCGCCATACCCGTCTCCACTCGAGAAGAAGCACGATGGTCCAGCCCACATCCAGAGGAGCCCCGTTTCCACCTCGTAGCTCGAGATGAGGGATCCTTTCCCTGCTTTCAACGGGAAAGAATTCCCGGCGTTCCCGTCGCATCTCAAGAGGAGGCACTCTCAACAGGAAAGGCGAGAGGAACTCCATGGTCGTACCACCATGCCAAGAGTCCCCCTGATGTCTCAGTGCATTCCAGAGGAACCTCTTTGCCCTGCACTGGCTCATCTTTCACGCCGAGGATCGACTCACACCACGGTGGCACGTGGGACAGCCCAGTGGGAAAGCCTCGAGGGAAAGCCTCGAGGGAAAACCACAGATCCTTTGATCCACGCGACGGGAAGCGTGACATTGCTGCTACAGCCTGGAAGGAAAGCGCACGTGCATGCCCCCACTTGAGACGAGGCCTGACTCCCCTGGGGAGACTCCAGAAGTACCCAAAGATCCATGTCAGCCCCTGAGAGGAATCCTCGGTTCCGGCCCTGACTCCACACAAGGTTTTTGGTGCCGGTATCGACGGGAGAGGAATCCCGAGAGGCCCCCTAGCAACTCGCATGGGGACTGGCCTCTCCTGAGGCCACCAGGGCGGGTCCCTGAGGTCCCCGTCGTAACTCGAGAACACCTGCCGCAACTCGAGAAAATCCAGGAAGTTCTCCCTTCCAGGCGAGATGAGGCCTATTTCCGATGAGGCGTCTGGAGACTAATGACACCTAACCTCTGGAACTTCGAAAGGGTCTTTCACACCCTTGCTGGAACTCAAGAAGTTCACCGCCATACCCGTCTCCACTCGAGAGGAAGCACGATGGTCCCGCCCACATCCAGAGGAGCCCCGTTTCCCTCTCGTAGCTCAAGATGAGGGATCCTTTCCCTGCTTTCAACGGGAAAGAATTCCCGGCGTTCCCGTCGCATCTCAAGAGGAGGCACTCTCAACAGGAAAGGCGAGAGGAACTCCATGGTCGTACCACCATGCCAAGAGTCCCCCAGATGTCTCAGTGCATTCCAGAGGAACCTCTTTGCCCTGCAGTGGCTCATCTTTCACGCCGAGGATCGACTCACACCACGGTCGCACGTGGGACAGCCCTGTGGGAAAGCCTCGAGGGAAAACCACAGATCCTTTGATCCACGCCACGGGAAGCGTGACATTGCTGCTACAGCCTGGAAGGAAAGTGCACGTCCATGCCCCCACTCGAGACGAGGCCTGACTCTCCTGGGGAGACTCCAGAAGTACCCAAAGATCCATGTCAGCCCCTGAGAGGAATCCTCGGTTCCGGCCCTGACTCCACACAAGGTTTTTGGCCCCGGTATCGACGGGAGAGGAATCCCGAGAGGCCCCCTAGCAACTCGCATGGGGACTGGCCTCTCCTGAGGCCACCAGGGCGGGTCCCTGAGGTCCCCGTCGTAACTCGAGAACACCTGCCTCAACTCGAGAAAATCCAGGAAGTTCTCCCTTCCAGGCGACATGAGGCCTATTTCCGATGAGGCGTCTGGAGACTAATGACACCTAACCTCTGAAACTTCGAAAGGGTCTTTCACACCCTTGCTGGAACTCAAGAAGTTCACCGCCATAACCGTCTCCACTCGAGAAGAAGCACGATGGTCCAGCCCACATCCAGAGGAGCCCCGTTTCCACCTCGTAGCTCGAGATGAGGGATCCTTTCCCTGCTTTCAACGGGAAAGAATTCCCGGCGTTCCCGTCGCATCTCAAGAGGAGGCACTCTCAACAGGAAAGGCGAGAGGAACTCCATGGTCGTACCACCATGCCAAGAGTCCCCCTGATGTCTCAGTGCATTCCAGAGGAACCTCTTTGCCCTGCACTGGCTCATCTTTCACGCCGAGGATCGACTCACACCACGGTGGCACGTGGGACAGCCCAGTGGGAAAGCCTCGAGGGAAAGCCTCGAGGGAAAACCACAGATCCTTTGATCCACGCGACGGGAAGCGTGACATTGCTGCTACAGCCTGGAAGGAAAGCGCACGTGCATGCCCCCACTTGAGACGAGGCCTGACTCCCCTGGGGAGACTCCAGAAGTACCCAAAGATCCATGTCAGCCCCTGAGAGGAATCCTCGGTTCCGGCCCTGACTCCACAGAAGGTTTTTGGTCCGGTATCGACGGGAGAGGAATCCCGAGAGGCCCCCTAGCAACTCGCATGGGGACTGGCCTCTCCTGAGGCCACCAGGGCGGGTCCCTGAGTTCCCCGTCGTAACTCGAGAACACCTGCCGCAACTCGAGAAAATCCAGGAAGTTCTCCCTTCCAGGCGAGATGAGTCCTATTTCACATGAGGCGTCTGGAGACTAATGACACCTAACCTCTGGAACTTCGAAAGGGTCTTTCACACCCTTGCTGCAACTCAAGAAGTTCACCGCCATACCCGTCTCCACTCGAGAGGAAGCACGATGGTCCCGCCCACATCCAGAGGAGCCCCGTTTCCCCCTCGTAGCTCGAGATGAGGGATCCTTTCCCTGCTTTCAACGGGAAAGAATTCCCGGGGTTTCCGACGCATCTCAAGAGGAGGCACTCTCAACAGGAAAGGTGAGAGGAACTCCATGGTCGTACCACCATTCCAAGAGTCCCCCGGATGTCTCACTCCATTCCAGAGGAACCTCTTTGCCCTGCACTGGCTCATCTTTCAGGCCGAGGATCGACTCACACCACGGTGGCACGTGGGACAGCCCTGTGGGAAAGCCTCGGGGGAAAACCACAGATCCTTTGATCCATGCGACGGGAAGCGTGACATTGCTGCTACAGCCTGGAAGGAAAGCGCACGTGCATGCCCCCACTCGAGACGAGGCCTGACTCCCCTGGGGAGACTCCAGAAGTACCCAAAGATCCATGTCAGCCCCTGAGAGGAATCCTCGGTTCCGGCCCTGACTCCACACAAGGTTTTTGGCCCCGGTATCGACGGGAGAGGAATCCCGAGAGGCCCCCTAGCAACTCGCATGGGGACTGGCGTCTCCTGAGGCCACCAGGGCGGGTCCCTGAGGTCCCCGTCGTAACTCGAGAACACCTGCCTCAACTCGAGAAAATCCAGGAAGTTCTCCCTTCCAGGCGAGATGAGGCCTATTTCCGATGAGGCGTCTGGAGACTAATGACACCTAACCTCTGGAACTTCGAAAGGGTCTTTCACACCCTTGCTGGAACTCAAGAAGTTCACCGCCATACCCGTCTCCACTCGAGAGGAAGCACGATGGTCCCGCCCACATCCAGAGGAGCCCTGTTTCCCCGTCGTAGCTCGAGATGAGGGATCCTTTCCCTGCTTTCAACGGGAAAGAATTCCCGGCGTTCCCGTCGCATCTCAAGAGGAGGCACTCTCAACAGGAAAGGCGAGAGGAACTCCATGGTCGTACCACCATGCCAAGAGTCCCCCAGATGTCTCAGTCCATTCCAGAGGAACCTCTTTGCCCTGCACTGGCTCATCTTTCAGGCCGAGGATCGACTCACACCACGGTGGCACGTGGGACAGCCCTGTGGGAAAGCCTCGAGGGAAAACCACAGATCCTTTGATCCACGCGACGGGAAGCGTGACATTGCTGCTACAGCCTGGAAGGAAAGCGCACGTGCATGCCCCCACTCGAGACGAGGCCTGACTCCCCTGTGGAGACTCCAGAAGTACCCAAAGATCCATGTCAGCCCCTGAGAGGAATCCTCGGTTCCGGCCCTGACTCCACACAAGGTTTTTGGCCCCGGTATCGACGGGAGAGGAAACCCGAGAGGCCCCCTAGCAACTCGCATGGCGACTGGCGTCTCCTGAGGCCACCAGGGCGGGTCCCTGAGGTCCCCATCGTAACTCGAGAACACCTGCCTCAACTCGAGAAAATCCAGGAAGTTCTCCCTTCCAGGCGACATGAGGCCTATTTCCGATGAGGCGTCTGGAGACTAATGACACCTAACCTCTGGAACTTCGAAAGGGTCTTTCACACCCTTGCTGGAACTCAAGAAGTTCACCGCCATACCCGTCTCCACTCGAGAGGAAGCACGATGGTCCCGCCCACATCCAGAGGAGCCCCGTTTCCACCTCGTAGCTCGAGATGAGGGATCCTTTCCCTGCTTTCAACGGGAAAGAATTCCCGGCGTTCCCGTCGCATCTCAAGAGGAGGCACTCTCAACATGAAAGGCGAGAGGAACTCCATGGTCGTACCACCATGCCAAGAGTCCCCCAGATGTCTCAGTCCATTCCAGAGGAACCTCTTTGCCCTGCACTGGCTCATCTTTCACGCCGAGGATCGACTCACACCACGGTGGCACGTGGGACAGCCCTGTGGGAAAGCCTCGAGGGAAAGCCACAGATCCTTTGATCCACGCGCCGGGAAGCGTGACATTGCTGCTACAGCCTGGAAGGAAAGCGCACGTGCATGCCCCCACTCGAGACGAGGCCTGACTCCCCTGTGGAGACTCCAGAAGTACCCAAAGATCCATGTCAGCCCCTGAGAGGAATCCTCGGTTCCGGCCCTGACTCCACACAAGGTTTTTGGCCCCGGTATCGACGGGAGAGGAATCCCGAGAGGCCCCCTAGCAACTCGCATGGGGACTGGCCTCTCCTGAGGCCACCAGGGCGGGTCCCTGAGTTCCCCGTCGTAACTCGAGAACACCTGCCGCAACTCGAGAAAATCCAGGAAGTTCTCCCTTCCAGGCGAGATGAGGCCTATTTCCGATGAGGCGTCTGGAGACTAATGACACCTAACCTCTGGAACTTCGAAAGGGTCTTTCACACCCTTGCTGGAACTCAAGAAGTTCACCGCCATACCCGTCTCCACTCGAGAAGAAGCACGATGGTCCCGCCCACATCCAGAGGAGCCCCGTTTCCCCCTCGTAGCTCGAGATGAGGGATCCTTTCCCTGCTTTCAACGGGAAAGAATTCCCGGCGTTCCCGTCGCATCTCAAGAGGAGGCACTCTCAACAGGAAAGGCGAGAGGAACTCCATGGTCGTACCACCATGCCAAGAGTCCCCCTGATGTCTCAGTGCATTCCAGAGGAACCTCTTTGCCCTGCACTGGGTCATCTTTCACGCCGAGGATCGACTCACACCACGGTGGCACGTGGGACAGCCCAGTGGGAAAGCCTCGAGGGAAAGCCTCGAGGGAAAACCACAGATCCTTTGATCCACGCGACGGGAAGCGTGACATTGCTGCTACAGCCTGGAAGGAAAGCGCACGTGCATGCCCCCACTCGAGACGAGGCCTGACTCCCCTGGGGAGACTCCAGAAGTACCCAAAGATCCATGTCAGCCACTGAGAGGAATCCTCAGTTCCGGCCCTGACTCCACACAAGGTTTTTGGCCCCGGTATCGACGGGAGAGGAATCCCGAGAGGCCCCCTAGCAACTCGCATGGCGACTGGCGTCTCCTGAGGCCACCAGGGCGGGTCCCTGAGGTCCCCGTCGTAACTCGAGAACACCTGCCTCAATTCGAGAAAATCCAGGAAGTTCTCCCTTCCAGGCGACATGAGGCCTATTTCCGATGAGGCGTCTGGAGACTAATGACACCTAACCTCTGGAACTTCGAAAGGGTCTTTCACACCCTTGCTGGAACTCAAGAAGTTCACCGCCATACCCGTCTCCACTCGAGAGGAAGCACGATGGTCCCGCCCACATCCAGAGGAGCCCCGTTTCCCCCTCGTAGCTCGAGATGAGGGATCCTTTCCCTGCTTTCAACGGGAAAGAATTCCCGGCGTTCCCGTCGCATCTCAAGAGGAGGCACTCTCAACATGAAAGGCGAGAGGAACTCCATGGTCGTACCACCATGCCAAGAGTCCCCCAGATGTCTCAGTCCATTCCAGAGGAACCTCTTTGCCCTGCACTGGCTCATCTTTCACGCCGAGGATCGACTCACACCACGGTGGCACGTGGGACAGCCCTGTGGGAAAGCCTCGAGGGAAAGCCACAGATCCTTTGATCCACGCGACGGGAAGCGTGACATTGCTGCTACAGCCTGGAAGGAAAGCGCACGTGCATGCCCCCACTCGAGACGAGGCCTGACTCCCCTGTGGAGACTCCAGAAGTACCCAAAGATCCATGTCAGCCCCTGAGAGGAATCCTCGGTTCCGGCCCTGACTCCACACAAGGTTTTTGGCCCCGGTATCGATGGGAGAGGAATCCCGAGAGGCCCCCTAGCAACTCGCATGGGGACTGGCCTCTCCTGAGGCCACCAGGGCGGGTCCCTGAGTTCCCCGTCGTAACTCGAGAACACCTGCCGCAACTCGAGAAAATCCAGGAAGTTCTCCCTTCCAGGCGAGATGAGGCCTATTTCCGATGAGGCGTCTGGAGACTAATGACACCTAACCTCTGGAACTTCGAAAGGGTCTTTCACACCCTTGCTGGAACTCAAGAAGTTCACCGCCATACCCGTCTCCACTCGAGAAGAAGCACGATGGTCCCGCCCACATCCAGAGGAGCCCCGTTTACCCCTCGTAGCTCGAGATGAGGGATCCTTTCCCTGCTTTCAACGGGAAAGAATTCCCGGCGTTCCCGTCGCATCTCAAGAGGAGGCACTCTCAACAGGAAAGGCGAGAGGAACTCCATGGTCGTACCACCATGCCAAGAGTCCCCCTGATGTCTCAGTGCATTCCAGAGGAACCTCTTTGCCCTGCACTGGGTCATCTTTCACGCCGAGGATCGACTCACACCACGGTGGCACGTGGGACAGCCCAGTGGGAAAGCCTCGAGGGAAAGCCTCGAGGGAAAACCACAGATCCTTTGATCCACGCGACGGGAAGCGTGACATTGCTGCTACAGCCTGGAAGGAAAGCGCACGTGCATGCCCCCACTCGAGACGAGGCCTGACTCCCCTGGGGAGACTCCAGAAGTACCCAAAGATCCATGTCAGCCCCTGAGAGGAATCCTCGGTTCCGGCCCTGACTCCACACAAGGTTTTTGGTGCCGGTATTGACGGGAGAGGAATCCCGAGAGGCCCCCTAGCAACTCGCATGGGGACTGGCGTCTCCTGAGGCCGCCAGGGCGGGTCCCTGAGGTCCCCGTCGTAACTCGAGAACACCTGCCGCAACTCGAGAAAATCCAGGAAGTTCTCCCTTCCAGGCGAGATGAGGCCTATTTCCGATGAGGCGTCTGGAGACTAATGACACCTAACCTCTGGAACTTCGAAAGGGTCTTTCACACCCTTGCTGGAACTCAAGAAGTTCACCGCCATACCCGTCTCCACTCGAGAGGAAGCACGATGGTCCCGCCCACATCCAGATGAGCCCCCGTTTCCCTCTCGTAGCTCAAGATGAGGGATCCTTTCCCTGCTTTCAACGGGAAAGAATTCCCGGCGTTCTCGTCGCATCTCAAGAGGAGGCACTCTCAACAGGAAAGGCGAGAGGAACTCCATGGTCGTACCACCATGCCAAGAGTCCCCCTGATGTCTCAGTGCATTCCAGAGGAACCTCTTTGCCCTGCACTGGCTCATCTTTCACTCCGAGGATCGACTCACACCATGGTGGCACGTGGGACAGCCCAGTGGGAAAGCCTCGAGGGAAAGCCTCGAGGGAAAACCACAGATCCTTTGATCCACGCGACGGGAAGCGTGACATTGCTGCTACAGCCTGGAAGGAAAGCGCACGTGCATGCCCCCACTTGAGACGAGGCCTGACTCCCCTGGGGAGACTCCAGAAGTACCCAAAGATCCATGTCAGCCCCTGAGAGGAATCCTCGGTTCCGGCCCTGACTCCACACAAGGTTTTTGGTGCCGGTATCGATGGGAGAGGAATCCCGAGAGGCCCCCTAGCAACTCGCATGGGGACTGGCGTCTCCTGAGGCCACCAGGGCGGGTCCCTGAGGTCCCCGTCGTAACTCGAGAACACCTGCCGCAACTCGAGAAAATCCAGGAAGTTCTCCCTTCCAGGCGAGATGAGGCCTATTTCCGATGAGGCGTCTGGAGACTAATGACACCTAACCTCTGGAACTTCGAAAGGGTCTTTCACACCCTTGCTGGAACTCAAGAAGTTCACCGGCATACCCGTCTCCACTCGAGAGGAAGCACGATGGTCCCGCCCACATCCAGAGGAGCCCCGTTTCCCTCTCGTAGCTCGAGATGAGGGATCCTTTCCCTGCTTTCAACGGGAAAGAATTCCCGGCGTTCCCGTCGCATCTCAAGAGGAGGCACTCTCAACAGGAAAGGCGAGAGGAACTCCATGGTCGTACCACCATGCCAAGAGTCCCCCAGATGTCTCAGTGCATTCCAGAGGAACCTCTTTGCCCTGCACTGGCTCATCTTTCAGGCCGAGGATCGACTCACACCACGGTGGCACGTGGGACAGCCCTGTGGGAAAGCCTCGAGGGAAAGCCTCGAGGGAAAACCACAGATCCTTTGATCCACGCGACGGGAAGCGTGACATTGCTGCTACAGCCTGGAAGGAAAGCGCACGTGCATGCCCCCACTCGGGACGAGGCCTGACTCCCCTGGGGAGACTCTAGAAGTACCCAAAGATCCATGTCAGCCCCTGAGAGGAATCCTCGGTTCCGGCCCTGACTCCACACAAGGTTTTTGGCCCCGGTATCGACGGGAGAGGAATCCCGTGAGGCCCCCTAGCAACTCGCATGGAGACTGGCCTTTCCTCAGGCCACCAGGTCGGGTCCCTGAGTTCCCCGTCGTAACTCGAGAACACCTGCCGCAACTCGAGAATATCCAGGAAACTCTCCCTTCCAGGCGAGATGAGGCCTATTTCCGATGAGGCGTCGGGAGACTAATGACACCTAAACTCTGGAACTTCGAAAGGGTCGTTCACACCCTTGCTGCAACTTAAGAAGTTGACCGCCATACCCGTGTCCACTCAAGAGGAAGCACGATGGTCCCGCCCGCATCCAAAGGAGCCCCGTTTCCCCCTCGTAGCTCGAGATGAGGGATTCTTTCCCTGCTTTCAACCGGAAAGAATTCCCGGCGTTCCCGTCGCATCTCAAGAGGAGGCACTCTCAACAGGAAAGGCGAGAGGAACTCCATGGTGGTACCACCATTCCAATAGTGCCCCAGATGTCTCAGTCCATTCCGGAGGAACCTCTTTGCCCTGCACTGGCTCAACTGTCACGCCGACGATCGACTCACACCACGGTGGCACGTGGGATAGCCCTGTGGGAAAGCCTCGAGGGAAAGCCTCGAGGGAAAACCACAGAACCTTTGATTCACGCGACGGGAAGTGTGACATTGCTGCTACAGCCTGGAAGGAAAGCGCACGTGCATGCCCCCACTCGAGACGAGGCCTGACTCCCCTGGGGAGACTCCAGAAGTACCCAAAGATCCATGTCAGCCCCTGAGAGGTATCCTCGGTTCCGGTCCTGACTCCACACAAGGTTTTTTGCCCCGGTATCGACGGGAGATGAATCCCGAGAGGCCCCCTAGCAACTCGCATGGGGACTGGCCTCTCCTGAGGCCACCAGGGCGGGTCCCTGAGGTCGCCGTCGTAACTCGAGAACACCTGTCGCAACTCGAGAAAATCCAAGAAGTTCACCCTTCCAGGCGAGATGAGGCCTATTTCCGATGAGGCTTCTGGAGACAAATGACACCTAACCTCTGGAACTTCGAAAGGGTCATTCACACCCTTGCTGCAGCTCAAGAAGTTCACCGCCATACCCGTCTCCAGTCGAGAGGAAGCACCATGGTCCCGCCCACATCCAGAGGAGCCCCGTTTCCCCCTCGTAGCTCGAGATGAGGGATCCTTTCCCTGCTTTCAACGGGAAAGAATTCCCGGGTTCCCATCGCATCTCAAGAGGAGGCACTCTCAACAGGAAAGGCGAAAGGAACTCCATGGTGGTACCACCATTCCAATAGTGCCCCAGATGTCTCAGTCCATTCCGGAGGAACCTCTTTGCCCTGCACTGGCACATCTTTCACGCCGAGGATCGACTCACACCATGGTGGCACGTGGGAGAGCACTGTGGGAAAGCCTCGATGGAAAGCCTCGAGGGAAAACCACAGATCCTTTGATCCACGCGACGGGAAGCGTGACATTGCTGCTCCAGCCTGGAAGGAAAGCGCACGTGCATGCCCCCACTCGAGACGAGGCCTGACTCCCCTGGGGAGACTCCAGAAGTACCCAAATATCCATGTCAGCCCCTGAGAGGAATCCTCGGTTCCGGCCCTGACTCCACACAAGGTTTTTGGCCCCGGTATCGACGGGAGAGGAAACCCGTGAGGCCCCCTAGCACCTCGCATGGGGACTGGCCTTTCCTGAGGCCACCAGGGCGGGTCCCTGAGGTCCCCGTCGTAACTCGAGAACACCTGCCGCAACTCGATAATATCCAGGAAACTCTCCCTTCCAGGCGAGATGAGGCCTATTTCCGATGAGGCGTCTGGAGACTAATGACACCTAACCTCTGGAACTTCAAAAGGGTCTTTCACACCCTTGCTGCAACTTAAGAAGTTCACCGCCATACGTATCTCCACTCAAGAGGAAGCACGATGGTCCCGCCCACATCCAGAGGAACCCCGTTTCCCCCTCATAGCTTGAGATGAGGGATCCTTTCCCTGCTTTCAACGGGAAAGAATTCCCGGCGTTCCCGTCGCATCTCAAGAGGAGGCACTCTCAACAGGATAGGCGAGAGGAACTCCATGGTCGTACCACCATGCCAAGAGTCCCCCAGATGTCTCAGTCCATTCCAGAGGAACCTCTTTGCCCTGCACTGGGTCATCTTTCACGCCGAGGATCGACTCACACCACGGTGGCACGTGGGACAGCCCTGTGGGAAAGCCTTGAGGGAAAGCCTCGAGGGAAAACCACAGATCCTTTGATCCACGCGACGGGAAGCGTGACATTGCTGCTACAGCCTGGAAGGAAAGCGCACGTGCATGCCCCCACTTGAGACGAGGCCTGACTCCCCTGGGGAGACTCCAGAAGTACCCAAAGATCCATGTCAGCCCCTGAGTGGAATCCTTGGTTCCGGCCCTGACTCCACACAAGGTTTTTGGCCCCGGTATCGATGGGAGAGGAATCCCGAGAGGCCCCCTAGCAACTCGCATGGGGACTGGCCTCTCCTGAGGCCACCAGGGCGGGTCCCTGAGGTCCCCGTCGTAACTCGAGAACACCTGCCGCAACTCGAGAAAATCCAGGAAGTTCTCCCTTCCAGGCGAGATGAGGCCTATTTCCGATGAGGCGTCTGGAGACTAATGACTCCTAACCTCTGGGACTTCGAAAGGGTCTTTCACACCCTTGCTGCAACTCAAGTAGTTCACCGCCATACCCGTCTCCACTCGAGAGGAAGCACGATGGTCCCGCCCACATCAAGAGGAGCCCCGTTTCCCCCTCGTAGCTCGAGATGAGGGATCCTTTCCCTGCTTTCAACGGGAAAGAATTCCCGGCGTTCCCGTCGCATCTCAAGAGGAGGCACTCTCAACAGGAAAGGCGAGAGGAACTCCATGGTCGTACCACCATGCCAAGAGTCCCCCAGATGTCTCAGTGCATTCCAGAGGAACCTCTTTGCCCTGCACTGGCTCATCTTTCACGCCGAGGATCGACTCACACCACGGTGGCACGTGGGACAGCCCTGTGGGAAAGCCTCGAGGGAAAGCCTCGAGGGAAAACCACAGATCCTTTGATCCACGCGACGGGAAGCGTGACATTGCTGCTACAGCCTGGAAGGAAAGCGCATGTGCATGCCCCCACTCGAGACGAGGCCTGACTCCCCTGGGGAGACTCCAGAAGTACCCAAAGATCCATGTCAGCCCCTGAGAGGAATCCTCGGTTCCGGCCCTGACTCCACACAAGGTTTTTGGCCCCGGTATCGACGGGTGAGGAATCCCGAGAGGCCCCCTAGCAACTCGCATGGGGACTGGCCTCTCCTGAGGCCACCAGGGCGGGTCCCTGAGGTCCCCGTCGTAACTCGAGAACACCTGCCGCAACTCGAGAAAATCCAGGAAGTTCTCCCTTCCAGGCGAGATGAGGCCTATTTCCGATGAGGCGTCTGGAGACTAATGACACCTAACCTCTGGAACTTCGAAAGGGTCTTTCACACCCTTGCTGCAACTCAAGAAGTTCACCGCCATACCCGTCTCCACTCGAGAGGAAGCACGATGGTCCCGCCCACATCCAGAGGAGCCCCGTTTCCCCCTCGTAGCTCGAGATGAGGGATCCTTTCCCTGCTTTCAACGGGAAAGAATTCCCGGCGTTCCCGTCGCATCTCAAGAGGAGGCACTCTCAACAGGAAAGGCGAGAGGAACTCCATGGTCGTACCACCATGCCAAGAGTCCCCCAGATGTCTCAGTGCATTCCAGAGGAACCTCTTTGCCCTGCACTGGCTCATCTTTCACGCCGAGGATCGACTCACACCACGGTGGCACGTGGGACAGCCCAGTGGGAAAGCCTCGAGGGAAAGCCTCGAGGGAAAACCACAGATCCTTTGATCCACGCGACGGGAAGCGTGACATTGCTGCTACAGCCTGGAAGGAAAGCGCACGTGCATGCCCCCACTCGAGACGAGGCCTGACTCCCCTGGGGAGACTCCAGAAGTACCCAAAGATCCATGTCAGCCCCTGAGAGGAATCCTCGGTTCCGGCCCTGACTCCACACAAAGTTTTTGGTGCCGGTATCGACGGGAGAGGAATCCCGAGAGGCCCCCTAGCAACTCGCATGGGGACTGGCCTCTCCTGAGGCCACCAGGGCGGGTCCCTGAGGTCCCCGTCGTAACTCGAGAACACCTGCCTGAACTCGAGAAAATCCAGGAAGTTCTCCCTTCCAGGCGAGATGAGGCCTATTTCCGATGAGGCGTCTGGAGATTAATGACACCTAACCTCTGGAACTTCGAAAGGGTCTTTCACACCCTTGCTGGAACTCAAGAAGTTCACCGCCATACCCGTCTCCACTCGAGAGGAAGCACGATGGTCCCGCCCACATCCAGAGGAGCCCCGTTTCCCTCTCGTAGCTCGAGATGAGGGATCCTTTCCCTGCTTTCAACGGGAAAGAATTCCCGGCGTTCCCGTGCATCTCAAGAGGAGGCACTCTCAACAGGAAAGGCGAGAGGAACTCCATGGTCGTACCACCATGCCAAGAGTCCCCCAGATGTCTCAGTGCATTCCAGAGGAACCTCTTTGCCCTGCACTGGCTCATCTTTCACGCCGAGGATCGACTCACACCACGGTGGCACGTGGGACAGCCCTGTGGGAAAGCCTCGAGGGAAAGCCTCGAGGGAAAACCACAGATCCTTTGATCCACGCGACGGGAAGCGTGACATTGCTGCTACAGCCTGGAAGGAAAGCGCACGTGCATGCCCCCACTCGAGACGAGGCCTGACTCCCCTGGGGAGACTCTAGAAGTACCCAAAGATCCATGTCAGCCCCTGAGAGGAATCCTCGGTTCCGGCCCTGACTCCACACAAGGTTTTTGGACCCGGTATCGACGGGAGAGGAATCCCGAGAGGCCCCCTAGCAACTCGCATGGGGACTGGCCTCTCCTGAGGCCACCAGGGCGGGTCCCTGAGGTCCCCGTCGTAACTCGAGAACACCTGCCTCAACTCGAGAAAATCCAGCAAGTTCTCCCTTCCAGGCGAGATGAGGCCTATTTCCGATGAGGCGTCTGGAGACTAATGACACCTAAGCTCTGGAACTTCGAAAGTGTCTTTCACACCCTTGCTGCAACTCAAGAAGTTCACCGCCATACCCGTCTCCACTCGAGAGGAAGCACGATGGTCCCGCCCACATCCAGAGGAGCCCCGTTTCCCCCTCGTAGCTCGAGATGAGGGATCCTTTCCCTGCTTTCAACGGGAAAGAATTCCCGGGGTTTCCGACGCATCTCAAGAGGAGTCACTCTCAACAGGAAAGGCGAGAGGAACTCCATGGTCGTACCACCATTCCAAGAGTCCTCCGGATGTCTCACTCCATTCCAGAGGAACCTCTTTGCCCTGCACTGGCTCATCTTTCAGGCCGAGGATCGACTCACACCACGGTGGCACGTGGGACAGCCCTGTGGGAAAGCCTCGGGGGAAAACCACAGATCCTTTGATCCACGCGACGGGAAGCGTGACATTGCTGCTACAGCCTGGAAGGAAAGCGCACGTGCATGCCCCCACTCGAGACGAGGCCTGACTCCCCTGGGGAGACTCCAGAAGTACCCAAAGATCCTTGTCAGCCCCTGAGAGGAATCCTCGGTTCCGGCCCTGACTCCACACAAGGTTTTTGGCCCCGGTATCGACGGGAGAGGAATCCCGAGAGGCCCCCTAGCAACTCGCATGGGGACTGGCGTCTCCTGAGGCCACCAGGGCGGGTCCCTGAGGTCCCCGTCGTAACTCGAGAACACCTGCCTCAACTCGAGAAAATCCAGGAAGTTCTCCCTTTCAGGCGAGATGAGGCCTATTTCCGATGAGGCGTCTGGAGACTAATGACACCTAACCTCTGGAACTTCGAAAGGGTCTTTCACACCCTTGCTGGAACTCAAGAAGTTCACCGCCATACCCCTCTCCACTCGAGAGGAAGCACGATGGTCCCGCCCACATCCAGAGGAGCCCCGTTTCCCCCTCGTAGCTCGAGATGAGGGATCCTTTCCCTGCTTTCAACGGGAAAGAATTCCCGGCATTCCCGTCGCATCTCAAGAGGAGGCACTCTCAACAGGAAAGGCGAGAGGAACTCCATGGTCGTACCACTATGCCAAGAGTCCCCCTGATGTCTCAGTGCATTCCAGAGGAACCTCTTTGCCCTGCACTGGCTCATCTTTCACGCCGAGGATCGACTCACACCACGGTGGCACGTGGGACAGCCCAGTGGGAAACCCTCGAGGGAAAGCCTCTAGGGAAAACCACAGATCCTTTGATCCACGCGACGGGAAGCGTGACATTGCTGCTACAGCCTGGAAGGAAAGCGCACGTGCATGCCCCCACTCGAGACGAGGCCTGACTCCCCTGGGGAGACTCCAGAAGTACCCAAAGATCCATGTCAGCCCCTGAGAGGAATCCTCGGTTCCGGCCCTGACTCCACACAAGGTTTTTGGTGCCGGTATCGACGGGAGAGGAATCCCGAGAGGCCCCCTAGCAACTCGCATGGGGACTGGCGTCTCCTGAGGCCACCAGGGCGGGTCCCTGAGGTCCCCGTCGTAACTCGAGAACACCTGCCGCAACTCGAGAAAATCCAGGAAGTTCTCCCTTCCAGGCGAGATGAGGCCTATTTCCGATGAGGCGTCTGGAGACTAATGACACCTAACCTCTGGAACTTCGAAAGGGTCTTTCACACCCTTGCTGGAACTCAAGAACTTCACCGCCATACCCGTCTCCACTCGAGAGGAAGCACGATGGTCACGCCCACATCCAGAGGAGCCCCGTTTCCCTCTCGTAGCTCAAGATGAGGGATCCTTTCCCTGCTTTCAACGGGAAAGAATTCCCGGCGTTCCCGTCGCATCTCAAGAGGAGGCACTCTCAACAGGAAAGGCGAGAGGAACTCCATGGTCGTACCACCATGCCAAGAGTCCCCCAGATGTCTCAGTGCATTCCAGAGGAACCTCTTTGCCCTGCACTGGCTCATCTTTCACGCCGAGGATCGACTCACACCACGGTGGCACGTGGGACAGCCCTGTGGGAAAGCCTCGAGGGAAAACCTCGAGGGAAAACCACAGATCCTTTGATCCACGCGACGGGAATTGTGACATTGCTGCTACAGCCTGGAAGGAAAGCGCACGTGCATGCCCCCACTCGAGACGAGGCCTGACACCCCTGGGGAGACTCCAGAAGTACCCAAAGATCCATGTCAGCCCCTGAGAGGAATCCTCGGTTCCGGCCCTGACGCCACACAAGGTTTTTGGCCCCGGTATCGACGGGAGAGGAATCCCGAGAGGCCCCCTAGCAACTCGCATGAGGACTGGCCTCTCCTGAGGCCACCAGGGCGGGTCCCTGAAGTGCCCGTCGTAACTCGAGAACACCTGCCGCAACTCGAGAAAATCCAGGAAGTTCTCCCTCCCAGGCGAGATGAGGCCTATTTCCGATGAGGCGTCTGGAGACTAATGACACCTAACCTCGGGAACTTCGAAAGGGTCTTTCACACCCTTGCTGGAACTCAAGAAATTCACCGCCATACCCGTCTCCACTTGAGAGGAAGCACGATGGTCCCGCCCACATCCAGAGGAGCCCCGTTTCCCCCTCGTAGCTCGAGATGAGGGATCCTTTCCCTGCTTTCAACGGGAAAGAATTCCCGGCGTTCCCGTCGCATCTCAAGAGGAGGCACTCTCAACAGGAAAGGCGAGAGGAACTCCATGGTCGTACCACCATTCCAAGAGTCCCCCAGATGTCTCAGTCCATTCCAGAGGAACCTCTTTGCCCTGCACTGGCTCATCTTTCACGCCGAGGATCGACTCACACCACGGTGGCACGTGGGACAGCCCTGTGGGAAAGCCTCGGGGGAAAACCACAGATCCTTTGATCCACGCGATGGGAAGCGTGACATTGCTGCTACAGCCTGGAAGGAAAGCGCACGTGCATGCCCCCACTTGAGACGAGGCCTGACTCCCCTGGGGAGACTCCAGAAGTACCCAAAGATCCATGTCAGCCCCTGAGAGGAATCCTCGGTTCCGGCCCTGACTCCACACAAGGTTTTTGGCTCCGGTATCGACGGGAGAGGAATCCCGAGAGGCCCCCTAGCAACTCACATGGGGACTGGCGTCTCCTGAGGCCGCCAGGTCGGGTCCCTGAGGTCCCCGTCGTAACTCGAGAACACCTGCCGCAACTCGAGAAAATCCAGGAAGTTCTCCCTTCCAGGCGAGATGAGGCCTATTTCCGATGAGGCGTCTGGAGACTAATGACTCCTAACCTCTGGAACTACGAAAGGGTCTTTCACACCCTTGCTGCAACTCAAGAAGTTCACCGCCATACCCGTCTCCACTCGAGAGGAAGCACGATGGTCCCGCCCACATCCAGAGGAGCCCCGTTTCCCCCTCGTAGCTCGAAATGAGGGATCCTTTCCCTGCTTTCAACGGGAAAGAATTCCCGGCGTTCCCGTCGCACTCAAGAGGAGGCACTCTCAACAGGAAAGGCGAGAGGAACTCCATGGTCGTACCACCATGCCAAGAGTCCCCCAGATGTCTCAGTGCATTCCAGAGGAACCTCTTTGCCCTGCACTGGCTCATCTTTCACGCCAAGGATCGACTCACACCACGGTGGCACGTGGGACAGCCCTGTGGGAAAACCTCGAGGGAAAACCACAGATCCTTTGATCCACGCGACGGGAAGCGTGACATTGCTGCTACAGCCTGGAAGGAAAGCGCACGTGCATGCCCCCACTCGAGACGAGGCCTGACTCCCCTGTGGAGACTCCAGAAGTACCCAAAGATCCATGTCAGCCCCTGAGAGGAATCCTCGGTTCCGGCCCTGAATCCACACAAGGTTTTTGGCCCCGGTATCGATGGGAGAGGAATCCCGAGAGGCCCCCTAGCAACTCGCATGGGGACTGGCCTCTCCTGAGGCCACCAGGGCGGGTCCCTGAGGTCCCCGTCGTAACTCGAGAACACCTGCCGCAACTCGAGAAAATCCAGTAAGTTCTCCCTTCCAGGCGAGATGAGGCCTATTTCCGATGAGCCGTCTGGAGACTAATGACACCAAACCTCTGGAACTTCGAAAGGGTCTTTCACACCCTTGCTGGAACTCAAGAAGTTCACCGCAATACCCGTCTCCACTCGAGAAGAAGCACGATGGTCCCGCCCACATCCAGAGGAGCCCCGTTTCCCCCTCGTAGCTCGAGATGAGGGATCCTTTCCCTGCTTTCAACGGGAAAGAATTCCCGGCGTTCCCGTCGCATCTCAAGAGGAGGCACTCTCAACAGGAAAGGCGAGAGGAACTCCATGGTCGTACCACCATGCCAAGAGTCCCCCTGATGTCTCAGTCCATTCCAGAGGAATCTCTTTGACCTGCACTGGCTCATCTTTCACGCCGAGGATCGACTCACACCACGGTGGCACGTGGGACAGCCCAGTGGGAAAGCCTCGAGGGAAAGCCTCGAGGGAAAACCACAGATCCTTTGATCCACGCGACGGGAAGCGTGACATTGCTGCTACAGCCTGGAAGGAAAGCGCACGTGCATGCCCCCACTCGAGACGAGGCCTGACTCCCCTGGGGAGACTCCAGAAGTACCCAAAGATCCATGTTAGCCCCTGAGAGGAATCCTCGGTTCCGGCCCTGACTCCACACAAGGTTTTTGGAGCCGGAATCGACGGGAGAGGAATCCCGAGAGGCCCCCTAGCAACTCGCATGGGGACTGGCCTCTCCTGAGGCCATCAGGGCGGGTCCCTGAGGTCCCCGTCGTAACTCGAGAACACCTGCCGCAACTCGAGAAAATCCAGGAAGTTCTCCCTTCCAGGCGAGATGAGGCCTATTTCCGATGAGGCGTCTGGAGACTAATGACACCTAACCTCTGGAACTTCGAAAGGGTCTTTCACACCCTTGCTGGAACTCAAGAAGTTCACCGCCATACCCGTCTCCACTCGAGAGGAAGCACGATGGTCCCGCCCACATCCAGAGGAGCCCCGTTTCCCCCTCGTAGCTCGAGATGAGGGATCCTTTCCCTGCTTTCAACGGGAAAGAATTCCCGGCGTTCCCGTCGCATCTCAAGAGGAGGCACTCTCAACAGGAAAGGCGAGAGGAACTCCATGGTCGTACCACCATGCCAAGAGTCCCCCAGATGTCTCAGTGCATTCCAGAGGAACCTCTTTGCCCTGCACTGGCTCATCTTTCACGCCGAGGATCGACTCACACCACGGTGGCACGTGGGACAGCCCTGTGGGAAAGCCTCGAGGGAAAACCACAGATCCTTTGATCCACGCGACGGGAAGCGTGACATTGCTGCTACAGCCTGGAAGGAAAGCGCACGTGCATGCCCCCACTCGAGACGAGGCCTGACTCCCCTGTGGAGACTCCAGAAGTACCCAAAGATCCATGTCAGCCCCTGAGAGGAATCCTCGGTTCCGGCCCTGACTCCACACAAGGTTTATGGCCCCGGTATCGACGGGAGAGGAATCCCGAGAGGCCCCCTAGCAACTCGCATGGGGACTGGCCTCTCCTGAGGCCACCAGGGCGGGTCCCTGAGGTCCCCGTCGTAACTCGAGAACACCTGCCGCAACTCGAGAAAATCCAGGAAGTTCTCCCTTCCAGGCGAGATGAGGCCTATTTCCGATGAGGCGTCTGGAGACTAATGACACCTAACCTCTGGAACTTCGAAAGGGTCTTTCACACCCTTGCTGCAACTCAAGAAGTTCACCGCCATACCCGTCTCCACTCGAGAAGAAGCACGATGGTCCCGCCCACATCCAGAGGAGCCCCGTTTCCCCCTCGTAGCTCGAGATGAGGGATCCTTTCCCTGCTTTCAACGGGAAAGAATTCCCGGCGTTCCCGTCGCATCTCAAGAGGAGGCACTCTCAACAGGAAAGGCGAGAGGAACTCCATGGTCGTACCACCATGCCAAGAGTCCCCCTGATGTCTCAGTGCATTCCAGAGGAACCTCTTTGCCCTGCACTGGCTCATCTTTCACGCCGAGGATCGACTGACACCACGGTGGCACGTGGGACAGCCCAGTGGGAAAGCCTCGAGGGAAAGCCTCGAGGGAAAACCACAGATCCTTTGATCCACGCGACGGGAAGCGTGACATTGCTGCTACAGCCTGGAAGGAAAGTGCACGTGCATGCCCCCACTCGAGACGAGGCCTGACTCCCCTGGGGAGACTCCAGAAGTACCCAAAGATCCATGTCAGCCCCTGAGAGGAATCCTCGGTTCCGGCCCTGACTCCACACAAGGTTTTTGGTGCCGGTATCGACGGGAGAGGAATCCCGAGAGGCCCCCTAGCAACTCGCATGGGGACTGGCGTCTCCTGAGGCCGCCAGGGCGGGTCCCTGAGGTCCCCGTCGTAACTCGAGAACACCTGCCGCAACTCGAGAAAATCCAGGAAGTTCTCCCTTCCAGGCGAGATGAGGCCTATTTCCGATGAGGCGTCTGGAGACTAATGACACCTAACCTCTGGAACTTCGAAAGGGTCTTTCACACCCTTGCTGGAACTCAAGAAGTTCACCGCCATACCCGTCTCCACTCGAGAGGAAGCACGATGGTCCCGCCCACATCCAGAGGAGCCCCGTTTCCCCCTCGTAGCTCGAGATGAGGGATTCTTTCCCTGCTTTCAACGGGAAAGAATTCCCGGCGTTCCCGTCGCATCTCAAGAGGAGGCACTCTCAACAAGAAAGGCGAGAGGAACTCCATGGTCGTACCACCATGCCAAGAGTCCCCGTGATGTCTCAGTGCATTCCAGAGGAACCTCTTTGCCCTGCACTGGCTCATCTTTCACGCCGAGGATCGACTCACACCACGGTGGCACGTGGGACAGCCCAGTGGGAAAGCCTCGAGGGAAAGCCTCGAGGGAAAACCACAGATCCTTTGATCCACGCGACGGGAAGCGTGACATTGCTGCTACAGCCTGGAAGGAAAGTGCACGTGCATGCCCCCACTCGAGACGAGGCCTGACTCCCCTGGGGAGACTCCAGAAGTACCCAAAGATCCATGTCAGCCCCTGAGAGGAATCCTCGGTTCCGGCCCTGACTCCACACAAGGTTTTTGGTGCCGGTATCGACGGGAGAGGAATCCCGAGAGGCCCCCTAGCAACTCGCATGGGGACTGGCGTCTCCTGAGGCCGCCAGGGCGGGTCCCTGAGGTCCCCGTCGTAACTCGAGAACACCTGCCGCAACTCGAGAAAATCCAGGAAGTTCTCCCTTCCAGGCAAGATGAGGCCTATTTCCGATGAGGCGTCTGGAGACTAATGACACCTAACCTCTGGAACTTCGAAAGGGTCTTTCACACCCTTGCTGGAACTCAAGAAGTTCACCGCCATACCCGTCTCCACTCGAGAAGAAGCACGATGGTCCCGCCCACATCCAGAGGAGCCCCGTTTCCCTCTCGTAGCTCAAGATGAGGGATCCTTTCCCTGCTTTCAACGGGAAAGAATTCCCGGCGTTCCCGTCGCATCTCAAGAGGAGGCACTCTCAACAGGAAAGGCGAGAGGAACTCCATGGTCATACCACCATGCCAAGAGTCCCCCAGATGTCTCAGTGCATTCCAGAGGAACCTCTTTGCCCTGCACTGGCTCATCTTTCACGCCGAGGATCGACTCAAACCACAGTGGCACGTGGGACAGCCCTGTGGGAAAGCCTCGAGGGAAAACCACAGATCCTTTGATCCACGCGACGGGAAGCGTGACATTGCTGCTACAGCCTGGAAGGAAAGTGAACGTGCATGCCCCCACTCGAGACGAGGCCTGATTCTCCTGGGGAGACTCCAGAAGTACCCAAAGATCCATGTCAGCCCCTGAGAGGAATCCTCGGTTCCGGCCCTGACTCCACACAAGGTTTTTGGCCCCGGTATCGACGGGAGAGGAATCTCAAGAGGCCCCCTAGCAACTCGCATGGGGACTGGCCTCTTCTGAGGCCACCAGGGCGGGTCCCTGAGGTCCCCGTCGTAACTCGAGAACACCTGCCGCAACTCGAGAAAATCCAGGAAGTTCTCCCTTCCAGGCGAGATGAGGCCTATTTCCGATGAGGCGTCTGGAGACTAATGACACCTAACCTCTGAAACTTCGAAAGGGTCTTTCACACCCTTGCTGGAACTCAAGAAGTTCACCGCCATACCCGTCTCCACTCGAGAAGAAGCACGATGGTCCCGCCCACATCCAGAGGAGCCCCGTTTCCACCTCGTAGCTCGAGATGAGGGATCCTTTCCCTGCTTTCAACGGGAAAGAATTCCCGGCGTTCCCGTCGCAACTCAAGAGGAGGCACTCTCAACAGGAAAGGCGAGAGGAACTCCATGGTCGTACCACCATGCCAAGAGTCCCCCTGATGTCTCAGTGCATTCCAGAGGAACCTCTTTGCCCTGCACTGGCTCATCTTTCACGCCGAGGATCGACTCACACCACGGTGGCACGTGGGACAGCCCAGTGGGAAAGCCTCGAGGGAAAGCCTCGAGGGAAAACCACAGATCCTTTGATCCACGCGACGGGAAGCGTGACATTGCTGCTACAGCCTGGAAGGAAAGCGCACGTGCATGCCCCCACTCGAGACGAGGCCTGACTCCCCTGGGGAGACTCCAGAAGTATCCAAAGATCCATGTCAGCCCCTGAGAGGAATCCTCGGTTCCGGCCCTGACTCCACACAAGGTTTTTGGTGCCGGTATCGACGGGAGAGGAATCCCGAGAGGCCCCCTAGCAACTCGCATGGGGACTGGCCTCTCCTGAGGCCACCAGGGCGGGTCCCTGAGGTCCCCGTCGTAACTCGAGAACACCTGCCTCAACTCGAGAAAATCCAGGAAGTTCTCCCTTCCAGGCGAGATGAGGCCTATTTCCGATGAGGCGTCTGGAGACTAATGACACCTAACCTCTGGAACTTCGAAAGGGTCTTTCACACCCTTGCTGGAAGTCAAGAAGTTCACCGCCATACCCGTCTCCACTCGAGAGGAAGCACGATGGTCCCGCCCACATCCAGAGGAGCCCCGTTTCCCCCTCGTAGCTCGAGATGAGGGATCCTTTCCCTGCTTTCAACGGGAAAGAATTCCCGGCGTTCCCGTCGCATCTCAAGAGGAGGCACTCTCAACAGGAAAGGTGAGAGGAACTCCATGGTCGTACCACCATTCCAAGAGTCCCCCGGATGTCTCATTCCATTCCAGAGGAACCTCTTTGCCCTGCACTGGCTCATCTTTCAGGCCGAAGATCGACTCACACCACGGTGGCACGTGGGATAGCCCTGTGGGAAAGCCTCGGGGGAAAACCACAGATCCTTTGATCCACGCGACGGGAAGCGTGACATTGCTGCTACAGCCTGGAAGGAAAGCGCACGTGCATGCCCCCACTCGAGACGAGGCCTGACTCCCCTGGGGAGACTCCAGAAGTACCCAAAGATCCATGTCAGCCCCTGAGAGGAATCCTCGGTTCCGGCCCTGACTCCACACAAGGTTTTTGGTGCCGGTATCGACGGGAGAGGAATCCCGAGAGGCCCCCTAGCAACTCGCATGGGGACTGGCGTCTCCTGAGGCCACCAGGGCGGGTCCCTGAGGTCCCCGTCGTAACTCGAGAACACCTGCCGCAACTCGAGAAAATCCAGGAAGTTCTCCCTTCCAGGCGAGATGAGGCCTATTTCCGATGAGGCGTCTGGAGACTAATGACTCCTAACATCTGGAACTTCGAAAGGGTCTTTCACACCCTTGCTGCAACTCAAGAAGTTCACCGCCATACCCGTCTCCACTCGAGAGGAAGCACGATGGTCCCGCCCACATCCAGAGGAGCCCCGTTTCCCCCTCGTAGCTCGAGATGAGGGATCCTTTCCCTGCTTTCAACGGGAAAGAATTCCCGGCGTTCCCGTCGCACTCAAGAGGAGGCACTCTCAACAGGAAAGGCGAGAGGAACTCCATGGTCGTACCACCATGCCAAGAGTCCCCCAGATGTCTCAGTGCATTCCAGAGGAACCTCTTTGCCCTGCACTGGCTCATCTTTCACGCCAAGGATCGACTCACACCACGGTGGCACGTGGGACAGCCCTGTGGGAAAGCCTCGAGGGAAAACCACAGATCCTTTGATCCACGCGACGGGAAGCGTGACATTGCTGCTACAGCCTGGAAGGAAAGCGCACGTGCATGCCCCCACTCGAGACGAGGCCTGACTCCCCTGTGGAGACTCCAGAAGTACCCAAAGATCCATGTCAGCCCCTGAGAGGAATCCTCGGTTCCGGCCCTGACTCCACACAAGGTTTTTGGCCCCGGTATCGATGGGAGAGGAATCCCGAGAGGCCCCCTAGCAACTCGCATGGGGACTGGCCTCTCCTGAGGCCACCAGGGCGGGTCCCTGAGGTCCCCGTCGTAACTCGAGAACACCTGCCGCAACTCGAGAAAATCCAGTAAGTTCTCCCTTCCAGGCGAGATGAGGCCTATTTCCGATGAGGCGTCTGGAGACTAATGACACCAAACCTCTGGAACTTCGAAAGGGTCTTTCACACCCTTGCTGGAACTCAAGAAGTTCACCGCCATACCCGTCTCCACTCGAGAAGAAGCACGATGGTCCCGCCCACATCCAGAGGAGCCCCGTTTCCCCCTCGTAGCTCGAGATGAGGGATCCTTTCCCTGCTTTCAACGGGAAAGAATTCCCGGCGTTCCCGTCGCATCTCAAGAGGAGGCACTCTCAACAGGAAAGGCGAGAGGAACTCCATGGTCGTACCACCATGCCAAGAGTCCCCCTGATGTCTCAGTCCATTCCAGAGGAATCTCTTTGACCTGCACTGGCTCATCTTTCACGCCGAGGATCGACTCACACCACGGTGGCACGTGGGACAGCCCAGTGGGAAAGCCTCGAGGGAAAGCCTCGAGGGAAAACCACAGATCCTTTGATCCACGCGACGGGAAGCGTGACATTGCTGCTACAGCCTGGAAGGAAAGCGCACGTGCATGCCCCCACTCGAGACGAGGCCTGACTCCCCTGGGGAGACTCCAGAAGTACCCAAAGATCCATGTCAGCCCCTGAGAGGAATCCTCGGTTCCGGCCCTGACTCCACACAAGGTTTTTGGTGCCGGTATTGACGGGAGAGGAATCCCGAGAGGCCCCCTAGCAACTCGCATGGGGACTGGCCTCTCCTGAGGCCATCAGGGCGGGTCCCTGAGGTCCCCGTCGTAACTCGAGAACACCTGCCGCAACTCGAGAAAATCCAGGAAGTTCTCCCTTCCAGGCGAGATGAGGCCTATTTCCGATGAGGCGTCTGGAGACTAATGACACCTAACCTCTGGAACTTCGAAAGGGTCTTTCACACCCTTGCTGGAACTCAAGAAGTTCACCGCCATACCCGTCTCCACTCGAGAGGAAGCACGATGGTCCCGCCCACATCCAGAGGAGCCCCGTTTCCCCCTCGTAGCTCGAGATGAGGGATCCTTTCCCTGCTTTCAACGGGAAAGAATTCCCGGCGTTCCCGTCGCATCTCAAGAGGAGGCACTCTCAACAGGAAAGGCGAGAGGAACTCCATGGTCGTACCACCATGCCAAGAGTCCCCCAGATGTCTCAGTGCATTCCAGAGGAACCTCTTTGCCCTGCACTGGCTCATCTTTCAGGCCGAGGATCGACTCACACCACGGTGGCACGTGGGACAGCCCTGTGGGAAAGCCTCGAGGGAAAACCACAGATCCTTTGATCCACGCGACGGGAAGCGTGACATTGCTGCTACAGCCTGGAAGGAAAGCGCACGTGCATGCCCCCACTCGAGACGAGGCCTGACTCCCCTGTGGAGACTCCAGAAGTACCCAAAGATCCATGTCAGCCCCTGAGAGGAATCCTCGGTTCCGGCCCTGACTCCACACAAGGTTTTTGGCCCCGGTATCGACGGGAGAGGAATCCCGAGAGGCCCCCTAGCAACTCGCATGGGGACTGGCCTCTCCTGAGGCCACCAGGGCGGGTCCCTGAGGTCCCCGTCGAAACTCGAGAACACCTGCCGCAACTCGAGAAAATCCAGGAAGTTCTCCCTTCCAGGCGAGATGAGGCCTATTTCCGATGAGGCGTCTGGAGACTAATGACACCTAACCTCTGGAACTTCGAAAGGGTCTTTCACACCCTTGCTGCAACTCAAGAAGTTCACCGCCATACCCGACTCCACTCGAGAAGAAGCACGATGGTCCCGCCCACATCCAGAGGAGCCCCGTTTCCCCCTCGTAGCTCGAGATGAGGGATCCTTTCCCTGCTTTCAACGGGAAAGAATTCCCGGCGTTCCCGTCGCATCTCAAGAGGAGGCACTCTCAACAGGAAAGGCGAGAGGAACTCCATGGTCGTACCACCATGCCAAGAGTCCCCCTGATGTCTCAGTGCATTCCAGAGGAACCTCTTTGCCCTGCACTGGCTCATCTTTCACGCCGAGGATCGACTCACACCACGGTGGCACGTGGGACAGCCCAGTGGGAAAGCCTCGAGGGAAAGCCTCGAGGGAAAACCACAGATCCTTTGATCCACGCGACGGGAAGCGTGACATTGCTGCTACAGCCTGGAAGGAAAGTGCACGTGCATGCCCCCACTCGAGACGAGGCCTGACTCCCCTGGGGAGACTCCAGAAGTACCCAAAGATCAATGTCAGCCCCTGAGAGGAATCCTCGGTTCCGGCCCTGACTCCACACAAGGTTTTTGGTGCCGGTATCGACGGGAGAGGAATCCCGAGAGGCCCCCTAGCAACTCGCATGGGGACTGGCGTCTCCTGAGGCCGCCAGGGCGGGTCCCTGAGGTCCCCGTCGTAACTCGAGAACACCTGCCGCAACTCGAGAAAATCCAGGAAGTTCTCCCTTCCAGGCGAGATGAGGCCTATTTCCGATGAGGCGTCTGGAGACTAATGACACCTAACCTCTGGAACTTCGAAAGGGTCTTTCACACCCTTGCTGGAACTCAAGAAGTTCACCGCCATACCCGTCTCCACTCGAGAGGAAGCACGATGGTCCCGCCCACATCCAGAGGAGCCCCGTTTCCCCCTCGTAGCTCGAGATGAGGGATTCTTTCCCTGCTTTCAACGGGAAAGAATTCCCGGCGTTCCCGTCGCATCTCAAGAGGAGGCACTCTCAACAAGAAAGGCGAGAGGAACTCCATGGTCGTACCACCATGCCAAGTGTGCCCCTGATGTCTCAGTGCATTCCAGAGGAACCTCTTTGCCCTGCACTGGCTCATCTTTCACGCCGAGGATCGACTCACACCACGGTGGCACGTGGGACAGCCCAGTGGGAAAGCCTCGAGGGAAATCCTCGAGGGAAAACCACAGATCCTTTGATCCACGCGACGGGAAGCGTGACATTGCTGCTACAGCCTGGAAGGAAAGTGCACGTGCATGCCCCCACTCGAGACGAGGCCTGACTCCCCTGGGGAGACTCCAGAAGTACCCAAAGATCCATGTCAGCCCCTGAGAGGAATCCTCGGTTCCGGCCCTGACTCCACACAAGGTTTTTGGTGCCGGTATCGACGGGAGAGGAATCCCGAGAGGCCCCCTAGCAACTCGCATGGGGACTGGCGTCTCCTGAGGCCGCCAGGGCGGGTCCCTGAGGTCCCCGTCGTAACTCGAGAACACCTGCCGCAACTCGAGAAAATCCAGGAAGTTCTCCCTTCCAGGCGAGATGAGGCCTATTTCCGATGAGGCGTCTGGAGACTAATGACTCCTAACATCTGGAACTTCGAAAGGGTCTTTCACACCCTTGCTGCAACTCAAGAAGTTCACCGCCATACCCGTCTCCACTCGAGAGGAAGCACGATGGTCCCGCCCACATCCAGAGGAGCCCCGTTTCCCCCTCGTAGCTCGAGATGAGGGATCCTTTCCCTGCTTTCAACGGGAAAGAATTCCCGGCGTTCCCGTCGCACTCAAGAGGAGGCACTCTCAACAGGAAAGGCGAGAGGAACTCCATGGTCGTACCACCATGCCAAGAGTCCCCCAGATGTCTCAGTGCATTCCAGAGGAACCTCTTTGCCCTGCACTGGCTCATCTTTCACGCCAAGGATCGACTCACACCACGGTGGCACGTGGGACAGCCCTGTGGGAAAGCCTCGAGGGAAAACCACAGATCCTTTGATCCACGCGACGGGAAGCGTGACATTGCTGCTACAGCCTGGAAGGAAAGCGCACGTGCATGCCCCCACTCGAGACGAGGCCTGACTCCCCTGTGGAGACTCCAGAAGTACCCAAAGATCCATGTCAGCCCCTGAGAGGAATCCTCGGTTCCGGCCCTGACTCCACACAAGGTTTTTGGCCCCGGTATCGATGGGAGAGGAATCCCGAGAGGCCCCCTAGCAACTCGCATGGGGACTGGCCTCTCCTGAGGCCACCAGGGCGGGTCCCTGAGGTCCCCGTCGTAACTCGAGAACACCTGCCGCAACTCGAGAAAATCCAGTAAGTTCTCCCTTCCAGGCGAGATGAGGCCTATTTCCGATGAGGCGTCTGGAGACTAATGACACCAAACCTCTGGAACTTCGAAAGGGTCTTTCACACCCTTGCTGGAACTCAAGAAGTTCACCGCCATACCCGTCTCCACTCGAGAAGAAGCACGATGGTCCCGCCCACATCCAGAGGAGCCCCGTTTCCCCCTCGTAGCTCGAGATGAGGGATCCTTTCCCTGCTTTCAACGGGAAAGAATTCCCGGCGTTCCCGTCGCATCTCAAGAGGAGGCACTCTCAACAGGAAAGGCGAGAGGAACTCCATGGTCGTACCACCATGCCAAGAGTCCCCCTGATGTCTCAGTCCATTCCAGAGGAATCTCTTTGACCTGCACTGGCTCATCTTTCACGCCGAGGATCGACTCACACCACGGTGGCACGTGGGACAGCCCAGTGGGAAAGCCTCGAGGGAAAGCCTCGAGGGAAAACCACAGATCCTTTGATCCACGCGACGGGAAGCGTGACATTGCTGCTACAGCCTGGAAGGAAAGCGCACGTGCATGCCCCCACTCGAGACGAGGCCTGACTCCCCTGGGGAGACTCCAGAAGTACCCAAAGATCCATGTCAGCCCCTGAGAGGAATCCTCGGTTCCGGCCCTGACTCCACACAAGGTTTTTGGTGCCGGTATTGACGGGAGAGGAATCCCGAGAGGCCCCCTAGCAACTCGCATGGGGACTGGCCTCTCCTGAGGCCATCAGGGCGGGTCCCTGAGGTCCCCGTCGTAACTCGAGAACACCTGCCGCAACTCGAGAAAATCCAGGAAGTTCTCCCTTCCAGGCGAGATGAGGCCTATTTCCGATGAGGCGTCTGGAGACTAATGACACCTAACCTCTGGAACTTCGAAAGGGTCTTTCACACCCTTGCTGGAACTCAAGAAGTTCACCGCCATACCCGTCTCCACTCGAGAGGAAGCACGATGGTCCCGCCCACATCCAGAGGAGCCCCGTTTCCCCCTCGTAGCTCGAGATGAGGGATCCTTTCCCTGCTTTCAACGGGAAAGAATTCCCGGCGTTCCCGTCGCATCTCAAGAGGAGGCACTCTCAACAGGAAAGGCGAGAGGAACTCCATGGTCGTACCACCATGCCAAGAGTCCCCCAGATGTCTCAGTGCATTCCAGAGGAACCTCTTTGCCCTGCACTGGCTCATCTTTCAGGCCGAGGATCGACTCACACCACGGTGGCACGTGGGACAGCCCTGTGGGAAAGCCTCGAGGGAAAACCACAGATCCTTTGATCCACGCGACGGGAAGCGTGACATTGCTGCTACAGCCTGGAAGGAAAGCGCACGTGCATGCCCCCACTCGAGACGAGGCCTGACTCCCCTGTGGAGACTCCAGAAGTACCCAAAGATCCATGTCAGCCCCTGAGAGGAATCCTCGGTTCCGGCCCTGACTCCACACAAGGTTTTTGGCCCCGGTATCGACGGGAGAGGAATCCCGAGAGGCCCCCTAGCAACTCGCATGGGGACTGGCCTCTCCTGAGGCCACCAGGGCGGGTCCCTGAGGTCCCCGTCGTAACTCGAGAACACCTGCCGCAACTCGAGAAAATCCAGGAAGTTCTCCCTTCCAGGCGAGATGAGGCCTATTTCCGATGAGGCGTCTGGAGACTAATGACACCTAACCTCTGGAACTTCGAAAGGGTCTTTCACACCCTTGCTGCAACTCAAGAAGTTCACCGCCATACCCGACTCCACTCGAGAAGAAGCACGATGGTCCCGCCCACATCCAGAGGAGCCCCGTTTCCCCCTCGTAGCTCGAGATGAGGGATCCTTTCCCTGCTTTCAACGGGAAAGAATTCCCGGCGTTCCCGTCGCATCTCAAGAGGAGGCACTCTCAACAGGAAAGGCGAGAGGAACTCCATGGTCGTACCACCATGCCAAGAGTCCCCCTGATGTCTCAGTGCATTCCAGAGGAACCTCTTTGCCCTGCACTGGCTCATCTTTCACGCCGAGGATCGACTCACACCACGGTGGCACGTGGGACAGCCCAGTGGGAAAGCCTCGAGGGAAAGCCTCGAGGGAAAACCACAGATCCTTTGATCCACGCGACGGGAAGCGTGACATTGCTGCTACAGCCTGGAAGGAAAGTGCACGTGCATGCCCCCACTCGAGACGAGGCCTGACTCCCCTGGGGAGACTCCAGAAGTACCCAAAGATCAATGTCAGCCCCTGAGAGGAATCCTCGGTTCCGGCCCTGACTCCACACAAGGTTTTTGGTGCCGGTATCGACGGGAGAGGAATCCCGAGAGGCCCCCTAGCAACTCGCATGGGGACTGGCGTCTCCTGAGGCCGCCAGGGCGGGTCCCTGAGGTCCCCGTCGTAACTCGAGAACACCTGCCGCAACTCGAGAAAATCCAGGAAGTTCTCCCTTCCAGGCGAGATGAGGCCTATTTCCGATGAGGCGTCTGGAGACTAATGACACCTAACCTCTGGAACTTCGAAAGGGTCTTTCACACCCTTGCTGGAACTCAAGAAGTTCACCGCCATACCCGTCTCCACTCGAGAGGAAGCACGATGGTCCCGCCCACATCCAGAGGAGCCCCGTTTCCCCCTCGTAGCTCGAGATGAGGGATTCTTTCCCTGCTTTCAACGGGAAAGAATTCCCGGCGTTCCCGTCGCATCTCAAGAGGAGGCACTCTCAACAAGAAAGGCGAGAGGAACTCCATGGTCGTACCACCATGCCAAGTGTGCCCCTGATGTCTCAGTGCATTCCAGAGGAACCTCTTTGCCCTGCACTGGCTCATCTTTCACGCCGAGGATCGACTCACACCACGGTGGCACGTGGGACAGCCCAGTGGGAAAGCCTCGAGGGAAATCCTCGAGGGAAAACCACAGATCCTTTGATCCACGCGACGGGAAGCGTGACATTGCTGCTACAGCCTGGAAGGAAAGTGCACGTGCATGCCCCCACTCGAGACGAGGCCTGACTCCCCTGGGGAGACTCCAGAAGTACCCAAAGATCCATGTCAGCCCCTGAGAGGAATCCTCGGTTCCGGCCCTGACTCCACACAAGGTTTTTGGTGCCGGTATCGACGGGAGAGGAATCCCGAGAGGCCCCCTAGCAACTCGCATGGGGACTGGCGTCTCCTGAGGCCGCCAGGGCGGGTCCCTGAGGTCCCCGTCGTAACTCGAGAACACCTGCCGCAACTCGAGAAAATCCAGGAAGTTCTCCCTTCCAGGCGAGATGAGGCCTATTTCCGATGAGGCGTCTGGAGACTAATGACACCTAACCTCTGGAACTTCGAAAGGGTCTTTCACACCCTTGCTGGAACTCAAGAAGTTCACCGCCATACCCGTCTCCACTCGAGAGGAAGCACGATGGTCCCGCCCACATCCAGAGGAGCCCCGTTTCCCTCTCGTAGCTCAAGATGAGGGATCCTTTCCCTGCTTTCAACGGGAAAGAATTCCCGGCGTTCCCGTCGCATCTCAAGAGGAGGCACTCTCAACAGGAAAGGCGATAGGAACTCCATGGTCGTACCACCATGCCAAGAGTCCCCCAGATGTCTCAGTGCATTCCAGAGGAACCTCTTTGCCCTGCACTGGCTTATCTTTCACGCCGAGGATCGACTCACACCACGGTGGCACGTGGGACAGCCCTGTGGGAAAGCCTCGAGGGAAAACCACAGATCCTTTGATCCACGCCACGGGAAGCGTGACATTGCTGCTACAGCCTGGAAGGAAAGTGCACGTGCATGCCCCCACTCGAGACGAGGCCTGACTCTCCTGGGGAGACTCCAGAAGTACCCAAAGATCCATGTCAGCCCCTGAGAGGAATCCTCGGTTCCGGCCCTGACTCCACACAAGGTTTTTGGCCCCGGTATCGAGGGGAGAGGAATCCCGAGAGGCCCCCTAGCAACTCGCATGGGGACTGGCCTCTCCTGAGGCCACCAGGGCGGGTCCCTGAGGTCCCCGTCGTAACTCGAGAACACCTGCCGCAACTCGAGAAAATCCAGGAAGTTCTCCCTTCCAGGCGAGATGAGGCCTATTTCCGATGAGGCGTCTGGAGACTAATGACACCTAACCTCTGAAACTTCGAAAGGGTCTTTCACACCCTTGCTGGAACTCAAGAAGTTCACCGCCATACCCGTCTCCACTCGAGAAGAAGCACGATGGTCCCGCCCACATCCAGAGGAGCCCCGTTTCCACCTCGTAGCTCGAGATGAGGGATCCTTTTCCTGCTTTCAACGGGAAAGAATTCCCGGCGTTCCCGTCGCAACTCAAGAGGAGGCACTCTCAACAGGAAAGGCGAGAGGAACTCCATGGTCGTACCACCATGCCAAGAGTCCCCCTGATGTCTCAGTGCATTCCAGAGGAACCTCTTTGCCCTGCACTGGCTCATCTTTCACGCCGAGGATCGACTCACACCACGGTGGCACGTGGGACAGCCCAGTGGGAAAGCCTCGAGGGAAAGCCTCGAGGGAAAACCACAGATCCTTTGATCCAGGCGACGGGAAGCGTGACATTGCTGCTACAGCCTGGAAGGAAAGTGCACGTGCATGCCCCCACTCGAGACGAGGCCTGACTCCCCTGGGGAGACTCCAGAAGTACCCAAAGATCCATGTCAGCCCCTGAGAGGAATCCTCGGTTCCGGCCCTGACTCCACACAAGGTTTTTGGTGCCGGTATCGACGGGAGAGGAATCCCGAGAGGCCCCCTAGCAACTCGCATGGGGACTGGCGTCTCCTGAGGCCGCCAGGGCGGGTCCCTGAGGTCCCCGTCGTAACTCGAGAACACCTGCCGCAACTCGAGAAAATCCAGGAAGTTCTCCCTTCCAGGCGAGATGAGGCCTATTTCCGATGAGGCGTCTGGAGACTAATGACACCTAACCTCTGGAACTTCGAAAGGGTCTTTCACACCCTTGCTGGAACTCAAGAAGTTCACCGCCATACCCGTCTCCACTCGAGAGGAAGCACGATGGTCCCGCCCACATCCAGAGGAGCCCCGTTTCCCTCTCGTATCTCAAGATGAGGGATCCTTTCCCTGCTTTCAACGGGAAAGAATTCCCGGCGTTCCCGTCGCATCTCAAGAGGAGGCACTCTCAACAGGAAAGGCGAGAGGAACTCCATGGTCGTACCACCATGCCAAGAGTCCCCCAGATGTCTCAGTGCATTCCAGAGGAACCTCTTTGCCCTGCACTGGCTCATCTTTCACGCCGAGGATCGACTCACACCACGGTGGCACGTGGGACAGCCCTGTGGGAAAGCCTCGAGGGAAAACCACAGATCCTTTGATCCACGCCACGGGAAGCGTGACATTGCTGCTACAGCCTGGAAGGAAAGTGCACGTGCATGCCCCCACTCGAGACGAGGCCTGACTCTCCTGGGGAGACTCCAGAAGTACCCAAAGATCCATGTCAGCCCCTGAGAGGAATCCTCGGTTCCGGCCCTGACTCCACACAAGGTTTTTGGCCCCGGTATCGAGGGGAGAGGAATCCCGAGAGGCCCCCTAGCAACTCGCATGGGGACTGGCCTCTCCTGAGGCCACCAGGGCGGGTCCCTGAGGTCCCCGTCGTAACTCGAGAACACCTGCCGCAACTCGAGAAAATCCAGGAAGTTCTCCCTTCCAGGCGAGATGAGGCCTATTTCCGATGAGGCGTCTGGAGACTAATGACACCTAACCTCTGAAACTTCGAAAGGGTCTTTCACACCCTTGCTGGAACTCAAGAAGTTCACCGCCATACCCGTCTCCACTCGAGAAGAAGCACGATGGTCCCGCCCACATCCAGAGGAGCCCCGTTTCCACCTCGTAGCTCGAGATGAGGGATCCTTTCCCTGCTTTCAACGGGAAAGAATTCCCGGCGTTCCCGTCGCAACTCAAGAGGAGGCACTCTCAACAGGAAAGGCGAGAGGAACTCCATGGTCGTACCACCATGCCAAGAGTCCCCCTGATGTCTCAGTGCATTCCAGAGGAACCTCTTTGCCCTGCACTGGCTCATCTTTCACGCCGAGGATCGACTCACACCACGGTGGCACGTGGGACAGCCCAGTGGGAAAGCCTCGAGGGAAAGCCTCGAGGGAAAACCACAGATCCTTTGATCCACGCGACGGGAAGCGTGACATTGCTGCTACAGCCTGGAAGGAAAGCGCACGTGCATGCCCCCACTCGAGACGAGGCCTGACTCCCCTGGGGAGACTCCAGAAGTATCCAAAGATCCATGTCAGCCCCTGAGAGGAATCCTCGGTTCCGGCCCTGACTCCACACAAGGTTTTTGGTGCCGGTATCGACGGGAGAGGAATCCCGAGAGGCCCCCTAGCAACTCGCATGGGGACTGGCCTCTCCTGAGGCCACCAGGGCGGGTCCCTGAGGTCCCCGTCGTAACTCGAGAACACCTGCCGCAACTCGAGAAAATCCAGGAAGTTCTCCCTTCCAGGCGAGATGAGTCCTATTTCCGATGAGGCGTCTGGAGACTAATGACACCTAACCTCTGGAACTTCGAAAGGGTCTTTCACACCCTTGCTGGAACTCAAGAAGTTCACCGCCATACCCGTCTCCACTCGAGAGGAAGCACGATGGTCCCGCCCACATCCAGAGGAGCCCCGTTTCCCCCTCGTAGCTCGAGATGAGGGATCCTTTCCCTGCTTTCAACGGGAAAGAATTCCCGGGGTTTCCGACGCATCTCAAGAGGAGGCACTCTCAACAGGAAAGGTGAGAGGAACTCCATGGTCGTACCACCATTCCAAGAGTCCCCCGGATGTCTCATTCCATTCCAGAGGAACCTCTTTGCCCTGCACTGGCTCATCTTTCAGGCCGAAGATCGACTCACACCACGGTGGCACGTGGGACAGCCCTGTGGGAAAGCCTCGGGGGAAAACCACAGATCCTTTGATCCACGCGACGGGAAGCGTGACATTGCTGCTACAGCCTGGAAGGAAAGCGCACGTGCATGCCCCCACTCGAGACGAGGCCTGACTCCCCTGGGGAGACTCCAGAAGTACCCAAAGATCCATGTCAGCCCCTGAGAGGAATCCTCGGTTCCGGCCCTGACTCCACACAAGGTTTTTGGCCCCGGTATCGACGGGAGAGGAATCCCGAGAGGCCCCCTAGCAACTCGCATGGGGACTGGCGTCTCCTGAGGCCACCAGGGCGGGTCCCTGAGGTCCCCGTCGTAACTCGAGAACACCTGCCTCAACTCGAGAAAATCCAGGAAGTTCTCCCTTCCAGGCGAGATGAGGCCTATTTCCGATGAGGCGTCTGGAGACTAATGACACCTAACCTCTGGAACTTCGAAAGGGTCTTTCACACCCTTGCTGGAACTCAAGAAGTTCACCGCCATACCCGTCTCCACTCGAGAGGAAGCACGATGGTCCCGCCCACATCCAGAGGAGCCCTGTTTCCCCCTCGTAGCTCGAGATGAGGGATCCTTTCCCTGCTTTCAACGGGAAAGAATTCCCGGGGTTCCCGTCGCATCTCAAGAGGAGGCACTCTCAACAGGAAAGGCGAGAGGAACTCCATGGTCGTACCACCATGCCAAGAGTCCCCCAGATGTCTCAGTGCATTCCAGAGGAACCTCTTTGCCCTGCACTGGCTCATCTTTCACGCCGAGGATCGACTCACACCACGGTGGCACGTGGGACAGCCCTGTGGGAAAGCCTCGAGGGAAAACCACAGATCCTTTGATCCACGCGACGGGAAGCGTGACATTGCTGCTACAGCCTGGAAGGAAAGCGCACGTGCATGCCCCCACTCGAGACGAGGCCTGACTCCCCTGTGGAGACTCCAGAAGTACCCAAAGATCCATGTCAGCCCCTGAGAGGAATCCTCGGTTCCGGCCCTGACTCCACACAAGGTTTTTGGCCCCGGTATCGACGGGAGAGGAATCCCGAGAGGCCCCCTAGCAACTCGCATGGCGACTGGCGTCTCCTGAGGCCACCAGGGCGGGTCCCTGAGGTCCCCGTCGTAACTCGAGAACACCTGCCTCAACTCGAGAAAATCAAGGAAGTTCTCCCTTCCAGGCGACATGAGGCCTATTTCCGATGAGGCGTCTGGAGACTCATGACACCTAACCTCTGGAACTTCGAAAGGGTCTTTCACACCCTTGCTGGAACTCAAGAAGTTCACCGCCATACCCGTCTCCACTCGAGAGGAAGCACGATGGTCCCGCCCACATCCAGAGGAGCCCCGTTTCCCCCTCGTAGCTCGAGATGAGGGATCCTTTCCCTGCTTTCAACGGGAAAGAATTCCCGGCGTTCCCGTCGCATCTCAAGTGGAGGCACTCTCAACATGAAACGCGAGAGGAACTCCATGGTCGTACCACCATGCCAAGAGTCCCCCAGATGTCTCAGTCCATTCCAGAGGAACCTCTTTGCCCTGCACTGGCTCATCTTTCACGCCGAGGATCGACTCACACCACGGTGGCACGTGGGACAGCCCTGTGGGAAAGCCTCGAGGGAAAACCACAGATCCTTTGATCCACGCGACGGGAAGCGTGACATTGCTGCTACAGCCTGGAAGGAAAGCGCATGTGCATGCCCCCACTCGAGACGAGGCCTGACTCCCCTGTGGAGACTCCAGAAGTACCCAAAGATCCATGTCAGCCCCTGAGAGGAATCCTCGGTTCCGGCCCTGACTCCACACAAGGTTTTTGGCCCCGGTATCGACGGGAGAGGAATCCCGAGAGGCCCCCTAGCAACTCGCATGGGGACTGGCCTCTCCTGAGGCCACCAGGGCGGGTCCCTGAGGTCCCCGTCGTAACTCGAGAACACCTGCCGCAACTCGAGAAAATCCAGGAAGTTCTCCCTTCCAGGCGAGATGAGGCCTATTTCTGATGAGGCGTCTGGAGACTAATGACACCTAACCTCTGGAACTTCGAAAGGGTCTTTCACACCCTTGCTGGAACTCAAGAAGTTCACCGCCGTACCCGTCTCCACTCGAGAAGAAGCACGATGGTCCCGCCCACATCCAGAGGAGCCCCGTTTCCCCCTCGTAGCTCGAGATGAGGGATCCTTTCCCTGCTTTCAACGGGAAAGAATTCCCGGCGTTCCCGTCGCATCTCAAGAGGAGGCACTCTCAACAGGAAAGGCGAGAGGAACTCCATGGTCGTACCACCATGCCAAGAGTCCCCCTGATGTCTCAGTGCATTCCAGAGGAACCTCTTTGCCCTGCACTGGCTCATCTTTCACGCCGAGGATCGACTCACACCACGGTGGCACGTGGGACAGCCCAGTGGGAAAGCCTCGAGGGAAAGCCTCGAGGGAAAACCACAGATCCTTTGATCCACGCGACGGGAAGCGTGACATTGCTGCTACAGCCTGGAAGGAAAGTGCACGTGCATGCCCCCACTCGAGACGAGGCCTGACTCCCCTGGGGAGACTCCAGAAGTACCCAAAGATCCATGTCAGCCCCTGAGAGGAATCCTCGGTTCCGGCCCTGACTCCACACAAGGATTTTGGTGCCGGTATCGACGGGAGAGGAATCCCGAGAGGCCCCCTAGCAACTCGCATGGGGACTGACGTCTCCTGAGGCCGCCAGGGCGGGTCCCTGAGGTCCCCGTCGTAACTCGAGAACACCTGCCGCAACTCGAGAAAATCCAGGAAGTTCTCCCTTCCAGGCGAGATGAGGCCTATTTCCGATGAGGCGTCTGGAGACTAATGACACCTAACCTCTGGAACTTCGAAAGGGTCGTTCACACCCTTGCTGGAACTCAAGAAGTTCACCGCCATACCCGTCTCCACTCGAGAGGAAGCACGATGGTCCCGCCCACATCCAGAGGAGCCCCGTTTCCCTCTCGTAGCTCAAGATGAGGGATCCTTTCCCTGCTTTCAACGCTAAAGAATTCCCGGCGTTCCCGTCGCATCTCAAGAGGAGGCACTCTCAACAGGAAAGGCGATAGGAACTCCATGGTCGTACCACCATGCCAAGAGTCCCCCAGATATCTCAGTGCATTCCAGAGGAACCTCTTTGCCCTGCACTGGCTCATCTTTCACGCCGAGGATCGACTCACACCACGGTGGCACGTGGGACAGCCCTGTGGGAAAGCCTCGAGGGAAAACCACAGATCCTTTGATCCACGCCACGGGAAGCGTGACATTGCTGCTACAGCCTGGAAGGAAAGTGCACGTGCATGCCCCCACTCGAGACGAGGCCTGACTCTCCTGGGGAGACTCCAGAAGTACCCAAAGATCCATGTCAGCCCCTGAGAGGAATCCTCGGTTCCGGCCCTGACTCCACACAAGGTTTTTGGCCCCGGTATCGAGGGGAGAGGAATCCCGAGAGGCCCCCTAGCAACTCGCATGGGGACTGGCCTCTCCTGAGGCCACCAGGGCGGGTCCCTGAGGTCCCCGTCGTAACTCGAGAACACCTGCCGCAACTCGAGAAAATCCAGGAAGTTCTCCCTTCCAGGCGAGATGAGGCCTATTTCCGATGAGGCGTCTGGAGACTAATGACACCTAACCTCTGAAACTTCGAAAGGGTCTTTCACACCCTTGCTGGAACTCAAGAAGTTCACCGCCATACCCGTCTCCACTCGAGAAGAAGCACGATGGTCCCGCCCACATCCAGAGGATCCCCGTTTCCACCTCGTAGCTCGAGATGAGGGATCCTTTCCCTGCTTTCAACGGGAAAGAATTCCCGGCGTTCCCGTCGCAACTCAAGAGGAGGCACTCTCAACAGGAAAGGCGAGAGGAACTCCATGGTCGTACCACCATGCCAAGAGTCCCCCTGATGTCTCAGTGCATTCCAGAGGAACCTCTTTGCCCTGCACTGGCTCATCTTTCACGCCGAGGATCGACTCACACCACGGTGGCACGTGGGACAGCCCAGTGGGAAATCCTCGAGGGAAAGCCTCGAGGGAAAACCACAGATCCTTTGATCCACGCGACGGGAAGCGTGACATTGCTGCTACAGCCTGGAAGGAAAGCGCACGTGCATGCCCCCACACGAGACGAGGCCTGACTCCCCTGGGGAGACTCCAGAAGTATCCAAAGATCCATGTCAGCCCCTGAGAGGAATCCTCGGTTCCGGCCCTGACTCCACACAAGGTTTTTGGTGCCGGTATCGACGGGAGAGGAATCCCGAGAGGCCCCCTAGCAACTCGCATGGGGACTGGCCTCTCCTGAGGCCACCAGGGCGGGTCCCTGAGGTCCCCGTCGTAACTCGAGAACACCTGCCGCAACTCGAGAAAATCCAGGAAGTTCTCCCTTCCAGGCGAGATGAGTCCTATTTCCGATGAGGCGTCTGGAGACTAACGACACCTAACCTCTGGAACTTCGAAAGGGTCTTTCACACCCTTGCTGGAACTCAAGAAGTTCACCGCCATACCCGTCTCCACTCGAGAGGAAGCACGATGGTCCCGCCCACATCCAGAGGAGCCCCGTTTCCCCCTCGTAGCTCGAGATGAGGGATCCTTTCCCTGCTTTCAACGGGAAAGAATTCCCGGGGTTTCCGACGCATCTCAAGAGGAGGCACTCTCAACAGGAAAGGTGAGAGGAACTCCATGGTCGTACCACCATTCCAAGAGTCCCCCGGATGTCTCATTCCATTCCAGAGGAACCTCTTTGCCCTGCACTGGCTCATCTTTCAGGCCGAAGATCGACTCACACCACGGTGGCACGTGGGACAGCCCTGTGGGAAAGCCTCGGGGGAAAACCACAGATCCTTTGATCCACGCGACGGGAAGCGTGACATTGCTGCTACAGCCTGGAAGGAAAGCGCACGTGCATGCCCCCACTCGAGACGAGGCCTGACTCCCCTGGGGAGACTCCAGAAGTACCCAAAGATCCATGTCAGCCCCTGAGAGGAATCCTCGGTTCCGGCCCTGACTCCACACAAGGTTTTTGGCCCCGGTATCGACGGGAGAGGAATCCCGAGAGGCCCCCTAGCAACTCGCATGGGGACTGGCGTCTCCTGAGGCCACCAGGGCGGGTCCCTGAGGTCCCCGTCGTAACTCGAGAACACCTGCCTCAACTCGAGAAAATCCAGGAAGTTCTCCCTTCCAGGCGAGATGAGGCCTATTTCCGATGAGGCGTCTGGAGACTAATGACACCTAACCTCTGGAACTTCGAAAGGGTCTTTCACACCCTTGCTGGAACTCAAGAAGTTCACCGCCATACCCGTCTCCACTCGAGAGGAAGCACGATGGTCCCGCCCACATCCAGAGGAGCCCTGTTTCCCCCTCGTAGCTCGAGATGAGGGATCCTTTCCCTGCTTTCAACGGGAAAGAATTCCCGGGGTTCCCGTCGCATCTCAAGAGGAGGCACTCTCAACAGGAAAGGCGAGAGGAACTCCATGGTCGTACCACCATGCCAAGAGTCCCCCAGATGTCTCAGTCCATTCCAGAGGAACCTCTTTGCCCTGCACTGTCTCATCTTTCACGCCGAGGATCGACTCACACCACGGTGGCACGTGGGACAGCCCTGTGGGAAAGCCTCGAGGGAAAACCACAGATCCTTTGATCCACGCGACGGGAAGCGTGACATTGCTGCTACAGCCTGGAAGGAAAGCGCACGTGCATGCCCCCACTCGAGACGAGGCCTGACTCCCCTGTGGAGACTCCAGAAGTACCCAAAGATCCATGTCAGCCCCTGAGAGGAATCCTCGGTTCCGGCCCTGACTCCACACAAGGTTTTTGGCCCCGGTATCGACGGGAGAGGAATCCCGAGAGGCCCCCTAGCAACTCGCATGGCGACTGGCGTCTCCTGAGGCCACCAGGGCGGGTCCCTGAGGTCCCCGTCGTAACTCGAGAACACCTGCCGCAACTCGAGAAAATCCAGGAAGTTCTCCCTTCCAGGCGAGATGAGGCCTATTTCCGATGAGGCGTCTGGAGACTAATGACACCTAACCTCTGGAACTTCGAAAGGGTCTTTCACACCCTTGCTGCAACTCAAGAAGTTCACCGCCATACCCGTCTCCACTCGAGAGGAAGCACGATGGTCCTGCCCACATCCAGAGGAGCCCCGTTTCCCCCTCGTAGCTCGAGATGAGGGATCCTTTCCCTGCTTTCAACGGGAAAGAATTCCCGGCGTTCCCGTCGCATCTCAAGAGGAGGCACTCTCAACAGGAAAGGCGAGAGGAACTCCATGGTCGTACCACCATGCCAAGAGTCCCCCAGATGTCTCAGTGCATTCCAGAGGAACCTCTTTGCCCTGCACTGGCTCATCTTTCACGCCGAGGATCGACTCACACCACGGTGGCACGTGGGACAGCCCTGTGGGAAAGCCTCGAGGGAAAACCACAGATCCTTTGATCCACGCGACGGGAAGCGTGACATTGCTGCTACAGCCTGGAAGGAAAGCGCACGTGCATGCCCCCACTCGAGACGAGGCCTGACTCCCCTGTGGAGACTCCAGAAGTACCCAAAGATCCATGTCAGCCCCTGAGAGGAATCCTCGGTTCCGGCCCTGACTCCACAAAAGGTTTATGGCCCCGGTATCGACGGGAGAGGAATCCCGAGAGGCCCCCTAGCAACTCGCATGGTGACTGGCCTCTCCTGAGGCCACCAGGGCGGGTCCCTGAGGTCCCCGTCGTAACTCGAGAACACCTGCCCCAACTCGAGAAAATCCAGGAAGTTCTCCCTTCCAGGCGAGATGAGGCCTATTTCCGATGAGGCGTCTGGAGACTAATGACACCTAACCTCTGGAACTTCGAAAGGGTCTTTCACACCCTTGCTGCAACTCAAGAAGTTCACCGCCATACCCGTCTCCACTCGAGTAGAAGCACGATGGTCCCGCCCACATCCAGAGGAGCCCCGTTTCCCCCTCGTAGCTCGAGATGAGGGATCCTTTCCCTGCTTTCAACGGGAAAGAATTCCCGGCGTTCCCGTCGCATCTCAAGAGGAGGCACTCTCAACAGGAAAGGCGAGAGGAACTCCATGGTCGTACCACCATGCCAAGAGTCCCCCTGATGTCTCAGTGCATTCCAGAGGAACCTCTTTGCCCTGCACTGGCTCATCTTTCACGCCGAGGATCGACTCACACCACGGTGGCACGTGGGACAGCCCAGTGAGAAAGCCTCGAGGGAAAGCCTCGAGGGAAAACCACAGATCCTTTGATCCACGCGACGGGAAGCGTGACATTGCTGCTACAGCCTGGAAGGAAAGTGCACGTGCATGCCCCCACTCGAGACGAGGCCTGACTCCCCTGGGGAGACTCCAGAAGTACCCAAAGATCCATGTCAGCCCCTGAGAGGAATCCTCGGTTCCGGCCCTGACTCCACACAAGGTTTTTGGTGCCGGTATCGACGGGAGAGGAATCCCGAGAGGCCCCCTAGCAACTCGCATGGGGACTGGCGTCTCCTGAGGCCGCCAGGGCGGGTCCCTGAGGTCCCCGTCGTAACTCGAGAACACCTGCCGCAACTCGAGAAAATCCAGGAAGTTCTCCCTTCCAGGCGAGATGAGGCCTATTTCCGATGAGGCGTCTGGAGACTAATGACACCTAACCTCTGGAACTTCGAAAGGGTCTTTCACACCCTTGCTGGAACTCAAGAAGTTCACCGCCATACCCGTCTCCACTCGAGAGGAAGCACGATGGTCCCGCCCACATCCAGAGGAGCCCCGTTTCCCCCTCGTAGCTCGAGATGAGGGATTCTTTCCCTGCTTTCAACGGGAAAGAATTCCCGGCGTTCCCGTCGCATCTCAGGAGGAGGCACTCTCAACAAGAAAGGCGAGAGGAACTCCATGGTCGTACCACCATGCCAAGAGTCCCCCTGATGTCTCAGTGCATTCCAGAGGAACCTCTTTGCCCTGCACTGGCTCATCTTTCACGCCGAGGATCGACTCACACCACGGTGGCACGTGGGACAGCCCAGTGGGAAAGCCTCGAGGGAAAGCCTCGAGGGAAAACCACAGATCCTTTGATCCACGCGACGGGAAGCGTGACATTGCTGCTACAGCCTGGAAGGAAAGTGCACGTGCATGCCCCCACTCGAGACGAGGCCTGACTCCCCTGGGGAGACTCCAGAAGTACCCAAAGATCCATGTCAGCCCCTGAGAGGAATCCTCGGTTCCGGCCCTGACTCCACACAAGGTTTTTGGTGCCGGTATCGACGGGAGAGGAATCCCGAGAGGCCCCCTAGCAACTCGCATGGGGACTGGCGTCTCCTGAGGCCGCCAGGGCGGGTCCCTGAGGTCCCCGTCGTAACTCGAGAACACCTGCCGCAACTCGAGAAAATCCAGGAAGTTCTCCCTTCCAGGCGAGATGAGGCCTATTTCCGATGAGGCGTCTGGAGACTAATGACACCTAACCTCTGGAACTTCGAAAGGGTCTTGCACACCCTTGCTGGAACTCAAGAAGTTCACCGCCATACCCTTTTCCACTCGAGAGGAAGCACGATGGTCCCGCCCACATCCAGAGGAGCCCCGTTTCCCTCTCGTAGCTCAAGATGAGGGATCCTTTCCCTGCTTTCAACGGGAAAGAATTCCCGGCGTTCCCGTCGCATCTCAAGAGGAGGCACTCTCAACAGGAAAGGCGAGAGGAACTCCATGGTCGTACCACCATGCCAAGAGTCCCCCAGATGTCTCAGTGCATTCCAGAGGAACCTCTTTGCCCTGCACTGGCTCATCTTTCACGCCGAGGATCGACTCACACCACGGTGGCACGTGGGACAGCCCTGTGGGAAAGCCTCGAGGGAAAACCACAGATCCTTTGATCCACGCCACGGGAAGCGTGACATTGCTGCTACAGCCTGGAAGGAAAGTGCACGTGCATGCCCCCACTCGAGACGAGGCCTGACTCTCCTGGGGAGACTCCAGAAGTACCCAAAGATCCATGTCAGCCCCTGAGAGGAATCCTCGGTTCCGGCCCTGACTCCACACAAGGTTTTTGGCCCCGGTATCGAGGGGAGAGGAATCCCGAGAGGCCCCCTAGCAACTCGCATGGGGACTGGCCTCTCCTGAGGCCACCAGGGCGGGTCCCTGAGGTCCCCGTCGTAACTCGAGAACACCTGCCGCAACTCGAGAAAATCCAGGAAGTTCTCCCTTCCAGGCGAGATGAGGCCTATTTCCGATGAGGCGTCTGGAGACTAATGACACCTAACCTCTGAAACTTCGAAAGGGTCTTTCACACCCTTGCTGGAACTCAAGAAGTTCACCGCCATACCCGTCTCCACTCGAGAAGAAGCACGATGGTCCCGCCCACATCCAGAGGAGCCCCGTTTCCACCTCGTAGCTCGAGATGAGGGATCCTTTCCCTGCTTTCAACGGGAAAGAATTCCCGGCGTTCCCGTCGCAACTCAAGAGGAGGCACTCTCAACAGGAAAGGCGAGAGGAACTCCATGGTCGTACCACCATGCCAAGAGTCCCCCTGATGTCTCAGTGCATTCCAGAGGAACCTCTTTGCCCTGCACTGGCTCATCTTTCACGCCGAGGATCGACTCACACCACGGTGGCACGTGGGACAGCCCAGTGGGAAAGCCTCAAGGGAAAGCCTCGAGGGAAAACCACAGATCCTTTGATCCACGCGACGGGAAGCGTGACATTGCTGCTACAGCCTGGAAGGAAAGCGCACGTGCATGCCCCCACTCGAGACGAGGCCTGACTCCCCTGGGGAGACTCCAGAAGTATCCAAAGATCCATGTCAGCCCCTGAGAGGAATCCTCGGTTCCGGCCCTGACTCCACACAAGGTTTTTGGTGCCGGTATCGACGGGAGAGGAATCCCGAGAGGCCCCCAAGCAACTCGCATGGGGACTGGCCTCTCCTGAGGCCACCAGGGCGGGTCCCTGAGGTCCCCGTCGTAACTCGAGAACACCTGCCGCAACTCGAGAAAATCCAGGAAGTTCTCCCTTCCAGGCGAGATGAGGCCTATTTCCGATGAGGCGTCTGGAGACTAATGACACCTAACCTCTGGAACTTCGAAAGGGTCTTTCACACCCTTGCTGGAACTCAAGAAGTTCACCGCCATACCCGTCTCCACTCGAGAGGAAGCACGATGGTCCCGCCCACATCCAGAGGAGCCCCGTTTCCCCCTCGTAGCTCGAGATGAGGGATCCTTTCCCTGCTTTCAACGGGAAAGAATTCCCGGGGTTCCCGTCGCATCTCAAGAGGAGGCACTCTCAACAGGAAAGGCGAGAGGAACTCCATGGTCGTACCACCATGCCAAGAGTCCCCCAGATGTCTCAGTGCATTCCAGAGGAACCTCTTTGCCCTGCACTGGCTCATCTTTCACGCCGAGGATCGACTCACACCACGGTGGCACGTGGGACAGCCCTGTGGGAAAGCCTCGAGGGAAAACCACAGATCCTTTGATCCACGCGACGAGAAGCATGACATTGCTGCTACAGCCTGGAAGGAAAGCGCACGTGCATGCGCCCACTCGAGACGAGGCCTGACTCCCCTGTGGAGACTCCAGAAGTACCCAAAGATCCATGTCAGCCCCTGAGAGGAATCCTCGGTTCCGGCCCTGACTCCACACAAGGTTTTTGGCCCCGGTATCGACGGGAGAGGAATCCCGAGAGGCCCCCTAGCAACTCGCATGGCGACTGGCGTCTCCTGAGGCCACCAGGGCGGGTCCCTGAGGTCCCCGTCGTAACTCGAGAACACCTGCCGCAACTCGAGAAAATCCAGGAAGTTCTCCCTTCCAGGCGACATGAGGCCTATTTCCGATGAGGCGTCTGGAGACTAATGACACCTAACCTCTGGAACTTCGAAAGGGTCTTTCACACCCTTGCTGGAACTCAAGAAGTTCACCGCCATACCCGTCTCCTCTCGAGAGGAAGCACGATGGTCCCGCCCACATCCAGAGGAGCCCCGTTTCCCCCTCGTAGCTCGAGATGAGGGATCCTTTCCCTGCTTTCAACGGGAAAGAATTCCCGGCGTTCCCATCGCATCTCAAGAGGAGGCACTCTCAACATGAAAGGCGAGAGGAACTCCATGGTCGTACCACCATGCCAAGAGTACCCCAGATGTCTCAGTCCATTCCAGAGGAACCTCTTTGCCCTGCACTGGCTCATCTTTCACGCCGAGGTTCGACTCACACCACGGTGGCACGTGGGACAGCCCTGTGGGAAAGCCTCGAGGGAAAACCACAGATCCTTTGATCCACGCGACGGGAAGCGTGACATTGCTGCTACAGCCTGGAAGGAAAGCGCACGTGCATGCCCCCACTCGAGACGAGGCCTGACTCCCCTGTGGAGACTCCAGAAGTACCCAAAGATCCATGTCAGCCCCTGAGAGGAATCCTCGGTTCCGGCCCTGACTCCACACAAGGTTTTTGGCCCCGGTATCGACGGGAGAGGAATCCCGAGAGGCCCCCTAGCAACTCGCATGGGGACTGGCCTCTCCTGAGGCCACCAGGGCGGGTCCCTGAGGTCCCCGTCGTAACTCGAGAACACCTGCCGCAACTCGAGAAAATCCAGGAAGTTCTCCCTTCCAGGCGAGATGAGGCCTATTTCCGATGAGGCGTCTGGAGACTAATGACACCTAACCTCTGGAAATTCGAAAGGGTCTTTCACACCCTTGCTGGAACTCAAGAAGTTCACCGCCGTACCCGTCTCCACTCGAGAAGAAGCACGATGGTCCCGCCCACATCCAGAGGAGCCCCGTTTCCCCCTCGTAGCTCGAGATGAGGGATCCTTTCCCTGCTTTCAACGGGAAAGAATTCCCGGCGTTCCCGTCGCATCTCAAGAGGAGGCACTCTCAACAGGAAAGGCGAGAGGAACTCCATGGTCGTACCACCATGCCAAGAGTCCCCCTGATGTCTCAGTGCATTCCAGAGGAACCTCTTTGCCCTGCACTGGCTCATCTTTCACGCCGAGGATCGACTCACACCACGGTGGCACGTGGGACAGCCCAGTGGGAAAGCCTCGAGGGAAAGCCTCGAGGGAAAACCACAGATCCTTTGATCCACGCGACGGGAAGCGTGACATTGCTGCTACAGCCTGGAAGGAAAGCGCACGTGCATGCCCCCACTCGAGACGAGGCCTGACTCCCCTGGGGAGACTCCAGAAGTACCCAAAGATCCATGTCAGCCCCTGAGAGGAATCCTCGGTTCCGGCCCTGACTCCACACAAGGTTTTTGGCCCCGGTATCGACGGGAGAGGAATCCCGAGAGGCCCCCTAGCAACTCGTATGGCGACTGCCGTCTCCTGAGGCCACCAGGGCGGGTCCCTGAGGTCCCCGTCGTAACTCGAGAACACCTGCCTCAACTCGAGAAAATCCAGGAAGTTCTCCCTTCCAGGCGAGATGAGGCCTATTTCCGATGAGGCGTCTGGAGACTAATGACACCTAACCTCTGGAACTTCGAAAGGGTCTTTCACACCCTTGCTGGAACTCAAGAAGTTCACCGCCATACCCGTCTCCACTCGAGAGGAAGCACGATGGTCCCGCCCACATCCAGAGGAGCCCCGTTTCCCCCTCGTAGCTCGAGATGAGGGATCCTTTCCCTGCTTTCAACGGGAAAGAATTCCCGGCGTTCCCGTCGCATCTCAAGAGGAGGCACTCTCAACATGAAAGGCGAGAGGAACTCCATGGTCGTACCACCATGCCAAGAGTCCCCCAGATGTCTCAGTGCATTCCAGAGGAACCTCTTTGCCCTGCACTGGCTCATGTTTCACGCCGAGGATCGACTCACACCACGGTGGCACGTGGGACAGCCCTGTGGGAAAGCCTCGAGGGAAAACCACAGATCCTTTGATCCACGCGACGGGAAGCGTGACATTGCTGCTACAGCCTGGAAGGAAAGCGCACGTGCATGCCCCCACTCGAGACGAGGCCTGACTCCCCTGTGGAGACTCCAGAAGTACCCAAAGATCCATGTCAGCCCCTGAGAGGAATCCTCGGTTCCGGCCCTGACTCCACACAAGGTTTTTGGCCCCGGTATCGACGGGAGAGGAATCCCGAGAGGCCCCCTAGCAACTCGCATGGGGACTGGCCTCTCCTGAGGCCACCAGGGCGGGTCCCTGAGGTCCCCGTCGTAACTCGAGAACACCTGCCGCAACTCGAGAAAATCCAGGAAGTTCTCCCTTCCAGGCGAGATGAGGCCTATTTCCGATGAGGCGTCTGGAGACTAATGACACCTAACCTCTGGAACTTCGAAAGGGTCTTTCACACCCTTGCTGGAACTCAAGAAGTTCACCGCCGTACCCGTCTCCACTCGAGAAGAAGCACGATGGTCCCGCCCACATCCAGGGGAGCCCCGTTTCCCCCTCGTAGCTCGAGATGAGGGATCCTTTCCCTGCTTTCAACGGGAAAGAATTCCCGGCGTTCCCGTCGCATCTCAAGAGGAGGCACTCTCAACAGGAAAGGCGAGAGGAACTCCATGGTCGTACCACCATGCCAAGAGTCCCCCTGATGTCTCAGTGCATTCCAGAGGAACCTCTTTGCCCTGCACTGGCTCATCTTTCACGCCGAGGATCGACTCACACCACGGTGGCACGTGGGACAGCCCAGTGGGAAAGCCTCGAGGGAAAGCCTCGAGGGAAAACCACAGATCCTTTGATCCACGCGACGGGAAGCGTGACATTGCTGCTACAGCCTGGAAGGAAAGCGTACGTGCATGCCCCCACTCGAGACGAGGCCTGACTCCCCTGGGGAGACTCCAGAAGTACCCAAAGATCCATGTCAGCCCCTGAGAGGAATCCTCGGTTCCGGCCCTGACTCCACACAAGGTTTTTGGCCCCGGTATCGACGGGAGAGGAATCCCGAGAGGCCCCCTAGCAACTCGCATGGGGACTGGCGTCTCCTGAGGCCGTCAGGGCGGGTCCCTGAGGTCCCCGTCGTAACTCGAGAACACCTGCCGCAACTCGAGAAAATCCAGGAAGTTCTCCCTTCCAGGCGAGATGAGGCCTATTTCCGATGAGGCGTCTGGAGACTAATGACACCTAACCTCTGGAACTTCGAAAGGGTCTTTCACACCCTTGCTGGAACTCAAGAAGTTCACCGCCATACCCGTCTCCACTCCAGAGGAAGCACGATGGTCCCGCCCACATCCAGATGAGCCCCCGTTTCCCTCTCGTAGCTCAAGATGAGGGATCCTTTCCCTGCTTTCAACGGGAAAGAATTCCCGGCGTTCCCGTCGCATCTCAAGAGGAGGCACTCTCAACAGGAAAGGCGAGAGGAACTCCATGGTCGTACCACCATGCCAAGAGTCCCCCAGATGTCTCAGTGCATTCCAGAGGAACCTCTTTGCCCTGCACTGGCTCATCTTTCACGCCGAGGATCGACTCACACCACGGTGGCACGTGGGACAGCCCTGTGGGAAAGCCTCGAGGGAAAAGCACAGATCCTTTGATCCACGCCACGGGAAGCGTGACATTGCTGCTACAGCCTGGAAGGAAAGTGCACGTGCATGCCCCCACTCGAGACGAGGCCTGACTCCCCTGGGGAGACTCCAGAAGTACCCAAAGATCCATGTCAGCCACTGAGAGGAATCCTCAGTTCCGGCCCTGACTCCACACAAGGTTTTTGGCCCCGGTATCGACGGGAGAGAAACCCCGAGAGGCCCCCTAGCAACTCGCATGGGGACTGGCCTCTCCTGAGGCCACCAGGGCGGGTCCCTGAAGTCCCCGTCGTAACTCGAGAACACCTGCCGCAACTCGAGAAAATCCAGGAAGTTCTCCCTCCCAGGCGAGATGAGGCCTATTTCCGATGAGGCGTCTGGAGACTAATGACACCTAACCTCTGGAACTTCGAAAGGGTCTTTCACACCCTTGCTGCAACTCAAGAAGTTCACCGCCATACCCGTCTCCACTCGAGAGGAAGCACGATGGTCCCGCCCACATCCAGAGGAGCCCCGTTTCCCCCTCGTAGCTCGAGATGAGGGATCCTTTCCCTGCTTTCAACGGGAAAGAATTCCCGGCGTTCCCGTCGCATCTCAAGAGGAGGCACTCTCAACAGGAAAGGCGAGAGGAACTCCATGGTCGTACCACCATGCCAAGAGTCCCCCTGATGTCTCAGTGCATTCCAGAGGAACCTCTTTGCCCTGCACTGGCTCATCTTTCACGCCGAGGATCGACTCACACCATGGTGGCACGTGGGACAGCCCAGTGGGAAAGCCTCGAGGGAAAGCCTCGAGGGAAAACCACAGATCCTTTGATCCACGCGACGGGAAGCGTGACATTGCTGCTACAGCCTGGAAGGAAAGCGCACGTGCATGCCCCCACTCGAGACGAGGCCTGACTCCCCTGGGGAGACTCCAGAAGTACCCAAAGATCCATGTCAGCCCCTGAGAGGAATCCTCGGTTCCGGCCCTGACTCCACACAAGGTTTTTGGTGCCGGTATCGACGGGAGAGGAATCCCGAGAGGCCCCCTAGCAACTCGCATGGGGACTGGCGTCTCCTGAGGCCACCAGGGCGGGTCCCTGAGGTCCCCGTCGTAACTCGAGAACACCTGCCGCAACTCGAGAAAATCCAGGAAGTTCTCCCTTCCAGGCGAGATGAGGCCTATTTCCGATGAGGCGTCTGGAGACTAATGACACCTAACCTCTGGAACTTCGAAAGGGTCTTTCACACCCTTGCTGCAACTCAAGAAGTTCACCGCCATACCCGTCTCCACTCGAGAGGAAGCACGATGGTCCCGCCCACATCCAGAGGAGCCCCGTTTCCCCCTCGTAGCTCGAGATGAGGGATCCTTTCCCTGCTTTCAACGGGAAAGAATTCCCGGGGTTTCCGACGCATCTCAAGAGGAGGCACTCTCAACAGGAAAGGCGAGAGGAACTCCATCGTCGTACCACCATTCCAAGAGTCCCCCGGATGTCTCACTCCATTCCAGAGGAACCTCTTTGCCCTGCACTGGCTCATCTTTCAGGCCGAGGATCGACTCACAACACGGTGGCACGTGGGACAGCCCAGTGGGAAAGCCTCGAGGGAAAGCCTCGAGGGAAAACCACAGATCCTTTGATCCACGCGACGGGAAGCGTGACATTGCTGCTACAGCCTGGAAGGAAAGCGCACGTGCATGCCCCCACTCGAGACGAGGCCTGACTCCCCTGGGGAGACTCCAGAAGTACCCAAAGATCCATGTCAGCCCCTGAGAGGAATCCTCGGTTCCGGCCCTGACTCCACACAAGGTTTTTGGTGCCGGTATTGACGGGAGAGGAATCCCGAGAGGCCCCCTAGCAACTCGCATGGGGACTGGCGTCTCCTGAGGCCGCCAGGGCGGGTCCCTGAGGTCCCCGTCGTAACTCGAGAACACCTGCCGCAACTCGAGAAAATCCAGGAAGTTCTCCCTTCCTGGCGAGATGAGGCCTATTTCCGATGAGGCGTCTGGAGACTAATGACACCTAACCTCTGGAACTTCGAAAGGGTCTTTCACACCCTTGCTGGAACTCAAGAAGTTCACCGCCATACCCGTCTCCACTCGAGAGGAAGCACGATGGTCCCGCCCACATCCAGATGAGCCCCCGTTTCCCTCTCGTACCTCAAGATGAGGGATCCTTTCCCTGCTTTCAACGGGAAAGAATTCCCGGCGTTCCCGTCGCATCTCAAGAGGAGGCACTCTCAACAGGAAAGGCGAGAGGAACTCCATGGTCGTACCACCATGCCAAGAGTCCCCCAGATGTCTCAGTGCATTCCAGAGGAACCTCTTTGCCCTGCACTGGCTCATCTTTCACGCCGAGGATCGACTCACACCACGGTGGCACGTGGGACAGCCCTGTGGGAAAGCCTCGAGGGAAAACCACAGATCCTTTGATCCACGCCACGGGAAGCGTGACATTGCTGCTACAGCCTGGAAGGAAAGTGCACGTGCATGCCCCCACTCGAGACGAGGCCTGACTCCCCTGGGGAGACTCCAGAAGTACCCAAAGATCCATGTCACCCACTGAGAGGAATCCTCAGTTCCGGCCCTGACTCCACACAAGGTTTTTGGCCCCGGTATCGACGGGAGAGGAATCCCGAGAGGCCCCCTAGCAACTCGCATGGGGACTGGCCTCTCCTGAGGCCACCAGGGCGGGTCCCTGAAGTCCCCGTCGTAACTCGAGAACACCTGCCGCAACTCGAGAAAATCCAGGAAGTTCTCCCTCCCAGGCGAGATGAGGCCTATTTCCGATGAGGCGTCTGGAGACTAATGACACCTAACCTCTGGAACTTCGAAAGGGTCTTTCACACCCTTGCTGCAACTCAAGAAGTTCACCGCCATACCCGTCTCCACTCGAGAGGAAGCACGATGGTCCCGCCCACATCCAGAGGAGCCCCGTTTCCCCCTCGTAGCTCGAGATGAGGGATCCTTTCCCTGCTTTCAACGGGAAAGAATTCCCGGCGTTCCCGTCGCATCTAAAGAGGAGGCACTCTCAACAGGAAAGGCGAGAGGAACTCCATGGTCGTACCACCATGCCAAGAGTCCCCCTGATGTCTCAGTGCATTCCAGAGGAACCTCTTTGCCCTGCACTGGCTCATCTTTCACGCCGAGGATCGACTCACACCATGGTGGCACGTGGGACAGCCCAGTGGGAAAGCCTCGAAGGAAAGCCTCGAGGGAAAACCACAGATAATTTGATCCACGCGACGGGAAGCGTGACATTGCTGCTACAGCCTGGAAGGAAAGCGCACGTGCATGCCCCCACTCGAGACGAGGCCTGACTCCCCTGGGGAGACTCCAGAAGTACCCAAAGATCCATGTCAGCCCCTGAGAGGAATCCTCGGTTCCGGCCCTGACTCCACACAAGGTTTTTGGTGCCGGTATCGACGGGAGAGGAATCCCGAGAGGCCCCCTAGCAACTCGCATGGGGACTGGCCTCTCCTGAGGCCACCAGAGCGGGTCCCTGAGGTCCCCGTCGTAACTCGAGAACACCTGCCTCAACTCGAGAAAATCCAGGAAGTTCTCCCTTCCAGGCGAGATGAGGCCTATTTCCGATGAGGCGTCTGGAGACTAATGACACCTAACCTCTGGAACTTCGAAAGGGTCTTTCACACCCTTGCTGGAACTCAAGAAGTTCACCGGCATACCCGTCTCCACTCGAGAGGAAGCACGATGGTCCCGCCCACATCCAGAGGAGCCCCGTTTCCCTCTCGTAGCTCGAGATGAGGGATCCTTTCCCTGCTTTCAACGGGAAAGAATTCCCGGCGTTCCCGTCTCATCTCAAGAGGAGGCACTCTCAACAGGAAAGGCGAGAGGAACTCCATGGTCGTACCACCATGCCAAGAGTCCCCCAGATGTCTCAGTGCATTCCAGAGGAACCTCTTTGCCCTGCACTGGCTCATCTTTCAGGCCGAGAATCGACTCACACCACGGTGGCACGTGGGACAGCCCTGTGGGAAAGCCTCGAGGGAAAGCCTCGAGGGAAAACCACATATCCTTTGATCCACGCGACGGGAAGCGTGACATTGCTGCTACAGCCTGGAAGGAAAGCGCACGTGCATGCCCCCACTCGAGACGAGGCCTGACTCCCCTGGGGAGACTCTAGAAGTACTCAAAGATCCATGTCAGCCCCTGAGAGGAATCCTCGGTTCCGGCCCTGACTCCACACAAGGTTTTTGGCCCCGGTATCGACGGGAGAGGAATCCCGAGAGGCCCCCTAGCAACTCGCATGGGGACTGGCCTCTCCTGAGGCCACCAGGGCGGGTCCCTGAGGTCCCCGTCGTAACTCGAGAACACCTGCCGCAACTCGAGAAAATCCAGGAAGTTCTCCCTTCCAGGCGAGATGAGGCCTATTTCCGATGAGGCGTCTGGAGACTAATGACACCTAACCTCTGGAACTTCGAAAGGGTCTTTCACACCCTTGCTGCAACTCAAGAAGTTCACCGCCATACCCGTCTCCACTCGAGAGGAAGCACGATGGTCCCGCCCACATCCAGAGGAGCCCCGTTTCCCCCTCGTAGCTCGAGATGAGGGATCTTTTCCCTGCTTTCAACGGGAAAGAATTCCCGGGGTTTCCGACGCATGTCAAGAGGAGGCACTCTCAACAGGAAAGGCGAGAGGAACTCCATGGTCGTACCACCATTCCAAGAGTCCCCCGGATGTCTCACTCCATTCCAGAGGAACCTCTTTGCCCTGCACTGGCTCATCTTTCAGGCCGAGGATCGACTCACACCACGGTGGCACGTGGGACAGCCCTGTGGGAAAGCCTCGGGGGAAAACCACAGATCCTTTGATCCACGCGACGGGAAGCGTGACATTGCTGCTACAACCTGGAAGGAAAGCGCACGTGCATGCCCCCACTCGAGACGAGGCCTGACTCCCCTGGGGAGACTCCAGAAGTACCCAAAGTTCCATGTCAGCCCCTGAGAGGAATCCTCGGTTCCGGCCCTGACTCCACACAAGGTTTTTGGCCCCGGTATCGACGGGAGAGGAATCCCGAGAGGCCCCCTAGCAACTCGCATGGGGACTGGCGTCTCCTGAGGCCACCAGGGCGGGTCCCTGAGGTCCCCGTCGTAACTCGAGAACACCTGCCTCAACTCGAGAAAATCCAGGAAGTTCTCCCTTCCAGGCGAGATGAGGCCTATTTCCGATGAGGCGTCTGGAGACTAATGACACCTAACCTCTGGAACTTCGAAAGGGTCTTTCACACCCTTGCTGGAACTCAAGAATTTCACCGCCATACCCCTCTCCACTCGAGAGGAAGTACGATGGTCCCGCCCACATCCAGAGGAGCCCCGTTTCCCCCTCGTAGCTCGAGATGAGGGATCCTTTCCCTGCTTTCAATGGGAAAGAATTCCCGGCGTTCCCGTCGCATCTCAAGAGGAGGCACTCTCAACAGGAAAGGCGAGAGGAACTCCATGGTCGTACCACCATGCCAAGAGTCCCCCAGATGTCTCAGTGCATTCCAGAGGAACCTCTTTGCCCTGCACTGGCTCATCTTTCACGCCGAGGATCGACTCACACCACGGTGGCACGTGGGACAGCCCTGTGGGAAAGCCTCGAGGGAAAACCACAGATCCTTTGATCCACGCGACGGGAAGCGTGACATTGCTGCTACAGCCTGGAAGGAAAGCGCACGTGCATGCCCCCACTCGAGACGAGGCCTGACTCCCCTGTGGAGACTCCAGAAGTACCCAAAGATCCATGTCAGCCCCTGAGAGGAATCCTCGGTTCCGGCCCTGACTCCACAAAAGGTTTTTGGCCCCGGTATCGACGGGAGAGGAATCCCGAGAGGCCCCCTAGCAACTCGCATGGGGACTGGCCTCTCCTGAGGCCACCAGGGCGGGTCCCTGAGGTCCCCGTCGTAACTCGAGAACACCTGCCGCAACTCGAGAAAATCCAGGAAGTTCTCCCTTCCAGGCGAGATGAGGCCTATTTCCGATGAGGCGTCTGGAGACTAATGACACCTAACCTCTGGAACTTCGAAAGGGTCTTTCACACCCTTGCTGGAACTCAAGAAGTTCACCGCCGTACCCGTCTCCACTCGAGAAGAAGCACGATGGTCCCGCCCACATCCAGAGGAGCCCCGTTTCCCCCTCGTAGCTCGAGATGAGGGATCCTTTCCCTGCTTTCAACGGGAAAGAATTCCCGGCGTTCCCGTCGCATCTCAAGAGGAGGCACTCTCAACAGGAAAGGCGAGAGGAACTCCATGGTCGTACCACCATGCCAAGAGTCCCCCTGATGTCTAAGTGCATTCCAGAGGAACCTCTTTGCCCTGCACTGGCTCATCTTTCACGCCGAGGATCGACTCACACCACGGTGGCACGTGGGACAGCCCAGTGGGAAAGCCTCGAGGGAAAGCCTCGAGGGAAAACCACAGATCCTTTGATCCACGCGACGGGAAGCGTGACATTGCTGCTACAGCCTGGAAGGAAAGCGTACGTGCATGCCCCCACTCGAGACGAGGCCTGACTCCCCTGGGGAGACTCCAGAAGTACCCAAAGATCCATGTCAGCCCCTCAGAGGAATCCTCGGTTCCGGCCCTGACTCCACACAAGGTTTTTGGTGCCGGTATCGACGGGAGAGGAATCCCGAGAGGCCCCCTAGCAACTCGCATGGGGACTGGCGTCTCCTGAGGCCGTCAGGGCGGGTCCCTGAGGTCCCCGTCGTAACTCGAGAACACCTGCCGCAACTCGAGAAAATCCAGGAAGTTCTCCCTTCCAGGCGAGATGAGGCCTATTTCCGATGAGGCGTCTGGAGACTAATGACACCTAACCTCTGGAACTTCGAAAGGGTCTTTCACACCCTTGCTGGAACTCAAGAAGTTCACCGCCATACCCGTCTCCACTCGAGAGGAAGCACGATGGTCCCGCCCACATCCAGATGAGCCCCCGTTTCCCTCTCGTAGCTCAAGATGAGGGATCCTTTCCCTGCTTTCAACGGGAAAGAATTCCCGGCGTTCCCGTCGCATCTCAAGAGGAGGCACTCTCAACAGGAAAGGCGAGAGGAACTCCATGGTCGTACCACCATGCCAAGAGTCCCCCAGATGTCTCAGTGCATTCCAGAGGAACCTCTTTGCCCTGCACTGGCTCATCTTTCACGCCGAGGATCGACTCACACCACGGTGGCACGTGGGACAGCCCTGTGGGAAAGCCTCGAGGGAAAAGCACAGATCCTTTGATCCACGCCACGGGAAGCGTGACATTGCTGCTACAGCCTGGAAGGAAAGTGCACGTGCATGCCCCCACTCGAGACGAGGCCTGACTCCCCTGGGGAGACTCCAGAAGTACCCAAAGATCCATGTCAGCCACTGAGAGGAATCCTCAGTTCCGGCCCTGACTCCACACAAGGTTTTTGGTGCCGGTATCGACGGGAGAGGAATCCCGAGAGGCCCCCTAGCAACTCGCATGGGGACTGGCGTCTCCTGAGGCCACCAGGGCGGGTCCCTGAGGTCCCCGTCGTAACTCGAGAACACCTGCCTCAACTCGAGAAAATCCAGGAAGTTCTCCCTTCCAGGCGAGATGAGGCCTATTTCCGATGAGGCGTCTGGAGACTAATGACACCTAACCTCTGGAACTTCGAAAGGGTCTTTCACACCCTTGCTGGAACTCAAGAAGTTCACCGGCATACCCGTCTCCACTCGAGAGGAAGCACGATGGTCCCGCCCACATCCAGAGGAGCCCCGTTTCCCCCTCGTAGCTCGAGATGAGGGATCCTTTCCCTGCTTTCAACGGGAAAGAATTCCCGGCGTTCCCGTCGTATCTCAAGAGGAGGCACTCTCAACAGGAAAGGCGAGAGGAACTCCATGGTCGTACCACCATGCCAAGAGTCCCCCAGATGTCTCAGTGCATTCCAGAGGAACCTCTTTGCCCTGCACTGGCTAATCTTTCAGGCCGAGGATCGACTCACACCACGGTGGCACGTGGGACAGCCCTGTGGGAAAGCCTCGAGGGAAAGCCTCGAGGGAAAACCACAGATCCTTTGATCCACGCGACGGGAAGCGTGACATTGCTGCTACAGCCTGGAAGGAAAGCGCACGTGCATGCCCCCACTCGAGACGAGGCCTGACTCCCCTGGGGAGACTCCAGAAGTACCCAAAGATCCATGTCAGCCCCTGAGAGGAATCCTCGGTTCCGGCCCTGACTCCACACAAGGTTTTTGGCCCCGGTATCGACGGGAGATGAATCACGAGAGGCCCCCTAGCAACTCGCATGGGGACTGGCCTCTCCTGAGGCCACCAGGGCGGGTCCCTGAGGTCCCCGTCGTAACTCGAGAACACCTGCCGCAACTCGAGAAAATCCAGGAAGTTCTCCCTTCCAGGCGAGATGAGGCCTATTTCCGATGAGGCGTCTGGAGACTAATGACACCTAACCTCTGGAACTTCGAAAGGGTCTTTCACACCCTTGCTGCAACTCAAGAAGTTCACCGCCATACCCGTCTCCACTCGAGAGGAAGCACGATGGTCCCGCCCACATCCAGAGGAGCCCCGTTTCCCCCTCGTAGCTCGAGATGAGGGATCTTTTCCCTGCTTTCAACGGGAAAGAATTCCCGGGGTTTCCGACGCATCTCAAGAGGAGGCACTCTCAACAGGAAAGGCGAGAGGAACTCCATGGTCGTACCACCATTCCAAGAGTCCCCCGGATGTCTCACTCCATTCCAGAGGAACCTCTTTGCCCTGCACTGGCTCATCTTTCAGGCCGAGGATCGACTCACAACACGGTGGCACGTGGGACAGCCCAGTGGGAAAGCCTCGAGGGAAAGCCTCGAGGGAAAACCACAGATCCTTTGATCCACGCGACGGGAAGCGTGACATTGCTGCTACAGCCTGGAAGGAAAGCGCACGTGCATGCCCCCACTCGAGACGAGGCCTGACTCCCCTGGGGAGACTCCAGAAGTACCCAAAGATCCATGTCAGCCCCTGAGAGGAATCCTCGGTTCCGGCCCTGACTCCACACAAGGTTTTTGGTGCCGGTATTGACGGGAGAGGAATCCCGAGAGGCCCCCTAGCAACTCGCATGGGGACTGGCGTCTCCTGAGGCCGCCAGGGCGGGTCCCTGAGGTCCCCGTCGTAACTCGAGAACACCTGCCGCAACTCGAGAAAATCCAGGAAGTTCTCCCTTCCAGGCGAGATGAGGCCTATTTCCGATGAGGCGTCTGGAGACTAATGACACCTAACCTCTGGAACTTCGAAAGGGTCTTTCACACCCTTGCTGGAACTCAAGAAGTTCACCGCCATACCCGTCTCCACTCGAGAGGAAGCACGATGGTCCCGCCCACATCCTGATGAGCCCCCGTTTCCCTCTCGTACCTCAAGATGAGGGATCCTTTCCCTGCTTTCAACGGGAAAGAATTCCCGGCGTTCCCGTCGCATCTCAAGAGGAGGCACTCTCAACAGGAAAGGCGAGAGGAACTCCATGGTCGTACCACCATGCCAAGAGTCCCCCAGATGTCTCAGTGCATTCCAGAGGAACCTCTTTGCCCTGCACTGGCTCATCTTTCACGCCGAGGATCGACTCACACCACGGTGGCACGTGGGACAGCCCTGTGGGAAAGCCTCGAGGGAAAACCACAGATCCTTTGATCCACGCCACGGGAAGCGTGACATTGCTGCTACAGCCTGGAAGGAAAGTGCACGTGCATGCCCCCACTCGAGACGAGGCCTGACTCCCCTGGGGAGACTCCAGAAGTACCCAAAGATCCATGTCACCCACTGAGAGGAATCCTCAGTTCCGGCCCTGACTCCACACAAGGTTTTTGGCCCCGGTATCGACGGGAGAGGAATCCCGAGAGGCCCCCTAGCAACTCGCATGGGGACTGGCCTCTCCTGAGGCCACCAGGGCGGGTCCCTGAAGTCCCCGTCGTAACTCGAGAACACCTGCCTCAACTCGAGAAAATCCAGGAAGTTCTCCCTCCCAGGCGAGATGAGGCCTATTTCCGATGAGGCGTCTGGAGACTAATGACACCTAACCTCTGGAACTTCGAAAGGGTCTTTCACACCCTTGCTGCAACTCAAGAAGTTCACCGCCATACCCGTCTCCACTCGAGAGGAAGCACGATGGTCCCGCCCACATCCAGAGGAGCCCCGTTTCCCCCTCGTAGCTCGAGATGAGGGATCCTTTCCCTGCTTTCAACGGGAAAGAATTCCCGGCGTTCCCGTCGCATCTAAAGAGGAGGCACTCTCAACAGGAAAGGCGAGAGGAACTCCATGGTCGTACCACCATGCCAAGAGTCCCCCTGATGTCTCAGTGCATTCCAGAGGAACCTCTTTGCCCTGCACTGGCTCATCTTTCACGCCGAGGATCGACTCACACCATGGTGGCACGTGGGACAGCCCAGTGGGAAAGCCTCGAAGGAAAGCCTCGAGGGAAAACCACAGATAATTTGATCCACGCGACGGGAAGCGTGACATTGCTGCTACAGCCTGGAAGGAAAGCGCACGTGCATGCCCCCACTCGAGACGAGGCCTGACTCCCCTGGGGAGACTCCAGAAGTACCCAAAGATCCATGTCAGCCCCTGAGAGGAATCCTCGGTTCCGGCCCTGACTCCACACAAGGTTTTTGGTGCCGGTATCGACGGGAGAGGAATTCCGAGAGGCCCCCTAGCAACTCGCATGGGGACTGGCGTCTCCTGAGGCCACCAGAGCGGGTCCCTGAGGTCCCCGTCGTAACTCGAGAACACCTGCCTCAACTCGAGAAAATCCAGGAAGTTCTCCCTTCCAGGCGAGATGAGGCCTATTTCCGATGAGGCGTCTGGAGACTAATGACACCTAACCTCTGGAACTTCGAAAGGGTCTTTCACACCCTTGCTGGAACTCAAGAAGTTCACCGGCATACCCGTCTCCACTCGAGAGGAAGCACGATGGTCCCGCCCACATCCAGAGGAGCCCCGTTTCCCTCTCGTAGCTCGAGATGAGGGATCCTTTCCCTGCTTTCAACGGGAAAGAATTCCCGGCGTTCCCGTCGCATCTCAAGAGGAGGCACTCTCAACAGGAAAGGCGAGAGGAACTCCATGGTCGTACCACCATGCCAAGAGTCCCCCAGATGTCTCAGTGCATTCCAGAGGAACCTCTTTGCCCTGCACTGGCTCATCTTTCAGGCCGAGAATCGACTCACACCACGGTGGCACGTGGGACAGCCCTGTGGGAAAGCCTCGAGGGAAAGCCTCGAGGGAAAACCACATATCCTTTGATCCACGCGACGGGAAGCGTGACATTGCTGCTACAGCCTGGAAGGAAAGCGCACGTGCATGCCCCCACTCAAGACGAGGCCTGACTCCCCTGGGGAGACTCTAGAAGTACCCAAAGATCCATGTCAGCCCCTGAGAGGAATCCTCGGTTCCGGCCCTGACTCCACACAAGGTTTTTGGCCCCGGTATCGACGGGAGAGGAATCACGAGAGGCCCCCTAGCAACTCGCATGGGGACTGGCCTCTCCTGAGGCCACCAGGGCGGGTCCCTGAGGTCCCCGTCGTAACTCGAGAACACCTGCCGCAACTCGAGAAAATCCAGGAAGTTCTCCCTTCCAGGCGAGATGAGGCCTATTTCCGATGAGGCGTCTGGAGACTAATGACACCTAACCTCTGGAACTTCGAAAGGGTCTTTCACACCCTTGCTGCAACTCAAGAAGTTCACCGCCATACCCGTCTCCACTCGAGAGGAAGCACGATGGTCCCGCCCACATCCAGAGGAGCCCCGTTTCCCCCTCGTAGCTCGAGATGAGGGATCTTTTCCCTGCTTTCAACGGGAAAGAATTCCCGGGGTTTCCGACGCATGTCAAGAGGAGGCACTCTCAACAGGAAAGGCGAGAGGAACTCCATGGTCGTACCACCATTCCAAGAGTCCCCCGGATGTCTCACTCCATTCCAGCGGAACCTCTTTGCCCTGCACTGGCTCATCTTTCAGGCCGAGGATCGACTCACACCACGGTGGCACGTGGGACAGCCCTGTGGGAAAGCCTCGGGGGAAAACCACAGATCCTTTGATCCACGCGACGGGAAGCGTGACATTGCTGCTACAACCTGGAAGGAAAGCGCACGTGCATGCCCCCACTCGAGACGAGGCCTGACTCCCCTGGGGAGACTCCAGAAGTACCCAAAGATCCATGTCAGCCCCTGAGAGGAATCCTCGGTTCCGGCCCTGACTCCACACAAGGTTTTTGGCCCCGGTATCGACGGGAGAGGAATCCCGAGAGGCCCCCTAGCAACTCGCATGGGGACTGGCGTCTCCTGAGGCCACCAGGGCGGGTCCCTGAGGTCCCCGTCGTAACTCGAGAACACCTGCCTCAACTCGAGAAAATCCAGGAAGTTCTCCCTTCCAGGCGAGATGAGGCCTATTTCCGATGAGGCGTCTGGAGACTAATGACACCTAACCTCTGGAACTTCGAAAGGGTCTTTCACACCCTTGCTGGAACTCAAGAAGTTCACCGCCATACCCGTCTCCACTCGAGAGGAAGCACGATGGTCCCGCCCACATCCAGAGGAGCCCCGTTTCCCCCTCGTAGCTCGAGATGAGGGATCCTTTCCCTGCTTTCAACGGGAAAGAATTCCCGGCGTTCCCGTCGCATCTCAAGCGGAGGCACTCTCAACAGGAAAGGCGAGAGGAACTCCATGGTCGTACCACCATGCCAAGAGTCCCCCAGATGTCTCAGTCCATTCCAGAGGAACCTCTTTGCCCTGCACTGGCTCATCTTTCATGCCGAGGATCGACTCACACCACGGTGGCACGTGGGACAGCCCTGTGGGAAAGCCTCGAGGGAAAACCACAGATCCTTTGATCCACGCGACGGGAAGCGTGACATTGCTGCTACAGCCTGGAAGGAAAGCGCACGTGCATGCCCCCACTCGAGACGAGGCCTGACTCCCCTGTGGAGACTCCAGAAGTACCCAAAGATCCATGTCAGCCCCTGAGAGGAATCCTCGGTTCCGGCCCTGACTCCACACAAGGTTTTTGGCCCCGGTATCGACGGGAGAGGAATCCCGAGAGGCCCCCTAGCAACTCGCATGGGGACTGGCCTCTCCTGAGGCCACCAGGGCGGGTCCCTGAGGTCCCCGTCGTAACTCGAGAACACCTGCCGCAACTCGAGAAAATCCAGGAAGTTCTCCCTTCCAGGCGAGATGAGGCCTATTTCCGATGAGGCGTCTGGAGACTAATGACTCCTAACCTCTGGAACTTCGAAAGGGTCTTTCACACCCTTGCTGCAACTCAAGAAGTTCACCGCCATACCCGTCTCCACTCGAGAGGAAGCACGATGGTCCCGCCCACATCCAGAGGAGCCCCGTTTCCCCCTCGTAGCTCGAGATGAGGGATCCTTTCCCTGCTTTCAACGGGAAAGAATTCCCGGGGTTTCCGACGCATCTCAAGAGGAGGCACTCTCAACAGGAAAGGCGAGAGGAACTCCATGGTCGTACCACCATTCCAAGAGTCCCCCGGATGTCTCACTCCATTCCAGAGGAACCTCTTTGCCCTGCACTGGCTAATCTTTCAGGCCGAGGATCGACTCACACCACGGTGGCACGTGGGACAGCCCTGTGGGAAAGCCTCGGGGGAAAACCACAGATCCTTTGATCCACGCGACGGGAAGCGTGACATTGCTGCTACAGCCTGGAAGGAAAGCGCACGTGCATGCCCCCACTCGAGACGAGGCCTGACTCGCCTGGGGAGACTCCAGAAGTACCCAAAGATCCATGTCAGCCCCTGAGAGGAATCCTCGGTTCCGGCCCTGACTCCACACAAGGTTTTTGGTGCCGGTATCGACGGGAGAGGAATCCCGAGAGGCCCCCTAGCAACTCGCATGGGGACTGGCCTCTCCTGAGGCCACCAGGGCGGGTCCCTGAGGTCCCCGTCGTAACTCGAGAACACCTGCCGCAACTCGAGAAAATCCAGGAAGTTCTCCCTTCCAGGCGAGATGAGGCCTATTTCCGATGAGGCGTCTGGAGACTAATGACACCTAACCTCTGGAACTTCGAAAGGGTCTTTCACACCCTTGCTGGAACTCAAGAAGTTCACCGCCATACCCGTCTCCACTCGAGAGGAAGCACGATGGTCCCGCCCACATCCAGAGGAGCCCCGTTTCCCCCTCGTAGCTCGAGATGAGGGATCCTTTCCCTGCTTTCAACGGGAAAGAATTCCCGGCGTTCCCGTCGCATCTCAAGCGGAGGCACTCTCAACAGGAAAGGCGAGAGGAACTCCATGGTCGTACCACCATGCCAAGAGTCCCCCAGATGTCTCAGTCCATTCCAGAGGAACCTCTTTGCCCTGCACTGGCTAATCTTTCAGGCCGAGGATCGACTCACACCACGGTGGCACGTGGGACAGCCCTGTGGGAAAGCCTCGGGGGAAAACCACAGATCCTTTGATCCACGCGACGGGAAGCGTGACATTGCTGCTACAGCCTGGAAGGAAAGCGCACGTGCATGCCCCCACTCGAGACGAGGCCTGACTCGCCTGGGGAGACTCCAGAAGTACCCAAAGATCCATGTCAGCCCCTGAGAGGAATCCTCGGTTCCGGCCCTGACTCCACACAAGGTTTTTGGTGCCGGTATCGACGGGAGAGGAATCCCGAGAGGCCCCCTAGCAACTCGCATGGGGACTGGCCTCTCCTGAGGCCACCAGGGCGGGTCCCTGAGGTCCCCGTCGTAACTCGAGAACACCTGCCGCAACTCGAGAAAATCCAGGAAGTTCTCCCTTCCAGGCGAGATGAGGCCTATTTCCGATGAGGCGTCTGGAGACTAATGACACCTAACCTCTGGAACTTCGAAAGGGTCTTTCAGACCCTTGCTGGAACTCAAGAAGTTCACCGCCATACCCGTCTCCACTCGAGAGGAAGCACGATGGTCCCGCCCACATCCAGAGGAGCCCCGTTTCCCCCTCGTAGCTCGAGATGAGGGATCCTTTCCCTGCTTTCAACGGGAAAGAATTCCCGGCGTTCCCGTCGCATCTCAAGCGGAGGCACTCTCAACAGGAAAGGCGAGAGGAACTCCATGGTCGTACCACCATGCCAAGAGTCCCCCAGATGTCTCAGTCCATTCCAGAGGAACCTCTTTGCCCTGCACTGGCTCATCTTTCACGCCGAGGATCGATTCACACCACGGTGGCACGTGGGACAGCCCTGTGGGAAACCTCGGGGGAAAACCACAGATCCTTTGATCCACGCGACGGGAAGCGTGACATTGCTGCTACAGCCTGGAAGGAAAGCGCACGTGCATGCCCCCACTCGAGACGAGGCCTGACTCCCCTGGGGAGACTCCAGAAGTACCCAAAGATCCATGTCAGCCCCTGAGAGGAATCCTCGGTTCCGGCCCTGACTCCACACAAGGTTTTTGGTGCCGGTATCGACGGGAGAGGAATCCCGAGAGGCCCCCTAGCAACTCGCATGGGGACTGGCGTCTGCTGAGGCCACCAGGGCGGGTCCCTGAGGTCCCAGTCGTAACTGGAGAACACCTGCCGCAACTCGAGAAAATCCAGGAAGTTCTCCCTTCCCGGCGAGATGAGGCCTATTTGCGATGAGGCGTCTGGAGGCTAATGACACCTAACCTCTGGAACTTCGAAAGGGTCTTTCACACCCTTGCTGCAACTCAAGAAGTTCACCGCCATACCCGTCTCCACTCGAGAGGAAGCACGATGGTCCCGCCCACATCCAGAGGAGCTCCGTTTCCCCCTCGTAGCTCGAGATGAGGGATCCTTTCCCTGCTTTCAACGGGAAAGAATTCCCGGCGTTCCCGACGCATCACAAGAGGAGGCACTCTCAACAGGAAAGGCGAGAGCAACTCCATGGTCGTACCACCATGCCAAGAGTCCCCCAGATGTCTCAGTCCATACCAGAGAAACCTCTTTGCCCTGCACTGGCTCACCTTTCACGCCGAGGATCGACTCACACCACGGTGGCACGTGGGACAGCCCTGTGGGAAAGCCTCGAGGGAAAACCACAGATCCTTTGATCCACGCGACGGGAAGCGTGACATTGCTGCTACAGCCTGGAAGGAAAGCGCACGTGCATGCCCCCACTCGAGACGAGGCCTGACTCCCCTGGGGAGACTCCAGAAGTACCCAAAGATCCATGTCAGCCCCTGAGAGGAATCCTCGGTTCCGGCCCTGACTCCACACAAGGTTTTTGGCCCCGGTATCGACGGGAGAGATATCCCGAGAGGCCCCCTAGCAACTCGCATGGGGACTGGCCTCTCCTGAGGCCACCAGGGCGGGTCCCTGATGTCCCCGTCCTAACTCGAGAACACCTGCCGCAACTCGAGAAAATCCAGGAAGTTCTCCCTTCCAGGCGAGATGAGACCTATTTCCGATGAGGCGTCTGGAGACTAATGACACCTAACCTCTGGAACTTCGAAAGGGTCTTTCACACCCTTGCTGCAACTCAAGAAGTTCACCGCCACACCTGTCTCCACTCGAGAGGAAGGACGATGGTCCCGCCCACATCCAGAGGAGTCCCGTTTCCCCCTCGTAGCTCGAGATGAGGGATCCTTTCCCTGCTTTCAACGGGAAAGAATTCTCGGCGTTCCCGATGCATCTCAAGGGGAGGCACTCTCAACAGGAAAGGCGAGAGGAACTCCATGGTCGTACCACCATTCCAAGAGTCCCCCAGATGTCTCAGTCCATTCCAGAGGAACCTCTTTGCCCTGCACTGGCTCATCTTTCACGCCGAGGATCGACTCACACCACGGTGGCACGTGGGACAGCCCTGTGGGAAAGCCTCGAGGGAAAACCACAGATCCTTTGATCCACGCGACGGGAAGCGTGACATTGCTGCTCCAGCCTGGAAGGAAAGCGCACGTGCATGCCCCCACTCGAGACGAGGCCTGACTCCCCTGGGGAGACTCCAGAAGTACCCAAAGATCCATGTCAGCCCCTGAGAGGAATCCTCGGTTCTGGCCCTGACTCCACACAAGGTTTTTGGCCCCGGTATCGACGGGAGAGGAATCCCGAGAGGCCCCCTAGCAACTCGCATGGGGACTGGCCTCTCCTGAGGCCACCAGGGCCGGTCCCTGAGGTCCCCGTCGTAACTCGAGAACACCTGCCGCAACTCGAGAAAATCCAGGAAGTTCTCCCTTCCAGGCGAGATGAGGCCTATTTCCGATGAGGCGTCTGGAGACTAATGACACCTAACCTCTGGAACTTCGAAAGGGTCTTTCACACCCTTGCTGCAACTCAAGAAGTTCACCGCCATACCCGTCTCCACTCGAGAGGAAGCACGATGGTCCCGCCCACATCCAGAGGAGCCCCGTTTCCCCCTCGTAGCTCGAGATGTGGGATCCTTTCCCTGCTTTCAACGGGAAAGAATTCCCGGCGTTCCTGTCGCGTCTCAAGAGGAGGCATTCTCAACAGGAAAGGCGAGAGGAACTCCATAGTCGTACCACCATGCCAAGAGTCCCCCAGATGTCTCAATCCATTCCAGAGGAACCTCTTTGCCCTGCACTGGCTCATCTTTCACGCCGAGGATCGACTCACACCACGGTGGCACGTGGGACAGCCCTGTGGGAAAGCCTCGAGGGAAAGCCTCGAGGGAAAACCACAGATCCTTTGATCCACGCGACGGGAAGCGTGACATTGTTGCTACAGCCTGGAAGGAAAGCGGACGTGCATGCCCCCACTCGAGACGAGGCCTGACTCCCCTGGGGAGACTCCAGAAGTACCCAAAGATCCATGTCAGCCCCTGAGAGGAATCCTCGGTTAAGGCGCTGACTCCACACAAGGTTTTTGGCCCCAGTATCGACGGGAGAGGAATCCCGAGAGGCCCCCTAGCAACTCGCATGGGGACTGGCCTCTCCTGAGGCCACCAGGGCGGGTCCCTGAGGTCCCCGTCGTAACTCGAGAACACCTGCCGCAACTCGAGAAAATCCAGGAAGTTCTCCCTTCCAGGCGAGATGAGGCCTATTTCCGATGAGGCGTCTGGAGACTAATGACACCTAAACTCTGGAACTTCGAAAGGGTCTTTCACACCCTTGCTGCAACTCAAGAAGTTCACTGTCATACCCGTCTCCACTCGAGAGAAAGCACGATGGTCACGCCCACATCCAGAGGAGCCCCGTTTCCCCCCCGTAGCTCGAGATGAGGGATCCTTTCCCTGCTTTCAACGGGAAAGAATTCCCGGCGTTCCCGTCGCATCTCAAGAGGAGGCACTCTCAACAGGAAAGGCGAGAGGAACTCCACGGTCGTACCACCATGCCAAGAGTCCCCCAGATGTCTCAGTCCATTCCAGAGGAACCTCTTTGCCCTGCACTGGCTCATCTTTAACGCCGAGGATCGACTCACACCACGGTGGCACGTGGGACAGCCCTGTGGGAAAGCCTCGAGGGAAAGCCTCGAGGGAAAACCACAGATCCTTTGATCCACGCGACGGGAAGCGTGACATTGCTGCTACAGCCTGGAAGGAAAGCGCACGTGCATGCCCCCACTCGAGACGAGGCCTGACTCCCCTGGGGAGACTCCAGAAGTACCCAAAGATCCATGTCAGCCCCTGAGAGGAATCCTCGGTTCCGGCCGTGACTCCACACAATGTTTTTGGCCCCGGTATCGACGGGAGAGGTATCCCGAGAGGCCCCCTAGCAACTCGCATGGGGACTGGCCTCTCCTGAGGCCCCCAGGGCGGTTCCCTGATGTCCCCGTCCTAACTCGAGAACACCTGCCGCAACTCGAGAAAATCCAGGAAGTTCTCCCTTCCAGGGGAGATGGGGCCTATTTCCCATGAGGCGTCTGGAGACTAATGACACCTAACCTCTGGAACTTCGAAAGGGTCTTTCACACCCTTGCTGCAACTCAAGAAGTTCACCGCCATACCCGTCTCCACTCGAGAGGAAGCACGATTGTCCCGCCCACATCCAGAGGAGCCCCGTTTCCCCCTCGTAGCTCGAGATGTGGGATCCTTTCCCTGCTTTCAACGGGAAAGAATTCCCGGCATTCCCGTCGCATCTCAAGAGGAGGCACTCTCAACAGGAAAGGCGAGAGGAACTCCATGGTCGTACCACCATGCCAAGAGTCCCCCAGATGTCTCAGTCCATTCCAGAGGAACCTCTTTGCCCTGCACTGGCTAATCTTTCACGCCGAGGATCGACTCACACCACGGTGGCACGTGGGACAGCCCTGTGGGAAAGTCTCGAGGGAAAGCCTCGAGGGAAAACCACAGATCCTTTGATCCACGCGACGGGAAGCGTGACATTGCTGCTACAGCCTGGAAGGAAAGCGCACGTGCATGCCCCCACTCGAGACGAGGCCTGACTCCCCTGGGGAGACTCCAGAAGTACCCAAAGATCCATGTCAGCCCCTGAGAGGAATCCTCGGTTCCGGCCCTGACACCACACAAGGTTTTTGGCCCCGGTATCGACGGGAGAGGAAACCCGAGAGGCCCCCTAGCAACTCGCATGGGGACTGGCCTCTCCTGAGGCCACCAGGGCGGGTCCCTGAGGTCCCCGTCGTAACTCGAGAACACCTGCCGCAACTCGAGAAAATCCAGGAAGTTCTCCCTTCCAGGCGAGATGAGGCCTATTTCCGATGAGGCGTCTGGAGACTAATGACACCTAACCTCTGGAACTTCGAAAGGGTCTTTCACACCCTTGCTGCAACTCAAGAAGTTCACCGCCATACCCGTCTCCACTCGAGAGTAAGCACGATGGTCCCGCCCACATCCAGAGGAGCCCCGTTTCCCCCTCGTAGCTCGAGATGAGGGATCCTTTCCCTGCTTTCAACGGGAAAGAATTCCCGGCGTTCCCGTCGCATCTCAAGAGGAGGCACTCTCAACAGGAAAGGCGAGAGGAACTCCATGGTCGTACCACCATGCCAAGAGTCCCCCAGATGTCTCAGTCCATTCCAGAGGAACCTCTTTGCCCTGCACTGGCTCATCTTTCACGCCGAGGATCGACTCACACCACGGTGGCACAAGGGACAGCCCTGTGGGAAAGCCTCGAGGGAAAACCACAGATCCTTTGATCCACGCGACGGGAAGCGTGACATTGCTGCTACAGCCTGGAAGGAAAGCGCACGTGCATGCCCCCACTCGAGACGAGGCCTGACTCCCCTGGGGAGACTCCAGAAGTACCCAAAGATCCATGTCAGCCCCTGAGAGGAATCCTCGGTTCCGGCCCTGACACCACACAAGGTTTTTGGCCCCGGTATCGACGGGAGAGGAAACCCGAGAGGCCCCCTAGCAACTCGCATGGGGACTGGCCTCTCCTGAGGCCACCAGGGCGGGTCCCTGAGGTCCCCGTCGTAACTCGAGAACACCTGCCGCAACTCGAGAAAATCCAGGAAGTTCTCCCTTCCAGGCGAGATGAGGCCTATTTCCGATGAGGCGTCTGGAGACTAATGACACCTAACCTCTGGAACTTCGAAAGGGTCTTTCACACCCTTGCTGCAACTCAAGAAGTTCACCGCCATACCCGTCTCCACTCGAGAGTAAGCACGATGGTCCCGCCCACATCCAGAGGAGCCCCGTTTCCCCCTCGTAGCTCGAGATGAGGGATCCTTTCCCTGCTTTCAACGGGAAAGAATTCCCGGCGTTCCCGTCGCATCTCAAGAGGAGGCACTCTCAACAGGAAAGGCGAGAGGAACTCCATGGTCGTACCACCATGCCAAGAGTCCCCCAGATGTCTCAGTCCATTCCAGAGGAACCTCTTTGCCCTGCACTGGCTCATCTTTCACGCCGAGGATCGACTCACACCACGGTGGCACAAGGGACAGCCCTGTGGGAAAGCCTCGAGGGAAAACCACAGATCCTTTGATCCACGCGACGGGAAGCGTGACATTGCTGCTACAGCCTGGAAGGAAAGCGCACGTGCATGCCCCCACTCGAGACGAGGCCTGACTACCCTGGGGAGACTCCAGAAGTACCCAAAGATCCATGTCAGCCCCTGAGAGGAATCCTCGGTTCCGGCCCTGACTCCACACAAGGTTTTTGGTGCCGGTATCGACGGGAGAGTAATCCCGAGAGGCCCCCTAGCAACTCGCATGGGGACTGGCGTCTCCTGAGGCCACCAGGGCGGGTCCCTGAGGTCCCCGTCGTAACTCGAGAACACCTGCCTCAACTCGAGAAAATCCAGGAAGTTTTCCCTTCCAGGCGAGATGAGGCCTATTTCCGATGAGGCGTCTGGAGACTAATGACACCTAACCTCTGGAACTTCGAAAGGGTCTTTCACACCCTTGCTGGAACTCAAGAAGTTCACCGGCATACCCGTCTCCACTCGAGAGGAAGCACGATGGTCCCGCCCATATCCAGAGGAGCCCCGTTTCCCCCTCGTAGCTCGAGATGAGGGATCCTTTCCCTGCTTTCAACGGGAAAGAATTCCCGGCGTTCCCGTCGTATCTCAAGAGGAGGCACTCTCAACAGGAAAGGCGAGAGGAACTCCATGGTCGTACCACCATGCCAAGAGTCCCCCAGATGTCTCAGTGCATTCCAGAGGAACCTCTTTGCCCTGCACTGGCTAATCTTTCAGGCCGAGGATCGACTCACACCACGGTGGCACGTGGGACAGCCCTGTGGGAAAGCCTCGAGGGAAAGCCTCGAGGGAAAACCACAGATCCTTTGATCCACGCGACGGGAAGCGTGACATTGCTGCTACAGCCTGGAAGGAAAGCGCACGTGCATGCCCCCACTCGAGACGAGGCCTGACTCCCCTGGGGAGACTCCAGAAGTACCCAAAGATCCATGTCAGCCCCTGAGAGGAATCCTCGGTTCCGGCCCTGACTCCACACAAGGTTTTTGGCCCCGGTATCGACGGGAGAGGAATCACGAGAGGCCCCCTAGCAACTCGCATGGGGACTGGCCTCTCCTGAGGCCACCAGGGCGGGTCCCTGAGGTCCCCGTCGTAACTCGAGAACACCTGCCGCAACTCGAGAAAATCCAGGAAGTTCTCCCTTCCAGGCGAGATGAGGCCTATTTCCGATGAGGCGTCTGGAGACTAATGACACCTAACCTCTGGAACTTCGAAAGGGTCTTTCACACCCTTGCTGCAACTCAAGAAGTTCACCGCCATACCCGTCTCCACTCGAGAGGAAGCACGATGGTCCCGGCCACATCCAGAGGAGACCCGTTTCCCCCTCGTAGCTCGAGATGAGGGATCTTTTCACTGCTTTCAACGGGAAAGAATTCCCGGGGTTTCCCACGCATCTCAAGAGGAGGCACTCTCAACAGGAAAGGCGAGAGGAACTCCATGGTCGTACCACCATTCCAAGAGTCCCCCGGATGTCTCACTCCATTCCAGAGGAACCTCTTTGCCCTGCACTGGCTCATCTTTCAGGCCGAGGATCGACTCACACCACGGTGGCACGTGGGACAGCCCAGTGGGAAAGCCCCGAGGGAAAGCCTCGAGGGAAAACCACAGATCCTTTGATCCACGCGACGGGAAGCGTGACATTGCTGCTACAGCCTTGAAGGAAAGCGCACGGGCATGCCCCCACTCGAGACGAGGCCTGACTCCCCTGGGGAGACTCCAGAAGTACCCAAAGATCCATGTCAGCCCCTGAGAGGAATCCTCGGTTCCGGCCCTGACTCCACACAAGGTTTTTGGCCCCGGTATCGACGGGAGAGGAATCCCGAGAGGCCCCCTAGCAACTCGCATGGGGACTGGCGTCTCCTGAGGCCACCAGGGCGGGTCCCTGAGGTCCCCGTCGTAACTCGAGAACACCTGCCTCAACTCGAGAAAATCCAGGAAGTTCTCCCTTCCAGGCGAGATGAGGCCTATTTCCGATGAGGCGTCTGGAGACTAATGACACCTAACCTCTGGAACTTCGAAAGGGTCTTTCACACCCTTGCTGGAACTCAAGAAGTTCACCGCCATACCCCTCTCCACTCGAGAGGAAGTACGATGGTCCCGCCCACATCCAGAGGAGCCCCGTTTCCCCCTCGTAGCTCGAGATGAGGGATCCTTTCCCTGCTTTCAACGGGAAAGAATTCCCGGGGTTTCCGACGCATCTCAAGAGGAGGCACTCTCAACAGGAAAGGCGAGAGGAACTCCATGGTCGTACCACCATTCCAAGAGTCCCCCGGATGTCTCACTCCATTCCAGAGGAACCTCTTTGCCCTGCACTGGCTCATCTTTCAGGCCGAGGATCGACTCACACCACGGTGGCACGTGGGACAGCCCTGTGGGAAAGCCTCGGGGGAAAACCACAGATCCTTTGATCCACGCGATGGGAAGCGTGACATTGCTGCTACAGCCTGGAAGGAAAGCGCACGTGCATGCCCCCACTCGAGACGAGGCCTGACTCCCCTGGGGAGACTCCAGAAGTACCCAAAGATCCATGTCAGCGCCTGAGAGGAATCCTCGGTTCCGGCCCTGACTCCACACAAGGTTTTTGGCCCCGGTATCGACGGGAGAGGAATCCCGAGAGGCCCCCTAGCAACTCGCATGGGGACTGGCCTCTCCTGAGGCCACCAGGGCGGGTCCCTGAGGTCCCAGTCGTAACTGGAGAACACCTGCCGCAACTCGAGAAAATCCAGGAAGTTCTCCCTTCCAGGCGAGATGAGGCCTATTTGCGATGAGGCGTCTGGAGGCTAATGACACCTAACCTCTGGAACTTCGAAAGGGTCTTTCACACCCTTGCTGCAACTCAAGAAGTTCACCGCCATACCCGTCTCCACTCGAGAGGAAGCACGATGGTCCCGCCCACATCCAGAGGAGCCCCGTTTCCCCCTCGTAGCTCGAGATGAGGGATCCTTTCCCTGCTTTCAACGGGAAAGAATTCCCGGCGTTCCCGACGCATCACAAGAGGAGGCACTCTCAACAGGAAAGGCGAGAGGAACTCCATGGTCGTACCACCATGCCAAGAGTCCCCCAGATGTCTCAGTGCATTCCAGAGGAACCTCTTTGCCCTGCACTGGCTCATGTTTCACGCCGAGGATCGACTCACAACACGGTGGCACGTGGGACAGCCCTGTGGGAAAGCCTCGAGGGAAAGCCTCGAGGGAAAACCACAGATCCTTTGATCCCCGCGACGGGAAGCTTGACATTGCTGCTACAGCCTGGAAGGAAAGCGCACGTGCATGCCCCCACTTGAGACGAGGCCTGACTCCCCTGGGGAGACTCCAGAAGTACCCAAAGATCCATGTCAGCCCCTGAGAGGAATCCTCGGTTCCGGCCCTGACTCCACACAAGGTTTTTGGCCCCGGTATCGACGGAAGAGGTATCCCGAGAGGCCCCCTAGCAACTCGCATGGGGACTGGCCTCTCCTGAGGCCACCAGGGCGGGTCCCTGAGGTCCCCGTCCTAACTCGAGAACACCTGCCGCAACTCGAGAAAATCCAGGAAGTTCTTCCTTCCAGGGGAGATGAGGCCTATTTCCCATGAGGCGTCTGGAGACTAATGACACCTAACCTCTGGAACTTCGAAAGGGTCTTTCAAACACTTGCTGCAACTCAAGAAGTTCACCGACATACCCGTCTCCAATAGAGAGGAAGCACGATGGTCCCGCCCACATCCAGAGGAGCCCCGTTTCCCCCTCGTAGCTCGAGATGAGGGATCCTTTCCCTGCTTTCAACGGGAAAGAATTCCGGGGGTTCCCGTCACATCTCAAGAGGAGGCACTCTCAACAGGAAAGGGGACAGGAACTCCATGGTCGTACCACCATGCCAAGAGTCCCCCAGATGTCTCAGTCCATTCCAGAGGAACCTCTTTGCCCTGCACTGGCTCATCTTTCACGCCGAGGATCGACTCACACCACGGTGGCACGTGGGACAGCCCTGTGGGAAAGCCTCGAGGGAAAGCCTCGAGGGAAAACCACAGATCCTTTGATCCACGCGACGGGAAGCGTGACATTGTTGCTACAGCCTGGAAGGAAAGCGCACGTGCATGCCCCCACTCGAGACGAGGCCTGACTCCCCTGGGGAGACTCCAGAAGTACCCAAAGATCCATGTCAGCCCCTGAGAGGAATCCTCGGTTCCGGCGCTGACTCCACACAAGGTTTTTGGCCCCAGTATCGACGGGAGAGGAATCCCGAGAGGCCCCCTAGCAACTCGCATGGGGACTGGCCTCTCCTGAGGCCACCAGGGCGGGTCCCTGAGGTCCCCGTCGTAACTCGAGAACACCTGCCGCAACTCGAGAAAATCCAGGAAGTTCTCCCTTCCAGGCGAGATGAGGCCTATTTCCGATGAGGCGTCTGGAGACTAATGACACCTAAACTCTGGAACTTCGAAAGGGTCTTTCACACCCTTGCTGCAACTCAAGAAGTTCACTGTCATACCCGTCTCCACTCGAGAGAAAGCACGATGGTCCCGCCCACATCCAGAGGAGCCCCGTTTCCCCCCCGTAGCTCGAGATGTGGGATCCTTTCCCTGCTTTCAACGGGAAAGAATTCCCGGCGTTCCCTTCGCATCTCAAGAGGAGGCACTCTCAACAGGAAAGGCGAGAGGAACTCCACGGTCGTACCACCATGCCAAGAGTCCCCCAGATGTCTCAGTCCATTCCAGAGGAACCTCTTTGCCCTGCACTGGCTCATCTTTAACGCCGAGGATCGACTCACACCACGGTGGCACGTGGGACAGCCCTGTGGGAAAGCCTCGAGGGAAAGCCTCGAGGGAAAACCACAGATCCTTTGATCCACGCGACGGGAAGCGTGACATTGCTGCTACAGCCTGGAAGGAAAGCGCACGTGCATGCCCCCACTCGAGACGAGGCCTGACTCCCCTGGGGAGACTCCAGAAGTACCCAAAGATCCATGTCAGCCCCTGAGAGGAATCCTCGGTTCCGGCCGTGACTCCACACAATGTTTTTGGCTCCGGTATCGACGGGAGAGGTATCCCGAGAGGCCCCCTAGCAACTCGCATGGGGACTGGCCTCTCCTGAGGCCCTCAGGGCGGGTCCCTGAGGTCCCCGTCCTAACTCGAGAACACCTGCCGCAACTCGAGAAAATCCAGGAAGTTCTCCCTTCCAGGGGAGATGGGGCCTATTTCCCATGAGGCGTCTGGAGACTAATGACACCTAACCTCTGGAACTTCGAAAGGGTCTTTCACACCCTTGCTGCAACTCAAGAAGTTCACCGCCATACCCGTCTCCACTCGAGAGGAAGCACGATGGTCCCGCCCACATCCAGAGGAGCCCCGTTTCCCCCTCGTAGCTCGAGATGTGGGATCCTTTCCCTGCTTTCAACGGGAAAGAATTCCCGGCGTTCCCGTCGCATCTCAAGAGGAGGCACTCTCAACAGGAAAGGCGAGAGGAACTCCATGGTCGTACCACCATGCCAAGAGTCCCTCAGATGTCTCAGTCCATTCCAGAGGAACCTCTTTGCCCTGCACTGGCTCATCTTTCACGCCGAGGATCGACTCACACCACGGTGGCACGAGGGACAGCCCTGTGGGAAAGCCTCGAGGGAAAACCACAGATCCTTTGATCCACGCGACGGGAAGCGTGACATTGCTGCTACAGCCTGGAAGGAAAGCGCACGTGCATGCCCCCACTCGAGACGAGGCCTGACTCCCCTGGGGAGACTCCAGAAGTACCCAAAGATCCATGTCAGCCCCTGAGAGGAATCCTCGGTTCCGGCCCTGACTCCACACAAGGTGTTTGGCCCCGGTATCGACGGGAGAGGAATCCCGAGAGGCCCCCTAGCAACTCGCATGGGGACTGGCCTCTCCTGAGGCCACCAGGGCGGGTCCCTGAGGTCCCCGTCGTAACTCGAGAACACTTGCCGCAACTCGAGAAAATCCAGGAAGTTCTCCCTTCCAGGCGAGATGAGGCCTATTTCCGATGAGGCGTCTGGAGACTAATGACACCTAACCTCTGGAACTTCGAAAGGGTCTTTCACACCCTTGCTGCAATTCAAGAAGTTCACCGCCATACCCGTCTCCACTCGAGAGGAAGCACGATGGTCCCGCCCACATCCAGAGGAGCCCCGTTTCCCCCTCGTAGCTCGAGATGAGGGATCCTTTCCCTGCTTTCCGTGGGAAAGAATTCCCGGCGTTCCCGTCGCATCTCAAGAGGAGGCACTCTCAACAGGAAAGGCGACAGGAACTCCATGGTCGTACCACCATGCCAAGAGTCCCCCAGATGTCTCAGTGCTTTCCAGAGGAACCTCTTTGCCCTGCACTGGCTCATCTTTCACACCGAGGTTCGACTCACACCACGGTGGCACGTGGGACAGCCCTGTGGGAAAGCCTCGAGGGAAAACCACAGATCCTTTGATCCACGCGACGGGAAGTGTGACATTGCTGCTACAGCCTGGAAGGAAAGCGCACGTCCATGCCCCCACTCGAGACGAGGCCTGACTCCCCTGGGGAGACTCCAGCAGTACCCAAAGATCCATGTCAGCCCCTGAGAGGAATCCTCGATTGCGGCCCTGACTCCACACAAGGTTTTTGGCCCCGGTATCGACGGGAGAGGAATCCCGAGAGGCCCCCTAGCAACTCGCATGGGGACTGGCCTTTCCTGAGGCCACCAGGGCGGGTCCCTGAGGCCCCGTCGTAACTCGAGAACACCTGCCACACCTCGAGAAAATCCAGGAAGTTCTCCCTTCCAGGCGAGATGAGGCCTATTTCCGATGAGGCGTCTGGAGACTAATGACACCTAACCTCTGGAACTTCGAAAGGGTCTTTCACACCCTTGCTGCAACTCAAGAAGTTCACCGCCATACCCGTCTCCACTCGAGAGGAAGCACGATGGTCCCGCCCACATCCAGAGGAGCCCCGTTTCCCCCTCGTAGCTCGAGATGAGGGATCCTTTCCCTGCTTTCCATGGGAAAGAATTCCCGGCGTTCCCGTCGCATCTCAAGAGGAGGCACTCTCAACAGGAAAGGCGAGAGGAACTCCATGGTCGTACCACCATGCCAAGAGTCCCCCAGATGTCTCAGTGCATTCCAGAGGAACCTCTTTGCCCTGCACTGGCTCAACTTTCACACCGAGGATCGACTCACACCACGGTGGCACGTGGGACAGCCCTGTGGGAAAGCCTTGAGGGAAAGCCTCGAGGGAAAACCACAGATCCTTTGATCCACGCGACGGGAAGCGTGACATTGCTGCTACAGCCTGGAAGGAAAGCGCACGTGCATGCCCCCACTCGAGACGAGGCCTGACTCCCCTGCGGAGACTCCAGAAGTACCCAAAGATCCATGTCAGCCCCTGAGCGGAATCCTCGGTTCCGGCCCTGACTCCACACAAGGTTTTTGGCCCCGGTATCGACGGGAGAGGAATCCCGAGAGGCCCCCTAGCAACTCGCATGGGGACTGGCCTCTCCTGAGGCCACCAGGGCGGGTCCCTGAGGTCCCCGTCGTAACTCGAGAACACCTGCCGCAACTCGAGAAAATCCAGGAAGTTCTCCCTTCCAGGCGAGATGAGGCCAATTTCCGATGAGGGGTCTGGAGACTAATGACACCTAACCTCTGGAACTTCGAAAGGGTCTTTCACACCCTTGCTGCAACTCAAGAAGTTCACCGCCATACCCGTCTCCACTCGAGAGGAAGCACGATGGTCCCACCCACATCCAGAGGAACCCCGTTTCCCCCTCGTAGCTCGAGATGAGGGATCCTTTCTCTGCTTTCAACGGGAAAGAATTCCCGGCGTTCCCGTCGCATATCAAGAGGAGGCACTCTCAACAGGAAAGGCGAGAGGAACTCCATGGTCGTACCACCATGCCAAGAGTCCCCCAGATGTCTCAGTGCATTCCAGAGGAACCTCTTTGCCCTGCACTGGCTCATCTTTCACGCCGAGGATCGACTCACACCACGGTGGCACGTGGGACAGCCCTGTGGGAAAGCCTCGAGGGAAAACCACAGATCCTTTGATCCACGCGACGGGAAGCGTGGCATTGCTGCTACAGCCTGGAAGGAAAGCGCACGTGCATGCCCCCACTCGAGACGAGGCCTGACTCCCCTGGGGAGACTCCAGAAGTACCCAAAGATCCATGTGAGCCCCTGAGAGGAATCCTTGGTTCCGGCCCTGACTCCACACAAGGTTTTTGGCCCCGGTATCGACGGGAGAGGAATCCCGAGAGGCCCCCTAGCAACTCGCATGGGGACTGGCCTCTCCTGAGGCCACCAGGGCGGGTCCCTGAGGTCCCCGTCGTAACTCGAGAACACCTGCCGCAACTCGAGAAAATCCAGGAAGTTCTCCCTTCCAGGCGAGATGAGGCCTATTTCCGATTAGGCGTCTGGAGACTAATGACACCTAACCTCTGGAACTTCGAAAGGGTCTTTTACACCCTTGCTGCACCTCAAGAAGTTCACCGCCATACCCGTCTCCACTCGAGAGGAAGCACGATGGTCCCGCCCACATCCAGAGGAGCCCCGTTTCCCCCTCGTAGCTCGAGATGAGGGATCCTTTCCCTGCTTTCAACGGGAAAGAATTCCCGGCGTTCCCGTCGCATCTCAAGAAGAGGCACTCTCAACAGGAAAGGCGAGAGGAACTCCATGGTCGTACCACCATGCCAAGAGTCCCCCAGATGTCTCAGTGCATTCCAGAGGAACCTCTTTGCCCTGCACTGGCTCATCTTTCACGCCGAGGATCGACTCACACCACGGTGGCACGAGGGACAGCCCTGTGGGAAAGCCTCGAGGGAAAACAACAGATCCTTTGATCCACGGGACGGGAAGCGTGACATTGCTGTTACAGCCTGGAAGGAAAGCGCACGTGCATGCCCCCACTCGAGACGAGGCCTGACTCCCCTGGGGAGACTCCAGAAGTACCCAAAGATCCATGTCAGCCCCTGAGAGGAATCCTCGGTTCCGGCCCTGACTCCACACAAGGTGTTTGGCCCCGGCATCGACGGGAGAGGAATCCCGAGAGGCCCCCTAGCAACTCGCATGGGGACTGGCCTCTCCTGAGGCCACCAGGGCGGGTCCCTGAGGCCCCGTCGTAACTCGAGAACACTTGCCGCAACTCGAGAAAATCCAGTAAGTTCTCCCTTCCAGGCGAGATGAGGCCTATTTCCGCTGAGGCGTCTGGAGACTAATGACACCTAACCTCTGGAACTTCGAAAGGGTCTTTCACACCCTTGCTGCAATTCAAGAAGTTCACCGCCATACCCGTCTCCACTCGAGAGGAAGCACGATGGTCCCGCCCACATCCAGAGGAGCCCCGTTTCCCCCTCGTAGCTCGAGATGAGGGATCCTTTCCCTGCTTTCAACGGGAAAGAATTCCCGGCGTTCCCGTCGCATCTCAAGAGGAGGCACTCTCAACAGGAAAGGCGAGAGGAACTCCATGGTCGTACCACCATGCCAAGAGTCCCCCAGATGTCTCAGTGCATTCCAGAGGAACCTCTTTGCCCTGCACTGGCTCATCTTTCACGCCGAGGATCGACTCACACCACGGTGGCACGTGGGACAGCCCTGTGGGAAAGCCTCGAGGGAAATCCTCGAGGGAAAACGACAGATCCTTTGATCCACGCGACGGGAAGCGTGACATTGCTGCTACAGCCTGGAAGGAAAGCGCAAGTGCATGTTCCCACTCGAGACGAGGCCTGACTCCCCTGGGGAGACTCCAGAAGTACCCAAAGATCCATGTCATCCCCTGAGAGGAATCCTCGGTTCTGGCCCTGACTCCACACAAGGTTTTTGGCCCCGGTATCGACGGGAGAGGAATCCCGAGAGGCCCCCTAGCAACTCGCATGGGGACTGGCCTCTCCTGAGGACACCAGGTCGGGTCCCTGAGGTCCCCGTCGTAACTCGAGAACACCTGCCGCAACTCGAGAAAATCCAGGAAGTTCTCCCTTCCAGGCGAGATGAGGCCAATTTCCGATGAGGGGTCTGGAGACTAATGACACCTAACCTCTGGAACTTCGAAAGGGTCTTTCACACCCTTGCTGCAACTCAAGAAGTTCAGCGCCATACCCGTCTCCACTCGAGAGGAAGCACGATGGTCCCACCCACATCCAGAGGAGCCCCGTTTCCCCCTCGTAGCTCGAGATGAGGGATCCTTTCTCTGCTTTCAACGGGAAAGAATTCCCGGCGTTCCCGTCGCATATCAAGAGGAGGCACTCTCAACAGGAAAGGCGAGAGGAACTCCATGGTCGTACCACCATGCCAAGAGTCCCCCAGATGTCTCAGTGCATTCCAGAGGAACCTCTTTGCCCTGCACTGGCTCATCTTTCACGCCGAGGATCGACTCACACCACGGTGGCACGTGGGACAGCCCTGTGGGAAAGCCTCGAGGGAAAACCACAGATCCTTTGATCCACGCGACGGGAAGCGTGGCATTGCTGCTACAGCCTGGAAGGAAAGCGCACGTGCATGCCCCCACTCGAGACGAGGCCTGACTACCCTGGGGAGACTCCAGAAGTACCCAAAGATCCATGTCAGCCCCTGAGAGGAATCCTCGGTTCCGGCCCTGACTCCACACAAGGTGTTTGGCCCCGGTATCGACGGGAGAGGAATCCCGAGAGGCCCCCTAGCAACTCGCATGGGGACTGGCCTCTCCTGAGGCCACCAGGGCGGGTCCCTGAGGTCCCCGTCGTAACTCGAGAACACTTGCCGCAACTCGAGAAAATCCAGGAAGTTCTCCCTTCCAGGCGAGATGAGGCCTATTTCCGATGAGGCGTCTGGAGACTAATGACACCTAACCTCTGGAACTTCGAAAGGGTCTTTCACACCCTTGCTGCAATTCAAGAAGTTCACCGCCATACCCGTCTCCACTCGAGAGGAAGCACGATGGTCCCGCCCACATCCAGAGGAGCCCCGTTTCCCCCTCGTAGCTCGAGATGAGGGATCCTTTCCCTGCTTTCCGTGGGAAAGAATTCCCGGCGTTCCCGTCGCATCTCAAGAGGAGGCACTCTCAACAGGAAAGGCGACAGGAACTCCATGGTCGTACCACCATGCCAAGAGTCCCCCAGATGTCTCAGTGCTTTCCAGAGGAACCTCTTTGCCCTGCACTGGCTCATCTTTCACACCGAGGTTCGACTCACACCACGGTGGCACGTGGGACAGCCCTGTGGGAAAGCCTCGAGGGAAAACCACAGATCCTTTGATCCACGCGACGGGAAGTGTGACATTGCTGCTACAGCCTGGAAGGAAAGCGCACGTCCATGCCCCCACTCGAGACGAGGCCTGACTCCCCTGGGGAGACTCCAGCAGTACCCAAAGATCCATGTCAGCCCCTGAGAGGAATCCTCGATTGCGGCCCTGACTCCACACAAGGTTTTTGGCCCCGGTATCGACGGGAGAGGAATCCCGAGAGGCCCCCTAGCAACTCGCATGGGGACTGGCCTTTCCTGAGGCCACCAGGGCGGGTCCCTGAGGCCCCGTCGTAACTCGAGAACACCTGCCACACCTCGAGAAAATCCAGGAAGTTCTCCCTTCCAGGCGAGATGAGGCCTATTTCCGATGAGGCGTCTGGAGACTAATGACACCTAAGCTCTGGAACTTCGAAAGGGTCTTTCACACCCTTGCTGCAACTCAAGAAGTTCACCGCCATACCCGTCTCCACTCGAGAGGAAGCACGATGGTCCCGCCCACATCCAGAGGAGCCCCGTTTCCCCCTCGTAGCTCGAGATGAGGGATCCTTTCCCTGCTTTCCATGGGAAAGAATTCCCGGCGTTCCCGTCGCATCTCAAGAGGAGGCACTCTCAACAGGAAAGGCGAGAGGAACTCCATGGTCGTACCACCATGCCAAGAGTCCCCCAGATGTCTCAGTGCATTCCAGAGGAACCTCTTTGCCCTGCACTGGCTCAACTTTCACACCGAGGATCGACTCACACCACGGTGGCACGTGGGACAGCCCTGTGGGAAAGCCTTGAGGGAAAGCCTCGAGGGAAAACCACAGATCCTTTGATCCACGCGACGGGAAGCGTGACATTGCTGCTACAGCCTGGAAGGAAAGCGCACGTGCATGCCCCCACTCGAGACGAGGCCTGACTCCCCTGCGGAGACTCCAGAAGTACCCAAAGATCCATGTCAGCCCCTGAGCGGAATCCTCGGTTCCGGCCCTGACTCCACACAAGGTTTTTGGCCCCGGTATCGACGGGAGAGGAATCCCGAGAGGCCCCCTAGCAACTCGCATGGGGACTGGCCTCTCCTGAGGCCACCAGGGCGGGTCCCTGAGGTCCCCGTCGTAACTCGAGAACACCTGCCGCAACTCGAGAAAATCCAGGAAGTTCTCCCTTCCAGGCGAGATGAGGCCAATTTCCGATGAGGGGTCTGGAGACTAATGACACCTAACCTCTGGAACTTCGAAAGGGTCTTTCACACCCTTGCTGCAACTCAAGAAGTTCACCGCCATACCCGTCTCCACTCGAGAGGAAGCACGATGGTCCCACCCACATCCAGAGGAACCCCGTTTCCCCCTCGTAGCTCGAGATGAGGGATCCTTTCTCTGCTTTCAACGGGAAAGAATTCCCGGCGTTCCCGTCGCATATCAAGAGGAGGCACTCTCAACAGGAAAGGCGAGAGGAACTCCATGGTCGTACCACCATGCCAAGAGTCCCCCAGATGTCTCAGTGCATTCCAGAGGAACCTCTTTGCCCTGCACTGGCTCATCTTTCACGCCGAGGATCGACTCACACCACGGTGGCACGTGGGACAGCCCTGTGGGAAAGCCTCGAGGGAAAACCACAGATCCTTTGATCCACGCGACGGGAAGCGTGGCATTGCTGCTACAGCCTGGAAGGAAAGCGCACGTGCATGCCCCCACTCGAGACGAGGCCTGACTCCCCTGGGGAGACTCCAGAAGTACCCAAAGATCCATGTGAGCCCCTGAGAGGAATCCTTGGTTCCGGCCCTGACTCCACACAAGGTTTTTGGCCCCGGTATCGACGGGAGAGGAATCCCGAGAGGCCCCCTAGCAACTCGCATGGGGACTGGCCTCTCCTGAGGCCACCAGGGCGGGTCCCTGAGGTCCCCGTCGTAACTCGAGAACACCTGCCGCAACTCGAGAAAATCCAGGAAGTTCTCCCTTCCAGGCGAGATGAGGCCTATTTCCGATTAGGCGTCTGGAGACTAATGACACCTAACCTCTGGAACTTCGAAAGGGTCTTTTACACCCTTGCTGCACCTCAAGAAGTTCACCGCCATACCCGTCTCCACTCGAGAGGAAGCACGATGGTCCCGCCCACATCCAGAGGAGCCCCGTTTCCCCCTCGTAGCTCGAGATGAGGGATCCTTTCCCTGCTTTCAACGGGAAAGAATTCCCGGCGTTCCCGTCGCATCTCAAGAAGAGGCACTCTCAACAGGAAAGGCGAGAGGAACTCCATGGTCGTACCACCATGCCAAGAGTCCCCCAGATGTCTCAGTGCATTCCAGAGGAACCTCTTTGCCCTGCACTGGCTCATCTTTCACGCCGAGGATCGACTCACACCACGGTGGCACGAGGGACAGCCCTGTGGGAAAGCCTCGAGGGAAAACAACAGATCCTTTGATCCACGGGACGGGAAGCGTGACATTGCTGTTACAGCCTGGAAGGAAAGCGCACGTGCATGCCCCCACTCGAGACGAGGCCTGACTCCCCTGGGGAGACTCCAGAAGTACCCAAAGATCCATGTCAGCCCCTGAGAGGAATCCTCGGTTCCGGCCCTGACTCCACACAAGGTGTTTGGCCCCGGTATCGACGGGAGAGGAATCCCGAGAGGCCCCCTAGCAACTCGCATGGGGACTGGCCTCTCCTGAGGCCACCAGGGCGGGTCCCTGAGGCCCCGTCGTAACTCGAGAACACTTGCCGCAACTCGAGAAAATCCAGTAAGTTCTCCCTTCCAGGCGAGATGAGGCCTATTTCCGCTGAGGCGTCTGGAGACTAATGACACCTAACCTCTGGAACTTCGAAAGGGTCTTTCACACCCTTGCTGCAATTCAAGAAGTTCACCGCCATACCCGTCTCCACTCGAGAGGAAGCACGATGGTCCCGCCCACATCCAGAGGAGCCCCGTTTCCCCCTCGTAGCTCGAGATGAGGGATCCTTTCCCTGCTTTCAACGGGAAAGAATTCCCGGCGTTCCCGTCGCATCTCAAGAGGAGGCACTCTCAACAGGAAAGGCGAGAGGAACTCCATGGTCGTACCACCATGCCAAGAGTCCCCCAGATGTCTCAGTGCATTCCAGAGGAACCTCTTTGCCCTGCACTGGCTCATCTTTCACGCCGAGGATCGACTCACACCACGGTGGCACGTGGGACAGCCCTGTGGGAAAGCCTCGAGGGAAATCCTCGAGGGAAAACGACAGATCCTTTGATCCACGCGACGGGAAGCGTGACATTGCTGCTACAGCCTGGAAGGAAAGCGCAAGTGCATGTTCCCACTCGAGACGAGGCCTGACTCCCCTGGGGAGACTCCAGAAGTACCCAAAGATCCATGTCATCCCCTGAGAGGAATCCTCGGTTCTGGCCCTGACTCCACACAAGGTTTTTGGCCCCGGTATCGACGGGAGAGGAATCCCGAGAGGCCCCCTAGCAACTCGCATGGGGACTGGCCTCTCCTGAGGCCACCAGGTCGGGTCCCTGAGGTCCCCGTCGTAACTCGAGAACACCTGCCGCAACTCGAGAAAATCCAGGAAGTTCTCCCTTCCAGGCGAGATGAGGCCAATTTCCGATGAGGGGTCTGGAGACTAATGACACCTAACCTCTGGAACTTCGAAAGGGTCTTTCACACCCTTGCTGCAACTCAAGAAGTTCAGCGCCATACCCGTCTCCACTCGAGAGGAAGCACGATGGTCCCACCCACATCCAGAGGAGCCCCGTTTCCCCCTCGTAGCTCGAGATGAGGGATCCTTTCTCTGCTTTCAACGGGAAAGAATTCCCGGCGTTCCCGTCGCATATCAAGAGGAGGCACTCTCAACAGGAAAGGCGAGAGGAACTCCATGGTCGTACCACCATGCCAAGAGTCCCCCAGATGTCTCAGTGCATTCCAGAGGAACCTCTTTGCCCTGCACTGGCTCATCTTTCACGCCGAGGATCGACTCACACCACGGTGGCACGTGGGACAGCCCTGTAGGAAAGCCTCGAGGGAAAACCACAGATCCTTTGATCCACGCGACGGGAAGCGTGGCATTGCTGCTACAGCCTGGAAGGAAAGCGCACGTGCATGCCCCCACTCGAGAGGAGGCCTGACTCCCCTGGGGAGACTCCAGAAGTACCCAAAGATACATGTGAGCCCCTGAGAGGAATCCTTGGTTCCGGCCCTGACTCCACACAAGGTTTTTGGCCCCGGTATCGACGGGAGAGGAAACCCGAGAGGCCCCCTAGCAACTCGCATGGGGACTGGCCTCTCCTGAGGCCACCAGGTCGGGTCCCTGAGGTCCCCGTCGTAACTCGAGAACACCTGCCGCAACTCGAGAAAATCCAGGAAGTTCTCCCTTCCAGGCGAGATGAGGCCTATTTCCGATGAGGCGTCTGGAGATTAATGACACCTAACCTCTGGAACTTCGAAAGGGTCTTTCACACCCTTGCTGGAACTCAAGAAGTTCACCGCCATACCCGTCTCCACTCGAGAGGAAGCACGATGGTCCCGCCCACATCCAGAGGAGCCCCGTTTCCCCCTCGTAGCTCGAGATGAGGGATCCTTTCCCTGCTTTCAACGGGAAAGAATTCCCGGCGTTCCCGTCGCATCTCAAGAGGAGGCACTCTCAACAGGAAAGGCGAGAGGAACTCCATGGTCGTACCACCATGCCAAGAGTCCCCCAGATGTCTCAGTGCATTCCAGAGGAACCTCTTTGCCCTGCACTGGCTCATCTTTCACACCGAGGATCGACTCACACCACGGTGGCACGTGGGACAGCCCTGTGGGAAAGCCTCGAGGGAAAGCCTCGAGGGAAAACCACAGATCCTTTGATCCACGCGACGGGAAGCGTGACATTGCTGCTACAGCCTGGAAGGAAAGCGCACGTGCATGCCCCCACTCGAGACGGGGCCTGACTCCCCTGGGGAAACTCCAGAAGTACCCAAAGATCCATGTCAGCCCCTGAGAGGAATCCTCGGTTCCGGCCCTGACTCCACACAAGTTTTTTGGCCCCGGTATCGCCGGGAGAGGAATCCCGAGAGGCCCCCTAGCAACTCGCATGGGGACTGGCCTCTCCTGAGGCCACCAGGGCGGGTCCCTGAGGTCCCCGTCGTAACTCGAGAACACCTGCCGCAACTCGAGAAAATCCAGGAAGTTCTCCCTTCCAGGCGAGATGAGGCCTATTTCCGATGAGGCGACTGGAGACTAATGACACCTAACCTCTGGAACTTCGAAAGGGTCTTTCACACCCTTGCTGCAACTCAAGAAGTTCACCGCCATACCCGTCTCCACTCGAGAGGAAGCACGATGGTCCCGCCCACATCCAGAGGAGCCCCGTTTCCACCTCGTAGCTCGAGATGAGGGATCCTTTCCCTGCTTTCAACGGGAAAGAATTCCCGGCGTTCCCGTCGCATCTCAAGAGGAGGCACTCTCAACAGGAAAGGCAAGAGGAACTCCATGGTCGTACCACCATGCCAAGAGTCCCCCAGATGTCTCAGTGCATTCCAGAGGAACCTCTTTGCCCTGCACTGGCTCATCTTTCACGCCGAGGATCGACTCACACCACGGTGGCCCGAGGGACAGCCCTGTGGGAAAGCCTCGAGGGAAATCCTCGAGGGAAAACCACAGATCCTTTGATCCTCGCGACAGGAAGCGTGACATTGCTGCTACAGCCTGGAAGGAAAGCGCACGTGCATGCCCCCACTCGAGACGAGGCCTGACTCCCCTGGGGAGACTCCAGAAGTACCCAAAGATTCATGTGAGCCCCTGAGAGGAATCCTCGGTTCCGGCCCTGACTCCACACAAGGTGTTTGGCCCCGGTATCGACGGGAGAGGAATCCCGAGAGGCCCCCTAGCAACTCGCATGGGGACTGGCCTCTCCTGAGGCCACCAGGGCGGGTCCCTGAGGCCCCGTCGTAACTCGAGAACACCTGCCGCAACTCGAGAAAATCCAGTAAGTTCTCCCTTCCAGGCGAGATGAGGCCTATTTCCGATGAGGCGTCTGGAGACTAATGACACCTAACCTCTGGAACTTCGAAAGGGTCTTTCACACCCTTGCTGCAATTCAAGAAGTTCACCGCCATACCCGTCTCCACTCGAGAGGAAGCACGATGGTCCCGCCCACATCCAGAGGAGCCGCGTTTCCCCCTCGTAGCTCGAGATGAGGGATCCTTTCCCTGCTTTCAACGGGAAAGAATTCCCGGCGTTCCCGTCGCATATCAAGAGGAGGCACTCTCAACAGGAAAGGCGAGAGGAACTCCATGGTCGTACCACCATGCCAAGAGTCCCCCAGATGTCTCAGTGCATTCCAGAGGAACCTCTTTGCCCTGCACTGGCTCATCTTTCACACCGAGGATCGACTCACACCACGGTGGCACGTGGGACAGCCCTGTGGGAAAGCCTCGAGGGAAAGCCTCGAGGGAAAACCACAGATCCTTTGATCCACGCGACGGGAAGCGTGACATTGCTGCTACAGCCAGGAAGGAAAGCGCAAGTGCATGTTCCCACTCGAGACGTGCCCTGACTCCCCTGGGGAGACTCCAGAAGTACCCAAAGATCCATGTCATCCCCTGAGAGGAATCCTCGGTTCCGGCCCTGACTCCACACAAGGTTTTTGGCCCCGGTATCGACGGGAGAGGAATCCCGAGAGGCCCCCTAGCAACTCGCATGGGGACTGGCCTCTCCTGAGGCCACCAGGGCGGGTCCCTGAGGTCCCCGTCGTAACTCGAGAACACCTGCCGCAACTCGAGAAAATCCAGGAAGTTCTCCCTTCCAGGCGAGATGAGGCCAATTTCCGATGAGGCGTCTGGAGACTAATGACACCTAACCTCTGGAACTTCGAAAGGGTCTTTCACACCCTTGCTGCAACTCAAGAAGTTCACCGCCATACCCGTCTCCACTCGAGAGGAAGCACGATGGTCCCGCCCACATCCAGAGGAGCCCCGTTTCCCCCTCGTAGCTCGAGATGAGGGATCCTTTCCCTGCTTTCAACGGGAAAGAATTCCCGGCGTTCCCGTCGCATCTCAAGAGGAGGCACTCTCAACAGGAAAGGCGAGAGGAACTCCATGGTCGTACCACCATGCCAAGAGTCCCCCAGATGTCTCAGTGCATTCCAGAGGAACCTCTTTGCCCTGCACTGGCTCATCTTTCACGCCGAGGATCGACTCACACCACGGTGGCACGTGGGACAGCCCTGTGGGAAAGCCTCGAGGGAAAACCACAGATCCTTTGATCCACGCGACGGGAAGCGTGGCATTGCTGCTACAGCCTGGAAGGAAAGCGCACGTGCATGCCCCCACTCGAGACGAGGCCTGACTCCCCTGGGGAGACTCCAGAAGTACCCAAAGATCCATGTGAGCCCCTGCGAGGAATACTCGGTTCCGGCCCTGACTCCACACAAGGTTTTTGGCCCCGGTATCGACGGGAGAGGAATCCCGAGAGGCCCCCTAGCAACTCGCATGGGGACTGGCCTCTCCTGAGGCCACCAGGGCGGGTCCCTGAGGTCCCCGTCGTAACTCGAGAACACCTGCCGCAACTCGAGAAAATCCAGGAAGTTCTCCCTTCCAGGCGAGATGAGGCCTATTTCCGATGAGGCGTCTGGAGACTAATGACACCTAACCTCTGGAACTTCGAAAGGGTCTTTCACACCCTTGCTGCAACTCAAGAAGTTCACCGCCATACCCGTCTCCACTCGAGAGGAAGCACGATGGTCCCGCCCACATCCAGAGGAGCCCCGTTTCCCCCTCGTAGCTCGAGATGAGGGATCCTTTCCCTGCTTTCAACGGGAAAGAATTCCCGGCGTTCCCGTCGCATCTCAAGAGGAGGCACTCTCAACAGGAAAGGCGAGAGGAACTCCATGGTCGTACCACCATGCCAAGAGTCCCCCAGATGTCTCAGTGCATTCCAGAGGAACCTCTTTGCCCTGCACTGGCTCATCTTTCACGCCGAGGATCGACTCACACCACGGTGGCACGTGGGACAGCCCTGTGGGAAAGCCTCGAGGGAAATCCTCGAGGGAAAACGACAGATCCTTTGATCCACGCGACGGGAAGCGTGACATTGCTGCTACAGCCTGGAAGGAAAGCGCAAGTGCATGTCCCCACTCGAGACGAGCCCTGACTCCCCTGGGGAGACTCCAGAAGTACCCAAAGATCCATGTCATCCCCTGAGAGGAATCCTCGGTTCCGGCCCTGACTCCACACAAGGTTTTTGGCCCCGGTATCGACGGGAGAGGAATCCCGAGAGGCCCCCTAGCAACTCGCATGGGGACTGGCCTCTCCTGAGGCCACCAGGGCGGGTCCCTGAGGTCCCCGTCGTAACTCGAGAACACCTGCCGCAACTCGAGAAAATCCAGGAAGTTCTCCCTTCCAGGCGAGATGAGGCCAATTTCCGATGAGGCGTCTGGAGACTAATGACACCTAACCTCTGGAACTTCGAAAGGGTCTTTCACACCCTTGCTGCAACTCAAGAAGTTCACCGCCATACCCGTCTCCACTCGAGAGGAAGCACGATGGTCCCGCCCACATCCAGAGGAGCCCCGTTTCCCCCTCGTAGCTCGAGATGAGGGATCCTTTCCCTGCTTTCAACGGGAAAGAATTCCCGGCGTTCCCGTCGCATCTCAAGAGGAGGCACTCTCAACAGGAAAGGCGAGAGGAACTCCATGGTCGTACCACCATGCCAAGAGTCCCCCAGATGTCTCAGTGCATTCCAGAGGAACCTCTTTGCCCTGCACTGGCTCATCTTTCACGCCGAGGATCGACTCACACCACGGTGGCACGTGGGACAGCCCTGTGGGAAAGCCTCGAGGGAAATCCTCGAGGGAAAACGACAGATCCTTTGATCCACGCGACGGGAAGCGTGACATTGCTGCTACAGCCTGGAAGGAAAGCGCAAGTGCATGTTCCCACTCGAGACGAGGCCTGACTCCCCTGGGGAGACTCCAGAAGTACCCAAAGATCCATGTCATCCCCTGAGAGGAATCCTCGGTTCTGGCCCTGACTCCACACAAGGTTTTTGGCCCCGGTATCGACGGGAGAGGAATCCCGAGAGGCCCCCTAGCAACTCGCATGGGGACTGGCCTCTCCTGAGGCCACCAGGTCGGGTCCCTGAGGTCCCCGTCGTAACTCGAGAACACCTGCCGCAACTCGAGAAAATCCAGGAAGTTCTCCCTTCCAGGCGAGATGAGGCCAATTTCCGATGAGGGGTCTGGAGACTAATGACACCTAACCTCTGGAACTTCGAAAGGGTCTTTCACACCCTTGCTGCAACTCAAGAAGTTCAGCGCCATACCCGTCTCCACTCGAGAGGAAGCACGATGGTCCCACCCACATCCAGAGGAGCCCCGTTTCCCCCTCGTAGCTCGAGATGAGGGATCCTTTCTCTGCTTTCAACGGGAAAGAATTCCCGGCGTTCCCGTCGCATATCAAGAGGAGGCACTCTCAACAGGAAAGGCGAGAGGAACTCCATGGTCGTACCACCATGCCAAGAGTCCCCCAGATGTCTCAGTGCATTCCAGAGGAACCTCTTTGCCCTGCACTGGCTCATCTTTCACGCCGAGGATCGACTCACACCACGGTGGCACGTGGGACAGCCCTGTGGGAAAGCCTCGAGGGAAAACCACAGATCCTTTGATCCACGCGACGGGAAGCGTGGCATTGCTGCTACAGCCTGGAAGGAAAGCGCACGTGCATGCCCCCACTCGAGACGAGGCCTGACTACCCTGGGGAGACTCCAGAAGTACCCAAAGATCCATGTCAGCCCCTGAGAGGAATCCTCGGTTCCGGCCCTGACTCCACACAAGGTGTTTGGCCCCGGTATCGACGGGAGAGGAATCCCGAGAGGCCCCCTAGCAACTCGCATGGGGACTGGCCTCTCCTGAGGCCACCAGGGCGGGTCCCTGAGGTCCCCGTCGTAACTCGAGAACACTTGCCGCAACTCGAGAAAATCCAGGAAGTTCTCCCTTCCAGGCGAGATGAGGCCTATTTCCGATGAGGCGTCTGGAGACTAATGACACCTAACCTCTGGAACTTCGAAAGGGTCTTTCACACCCTTGCTGCAATTCAAGAAGTTCACCGCCATACCCGTCTCCACTCGAGAGGAAGCACGATGGTCCCGCCCACATCCAGAGGAGCCCCGTTTCCCCCTCGTAGCTCGAGATGAGGGATCCTTTCCCTGCTTTCCGTGGGAAAGAATTCCCGGCGTTCCCGTCGCATCTCAAGAGGAGGCACTCTCAACAGGAAAGGCGAGAGGAACTCCATGGTCGTACCACCATGCCAAGAGTCCCCCAGATGTCTCAGTGCTTTCCAGAGGAACCTCTTTGCCCTGCACTGGCTCATCTTTCACACCGAGGTTCGACTCACACCACGGTGGCACGTGGGACAGCCCTGTGGGAAAGCCTCGAGGGAAAACCACAGATCCTTTGATCCACGCGACGGGAAGTGTGACATTGCTGCTACAGCCTGGAAGGAAAGCGCACGTCCATGCCCCCACTCGAGACGAGGCCTGACTCCCCTGGGGAGACTCCAGCAGTACCCAAAGATCCATGTCAGCCCCTGAGAGGAATCCTCGATTGCGGCCCTGACTCCACACAAGGTTTTTGGCCCCGGTATCGACGGGAGAGGAATCCCGAGAGGCCCCCTAGCAACTCGCATGGGGACTGGCCTTTCCTGAGGCCACCAGGGCGGGTCCCTGAGGCCCCGTCGTAACTCGAGAACACCTGCCACACCTCGAGAAAATCCAGGAAGTTCTCCCTTCCAGGCGAGATGAGGCCTATTTCCGATGAGGCGTCTGGAGACTAATGACACCTAACCTCTGGAACTTCGAAAGGGTCTTTCACACCCTTGCTGCAACTCAAGAAGTTCACCGCCATACCCGTCTCCACTCGAGAGGAAGCACGATGGTCCCGCCCACATCCAGAGGAGCCCCGTTTCCCCCTCGTAGCTCGAGATGAGGGATCCTTTCCCTGCTTTCCATGGGAAAGAATTCCCGGCGTTCCCGTCGCATCTCAAGAGGAGGCACTCTCAACAGGAAAGGCGAGAGGAACTCCATGGTCGTACCACCATGCCAAGAGTCCCCCAGATGTCTCAGTGCATTCCAGAGGAACCTCTTTGCCCTGCACTGGCTCAACTTTCACACCGAGGATCGACTCACACCACGGTGGCACGTGGGACAGCCCTGTGGGAAAGCCTTGAGGGAAAGCCTCGAGGGAAAACCACAGATCCTTTGATCCACGCGACGGGAAGCGTGACATTGCTGCTACAGCCTGGAAGGAAAGCGCACGTGCATGCCCCCACTCGAGACGAGGCCTGACTCCCCTGCGGAGACTCCAGAAGTACCCAAAGATCCATGTCAGCCCCTGAGCGGAATCCTCGGTTCCGGCCCTGACTCCACACAAGGTTTTTGGCCCCGGTATCGACGGGAGAGGAATCCCGAGAGGCCCCCTAGCAACTCGCATGGGGACTGGCCTCTCCTGAGGCCACCAGGGCGGGTCCCTGAGGTCCCCGTCGTAACTCGAGAACACCTGCCGCAACTCGAGAAAATCCAGGAAGTTCTCCCTTCCAGGCGAGATGAGGCCAATTTCCGATGAGGGGTCTGGAGACTAATGACACCTAACCTCTGGAACTTCGAAAGGGTCTTTCACACCCTTGCTGCAACTCAAGAAGTTCACCGCCATACCCGTCTCCACTCGAGAGGAAGCACGATGGTCCCACCCACATCCAGAGGAACCCCGTTTCCCCCTCGTAGCTCGAGATGAGGGATCCTTTCTCTGCTTTCAACGGGAAAGAATTCCCGGCGTTCCCGTCGCATATCAAGAGGAGGCACTCTCAACAGGAAAGGCGAGAGGAACTCCATGGTCGTACCACCATGCCAAGAGTCCCCCAGATGTCTCAGTGCATTCCAGAGGAACCTCTTTGCCCTGCACTGGCTCATCTTTCACGCCGAGGATCGACTCACACCACGGTGGCACGTGGGACAGCCCTGTGGGAAAGCCTCGAGGGAAAACCACAGATCCTTTGATCCACGCGACGGGAAGCGTGGCATTGCTGCTACAGCCTGGAAGGAAAGCGCACGTGCATGCCCCCACTCGAGACGAGGCCTGACTCCCCTGGGGAGACTCCAGAAGTACCCAAAGATCCATGTGAGCCCCTGAGAGGAATCCTTGGTTCCGGCCCTGACTCCACACAAGGTTTTTGGCCCCGGTATCGACGGGAGAGGAATCCCGAGAGGCCCCCTAGCAACTCGCATGGGGACTGGCCTCTCCTGAGGCCACCAGGGCGGGTCCCTGAGGTCCCCGTCGTAACTCGAGAACACCTGCCGCAACTCGAGAAAATCCAGGAAGTTCTCCCTTCCAGGCGAGATGAGGCCTATTTCCGATTAGGCGTCTGGAGACTAATGACACCTAACCTGTGGAACTTCGAAAGGGTCTTTTACACCCTTGCTGCACCTCAAGAAGTTCACCGCCATACCCGTCTCCACTCGAGAGGAAGCACGATGGTCCCGCCCACATCCAGAGGAGCCCCGTTTCCCCCTCGTAGCTCGAGATGAGGGATCCTTTCCCTGCTTTCAACGGGAAAGAATTCCCGGCGTTCCCGTCGCATCTCAAGAAGAGGCACTCTCAACAGGAAAGGCGAGAGGAACTCCATGGTCGTACCACCATGCCAAGAGTCCCCCAGATGTCTCAGTGCATTCCAGAGGAACCTCTTTGCCCTGCACTGGCTCATCTTTCACGCCGAGGATCGACTCACACCACGGTGGCACGAGGGACAGCCCTGTGGGAAAGCCTCGAGGGAAAACAACAGATCCTTTGATCCACGGGACGGGAAGCGTGACATTGCTGTTACAGCCTGGAAGGAAAGCGCACGTGCATGCCCCCACTCGAGACGAGGCCTGACTCCCCTGGGGAGACTCCAGAAGTACCCAAAGATCCATGTCAGCCCCTGAGAGGAATCCTCGGTTCCGGCCCTGACTCCACACAAGGTGTTTGGCCCCGGTATCGACGGGAGAGGAATCCCGAGAGGCCCCCTAGCAACTCGCATGGGGACTGGCCTCTCCTGAGGCCACCAGGGCGGGTCCCTGAGGCCCCGTCGTAACTCGAGAACACTTGCCGCAACTCGAGAAAATCCAGTAAGTTCTCCCTTCCAGGCGAGATGAGGCCTATTTCCGCTGAGGCGTCTGGAGACTAATGACACCTAACCTCTGGAACTTCGAAAGGGTCTTTCACACCCTTGCTGCAATTCAAGAAGTTCACCGCCATACCCGTCTCCACTCGAGAGGAAGCACGATGGTCCCGCCCACATCCAGAGGAGCCCCGTTTCCCCCTCGTAGCTCGAGATGAGGGATCCTTTCCCTGCTTTCAACGGGAAAGAATTCCCGGCGTTCCCGTCGCATCTCAAGAGGAGGCACTCTCAACAGGAAAGGCGAGAGGAACTCCATGGTCGTACCACCATGCCAAGAGTCCCCCAGATGTCTCAGTGCATTCCAGAGGAACCTCTTTGCCCTGCACTGGCTCATCTTTCACGCCGAGGATCGACTCACACCACGGTGGCACGTGGGACAGCCCTGTGGGAAAGCCTCGAGGGAAATCCTCGAGGGAAAACGACAGATCCTTTGATCCACGCGACGGGAAGCGTGACATTGCTGCTACAGCCTGGAAGGAAAGCGCAAGTGCATGTTCCCACTCGAGACGAGGCCTGACTCCCCTGGGGAGACTCCAGAAGTACCCAAAGATCCATGTCATCCCCTGAGAGGAATCCTCGGTTCTGGCCCTGACTCCACACAAGGTTTTTGGCCCCGGTATCGACGGGAGAGGAATCCCGAGAGGCCCCCTAGCAACTCGCATGGGGACTGGCCTCTCCTGAGGCCACCAGGTCGGGTCCCTGAGGTCCCCGTCGTAACTCGAGAACACCTGCCGCAACTCGAGAAAATCCAGGAAGTTCTCCCTTCCAGGCGAGATGAGGCCAATTTCCGCTGAGGGGTCTGGAGACTAATGACACCTAACCTCTGGAACTTCGAAAGGGTCTTTCACACCCTTGCTGCAACTCAAGAAGTTCAGCGCCATACCCGTCTCCACTCGAGAGGAAGCACGATGGTCCCACCCACATCCAGAGGAGCCCCGTTTCCCCCTCGTAGCTCGAGATGAGGGATCCTTTCTCTGCTTTCAACGGGAAAGAATTCCCGGCGTTCCCGTCGCATATCAAGAGGAGGCACTCTCAACAGGAAAGGCGAGAGGAACTCCATGGTTGTACCACCATGCCAAGAGTCCCCCAGATGTCTCAGTGCATTCCAGAGGAACCTCTTTGCCCTGCACTGGCTCATCTTTCACGCCGAGGATCGACTCACACCACGGTGGCACGTGGGACAGCCCTGTGGGAAAGCCTCGAGGGAAAACCACAGATCCTTTGATCCACGCGACGGGAAGCGTGGCATTGCTGCTACAGCCTGGAAGGAAAGCGCACGTGCATGCCCCCACTCGAGAGGAGGCCTGACTCCCCTGGGGAGACTCCAGAAGTACCCAAAGATCCATGTGAGCCCCTGAGAGGAATCCTTGGTTCCGGCCCTGACTCCACACAAGGTTTTTGGCCCCGGTATCGACGGGAGAGGAATCCCGAGAGGCCCCCTAGCAACTCGCATGGGGACTGGCCTCTCCTGAGGCCACCAGGTCGGGTCCCTGAGGTCCCCGTCGTAACTCGAGAACACCTGCCGCAACTCGAGAAAATCCAGGAAGTTCTCCCTTCCAGGCGAGATGAGGCCTATTTCCGATGAGGCGTCTGGAGATTAATGACACCTAACCTCTGGAACTTCGAAAGGGTCTTTCACACCCTTGCTGGAACTCAAGAAGTTCACCGCCATACCCGTCTCCACTCGAGAGGAAGCACGATGGTCCCGCCCACATCCAGAGGAGCCCCGTTTCCCCCTCGTAGCTCGAGATGAGGGATCCTTTCCCTGCTTTCAACGGGAAAGAATTCCCGGCGTTCCCGTCGCATCTCAAGAGGAGGCACTCTCAACAGGAAAGGCGAGAGGAACTCCATGGTCGTACCACCATGCCAAGAGTCCCCCAGATGTCTCAGTGCATTCCAGAGGAACCTCTTTGCCCTGCACTGGCTCATCTTTCACACCGAGGATCGACTCACACCACGGTGGCACGTGGGACAGCCCTGTGGGAAAGCCTCGAGGGAAAGCCTCGAGGGAAAACCACAGATCCTTTGATCCACGCGACGGGAAGCGTGACATTGCTGCTACAGCCTGGAAGGAAAGCGCACGTGCATGCCCCCACTCGAGACGGGGCCTGACTCCCCTGGGGAAACTCCAGAAGTACCCAAAGATCCATGTCAGCCCCTGAGAGGAATCCTCGGTTCCGGCCCTGACTCCACACAAGTTTTTTGGCCCCGGTATCGCCGGGAGAGGAATCCCGAGAGGCCCCCTAGCAACTCGCATGGGGACTGGCCTCTCCTGAGGCCACCAGGGCGGGTCCCTGAGGTCCCCGTCGTAACTCGAGAACACCTGCCGCAACTCGAGAAAATCCAGGAAGTTCTCCCTTCCAGGCGAGATGAGGCCTATTTCCGATGAGGCGACTGGAGACTAATGACACCTAACCTCTGGAACTTCGAAAGGGTCTTTCACACCCTTGCTGCAATTCAAGAAGTTCACCGCCATACCCGTCTCCACTCGAGAGGAAGCACGATGGTCCCGCCCACATCCAGAGGAGCCGCGTTTCCCCCTCGTAGCTCGAGATGAGGGATCCTTTCCCTGCTTTCAACGGGAAAGAATTCCCGGCGTTCCCGTCGCATATCAAGAGGAGGCACTCTCAACAGGAAAGGCGAGAGGAACTCCATGGTCGTACCACCATGCCAAGAGTCCCCCAGATGTCTCAGTGCATTCCAGAGGAACCTCTTTGCCCTGCACTGGCTCATCTTTCACACCGAGGATCGACTCACACCACGGTGGCACGTGGGACAGCCCTGTGGGAAAGCCTCGAGGGAAAGCCTCGAGGGAAAACCACAGATCCTTTGATCCACGCGACGGGAAGCGTGACATTGCTGCTACAGCCAGGAAGGAAAGCGCAAGTGCATGTTCCCACTCGAGACGTGCCCTGACTCCCCTGGGGAGACTCCAGAAGTACCCAAAGATCCATGTCATCCCCTGAGAGGAATCCTCGGTTCCGGCCCTGACTCCACACAATGTTTTTGGCCCCGGTATCGACGGGAGAGGAATCCCGAGAGGCCCCCTAGCAACTCGCATGGGGACTGGCCTCTCCTGAGGCCACCAGGGCGGGTCCCTGAGGACCCCGTCGTAACTCGAGAACACCTGCCGCAACTCGAGAAAATCCAGGAAGTTCTCCCTTCCAGGCGAGATGAGGCCAATTTCCGATGAGGCGTCTGGAGACTAATGACACCTAACCTCTGGAACTTCGAAAGGGTCTTTCACACCCTTGCTGCAACTCAAGAAGTTCACCGCCATACCCGTCTCCACTCGAGAGGAAGCACGATGGTCCCGCCCACATCCAGAGGAGCCCCGTTTCCCCCTCGTAGCTCGAGATGAGGGATCCTTTCCCTGCTTTCAACGGGAAAGAATTCCCGGCGTTCCCGTCGCATCTCAAGAGGAGGCACTCTCAACAGGAAAGGCGAGAGGAACTCCATGGTCGTACCACCATGCCAAGAGTCCCCCAGATGTCTCAGTGCATTCCAGAGGAACCTCTTTGCCCTGCACTGGCTCATCTTTCACGCCGAGGATCGACTCACACCACGGTGGCACGTGGGACAGCCCTGTGGGAAAGCCTCGAGGGAAAACCACAGATCCTTTGATCCACGCGACGGGAAGCGTGGCATTGCTGCTACAGCCTGGAAGGAAAGCGCACGTGCATGCCCCCACTCGAGACGAGGCCTGACTCCCCTGGGGAGACTCCAGAAGTACCCAAAGATCCATGTGAGCAACTGCGAGGAATACTCGGTTCCGGCCCTGACTCCACACAAGGTTTTTGGCCCCGGTATCGACGGGAGAGGAATCCCGAGAGGCCCCCTAGCAACTCGCATGGGGACTGGCCTCTCCTGAGGCCACCAGGGCGGGTCCCTGAGGTCCCCGTCGTAACTCGAGAACACCTGCCGCAACTCGAGAAAATCCAGGAAGTTCTCCCTTCCAGGCGAGATGAGGCCTATTTCCGATGAGGCGTCTGGAGACTAATGACACCTAACCTCTGGAACTTCGAAAGGGTCTTTCACACCCTTGCTGCAACTCAAGAAGTTCACCGCCATACCCGTCTCCACTCGAGAGGAAGCACGATGGTCCCGCCCACATCCAGAGGAGCCCCGTTTCCCCCTCGTAGCTCGAGATGAGGGATCCTTTCCCTGCTTTCAACGGGAAAGAATTCCCGGCGTTCCCGTCGCATCTCAAGAGGAGGCACTCTCAACAGGAAAGGCGAGAGGAACTCCATGGTCGTACCACCATGCCAAGAGTCCCCCAGATGTCTCAGTGCATTCCAGAGGAACCTCTTTGCCCTGCACTGGCTCATCTTTCACGCCGAGGATCGACTCACACCACGGTGGCACGTGGGACAGCCCTGTGGGAAAGCCTCGAGGGAAATCCTCGAGGGAAAACGACAGATCCTTTGATCCACGCGACGGGAAGCGTGACATTGCTGCTACAGCCTGGAAGGAAAGCGCAAGTGCATGTCCCCACTCGAGACGAGCCCTGACTCCCCTGGGGAGACTCCAGAAGTACCCAAAGATCCATGTCATCCCCTGAGAGGAATCCTCGGTTCCGGCCCTGACTCCACACAAGGTTTTTGGCCCCGGTATCGACGGGAGAGGAATCCCGAGAGGCCCCCTAGCAACTCGCATGGGGACTGGCCTCTCCTGAGGCCACCAGGGCGGGTCCCTGAGGTCCCCGTCGTAACTCGAGAACACCTGCCGCAACTCGAGAAAATCCAGGAAGTTCTCCCTTCCAGGCGAGATGAGGCCAATTTCCGATGAGGCGTCTGGAGACTAATGACACCTAACCTCTGGAACTTCGAAAGGGTCTTTCACACCCTTGCTGCAACTCAAGAAGTTCACCGCCATACCCGTCTCCACTCGAGAGGAAGCACGATGGTCCCACCCACATCCAGAGGAGCCCCGTTTCCCCCTCGTAGCTCGAGATGAGGGATCCTTTCCCTGCTTTCAACGGGAAAGAATTCCCGGCGTTCCCGTCGCATCTCAAGAGGAGGCACTCTCAACAGGAAAGGCGAGAGGAACTCCATGGTCGTACCACCATGCCAAGAGTCCCCCAGATGTCTCAGTGCATTCCAGAGGAACCTCTTTGCCCTGCACTGGCTCATCTTTCACGCCGAGGATCGACTCACACCACGGTGGCACGTGGGACAGCCCTGTGGGAAAGCCTCGAGGGAAAACCACAGATCCTTTGATCCACGCGACGGGAAGCGTGGCATTGCTGCTACAGCCTGGAAGGAAAGCGCACGTGCATGCCCCCACTCGAGACGAGGCCTGACTCCCCTGGGGAGACTCCAGAAGTACCCAAAGATCCATGTGAGCCCCTGAGAGGAATCCTTGGTTCCGGCCCTGACTGCACACAAGGTTTTTGGCCCCGGTATCGACGGGAGAGGAATCCCGAGAGGCCCCCTAGCAACTCGCATGGGGACTGGCCTCTCCTGAGGCCACCAGGGCGGGTCCATGAGGTCCCCGTCGTAACTCGAGAACACCTGCCGCAACTCGAGAAAATCAAGGAAGTTCTCCCTTCCAGGCGAGATGAGGCCTATTTCCGATGAGGCGTCTGGAGACTAATGACACCTAAACTCTGGAACTTCGAAAGGGTCTTTCACACCCTTGCTGCAACTCAAGAAGTTCACCGCCATACCCGTCTCCACTCGAGAGGAAGCACGATGGTCCCGCCCACATCCAGAGGAGCCCCGTTTCCCCCTCGTAGCTCGAGATGAGGGATCCTTTCCCTGCTTTCAACGGGAAAGAATTCCCGGCGTTCCCGTCGCATCTCAAGAGGAGGCACTCTCAACAGGAAAGGCGAGAGGAACTCCATGGTCGTACCACCATGCCAAGAGTTCCCCAGATGTCTCAGTGCATTCCAGAGGAACCTCTTTGCCCTGCACTGGCTCATCTTTCACACCGAGGATCGACTCACACCACGGTGGCACGTGGGACAGCCCTGTGGGAAAGCCTCGAGGGAAAGCCTCGAGGGAAAACCACAGATCCTTTGATCCACGCGACGGGAAGCGTGACATTGCTGCTACAGCCAGGAAGGAAAGCGCAAGTGCATGTCCCCACTCGAGACGTGCCCTGACTCCCCTGGGGAGACTCCAGAAGTACCCAAAGATCCATGTCATCCCCTGAGAGGAATCCTCGGTTCCGGCCCTGACTCCACACAAGGTTTTTGGCCCCGGTATCGACGGGAGAGGAATCCCGAGAGGCCCCCTAGCAACTCGCATGGGGACTGGCCTCTCCTGAGGCCACCAGGGCGGGTCCCTGAGGTCCCCGTCGTAACTCGAGAACACCTGCCGCAACTCGAGAAAATCCAGGAAGTTCTCCCTTCCAGGCGAGATGAGGCCAATTTCCGATGAGGCGTCTGGAGACTAATGACACCTAACCTCTGGAACTTCGAAAGGGTCTTTCACACCCTTGCTGCAACTCAAGAAGTTCACCGCCATACACGTCTCCACTCGAGAGGAAGCACGATGGTCCCGCCCACATCCAGAGGAGCCCCGTTTCCCCCTCGTAGCTCGAGATGAGGGATCCTTTCCCTGCTTTCAACGGGAAAGAATTCCCGGCGTTCCCGTCGCATCTCAAGAGGAGGCACTCTCAACAGGAAAGGCGAGAGGAACTCCATGGTCGTACCACCATGCCAAGAGTCCCCCAGATGTCTCAGTGCATTCCAGAGGAACCTCTTTGCCCTGCACTGGCTCATCTTTCACGCTGAGGATCGACTCACACCACGGTGGCACGTGGGACAGCCCTGTGGGAAAGCCTCGAGGGAAAACCACAGATCCTTTGATCCACGCGACGGGAAGCGTGGCATTGCTGCTACAGCCTGGAAGGAAAGCGCACGTGCATGCCCCCACTCGAGACGAGGCCTGACTCCCCTGGGGAGACTCCAGAAGTACCCAAAGATCCATGTGAGCCCCTGAGAGGAATCCTTAGTTCCGGCCCTGACTCCACACAAGGTTTTTGGCCCCGGTATCGACGGGAGAGGAATCCCGAGAGGCCCCCTAGCAACTCGCATGGGGACTGGCCTCTCCTGAGGCCACCAGGGCGGGTCCATGAGGTCCCCGTCGTAACTCGAGAACACCTGCCGCAACTCGAGAAAATCAAGGAAGTTCTCCCTTCCAGGCGAGATGAGGCCTATTTCCGATGAGGCGTCTGGAGACTAATGACACCTAAACTCTGGAACTTCGAAAGGGTCTTTCACACCCTTGCTGCAACTCAAGAAGTTCCCCGCAATACCCGTCTCCACTCGAGAGGAAGCACGATGGTCCCGCCCACATCCAGAGGAGCCCCGTTTCCCCCTCGTAGCTCGAGATGAGGGATCCTTTCCCTGCTTTCAACGGGAAAGAATTCCCGGCGTTCCCGTCGCATCTCAAGAGGAGGCACTCTCAACAGGAAAGGCGAGAGGAACTCCATGGTCGTACCACCATGCCAAGAGTTCCCCAGATGTCTCAGTGCATTCCAGAGGAACCTCTTTGCCCTGCACTGGCTCATCTTTCACACCGAGGATCGACTCACACCACGGTGGCACGTGGGACAGCCCTGTGGGAAAGCCTCGAGGGAAAGCCTCGAGGGAAAACCACAGATCCTTTGATCCACGCGATGGGAAGCGTGACATTGCTGCTACAGCCTGGAAGGAAAGCGCACGTGCATGCCCCCACTCGAGACGAGGCCTGACTCCCCTGGGGAAACTCCAGAAGTACCCAAAGATCCATGTCAGCCCCTGAGAGGAATCCTCGGTTCCGGCCCTGACTCCACACAAGTTTTTTGGCCCCGGTATCGACGGGAGAGGAATCCCGAGAGGCCCCCTAGCAACTCGCATGGGGACTGGCCTCTCCTGAGGCCACCAGGGCGGGTCCCTGAGGTCCCCGTCGTAACTCGAGAACACCTGCCGCAACTCGAGAAAATCCAGGAAGTTCTCCCTTCCAGGCGAGATGAGGCCTATTTCCGATGAGGCGACTGGAGACTAATGACACCTAAGCTCTGGAACTTCGAAAGGGTCTTTCACACCCTTGCTGCAACTCAAGAAGTTCACCGCCATACCCGTCTCCACTCGAGAGGAAGCACGATGGTCCCGCCCACATCCAGAGGAGCCCCGTTTCCCCCTCGTAGCTCGAGATGAGGGATCCTTTCCCTGCTTTCAACGGGAAAGAATTCCCGGCGATCCCGTCGCATTTCAAGAGGAGGCACTCTCAACAGGACAGGCAAGAGGAACTCCATGGTCGTACCACCATGCCAAGAGTCCCCCAGATGTCTCAGTGCATTCCAGAGGAACCTCTTTGCCCTGCACTGGTTCATCTTTCACGCCGAGGATCGACTCACACCACGGTGGCACGAGGGACAGCCCTGTGGGAAAGCCTCGAGGGAAATCCTCGAGGGAAAACCACAGATCCTTTGATCCTCGCGACAGGAAGCGTGACATTGCTGCTACAGCCTGGAAGGAAAGCGCACGTGCATGCCCCCACTCGAGACGAGGCCTGACTCCCCTGGGGAGACTCCAGAAGTACCCAAAGATCCATGTGAGCCCCTGAGAGGAATCCTCGGTTCCGGCCCTGACTCCACACAAGTTTTTTGGCCCCGGTATCGACGGGAGAGGAATCCCGAGAGGCCCCCTAGCAACTCGCATGGGGACTGGCCTCTCCTGAGGCCTCCAGGGCGGGTCCCTGAGGTCCCCGTCGTAACTCGAGAACACCAGCCGCAACTCGAGAAAATCCAGGAAGTTCTCCCTTCCAGGCGAGATGAGGCCTATTTCCGATGAGGCGTCTGGAGACTAATGACACCTAACCTCTGGAACTTCGAAAGGGTCTTTCACACCCTTGCTGCAACTCAAGAAGTTCACCGCCATACCTGTCTCCACTGGAGAGGAAGCACGATGGTCCCAACCACATCCAGAGGAGCCCCGTTTCCCCCTCGTAGCTCGAGATGAGGGATCCTTTCCCTGCTTTCAACGGGAAAGAATTCCCGGCGTTCCCGTCGCATCTCAAGAGGAGGCACTCTCAACAGGAAAGGCGAGAGGAACTCCATGGTCGTACCACCATGCCAAGAGTCCCCCAGATGTCTCAGTGCATTCCAGAGGAACCTCTTTGCCCTGCACTGGCTCATCTTTCACGCCGAGGACCGACTCACACCACGGTGGCACGTGGGACAGCCCTGTGGGAAAGCCTCGAGGGAAAACCACAGATCCTTTGATCCACGCGACGGGAAGCGTGGCATTGCTGCTACAGCCTGGAAGGAAAGCGCACGTGCATGCCCCCACTCGAGACGAGGCCTGACTCCCCTCGGGAGACTCCAGAAGTACCCAAAGATCCATGTGAGCCCCTGAGAGGAATCCTCGGTTCCGGCCCTGACTCCACACAATGTTTTTGGCCCCGGTATCGACGGGAGAGGAATCCCGAGAGGCCCCCTAGCAACTCGCATGGGGACTGGCCTCTCCTGAGGCCACCAGGGCGGGTCCCTGAGGTCCCCGTCGTAACTCGAGAACACCTGCCGCAACTCGAGAAAATCCAGGAAGTTCTCCCTTCCAGGCGAGATGAGGCCTATTTCCGATGAGGCGTCTGGAGACTAATGACACCTAACCTCTGGAACTTCGAAAGGGTCTTTCACACCCTTGCTGCAACTCAAGAAGTTCACCGCCATACCCGTCTCCACTCGAGAGGAAGCACGATGGTCCCACCCACATCCAGAGGAGCCCCGTTTCCCCCTCGTAGCTCGAGATGAGGGATCCTTTCCCTGCTTTCAACGGGAAAGAATTCCCGGCGTTCCCGTCGCATCTCAAGAGGAGGCACTCTCAACAGGAAAGTCGAGAGGAACTCCATGGTCGTACCACCATGCCAAGAGTCCCCCAGATGTCTCAGTGCATTCCAGAGGAACCTCTTTGCCCTGCACTGGCTCATGTTTCACGCCGAGGATCGACTCACACCACGGTGGCACGTGGGACAGCCCTGTGGGAAAGCCTCGAGGGAAAACCACAGATCCTTTGATCCACCCGACGGGAAGCGTGGCATTGCTGCTACAGCCTGGAAGGAAAGCGCACGTGCATGCCCCCACTCGAGACGAGGCCTGACTCCCCTCGGGAGACTCCAGAAGTACCCAAAGATCCATGTGAGCCCCTGAGAGGAATCCTCGGTTCCGGCCCTGACTCCACACAAGGTTTTTGGCCCTGGTATCGACGGGAGAGGAATCCCGAGAGGCCCCCTAGCAACTCGCATGGGGACTGGCCTCTCCTGAGGCCACCAGGGCGGGTCCCTGAGGTCCCCGTCGTAACTCGAGAACACCTGCCGCAACTCGAGAAAATCCAGGAAGTTCTCCCTTCCAGGCGAGATGAGGCCTATTTCCGATGAGGCGACTGGAGACTAATGACACCTAAGCTCTGGAACTTCGAAAGGGTCTTTCACACCCTTGCTGCAACTCAAGAAGTTCACCGCCATACCCGTCTCCACTCGAGAGGAAGCACGATGGTCCCGCCCACATCCAGAGGAGCCCCGTTTCCCCCTCGTAGCTCGAGATTAGGGATCCTTTCCCTGCTTTCAACGGGAAAGAATTCCCGGCGTTCCCGTCGCATTTCAAGAGGAGGCACTCTCAACAGGACAGGCAAGAGGAACTCCATGGTCGTACCACCATGCCAAGAGTCCCCCAGATGTCTCAGTGCATTCCAGAGGAACCTCTTTGCCCTGCACTGGTTCATCTTTCACGCCGAGGATCGACTCACACCACGGTGGCACGAGGGACAGCCCTGTGGGAAAGCCTCGAGGGAAATCCTCGAGGGAAAACCACAGATCCTTTGATCCTCGCGACAGGAAGCGTGACATTGCTGCTACAGCCTGGAAGGAAAGCGCACGTGCATGCCCCCACTCGAGACGAGGCCTGACTCCCCTGGGGAGACTCCAGAAGTACCCAAAGATCCATGTGAGCCCCTGAGAGGAATCCTCGGTTCCGGCCCTGACTCCACACAAGTTTTTTGGCCCCGGTATCGACGGGAGAGGAATCCCGAGAGGCCCCCTAGCAACTCGCATGGGGACTGGCCTCTCCTGAGGCCTCCAGGGCGGGTCCCTGAGGTCCCCGTCGTAACTCGAGAACACCAGCCGCAACTCGAGAAAATCCAGGAAGTTCTCCCTTCCAGGCGAGATGAGGCCTATTTCCGATTAGGCGTCTGGAGACTAATGACACCTAACCTCTGGAACTTCGAAAGGGTCTTTCACACCCTTGCTGCAACTCAAGAAGTTCACCGCCATACCCGTCTCCACTGGAGAGGAAGCACGATGGTCCCAACCACATCCAGAGGAGCCCCGTTTCCCCCTCGTAGCTCGAGATGAGGGATCCTTTCCCTGCTTTCAACGGGAAAGAATTCCCGGCGTTCCCGTCGCATCTCAAGAGGAGGCACTCTCAACAGGAAAGGCGAGAGGAACTCCATGGTCGTACCACCATGCCAAGAGTCCCCCAGATGTCTCAGTGCATTCCAGAGGAACCTCTTTGCCCTGCACTGGCTCATCTTTCACGCCGAGGATCGACTCACACCACGGTGGCACGTGGGACAGCCCTGTGGGAAAGCCTCGAGGGAAAACCACAGATCCTTTGATCCACGCGACGGGAAGCGTGGCATTGCTGCTACAGCCTGGAAGGAAAGCGCACGTGCATGCCCCCACTCGAGACGAGGCCTGACTCCCCTCGGGAGACTCCAGAAGTACCCAAAGATCCATGTGAGCCCCTGAGAGGAATCCTCGGTTCCGGCCCTGACTCCACACAATGTTTTTGGCCCCGGTATCGACGGGAGAGGAATCCCGAGAGGCCCCCTAGCAACTCGCATGGGGACTGGCCTCTCCTGAGGCCACCAGGGCGGGTCCATGAGGTCCCCGTCGTAACTCGAGAACACCTGCCGCAACTCGAGAAAATCCAGGAAGTTCTCCCTTCCAGGCGAGATGAGGCCTATTTCCGATGAGGCGTCTGGAGACTAATGACACCTAACCTCTGGAACTTCGAAAGGGTCTTTCACACCCTTGCTGCAACTCAAGAAGTTCACCGCCATACCCGTCTCCACTCGAGAGGAAGCACGATGGTCCCACCCACATCCAGAGGAGCCCCGTTTCCCCCTCGTAGCTCGATATGAGGGATCCTTTCCCTGCTTTCAACGGGAAAGAATTCCCGGCGTTCCCGTCGCATCTCAAGAGGAGGCACTCTCAACAGGAAAGTCGAGAGGAACTCCATGGTCGTACCACCATGCCAAGAGTCCCCCAGATGTCTCAGTGCATTCCAGAGGAACCTCTTTGCCCTGCACTGGCTCATGTTTCACGCCGAGGATCGACTCACACCACGGTGGCACGTGGGACAGCCCTGTGGGAAAGCCTCGAGGGAAAACCACAGATCCTTTGATCCACGCGACGGGAAGCGTGGCATTGCTGCTACAGCCTGGAAGGAAAGCGCACGTGCATGCCCCCACTCGAGACGAGGCCTGACTCCCCTCGGGAGACTCCAGAAGTACCCAAAGATCCATGTGAGCCCCTGAGAGGAATCCTCGGTTCCGGCCCTGACTCCACACAAGGTTTTTGGCCCCGGTATCGACGGGAGAGGAATCCCGAGAGGCCCCCTAGCAACTCGCCTGGGGACTGGCCTCTCCTGAGGCCACCAGGGCGGGTCCCTGAGGTCCCCGTCGTAACTCGAGAACACCTGCCGCAACTCGAGAAAATCCAGGAAGTTCTCCCTTCCAGGCGAGATGAGGCCTATTTCCGATGAGGCGTCTGGAGACTAATGACACCTAACCTCTGGAACTTCGAAAGGGTCTTTCACACCCTTGCTGCAACTCAAGAAGTTCACCGCCATACCCGTCTCCACTCGAGAGGAAGCACGATGGTCCCACCCACATCCAGAGGAGCCCCGTTTCCCCCTCGTAGCTCGAGATGAGGGATCCTTTCCCTGCTTTCAACGGGAAAGAATTCCCGGCGTTCCCGTCGCATCTCAAGAGGAGGCACTCTCAACAGGAAAGGCGAGAGGAACTCCATGGTCGTACCACCATGCCAAGAGTCCCCCAGATGTCTCAGTGCATTCCAGAGGAACCTCTTTGCCCTGCACTGGCTCATCTTTCACGCCGAGGATCGACTCACACCACGGTGGCACGTGGGAAATCCCTGTGGGAAAGCCTCGAGGGAAAACCACAGATCCTTTGATCCACGCGACGGGAAGCGTGGCATTGCTGCTACAGCCTGGAAGGAAAGCGCACGTGCATGCCCCCACTCGAGACGAGGCCTGACTCCCCTGGGGAGACTCCAGAAGTACCCAAAGATCCATGTGAGCCCCTGAGAGGAATCCTCGGTTCCGGCCCTGACTCTACACAAGGTTTTTGGCCCCGGTATCGACGGGAGAGGAATCCCGAGAGGCCCCCTAGCAACTCGCCTGGGGACTGGCCTCTCCTGAGGCCACCAGGGCGGGTCCCTGAGGTCCCCGTCGTAACTCGAGAACACCTGCCGCAACTCGAGAAAATCCAGGAAGTTCTCCCTTCCAGGCGAGATGAGGCCTATTTCCGATTAGGCGTCTGGAGACTATTGACACCTAACCTCTGGAACTTCGAAAGGGTCTTTCACACCCTTGCTGCAACTCAAGAAGTTCACCGCCATACCCGTCTCCACTCCAGAGGAAGCACGATGGTCCCACCCACATCCAGAGGAGCCCCGTTTCCCCCTCGTAGCTCGAGATGAGGGATCCTTTCCCTGCTTTCAACGGGAAAGAATTCCCGGCGTTCCCGTCGCATCTCAAGAGGAGGCACTCTCAACAGGAAAGGCGAGAGGAACTCCATGGTCGTACCACCATGCCAAGAGTCCCCCAGATGTCTCAGTGCATTCCAGAGGAACCTCTTTGCCCTGCACTGGCTCATCTTTCACGCCGAGGATCGACTCACACCACGGTGGCACGTGGGACAGCCCTGTGGGAAAGCCTCGAGGGAAAGCCTTGAGGGAAAACCACAGATCCTTTGATCCACGTGACGGGAAGCGTGACATTGCTGCTACAGCCTGGAAGGAAAGCGCACGTGCATGCCCCCACTCGAGACGAGGCCTGACTCCCCTGGGGAGACTCCAGAAGTACCCAAAGATCCATGTCAGCCCCTGAGAGGAATCCTCGGTTCCGGCCCTGACTCCACACAAGGTTTTTGGCCCCGGTATCGACGGGAGAGGAATCCCGAGAGGCCCCCTAGCAACTCGCATGGGGACTGGCCTCTCCTGAGGCCACCAGGGCGGGTCCCTGAGGTCCCCGTCGTAACTCGAGAACACCTGCCGCAACTCGAGAAAATGCAGGAAGTTCTCCCTTCCAGGCGAGATGAGGCCTATTTCCGATGAGGCGTCTGGAGACTAATGACACCTAACCTCTGGAACTTCGAAAGGGTCTTTCACACCCTTGCTGCAACTCAAGAAGTTCACCGCCATACCCGTCTCCACTCGAGAGGAAGCACGATGGTCCCGCCCACATCCAGAGGAGCCCCGTTTCCCCCTCGTAGCTCGAGATTAGGGATCCTTTCCCTGCTTTCAACGGGAAAGAATTCCCGGCGTTCCCGTCGCATCTCAAGAGGAGGCACTCTCAACAGGAAAGGCGAGAGGAACTCCATGGTCGTACCACCATGCCAAGAGTCCCCCAGATGTCTCAGTGCATTCCAGAGGAACCTCTTTGCCCTGCACTGGCTCATCTTTCACACCGAGGATCGACTCACACCACGGTGGCACGTGGGACAGCCCTGTGGGAAAGCCTTGAGGTAAAGCCTCTAGGGAAAACCACAGATCCTTTGATCAACGCGACGGGAAGTGTGACATTGCTGCTACAGCCTGGAAGGAATGCGCACGTGCATGCCCCCACACGAGACGAGGACTGACTCCCCTGGGGAGACTCCAGCAGTACCCAAAGATCCATGTCAGCCCCTGAGAGGAATCCTCGATTGCGGCCCTGACTCCACACAAGGTTTTTGGCCCCGGTATCGACGGGAGAGGAATCCCGAGAGGCCCCCTAGCAACTCGCATGGGGACTGGCCTCTCCTGAGGCCACCAGGGCGGGTCCCTGAGGTCCCCGTCGTAACTCGAGAACACCTGCCGCAACTCGAGAAAATGCAGGAAGTTCTCCCTTCCAGGCGAGATGAGGCCTATTTCCGATGAGGCGTCTGGAGACTAATGACACCTAACCTCTGGAACTTCGAAAGGGTCTTTCACACCCTTGCTGCAACTCAAGAAGTTCACCGCCATACCCGTCTCCACTCGAGAGGAAGCACGATGGTCCCGCCCACATCCAGAGGAGCCCCGTTTCCCCCTCGTAGCTCGAGATTAGGGATCCTTTCCCTGCTTTCAACGGGAAAGAATTCCCGGCGTTCCCGTCGCATCTCAAGAGGAGGCACTCTCAACAGGAAAGGCGAGAGGAACTCCATGGTCGTACCACCATGCCAAGAGTCCCCCAGATGTCTCAGTGCATTCCAGAGGAACCTCTTTGCCCTGCACTGGCTCATCTTTCACACCGAGGATCGACTCACACCACGGTGGCACGTGGGACAGCCCTGTGGGAAAGCCTTGAGGTAAAGCCTCTAGGGAAAACCACAGATCCTTTGATCAACGCGACGGGAAGTGTGACATTGCTGCTACAGCCTGGAAGGAATGCGCACGTGCATGCCCCCACTCGAGACGAGGCCTGATTCCCCTGGGGAGACTCCAGCAGTACCCAAAGATCCATGTCAGCCCCTGAGAGGAATCCTCGATTGCGGCCCTGACTCCACACAAGGTTTTTGGCCCCGGTATCGACGGGAGAGGAATCCCGAGAGGCCCCCTAGCAACTCGCATGGGGACTGGCCTTTCCTGAGGCCACCAGGGCGGGTGCCTTAGGCCCCGTCGTAACTCGAGAACACCTGCCACACCTCGAGAAAATCCAGGAAGTTCTCCCGTCCAGGCGAGATGAGGCCTATTTCCGTTGAGGCGTCTGGCGACTAATGACAACTAAACTCTGGAACTTCGAAAGGGTCTTTCACACCCTTGCTGCAACTCAAGAAGTTCACCGAAATACCTGTCTCGACTCCAGAGGAAGCACGATGGTCCCGCCCACATCCAGAGGAGCCCCGTTTCCCCCTCGTAGCTCGAGATGAGGGATCCTTTCCCTGCTTTCAACGGGAAAGAATTTCCTGCGTTCCCGTCGCATCTCAAGAGGAGGCACTCTCAACAGGAAAGGCGAGAGGAACTCCATGGTCGTACCACCATGCCAAGAGTCCCCCAGATGTCTCAGTGCATTCCAGAGGAACCTCTTTGCCCTGCACTGGCTCATCTTTCACGCCGAGGATCAACTCACACCACGGTGGCACGTGGGACAGCCCTGTGGGAAAGCCTCGAGGGAAAGCCTCGTGGGAAAACCACAGATCCTTTGATCCACGCGACGGGAAGCGTGACATTGCTGCTACAGCCTGGAAGGAAAGCGCACGTGCATGCCCCCACTCGAGACGAGGCCTGACTCCCCTGGGGAAACTCCAGAAGTACCCAAAGATCCATGTCAGCCCCTGAGAGGAATCCTCGGTTCCGGCCCTGACTCCACACAAGTTTTTTGGCCCCGGTATCGACAGGAGAGGAATCCCGAGAGGCCCCCTAGCAACTCGCATGGGGACTGGCCTCTCCTGAGGCCACCAGGGCGGGTCCCTGAGGTCCCCGTCGTAACTCGAGAACACCTGCCGCAACTCGAGAAAATCCAGGAAGTTCTCCCTTCCAGGCGAGATGAGGCCTATTTCCGATCAGGCGTCTGGAGACTAATGACACCTAACCTCTGGAACTTCGAAAGGGTCTTTCACACCCTTGCTGCAACTCAAGAAGTTCACCGCCATACCCGTCTCCACTGGAGAGGAAGCACGATGGTCCCGCCCACATCCAGAGGAGCCCCGTTTCCCCCTCGTAGCTCGAGATGAGGGACCCTTTCCCTGCTTTCAACGGGAAAGAATTCCCAGCGTTCCCGTCGCATCTCACGAGGAGGCACTCTCAACAGGAAAGGCGAGAGGAACTCCATGGTCGTACCACCATGCCAAGAGTCCCCCAGATGTCTTAGTGCATTCCAGAGGAACCTCTTTGCCCTGCACTGGCTCATCTTTCACGCCGAGGATCGACTCACACCACGGTGGCACGTGGGACAGCCCAGTGGGAAAGCCTCGAGGGAAAGCCTCGAGGGAAAACCACAGATCCTTTGATCCATGCGACGGGAAGCGTGACATTGCTGCTACAGCCTGGAAGGAAAGCGCACGTGCATGCCCCCACTCGAGACGAGGCCTGATTCCCCTGGGGAGACTCCAGAAGTACCCAAAGATCCATGTCATCCCCTGAGAGGAATCCTTGGTTCCGGCCCTGACTCCACACAAGGTTTTTGGCCCCGGTATCGACGGGAGAGGAATCCCGAGAGGCCCCCTAGCAACTCGCATGGGGACTGGCCTCTCCTGAGGCCACCAGGGCGGGTCCCTGAGGTCCCCGTCGTAACTCGAGAACACCTGCCGCAACTCGAGAAAATCCAGGAAGTTCTCCCTTCCAGACGAGATGAGGCCTATTTCCGATTAGGCGTCTGGAGACTATTGACACCTAACCTCTGGAACTTCGAAAGGGTCTTTCACACCCTTGCTGCAACTCAAGAAGTTCACCGCCATACCCGTCTCCACTCCAGAGGAAGCACGATGGTCCCACCCACATCCAGAGGAGCCCCGTTTCCCCCTCGTAGCTCGAGATGAGGGATCCTTTCCCTGCTTTCAACGGGAAAGAATTCCCGGCGTTCCCGTCGCATCTCAAGAGGAGGCACTCTCAACAGGAAAGGCGAGAGGAACTCCATGGTCGTACCACCATGCCAAGAGTCCCCCAGATGTCTCAGTGCATTCCAGAGGAACCTCTTTGCCCTGCACTGGCTCATCTTTCACGCCGAGGATCGACTCACACCACGGTGGCACGTGGGACAGCCCTGTGGGAAAGCCTCGAGGGAAAGCCTCGAGGGAAAACCACAGATCCTTTGATCCACGTGACGGGAAGCGTGACATTGCTGCTACAGCCTGGAAGGAAAGCGCATGTGCATGCCCCCACTCGAGACGAGGCCTGACTCCCCTGGGGAGACTCCAGAAGTACCCAAAGATCCATGTCAGCCCCTGAGAGGAATCCTCGGTTCCGGCCCTGACTCCACACAAGGTTTTTGGCCCCGGTATCGACGGGAGAGGAATCCCGAGAGGCCCCCTAGCAACTCGCATGGGGACTGGCCTCTCCTGAGGCCACCAGGGCGGGTCCCTGAGGTCCCCGTCGTAACTCGAGAACACCTGCCGCAACTCGAGAAAATCCAGGAAGTTCTCCCTTCCAGGCGAGATGAGGCCTATTTCCGATCAGGCGTCTGGAGACTAATGACACCTAACCTCTGGAACTTCGAAAGGGTCTTTCACACCCTTGCTGCAACTCAAGAAGTTCACCGCCATACCCGTCTCCACTCGAGAGGAAGCACGATGGTCCCGCCCACATCCAGAGGAGCCCCGTTTCCCCCTCGTAGCTCGAGATTAGGGATCCTTTCCCTGCTTTCAACGGGAAAGAATTCCCGGCGTTCCCGTCGCATCTCAAGAGGAGGCACTCTCAACAGGAAAGGCGAGAGGAACTCCATGGTCGTACCACCATGCCAAGAGTCCCCCAGATGTCTCAGTGCATTCCAGAGGAACCTCTTTGCCCTGCACTGGCTCATCTTTCACACCGAGGATCGACTCACACCACGGTGGCACGTGGGACAGCCCTGTGGGAAAGCCTTGAGGTAAAGCCTCTAGGGAAAACCACAGATCCTTTGATCAACGCGACGGGAAGTGTGACATTGCTGCTACAGCCTGGAAGGAATGCGCACGTGCATGCCCCCACTCGAGACGAGGCCTGACTCCCCTGGGGAGACTCCAGCAGTACCCAAAGATCCATGTCAGCCCCTGAGAGGAATCCTCGATTGCGGCCCTGACTCCACACAAGGTTTTTGGCCCCGGTATCGACGGGAGAGGAATCCCGAGAGGCCCCCTAGCAACTCGCATGGGGACTGGCCTTTCCTGAGGCCACCAGGGCGGGTCCCTTAGGCCCCGTCGTAACTCGAGAACACCTGCCACACCTCGAGAAAATCCAGGAAGTTCTCCCGTCCAGGCGAGATGAGGCCTATTTCCGTTGAGGCGTCTGGCGACTAATGACAACTAAACTCTGGAACTTCGAAAGGGTCTTTCACACCCTTGCTGCAACTCAAGAAGTTCACCGAAATACCTGTCTCGACTCCAGAGGAAGCACGATGGTCCCGCCCACATCCAGAGGAGCCCCGTTTCCCCCTCGTAGCTCGAGATGAGGGATCCTTTCCCTGCTTTCAACGGGAAAGAATTTCCTGCGTTCCCGTCGCATCTCAAGAGGAGGCACTCTCAACAGGAAAGGCGAGAGGAACTCCATGGTCGTACCACCATGCCAAGAGTCCCCCAGATGTCTCAGTGCATTCCAGAGGAACTCTTTGCCCTGCACTGGCTCATCTTTCACGCCGAGGATCAACTCACACCACGGTGGCACGTGGGACAGCCCTGTGGGAAAGCCTCGAGGGAAAGCCTCGAGGGAAAACCACAGATCCTTTGATCCACGCGACGGGAAGCGTGACATTGCTGCTACAGCCTGGAAGGAAAGCGCACGTGCATGCCCCCACTCGAGACGAGGCCTGACTCCCCTGGGGAAACTCCAGAAGTACCCAAAGATCCATGTCAGCCCCTGAGAGGAATCCTCGGTTCCGGCCCTGACTCCACACAAGTTTTTTGGCCCCGGTATCGACGGGAGAGGAATCCCGAGAGGCCCCCTAGCAACTCGCATGGGGACTGGCCTCTCCTGAGGCCACCAGGGCGGGTCCCTGAGGTCCCCGTCGTAACTCGAGAACACCTGCCGCAACTCGAGAAAATCCAGGAAGTTCTCCCTTCCAGGCGAGATGAGGCCTATTTCCGATGAGGCGTCTGGAGACTAATGACACCTAAGCTCTGGAACTTCGGAAGGGTCTTTCACACCCTTGCTGCAACTCAAGAAGTTCACCGCCATACCGAAGTTCCAGAGGGTATGGCGGTGAAATTCTTGAGTTGCAGCAAGGGTGTGAAAGACCCTTTCGAAGTTCCAGAGGTTAGGTGTCATTAGTCTCCAGACGCCTCATCGGAAATGGGCCTCATGTCGCCTGGAAGGGAGAACTTCCTTGATTTTCTCGAGTTGCGGCAGGTGTTCTCGAGTTACGACGGGGACCTCAGGGACCCGACCTGGTGGCCTCAGGAGAGGCCAGTCCCCATTCGAGTTGCTAGGGGGCCTCTCGGGATTCCTCTCCCGTCGATACCGGGGCCAAAAACCTTTTGTTTAGTCAGGGCCGGAATTGAGAATTCCTCTCAGGGGCTGACATGGATCTTTGGGTACTTCTGGATTCTCCCCAGGTCAGGCATGCCTCGTCTCGAGTGGGGGCATGCACGTGCGCTTTCCTTCCAGGCTGTAGCAGTAATGTCACGCTTCCCGTCGCGTGGATCAAAGGATCTGTGGTTTTCCCTCGAGGCTTTCCCTCGAGTCTTTCCCACAGTGATGTCCCACGTGCCACCGTGGTGTGAGTCGATCCTCAGCGTGAAAGGTGAGCCAATGCAGGGCAAAGAGGTTCCTCTGGAAAGGACTGAGACATCTCGCGGACGCTTGGACTGGTGGTACGACCATGGAGTTCCTCTCTCCTTTCCTGTTGAGAGTGCCTCCTCTTGAGATGTGACGGGAAAGCCGGGAATCCTTTCCCGTTGAAAGCAGGGAAAGGATCCCTCATCTCGAGCTACGAGGGGGAAACGGGGCTTCTCTGGATGTGGGCGGGACCATCGTGCGTCCTCTCGAGTGGAGACGGGTATGGCGGTGAACTTCTTGAGTTGCAGCAAGGGTGTGAAAGACCCTTTCGAATTTCCAGAGTTTAGGTGTCATTATTCTCCAGACGCCTCATCGGAAATAGGCCTCATCTCGCCTGGAAGGGAGAACCTCCTGGATTTTCTCAAGGTGCGGCAGGTGTTCTCGAGTTACGACGGGGACCTCAGGGACCCGCCCTGGTGGCCTCAGGAAAGGCCAGTCCCCATGCGAGTTGCTAGGGGGCCCCTCGGGATTCCTCTCCCATGGATAACGGGCCAAAAACCTTGTGTGGAGTCAGGGACGGAACCAAGGATTCCTCTCAGGGGCTGACATGGATCTTTGGGTACTTCTGGAGTCTCCCAAGGGGAGTCAGGCCTCGTCTCGAGTGGGAGCATGCACGTGCGCTTTCCTTCCAGGCTGTAGCAGCAATGTCACGCTTCCCGTCGCGTGGATCAAAGGATCTGTGGTTTTCCCTCGAGGCTTTCCCACAGGGCTGTCCCAAGTGCCACCGTGGTGTGAGTCGATCCTCGGCGTGAAAGATGAGCCAGTGCAGGGCAAAGAGGTTCCTCTGGAATGGACTGAGACATCTGGGGGACTCTTGGAATGGTGGTACGAACATGGAGTTCCTCTCGCCTTTCCTGTTGAGAGTGCCTCCTCTTGAGATGCGACGGGAACGCTGGGAATTCTTTCCCGTTGAAAGCAGGGAAAGGATCCCTCATCTGGAGCTACGAGGGGGAAACGGGGCTCCTCGGGATGTGGGCGGGACCATCGTGCTTCCTCTAGAGTGGAGACGGGTATGGCGGTGAACTTCTTGAGTTGCAGCAAGGGTGTGAAAGACCCTTTCGAAGTTCCAGAGGTTAGGTGTCATTAGTCTCCAGGCGCCTTATCGGAAATAAGCCTCATCTCGCCTCGAAGAGAGAACTTCCTGGATTTTCTCGAGTAGCGGCAGGTGTTTTCGAGTTACGACGGGGACCTCAGGGACCCGCCCTGGTGGCCTCAGGAGAGGCCAGTCCCCATGCGAGTTGCTAGGGGGCCTCTCGGGATTCTTCTCCCGTCGATACCTGGGCCAAAAACCTTGTGTTGAGTCAGGGCCGGAACCGAGGATTCCTCTCAGGGGCTGACATGGAACTTTGGGTACTTCTGGAGTCTCCCCAGGGGAGTCAGGCCTCGTCTCGAGTGGGGGCATGCACGTGCGCTTTCCTTCCAGGCTGTAGCAGCAATGTCACGCTTCCCGTCGCGTGGATCAAAGGATCTGTGGTTTTCCCTCGAGGCTTTCCCTCGAGGCTTTCCCACAGTTCTGTCCCACGTGCCACCGTGGTGTGAGTCGATCCTCGGCGTGAAAGATGAGCCAGTGCAGGGCAAAGATGTTCCTCTGGAATGGACTGAGACATCTGGCGGACTCTTGGAATGGTGGTACGACCATGGAGTTCCTCTCGCCTTTCCTGTTGAGAGTGCCTCCTCTTGAGATTCCTCGGGAACGCCGAGAATTCTTTCCCGTTGAAAGCAGGGAAAGGATCCCTCATCTCGAGCTACGAGGGGGAAACGGGGCTCCTCGGGATGTGGGCGGGACCATCGTGCTTCCTCTCGAGTGGAAACAGGTATGGCGGTGAACTTCTTGAGTTGCAGCAAGGGTGTGAAAGACCCTTTCGAAGTTCCAGAGCTTAGGTGTCATTAGTCTCCAGACGCCTCATCGGAAATGGGCCTCATCTCGCCTGGAAGGGAGAACTTCCTTGATTTTCTCGAGTTGCGGCAGGTGTTCTCGAGTTACGATGGGGACCTCAGGGACCCGCCCTGGTGGCCTCAGGAGAGGCCAGTCCCCATGCGAGTTGCTAGGGGGCCTCTCGGGATTCCTCTCCCGTCGATACCGGAGCCAAAAACCTTGTGTTTAGTCAGGGCCGGAATTGAGAATACCTCTCAGGGGCTGACATGGATCTTTGGATGCTTCTGGAGTCTCCCCAGGGGAGTCAGGCCTCGTCTCGAGTGGGGGCATGCACGTGCGCTTTCCTTCCAGGCTGTAGCAGCAATGTCACGCATCCCGTCGCGTGGATCAAAGGATCTGTGGTTTTCCCTCGAGGCGTTCCCTCGAGGCTTTCCCACAGGGCTGTCCCACGTGCCACCGTGGTGTGAGTCGATCCTCGGCATGAAAGATGAGCCAGTGCAGGGCAAAGAGGTTCCTTTGGAATGGGCTGAGACATCTGGGGGACTCTTGGCATGGTGGTATGACCATGGAGTTCTTCTCGCCTTTCCTGTTGAGAGTGCCTCCTCTTGAGATGCGACGGGAACGCCGGGAATTCTTTCCCGTTGAAAGCAGGGAAAGGATCCCTCATCTCGAGCTACGAGGGGGAAACAGGGCTCCTCTGGATGTGGGCGGGACCATCGTGCTTCCTCTCGAGTGGAGACGGGTATGGCGGTGAACTTCTTGAGTAGCAGCAAGGGTGTGAAAGACCCTTTCGAAGTTCCAGAGGTTAGGTGTCATTAGTCTCCAGACGGCTCATCAGAAATAGGCCTCATCTCGCCTGGAAGGGAGAACTTCCTGGATTTTCTCGAGTTGCGGCAGGTGTTCTCGAGTTACGACGGGGACCTCAGGGACCCGCCCTGGTGGCCTCAGGAGAGGCCAGTCCCCATGCGAGTTGCTAGGGGGCCTCTCGGGATTCCTCTCCCGTTGATACCGGGACCAAAAACCTTGTGTGGAGTCAGGGCCGGAACCGAGGATTCCTCTCAGGGGCTGACATGGATCTTTGGGTACTTCTGGAGTCTCCCCAGGGGAGTCAGGCCTCGTCTCGAGTGGGGGCATGCACGTGCGCTTTCCTTCCAGGCTGTAGCAGCAATGTCACGCTTCCCGTCGCGTGGATCAAAGGATCTGTGGTTTTCCCTCGAGGCTTTCCCTCGAGGCTTTCCCACAGGGCTGTCCCACGTGCCACCGTGGTGTGAGTCGATCCTCGGCATGAAAGATGAGCCAGTGCAGGGCAAAGAGGTTCCTCTGGAATGGGCTGAGACATCTGGGGGACTCTTGGCATGGTGGTATGACCATGGAGTTCTTCTCGCCTTTCCTGTTGAGAGTGCCTCCTCTTGAGATGCGACGGGAACGCCGGGAATTCTTTCCCGTTGAAAGCAGGGAAAGGATCCCTCATCTCGAGCTACGAGGGGGAAACAGGGCTCCTCTGGATGTGGGCGGGACCATCGTGCTTCCTCTCGAGTGGAGACGGGTATGGCGGTGAACTTCTTGAGTAGCAGCAAGGGTGTGAAAGACCCTTTCGAAGTTCCAGAGGTTAGGTGTCATTAGTCTCCAGACGGCTCATCAGAAATAGGCCTCATCTCGCCTGGAAGGGAGAACTTCCTGGATTTTCTCGAGTTGCGGCAGGTGTTCTCGAGTTACGACGGGGACCTCAGGGACCCGCCCTGGTGGCCTCAGGAAAGGCCAGTCCCCATGCGAGTTGCTAGGGGGCCTCTCGGGATTCCTCTCCCGTCGATACCGGGGCCAAAAACCTTGTGTTTAGTCAGGGCCGGAATTGAGAATTCCTCTCAGGGGCTGACATGGATCTTTGGGTACTTCTGGATTCTCCCCAGGTCAGGCATGCCTCGTCTCGAGTGGGGGCATGCACGTGCGCTTTCCTTCCAGGCTGTAGCAGCAATGTCACGCTTCCCGTCGCGTGGATCAAAGGATCTGTGGTTTTCCCTCGAGGCTTTCCCTCGAGTCTTTCCCACAGTGATGTCCCACGTGCCACCATGGTGTGAGTCGATCCTCAGCGTGAAAGGTGAGCCAATGCAGGGCAAAGAGGTTCCTCTGGAATGGACTGAGACATCTCGCTGACACTTGGACTGGTGGTACGACCACGGAGTTCCCCTCTCCTTTCCTGTTGAGAGTGCCTCCTCTTGAGATGTGACGGGAAAGCCGGGAATCCTTTCCCGTTGAAAGCAGGGAAAGGATTCCTCATCTCGAGCTACGAGGGGGAAACCGGGGTCCTCTGGATGTGGGCGGGACCATCGTTCTTCCTCTCGAGTGGAGACGGGTATGGCGGTGAACTTCTTGAGTTGCAGCAAGGGTGTGAAAGACCCTTTCGAAGTTCCAGAGGTTAGGTGTCATTAGTCTCCAGACGGCTCATCGGAAATAGGCCTCATCTCGCCTGGAAGGGAGAACTTCCTGGATTTTCTCGAGTTGCGGCAGGTGTTCTCGAGTTACGACGGGGACCTCAGGGACCCGCCCTGGTGGCCTCAGGAAAGGCCAGTCCCCATGCGAGTTGCTAGGGGGCCTCTCGGGATTCCTCTCCCGTCGATACCGGGGCCAAAAACCTTGTGTGGAGTCAGGGCCGGAATTGAGAATTCCTCTCAGGGGCTGACATGGATCTTTGGGTACTTCTGGAGTGTCCCCATGGGAGTCAGGCGTCGTCTCGAGTGGGGGCATGCACGTGCGTTTTCCTTCCAGGCTGTAGCATCAATGTCACGCTTCCCGTCGCGTGGATCAAAGGATCTGTGGTTTTCCCTCGAGGCTTTCCCTCGAGGCTTTCCCACGGGGCTGTCCCACGTGCCACCGTGGTGTGAGTCGATCCTCGGCGTGAAAGATGAGCCAGTGTAGGGCAAAGAGGTTCCTCTGGAATGGACTGAGACATCTGGGGGACTCTTGGCATGGTGGTACGACCATGGAGTTCCTCTCGCCTTTCCTGTTGAGAGTGCCTCCTCTTGAGATGCGACGGGAACGCAGTGAATTCTTTCCCGTTGAAAGCAGGGAAAGGATCCCTCATCTCGAGCTACGAGGGGGAAACGGGGCTCCTCGGGATGTGGGCGGGACCATCGTGTTTCCTCTCCAGTGGAGACGGGTATGGCGGTGAACTTCTTGATTTGCAGCAAGGGTGTGAAAGACCCTTTCGAAGTTCCAGAGCTTAGGTGTCATTAGTCTCCAGACGCCTCATCGGAAATAGGCCTCATCTCGCCTGGAAGGGAGAACTTCCTGGATTTTCTCGAGTTGCGGCAGGTGTTCTCGAGTTACGACGGGGACCTCAGGGACCCGCCCTGGTGGCCTCAGGAGAGGCCAGTCCCCATGCGAGTTGCTAGGGGGCCTCTCGGGATTCCTCTCCCGTTGATACCGGGACCAAAAACCTTGTGTGGAGTCAGGGCCGGAACCGAGGATTCCTCTCAGGGGCTGACATGGATCTTTGGATGGTTCTGGAGTCTCCCCAGGGGAGTCAGGCCTCGTCTCGAGTGGGGGCATGCACGTGCGCTTTCCTTCCAGGCTGTAGCAGCAATGTCACGCATCCCGTCGCGTGGATCAAAGGATCTGTGGTTTTCCCTCGAGGCGTTCCCTCGAGGCTTTCCCACAGGGCTGTCCCACGTGCCACCGTGGTGTGAGTCGATCCTCGGCATGAAAGATGAGCCAGTGCAGGGCAAAGAGGTTCCTTTGGAATGGGCTGAGACATCTGGGGGACTCTTGGCATGGTGGTATGACCATGGAGTTCTTCTCGCCTTTCCTGTTGAGAGTGCCTCCTCTTGAGATGCGACGGGAACGCCGGGAATTCTTTCCCGTTGAAAGCAGGGAAAGGATCCCTCATCTCGAGCTACGAGGGGGAAACAGGGCTCCTCTGGATGTGGGCGGGACCATCGTGCTTCCTCTCGAGTGGAGACGGGTATGGCGGTGAACTTCTTGAGTAGCAGCAAGGGTGTGAAAGACCCTTTCGAAGTTCCAGAGGTTAGGTGTCATTAGTCTCCAGACGGCTCATCAGAAATAGGCCTCATCTCGCCTGGAAGGGAGAACTTCCTGGATTTTCTCGAGTTGCGGCAGGTGTTCTCGAGTTACGACGGGGACCTCAGGGACCCGCCCTGGTGGCCTCAGGAGAGGCCAGTCCCCATGCGAGTTGCTAGGGGGCCTCTCGGGATTCCTCTCCCGTTGATACCGGGACCAAAAACCTTGTGTGGAGTCAGGGCCGGAACCGAGGATTCCTCTCAGGGGCTGACATGGATCTTTGGGTACTTCTGGAGTCTCCCCAGGGGAGTCAGGCCTCGTCTCGAGTGGGGGCATGCACGTGCGCTTTCCTTCCAGGCTGTAGCAGCAATGTCACGCTTCCCGTCGCGTGGATCAAAGGATCTGTGGTTTTCCCTCGAGGCTTTCCCTCGAGGCTTTCCCACAGGGCTGTCCCACGTGCCACCGTGGTGTGAGTCGATCCTCGGCATGAAAGATGAGCCAGTGCAGGGCAAAGAGGTTCCTCTGGAATGGGCTGAGACATCTGGGGGACTCTTGGCATGGTGGTATGACCATGGAGTTCTTCTCGCCTTTCCTGTTGAGAGTGCCTCCTCTTGAGATGCGACGGGAACGCCGGGAATTCTTTCCCGTTGAAAGCAGGGAAAGGATCCCTCATCTCGAGCTACGAGGGGGAAACAGGGCTCCTCTGGATGTGGGCGGGACCATCGTGCTTCCTCTCGAGTGGAGACGGGTATGGCGGTGAACTTCTTGAGTAGCAGCAAGGGTGTGAAAGACCCTTTCGAAGTTCCAGAGGTTAGGTGTCATTAGTCTCCAGACGGCTCATCAGAAATAGGCCTCATCTCGCCTGGAAGGGAGAACTTCCTGGATTTTCTCGAGTTGCGGCAGGTGTTCTCGAGTTACGACGGGGACCTCAGGGACCCGCCCTGGTGGCCTCAGGAAAGGCCAGTCCCCATGCGAGTTGCTAGGGGGCCTCTCGGGATTCCTCTCCCGTCGATACCGGGGCCAAAAACCTTGTGTTTAGTCAGGGCCGGAATTGAGAATTCCTCTCAGGGGCTGACATGGATCTTTGGGTACTTCTGGATTCTCCCCAGGTCAGGCATGCCTCGTCTCGAGTGGGGGCATGCACGTGCGCTTTCCTTCCAGGCTGTAGCAGCAATGTCACGCTTCCCGTCGCGTGGATCAAAGGATCTGTGGTTTTCCCTCGAGGCTTTCCCTCGAGTCTTTCCCACAGTGATGTCCCACGTGCCACCGTGGTGTGAGTCGATCCTCAGCGTGAAAGGTGAGCCAATGCAGGGCAAAGAGGTTCCTCTGGAATGGACTGAGACATCTCGCTGACACTTGGACTGGTGGTACGACCACGGAGTTCCCCTCTCCTTTCCTGTTGAGAGTGCCTCCTCTTGAGATGTGACGGGAAAGCCGGGAATCCTTTCCCGTGGAAAGCAGGGAAAGGATTCCTCATCTCGAGCTACGAGGGGGAAACCGGGGTCCTCTGGATGTGGGCGGGACCATCGTTCTTCCTCTCGAGTGGAGACGGGTATGGCGGTGAACTTCTTGAGTTGCAGCAAGGGTGTGAAAGACCCTTTCGAAGTTCCAGAGGTTAGGTGTCATTAGTCTCCAGACGGCTCATCGGAAATAGGCCTCATCTCGCCTGGAAGGGAGAACTTCCTGGATTTTCTCGAGTTGCGGCAGGTGTTCTCGAGTTACGACGGGGACCTCAGGGACCCGCCCTGGTGGCCTCAGGAAAGGCCAGTCCCCATGCGAGTTGCTAGGGGGCCTCTCGGGATTCCTCTCCCGTCGATACCGGGGCCAAAAACCTTGTGTGGAGTCAGGGCCGGAATTGAGAATTCCTCTCAGGGGCTGACATGGATCTTTGGGTACTTCTGGAGTGTCCCCATGGGAGTCAGGCGTCGTCTCGAGTGGGGGCATGCACGTGCGTTTTCCTTCCAGGCTGTAGCATCAATGTCACGCTTCCCGTCGCGTGGATCAAAGGATCTGTGGTTTTCCCTCGAGGCTTTCCCACAGGGCTGTCCCACGTGCCACCGTATTGTGAGTCGATCCTCGGCGTGAAAGATGAGCCAGTGCAGGGCAAAGAGGTTCCTCTGGAATGGACTGAGACATCTGGGGGACTCTTGGAATGGTGGTACGAACATGGAGTTCCTCTCGCCTTTCCTGTTGAGAGTGCCTCCTCTTGAGATGCGACGGGAACGCCGGGAATTCTTTCCCGTTGAAAGCAGGGAAAGGATCCCTCATCTCGAGCTACGAGGGGGAAACGGGGCTCCTCGGGATGTGGGCGGGACCATCGTGCTTCCTCTAGAGTGGAGACGGGTATGGCGGTGAACTTCTTGAGTTGCAGCAAGGGTGTGAAAGACCCTTTCGAAGTTACAGAGTTTAGGTGTCATTAGTCTCCAGGCGCCTTATCGGAAATAAGCCTCATCTCGCCTCGAAGAGAGAACTTCCTGGATTTTCTCGAGTAGCGGCAGGTGTTTTCGAGTTACGACGGGGACCTCAGGGACCCGCCCTGGTGGCCTCAGGAGAGGCCAGTCCCCATGCGAGTTGCTAGGGGGCCTCTCGGGATTCTTCTCCCGTCGATACCTGGGCCAAAAACCTTGCGTTGAGTCAGGGCCGGAACCGAGGATTCCTCTCAGGGGCTGACATGGAACTTTGGGTACTTCTGGAGTCTCCCCAGGGGAGTCAGGCCTCGTCTCGAGTGGGGGCATGCACGTGCGATTTCCTTCCAGGCTGTAGCAGCAATGTCACGCTTCCCGTCGCGTGGATCAAAGGATCTGTGGTTTTCCCTCGAGGCTTTCCCTCGAGGCTTTCCCACAGGGCTGTCCCACGTGCCACCGTGGTGTGAGTCGATCCTCGGTGTGAAAGATGAGCCAGTGCAGGGCAAAGATGTTCCTCTGGAATGGACTGAGACATCTGGGGGACTCTTGGAATGGTGGTACGACCATGGAGTTCCTCTCGCCTTTCCTGTTGAGAGTGCCTCCTCTTGAGATGCCTCGGGAACGCCGAGAATTCTTTCCCGTTGAAAGCAGGGAAAGGATCCCACATCTCGAGCTACGAGGGGGAAACGGGGCTCCTCGAGATGTGGGCGGGACCATCGTGCTTCCTCTAGAGTGGAGACGGGTATGGCGGTGAACTTCTTGAGTTGCAGCAAGGGTGTGAAAGACCCTTTCGAAGTTCCAGAGCTTAGGTGTCATTAGTCTCCAGACGCCTCATCGGAAATAGGCCTCATCTCGCCTGGAAGGGAGAACTTCCTGGATTTTCTCGAGTTGCGGCAGGTGTTCTCGAGTTACGACGGGGACCTCAGGGACCCGCCCTGGTGGCCTCAGGAGAGGCCAGTCCCCAGGCGAGTTGCTAGGGGGCCTCTCGGGATTCCTCTCCCGTCGATACCGGGGCCAAAAACCTTGTGTGGAGTCAGGGCCGGAACCGAGGATTCCTCTCAGGGGCTGACATGGATCTTTGGGTACTTCTGGAGTCTCCCCAGGGGAGTCAGGCCTCGTCTCGAGTGGGGGCATGCACGTGCGCTTTCCTTCCAGGCTGTAGCAGCAATGTCACGCTTCCCGTCGCGTGGATCAAAGGATCTGTGGTTTTCCCTCAAGGCTTTCCCTCGAGGCTTTCCCACGGGGCTGTCCCACGTGCCACCGTGGTGTGAGTCGATCCTCGGCGTGAAAGATGAGCCAGTGCAGGGCAAAGAGGTTCCTCTGGAATGGACTGAGACATCTGGGGGACTCTTGGCATGGTGGTACGACCATGGAGTTCCTCTCGCCTTTCCTGTTGAGAGTGCCTCCTCTTGAGATGCGACGGGAACGCAGTGAATTCTTTCCCGTTGAAAGCAGGGAAAGGATCCCTCATCTCGAGCTACGAGGGGGAAACGGGGCTCTTCTGGATGTGGGCAGGACCATCGTGCTTGCTCTCGCGTGGAGACGGGTATGGCGGTGAACTTTTGAGTTGCAGCAAGGGTGTGAAAGACCCTTTCGAAGTTCCAGAGGTTAGGTGTCATTAGTCTCCAGACGCCTCATCGGAAATAGGCCTCATCTCGCCTGGAAGGGAGAACTTCCTGGATTTTCTCGAGTTGCGGCAGGTGTTTTCGAGTTACCACGGGGACCTCAGGGACCCGCCCTCGTGGCCTCAGGAGAGGCCAGTCCCCATGCGAGTTGCTAGGGGGCCTCTCGGGATTCCTCTCCCGTCGATACCGGGGCCAAAAACCTTGTGTGGAGTCAGGGCCGCAACCGAGGATTCCTCTCAGGGGCTGACATGGATCTTTGGGTACTGCTGGAGTCTCCCCAGGGGAGTCAGGCCTCGTCTCGAGTGGGGGCATGCACGTGCGCTTTCCTTCCAGGCTGTAGCAGCAATGTCACGCTTCCCGTCGTGTGGATCAAAGGATCTGTGGTTTTCCCTCGAGGCTTTCCCTCGAGGCTTTCCCACGGGGCTGTCCCACATGCCACCGTGGTGTGAGTCGATCCTCGGCGTGAAAGATGAGCCAGTGCAGGGCACAGAGGTTCCTCTGGAATGGACTGAGACATCTGGGGGACTCTTGGCATGGTGGTACGACCATGGAGTAGCTCTCGCCTTTCCTGTTGAGAGTGCCTCCTCTTGAGATGTGACGGGAACGCCGGGAATTCTTTCCCGTTGAAAGCAGGGAAAGGATCCCTCATCTCGAGCTACGAGGGGGAAACGGGGCTCCTCTGGATGTGGGCGGGACCATCGTGCTTCCTCTGGAGTGGAGACGGGTATGGCGGTGAACTTCTTGAGTTGCAGCAAGGGTGTGAAAGACCCTTTCGAAGTTCCAGAGCTTAGGTGTCATTAGTCTCCAGACGCCTCACCGGAAATAGGCCTCATCTCGCCTGGAAGGGAGAACTTCCTGGATTTTCTCGAGTTGCGGCAGGTGTTCTCGAGTTACGACGGGGACCTCAGGGACCCGCCCTGGTGGCCTCAGGAGAGGCCAGTCCCCATGCGAGTTGCTAGGGGGCCTCTCGGGATTCCTCTCCCGTCGATACCGGGGCCAAAAACCTTGTGTGGAGTCAGGGCCGGAACCGAGGATTCCTCTCAGGGGCTGACATGGACCTTAGGGTACTTCTGGAGTCTCCCCAGGCGAGTCAGGCCTCGTCTCGAGTGGGGGCATGCACGTGCGCTTTCCTTCCAAGCTGTAGCAGCAATGTCACGCTTCCCGTCGCGTGGATCATAGGATCTGTGGTTTTCCCTCGAGGCTTTCCCTCGAGGCTTTCCCACTGGGCTGTCCCACGTGCCACCGTGGTGTGAGTCGATCCTTGGCGTGAAAGATGAGCCAGTGCAGGGCAAAGAGGTTCCTCTGGAATGGACTGAGACATCTGGGGGACTCTTGGCATGGTGGTACGACCATGGAGTTCCTCTCGCCTTTCCTGTTGAGAGTGCCTCCTCTTGAGATGCGACGGGAACGCCGGGAATTCTTTCCCGTTGAAAGCAGGGAAAGGATCCCTCATCTCGAGCTACGAGGGGGAAACGGGGCTCCTCTGGATGTGGGCGGGACCATCGTGCTGCCTCTCGAGTGGAGACGGGTATGGCGGTGAATTTCTTGAGTTGCAGCAAGGGTGTGAAAGACCCTTTCGAAGTTCCAGAGCTTAGGTGTCATTAGTCTCCAGACGCCTCATCGGAAATAGGCCTCATCTCGCCTGGAAGGGAGAACTTCCTGGATTTTCTCGAGTTGCGGCAGGTGTTCTCGAGTTACGACGGGGACCTCAGGGACCCGCCCTGGTGGCCTCAGGAGAGCCCAGTCCCCATGCAAGTTGCTAGGGGGCCTCTCGGGATTCCTCTCCCGTCGATACCGGGGCCAAAAACCTTGTGTGGAGTCAGGGCCAGAACCGAGGATTCCTCTCAGGGGCTGACATGGATCTTTGGGTACTTCTGGAGTCTCCCCAGGGGAGTCAGGCCTCGTCTCGAGTGGGGGCATGCACGTGCGCTTTCCTTCCATGCTGTAGCAGCAATGTCACACTTCCCGTCGCGTGGATCAAAGGATCTGTGGTTTTCCCTCGAGGCTTTCCCTCGAGGCTTTCCCTCGAGGCTTTCCCACTGGGCTGTCCCACGTTCCACCGTGGTGTGAGTCGATCCTCGGCGTGAAAGATGGGCCAGTGCAGGGCAAAGAGGTTCCTGTGGAATGGACTGAGACATCTGGGGGACTCTTGGCATGGTGGTACGACCATGGAGTTCCTCTCGCCTTTCCTGTTGAAAGTGCCTCCTCTTGAGATGCGACGGGAACGCCGGGAATTCTTTCCCGTTGAAAGCAGGGAAAGGATCCCTCATCTCGAGCTACGAGGGGGAAACGGGGCTCCTCTGGATGTGAGCGGGACCATCGTGCTTCCTCTCGAGTGGAGACGGGTATGGCGGTGAACTTCTTGAGTTGCAGCAAGGGTGTGAAAGACCCTTTCGAAGTTCCAGAGCTTAGGTGTCATTAGTCTCCAGACGCCTCATCGGAAATAGGCCTCATCTCGCCTGGAAGGGAGAACTTCCTGCATTTTCTCGAGTTGCGGCAGGTGTTCTCGAGTTACGACGGGGACCTCAGGGACCCGCCCTGGTGGCCTCAGGAGAGGCCAGTCCCCAGGCGAGTTGCTAGGGGGCCTCTCGGTATTCCTCTCCCGTCGATACTGGGGCCAAAAACCTTGTGTGGAGTCAGGGCCGGAACCGAGGATTCCTCTCAGGGGCTGACATGGATCTTTGGGTACTTCTGGAGTCTCCCCAGGGGAGTCAGGCCTCTTCTCGAGTGGGGGCATGCACGTGCGCTTTCCTTCCAGGCTGTAGCAGCAATGTCACGCTTCCCGTCGCGTGGATCAAAGGATCTGTGGTTTTCCCTCGAGGCTTTCCCTCGAGGCTTTCCCACGGGGCTGTCCCACGTGCCACCGTGGTGTGAGTCGATCCTCGGCGTGAAAGATGAGCCAGTGCAGGGCAAAGAGGTTCCTCTGGAATGGACTGAGACATCTGGGGGACTCTTGGCATGGTGGTACGACCATGGAGTTCCTCTCGCCTTTCCTGTTGAGAGTGCCTCCTCTTGAGATGCGACGGGAACGCCGGGAATTCTTTCCCGTTGAAAGCAGGGAAAGGATCCCTCATCTCGAGCTACGAGGGGGAAACGGGGCTCCTCTGGATGTGGGCGGAACCATCGTGCTTCCCCTCGAGTGGAGACGGGTATGGCGGTGAACTTCTTGAGTTGCAGCAAGGGTGTGAAAGACCCTTTCGAAGTTCCAGAGCTTAGGTGTCATTAGTCTCCAGACACCTCATCGGAAATAGGCCTCATCTCGCCTGGAAGGGAGAACTTCCTGGATTTTCTCGAGTTGCGGCAGGTGTTCTCGAGTTACGACGGGGACCTCAGGGACCCGCCCTGGTGGCCTCAGGAGAGACCAGTCCCCATGCGAGTTGCTAGGGGGCCTCTCGGGATTCCTCTCCCGTCGATACCGGGGCCAAAAACCTTGTGTGGAGTCAGGGCCGGAACCGAGGATTCCTCTCAGGGGCTGACATGGATCTTTGGGTACTTCTGGAGTCTCCCCAGGGGAGTCAGGCCTCGTCTCGAGTGGGGGCATGCACGTGCGCTTTCCTTCCAGGCTGTAGCAGCAATGTCACGCTTCCCGTCGCGTGGATCAAAGGATCTGTGGTTTTCCCTCGAGGCTTTCCCTCGAGGCTTTCCCACTGGGCTGTCCCACGTGCCACCGTGGTGTGAGTCGATCCTCGGCGTGAATGATGAGCCAGTGCAGGGCAAAGAGGTTCCTCTGGAATGGACTGAGACATCTGGGGGACTCTTGGCATGGTGGTACGACCATGGAGTTCCTCTCGCCTTTCCTGTTGAGAGTGCCTCCTCTTGAGATGCGACGGGAACGCCGGGAATTCTTTCCCGTTGAAAGCAGGGAAAGGATCCCTCATCTCGAGCTACGAGGGGGAAACGGGGCTCCTCTGGATGTGGGCGGGACCATCGTGCTTCCTCTCGAGTGGAGACGGGTATGGCGGTGAACTTCTTGAGTTGCAGCAAGGGTGTGAAAGACCCTTTCGAAGTTCCAGAGCTTAGGTGTCATTAGTCTCCAGACGCCTCATCGGAAATAGGCCTCAACTCGCCTGGAAGGGAGAACTTCCTGGATTTTCTCGAGTTGCGGCAGGTGTTCTCGTGTTACGACGGGGACCTCAGGGACCCGCCCTGGTGGCCTCAGGAGAGGCCAGTCCCCAGGCGAGTTGCTAGGGGGCCTCTCGGGATTCCTCTCCCGTCGATACCGGGGCCAAAAACCTTGTGTGGAGTCAGGGCCGGAACCGAGGATTCCTCTCAGGGGCTGACATGGATCTTTGGGTACTTCTGGAGTCTCCCCAGGGGAGTCAGGCCTCGTCTCGAGTGGGGGCATGCACGTGCGCTTTCCTTCCAGGCTGTAGCAGCAATGTCACGCTTCCCGTCGCGTGGATCAAAGGATCTGTGGTTTTCCCTCGAGGCTTTCCCTCGAGGCTTTCCCACGGGGCTGTCCCACGTGCCACCGTGGTGTGAGTCGATCCTCGGCGTGAAAGATGAGCCAGTGCAGGGCAAAGAGGTTCCTCTGGAATGGACTGAGACATCTGGGGGACTCTTGGCATGGTGGTACGACCATGGAGTTCCTCTCGCCTTTCCTGTTGAGAGTGCCTCCTCTTGAGATGTGACGGGAACGCCGGGAATTCTTTCCCCTTGAAAGCAGGGAAAGGATCCCTCATCTCGAGCTACGAGGGGGAAACGGGGCTCCTCTGGATGTGGGCGGGACCATCGTGCTTCCTCTCGAGTGGAGACGGGTATGGCGGTGAACTTCTTGAGTTGCAGCAAGGGTGTGAAAGACCCTTTCGAAGTTCCAGAGCTTAGGTGTCATTAGTCTCCAGACGCCTCATCGGAAATAGGCCTCATCTCGCCTGGAAGGGAGAACTTCCTGGATTTTCTCGAGTTGCGGCAGGTGTTCTCGAGTTACGACGGGGACCTCAGGGACCCGCCCTGGTGGCCTCAGGAGAGACCAGTCCCCATGCGAGTTGCTAGGGGGCCTCTCGGGATTCCTCTCCCGTCGATACCGGGGCCAAAAACCTTGTGTGGAGTCAGGGCCGCAACCGAGGATTCCTCTCAGGGGCTGACATGGATCTTTGGGTACTGCTGGAGTCTCCCCAGGGGAGTCAGGCCTCGTCTCGAGTGGGGGCATGCACGTGCGCTTTCCTTCCAGGCTGTGGCAGCAATGTCACGCTTCCCGTCGCGTGGATCAAAGGATCTGTGGTTTTCCCTCGAGGCTTTCCCTCGAGGCTTTCCCACGGGGCTGTCCCACGTGCCACCGTGGTGTGAGTCGATCCTCGGCGTGAAAGATGAGCCAGTGCAGGGCACAGAGGTTCCTCTGGAATGGACTGAGACATCTGGGGGACTCTTGGCATGGTGGTACGACCATGGAGTTCCTCTCGCCTTTCCTGTTGAGAGTGCCTCCTCTTGAGATGTGACGGGAACGCCGGGAATTCTTTCCCGTTGAAAGCAGGGAAAGGATCCCTCATCTCGAGCTACGAGGGGGAAACGGGGCTCCTCTGGATGTGGGCGGGACCATCGTGCTTCCTCTCGAGTGGAGACGGGTATGGCGGTGAACTTCTTGAGTTGCAGCAAGGGTGTGAAAGACCCTTTCGAAGTTCCAGAGCTTAGGTGTCATTAGTCTCCAGACGCCTCACCGGAAATAGCCCTCATCTCGCCTGGAAGGGAGAACTTCCTGGATTTTCTCGAGTTGCGGCAGGTGTTCTCGAGTTACGACGGACACCTCAGGGACCCGCCCTGGTGGCCTCAGGAGAGGCCAGTCCCCATGCGAGTTGCTAGGGGGCCTCTCGGGATTCCTCTCCCGTCGATACCGGGGCCAAAAACCTTGTGTGGAGTCAGGGCCGGAACCGAGGATTCCTCTCAGGGGCTGACATGGATCTTAGGGTACTTCTGGAGTCTCCCCAGGCGAGTCAGGCCTCGTCTCGAGTGGGGGCATGCACGTGCGCTTTCCTTCCAAGCTGTAACAGCAATGTCACGCTTCCCGTCGCGTGGATCAAAGGATCTGTGGTTTTCCCTCGAGGCTTTCCCTCGAGGCTTTCCCACTGGGCTGTCCCACGTGCCACCGTGGTGTGAGTCGATCCTCGGCGTGAAAGATGAGCCAGTGCAGGGCAAAGAGGTTCCTCTGGAATGGACTGAGACATCTGGGGGACTCTTGGCATGGTGGTACGACCATGGAGTTCCTCTCGCCTTTCCTGTTGAGAGTGCCTCCTCTTGAGATGCGACGGGAACGCCGGGAATTCTTTCCCGTTGAAAGCAGGGAAAGGATCCCTCATCTCGAGCTACGAGGGGGAAACGGGGCTCCTCTGGATGTGGGCGGGACCATCGTGCTTCCTCTCGAGTGGAGACGGGTATGGCGGTGAACTTCTTGAGTTGCAGCAAGGGTGTGAAAGACCCTTTCGAAGTTCCAGAGCTTAGGTGTCATTAGTCTCCAGACGCCTCATCGGAAATAGGCCTCAACTCGCCTGGAAGGGAGAACTTCCTGGATTTTCTCGAGTTGCGGCAGGTGTTCTCGTGTTACGACGGGGACCTCAGGGACCCGCCCTGGTGGCCTCAGGAGAGGCCAGTCCCCAGGCGAGTTGCTAGGGGGCCTCTCGGGATTCCTCTCCCGTCGATACCGGGGCCAAAAACCTTGTGTGGAGTCAGGGCCGGAACCGAGGATTCCTCTCAGGGGCTGACATGGATCTTTGGGTACTTCTGGAGTCTCCCCAGGGGAGTCAGGCCTCGTCTCGAGTGGGGGCATGCACGTGCGCTTTCCTTCCAGGCTGTAGCAGCAATGTCACGCTTCCCGTCGCGTGGATCAAAGGATCTGTGGTTTTCCCTCGAGGCTTTCCCTCGAGGCTTTCCCACGGGGCTGTCCCACGTGCCACCGTGGTGTGAGTCGATCCTCGGCGTGAAAGATGAGCCAGTGCAGGGCAAAGAGGTTCCTCTGGAATGGACTGAGACATCTGGGGGACTCTTGGCATGGTGGTACGACCATGGAGTTCCTCTCGCCTTTCCTGTTGAGAGTGCCTCCTCTTGAGATGTGACGGGAACGCCGGGAATTCTTTCCCCTTGAAAGCAGGGAAAGGATCCCTCATCTCGAGCTACGAGGGGGAAACGGGGCTCCTCTGGATGTGGGCGGGACCATCGTGCTTCCTCTCGAGTGGAGACGGGTATGGCGGTGAACTTCTTGAGTTGCAGCAAGGGTGTGAAAGACCCTTTCGAAGTTCCAGAGCTTAGGTGTCATTAGTCTCCAGACGCCTCATCGGAAATAGGCCTCATCTCGCCTGGAAGGGAGAACTTCCTGGATTTTCTCGAGTTGCGGCAGGTGTTCTCGAGTTACGACGGGGACCTCAGGGACCCGCCCTGGTGGCCTCAGGAGAGACCAGTCCCCATGCGAGTTGCTAGGGGGCCTCTCGGGATTCCTCTCCCGTCGATACCGGGGCCAAAAACCTTGTGTGGAGTCAGGGCCGCAACCGAGGATTCCTCTCAGGGGCTGACATGGATCTTTGGGTACTGCTGGAGTCTCCCCAGGGGAGTCAGGTCTCGTCTCGAGTGGGGGCATGCACGTGCGCTTTCCTTCCAGGCTGTGGCAGCAATGTCACGCTTCCCGTCGCGTGGATCAAAGGATCTGTGGTTTTCCCTCGAGGCTTTCCCTCGAGGCTTTCCCACGGGGCTGTCCCACGTGCCACCGTGGTGTGAGTCGATCCTCGGCGTGAAAGATGAGCCAGTGCAGGGCACAGAGGTTCCTCTGGAATGGACTGAGACATCTGGGGGACTCTTGGCATGGTGGTACGACCATGGAGTTCCTCTCGCCTTTCCTGTTGAGAGTGCCTCCTCTTGAGATGTGACGGGAACGCCGGGAATTCTTTCCCGTTGAAAGCAGGGAAAGGATCCCTCATCTCGAGCTACGAGGGGGAAACGGGGCTCCTCTGGATGTGGGCGGGACCATCGTGCTTCCTCTCGAGTGGAGACGGGTATGGCGGTGAACTTCTTGAGTTGCAGCAAGGGTGTGAAAGACCCTTTCGAAGTTCCAGAGCTTAGGTGTCATTAGTCTCCAGACGCCTCACCGGAAATAGGCCTCATCTCGCCTGGAAGGGAGAACTTCCTGGATTTTCTCGAGTTGCGGCAGGTGTTCTCGAGTTACGACGGACACCTCAGGGACCCGCCCTGGTGGCCTCAGGAGAGGCCAGTCCCCATGCGAGTTGCTAGGGGGCCTCTCGGGATTCCTCTCCCGTCGATACCGGGGCCAAAAACCTTGTGTGGAGTCAGGGCCGGAACCGAGGATTCCTCTCAGGGGCTGACATGGATCTTAGGGTACTTCTGGAGTCTCCCCAGGCGAGTCAGGCCTCGTCTCGAGTGGGGGCATGCACGTGCGCTTTCCTTCCAAGCTGTAACAGCAATGTCACGCTTCCCGTCGCGTGGATCAAAGGATCTGTGGTTTTCCCTCGAGGCTTTCCCTCGAGGCTTTCCCACTGGGCTGTCCCACGTGCCACCGTGGTGTGAGTCGATCCTTGGCGTGAAAGATGAGCCAGTGCAGGGCAAAGAGGTTCCTCTGGAATGGACTGAGACATCTGGGGTCTCTTGGCATGGTGGTACGACCATGGAGTTCCTCTCGCCTTTCCTGTTGAGAGTGCCTCCTCTTGAGATGCGACGGGAACGCCGGGAATTCTTTCCCGTTGAAAGCAGGGAAAGGATCCCTCATCTCGAGCTACGAGGGGGAAACGGGGCTCCTCTGGATGTGGGCGGGACCATCGTGCTTCCTCTCGAGTGGAGACGGGTATGGCGGTGAATTTCTTGAGTTGCAGCAAGGGTGTGAAAGACCCTTTCGAAGTTCCAGAGCTTAGGTGTCATTAGTCTCCAGACGCCTCATCGGAAATAGGCCTCATCTCGCCTGGAAGGGAGAACTTCCTGGATTTTCTCGAGTTGCGGCAGGTGTTCTCGAGTTACGACGGGGACCTCAGGGACCCGCCCTGGTGGCCTCAGGAGAGGCCAGTCCCCATGCAAGTTGCTAGGGGGCCTCTCGGGATTCCTCTCCCGTCGATACCGGGGCCAAAAACCTTGTGTGGAGTCAGGGCCAGAACCGAGGATTCCTCTCAGGGGCTGACATGGATCTTTGGGTACTTCTGGAGTCTCCCCAGGGGAGTCAGGCCTCGTCTCGAGTGGGGGCATGCACGTGCGCTTTACTTCCATGCTGTAGCAGCAATGTCACGCTTCCCGTCGCGTGGATCAAAGGATCTGTGGTTTTCCCTCGAGGCTTTCCCTCGAGGCTTTCCCACGGGGCTGTCCCACGTTCCACCGTGGTGTGAGTCGATCCTCGGCGTGAAAGATGGGCCAGTGCAGGGCAAAGAGGTTCCTCTGGAATGGACTGAGACATCTGGGGGACTCTTGGCATGGTGGTACGACCATGGAGTTCCTCTCGCCTTTCCTGTTGAAAGTGCCTCCTCTTGAGATGCGACGGGAACGCCGGGAATTCTTTCCCGTTGAAAGCAGGGAAAGGATCCCTCATCTCGAGCTACGAGGGGGAAACGGGGCTCCTCTGGATGTGAGCGGGACCATCGTGCTTCCTCTCGAGTGGAGACGGGTATGGCGGTGAACTTCTTGAGTTGCAGCAAGGGTGTGAAAGACCCTTTCGAAGTTCCAGAGCTTAGGTGTCATTAGTCTCCAGACGCCTCATCGGAAATAGGCCTCATCTCGCCTGGAAGGGAGAACTTCCTGGATTTTCTCGAGTTGCGGCAGGTGTTCTCGAGTTACGACGGGGACCTCAGGGACCCGCCCTGGTGGCCTCAGGAGAGGCCAGTCCCCAGGCGAGTTGCTAGGGGGCCTCTCGGGATTCCTCTCCCGTCGATACTGGGGCCAAAAACCTTGTGTGGAGTCAGGGCCGGAACCGAGGATTCCTCTCAGGGGCTGACATGGATCTTTGGGTACTTCTGGAGTCTCCCCAGGGGAGTCAGGCCTCGTCTCGAGTGGGGGCATGCACGTGCGCTTTCCTTCCAGGCTGTAGCAGCAATGTCACGCTTCCCGTAGCGTGGATCAAAGGATCTGTGGTTTTCCCTCGAGGCTTTCCCTCGAGGCTTTCCCACGGGGCTGTCCCACGTGCCACCGTGGTGTGAGTCGATCCTCGGCGTGAAAGATGAGCCAGTGCAGGGCAAAGAGGTTCCTGTGGAATGGACTGAGACATCTGCGGGACTCTTGGCATGGTGGTACGACCATGGAGTTCCTCTCGCCTTTCCTGTTGAGAGTGCCTCCTCTTGAGATGTGATGGGAACGCCGGGAATTCTTTCCCCTTGAAAGCAGGGAAAGGATCCCTCATCTCGAGCTACGAGGGGGAAACGGGGCTCCTCTGGATGTGGGCGGGACCATCGTGCTTCCTCTCGAGTGGAGACGGGTATGGCGGTGAACTTCTTGAGTTGCAGCAAGGGTGTGAAAGACCCTTTCGAAGTTCCAGAGCTTAGGTGTCATTAGTCTCCAGACGCCTCATCGGAAATAGGCCTCATCTCGCCTGGAAGGGAGAACTTCCTGGATTTTCTCGAGTTGCGGCAGGTGTTCTCGAGTTACGACGGGGACCTCAGGGACCCGCCCTGGTGGCCTCAGGAGAGACCAGTCCCCATGCGAGTTGCTAGGGGGCCTCTCGGGATTCCTCTCCCGTCGATACCGGGGCCAAAAACCTTGTGTGGAGTCAGGGCCGGAAACGAGGATTCCTCTCAGCGGCTCACATGGATCTTTGGGTACTTCTGGAGTCTCCCCATGGGAGTCAGGCCTCGTCTCGAGTGGGGGCATGCACGTGCGCTTTCCTTCCAGGCTGTAGCAGCAATGTCACGCTTCCCGTCGCGTGGATCAAAGAATCTGTGGTTGTCCCGCGAGGCTTTCCATCGAGGCTTTCCCACTGGGCTGTCCCACGTGCCACCGTGGTGTGAGTCGATCCTCGGCGTGAAAGATGAGCCAGTGCAGGGCAAACAGGTTCCTCTGGAATGGACTGAGACATCTGGGGGACTCTTGCAATGGTGGTACGACCATGGAGTTCCTCTCGCCTTTCCTGTTGAGAGTGCCTCCTCTTGAGATGCGACGGGAACGCAGTGAATTCTTTCCCGTTGAAAGCAGGGAAAGGATCCCTCATCTCGAGCTACGAGGGGGAAACGGGGCTCTTCTGGATGTGGGCGGGACCATCGTGCTTCCTCTCGCGTGGAGACGGGTATGGCGGTGAACTTCTTGAGTTGCAGCAAGGGTGTGAAAGACCCTTTCGAAGTTCCAGAGGTTAGGTGTCATTAGTCTCCAGACGCCTCACCGGAAATAGGCCTCATCTCGCCTGGAAGGGAGAACTTCCTGGATTTTCTCGAGTTGCGGCAGGTGTTCTCGAGTTACGACGGGGACCTCAGGGACCCGCCCTGATGGCCTCAGGAGAGGCCAGTCCCCATGCGAGTTGCTAGGGGGCCTCTCGGGATTCCTCTCCCGTCGATACCGGGGCCAAAAACCTTGTGTGGAGTCAGGGCCGGAACCGAGGATTCCTCTCAGGGGCTGACATGGATCTTAGGGTACTTCTGGAGTCTCCCCAGGCGAGTCAGGCCTCGTCTCGAGTGGGGGCATGCACGTGCGCTTTCCTTCCAAGCTGTAGCAGCAATGTCACGCTTCCCGTCGCGTGGATCAAAGGATCTGTGGTTTTCCCTCGAGGCTTTCCCTCGAGGCTTTCCCACTGGGCTGTCCCACGTGCCACCGTGGTGTGAGTCGATCCTTGGCGTGAAAGATGAGCCAGTGCAGGGCAAAGAGGTTCCTCTGGAATGGACTGAGACATCTGGGGGACTCTTGGCATGGTGGTACGACCATGGAGTTCCTCTCGCCTTTCCTGCTGAGAGTGCCTCCTCTTGAGATGCGACGGGAACGCCGGGAATTCTTTCCCGTTGAAAGCAGGGAAAGGATCCCTCATCTCGAGCTACGAGGGGGAAACGGGGCTCCTCTGGATGTGGGCGGGACCATCGTGCTTCCTCTCGAGTGGAGACGGGTATGGCGGTGAATTTCTTGAGTTGCAGCAAGGGTGTGAAAGACCCTTTCGAAGTTCCAGAGTTTAGGTGTCATTAGTCTCCAGACGCCTCATCGGAAATAGGCCTCATCTCGCCTGGAAGGGAGAACTTCCTGGATTTTCTCGAGTTGCGGCAGGTGTTCTCGAGTTACGACGGGGACCTCAGGGACCCGCCCTGGTGGCCTCAGGAGAGGCCAGTCCCCATGCAAGTTGCTAGGGGGCCTCTCGGGATTCCTCTCCCGTCGATACCGGGGCCAAAAACCTTGTGTGGAGTCAGGGCCAGAACCGAGGATTCCTCTCAGGGGCTGACATGGATCTTTGGGTACTTCTGGAGTCTCCCCAGGGGAGTCAGGCCTCGTCTCGAGTGGGGGCATGCACGTGCGCTTTCCTTCCATGCTGTAGCAGCAATGTCACGCTTCCCGTCGCGTGGATCAAAGGATCTGTGGTTTTCCCTCGAGGCTTTCCCTCGAGGCTTTCCCACGGGGCTGTCCCACGTGCCACCGTGGTGTGAGTCGATCCTCGGCGTGAAAGATGAGCCAGTGCAGGGCAAAGATGTTCCTGTGGAATGGACTGAGACATCTGGGGGACTCTTGGCATGGTGGTACGACCATGGAGTTCCTCTCGCCTTTCCTGTTGAGAGTGCCTCCTCTTGAGATGTGACGGGAACGCCGGGAATTCTTTCCCCTTGAAAGCAGGGAAAGGATCCCTCATCTCGAGCTACGAGGGGGAAACGGGGCTCCTCTGGATGTGAGCGGGACCATCGTGCTTCCTCTCGAGTGGAGACGGGTATGGCGGTGAACTTCTTGAGTTGCAGCAAGGGTGTGAAAGACCCTTTCGAAGTTCCAGAGCTTAGGTGTCATTAGTCTCCAGACGCCTCATCGGAAATAGGCCTCATCTCGCCTGGAAGGGAGAACTTCCTGGATTTTCTCGAGTTGCGGCAGGTGTTCTCGAGTTACGACGGGGACCTCAGGGACCCGCCCTGGTGGCCTCAGGAGAGGCCAGTCCCCATGCGAGTTGCTAGGGGGCCTCTCGGGATTCCTCTCCCGTCGATACCGGGGCCAAAAACCTTGTGTGGAGTCAGGGCCGGAAGCGAGGATTCCTCTCAGGGGCTGACATGGATCTTTGGGTACTTCTGGAGTCTCCCCAGGGGAGTCAGGCCTCGTCTCGAGTGGGGGCATGCACGTGCGCTTTCCTTCCAGGCTGTAGCAGCAATGTCACGCTTCCCGTCGCGTGGATCAAAGGATCTGTGGTTTTCCCTCGAGGCTTTCCCTCGAGGCTTTCCCACTGGGCTGTCCCACGTGCCACCGTGTTGTGAGTCGATCCTCGGCGTGAAAGATGAGCCAGTGCAGGGCAAAGAGGTTCCTCTGGAATGCACTGAGACATCTGGGGGACTCTTGGCATGGTGGTACGACCATGGAGTTCCTCTCGCCTTTCCTGTTGAGAGTGCCTCCTCTTGAGATGCGACGGGAACGCCGGGAATTCTTTCCCGTTGAAAGCAGGGAAAGGATCCCTCATCTCGAGCTACGAGGGGGAAAGGGGGCTCCTCTGGATGTGGGCGGGACCATCGTGCTTCCTCTCGAGTGGAGACGGGTATGGCGGTGAACTTCTTGAGTTGCAGCAAGGGTGTGAAAGACCCTTTCGAAGTTCCAGAGCTTAGGTGTCATTAGTCTCCAGACACCTCATCGGAAATAGGCCTCATCTCGCCTGGAAGGGAGAACTTCCTGGATTTTCTCGAGTTGCGGCAGGTGTTCTCGAGTTAAGACGGGGACCTCAGGGACCCGCCCTGGTGGCCTCAGGAGAGGCCAGTCCCCATGCGAGTTGCTAGGGGGCCTCTCGGGATTCCTCTCCCGTCGATACCGGGGCCAAAAACCTTGTGTGGAGTCAGGGCCGGAACCGAGGATTCCTCTCAGGGGCTGACATGGATCTTTGGGTACTTCTGGAGTCTCCCCAGGGGAGTCAGGCCTCTTCTCGAGTGGGGGCATGCACGTGCGCTTTCCTTCCAGGCTGTAGCAGCAATGTCACGCTTCCCGTCGCGTGGATCAAAGGATCTGTGGTTTTCCCTCGAGGCTTTCCCTCGAGGCTTTCCCACGGGGCTGTCCCACGTGCCACCGTGGTGTGAGTCGATCCTCGGCGTGAAAGATGAGCCAGTGCAGGGCAAAGAGGTTCCTCTGGAATGGACTGAGACATCTGGGGGACTCTTGGCATGGTGGTACGACCATGGAGTTCCTCTCGCCTTTCCTGTTGAGAGTGCCTCCTCTTGAGATGCGACGGGAACGCCGGGAATTCTTTCCCGTTGAAAGCAGGGAAAGAATCCCTCATCTCGAGCTACGAGGGGGAAACGGGGCTCCTCTGGATGTGGGCGGAACCATCGTGCTTCCCCTCGAGTGGAGACGGGTATGGCGGTGAACTTCTTGAGTTGCAGCAAGGGTGTGAAAGACCCTTTCGAAGTTCCAGAGCTTAGGTGTCATTAGTCTCCAGACACCTCATCGGAAATAGGCCTCATCTCGCCTGGAAGGGAGAACTTCCTGGATTTTCTCGAGTTGCGGCAGGTGTTCTCGAGTTACGACGGGGACCTCAGGGACCCGCCCTGGTGGCCTCAGGAGAGACCAGTCCCCATGCGAGTTGCTAGGGGGCCTCTCGGGATTCCTCTCCCGTCGATACCGGGGCCAAAAACCTTGTGTGGAGTCAGGGCCGGAACCGAGGATTCCTCTCAGGGGCTGACATGGATATTTGGGTACTTCTGGAGTCTCCCCAGGGGAGTCAGGCCTCGTCTCGAGTGGGGGCATGCACGTGCGCTTTCCTTCCAGGCTGTAGCAGCAATGTCACGCTTCCCGTCGCGTGGATCAAAGGATCTGTGGTTTTCCCTCGAGGCTTTCCCTCGAGGCTTTCCCACTGGGCTGTCCCACGTGCCACCGTGGTGTGAGTCGATCCTCGGCGTGAAAGATGAGCCAGTGCAGGGCAAAGAGGTTCCTCTGGAATGGACTGAGACATCTGGGGGACTCTTGGCATGGTGGTACGACCATGGAGTTCCTCTCGCCTTTCCTGTTGAGAGTGCCTCCTCTTGAGATGCGACGGGAACGCCGGGAATTCTTTCCCGTTGAAAGCAGGGAAAGGATCCCTCATCTCGAGCTACGAGGGGGAAACGGGGCTCCTCTGGATGTGGGCGGGACCATCGTGCTTCCTCTCGAGTGGAGACGGGTATGGCGGTGAACTTCTTGAGTTGCAGCAAGGGTGTGAAAGACCCTTTCGAAGTTCCAGAGCTTAGGTGTCATTAGTCTCCAGACGCCTCATCGGAAATAGGCCTCAACTCGCCTGGAAGGGAGAACTTCCTGGATTTTCTCGAGTTGCGGCAGGTGTTCTCGTGTTACGACGGGGACCTCAGGGACCCGCCCTGGTGGCCTCAGGAGAGGCCAGTCCCCAGGCGAGTTGCTAGGGGGCCTCTCGGGATTCCTCTCCCGTCGATACCGGGGCCAAAAACCTTGTGTGGAGTCAGGGCCGGAACCGAGGATTCCTCTCAGGGGCTGACATGGATCTTTGGGTACTTCTGGAGTCTCCCCAGGGGATTCAGGCCTCGTCTCGAGTGGGGGCATGCACGTGCGCTTTCCTTCCAGGCTGTAGCAGCAATGTCACGCTTCCCGTCGCGTGGATCAAAGGATCTGTGGTTTTCCCTCGAGGCTTTCCCTCGAGGCTTTCCCACGGGGCTGTCCCACGTGCCACCGTGGTGTGAGTCGATCCTCGGCGTGAAAGATGAGCCAGTGCAGGGCAAAGAGGTTCCTCTGGAATGGACTGAGACATCTGGGGGACTCTTGGCATGGTGGTACGACCATGGAGTTCCTCTCGCCTTTCCTGTTGAGAGTGCCTCCTCTTGAGATGTGACGGGAACGCCGGGAATTCTTTCCCCTTGAAAGCAGGGAAAGGATCCCTCATCTCGAGCTACGAGGGGGAAACGGGGCTCCTCTGGATGTGGGCGGGACCATCGTGCTTCCTCTCGAGTGGAGACGGGTATGGCGGTGAACTTCTTGAGTTGCAGCAAGGGTGTGAAAGACCCTTTCGAAGTTCCAGAGCTTAGGTGTCATTAGTCTCCAGACGCCTCATCGGAAATAGGCCTCATCTCGCCTGGAAGGGAGAACTTCCTGGATTTTCTCGAGTTGCGGCAGGTGTTCTCGAGTTACGACGGGGACCTCAGGGACCCGCCCTGGTGGCCTCAGGAGAGGCCAGTCCCCATGCGAGTTGCTAGGGGGCCTCTCGGGATTCCTCTCCCGTCGATACTGGGGCCAAAAACCTTGTGTGGAGTCAGGGCTGGAACCGAGGATTCCTCTCAGGGGCTCACATGGATCTTTGGGTACTTCTGGAGTCTCCCCAGGGGAGTCAGGCCTCGTCTCGAGTGGGGGCATGCACGTGCGCTTTCCTTCCAGGCTGTAGCAGCAATGTCACGCTTCCCGTCGCGTGGATCAAAGGATCTGTGGTTTTCCCTGGAGGCTTTCCCTCGAGGCTTTCCCACAGGGCTGTCCCACGTGCCACCGGTGTGTGAGTCGATCCTCGGCGTGAAAGATGAGCCAGTGCAGGGCAAAGAGGTTCCTCTGGAATGCACTGAGACATCTGGGGGACTCTTGGCATGGTGGTACGACCATGGAGTTCCTCTCGCCTTTCCTGTTGAGAGTGCCTCCTCTTGAGATGCGACGGGAACGCCGGGAATTCTTTCCCGTTGAAAGCAGGGAAAGGATCCCTCATCTCGAGCTACGAGGGGGAAACGGGGCTCCTCTGGATGTGGGCGGGACCACCGTGATTCCTCTCGAGTGGAGACGGGTATGGCGGTGAACTTCTTGAGTTGCAGCAAGGGTGTGAAAGACCCTTTCGAAGTTCCAGAGCTTAGGTGTCATTAGTCTCCAGACGCCTCATGGGAAATAGGCCTCATCTCGCCTGGAAGGGAGAACTTCCTGGATTTTCTCGAGTTGCGGCAGGTGTTCTCGAGTTACGAGGGGACCTCAGGGACCCGCCCTGGTGGCCTCAGGAGAGGCCAGTCCCCATGCGAGTTGCTAGGGGGCCTCTCGGGATTCCTCTCCCGTCGATACTGGGGCCAAAAACCTTGTGTGGAGTCAGGGCCGGAACCGAGGATTCCTCTCAGGGGCTCACATGGATCTTTAGGTACTTCTGAAGTCTCCCCAGGGGAGTCAGGCCTCGTCTCGAGTGGGGGCATGCACGTGCGCTTTCCTTCCAGGCTGTAGCAGCAATGTCACGCTTCCCGTCGCGTGGATCAAAGGATCTGTGCTTTTCCCTCGAGGCTTTCCCTCGAGGCTTTCCCACAGGGCTATCCCAAGTGCCACCGTGTTGTGAGTCGATCCTCGGCGTGAAAGATGAGCCAGTGCAGGGCAAAGAGGTTCCTCTGGAATGCACTGAGACATCTGGGAGACTCTTGGCATGGTGGTACGACCATGGAGTTCCTCTCGCCTTTCCTGTTGAGAGTGCCTCCTCTTGAGATGCGACGGGAACGCCGGGAATTCTTTCCCGTTGAAAGCAGGGAAAGGATCCCTCATCTCGAGCTACGAGGGGGAAACGGGGCTCCTCTGGATGTGGGCGGGACCATCGTGCTTCCTCTCGAGTGGAAACGGGTATGGCGGTGAACTTCTTGAGTTGCAGCAAGGGTGTGAAAGACCCTTTCGAAGTTCCAGAGGTGAGGTGTCATTAGTCTCCAGACGCCTCATCGGAAATAGGCCTCATCTCGCCTGGAAGGGAGAACTTCCTGGATTTTCTCGAGTTGCGGCAGGTGTTCTCGAGTTACGACGGGGACCTCAGGGACCCGCCCTGGTTGCCTCAGGAGAGGCCAGTCCCCATGCGAGTTGCTAGGGGGCCTCTCGGGATTCCTCTCCCGTCGATACCGGGGCCAAAAACCTTGTGTGGAGTCAGGGCCGGAACCGAGGATTCCTCTCAGGGGCTCACATGGATCTTTGGGTACTTCTGGAGTCTCCCCAGGGGAGTCAGGCCTCGTCTCGAGTGGGGGCATGCACGTGCGCTTTCCTTCCAGGCTGTAGCAGCAATGTCACGCTTCCCGTCGCGTGGATCAAAGGATCTGTGGTTTTCCCTCAAGGCTTTCCCTCGAGGCTTTCCCACAGGGCTTTCCCACGTGCCACCGTGGTGTGAGTCGATCCTCTGCATGAAAGATGAGCCAGTGCTGGGCAAAGAGGTTCCTCTGGAATGGACTGAGACATCTAGGGGACTCTTGGCATGGTGGTACGACCATGGAGTTCCTCTCGCCTTTCCTGCTGAGAGTGCCTCCTCTTGAGATGCGACGGGAACGCAGTGAATTCTTTCCCGTTGAAAGCAGGGAAAGGATCCCTCATCTCGAGCTACGAGGGGGAAACGGGGCTCCTCTGGATGTGGGCGGGACCATCGTGCTTCCTCTCGAGTGGAAACGGGTATGGCGGTGAACTTCTTGAGTTGCAGCAAGGGTGTGAAAGACCCTTTCGAAGTTCCAGAGTTTAGGTGTCATTAGTCTCCAGGGCCTCATCGGAAATTGGCCTCATCTCGCCTGGAAGGGAGAACTTCCTGGATTTTCTCGAGTTGCGGCTGGTGTTCTCGAGTTACGACGGGGACCTCAGGGACCCGCCCTGGTGGCCTCAGGAAAGGCCAGTCCCCATGCGAGTTGCTAGGGGGCCTCTCGGGATTCCTCTCCCGTCGATACCGGGGCCAAAAACCTTGTGTGGAGTCAGGGCCGGAACCTAGGGTTCCTCTCAGGGGCTGACATGGATCTTTGGGTACTTCTGGAGTCTCCCCAGGGGAGTCAGGCCTCGTCTCGAGTGGGGGCATGCACGTGCGCTTTCCTTCCAGGCTGTAGCAGCAATGTCACGCTTCCCGTCGCGTGGATCAAAGGATCTGTGGTTTTCCCTCGAGGCTTTCTCTCGAGGCTTTCCCACAGGCCTGTCCCACGTGCCACCGTGGTGTGAGTCGATCCTCGGCGTGAAAGATGAGCCAGTGCAGGGCAAAGAGGTTCCTCTGGAATGGACTGAGACATCTGGGGGACTCTTGGCATGGTGGTACGACCATGGAGTTCCTCTCACCTTTCCTGTTCAGAGTGCCTCCTCTTGAGATGCGACGGGAACGCCGGGAATACTTTCCCGTTGAAAGCAGGGAAAGGATCCCTCATCTCGAGCTACGAGGGGGAAACGGGGCTCCTCTGGATGTGGGCGGGACCACCGTGCTTCCTCTCGAGTGGAGACGGGTATGGCGGTGAACTTCTTGAGTTGCAGCAAGGGTGTGAAAGACCCTTTCGAAGTTCCAGAGCTTAGGTGTCATTAGTCTCCAGACTCCTCATCGGAAATAGGCCTCATCTCGCCTGGAAGGGAGAACTTCCTGGATTTTGTCGAGTTGCGGCAGGTGTTCTCGAGTTACGACGGGGACCTCAGGGACCCGCCCTGGTGGCCTCAGGAGAGGCCAGTCCCCATGCGAGTTGCTAGGGGGCCTCTCGGGATTCCTCTCCCGTCGATACTGGGGCCAAAAACCTTGTGTGGAGTCAGGGCCGGAACCGAGGATTCCTCTCAGGGGCTCACATGGATCTTTGGGTACATCTGGAGTCTCCCCAGGGGAGTCAGGCCTCGTCTCGAGTGGGGGCATGCACGTGCGCTTTCCTTCCAGGCTGTAGCAGCAATGTCACGCTTCCCGTCGCGTGGATCAAAGGATCTGTGGTTTTCCCTCGAGGCTTTCCCTCGAGGCTTTCCCACTGGGCTGTCCCACGTGCCACCGTGTTGTGAGTCGATCCTCGGCGTGAAAGATGAGCCAGTGCAGGGCAAATAGGTTCCTCTGGAATGCACTGAGACATCTGGGAGACTCTTGGCATGGTGGTACGACCATGGAGTTCCTCTCGCCTTTCCTGTTGAGAGTGCCTCCTCTTGAGATGCGACGGGAACGCCGGGAATTCTTTCCCGTTGAAAGCAGGGAAAGGATCCCTCATCTCGAGCTACGAGGGGGAAACGGGGCTCCTCTGGATGTGGGCGGGACCATCGTGCTTCCTCTCGAGTGGAAACGGGTATGGCGGTGAACTTCTTGAGTTGCAGCAAGGGTGTGAAAGACCCTTTCGAAGTTCCAGAGGTGAGGTGTCATTAGTCTCCAGACGCCTCATCGGAAATAGGCCTCATCTCGCCTGGAAGGGAGAACTTCCTGGATTTTCTCGAGTTGCGGCAGGTGTTCTCGAGTTACGACGGGGACCTCAGGGACCCGCCCTGGTTGCCTCAGGAGAGGCCAGTCCCCATGCGAGTTGCTAGGGGGCCTCTCGGGATTCCTCTCCCGTCGATACCGGGGCCAAAAACCTTGTGTGGAGTCAGGGCCGGAACCGAGGATTCCTCTCAGGGGCTCACATGGATCTTTGGGTACTTCTGGAGTCTCCCCAGGGGAGTCAGGCCTCCTCTCGAGTGGGGGCATGCACGTGCGCTTTCCTTCCAGGCTGTAGCAGCAATGTCACGCTTCCCGTCGCTGGGATCAAAGGATCTGTGGTTTTCCCTCAAGGCTTTCCCTCGAGGCTTTCCCACAGGGCTTTCCCACGTGCCACAGTGGTGTGAGTCGATCCTCTGCATGAAAGATGAGCCAGTGCTGGGCAAAGAGGTTCCTCTGGAATGGACTGAGACATCTGGGGGACTCTTGGCATGGTGGTACGACCATGGAGTTCCTCTCGCCTTTCCTGCTGAGAGTGCCTCCTCTTGAGATGCGACGGGAACGCAGTGAATTCTTTCCCGTTGAAAGCAGGGAAAGGATCCCTCATCTCGAGCTACCAGGGGGAAACGGGGCTCCTCTGGATGTGGGCGGGACCATCGTGCTTCCTCTCGAGTGGAGACGGGTATGGCGGTGAATTCTTGAGTTGCAGCAAGGGTGTGAAAGACCCTTTCGAAGTGCCAGAGTTTAGGTGTCATTAGTCTCCAGGGCCTCATCGGAAATTGGCCTCATCTCGCCTGGAAGGGAGAACTTCCTGGATTTTCTCGAGTTTCGGCTGGTGTTCTCGAGTTACGACGGGGACCTCAGGGACCCGCCCTGGTGGCCTCAGGATAGGCCAGTCCCCATGCGAGTTGCTAGGGGGCCTCTCGGGATTCCTCTCCCGTCGATACCGGGGCCAAAAACCTTGTGTGGAGTCAGGGCCGGAACCTAGGGTTCCTCTCAGGGGCTCACATGGATCTTTGGGTACTTCTGGAGTCTCCCCAGGGGAGTCAGGCCTCGTCTCGAGTGGGGGCATGCACGTGCGCTTTCCTTCCAGGCTGTAGCAGCAATGTCACGCTTCCCGTCGCGTGGATCAAAGGATCTGTGGTTTTCCCTCGAGGCTTTCTCTCGAGGCTTTCCCACAGGCCTGTCCCACGTGCCACCGTGGTGTGAGTCGATCCTCGGCGTGAAAGATGAGCCAGTGCAGGGCAAAGAGGTTCCTCTGAAATGGACTGAGACATCTGGGGGACTCTTGGCATGGTGGTACGACCATGGAGTTCCTCTCGCCTTTCCTGTTGAGAGTGCCTCCACTTGAGATGCGACGGGATCGCCGGGAATTCTTTCCCGTTGAAAGCAGGGAAAGGATCCCTCATCTCGAGCTACGAGGGGGAAACGGGGCTCCTCTGGATGTGGGCGGGACCATCGTGCTTCCTCTCGAGTGGAGACGGGTATGGCGGTGAACTTCTTGAGTTGCAGCAAGGGTGTGAAAGACCCTTTCGAAGTTCCAGAGCTTAGGTGTCATTAGTCTCCAGACTCCTCATCGGAAATAGGCCTCATCTCGCCTGGAAGGGAGTACTTCCTGGATTTTCTCGAGTTGCGGCAGGTTTTCTCGAGTTACGAGGAGACCTCAGGGACCCGCCCTGGTGGCCTCAGGAGAGGCCAGTCCCCATGCGAGTTGCTAGGGTGCCTCTCGGGATTCCTCTCCTGTCGATACCGGGGCCAAAATCCTTGTGTGGAGTCAGGGTCTGAGCCGAGGATTCCTCTCAGAGGCTGACATGGATCTTTGGGTACTTCTGGAGTCTCCCCATGGGAGTCAGGCCTCGTCTCGAGTGGGGGCATGCACGTGCGCTTTCCTTCCAGGCTGTAGCAGCAATGTCACGCTTCCCGTCGCGTGGATCAAAGGATCTGTGGTTTTCCCTCGAGGCTTTCCCTCGAGGCTTTCCCACAGGGCTCTCCCACGTGCCACCGGTGTGTGAGTCGATCCTCGGCGTGAAAGATGAGCCAGTGCAGGGCAAAGAGGTTCCTCTGGAATGGACTGAGTCATTGGGGGACTCTTGGCATGGTGGTACGACCATGGAGTTCCTCTCGCCTTTCCTGTTGAGAGTGCCTCCTCTTGAGATGCGACGGGAACGCCGGGAATTCTTTCCCGTTGAAAGCAGGGAAAGGATCCCTCATCTCGAGCTACGAGGGGGAAACGGGGCTCCTCTGGATGTGGGCGGGACCATCGTGCTTCCTCTCGAGTGGAGACGGGTATGTCGGTGAACTTCTTGAGTTGCAGCAAGGGTGTGAAAGACCCTTTCGAAGTTCCAGAGCTTAGGTGTCATTAGTCTCCAGACTCCTCATCGGAAATAGGCCTCATCTCGCCTGGAAGGGATAACTTCCTGGATTTTCTCGAGTTGCGGCAGGTGTTCTCGAGTTACGACGGGGACCTCAGGGACCCGCCCTGGTGGCCTCAGGAGAGGCCAGTCCCCATGCGAGTTGCTAGGGGGCCTCTCGGGATTCCTCTCCCGTCGATACCGGGGCCGAAAACCTTGTGTGGAGTCAGGGCCGGAACCGAGGATTCCTCTCAGGGGATGACATGGATCTTTGGGTAATTCTGGAGTCTCCCCAGGGGAGTCAGGCCTCGTCTCGAGTGGGGGCATGCCCGTGCGCTTTCCTTCCAGGCTGTAGCAGCAATGTCACGCTTCCCGTGGCGTGGATCAAAGGATCTGTGGTTTTCCCTCGAGGCTTTCCCTCGAGGCTTTCCCATAGGGCTGTCCCACGTGCCACCGGGGTGTGAGTCGATCCTCGGCGTGAAAGATGAGCCAGTGCAGGGCAAAGAGGTTCCTCTGGAATGGACTGAGTCATTGGGGGACTCTTGGCATGGTGGTACGACCATGGAGTTCCTCTCGCCTTTCCTGTTGAGAGTGCCTCCTCTTGAGATGCGACGGGAACGCCGGGAATTCTTTCCCGTTGAAAGCAGGGAAAGGATCCCTCATCTCGAGCTACGAGGGGGAAACGGGGCTCCTCTGGATGTGGGCGGGACCATCGTGCTTCCTCTCGAGTGGAGACGGGTATGTCGGTGAACTTCTTGAGTTGCAGCAAGGGTGTGAAAGACCCTTTCGAAGTTCCAGAGGTTACGTGTCATTAGTCTCCAGACGCCTCATCGGAAATAGGCCTCATCTCGCCTGGAAGGGAGAACTTCCTGGATTTTCTCGAGTTGCGGCAGGTGTTCTCGAGTTACGACGGGGACCTCAGGGACCCGCCCTGGTGGCCTCAGGAGAGGCCAGTCCCCATGCGAGTTGCAAGGGGGCCTCTCGGGATTCCTCTCCCGTCGATACCGGGGCCAAAAACCTTGTGTGGAGTCAGGGCCGGAACCGAGGATTCCTCTCAGGGGCTCACATGGATCTTTGGGTACTTCTGGAGTCTCCCCAGGGGAGTCAGGCCTCGTCTCGAGTGGGGGCATGCACGTGCGCTTTCCTTCCAGGCTGTAGCAGCAATGTCACGCTTCCCGTCGCGTGGATCAAAGGATCTGTGGTTTTCCCTCAAGGCTTTCCCTCGAGGCTTTCCCACAGGGCTTTCCCACGTGCCACCGTGGTGTGAGTCGATCCTCTGCATGAAAGATGAGCCAGTGCTGGGCAAAGAGGTTCCTCTGGAATGGACTGAGACATCTAGGGGACTCTTGGCATGGTGGTACGACCATGGAGTTCCTCTCGCCTTTCCTGCTGAGAGTGCCTCCTCTTGAGATGCGACGGGAACGCAGTGAATTCTTTCCCGTTGAAAGCAGGGAAAGGATCCCTCATCTCGAGCTACGAGGGGGAGACGGGGCTCCTCTGGATGTGGGCGGGACCATCGTGCTTCCTCTCGAGTGGAAACGGGTATGGCGGTGAACTTCTTGAGTTGCAGCAAGGGTGTGAAAGACCCTTTCGAAGTTCCAGAGTTTAGGTGTCATTAGTCTCCAGGGCCTCATCGGAAATTGGCCTCATCTCGCCTGGAAGGGAGAACTTCCTGGATTTTCTCGAGTTGCGGCTGGTGTTCTCGAGTTACGACGGGGACCTCAGGGACCCGCCCTGGTGGCCTCAGGAAAGGCCAGTCCCCATGCGAGTTGCTAGGGGGCCTCTCGGGATTCCTCTCCCGTCGATACCGGGGCCAAAAACCTTGTGTGGAGTCAGGGCCGGAACCTAGGGTTCCTCTCAGGGGCTGACATGGATCTTTGGGTACTTCTGGAGTCTCCCCAGGGGAGTCAGGCCTCGTCTCGAGTGGGGGCATGCACGTGCGCTTTCCTTCCAGGCTGTAGCAGCAATGTCACGCTTCCCGTCGCGTGGATCAAAGGATCTGTGGTTTTCCCTCGAGGCTTTCTCTCGAGGCTTTCCCACAGGCCTGTCCCACGTGCCACCGTGGTGTGAGTCAATCCTCGGCGTGAAAGATGAGCCAGTGCAGGGCAAAGAGGTTCCTCTGGAATGGACTGAGACATCTGGGGGACTCTTGGCATGGTGGTACGACCATGGAGTTCCTCTCACCTTTCCTGTTCAGAGTGCCTCCTCTTGAGATGCGACGGGAACGCCGGGAATACTTTCCCGTTGAAAGCAGGGAAAGGATCCCTCATCTCGAGCTACGAGGGGGAAACGGGGCTCCTCTGGATGTGGGCGGGACCACCGTGCTTCCTCTCGAGTGGAGACGGGTATGGCGGTGAACTTCTTGAGTTGCAGCAAGGGTGTGAAAGACCCTTTCGAAGTTCCAGAGCTTAGGTGTCATTAGTCTCCAGACTCCTCATCGGAAATAGGCCTCATCTCGCCTGGAAGGGAGAACTTCCTGGATTTTGTCGAGTTGCGGCAGGTGTTCTCGAGTTACGACGGGGACCTCAGGGACCCGCCCTGGTGGCCTCAGGAGAGGCCAGTCCCCATGCGAGTTGCTAGGGGGCCTCTCGGGATTCCTCTCCCGTCGATACTGGGGCCAAAAACCTTGTGTGGAGTCAGGGCCGGAACCGAGGATTCCTCTCAGGGGCTCACATGGATCTTTGGGTACATCTGGAGTCTCCCCAGGGGAGTCAGGCCTCGTCTCGAGTGGGGGCATGCACGTGCGCTTTCCTTCCAGGCTGTAGCAGCAATGTCACGCTTCCCGTCGCGTGGATCAAAGGATCTGTGGTTTTCCCTCGAGGCTTTCCCTCGAGGCTTTCCCACTGGGCTGTCCCACGTGCCACCGTGTTGTGAGTCGATCCTCGGCGTGAAAGATGAGCCAGTGCAGGGCAAATAGGTTCCTCTGGAATGCACTGAGACATCTGGGAGACTCTTGGCATGGTGGTACGACCATGGAGTTCCTCTCGCCTTTCCTGTTGAGAGTGCCTCCTCTTGAGATGCGACGGGAACGCCGGGAATTCTTTCCCGTTGAAAGCAGGGAAAGGATCCCTCATCTCGAGCTACGAGGGGGAAACGGGGCTCCTCTGGATGTGGGCGGGACCATCGTGCTTCCTCTCGAGTGGAAACGGGTATGGCGGTGAACTTCTTGAGTTGCAGCAAGGGTGTGAAAGACCCTTTCGAAGTTCCAGAGGTGAGGTGTCATTAGTCTCCAGACGCCTCATCGGAAATAGGCCTCATCTCGCCTGGAAGGGAGAACTTCCTGGATTTTCTCGAGTTGCGGCAGGTGTTCTCGAGTTACGACGGGGACCTCAGGGACCCGCCCTGGTTGCCTCAGGAGAGGCCAGTCCCCATGCGAGTTGCTAGGGGGCCTCTCGGGATTCCTCTCCCATCGATACCGGGGCCAAAAACCTTGTGTGGAGTCAGGGCCGGAACCGAGGATTCCTCTCAGGGGCTCACATGGATCTTTGGGTACTTCTGGAGTCTCCCCAGGGGAGTCAGGCCTCCTCTCGAGTGGGGGCATGCACGTGCGCTTTCCTTCCAGGCTGTAGCAGCAATGTCACGCTTCCCGTCGCTGGGATCAAAGGATCTGTGGTTTTCCCTCAAGGCTTTCCCTCGAGGCTTTCCCACAGGGCTTTCCCACGTGCCACAGTGGTGTGAGTCGATCCTCTGCATGAAAGATGAGCCAGTGCTGGGCAAAGAGGTTCCTCTGGAATGGACTGAGACATCTGGGGGACTCTTGGCATGGTGGTACGACCATGGAGTTCCTCTCGCCTTTCCTGCTGAGAGTGCCTCCTCTTGAGATGCGACGGGAACGCAGTGAATTCTTTCCCGTTGAAAGCAGGGAAAGGATCCCTCATCTCGAGCTACCAGGGGGAAACGGGGCTCCTCTGGATGTGGGCGGGACCATCGTGCTTCCTCTCGAGTGGAGACGGGTATGGCGGTGAATTCTTGAGTTGCAGCAAGGGTGTGAAAGACCCTTTCGAAGTTCCAGAGTTTAGGTGTCATTAGTCTCCAGGGCCTCATCGGAAATTGGCCTCATCTCGCCTGGAAGGGAGAACTTCCTGGATTTTCTCGAGTTTCGGCTGGTGTTCTCGAGTTACGACGGGGACCTCAGGGACCCGCCCTGGTGGCCTCAGGATAGGCCAGTCCCCATGCGAGTTGCTAGGGGGCCTCTCGGGATTCCTCTCCCGTCGATACCGGGGCCAAAAACCTTGTGTGGAGTCAGGGCCGGAACCTAGGGTTCCTCTCAGGGGCTCACATGGATCTTTGGGTACTTCTGGAGTCTCCCCAGGGGAGTCAGGCCTCGTCTCGAGTGGGGGCATGCACGTGCGCTTTCCTTCCAGGCTGTAGCAGCAATGTCACGCTTCCCGTCGCGTGGATCAAAGGATCTGTGGTTTTCCCTCGAGGCTTTCTCTCGAGGCTTTCCCACAGGCCTGTCCCACGTGCCACCGTGGTGTGAGTCGATCCTCGGCGTGAAAGATGAGCCAGTGCAGGGCAAAGAGGTTCCTCTGAAATGGACTGAGACATCTGGGGGACTCTTGGCATGGTGGTACGACCATGGAGTTCCTCTCGCCTTTCCTGTTGAGAGTGCCTCCACTTGAGATGCGACGGGATCGCCGGGAATTCTTTCCCGTTGAAAGCAGGGAAAGGATCCCTCATCTCGAGCTACGAGGGGGAAACGGGGCTCCTCTGGATGTGGGCGGGACCATCGTGCTTCCTCTCGAGTGGAGACGGGTATGGCGGTGAACTTCTTGAGTTGCAGCAAGGGTGTGAAAGACCCTTTCGAAGTTCCAGAGCTTAGGTGTCATTAGTCTCCAGACTCCTCATCGGAAATAGGCCTCATCTCGCCTGGAAGGGAGTACTTCCTGGATTTTCTCGAGTTGCGGCAGGTTTTCTCGAGTTACGAGGAGACCTCAGGGACCCGCCCTGGTGGCCTCAGGAGAGGCCAGTCCCCATGCGAGTTGCTAGGGTGCCTCTCGGGATTCCTCTCCTGTCGATACCGGGGCCAAAATCCTTGTGTGGAGTCAGGGCCTGAGCCGAGGATTCCTCTCAGAGGCTGACATGGATCTTTGGGTACTTCTGGAGTCTCCCCATGGGAGTCAGGCCTCGTCTCGAGTGGGGGCATGCACGTGCGCTTTCCTTCCAGGCTGTAGCAGCAATGTCACGCTTCCCGTCGCGGGGATCAAAGGATCTGTGGTTTTCCCTCGAGGCTTTCCCTCGAGGCTTTCCCACAGGGCTCTCCCACGTGCCACCGGTGTGTGAGTCGATCCTCGGCGTGAAAGATGAGCCAGTGCAGGGCAAAGAGGTTCCTCTGGAATGGACTGAGTCATTGGGGGACTCTTGGCATGGTGGTACGACCATGGAGTTCCTCTCGCCTTTCCTGTTGAGAGTGCCTCCTCTTGAGATGCGACGGGAACGCCGGGAATTCTTTCCCGTTGAAAGCAGGGAAAGGATCCCTCATCTCGAGCTACGAGGGGGAAACGGGGCTCCTCTGGATGTGGGCGGGACCATCGTGCTTCCTCTCGAGTGGAGACGGGTATGGCGGTGAACTTCTTGAGTTGCAGCAAGGGTGTGAAAGACCCTTTCGAAGTTCCAGAGCTTAGGTGTCATTAGTCTCCAGACTCCTCATCGGAAATAGGCCTCATCTCGCCTGGAAGGGATAACTTCCTGGATTTTCTCGAGTTGCGGCAGGTGTTCTCGAGTTACGACGGGGACCTCAGGGACCCGCCCTGGTGGCCTCAGGAGAGGCCAGTCCCCATGCGAGTTGCTAGGGGGCCTCTCGGGATTCCTCTCCCGTCGATACCGGGGCCGAAAACCTTGTGTGGAGTCAGGGCCGGAACCGAGGATTCCTCTCAGGGGATGACATGGATCTTTGGGTAATTCTGGAGTCTCCCCAGGGGAGTCAGGCCTCGTCTCGAGTGGGGGCATGCCCGTGCGCTTTCCTTCCAGGCTGTAGCAGCAATGTCACGCTTCCCGTGGCGTGGATCAAAGGATCTGTGGTTTTCCCTCGAGGCTTTCCCTCGAGGCTTTCCCATAGGGCTGTCCCACGTGCCACCGGGGTGTGAGTCGATCCTCGGCGTGAAAGATGAGCCAGTGCAGGGCAAAGAGGTTCCTCTGGAATGGACTGAGTCATTGGGGGACTCTTGGCATGGTGGTACGACCATGGAGTTCCTCTCGCCTTTCCTGTTGAGAGTGCCTCCTCTTGAGATGCGACGGGAACGCCGGGAATTCTTTCCCGTTGAAAGCAGGGAAAGGATCCCTCATCTCGAGCTACGAGGGGGAAACGGGGCTCCTCTGGATGTGGGCGGGACCATCGTGCTTCCTCTCGAGTGGAGACGGGTATGGCGGTGAACTTCTTGAGTTGCAGCAAGGGTGTGAAAGACCCTTTCGAAGTTCCAGAGGTTACGTGTCATTAGTCTCCAGACGCCTCATCGGAAATAGGCCTCATCTCGCCTGGAAGGGAGAACTTCCTGGATTTTCTCGAGTTGCGGCAGGTGTTCTCGAGTTACGACGGGGACCTCAGGGACCCGCCCTGGTGGCCTCAGGAGAGGCCAGTCCCCATGCGAGTTGCAAGGGGGCCTCTCGGGATTCCTCTCCCATGGATACCGGGGCCAAAAACGTTCTGTGGAGTCAGGGCCGGAACCGAGGATTCCTCTCAGGGGCTGACATGGATCTTTGGGTACTTCTGGAGTCTCCCCAGGGGAGTCAGGCCTCGTCTCCAGTGGGGGCATGCACGTGCGCTTTCCTTCCAGGCTGTAGCAGCAATGTCACGCTTCCCGTCGCGTGGATCAAAGGATCTGTGGTTTTCCCTCGAGGCTTTCCCTCGAGGCTTTCCCACAGGGCTGTCCCACGTGCCACCGTGGTGTGAGTCGATCCTCGGCGTGAAAGATGAGCCAGTGCAGGGCAAAGAGGTTCCTCTGAAATGGACTGAGACATCTGGGGGACTCTTGGCATGGTGGTACGACCATGGAGTTCCTCTCGCCTTTCCTGTTGAGAGTGCCTCCACTTGAGATGCGACGGGATCGCCGGGAATTCTTTCCCGTTGAAAGCAGGGAAAGGATCCCTCATCTCGAGCTACGAGGGGGAAACGGGGCTCCTCTGGATGTGGGCGGGACCATCGTGCTTCCTCTCGAGTGGAGACGGGTATGGCGGTGAACTTCTTGAGTTGCAGCAAGGGTGTGAAAGACCCTTTCGAAGTTCCAGAGCTTAGGTGTCATTAGTCTCCAGACTCCTCATCGGAAATAGGCCTCATCTCGCCTGGAAGGGAGTACTTCCTGGATTTTCTCGAGTTGCGGCAGGTTTTCTCGAGTTACGAGGAGACCTCAGGGACCCGCCCTGGTGGCCTCAGGAGAGGCCAGTCCCCATGCGAGTTGCTAGGGTGCCTCTCGGGATTCCTCTCCTGTCGATACCGGGGCCAAAATCCTTGTGTGGAGTCAGGGTCTGAGCCGAGGATTCCTCTCAGAGGCTGACATGGATCTTTGGGTACTTCTGGAGTCTCCCCATGGGAGTCAGGCCTCGTCTCGAGTGGGGGCATGCACGTGCGCTTTCCTTCCAGGCTGTAGCAGCAATGTCACGCTTCCCGTCGCGTGGATCAAAGGATCTGTGGTTTTCCCTCGAGGCTTTCCCTCGAGGCTTTCCCACAGGGCTCTCCCACGTGCCACCGGTGTGTGAGTCGATCCTCGGCGTGAAAGATGAGCCAGTGCAGGGCAAAGAGGTTCCTCTGGAATGGACTGAGTCATTGGGGGACTCTTGGCATGGTGGTACGACCATGGAGTTCCTCTCGCCTTTCCTGTTGAGAGTGCCTCCTCTTGAGATGCGACGGGAACGCCGGGAATTCTTTCCCGTTGAAAGCAGGGAAAGGATCCCTCATCTCGAGCTACGAGGGGGAAACGGGGCTCCTCTGGATGTGGGCGGGACCATCGTGCTTCCTCTCGAGTGGAGACGGGTATGTCGGTGAACTTCTTGAGTTGCAGCAAGGGTGTGAAAGACCCTTTCGAAGTTCCAGAGCTTAGGTGTCATTAGTCTCCAGACTCCTCATCGGAAATAGGCCTCATCTCGCCTGGAAGGGATAACTTCCTGGATTTTCTCGAGTTGCGGCAGGTGTTCTCGAGTTACGACGGGGACCTCAGGGACCCGCCCTGGTGGCCTCAGGAGAGGCCAGTCCCCATGCGAGTTGCTAGGGGGCCTCTCGGGATTCCTCTCCCGTCGATACCGGGGCCGAAAACCTTGTGTGGAGTCAGGGCCGGAACCGAGGATTCCTCTCAGGGGATGACATGGATCTTTGGGTACTTCTGGAGTCTCCCCAGGGGAGTCAGGCCTCGTCTCGAGTGGGGGCATGCCCGTGCGCTTTCCTTCCAGGCTGTAGCAGCAATGTCACGCTTCCCGTGGCGTGGATCAAAGGATCTGTGGTTTTCCCTCGAGGCTTTCCCTCGAGGCTTTCCCATAGGGCTGTCCCACGTGCCACCGGGGTGTGAGTCGATCCTCGGCGTGAAAGATGAGCCAGTGCAGGGCAAAGAGGTTCCTCTGGAATGGACTGAGTCATTGGGGGACTCTTGGCATGGTGGTACGACCATGGAGTTCCTCTCGCCTTTCCTGTTGAGAGTGCCTCCTCTTGAGATGCGACGGGAACGCCGGGAATTCTTTCCCGTTGAAAGCAGGGAAAGGATCCCTCATCTCGAGCTACGAGGGGGAAACGGGGCTCCTCTGGATGTGGGCGGGACCATCGTGCTTCCTCTCGAGTGGAGACGGGTATGGCGGTGAACTTCTTGAGTTGCAGCAAGGGTGTGAAAGACCCTTTCGAAGTTCCAGAGGTTACGTGTCATTAGTCTCCAGACGCCTCATCGGAAATAGGCCTCATCTCGCCTGGAAGGGAGAACTTCCTGGATTTTCTCGAGTTGCGGCAGGTGTTCTCGAGTTACGACGGGGATCTCAGGGACCCGCCCTGGTGGCCTCAGGAGAGGCCAGTCCCCATGCGAGTTGCAAGGGGGCCTCTCGGGATTCCTCTCCCGTCGATACCGGGGCCAAAAACCTTGTGTGGAGTCAGGGCCGGAACCGAGGATTCCTCTCAGGGGCTCACATGGATCTTTGGGTACTTCTGGAGTCTCCCCAGGGGAGTCAGGCCTCGTCTCGAGTGGGGGCATGCACGTGCGCTTTCCTTCCAGGCTGTAGCAGCAATGTCACGCTTCCCGTCGCGTGGATCAAAGGATCTGTGGTTTTCCCTCAAGGCTTTCCCTCGAGGCTTTCCCACAGGGCTTTCCCACGTGCCACCGTGGTGTGAGTCGATCCTCTGCATGAAAGATGAGCCAGTGCTGGGCAAAGAGGTTCCTCTGGAATGGACTGAGACATCTAGGGGACTCTTGGCATGGTGGTACGACCATGGAGTTCCTCTCGCCTTTCCTGCTGAGAGTGCCTCCTCTTGAGATGCGACGGGAACGCAGTGAATTCTTTCCCGTTGAAAGCAGGGAAAGGATCCCTCATCTCGAGCTACGAGGGGGAGACGGGGCTCCTCTGGATGTGGGCGGGACCATCGTGCTTCCTCTCGAGTGGAAACGGGTATGGCGGTGAACTTCTTGAGTTGCAGCAAGGGTGTGAAAGACCCTTTCGAAGTTCCAGAGTTTAGGTGTCATTAGTCTCCAGGGCCTCATCGGAAATTGGCCTCATCTCGCCTGGAAGGGAGAACTTCCTGGATTTTCTCGAGTTGCGGCTGGTGTTCTCGAGTTACGACGGGGACCTCAGGGACCCGCCCTGGTGGCCTCAGGAAAGGCCAGTCCCCATGCGAGTTGCTAGGGGGCCTCTCGGGATTCCTCTCCCGTCGATACCGGGGCCAAAAACCTTGTGTGGAGTCAGGGCCGGAACCTAGGGTTCCTCTCAGGGGCTGACATGGATCTTTGGGTACTTCTGGAGTCTCCCCAGGGGAGTCAGGCCTCGTCTCGAGTGGGGGCATGCACGTGCGCTTTCCTTCCAGGCTGTAGCAGCAATGTCACGCTTCCCGTCGCGTGGATCAAAGGATCTGTGGTTTTCCCTCGAGGCTTTCTCTCGAGGCTTTCCCACAGGCCTGTCCCACGTGCCACCGTGGTGTGAGTCGATCCTCGGCGTGAAAGATGAGCCAGTGCAGGGCAAAGAGGTTCCTCTGGAATGGACTGAGACATCTGGGGGACTCTTGGCATGGTGGTACGACCATGGAGTTCCTCTCACCTTTCCTGTTCAGAGTGCCTCCTCTTGAGATGCGACGGGAACGCCGGGAATACTTTCCCGTTGAAAGCAGGGAAAGGATCCCTCATCTCGAGCTACGAGGGGGAAACGGGGCTCCTCTGGATGTGGGCGGGACCACCGTGCTTCCTCTCGAGTGGAGACGGGTATGGCGGTGAACTTCTTGAGTTGCAGCAAGGGTGTGAAAGACCCTTTCGAAGTTCCAGAGCTTAGGTGTCATTAGTCTCCAGACTCCTCATCGGAAATAGGCCTCATCTCGCCTGGAAGGGAGAACTTCCTGGATTTTGTCGAGTTGCGGCAGGTGTTCTCGAGTTACGACGGGGACCTCAGGGACCCGCCCTGGTGGCCTCAGGAGAGGCCAGTCCCCATGCGAGTTGCTAGGGGGCCTCTCGGGATTCCTCTCCCGTCGATACTGGGGCCAAAAACCTTGTGTGGAGTCAGGGCCGGAACCGAGGATTCCTCTCAGGGGCTCACATGGATCTTTGGGTACATCTGGAGTCTCCCCAGGGGAGTCAGGCCTCGTCTCGAGTGGGGGCATGCACGTGCGCTTTCCTTCCAGGCTGTAGCAGCAATGTCACGCTTCCCGTCGCGTGGATCAAAGGATCTGTGGTTTTCCCTCGAGGCTTTCCCTCGAGGCTTTCCCACTGGGCTGTCCCACGTGCCACCGTGTTGTGAGTCGATCCTCGGCGTGAAAGATGAGCCAGTGCAGGGCAAATAGGTTCCTCTGGAATGCACTGAGACATCTGGGAGACTCTTGGCATGGTGGTACGACCATGGAGTTCCTCTCGCCTTTCCTGTTGAGAGTGCCTCCTCTTGAGATGCGACGGGAACGCCGGGAATTCTTTCCCGTTGAAAGCAGGGAAAGGATCCCTCATCTCGAGCTACGAGGGGGAAACGGGGCTCCTCTGGATGTGGGCGGGACCATCGTGCTTCCTCTCGAGTGGAAACGGGTATGGCGGTGAACTTCTTGAGTTGCAGCAAGGGTGTGAAAGACCCTTTCGAAGTTCCAGAGGTGAGGTGTCATTAGTCTCCAGACGCCTCATCGGAAATAGGCCTCATCTCGCCTGGAAGGGAGAACTTCCTGGATTTTCTCGAGTTGCGGCAGGTGTTCTCGAGTTACGACGGGGACCTCAGGGACCCGCCCTGGTTGCCTCAGGAGAGGCCAGTCCCCATGCGAGTTGCTAGGGGGCCTCTCGGGATTCCTCTCCCATCGATACCGGGGCCAAAAACCTTGTGTGGAGTCAGGGCCGGAACCGAGGATTCCTCTCAGGGGCTCACATGGATCTTTGGGTACTTCTGGAGTCTCCCCAGGGGAGTCAGGCCTCCTCTCGAGTGGGGGCATGCACGTGCGCTTTCCTTCCAGGCTGTAGCAGCAATGTCACGCTTCCCGTCGCTGGGATCAAAGGATCTGTGGTTTTCCCTCAAGGCTTTCCCTCGAGGCTTTCCCACAGGGCTTTCCCACGTGCCACAGTGGTGTGAGTCGATCCTCTGCATGAAAGATGAGCCAGTGCTGGGCAAAGAGGTTCCTCTGGAATGGACTGAGACATCTGGGGGACTCTTGGCATGGTGGTACGACCATGGAGTTCCTCTCGCCTTTCCTGCTGAGAGTGCCTCCTCTTGAGATGCGACGGGAACGCAGTGAATTCTTTCCCGTTGAAAGCAGGGAAAGGATCCCTCATCTCGAGCTACCAGGGGGAAACGGGGCTCCTCTGGATGTGGGCGGGACCATCGTGCTTCCTCTCGAGTGGAGACGGGTATGGCGGTGAATTCTTGAGTTGCAGCAAGGGTGTGAAAGACCCTTTCGAAGTTCCAGAGTTTAGGTGTCATTAGTCTCCAGGGCCTCATCGGAAATTGGCCTCATCTCGCCTGGAAGGGAGAACTTCCTGGATTTTCTCGAGTTTCGGCTGGTGTTCTCGAGTTACGACGGGGACCTCAGGGACCCGCCCTGGTGGCCTCAGGATAGGCCAGTCCCCATGCGAGTTGCTAGGGGGCCTCTCGGGATTCCTCTCCCGTCGATACCGGGGCCAAAAACCTTGTGTGGAGTCAGGGCCGGAACCTAGGGTTCCTCTCAGGGGCTCACATGGATCTTTGGGTACTTCTGGAGTCTCCCCAGGGGAGTCAGGCCTCGTCTCGAGTGGGGGCATGCACGTGCGCTTTCCTTCCAGGCTGTAGCAGCAATGTCACGCTTCCCGTCGCGTGGATCAAAGGATCTGTGGTTTTCCCTCGAGGCTTTCTCTCGAGGCTTTCCCACAGGCCTGTCCCACGTGCCACCGTGGTGTGAGTCGATCCTCGGCGTGAAAGATGAGCCAGTGCAGGGCAAAGAGGTTCCTCTGAAATGGACTGAGACATCTGGGGGACTCTTGGCATGGTGGTACGACCATGGAGTTCCTCTCGCCTTTCCTATTGAGAGTGCCTCCACTTGAGATGCGACGGGATCGCCGGGAATTCTTTCCCGTTGAAAGCAGGGAAAGGATCCCTCATCTCGAGCTACGAGGGGGAAACGGGGCTCCTCTGGATGTGGGCGGGACCATCGTGCTTCCTCTCGAGTGGAGACGGGTATGGCGGTGAACTTCTTGAGTTGCAGCAAGGGTGTGAAAGACCCTTTCGAAGTTCCAGAGCTTAGGTGTCATTAGTCTCCAGACTCCTCATCGGAAATAGGCCTCATCTCGCCTGGAAGGGAGTACTTCCTGGATTTTCTCGAGTTGCGGCAGGTTTTCTCGAGTTACGAGGAGACCTCAGGGACCCGCCCTGGTGGCCTCAGGAGAGGCCAGTCCCCATGCGAGTTGCTAGGGTGCCTCTCGGGATTCCTCTCCTGTCGATACCGGGGCCAAAATCCTTGTGTGGAGTCAGGGCCTGAGCCGAGGATTCCTCTCAGAGGCTGACATGGATCTTTGGGTACTTCTGGAGTCTCCCCATGGGAGTCAGGCCTCGTCTCGAGTGGGGGCATGCACGTGCGCTTTCCTTCCAGGCTGTAGCAGCAATGTCACGCTTCCCGTCGCGTGGATCAAAGGATCTGTGGTTTTCCCTCGAGGCTTTCCCTCGAGGCTTTCCCACAGGGCTCTCCCACGTGCCACCGGTGTGTGAGTCGATCCTCGGCGTGAAAGATGAGCCAGTGCAGGGCAAAGAGGTTCCTCTGGAATGGACTGAGTCATTGGGGGACTCTTGGCATGGTGGTACGACCATGGAGTTCCTCTCGCCTTTCCTGTTGAGAGTGCCTCCTCTTGAGATGCGACGGGAACGCCGGGAATTCTTTCCCGTTGAAAGCAGGGAAAGGATCCCTCATCTCGAGCTACGAGGGGGAAACGGGGCTCCTCTGGATGTGGGCGGGACCATCGTGCTTCCTCTCGAGTGGAGACGGGTATGGCGGTGAACTTCTTGAGTTGCAGCAAGGGTGTGAAAGACCCTTTCGAAGTTCCAGAGCTTAGGTGTCATTAGTCTCCAGACTCCTCATCGGAAATAGGCCTCATCTCGCCTGGAAGGGATAACTTCCTGGATTTTCTCGAGTTGCGGCAGGTGTTCTCGAGTTACGACGGGGACCTCAGGGACCCGCCCTGGTGGCCTCAGGAGAGGCCAGTCCCCATGCGAGTTGCTAGGGGGCCTCTCGGGATTCCTCTCCCGTCGATACCGGGGCCGAAAACCTTGTGTGGAGTCAGGGCCGGAACCGAGGATTCCTCTCAGGGGATGACATGGATCTTTGGGTAATTCTGGAGTCTCCCCAGGGGAGTCAGGCCTCGTCTCGAGTGGGGGCATGCCCGTGCGCTTTCCTTCCAGGCTGTAGCAGCAATGTCACGCTTCCCGTGGCGTGGATCAAAGGATCTGTGGTTTTCCCTCGAGGCTTTCCCTCGAGGCTTTCCCATAGGGCTGTCCCACGTGCCACCGGGGTGTGAGTCGATCCTCGGCGTGAAAGATGAGCCAGTGCAGGGCAAAGAGGTTCCTCTGGAATGGACTGAGTCATTGGGGGACTCTTGGCATGGTGGTACGACCATGGAGTTCCTCTCGCCTTTCCTGTTGAGAGTGCCTCCTCTTGAGATGCGACGGGAACGCCGGGAATTCTTTCCCGTTGAAAGCAGGGAAAGGATCCCTCATCTCGAGCTACGAGGGGGAAACGGGGCTCCTCTGGATGTGGGCGGGACCATCGTGCTTCCTCTCGAGTGGAGACGGGTATGGCGGTGAACTTCTTGAGTTGCAGCAAGGGTGTGAAAGACCCTTTCGAAGTTCCAGAGGTTACGTGTCATTAGTCTCCAGACGCCTCATCGGAAATAGGCCTCATCTCGCCTGGAAGGGAGAACTTCCTGGATTTTCTCGAGTTGCGGCAGGTGTTCTCGAGTTACGACGGGGACCTCAGGGACCCGCCCTGGTGGCCTCAGGAGAGGCCAGTCCCCATGCGAGTTGCAAGGGGGCCTCTCGGGATTCCTCTCCCATGGATACCGGGGCCAAAAACGTTCTGTGGAGTCAGGGCCGGAACCGAGGATTCCTCTCAGGGGCTGACATGGATCTTTGGGTACTTCTGGAGTCTCCCCAGGGGAGTCAGGCCTCGTCTCCAGTGGGGGCATGCACGTGCGCTTTCCTTCCAGGCTGTAGCAGCAATGTCACGCTTCCCGTCGCGTGGATCAAAGGATCTGTGGTTTTCCCTCGAGGCTTTCCCTCGAGGCTTTCCCACAGGGCTGTCCCACGTGCCACCGTGGTGTGAGTCGATCCTCGGCGTGAAAGATGAGCCAGTGCAGGGCAAAGAGGTTCCTCTGGAATGGACTGAGACATCTGGGGGACTCTTGGCATGGTGGTACGACCATGGAGTTCCTCTCGCCTTTCCTGTTGAGAGTGCCTCCTCTTGAGATGCGACGGGTTCGCCGGGAATTCTTTCCCGTTGAAAGCAGGGAAAGGATCCCACATCTCGAGCTACGAGGGGGAAACGGGGCTCCTCTGGATGTGGGCGGGACCATCGTTCTTCCTCTCGAGTGGAGACGGGTATGGCGGTGATCTTCTTGAGTTGCAGCAAGGGTGTGAAAGACCCTTTTGAAGTTCCAGAGGTTAGGTGTCATTAGTCTCCAGACGCCTCATCGGAAATAGGCCTCATCTCGCCTGGAAGGGAGAACTTCCTGGATTTTCTCGAGTTGCGGCAGGTGTTCTCGAGTTACGATGAAGACCACAGGGACCCGCCCTGGTGGCCTCAGCAGAGGCCAGTCCCCATGCGAGTTGCTAGGGGGCCTCTCGGGATTCCTCTCCCGTCGATACCGGGGCCAAAAACCTTGTGTGGAGTCAGGGCCGGAACCGAGGATTCCTCTCAGGGGCTGACATGGATCTTTGGGTACTTCTGGAGTCTCCCCAAGGGAGTCAGGCCTCGTCTCATGTGGGGGCATGCACGTGCGCTTTCTTTCCAGGCTGTAGCAGCAATGTCACGCTTCCCGTCGCGTGGATCAAAGGATCTGTGCTTTTCCCTCGAGGCTTTCCCTCGAGGCTTTCCCACAGGGCTGTTCCACGTGCCACCGTGGTGTGAGTCGATCCTCGGCGTGAAAGATGAGCCAGTGCAGGGCAAAGAGTTTCCTCTGGAATGGACTGAGACATCTGGGGGACTCTTGGCTTGGTGGTACGACCATGGAGTTCCTCTCGCCTTTCCTGTTGAGAGTGCCTCCTCTTGAGATGTGACGGGAACGGCGGGAATTCTTTCCCGTTGAAAGCAGGGAAAGGATCCCTCATCTCGAGCTACGAGGGGGAAACGGGGCTCCTCTGGATGTGGGCGGGACCATCGTGCTTCCTCTCGAGTGGAGACGGGTATGTCGGTGAACTTCTTGAGTTGCAGCAAGGGTGTGAAAGACCCTTTCGAAGTTCCAGAGCTTAGGTGTCATTAGTCTCCAGACTCCTCATCGGAAATAGGCCTCATCTCGCCTGGAAGGGATAACTTCCTGGATTTTCTCGAGTTGCGGCAGGTGTTCTCGAGTTAAGACGGGGACCTCAGGGACCCGCCCTGGTGGCCTCAGGAGAGGCCAGTCCCCATGCGAGTTGCTAGGGGGCCTCTCGGGATTCCTCTCCCGTCGATACCGGGGCCGAAAACCTTGTGTGGAGTCAGGGCCGGAACCGAGGATTCCTCTCAGGGGATGACATGGATCTTTGGGTAATTCTGGAGTCTCCCCAGGGGAGTCAGGCCTCGTCTCGAGTGGGGGCATGCCCGTGCGCTTTCCTTCCAGGCTGTAGCAGCAATGTCACGCTTCCCGTGGCGTGGATCAAAGGATCTGTGGTTTTCCCTCGAGGCTTTCCCTCGAGGCTTTCCCATAGGGCTGTCCCACGTGCCACCGGGGTGTGAGTCGATCCTCGGCGTGAAAGATGAGCCAGTGCAGGGCAAAGAGGTTCCTCTGGAAAGGACTGAGACATTGGGGGACTCTTGGCATGGTGGTACGACCATGGAGTTCCTCTCGCCTTTCCTGTTGAGAGTGCCTCCTCTTGAGATGCGACGGGAACGCCGGGAATTCTTTCCCGTTTAAAGCAGGGAAAGGATCCCTCATCTCGAGCTACGAGGGGGAAACGGGGCTCCTCTGGATGTGGGCGGGACCATCGTGCTTCCTCTCGAGTGGAGACGGGTATGGCGGTGAACTTCTTGAGTTGCAGCAAGGGTGTGAAAGACCCTTTCGAAGTTCCAGAGCTTAGGTGTCATTAGTCTCCAGACTCCTCATCGGAAATAGGCCTCATCACGCCTGGAAGGGAGAACTTCCTGGATTTTCTCGAGTTGCGGCAGGTGTTCTCGAGTTACGACGGGGACCTCAGGGACCCGCCCTGGTGGCCTCAGCAGAGGCCACTCCCCATGCGAGTTGCTAGGTGGCCTCTCGGGATTCCTCTCCCGTCGATACCGGGGCCAAAAACCTTGTGTGGAGTCAGGGCCGGAACCGAGGATTCCTCTCAGGGGATGACATGGATCTTTGGGTACTTCTGGAGTCTCCCCAGGGGAGTCAGGCCTCGTCTCGAGTGGGGGCATGCACGTGCGCTTTCCTTCCAGGCTGTAGCAGCAATGTCACGCTTCCCGTCACGTGGATAAAAGGATCTGTGGTTGTCCCTCGAGGCTTTCCCTCGGGCTTTCCCACAGGGCTGTCCCACGTGCCACCGTGGTGTGAGTCGATCCTCGGCGTGAAAGATGAGCCAGTGCAGGGCAAAGAGGTTCCTCTGGAATGGACTGAGACATCTGGGGGACTCTTGGCATGGTGGTACGACCATGGAGTTCCTCTCGCCTTTCCTGTTGAGAGTGCCTCCACTTGAGATGCGACGGGATCGCCGGGAATTCTTTCCCGTTGAAAGCAGGGAAAGGATCCCTCATCTCGAGCTACGAGGGGGAAACGGGGCTCCTCTGGATGTGGGCGGGACCATCGTGCTTCCTCTCGAGTGGAGACGGGTATGGCGGTGAACTTCTTGAGTTGCAGCAAGGGTGTGAAAGACCCTTTCGAAGTTCCAGAGCTTAGGTGTCATTAGTCTCCAGACTCCTCATCGGAAATAGGCCTCATCTCGCCTGGAAGGGAGTACTTCCTGGATTTTCTCGAGTTGCGGCAGGTTTTCTCGAGTTACGAGGAGACCTCAGGGACCCGCCCTGGTGGCCTCAGGAGAGGCCAGTCCCCATGCGAGTTGCTAGGGTGCCTCTCGGGATTCCTCTCCTGTCGATACCGGGGCCAAAATCCTTGTGTGGAGTCAGGGCCTGAGCCGAGGATTCCTCTCAGAGGCTGACATGGATCTTTGGGTACTTCTGGAGTCTCCCCATGGGAGTCAGGCCTCGTCTCGAGTGGGGGCATGCACGTGCGCTTTCCTTCCAGGCTGTACCAGCAATGTCACGCTTCCCGTCGCGTGGATCAAAGGATCTGTGGTTTTCCCTCGAGGCTTTCCCTCGAGGCTTTCCCACAGGGCTCTCCCACGTGCCACCGGTGTGTGAGTCGATCCTCGGCGTGAAAGATGAGCCAGTGCAGGGCAAAGAGGTTCCTCTGGAATGGACTGAGTCATTGGGGGACTCTTGGCATGGTGGTACGACCATGGAGTTCCTCTCGCCTTTCCTGTTGAGAGTGCCTCCTCTTGAGATGCGACGGGAACGCCGGGAATTCTTTCCCGTTGAAAGCAGGGAAAGGATCCCTCATCTCGAGCTACGAGGGGGAAACGGGGCTCCTCTGGATGTGGGCGGGACCATCGTGCTTCCTCTCGAGTGGAGACGGGTATGGCGGTGAACTTCTTGAGTTGCAGCAAGGGTGTGAAAGACCCTTTCGAAGTTCCAGAGCTTAGGTGTCATTAGTCTCCAGACTCCTCATCGGAAATAGGCCTCATCTCGCCTGGAAGGGATAACTTCCTGGATTTTCTCGAGTTGCGGCAGGTGTTCTCGAGTTACGACGGGGACCTCAGGGACCCGCCCTGGTGGCCTCAGGAGAGGCCAGTCCCCATGCGAGTTGCTAGGGGGCCTCTCGGGATTCCTCTCCCGTCGATACCGGGGCCGAAAACCTTGTGTGGAGTCAGGGCCGGAACCGAGGATTCCTCTCAGGGGATGACATGGATCTTTGGGTAATTCTGGAGTCTCCCCAGGGGAGTCAGGCCTCGTCTCGAGTGGGGGCATGCCCGTGCGCTTTCCTTCCAGGCTGTAGCAGCAATGTCACGCTTCCCGTGGCGTGGATCAAAGGATCTGTGGTTTTCCCTCGAGGCTTTCCCTCGAGGCTTTCCCATAGGGCTGTCCCACGTGCCACCGGGGTGTGAGTCGATCCTCGGCGTGAAAGATGAGCCAGTGCAGGGCAAAGAGGTTCCTCTGGAATGGACTGAGTCATTGGGGGACTCTTGGCATGGTGGTACGACCATGGAGTTCCTCTCGCCTTTCCTGTTGAGAGTGCCTCCTCTTGAGATGCGACGGGAACGCCGGGAATTCTTTCCCGTTGAAAGCAGGGAAAGGATCCCTCATCTCGAGCTACGAGGGGGAAACGGGGCTCCTCTGGATGTGGGCGGGACCATCGTGCTTCCTCTCGAGTGGAGACGGGTATGGCGGTGAACTTCTTGAGTTGCAGCAAGGGTGTGAAAGACCCTTTCGAAGTTCCAGAGGTTACGTGTCATTAGTCTCCAGACGCCTCATCGGAAATAGGCCTCATCTCGCCTGGAAGGGAGAACTTCCTGGATTTTCTCGAGTTGCGGCAGGTGTTCTCGAGTTACGACGGGGACCTCAGGGACCCGCCCTGGTGGCCTCAGGAGAGGCCAGTCCCCATGCGAGTTGCAAGGGGGCCTCTCGGGATTCCTCTCCCATGGATACCGGGGCCAAAAACGTTCTGTGGAGTCAGGGCCGGAACCGAGGATTCCTCTCAGGGGCTGACATGGATCTTTGGGTACTTCTGGAGTCTCCCCAGGGGAGTCAGGCCTCGTCTCCAGTGGGGGCATGCACGTGCGCTTTCCTTCCAGGCTGTAGCAGCAATGTCACGCTTCCCGTCGCGTGGATCAAAGGATCTGTGGTTTTCCCTCGAGGCTTTCCCTCGAGGCTTTCCCACAGGGCTGTCCCACGTGCCACCGTGGTGTGAGTCGATCCTCGGCGTGAAAGATGAGCCAGTGCAGGGCAAAGAGGTTCCTCTGGAATGGACTGAGACATCTGGGGGACTCTTGGCATGGTGGTACGACCATGGAGTTCCTCTCGCCTTTCCTGTTGAGAGTGCCTCCTCTTGAGATGCGACGGGTTCGCCGGGAATTCTTTCCCGTTGAAAGCAGGGAAAGGATCCCACATCTCGAGCTACGAGGGGGAAACGGGGCTCCTCTGGATGTGGGCGGGACCATCGTTCTTCCTCTCGAGTGGAGACGGGTATGGCGGTGATCTTCTTGAGTTGCAGCAAGGGTGTGAAAGACCCTTTCGAAGTTCCAGAGGTTAGGTGTCATTAGTCTCCAGACGCCTCATCGGAAATAGGCCTCATCTCGCCTGGAAGGGAGAACTTCCTGGATTTTCTCGAGTTGCGGCAGGTGTTCTCGAGTTACGATGAAGACCACAGGGACCCGCCCTGGTGGCCTCAGCAGAGGCCAGTCCCCATGCGAGTTGCTAGGGGGCCTCTCGGGATTCCTCTCCCGTCGATACCGGGGCCAAAAACCTTGTGTGGAGTCAGGGCCGGAACCGAGGATTCCTCTCAGGGGCTGACATGGATCTTTGGGTACTTCTGGAGTCTCCCCAAGGGAGTCAGGCCTCGTCTCATGTGGGGGCATGCACGTGCGCTTTCTTTCCAGGCTGTAGCAGCAATGTCACGCTTCCCGTCGCGTGGATCAAAGGATCTGTGCTTTTCCCTCGAGGCTTTCCCTCGAGGCTTTCCCACAGGGCTGTTCCACGTGCCACCGTGGTGTGAGTCGATCCTCGGCGTGAAAGATGAGCCAGTGCAGGGCAAAGAGTTTCCTCTGGAATGGACTGAGACATCTGGGGGACTCTTGGCTTGGTGGTACGACCATGGAGTTCCTCTCGCCTTTCCTGTTGAGAGTGCCTCCTCTTGAGATGTGACGGGAACGGCGGGAATTCTTTCCCGTTGAAAGCAGGGAAAGGATCCCTCATCTCGAGCTACGAGGGGGAAACGGGGCTCCTCTGGATGTGGGCGGGACCATCGTGCTTCCTCTCGAGTGGAGACGGGTATGTCGGTGAACTTCTTGAGTTGCAGCAAGGGTGTGAAAGACCCTTTCGAAGTTCCAGAGCTTAGGTGTCATTAGTCTCCAGACTCCTCATCGGAAATAGGCCTCATCTCGCCTGGAAGGGATAACTTCCTGGATTTTCTCGAGTTGCGGCAGGTGTTCTCGAGTTAAGACGGGGACCTCAGGGACCCGCCCTGGTGGCCTCAGGAGAGGCCAGTCCCCATGCGAGTTGCTAGGGGGCCTCTCGGGATTCCTCTCCCGTCGATACCGGGGCCGAAAACCTTGTGTGGAGTCAGGGCCGGAACCGAGGATTCCTCTCAGGGGATGACATGGATCTTTGGGTAATTCTGGAGTCTCCCCAGGGGAGTCAGGCCTCGTCTCGAGTGGGGGCATGCCCGTGCGCTTTCCTTCCAGGCTGTAGCAGCAATGTCACGCTTCCCGTGGCGTGGATCAAAGGATCTGTGGTTTTCCCTCGAGGCTTTCCCTCGAGGCTTTCCCATAGGGCTGTCCCACGTGCCACCGGGGTGTGAGTCGATCCTCGGCGTGAAAGATGAGCCAGTGCAGGGCAAAGAGGTTCCTCTGGAAAGGACTGAGACATTGGGGGACTCTTGGCATGGTGGTACGACCATGGAGTTCCTCTCGCCTTTCCTGTTGAGAGTGCCTCCTCTTGAGATGCGACGGGAACGCCGGGAATTCTTTCCCGTTTAAAGCAGGGAAAGGATCCCTCATCTCGAGCTACCAGGGGGAAACGGGGCTCCTCTGGATGTGGGCGGGACCATCGTGCTTCCTCTCGAGTGGAGACGGGTATGGCGGTGAACTTCTTGAGTTGCAGCAAGGGTGTGAAAGACCCTTTCGAAGTTCCAGAGCTTAGGTGTCATTAGTCTCCAGACTCCTCATCGGAAATAGGCCTCATCACGCCTGGAAGGGAGAACTTCCTGGATTTTCTCGAGTTGCGGCAGGTGTTCTCGAGTTACGACGGGGACCTCAGGGACCCGCCCTGGTGGCCTCAGCAGAGGCCACTCCCCATGCGAGTTGCTAGGTGGCCTCTCGGGATTCCTCTCCCGTCGATACCGGGGCCAAAAACCTTGTGTGGAGTCAGGGCCGGAACCGAGGATTCCTCTCAGGGGATGACATGGATCTTTGGGTACTTCTGGAGTCTCCCCAGGGGAGTCAGGCCTCGTCTCGAGTGGGGGCATGCACGTGCGCTTTCCTTCCAGGCTGTAGCAGCAATGTCACGCTTCCCGTCACGTGGATAAAAGGATCTGTGGTTGTCCCTCGAGGCTTTCCCTCGGGCTTTCCCACAGGGCTGTCCCACGTGCCACCGTGGTGTGAGTCGATCCTCGGCGTGAAAGATGAGCCAGTGCAGGGCAAAGAGGTTCCTCTGGAATGGACTGAGACATCTGGGGGACTCTTGGCATGGTGGTACGACCATGGAGTTCCTCTCGCCTTTCCTGTTGAGAGTGCCTCCTCTTGAGATGCGATGGTAACGCCGGGAATTCTTTCCCGTTGAAATCAGGGAAAGGATCCCTCATCTCGAGCTACGAGGGGGAAACTGGGCTCCTCTGGATGTGGGCGGGACCATCGTGCTTCCTCTCGAGTGGAGACGGGTATGGCGGTGAACTTCTTGAGTTGCAGCAAGGGTGTGAAAGACCCTTTCGAAGTTCCAGAGGTTACGTGTCATTAGTCTCCAGACGCCTCATCGGAAATAGGCCTCATCTCGCCTGGAAGGGAGAACTTCCTGGATTTTCTCGAGTTGCGGCAGGTGTTCTCGAGTTTCGACGGGGACCTCAGGGACCCGCCCTGGTGGCCTCAGGAGAGGCCAGTCCCCATGCGAGTTGCAAGGGGGCCTCTCGGGATTCCTCTCCCATGGATACCGGGGCCAAAAACGTTCTGTGGAGTCAGGGCCAGAACCGAGGATTCCTCTCAGGGGCTGACATGGATCTTTGAGTACTTCTGGAGTCTCCCCAGGGGAGTCAGGCCTCGTCTCGAGTGGGGGCATGCACGTGCGCTTTCCTTCCAGGCTGTAGCAGCAATGTCACGCTTCCCATCGCGGGGATCAAAGGATCTGTGGTTTTCCCTCGAGGCTTTCCCTCGAGGCTTTCCCACAGGGCTGTTCCACGTGCCACCGTGGTGTGAGTCGATCCTCGGCGTGAAAGATGAGCCAGTGCAGGGCAAAGAGTTTCCTCTGGAATGGACTGAGACATCTGGGGGACTCTTGGCTTGGTGGTACGACCATGGAGTTCCTCTCGCCTTTCCTGTTGAGAGTGCCTCCTCTTGAGATGTGACGGGAACGGCGGGAATTCTTTCCCGTTGAAAGCAGGGAAAGGATCCCTCATCTCGAGCTACGAGGGGGAAACGGGGCTCCTCTGGATGTGGGCGGGACCATCGTGCTTCCTCTCGATTGGAGACGGGTATGTCGGTGAACTTCTTGAGTTGCAGCAAGTGTTTGAAAGACCCTTTCGAAGTTCCAGAGGTTAGGTGTCATTAGTCTCCAGACGCCTCATGGGAAATAGGCCTCATCTCCCCTGGAAGGAAGAACTTCCTGGATTTTCTCGAGTTGCGGCAGGTGTTCTGGAGTTAGGACGGGGACCTCAGGGACCCGCCCTGGTGGCCTCAGGAGAGGCCAGTCCCCATGCGAGTTGCTAGGGGGCCTCTCGGGATACCTCTTCCGTCGATACCGGGGTCAAAAACCTTTTGTGGAGTCAGGGCCGGAACCGAGGATTCCTCTCAGGGGCTGACATGGATCTTTGGGTACTTCTGGAGTCTCCCCAGGAGAGTCAGGCCTCGTCTCGAGTGGGGGCATGCACGTGCGCTTTCCTTCCAGGCTGTAGCAGCAATGTCACACTTCCCATCGCGGGGATCAAAGGATCTGTGGTTTTCCCTCGAGGCTTTCCCTCGAGGCTTTCCCACAGGGCTGTCCCACGTGCCACCGTGGTGTGAGTCGATCCTCGGCGTGAAAGATGAGCCAGTGCAGGGCAAAGAGGTTCCTCTGGAATGCACTGAGACATCTGCGGGACTCTTGGCATGGTGGTACGACCATGGAGTTCCTCTCGCCTTTCCTGTTGAGAGTGCCTCCTCTTGAGATGCGACGGGAACGCCGGGAATTCTTTCCCGTTGAAAGCAGGGAAAGGATCCCTCATCTCGAGCTACGAGGGGGAAACGGGGATCCACTGGATGTGGGCGGGACCATCGTGCTTCCTCTCGAGTGGAGACGGGTATGACGGTGAACTTCTTGAGTTGCAGCAAGGGTGTGAAAGACCCTTTCGAAGTTCCAGAGGTTACGTGTCATTAGTCTCCAGACGCCTCATCGGAAATAGGACTCATCTCGCCTGGAAGGGAGAACTTCCTGGATTTTCTCGAGTTGCGGCAGGTGTTCTCGAGTTAGGACGGGGACCTCAGGGACCCGCCCTGGTGGCCTCAGGAAAGGCCAGTCCCCATGCGAGTTGCTAGGCGGCCTCTCGGGATTCCTCTCCCGGCGATACCGGGGCCAAAAACTTTGTGTGGAGTCAGGGCCAGAACCGAGGATTCCTCTCAGGGGCTGACATGGATCTTTGGGTACTTCTGGAGTCTCCCCAGGGGAGTCAGGCCTCCTCTCGAGTGGGGGCATGCACTTGCGCTTTCCTTCCAGGCTGTAGAAGCAATGTCACGCTTCCCGTCGCGTGGATCAAAGGATCTGTGGTTTTCCCTCGAGGCTTTCCCTCGAGGCTTTCCCACAGGGCTGTCCCACGTGCCACCGGGGTGTGAGTCGATCCTCGGCGTGAAAGATGAGCCAGTGCAGGGCAAAGAGGTTCCTCTGGAAAGGACTGAGACATTGGGGGACTCTTGGCATGGTGGTACGACCATGGAGTTCCTCTCGCCTTTCCTGTTGAGAGTGCCTCCTCTTGAGATGCGACGGGAACGCCGGGAATTCTTTCCCGTTTAAAGCAGGGAAAGGATCCCTCATCTCGAGCTACCAGGGGGAAACGGGGCTCCTCTGGATGTGGGCGGGACCATCGTGCTTCCTCTCGAGTGGAGACGGGTATGGCGGTGAACTTCTTGAGTTGCAGCAAGGGTGTGAAAGACCCTTTCGAAGTTCCAGAGCTTAGGTGTCATTAGTCTCCAGACTCCTCATCGGAAATAGGCCTCATCACGCCTGGAAGGGAGAACTTCCTGGATTTTCTCGAGTTGCGGCAGGTGTTCTCGAGTTACGACGGGGACCTCAGGGACCCGCCCTGGTGGCCTCAGCAGAGGCCACTCCCCATGCGAGTTGCTAGGTGGCCTCTCGGGATTCCTCTCCCGTCGATACCGGGGCCAAAAACCTTGTGTGGAGTCAGGGCCGGAACCGAGGATTCCTCTCAGGGGATGACATGGATCTTTGGGTACTTCTGGAGTCTCCCCAGGGGAGTCAGGCCTCGTCTCGAGTGGGGGCATGCACGTGCGCTTTCCTTCCAGGCTGTAGCAGCAATGTCACGCTTCCCGTCACGTGGATAAAAGGATCTGTGGTTGTCCCTCGAGGCTTTCCCTCGGGCTTTCCCACAGGGCTGTCCCACGTGCCACCGTGGTGTGAGTCGATCCTCGGCGTGAAAGATGAGCCAGTGCAGGGCAAAGAGGTTCCACTGGAATGGACTGAGACATCTGGGGGACTCTTGGCATGGTGGTACGACCATGGAGTTCCTCTCGCCTTTCCTGTTGAGAGTGCCTCCTCTTGAGATGCGATGGTAACGCCGGGAATTCTTTCCCGTTGAAATCAGGGAAAGGATCCCTCATCTCGAGCTACGAGGGGGAAACTGGGCTCCTCTGGATGTGGGCGGGACCATCGTGCTTCCTCTCGAGTGGAGACGGGTATGGCGGTGAACTTCTTGAGTTGCAGCAAGGGTGTGAAAGACCCTTTCGAAGTTCCAGAGGTTACGTGTCATTAGTCTCCAGACGCCTCATCGGAAATAGGCCTCATCTCGCCTGGAAGGGAGAACTTCCTGGATTTTCTCGAGTTGCGGCAGGTGTTCTCGAGTTTCGACGGGGACCTCAGGGACCCGCCCTGGTGGCCTCAGGAGAGGCCAGTCCCCATGCGAGTTGCAAGGGGGCCTCTCGGGATTCCTCTCCCATGGATACCGGGGCCAAAAACGTTCTGTGGAGTCAGGGCCAGAACCGAGGATTCCTCTCAGGGGCTGACATGGATCTTTGAGTACTTCTGGAGTCTCCCCAGGGGAGTCAGGCCTCGTCTCGAGTGGGGGCATGCACGTGCGCTTTCCTTCCAGGCTGTAGCAGCAATGTCACGCTTCCCATCGCGGGGATCAAAGGATCTGTGGTTTTCCCTCGAGGCTTTCCCTCGAGGCTTTCCCACAGGGCTGTTCCACGTGCCACCGTGGTGTGAGTCGATCCTCGGCGTGAAAGATGAGCCAGTGCAGGGCAAAGAGTTTCCTCTGGAAAGGACTGAGACATCTGGGGGACTCTTGGCTTGGTGGTACGACCATGGAGTTCCTCTCGCCTTTCCTGTTGAGAGTGCCTCCTCTTGAGATGTGACGGGAACGGCGGGAATTCTTTCCCGTTGAAAGCAGGGAAAGGATCCCTCATCTCGAGCTACGAGGGGGAAACGGGGCTCCTCTGGATGTGGGCGGGACCATCGTGCTTCCTCTCGATTGGAGACGGGTATGTCGGTGAACTTCTTGAGTTGCAGCAAGTGTTTGAAAGACCCTTTCGAAGTTCCAGAGGTTAGGTGTCATTAGTCTCCAGACGCCTCATGGGAAATAGGCCTCATCTCCCCTGGAAGGAAGAACTTCCTGGATTTTCTCGAGTTGCGGCAGGTGTTCTGGAGTTAGGACGGGGACCTCAGGGACCCGCCCTGGTGGCCTCAGGAGAGGCCAGTCCCCATGCGAGTTGCTAGGGGGCCTCTCGGGATACCTCTTCCGTCGATACCGGGGTCAAAAACCTTTTGTGGAGTCAGGGCCGGAACCGAGGATTCCTCTCAGGGGCTGACATGGATCTTTGGGTACTTCTGCAGTCTCCCCAGGAGAGTCAGGCCTCGTCTCGAGTGGGGGCATGCACGTGCGCTTTCCTTCCAGGCTGTAGCAGCAATGTCACACTTCCCATCGCGGGGATCAAAGGATCTGTGGTTTTCCCTCGAGGCTTTCCCTCGAGGCTTTCCCACAGGGCTGTCCCACGTGCCACCGTGGTGTGAGTCGATCCTCGGCGTGAAAGATGAGCCAGTGCAGGGCAAAGAGGTTCCTCTGGAATGCACTGAGACATCTGCGGGACTCTTGGCATGGTGGTACGACCATGGAGTTCCTCTCGCCTTTCCTGTTGAGAGTGCCTCCTCTTGAGATGCGACGGGAACGCCGGGAATTCTTTCCCGTTGAAAGCAGGGAAAGGATCCCTCATCTCGAGCTACGAGGGGGAAACGGGGATCCACTGGATGTGGGCGGGACCATCGTGCTTCCTCTCGAGTGGAGACGGGTATGACGGTGAACTTCTTGAGTTGCAGCAAGGGTGTGAAAGACCCTTTCGAAGTTCCAGAGGTTACGTGTCATTAGTCTCCAGACGCCTCATCGGAAATAGGACTCATCTCGCCTGGAAGGGAGAACTTCCTGGATTTTCTCGAGTTGCGGCAGGTGTTCTCGAGTTAGGACGGGGACCTCAGGGACCCGCCCTGGTGGCCTCAGGAAAGGCCAGTCCCCATGCGAGTTGCTAGGCGGCCTCTCGGGATTCCTCTCCCGGCGATACCGGGGCCAAAAACTTTGTGTGGAGTCAGGGCCAGAACCGAGGATTCCTCTCAGGGGCTGACATGGATCTTTGGGTACTTCTGGAGTCTCCCCAGGGGAGTCAGGCCTCCTCTCGAGTGGGGGCATGCACTTGCGCTTTCCTTCCAGGCTGTAGAAGCAATGTCACGCTTCCCGTCGCGTGGATCAAAGGATCTGTGGTTTTCCCTCGAGGCTTTCCCTCGAGGCTTTCCCACAGGGCTGTCCCACGTGCCACCGTGGTGTGAGTCGATCCTCGGCGTGAAAGATGAGCCAGTGGAGGGCAAAGAGGTTCCTCTGGAATGCACTGAGACATCTGGGGGACTCTTGGTATGGTGGTACGACCATGGAGTTCCTCTCGCCTTTCCTGTTGAGAGTGCCTCCTCTTGAGATGCGACGGGTACGCCGGGAATTCTTTCCCGTTGAAAGCAGGGAAAGGATCCCACATCTCGAGCTACGAGGGGGAAACGGGGCTCCTCTGGATGTGGGCGGGACCATCGTGCTTCCTCTCGAGTGGAGACGGGTATGGCGGTGAACTTCTTGAGTTGCAGCAAGGGTGTGAAAGACCCTTTCGAATTTCCAGAGGTTAGGTGTCATTAGTCTCCAGACGCCTCATCGGAAATAGGCCTCATCTCGCCTGGAAGGGAGAACTTCCTGGATTTTCTCGAGTTGCGGCAGGTGTTCTTGAGTTACGACGGAGACCTCAGGGACACGCCCTGGTGGCCTCAGGAGAGGCCAGTCCCCATGCGAGTTGCTAGGGGGCCTCTCGGGATTTCTCTCCCGTTGATACCGGGGCCAAAAACCTTGTGTGGAGTCAGGGCCATTAGAGGATTCCTCTCAGGGGCTGACATGGATCTTTGGGTACTTCTGGAGTCTCCCCAGGGGAGTCAGGCCTCGTCTCGAGTGGGGGCATACACGTGCGCTTTCCTTCCAGGCTGTAGCAGCAATGTCACGCTTCCCGTCGCGTGGATCAAAGGATCTGTGGTTTTCCCTCGAGGCTTTCCCTCGAGGCTTTCCCACTGGGCTGTCCCACGTGCCACCGTGGTGTGAGTCGATCCTCGGCGTGAAAGATGAGCCAGTGCAGGGCAATGAGGTTCCTCTGGAATGGACTGAGACATCTGGGGGACTCTTGGCATAGTGGTACGACCATGGAGTTCCTCTCGCCTTTCCTGTTGAGAGTGCCTCCTCTTGAGATGCGACGGGAACGCCGGGAATTCTTTCCCGTTGAAAGCAGGGAAAGGATCCCTCATCTCGAGCTACGAGGGGGAAACAGGGCTCCTCTGGATGGGGGCGGGACCATCGTGCTTCCTCTCGAGTGGAGACGGGTATGGCGGTGAACTTCTTGAGTTGCAGCAAGGGAGTGAAAGACCCTTTCGAAGTTCCAGAGCTTAGGTGTCATTAGTCTTCAGACGCCTCATCGGAAATAGGCCTCATCTCGCCTAGAAGGGAGAACTTCCTGGATTTTCTCGAGTTGCGGCAGGTGTTCTCGAGTTAGGACGGGGACCTCAGGGACCCGCCCTGGTGGCCTCAGGAGAGGCCAGTCCCCATGCGAGTTGCTAGGGGGCCTCTCGGGATTCCTCTCCCGTCGATACCGGGGCCAAAAACTTGTGTGGAGTCAGGGCCGGAACCGAGGATTCCTCTCAGGGGCTGACATGGATCTTTGGGTACTTCTGGAGTCTCCCCAGGGGAGTCAGGCCTCGTCTCGAGTGGGGGCATGCACGTGCGCTTTCCGTCCAGGCTGTAGCAGCAATGTCATGCTTCCCGTCGCGGGGATCAAAGGATCTGTGGTTTTCCCTCGAGGCTTTCCCTCGAGGCTTTCCCACAGGGCTGTCCCACGTGCCACCGTGGTGTGAGTCGATCCTAGGCGTGAAAGATGAGCCAGTGCAGGGCAAAGAGGTTCCTCTGGAATGCACTGAGACATCTGGGGGACTCTTGGCATGGTGGTACGACCATGGAGTTCCTCTCGCCTTTCCTGTTGAGAGTGCCTCCTCTTGAGATGCGATGGGAACGCCGGGAATTCTTTCCGTTGAAAGCAGGGAAAGGATCCCTCATCTCGAGCTACGAGGGGGAAACGGGGCTCCTCTGGATGTGGGCGGGACCATCGTGCTTCCTCTCGAGTGGAGACGGGTATGGCGGTGAACTTCTTGAGTTGCAGGAAGGGTGTGAAAGACCCCTTCGAAGTTCCAGAGGTTAGGTGTCATTAGTCTCCAGACGCCTCATCGGAAATAGGCCTCATCTCGCCTGGAAGGGAGAACTTCCTGGATTTTCTCGAGTTGCGGCAGGTGTTCTCGAGTTAGGACGGGGACCTCAGGGACCCGCCCTGGTGGCCGCAGGAGAGGCCAGTCCCCATGCGAGTTGCTAGGGGGCCACTCGTGATACCTCTTCCGTCGATACCGGGGCCAAAAACCTTGTGTGGAGTCAGGGCCGGAACCGAGGATTCCTCTCAGGGGCTGACATGGATCTTTGGGTACTTCTGGAGTCTCCCCAGGGGAGTCAGGCCTCGTCTCGAGTGGGGGCATGCACGTGCGCTTTCCTTCCAGGCTGTAGCAGCAATGTCACGCTTCCCATCGCGGGGATCAAAGGATCTGTGGTTTTCCCTCGAGGCTTTCCCTCGAGGCTTTCCCACAGGGCTGTCCCACGTGCCACCGTGGTGTGAGTCTATCCTCGGCGTGAAAGATGAGCCAGTGCAGGGCACAGAGGTTCCTCTGGAATGGACTGAGACATCTGGGGGACTCTTGGCATGGTGGTACGACCATGGAGTTCCTCTCGCCTTTCCTGTTGAGAGTGCCTCCTCTTGAGATGCGACGGGAACGCCGGGAATTCTTTCCCGTTGAAAGCAAGGAAAGGATCCCTCATCTCGAGCTACGAGGGGGAAACAGGGCTCCTCTGGATGTGGGCGGGACCATCGTGCTTCCTCTCGAGTGGAGACGGGTATGGCGGTGAACTTCTTGAGTTGCAGCAAGGGTGTGAAAGACCCTTTCGAAGTTCCAGAGGTCAGGTGTCATTAGTCTCCAGACGCCTCATCGGAAATAGGCCTAATTTCGCCTGGAAGGGAGAACTTCCTGGATTTTCTCGAGTTGCGGCAGGTGTTCTCGAGTTACGACGGGGACCTCAGGGACCCGCCCTGGTGGCCTCAGGAGAGGCCAGTCCCCATGTGAGTTGCTAGGGGGCCTCTCGGGATTCCTCTCCCGTCGATACCGGGGCCAAAAACCTTGTGTGGAGTCAGGGCCGGAACCGAGGATTCCTCTCAGGGGCTGACATGGATCTTGGGTACTTCTGGAGTCTCCCCAGGGGAGTCATGCCTCGTGTCGAGTGGGGCCATGCACGTGCGCTTTCCTTCCAGGCTGTAGCAGCAATGTCACGCTTCCCATCGCGGGGATCAAAGGATCTGTGGTTTTCCCTCGAGGCTTTCCCTCGAGGCTTTCCCACAGGGCTGTTCCACGTGCCACCGTGGTGTGAGTCGATCCTCGGCGTGAAAGATGAGCCAGTGCAGGGCAAAGAGTTTCCTCTGGAATGGACTGAGACATCTGGGGGACTCTTGGCTTGGTGGTACGACCATGGAGTTCCTCTCGCCTTTCCTGTTGAGAGTGCCTCCTCTTGAGATGTGACGGGAACGGCGGGAATTCTTTCCCGTTGAAAGCAGGGAAAGGATCCCTCATCTCGAGCTACGAGGGGGAAACGGGGCTCCTCTGGATGTGGGCGGGACCATCGTGCTTCCTCTCGATTGGAGACGGGTATGTCGGTGAACTTCTTGAGTTGCAGCAAGTGTTTGAAAGACCCTTTCGAAGTTCCAGAGGTTAGGTGTCATTAGTCTCCAGACGCCTCATGGGAAATAGGCCTCATCTCCCCTGGAAGGAAGAACTTCCTGGATTTTCTCGAGTTGCGGCAGGTGTTCTGGAGTTAGGACGGGGACCTCAGGGACCCGCCCTGGTGGCCTCAGGAGAGGCCAGTCCCCATGCGAGTTGCTAGGGGGCCTCTCGGGATACCTCTTCCGTCGATACCGGGGTCAAAAACCTTTTGTGGAGTCAGGGCCGGAACCGAGGATTCCTCTCAGGGGCTGACATGGATCTTTGGGTACTTCTGGAGTCTCCCCAGGAGAGTCAGGCCTCGTCTCGAGTGGGGGCATGCACGTGCGCTTTCCTTCCAGGCTGTAGCAGCAATGTCACACTTCCCATCGCGGGGATCAAAGGATCTGTGGTTTTCCCTCGAGGCTTTCCCTCGAGGCTTTCCCACAGGGCTGTCCCACGTGCCACCGTGGTGTGAGTCGATCCTCGGCGTGAAAGATGAGCCAGTGCAGGGCAAAGAGGTTCCTCTGGAATGCACTGAGACATCTGCGGGACTCTTGGCATGGTGGTACGACCATGGAGTTCCTCTCGCCTTTCCTGTTGAGAGTGCCTCCTCTTGAGATGCGACGGGAACGCCGGGAATTCTTTCCCGTTGAAAGCAGGGAAAGGATCCCTCATCTCGAGCTACGAGGGGGAAACGGGGATCCACTGGATGTGGGCGGGACCATCGTGCTTCCTCTCGAGTGGAGACGGGTATGACGGTGAACTTCTTGAGTTGCAGCAAGGGTGTGAAAGACCCTTTCGAAGTTCCAGAGGTTACGTGTCATTAGTCTCCAGACGCCTCATCGGAAATAGGACTCATCTCGCCTGGAAGGGAGAACTTCCTGGATTTTCTCGAGTTGCGGCAGGTGTTCTCGAGTTAGGACGGGGACCTCAGGGACCCGCCCTGGTGGCCTCAGGAAAGGCCAGTCCCCATGCGAGTTGCTAGGCGGCCTCTCGGGATTCCTCTCCCGGCGATACCGGGGCCAAAAACTTTGTGTGGAGTCAGGGCCAGAACCGAGGATTCCTCTCAGGGGCTGACATGGATCTTTGGGTACTTCTGGAGTCTCCCCAGGGGAGTCAGGCCTCCTCTCGAGTGGGGGCATGCACTTGCGCTTTCCTTCCAGGCTGTAGAAGCAATGTCACGCTTCCCGTCGCGTGGATCAAAGGATCTGTGGTTTTCCCTCGAGGCTTTCCCTCGAGGCTTTCCCACAGGGCTGTCCCACGTGCCACCGTGGTGTGAGTCGATCCTCGGCGTGAAAGATGAGCCAGTGGAGGGCAAAGAGGTTCCTCTGGAATGCACTGAGACATCTGGGGGACTCTTGGTATGGTGGTACGACCATGGAGTTCCTCTCGCCTTTCCTGTTGAGAGTGCCTCCTCTTGAGATGCGACGGGTACGCCGGGAATTCTTTCCCGTTGAAAGCAGGGAAAGGATCCCACATCTCGAGCTACGAGGGGGAAACGGGGCTCCTCTGGATGTGGGCGGGACCATCGTGCTTCCTCTCGAGTGGAGACGGGTATGGCGGTGAACTTCTTGAGTTGCAGCAAGGGTGTGAAAGACCCTTTCGAATTTCCAGAGGTTAGGTGTCATTAGTCTCCAGACGCCTCATCGGAAATAGGCCTCATCTCGCCTGGAAGGGAGAACTTCCTGGATTTTCTCGAGTTGCGGCAGGTGTTCTTGAGTTACGACGGAGACCTCAGGGACACGCCCTGGTGGCCTCAGGAGAGGCCAGTCCCCATGCGAGTTGCTAGGGGGCCTCTCGGGATTTCTCTCCCGTTGATACCGGGGCCAAAAACCTTGTGTGGAGTCAGGGCCATTAGAGGATTCCTCTCAGGGGCTGACATGGATCTTTGGGTACTTCTGGAGTCTCCCCAGGGGAGTCAGGCCTCGTCTCGAGTGGGGGCATACACGTGCGCTTTCCTTCCAGGCTGTAGCAGCAATGTCACGCTTCCCGTCGCGTGGATCAAAGGATCTGTGGTTTTCCCTCGAGGCTTTCCCTCGAGGCTTTCCCACTGGGCTGTCCCACGTGCCACCGTGGTGTGAGTCGATCCTCGGCGTGAAAGATGAGCCAGTGCAGGGCAATGAGGTTCCTCTGGAATGGACTGAGACATCTGGGGGACTCTTGGCATGGTGGTACGACCATGGAGTTCCTCTCGCCTTTCCTGTTGAGAGTGCCTCCTCTTGAGATGCGACGGGAACGCCGGGAATTCTTTCCCGTTGAAAGCAGGGAAAGGATCCCTCATCTCGAGCTACGAGGGGGAAACAGGGCTCCTCTGGATGGGGGCGGGACCATCGTGCTTCCTCTCGAGTGGAGACGGGTATGGCGGTGAACTTCTTGAGTTGCAGCAAGGGAGTGAAAGACCCTTTCGAAGTTCCAGAGCTTAGGTGTCATTAGTCTTCAGACGCCTCATCGGAAATAGGCCTCATCTCGCCTAGAAGGGAGAACTTCCTGGATTTTCTCGAGTTGCGGCAGGTGTTCTCGAGTTAGGACGGGGACCTCAGGGACCCGCCCTGGTGGCCTCAGGAGAGGCCAGTCCCCATGCGAGTTGCTAGGGGGCCTCTCGGGATTCCTCTCCCGTCGATACCGGGGCCAAAAACTTGTGTGGAGTCAGGGCCGGAACCGAGGATTCCTCTCAGGGGCTGACATGGATCTTTGGGTACTTCTGGAGTCTCCCCAGGGGAGTCAGGCCTCGTCTCGAGTGGGGGCATGCACGTGCGCTTTCCGTCCAGGCTGTAGCAGCAATGTCATGCTTCCCGTCGCGGGGATCAAAGGATCTGTGGTTTTCCCTCGAGGCTTTCCCTCGAGGCTTTCCCACAGGGCTGTCCCACGTGCCACCGTGGTGTGAGTCGATCCTAGGCGTGAAAGATGAGCCAGTGCAGGGCAAAGAGGTTCCTCTGGAATGCACTGAGACATCTGGGGGACTCTTGGCATGGTGGTACGACCATGGAGTTCCTCTCGCCTTTCCTGTTGAGAGTGCCTCCTCTTGAGATGCGATGGGAACGCCGGGAATTCTTTCCGTTGAAAGCAGGGAAAGGATCCCTCATCTCGAGCTACGAGGGGGAAACGGGGCTCCTCTGGATGTGGGCGGGACCATCGTGCTTCCTCTCGAGTGGAGACGGGTATGGCGGTGAACTTCTTGAGTTGCAGGACGGGTGTGAAAGACCCCTTCGAAGTTCCAGAGGTTAGGTGTCATTAGTCTCCAGACGCCTCATCGGAAATAGGCCTCATCTCGCCTGGAAGGGAGAACTTCCTGGATTTTCTCGAGTTGCGGCAGGTGTTCTCGAGTTAGGACGGGGACCTCAGGGACCCGCCCTGGTGGCCGCAGGAGAGGCCAGTCCCCATGCGAGTTGCTAGGGGGCCACTCGTGATACCTCTTCCGTCGATACCGGGGCCAAAAACCTTGTGTGGAGTCAGGGCCGGAACCGAGGATTCCTCTCAGGGGCTGACATGGATCTTTGGGTACTTCTGGAGTCTCCCCAGGGGAGTCAGGCCTCGTCTCGAGTGGGGGCATGCACGTGCGCTTTCCTTCCAGGCTGTAGCAGCAATGTCACGCTTCCCATCGCGGGGATCAAAGGATCTGTGGTTTTCCCTCGAGGCTTTCCCTCGAGGCTTTCCCACAGGGCTCTCCCACGTGCCACCGTGGTGTGAGTCTATCCTCGGCGTGAAAGATGAGCCAGTGCAGGGCACAGAGGTTCCTCTGGAATGGACTGAGACATCTGGGGGACTCTTGGCATGGTGGTACGACCATGGAGTTCCTCTCGCCTTTCCTGTTGAGAGTGCCTCCTCTTGAGATGCGACGGGAACGCCGGGAATTCTTTCCCGTTGAAAGCAGGGAAAGGATCCCTCATCTCGAGCTACGAGGGGGAAACAGGGCTCCTCTGGATGTGGGCGGGACCATCGTGCTTCCTCTCGAGTGGAGACGGGTATGGCGGTGAACTTCTTGAGTTGCAGCAAGGGTGTGAAAGACCCTTTCGAAGTTCCAGAGGTCAGGTGTCATTAGTCTCCAGACGCCTCATCGGAAATAGGCCTAATTTCGCCTGGAAGGGAGAACTTCCTGGATTTTCTCGAGTTGCGGCAGGTGTTCTCGAGTTACGACGGGGACCTCAGGGACCCGCCCTGGTGGCCTCAGGAGAGGCCAGTCCCCATGTGAGTTGCTAGGGGGCCTCTCGGGATTCCTCTCCCGTCGATACCGGGGCCAAAAACCTTGTGTGGAGTCAGGGCCGGAACCGAGGATTCCTCTCAGGGGCTGACATGGATCTTGGGTACTTCTGGAGTCTCCCCAGGGGAGTCATGCCTCGTGTCGAGTGGGGCCATGCACGTGCGCTTTCCTTCCAGGCTGTAGCAGCAATGTCACACTTCCCGTCGCATGGATCAAAGGATCTGTGGTTTTCCCTCGAGGCTTTCCCTCGAGGCTTTCCCACGGGGCTGTCCCACGTGCCACCATGGTGTGAGTCGATCCTCGGCGTGAAAGATGAGCCAGTGCAGGGCAAGAGGTTCCTCTGGAATGGACTGAGACATCTGGGGGACTCTTGGCATGGTGGTACGACCATGGAGTTCCTCTCGCCTTTCCTGTTGAGACTGCCTCCTCTTGAGATGTGACGGGAACGCCGGGAATTCTTTCCCGTTGAAAGCAGGGAAAGGATCCCTCATATCGAGCTACGAGGGGGAAACGGGGCTCCTCTGGATGTGGGCGGGACCATCGTGCTTCCTCTCGAGTGGAGACGGGTATGGTGGTGAACTTCTTGACTTGAAGCAAGGGTGTGAAAGACCCTTTCGAAGTTCCAGAGCTTAGGTTTCATTAGTCTCCAGACGCCTCACCGGAAATAGGCCTCATCTCGCCTGGAAGGGAGAACTTCCTGGATTTTCTCGAGTTGCGGCAGGTGTTCTCGAGTTACGACGGGGACCTCAGGGACCCGCCCTGGTGGCCTCAGGAGAGGCCAGTCCCCATGCGAGTTGTTAGGGGGCCTCTCGGGATTCCTCTCCCGTCGATACCGGGGCCAAAAACCTTGTGTGAAGTCAGGGCCGGAACCGAGGATTCCTCTCAGGGGCTGACATGGATATTAGGGTACTTCTGGAGTCTCCCCAGGCGAGTCAGGCCTCGTCTCGAGTGGGGGCATGCACGTGCGCTTTCCTTCCAGGCTGTAGCAGCAATGTCACGCTTCCCGTCGCGTGGATCAAAGGATCTGTGGTTTTCCCTCGAGGCTTTCCCTCGAGGCTTTCCCACGGGGCTGTCCCACGTGCCACCGTGGTGTGAGTCGATCCTCGGCGTGAAAGATGAGCCAGTGCAGGGCAAAGAGGTTCCTCTGGAATGGACTGAGACATCTGGGGGACTCTTGGCATGGTGGTACGACCATGGAGTTCCTCTCGCCTTTCCTGTTGAGAGTGCCTCCTCTTGAGATGCGATGGTAACGCCGGGAATTCTTTTCCGTTGAAATCAGGTAAAGGATCCCTCATCTCGAGCTACGAGGGGGAAACTGGGCTCCTCTGGATGTGGGTGGGACCATCGTGCTTCCTCTCGAGTGGAGACGGGTATGGCGGTGAACTTCTTGAGTTGCAGCAAGGGTGGGAAAGTCCCTTTCGAAGTTCCAGAGGTTACGTGTCATTAGTCTCCAGACGCCTCATCGGAAATAGTCCTCATCTCGCCTGGAAGGGAGAACTTCCTGGATTTTCTCGAGTTGCGGCAGGTGTTCTCGAGTTACGACGGGGACCTCAGGGACCCGCCCTGGTGGCCTCAGGAGAGGCCAGTCCCCATGCGAGTTTCTAGGGGGCCTCTCGGGATTCCTCTCCCATGGATACCGGGGCCAAAAACGTTCTGTGGAGTCAGGGCCGGAACCGAGGATTCCTCTCAGGGGCTGACATGGATCTTTGGGTACTTCTGGAGTCTCCCCAGGGGAGTCAGGCCTCGTCTCGAGTGGGGGCATGCACGTGCGCTTTCCTTCCAGGCTGTAGCAGCAATGTCACGCTTCCCGTCGCGTGGATCAAAGGATCTGTGGTTTTCCCTCGAGGCTTTCCCTCGAGGCTTTCCCACTGGGCTGTCCCACGTGCCACCGTGGTGTGAGTCGATCCTCGGCGTGAAAGATGAGCCAGTGCAGGGCAAAGAGGTTCCTCTGGAATGGACTGAGACATCTGGGGGACTCTTGGCATGGTGGTACGAACATGGAGTTCCTCTCGCCTTTCCTGTTGAGAGTGCCTCCTCTTGAGATGCGACGGGTACGCCGGGAATTCTTTCCCGTTGAAAGCAGGGAAAGGATCCCACATCTCGAGCTACGAGGGGGAAACGGGGCTCCTCTGGATGTGGGCGGGACCATCTTGCTTCGTCTCGAGTGGAGACGGGTATGGCGGTGAACTTCTTGAGTTGCAGCAAGGGTGTGAAAGACCCTTTCGAAGTTCCAGAGCTTAGGTGTCATTAGTCTCCAGACGCCTCATCGGAAATAGGCCTCATCTCGCCTGGAAGGGAGAACTTCCTGGATTTTCTCGAGTTGCGGCAGGTGTTCTCGAGTTACGATGGGGACCTCAGGGACCCGCCCTGGTGGCCTGAGGAGAGGCCAGTCCCCATGCGAGTTGCTAGGGGGCCTCTCGGGATTCCTCTCCCGTCGATACCGGGGCCAAAAACCTTGTGTGGAGTCAGGGCCGGAACCGAGGATTCCTCTCAGGGGCTGACATGGATCTTTGGGTACTTCTGGAGTCTCCCCAAGGGAGTCAGGCCTCGTCTCGAGTGGGGGCATGCACGTGCGCTTTCCTTCCAGGCTGTAGCAGCAATGTCACGCTTCCCGTCGCGTGGATCAAAGGATCTGTGGTTTTCCCTCGAGGCTTTCCCTCGAGGCTTTCCCACAGGGCTGTTCCACGTGCCACCGTGGTGTGAGTCGATCCTCAGCGTGAAAGATGAGCCAGTGCAGGGCAAAGAGTTTCCTCTGGAATGGACTGAGACATCTGGGGGACTCTTGGCTTGGTGGTACGACCATGGAGTTCCTCTCGCCTTTCCTGTTGAGAGTGCCTCCTCTTGAGATGTGACGGGAACGCCGGGAATTCTTTCCCGTTGAAAGCAGGGAAAGGATTCCTCATCTCGAGCTACGAGGGGGAAACGGGGCTCCTCTGGATGTGGGCGGGACCATCGTGCTTCCTCTCGATTGGAGACGGGTATGTCGGTGAACTTCTTGAGTTGCAGCAAGTGTTTGAAAGACCCTTTCGAAGTTCCAGAGGTTAGGTGTCATTAGTCTCCAGACGCCTCATGGGAAATAGGCCTCATCTCCCCTGGAAGGAAGAACTTCCTGGATTTTCTCGAGTTGCGGCAGGTGTTCTCGAGTTAGGACGGGGACCTCAGGGACCCGCCCTGGTGGCCTCAGGAGAGGCCAGTCCCCATGCGAGTTGCTAGGGGGCCTCTCGGGATTTCTCTCCCGTTGATACCGGGGCCAAAAACCTTGTGTGGAGTCAGGGCCATTAGAGGATTCCTCTCAGGGGCTGACATGGATCTTTGGGTACTTCTGGAGTCTCCCCAGGGGAGTCAGGCCTCGTCTCGAGTGGGGGCATACACGTGCGCTTTCCTTCCAGGCTGTAGCAGCAATGTCACGCTTCCCGTCCCGTGGATCAAAGGATCTGTGGTTTTCCCTCGAGGCTTTCCCTCGAGGCTTTCCCACTGGGCTGTCCCACGTGCCACCGTGGTGTGAGTCGATCCTCGGCGTGAAAGATGAGCCAGTGCAGGGCAAAGAGGTTCCTCTGGAATGGACTGAGACATCTGGGGGACTCTTGGCATGGTGGTACGACCATGGAGTTCCTCTCGCCTTTCCTGTTGAGAGTGCCTCCTCTTGAGATGCGACGGGAACGCCGGGAATTCTTTCCGTTGAAAGCAGGGAAAGGATCCCTCATCTCGAGCTACGAGGGGGAAACGGGGCTCCTCTGGATGTGGGCGGGACCATCGTGCTTCCTCTCGAGTGGAGACGGGTATGGCGGTGAACTTCTTGAGTTGCAGCAAGGGTGTGAAAGACCCTTTCGAAGTTCCAGAGGTTAGGTGTCATTAGTCTCCAGACGCCTCATCGGAAATAAGACTCATCTCGCCTGGAAGGGAGAACTTCCTGGATTTTCTCGAGTTGCGGCAGGTGTTCTCGAGTTACGACGGGGACCTCAGGGACCCGCCCTGGTGGCCCCAGGAGAGGCCAGTCCCCATGCGAGTTGCTAGGGGGCCTCTCGGGATACCTCTTCCGTCGATACCGGGGCCAAAAACCTTGTGTGGAGTCAGGGCCAGAACCGAGGATTCCTCTCAGGGGCTGACATGGATCTTTGGGTACTTCTGGAGTCTCCCCAGGGGAGTCAGGCCTCGTCTCGAGTGGGGGCATGCACGTGCGCTTTTCTTCCAGGCTGTAGCAGCAATGTCACGCTTCCCGTCGCGGGGATCAAAGGATCTGTGGTTGTCCCTCGAGGCTTTCCCACAGGGCTGTCCCACGTGCCACCGTGGTGTGAGTCGATCCTCGGCGTGAAAGATGAGCCAGTGCAGGGCAAAGAGGTTCCTCTGGAATGGACTGAGACATCTGGGGGACTCTTGGCATGGTGGTACGACCATGGAGTTCCTCTCGCCTTTCCTGTTGAGAGTGCCTCCTCTTGAGATGCGATGGGAACGCCGGGAATTCTTTCCCGTTGAAAGCAGGGAAAGGATCCCTCATCTCGAGCTACGAGGGGGAAACGGGGCTCCTCTGGATGTGGGCGGGACCATCGTGCTTCCTCTCGAGTGGAGACGGGTATGGCGGTGAACTTCTTGAGTTGCAGCAAGGGTGTGAAAGACCCTTTCGAAGTTCCAGAGGTTAGCTGTCATTAGTCTCCAGACGCCTCATCGGAAATAGGCCTCATCTCGCCTGGAAGGGAGAACTTCCTGGATTTTCTCGAGTTGCGGCAGGTGTTCTCGAGTTACGACGGGGACCTCAGGGACCCGCCCTGGTGGCCTCAGGAGAGGCCAGTCCCCATGCGAGTTGCTAGGGGGCCTCTCGGGATTCCTCTCCCGTCGATACCGGGGCCAAAAACCTTGTGTGGAGTCAGGGCCGGAACCGAGGACTCCTCTCAGGGGCTCACATGGATCTTTGGGTACTTCTGGAGTCTCCCCAGGGGAGTCAGGCCTCGTCTCGAGTGGGGGCATGCACGTGCGCTTTCCTTCCAGGCTGTAACAGCAATGTCACGCTTCCGGTCGCGTGGATCAAAGGATCTGTGGTTTTCCCTCGAGGCTTTCCCTCGAGGCTTTCCCACAGGGCTGTCCCACGTGCCACCGTGGTGTGAGTCTATCCTCGGCGTGAAAGATGAGCCAGTGCAGGGCACAGAGGTTCCTCTGGAATGGACTGAGACATCTGGGGGACTCTTGGCATGGTGGTACGACCATGGAGTTCCTCTCGCCTTTCCTGTTGAGAGTGCCTCCTCTTGAGATGCGACGGGAACGCCGGGAATTCTTTCCCGTTGAAAGCAGGGAAAGGATCCCTCATCTCGAGCTACGAGGGGGAAACAGGGATCCTCTGGATGTGGGCGGGACCATCGTGCTTCCTCTCGAGTGGAGACGGGTATGGCGGTGAACTTCTTGAGTTGCAGCAAGGGTGTGAAAGACCCTTTCGAAGTTACAGAGGTCAAGTGTCATTAGTCTCCAGACGCCTCATCGGAAATAGGCCTAATCTCGCCTGGAAGGGAGAACTTCCTGGATTTTCTCGAGTTGCGGCAGGTGTTCTCGAGTTACGACGGGGACCTCAGGGACCCGCCCTGGTGGCCTCAGGAGAGGCCAGTCCCCATGCGAGTTGCTAGGGGGCCTCTCGGGATTCCTCTCCCGTCGATACCGGGGCCAAAAACCTTGTGTGGAGTCAGGGCCGGAACCGAGGATTCCTCTCAGGGGCTGACATGGATCTTGGGTACTTCTGGAGTCTCCCCAGGGGAGTCAGGCCTCGTCTCGAGTGGGGGCATGCACGTGCGCTTTTCTTCCAGGCTGTAGCAGCAATGTCACGCTTCCCGTCGCGGGGATCAAAGGATCTGTGGTTGTCCCTCGAGGCTTTCCCACAGGGCTGTCCCACGTGCCACCGTGGTGTGAGTCTATCCTCGGCGTGAAAGATGAGCCAGTGCAGGGCACAGAGGTTCCTCTGGAATGGACTGAGACATCTGGGGGACTCTTGGCATGGTGGTACGACCATGGAGTTCCTCTCGCCTTTCCTGTTGAGAGTGCCTCCTCTTGAGATGCGACGGGAACGCCGGGAATTCTTTCCCGTTGAAAGCAGGGAAAGGATCCCTCATCTCGAGCTACGAGGGGGAAACGGGGCTCCTCTGGATGTGGGCGGGACCATCGTGCTTCCTCTCGAGTGGAGACGGGTATGGCGGTGAACTTCTTGAGTTGCAGCAAGGGTGTGAAAGACCCTTTCGAAGTTACAGAGGTCAGGTGTCATTAGTCTCCAGACGCCTCATCGGAAATAGGCCTAATCTCGCCTGGAAGGGAGAACTTCCTGGATTTTATCGAGTTGCGGCAGGTGTTCTCGAGTTACGACGGGGACCTCAGGGACCCGCCCTGGTGGCCTCAGGAGAGGCCAGTCCCCATGCGAGTTGCTAGGGGGCCTCTCGGGATTCCTCTCCCGTCGATACCGGGGCCAAAAACCTTGTGTGGAGTCAGGGCCGGAACCGAGGATTCCTCTCAGGGGCTGACATGGATCTTGGGTACTTCTGGAGTCTCCCCAGGGGAGTCAGGCCTCGTCTCGAGTGGGGGCATGCACGTGCGCTTTCCTTCCAGGCTGTAGCAGCAATGTCACGCTTCCCGTCGCGTGGATCAAAGGATCTGTGGTTTTCCCTCGAGGCTTTCCCTCGAGGCTTTCCCACGGGGCTGTCCCACGTGCCACCGTGGTGTGAGTCGATCCTCGGCGTGAAAGATGAGCCAGTGCAGGGCAAAGAGGTTCCTCTGGAATGCACTGAGACATCTGGGGGACTCTTGGCATGGTGGTACGACCATGGAGTTCCTCTCGCCTTTCCTGTTGAGACTGCCTCCTCTTGAGATGTGACGGGAACGCCGGGAATTCTTTCCCGTTGAAAGCAGGGAAAGGATCCCTCATCTCGAGCTACGAGGGGGAAACGGGGCTCCTCTGGATGTGGGCGGGACCATCGTGCTTCCTCTCGAGTGGAGACGGGTATGGCGGTGAACTTCTTGACTTGCAGCAAGGGTGTGAAAGACCCTTTCGAAGTTCCAGAGCTTAGGTGTCATTAGTCTCCAGACGCCTCACCGGAAATAGGCCTCATCTCGCCTGGAAGGGAGAACTTCCTGGATTTTCTCGAGTTGCGGCAGGTGTTCTCGAGTTACGACGGGGACCTCAGGGACCCGCCCTGGTGGCCTCAGGAGAGGCCAGTCCCCATGCGAGTTGTTAGGGGGCCTCTCGGGATTCCTCTCCCGTCGATACCGGGGCCAAAAACCTTGTGTGAAGTCAGGGCCGGAACCGAGGATTCCTCTCAGGGGCTGACATGGATCTTAGGGTACTTCTGGAGTCTCCCCAGGCGAGTCAGGCCTCGTCTCGAGTGGGGGCATGCACGTGCGCTTTCCTTCCAGGCTGTAGCAGCAATGTCACGCTTCCCGTCGCGTGGATCAAAGGATCTGTGGTTTTCCCTCGAGGCTTTCCCTCGAGGCTTTCCCACGGGGCTGTCCCACGTGCCACCGTGGTGTGAGTCGATCCTCGGCGTGAAAGATGAGCCAGTGCAGGGCAAAGAGGTTCCTCTGGAATGGACTGAGACATCTGGGGGACTCTTGGCATGGTGGTACGACCATGGAGTTCCTCTCGCCTTTCCTGTTGAGAGTGCCTCCTCTTGAGATGCGACGGGAACGCCGGGAATTCTTTCCCTTTGAAAGCAGGGTAAGGATCCCTCATCTCGAGCTACGAGGGGGAAACTGGGCTCCTCTGGATGTGGGCAGGACCATCGTGCTTCGTCTCGAGTGGAGACGGGTATGGCGGTGAACTTCTTGAGTTGCAGCAAGGGTGTGAAAGACCCTTTCGAAGTTCCAGAGGTTAGGTGTCATTAGTCTCCAGATGCCTCATCGGAAATAGGCCTCATCTCGCCTGGAAGGGAGAACTTCCTGGATTTTCTCGAGTTGCGGCAGCTGTTCTCGAGTTACGACGGGGACCTCAGGGACCCTCCCTGGTGGCCTCAGCAGAGGCCATTCCCCATGCGAGTTGCTAGGGGCCTCTCGGGATTCCTCTCCCGTTGATACCGGGGCCAAAATCCTTGTGTGGAGTCAGGGCCGGAACCGAGGATTCCTCTCAGGGGCTGACATGGATCTTTGGGTACTTCTGGAGTCTCCCCAGGGGAGTCAGGCCTCGTCTTGAGTGGGGGCATGCACGTGCGCTTTCCTTCCAGGCTGTAGCAGCAATGTCACGCTTCCCGTCGCGTGGATCAAAGGATCTGTGGTTTTCCCTCGAGGCTTTCCCTCGAGGCTTTCCCACTGGGCTGTCCCACGTGCCACCGTGGTGTGAGTCGATCCTCGGCGTGAAAGATGAGCCAGTGCAGGGCAAAGAGGTTCCTCTGGAATGGCCTGAGACATCTGGGGGACTCTTGGCATGATGGTACGACCATGGAGTTCCTCTCGCCTTTCCTGTTGAGAGTGCCTCCGCTTGAGATGCGACGGGAACGCCGGGAATTCTTTCCCGTTGAAAGCAGGGTAAGGATCCCTCATCTCGAGCTACGAGGGGGAAACGGGGCTCTTCTGGATGTGGGCGGGACCATCGTGCTTCCTCTCGAGTGGAGACGGGTATGGCGGTGAACTTCTTGAGTTGCAGCAAGGGTGTGAAAGACCCATTCGAAGTTCCAGAGCTTAGGTGTCATTAGTCTCCAGACGCCTCATCGGAAATAGGCCTCATCTCGCTTGGAAGGGAGAACTTCCTGGATTTTCTCGAGTTGCGGCAGGTGTTCTCGAGTTACGACGGGGACCTCAGGGACCCGCCCTGGTGGCCTCAGGAGAGGCCAGTCCCCATGCGAGTTGCTAGGGGGCCTCTCGGGATTTCTCTCCCGTCGATACCGGGGCCAAAAACCTTGTGTGGAGTCAGGGCCGGAACCGAGGATTCCTCTCAAGGGCTGACATGGATCCTTGGGTACTTCTGGAGTCTCCCCAGGGGAGTCAGGCCTCGTCTCGAGTGGGAGCATGCACGTGCGCTTTCCGTCCAGGCTGTAGCAGCAATGTCACGCTTCCCGTCGCGGGTATCAAAGGATCTGTGGTTTTCCCGCGAGGCTTTCCCTCGAGGCTTTCCCACAGGGCTGTCCCACGTGCCACCGTGATGTGAGTCTATCCTCGGCGTGAAAGTTGAGCCAGTGCAGGGCACAGAGGTTCCTCTGGAATGGACTGAGACATCTGGGGGACTCTTGGCATGGTGGTACGACCATGGAGTTCCTCTCGCCTTTCCTGTTGAGAGTGCCTCCTCTTGAGATGCGACGGGAACGCCGGGAATTCTTTCCCGTTGAAAGCAGGGAAAGGATCCCTCATCTCGAGCTACGAGGGGGAAACAGGGCTCCTCTGGATGTGGGCGGGACCATCGTGCTTCCTCTCGAGTGGAGACGGGTATGGCGGTGAACTTCTTGAGTTGCAGCAAGGGTGTGAAAGACCCTTTCGAAGTTCCAGAGGTCAGGTGTCATTAGTCTCCAGACCCCTCATCGGAAATAGGCCTAATCTCGCCTGGAAGGGAGAACTTCCTGGATTTTCTCGAGTTGCGGCAGGTGTTCTCGAGTTACGACGGGGACCTCAGGGACCCGCCCTGGTGGCCTCAGGAGAGGCCAGTCCCCATGCGAGTTGCTAGGGGGCCTCTCGGGATTCCTCTCCCGTCGATACCGGGGCCAAAAACCTTGTGTGGAGTCAGGGCCGGAACCGAGGATTCCTCTCAGGGGCTGACATGGATCTTGGGTACTTCTGGAGTCTCCCCAGGGGAGTCAGGCCTCGTCTCGAGTGGGGGCATGCACGTGCGCTTTCCTTCCAGGCTGTAGCAGCAATGTCACGCTTCCCGTCGCGTGGATCAAAGGATCTGTGGTTTTCCCTCGAGGCTTTCCCTCGAGGCTTTCCCACGGGGCTGTCCCACGTGCCACCGTGGTGTGAGTCGATCCTCGGCGTGAAAGATGAGCCAGTGCAGGGCAAAGAGGTTCCTCTGGAATGGACTGAGACATCTGGGGGACTCTTGGCATGGTGGTACGACCATGGAGTTCCTCTCGCCTTTCCTGTTGAGACTGCCTCCTCTTGAAATGTGACGGGAACGCCAGGAATTCTTTCCCGTTGAAAGCAGGGAAAGGATCCCTCATCTCGAGCTACGAGGGGGAAACGGGGCTCCTCTGGATGTGGGCGGGACCATCGTGCTTCCTCTCGAGTGGAGATGGGTATGGCGGTGAACTTCTTGACTTGCAGCAAGGGTGTGAAAGACCCTTTCGAAGTTCCAGAGCTTAGGTGTCATTAGTCTCCAGACGCCTCACCGGAAATAGGCCTCATCTCGCCTGGAAGGGAGAACTTCCTGGATTTTCTCGAGTTGCGGCAGGTGTTCTCGAGTTACGACGGGGACCTCAGGGACCCGCCCTGGTGGCCTCAGGAGAGGCCAGTCCCCATGCGAGTTGTTAGGGGGCCTCTCGGGATTCCTCTCCCTTCGATACCGGGGCCAAAAACCTTGTGTGAAGTCAGGGCCGGAACCGAGGATTCCTCTCAGGGGCTGACATGGAACTTAGGGTACTTCTGGAGTCTCCCCAGGCGAGTCAGGCCTCGTCTCGAGTGGGGGCATGCACGTGCGCTTTCCTTCCAGGCTGTAGCAGCAATGTCACGCTTCCCGTCGCGTGGATCAAAGGATCTGTGGTTTTCCCTCGAGGCTTTCCCTCGAGGCTTTCCCACAGGGCTGTCCCACGTGCCACCGTGGTGTGAGTCGATCCTCGGCGTGAAAGATGAGCCAGTGCAGGGCAAAGAGGTTCCTCTGGAATGGACTGAGACATCTGGGGGACTCTTGGCATGGTGGTACGACCATGGAGTTCCTCTCGCCTTTCCTGTTGAGAGTGCCTCCTCTTGAGATGCGACGGGAACGCCGGGAATTCTTTCCCGTTGAAAGCAGGGAAAGGATCCCTCATCTCGAGCTACGAGGGGGAAACGGGGCTCCTCTGGATGTGGGCGGGACCATCGTGCTTCCTCTCGAGTGGAGACGGGTATGGCGGTGAACTTCTTGAGTTGCAGCAAGGGTGTGAAAGACCCTTTCGAAGTTCCAGAGGTTAGGTGTCATTAGTCTCCAGACGCCTCATCGGAAATAGTCCTCATCTCGCCTGGAAGGGAGAACTTCCTGGATTTTCTCGAGTTGCGGCAGGTGTTCTCGAGTTACGACGGGGACCTCAGGGACCCGCCCTGGTGGCCTCAGGAGAGGCCAGTCCCCATGCGAGTTGCTAGGGGGCCTCTCGGGATTCCTCTCCCGTCGATACCGGGGCCAAAAACCTTGTGTGGAGTCAGGGTCGGAACCGAGGATTCCTCTCAGGGGCTGACATGGATCTTTGGGTACTTCTGTAGTCTCCCCAGGGGAGTCAGGCCTTGTCTCGAGTGGGGGCATGCACGTGCGCTTTCCTTCCAGGCTGTAGCAGCAATGTCACGCTTCCCGTCGCGTGGATCAAAGGATCTGTGGTTTTCCCTCGAGGCTTTCCCTCGAGGCTTTCCCACAGGGCTGTCCCACGTGCCACCGTGGTGTGAGTCGATCCTCGGCGTGAAAGATGAGCCAGTGCAGGGCAAAGAGGTTCCTCTGGAATGGACTGAGACATCTGGGGGACTCTTGGCATGGTGGTACGACCATGGAGTTCCTCTCGCCTTTCCTGTTGAGAGTGCCTCCTCTTGAGATGCGACGGGAACGCCGGGAATTCTTTCCCGTTGAAAGCAGGGTAAGGATCCCTCATCTCGAGCTACGAGGGGGAAACGGGGCTCTTCTGGATGTGGGCGGGACCATCGTGCTTCCTCTCGAGTGGAGACGGGTATGGCGGTGAACTTCTTGAGTTGCAGCAAGGGTGTGAAAGACCCTTTCGAAGTTCCAGAGCTTAGGTGTCATTAGTCTCCAGACGCCTCATCGGAAATAGGCCTCATCTCGCCTGGAAGGGAGAACTTCCTGGATTTTCTCGAGTTGCGGCAGGTGTTCTCGAGTTACGACGGGGACCTCAGGGACCCGCCCTGGTGGCCTCAGGAGAGGCCAGTCCCCATGCGAGTTGCTAGGGGGCCTCTCGGGATTCCTCTCCCGTCGATACCGGGGCCAAGAACCTTGTGTGGAGTCAGGGTCGGAACCGAGGATTCCTCTCAGGGGCTGACATGGATCTTTGGGTACTTCTGGAGTCTCCCCAGGGGAGTCAGGCCTCGTCTCGAGTGGGGGCATGCACGTGCGCTTTCCTTCCAGGCTGTAGCAGCAATGTCACGCTTCCCGTCGCGTGGATCAAAGGATCTGTGGTTTTCCCTCGAGGCTTTCCCTCGAGGCTTTCCCACAGGGCTGTCCCACGTGCCACCATGGTGTGAGTCGATCCTCGGCGTGAAAGATTTGCCAGTGCAGGGCAAAGAGGTTCCTCTGGAATGGACTGAGACATCTGGGGGACTCTTGGCATGGTGGTACTACCATGGAGTTCCTCTCGCCTTTCCTGTTGAGAGTGCCTCCTCTTGAGATGCGACGGGAACGCGGGGAATTCTTTCCCGTTGAAAGCAGGGAAAGGATCCCTCATCTCGAGCTACGAGGGGGAAACGGGGCTCCTCTGGATGTGGGCGGGACCATCGTGCTTCCTCTCGAGTGGAGACGGGTATGGCGGTGAACTTCTTGACTTGCAGCAAGGGTGTGAAAGACCCTTTCGAAGTTCCAGAGGTTAGGTGTCATTAGTCTCCAGACGCCTCATCGGAAATAGGCCTCATCTCGCCTGGAAGGGAGAACTTCCTGGATTTTCTCGAGTTGCGGCAGGTGTTCTCGAGTTACGACGGGGACCTCAGGGACCCGCCCTGGTGGCCTCAGGAGAGGCCAGTCCCCATGCGAGTTGCTAGGGGGCCTCTCGGGATTCCTCTCCCGTCGATACCGGGGCCAAAAACCTTGTGTGGAGTCAGGGCCGGAACCGAGGATTCCTCTCAGGGGCTGACATGCATCTTTGGGTACTTCTGGAGTCTCCCCAGGGGAGTCAGGCCTCGTCTCGAGTGGGGGCATGCACGTGCGCTTTCCTTCCAGGCTGTAGCAGCAATGTCACGCTTCCCGTCGCGTGGATCAAAGGATCTGTGGTTTTCCCTCGAGGCTTTCCCTCGAGGCTTTCCCACAGGGCTGTCCCACGTGCCACCGTGGTGTGAGTCTATCCTCGGCGTGAAAGATGAGCCAGTGCAGGGCAAAGAGGTTCCTCTGGAATGGACTGAGACATCTGGGGGACTCTTGGCATGGTGGTACGACCATGGAGTTCCTCTCGCCTTTCCTGTTGAGAGTGCCTCCTCTTGAGATGCGACGGGAACGCCGGGAATTCTTTCCCGTTGAAAGCAGGGTAAGGATCCCTCATCTCGAGCTACGAGGGGGAAACGGGGCTCTTCTGGATGTGGGCGGGACCATCGTGCTTCCTCTCGAGTGGAGACGGGTATGGCGGTGAACTTCTTGAGTTGCAGCAAGGGTGTGAAAGACCCTTTCGAAGTTCCAGAGCTTAGGTGTCATTAGTCTCCAGACGCCTCATCGGAAATAGGCCTCATCTCGCTTGGAAGGGAGAACTTCCTGGATTTTCTCGAGTTGCGGCAGGTGTTCTCGAGTTACGACGGGGACATCAGGGACCCGCCCTGGTGGCCTCAGGAGAGGCCAGTCCCCATGCGAGTTGCTAGGGGGCCTCTCGGGATTCCTCTCCCTTCGATACCGGGGCCAAAAACCTTGTGTGGAGTCAGGGCCGGAACCGAGGATTCCTCTCAGGGGCTGACATGGATCTTTGGGTACTTCTGGAGTCTCCCCAGGGGAGTCAGGCCTCGTCTCGAGTGGGGGCATGCACGTGCGCTTTCCTTCCAGGCTGTAGCAGCAATGTCACGCTTCCCGTCGCGTGGATCAAAGGATCTGTGGTTTTCCCTCGAGGCTTTCCCTCGAGGCTTTCCCACAGGGCTGTCCCACGTGCCACCGTGGTGTGAGTCGATCCTCGGCGTGAAAGATGAGCCAGTGCAGGGCAAAGAGGTCCTCTGGAATGGACTGAGACATCTGGGGGACTCTTGGCATGGTGGTACGACCATGGAGTTCCTCTCGCCTTTCCTGTTGAGAGTGCCTCCTCTTGAGATGCGACGGGAACGCGGGGAATTCTTTCCCGTTGAAAGCAGGGAAAGGATCCCTCATCTCGAGCTACGAGGGGGAAACGGGGCTCCTCTGGATGTGGGCGGGACCATCGTGCTTCCTCTCGAGTGGAGACGGGTATGGCGGTGAACTTCTTGAGTTGCAGCAAGGGTGTGAAAGACCCTTTCGAAGTTCCAGAGGTTAGGTGTCATTAGTCTCCAGACGCCTCATCGGAAATAGGCCTCATCTCGCCTGGAAGGGAGAACTTCCTGGATTTTCTCGAGTTGCGGCAGGTGTTCTCGAGTTACGACTGGGACCTCAGGGACCCGCCCTGGTGGCCTCAGGAGAGGCCAGTCCCCATGCGAGTTGCTAGGGGGCCTCTCGGGATTCCTCTCCCGTCGATTCCGGGGCCAAAAACCTTGTGTGGAGTCAGGGCCGGAACCGAGGATTCCTCTCAGGGGCTGACATGGATCTTTGGGTACTTCTGGAGTCTCCCCAGGGGAGTCAGGCCTCGTCTCGAGTGGGGGCATGCACGTGCGCTTTCCTTCCAGGCTGTAGCAGCAATGTCACGCTTCCCGTCGCGTGGATCAAAGGATCTGTGGTTTTCCCTCGAGGCTTTCCCTCGAGGCTTTCCCACAGGGCTGTCCCACGTGCCACCGTGGTGTGAGTCGATCCTCGGCGTGAAAGATGAGCCAGTGCAGGGCAAAGAGGTTCCTCTGGAATGGACTGAGACATCTGGGGGACTCTTGGCATGGTGGTACGACCATGGAGTTCCTCTCGCCTTTCCTGTTGAGAGTGCCTCCTCTTGAGATGCGACGGGAACGCGGGGAATTCTTTCCCGTTGAAAGCAGGGAAAGGATCCCTCATCTCGAGCTACGAGGGGGAAACGGGGCTCCTCTGGATGTGGGCGGGACCATCGTGCTTCCTCTCGAGTGGAGACGGGTATGGCGGTGAACTTCTTGAGTTGCAGCAAGGGTGTGAAAGACCCTTTCGAAGTTCCAGAGGTTAGGTGTCATTAGTCTCCAGACGCCTCATCGGAAATAGGCCTCATCTCGCCTGGAAGGGAGAACTTCCTGGATTTTCTCGAGTTGCGGCAGGTGTTCTCGAGTTACGACTGGGACCTCAGGGACCCGCCCTGGTGGCCTCAGGAGAGGCCAGTCCCCATGCGAGTTGCTAGGGGGCCTCTCGGGATTCCTCTCCCGTCGATACCGGGGCCAAAAACCTTGTGTGGAGTCAGGGCCGGAACCGAGGATTCCTCTCAGGGGCTGACATGGATCTTTGGGTACTTCTGGAGTCTCCCCAGGGGAGTCAGGCCTCGTCTCGAGTGGGGGCATGCACGTGCGCTTTCCTTCCAGGCTGTAGCAGCAATGTTACGCTTCCCGTCGCGTGGATCAAAGGATCTGTGGTTTTCCCTCGAGGCTTTCCCTCGAGGCTTTCCCATGGGGCTGTCCCACGTGCCACCGTGGTGTGAGTCGATCCTCGGCGTGAAAGATGAGCCAGTGCAGGGCAAAGAGGTTCCTCTGGAATGGACTGAGACATCTGGGGGACTCTTGGCATGGTGGTACGACCATGGAGTTCCTCTCGCCTTTCCTGTTGAGACTGCCTCCTCTTGAGATGTGACGGGAACGCCGGGAATTCTTTCCCGTTGAAAGCAGGGAAAGGATCCCTCATCTCGAGCTACGAGGGGGAAACGGGGCTCCTCTGGATGTGGGCGGGACCATCGTGCTTCCTCTCGAGTGGAGACGGGTATGGCGGTGAACTTCTTGACTTGCAGCAAGGGTGTGAAAGACCCTTTCGAAGTTCCAGAGCTTAGGTGTCATTAGTCTCCAGACGCCTCACCGGAAATAGGCCTCATCTCGCCTGGAAGGGAGAACTTCCTGGATTTTCTCGAGTTGCGGCAGGTGTTCTCGAGTTACGACGGGGACCTCAGGGACCCGCCCTGGTGGCCTCAGGAGAGGCCAGTCCCCATGCGAGTTGTTAGGGGGCCTCTCGGGATTCCTCTCCCGTTGATACCGGGGCCAAAAACCTTGTGTGAAGTCAGGGCCGGAACCGAGGATTCCTCTCAGGGGCTGACATGGATCTTAGGGTACTTCTGGAGTCTCCCCAGGCGAGTCAGGCCTCGTCTCGAGTGGGGGCATGCACGTGCGCTTTCCTTCCAGGCTGTAGCAGCAATGTCACGCTTCCCGTCGCGTGGATCAAAGGATCTGTGGTTTTCCCTCGAGGCTTTCCCTTGAGGCTTTCCCACGGGGCTGTCCCACGTGCCACCGTGGTGTGAGTCGATCCTCGGCGTGAAAGATGAGCCAGTGCAGGGCAAAGAGGTTCCTCTGGAATGGACTGAGACATCTGGGGGACTCTTGGCATGGTGGTACGACCATGGAGTTCCTCTCGCCTTTCCTGTTGAGAGTGCCTCCTCTTGAGATGCGACGGGAACGCCGGGAATTCTTTCCCGTTGAAAGCAGGGTAAGGATCCCTCATCTCGAGCTACGAGGGGGAAACGGGGCTCCTCTGGATGTGGGCAGGACCATCGTGCTTCCTCTCGAGTGGAGACGGGTATGGCGGTGAACTTCTTGAGTTGCTGCAAGGGTGTGAAAGACCCTTTCGAAGTTCCAGAGGTTAGGTGTCATTAGTCTCCAGACGCCTCATCGGAAATAGGCCTCATCTCGCCTGGAAGGGAGAACTTCCTGAATTTTCTCGAGTTGCGGCAGGTGTTCTCGAGTTACGACGGGGACCTCAGGGACCCGCCCTGGTGGCCTCAGCAGAGGCCAGTTCCATGCGAGTTGCTAGGGGGCCTCTCGGGATTCCTCTCCCGTTGATACCTTGGCCAAAATCCTTGTGTGGAGTCAGGGCCGGAACCGAGGATTCCTATCAGGGGCTGACATGGATCTTTGGGTACTTCTGGAGTCTCCCCAGGGGAGTCAGGCCTCGTCTTGAGTGGGGGCATGCACGTGCGCTTTCCTTCCAGGCTGTAGCAGCAATGTCACGCTTCCCGTCGCGTGGATCAAAGGATCTGTGGTTTTCCCTCGAGGCTTTCCCTCGAGGCTTTCCCACTGGGCTGTCCCACGTGCCACCGTGGTGTGAGTCGATCCTCGGCGTGAAAGATGAGCCAGTGCAGGGCAAAGACGTTCCTCTGGAATGGACTGAGACATCTGGGGGACTCTTGGCATGGTGGTACGACCATGGAGTTCCTCTCGCCTTTCCTGTTGAGAGTGCCTCCTCTTGAGATGCGACGGGAACGCCGGGAATTCTTTCCCGTTGAAAGCAGGGTAAGGATCCCTCATCTCGAGCTACGAGAGGGAAACGGGGCTCTTCTGGATGTGGGCGGGACCATCGTGCTTCCTCTCGAGTGGAGACGGGTATGGCGGTGAACTTCTTGAGTTGCAGCAAGGGTGTGAAAGACCCTTTCGAAGTTCCAGAGCTTAGGTGTCATTAGTCTCCAGACGCCTCATCGGAAATAGGCCTCATCTCGCCTGGAAGGGAGAACTTCCTGGATTTTCTCGAGTTGCGGCAGGTGTTCTCGAGTTACGACTGGGACCTCAGGGACCCGCCCTGGTGGCCTCAGGAGAGGCCAGTCCCCATGCGAGTTGCTAGGGGGCCTCTCGGGATTCCTCTCCCGTCGATACCGGGGCCAAAAACCTTGTGTGGAGTCAGGGCCGGAACCGATGATTCCTCTCAAGGGCTGACATGGAACTTTGGGTACTTCTGGAGTCTCCCCAGGGGAGTCAGACCTCGTCTCGAGTGGGGGCATGCACGTGCGCTTTCCTTCCAGGCTGTAGCAGCAATGTCACGCTTCCCGTCGCGTGGATCAAAGGATCTGTGGTTTTCCCTCGAGGCTTTCCCTCGAGGCTTTCCCACAGGGCTGTCCCACGTGCCACCGTGGTGTGAGTCGATCCTCGGCGTGAAAGATCAGCCAGTGCAGGGCAAAGAGGTTCCTCTGGAATGGACTGAGACATCTGGGGGACTCTTGGCATGGTGGTACGACCATGGAGTTCCTCTCGCCTTTCCTGTTGAGAGTGCCTCCTCTTGAGATGCGACGGGAACGCCGGGAATTCTTTCCCGTTGAAAGCAGGGAAAGGATCCCTCATCTCGAGCTACGAGGGGGAAACGGGGCTCCTCTGGATGTGGGCGGGACCATCGTGCTTCCTCTCGAGTGGAGACGGGTATGGCGGTGAACTTCTTGAGTTGCAGCAAGGGTGTGAAAGACCCTTTCGAAGTTCCAGAGGTTAGGTGTCATTAGTCTCCAGACGCCTCATCGGAAATAGTCCTCATCTCGCCTGGAAGGGAGAACTTCCTGGATTTTCTCGAGTTGCGGCAGGTGTTCTCGAGTTACGACGGGGACCTCAGGGACCCGCCCTGGTTGCCTCAGGAGAGGCCAGTCCCCATGCGAGTTGCTAGGGGGCCTCTCGGGATTCCTCTCCCGTCGATACCGGGGCCAAAAACCTTGTGTGGAGTCAGGGCCGGAACCGAGGATTCCTCTCAGGGGCTGACATGGATCTTTGGGTACTTCTGGAGTCTCCCCAGGGGAGTCAGGCCTCGTCTCGAATGGGGGCATGCACGTGCGCTTTCCTTCCAGGCTGTAGCAGCAATGTCACGCTTCCCGTCGCGTGGATCAAAGGATCTGTGGTTTTCCCTCGAGGCTTTCCCTCGAGGCTTTCCCACAGGGCTGTCCCACGTGCCACCGTGGTGTGAGTCGATCCTCGGCGTGAAAGATGAGCCAGTGCAGGGCAAAGAGGTTCCTCTGGAATGGACTGAGACATCTGGGGGACTCTTGGCATGGTGGTACGACCATGGAGTTCCTCTCGCCTTTCCTGTTGAGAGTGCCTGCTCTTGAGATGCGACGGGAACGCCGGGAATTCTTTCCTGTTGAAAGCAGGGAAAGGATCCCTCATCTCGAGCTACGAGGGGGAAACGGGGCTCCTCTGGATGTGGGCGGGACCATCGTGCTTCCTCTCGAGTGGAGACGGGTATGGCGGTGAACTTCTTGAGTTGCAGCAAGGGTGTGAAAGACCCTTTCGAAGTTCCAGAGGTTAGGTGTCATTAGTCTCCAGACGCCTCATCGGAAATAGGCCTCATCTCGCCTGGAAGGGAGAACTTCCTGGATTTTCTCGAGTTGCGGCAGGTGTTCTCGAGTTACGACGGGGACCTCAGGGACCCGCCGTGGTGGCCTCAGGAGAGGCCAGTCCCCATGCGAGTTGCTAGGGGGCCTCTCGGGATTCCTCTCCCGTCGATACCGGGGCCAAAAACCTTGTGTGGAGTCAGGGCCGGAACCGAGGACTCCTCTCAGGGGCTCACATGGATCTTTGGGTACTTCTGGAGTCTCCCCAGGGGAGCCAGGCCTCGTCTCGAGTGGGGGCATGACGTGCGCTTTCCTTCCAAGCTGTAGCAGCAATGTCATGCTTCCGGTCGCGTGGATCAAAGGATCTGTGCTTTTCCCTCGAGGCTTTCCCTCGAGGCTTTCCCACAGGGCTGTCCCACGTGCCACCGTGGTGTGAGTCGATCCTCGGCGTGAAAGATGAGCCAGTGCAGGGCACAGAGGTTCCTCTGGAATGGACTGAGACATCTGGGGGACTCTTGGCATGGTGGTACGACCATGGAGTTCCTCTCGCCTTTACTGTTGAGAGTGCCTCCTCTTGAGATGCGACGGGAACGCCGGGAATTCTTTCCCGTTGAAAGCAGGGAAAGGATCCCTCATCTCGAGCTACGAGGGGGAAACAGGGCTCCTCTGGATGTGGGCGGGACCATCGTGCTTCCTCTCGAGTGGAGACGGGTATGGCGGTGAACTTCTTGAGTTGCAGCAAGGGTGTGAAAGACCCTTTCGAAGTTCCAGTGGTCAGGTGTCATTAGACTCCAAACGCCTCATCGGAAATAGGCCTAATCTCGCCTGGAAGGGAGAATTTCCTGGATTTTCTCGAGTTGCGGCAGGTGTTCTCGAGTTACGACGGGGACCTCAGGGACCCGCCCTGGTGGCCTCAGGAGAGGCCAGTCCCCATGCGAGTTGCTAGGGGGCCTCTCGGGATTCCTCTCCCGTCGATTCCGGGGCCAAAAACCTTGTGTGGAGTCAGGGCCGGATCCGAGGATTCCTCTCAGGGGCTGACATGGATCTTGGGTACTTCTGGAGTCTCCCCAGGGGAGTCAGGCCTCGTCTCGAGTGGGGGCATGCACGTGCGCTTTCCTTCCAGGCTGTAGCAGCAATGTCACGCTTCCCGTCGCGTGGATCAAAGGATCTGTGGTTTTCCCTCGAGGCTTTCCCTCGAGGCTTTCCCACGGGGCTGTCCCACGTGCCACCGTGGTGTGAGTCGATCCTCGGCGTGAAAGATGAGCCAGTGCAGGGCAAAGAGGTTCCTCTGGAATGGACTGAGACATCTGGGGGACTCTTGGCATGGTGGTACGACCATGGAGTTCCTCTCGCCTTTCCTTTAGAGACTGCCTCCTCTTGAGATGTGACGGGAACGCCGGGAATTCTTTCCCGTTGAAAGCAGGGAAAGGATCCCTCATCTCGAGCTACGAGGGGGAAACGGGGCTCCTCTGGATGTGGGCGGGACCATCGTGCTTCGTCTCGAGTGGAGACGGGTATGGCGGTGAACTTCTTGACTTGCAGCAAGGGTGTGAAAGACCCTTTCGAAGTTCCAGAGCTTAGGTGTCATTAGTCTCCAGACGCCTCACCGGAAATAGGCCTCATCTCGCCTGGAAGGGAGAACTTCCTGGATTTTCTCGAGTTGCGGCAGGTGTTCTCGAGTTACGACGGGGACCTCAGGGACCCGCCCTGTTGGCCTCAGGAGAGGCCAGTCCACATGCGAGTTTTTAGGGGGCCTCTCGGGATTCCTCTCCCGTCGATACCGGGGCCAAAAACCTTGTGTGAAGTCAGGGCCGGAACCGAGGATTCCTCTCAGGGGCTGACATGGATCTTAGGGTACTTCTGGAGTCTCCCCAGGCGAGTCAGGCCTCGTCTCGAGTGGGGGCATGCACGTGCGCTTTCCTTCCAGGCTGTAGCAGCAATGTCACGCTTCCCGTCGCGTGGATCAAAGGATCTGTGGTTTTCCCTCGAGGCTTTCCCTCGAGGCTTTCCCACAGGGCTGTCCCACGTGCCACCGTGGTGTGAGTCGATCCTCGGCGTGAAAGATGAGCCAGTGCAGGGCAAAGAGGTTCCTCTGGAATGGACTGAGACATCGGGGGGAGTCTTGGCATGGTGGTACGACCATGGAGTTCCTCTCGCCTTTCCTGTTGAGAGTGCCTCCTCTTGAGATGCGACGGGAACGCCGGGAATTCTTTCCCGTTGAAAGCAGGGAAAGGATCCCTCATCTCGAGCTACGAGGGGGAAACGGGGCTCCTCTGGATGTGGGCGGGACCATCGTGCTTCCTCTCGAGTGGAGACGGGTATGGCGGTGAACTTCTTGAGTTGCAGCAAGGGTGTGAAAGACCCTTTCGAAGTTCCAGAGGTTAGGTGTCATTAGTCTCCAGACGCCTCATCGGAAATAGGCCTCATCTCGCCTGGAAGGGAGAACTTCCTGGATTTTCTCGAGTTGCGGCAGGTGTTCTCGAGTTACGACGGGGACCTCAGGGACCCGCCGTGGTGGCCTCAGGAGATGCCAGTCCCCATGCGAGTTGCTTGGGGGCCTCTCGGGATTCCTCTCCCGTCGATACCGGGGCCAAAAACCTTGTGTGGAGTCAGGGCCAGAACCGAGGACTCCTCTCAGGGGCTGACATGGATCTTGGGTACTTCTGGAGTCTCCCCAGGGGAGTCAGGCCTCGTCTCGAGTGGGGGCATGCACGTGCGCTTTCCTTCCAGGCTGTAGCAGCAATGTTACGCTTCCCGTCGCGTGGATCAAATGATCTGTGGTTTTCCCTCGAGGCTTTCCCTCGAGGCTTTCCCACGGGGCTGTCCCACGTGCCACCGTGGTGTGAGTCGATCCTCGGCGTGAAAGATGAGCCAGTGCAGGGCACAGAGGTTCCTCTGGAATGGACTGAGACATCTGGGGGACTCTTGGCATGGTGGTACGACCATGGAGTTCCTCTCGACTTTCCTGTTGAGACTGCCTATTCTTGAGATGTGACGGGAACGCCGGGAATTCTTTCCCGTTGAAAGCAGGGAAAGGATCCCTCATCTCGAGCTACGAGGGGGAAACGGGGCTTCTCTGGATGTGGGCGGGACCATCGTGCTTCCTCTCGAGTGGAGACGGGTATGGCGGTGAACTTCTTGACTTGCAGCAAGGGTGTGAAAGACCCTTTCGAAGTTCCAGAGCTTAGGTGTCATTAGTCTCCAGACGCCTCACCGGAAATAGGCCTCATCTCGCCTGGAAGGGAGAACTTCCGGGATTTTCTCGAGTTGCGGCAGGTGTTCTCGAGTTACGACGGGGACCTCAGGGACCCGCCCTGGTGGCCTCAGGAGAGGCCAGTCCCCATGCGAGTTGTTAGGGGGCCTCTCGGGATTCCTCTCCCGTCGATACCGGGGCCAAAAACCTTGTGTGAAGTCAGGGCCGGAACCGAGGATTCCTCTCAGGGGCTGACATGGATCTTAGGGTACTTCTGGTGTCTCCCCAGGCGAGTCAGGCCTCGTCTCGAGTGGGGGCATGCACGTGCGCTTTCCTTCCAGGCTGTAGCAGCAATGTCACGCTTCCCGTCGCGTGGATCAAAGGATCTGTGGTTTTCCCTCGAGGCTTTCCCTCGAGGCTTTCCCACGGGGCTGTCCCACGTGCCACCGTGGTGTGAGTCGATCCTCGGCGTGAAAGATGAGCCAGTGCAGGGCAAAGAGGTTCCTCTGGAATGGACTGAGACATCTGGGGGACTCTTGGCATGGTGGTACGACCATGGAGTTCCTCTCGCCTTTCCTGTTGAGAGTGCCTCCTCTTGAGATGCGACGGGAACGCCGGGAATTCTTTCCCGTTGAAAGCAGGGTAAGGATCCCTCATCTCGAGCTACGAGGGGGAAACGGGGCTCCTCTGGATGTGGGCAGGACCATCGTGCTTCCTCTCGAGTGGAGACGGGTATGGCGGTGAACTTCTTGAGTTGCTGCAAGGGTGTGAAAGACCCTTTCGAAGTTCCAGAGGTTAGGTGTCATTAGTCTCCAGACGCCTCATCGGAAATAGGCCTCATCTCGCCTGGAAGGGAGAACTTCCTGAATTTTCTCGAGTTGCGGCAGGTGTTCTCGAGTTACGACGGGGACCTCAGGGACCCCCCCTGGTGGCCTCAGCAGAGGCCAGTCCCCATGCGAGTTGCTAGGGGGCCTCTCGGGATTCCTCTCCCGTTGATACCTTGGCCAAAATCCTTGTGTGGAGTCAGGGCCGGAACCGAGGATTCCTCTCAGGGGCTGACATGGATCTTTGGGTACTTCTGGAGTCTCCCCAGGGGAGTCAGGCCTCGTCTTGAGTGGGGGCATGCACGTGCGCTTTCCTTCCAGGCTGTAGCAGCAATGTCACGCTTCCCGTCGCGTGGATCAAAGGATCTGTGGTTTTCCCTCGAGGCTTTCCCTCGAGGCTTTCCCACAGGGCTGTCCCACGTGCCACCGTGGTGTGAGTCGATCCTCGGCGTGAAAGATGAGCCAGTGCAGGGCAAAGACGTTCCTCTGGAATGGACTGAGACATCTGGGGGACTCTTGGCATGGTGGTACGACCATGGAGTTCCTCTCGCCTTTCCTTTAGAGACTGCCTCCTCTTGAGATGTGACGGGAACGCCGGGAATTCTTTCCCGTTGAAAGCAGGGAAAGGATCCCTCATCTCGAGCTACGAGGGGGAAACGGGGCTCCTCTGGATGTGGGCGGGACCATCGTGCTTCGTCTCGAGTGGAGACGGGTATGGCGGTGAACTTCTTGACTTGCAGCAAGGGTGTGAAAGACCCTTTCGAAGTTCCAGAGCTTAGGTGTCATTAGTCTCCAGACGCCTCACCGGAAATAGGCCTCATCTCGCCTGGAAGGGAGAACTTCCTGGATTTTCTCGAGTTGCGGCAGGTGTTCTCGAGTTACGACGGGGACCTCAGGGACCCGCCCTGTTGGCCTCAGGAGAGGCCAGTCCACATGCGAGTTTTTAGGGGGCCTCTCGGGATTCCTCTCCCGTCGATACCGGGGCCAAAAACCTTGTGTGAAGTCAGGGCCGGAACCGAGGATTCCTCTCAGGGGCTGACATGGATCTTAGGGTACTTCTGGAGTCTCCCTAGGCGAGTCAGGCCTCGTCTCGAGTGGGGGCATGCACGTGCGCTTTCCTTCCAGGCTGTAGCAGCAATGTCACGCTTCCCGTCGCGTGGATCAAAGGATCTGTGGTTTTCCCTCGAGGCTTTCCCTCGAGGCTTTCCCACAGGGCTGTCCCACGTGCCACCGTGGTGTGAGTCGATCCTCGGCGTGAAAGATGAGCCAGTGCAGGGCAAAGAGGTTCCTCTGGAATGGACTGAGACATCGGGGGGACTCTTGGCATGGTGGTACGACCATGGAGTTCCTCTCGCCTTTCCTGTTGAGAGTGCCTCCTCTTGAGATGCGACGGGAACGCCGGGAATTCTTTCCCGTTGAAAGCAGGGAAAGGATCCCTCATCTCGAGCTACGAGGGGGAAACGGGGCTCCTCTGGATGTGGGCGGGACCATCGTGCTTCCTCTCGAGTGGAGACGGGTATGGCGGTGAACTTCTTGAGTTGCAGCAAGGGTGTGAAAGACCCTTTCGAAGTTCCAGAGGTTAGGTGTCATTAGTCTCCAGACGCCTCATCGGAAATAGGCCTCATCTCGCCTGGAAGGGAGAACTTCCTGGATTTTCTCGAGTTGCGGCAGGTGTTCTCGAGTTACGACGGGGACCTCAGGGACCCGCCGTGGTGGCCTCAGGAGATGCCAGTCCCCATGCGAGTTGCTTGGGGGCCTCTCGGGATTCCTCTCCCGTCGATACCGGGGCCAAAAACCTTGTGTGGAGTCAGGGCCAGAACCGAGGACTCCTCTCAGGGGCTGACATGGATCTTGGGTACTTCTGGAGTCTCCCCAGGGGAGTCAGGCCTCGTCTCGAGTGGGGGCATGCACGTGCGCTTTCCTTCCAGGCTGTAGCAGCAATGTTACGCTTCCCGTCGCGTGGATCAAATGATCTGTGGTTTTCCCTCGAGGCTTTCCCTCGAGGCTTTCCCACGGGGCTGTCCCACGTGCCACCGTGGTGTGAGTCGATCCTCGGCGTGAAAGATGAGCCAGTGCAGGGCACAGAGGTTCCTCTGGAATGGACTGAGACATCTGGGGGACTCTTGGCATGGTGGTACGACCATGGAGTTCCTCTCGCCTTTCCTGTTGAGACTGCCTATTCTTGAGATGTGACGGGAACGCCGGGAATTCTTTCCCGTTGAAAGCAGGGAAAGGATCCCTCATCTCGAGCTACGAGGGGGAAACGGGGCTTCTCTGGATGTGGGCGGGACCATCGTGCTTCCTCTCGAGTGGAGACGGGTATGGCGGTGAACTTCTTGACTTGCAGCAAGGGTGTGAAAGACCCTTTCGAAGTTCCAGAGCTTAGGTGTCATTAGTCTCCAGACGCCTCACCGGAAATAGGCCTCATCTCGCTTGGAAGGGAGAACTTCCGGGATTTTCTCGAGTTGCGGCAGGTGTTCTCGAGTTACGACGGGGACCTCAGGGACCCGCCCTGGTGGCCTCAGGAGAGGCCAGTCCCCATGCGAGTTGTTAGGGGGCCTCTCGGGATTCCTCTCCCGTCGATACCGGGGCCAAAAACCTTGTGTGAAGTCAGGGCCGGAACCGAGGATTCCTCTCAGGGGCTGACATGGATCTTAGGGTACTTCTGGTGTCTCCCCAGGCGAGTCAGGCCTCGTCTCGAGTGGGGGCATGCACGTGCGCTTTCCTTCCAGGCTGTAGCAGCAATGTCACGCTTCCCGTCGCGTGGATCAAAGGATCTGTGGTTTTCCCTCGAGGCTTTCCCTCGAGGCTTTCCCACGGGGCTGTCCCACGTGCCACCGTGGTGTGAGTCGATCCTCGGCGTGAAAGATGAGCCAGTGCAGGGCAAAGAGGTTCCTCTGGAATGGACTGAGACATCTGGGGGACTCTTGGCATGGTGGTACGACCATGGAGTTCCTCTCGCCTTTCCTGTTGAGAGTGCCTCCTCTTGAGATGCGACGGGAACGCCGGGAATTCTTTCCCGTTGAAAGCAGGGTAAGGATCCCTCATCTCGAGCTACGAGGGGGAAACGGGGCTCCTCTGGATGTGGGCGGGACCATCGTGCTTCCTCTCGAGTGGAGACGGGTATGGCGGTGAACTTCTTGAGTTGCTGCAAGGGTGTGAAAGACCCTTTCGAAGTTCCAGAGGTTAGGTGTCATTAGTCTCCAGACGCCTCATCGGAAATAGGCCTCATCTCGCCTGGAAGGGAGAACTTCCTGAATTTTCTCGAGTTGCGGCAGGTGTTCTCGAGTTACGACGGGGACCTCAGGGACCCCCCCTGGTGGCCTCAGCAGAGGCCAGTCCCCATGCGAGTTGCTAGGGGGCCTCTCGGGATTCCTCTCCCGTTGATACCTTGGCCAAAATCCTTGTGTGGAGTCAGGGCCGGAACCGAGGATTCCTCTCAGGGGCTGACATGGATCTTTGGGTACTTCTGGAGTCTCCCCAGGGGAGTCAGGCCTCGTCTTGAGTGGGGGCATGCACGTGCGCTTTCCTTCCAGGCTGTAGCAGCAATGTCACGCTTCCCGTCGCGTGGATCAAAGGATCTGTGGTTTTCCCTCGAGGCTTTCCCTCGAGGCTTTCCCACAGGGCTGTCCCACGTGCCACCGTGGTGTGAGTCGATCCTCGGCGTGAAAGATGAGCCAGTGCAGGGCAAAGACGTTCCTCTGGAATGGACTGAGACATCTGGGGGACTCTTGGCATGGTGGTACGACCATGGAGTTCCTCTCGCCTTTCCTGTTGAGAGTGCCTCCTCTTGAGATGCGACGGGAACGCCGGGAATTCTTTCCCGTTGAAAGCAGGGTAAGGATCCCTCATCTCGAGCTACGAGAGGGAAACGGGGCTTTTCTGGATGTGGGCGGGACCATCGTGCTTCCTCTCGAGTGGAGACGGGTATGGCGGTGAACTTCTTGAGTTGCAGCAAGGGTGTGAAAGACCCTTTCGAAGTTCCAGAGCTTAGGTGTCATTAGTCTCCAGACGCCTCATCGGAAATAGGCCTCATCTCGCCTGGAAGGGAGAACTTCCTGGATTTTCTCGAGTTGCCCCAGGTGTTCTCGAGTTACGACTGGGACCTCAGGGACCCGCCCTGGTGGCCTCAGGAGAGGCCAGTCCCCATGCGAGTTGCTAGGGGGCCTCTCGGGATTCCTCTCCCGTCGATACCGGGGCCAAAAACCTTGTGTGGAGTCAGGGCCGGAACCGAGGATTCCTCTCAAGGGCTGACATGGAACTTTGGGTACTTCTGGAGTCTCCCCAGGGGAGTCAGACCTCGTCTCGAGTGGGGGCATGCACGTGCGCTTTCCTTCCAGGCTGTAGCAGCAATGTCACGCTTCCCGTCCCGTGGATCAAAGGATCTGTGGTTTTCCCTCGAGGCTTTCCCTCGAGGCTTTCCCACAGGGCTGTCCCACGTGCCACCGTGGTGTGAGTCGATCCTCGGCGTGAAAGATGAGCCAGTGCAGGGCAAAGAGGTTCCTCTGGAATGGACTGAGACATCTGGGGGACTCTTGGCATGGTGGTACGACCATGGAGTTCCTCTCGCCTTTCCTGTTGAGAGTGCCTCCTCTTGAGATGCGACGGGAACGCCGGGAATTCTTTCCCGTTGAAAGCAGGGAAAGGATCCCTCATCTCGAGCTACGAGGGGGAAACGGGGCTCCTCTGGATGTGGGCGGGACCATCGTGCTTCCTCTCGAGTGGAGACGGGTATGGTGGTGAACTTCTTGAGGTGCAGCAAGGGTGTGAAAGACCCTTTCGAAGTTCCAGAGGTTAGGTGTCATTAGTCTCCAGACGCCTCATCGGAAATAGTCCTCATCTCGCCTGGAAGGGAGAACTTCCTGGATTTTCTCGAGTTGCGGCAGGTGTTCTCGAGTTACGCCGGGGACCTCAGGGACCCGCCCTGGTGGCCTCAGGAGAGGCCAGTCCCCATGCGAGTTGCTAGGGGGCCTCTCGGGATTCCTCTCCCGTCGATACCGGGGCCAAAAACCTTGTGTGGAGTCAGGGCCGGAACCGAGGATTCCTCTCAGGGGCTGACATGGATCTTTGGGTACTTCTGGAGTCTCCCCAGGGGAGTCAGGCCTCGTCTCGAGTGGGGGCATGCACGTGCGCTTTCCTTCCAGGCTGTAGCAGCAATGTCACGCTTCCCGTCGCGTGGATCAAAGGATCTGTGGTTTTCCCTCGAGGCTTTCCCTCGAGGCTTTCCCACAGGGCTGTCCCACGTGCCACCGTGGTGTGAGTCGATCCTCGGCGTGAAAGATGAGCCAGTGCAGGGCAAAGAGGTTCCTCTGGAATGGACTGAGACATCTGGGGGACTCTTGGCATGGTGGTACGACCATGGAGTTCCTCTCGCCTTTCCTGTTGAGAGTGCCTCCTCTTGAGATGCGACGGGAACGCCGGGAATTCTTTCCTGTTGAAAGCAGGGAAAGGATCCCTCATCTCGAGCTACGAGGGGGAAACGGGGCTCCTCTGGATGTGGGCGGGACCATCGTGCTTCCTCTCGAGTGGAGACGGGTATGGCGGTGAACTTCTTGAGTTGCAGCAAGGGTGTGAAAGACCCTTTCGAAGTTCCAGAGGTTAGGTGTCATTAGTCTCCAGACGCCTCATCGGAAATAGGCCTCATCTCGCCTGGAAGGGAGAACTTCCTGGATTTTCTCGAGTTGCGGCAGGTGTTCTCGAGTTACGACGGGGACCTCAGGGACCCGCCATGGTGGCCTCAGGAGAGGCCAGTCCCCATGCGAGTTGCTAGGGGGCCTCTCGGGATTACTCTCCCGGCGATACCAGGGCCAAAAACCTTGTGTGGAGTCAGGGCCGGAACCGAGGATTCCTCTCAGGGGCTGACATGGATCTTTGGGTACTTCTGGAGTCTCCCCAGGGGAGTCAGGCCTCGTCTCGAGTGGGGGCATGCACGTGCGCTTTCCTTCCAGGCTGTAGCAGCAATGTCACGCTTCCCGTCGCGTGGATCAAAGGATCTGTGGTTTTCCCTCGAGGCTTTCCCACAGGGCTGTCCCACGTGCCACCGTGGTGTGAGTCGATCCTCGGCGTGAAAGATGAGCCAGTGCAGGGCAAAGAGGTTCCTCTGGAATGGACTGAGACATCTGGGGGACTCTAGGAATGGTGGAACGACCATGGAGTTCCTCTCGCCTTTCCTGTTGAGACTGCCTCCTCTTGAGATGTGACGGGAACGCCGGGAATTCTTTCCCGTTGAAAGCAGGGAAAGGATCCCTCATCTCGAGCTACGAGGGGGAAACGGGGCTCCTCTGGATGTGGGCGGGACCATCGTGCTTCCTCTCGAGTGGAGACGGGTATGGCGGTGAACTTCTTGACTTGCAGCAAGGGTGTGAAAGACCCTTTCGAAGTTCCAGAGCTTAGGTGTCATTAGTCTCCAGACGTCTCACCGGAAATAGGCCTCATCTCGCCTGGAAGGGAGAACTTCCTGGATTTTCTCGAGTTGCGGCAGGTGTTCTCGAGTTACGACGGGGACCTCAGGGACCCGCCCTGGTGGCCTCAGGAGAGGCCAGTCCCCATGCAAGTTTTTAGGGGGCCTCTCGGGATTCCTCTCCCGTCGATACCGGGGCCAAAAACCTTGTGTGAAGTCAGGGCCGGAACCGAGGATTCCTCTCAGGGGCTGACATGGATCTTAGGGTACTTCTGGAGTTTCCCCAGGCGAGTCAGGCCTCGTCTCGAGTGGGGGCATGCACGTGCGCTTTCCTTCCAGGCTGTAGCAGCAATGTCACGCTTCCCGTCGCGTGGATCAAAGGATCTGCGGTTTTCCCCCGAGGCTTTCCCTCGAAGCTTTCCCACGGGGCTGTCCCACGTGCCACCGTGGTGTGAGTCTATCCTCGGCGTGAAAGATGAGCCAGTGCAGGGCAAAGAGGTTCCTCTGGAATGGACTGAGACATCTGGGGGACTCTTGGCATCGTGGTACGACCATGGAGTTCCTCTCGCCTTTCCTGTTGAGAGTGCCTCCTCTTGAGATGCGACGGGAACGCCGGGAATTCTTTCCCGTTGAAAGCAGGGTAAGGATCCCTCATCTCGAGCTACGAGGGGGAAACGGGGCTCTTCTGGATGTGGGCAGGACCATCGTGCTTCCTCTCGAGTGGAGACGGGTATGGCGGTGAACTTCTTGAGTTGCAGCAAGGGTGTGAAAGACCCTTTCGAAGTTCCAGAGGTTAGGTGTCATTAATCTCCAGACGCCTCATCGGAAATAGGCCTCATCTCGCCTGGAAGGGAGAACTTCCTGGATTTTCTCGAGTTGCGGCAGGTGTTCTCGAGTTACGACGGGGACCTCAGGGACCCGCCCTGGTGGCCTCAGGAGAGGCCAGTCCCCATGCGAGTTGCTAGGGGGCCTCTCGGGATTCCTCTCCCGTCGATACCAGGGCCAAAAACCTTGTGTGGAGTCAGGGCCGGAACCAAGGATTCCTCTCAGGGGCTGACATGGATCTTTGGGTACTTCTGGAGTCTCCCCAGGGGAGTCAGACCTCGTCTCGAGTGGGGGCATGCACGTGCGCTTTCCTTCCAGGCTATAGCAGCAATGTCACGCTTCCCGTCGCGTGGATCAAAAGATTTGTGGTTTTCCCTCGAGGCTTTCCCTCGAGGCTTTCCCACAGGGCTGTCCCACGTGCCACCGTGGTGTGAGTCGATCCTCGGCGTGAAAGATGAGCCAGTGCAGGGCAAAGAGGTTCCTCTGGAATGGACTGAGACATCTGTGGGACTCTTGGCATGGTGGTACGACCATGGAGTTCCTCTCGCCTTTCCTGTTGAGAGTGCCTCCTCTTGAGATGCGACGGGAACGCCGGGAATTCTTTCCCGTTGAAAGCAGGGAAAGGATCCCTCATCTCGAGCTACGAGGGGGAAACGGGGCTCTTCTGGATGTGGGCAGGACCATCGTGCTTCCTCTCGAGTGGAGACGGGTATGGCGGTGAACTTCTTGAGTTGCAGCAAGGGTGTGAAAGACCCTTTCGAAGTTCCAGAGGTTAGGTGTCATTAGTCTCCAGACGCCTCATCGGAAATAGGCCTCATCTCGCCTGGAAGGGAGAACTTCCTGGATTTTCTCGAGTTGCGGCAGGTGTTCTCGAGTTACGACGGGGACCTCAGGGACCCGCCCTGGTGGCCTCAGGAGAGGCCAGTCCCCATGCGAGTTGCTAGGGGGCCTCTCGGGATTCCTCTCCCGTCGATACCAGGGCCAAAAACCTTGTGTGGATTCAGGGCCGGAACCGAGGATTCCTCTCAGGGGCTGACATGGATCTTTGGGTACTTCTGGAGTCTCCCCAGGGGAGTCAGACCTCGTCTCGAGTGGGGGCATGCACGTGAGCTTTCCTTCCAGGCTATAGCAGCAATGTCACGCTTCCCGTCGCGTGGATCAAAGGATCTGTGGTTTTCCCTCGAGGCTTTCCCTCGAGGCTTTCCCACAGGGCTGTCCCACGTGCCACCGTGGTGTGAGTCGATCCTCGGCGTGAAAGATGAGCCAGTGCAGGGCAAAGAGGTTCCTCTGGAATGGACTGAGACATCTGTGGGACTCTTGGCATGGTGGTATGGCCATGGAGTTCCTCTCGCCTTTCCTGTTGAGAGTGCCTCCTCTTGAGATGCGACGGGAACGCCGGGAATTCTTTCCCGTTGAAAGCAGGGAAAGGATCCCTCATCTCGAGCTACGAGGGGGAAACGGGGCTCCTCTGGATGTGGGCGGGACCATCGTGCTTCCTCTCGAGTGGAGACGGGTATGGCGGTGAACTTCTTGAGTTGCAGCAAGGGTGTGAAAGACCCTTTCGAAGTTCCAGAGGTGAGGTGTCATTAGTCTCCAGACGCCTCATCGGAAATAGGCCTCATCTCGCCTGGAAGGGAGAACTTCCTGGATTTTCTCGAGTTGCGGCAGGTGTTCTCGAGTTACGACGGGGACCTCAGGGACCCGCCCTGGTGGCCTCAGGAGAGGCCAGTCCCCAGGCGAGTTGCTAGGGGGCCTCTCGGGATTCCTCTCCCGTCCATACCGGGGCCAAAAACCTTGTGTGGAGTCAGGGCCGGAACCGAGGATTCCTCTCAGGGGCTGACATGGATCTTTGGGTACTTCTGGAGTCTCCCCAGGGGAGTCAGGCCTCGTCTCGAGTGGGGGCATGCACGTGCGCTTTCCTTCCAGGCTGTAGCAGCAATGTCACGCTTCCCGTCGCGTGGATCAAAGGATCTGTGGTTTTCCCTCGAGGCTTTCCCACAGGGCTGTCCCACGTGCCACCGTGGTGTGAGTCGATCCTCGGCGTGAAAGATGAGCCAGTGCAGGGCAAAGAGGTTCCTCTGGAATGGACTGAGACATCTGGGGGACTCTTGGCATGGTGGTACGACCATGGAGTTCCTCTCGCCTTTCCTGTTGAGAGTGCCTCCTCTTGAGATGCGACGGGAACGCCGGGAATTCTTTCCCGTTGAAAGCAGGGTAAGGATCCCTCATCTCGAGCTACGAGGGGGAAACGGGGCTCCTCTGGATGTGGGCAGGATCATCGTGCTTCCTCTCGAGTGGAGACGGGTATGGCGGTGAACTTCTTGAGTTGCTGCAAGGGTGTGAAAGACCCTTTCGAAGTTCCAGAGGTTAGGTGCCATTAGTCTCCAGACGCCTCATCGGAAATAGGCCTCATCTCGCCTGGAAGGGAGAACTTCCTGGATTTTCTCGAGTTGCGGCAGGTGTTCTCGAGTTACGACGGGGACCTCAGGGACCCGCCCTGGTGGCCTCAGGAGAGGCCAGTCCCCATGCGAGTTGCTAGGGGGCCTCTCGGGATTCCTCTCCCGTCGATACCGGGGCCAAAATCCTTGTGTGGGGTCAGGGCCGGAACCGAGGATTCCTCTCAAGGGCTGACATGGATCTTTGGGTACTTCTGGAGGCTCCCCAGGGGAGTCAGACCTCGTCTCGAGTGGGGGCATGCACGTGCGCTTTCCTTCCAGGCTGTAGCAGCAATGTCACGCTTCCCGTCGCGTGGATCAAAGGATCTGTGGTTTTCCCTCGAGGCTTTCCCTCGAGGCTTTCCCACAGGGCTGTCCCACGTGCCACCGTGGTGTGAGTCGATCCTCGGCGTGAAAGATGAGCCAGTGCAGGGCAAAGAGGTTCCTCTGGAATGGACTGAAACATCTGGGGGACTCTTGGCATGGTGGTACGACCATGGAGTTCCTCTCGCCTTTCCTGTTGAGAGTGCCTCCTCTTGAGATGCGACGGGAACGCCGGGAATTCTTTCCCGTTGAAAGCAGGGAAAGGATCCCTCATCTCGAGCTACGAGGGGGAAACGGGGCTCCTCTGGATGTGGGCGGGACCATCGTGCTTCCTCTCGAGTGGAGACGGGTATGGCGGTGAACTTCTTGAGTTGCAGCAAGGGTGTGAAAGACCCTTTCGAAGTTCCAGAGGTTAGGTGTCATTAGTCTCCAGACGCCTCATCGGAAATAGTCCTCATCTCGCCTGTAAGGGAGAACTTCCTGGATTTTCTCGAGTTGCGGCAGGTGTTCTCGAGTTACGACGGGGACCTCAGGGACCCCCCCTGGTGGCCTCAGGAGAGGCCAGTCCCCATGCGAGTTGCTAGGGGGCCTCTCGGGATTCCTCTCCCGTCGATACCGGGGCCAAAAACCTTGTGTGGAGTCAGGGCCGGAACCGAGGATTCCTCTCAGGGGCTGACATGGATCTTTGGGTACTTCTGGAGTCTCCCCAGGGGAGTCAGGCCTCGTCTCGAGTGGGGGCATGCACGTGCGCTTTCCTTCCAGGCTGTAGCAGCAATGTCACGCTTCCCGTCGCGTGGATCAAAGGATCTGTGGTTTTCCCTCGAGGCTTTCCCACAGGCTGTCCCACGTGCCACCGTGGTGTGAGTCGATCCTCGGCGTGAAAGATGAGCCAGTGCAGGGCAAAGAGGTTCCTCTGGAATGGACTGAGACATCTGGGGGACTCTTGGCATGGTGGTACGACCATGGAGTTCCTCTCGCCTTTCCTGTTGAGAGTGCCTCCTCTTGAGATGCGACGGGAACGCCGGGAATTCTTTCCCGTTGAAAGCAGGGTAAGGATCCCTCATCTCGAGCTACGAGGGGGAAACGGGGCTCCTCTGGATGTGGGCAGGATCATCGTGCTTCCTCTCGAGTGGAGACGGGTATGGCGGTGAACTTCTTGAGTTGCTGCAAGGGTGTGAAAGACCCTTTCGAAGTTCCAGAGGTTAGGTGCCATTAGTCTCCAGACGCCTCATCGGAAATAGGCCTCATCTCGCCTGGAAGGGAGAACTTCCTGGATTTTCTCGAGTTGCGGCAGGTGTTCTCGAGTTACGACGGGGACCTCAGGGACCCGCCCTGGTGGCCTCAGCAGAGGCCAGTCCCCATGCGAGTTGCTAGGGGGCCTCTCGGGATTCCTCTCCCGTCGATACCGGGGCCAAAATCCTTGTGTGGGGTCAGGGCCGGAACCGAGGATTCCTCTCAAGGGCTGACATGGATCTTTGGGTACTTCTGGAGGCTCCCCAGGGGAGTCAGACCTCGTCTCGAGTGGGGGCATGCACGTGCGCTTTCCTTCCAGGCTGTAGCAGCAATGTCACGCTTCCCGTCGCGTGGATCAAAGGATCTGTGGTTTTCCCTCGAGGCTTTCCCTCGAGGCTTTCCCACAGGGCTGTCCCACGTGCCACCGTGGTGTGAGTCGATCCTCGGCGTGAAAGATGAGCCAGTGCAGGGCAAAGAGGTTCCTCTGGAATGGACTGAAACATCTGGGGGACTCTTGGCATGGTGGTACGACCATGGAGTTCCTCTCGCCTTTCCTGTTGAGAGTGCCTCCTCTTGAGATGCGACGGGAACGCCGGGAATTCTTTCCCGTTGAAAGCAGGGAAAGGATCCCTCATCTCGAGCTACGAGGGGGAAACGGGGCTCCTCTGGATGTGGGCGGGACCATCGTGCTTCCTCTCGAGTGGAGACGGGTATGGCGGTGAACTTCTTGAGTTGCAGCAAGGGTGTGAAAGACCCTTTCGAAGTTCCAGAGGTTAGGTGTCATTAGTCTCCAGACGCCTCATCGGAAATAGTCCTCATCTCGCCTGGAAGGGAGAACTTCCTGGATTTTCTCGAGTTGCGGCAGGTGTTCTCGAGTTACAACGGGGACCTCAGGGACCCGCCCTGGTGGCCTCAGCAGAGGCCAGTCCCCATGCGAGTTGCTAGGGGGCCTCTCGGGATTCCTCTCCCGTCGATACCGGGGCCAAAAACCTTGTGTGGAGTCAGGGCCGGAACCGAGGATTCCTCTCAGGGGCTGACATGGATCTTTGGGTACTTCTGGAGTCTCCCCAGGGGAGTCAGGCCTCGTCACGAGTGGGGGCATGCACGTGCGCTTTCCTTCCAGGCTGTAGCAGCAATGTCACGCTTCCCGTCGCGTGGATCAAAGGATCTGTGGTTTTCCCTCGAGGCTTTCCCTCGAGGCTTTCCCACGGGGCTGTCCCACGTGCCACCGTGGTGTGAGTCGATCCTCGGCGTGAAAGATGAGCCAGTGCAGGGCAAAGAGGTTCCTCTGGAATGCACTGAGACATCTGGGGGACTCTTGGCATGGTGGTAGGACCATGGAGTTCCTCTCGCCTTTCCTGTTGAGAGTGCCTCCTCTTGAGATGCGACGGGAACGCCGGGAATTCTTTCCCCTTGAAAGCAGGGAAAGGATCCCTCATCTCGAGCTACGAGGGGGAAACGGGGCTCCTCTGGATGTGGGCGGGACCATCGTGCTTCCTCTTGAGTGGAGACGGGTATGGCGGTGAACTTCTTGAGTTGCAGCAAGGGTGTGAAAGACCCTTTCGAAGTTCCAGAGGTTAGGTGTCATTAGTCTCCAGACGCCTCATCGGAAATAGTCCTCATCTAGCCTGTAAGGGAGAACTTCCTGGATTTTCTCGAGTTGCGGCAGGTGTTCTCGAGTTACGACGGGGACCTCAGGGACCCGCCCTGGTGGCCTCAGGAGAGGCCAGTCCCCATGCGAGTTGCTAGGGGGCCTCTCGGGATTCCTCTCCCGTCGATACCGGGGCCAAAAACCTTGTGTGGAGTCAGGGCCAGAACCGAGGATTCCTCTCAGGGGCTGACATGGATCTTTGGGTACTTCTGGAGTCTCCCCAGGGGAGTCAGGCCTCGTCTCGAGTGGGGGCATGCACGTGCGGTTTCCTTCCAGGCTGTAGCAGCAATGTCACGCTTCCCGTCGCGTGGATCAAAGGATCTGTGGTTTTCCCTCGAGGCTTTCCCTCGAGGCTTTCCCACGGGGCTGTCCCACGTGCCACCGTGGTGTGAGTCGATCCTCGGCGTGAAAGATGAGCCAGTGCAGGGCAAAGACGTTCCTCTGGAATGGACTGAGACATCTGGGGGACTCTTGGCATGGTGGTACGACCATGGAGTTCCTCTCGCCTTTCCTGTTGAGAGTGCCTCCTCTTGAGATGCTTCGGGAACGCCGGGAATTCTTTCCCGTTGAAACCAGGGAAAGGATCCCTCATCTCGAGCTACGAGGGGGAAACGGGGCTCCTCTGAATGTGGGCGGGACCATCGTGCTTCCTCTCGAGTGGAGACGGGTACGGCGGTGAACTTCTTGAGTTGCAGCAAGGGTGTGAAAGACCCTTTCGAAGCTCCAGAGGTTAGGTGTCATTAGTCTCCAGACGCCTCATCGGAAATAGGCCTCATCTCGCCTGGAAGGGAGAACTTCCTGGATTTTCTCGAGTTGCGGCAGGTGTTCTCGAGTTTCGACGGGGACCTCAGGGACCGCCCTGGTGGCCTCAGGAGAGGCCAGTCCCCATGCGAGTTGCTAGGGGGCCTCTCGGGATTCCTCTCCCGTCGATACCGGGGCCAAAAACCTTGTGTGGAGTCAGGGCCAGAACCGAGGATTCCTCTCAGGGGCTCACATGGATCTTCGGGTACTTCTGGAGTCTCCCCAGGGGAGTCAGGCCTCGTCTCGAGTGGGGGCATGCACGTGCGCTTTCCTTCCAGGCTGTAGCAGCAATGTCACGCTTCCCGTCGCGTGGATCAAAGGATCTGTGGTTTTCCCTCGTGGCTTTCCCACAGGGCTGTCCCACGTGCCACCGTGGTGTGAGTCGATCCTCGGCGTGAAAGATGAGCCAGTGCAGGGCAAAGAGGTTCCTCTGGAATGGACTGAGACATCTGGGGGACTCTTGGCATGGTGGTACGACCATGGAGTTCCTCTCGCCTTTCCTGTTGAGAGTGCCTCCTCTTGAGATGCGACGGGAACGCCGGGAATTCTTTCCCGTTGAAAGCAGGGAAAGGATCCCACATCTCGAGCTACGAGGGGGAAACGGGGCTCTTCTGGATGTGGGCAGGACCATCGTGCTTCCTCTCGAGTGGAGACGGGTATGGCGGTGAACTTCTTGAGTTGCAGCAAGGGTGTGAAAGACCCTTTCGAAGTTCCAGAGATTAGGTGCCATTAGTCTCCAGACGCCTCATCGGAAATAGGCCTCATCTCGCCTGGAAGGGAGAACTTCCTGGATTTTCTCGAGTTGCGGCAGGTGTTCTCGAGTTACGACGGGGACCTCAGGGACCCGCCCTGGTGGCCTCAGCAGAGGCCAGTCCCCATGCGAGTTGCTAGGGGGCCTCTCGGGATTCCTCTCCCGTCGATACCGGGGCCAAAATCCTTGTGTGGGGTCAGGGCCGGAACCGAGGATTCCTCTCAAGGGCTGACATGGATCTTTGGGTACTTCTGGAGGCTCCCCAGGGGAGTCAGACCTCGTCTCGAGTGGGGGCATGCACGTGCGCTTTCCTTCCAGGCTGTAGCAGCAATGTCACGCTTCCCGTCGCGTGGATCAAAGGATCTGTGGTTTTCCCTCGAGGCTTTCCCTCGAGGCTTTCCCACAGGGCTGTCCCACGTGCCACCGTGGTGTGAGTCGATCCTCGGCGTGAAAGATGAGCCAGTGCAGGGCAAAGAGGTTCCTCTGGAATGGACTGAAACATCTGGGGGACTCTTGGCATGGTGGTACGACCATGGAGTTCCTCTCGCCTTTCCTGTTGAGAGTGCCTCCTCTTGAGATGCGACGGGAACGCCGGGAATTCTTTCCCGTTGAAAGCAGGGAAAGGATCCCTCATCTCGAGCTACGAGGGGGAAACGGGGCTCCTCTGGATGTGGGCGGGACCATCGTGCTTCCTCTCGAGTGGAGACGGGTATGGCGGTGAACTTCTTGAGTTGCAGCAAGGGTGTGAAAGACCCTTTCGAAGTTCCAGAGGTTAGGTGTCATTAGTCTCGAGACGCCTCATCGGAAATAGTCCTCATCTCGCCTGGAAGGGAGAACTTCCTGGATTTTCTCGAGTTGCGGCAGGTGTTCTCGAGTTACGACGGGGACCTCAGGGACCCGCCCTGGTGGCCTCAGGAGAGGCCAGTCCCCATGCGAGTTGCTAGGGGGCCTCTCGGGATTCCTCTCCCGTCGATACCGGGGCCAAAAACCTTGTGTGGAGTCAGGGCCGGAACCGAGGATTCCTCTCAGGGGCTGACATGGATCTTTGGGTACTTCTGGAGTCTCCCCACGGGAGTCAGGCCTCGTCACGAGTGGGGGCATGCACGTGCGCTTTCCTTCCAGGCTGTAGCAGCAATGTCACGCTTCCCGTCGCGTGGATCAAAGGATCTGTGGTTTTCCCTCGAGGCTTTCCCTCGAGGCTTTCCCACGGGGCTGTCCCACGTGCCACCGTGGTGTGAGTCGATCCTCGGCGTGAAAGATGAGCCAGTGCAGGGCAAAGAGGTTCCTCTGGAATGGACTGAGACATCTGGGGGACTCTTGGCATGGTGGTACGACCATGGAGTTCCTCTCGCCTTTCCTGTTGAGAGTGCCTCCTCTTGAGATGCGACGGGAACGCCGGGAATTCTTTCCCGTTGAAAGCAGGGAAAGGATCCCTCATCTCGAGCTACGAGGGGGAAACGGGGCTCCTCTGGATGTGGGCGGGACCATCGTGCTTCCTCTCCAGTGGAGACGGGTATGGCGGTGAACTTCTTGAGTTGCAGCAAGGGTGTGAAAGACCCTTTCGAAGTTCCAGAACTTAGGTGTCATTAGTCTCCAGACGCATCATCGGAAATAGGCCTCATCTCGCCTGGAAGGGAGAACTTCCTGGATTTTCTCGAGTTGCGGCAGGTGTTCTCGAGTTACGACGGGGACCTCAGGGACCGCCCTGGTGGCCTCAGGAGAGGCCAGTCCCCATGCGAGTTGCTAGGGGCCCTCTCGGGATTCCTCTCCCGTCGATACTGGGGCCAAAAACCTTGTGTGGAGTCAGGGCTGGAACCGAGGATTCATCTCAGAGGCTGACATGGATCTTTGGGCACTTCTGAAGTCTCCCCAGGGGAGTCAGGCCTCGTCTCGAGTGGGGGCATGCACGTTCGCTTTCCTTCCAGGCTGTAGCAGCAATGTCACGCTTCCCATCACGTGGATCAAAGGATCTGTGGTTTTCCCTCGAGGCTTTCCCACGGGGCTGTCCCACGTGCCACCGTGGTGTGAGTCGATCCTCGGCGTGAAAGATGAGCCAGTGCAGGGCAAAGAGGTTCCTCTGGAATGGACTGAGACATCTGGGGGACTCTTGGCATGGTGGTACGACCATGGAATTCCTCTCGCCTTTCCTGTTGAGAGTGCCTCCTCTTGAGATGCGACTGGAACGCCGGGAATTCTTTCCCGTTGAAAGTAGGGAAAGGATCCCTCATCTCGAGCTACGAGGGGGAAACGGGGCTCCTCTGGATGTGGGCGGGACCATCGTGCTTCCTCTCGAGTGGAGACGGGTATGGCGGTGAACTTCTTGAGTTGCAGCAAGGGTGTGAAAGACCCTTTCGAAGTTCCAGAGGTTAGGTGTCATTAGTCTCCAGACGCCTCATCGGAAATAGGCCTCATCTCGCCTGGAAGGGAGAACTTCCTGGATTTTCTCGAGTTGCGGCAGGTGTTCTCGAGTTACGACGGGGACCTCAGGGACCCGCCCTGGTGGCCTCAGGAGAGGCCAGTCCCCATGCGAGTTGCTAGGGGGCCTCTCGGGATTCCTCTCCCGTCGATACCGGGGCCAAGAACCTTGTGTGGAGTCAGGGCCGGAACCGAGGATTCCTCTCAGGGGCTGACATGGATCTTTGGGTACTTCTGGAGTCTCCCCAGGGTAGTCAGGGCTCGTCTCGAGTGGGGACATGCACTTGCGCTTTCCTTCCAGGCTGTAGCAGCAATGTCACGCTTCCCGTCGCGTGGATCAAAGGATCTGTGGTTTTCCCTCGAGGCTTTCCCTCGAGGCTTTCCCACTGGGCTGTCCCACGTGCCACCGTGGTGTGAGTCGATCCTCGGCGTGAAAGATGAGCCAGTGCAGGGCAAAGAGGTTCCTCTGGAATGGACTGAGACGTCTGGGGGACTCTTGGCATGGTGGTACGACCATGGAGTTCCTCTCGCCTTTCCTGTTGAGAGTGCCTCCTCCTGAGATGCGACGGGAACGCCGGGAATTCTTTCCCGTTGAAAGCAGGGAAAGGATCCCTCATCTCGAGCTACGAGGGGGAAACGGGGCTCCTCTGGATGTGGGCGGGACCATCGTGCTTCCTCTCGAGTGGAGACGGGTATGGCGGTGAACTTCTTGAGTTGCAGCAAGAGTGTGAAAGGCCCTTTCGAAGTTCCAGAGGTTAGGTGTCATTAGTCTCCAGACGCCTCATCGGAAATAGGCCTCATCTCGCCTGGAAGGGAGAACTTCCTGGATTTTCTCAAGTTGCGGCAGGTGTTCTCGAGTTACGACGAGGACCTCAGGGACCCGCCCTGGTGGCCTCAGGAGAGGCCAGTCCCCATGCGAGTTGCTAGGGGGCCTCTCGGGATTCCTCTCCCGACGATACCGGGGCCAAAAACCTTGTGTGGAGTCACGGCCGGAACCGAGGATTCCTCTCAGGTGCTGACATGGATCTTTGGGTACTGCTGGAGTCTCCCCAGGGGAGTCAGGCCTCGTCTCGAGTGGGGGCATGCACGTGCGCTTTCCTTCCAGGCTGTAGCAGCAATGTCACGCTTCCCGTCGCGTGGATCAAAGGATCTGTGGTTTTCCCTCGAGGCTTTCCCTCGAGGCTTTCCCACTGGGCTGTCCCACGTGCCACCGTGGTGTGAGTCGATCCTCGGCATGAAAGATGAGCCAGTGCAGGGCAAAGAGGTTCCTCTGGAATGGACTGAGACATCTGGGGGACTCTTGGCATGGTGGTACGACCATGGAGTTCCTCTCGCCTTTCCTGTTGAGAGTGCCTCCTCTTGAGATGCGACGGGAACGCCGGGAATTCTTTCCCGTTGAAAGCAGGGAAAGGATCCGTCATCTCGAGCTACGAGGGGGAAACGGGGCTCCTCTGGATGTGGGCGGGACCATCGTGCTTCCTCTCGAGTGGAGACGGGTATGGCGGTGAACTTCTTGAGATGCAGCAAGGGTGTGAAAGACCCTTTCGAAGTTCCAGAGCTTAGGTGTCATTAGTCTCCAGACGCCTCATCGGAAATAGGCCTCATCTCGCCTGGAAGGGAGAACTTCCTGGATTTTCTCGAGTTTCGGCAGGAGTTCTCGAGTTACGACGGGGACCTCAGGGACCCGCCCTGGTGGCCTCAGGAGAGGCCAGTCCCCATGCGAGTTGCTAAGGGGCCTCTCGGGATTCCTCTCCCGTCGATACCGGGGCCAAAAACCTTGTGTGGAGTCAGGGCCCCAACCGAGGATTCCTCTCAGGGGCTGACATGGATCTTTGGGTACTTCTGGAGTCTCCCCAGGGGAGTCAGGCATCGTCTCGAGTGGGGGCATGCACGTGCCCATTCCTTCCAGGCTGTAGCAGCAATGTCACGCTTCCCGTCGCGTGGATCAAAGGATCTGTGGTTTTCCCTCGAGGCTTTCCCTCGAGGCTGTCCCACGGGGCTGTCCCACGTGCCACCGTGGTGTGAGTCGATCCTCGGCGTGAAAGATGAGCCAGTGCAGGGCATAGAGGTTCCTCTGGAATGGACTGAGACATCTGGGGGACTCTTGGCATGGTGGTACGACCATGGAGTTCCTCTCGCCTTTCCTGTTGAGAGTGCCTCCTCTTGAGATGCGACGGGAACGCCGGGAATTCTTTCCCGTTGAAAGTAGGGAAAGGATCCCTCATCTCGAGCTACGAGGGGGAAACGGGGCTCCTCTGGATGTGGGCGGGACCATCGTGCTTCCTCTCGAGTGGAGACGGGTATGGCGGTGAACTTCTTGAGTTGCAGCAAGGGTGTGAAAGACCCTTTCGAAGTTCCAGAGGTTAGGTGTCATTAGTCTCCAGACGCCTCATCGGAAATAGGCCTCATCTCGCCTGGAGGGAGAACTTCCTGGATTTTCTCGAGTTGCGGCAGGTGTTCTCGAGTTACGACGGGGACCTCAGGGACCCGCCCTGGTGGCCTCAGGAGAGGCCAGTCCCCAGGCGAGTTGCTAGGGGGCCTCTCGGGATTCCTCTCCCGTCGATACCGGGGCCAAAAACCTTGTGTGGAGTCAGGGCCGGAACCGAGGATTCCTCTCAGGGGCTCACATGGATCTTTGGGTACTTCTGGAGTCTCCCCAGGGGAGTCAGGCCTCGTCTCGAGTGGGGACATGTACGTGCGCTTTCCTTCCAGGCTGTAGCAGCAATGTCACGCTTCCCGTCGCGTGGATCAAAGGATCTGTGGTTTTCCCTCGAGGCTTTCCCTCGAGGCTTTCCCACAGGGCTGTCCCACGTGCCACCGTGGTGTGAGTCGATCCTCGGCGTGAAAGATGAGCCAGTGCAGGGCAAAGAGGTTCCTCTGAAATGGACTGAGACATATGGGGGACTCTTGGCATGGTGGTACGACCATGGAGTTCCTCTCGCCTTTCCTGTTGAGAGTGCCTCCTCTTGAGATGTGACGGGAACGCCGGGAATTCTTTCCCGTTGAAAGCAGGGAAAGGATCCCTCATCTCGAGCTACGAGGGGGAAACGGGGCTCCTCTGGATGTGGGCGGGACCATCGTGCTTCCTCTCGAGTGGAGACGGGTATGGCGGTGAACTTCTTGAGTTGCAGCAAGGGTGTGAAAGACCCTTTCGAAGTTCCAGAGCCTAGGTGTCATTAGTCTCCAGACGCCTCATCGGAAATAGGCCTCATCTCGCCTGGAAGGGAGAACTTCCTGGATTTTCTCGAGTTGCGGCAGGTGTTCTCGAGTTACGACGGGGACCTCAGGGACCCGCCATGGTGGCCTCAGGAGAGGCCAGTCCCCATGCGAGTTGCTAGGGGGCCTCTCGGGATTCCTCTCCCGTCGATACCGGGGCCAAAAACCTTGTGTGGAGTCAGGGCCGGAACCGAGGATTCCTCTCAGGGGCTCACATGGATCTTTGGGTACTTCTGGAGTCTCCCCATGGGAGTCAGGCCTCGTCTCGAGTGGGGGCATGCACGTGCGCTTTCCTTCCAGGCTGTAGCAGCAATGTCATGCTTCCCGTCGCGTGGATCAAAGGATCTGTGGTTTTCCCTCAAGGCTTTCCCTCGAGGCTTTCCCACAGGGCTGTCCCACGTGCCACCGTGGTGTGAGTCGATCCTCGGCGTGAAAGATGAGCCAGTGCAGGGCAAAGAGGTTCCTCTGGAATGGACTGAGACATCTGGGGGACTCTTGGCATGGTGGTACGACCATGGAGTTCCTCTCGCCTTTCCTGTTGAGAGTGCCTCCTCTTGAGATGCGACTGGAACGCCGGGAATTCTTTCCCGTTGAAAGCAGGGAAAGGATCCCTCATCTCGAGCTACGAGGGGGAAACGGGGCTCCTCTGGATGTGGGCGGGACCATCGTGCTTCCTCTCGAGTGGAAACGGGTATGGCGGTGAACTTCTTGAGTTGCAGCAAGGGTGTGAAAGACCCTTTCGAAGTTCCAGAGCTTAGGTGTCATTAGTCTCCAGACGCCTCATCGGAAATAGGCCTCATCTCGCCTGGAAGGGAGAACTTCCAGGATTTTCTCGAGTTGCGGCAGGTGTTCTCGAGTTACGACGGGGACCTCAGGAACCCGCCATCGTGGCCTCAGGAGAGGCCAGTCCCCATGCGAGTTGCTAGGGGCCCTCTCGGGATTCCTCTCCCGTCGATACCGGGGCCAAAAACCTTGTGTGGAGTCAGGGCCGGAACCGAGGATTCCTCTCAGGGGCTGACATGGATCTTTGGGTACTTCTGGAGTCTCCCCAGGGGAGTCAGGCCTCGTCTCGAGTGGGGGCATGCACGTGCGCTTTCCTTCCAGGCTGTAGCAGCAATGTCATGCTTCCCGTCGCGTGGATCAAAGGATCTGTGGTTTTCCCTCAAGGCTTTCCCTCGAGGCTTTCCCACAGGGCTGTCCCACGTGCCACCGTGGTGTGAGTCGATCCTCGGCGTGAAAGATGAGCCAGTGCAGGGCAAAGAGGTTCCTCTGGAATGGACTGAGACATCTGGGGGACTCTTGGCATGGTGGTACGACCATGGAGTTCCTCTCGCCTTTCCTGTTGAGAGTGCCTCCTCTTGAGATGCGACTGGAACGCCGGGAATTCTTTCCCGTTGAAAGCAGGGAAAGGATCCCTCATCTCGAGCTACGAGGGGGAAACGGGGCTCCTCTGGATGTGGGCGGGACCATCGTGCTTCCTCTCGAGTGGAAACGGGTATGGCGGTGAACTTCTTGAGTTGCAGCAAGGGTGTGAAAGACCCTTTCGAACTTCCAGAGCTTAGGTGTCATTAGTCTCCAGACGCCTCATCGGAAATAGGCCTCATCTCGCCTGGAAGGGAGAACTTCCAGGATTTTCTCGAGTTGCGGCAGGTGTTCTCGAGTTACGACGGGGACCTCAGGAACCCGCCATCGAGGCCTCAGGAGAGGCCAGTCCCCATGCGAGTTGCTAGGGGCCCTCTCGGGATTCCTCTCCCGTCGATACCGGGGCCAAAAACCTTGTGTGGAGTCAGGGCCGGAACCGAGGATTCCTCTCAGGGGCTGACATGGATCTTTGGGTACTTCTGGAGTCTCCCCAGGCGAGTCAGGCCTCGTCTCGTGTGGGGGCATGCACGTGCGCTTTCCTTCCAGGCTGTAGCAGCAATGTCACGCTTCCCGTCGCGTGGATCAAAGGATCTGTGGTTTTCCCTCGAGGCTTTCCCTCGAGGCTTTCCCACAGGGCTATCCCACGTGCCACCGTGGTGTGAGTAGATCCTCGGCGTGAAAGATGAGCCAATGCAGGGCAAAGAGGTTCCTCTGGAATGGACTGAGACACCTGGGGTACTCTTGGCATGGTGGTACGACCATGGAGTTCCTCTCGTCTTTCCTGTTGAGAGTGCCTCCTCTTGAGATGCGACGGGAACGCCGGGAATTCTTTCCCGTTGAAAGCAGGGAAAGGATCCCTCATCTCGAGCTACGAGGGGGAAACGGGGCTCTTCTGGATGTGGGCAGGACCATCGTGCTTCCTCTCGCGTGGAGACGGGAATGGCGGTGAACTTCTTCAGTTGCAGCAAGGGTGTGAAAGACCCTTTTGAAGTTCCAAAGGTTAGGTGCCATTAGTCTCCAGACGCCTCATCGGAAATAGGCCTTATCTCGCCTGGAAGGGAGAACTTCCTGGATTTTCTCGAGTTGCGGCAGGTGTTTTCGAGTTACCACGGGGACCTCCGGGACCCGCCCTCGTGGCCTCAGGAGAGGCCAGTCCCCATGCGAGTTGCTAGGGGGCCTCTCGGGATTCCTCTCCCGTCGATACCGGGGCCAAAAACCTTGTGTGGAGTCAGGGCCGCAACCGAGGATTCCTCTCAGGGGCTGACATGGATCTTTGGGTACTGCTGGAGTCTCCCCAGGGGAGTCAGGCCTCGTCTCGAGTGGGGGCATGCACGTGTGCTTTCCTTCCAGGCTGTAGCAGCAATGTCACGCTTCCCGTCGCGTGGATCAAAGGATCTGTGGTTTTCCCTTGAGGCTTTCCCTCGAGGCTTTCCCACTGGGCTGTCCCACGTGCCACCGTGGTGTGAGTCGATCCTCGGCGTGAAAGATGAGCCAGTGCAGGGCAAAGAGTTTCCTCTGGAATGGACTTAGACATTTGGGGGACTCTTGGCATGGTGGTACGACCATGGAGTTCCTCTCACCTTTCCTGTTGAGAGTGCCTCCTCTTGAGATGTGACGGGAACGCCGGGAATTCTTTCCCGTTGAAAGCAGGGAAAGGATCCCTCATCTCGAGCTACGAGGGGGAAACGGGGCTCCTCTGGATGTGGGCGGGACCATCGTGCTTCCTCTCGAGTGGAGACGGGTATGGCGGTGAACTTCTTGAGTTGCAGTAAGGGTGTGAAAGACCCTTTCGAAGTTCCAGGAGCTTAGGTGTCATTAGTCTCCAGACGCCTCACCGGAAATAGGCCTCATCTCGCCTGGAAGGGAGAACTTCCTGGATTTTCTCGAGTTGCGGCAGGTGTTCTCGAGTTACGACGGGGACCTCAGGGACCCGCCCTGGTGGCCTCAGGAGAGGCCAGTCCCCATGCGAGTTGCTAGGGGGCCTCTCGGGATTCCTCTCCCGTCGATACCGGGGCCAAAAACCTTGTGTGGAGTCAGGGCCGGAACCGAGGATTCCTCTCAGGGGCTGACATGGATCTTAGGGTACTTCTGGAGTCTCCCCAGGCGAGTCAGGCCTCGTCTCGAGTGGGGGCATGCACGTGCGCTTTCCTTCCAAGCTGTAGCAGCAATGTCACGCTTCCCGTCGCGTGGATCAAAGGATCTGTGGTTTTCCCTCGAGGCTTTCCCTCGAGGCTTTCCCACGGGGCTGTCCCACGTGCCACCGTGGTGTGAGTCGATCCTCGGCGTGAAAGATGAGCCAGTGCAGGGCAAAGAGGTTCCTCTGGAATGGACTGAGACATCTGGGGGACTCTTGGCATGGTGGTACGTCATGGAGTTCCTCTCGCCCTTCCTGTTGAGAGTGCCTCCTCTTGAGATGCGACGGGAACGCCGGGAATTCTTTCCCGTTGAAAGCAGGGTAAGGATCCCTCATCTCGAGCTACGAGGGGGAATCGGGGCTCTTCTGGATGTGGGCGGGACCATCGTGCTTCCTCTCGAGTGGAGACGGGTATGGCGGTGAACTTCTTGAGTTGCACCAAGGGTATGAAAGATCCTTTCGAAGTTCCAGAGCTTAGGTGTCATTAGTCTCCAGACGCCTCATCGGAAATAGGCCTCATCTCGCCTGGAAGGGAGAACTTCCAGGATTTTCTCGAGTTGCGGCAGGTGTTCTCGAGTTACGACGGGGACCTCAGGGACCCGCCCTCGTGGCCTCAGGAGAGGCCAGTCCTCAGGCGAGTTGCTAGGGGGCCTCTCGGGATTCCTCTTCCGTCGATACCGGGGCCAAAAACCTTGTGTGGAGTCAGGGCCGGAACCGAGGATTCCTCTCAGGGGCTGACATGGATCTTAGGGTACTTCTGGAGTCTCCCCAGGCGAGTCAGGCCTCGTCTCGAGTGGGGGCATGCACGTGCGCTTTCCTTCCAAGCTGTAGCAGCAATGTCACGCTTCCCGTCGCGTGGATCAAAGGATCTGTGGTTTTCCCTCGAGGCTTTCCCACGGGGCTGTCCCACGTGCCACCGTGGTGTGAGTCGATCCTCGGCGTGAAAGATGAGCCAGTGCAGGGCAAAGAGGTTCCTCTGGAATGGACTGAGACATCTGGGGGACTCTTGGCATGGTGGTACGTCATGGAGTTCCTCTCGCCCTTCCTGTTGAGAGTGCCTCCTCTTGAGATGCGACGGGAACGCCGGGAATTCTTTCCCGTTGAAAGCAGGGTAAGGATCCCTCATCTCGAGCTACCAGGGGGAATCGGGGCTCTTCTGGATGTGGGCGGGACCATCGTGCTTCCTCTCGAGTGGAGACGGGTATGGCGGTGAACTTCTTGAGTTGCAGCAAGGGTGTGAAAGACCCTTTCGAAGTTCCAGAGCTTAGGTGTCATTAGTCTCCAGACGCCTCATCGGAAATAGGCCTCATCTCGCCTGGAAGGGAGAACTTCCAGGATTTTCTCGAGTTGCGGCAGGTGTTCTCGAGTTACGACGGGGACCTCAGGGACCCGCCCTCGTGGCCTCAGGAGAGGCCAGTCCCCATGCGAGTTGCTAGGGGGCCTCTCGGGATTCCTCTCCCGTCGATACCGGGGCCAAAAACCTTGTGTGGAGTCAGGGCCGGAACCGAGGATTCCTCTCAGGGGCTGACATGGATCTTAGGGTACTTCTGGAGTCTCCCCAGGCGAGTCAGGCCTCGTCTCGAGTGGGGGCATGCACGTGCGCTTTCCCTCCAAGCTGTAGCAGCAATGTCACGCTTCCCGTCGCGTGGATCAAAGGATCTGTGGTTTTCCCTCGAGGCTTTCCCTCGAGGCTTTCCCACGGGGCTGTCCCACGTGCCACCGTGGTGTGAGTCGATCCTCGGCGTGAAAGATGAGCCAGTGCAGGGCAAAGAGGTTCCTCTGGAATGGACTGAGACATCTGGGGGACTCTTGGCATGGTGGTACGTCATGGAGTTCCTCTCGCCCTTCCTGTTGAGAGTGCCTCCTCTTGAGATGCGACGGGAACGCCGGGAATTCTTTCCCGTTGAAAGCAGGGAAAGGATCCCTCATCTCGAGCTACGAGGGGGAAACGGGGCTCTTCTGGATGTGGGCAGGACCATCGTGCTTCCTCTCGCGTGGAGACGGGTATGGCGGTGAACTTCTTGAGTTGCAGCAAGGGTGTGAAAGACCCTTTCGAATTTCCAGAGCTTAGGTGTCATTAGTCTCCAGACGCCTCATCGGAAATAGGCCTCATCTCGCCTGGAAGGGAGAACTTCCTTGATTTTCTCGAGTTGCGGCAGGTGTTTTTGAGTTACGACGGGGACCTCAGGGACCCGCCCTCGTGGCCTCAGGAGAGGCCAGTCCCCATGCGAGTTGCTAGGGGGCCTCTCGGGATTCCTCTCCCGTCGATACCGGGGCCAAAAACCTTGTGTGGAGTCAGGGCCGCAACCGAGGATTCCTCTCAGGGGCTGACATGGATCTTTGGGTACTGCTGGAGTCTCCACAGGGGAGTCAGGCCTCGTCTCGAGTGGGGGCATGCACGTGCGCTTTCCTTCCAGGCTGTAGCAGCAATGTCACGCTTCCCGTCGCGTGGATCAAAGGATCTGTGGTTTTCCCTCGAGGCTTTCCCTCGAGGCTTTCCCACGGGGCTGTCCCACGTGCCACCATGGTGTGAGTCGATCCTCGGCATGAAAGATGAGCCAGTGCAGGGTAAAGAGTTTCCTCTGGAATGGACTGAGACATCTGTGGGACTCTTGGCATGGTGGTACGACCATGGAGTTCCTCTCGCCTTTCCTGTTGAGAGTGCCTCCTCTTGAGATGCGACTGGAACGCCGGGAATTCTTTCCCGTTGAAAGCAGGGAAAGGATCCCTCATCTCGAGCTACGAGGGGGAAACGGGGCTCCTCTGGATGTGGGCGGGACCATCGTGCTTCCTCTCGAGTGGAGACGGGTATGGCGGTGAACTTCTTGAGTTGCAGCAAGGGTGTGAAAGACCCTTTCAAAGTTCCAGAGCTTAGGTGTCATTAGTCTCCAGACGCCTCACCGGAAATAGGCCTCATCTCGCCTGGAAGGGAGAACTTCCTGGATTTTCTCGAGTTGCGGCAGGTGTTCTCGAGTTACCACGGGGACCTCAGGGACCCGCCCTGGTGGCCTCAGGAGAGGCCAGTCCCCATGCGAGTTGCTAGGGGGCCTCTCGGGATTCCTCTCCCGTCGATACCGGGGCCAAAAACCTTGTGTGGAGTCAGGGCCGGAACCAAGGATTCCTCTCAGGGGCTGACATGGATCTTTGGGTACTTCTGGAGTCTCCCCAGGGGAGTCAGGCCTCGTTTCGAGTGGGGGCATGGACGTGCGCTTTCCTTCCAGGCTGTAGCAGCAATGTCACGCTTCCCGTCACGTGGATCAAAGGATCTGTGGTTTTCCCTCGAGGCTTTCCCACAGGGCTGTCCCACGTGCCACCGTGGTGTGAGTCGATCCTCGGCGTGAAAGATGAGCCAGTGCAGGGCAAAGAGGTTCCTCTGGAATGGACTGAGACATCTGGGGGACTCTTGGCATGGTGGTACGTCATGGAGTTCCTCTCGCCCTTCCTGTTGAGAGCGCCTCCTCTTGAGATGCGACGGGAACGCCGGGAATTCTTTCCCGTTGAAAGCAGGGTAAGGATCCCTCATCTCGAGCTACGAGGGGGAATCGGGACTCCTCTGGATGTGGGCAGGACCATCGTGCTTCCTCTCGAGTGGAGACGGGTATGGCGGTGAACTTCTTGAGTTGCAGCAAGGGTGTGAAAGACCCTTTCGAATTTCCAGAGGTTAGGTGTCATTAGTCTCTAGACGCCTCATCAGAAATAGGCCTCATCTCGCCTGGATGGGAGAACTTCCTGGATTTTCTCGAGTTGCGGCAGGTGTTCTCGAGTTACGACGGGGACCTCAGGGACCCGCCCTGGTGGCCTCAGGAGAGGCCAGTCCCCATGCGAGTTGCTAGGGGGCCTCTCGGGATTCCTCTCCCGTCGATACCGGGGCCAAAAACCTTGTGTGGAGTCAGGGCCAGAACCGAGGATTCCTCTCAGAGGCTGACATGGATCTTTGGGTACTTCTGGAGTCTCCCCAGGCGAGTCAGGCCTCGTCTCGAGTGGGGGCATGCACGTGGGCTTTCCTTCCAGGCTGTAGCAGCAATGTCACGCTTCCCGTCGCGTGGAACAAAGGATCTGTGGTTTTCCCTCGAGGCTTTCCCTCGAGGCTTTCCCACGGGGCTGTTCCACGTGCCACCGTGGTGTGAGTCGATCCTCGGCATGAAAGATGAGCAAGTGCAGGGCAAAGAGGTTCCTCTGGAATGGACTGAGACATCTGGGGGACTCTTGGCATGGTGGTACGACCATGGAGTTCCTCTCGCCTTTCCTGTTGAGAGTGCCTCCTCTTGAGATGCGACGGGAACGCCGGGAATTCTTTCCCGTTGAAAGCAGGGAAAGGATCCCTCATCTCGAGCTACGAGGGGGAATCGGGGCTCCTCTGGATGTGGGCAGGACCATCGTGCTTCCTCTCGAGTGGAGACGGGTATGGCGGTGAACTTCTTGAGTTGCAGCAAGGGTGTGAAAGACCCTTTCGAAGTTCCAGAGGTTAGGTGTCATTAGTCTCCAGACACCTCATCGGAAATAGGCCTCATCTCGCCTGGAAGGGAGAACTTCCTGGATTTTCTCGAGTTGCGGCAGGTGTTCTCGAGTTACGACGGGGACCTCAGGGACCCGCCCTCGTGGCCTCAGGAGAGGCCAGTCCCCATGCAAGTTGCTAGGGGGCCTCTCGGGATACCTCTCCCGTCGATACTGGGGCCAAAAACCTTGTGTGGAGTCAGGGCCGGAACCGAGGATTCCTCTCAGGGGCTCACATGGATCTTTGGGTACTTCTGGAGTCTCCCCAGGCGAGTCAGGCCTCGTCTCGAGTGGGGGCATGCACGTGCGCTTTCCTTCCAGGCTGTAGCAGCAATGTCACGCTTCCCGTCGCGTGGATCAAAGGATCTGTGGTTTTCCCTCGAGGCTTTCCCTCGAGTCTTTCCCACAGGGCTGTCCCACGTGCCACCATGGTGTGAGTCGATCCTCGGCGTGAAAGATGAGCCAGTGCAGGGCAAAGAGGTTCCTCTGGAATGGACTGAGACATCTGGGGGACTCTTGGCATGGTGGTACGTCATGGAGTTCCTCTCGCCCTTCCTGTTGAGAGTGCCTCCTCTTGAGATGCGACGGGAACGCCGGGAATTCTTTCCCGTTGAAAGCAGGGTAAGGATCCCTCATCTCCAGCTACGAGGGGGAATCGGGGCTCCTCTGGATGTGGGCAGGACCATCGTGCTTCCTCTCGAGTGGAGACGGGTATGGCGGTGAACTTCTTGAGTTGCAGCAAGGGTGTGAAAGACCCTTTCGAAGTTCCAGAGCTTAGGTGTCATTAGTCTCCAGACGCCTCATCGGAAATGGGCCTCATCTCGCCTGGAAGGGAGAACTTCCTGGATTTTCTCGAGTTGCGGCAGGTGTTCTCGAGTTACGACGGGGACCTCAGGGACCCGCCCTGGTGGCCTCAGGAGAGGCCAGTCCCCATGCGAGTTGCTAGGGGGCCTCTCGGGATACCTCTCCCGTAGATACCGGGGCCAAAAACCTTGTGTGGAGTCAGGGCCGGAACCGAGGATTCCTCTCAGGGGCTGACATGGATCTTTGGGTACTTCTGGAGTCTCCCCAGGCGAGTCAGGCCTCGTCTCGAGTGGGGGCATGCACGTGCGCTTTCCTTCCAGGCTGTAGCAGCAATGTCACGCTTCCCGTCGCGTGGATCAAAGGATCTGTGGTTTTCCCTCGAGGCTTTCCCTCGAGGCTTTCCCACAGGGCTGTCCCACGTGCCACCGTGGTGTGAGTCGATCCTCGGCGTGAAAGATGAGCCAGTGCAGGGCAAAGAGGTTCCTCTGGAATGGACTGAGACATCTGGGGGACTCTTGGCATGGTGGTACGACCATGGAGTTCCTCTCGCCTTTCCTGTTGAGAGTGACTCCTCTTGAGATGCGACGGGAACGCCGGGAATTCTTTCCCGTTGAAAGCAGGGAAAGGATCCCTCATCTCGAGCTACGAGGGGGAAACGGGGCTCCTCTGGATGTGGGCGGGACCATCGTGCTTCCTCTCGAGTGGAGACGGGTATGGCGGTGAACTTCTTGAATTGCAGCAAGGGTGTGAAAGACCCTTTCGAAGTTCCAGAGCTTAGGTGTCATTAGTCTCCAGACGCCTCATCGGAAATGGGCCTCATCTCGCCTGGAAGGGAGAACTTCCTGGATTTTCTCGAGTTGCGGCAGGTGTTCTCGAGTTACGACGGGGACCTCAGGGACCCGCCCTCGTGGCCTCAGGAGAGGCCAGTCCCCATGAGAGTTGCTAGGGGGCCTCTCGGGATACCTCTCCCATAGATACCGGGGCCAAAAACCTTGTGTGGAGTCAGGGCCGGAGCCGAGGATTCCTCTCAGGGGCTGACATGGATCTTTGGGTACTTCTGGAGTCTCCCCAGGGGAGTCAGGCCTCGTCTCGAGTGGGGGCATGCACGTGCGCTTTCCTTCCAGGCTGTAGCAGCAATGTCATGCTTCCCGTCGCGTGGATCAAAGGATCTGTGGTTTTCCCTCGAGGCTTTCCCACAGGGCTGTCCCACGTGCCACCGTGGTGTGAGTCGATCCTCGGCGTGAAAGATGAGCCAGTGCAGGGCAAAGAGGTTCCTCTGGAATGGACTGAGACATCTGGGGGACTCTTGGCATGGTGGTACGACCATGGAGTTCCTCTCGCCTTTCCTGTTGAGAGTGCCTCCTCTTGAGATGCGACGGGAACGCCGGGAATTCTTTCCCGTTGAAAGCAGGGAAAGGATCCCTCATCTCGAGCTACGAGGGGGAAACGGGGCTCCTCTGGATGTGGGCGGGACCATCGTGCTTCCTCTCGAGTGGAGACGGGTATGGCGGTGAACTTCTTGAGTTGCAGCAAGGGTGTGAAAGACCCTTTCGAAGTTCCAGAGGTTAGGTGTCATTAGTCTCCAGACGCCTCATCGGAAATAGGCCTCATCTCGCCTGGAAGGGAGAACTTCCTGGATTTTCTCGAGTTGCGGCAGGTGTTCTCGAGTTACGACGGGGACCTCAGGGACCCGCCCTGGTGGCCTCAGGAGAGGCCAGTCCCCATGCGAGTTGCTAGGGGGCCTCTCGGGATACCTCTCCCGTAGATACCGGGGCCAAAAACCTTGTGTGGAGTCAGGGCCGGAACCGAGGATTCCTCTCAGGGGCTGACATGGATCTTTGGGTACTTCTGGAGTCTCCCCAGGCGAGTCAGGCCTCGTCTCGAGTGGGGGCATGCACGTGCGCTTTCCTTCCAGGCTGTAGCAGCAATGTCACGCTTCCCGTCGCGTGGATCAAAGGATCTGTGGTTTTCCCTCGAGGCTTTCCCTCGAGGCTTTCCCACAGGGCTGTCCCACGTGCCACCGTGGTGTGAGTCGATCCTCGGCGTGAAAGATGAGCCAGTGCAGGGCAAAGAGGTTCCTCTGGAATGGACTGAGACATCTGGGGGACTCTTGGCATGGTGGTACGACCATGGAGTTCCTCTCGCCTTTCCTGTTGAGAGTGACTCCTCTTGAGATGCGACGGGAACGCCGGGAATTCTTTCCCGTTGAAAGCAGGGAAAGGATCCCTCATCTCGAGCTACGAGGGGGAAACGGGGCTCCTCTGGATGTGGGCGGGACCATCGTGCTTCCTCTCGAGTGGAGACGGGTATGGCGGTGAACTTCTTGAATTGCAGCAAGGGTTTGAAAGACCCTTTCGAAGTTCCAGAGCTTAGGTGTCATTAGTCTCCAGACGCCTCATCGGAAATGGGCCTCATCTCGCCTGGAAGGGAGAACTTCCTGGATTTTCTCGAGTTGCGGCAGGTGTTCTCGAGTTACGACGGGGACCTCAGGGACCCGCCCTCGTGGCCTCAGGAGAGGCCAGTCCCCATGAGAGTTGCTAGGGGGCCTCTCGGGATACCTCTCCCATAGATACCGGGGCCAAAAACCTTGTGTGGAGTCAGGGCCGGAGCCGAGGATTCCTCTCAGGGGCTGACATGGATCTTTGGGTACTTCTGGAGTCTCCCCAGGGGAGTCAGGCCTCGTCTCGAGTGGGGGCATGCACGTGCGCTTTCCTTCCAGGCTGTAGCAGCAATGTCATGCTTCCCGTCGCGTGGATCAAAGGATCTGTGGTTTTCCCTCGAGGCTTTCCCACAGGGCTGTCCCACGTGCCACCGTGGTGTGAGTCGATCCTCGGCGTGAAAGATGAGCCAGTGCAGGGCAAAGAGGTTCCTCTGGAATGGACTGAGACATCTGGGGGACTCTTGGCATGGTGGTACGACCATGGAGTTCCTCTCGCCTTTCCTGTTGAGAGTGCCTCCTCTTGAGATGCGACGGGAACGCCGGGAATTCTTTCCCGTTGAAAGCAGGGAAAGGATCCCTCATCTCGAGCTACGAGGGGGAAACGGGGCTCCTCTGGATGTGGGCGGGACCATCGTGCTTCCTCTCGAGTGGAGACGGGTATGGCGGTGAACTTCTTGAGTTGCAGCAAGGGTGTGAAAGACCCTTTCGAAGTTCCAGAGGTTAGGTGTCATTAGTCTCCAGACGCCTCATCGGAAATAGGCCTCATCTCGCCTGGAAGGGAGAACTTCCTGGATTTTCTCGAGTTGCGGCAGGTGTTCTCGAGTTACGACGGGGACCTCAGGGACCCGCCGTGGTGGCCTCAGGAGAGGCCAGTCCCCATGCGAGTTGCAAGGGGGCCTCTCGGGATTCCTCTCCCGTCGATACCGGGGCCAAAAACCTTGTGTGGAGTCAGGGCCGGAACCGAGGATTCCTCTCAGGGGCTGACATGGATCTTTGGGTACTTCTGGAGTCTCCCCAGGGGAGTCAGGCCTCGTCTCGAGTGGGGGCATGCACGTGCGCTTTCCTTCCAGGCTGTAGCAGCAATGTCACGCTTCCCGTCGCGTGGATCAAAGGATCTGTGGTTTTCCCTCGAGGCTTTCCCTCGAGGCTTTCCCACAGGGCTGTCCCACGTGCCACCGTGGTGTGAGTCGATCCTCGGCGTGAAAGATGAGCCAGTGCAGGGCAAAGAGGTTCCTCTGGAATGGACTGAGACATCTGGGGGACTCTTGGCATGGTGGTACGTCATGGAGTTCCTCTCGCCCTTCCTGTTTAGAGTGCCTCCTCTTGAGATGCGACGGGAACGCCGGGAATTCTTTCCCGTTGAAAGCAGGGTAAGGATCCCTCATATCGAGCTACGAGGGGGAATCGAGGCTCCTCTGGATGTGGGCAGGATCATCGTGCTTCCTCTCGAGTGGAGACGGGTATGGCGGTGCGCTTCTTGAGTTGCAGCAAGGGTGTGAAAGACCCTTTCGAAGTTCCAGAGGTTAGGTGTCATTAGTCTCCAGATGCCTCATCGGAAATAGGCCTCATCTCGCCTGGAAGGGAGAACTTCCTGGATTTTCTCGAGTTGCGGCAGGTGTTCTCGAGTTACGACGGGGACCTCAGGGACCCGCCCTGGTGGCCTCAGGAGAGGCCAGTCCCCATGCGAGTTGCTAGGGGGCCTCTAGGGATTCCTCTCCCGTCGATACCGGGGCCAAAAACCTTGTGTGGAGTCAGGGCCGGAACCGAGGATTCCTCTCATGGGCTGACATGGATCTGTGGGTACTTCTGGAGTCTCCCCAGGGGAGTCAGGCCTCGTCTCGAGTGGAGGCATGCACGTGCGCTTTCCTTCCAGGCTGATGCAGCAATGTCACGCTTCCCGTCACGTGGATCAAAGGATCTGTGGTTTTCCCTCGAGGCTTTCCCACAGGGCTGTCCCACGTGCCACCGTGGTGTGAGTCGATCCTCGGCGTGAAAGATGAGCCAGTGCAGGGCAAAGAGTTTCCTCTGGAATGGACTGAGACATCTGGGGGACTCTTGGCATGGTGGTACGACCATGGAGTTCCTCTCGCCTTTCCTGTTGAGAGTGCCTCCTCTTGAGATGCGACGGGAACGCCGGGAATTCTTTCCCGTTGAAAGCAGGGAAAGGATCCCTCATCTCGAGCTACGAGGGGGAAACGGGGCTCCTCTGGATGTGGGCGGGACCATCGTGCTTCCTCTCGAGTGGAGACGGGTATGGCGGTGAACTTCTTGAGTTGCAGCAAGGGTGTGAAAGACCCTTTCGAAGTTCCAGAGGTTAGGTGTCATTAGTCTCCAGACGCCTCATCGGAAATAGGCCTCATCTCGCCTGGAAGGGAGAACTTCCAGGATTTTCTCGAGTTGCGGCAGGTGTTCTCGAGTTACGACGGGGCCCTCAGGGACCCGCCCTGGTGGCCTCAGGAGAGGCCAGTCCCCAGGCGAGTTGATAGGGGGCCTCTCGGGATTCCTCTCCCGTCGATACCGGGGCCAAAAACCTTGTGTGGAGTCAGGGCCGGAACCGAGGATTCCTCTCAGGGGCTGACATGGATCTTTGGGTACTTCTGGAGTCTCCCCAGGCGAGTCAGGCCTCGTCTCGAGTGGGGGCATGCACGTGCGCTTTCCTTCCAGGCTGTAGCAGCAATGTCACGCTTCCCGTCGCGTGGATCAAAGGATCTGTGGTTTTCCCTCGAGGCTTTCCCTCGAGGCTTTCCCACAGGGCTGTCCCACGTGCCACCGTGGTGTGAGTCGATCCTCGGCGTGAAAGATGAGCCAGTGCAGGGCAAAGAGGTTCCTCTGGAATGGACTGAGACATCTGGGGTACTCTTGGCATGGAGGTACGACCATGGAGTTCCTCTCGCCTTTCCTGTTGAGAGTGCCTCCTCTTGAGATTCGACGGGAACGCCGGGAATTCTTTCCCGTTGAAAGCAGGGAAAGGATCCCTCATCTCGAGCTACGAGGGGGAAACGGGGCTCTTCTGGATGTGGGCAGGACCATCGTGCTTCCTCTCGCGTGGAGACGGGTATGGCGGTGAACTTCTTGAGTTTCAGCAAGGGTGTGAAAGACCCTTTCGAAGTTCCAGAGGTTAGGTGTCATTAGTCTCCAGACGCCTCATCGGAAATAGGCCTCATCTCGCCTGGAAGGGAGAACTTCCTGGATTTTCTCGAGTTGCGGCAGGTGTTCTCGAGTTACGACGGGGACCTCAGGGACCCGCCCTGGTGGCCTCAGGAGAGGCCAGTCCCCATGCGAGTTGCTAGGGGGCCTCTCGGGATTCATCTCCCGTCGATAACGGGGCCAAAAACCTTGTGTGGAATCAGGGCCGGAACCGAGGATTCCTCTCAGGGGCTGACATGGATCTTTGGGTACTTCTGGAGTCTCCCCAGGGGAGTCAGGCCTCGTCTCGAGTGGGGGCATGCACGTGCGCTTTCCTTCCAGGCTGTAGCAGCAATGTCACGCTTCCCGTCGCGTGGATCAAAGGATCTGTGGTTTTCCCTCGAGGCTTTCCCTCGAGGCTTTCCCACAGGGCTGTCCCACGTGCCACCGGTGTGTGAGTCGATCCTCGGTGTGAAAGATGAGCCAGTGCAGGGCAAAGAGGTTCCTCTGGAATGGACTGAGACATTGGGGGACTCTTGGCATGGTGGTACGACCATGGAGTTCCTCTCGCCTTTCCTGTTGAGAGTGCCTCCTCTTGAGATGCGACGGGAACGCCAGGAATTCTTTCCCGTTGAAAGCAGGGAAAGGATCCCTCATCTCGAGCTACGAGGGGGAAACGGGGCTCCTCTGGATGTGGGCGGGACCATCGTGCTTCCTCTCGAGTGGAGACGGGTATGGCGGTGAACTTCTTGAGTTGCAGCAAGGGTGTGAAAGACCCTTTCGAAGTTCCAGAGCTTAGGTGTCATTAGTCTCCAGACGCCTCATCGGAAATAGGCCTCATCTCGCCTGGAAGGGAGAACTTCCTGGATTTTCTCGAGTTGCGGCAGGTGTTCTCGAGTTACGACGGGGACCTCAGGGACCCGCCCGGGTGGCCTCAGGAGAGGCCAGTCCCCATGCGAGTTGCTAGGGGGCCTCTCGGGATTCCTCTCCCGTCGATACTGGGGCCAAAAACCTTGTGTGGAGTCAGGGCCGGAACCGAGGATTCCTCTCAGGGTCTGACATGGATCTTTGGGTACTTCTGGAGTCTCCGCAGGGGAGTCAGGCCTCGTCTCGAGTGGGGGCATGCACGTGCGCTTTCCTTCCAGGCTGTAGCAGCAATGTCACGCTTCCCGTCGCGTGGATCAAAGGATCTGTGGTTTTCCCTCGAGGCTTTCCCTCGAGGCTTTCCCACGGGGATGTCCCACGTGCCACCGTGGTGTGAGTCGATCCTCGGCGTGAAAGATGAGCCAGTGCAGGGCAAAGAGGTTCCTCTGGAATGGACTGAGACATCTGGGGGACTCTTGGCATGGTGGTACGACCATGGAGTTCCTCTCGCCTTTCCTGATGAGAGTGCCTCCTCTTGAGATGCGACGGGAACGCCGGGAATTCTTTCCCGTTGAAAGCAGGGAAAGGATCCCTCATCTCGAGCTACGAGGGGGAAACGGGGCTCCTCTGGATGTGGGCGGGACCATCGTGCTTCCTCTCGAGTGGAGATAGGTATGGCGGTGAACTTCTTGAGTTGCAGCAAGGGTGTGAAAGACCCTTTCGAAGTTCCAGAGCTTAGGTGTCATTAGTCTCCAGACTCCTCATCGGAAATAGGCCTCATCTCGCCTGGAAGGGAGAACTTCCTGGATTTTCTCGAGTTGCAGCAGGTGTTCTCGAGTTACGACGGGGACCTCAGGGACCCGCCCTGGTGGCCTCAGGAGAGGCCAGTCCCCATGCGAGTTGCTAGGGGGCCTCTCGGGATTCCTCTCCCGTCGATACTGGGGCCAAAAACCTTGTGTGGAGTCAGGGCTGGAACCGAGGATTCCTCTCAGGGGCTCACATGAATCTTTGGGTACTTCTGGAGTCTCCCCAGGGGAGTCAGGCCTCGTCTCGAGTGGGGGCATGCACGTGCGCTTTCCTTCCAGGCTGTAGCAGCAATGTCACGCTTCCCGTCGCGTGGATCAAAGGATCTGTGGTTTTCCCTCGAGGCTTTCCCTCGAGGCTTTCCCACTGGGCTTTCCCACGTGCCACCGTGGTGTGAGTCGATCCTCGGCGTGAAAGATGAGCCAGTGCAGGGCAATGAGGTTCCTCTGGAATGGACTGAGACATCTGGGGACTCTTGGCATGGTGGTACGACCATGGAGTTCCTCTCGCCTTTCCTGTTGAGAGTGCCTCCTCTTGAGATGCGACGGGAACGCCGGGAATTCTTTCCCGTTGAAAGCAGGGAAAGGATCCCTAATCTCGAGCTACGAGGGGGAAACGGGGCTCCTCTGGATGTGGGCGGGACCATCGTGCTTCCTCTCGAGTGGAGACGGGTATGGCGGTGAACTTCTTGAGTTGCAGCAAGTGTTTGAAAGACCCTTCAGAAGTTACAGAGTTTAGGTGTCATTAGTCTCCAGACGCCTCATGGGAAATAGGCCTCATCTCGCCTGGAAGGGAGAACTTCCTGGATTTTCTCGAGTTGCGGCAGGTGTTCTCGAGTTACGACGGGGACCTCAGGGACCCGCCCTGGTGGCCTCAGGAGAGGCCAGTCCCCATGCGAGTTGCTAGGGTGACTCTCGGGATTCCTCTCCTGTCGATACTGGGGCCAAAATCCTTGTGTGGAGTCAGGGCCGAAGCCAAGGATTCCTCTCAGGGGCTGACATGGATCTTTGGGTACTTCTGGAGTCTCCCCAGGGGAGTCAGGCCTCGTCTCGAGTGGGGGCATGCACGTGCGCTTTCCTTCCAGGCTGTAGCAGCAATGTCACGCTTCCCGTCGCGTGGGTCAAAGGATCTGTGGTTTCCCTGGAGGCTTTCCCTCGAGGCTTTCCCACAGGGCTGTCCCATGTGCCACCGGTGTGTGAGTCGATCCTCGGCGTGAAAGATGAGCCAGTGCAGGGCAAAGAGGTTCCTCTGGAATGGACTGAGACATTGGGGGACTCTTGGCATGGTGGTACGACCATGGAGTTCCTCTCGCCTTTCCTGTTGAGAGTGCCTCCTCTTGAGATGCGACGGGAACGCCGGGAATTCTTTCCCGTTGAAAGCAGGGAAAGGATCCCTCATCTCGAGCTACGAGGGGGAAACGGGGCTCCTCTGGATATGGGCGGGACCATCGTGCTTCCTCTCGAGTGGAGACAGGTATGGCGGTGAACTTCTTGAGTTGCAGCAAGGGTGTGAAAGACCCTTTCGAAGTTCCAGAGGTTAGGTGTCATTAGTCTCCAGACTCCTCATCGGAAATAGGCCTCATCTCGCCTGTAAGGGAGAACTTCCTGGATTTTCTCGAGTTGCGGCAGGTGTTCTCGAGTTACGACGGGGACCTCAGGGACCCGCCCTGGTGGCCTCAGGAGAGGCCAGTCCCCATGCGAGTTGCTAGGGGGCCTCTCGGGATTCCTCTCCCGTCGATACTGGGGCCAAAAACCTTGTGTGGAGTCAGGGCCGGAACCGAGGATTCCTCTCAGGGGCTCACATGGATTTTTGGGTACTTCTGGAGTCTCCCCAGGGGAGTCAGGCCTCGTCTCGAGTGGGGGCATGCACGTGCGCTTTCCTTCCAGGCTGTAGCAGCAATGTCACGCTTCCCGTCGCGTGGATCAAAGGATCTGTGGTTTTCCCTCGAGGCTTTCCCTCGAGGCTTTCGCACTGGGCTGTCCCACGTGCCACCGTGTTGTGAGTCGATCCTCGGCGTGAAAGATGAGCCAGTGCAGGGCAAAGAGGTTCCTCTGGAATGGACTGAGACATTGGGGGACTCTTGGCATGGTGGTACGACCATGGAGTTCCTCTCGCCTTTCCTGTTGAGAGTGCCTCCTCTTGAGATGCGACGGGAACGCCGGGAATTCTTTCCCGTTGAAAGCAGGGAAAGGATCCCTCATCTCGAGCTACGAGGGGGAAACGGGGCTCCTCTGGATGTGGGCGGGACCATCGTGCTTCCTCTCGAGTGGAGACGGGTATGGCGGTGAACTTCTTGAGTTGCAGCAAGGGTGTGAAAGACCCTTTCGAAGTTCCAGAGGTTAGGTGTCATTAGTCTCCAGACGCCTCATCGGAAATAGGCCTCATCTCGCCTGGAAGGGAGAACTTCCTGGATTTTCTCGAGTTGCAGCAGGTGTTCTCGAGTTACGACGGGGACCTAAGGGACCCGCCCTGGTGGCCCCAGGAGAGGCTAGTCCCCATGCGAGTTGCTAGGGGGCCTCTCGTGATTCCTCTCCCGTTGATACCGGGGCCAAGAACCTTGTGTGGAGTCAGGGCCGGAACCGAGGATTCCTCTCAGGGGCTGACATGGATCTTTGGGTACTTCTGGAGTCTCCCCAGGGGAGTCAGGGCTCGTCTCGAGTGGGGACATGCACTTGCGCTTTCCTTCCAGGCTGTAGCAGCAATGTCACGCTTCCCGTCGCGTGGATCAAAGGATCTGTGGTTTTCCCTCGAGGCTTTGCCTCCAGGCTTCCCCACTGGGCTGTCCCACGTGCCACCGTGGTGTGAGTCGATCCTCGGCGTGAAAGATGAGCCAGTGCAGGGCAAAGAGGTTCCTCTGGAATGGACTGAGACATCTGGGGGACTCTTGGCATGGTGGTACGACCATGGAGTTCCTCTCGCCTTTCCTGTTGAGAGTGCCTCCTCTTGAGATGCGACGGGTACGCCGGGAATTCTTTCCCGTTGAAAGCAGGGAAAGGATCCCACATCTCGCGCTACGAGGGGGAAACGGGTCTCCTCTGGATGTGGGCGGGACCATCGTGCTTCCTCTCGAGTGGAGACGGGTATGGCGGTGAACTTCTTGAGTTGCAGCAAGGGTGGGAAAGACCCTTTCGAAGTTCCAGAGCTTAGGTGTCATTAGTCTCCAGACGCCTCATCGGAAATAGGCCTCATCTCGCCTGGAAGGGAGAACTTCCTGGATTTTCTCGAGTTGCGGCAGGTGTTCTCGAATTACGACGGGGACTTCAGGGACCCGCCCTGGTGGCCTCAGGAGAGGCCAGTCCCCATGCGAGTTGCTAGGGGGCCTCTCGGGATTCCTCTCCCGATGATACCAGGGCCAAAAACGTTGTGTGGAGTCAGGGCCGGAACCGAGGATTCCTCTCAGGGGCTCACATGGATCTTTGGGTACTTCTGGAGTCTCCCCAGGGGAGTCAGGCCTCGTCTCAAGTGGGGGCATGCACGTGCGCTTTCCTTCCAGGCTGTAGCAGCAATGTCACGCTTCCTGTCGCGTGGATCAAAGGATCTGTGGTTTTCCCTCGAGGCTTTCCCTCGAGGCTTTCCCACAGGTCTGTCCCACGTGCCACCGTGGTGTGAGTCGATCCTCGGCGTGAAAGATGAGCCAGTGCAGGGCAAAGAGGTTCCTCTGGAATGGACTGAGACATCTGGGGTACTCTTGGAATAGTGGTACGACCATGGAGTTCCTTTCGCCTTTCCTGTTGAGAGTGCCTCCTCTTGAGATGCGACGGGAACGCCGGGAATTCATTCCCGTTGAAAGCAGGGAAAGGATCCCTCATCTCGAGCTACGAGGGGGAAACGGGGCTCCTCTGGATGTGGGCGGGACCATCGTGCTTCCTCTCGAGTGGAGACGGGTATGGCGGTGAACTTCTTGAGTTGCAGCAAGGGTGTGAAAGACCCTTTCGAAGTTCCAGAGGTTAGGTGTCATTAGTCTCCAGACGCCTCATCGGAAATAGGCCTCATCTCGCCTGGAAGGGAGAACTTCCTGGATTTTCTCGAGTTGCGGCAGGTGTTCTCGAGTTACGACGGGGACCTCAGGGACCCGCCCTGGTGGCCTCAGGAGAGGCCAGTCCCCATGCGAGTTGCTAGGGGGCCTCTCGGGATTCCTCTCCCGTCGATACCGGGGCCAAAAACCTTGTGTGGAGTCAGGGCCGGAACCGAGGATTCCTCTCAGGGGCTGACATGGATCTTTGGGTAATTCTGGAGTCTCCCCAGGGGAGTCAGGCCTCGTCTCCAGTGGGGACATGCACTTGGGCTTTCCTTCCAGGCTGTAGCAGCAATGTCACGCTTCCCGTCGCGTGGATCAAAGGATCTGTGGTTTTCCCTCGAGGCTTTCCCTCGAGGCTTCCCCACTGGGCTGTCCCACGTGCCACCGTGGTGTGAGTCGATCCTCGGCGTGAAAGATGAGCCAGTGCAGGGCAAAGAGGTTCCTCTGGAATGGACTGAGACATCTGGGGGACTCTTGGCATGGTGGTACGACCATGGAGTTCCTCTCGCCTTTCCTGTTGAGAGTGCCTCCTCTTGAGATGCGACGGGTACGCCGGGAATTCTTTCCCGTTGAAAGCAGGGAAAGGATCCCTCATCTCGAGCTACGAGGGGGAAACGGGGCTCCTCTGGATGTGGGCGGGACCATCGTGCTTCCTCTCGAGTGGAGACGGGTATGGCGGTGAACTTCTTGAGTTGCAGCAAGGGTGTGAAAGACCCTTTCGAAGTTCCAGAGCTTAGGTGTCATTAGTCTCCAGACTCCTCATCGGAAATAGGCCTCATCTCGCCTGGAAGGGAGAACTTCCTGGATTTTCTCGAGTTGCGGCAGGTGTTCTCGAGTTACGACGGGGACCTCAGGGACCCGCCCTGGTGGCCTCAGGAGAGGCCAGTCCCCATGCGAGTTGCTAGGGGGCCTCTCGGGATTCCTCTCCCGTCGATACTGGGGCCAAAAACCTTGTGTGGAGTCAGGGCCGGAACCGAGGATTCCTCTCAGGGGCTCACATGGATCTTTGGGTACTTCTGGAGTCTCCCCAGGGGAGTCAGGCCTCGTCTCGAGTGGGGGCATGCACGTGCGCTTTCCTTCCAGGCTGTAGCAGCAATGTCACGCTTCCCGTCGCGTGGATCAAAGGATCTGTGGTTTTCCCTCGAGGCTTTCCCTCGAGGCTTTCCCACTGGGCTTTCCCACGTGCCACCGTGGTGTGAGTCGATCCTCGGCGTGAAAGATGAGCCAGTGCAGGGCAAAGAGGTTCCTCTGGAATGGACTGAGACATCTGGAGGACTCTTGGCATGGTGGTACGACCATGGAGTTCCTCTCGCCTTTCCTGTTGAGAGTGCCTCCTCTTGAGATGCGACGGGAACGCCGGGAATTCTTTCCCGTTGAAAGCAGGGAAAGGATCCCTAATCTCGAGCTACGAGGGGGAAACGGGGCTCCTCTGGATGTGGGCGGGACCATCGTGCTTCCTCTCGAGTGGAGACGGGTATGGCGGTGAACTTCTTGAATTGCAGCAAGTGTTTGAAAGACCCTTCAGAAGTTACAGAGTTTAGGTGTCATTAGTCTCCAGACGCCTCATGGGAAATAGGCCTCATCTCGCCTGGAAGGGAGAACTTCCTGGATTTTCTCGAGTTGCGGCAGGTGTTCTCGAGTTACGACGGGGACCTCAGGGACCCGCCCTGGTGGCCTCAGGAGAGGCCAGTCCCCATGCGAGTTGCTAGGGGGCCTCTCGGGATTCCTCTCCCGTCGATACCGGGGCCAAAAACCTTGTGTGGAGTCAGGGCCGGAACCGAGGATTCCTCTCAGGGGCTGACATGGATCTTTGGGTAATTCTGGAGTCTCCCCAGGGGAGTCAGGCCTCGTCTCGAGTGGGGGCATGCCCGTGCGCTTTCCTTCCAGGCTGTAGCAGCAATGTCACGCTTCCCGTCGCGTGGATCAAAGGATCTGTGGTTGTCCCTCGAGGCTTTCCCTCGAGGCTTCCCCACTGGGCTGTCCCACGTGCCACCGTGGTGTGAGTCGATCCTCGGCGTGAAAGATGAGCCAGTGCAGGGCAAAGAGGTTCCTCTGGAATGGACTGAGACATCTGGGGGACTCTTGGCATGGTGGTAAGACCATGGAGTTCCTCTCGCCTTTCCTGTTGAGAGTGCCTCCTCTTGAGATGCGACGGGAACGCCGGGAATTCTTTCCCATTGAAAGCAGGGAAAGGATCCCTCATCTCGAGCTACGAGGGGGAAACGGGGCTCCTCTGGATGTGGGCGGGACCATCCTGCTTCCTCTCGAGTGGAGACGGGTATGGCGGTGAACTTCTTGAGTTGCAGCAAGGGTGTGAAAGACCCTTTCGAAGTTCCAGAGGTTAGGTTTCATTAGTCTCCAGACGCCTCATCGGAAATAGGCCTCATCTCGCCTGGAAGGGAGAACTTCCTGGATTTTCTCGAGTTGCGGCAGGTGTTCTCGAGTTACGACGGGGACCTCAGGGACCCGCCCTGGTGGCCTCAGGAGAGGCCAGTCCCCATGCGAGTTGCTAGGGGGCCTCTCGGGATTCCTCTCCCGTCGATACCGGGGCCAAAAACCTTGTGTGGAGTCAGGGCCGGAACCGAGGATTCCTCTCAGGGGCTGACATGGATCTTTGGGTAATTCTGGAGTCTCCCCAGGGGAGTCAGGCCTCGTCTCGAGTGGGGGCATGCCCGTGCGCTTTCCTTCCAGGCTGTAGCAGCAATGTCACGCTTCCCGTCGCGTGGATCAAAGGATCTGTGGTTATCCCTCGAGGCTTTCCCTCGAGGCTTTCCCACAGGGCTGTCCCACGTGCCACCGTGGTGTGAGTCGATCCTCGGCGTGAGAGATGAGCCAGTGCAGGGCAAAGAGGTTCCTCTGGAAAGGACTGAGACATTGGGGGACTCTTGGCATGGTGGTACGACAATGGAGTTCCTCTCTCCTTTCCTGTTGAGAGTGCCTCCTCTTGAGATGCGACGGGAATGCCGGGAATTCTTTCCCGTTTAAAGCAGGGAAAGGATCCCTCATCTCGACCTACCAGGGGGAAACGGGGCTCCTCTGGATGTGGGCGGGACCATCGTGCTTCCTCTCGAGTGGAGACGGGTATGGCGGTGAACTTCTTGAGTTGCAGCAAGGGTGTGAAAGACCCTTTCGAAGTTCCAGAGCTTAGGTGTCATTAGTCTCCAGACTCCTCATCGGAAATAGGCCTCATCTCGCCTGGAAGGGAGAACTTCCTGGATTTTCTCGAGTTGCGGCAGGTGTTCTCGAGTTACGACGGGGACCTCAGGGACCCGCCCTGGTGGCCTCAGGAGAGGCCAGTCCCCATGCGAGTTGCTAGGGGGCCTCTCGGGATTCCTCTCCCGTCGATACTGGGGCCAAAAACCTTGTGTGGAGTCAGGGCCGGAACCGAGGATTCCTCTCAGGGGCTGACATGGATCTTTGGGTACTTCTGGAGTCTCCCCAGGGGAGTCAGGCCTCGTCTCGAGTGGGGGCATGCACGTGCGCTTTCCTTCCAGGCTGTAGCAGCAATGTCACGCTTCCCGTCGTGTGGATCAAAGGATCTGTGGTTTTCCCTCGAGGCTTTCCCTCGAGGCTTTCCCACTGGGCTTTCCCACGTGCCACCGTGGTGTGAGTCGATCCTCGGCGTGAAAGATGAGCCAGTGCAGGGCAAAGAGGTTCCTCTGGAATGGACTGAGACATCTGGGGGACTCTTGGCATGGTGGTACGACCATGGAGTTCCTCTCGCCTTTCCTGTTGAGAGTGCCTCCTCTTGAGATGCGACGGGAACGCCGGGAATTCTTTCCCGTTGAAAGCAGGGAAAGGATCCCTAATCTCGAGCTACGAGGGGGAAACGGGGCTCCTCTGGATGTGGGCGGGATCATCGTGCTTCCTCTCGAGTGGAGACGGGTATGGCGGTGAACTTCTTGAGTTGCAGCAAGGGTGTGAAAGACCCTTTCGAAGTTCCAGAGGTTAGGTGTCATTAGTCTCCAGACGCCTCATCGGAAATAGGCCTCATCTCGCCTGGAAGGGAGAACTTCCTGGATTTTCTCGAGTTGCGGCAGGTGTTCTCGAGTTACGACGGGGACCTCAGGGACCCGCCCTGGTGGCCTCAGGAGAGGCCAGTCCCCATGCGAGTTGCTAGGGGGCCTCTCGGGATTCCTCTCCCGTCGATACCGGGGCCAAAAACCTTGTGTGGAGTCAGGGCCGGAACCGAGGATTCCTCTCAGGGGCTGACATGGATCTTTGGGTAATTCTGGAGTCTCCCCAGGGGAGTCAGGCCTCGTCTCCAGTGGGGACATGCACTTGGGCTTTCCTTCCAGGCTGTAGCAGCAATGTCACGCTTCCCGTCGCGTGGATCAAAGGATCTGTGGTTTTCCCTCGAGGCTTTCCCTCGAGGCTTCCCCACTGGGCTGTCCCACGTGCCACCGTGGTGTGAGTCGATCCTCGGCGTGAAAGATGAGCCAGTGCAGGGCAAAGAGGTTCCTCTGGAATGGACTGAGACATCTGGGGGACTCTTGGCATGGTGGTACGACCATGGAGTTCCTCTTGCCTTTCCTGTTGAGAGTGCCTCCTCTTGAGATGCGACGGGTACGCCGGGAATTCTTTCCCGTTGAAAGCAGGGAAAGGATCCCTCATCTCGAGCTACGAGGGGGAACCGGGGCTCCTCTGGATGTGGGCGGGACCATCGTGCTTCCTCTCGAGTGGAGACGGGTATGGCGGTGAACTTCTTGAGTTGCAGCAAGGGTGTGAAAGACCCTTTCGAAGTTCCAGAGCTTAGGTGTCATTAGTCTCCAGACTCCTCATCGGAAATAGGCCTCATCTCGCCTGGAAGGGAGAACTTCCTGGATTTTCTCGAGTTGCGGCAGGTGTTCTCGAGTTACGACGGGGACCTCAGGGACCCGCCCTGGTGGCCTCAGGAGAGGCCAGTCCCCATGCGAGTTGCTAGGGGGCCTCTCGGGATTCCTCTCCCGTCGATACTGGGGCCAAAAACCTTGTGTGGAGTCAGGGCCGGAACCGAGGATTCCTCTCAGGGGCTCACATGGATCTTTGGGTACTTCTGGAGTCTCCCCAGGGGAGTCAGGCCTCGTCTCGAGTGGGGGCATGCACGTGCGCTTTCCTTCCAGGCTGTAGCAGCAATGTCACGCTTCCCGTCGCGTGGATCAAAGGATCTGTGGTTTTCCCTCGAGGCTTTCCCTCGAGGCTTTCCCACTGGGCTTTCCCACGTGCCACCGTGGTGTGAGTCGATCCTCGGCGTGAAAGATGAGCCAGTGCAGGGCAAAGAGGTTCCTCTGGAATGGACTGAGACATCTGGGGGACTCTTGGCATGGTGGTACGACCATGGAGTTCCTCTCGCCTTTCCTGTTGAGAGTGCCTCCTCTTGAGATGCGACGGGAACGCCGGGAATTCTTTCCCGTTGAAAGCAGGGAAAGGATCCCTAATCTCGAGCTACGAGGGGGAAACGGGGCTCCTCTGGATGTGGGCGGGACCATCGTGCTTCCTCTCGAGTGGAGACGGGTATGGCGGTGAACTTCTTGAATTGCAGCAAGTGTTTGAAAGACCCTTCAGAAGTTACAGAGTTTAGGTGTCATTAGTCTCCAGACGCCTCATGGGAAATAGGCCTCATCTCGCCTGGAAGGGAGAACTTCCTGGATTTTCTCGAGTTGCGGCAGGTGTTCACGAGTTACGACGGGGACCTCAGGGACCCGCCCTGGTGGCCTCAGGAGAGGCCAGTCCCCATGCGAGTTGCTAGGGGGCCTCTCGGGATTCCTCTCCCGTCGATACCGGGGCCAAAAACCTTGTGTGGAGTCAGGGCCAGAACCGAGGATTCCTCTCAGGGGCTGACATGGATCTTTGGGTAATTCTGGAGTCTCCCCAGGGGAGTCAGGCCTCGTCTCGAGTGGGGGCATGCCCGTGCGCTTTCCTTCCAGGCTGTAGCAGCAATGTCACGCTTCCCGTCGCGTGGATCAAAGGATCTGTGGTTGTCCCTCGAGGCTTTCCCTCGAGGCTTCCCCACTGGGCTGTCCCACGTGCCACCGTGGTGTGAGTCGATCCTCGGCGTGAAAGATGAGCCAGTGCAGGGCAAAGAGGTTCCTCTGGAATGGACTGAGACATCTGGGGGACTCTTGGCATGGTGGTACGACCATGGAGTTCCTCTCGCCTTTCCTGTTGAGAGTGCCTCCTCTTGAGATGCGACGGGAACGCCGGGAATTCTTTCCCATTGAAAGCAGGGAAAGGATCCCTCATCTCGAGCTACGAGGGGGAAACGGGGCTCCTCTGGATGTGGGCGGGACCATCGTGCTTCCTCTCGAGTGTAGACGGGTATGGCGGTGAACTTCTTGAGTTGCAGCAAGGGTGTGAAAGACCCTTTCGAAGTTCCAGAGGTTAGGTTTCATTAGTCTCCAGACGCCTCATCGGAAATAGGCCTCATCTCGCCTGGAAGGGAGAACTTCCTGGATTTTCTCGAGTTGCGGCAGGTGTTCTCGAGTTACGACGGGGACCTCAGGGACCCGCCCTGGTGGCCTCAGGAGAGGCCAGTCCCCATGCGAGTTGCTAGGGGGCCTCTCGGGATTCCTCTCCCGTCGATACCGGGGCCAAAAACCTTGTGTGGAGTCAGGGCCGGAACCGAGGATTCCTCTCAGGGGCTGACATGGATCTTTGGGTAATTCTGGAGTCTCCCCAGGGGAGTCAGGCCTCGTCTCGAGTGGGGGCATGCCCGTGCGCTTTCCTTCCAGGCTGTAGCAGCATTGTCACGCTTCCCGTCGCGTGGATCAAAGGATCTGTGGTTGTCCCTCGAGGCTTTCCCTCGAGGCTTTCCCACAGGGCTGTCCCACGTGCCACCGTGGTGTGAGTCGATCCTCGGCGTGAAAGATGAGCCAGTGCAGGGCAAAGAGGTTCCTCTGGAAAGGACTGAGACATTGGGGGACTCTTGGCATGGTGGTACGACCATGGAGTTCCTCTCTCCTTTCCTGTTGAGAGTGCCTCCTCTTGAGATGCGACGGGAACGCCGGGAATTCTTTCCCGTTTAAAGCAGGGAAAGGATCCCTCATCTCGAGCTACCAGGGGGAAACGGGGCTCCTCTGGATGTGGGCGGGACCATCGTGCTTCCTCTCGAGTGGAGACGGGTATGGCGGTGAACTTCTTGAGTTGCAGCAAGGGTGTGAAAGACCCTTTCGTAGTTCCAGAGCTTAGGTGTCATTAGTCTCCAGACTCCTCATCGGAAATAGGCCTCATCACGCCTGGAAGGGAGAACTTCCTGGATTTTCTCGAGTTGCGGCAGGTGTTCTCGAGTTACGACGGGGACCTCAGGGACCCGCCCTGGTGGCCTCAGCAGAGGCCAGTCCCCATGCGAGTTGCTAGGGGGCCTCTCGGGATTCCTCTCCCGTCGATACCGGGGCCAAAAACCTTGTGTGGAGTAAGGGCCGGAACCGAGGATTCCTCTCAGGGGCTGACATGGATCTTTGGGTACTTCTGGAGTCTCCCCAGAGGAGTCAGGCCTCGTCTCGAGTGGGGGCATGCCCGTGCGCTTTCCTTCCAGGCTGTAGCAGCAATGTCACGCTTCCCGTCGCGTGGATCAAAGGATCTGTGGTTTTCCCTCGAGGCTTTCTCTCGAGGCTTTCCCACAGGGCTGTCCCACGTGCCACCGTGGTGTGAGTCGATCCTCGGCGTGAAAGATGAGCCAGTGCAGGGCAAAGAGGTTCCTCTGGAATGGACTGAGACATCTGGGGGACTCTTGGCATGGTGGTACGACCATGGAGTTCCTCTCGCCTTTCCTGTTGAGAGTGCCTCCTCTTGAGATGCGACGGGAACGCCGGGAATTCTTTCCCGTTGAAAGCAGGGAAAGGATCCCTCATCTCGAGCTACGAGGGGGAAACGGGGCTCCTCTGGATGTGGGCGGGACCATCGTGCTTCCTCTCGAGTGGAGACGGGTATGGCGGTGAACTTCTTGAGTTGCAGCAAGGGTGTGAAAGACCCTTTCGAAGTTCCAGAGGTTAGGTGTCATTAGTCTCCAGACGCCTCATCGGAAATAGGCCTCATCTCGCCTGGAAGGGAGAACTTCCTGGATTTTCTCGAGTTGCGGCAGGTGTTCTCGAGTTACGACGGGGACCTCAGGGACCCGCCGAGGTGGCCTCAGGAGAGGCCAGTCCCCATGCGAGTTGCTAGGGGGCCTCTCGGGATTCCTCTCCCGTCGATACCGGGGCCAAAAACCTTGTGTGGAGTCAGGGCCGGAACCGAGGACTCCTCTCAGGGGCTCACATGGATCTTTGGGTACTTCTGGAGTCTCCCCAGGGGAGTCAGGCCTCGTCTCGAGTGGGGGCATGCACGTGCGCTTTCCTTCCAGGCTGTAGCAGCAATGTCACGCTTCCCGTCGCGTGGATCAAAGGATCTGTGGTTTTCCCTCGAGGCTTTCCCTGGAGGCTTTCCCACAGGGCTGTCCCACGTGCCACCGTGGTGTGAGTCTATCCTCGGCCTGAAAGATGAGCCAGTGCAGGGCACAGAGGTTCCTCTGGAATGGACTGAGACATCTGGGGGACTCTTGGCATGGTGGTACGACCATGGAGTTCCTCTCGCCTTTCCTGTTGAGAGTGCCTCCTCTTAAGATGCGACGGGAACGCCGGGAATTCTTTCCCGTTGAAAGCAGGGAAAGGATCCCTCATCTCGAGCTACGAGGGGGAAACAGGGCTCCTCTGGATGTGGGCGGGACCATCGTGCTTCCTCTCGAGTGGAGACGGGTATGGCGGTGAACTTCTTGAGTTGCAGCAAGGGTGTGAAAGTCCCTTTCGAAGTTCCAGAGGTCAGGTGTCATTAGTCTCCAGACGCCTCATCGGAAATAGGCCTCATCTCGCCTGGAAGGGAGAACTTCCTGGATTTTCTCGAGTTGCGGCAGGTGTTCTCGAGTTACGACGGGGACCTCAGGGACCCGCCCTGGTGGCCTCAGGAGAGGCCAGTCCCCATGCGAGTTGCTAGGGGGCCTCTCGGGATTCCTCTCCCGTCGATACCGGGGCCAAAAACCTTGTGTGGAGTCAGGGCCGGAACCGAGGATTCCTCTCAAGGGCTGACATGGATCTTTGGGTACTTCTGGAGTCTCCCCAGGGGAGTCAGACCTCGTCTCGAGTGGGGGCATGCACGTGCGCTTTCCTTCCAGGCTGTAGCAGCAATGTCACGCTTCCCGTCGCGTGGATCAAAGGATCTGTGGTTTTCCCTCGAGGCTTTCCCTCGAGGCTTTCCCACAGGGCTGTCCCACGTGCCACCGTGGTGTGAGTCGATCCTCGGCGTGAAAGATGAGCCAGTGCAGGGCAATGAGGTTCCTCTGGAATGGACTGAGACATCTGGGGGACTCTTGGCATGGTGGTACGACCATGGAGTTCCTCTCGCCTTTCCTGTTGAGAGTGCCTCCTCTTGAGATGCGACGGGAATGACGGGAATTCTTTCCCGTTGAAAGCAGGGAAAGGATCCCTCATCTCGAGCTACGAGGGGGAAACGGGGCTCCTCTGGATGTGGGCGGGACCATCGTGCTTCCTCTCGAGTGGAGATGGGTATGGCGGTGAACTTCTTGAGTTGCAGCAAGGGTGTGAAAGACCCTTTCGAAGTTCCAGAGGTTAGGTGTCATTAGTCTCCAGACGCCTCATCGGAAATAGTCCTCATCTCGCCTGGAAGGGAGAACTTCCTGGATTTTCTCGAGTTGCGGCAGGTGTTCTCGAGTTACGACGGGGACCTCAGGGACCCGCCCTGGTGGCCTCAGGAGAGGCCAGTCCCCATGCGAGTTGCTAGGGGGCCTCTCGGGATTCCTCTCCCGTCGATACCGGGGCCAAAAACCTTGTGTGGAGTCAGGGCCGGAACCGAGGACTCCTCTCAGGGGCTCACATGGATCTTTGGGTACTTCTGGAGTCTCCCCAGGGGAGTCAGGCCTCGTCTCGAGTGGGGGCATGCACGTGCGCTTTCCTTCCAGGCTGTAGCAGCAATGTCACGCTTCCCGTCGCGTGGATCAAAGGATCTGTGGTTTTCCCTCGAGGCTTTCCCTCGAGGCTTTCCCACAGGGCTGTCCCACGTGCCACCGTGGTGTGAGTCTATCCTCGGCGTGAAAGATGAGCCAGTGCAGGGCACAGAGGTTCCTCTGGAATGGACTGAGATATCTGGGGGACTCTTGGCATGATGGTACGACCATGGAGTTCCTCTCGCCTTTCCTGTTGAGAGTGCCTCCTCTTGAGATGCGACGGGAACGCCGGGAATTCTTTCCCGTTGAAAGCAGGGAAAGGATCCCTCATCTCGAGCTACGAGGGGGAAACAGGGCTCCTCTGGATGTGGGCGGGACCATCGTGCTTCCTCTCGAGTGGAGACGTTTATGGCGGTGAACTTCTTGAGTTGCAGCAAGGGTGTGAAAGACCCTTTCGAAGTTCCAGAGGTCAGGTGTCATTAGTCTCCAGACGCCTCATCGGAAATAGGCCTCATCTCGCCTGGAAGGGAGAACTTCCTGGATTTTCTCGAGTTGCGGCAGGTGTTCTCGAGTTACGACGGGGACCTCAGGGACCCGCCCTGGTGGCCTCAGGAGAGGCCAGTCCCCATGCGAGTTGCTAGGGGGCCTCTCGGGATTCCTCTCCCGTCGATACCGGGGCCAAAAACCTTGTGTGGAGTCAGGGCCGGAACCGAGGATTCCTCTCAGGGGCTGACATGGATCTTTGGGTAATTCTGGAGTCTCCCCAGGGGAGTCAGGCCTCGTCTCGAGTGGGGGCATGCCCGTGCGCTTTCCTTCCAGGCTGTAGCAGCATTGTCACGCTTCCCGTCGCGTGGATCAAAGGATCTGTGGTTGTCCCTCGAGGCTTTCCCTCGAGGCTTTCCCACAGGGCTGTCCCACGTGCCACCGTGGTGTGAGTCGATCCTCGGCGTGAAAGATGAGCCAGTGCAGGGCAAAGAGGTTCCTCTGGAAAGGACTGAGACATTGGGGGACTCTTGGCATGGTGGTACGACCATGGAGTTCCTCTCTCCTTTCCTGTTGAGAGTGCCTCCTCTTGAGATGCGACGGGAACGCCGGGAATTCTTTCCCGTTGAAAGCAGGGAAAGGATCCCTCATCTCGAGCTACCAGGGGGAAACGGGGCTCCTCTGGATGTGGGCGGGACCATCGTGCTTCCTCTCGAGTGGAGACGGGTATGGCGGTGAACTTCTTGAGTTGCAGCAAGGGTGTGAAAGACCCTTTCGAAGTTCCAGAGGTTAGGTGTCATTAGTCTCCAGACGCCTCATCGGAAATAGTCCTCATCTCGCCTGGAAGGGAGAACTTCCTGGATTTTCTCCAGTTGCGGGAGGTGTTCTCGAGTTACGACGGGGACCTCAGGGACCCGCCCTGGTGCCCTCAGGAGAGGCCAGTCCCCATGCGAGTTGCTAGGGGGCCTCTCGGGATTCCTCTCCCGTCGATACCGGGGCCAAAAACCTTGTGTGGAGTCAGGGCCGGAACCGAGGATTCCTCTCAGGGGCTGACATGGATCTTTGGGTACTTCTGGAGTCTCCCCAGGGGAGTCAGGCCTCGTCTCGAGTGGGGGCATGCACGTGCGCTTTCCTTCCAGGCTGTAGCAGCAATGTCACGCTTCCCGTCGCGTGGATCAAAGGATCTGTGGTTTTCCCTCGAGGCTTTCCCTCGAGGCTTTCCCACGGGGCTGTCCCACGTGCCACCGTGGTGTGAGTCGATCCTCGGCGTGAAAGATGAGCCAGTGCAGGGCAAAGAGGTTCCTCTGGAATGGACTGAGACATCTGGGGGACTCTTGGCATGGTGGTACGACCATGGAGTTCCTCTCGCCTTTCCTGTTGAGAGTGCCTCCTCTTGAGATGCGACGGGAACGCCGGGAATTCTTTCCCGTTGAAAGCAGGGAAAGGATCCCTCATCTCGAGCTACGAGGGGGAAACGGGGCTCCTCTGGATGTGGGCGGGACCATCGTGCTTCCTCTCGAGTGGAGACGGGTATGGCGGTGAACTTCTTGAGTTGCAGCAAGGGTGTGAAAGACCCTTTCGAAGTTCCAGAGGTTAGGTGTCATTAGTCTCCAGACGCCTCATCGGAAATAGGCCTCATCTCGCCTGGAAGGGAGAACTTCCTGGATTTTCTCGAGTTGCGGCAGGTGTTCTCGAGTTACGACGGGGACCTCAGGGACCCGCCGTGGTGGCCTCAGGAGAGGCCAGTCCCCATGCGAATTGCTAGGGGGCCTCTCGGGATTCCTCTCCCGTCGATACCGGGGCCAAAAACCTTGTGTGGAGTCAGGGCCGGAACCGAGGACTCCTCTCAGGGGCTCACATGGATCTTTGGGTACTTCTGGAGTCTCCCCAGGGGAGTCAGGCCTCGTCTCGAGTGGGGGCATGCACGTGCGCTTTCCTTCCAGGCTGTAGCAGCAATGTCACGCTTCCGGTCGCGTGGATCAAAGGATCTGTGGTTTTCCCTCGAGGCTTTCCCTCGAGGCTTTCCCACAGGGCTGTCCCACGTGCCACCGTGGTGTGAGTCTATCCTCGGCGTGAAAGATGAGCCAGTGCAGGGCACAGAGGTTCCTCTGGAATGGACTGAGACATCTGGGGGACTCTTGGCATGGTGGTACGACCATGGAGTTCCTCTCGCCTTTCCTGTTGAGAGTGCCTCCTCTTGAGATGCGACGGGAACGCCGGGAATTCTTTCCCGTTGAAAGCAGGGAAAGGATCCCTCATCTCGAGCTACGAGTGGGAAACAGGGCTCCTCTGGATGTGGGCGGGACCATCCTGCTTCCTCTCGAGTGGAGACGGGTATGGCGGTGAACTTCTTGAGTTGCAGCAAGGGTGTGAAAGACCCTTTCGAAGTTCCAGAGGTCAGGTGTCATTAGTCTCCAGACGCCTCATCGGAAATAGGCCTCATCTCTCCTGGAAGGGAGAACTTCCTGGATTTTCTCGAGTTGCGGCAGGTGTTCTCGAGTTACGACGGGGACCTCAGGGACCCGCCGAGGTGGCCTCAGGAGAGGCCAGTCCCCATGCGAGTTGCTAGGGGGCCTCTCGGGATTCCTCTCCCGTCGATACCGGGGCCAAAAACCTTGTGTGGAGTCAGGGCCGGAACCGAGGACCCCTCTCAGGGGCTCACATGGATCTTTGGGTACTTCTGGAGTCTCCCCAGGGGAGTCAGGCCTCGTCTCGAGTGGGGGCATGCACGTGCGCTTTCCTTCCAGGCTGTAGCAGCAATGTCACGCTTCCCGTCGCGTGGATCAAAGGATCTGTGGTTTTCCCTCGAGGCTTTCCCTGGAGGCTTTCCCACAGGGCTGTCCCACGTGCCACCGTGGTGTGAGTCTACCTCGGCGTGAAAGATGAGCCAGTGCAGGGCACAGAGGTTCCTCTGGAATGGACTGAGACATCTGGGGGACTCTTGGCATGGTGGTACGACCATGGAGTTCCTCTCGCCTTTCCTGTTGAGAGTGCCTCCTCTTGAGATGCGACAGGAACGCTGGGAATTCTTTCCCGTTGAAAGCAGGGAAAGGATCCCTCATCTCGAGCTACGAGTGGGAAACAGGGCTCCTCTGGATGTGGGCGGGACCATCCTGCTTCCTCTCGAGTGGAGACGGGTATGGCGGTGAACTTCTTGAGTTGCAGCAAGGGTGTGAAAGACCCTTTCGAAGTTCCAGAGGTCAGGTGTCATTAGTCTCCAGACGCCTCATCGGAAATAGGCCTCATCTCTCCTGGAAGGGAGAACTTCCTGGATTTTCTCGAGTTGCGGCAGGTGTTCTCGAGTTACGACGGGGACCTCAGGGACCCGCCGAGGTGGCCTCAGGAGAGGCCAGTCCCCATGCGAGTTGCTAGGGGGCCTCTCGGGATTCCTCTCCCGTCGATACCGGGGCCAAAAACCTTGTGTGGAGTCAGGGCCGGAACCGAGGACTCCTCTCAGGGGCTCACATGGATCTTTGGGTACTTCTGGAGTCTCCCCAGGGGAGTCAGGCCTCGTCTCGAATGGGGGCATGCACGTGCGCTTTCCTTCCAGGCTGTAGCAGCAATGTCACGCTTCCCGTCGCGTGGATCAAAGGATCTGTGGTTTTCCCTCGAGGCTTTCCCTGGAGGCTTTCCCACAGGGCTGTCCCACGTGCCACCGTGGTGTGAGTCTACCTCGGCGTGAAAGATGAGCCAGTGCAGGGCACAGAGATTCCTCTGGAATGGACTGAGACATCTGGGGGACTCTTGGCATGGTGGTACGACCATGGAGTTCCTCTCGCCTTTCCTGTTGAGAGTGCCTCCTCTTGAGATGCGACAGGAACGCCGGGAATTCTTTCCCGTTGAAAGCAGGGAAAGGATCCCTCATCTCGAGCTACGAGGGGGAAACAGGGCTCCTCTGGATGTGGGCGGGACCATCGTGCTTCCTCTCGAGTGGAGACGGGTATGGCGGTGAACTTCTTGAGTTGCAGCAAGGGTGTGAAAGACCCTTTCGAAGTTCCAGAGGTCAGGTGTCATGAGTCTCCAGACGCCTCATCGGAAATAGGCCTCATCTCGCCTGGAAGGGAGAACTTCCTGGATTTTGTCGAGTTGCGGCAGGTGTTCTCGAGTTACGACGGGGACCTCAGGGACCCGCCCTGGTGGCCTCAGGAGAGGCCAGTCCCCATGCGAGTTGCTAGGGGGCCTCTCGGGATTCCTCTCCCGTCGATACCGGGGCCAAAAACCTTGTGTGGAGTCAGGGCCGGAACCGAGGATTCCTCTCAAGGGCTGACATGGATCTTTGGGTACTTCTGGAGTCTCCCCAGGGGAGTCAGACCTCGTCTCGAGTGGGGGCATGCACGTGCGCTTTCCTTCCAGGCTGTAGCAGCAATGTCACGCTTCCCGTCGCGTGGATCAAAGGATCTGTGGTTTTCCCTCGAGGCTTTCCCTCGAGGCTTTCCCACAGGGCTGTCCCACGTGCCACCGTGGTGTGAGTCGATCCTCGGCGTGAAAGATGGGCCAGTGTAGGGCAAAGAGGTTCCTCTGGAATGGACTGAGACATCTGGGGGACTCTTGGCATGGTGGTACGACCATGGAGTTCCTCTCGCCTTTCCTGTTGAGAGTGCCTCCTCTTGAGATGCGACGGGAACGCCGGGAATTCTTTCCCTTTGAAAGCAGGGAAAGGATCCCTCATCTCGAGCTACGAGGGGGAAACGGGGCTCCTCTGGATGTGGGCGGGACCATCGTGCTTCCTCTCGAGTGGAGACGGGTATGGCGGTGAACTTCTTGAGTTGCAGCAAGGGTGTGAAAGACCCTTTCGAAGTTCCAGAGGTTAGGTGTCATTAGTCTCCAGACGCCTCATCGGAAATAGTCCTCATCTCGCCTGGAAGGGAGAACTTCCTGGATTTTCTCGAGTTGCGGCAGGTGTTCTCGAGTTACGACGGGGACCTCAGGGACCCGCCCTGGTGGCCTCAGGAGAGGCCAGTCCCCATGCGAGTTGCTAGGGGGCCTCTCGGGATTCCTCTCCCGTCGATACCGGGGCCAAAAACCTTGTGTGGAGTCAGGGCTGGAACCGAGGATTCCTCTCAGGGGCTGACATGGATCTTTGGGTACTTCTGGTGTCTCCCCAGGGGAGTCAGGCCTCGTCTCGAGTGGGGGCATGCACGTGCGCTTTCCTTCCAGGCTGTAGCATCAATGTCACGCTTCCCGTCGCGTGGATCAAAGGATCTGTGGTTTTCCCTCGAGGCTTTCCCTCGAGGCTTTCCCACGGGGCTGTCCCACGTGCCAACGTGGTGTGAGTCGATCCTCGGCGTGAAAGATGAGCCAGTGCAGGGCAAAGAGGTTCCTCTGGAATGGACTGAGACATCTGGGGGACTCTTGGCATGGTGGTACGACCATGGAGTTCCTCTCGCCTTTCCTGTTGAGAGTGCCTCCTCTTGAGATGCGACGGGAACGCCGGGAATTCTTTCCCGTTGAAAGCAGGGAAAGGATCCCTCATCTCGAGCTACGAGGGGGAAACGGGGCTCCTCTGGATGTGGGCGGGACCATCGTGCTTCCTCTCGAGTGGAGACGGGTATGGCGGTGAACTTCTTGAGTTGCAGCAAGGGTGTGAAAGACCCTTTCGAAGTTCCAGAGGTTAGGTGTCATTAGTCTCCAGACGCCTCATCGGAAATAGGCGTCATCTCGCCTGGAATGGAGAACTTCCTGGATTTTCTCGAGTTGCGGCAGGTGTTCTCGAGTTACGACGGGGACCTCAGGGACCCGCCCTGGTGGCCTCAGGAGAGGCCAGTCCCCATGCGAGTTGCTAGGGGGCCTCTCGGGATTCCTCTCCCATCGATACCGGGGCCAAAAACCTTGTGTGGAGTCAGGGCCGGAACCGAGGACTCCTCTCAGGGGCTCACATGGATCTTTGGGTACTTCTGGAGTCTCCCCAGGGGAGTCAGGCCTCGTCTCCAGTGGGGGCATGCACGTGCGCTTTCCTTCCAGGCTGTAGCAGCAATGTCACGCTTCCGGTCGCGTGGATCAAAGGATCTGTGGTTTTCCCTCGAGGCTTTCCCTCGAGGCTTTCCCACAGGGTTGTCCCACGTGCCACCGTGGTGTGAGTCTATCCTCGGCGTGAAAGATGAGCCAGTGCAGGGCACAGAGGTTCCTCTGGAATGGACTGAGACATCTGGGGGACTCTTGGCATGGTGGTACGACCATGGAGTTCCTCTCGCCTTTCCTGTTGAGAGTGCCTCCTCTTGAGATGCGACGGGAACGCCGGGAATACTTTCCCGTTGAAAGCAGGGAAAGGATCCCTCATCTCGAGCTACAAGTGGGAAACAGGGCTCCTCTGGATGTGCGCGGGACCATCGTGCTTCCTCTCGAGTGGAGACGGGTATGGCGGTGAACTTCTTGAGTTGCAGCAAGGGTGTGAAAGACCCTTTCGAAGTTCCAGAGGTCAGGTGTCATTAGTCTCCAGACGCCTCATCGGAAATAGGCCTCATCTCGCCTGGAAGGGAGAACTTCCTGGATTTTCTCGAGTTGCGGCAGGTGTTCTCGAGTTACGACGGGGACCTCAGGGACCCGCCGAGGTGGCCTCAGGAGAGGCCAGTCCCCATGCGAGTTGCTAGGGGGCCTCTCGGGATTCCTCTCCCGTCGATACCGGGGCCAAAAACCTTGTGTGGAGTCAGGGCCGGAACCGAGGATTCCTCTCAGGGGCTGACATGGATCTTGGGTACTTCTGGAGTCTCCCCAGGGGAGTCAGGCCTCGTCTCGAGTGGGGGCATGCACGTGCGCTTTCCTTCCAGGCTGTAGCAGCAATGTCACGCTTCCCGTCGCGTGGATCAAAGGATCTGTGGTTTTCCCTCGAGGCTTTCCCTGGAGGCTTTCCCACAGGGCTGTCCCACGTGCCACCGTGGTGTGAGTCTATCCTCGGCGTGAAAGATGAGCCAGTGCAGGGCACAGAGGTTCCTCTGGAATGGACTGAGACATCTGGGGGACTCTTTGCATGGTGGTACGACCATGGAGTTCCTCTCGCCTTTCCTGTTGAGAGTGCCTCCTCTTGAGATGCGACGGGAACGCCGGGAATTCTTTCCCGTTGAAAGCAGGGAAAGGATCCCTCATCTCGAGCTACGAGGGGGAAACAGGGCTCCTCTGGATGTGGGCGGGACCATCGTGCTTCCTCTCGAGTGGAAACGGGTATGGCGGTGAACTTCTTGAGTTGCAGCAAGGGTGTGAAAGACCCTTTCGAAGTTCCAGAGGTCAGGTGTCATTAGTCTCCAGACGCCTCATCGGAAATAGGCCTCATCTCGCCTGGAAGGGAGAACTTCCTGGATTTTCTCGAGTTGCGGCAGGTGTTCTCGAGTTACGACGGGGACCTCAGGGACCCGCCCTGGTGGCCTCAGGAGAGGCCAGTCCCCATGCGAGTTGCTAGGGGGCCTCTCGGGATTCCTCTCCCGTCGATACCGGGGCCAAAAACCTTGTGTGGAGTCAGGGCCGGAACCGAGGATTCCTCTCAAGGGCTGACATGGATCTTTGGGTACTTCTGGAGTCTCCCCAGGGGAGTCAGACCTCGTCTCGAGTGGGGGCATGCACGTGCGCTTTCCTTCCAGGCTGTAGCAGCAATGTCACGCTTCCCGTCGCGTGGATCAAAGGATCTGTGGTTTTCCCTCGAGGCTTTCCCTCGAGGCTTTCCCACAGGGCTGTCCCACGTGCCACCGTGGTGTGAGTCGATCCTCGGCGTGAAAGATGAGCCAGTGCAGGGCAATGAGGTTCCTCTGGAATGGACTGAGACATCTGGGGGACTCTTGGCATGGTGGTACGACCATGGAGTTCCTCTCGCCTTTCCTGTTGAGAGTGCCTCCTCTTGAGATGCGACGGGAACGCCGGGAATTCTTTCCCGTTGAAAGCAGGGAAAGGATCCCTCATCTCGAGCTACGAGGGGGAAACGGGGCTCCTCTGGATGTGGGCGGGACCATCGTGCTTCCTCTCGAGTGGAGATGGGTATGGCGGTGAACTTCTTGAGTTGCAGCAAGGGTGTGAAAGACCCTTTCGAAGTTCCAGAGGTCAGGTGTCATTAGTCTCCAGACGCCTCATCGGAAATAGGCCTCATCTCGCCTGGAAGGGAGAACTTCCTGGATTTTCTCGAGTTGCGGCAGGTGTTCTCGAGTTACGACGGGGACCTCAGGGACCCGCCGAGGTGGCCTCAGGAGAGGCCAGTCCCCATGCGAGTTGCTAGGGGGCCTCTCGGGATTCCTCTCCCGTCGATACCGGGGCCAAAAACCTTGTGTGGTGTCAGGGCCGGAACCGAGGATTCCTCTCAGGGGCTGACATGGATCTTTGGGTACTTCTGGAGTCTCCCCAGGGGAGTCAGGCCTCGTCTCGAGTGGGGGCATGCACGTGCGCTTTCCTTCCAGGCTGTAGCAGCAATGTCACGCTTCCCGTCGCGTGGATCAAAGGATCTGTGGTTTTCCCTCGAGGCTTTCCCTCGAGGCTTTCCCACGGGGCTGTCCCACGTGCCACCGTGGTGTGAGTCGATCCTCGGCGTGAAAGATGAGCCAGTGCAGGGCAAAGAGGTTCCTCTGGAATGGACTGAGACATCTGGGGGACTCTTGGCATGGTGGTACGACCATGGAGTTCCTCTCGCCTTTCCTGTTGAGAGTGCCTCTTTTTGAGATGCGACGGGAACGCCGGGAATTCTTTCCCGTTGAAAGCAGGGAAAGGATCCCTCATCTCGAGCTACGAGGGGGAAACAGGGCTCCTCTGGATGTGGGCGGGACCATCGTGCTTCCTCTCGAGTGGAGACGGGTATGGCGGTGAACTTCTTGAGTTGCAGCAAGGGTGTGAAAGACCCTTTCGAAGTTCCAGAGCTTAGGTGTCATTAGTCTCCAGACGCCTCATCGGAAATAGGCGTCATCTCGCCTGGAAGGGAGAACTTCCTGGATTTTCTCGAGTTGCGGCAGGTGTTCTCGAGTTACGACGGGGACCTCAGGGACCCGCCCTGGTGGCCTCAGGAGAGGCCAGTCCCCATGCGAGTTGCTAGGGGGCCTCTCGGGATTCCTCTCCCGTCGATACCAGGGCCAAAAACCTTGTGTGGAGTCAGGGCCGGAACCGAGGATTCCTCTCAGGGGCTGACATGGATCTTGGTTACTTCTGGAGTCTCCCCAGGGGAGTCAGGCCTCGTCTCGAGTGGGGGCATGCACGTGCGCTTTCCTTCCAGGCTGTAGCAGCAATGTCACGCTTCCCGTCGCGTGGATCAAAGGATCTGTGGTTTTCCCTCGAGGCTTTCCCTCGAGGCTTTCCCACAGGGCTGTCCCACGTGCCACCGTGGTGTGAGTCGATCCTCGGCGTGAAAGATGAGCCAGTGCAGGGCAAAGAGCTTCCTCTGGAATGGACTTAGACATCTGGGGGACTCTTGGCATGGTGGTACGACCATGGAGTTCCTCTCGCCTTTCCTGTTGAGAGTGCCTCCTCTTGAGATGCGACGGGAACGCCGGGAATTCTTTCCCATTGAAAGCAGGGAAAGGATCCCTCATCTCGAGCTTCGAGGGGGAAACGGGGCTCCTCTGGATGTGGGCGGGACCATCGTGCTTCCTCTCGAGTGGAGACGGGTATGGCGGTGAACTTCTTGAGTTGCAGCAAGGGTGTGAAAGACCCTTTCGAAGTTCCAGAGGTCAGGTGTCATTAGTCTCCAGACGCCTCATCGGAAATAGGCCTCATCTCGCCTGGAAGGGAGAACTTCCTGGATTTTCTCGAGTTGCGGCAGGTGTTCTCGAGTTACGACGGGGACCTCAGGGACCCGCCGAGGTGGCCTCAGGAGAGGCCAGTCCCCATGCGAGTTGCTAGGGGGCCTCTCGGGATTCCTCTCCTGTCGATACCGGGGCCAAAAACCTTGTGTGGAGTCAGGGCCGGAACCGAGGATTCCTCTCAGGGGCTGACATGGATCTTGGGTACTTCTGGAGTCTCCCCAGGGGAGTCAGGCCTCGTCTCGAGTGGGCCATGCCCGTGCGCTTTCCTTCCAGGCTGTAGCAGCAATGTCACGCTACCCGTCGCGTGGATCAAAGGATCTGTGGTTTTCCCTCGAGGCTTTCCCTCGAGGCTTTCCCACGGGGCTGTCCCACGTGCCACCGTGGTGTGAGTCGATCCTCGGCGTGAAAGATGAGCCAGTGCAGGGCAAAGAGGTTCCTCTGGAATGGACTGAGACATCTGGGGGACTCTTGGCATGGTGGTACGACCATGGAGTTCCTCTCGCCTTTCCTGTTGAGAGTGCCTCCTCTTGAGATGCGACGGGAACGCCGGGAATTCTTTCCCGTTGAAAGCAGGGAAAGGATCCCTCATCTCGAGCTACGAGGGGGAAACGGGGCTCCTCTGGATGTGGGCGGGACCATCATGCTTCCTCTCGAGTGGAGACGGGTATGGCGGTGAACTTCTTGAGTTGCAGCAAGGGTGTGAAAGACCCTTTCGAAGTTCCAGAGGTTAGGTGTCATTAGTCTCCAGACGCCTCATCGGAAATAGGCCTCATCTCGCCTGGAAGGGAGAACTTCCTGGATTTTCTCGAGTTGCGGCAGGTATTCTCGAGTTACGACGGGGACCTCAGGGACCCGCCGTGGTGGCCTCAGGAGAGGCCAGTCCCCATGCGAGTTGCTAGGGGGCCTCTCGGGATTCCTCTCCCGTCGATACCGGGGCCAAAAACCTTGTGTGGAGTCAGGGCCGGAACCGAGGACTCCTCTCAGGGGCTCACATGGATCTTTGGGTACTTCTGGAGTCTCCCCAGGGGAGTCAGGCCTCGTCTCGAGTGGGGGCATGCACGTGCGCTTTCCTTCCAGGCTGTAGCAGCAATGTCACGCTTCCGGTCGCGTGGATCAAAGGATCTGTGGTTTTCCCTCGAGGCTTTCCCTCGAGGCTTTCCCACAGGGCTGTCCCACGTGCCACCGTGGTGTGAGTCTATCCTCGGCGTGAAAGATGAGCCAGTGCAGGGCACAGAGGTTCCTCTGGAATGGACTGAGACATCTGGGGGACTCTTGGCATGGTGGTACGACCATGGAGTTCCTCTCGCCTTTCCTGTTGAGAGTGCCTCCTCTTGAGATGCGACGGGAACGCCGGGAATTCTTTCCCGTTGAAAGCAGGGAAAGGATCCCTCATCTCGAGCTACGAGTGGGAAACAGGGCTCCTCTGGATGTGGGCGGGACCATCGTGCTTCCTCTCGAGTGGAGACGGGTATGGCGGTGAACTTCTTGAGTTGCAGCAAGGGTGTGAAAGACCCTTTCGAAGTTCCAGAGGTCAGGTGTCATTAGTCTCCAGACGCCTCATCGGAAATAGGCCTCATCTCGCCAGGAAGGGAGAACTTCCTGGATTTTCTCGAGTTGCGGCAGGTGTTCTCGAGTTACGACGGGGACCTCAGGGACCCGCCGAGGTGGCCTCAGGAGAGGCCAGTCCCCATGCGAGTTGCTAGGGGGCCTCTCGGGATTCCTCTCCCATCGATACCGGGGCCAAAAACCTTGTGTGGAGTCAGGGCCGGAACCGAGGACTCCTCTCAGGGGCTCACATGGATCTTTGGGTACTTCTGGAGTCTCCCCAGGGGAGTCACGCCTCGTCTCGAGTGGGGGCATGCACGTGCGCTTTCCTTCCAGGCTGTAGCAGCAATGTCACGCTTCCCGTCGCGTGGATCAAAGGATCTGTGGTTTTCCCTCGAGGCTTTCCCTGGAGGCTTTCCCACAGGGCTGTCCCACGTGCCACCGTGGTGTGAGTCTATCCTCGGCGTGAAAGATGAGCCAGTGCAGGGCACAGAGGTTCCTCTGGAATGGACTGAGACATCTGGGGGACTCTTGGCATGGTGGTACGACCATGGAGTTCCTCTCGCCTTTCCTGTTGAGAGTGCCTCCTCTTGAGATGCGACGGGAACGCCGGGAATTCTTTCCCGTTGAAAGCAGGGAAAGGATCCCTCATCTCGAGCTACGAGGGGGAAACAGGGCTCCTCTGGATGTGGGCGGGACCATCGTGCTTCCTCTCGAGTGGAGACGGGTATGGCGGTGAACTTCTTGAGTTGCAGCAAGGGTGTGAAAGACCCTTTCGAAGTTCCAGAGGTCAGGTGTCATTAGTCTCCAGACGCCTCATCGGAAATAGGCCTCATCTCGCCTGGAAGGGAGAACTTCCTGGATTTTCTCGAGTTGCGGCAGGTGTTCTCGAGTTACGACGGGGACCTCAGGGACCCGCCGAGGTGGCCTCAGGAGAGGCCAGTCCCCATGCGAGTTGCTAGGGGGCCTCTCGGGATTCCTCTCCCATCGATACCGGGGCCAAAAACCGTGTGTGGAGTCAGGGCCGGAACCGAGGACTCCTCTCAGGGGCTCACATGGATCTTTGGGTACTTCTGGAGTCTCCCCAGGGGAGTCAGGCCTCGTCTCGAGTGGGGGCATGCACGTGCGCTTTCCTTCCAGGCTGTAGCAGCAATGTCACGCTTCCCGTCACGTGGATCAAAGGATCTGTGGTTTTCCCTCGAGGCTTTCCCTCGAGGCTTTCCCACGGGGCTGTCCCACGTGCTACCGTGGTGTGAGTCGATCCTCGGCGTGAAAGATGAGCCAGTGCAGGGCAAAGAGGTTCCTCTGGAATGGACTGAGACATCTGGGGGACTCTTGGCATGGTGGTACGACCATGGAGTTCCTCTCGCCTTTCCTGTTGAGAGTGCCTCCTCTTGAGATGCGACGGGAACGCCGGGAATTCTTTCCCGTTGAAAGCAGGGAAAGGATCCCTCATCTCGAGCTACGAGGGGGAAACGGGGCTCCTCTGGATGTGGGCGGGACCATCGTGCTTCCTCTCGAGTGGAGACGGGTATGGCGGTGAACTTCTTAAGTTGCAGCAAGGGTGTGAAAGACCCTTTCGAAGTTCCAGAGGTCAGGTGTCATTAGTCTCCAGACGCCTCATCGGAAATAGGCCTAATCTCGCCTGGAAGGGAGAACTTCCTGGATTTTCTCGAGTTGCGGCAGGTGTTCTCGAGTTACGACGGGGACCTCAGGGACCCGCCGAGGTGGCCACAGGAGAGGCCAGTCCCCATGCGAGTTGCTAGGGGGCCTCTCGGGATTCCTCTCCCGTCGATACCGGGGCCAAAAACCTTGTGTGGAGTCAGGGCCGGAACCGAGGACTCCTCTCAGGGGCTCACATGGATCTTTGGGTACTTCTGGAGTCTCCCCAGGGGAGTCAGGCCTCGTCTCGAGTGGGGGCATGCACGTGCGCTTTCCTTCCAGGCTGTAGCAGCAATGTCACGCTTCCCGTCGCGTGGATCAAAGGATCTGTGGTTTTCCCTCGAGGCTTTCCCTCGAGGCTTTCCCACAGGGCTGTCCCACGTGCCACCGTGGTGTGAGTCTATCCTCGGCGTGAAAGATGAGCCAGTGCAGGGCACAGAGGTTCCTCTGGAATGGACTGAGACATCTGGGGGACTCTTGGCATGGTGGTACGACCATGGAGTTCCTCTCGCCTTTCCTGTTGAGAGTGCCTCCTCTTGAGATGCGACGGGAACGCCGGGAATTCTTTCCCGTTGAAAGCAGGGAAAGGATCCCTCATCTCGAGCTACGAGGGGGAAACAGGGCTCCTCTGGATGTGGGCGGGACCATCGTGCTTCCTCTCGAGTGGAGACGGGTATGGCGGTGAACTTCTTGAGTTGCAGCAAGGGTGTGAAAGACCCTTTCGAAGGTCCAGAGGTCAGGTGTCATTAGTCTCCAGACGCCTCATCGGAAATAGGCCTCATCTCGCCTGGAAGGGAGAACTTCCTGGGTTTTCTCGAGTTGCGGCAGGTGTTCTCGAGTTACGACGGGGACCTCAGGGACCCGCCCTGGTGGCCTCAGGAGAGGCCAGTCCCCATGCGAGTTGCTAGGGGGCCTCTCGGGATTCCTCTCCCGTCGATACCGGGGCCAAAAACCTTGCGTGGAGTCAGGGCCGGAACCGAGGACTCCTCTCAGGGGCTCACATGGATCTTTGGGTACTTCTGGAGTCTCCCCAGGGGAGTCAGGCCTCGTCTCGAGTGGGGGCATGCACGTGCGCTTTCCTTCCAGGCTGTAGCAGCAATGTCACGCTTCCGGTCGCGTGGATCAAAGGATCTGTGGTTTTCCCTCGAGGCTTTCCCTCGAGGCTTTCCCACAGGGCTGTCCCACGTGCCACCGTGGTGTGAGTCTATCCTCGGCGTGAAAGATGAGCCAGTGCAGGGCACAGAGGTTCCTCTGGAATGGACTGAGACATCTGGGGGACTCTTGGCATGGTGGTACGACCATGGAGTTCCTCTCGCCTTTCCTGTTGAGAGTGCCTCCTCTTGAGATGCGACGGGAACGCCGGGAATTCTTTCCCGTTGAAAGCAGGGAAAGGATCCCTCATCTCGAGCTACGAGTGGGAAACAGGGCTCCTCTGGATGTGGGCGGGACCATCGTGCTTCCTCTCGAGTGGAGACGGGTATGGCGGTGAACTTCTTGAGTTGCAGCAAGGGTGTGAAAGACCCTTTCGAAGTTCCAGAGGTCAGGTGTCATTAGTCTCCAGACGCCTCATCGGAAATAGGCCTCATCTCGCCTGGAAGGGAGAACTTCCTGGATTTTCTCGAGTTGCGGCAGGTGTTCTCGAGTTACGACGGGGACCTCAGGGACCCGCCCTGGTGGCCTCAGGAGAGGCCAGTCCCCATGCGAGTTGCTAGGGGGCCTCTCGGGATTCCTCTCCCGTCGATACCGGGGCCAAAAACCTTGTGTGGAGTCAGGGCCGGAACCGAGGACTCCTCTCAGGGGCTCACATGGATCTTTGGGTACTTCTGGAGTCTCCCCAGGGGAGTCAGGCCTCGTCTCGAGTGGGGGCATGCACGTGCGCTTTCCTTCCAGGCTGTAGCAGCAATGTCACGCTTCCCGTTGCGTGGATCAAAGGATCTGTGGTTTTCCCTCGAGGCTTTCCCTCGAGGCTTTCCCACAGGGCTGTCCCACGTGCCACCGGTGTGTGAGTCTATCCTCGGCGTGAAAGATGAGCCAGTGCAGGGCACAGAGGTTCCTCTGGAATGGACTGAGACATCTGGGGGACTCTTGGCATGGTGGTACGACCATGGAGTTCCTCTCGCCTTTCCTGTTGAGAGTGCCTCCTCTTGAGATGCGACGGGAACGCCGGGAATTCTTTCCCGTTGAAAGCAGGGAAAGGATCCCTCATCTCGAGCTACGAGGGGGAAACAGGGCTCCTCTGGATGTGGGCGGGACCATCGTGCTTCCTCTCGAGTGGAGACGGGTATGGCGGTGAACTTCTTGAGTTGCAGCAAGGGTGTGAAAGACCCTTTCGAAGTTCCAGAGGTCAGGTGTCATTAGTCTCCAGACGCCTCATCGGAAATAGGCCTCATCTCGCCTGGAAGGGAGAACTTCCTGGATTTTCTCGAGTTGCGGCAGGTGTTCTCGAGTTACGACGGGGAACTCAGGGACCCGCCCTGGTGGCCTCAGGAGAGGCCAGTCCCCATGCGAGTTGCTAGGGGGCCTCTCGGGATTCCTCTCCCGTCGATACCGGGGCCAAAAACCTTGTGTGGAGTCAGGGCCGGAACCGAGGATACCTCTCAAGGGCTGACATGGATCTTTGGGTACTTCTGGAGTCTCCCCAGGGGAGTCAGACCTCGTCTCGTGTGGGGGCATGCACGTGCGCTTTCCTTCCAGGCTGTAGCAGCAATGTCACGCTTCCCGTCGCGTGGATCAAAGGATCTGTGGTTTTCCCTCGAGGCTTTCCCTCGAGGCTTTCCCACAGGGCTGTCCCACGTGCCACCGTGGTGTGAGTCGATCCTCGGCGTGAAAGATGAGCCAGTGCAGGGCAAAGAGGTTCCTCTGGAATGGACTGAGACATCTGGGGGACTCTTGGCATGGTGGTACGACCATGGAGTTCCTCTCGCCTTTCCTGTTGAGAGTGCCTCCTCTTGAGATGCGACGGGAACGCCGGGAATTCTTTCCCGTTGAAAGCAGGGAAAGGATCCCTCATCTCGAGCTACGAGGGGGAAACGGGGCTCCTCTGGATGTGGGCGGGACCATCGTGCTTCCTCTCGAGTGGAGACGGGTATGGCGGTGAACTTCTTAAGTTGCAGCAAGGGTGTGAAAGACCCTTTCGAAGTTCCAGAGGTCAGGTGTCATTAGTCTCCAGACGCCTCATCGGAAATAGGCCTCATCTCGCCTGGAAGGGAGAACTTCCTGGATTTTCTCGAGTTGCGGCAGGTGTTCTCGAGTTACGACGGGGACCTCAGGGACCCGCCCTGGTGGCCTCAGGAGAGGCCAGTCCCCATGCGAGTTGCTAGGGGGCCTCTCGGGATTCCTCTCCCGTCGATACCGGGGCCAAAAACCTTGTGTGGAGTCAGGGCCGGAACCGAGGATTCCTCTCAGGGGCTGACATGGATCTTGGGTACTTCTGGAGTCTCCCCAGGGGAGTCAGGCCTCGTCTCGAGTGGGGGCATGCACGTGCGCTTTCCTTCCAGGCTGTAGCAGCAATGTCACGCTTCCCGTCGCGTGGATCAAAGGATCTGTGGTTTTCCCTCGAGGCTTTCCCTCGAGGCTTTCCCACGGGGCTGTCCCACGTGCCACCGTGGTGTGAGTCGATCCTCGGCGTGAAAGATGAGCCAGTGCAGGGCAAAGAGGTTCCTCTGGAATGGACTGAGACATCTGGGGGACTCTTGGCATGGTGGTACGACCATGGAGTTCCTCTCGCCTTTCCTGTTGAGAGTGCCTCCTCTTGAGATGCGACGGGAACGCCGGGAATTCTTTCCCGTTGAAAGCAGGGAAAGGATCCCTCATCTCGAGCTACGAGGGGGAAACGGGGCTCCTCTGGATGTGGGCGGGACCATCGTGCTTCCTCTCGAGTGGAGACGGGTATGGCGGTGAACTTCTTGAGTTGCAGCAAGGGTGTGAAAGACCCTTTCGAAGTTCCAGAGGTTAGGTGTCATTAGTCTCCAGACGCCTCATTGGAAATAGGCCTAATCTCGCCTGGAAGGGAGAACTTCCTGGATTTTCTCGAGTTGCGGCAGGTGTTCTCGAGTTACGACGGGGACCTCAGGGACCCGCCGTGGTGGCCTCAGGAGAGGCCAGTCCCCATGCGAGTTGCTAGGGGGCCTCTCGGGATTCCTCTCCCGTCGATACCGGGGCCAAAAACCTTGTGTGGAGTCAGGGCCGGAACCGAGGACTCCTCTCAGGGGCTCACATGGATCTTTGGGTACTTCTGGAGTCTCCCCAGGGGAGTCAGGCCTCGTCTCGAGTGGGGGTATGCACGTGCGCTTTCCTTCCAGGCTGTAGCAGCAATGTCACGCTTCCGGTCGCGTGGATCAAAGGATCTGTGGTTTTCCCTCGAGGCTTTCCCTCGAGGCTTTCCCACAGGGCTGTCCCACGTGCCACCGTGGTGTGAGTCTATCCTCGGCGTGAAAGATGAGCCAGTGCAGGGCACAGAGGTTCCTCTGGAATGGACTGAGACATCTGGGGGACTCTTGGCATGGTGGTACGACCATGGAGTTCCTCTCGCCTTTCCTGTTGAGAGTGCCTCCTCTTGAGATGCGACGGGAACGCCGGGAATTCTTTCCCGTTGAAAGCAGGGAAAGGATCCCTCATCTCGAGCTACGAGGGGGAAACAGGGCTCCTCTGGATGTGGGCGGGACCATCGTGCTTCCTCTCGAGTGGAGACGGGTATGGCGGTGAACTTCTTGAGTTGCAGCAAGGGTGTGAAAGACCCTTTCGAAGTTCCAGAGGTCAGGTGTCATTAGTCTCCAGACGCCTCATCGGAAATAGGCGTAATCTCGCCTGGAAGGGAGAACTTCCTGGATTTTCTCGAGTTGCGGCAGGTGTTCTCGAGTTACGACGGGGACCTCAGGGACCCGCCGAGGTGGCCTCAGGAGAGGCCAGTCCCCATGCGAGTTGCTAGGGGGCCTCTCGGGATTCCTCTCCCGTCGATACCGGGGCCAAAAACCTTGTGTGGAGTCAGGGCCGGAACCGAGGACTCCTCTCAGGGGCACACATGGATCTTTGGGTACTTCTGGAGTCTCCCCAGGGGAGTCAGGCCTCGTCTCGAGTGGGGGCATGCACGTGCGCTTTCCTTCCAGGCTGTAGCAGCAATGTCACGCTTCCCGTCGCGTGGATCAAAGGATCTGTGGTTTTCCCTCGAGGCTTTCCCTCGAGGCTTTCCCACGGGGCTGTCCCACGTGCCACCGTGGTGTGAGTCTATCCTCGGCGTGAAAGATGAGCCAGTGCAGGGCACAGAGGTTCCTCTGGAATGGACTGAGACATCTGGGGGACTCTTGGCATGGTGGTACGACCATGGAGTTCCTCTCGCCTTTCCTGTTGAGAGTGCCTCCTCTTGAGATGCGACGGGAACGCCGGGAATTCTTTCCCGTTGAAAGCAGGGAAAGGATCCCTCATCTCGAGCTACGAGGGGGAAACAGGGCTCCTCTGGATGTGGGCGGGACCATCGTGCTTCCTCTCGAGTGGAGACGGGTATGGCGGTGAACTTCTTGAGTTGCAGCAAGGGTGTGAAAGACCCTTTCGAAGTTCCAGAGGTCAGGTGTCATTAGTCTCCAGACGCCTCATCGGAAATAGGCCTAATCTCGCCTGGAAGGGAGAACTTCCTGGATTTTCTCGAGTTGCGGCAGGTGTTCTCGAGTTACGACGGGGACCTCAGGGACCCGCCGAGGTGGCCTCAGGAGAGGCCAGTCCCCTTGCGAGTTGCTAGGGGGCCTCTCGGGATTCCTCTCCCGTCGATACCGGGGCCAAAAACCTTGTGTGGAGTCAGGGCCGGAACCGAGGACTCCTCTCAGGGGCTCACATGGATCTTTGAGTACTTCTGGAGTCTCCCCAGGGGAGTCAGGCCTCGTCTCGAGTGGGGGCATGCACGTTCGCTTTCCTTCCAGGCTGTAGCAGCAATGTCACGCTTCCCGTCGCGTGGATCAAAGGATCTGTGGTTTTCCCTCGAGGCTTTCCCTCGAGGCTTTCCCACAGGGCTGTCCCACGTGCCACCGTGGTGTGAGTCTATCCTCGGCGTGAAAGATGAGCCAGTGCAGGGCACAGAGGTTCCTCTGGAATGGACTGAGACATCTGGGGGACTCTTGGCATGGTGGTACGACCATGGAGTTCCTCTCGCCTTTCCTGTTGAGAGTGCCTCCTCTTGAGATGCGACGGGAACGCCGGGAATTCTTTCCCGTTGAAAGCAGGGAAAGGATCCCTCATCTCGAGCTACGAGGGGGAAACGGGGCTCCTCTGGATGTGGGCGGGACCATCGTGCTTCCTCTCGAGTGGAGACGGGTATGGCGGTGAACTTCTTGAGTTGCAGCAAGGGTGTGAAAGACCCTTTCGAAGTTCCAGAGGTCAGGTGTCATTAGTCTCCAGACGCCTCATCGGAAATAGGCCTCATCTCGCCTGGAAGGGAGAACTTCCTGGATTTTCTCGAGTTGCGGCAGGTGTTCTCGAGTTACGACGGGGACCTCAGGGACCCGCCCTGGTGGCCTCAGGAGAGGCCAGTCCCCATGCGAGTTGCTAGGGGGCCTCTCGGGATTCCTCTCCCGTCGAAACCGGGGCCAAAAACCTTGTGTGGAGTCAGGGCCGGAACCGAGGATTCCTCTCAAGGGCTGACATGGATCTTTGGGTACTTCTGGAGTCTCCCCAGGGGAGTCAGACCTCGTCTCGAGTGGGGGCATGCACGTGCGCTTTCCTTCCAGGCTGTAGCAGCAATGTCACGCTTCCCGTCGCGTGGATCAAAGGATCTGTGTTTTTCCCTCGAGGCTTTCCCTCGAGGCTTTCCCACAGGGCTGTCCCACGTGCCACCGTGGTGTGAGTCGATCCTCGGCTTGAAAGATGAGCCAGTGCAGGGCAAAGAGGTTCCTCTGGAATGGACTGAGACATCTGGGGGACTCTTGGCATGGTGGTACGACCATGGAATTCCTCTCGCCTTTCCTGTTGAGAGTGCCTCCTCTTGAGATGCGACGGGAACGCCGGGAATTCTTTCCCGTTGAAAGCAGGGAAAGGATCCCTCATCTCGAGCTACGAGGGGGAAACAGGGCTCCTCTGGATGTGGGCGGGACCATCGTGCTTCCTCTTGAGTGGAGACGGGTATGGCGGTGAACTTCTTGAGTTGCAGCAAGGGTGTGAAAGACCCTTTCGAAGTTCCAGAGGTCAGGTGTCATTAGTCTCCAGACGCCTCATCGGAAATAGGCCTCATCTCGCCTGGAAGGGAGAACTTCCTGGATTTTCTCGAGTTGCGGCAGGTGTTCTCGAGTTACGATGGGGACCTCAGGGACCAGCCCTGGTGGCCTCAGGAGAGGCCAGTCCCCATGCGAGTTTCTAGGGGGCCTCTCGGGATTCCTCTCCCGTCGATACCGGGGCCAAAAACCTTGTGTGGAGTCAGGGCCGGAACCGAGGATTCCTCTCAAGGGCTGACATGGATCTTTGGGTACTTCTGGAGTCTCCCCAGGGGAGTCAGACCTCGTCTCGAGTGGGGGCATGCACGTGCGCCTTCCTTCCAGGCTGTAGCAGCAATGTCACGCTTCCCGTCGCGTGGATCAAAGAATCTGTGGTTTTCCCTCGAGGCTTTCCCTCGAGGCTTTCCCACGGGGCTGTCCCACGTGCCACCGTGGTGTGAGTCGATCCTCGGCGTGAAAGATGAGCCAGTGCAGGGCAAAGAGGTTCCTCTGGAATGGACTGAGACATCTGGGGGACTCTTGGCATGGTGGTACGACCATGGAGTTCCTCTCGCCTTTCCTGTTGAGAGTGCCTCCTCTTGAGATGCGACGGGAACGCCGGGAATTCTTTCCCGTTGAAAGCAGGGAAAGGATCCCTCATCTCGAGCTACGAGGGGGAAACGGGGCTCCTCTGGATGTGGGCGGGACCATCGTGCTTCCTCTCGAGTGGAGACGGGTATGGCGGTGAACTTCTTGAGTTGCAGCAAGGGTGTGAAAGACCCTTTCGAAGTTCCAGAGGTTAGGTGTCATTAGTCTCCAGACGCCTCATCGGAAATAGGCCTCATCTCGCCTCGAAGGGAGAACTTCCTTGATTTTCTCGAGTTGCGGCAGGTGTTCTCGAGTTACGACGGGGACCTCAGGGACCCGCCGTGGTGGCCTCAGGAGAGGCCAGTCCCCATGCGAGTTGCTAGGGGGCCTCTCGGGATTCCTCTCCCGTCGATACCGGGGCCAAAAACCTTGTGTGGAGTCAGGGCCGGAACCGAGGACTCCTCTCAGGGGCTCACATGGATCTTTGGGTACTTCTGGAGTCTCCCCAGGGGAGTCAGGCCTCGTCTCGAGTGGGGGTATGCACGTGCGCTTTCCTTCCAGGCTGTAGCAGCAATGTCACGCTTCCGGTCGCGTGGATCAAAGGATCTGTGGTTTTCCCTCGAGGCTTTCCCTCGAGGCTTTCCCACAGGGCTGTCCCACGTGCCACCGTGGTGTGAGTCTATCCTCGGCGTGAAAGATGAGCCAGTGCAGGGCACAGAGGTTCCTCTGGAATGGACTGAGACATCTGGGGGACTCTTGGCATGGTGGTACGACCATGGAGTTCCTCTCGCCTTTCCTGTTGAGAGTGCCTCCTCTTGAGATGCGACGGGAACGCCGGGAATTCTTTCCCGTTGAAAGCAGGGAAAGGATCCCTCATCTCGAGCTACGAGGGGGAAACAGGGCTCCTCTGGATGTGGGCGGGACCATCGTGCTTCCTCTCGCGTGGAGACGGGTATGGCGGTGAACTTCTTGATTTGCAGCAAGGGTGTGAAAGACCCTTTCGAAGTTCCAGAGGTCAGGTGTCATTAGTCTCCAGACGCCTCATCGGAAATAGGCCTCATCTCGCCTGGTAGGGAGAACTTCCTGGATTTTCTCGAGTTGCGGCAGGTGTTCTCGAGTTACGACGGGGACCTCAGGGACCCGCCGAGGTGGCCTCAGGAGAGGCCAGTCCCCATGCGAGTTGCTAGGGGGCCTCTCGGGATTCCTCTCCCGTCGATACCGGGGCCAAAAACCTTGTGTGGAGTCAGGGCCGGAACCGAGGACTCCTCTCAGGGGCTCACATGGATCTTTGGGTACTTCTGGAGTCTCCCCAGGGGAGTCAGGCCTCGTCTCGAGTGGGTGCATGCACGTGCGCTTTCCTTCCAGGCTGTAGCAGCAATGTCACGCTTCCCGTCGCGTGGATCAAAGGATCTGTGGTTTTCCCTCGAGGCTTTCCCTCGAGGCTTTCCCACAGGGCTGTCCCACGTGCCACCGTGGTGTGAGTCTATCCTCGGCGTGAAAGATGAGCCAGTGCAGGGCACAGAGGTTCCTCTGGAATGGACTGAGACATCTGGGGGACTCTTGGCATGGTGGTACGACCATGGAGTTCCTCTCGCCTTTCCTGTTGAGAGTGCCTCCTCTTGAGATGCGACGGGAACGCCGGGAATTCTTTCCCGTTGAAAGCAGGGAAAGGATCCCTCATCTCGAGCTACGAGGGGGAAACAGGGCTCCTCTGGATGTGGGCGGGACCATCGTGCTTCCTCTCGAGTGGAGACGGGTATGGCGGTGAACTTCTTGAGTTGCAGCAAGGGTGTGAAAGACCCTTTCGAAGTTCCAGAGGTCAGGTGTCATTAGTCTCCAGACGCCTCATCGGAAATAGGCCTCATCTCGCCTGGAAGGGAGAACTTCCTGGATTTTCTCGAGTTGCGGCAGGTGTTCTCGAGTTACGACGGGGACCTCAGGGACCCACCGAGGTGGCCTCAGGAGAGGCCAGTCCCCATGCGAGTTGCTAGGGGGCCTCTCGGGATTCCTCTCCCGTCGATACCGGGGCCAAAAACCTTGTGTGGAGTCAGGGCCGGAACCGAGGACTCCTCTCAGGGGCTCACATGGATCTTTGGGTACTTCTGGAGTCTCCCCAGGGGAGTCAGGCCTCGTCTCGAGTGGGGGCATGCACGTGCGCTTTCCTTCCAGGCTGTAGCAGCAATGTCACGCTTCCCGTCGCGTGGATCAAAGGATCTGTGGTTTTCCCTCGAGGCTTTCCCTGGAGGCTTTCCCACAGGGCTGTCCCACGTGCCACCGTGGTGTGAGTCTATCCTCGGCGTGAAAGATGAGCCAGTGCAGGGCACAGAGGTTCCTCTGGAATGGACTGAGACATCTGGGGGACTCTTGGCATGGTGGTACGACCATGGAGTTCCTCTCGCCTTTCCTGTTGAGAGTGCCTCCTCTTGAGATGCGACGGGAACGCCGGGAATTCTTTCCCGTTGAAAGCAGGGAAAGGATCCCTCATCTCGAGCTACGAGGGGGAAACAGGGCTCCTCTGGATGTGGGCGGGACCATCGTGCTTCCTCTCGAGTGGAGACGGGTATGGCGGTGAACTTCTTGAGTTGCAGCAAGGGTGTGAAAGACCCTTTCGAAGTTCCAGAGGTCAGGTGTCATTAGTCTCCAGACGCCTCATCGGAAATAGGCCTCATCTCGCCTGGAAGGGAGAACTTCCTGGATTTTCTCGAGTTGCGGCAGGTGTTCTCGAGTTACGACGGGGACCTCAGGGACCCGCCCTGGTGGCCTCAGGAGAGGCCAGTCCCCATGCGAGTTGCTAGGGGGCCTCTCGGGATTCCTCTCCCGTCGATACCGGGGCCAAAAACCTTGTGTGGAGTCAGGGCCGGAACCGAGGATTCCTCTCAAGGGCTGACATGGATCTTTGGGTACTTCTGGAGTCTCCCCAGGGGAGTCAGACCTCGTCTCGAGTGGGGGCATGCACGTGCGCTTTCCTTCCAGGCTGTAGCAGCAATGTCACGCTTCCCGTCGCGTGGATCAAAGGATCTGTGGTTTTCCCTCGATGCTTTCCCTCGAGGCTTTCCCACAGGGCTGTCCCACGTGCCACCGTGGTGTGAGTCGATCCTCGGCGTGAAAGATGAGCCAGTGCAGGGCAAAGAGGTTCCTCTGGAATGGACTGAGACATCTGGGGGACTCTTGGCATGGTGGTACGACCATGGAGTTCCTCTCGCCTTTCCTGTTGAGAGTGCCTCCTCTTGAGATGCGACGGGAACGCCGGGAATTCTTTCCCGTTGAAAGCAGGGAAAGGATCCCTCATCTCGAGCTACGAGGGGGAAACGGGGCTCCTCTGGATGTGGGCGGGACCATCGTGCTTCCTCTCGAGTGGAGACGGGTATGGCGGTGAACTTCTTGAGTTGCAGCAAGGGTGTGAAAGACCCTTTCGAAGTTCCAGAGGTTAGGTGTCATTAGTCTCCAGACGCCTCATCGGAAATAGTCCTCATCTCGCCTGGAAGGGAGAACTTCCTGGATTTTCTCGAGTTGCGGCAGGTGTTCTCGAGTTACGACGGGGACCTCAGGGACCCGCCCTGGTGGCCTCAGGAGAGGCCAGTCCCCATGCGAGTTGCTAGGGGGCCTCTCGGGATTCCTCTCCCGTCGATACCGGGGCCAAAAACCTTGTGTGGAGTTAGGGCCGGAACCGAGGATTCCTCTCAGGGGCTGACATGGATCTTTGGGTACTTCTGGAGTCTCCCCAGGGGAGTCAGGCCTCGTCTCGAGTGGGGGCATGCACGTGCGCTTTCCTTCCAGGCTGTAGCAGCAATGTCACGCTTCCCGTCGCGTGGATCAAAGGATCTGTGGTTTTCCCTCGAGGCTTTCGCTCGAGGCTTTCCCACGGGGCTGTCCCACGTGCCACCGTGGTGTGAGTCGATCCTCGGCGTGAAAGATGAGCCAGTGCACGGCACAGAGGTTCCTCTGGAATGGACTGAGACATCTGGGGGACTCTTGGCATGGTGGTACGACCATGGAGTTCCTCTCGCCTTTCCTGTTGAGAGTGCCTCCTCTTGAGATGCGACGGGAACGCCGGGAATTCTTTCCCGTTGAAAGCAGGGAAAGGATCCCTCATCTCGAGCTACGAGGGGGAAACGGGGCTCCTCTGGATGTGGGCGGGACCATCGTGCTTCCTCTCGAGTGGAGACGGGTATGGCGGTGAACTTCTTGAGTTGCAGCAAGGGTGTGAAAGACCCTTTCGAAGTTCCAGAGGTCAGGTGTCATTAGTCTCCAGACGCCTCATCGGAAATAGGCCTCATCTCGCCTGGAAGGGAGAACTTCCTGGATTTTCTCGAGTTGCGGCAGGTGTTCTCGAGTTACGACGGGGACCTCAGGGACCCGCCCTGGTGGCCTCAGGAGAGGCCAGTCCCCATGCGAGTTGCTAGGGGGCCTCTCGGGATTCCTCTCCCGTCGAAACCGGGGCCAAAAACCTTGTGTGGAGTCAGGGCCGGAACTGAGGATTCCTCTCAAGGGCTGACATGGATCTTTGGGTACTTCTGGAGTCTCCCCAGGGGAGTCAGACCTCGTCTCGAGTGGGGGCATGCACGTGCGCTTTCCTTCCAGGCTGTAGCAGCAATGTCACGCTTCCCGTCGCGTGAATCAAAGGATCTGTGGTTTTCCCTCGAGGCTTTCCCTCGAGGCTTTCCCACAGGGCTGTCCCACGTGCCACCGTGGTGTGAGTCGATCCTCGGCGTGAAAGATGAGCCAGTGCAGGGCAAAGAGGTTCCTCTGGAATGGACTGAGACATCTGGGGGACTCTTGGCATGGTGGTACGACCATGGAGTTCCTCTCGCCTTTCCTGTTGAGAGTGCCTCCTCTTGAGATGCGACGGGAACGCCGGGAATTCTTTCCCGTTGAAAGCAGGGAAAGGATCCCTCATCTCGAGCTACGAGGGGGAAACGGGGCTCCTCTGGATGTGGGCGGGACCATCGTGCTTCCTCTCGAGTGGAGACGGGTATGGCGGTGAACTTCTTGAGTTGCAGCAAGGGTGTGAAAGACCCTTTCGAAGTTCCAGAGGTTAGGTGTCATTAGTCTCCAGACGCCTCATCGGAAATAGTCCTCATCTCGCCTGGAAGGGAGAACTTCCTGGATTTTCTCGAGTTGCGGCAGGTGTTCTCGAGTTACGACGGGGACCTCAGGGACCCGCCCTGGTGGCCTCAGGAGAGGCCAGTCCCCATGCGAGTTGCTAGGGGGCCTCTCGGGATTCCTCTCCCGTCGATACCGGGGCCAAAAACCTTGTGTGGAGTCAGGGCCGGAACCGAGGACTCCTCTCAGGGGCTCACATGGATCTTTGGGTACTTCTGGAGTCTCCCCAGGGGAGTCAGGCCTCGTCTCGAGTGGGGGCATGCACGTGCGCTTTCCTTCCAGGCTGTAGCAGCAATGTCACGCTTCCGGTCGCGTGGATCAAAGGATCTGTGGTTTTCCCTCGAGGCTTTCCCTCGAGGCTTTCCCACGGGGCTGTCCCACGTGCCACCGTGCTGTGAGTCGATCCTTCTCCGTGAAAGATGAGCCAGTGCAGGGCAAAGAGGTTCCTCTGGAATGGACTGAGACATCTGGGGGACTCTTGGCATGGTGGTACGACCATGGAGTTCCTCTCGCCTTTCCTGTTGAGAGTGCCTCCTCTTGAGATGCGACGGGAACGCCGGGAATTCTTTCCCATTGAAAGCAGGGAAAGGATCCCTCATCTCGAGCTACGAGGGGGAAACGGGGCTCCTCTGGATGTGGGCGGGACCATCGTGCTTCCTCTCGAGTGGAGACGGGTATGGCAGTGAACTTCTTGAGTTGCAGCAAGGGTGTGAAAGACCCTTTCGAAGTTCCAGAGGTTAGGTGTCATTAGTCTCCAGACGCCTCATCGGAAATAGTCCTCATCTCGCCTGGAAGGGAGAACTTCCTGGATTTTCTCGAGTTGCGGCAGGTGTTCTCGAGTTACGACGGGGACCTCAGGGACCCGCCCTGGTGGCCTCAGGAGAGGCCAGTCCCCATGCGAGTTGCTAGGGGGCCTCTCGGGATTCCTCTCCCGTTGATACCGGGGCCAAAAACCTTGTGTGGAGTCAGGGCCGGAACCGTGGATTTCTCTCAGGGGCTGACATGGATCTTTGGGTACTTCTGGAGTCTCCCCAGGGGAGTCAGGCCTCGTCTCGAGTGCGGGCATGCACGTGCGCTTTTCTTCCAGGCTGTAGCAGCAATGTCACGCTTCCCGTCGCGTGGATCAAAGGATCTGTGGTTTTCCCTCGAGGCTTTCCCTCGAGGCTTTCCACTGGGCTGTCCCACGTGCCACCGTGGTGTGAGTCGATCCTCGGCGTGAAAGATGAGACAGTGCAGGGCAAAGAGGTTCCTCTGGAATGGACTGAGACATCTGGGGGACTCTTGGCATGGTGGTACGACCATGGAGTTCCTCTTGCCTTTCCTGTTGAGAGTGCCTCCTCTTGAGATGCGACGGGAACGCCGGGAATTCTTTCCCGTTGAAAGCAGGGTAAGGATCCCTCATCTCGAGCTACGAGGGGGAAACGGGGCTCCTCTGGATGTGGGCGGGACCATCGTGCTTCCTCTCGAGTGGAGACGGGTATGGCGGTGAACTTCTTGAGTTGCAGCAAGGGTGTGAAAGACCCTTTCGAAGTTCCAGAGCTTAGGTGTCATTAGTCTCCAGACGCCTCATCGGAAATAGGCCTCATCTCGCCTGGAAGGGAGAACTTCCTGGATTTTCTCGAGTTGGGGCAGGTGTTCTCGTGTTACGACGGGGACCTCAGGGACCCGCCCTGGTGGCCTGAGGAGAGGCCAGTCCCCAGGCGAGTTGCTAGGGGGCCTCTCGGGATTCCTCTCCCGTCGATACCGGGGCCAAAAACCTTGTGTGGAGTCAGGGCCGGAACCGAGGATTCCTCTCAGGGGCTGACATGGATCATTGGGTACTTCTGGAGTCTCCCCAGGGGAGTCAGGCCTCGTCTCGAGTGGGGGCATGCACGTGCGCTTTCCTTCCAGGCTGTAGCAGCAATGTCACGCTTCCCGTCGCGTGGATCAAAGGATCTGTGGTTTTCCCTCGAGGCTTTCCCTCGAGGCTTTCCCACGGGGCTGTCCCACGTGCCACCGTGGTGTGAGTCGATCCTCGGCGTGAAAGATGAGCCAGTGCAGGGCAAAGAGGTTCCTCTGGAATGGACTGAGACATCTGGGGGACTCTTTGCATGGTGGTACGACCATGGAGTTCCTCTCGCCTTTCCTGTTGAGAGTGCCTCCTCTTGAGATGCGACGGGAACGCCGGGAATTCTTTCCCGTTGAAAGCAGGGTAAGGATCCCTCATCTCGAGCTACGAGGGGGAAACGGGGCTCTTCTGGATGTGGGCAGGACCATCGTGCTTCCTCTCGAGTGGAGACGGGTATGGCGGTGAACTTCTTGAGTTGCAGCAAGGGTGTGAAAGACCCTTTCGAAGTTCCAGAGCTTAGGTGTCATTAGTCTCCAGACGCCTCATCGGAAATAGGCCTCATCTCGCCTGGAAGGGAGAACTTCCTGGATTCTCTCGAGTTGCGGCAGGTGTTCTCGAAATACGACGGGGACCTCAGGGACCCGCTGTGGTGGCCTCAGGAGAGGCCAGTCCCCATGCGAGTTGCTAGGGGGCCTCTCGGGATTCCTCTCCCGTCGATACCGAGGCCAAAAACCTTGTGTGGAGTCAGGGCCGGAACCGAGGATTCCTCTCAGGGGCTGACATGGATCTTTGGGTACTTCTGGAGTCTCCCCAGGGGAGTCAGGCCTCGTCTCGAGTGGGGGCATGCACGTGCGCTTTCCTTCCAGGCTGTAGCAGCAATGTCACGCTTCCCGTCGCGTGGATCAAAGGATCTGTGGTTTTCCCTCGAGGCTTTCCCACAGGGCTGTCCCACGTGCCACCGTGGTGTGAGTCGATCCTCGGCGTGAAAGATGAGCCAGTGCAGGGCAAAGAGGTTCCTCTGAAATGGACTGAGACATCTGGGGGACTCTTGGCATGGTGGTACGACCATGGAGTTCCTCTCGCCTTTCCTGTTGAGAGTGCCTCCTCTTGAGATGCGACGGGAACGCCGGGAATTCTTTCCCGTTGAAAGCAGGGAAAGGATCCCTCATCTCGAGCTACGAGGGGGAAACTGGGCTCCTCTGGATGTGGGCGGGACCATCGTGCTTCCTCTCGAGTGGAGACGGGTATGGCGGTGAACTTCTTGAGTTGCAGCAAGGGTGTGAAAGACCCTTTCAAAGTTCCAGAGGTGAGGTGTCATTAGTCTCCAGACGCCTCATCGGAAATAGGCCTCATCTCGCCTGGAAGGGAGAACTTCCTGGATTTTCTCGAGTTGCAGCAGGTGTTCTCGAGTTTCGACGGGGACCTCAGGGACCCGCCCTGGTGGCCTCAGGAGAGGCCAGTCCCCATGCGAGTTGCTAGGGGGCCTCTCGGGATTCCTCTCCCGTCGATACCGGGGCCAAAAACCTTGTGTGGGGTCAGGGCCGGATCCGAGGATTCCTCTCAGGGGCTGACATGGATCTTTGGGTACTTCTGGAGTCTCCCCAGGGGAGTCAGGCCTCGTCTCGAGTGGGGGCATGCACGTGCGCTTTCCTTCCAGGCTGGAGCAGCAATGTCACGCTTCCCGTCGCGTGGATCAAAGGATCTGTGGTTTTCCCTCGAGGCTTTGCCACAGGGCTGTCCCACGTGCCACCGTGGTGTGAGTCGATCCTCGGCGTGAAAGATGAGCCAGTGCAGGGCAAAGAGGTTCCTCTGGAATGGACTGAGACATCTGGGGGACTCTTGGCATGGTGGTACGACCATGGAGTTCCTCTCGCCTTTCCTGTTGAGAGTGCCTCCTCTTGAGATGCGACGGGAACGCTGGGAATTTTTTCCCGTTGAAAGCAGGGAAAGGATCCCTCATCTCGAGCTACGAGGGGGAAACGGGGCTCTTCTGGATGTGGGCACGACCATCGTGCTTCCTCTCGAGTGGAGACGGGTATGGCGGTGAACTTCTTGAGTTCAAGCAAGGGTGTGAAAGACCCTTTCAAAGTTCCAGAGGTTAGGTGTCATTAGTCTCCAGACGCCTCATCGGAAATAGACCTCATCTCGCCTGGAAGGGAGAACTTCCTGGATTTTCTCGAGTTGCGGCAGGTGTTCTCGAGTTACGACGGGGACCTCACGGACCCGCCCTTGTGGCCTCAGGAGAGGCCAGTCCCCATGCGAGTTGCTAGGGGGCCTCTCGGGATTCCACTCCCGTCGATACCGGGGCCAAAAACCTTGTGGGGAGTCAGGGCCGGAACCGAGGATTCCTCTCAGGGGCTGACATGGATCTTTGGGTACTTCTGGATTCTCCCCAGGGGAGTCAGGCCTCGTCTCGAGTGGGGGCATGCACGTGCGGTTTCCTTCCAGGCTGTAGCAGCAATGTCACGCTTCCCGTCGCGTGGATCAAAGGATCTGTGGTTTTCCCTCGAGGCTTTCCCTCGAGGCTTTCCCACGGGGCTGTCCCACGTGCCACCGTGGTGTGAGTCGATCCTCGGCGTGAAAGATGAGCCAGTGCAGGGCAAAGAGGTTCCTCTGGAATGGACTGAGACATCTGGGGGACTCTTTGCATGGTGGTACGACCATGGAGTTCCTCTCGCCTTTCCTGTTGAGAGTGCCTCCTCTTGAGATGCGACGGGAACGCCGGGAATTCTTTCCCGTTGAAAGCAGGGTTAGGATCCCTCATCTCGAGCTACGAGGGGGAAACGGGGCTCTTCTGGATGTGGGCAGGACCATCGTGCTACCTCTCGAGTGGAGACGGGTATGGCGGTGAACTACTTGAGTTGCAGCAAGGGTGTGAAAGACCCTTTCGAAGTTCCAGAGCTTAGGTGTCATTAGTCTCCAGACGCCTCATCGTTAATAGGCCTCATCTCGCCTGGAAGGGAGAACTTCCTGGATTCTCTCGAGTTGCGGCAGGTGTTCTCGAGTTACGACGGGGACCTCAGGGACCCGCCGTGGTGGCCTCAGGAGAGGCCAGTCCCCATGCGAGTTGCTAGGGGGCCTCTCGGGATTCCTCTCCCGTCGATACCGAGGCCAAAAACCTTGTGTGGAGTCAGGGCCGGAACCGAGGATTCCTCTCAGGGGCTGACATGGATCTTTGGGTACTTCTGGAGTCTCCCCAGGGGAGTCAGGCCTCGTCTCGAGTGGGGGCATGCACGTGCGCTTTCCTTCCAGGCTGTAGCAGCAATGTCACGCTTCCCGTCGCGAGGATCAAAGGATCTGTGGTTTTCCCTCGAGGCTTTCCCTCGAGGCTTTCCCACGGGGCTGTCCCACGTGCCACCGTGGTGTGAGTCGATCCTCGGCGTGAAAGATGAGCCAGTGCAGGGCAAAGAGGTTCCTCTGGAATGGACTGAGACATCTGGGGGACTCTTGGCATGGTGGTACGACCATGGAGTTCCTCTCGCCTTTCCTGTTGAGAGTGCCTCCTCTTGAGATGCGACGGGAAGGCCGGGAATTCTTTCCCGTTGAAAGCAGGGTAAGGATCCCCCATCTCGAGCTACGAGGGGGAAACGGGGCTCTTCTGGATGTGGGCAGGACCATCGTGCTTCCTCTCGAGTGGAGACGGGTATGGCGGTGAACTTCTTGAGTTGCTGCAAGGGTGTGAAAGACCCTTTCGAAGTTCCAGAGGTTAGGTGTCATTAGTCTCCAGACGCCTCATCGGAAATAGGCCTCATCTCGCCTGGAAGGGAGAACTTCCTGGATTTTCTCGAGTTGCGGCAGGTGTTCTCGAGTTAGGACGGGGACCTCAGGGACCCGCCCTGGTGGCCTCAGGAGAGGCCAGTCCCCATGCGAGTTGCTAGGGGGCCTCTCGGGATTCCTCTCCCGTTGATACCGGGGCCAAAAACCTTGTGTGGAGTCAGGGCCGGAACCGAGGATTCCTCTCAGAGGCTGACAGGGATCTTTGGGTACTTCTGGAGTCTCCCCAGGGGAGTCAGGCCTCGTCTCGAGTGCGGGCATGCACGTGCGCTTTTCTTCCAGGCTGTAGCAGCAATGTCACGCTTCCCGACGCGTGGATCAAAGGATCTGTGGTTTTCCCTCGAGGCTTTCCCTCGAGGCTTTCCACTGGGCTGTCCCACGTGCCACCGTGGTGTGAGTCGATCCTCGGCGTGAAAGATGAGACAGTGCAGGGCACAGAGGTTCCTCTGGAATGGACTGAGACATCTGGGGGACTCTTGGCATGGTGGTACGACCATGGAGTTCCTCTCGCCTTTCCTGTTGAGAGTGCCTCCTCTTGAGATGCGACGGGAACGCCGGGAATTCTTTCCCGTTGAAAGCAGGGTAAGGATCCCTCATCTCGAGCTACGAGGGGGAAACGGGGCTCTTCTGGATGTGGGCAGGACCATCGTGCTTCCTCTCGAGTGGAGACGGGTATGGCGGTGAACTACTTGAGTTGCAGCAAGGGTGTGAAAGACCCTTTCGAAGTTCCAGAGCTTAGGTGTCATTAGTCTCCAGACGCCTCATCGGAAATAGGCCTCATCTCGCCTGGAAGGGAGAACTTCCTGGATTCTCTCGAGTTGCGGCAGGTGTTCTCGAGTTACGACGGGGACCTCAGGGACCCGCCGTGGTGGCCTCAGGAGAGGCCTGTCCCCATGCGAGTTGCGAGAGGGCCTCTCCGGATTCCTCTCCCGTCGATACCGAGGCCAAAAACCTTGTGTGGAGTCAGGGCCAGAACCGAGGATTCCTCTCAGGGGCTGACATGGATCTTTGGGTACTTCTGGAGTCTCCCCAGGGGAGTCAGGCCTCGTCTCGAGTGCGGGCATGCACGTGCGCTTTTCTTCCAGGCTGTAGCAGCAATGTCACGCTTCCCGTCGCGTGGATCAAAGGATCTGTGGTTTTCCCTCGAGGCTTTCCCTCGAGGCTTTCCACTGGGCTGTCCCACGTGCCACCGTGGTGTGAGTCGATCCTCGGCGTGAAAGATGAGACAGTGCAGGGCAAAGAGGTTCCTCTGGAATGGACTGAGACATCTGGGGGACTCTTGGCATGGTGGTACGACCATGGAGTTCCTCTCGCCTTTCCTGTTGAGAGTGCCTCCTCTTGAGATGCGACGGGAACGCCGGGAATTCTTTCCCGTTGAAAGCAGGGTAAGGATCCCTCATCTCGAGCTACGAGGGGGAAACTGGGCTCCTCTGGATGTGGGCGGGACCATCGTGCTTCCTCTCGAGTGGAGACGGGTATGGCGGTGAACTTCTTGAGTTGCAGCAAGGGTGTGAAAGACCCTTTCGAAGTTCCAGAGCTTAGGTGTCATTAGTCTCCAGACGCCTCATCGGAAATAGGCCTCATCTCGCCTGGAAGGGAGAACTTCCTGGATTTTCTCGAGTTGGGGCAGGTGTTCTCGTGTTACGACGGGGAACTCAGGGACCCGCCCTGGTGGCCTGAGGAGAGGCCAGTCCCCAGGCGAGTTGCTAGGGGGCCTCTCGGGATTCCTCTCCCGTCGATACCGGGGCCGAAAACCTTGTGTGGAGTCAGGGCCGGAACCGAGGATTCCTCTCAGGGGCTGACATGGATCATTGGGTACTTCTGAAGTCTCCCCAGGGGAGTCAGGCCTCGTCTCGAGTGGGGGCATGCACGTGCGCTTTCCTTCCAGGCTGTAGCAGCAATGTCACGCTTCCCGTCGCGTGGATCAAAGGATCTGTGGTTTTCCCTCGAGGCTTTCCCTCGAGGCTTTCCCACGGGGCTGTCCCACGTGCCACCGTGGTGTGAGTCGATCCTCGGCGTGAAAGATGAGCCAGTGCAGGGCAAAGAGGTTCCTCTGGAATGGACTGAGACATCTGGGGGACTCTTGGCATGGTGGTACGACCATGGAGTTCCTCTCGCCTTTCCTGTTGAGAGTGCCTCCTCTTGAGATGCGACGGGAACGCCGGGAATTCTTTCCCGTTGAAAGCAGGGAAAGGATCCCTCATCTCGAGCTACGAGGGGGAAACGGGGCTCCTCTGGATGTGGGCGGGACCATCGTGCTTCCTCTCGAGTGGAGACGGGTATGGCGGTGAACTTCTTGAGTTGCAGCAAGGGTGTGAAAGACCCTTTCGAAGTTCCAGAGCTTAGGTGTCATTAGTCTCCAGACGCCTCATTGGAAATAGGCCTCATCTCGCCTGGAAGGGAGAACTTCCTGGATTTCCTCGAGTTGCGGCAGGTGTTCTCGAGTTACGACGGGGACCTCAGGGACCCGCCCTGGTGGCCTCAGGAGAGGCCAGTCCCCATGCGAGTTGCTAGGGGGCCTCTCGGGATTCCACTCCCGTCGATACCGGGGCCAAAAACCTTGTGTGGAGTCAGGGCCGGAACCGAGGATTCCTCTCAGGGGCTGACATGAATCTTTGGGTACTTCTGGAGTCTCCCCAGGGGAGTCAGGCCTCGTCTCGAGTGGGGGCATGCACGTGCGCTTTCCTTCCAGGCTGTAGCAGCAATGTCACGCTTCCCGTGGCGTGGATCAAAGGATCTGTGGTTTTCCCTCGAGGCTTTCCCACAGGGCTGTCCCACGTGCCACCGTGGTGTGAGTCGATCCTCGGCGTGAAAGATGAGCCAGTGCAGGGCAAAGAGGTTCCTCTGAAATGGACTGAGACATCTGGGGGACTCTTGGCATGGTGGTACGACCATGGAGTTCCTCTCGCCTTTCCTGTTGAGAGTGCCTCCTCTTGAGATGCGACGGGAACGCCGGGAATTCTTTCCCGTTGAAAGCAGGGAAAGGATCCCTCATCTCGAGCTACGAGGGGGAAACTGGGCTCCTCTGGATGTGGGCGGGACCATCGTGCTTCCTCTCGAGTGGAGACGGGTATGGCGGTGAACTTCTTGAGTTGCAGCAAGGGTGTGAAAGACCCTTTCAAAGTTCCAGAGGTGAGGTGTCATTAGTCTCCAGACGCCTCATCGGAAATAGGCCTCATCTCGCCTGGAAGGGAGAACTTCCTGGATTTTCTCGAGTTGCAGCAGGTGTTCTCGAGTTTCGACGGGGACCTCAGGGACCCGCCCTGGTGGCCTCAGGAGAGGCCAGTCCCCATGCGAGTTGCTAGGGGGCCTCTCGGGATTCCTCTCCCGTCGATACCGGGGCCAAAAACCTTGTGTGGGGTCAGGGCCGGATCCGAGGATTCCTCTCAGGGGCTGACATGGATCTTTGGGTACTTCTGGAGTCTCCCCAGGGGAGTCAGGCCTCGTCTCGAGTGGGGGCATGCACGTGCGCTTTCCTTCCAGGCTGGAGCAGCAATGTCACGCTTCCCGTCGCGTGGATCAAAGGATCTGTGGTTTTCCCTCGAGGCTTTCCCTCGAGGCTTTCCACTGGGCTGTCCCACGTGCCACCGTGGTGTGAGTCGTTCCTCGGCGTGAAAGATGAGACAGTGCAGGGCACAGAGGTTCCTCTGGAATGGACTGAGACATCTGGGGGACTCTTGGCATGGTGGTACGACCATGGAGTTCCTCTCGCCTTTCCTGTTGAGAGTGCCTCCTCTTGAGATGCGACGGGAACGCCGGGAATTCTTTCCCGTTGAAAGCAGGGTAAGGATCCCTCATCTCGAGCTACGAGGGGGAAACGGGGCTCTTCTGGATGTGGGCAGGACCATCGTGCTTCCTCTCGAGTGGAGACGGGTATGGCGGTGAACTACTTGAGTTGCAGCAAGGGTGTGAAAGACCCTTTCGAAGTTCCAGAGCTTAGGTGTCATTAGTCTCCAGACGACTCATCGGAAATAGGCCTCATCTCGCCTGGAAGGGAGAACTTCCTGGATTCTCTCGAGTTGCGGCAGGTGTTCTCGAGTTACGACGGGGACCTCAGGGACCCGCCGTGGTGGCCTCAGGAGAGGCCAGTCCCCATGCGAGTTGCTAGAGGGCCTCTCGGGATTCCTCTCCCGTCGATACCGAGGCCAAAAACCTTGTGTGGAGTCAGGGCCAGAACCGAGGATTCCTCTCAGGGGCTGACATGGATCTTTGGGTACTTGTGGAGTCTCCCCAGGGGAGTCAGGCCTCGTTTCGAGTGGGGGCATGCACGTGCGCTTTCCTTCCAGGCTGTAGCAGCAATGTCACGCTTCCCGTCGCGTGGATCAAAGGATCTGTGGTTTTCCCTCGAGGCTTTCGCTCGAGGCTTTCCCACGGGGCTGTCCCACGTGCCACCGTGGTGTGAGTCGATCCTCGGCGTGAAAGATGAGCCAGTGCAGGGCAAAGAGGTTCCTCTGGAATGGACTGAGACATCTGGGGGACTCTTGGCATGGTGGTACGACCATGGAGTTCCTCTCGCCTTTCCTGTTGAGAGTGCCTCCTCTTGAGATGCGACGGGAACGCCGGGAATTCTTTCCCGTTGAAAGCAGGGAAAGGATCCCTCATCTCGAGCTACGAGGGGGAAACTGGGCTCCTCTGGATGTGGGCGGGACCATCGTGCTTCCTCTCGAGTGGAGACGGGTATGGCGGTGAACTTCTTGAGTTGCAGCAAGGGTGTGAAAGACCCTTTCGAAGTTCCAGAGGTTAGGTGTCATTAGTCTCCAGACGCCTCATCGGAAATAGGCCTCATCTCGCCTGGAAGGGAGAACTTCCTGGATTTTCTCGAGTTGCGGCAGGTGTTCTCGAGTTACGACGGGGACCTCAGGGACCCGCCGTGGTGGCCTCAGGAGAGGCAGTCCCCATGCGAGTTGCTAGGGGGCCTCTCGGCATTCCTCTCACGTCGATACCGGGGCCAAAAACCTTGTGTGGAGTCAGGGCCGGAACCGAGGACTCCTCTCAGGGGCTCACATGGATCTTTGGGTACTTCTGGAGTCTCCCCAGGGGAGTCAGGCCTCGTCTCGAGTGGGGGCATGCACGTGCGCTTTCCTTCCAGGCTGTAGCAGCAATGTCACGCTTCCCGTCGCATGGATCAAAGGATCTGTGGTTTTCCCTCGAGGCTTTCGCTCGAGGCTTTCCCACGGGGCTATCCCACGTGCCACCGTGGTGTGAGTCGATCCTCGGCGTGAAAGATGAGCCAGTGCAGGGCACAGAGGTTCCTCTGGAATGGACTGAGACATCTGGGGGACTCTTGGCATGGTGGTACGACCATGGAGTTCCTCTCGCCTTTCCTGTTGAGAGTGCCTCCTCTTGAGATGCGACGGGAACGCCGGGAATTCTTTCCCGTTGAAAGCAGGGAAAGGATCCCTCATCTCGAGCTACGAGGGGGAAACAGGGCTCCTCTGGATGTTGGCGGGACCATCGTGCTTCCTCTCGAGTGGAGACGGGTATGGCGGTGAACTTCTTGAGTTGCAGCAAGGGTGTGAAAGACCCTTTCGAAGTTCCAGAGGTCAGCTGTCATTAGTCTCCAGAAGCCTCATCGGAAATAGGCCTCATCTCGCCTGGAAGGGAGAACTTCCTGGATTTTCTCGAGTTGGGGCAGGTGTTCTCGTGTTACGACGGGGACCTCAGGGATCCGCCCTGGTGGCCTGAGGAGAGGCCAGTCCCCATGCGAGTTGCTAGGGGGCCTCTCGGGATTCCTCTCCCGTCGATACCGGGGCCAAAAACCTTGTGTGGAGTCAGGGCCCCAACCGAGGATTCCTCTCAGGGGCTGACATGGATCTTTGGGTACTTCTGGAGTCTCCCCAGGGGAGTCAGGCCTCGTCTCGTGTGGGGGCATGCACGTGCGCTTTCCTTCCAGGCTGGAGCAGCAATGTCACGCTTGCCGTCGCGTGGATCAAAGGATCTGTGGTTTTCCCTCGAGGCTTTGCCACAGGGCTGTCCCACGTGCCACCGTGGTGTGAGTCGATCCTCGGCGTGAAAGATGAGCCAGTGCAGGGCAAAGAGGTTCCTCTGGAATGGACTGAGACATCTGGGGGACTCTTGGCATGGTGGTACGACCATGGAGTTCCTCTCGCCTTTCCTGTTGAGAGTGCCTCCTCTTGAGATGCGACGGGAACGCTGGGAATTCTTTCCCGTTGAAAGCAGGGAAAGGATCCTTCATCTCGAGCTACGAGGGGGAAACGTGGCTCTTCTGGATGTGGGCAGGACCATCGTGCTTCCTCTCGAGTGGAGACGGGTATGGCGGTGAACTTCTTGAGTTCAAGCAAGGGTGTGAAAGACCCTTTCGAAGTTCCAGAGGTTAGGTGTCATTAGTCTCCAGACGCCTCATCGGAAATAGACCTCATCTCGCCTGGAAGGGAGAACTTCCTGGATTTTCTCGAGTTGCGGCAGGTGTTCTCGAGTTACGACGGGGACCTCAGGGACCCGCCCTGGTGGCCTCAGGAGAGGCCAGTCCCCATGCGAGTTGCTAGGGGGCCTCTCGGGATTCCTCTCCCGTTGATACCGGGGCCAAAAACCTTGTGTGGAGTCAGGGCCGGAACCGAGGATTCCTCTCAGGGGCTGACATGGATCTTTGGGTACTTCTGGAGTCTCCCCAGGGGAGTCAGGCCTCGTCTCGAGTGCGGGCATGCACGTGCGCTTTTCTTCCAGGCTGTAGCAGCAATGTCACGCTTCCCGTCGCGTGGATCAAAGGATCTGTGGTTTTCCCTCGAGGCTTTCCCTCGAGGCTTTCCACTGGGCTGTCCCACGTGCCACCGTGGTGTGAGTCGATCCTCGGCGTGAAAGATGAGCCAGTGCAGGGCAAAGAGTTTCCTCTGGAATGGACTGAGACATTTGGGGGACTCTCGGCATGGTGGTACGACCATGGAGTTCCTCTCGCCTTTCCTGTTGAGAGTGCCTCCTCTTGAGATGCGACGGGAACGCCGGGAATTCTTTCCCATTGAAAGCAGGGAAAGGATCCCTCATCTCGAGCTACGAGGGGGAAACGGGGCTCTTCTGGATGTGGGCGGGACCATCGTGCTTCCTCTCGAGTGGAGACGGGTATGGCGGTGAAATTCTTGAGTTGCAGCAAGGGTGTGAAAGACCCTTTCGAAGTTCCAGAGATTAGGTGTCATTAGTCTCCAGACGCCTCATCGGAAATATGCCTCATCTCGCCTGGAAGGGAGAACTTCCAGGATTTTCTCGAGTTGCGGCAGGTGTTCTCGAGTTACGACGGGGACCTCAGGGACCTGCCCTGGTGGCCTCAGGAGAGGCCAGTCCCCATGCGAGTTGCTAGGGGGCCTCTCGGGATTCCTCTCCCGTCGATACCGGGGCCAAAAATCTTGTGTGGAGTCAGGGCCGGATCCGAGGATTCCTCTCAAGGGCTGACATGGATCTTTGGGTACTTCTGGAGTCTCCCCAGGCGAGTCAGGCCTCGTCTCGAGTGGGGGCATGCACGTGCGCTTTCCTTCCAGGCTGTAGCAGCAATGTCACGCTTCCCGTCGCGTGGATCAAAGGATCTGTGGTTTTCCCTCGAGGCTTTCCCTCGAGGCTTTCCCACAGGGCTGTCCCACGTGCCACCGTGGTGTGAGTCGATCCTCGGCGTGAAAGATGAGCCAGTGCAGGGCAAAGAGGTTCCTCTGGAATGGACTGAGACATCTGGGGGACTCTTGGCATGGTGGTACGTCATGGAGTTCCTCTCGCCCTTCCTGTTGAGAGTGCCTCCTCTTGAGATGCGACGGGAACGCCGGGAATTCTTTCCCGTTGAAAGCAGGGAAAGGATCCCTCATCTCGAGCTACGAGGGGGAAACAGGGCTCCTCTGGATGTGGGCAGGACCATCGTGCTTCCTCTCGAGTGGAGACGGGTATGGCGGTGAACTTCTTGAGTTGCAGCAAGGGTGTGAAAGACCCTTTCGAAGTTCCAGAGGTTAGGTGTCATTAATCTCCAGACGCCTCATCGGAAATAGGCCTCATCTCGCCTGGAAGGGAGAACTTCCTGGATTTTCTCGAGTTGCGGCAGGTGTTCTCGAGTTACGACGGGGACCTCAGGGACCCGCCCTCGTGGCCTCAGGAGAGGCCAGTCCCCATGCAAGTTGCTAGGGGGCCTTTCGGGATTCCTCTCCCGTCGATACCGGGGCCAAAAACCTTGTGTGGAGTCAGGGCCGGAACCGAGGATTCCTCTCAGGGACTGACATGGATCTTTGGGTACTTCTGGAGTCTCCCCAGGCGAGTCAGGCCTCGTCTCGAGTGGGGGCATGCACGTGCGCTTTCCTTCCAGGCTGTAGCAGCAATGTCACGCTTCCCGTCGCGTGGATCAAAGGATCTGTGGTTTTCCCTCGAGGCTTTCCCTCGAGGCTTTCCCACAGGGCTGTCCCACGTGCCACCGTGGTGTGAGTCGATCCTCGGCGTGAAAGATGAGCCAGTGCAGGGCAAAGAGGTTCCTCTGGAATGGACTGAGACATCTGGGGGACTCTTGGCATGGTGGTACGTCATGGAGTTCCTCTCGCCATTCCTGTTGAGAGTGCCTCCTCTTGAGATGCGACGGGAACGACGGGAATTCTTTCCCGTTGAAAGCAGGGAAAGGATCCCTCATCTCGAGCTACGAGGGGGAAACAGGGCTCCTCTGGATGTGGGCAGGACCATCGTGCTTCCTCTCGAGTGGAGACGGGTATGGCGGTGAACTTCTTGAGTTGCAGCAAGGGTGTGAAAGACCCTTTCGAAGTTCCAGAGGTTAGGTGTCATTAATCTCCAGACGCCTCATCGGAAATAGGCCTCATCTCGCCTGGAAGGGAGAACTTCCTGGATTTTCTCGAGTTGCGGCAGGTGTTCTCGAGTTACGACGGGGACCTCAGGGACCCGCCCTCGTGGCCTCAGGAGAGGCCAGTCCCCATGCAAGTTGCTAGGGGGCCTCTCGGGATTCCTCTCCCGTCGATACCGGGGCCAAAAACCTTGTGTGGAGTCAGGGCCCCAACCGAGGATTCCTCTCAGGGGCTGACATCGATCTTTGGGTACTACTGGAGTCTCCCCAGGGGAGTCAGGCATCGTCTCGAGTGGGGGCATGCACGTGCGCATTCCTTCCAGGCTGTAGCAGCAATGTCACGCTTCCCGTCGCGTGGATCAAAGGATCTGTGGTTTTCCCTCGAGGCTTTCCCTCGAGGCTTTCCCACGGGGCTGTCCCACGTGCCACCGTGGTGTGAGTCGATCCTCGGCGTGAAAGATGAGCCAGTGCAGGGCAAAGAGTTTCCTCTGGAATGGACTGAGTCATTTGGGGGACTTTTGGCATGGTGGTACGACCATGGAGTTCCTCTAGCCTTTCCTGTTGAGAGTGCCTCCTCTTGAGATGCGACGGGAACGCCGGGAATTCTTTCCCGTTGAAAGCAGGGAAAGGATCCCTCATCTTGAGCTACGAGGGGGAAACGGGGCTCCTCTGGATGTGGGCGGGAACATCGTGCTTCCTCTCGAGTGGAGACGCGTATGCCGGTGAACTTCTTGAGTTGCAGCAAGGGTGTGAAAGACCCTTTTGAAGTTCCAGAGGTTAGGTGTCATTAGTCTCCAGACGCCTCATCGGAAATAGGCCTCATCTCGCATGGAGGGAGAACTTCCTGGATTTTCTCGAGTTGCGGCAGGTGTTCTCGAGTTACGACGGGGACCTCAGGGACCCGCTCTGGTGGCCTCAGGAGAGGCCAGTCCCCAGGCGAGTTGCTAGGGGGCCTCTCGGGATTCCTCTCCCGTCGATACCGGGGTCAAAAACCTTGTGTGGAGTCAGGGCCGGAACCGAGGATTCCTCTCAGGGGCTGACATGGATCTTTGGGTACTTCTGGAGTCTCCCCAGGGGAGTCAGGCCTCGTCTCGAGTGGGGGCATGCACGAGCGCCTTCCTTCCAGGCTGTAGCAGCAATGTCACGCTTCCCGTCGCGTGGATCAAAGAATCTGTGGTTTTCCCGCGAGGCTCTCCCTCGAGGCTTTCCCACAGGGCTGTCCCACGTGCCACCGTGGTGTGAGTCGATCCTCGGCGTGAAAGATGAGCCAGTGCAGGGCAAAGAGGTTCCTCTGGAATGGACTGAGACATCTGGGGGACTCTTGGCATGGTGGTACGACCATGGAGTTCCTCTCGCCTTTCCTGTTGAGAGTGCCTCCTCTTGAGATGCGACGGGAACGCCGGGAATTCTTTCCCGTTGAAAACAGGGAAAGGATCCCTCATCTCGAGCTACGAGGGGGAAACGGGGCTCCTCTGGATGTGGGCGGGACCATCGTGCTTCCTCTCCAGTGGAGACGGGTATGGCGGTGAACTTCTTGAATTGCAGCAAGGGTGTGAAAGACCCTTTCGAAGTTCCAGAGCTTAGGTGTCATTAGTCTCCAGACACCTCATCGGAAATAGGCCTCATCTCGCCTGGAAGGGAGAACTTCCTGGATTTTCTCGAGTTGCGGCAGGTGTTCTCGAGTTACGACGGGGACCTCAGGGACCGGCCCTGGTGGCCTCAGGAGAGGCCACTCCCCATGCGAGTTGCTAGGGGGCCTCTCGGGATTCCTCTCCCGTCGATAACGGGGCCAAAAACCTTGTGTGGAGTCAGGGCCGGAACCGAGGATTCATCTCAGAGGCTGACATGGATCTTTGGGTACTTCTGGAGTCTCCCCAGGGGAGTCAGGCCTCGTCTCGAGTGGGGGCATGCACGTGCGCTTTCCTTCCAGGCTGTAGCAGCAATGTCACGCTTCCCGTCGCGTGGATCAAAGGATCTGTGGTTTTCCCTCGAGGCTTTCCCACAGGGCTGTCCCACGTGCCACCGTGGTGTGAGTCGATCCTCGGCGTGAAAGATGAGCCAGTGCAGGGCAAAGAGGTTCCTCTGGAATGGACTGAGACATCTGGGGGACTCTTGGCATGGTGGTACGACCATGGAGTTCCTCTCGTCTTTCCTGTTGAGAGTGCCTCCTCTTGAGATGCGACGGGAACGCCGGGAATTCTTTCCCGTTGAAAGCAGGGAAAGGATCCCTCATCTCGAGCTACGAGGGGGAAACGGGGCTCCTCTGGATGTGGGCGGGACCATCGTGCTTCGTCTCGCGTGGAGACGGGTATGGCGGTGAACTTCTTGAGTTGCAGCAAGGGTGTGAAAGACCCTTTCGAAGTTCCAGAGGTTAGGTGTCATTAGTCTCCAGACGCCTCATCGGAAATAGGCCTCATCTCGCCTGGAAGGGAGAACTTCCTGGATTTTCTCGAGTTGCGGCAGGTGTTCTCGAGTTAGGACGGGGACCTCAGGGACCCGCCCTGGTGGCCTCAGGAGAGGCCAGTCCCCATGCGAGTTGCTAGGGGCCCTCTCGGGATTCCTCTCCCGTCGATACCGGGGCCAAAAACCTTGTGTGGAGTCAGGGCCGGAACCGAGGATTCCTCTCAGCGGCTCACATGGATCTTTGGGTACTTCTGGAGTCTCCCCATGGGAGTCAGGCCTCGTCTCGAGTGGGGGCATGCACGTGCGCTTTCCTTCCAGGCTGTAGCAGCAATGTCACGCTTCCCGTCGCGTGGATCAAAGAATCTGTGGTTGTCCCGCGAGGCTTTCCCTCGAGGCTTTCCCACTGGGCTGTCCCACGTGCCACCGTGGTGTGAGTCGATCCTCGGCGTGAAAGATGAGCCAGTGCAGGGCAAAGAGGTTCCTCTGGAATGGACTGAGACATCTGGGGGACTCTTGGCATGGTGGTACGACCATGGAGTTCCTCTCGCCTTTCCTGCTGAGAGTGCCTCCTCTTGAGATGCGACGGGAACGCCGGGAATTCTTTCCCGTTGAAAGCAGGGAAAGGATCCCTCATCTCGAGCTACGAGGGGGAAACGGGGCTCCTCTGGATGTGGGCGGGACCATCGTGCTTCCTCTCGAGTGGAGACGGGTATGGCGGTGAACTTCTTGAGTTGCAGCAAGGGTGTGAAAGACCCTTTCGAAGTTCCAGAGCTTAGGTGTCATTAGTCTCCAGACACCTCATCGGAAATAGGCCTCATCTCGCCTGGAAGGGAGAACTTCCTGGATTTTCTCGAGTTGCGGCAGGTGTTCTCGAGTTACGACGGGGACCTCAGGGACCCGCCCTGGTGGCCTCAGGAGAGGCCAGTCCCCATGCGAGTTGCTAGGGAGCCTCTCGGGATTCCTCTCCCGTCGATACCGGGGCCAAAAACCTTGTGTGGAGTCAGGGCCGGAACCGAGGATTCCTCTCAGGGGCTGACATGGATCTTTGGGTACTTCTGGAGTCTCCCCAGGGGAGTCAGGCCTCGTCTCGAGTGGGGGCATGCACGTGCGCTTTCCTTCCAGGCTGTAGCAGCAATGTCACGCTTCCCGTCGTGTGGATCAAAGGATCTGTGGTTTTCCCTCGAGGCTTTCCCTCGAGGCTTTCCCACAGGGCTGTCCCACGTGCCACCGGTGTGTGAGTCGATCCTCGGCGTGAAAGATGAGCCAGTGCAGGGCAAAGAGGTTCCTCTGGAATGGACTGAGACATTGGGGGACTCTTGGCATGGTGGTACGACCATGGAGTTCCTCTCGCCTTTCCTGTTGAGAGTGCCTCCTCTTGAGATGCGACGGGAAAGCCGGGAATTCTTTCCCGTTGAAAGCAGGGAAAGGATCCCACATCTCGAGCTACGAGGGGGAAACGGGGCTCCTCTGGATGTGGGCGGGACCATCGTGCTTCCTCTCGAGTGGAGACAGGTATGGCGGTGAACTTCTTGAGTTGCAGCAAGGGTGTGAAAGACCCTTTCGAAGTTCCAGAGGTTAGGTGTCATTAGTCTCCAGACGCCTCATCGGAAATAGGCCTCATCTCGCCTGGAAGGGAGAACTTCCTGGATTTTCTCGAGTTGCGGCAGGTGTTCTCGAGTTACGAGGGTCCTCAGGGACCCGCCCTGGTGGCCTCAGGAGAGGCCAGTCCCCATGCGAGTTGCTAGGGTGCCTCTCGGGATTCCTCTCCTGTCGATACTGGGGCCAAAATCCTTGTGTGGAGTCAGGGCCGGAGCCGAGGATTCCTCTCAGGGGCTGACATGGATCTTTGGGTACTTCTGGAGTCTCCCCAGGGGAGTCAGGCATCGTCTCGAGTGGGGGCATGCACGTGCGCTTTCCTTCCAGGCTGTAGCAGCAATGTCACGCTTCCCGTCGCGTGGATCAAAGGATCTGTGGTTTTCCCTCGAGGCTTTCCCTCGAGGCTTTCCCACGGGGCTGTCCCACGTGCCACCGTGGTGTGAGTCGATCCTCGGCATGAAAGATGAGCAAGTGCAGGGCAAAGAGGTTCCTCTGGAATGGACTGAGACATCTGGGGGACTCTTGGCATGGTGGTACGACCATGGAGTTCCTCTCGCCTTTCCTGTTGAGAGTGCCTCCTCTTGAGATGCGACGGGAACGCCGGGAATTCTTTCCCGTTGAAAGCAGGGAAAGGATCCCTCATCTCGAGCTACGAGGGGGAAACGGGGCTCTTCTGGATGTGGGCAGGACCATCGTGCTTTCTCTCGCGTGGAGACGGGTATATCGGTGAACTTATTGAGTTGCAGCAAGGGTGTGAAAGACCCTTTCGAAGTTCCAGAGCTTAGGTGTCATTAGTCTCCAGACACCTCATCGGAAATAGGCCTCATCTCGCCTGGAAAGGAGAACTTCCTGGATTTTCTCGAGTTGCGGCAGGTGTTCTCGAGTTACGACGGGGACCTCAGGGACCCGCCCTGGTGGCCTCAGGAGAGGCCAGTCCCCATGCGAGTTGCTAGGGGGCCTCTCGGGATTCCTCTCCCGTCGATACCGGGGCCAAAAACCTTGTGTGGAATCAGGGCCGGAACCGAGGATTCCTCTCAGGGGCTGACATGGATCTTTGGGTACTTCTGGAGTCTCCCCAGGGGAGTCAGGCCTCGTCTCGAGTGGGGGCATGCACGTGCGCTTTCCTTCCAGGCTGTAGCAGCAATGTCACGCTTCCCGTCGCGTGGATCAAAGGATCTGTGGTTTTCCCTCGAGGCTTTCCCTCGAGGCTTTCCCACAGGGCTCTCCCACGTGCCACCGGTGTGTGAGTCGATCCTCGGCGTGAAAGATGAGCCAGTGCAGGGCAAAGAGGTTCCTCTGGAATGGACTGAGACATTGGGGGACTCTTGGCATGGTGGTACGACCATGGAGTTCCTCTCGCCTTTCCTGTTGAGAGTGCCTCCTCTTGAGATGCGACGGGAACGCCGGGAATTCTTTCCCGTTGAAAGCAGGGAAAGGATCCCTCATCTCGAGCTACGAGGGGGAAACGGGGCTCCTCTGGATGTGGGCGGGACCATCGTGCTTCCTCTCGAGTGGAGACAGGTATGGCGGTGAACTTCTTGAGTTGCAGCAAGGGTGTGAAAGACCCTTTCGAAGTTCCAGAGCTTAGGTGTCATTAGTCTCCAGACTCCTCATCGGAAATAGGCCTCATCTCGCCTGGAAGGGAGAACTTCCTGGATTTTCTCGAGTTGCGGCAGGTGTTCTCGAGTTACGAGGGGACCTCAGGGACCCGCCCTGGTGGCCTCAGGAGAGGCCAGTCCCCATGCGAGTTGCTAGGGGGCCTCTCGGGATTCCTCTCCCGTCGATACCGGGGCCAAAAACCTTGTGTGGAGTCAGGGCCGGAACCGAGGATTCCTCTCAGGGGCTCACATGGATCGTTGGGTACTTCTGGAGTCTCCCCAGGGGAGTCAGGCCTCGTCTCGAGTGGGGGCATGCACGTGCGCTTTCCTTCCAGGCTGTAGCAGCAATGTCACGCTTCCCGTCGCGTGGATCAAAGGATCTGTGGTTTTCCCTCAAGGCTTTCCCTCGAGGCTTTCCCACAGGGCTGTCCCACGTGCCACCGTGGTGTGAGTCGATCCTCTGCATGAAAGATGAGCCAGTGCTGGGCAAAGAGGTTCCTCTGGAATGGACTAAGACATCTGGGGGACTCTTGGAATGGTGGTACGACCATGGAGTTCCTCTCGCCTTTCCTGCTGAGAGTGCCTCCTCTTGAGATGCGACGGGAACGCAGTGAATTCTTTCCCGTTGAAAGCAGGGAAAGGATCCCTCATCTCGAGCTACGAGGGGGAAACGGGGCTCCTCTGGATATGGGCAGGACCATCGTGCTTCCTCTCGAGTGGAGACGGGTATGGCGGTGAACTTCTTGAGTTGCTGCAAGGGTGTGAAAGACCCTTTCGAAGTTCCAGAGGTTAGGTGTCATTAGTCTCCAGACGCCTCATCGGAAATAGGCCTCATCTCGCCTGGAAGGGAGAACTTCCTGGATTTTCTCGAGTTGCGGCAGGTGTTCTCGAGTTACGACGGGGACCTCAGGGACCCGCCCTGGTGGCCTCAGGAGAGGCCAGTCCCCATGCGAGTTGCTAGGGGGCCTCTCGGGATTCCTCTCCCGTCGATACCGGGGCCAAAAACCTTGTGTGGAGTCAGGGCCGGAACCGAGGATTCCTCTCAGGGGCTGACATGGATCTTTGGGTACTTCTGGAGTCTCCCCAGGGGAGTTAGGCCTCGTCTCGAGTGGGGGCATGCACGTGCGCTTTCCTTCCAGGCTGTAGCAGCAATGTCACGCTTCCCGTCGCGTGGATCAAAGGATTTGTGGTTTTCCCTCGAGGCTTTCCCTCGAGGCTTTCCCACAGGGCTGTCCCATGTGCCACCGTGGTGTGAGTCGATCCTCGGCGTGAAAGATGAGCCAGTGCAGGGCAAAGAGGTTCCTCTGGAATGGACTGAGACATCTGGGGGACTCTTGGCATGGTGGTACGACCATGGAGTTCCTCTCGCCTTTCCTGTTGAGAGTGCCTCCTCTTGAGATGCGACGGGAACGCCGGGAATTCTTTCCCGTTCAAAGCAGGGAAAGGATCCCTCATCTCGAGCTACGAGGGGGAAACGGGGCTCCTCTGGATGTGGGCGGGACCATCGTGCTTCCTCTCGAGTGGAGACGGGTATGGCGGTGAACTTTTTGAGTTGCAGCAAGGGTGTGAAAGACCCTTTCGAAGTTCCAGAGGTTAGGTGTCATTAGTCTCCAGACTCCTCATCGGAAATAGGCCTCATCACGCCTGGAAGGGAGAACTTCCTGGATTTTCTCGAGTTGCGGCAGGTGTTCTTGAGTTACGACGGGGACCTCAGGGACCCGCCCTGGTGGCCTCAGGAGAGGCCAGTCCCCAGGCGAGTTGCTAGGGTGCCTCTCGGGATTCCTCTCCTGTCGATACTGGGGCAAAAATCCTTGTGTGGAGTCAGGGCCAGAGCCGAGGATTCCTCTCAGGGGCTGACATGGATCTTTGGGTACTTCTGGAGTCTACCCCGGGGAGTCAGGCCTCGTCTCGAGTGGGGCATGCACGTGCGCTTTCCTTCCAGGCTGTAGCAGCAATGTCACGCTTCCCGTCGCGGGGATCAAAGGATCTGTGGTTTTCCCTCGAGGCTTTCCCTCGAGGCTTTCCCACAGGGCTGTCCCACGTGCCACCGGTGTGTGAGTCGATCCTCGGCGTGAAAGATGAGCCAGTGCAGGGCAAAGAGTTTCCTCTGAAATGGAATGAGACATTGGGGAACTCCTGGCATGGTGGTACGACCATGGAGTTCCTCTCGCCTTTCCTGTTGAGAGTGCCTCCTCTTGAGATGCGACGGGAACGCCGGGAATTCTTTCCCGTTGAAAGCAGGGAAAGGATCCCTCATCTCGAGCTACGAGGGGGAAACGGGGCTCCTCTGGATGTGCGCGGGACCATCGTGCTTCCTCTCGAGTGGAGACGGGTATGGCGGTGAACTTCTTGAGTTGCAGCAAGGGTGTGAAAGACCCTTTCGAAGTTCCAGAGGTTAGGTGTCATTAGTCTCCAGACTCCTCATCGGAAATAGGCCTCATCTCGCCTGGAAGGGAGAACTTCCTGGATTTTCTCGAGTTGCGGCAGGTGTTCTCGAGTTACGACGGGGAGCTCAGGGACCCGCCCTGGTGGCCTCAGGAGAGGCCAGTCCCCATGCGAGTTGCTAGGGGGCCTCTCGGGATTCCTCTCCCGTCGATACCGGGGCCAAAAACCTTGTGTGGAGTCAGGGCCTGAACCGAGGATTCCTCTCAGGGGCTGACATGGATCTTTGGGTACTTCTGGAGTCTCCCCAGAGGAGTCAGGCCTCGTCTCGAGTGGGGGCATGCCCGTGCACTTTCCTTCCAGGCTGTAGCAGCAATGTCACGCTTCCCGTCGCGTGGATCAAAGGATCTGTGGTTTTCCCTCGAGGCTTTCCCTCGAGGCTTTCCCACAGGGCTGTCCCACGTGCCACCGTGGTGTGAGTCGATCCTCGGCGTGAAAGATGAGCCAGTGCAGGGCAAAGAGGTTCCTCTGGAAAGGACGGAGACATCTGGGGGACTCTTGGCATGGTGGTACGACCATGGAGTTCCTCTCGCCTTTCCTGTAGAGAGTGCCTCCACTTCAGATGCGACGGGAATGCCGGGAATTCTTTCCCTTTGAAAGCAGGGAAAGGATCCCTCATCTCGAGCTACGAGGGGGAAACGGGGCTCCTCTGGATTTGGGCGGGACCATCGTGCTTCCTCTCGAGTGGAAAAAGGTATGGCGGTGAACTTCTTGAGTTGCAGCAAGGGTGTGAAAGACCCTTTCGAAGTTCCAGAGGTTAGGTGTCATTAGTCTCCAGACGCCTCATCGGAAATAGGCCTCATCTCGCCTGGAAGGGAGAACTTCCTGGATTTTCTCGAGTTGCGGCAGGTGTTCTCGAGTTACGACGGGGACCTCAGGGACCCGCCCTGGTGGCCTCAGGAGAGGCCAGTCCCCATGCGAGTTGCTAGGGGGCCTCTCGGGATTCCTCTCCCGGCGATACCGGGGCCAAAAACCTTGTGTGGAGTCAGGGCCGGAACCGAGGATTCCTCTCAGGTGCTGACATGGATCTTTGGGTACTGCTGGAGTCTCCCCAGGGGAGTCAGGCCTCGTCTCGAGTTGGGGCATGCACGTGCGCTTTCCTTTCAGGCTGTAGCAGCAATGTCACGCTTCCCGTCGCGTGGATCAAAGGATCTGTGGTTTTCCCTCGAGGCTTTCCCTCGAGGCTTTCCCACAGGGCTGCCCCACGTGCCACCGTGGTGTGAGTCGATCCTCGGTGTGAAAGTTGAGCCAGTGCAAGGCAAAGAGTTTCCTCTGGAATGCACTGAGACATCTGGGGGACTCTTGGCATGGTGGTACGACCATGGAGTTCCTCTCGCCTGTCCTGTTGAGAGTGCCTCCTCTTGAGATGCGACGGGAACGCCGGGAATTCTTTCCCGTTGAAAGTAGGGAAAGGATCCCTCATCTCGAGCTACGAGGGGGAAACGGGGCTCCTCTGGATGTGGGCGGGACTATCGTGATTCCTCTCGAGTGGAGACGGGTATGGCGGTGAATTTCTTGAGTTGCAGCAAGGGTGTGAAAGACCCTTTCGAAGTTCCAGAGGTTAGGTGTCACTAGTCTCCAGACGCCTCATCGGAAATAGGCCTCATCTCGCCTGGAAGGGAGAACTTCCTGGATTTTCTCGAGTTGCGGCAGGTGTTCTCGAGTTACGACGGGGACCTCAGGGACCCGCCCTGGTGGCCTCAGGAGAGGCCAGTCCCCATGCGAGTTGCTAGGGGGCCTCTCGGGATTCCTCTCCCGTCGATACCGGGGCCAAAAACCTTCTGTGGAGTCAGGGCCGGAACCGAGGATTCCTCTCAGGGGCTGACATGGATCCTTGGGTACTTCTGGAGTCTCCCCAGAGGAGTCAGGCCTCGTCTCGAGTGGGGGCATGCACGTGCGCTTTCCTTCCAGGCTGTAGCAGCAATGTCACGCTTCCCGTCGCGTGGATCAAAGGATCTGTGGTTTTCCCTCGAGGCTTTCCCTCGAGGCTTTCCCTCAGGGCTGTCCCACGTGCCACCGTGGTGTGAGTCGATCCTCGGCGTGAAAGATGAGCCAGTGCAGGGCAAAGAGGTTCCTCTGGAATGGACGGAGACATCTGGGGGACTCTTGGCATGGTGGTACGACCATGGAGTTCCTCTCGCCTTTCCTGTTGAGAGTGCCTCCACTTGAGATGCGACGGGAACGCCGGGAATTCTTTCCCGTTGAAAGCAGGGAAAGGATCCCTCATCTCGAGCTATGAGGGGGAAACGGGGCTCCTCTGGATGTGGGCGGGACCATCGTGCTTCCTCTCGAGTTGAGAAGGGTATGGCGGTGAACTTCTTGAGTTGCAGCAAGGGTGTGAAAGACCCTTTCGAAGTTCCAGAGGTTAGGTGTCATTAGTCTCCAGACGCCTCATCGGAAATAGGCCTCATCTCGCCTGGAAGGGAGAACTTCCTGGATTTTCTCGAGTTGCGGCAGGTGTTCTCGAGTTACGACGGGGACCTCAGGGACCCGCCCTGGTGGCCTCAGGAGAGGCCAGTCCCCATGCGAGTTGCTAGGGGGCCTCTCGGGATTCCTCTCCCGTCGATACCGGGGCCAAAATCCTTGTGTGGAGTCAGGGCTGGAACCGAGGTTCCTCTCAGGGGCTGACATGGATCTTTGGGTACTTCTGGAGTCTCCCCAGGGGAGTCAAGCCTCGTCTCGAGTGGGGGCATGCACGTGCGCTTTCCTTCCAGGCTGTAGCAGCAATGTTACGCTTCCCGTCCCGTGGATCAAAGGATCTGTGGTTTTCCCTCGAGGCTTTCCCTCGAGGCTTTCCCACAGGGCTGTCCCACGTGCCACCGTGATGTTAGTCGATCCTCGGCGTGAAAGATGAGCCAGTGCAGGGCAAAGAGGTTCCTCTGGAATGGACTGAGACATCTGGGGGACTCTTGGCATGGTGGTACGACCATGGAGTTCCTCTCGCCTTTCCTGTTGAGAGTGCCTCCTCTTAAGATGTGACGGGAACGCCGGGAATTCTTTCCCGTTGAAAGCAGGGAAAGGATCCCTCATCTCGAGCTACGAGGGGGAAACGGGGCTCCTCGGGATGTGGGCGGGACCATCGTGCTTCCTCTCGAGTGGAGACGGGTATGGCGGTGAACTTCTTGAGTTGCAGCAAGGGTGTGAAAGACCCTTTCGAAGTTCCAGAGGTTAGGTGTCATTAGTCTCCAGACGCCTCATCGGAAATAGGCCTCATCTCGCCTGGAAGGGAGAACTTCCTGGATTTTCTCGAGTTGCGGCAGGTGTTCTCGAGTTAGGACGGGGACCTCAGGGACCCGCCCTGGTGGCCTCAGGAGAGGCCAGTCCCCATGCGAGTTGCTAGGGGGCCTCTCGGGATTCCTCTCCCGTGGATACCGGGGCCAAAAACCTTTGTGTAGTCAGGGCCGGAACCGAGGATTCCTCTCAGGGGCTGACATGGATCTTTGGGTACTTCTGGAGTCTCCCCAGGGGAGTCAGGCCTCGTCTCGAGTGGGGGCACGCACGTGCGCTTTCCTTCCAGGCTGTAGCAGCAATGTCACGCTTCCCGTCGCGTGGATCAAAGGATCTGTGGTTTTCCCTCGAGGCTTTCCCACAGGGCTGTCCCACGTGCCACCGTGGTGTGAGTCGATCCTCGGCGTGAAAGATGAGCCAGTGCAGGGCAAAGAGGTTCCTCTGGAATGGACTGAGACATCTGGGGCACTCTTGGCATGGTGGTACGACCATGGAGTTCCTCTCGCCTTTCCTGTTGAGAGTGCCTCCTCTTGAGATGCGACGGAACGCCGGAATTCTTTCCCGTTGAAAGCAGGGAAAGGATCCCTCATCTCGAGCTACGAGGGGGAAACGGGGCTCCTCTGGATGTGGGCGGGACCATCGTGCTTCCTCTCGAGTGGAGACGGGTATGGCGGTGAACTTCTTGAGTTTCAGCAAGGTTGTGAAAGACCCTTTCGAAGTTCCAGAGGTTAGGTGTCATTAGTCTCCAGACGCCTCATCGGAAATAGGCCTCATCTCGCCTGGAAGGGAGAACTTCCTGGATTTTCTCGAGTTGCGGCAGGTGTTCTGGAGTTACGAAGGGGACCTCAGGGACCCGCCCTGGTGGCCTCAGGAGAGGCCAGTCCCCATGCGAGTTGCTAGGGGGCCTCTCGGGATTCCTCTCCTGTCGATACCAGGGCCAAAAACCTTGTGTGGAGTCAGGGCCGGAACCGAGGATTCCTCTCAGGGGCTGACATGGATCTTTGGGTACTTCTGGAGTCTCCCCAGGGGAGTCAGGCCTCGTGTCGAGTGGGGGCATGCACGTGCGCTTTCCTTCCAGGCTGTAGCAGCAATGTCACGCTTCCCGTCGCGTGGATCAAAGGATCTGTGGTTTTCCCTCGAGGCTTTCCCTCGAGGCTTTCCCACAGGGCTGTCCCACGTGCCACCCTGGTGTGAGTCGATCCTCGGCATGAAAGATGAGCCAGTGCAGGGCAAAGAGGTTCCTCTGGAATGGACTGAGACATCTGGGGGACTCTTGGCATGGTGGTACGACCATGGAGTTCCTCTCGCCTTTCCTGTTGAGAGTGCCTCCTCTTGAGATGTGACGGGAACGCCGGGAATTCTTTCCCGTTGAAAGCAGGGAAAGGATCCCTCATCTCGAGCTACGAGGGGGAAAGGGGGCTCCTCTGGATGTGGGCGGGACCACCGTGCTTCCTCTCGAGTGGAGATGGGTATGGCGGTGAACTTCTTGAGTTGCAGCAAGGGTGTGAAAGACCCTTTCGAAGTTCCAGAGCTTAGGTGTCATTAGTCTCCAGACGCCTCATCGGAAATAGGCCTCATCTCGCCTGGAAGGGAGAACTTCCTGGATTTTCTCGAGTTGCGGCAGGTGTTCTCGAGTTACGACGGGGACCTCAGGGACCCGCCCTGGTGGCCTCAGGAGAGGCCAGTCCCCATGCGAGTTGCTAGGGGGCCTCTCGGGATTCCTCTCCCGTCGATACCGGGGCCAAAAACCTTGTGTGGAGTCAGGGCCGGAACCGAGGATTCCTCTCAGGGGATGACATGGATCTTTGGGTACTTCTGGAGTCTCCCCAGGGGAGTCAGGCCTCGTCTCGAGTGGGGGCATGCACGTGCGCTTTCCTTCCAGGCTGTAGCAGCAATGTCACGCTTCCCGTCGCGTGGATCTAAGGATCTGTGGTTTTCCCTCGAGGCTTTCCCTCGAGGCTTTCCCACAGGGCTGTCCCACGTGCCACCGTGGTGTGAGTCGATCCTCGGCGTGAAAGATGAGCCAGTGCAGGGCAAAGAGGTTCCTCTGGAATGGACTGAGACATCTGGGGGACTCTTGGCATGGTGGTACGACCATGGAGTTCCTCTCGCCTTTCCTGTTGAGAGTGCCTCCTCTTGAGATGCGACGGGAATGCCGGGAATTCTTTCCCGTTGAAAGCAGGGAAAGGATCCCTCATCTCGAGCTACGAGGGGGAAACGGGGCTCCTCTGGATGTGGGCGGGACCATCGTGCTTCCTCTCGAGTGGAGACGGGTATGGCGGTGAACTTCTTGAGTTGCAGCAAGGGTGTGAAAGACCCTTTCGAAGTTCCAGAGGTTAGGTGTCATTAGTCTCCAGACGCCTCATCGGAAATAGGCCTCATCTCGCCTGGAAGGGAGAACTTCCTGGATTTTCTCGAGTTGCGGCAGGTGTTCTCGAGTTACGACGGGGACCTCAGGGACCCGCCCTGGTGGCCTCAGGAGAGACCAGTCCCCATGCGAGTTGCTCGGGGGCCTCTCAGGATTCCTCTCCCGTCGATACCGGGGTCAAAAACCTTGTGTGGAGTCAGGGCCAGAACCGAGGATTCCTCTCAGGGGCTGAGATGGATCTTTGGGTACTTCTGGAGTCTCCCCAGGGGAGTCAGGCCTCGTCTCGAGTGGGGGCATGCACTTGCGCTTTCCTTCCAGGCTGTAGCAGCAATGTCACGCTTCCCGTCGCGTGGATCAAAGGATCTGTGGTTTTCCCTCGAGGATTTCCCTCGAGGCTTTCCCACAGGGCTGTCCCACGTGCCACCGTGGTGTGAGTCGATCCTCGGCGTGAAAGATGAGCCAGTGCAGGGCAAAGAGTTTCCTCTGGAATGCACTGAGACATCTGGGGGACTCTTGGCATGGTGGTACGACCATGGAGTTCCTCTCGCCTTTCCTGTTGAGAGTGCCTCCTCTTGAGATGCGACGGGAACGCCGGGAATTCTTTCCCGTTGAAAGCAGGGAAAGGATCCCTCATCTCGAGCTACGAGGGGGAAACGGGGCTCCTCTGGATGTGGGCGGGACCATCGTGCTTCCTCTCGAGTGGAGACGGGTATGGCGGTGAACTTCTTGAGTTGCAGCAAGGGTGTGAAAGACCCTTTCGAAGTTCCAGAGGTTAGGTGTCATTAGTCTCCAGACGCCTCATCGGAAATAGGCCTCATCTCGCCTGGAAGGGAGAACTTACTGGATTTTCTCGAGTAGCGGCAAGTGTTCTCGAGTTACGACGGGGACCTCAGGGACCCGCCCTGGTGGCCTCAGGAGAGGCCAGTCCCCATGCGAGTTGCTAGGGGGCCTCTCGGGATTCCTCTCCCGTCGATACCGGGGCCAAAAACCTTGTGTGGAGTCAGGGCCGGAACCGAGGATTCCTCTCAGGGGCTGACATATCTTTGGGTACTTCTGGGGTCTCCCCAGGGGAGTCAGGCCTCGTCTCGAGTGGGGGCACGCACGTGCGCTTTCCTTCCAGGCTGTAGCAGCAATGTCACGCTTCCCGTCGCGTGGATCAAAGGATCTGTGGTTTTCCCTCGAGGCTTTCCCACAGGGCTGTCCCACGTGCCACCGTGGTGTGAGTCGATCCTCGGCGTGAAAGATGAGCCAGTGCAGGGCAAAGAGGTTCCTCTGGAATGGACTGAGACATCTGGGGCACTCTTGGCATGGTGGTACGACCATGGAGTTCCTCTCGCCTTTCCTGTTGAGAGTGCCTCCTCTTGAGATGCGACGGAACGCCGGAATTCTTTCCCGTTGAAAGCAGGGAAAGGATCCCTCATCTCGAGCTACGAGGGGGAAACGGGGCTCCTCTGGATGTGGGCGGGACCATCGTGCTTCCTCTCGAGTGGAGACGGGTATGGCGGTGAACTTCTTGAGTTTCAGCAAGGGTGTGAAAGACCCTTTCGAAGTTCCAGAGGTTAGGTGTCATTAGTCTCCAGACGCCTCATCGGAAATAGGCCTCATCTCGCCTGGAAGGGAGAACTTCCTGGATTTTCTCGAGTTGCGGCAGGTGTTCTGGAGTTACGAAGGGGACCTCAGGGACCCGCCCTGGTGGCCTCAGGAGAGGCCAGTCCCCATGCGAGTTGCTAGGGGGCCTCTCGGGATTCCTCTCCCGTCGATACCAGGGCCAAAAACCTTGTGTGGAGTCAGGGCCGGAACCGAGGATTCCTCTCAGGGGCTGACATGGATCTTTGGGTACTTCTGGAGTCTCCCCAGGGGAGTCAGGCCTCGTGTCGAGTGGGGGCATGCACGTGCGCTTTCCTTCCAGGCTGTAGCAGCAATGTCAAGCTTCCCGTCGCGTGGATCAAAGGATCTGTGGTTTTCCCTCGAGGCTTTCCCTCGAGGCTTTCCCACAGGGCTGTCCCACGTGCCACCCTGGTGTGAGTCGATCCTCGGCATGAAAGATGAGCCAGTGCAGGGCAAAGAGGTTCCTCTGGAATGGACTGAGACATCTGGGGGACTCTTGGCATGGTGGTACGACCATGGAGTTCCTCTCGCCTTTCCTGTTGAGAGTGCCTCCTCTTGAGATGTGACGGGAACGCCGGGAATTCTTTCCCGTTGAAAGCAGGGAAAGGATCCCTCATCTCGAGCTACGAGGGGGAAAGGGGGCTCCTCTGGATGTGGGCGGGACCACCGTGCTTCCTCTCGAGTGGAGATGGGTATGGCGGTGAACTTCTTGAGTTGCAGCAAGGGTGTGAAAGACCCTTTCGAAGTTCCAGAGCTTAGGTGTCATTAGTCTCCAGACGCCTCATCGGAAATAGGCCTCATCTCGCCTGGAAGGGAGAACTTCCTGGATTTTCTCGAGTTGCGGCAGGTGTTCTCGAGTTACGACGGGGACCTCAGGGACACGCCCTGGTGGCCTCAGGAGAGGCCAGTCCCCATGCGAGTTGCTAGGGGGCCTCTCGGGATTCCTCTCCCGTCGATACCGGGGCCAAAAACCTTGTGTGGAGTCAGGGCCGGAACCGAGGATTCCTCTCAGGGGATGACATGGATCTTTGGGTACTTCTGGAGTCTCCCCAGGGGAGTCAGGCCTCGTCTCGAGTGGGGGCATGCACGTGCGCTTTCCTTCCAGGCTGTAGCAGCAATGTCACGCTTCCCGTCGCGTGGATCTAAGGATCTGTGGTTTTCCCTCGAGGCTTTCCCTCGAGGCTTTCCCACAGGGCTGTCCCACGTGCCACCGTGGTGTGAGTCGATCCTCGGCGTGAAAGATGAGCCAGTGCAGGGCAAAGAGGTTCCTCTGGAATGGACTGAGACATCTGGGAGACTCTTGGAATGGTGGTACGACCATGGAGTTCCTCTCGCCTTTCCTGTTGAGAGTGCCTCCTCTTGAGATGCGACGGGTACGCCGGGAATTCTTTCCCGTTGAAAGCAGGGAAAGGATCCCACATCTCGAGCTACGAGGGGGAAACGGGGCTCCTCTGGATGTGGGCGGGACCATCGTGCTTCCTCTCGAGTGGAGACGGGTATGGCGGTGAACTTCTTGAGATGCAGCAAGGGTGTGAAAGACCCTTTCGAAGTTCCAGAGGTTAGGTGTCATTAGTCTCCAGACGCCTCATCGGAAATAGGCCTCATCTCGCCTGGAAGGGAGAACTTCCTGGATTCTCTCGAGTTGCGGCAGGTGTTCTGGAGTTATGACGGGGACCTCAGGGACCGGCCCTGGTGGCCTCAGGAGAGGCCAGTCCCCATGCGAGTTGCTAGGGGGCCTCTCGGGATTCCTCTCCCGTCGATACCGGGGCCAAAAACCTTGTGTGGAGTCAGGGCCGGAACCGAGGATTCCTCTCAGGGGCTGACATGTATCTTTGGGTACTTCTGGAGTCTCCCCAGGGGAGTCAGGCCTCGTCTCGAGTGGGGGCATGCACGTGCGCTTTCCTTCCAGGCTGGAGCAGCAATGTCACGCTTCCCATCGCGTGGATCAAAGGATCTGTGGTTTTCCCTCGAGGCTTTCCCACAGGGCTGTCCCACGTGCCACCGTGGTGTGAGTCGATCCTCGGCGTGAAAGATGAGCCAGTGCAGGGCAAAGAGGTTCCTCTGGAATGGACTGAGAAATCTGGGGGACTCTTGGAATGGTGGTACGACCATGGAGTTCCTCTCGCCTTTCCTGTTGAGAGTGCCTCCTCTTGAGATGCCACGGGAACGCCGGGAATTCTTTCCCGTTGAAAGCAGGGAAAGGATCCCTCATCTGGAACTACGAGGGGGAAACGGGGCTCCTCTGGATGTGGGCGGGACCATCGTGCTTCCTCTCGAGTGGAGACGGGTATGGCGGTGAACTTCTTGAGTTGCAGCAAGGGTGTGAAAGACCCTTTCGAAGTTCCAGAGGTTAGGTGTCATTAGTCTCCAGACGCCTCATCGGAAATAGGCCTCATCTCGCCTGGAAGGGAGAACTTCCTGGATTTTCTCGAGTTGCGGCAGGTGTTCTGGAGTTACGAAGGGGACCTCAGGGACCCGCCCTGGTGGCCTCAGGAGAGGCCAGTCCCCATGCGAGTTGCTAGGGGGCCTCTCGGGATTCCTCTCCCGTCGATAACGGGGCCAAAAACCTTGTGTGGAGTCAGGGCCGGAACCGAGGATTCCTCTCAGGGCTAACATGGATCTTTGGGTACTTCTGGAGTCTCCCCAGGGGAGTCAGGCCTCGTCTCGAGTGGGGGCATGCACGTGCGCTTTCCTTCCAGGCTGTAGCAGCAATGTCACGCTTCCCGTCGCGTGGATCAAAGGATCTGTGGTTTTCCCTCGAGGCTTTCCCTCGAGGCTTTCCCACAGGGCTGTCCCACGTGCCACCCTGGTGTGAGTCGATCCTCGGCATGAAAGATGAGCCAGTGCAGCGCAAAGAGGTTCCTCTGGAATGGACTGAGACATCTGGGGGACTCTTGGCATGGTGGTACGACCATGGAGTTCCTCTCGCCTTTCCTGTTGAGAGTGCCTCCTCTTGAGATGTGACGGGAACGCCGGGAATTCTTTCCCGTTGAAAGCAGGGAAAGGATCCCTCATCTCGAGCTACGAGGGGGAAAGGGGGCTCCTCTGGATGTGGGCGGGACCACCGTGCTTCCTCTCGAGTGGAGATGGGTATGGCGGTGAACTTCTTGAGTTGCAGCAAGGGTGTGAAAGACCCTTTCGAAGTTCCAGAGCTTAGGTGTCATTAGTCTCCAGACGCCTCATCGGAAATAGGCCTCATCTCGCCTGGAAGGGAGAACTTCCTGGATTTTCTCGAGTTGCGGCAGGTGTTCTCGAGTTACGACGGGGACCTCAGGGACCCGCCCTGGTGGCCTCAGGAGAGGCCAGTCCCCATGCGAGTTGCTAGGGGGCCTCTCGGGATTCCTCTCCCGTCGATACCGGGGCCAAAAACCTTGTGTGGAGTCAGGGCCGGAACCGAGGATTCCTCTCAGGGGATGACATGGATCTTTGGGTACTTCTGGAGTCTCCCCAGGGGAGTCAGGCCTCGTGTCGAGTGGGGGCATGCACGTGCGCTTTCCTTCCAGGCTGTAGCAGCAATGTCACGCTTCCCGTCGCGTGGATCAAAGGATCTGTGGTTTTCCCTCGAGGCTTTCCCTCGAGGCTTTCCCACAGGGCTGTCCCACGTGCCACCGTGGTGTGAGTCGATCCTCGGCGTGAAAGATGAGCCAGTGCAGGGCAAAGAGTTTACTCTGGAATGGACTGAGACATCTGGGGGACTCTTGGCATGGTGGTACGACCATGGAGTTCCTCTCGCCTTTCCGGTTGAGAGTGCCTCCTCTTGAGATGCGACGGGAACGCCGGGAATTCTTTCCCGTTGAAAGCAGGGAAAGGATCCCTCATCTCGAGCTACGAGGGGGAAACGGGGCTCCTCTGGATGTGGGCGGGACCATCGTGCTTCCTCTCCAGTGGAGACGGGTATGGCGGTGAACTTCTTGAGTTGCAGCAAGGGTTTGAAAGACCCTTTCGAAGTTCCAGAGGTTAGGTGTCATTAGTCTCCAGACGCCTCATCGGAAATAGGCCTCATCTCGCCTGGAAGGGAGAACTTCCTGGATTTTCTCGAGTTGCGGCAGGTGTTCTGGAGTTACGCAGGGGACCTCAGGGACCCGCCCTGGTGGCCTCAAGAGAGGCCAGTCCCCATGCGAGTTGCTAGCGGACCTCTCGGGATTCCTCTCCCGTCGATATCGGGGCCAAAAACCTTGTGTGGAGTCAGGGCCGGAACCGAGGATTCCTCTCAGGGGCTCACATGGATCTTTGGGTACTTCTGGAGTCTCCCCATGGGAGTCAGGCCTCGTCTCGAGTGGGGGCATGCACGTGCGCTTTCCTTCCAGGCTGTAGCAGCAATGTCACGCTTCCCGTCGCGTGGATCAAAGAATCTGTGGTTTTCCCGCGAGGCTTTCCCTCGAGGCTTTCCCACTGGGCTGTCCCACGTGCCACCGTGGTGTGAGTCGATCCTCGGCGTGAAAGATGAGCCAGTGCAGGGCAAAGAGGTTCCTCTGGAATGGACTGAGACATCTGGGGGACTCTTGGCATGGTGGTACGACCATGGAGTTCCTCTCGCCTTTCCTGTTGAGAGTGCTTCCTCTTGAGATGCGATGGGAACGCCGGGAATTCTTTCCCGTTGAAAGCAGGGAAAGGATCCCTCATCTCGAGCTACGAGGGGGAAACGGGGCTCCTCTGGATGTGGGCGGGACCATCGTGCTTCCTCTCGAGTGGAGAAGGGTATGGCGGTGAACTTCTTGAGTTGCACCAAGGGTGTGAAAGACCCTTTCAAAGTTCCAGAGGTTAGGTGTCATTAATCTTCAGACGACTCATCGGAAATAGGCCTCATCTCGCCTGGAAGGGAGAACTTCCTGGATTTTCTCGAGTTGCGGCAGGTGTTCTCGAGTTACGACGGGGACCTCAGGGACCCGCCCTGGTGGCCTCAGGAGAGGCCAGTCCCCATGCGAGTTGCTAGGGGGCCTCTCGGGATTCCTCTCCCGTCGATACCGGGGCCAAAAACCTTGTGTGGAGTCAGGGCCGGAACCGAGGATTCCTCTCAGGGGCTGACATGGATCTTTGGGTACTTCTGGAGTCTCCCCAGGGGAGTCAGGCCTCGTCTCGAGTGGGGGCATGCACGTACGCTTTCCTTCCAGGCTGTAGCAGCAATGTCATGCTTCCCGTCGCGTGGATCAAAGGATCTGTGGTTTTCCCTCGAGGCTTTCCCACAGGGCTGTCCCACGTGCCACCGTGGTGTGAGTCGATCCTCGGCGTGAAAGATGAGCCAGTGCAGGGCAAAGAGGTTCCTCTGGAATGGACTGAGACATCTGGGGCACTCTTGGCATGGTGGTACGACCATGGAGTTCCTCTCGCCTTTCCTGTTGAGAGTGCCTCCTCTTGAGATGCGACGGGAACGCCGGAATTCTTTCCCGTTGAAAGCAGGGAAAGGATCCCTCATCTCGAGCTACGAGGGGGAAACGGGGCTCCTCTGGATGTGGGCGGGACCATCGTGCTTCCTCTCGAGTGGAGACGGGTATGGCGGTGAACTTCTTGAGTTTCAGCAAGGGTGTGAAAGACCCTTTCGAAGTTCCAGAGGTTAGGTGTCATTAGTCTCCAGACGCCTCATCGGAAATAGGCCTCATCTCGCCTGGAAGGGAGAACTTCCTGGATTTTCTCGAGTTGCGGCAGGTGTTCTGGAGTTACGAAGGGGACCTCAGGGACCCGCCCTGGTGGCCTCAGGAGAGGCCAGTCCCCATGCGAGTTGCTAGGGGGCCTCTCGGGATTCCTCTCCCGTCGATACCGGGGCCAAAAACCTTGTGTGGAGTCAGGGCCGGAACCGAGGATTCCTCTCAGGGGCTGACATGGATCTTTGGGTACTTCTGGAGTCTCCCCAGGGGAGTCAGGCCTCGTCTCGAGTGGGGGCTTGCACGTGCGCTTTCCTTCCAGGCTGTAGCAGCAATGTCACGCTTCCCGTCGCGTGGATCAAAGGATCTGTGGTTTTCCCTCGAGGCTTTCCCTCGAGGCTTTCCCACAGGGCTGTCCCACGTGCCACCGTGGTGTGAGTCGATCCTCGGCGTGAAAGATGAACCAGTGCAGGGCAAAGAGGTTACTCTGGAATGGACTGAGACATCTGGGGGACTCTTGGCATGGTGGTACGACCATGGAGTTCCTCTCGCCTTTCCTGTTGAGAGTGCCTCCTCTTCAGATGCGACGGGAACGCCGGGAATTCTTTCCCGTTGAAAGCAGGGAAAGGATCCCTCATCTCGAGCTACGAGGGGGAAACGGGGCTCCTCTGGATGTGGGCGGGACCATCGTGCTTCCTCTCGAGTGGAGACGGGTATGGCGGTGAACTTCTTGAGTTTCAGCAAGGGTGTGAAAGACCCTTTCGAAGTTCCAGAGGTTAGGTGTCATTAGTCTCCAGACGCCTCATCGGAAATAGGCCTCATCTCGCCTGGAAGGGAGAACTTCCTGGATTTTCTCGAGTTGTGGCAGGTGTTTTCGAGTTACGACGGGGACCTCAGGGACCCGCCGTGGTGGCCTCAGGAGAGGCCAGTCTCCATGCGAGTTGCTAGGGGGCCTCTCGGGATTCCTCTCCCGTCGATACCGGGGCCAAAAACATTATGTGGAGTCAGGGCCGGAACCGAGGACTCCTCTCAGGGGCTCACATGGATCTTTGGGTACTTCTGGAGTCTCCCCAGGGGAGTCAGGCCTCGTCTCGAGTGGGGGCATGCACGTGCGCTTTCCTTCCAGGCTGTAGCAGCAATGTTACGCTTCCGGTCGCGTGGATCAAAGGATCTGTGGTTTTCCCTCGAGGCTTTCCCTCGAGGCTTTCCCGCAGGGCTGTCCCACGTGCCACCGTGGTGTGAGTCTATCCTCGGCGTGAAAGATGAGCCAGTGCAGGGCACAGAGGTTCCTGTGGAATGGACTGAGACATCTGGGGGACTCTTGGCATGGTGGTACGACCATGGAGTTCCTCTCGCCTTTCCTGTTGAGAGTGCCTCCTCTTGAGATGCGACGGGAACGCCGGGAATTCTTTCCCGTTGAAAGCAGGGAAAGGATCCCTCATCTCGAGCTACGAGGGGGAAACAGGGCTCCTCTGGATGTGGGCGGGACCATCGTGCTTCCTCTCGAGTGGAGACGGGTATGGCGGTGAACTTCTTGAGTTGCAGCAAGGGTGTGAAAGACCCTTTCGAAGTTCCAGAGATCAGGTGTCATTAGTCTCCAGACGCCTCATCGGAAATAGGCCTCATCTCGCCTGGAAGGGAGAACTTCCTGGATTTTCTCGAGTTGCGGCAGGTGTTCTCGAGTTACGACGGGGACCTCAGGGACCCGCCCTGGTGGCCTCAGCAGAGGCCAGTCCCCATGCGAGTTGTTAGGGGGCCTCTCGGGATTCCTCTCCCGTCGATACCGGGGCCGAAAACCTTGTGTGAAGTCAGGGCCGGAACCGAGGATTCCTCTCAGGGGCTGACATGTATCTTAGGGTACTTCTGGAGTCTCCCCAGGGGAGTCAGGCCTCGTCTCGAGTGGGGGCATGCACGTGCGCTTTCCTTCCAGGCTGTAGCAGCAATGTCACGCTTCCCGTCGCGTGGATCAAAGGATCTGTGGTTTTCCCTCGAGGCTTTCCCTCGAGGCTTTCCCACGGGGCTGTCCCACGTGCCACCGTGGTGTGAATCGATCCTCGGCGTGAAAGATGAGCCAGTGCAGGGCAAAGAGGTTCCTCTGGAATGGACTGAGACATCTGGGGGACTCTTGGCATGGTGGTACGACCATGGAGTTCCTCTCGCCTTTCCTGTTGAGAGTGCCTCCTCTTGAGATGCGACGGGAACGCCGGGAATTCTTTCCCGTTGAAAGCAGGGAAAGGATCCCTCATCTCGAGCTACGAGGGGGAAACGGGGCTCTTCTGGATGTGGGCAGGACCATCGTCCTTCCTCTCGAGTGGAGACGGGTATGGCGGTGAACTTCTTGAGTTGCAGCAAGGGTGTGAAAGACCCTTTCGAAGTTCCAGAGGTTAGGTGTCATTAGTCTCCAGACGCCTCATCGGAAATAGGCCTCATCTCGCCTGGAAGGGAGAACTTCCTGGATTTTCTCGAGTTGCGGCAGGTGTTCTCGAGTTACGACGGGGACCTCAGGGACCCGCCCTGGTGGCCTCAGGAGAGGCCAGTCCCCATGCGAGTTGCTAGGGGGCCTCTCGGGATTCCTCTCCCATCGATACCAGGGCCAAAAACCTTGTGTGGAGTCAGGGCCGGAACCGAGGATTCCTCTCAGGGGCTGACATGGATCTTTGGGTACTTCTGGAGTCTCCCCAGGGGAGTCAGACCTCGTCTCGAGTGGGGGCATGCACGTGCGCTTTCCTTCCAGGCTATAGCAGCAATGTCACGCTTCCTGTCGCGTGGATCAAAGGATCTGTGGTTTTCCCTCGAGGCTTTCCCTCGAGGCTTTCCCACAGGGCTGTCCCACGTGCCACCGTGGTGTGAGTCGATCCTCGGCGTGAAAGATGAGCCAGTGCAGGGCAAAGAGGTTCCTCTGGAATGGACTGAGACATCTGGGGGACTCTTGGCATGGTGGTACGACCATGGAGTTCCTCTCGCCTTTCCTGTTGAGAGTGCCTCCTCTTGAGATGCGACGGGAACGCCGGGAATTCTTTCCCGTTGAAAGCAGGGAAAGGATCCCTCATCTCGAGCTACGAGGGGGAAACGGGGCTCCTCTGGATGTGGGCGGGACCATCGTGCTTCCTCTCGAGTGGAGACGGGTATGGCGGTGAACTTCTTGAGTTGCAGCAAGGGTGTGAAAGACCCTTTCGAAGTTCCAGAGGTTAGGTGTCATTAGTCTCCAGACGCCTCATCGGAAATAGGCCTCATCTCGCCTGGAAGGGAGAACTTCCTGGATTTTCTCGAGTTGCGGCAGGTGTTTTCGAGTTACGACGGGGACCTCAGGGACCCGCCGTGGTGGCCTCAGGAGAGGCCAGTCTCCATGCGAGTTGCTAGGGGGCCTCTCGGGATTCCTCTCCCGTCGATACCGGGGCCAAAAACCTTGTGTGGAGTCAGGGCCGGAACCGAGGAATCCTCTCAGGGGCTGACATGGATCTTGGGTACTTCTGGAGTCTCCCCAGGGGAGTCAGGCCTCGTCTCGAGTGGGGGCATGCACGTGCGCTTTCCTTCCAAGCTGTAGCAGCAATGTCACGCTTCCCGTCGCGTGGATCAAAGGATCTGTGGTTTTCCCTCGAGGCTTTCCCTCGAGGCTTTCCCATGGGGCTGTCCCACGTGCCACCGTGGTGTGAGTCGATCCTCGGCGTGAAAGATGAGCCAGTGCAGGGCAAAGAGGATCCTCTGGAATGGACTGAGACATCTGGGGGACTCTTGGCATGGTGGTACGACCATGGAGTTCCTCTCGCCTTTCCTGTTGAGAGTGCCTCCTCTTGAGATGCGACGGGAACGCCGGGAATTCTTTCCCGTTGAAAGCAGGGAAAGGATCCCTCATCTCGAGCTACGAGGGGGAAACAGGGCTCCTCTGGATGTGGGCGGGACCATCGTGCTTCCTCTCGAGTGGAGACGGGTATGGCGGTGAACTTCTTGAGTTGCAGCAAGGGTGTGAAAGACCCTTTCGAAGTTCCAGAGATCAGGTGTCATTAGTCTCCAGACGCCTCATCGGAAATAGGCCTCATCTCGCCTGGAAGGGAGAACTTCCTGGATTTTCTCGAGTTGCGGCAGGTGTTCTCGAGTTACGACGGGGACCTCAGGGACCCGCCCTGGTGGCCTCAGCAGAGGCCAGTCCCCATGCGAGTTGTTAGGGGGCCTCTCGGGATTCCTCTCCCGTCGATACCGGGGCCGAAAACCTTGTGTGAAGTCAGGGCCGGAACCGAGGATTCCTCTCAGGGGCTGACATGTATCTTAGGGTACTTCTGGAGTCTCCCCAGGGGAGTCAGGCCTCGTCTCGAGTGGGGGCATGCACGTGCGCTTTCCTTCCAGGCTGTAGCAGAAATGTCACGCTTCCCGTCGCGTGGATCAAAGGATCTGTGGTTTTCCCTCGAGGCTTTCCCTCGAGGCTTTCCCACGGGGCTGTCCCACGTGCCACCGTGGTGTGAATCGATCCTCGGCGTGAAAGATGAGCCAGTGCAGGGCAAAGAGGTTCCTCTGGAATGGACTGAGACATCTGGGGGACTCTTGGCATGGTGGTACGACCATGGAGTTCCTCTCGCCTTTCCTGTTGAGAGTGCCTCCTCTTGAGATGCGACGGGAACGCCGGGAATTCTTTCCCGTTGAAAGCAGGGAAAGGATCCCTCATCTCGAGCTACGAGGGGGAAACGGGGCTCTTCTGGATGTGGGCAGGACCATCGTGCTTCCTCTCGAGTGGAGACGGGTATGGCGGTGAACTTCTTGAGTTGCAGCAAGGGTGTGAAAGACCCTTTCGAAGTTCCAGAGGTTAGGTGTCATTAGTCTCCAGACGCCTCATCGGAAATAGGCCTCATCTCGCCTGGAAGGGAGAACTTCCTGGATTTTCTCGAGTTGCGGCAGGTGTTCTCGAGTTACGACGGGGACCTCAGGGACCCGCCCTGGTGGCCTCAGGAGAGGCCAGTCCCCATGCGAGTTGCTAGGGGGCCTCTCGGGATTCCTCTCCCGTCGATACCAGGGCCAAAAACCTTGTGTGGAGTCAGGGCCGGAACCGAGGATTCCTCTCAGGGGCTGACATGGATCTTTGGGTACTTCTGGAGTCTCCCCAGGGGAGTCAGACCTCGTCTCGAGTGGGGGCATGCACGTGCGCTTTCCTTCCAGGCTATAGCAGCAATGTCACGCTTCCCGTCGCGTGGATCAAAGGATCTGTGGTTTTCCCTCGAGGCTTTCCCTCGAGGCTTTCCCACAGGGCTGTCCCACGTGCCACCGTGGTGTGAGTCGATCCTCGGCGTGAAAGATGAGCCAGTGCAGGGCAAAGAGGTTCCTCTGGAATGGACTGAGACATCTGGGGGACTCTTGGCATGGTGGTACGACCATGGAGTTCCTCTCGCCTTTCCTGTTGAGAGTGCCTCCTCTTGAGATGCGACGGGAACGCCGGGAATTCTTTCCCGTTGAAAGCAGGGTAAGGATCCCTCATCTCGAGCTACGAGGGGGAAACGGGGCTCCTCTGGATGTGGGCAGGACCAACGTGCTTCCTCTCAATTGGAGACGGGTATGGCGGTGAACTTCTTGAGTTGCAGCAAGGGTGTGAAAGACCCTTTCGAAGTTCCAGAGGTTAGGTGTCATTAGTCTCCAGACGCCTCATCGGAAATAGGCCTCATCTCGCCTGGAAGGGAGAACTTCCTGGATTTTCTCGAGTTGCGGCAGGTGTTCTCGAGTTACGACGGGGACCTCAGGGACCCGCCCTGGTGGCCTCAGCAGAGGCCAGTCCCCATGCGAGTTGCTAGGGGGCCTCTCGGGATTCCTCTCCCGTTGATACCGGGGCCAAAATCCTTGTGTGGAGTCAGGGCCGGAACCGAGGATTCCTCTCAGGGGCTGACATGGATCTTTGGGTACTTCTGGAGTCTCCCCAGGGGAGTCAGGCCTCGTCTTGAGTGGGGGCATGCACGTGCGCTTTCCTTCCAGGCTGTAGCAGCAATGTCACGCTTCCCGTCGCGTGGATCAAAGGATCTGTGGTTTACCCTCGAGGCTTTCCCTCGAGGCTTTCCCACAGGGCTGTCCCACGTGCCACCGTGGTGTGAGTCGATCCTCGGCGTGAAAGATGAGCCAGTGCAGGGCAAAGAGGTTCCTCTGGAATGGACTGAGACATCTGGGGGACTCTTGGCATGGTGGTACGACCATGGAGTTCCTCTCGCCTTTCCTGTTGAGAGTGCCTCCTCTTGAGATGCGACGGGAACGCCGGGAATTCTTTCCCGTTGAAAGCAGGGAAAGGATCCCTCATCTCGAGCTACGAGGGGGAAACGGGGCTCCTCTGGATGTGGGCGGGACCATCGTGCTTCCTCTCGAGTGGAGACGGGTATGGCGGTGAACTTCTTGAGTTGCAGCAAGGGTGTGAAAGACCCTTTCGAAGTTCCAGAGGTTAGGTGTCATTAGTCTCCAGACGCCTCATCGGAAATAGGCCTCATCTCGCCTGGAAGGGAGAACTTCCTGGATTTTCTCGAGTTGCAGCAGGTGTTCTGGAGTTACGAAGGGGACCTCAGGGACCCGCCCTGGTGGCCTCAGCAGAGGCCAGTCCCCATGCGAGTTGCTAGGGGACCTCTCGGGATTCCTCTCCCGTCGATACCGGGGCCAAAAACCTTGTGTGGAGTCAGGGCCGGAACCGAGGATTCCTCTCAGGGGCTGACATGGATCTTTGGGTACTTCTGGAGTCTCCCCATGGGAGTCAGGCCTCGTCTCGAGTGGGGGCATGCACGTGCGCTTTCCTTCCAGGCTGTAGCAGCAATGTCACGCTTCCCGTCGCGTGGATCAAAGGATCTGTGGTTTTCCCTCGAGGCTTTCCCACAGGGCTGTCCCACGTGCCACCGTGGTGTGAGTCGATCCTCGGCGTGAAAGATGAGCCAGTGCAGGGCAAAGAGGTTCCTCTGGAATGGACTGAGACATCTGGGGGACTCTTGGCATGGTGGTACGACCATGGAGTTCCTCTCGCCTTTCCTGTTGAGAGTGCCTCCTCTTGAGATGCGACGGGAACGCCGGGAATTCTTTCCCGTTGAAAGCAGGGAAAGGATCCCTCATCTCGAGCTACGAGGGGGAAACGGGGCTCCTCTGGATGTGGGCGGGACCATCGTGCTTCCTCTCGAGTGGAGACGGGTATGGCGGTGAACTTCTTGAGTTGCAGCAAGGGTGTGAAAGACCCTTTCGAAGTTCCAGAGGTTAGGTGTCATTAGTCTCCAGACGCCTCATCGGAAATAGGCCTCATCTCGCCTGGAAGGGAGAACTTCCTGGATTTTCTCGAGTTGCGGCAGGTGTTTTCGAGTTACGACGGGGACCTCAGGGACCCGCCGTGGTGGCCTCAGGAGAGGCCAGTCTCCATGCGAGTTGCTAGGGGGCCTCTCGGGATTCCTCTCCCGTCGATACCGGGGCCAAAAACCTTGTGTGGAGTCAGGGCCGGAACCGAGGAATCCTCTCAGGGGCTGACATGGATCTTGGGTACTTCTGGAGTCTCCCCAGGGGAGTCAGGCCTCGTCTCGAGTGGGGGCATGCACGTGCGCTTTCCTTCCAAGCTGTAGCAGCAATGTCACGCTTCCCGTCGCGTGGATCAAAGGATCTGTGGTTTTCCCTCGAGGCTTTCCCTCGAGGCTTTCCCATGGGGCTGTCCCACGTGCCACCGTGGTGTGAGTCGATCCTCGGCGTGAAAGATGAGCCAGTGCAGGGCAAAGAGGATCCTCTGGAATGGACTGAGACATCTGGGGGACTCTTGGCATGGTGGTACGACCATGGAGTTCCTCTCGCCTTTCCTGTTGAGACTGCCTCCTCTTGAGATGTGACGGGAACGCCGGGAATTCTTTCCCGTTGAAAGCAGGGAAAGGATCCCTCATCTCGAGCTACGAGGGGGAAACGGGGCTCCTCTGGATGTGGGCGGGACCATCGTGCTTCCTCTCGAGTGGAGACGGGTATGGCGGTGAACTTCTTGACTTGCAGCAAGGGTGTGAAAGACCCTTTCGAAGTTCCAGAGCTTAGGTGTCATTAGTCTCCAGACGCCTCACCGGAAATAGGCCTCATCTCGCCTGGAAGGGAGAACTTCCTGGATTTTCTCGAGTTGCGGCAGGTGTTCTCGAGTTACGACGGGGACCTCAGGGACCCGCCCTGGTGGCCTCAGGAGAGGCCAGTCCCCATGCGAGTTGTTAGGGGGCCTCTCGGGATTCCTCTCCCATCGATACCGGGGCCGAAAACCTTGTGTGAAGTCAGGGCCGGAACCGAGGATTCCTCTCAGGGGCTGACATGTATCTTAGGGTACTTCTGGAGTCTCCCCAGGCGAGTCAGGCCTCGTCTCGAGTGGGGGCATGAATCTGCGCTTTCCTTCCAGGCTGTAGCAGCAATGTCACGCTTCCCGTCGCGTGGATCAAAGGATCTGTGGTTTTCCCTCGAGGCTTTCCCTCGAGGCTTTCCCACGGGGCTGTCCCACGTGCCACCGTGGTGTGAATCGATCCTCGGCGTGAAAGATGAGCCAGTGCAGGGCAAAGAGGTTCCTCTGGAATGGACTGAGACATCTGGGGGACTCTTGGCATGGTGGTACGACCATGGAGTTCCTCTCGCCTTTCCTGTTGAGAGTGCCTCCTCTTGAGATGCGACGGGAACGCCGGGAATTCTTTCCCGTTGAAAGCAGGGAAAGGATCCCTCATCTCGAGCTACGAGGGGGAAACGGGGCTCTTCTGGATGTGGGCAGGACCATCGTGCTTCCTCTCGAGTGGAGACGGGTATGGCGGTGAACTTCTTGAGTTGCAGCAAGGGTGTGAAAGACCCTTTCGAAGTTCCAGAGGTAAGGTGTGATTAGTCTCCAGACGCCTCATCGGAAATAGGCCTCATCTCGCCTGGAAGGGAGAACTTCCTGGATTTTCTCGAGTTGCGGCAGGTGTTCTCGAGTTACGACGGGGACCTCAGGGACCCGCCCTGGTGGCCTCAGCAGAGGCCAGTCCCCATGCGAGTTGCTAGGGGGCCTCTCGGGATTCCTCTCCCGTCGATACCAGGGCCAAAAACCTTGTGTGGAGTCAGGGCCGGAACCGAGGATTCCTCTCAGGGGCTGACATGGATCTTTGGGTACTTCTGGAGTCTCCCCAGGGGAGTCAGACCTCGTCTCGAGTGGGGGCATGCACGTGCGCTTTCCTTCCAGGCTATAGCAGCAATGTCACGCTTCCCGTCGCGTGGATCAAAGGATCTGTGGTTTTCCCTCGAGGCTTTCCCTCGAGGCTTTCCCACGGGGCTGTCCCACGTGCCACCGTGGTGTGAGTCGATCCTCGGCGTGAAAGATGAGCCAGTGCAGGGCAAAGAGTTTCCTCTGGAATGGACTGAGACATCTGGGGGACTCTTGGCATGGTGGTACGACCATGGAGATCCTCTCGCCTTTCCTGTTGAGAGTGCCTCCTCTTGAGATGCGACGGGAACGCCGGGAATTCTTTCCCGTTGAAAGCAGGGTAAGGATCCCTCATCTCGAGCTACGAGGGGGAAACGGGGCTCCTCTGGATGTGGGCAGGACCATCGTGCTTCCTCTCGATTGGAGACGGGTATGGAGGTGAACTTCTTGAGTTGCTGCAAGGGTGTGAAAGACCCTTTCGAAGTTCCAGAGGTTAGGTGTCATTAGTCTCCAGACGCCTCATCGGAAATAGGCCTCATCTCGCCTGGAAGGGAGAACTTCCTGGATTTTCTCGAGTTGCGGCAGGTGTTCTCGAGTTACGACGGGGACCTCAGGGACCCGCCCTGGTGGCCTCAGCAGAGGCCAGTCCCCATGAGAGTTGCTAGGGGGCCTCTCGGGATTCCTCTCCCGTCGATACCGGGGCCGAAAACCTTGTGTGAAGTCAGGGCCGGAACCGAGGATTCCTCTCAGGGGCTGACATGTATCTTAGGGTACTTCTGGAGTCTCCCCAGGCGAGTCAGGCCTCGTCTCGAGTGGGGGCATGAATCTGCGCTTTCCGTCCAGGCTGTAGCAGCAATGTCACGCTTCCCGTCGCGTGGATCAAAGGATCTGTGGTTTTCCCTCGAGGCTTTCCCTCGAGGCTTTCCCACGGGGCTGTCCCACGTGCCACCGTGGTGTGAGTCGATCCTCGGCGTGAAAGATGAGCCAGTGCAGGGCAAAGAGGTTCCTCTGGAATGGACTGAGACATCTGGGGGACTCTTGGCATCGTGGTACGACCATGGAGTTCCTCTCGCCTTTCCTGTTGAGAGTGCCTCCTCTTGAGATGCGACGGGAACGCCGGGAATTCTTTCCCGTTGAAAGCAGGGAAAGGATCCCTCATCTCGAGCTACGAGGGGGAAACGGGGCTCTTCTGGATGTGGGCAGGACCATCGTGCTTCCTCTCGAGTGGAGACGGGTATGGCGGTGAACTTCTTGAGTTGCAGCAAGGGTGTGAAAGACCCTTTCGAAGTTCCAGAGGTTAGGTGTCATTAGTCTCCAGACGCCTCATCGGAAATAGGCCTCATCTCGCCTGGAAGGGAGAACTTCCTGGATTTTCTCGAGTTGCGGCAGGTGTTCTCGAGTTACGACGGGGACCTCAGGGACCCGCCCTGGTGGCCTCAGGAGAGGCCAGTCCCCATGCGAGTTGCTAGGGGGCATCTCGGGATTCCTCTCCCGTCGATACCAGGGCCAAAAACCTTGTGTGGAGTTAGGGCCGGAACCGAGGATTCCTCTCAGGGGCTGACATGGATCTTTGGGTACTTCTGGAGTCTCCCCAGGGGAGTCAGACCTCGTCTCGAGTGGGGGCATGCACGTGCGCTTTCCTTCCAGGCTATAGCAGCAATGTCACGCTTCCCGTCGTGTGGATCAAAGGATCTGTGGTTTTCCCTCGAGGCTTTCCCTCGAGGCTTTCCCACGGGGCTGTCCCACGTGCCACCGTGGTGTGAGTCGATCCTCGGCGTGAAAGATGAGCCAGTGCAGGGCAAAGAGGTTCCTCTGGAATGGACTGAGACATCTGGGGGACTCTTGGCATGGTGGTACGACCATGGAGTTCCTCTCGCCTTTCCTGTTGAGAGTGCCTCCTCTTGAGATGCGACGGGAACGCCGGGAATTCTTTCCCGTTGAAAGCAGGGTAAGGATCCCTCATCTCGAGCTACGAGGGGGAAACGGGGCTCCTCTGGATGTGGGCAGGACCATCGTGCTTCCTCTCGATTGGAGACGGGTATGGCGGTGAACTTCTTGAGTTGCAGCAAGGGTGTGAAAGACCCTTTCGAAGTTCCAGAGGTTAGGTGTCATTAGTCTCCAGACGCCTCATCGGAAATAGGCCTCATCTCGCCTGGAAGGGAGAACTTCCTGGATTTTCTCGAGTTGCGGCAGGTGTTCTCGAGTTACGACGGGGACCTCAGGGACCCGCCCTGGTGGCCTCAGCAGAGGCCAGTCCCCATGAGAGTTGCTAGGGGGCCTCTCGGGATTTCTCTCCCGTTGATACCGGGGCCAAAATCCTTGTGTGGAGTCAGGGCCGGAACCGAGGATTCCTCTCAGGGGCTGACATGGATCTTTGGGTACTTCTGGAGTCTCCCCAGGGGAGTCAGGCCTCGTCTTGAGTGGGGGCATGCACGTGCGCTTTCCTTCCAGGCTGTAGCAGCAATGTCACGCTTCCCGTCGCGTGGATCAAAGGATCTGTGGTTTACCCTCGAGGCTTTCCCTCGAGGCTTTCCCACGGGGCTGTCCCACGTGCCACCGTGGTGTGAGTCGATCCTCGGCGTGAAAGATGAGCCTGTGCAGGGCAAAGAGGTTCCTCTGGAATGGACTGAGACATCTGGGGGACTCTTGGCATGGTGGTACGACCATGGGTTTCCTCTCGCCTTTCCAGTTGAGAGTGCCTCCTCTTGAAATGCGACGGGAACGCCGGGAATTCTTTCCCGTTGAAAGCAGGGTAAGGATCCCTCATCTCGAGCTACGAGGGGGAAACGGGGCTCTTCTGGATGTGGGCAGGACCATCGTGCTTCCTCTCGAGTGGAGACGGGTATGGCGGTGAACTTCTTGAGTTGCTGCAAGGGTGTGAAAGACCCTTTCGAAGTTCCAGAGGTTAGGTGTCATTAGTCTCCAGACGCCTCATCGGAAATAGGCCTCATCTCGCCTGGAAGGGAGAACTTCCTGGATTTTCTCGAGTTGGGGCAGGTGTTCTCGAGTTAGGACGGGGACCTCAGGGACCCGCCCTGGTGGCCTCAGGAGAGGCCAGTCCCCATGCGAGTTGCTAGGGGGCCTCTCGGGATTCCTCTCCCGTTGATACCGGGGCCAAAAACCTTGTGTGGAGTCAGGGCCGGAACCTAGGATTCCTCTCAGGGGCTGACATGGATCTTTGGGTACTTCTGGAGTCTCCCCAGGGGAGTCAGGCCTCGTCTCGAGTGCGGGCATGCACGTGCGCTTTTCTTCCAGGCTGTAGCAGCAATGTCACGCTTCCCGTCGCGTGGATCAAAGGATCTGTGGTTTTCCCTCGAGGCTTTCCCTCGAGGCTTTCCACTGGGCTGTCCCACGTGCCACCGTGGTGTGAGTCGATCCTCGGCGTGAAAGATGAGACAGTGCAGGGCAAAGAGGTTCCTCTGGAATGGACTGAGACATCTGGGGGACTCTTGGCATCGTGGTACGACCATGGAGTTCCTCTCGCCTTTCCTGTTGAGAGTGCCTCCTCTTGATATGCGACGGGAACGCCGGGAATTCTTTCCCGTTGAAAGCAGGGTAAGGATCCCTCATCTCGAGATACGAGGGGGAAACGGGGCTCCTCTGGATGTGGGCGGGACCATCGTGCTTCCTCTCGAGTGGAGACGGGTATGGCGGTGAACTTCTTGAGTTGCAGCAAGGGCGTGAAAGACACTTTCGAAGTTCCAGAGCTTAGGTGTCATTAGTCTCCAGACGCCTCAGCGGAAATAGGCCTCATCTCGCCTGGAAGGGAGAACTTCCTGGATTTTCTCGAGTTGCGGCAGGTGTTCTCGAGTTACGACGGGGACCTCAGGGACCCGCCCTGGTGGCCTCAGGAGAGGCCAGTCCCCATGCGAGTTGCTAGGGGGCCTCTCGGGATTCCTCTCCCGTCGATACCGGGGCCAAAAACCTTGTGTGGAGTCAGGGCCGGAACCGAGGATTCCTCTCAGGGGCTGACATGGATCTTTGGGTACTTCTGGAGTCTCCCCAGGGGAGTCAGGCCTCGTCTCGAGTGGGGGCATGCACGTGCGCTTTCCTTCCAGGCTGTAGCAGCAATGTCACGCTTCCCGTCGCGTGGATCAAAAGATCTGTGGTTTTCCCTCGAGGCTTTCCCTCGAGGCTTTCCCACGGGGCTGTCCCACGTGCCACCGTGGTGTGAGTCGATCCTCGCCGTGAAAGATGAGCCAGTGCAGGGCAAAGAGGTTCCTCTGGAATGGACTGAGACATCTGGGGGACTCTTTGCATGGTGGTACGACCATGGAGTTCCTCTCGCCTTTCCTGTTGAGAGTGCCTCCTCTTGAGATGCGACGGGAACGCCGGGAATTCTTTCCCGTTGAAAGCAGGGAAAGGATCCCTCATCTCGAGCTACGAGGGGGAAACGGGGCTCTTCTGGATGTGGGCAGGACCATCGTGCTTCCTCTCGAGTGGAGACGGGTATGGCGGTGAACTACTTGAGTTGCAGCAAGGGTGTGAAAGACCCTTTCGAAGTTCCAGAGGTTAGGTGTCATGAGTCTCCAGACGCCTCATCGGAAATAGGCCTCATCTCGCCAGGAAGGGAGAACTTCCTGGATTTTCTCGAGTTGCGGCATGTGTTCTCGAGTTACGACGGGGACCTCAGGGACCCGCCCTGGTGGCCTCAGGAGAGGCCAGTCCCCATGCGAGTTGCTAGGGGGCCTCTCGGGATTCCTCTCCCGTCGATACCGGGTCCAAAAACCTTGTGTGGTGTCAGGGCCGGAACCGAGGATTCCTCTCAGGGGCTGACATGTATCTTTGGGTACTTCTGGAGTATCCCCAGGGGAGTCAGGCCTCGTCTCGAGTGGGGGCATGCACGTGCGCTTTCCTTCCAGGCTGTAGCAGCAATGTCACGCTTCCCGTCGCGTGGATCAAAGGATCTGTGGTTTTCCCTCGAGGCTTTCCCTCGAGGCTTTCCCACAGGGCTGTCCCACGTGCCACCGTGGTGTGAGTCGATCCTCGGCGTGAAAGATGAGCCAGTGCAGGGCAAAGAGGTTCCTCTGGAATGGACTGAGACATCTGGGGGACTCTTGGCATGGTGGTACGACCATGGAGTTCCTCTCGCCATTCCTGTTGAGAGTGCCTCCTCTTGAGATGCGATGGGAACGCCGGGAATACTTTCCCGTTGAAAGCAGGGAAAGGATCCCTCATCTCGAGCTACGAGGGGGAAACGGGGCTCCTCTGGATGTGGGCGGGACCATCGTGCTTCCTCTCGAGTGGAGAAGGGTATGGCGGTGAATTTCTTGACTTGCAGCAAGGGTGTGAAAGACCCATTCGAAGTTCCAGAGCTTAGGTGTCATTAGTCTCCAGACTCCTCATCGGAAATAGGCCTCATCTCGCCTGGAAGGGAGAACTTCCTGGATTTTCTCGAGTTGCGGCAGGTGTTCTCGAGTTACGACGGGGACCTCAGGGACCCGCCCTGGTGGCCTCAGGAGAGGCCAGTCCCCATGCGAGTTGCTAGGGGGCCTCTCGGTATTCCTCTCCCGTCGATACCGGGGCCAAAAACCTTTTGTGGAGTCAGGGCCGGAAACCAGGATTCCTCTCAGGGGCTGACATGGATATTTGGGTACTTCTGGAGTCTCCCCAGGGGAGTCAGGCCTCGTCTCGAGTGGGGGCATGCACGTGCGCTTTCCTTCCAGGCTGTAGCAGCAATGTCCCGCTTCCCGTCGCGTGGATCAAAGGATCTGTGGTTTTCCCTCGAGGCTTTCCCTCGAGGCTTTCCCACAGGGCTGTCCCACGTGCCACCGTGGTGTGAGTCGATCCTCGGCGTGAAAGATGAGCCAGTGCAGGGCAAAGAGGTTCCTCTGGAATGGACTGAGACATCTGGGGGACTCTTGGCATGGTGGTACGACCATGGAGTTCCTCTTGCCTTTCCTGTTGAGAGTGCCTCCTCTTGAGATGCGACGGGAACGCCGGGAATTCTTTCCCGTTGAAAGCAGGGAAAGGATCCCTCATCTCGAGCTACGAGGGGGAAACGGGGCTTCTCTGGATGTGGGCGGGACCCTCGTGCTTCCTCTCGAGTGGAGACGGGTATGGCGGTGAACTTCTTGAGTTGCAGCAAGGGTGTGAAAGACCCTTTCAAAGTTCCAGAGGTTAGGTGTCATTAGTCTCTAGACGCCTCATGGGAAATAGGCCTCATCTCGCCTGGAAGGGAGAACTTCCTGGATTTTCTCGAGTTGCGGCAGGTGTTCTCGAGTTACGACGGGGACCTCAGGGACCTGCCCTGGTGGCCTCAGGAGAGGCCAGTCCCCATGCGAGTTGCTAAGGGGCCTCTCGGGATTCCTCTACCGTCGATACCGGGGCCAAAATCCTTGTGTGGAGTCAGGGCCGGAACCGAGGATTCCTCTCAGGGGCTGACATGGATCTTTGGGTACTTCTGGAGTCTCCCCAGGGGAGTCAGGCCTCGTCTCGAGTGGGGGCATGCACGTGCGCTTTCCTTCCAGGCTGTAGCAGCAATGTCACGCTTCACGTCGCGTGGATCAAAGGATCTGTGGTTTTCCCTAGAGGCTTTACCTCGAGGCTTTCCCACTGGGCTGTCCCACGTGCCACCGTGGTGTGAGTCGATCCTCGGCGTGAAAGATGAGCCAGTGCAGGGCAAAGAGGTTCCTCTGGAATGGACTGAGACATCTGGGGGACTCTTGGCATGGTGGTACGACCATGGAGTTCCTCTCGCCTTTCCTGTTGAGAGTGCCTCCTCTTGAGATGCGACGGGAACGCCGGGAATTCTTTCCCGTTGAAAGCAGGGAAAGGATCCCTCATCTCGAGCTACGAGGGGGAAACGGGGCTCCTCTGGATGTGGGCTGGACCATCGTGCTTCCTCTCGAGTGGAGACGGGTATGGCGGTGAACTTCTGAGTTGCAGCAAGGGTGTGAAAGACCCTTTCGAAGTTCCAGAGGTGAGGTGTCATTAGTCTCCAGAAGCCTCATCGGAAATAGGCCTCATCTCGCCTGGAAGGGAGAACTTCCTGGATTTTCTCGAGTTGCGGCAGGTGTTCTCGAGTTACGACGGGGACCTCAGGGACCCGCCCTGGTGGCCTCAGGAAAGGCCAGTCCCCATGCGAGTTGCTAGGGGGCCTCTCGGGATTCCTCTCCCATCGATACCGGGGCCAAAAACCTTGTGTGGAGTCAGGGCCGGAACCGAGGATTCCTCTCAGGGGCTGACATGGATCTTTGGGTACTTCTGGAGTCTCCCCAGGGGAGTCAGGCCTCGTCTCGAGTGGGGGCATGCACATGCGCTTTCCTTCCAGGCTGTAGCAGCAATGTCACGCTTCCCGTCGCGTGGATCAAAGGATCTGTGGTTTTCCCTCGAGGCTTTCCCTCGAGGCTTTCCCTCGAGGCTTTCCCACAGGGCTGTCCCACGTGCCACCGTGGTGTGAGTCTATCCTCGGCGTGAAAGATGAGCCAGTGTAGGGCAAAGAGGTTCCTCTGGAATGGACTGAGACATCTGGGGGACTCTTGGCATGGTGGTACGACCATGGAGTTCCTCCCGCCTTTCCTGTTGAGAGTGCATCCTCTTGAGATGCGACGGGAACGCCGGGAATTCTTTCCCGTTGAAAGCAGGGAAAGGATCCCTCATCTCGAGCTACGAGGGGGAAACGGGGCTCCTCTGGATGTGGGCGGGACCATCGTGCTTCCTCTCGAGTGGAGACGGGTATGGCGGTGAACTTCTTGAGTTGCAGCAAAGGTGTGAAAGACCCTTTCGAAGTTCCAGAGGTTAGGTGTCATTAGTCTCCAGACGTCTCATCGGAAATAGGCCTCATCTCGCCTGGAAGGGAGAACTTCCTGGATTTTCTCGAGTTGCGGCAGGTGTTCTCGAGTTACGTCGGGGACCTCAGGGACCCGACCTGGTGGCCTCAGGAGAGGCCAGTCCCCATGCGAGTTGCTAGGGGGCCTCTCGGGATTCCTCTCCCGTCGATACCGGGGCCAAAAACCTTGTGTGGAGTCAGGGCCGGAACCGAGGATTCCTCTCAGGGGCTGACATGGATCTTTGGGTACTTCTGGAGTCTCCCCAGGGGAGTCAGGCATCGTCTCGAGTGGGGGCATGCACGTGCGCTTTCCTTCCAGGCTGTAGCAGCAATGTCACGCTTCCCGTCGCGTGGATCAAAGGATCTGTGGTTTTCCCTCGAGGCTTTCCCACAGGGCTGACCCACGTGCCACCGTGGTGTGAGTCGATCCTCGGCGTGAAAGATGAGCCAGTGCAGGGCAAAGAGGTTCCTCTGGAATGGACTGAGACATCTGGGGGACTCTTGGCATGGTGGTACGACCATGGAGTTCCTCTCGCCTTTCCTGTTGAGAGTGCCTCCTCTTGAGATGCGACGGGAACGCCGGGAATTCTTTCCCGTTGAAAGCAGGGAAAGGATCCCTCATCTCGAGCTACGAGGGGGAAACGGGGCTCCTCTGGATGTGGGCTGGACCATCGTGCTTCCTCTCGAGTGGAGACGGGTATGGCGGTGAACTTCTGAGTTGCAGCAAGGGTGTGAAAGACCCTTTCGAAGTTCCAGAGGTGAGGTGTCATTAGTCTCCAGAAGCCTCATCGGAAATAGGCCTCATCTCGCCTGGAAGGGAGAACTTCCTGGATTTTCTCGAGTTGCGGCAGGTGTTCTCGAGTTACGACGGGGACCTCAGGGACCCGCCCTGGTGGCCTCAGGAGAGGCCAGTCCCCATGCGAGTTGCTAGGGGGCCTCTCGGGATTCCTCTCCCGTCGATACCGGGGCCAAAATCCTTGTGTGGAGTCAGGGCCGGAAACCAGAATTCCTCTCAGGGGCTGACATGGATCTTTGGGTACTTCTGGAGTCTCCCCAGGGGAGTGAGGCCTCGTCACGAGTGGGGGCATACACGTGCGCTTTCCTTCCAGGCTGTAGCAGCAATGTCACGCTTCCCGTCGCGTGGATCAAAGGATCTGTGGTTTTCCCTCGAGGCTTTCCCTCGAGGCTTTCCCTCGAGGCTTTCCCACAGGGCTGTCCCACGTGCCACCGTGGTGTGAGTCGATCCTCGGCGTGAAAGATGAGCCAGTGCAGGGCAAAGAGGTTCCTCTGGAATGGACTGAGACATCTGGGGGACTCTTGGCATGGTGGTACGACCATGGAGTTCCTCTCGCCTTTCCTGTTGAGAGTGCCTCCTCTTGAGTTGCGATGGGAACGCCGGGAATTCTTTCCCGTTGAAAGCAGGGAAAGGATCCCTCATCTCGAGCTACGAGGGGGAAACGGGGCTCCTCTGGATGTGGGCGGGACCATCGTGCTTCCTCTCGAGTGGAGAAGGGTATGGCGGTGAATTTCTTGAGTTGCAGCAAGGTTGTGAAAGACCCATTCGAAGTTCCAGAGCTTAGGTGTCATTAGTCTCCAGACGCCTCATCGGAAATAGGCCTCATCTCGCCTGGAAGGGAGAACTTCCTGGATTTTCTCGAGTTGCGGCAGGTGTTCTCGAGTTACCACGGGGACCTCAGGGACCCGCCCTGGTGGCCTCAGGAGAGGCCAGTCCCCATGCGAGTTGCTAGGGGGCCTCTCGGGATTCCTCTCCCGTCGATACCGGAGCCAAAATCCTTGTGTGGAGTCAGGCCCGGAACAGAGGATTCCTCTCAGGGGCTGACATGGATCTTTGGGTACTTCTGGAGTCTCCCCAGGGGAGTCAGGCCTCGTCTCGAGTGGGGGCATGCACGTGCGCTTTCCTTCCAGGCTGTAGCAGCAATGTCACGCTTCCCGTCGCGTGGATCAAAGGATCTGTGGTTTTCCCTCGAGGCTTTCCCACAGGGCTGACCCACGTGCCACCGTGGTGTGAGTCGATCCTCGGCGTGAAAGATGAGCCAGTGCAGGGCAAAGAGGTTCCTCTGGAATGGACTGAGACATCTGGGGGACTCTTGGCATGGTGGTACGACCATGGAGTTCCTCTCGCCTTTCCTGTTGAGAGTGCCTCCTCTTGAGATGCGACGGGAACGCCGGGAATTCTTTCCCGTTGAAAGCAGGGAAAGGATCCCTCATCTCGAGCTACGAGGGGGAAACGGGGCTCCTCTGGATGTGGGCTGGACCATCGTGCTTCCTCTCGAGTGGAGACGGGTATGGCGGTGAACTTCTGAGTTGCAGCAAGGGTGTGAAAGACCCTTTCGAAGTTCCAGAGGTGAGGTGTCATTAGTCTCCAGAAGCCTCATCGGAAATAGGCCTCATCTCGCCTGGAAGGGAGAACTTCCTGGATTTTCTCGAGTTGCGGCAGGTGTTCTCGAGTTACGACGGGGACCTCAGGGACCCGCCCTGGTGGCCTCAGGAAAGGCCAGTCCCCATGCGAGTTGCTAGGGGGCCTCTCGGGATTCCTCTCCCATCGATACCGGGGCCAAAAACCTTGTGTGGAGTCAGGGCCGGAACCGAGGATTCCTCTCAGGGGCTGACATGGATCTTTGGGTACTTCTGGAGTCTCCCCAGGGGAGTCAGGCCTCGTCTCGAGTGGGGGCATGCACATGCGCTTTCCTTCCAGGCTGTAGCAGCAATGTCACCCTTCCCCTCGCGTGGATCAAAGGATCTGTGGTTTTCCCTCGAGGCTTTCCCTCGAGGCTTTCCCACAGGGCTGTCCCACGTGCCACCGTGGTGTGAGTCGATCCTCGGCATGAAAGATGAGCCAGTGCAGGGCAAAGAGGATCCTCTGGAATGGACTGAGACATCTGGGGGACTCTTGGCATGGTGGTACGACCATGGAGTTCCTCTCGCCTTTCCTGTTGAGAGTGCCTCCTCTTGAGATGCGACAGGAACACCGGGAATTCTTTCCCGTTGAAAGCAGGGAAAGGATCCCTCATCTCGAGCTACGAGGGGGAAACGGGGCTCCTCTGGATGTGGGTGGGACCATCGTGCTTCCTCTCGAGTGGAGACGGGTATGGCGGTGAACTTCTTGAGTTGCAGCAAGGGTGTGAAAGACCCTTTCGAAGTTCCAGAGGTGAGGTGTCATTAGTCTCCAGACGCCTCATCGGAAATAGGCCTCATCTCGCCTGGAAGGGAGAACTTCCTGGATTTTCTCGAGTTGTGGCAGGTGTTCTCGAGTTACGACGGGGACCTCAGGGACCCGCCCTGGTGGCCTCAGGAGAGGCCAGTCCCCATGCGAGTTGCTAGGGGGCCTCTCGGGATTCCTCTCCCGTCGATACCGGGGCCAAAATCCTTGTGTGGAGTCAGGGCCGGAAACCAGAATTCCTCTCAGGGGCTGACATGGATCTTTGGGTACTTCTGGAGTCTCCCCAGGGGAGTGAGGCCTCGTCACGAGTGGGGGCATACACGTGCGCTTTCCTTCCAGGCTGTAGCAGCAATGTCACGCTTCCCGTCGCGTGGATCAAAGGATCTGTGGTTTTCCCTCGAGGCTTTCCCTCGAGGCTTTCCCTCGAGGCTTTCCCACAGGGCTGTCCCACGTGCCACCGTGGTGTGAGTCGATCCTCGGCGTGAAAGATGATCCAGTGCAGGGCAAAGAGGTTCCTCTGGAATGGACTGAGACATCTGGGGGACTCTTGGCATGGTGGTACGACCATGGAGTTCCTCTCGCCTTTCCTGTTGAGAGTGCCTCCTCTTGAGATGCGACGGGAACGCCGGGAATTCTTTCCCGTTGAAAGCAGGGAAAGGATCCCTCATCTCGAGCTACGAAGGGGAAACGGGGCTCCTCTGGATGTGGGCGGGACCATCGTGCTTCCTCTCGAGTGGAGACGGGTATGGCGGTGAACTTCTTGAGTTGCAGCAAGGGTGTGAAAGACCCTTTCAAAGTTCCAGAGGTTAGGTGTCATTAGTTTCCAGACGCCTCATGGGAAATAGGCCTCATCTTGCCTGGAAGGGAGAACTTCCTGGATTTTCTCGAGTTGCGGCAGGTGTTCTCGAGTTACGACGGGGACCTCAGGGACCCGCCCTGGAGGCCTCAGGAGACGCCAGTCCCCATGCGAGTTGCTAGGGGGCCTCTCGGGATTCCTCTACCGTCGATACCGGGGCCAAAATCCTTGTGTGGAGTCAGGGCCGGAACCGAGGATTCCTCTCAGGGGCTGACATGGATCTTTGGGTACTTCTGGAGTCTCCCCAGGGGAGTCAGGCCTCGTCTCGAGTGGGGGCATGCACGTGCGCTTTCCTTCCAGGCTGTAGCAGCAATGTCACGCTTCCCATCGCGTGGATCAAAGGATCTGTGGTTTTCCCTAGAGGCTTTCCCTCGAGGCTTTCCCACTGGGCTGTCCCACGTGCCACCGTGGTGTGAGTCGATCCTCGGCGTGAAAGATGAGCCAGTGCAGGGCAAAGAGGTTCCTCTGGAATGGACTGAGACATCTGGGGGACTCTTGGCATGGTGGTACGACCATGGAGTTCCTCTCGCCTTTCTTGTTGAGAGTGACTCCTCTTGAGATGCGACGGGAACGCCGGGAATTCTTTCCCGTTGAAAGCAGGGAAAGGATCCCTCATCTCGAGCTACGAGGGGGAAACGGGGCTCCTTTGGATGTGGGCGGGACCATCGTGCTTCCTCTCGAGTGGAGACGGGTATGGCGGTGAACTTCTTGAGTTGCAGCAAGGTTGTGAAAGACCCATTCGAAGTTCCAGAGCTTAGGTGTCATTAGTCTCCAGACGCCTCATCGGAAATAGGCCTCATCTCGCCTGGAAGGGAGAACTTCCTGGATTTTCTCGAGTTGCGGCAGGTGTTCTCGAGTTACGACGGGGACCTCAGGGACCCGCCCTGGTGGCCTCAGGAGAGGCCAGTCCCCATGCGAGTTGCTAGGGGGCCTCTCGGGATTCCTCTCCCGTCGATACCGGAGCCAAAATCCTTGTGTGGAGTCAGGCCCGGAACAGAGGATTCCTCTCAGGGGCTGACATGGATCTTTGGGTACTTCTGGAGTCTCCCCAGGGGAGTCAGGCCTCGTCTCGAGTGGGGGCATACACGTGCGCTTTCCTTCCAGGCTGTAGCAGCAATGTCACGCTTCCCGTCGTGTGGATCAAAGGATCTGTGGTTTTCCCTCGAGGCTTTCCCTCGAGGCTTTCCCACAGGGCTGTCCCACGTGCCACCGTGGTGTGAGTCTATCCTCGGCATGAAAGATGAGCCAGTGTAGGGCAAAGAGGTTCCTTTGGAATGGACTGAGACATCTGGGGGACTCTTGGCATGGTGGTACGACCATGGAGTTCCTCCCGCCTTTCCTGTTGAGAGTGCATCCTCTTGAGATGCGACGGGAACGCCGGGAATTCTTTCCCGTTGAAAGCAGGGAAAGGATCCCTCATCTCGAGCTACGAGGGGGAAACGGGGCTCCTCTGGATGTGGGCGGGACCATCGTGCTTCCTCTCGAGTGGAGACGGGTATGGCGGTGAACTTCTTGAGTTGCAGCAAAGGTGTGAAAGACCCTTTCGAAGTTCCAGAGGTTAGGTGTCATTAGTCTCCAAACGTCTCATCGGAAATAGGCCTCATCTCGCCTGGAAGGGTGAACTTCCTGGATTTTCTCGAGTTGCGGCAGGTGTTCTCGAGTTACGACGGGGACCTCAGGGACCCGCCCTGGTGGCCTCAGGAGAGGCCAGTCCCCATGCGAGTTGCTAGGGGGCCTCTCGGGATTCCTCTCCCGTCGATACCGGGGCCAAAAACCTTGTGTGGAGTCAGGGCCGGAACCGAGGATTCCTCTCAGGGGCTGACATGGATCTTTGGGTACTTCTGGAGTCTCCCCAGGGGAGTCAGGCCTCGTCTCGAGTGGGGGCATGCACGTACGCTTTCCTTCCAGGCTGTAGCAGCAATGTCACGCTTCCCGTCGCGTGGATCAAAGGATCTGTGGTTTTCCCTCGAGGCTTTCCCACAGGGCTGACCCACGTGCCACCGTGGTGTGAGTCGATCCTCGGCGTGAAAGATGAGCCAGTGCAGGGCAAAGAGGATCCTCTGGAATGGACTGAGACATCTGGGGGACTCTTGGCATGGTGGTACGACCATGGAGTTCCTCTCGCCTTTCCTGTTGAGAGTGCCTCCTCTTGAGATGCGACGGGAACGCCGGGAATTCTTTCCCGTTGAAAGCAGGGAAAGGATCCCTCATCTCGAGCTACAAGGGGGAAACGGGGCTCTTCTGGATGTGGGCAGGACCATCGTGCTTCCTCTCGAGTGGAGAAGGGTATGGCGGTGAATTTCTTGACTTGCAGCAAGGGTGTGAAAGACCCATTCGAAGTTCCAGAGCTTAGGTGTCATTAGTCTCCAGACTCCTCATCGGAAATAGGCCTCATCTCGCCTGGAAGGGAGAACTTCCTGGATTTTCTCGAGTTGCGGCAGGTGTTCTCGAGTTACGACGGGGACCTCAGGGACCCGTCCTGGTGGCCTCAGGAGAGGCCAGTCCCCATGCGAGTTGCTAGGGGGCCTCTCGGTATTCCTCTCCCGTCGATACCGGGGCCAAAAACCTTGTGTGGAGTCAGGGCCGGAAACCAGGATTCCTCTCAGGGGCTGACATGGATCTTTGGGTACTTCTGGAGTCTCCCCAGGGGAGTCAGGCCTCGTCTCGAGTGGGGGCATGCACGTGCGCTTTGCTTCCAGGCTGTAGCAGCAATGTCACGCTTCCCGTCGCGTGGATCAAAGGATCTGTGGTTTTCCCTCGAGGCTTTCCCTCGAGGCTTTCCCACACGGCTGTCCCACGTGCCACCGTGGTGTGAGTCGATCCTCGGCGTGAAAGATGAGCCAGTGCAGGGCAAAGAGGTTCCTCTGGAATGGACTGAGACATCTGGGGGACTCTTGGCATGGTGGTACGACCATGGAGTTCCTCTCCCCTTTCCTGTTGAGAGTGCCTCCTCTTGAGATACGACGGGAACGCCGGGAATTCTTTCCCATTGAAAGCAGGGAAAGGAACCCTCATCTCGAGCTACGAGGGGGAAACGGGGCTCCTCTGGATGTGGGCGGGACCATCGTGCTTCCTCTCGAGTGGAGACGGGTATGGCGGTGAACTTCTTGAGTTGCAGCAAGGGTGTGAAAGACCCTTTCAAAGTTCCAGAGGTTAGGTGTCATTAGTCTCCAGACGCCTCATGGGAAATAGGCCTCATCTCGCCTGGAAGGGAGAACTTCCTGGATTTTCTCGAGTTGCGGCAGGTGTTCTCGAGTTACGACGGGGACCTCAGGGACCTGCCCTGGTGGCCTCAGGAGAGGCCAGTCCCCATGCGAGTTGCTAGGGGGCCTCTCGGGATTACTCTCCCGTCGATACCGGGGCCAAAATCCTTGTGTGGAGTCAGGGCCGGAACCGAGGATTCCTCTCAGGGGCTGACATGGATGTTTGGGTACTTCTGGAGTCTCCCCAGGGGAGTCAGGCCTCGTCTCGAGTGGGGGCATGCACGTGCGCTTTCCTTCCAGGCGGTAGCAGAAATGTCACGCTTCCCGTCGCGTGGATCAAAGGATCTGTGGTTTTTCCTAGAGGCTTTCCCTCGAGGCTTTCCCACTGGGCTGTCCCACGTGCCACCGTGGTGTGAGTCGATCCTCGGCGTGAAAGATGAGCCAGTGCAGGGCAAAGAGGTTCCTCTGGAATGGACTGAGACATCTGGGGGACTCTTGGCATGGTGGTACGACCATGGAGTTCCTCTCGCCTTTCCTGTTGAGAGTGCCTCCTCTTGAGATGCGACGGGAACGCCGGGAATTCTTTCCCGTTGAAAGCAGGGAAAGGATCCCTCATCTCGAGCTACGAGGGGGAAACGGGGCTCCTCTGGATGTGGGCGGGACCATCGTGCTTCCTCTCGAGTGGAGACGGGTATGGCGTTGAACTTCTTGAGTTGCAGCAAGGGTGTGAAAGACCCTTTCAAAGTTCCAGAGGTTAGGTGTCATTAGTCTCCAGACGCCTCATGGGAAATAGGCCTCATCTCGCCTGGAAGGGAGAACTTCCTGGATTCTCTCGAGTTGCGGCATGTGTTCTCGAGTTACGACGGGGACCTCAGGGACCCGCCCTGGTGGCCTCAGGAGAGGCCAGTCCCCATGCGAGTTGCTAGGGGGCCTCTAGGGATTCCTCTCCCGTCGATACCGGGGCCAAAATCCTTGTGTGGAGTCAGGGCCGGAAACCAGAATTCCTCTCAGGGGCTGACATGGATCTTTGGGTACTTTGGAGTCTCCCCAGGGGAGTGAGGCCTCGTCACGAGTGGGGGCATACACGTGCGCTTTCCTTCCAGGCTGTAGCAGCAATGTCACGCTTCCCGTCGCGTGGATCAAAGGATCTGTGGTTTTCCCTCGAGGCTTTCCCTCGAGGCTTTCCCACTGGGCTCTCCCACGTGCCACCGTGGTGTGAGTCGATCCTCGGCGTGAAAGATGAGCCAGTGCAGGGCAAAGAGGTTCCTCTGGAATGGACTGAGACATCTGGGGGACTCTTGGCATGGTGGTACGACCATGGAGTTCCTCTCGCCTTTCCTGTTGAGAGTGCCTCCTCTTGAGATGCGACGGGAACGCCGGGAATTCTTTCCCGTTGAAAGCAGGGACAGGATCCCTCATCTCGAGCTACGAGGGGGAAACGGGGCTCCTCTGGATGTGGGCGGGACCATCGTGCTTCCTCTCGAGTGGAGACAGGTATGGCGGTGAACTTCTTGAGTTGCAGCAAGGGTGTGAAAGACCCTTTCAAAGTTCCAGAGGTTAGGTGTCATTAGCCTCCAGACCCCTCATGGGAAATAGGCCTCATCTCGCCTGGAAGGGAGAACTTCCTGGATTTTCTCGAGTTGCTGCAGGTGTTCTCGAGTTACGACGGGGACCTCAGGGACCCGCCCTGGTGGCCTCAGGAGAGGCCAGTCCCCATGCGAGTTGCTAGGGGGCCTCTCGGGATTCCTCTCCCGTCGATACCGGGGCCAAAATCCTTGTGTGGAGTCAGGGACGGAACCGAGGATTCCTCTCAGGGGCTGACATGGATCTTTGGGTACTTCTGGAGTCTCCCAAGGGGAGTCAGGCCTCGTCTCGAGTGGGGGCATGCACGTGCGCTTTCCTTCCAGGCTGTAGCAGCAATGTCACGCTTCCCGTCGCGTGGATCAAAGGATCTGTGGTTTTCCCTCGAGGCTTTCCCTCGAGGCTTTCCCACAGGGCTGACCCACGTGCCACCGTGGTGTGAGTCGATCCTCGGCGTGAAAGATGAGCCAGTGCAGGGCAAAGAGGTTCCTCTGGAATGGACTGAGACATCTGGGGGACTCTTGGCATGGTGGTACGACCATAGAGTTCCTCTCGCCTTTCCTGTTGAGAGTGCCTCCTCTTGAGATGCGACGGGAACGCCGGGAATTCTTTCCCGTTGAAAGCAGGGAAAGGATCCCTCATCTCGAGCTACAAGGGGGAAACGGGGCTCCTCTGGATGTGGGCGGGACCATTGTGCTTCCTCTCGAGTGGAGACGGGTATGGCGGTGAATTTCTTGAGTTGCACCAAGGGTGTGAAAGACCCATTCGAAGTTCCAGAGCTTAGGTGTCATTAGTCTCCAGACTCCTCATCGGAAATAGGCCTCATCTCGCCTGGAAGGGAGAACTTCCTGGATTTTCTCGAGTTGCGGCAGGTGTTCTCGAGTTACGACGGGGACCTCAGGGACCCGTCCTGGTGGCCTCAGGAGAGGACAGTCCCCATGCGAGTTGCTAGGGGGCCTCTCGGTATTCCTCTCCCGTCGATACCGGGGCCAAAAACCTTGTGTGGAGTCAGGGCCGGAAACCAGGATTCCTCTCAGGGGCTGACATGGATCTTTGGGTACTTCTGGAGTCTCCTCAGGGGAGTCAGGCCTCGTCTCGAGTGGGGGCATGCACGTGCGCTTTCCTTCCAGGCTGTAGCAGCAATGTCACGCTTCCCGTCGCATGGATCAAAGGATCTGTGGTTTTCCCTCGAGGCTTTCCCTCGAGGCTTTCCCACAGGGCTGTCCCACGTGCCACCGTGGTGTGAGTCGATCCTCGGCGTGAAAGATGAGCCAGTGCAGGGCAAAGAGGTTCCTCTGGAATGGACTGAGACATCTGGGGGACTCTTGGCATGGTGGTACGACCATGGAGTTCCTCTCCCCTTTCCTGTTGAGAGAGCCTCCTCTTGAGATGCGACGGGAACGCCGGGAATTCTTTCCCATTGAAAGCAGGGAAAGGATCCCTCATCTCGAGCTACGAGGGGGAAACGGGGCTCCTCTGGATGTGGGCGGGACCATCGTGCTTCCTCTCGAGTGGAGACGGGTATGGCGGTGAACTTCTTGAGTTGCAGCAAGGGTGTGAAAGACCCTTTCAAAGTTCCAGAGGTTAGGTGTCATTAGTCTCCAGACGCCTCATGGGAAATAGGCCTCATCTCGCCTGGAAGGGAGAACTTCCTGGATTTTCTCGAGTTGCTGCAGGTGTTCTCGAGTTACGACGGGGACCTCAGGGACCCGCCCTGGTGGCCTCAGGAGAGGCCAGTCCCCATGCGAGTTGCTAGGGGGCCTCTCGGGATTCCTCTCCCGTCGATACCGGGGCCAAAATCCTTGTGTGGAGTCAGGGCCGGAACCGAGGATTCCTCTCAGGGGCTGACATGGATCTTTGGGTACTTCTGGAGTCTCCCAAGGGGAGTCAGGCCTCGTCTCGAGTGGGGGCATGCACGTGCGCTTTCCTTCCAGGCTGTAGCAGCAATGTCACGCTTCCCGTCGCGGGGATCAAAGGATCTGTGGTTTTCCCTCGAGGCTTTCCCTCGAGGCTTTCCCACTGGGCTGTCCCACGTGCCACCGTGGTGTGAGTCGATCCTCGGCGTGAAAGATGAGCCAGTGCAGGGCAAAGAGGTTCCTCTGGAATGGACTGAGACATCTTGGGGACTCTTGGCATGGTGGTACGACCATGGAGTTCCTCTGGCCTTTCCTGTTGAGAGTGCCTCCTCTTGAGATGCGATGGGAACGCCGGGAATACTTTCCCGTTGAAAGCAGGGAAAGGATCCCTCATCTCGAGCTACGAGGGTGAAACGGGGCTCCTCTGGATGTGGTCGGGACCATCGTGCTTCCTCTCGAGTGGAGACGGGTATGACGGTGAACTTCTTGAGTTGCAGCAAGGGTGTGAAAGACCCTTTCGAAGTTCCAGAGGTTAGGTGTCATTAGTCTCCAGACGCCTCCTCGGAAATAGGCCTCATCTCGCCTGGAAGGGAGAACTTCCTGGATTTTCTCGAGCTGCGGCAGGTGTTCTCGAGTTACGACGGGGACCTCAGCGACCCGCCCTGGTGGCCTCAGGAGAGGCCAGTCCCCATGCGAGTTGCTAGGGGGCCTCTCGGGATTCCTCTCCCGTCGATACTGGGGCCAAAATCCTTGTGTGGAGTCAGGGCCGGAACCGAGGATTCCTCTCAGGGTCTGACATGGATCTTTGGGTACTTCTGGAGTCTCCCCAGGGGAGTCAGGCCTCGTCTCGAGTGGGGGCATGCACGTGCGCTTTCCTTCCAGGCTGTAGCAGCAATGTCACGCTCCCCGTCGCGTGGATCAAAGGATCTGTGGTTTTCCCTCGAGGCTTTCCCTCGAGGCTTTCCCACTGGGCTGTCCCACGTGCCACCGTGGTGTGAGTCGATCCTCGGCGTGAAAGATGAGCCAGTGCAGGGCAAAGAGGTTCCTCTGGAATGGACTGAGACATCTGGGGGACTCTTGGCATGGTGGTACGACCATGGAGTTCCTCTCGCCTTTCCTGTTGAGAGTGCCTCCTCTTGAGTTGCGACGGGAATGCCGGGAATTCTTTCCCGTTGAAAGCAGGGAAAGGATCCCTCATCTCGAGCTACGAGGGGGAAACGGGGCTCCTCTGGATGTGGGCGGGACCATCGTGCTTCCTCTCGAGTGGAGACGGGTATGGCGGTGAACTTCTTGAGTTGCAGCAAGGGTGTGAAAGACCCTTTCGAAGTTCCAGAGGTTAGGTGGCATTAGTCTCCAGACGCCTCATGGGAAATAGGCCTCATCTCGCCTGGAAGGGAGAACTTCCTGGATTTTCTCGAGTTGCGGCAGGTGTTCTCGAGTTACGACGGGGACCTCAGGGACCCGCCCTGGTGGCCTCAGGAGAGGCCAGTCCCCATGCGAGTTGCTAGGGGGCCTCTCGGGATTCCTCTCCCGTCGATACCGGGGCCAAAATCCTTGTGTGGAGTCAGGGCCGGAACCGAGGATTCCTCTCAGGGGCTGACATGGATCTTTGGGTACTTCTGGAGTCTCCCCTGGGGAGTCAGGCCTCGTCTCGAGTGGGGGCATGCACGTGCGCTTTCCTTCCAGGCTGTAGCAGCAATGTCACGCTTCCCGTCGCGTGGATCAAAGGATCTGTGGTTTTCCCTCGAGGCTTTCCCTCGAGGCTTTCCCACAGGGCTGTCCCACGTGCCACCGTGGTGTGAGTCGATCCTCGGCGTGAAAGATGAGCCAGTGCAGGGCAAAGAGGTTCCTCTGGAATGGACTGAGACATCTGGGGGACTCTTGGCATGGTGGTACGACCATGGAGTTCCTCCCGCCTTTCCTGTTGACAGTGCCTCCTGTTGAGATGCGACGGGAACGCCGGGAATTCTTTCCCGTTGAAAGCAGGGAAAGGATCCCACATCTCGAGCTACGAGGGGGAAACGGGGCTCCTCTGGATGTGGGCGGGACCATCGTGCTTCCTCTCGAGTGGAGACGGGTATGGCGGTGAATTTCTTGAGTTGCAGCAAGGGTGTGAAAGACCCATTCGAAGTTCCAGAGCTTAGGTGTCATTAGTCTCCAGACTCCTCATCGGAAATAGGCCTCATCTCGCCTGGAAGGGAGAACTTCCTGGATTTTCTCGAGTTGCGGCAGGTGTTCTCGAGTTATGACGGGGACCTCAGGGACCCGCCCTGGTGGCCTCAGGAGAGGCCAGTCCCCATGCGAGTTGCTAGGGGGCCTCTCGGTATTCCTCTCCCGTCGATACCGGGGCCAAAAACCTTGTGTGGAGTCAGGGCCGGAAACCAGGATTCCTCTCAGGGGCTGACATGGATCTTTGGGTACTTCTGGAGTCTCCCCAGGGGAGTCAGGCCTCGTCTCGAGTGGGGGCATGCACGTGCGCTTTCCTTCCAGGCTGTAGCAGCAATGTCACGCTTCCCGTCGCGTGGATCAAAGGATCTGTGGTTTTCCCTCGAGGCTTTCCCTCGAGGCTTTCCCACAGGGCTGTCCCACGTGCCACCGTGGTGTGAGTCGATCCTCGGCGTGAAAGATGAGCCAGTGCAGGGCAAAGAGGATCCTCTGGAATGGACTGAGACATCTGGGGGACTCTTGGCATGGTGGTACGACCATGGAGTTCCTCTCGCCTTTCCTGTTGAGAGTGCCTCCTCTTGAGATGCGACGGGAACGCCGGGAATTCTTTCCCGTTGAAAGCAGGGAAAGGATCCCTCATCTCGAGCTACCAGGGGGAAACGGGGCTCCTCTGGATGTGGGCGGGACCATCGTGCTTCCTCTCGAGTGGAGACGGGTATGGCGGTGAACTTCTTGAGTTGCAGCAAGGGTGTGAAAGACCCTTTCGAAGTTCCAGAGGTTAGGTGTCATTAGTCTCCAGACGCCTCATCGGAAATAGGCCTCATCTCGCCTGGAAGGGAGAACTTCCTGGATTTTCTCGAGTTGCGGCAGGTGTTCTCGAGTTACGACGGGGACCTCAGGGACCCGACCTGGTGGCCTCAGGAGAGGCCAGTCCCCATGCGAGTTGCTAGGGCGTCTCTCGGGATTCCTCTCCCGTCAATACCGGGGCCAAAAACCTTGTGAGGAGTCAGGGCCGGAACCGAGGATTCCTCTCAGGGGCTGACATGGATCTTTGGGTACTTCTGGAGTCTCCCCAGGGGAGTCAGGCCTCGTCTCGAGTGGGGGCATGCACGTGCGCTTTCCTTCCAGGCTGTAGCAGCAATGTCACGCTTCCCGTCGCGTGGATCAAAGGATCTGTGGTTTTCCCTCGAGGCTTTCCCTCGAGGCTTTCCCACAGGGCTGTCCCACGTGCCACCGTGGTGTGAGTCGATCCTCGGCGTGAAAGATGAGCCAGTGCAGGGCAAAGAGGTTCCTCCGGAATGGACTGAGACATCTGGGGGACTCTTGGCATGGTGGTACGACCATGGAGTTCCTCTTAGCTTTCTTGTTGAGAGTGCCTCCTCTTGAGATGCGACGGGAACGCCGGGAATTCTTTCCCTTGAAAGCAGGGAAAGGATCCCTCATCTCGAGCTACGAGGGGGAAACGGGGCTCCTCTGGATGTGGGCGGGACCATCGTGCTTCCTCTAGTGTGGAGACGGGTATGGTGGTGAACTTCTTGAGTTGCAGCAAGGGTGTGAAAGACCCTTTCGAAGTTCCAGAGGTGAGGTGTCATTAGTCTCCAGACGCCTCATCGGAAATAGGCCTCATCTCGCCTGGAAGGGAGATCTTCCTGGATTTTCTCGAGTTGCGGCAGGTGTTCTCGAGTTACGACGGGGACCTCAGGGACCCGCCCTGGTGGCCTCAGGAGAGGCCAGTCCCCATGCGAGTTGCTAGTGGGCCTCTCGGGATTCCTCTCCAATCGATACCGGGGCCAAAAACCTTGTGTGGAGTCAGGGCCGGAACCGAGGATTCCTCTCAGGGGCTGACATGGATCTTTGGGTACTTCTGGAGTCTCCCCAGGGGAGTCAGGCCTCTTCTCGAGTGGGGGCATGCACATGCGCTTTCCTTCCAGGCTGTAGCAGCAATGTCACGCTTCCCGTCGCGTGGATCAAAGGATCTGTGGTTTTCCCTCGAGGCTTTCCCTGGAGGCTTTCCCACAGGGCTGTCCCACGTGCCACCGTGGTGTGAGTCGATCCTCGGCATGAAAGATGAGCCAGTGCAGGGCAAAGAGGTTCCTCTGGAATGGACTGAGACATCTGGGGGACTCTTGGCATGGTGGTACGACCATGGAGTTCCTCTCGCCTTTCCTGTTGAGAGTGCCTCCTCTTGAGATGCGACGGGAACGCCGGGAATTCTTTCCCGTTGAAAGCAGGGAAAGGATCCCTCATCTCGAGCTACGAGGGGGAAACGGGGCTCCTCTGGATGTGGGCGGGACCATCGTGCTTCCTCTCGAGTGGAGACGGGTATGGCGGTGAACTTCTTGAGTTGCAGCAAGGGTGTGAAAGACCCTTTCGAAGTTCCAGAGGTGAGGTGTCATTAGTCTCCAGACGCCTCATGGGAAATAGGCCTCATCTCGCCTGGAAGGGAGAACTTCCTGGATTTTCTCGAGTTGCGGCAGGTGTTCTCGAGTTACGACGGGGACCTCAGGGACCCGCCCTGGTGGCCTCAGGAGAGGCCAGTTCCCATGCGAGTTGCTAGGGGGCCTCTCGGGATTCCTCTCCCGTCGATACCGGGGCCAAAAACCTTGTGTGGAGTCAGGGCCGTAACCCAGGATTCCTCTCAGGGGCTGACATGGATCTTTGGGTACTTCTGGAGTCTCCCCAGGGGAGTCAGGCCTCGTCTCGAGTGGGGGCATGCACGTGTGCTTTCCTTCCAGGCTGTAGCAGCAATGTCACGCTTCCCGTCGCGTGGATCAAAGGATCTGTGGTTTTCCCTCGAGGCTTTCCCTCGAGGCTTTCCCACAGGGCTGTCCCACGTGCCACCGTGGTGTGAGTCGATCCTCGGCGTGAAAGATGAGCCAGTGCAGGGCAAAGAGGTTCCTCTGGAATGGACTGAGACATCTGGGGGACTCTTGGCATGGTGGTACGACCATGGAGTTCCTCTCGCCTTTCCTGTTGAGAGTGCCTCCTCTTGAGATGCGACGGGAACGCCGGGAATTCTTTCCCGTTGAAAGCAGGGAAAGGATCCCTCATCTCGAGCTACGAGGGGGAAACGGGGCTCCTCTGGATGTGGGCGGGACCATCGTGCTTCCTCTCGAGTGGAGACGGGGATGGCGGTGAACTTCTTGAGTTGCAGCAAGGGTTTGAAAGACCCTTTCGAAGTTCCAGAGGTGAGGTGTCATTAGTCTCCAGACGCCTCATCGGAAATAGGCCTCATCTCGCCTGGAAGGGAGATCTTCCTGGATTTTCTCGAGTTGCGGCAGGTGTTCTCGAGTTACGACGGGGACCTCAGGGACCCGCCCTGGTGGCCTCAGGAGAGGCCAGTCCCCATGCGAGTTGCTAGGGGGCCTCTCGGGATTCCTCTCCCGTCGATACCGGGGCCAAAAACCTTGTGTGGAGTCAGGGCGGTAACCCAGGATTCCTCTCAGGGGCTAACATGGATCTTTGGGTACTTCTGGAGTCTCCCCAGGGGAGTCAGGCCTCGTCTCGAGTGGGGCATGCACGTGCGCTTTCCTTCCAGGCTGTAGCAGCAATGTCACGCTTCCCGTCGCGTGGATCAAAGGATCTGTGGTTTTCCCTCGAGGCTTTGCCTCGAGGCTTTCCCACAGGGCTGTCCCAAGTGCCACCGTGGTGTGAGTCGATCCTCGGCGTGAAAGATGAGCCAGTGCAGGGCAAAGAGGTTCCTCTGGAATGGACTGAGACATCTGGGGGACTCTTGGCATGGTGGTACGACCATGGAGTTCCTCCCGCCTTTCCTGTTGACAGTGCCTCCTGTTGAGATGCGACGGGAACGCCGGGAATTCTTTCCCGTTGAAAGCAGGGAAAGGATCCCTCATCTCGAGCTACGAGGGGGAAACGGGGCTCCTCTGGATGTGGGCGGGACCATCGTGCTTCCTCTCGAGTGGAGACGGGTATGGCGGTGAACTTCTTGAGTTGCAGCAAGGGTGTGAAAGACCCTTTCGAAGTTCCAGAGGTTAGGTGTCATTAGTCTCCAGACGCCTCATCGGAAATAGGCCTCATCTCGCCTGGAAGGGAGAACTTCCTGGATTTTCTCGAGTTGCTGCAGGTGTTCTCGAGTTACGACGGGGACGTCAGGGACCCGCCCTGGTGGCCTCAGGAGAGGCCAGTCCCCATGCGAGTTGCTAGGGGGCCTCTCGGGATTCCTCTCCCATCGATACCGGGGCCAAAATCCTTGTGTGGAGTCAGGGCCGGAACCGAGGATTCCTCTCAGGGGCTGACATGGATCTTTGGGTACTTCTGGAGTCTCCCAAGGGGAGTCAGGCCTCGTCTCGAGTGGGGGCATGCACGTGCGCTTTCCTTCCAGGCTGTAGCAGCAATGTCACGCTTCCCGTCGCGTGGATCAAAGGATCTGTGGTTTTCCCTCGAGGCTTTCCCTCGAGGCTTTCCCACTGGGCTGTCCCACGTGCCACCGTGGTGTGAGTCGATCCTCGTCGTGAAAGACGAGCCAGTGCAGGGCAAAGAGGTTCCTCTGGAATGGACTGAGACATCTTGGGGACTCTTGGCATGGTGGTACGACCATGGAGTTCCTCTTGCCTTTCCTGTTGAGAGTGCCTCCTCTTGAGATGCGATGGGAACGCCGGGAATACTTTCCCGTTGAAAGCAGGGAAAGGATCCCTCATCTCGTGCTACGAGGGGGAAACGGGGCTCCTCTGCATGTGGTCGGGACCATCGTGCTTCCTCTCGAGTGGAGACGGGTATGACGGTGAACTTCTTGAGTTGCAGCAAGGGTGTGAAAGACCCTTTCGAAGTTCCAGAGGTTAGGTGTCATTAGTCTCCAGACGCCTCATTGGAAATAGGCCTCATCTCGCCTGGAAGGGAGAACTTCCTGGATTTTCTCGAGTTGCGGCAGGTGTTCTCGAGTTACGACGGGGACCTCAGGGACCCGACCTGGTGGCCTCAGGAGAGGCCAGTCCCTATGCGAGTTGCTAGGGGGTCTCTCGGGATTCCTCTCCCGTCGATACCGGGGCCAAAAACCTTGTGTGGACTCAGGGCCGGAACCGAGGATTCCTCTCACGGGCTGACATGGATCTTTGGGTACTTCTGGAGTCTCCCCAGGGGAGTCAGGCCTCGTCTCGAGTGGGGGCATGCACGTGCGCTTTCCTTCCAGGCTGTAGCAGCAATGTCACGCTTCCCGTCGCGTGGATCAAAGGATCTGTGGTTTTCCCTAGAGGCTTTCCCTCGAGGCTTTCCCACTGGGCTGTCCCACGTGCCACCGTGGTGTGAGTCGATCCTCGGCGTGAAAGATGAGCCAGTGCAGGGCAAAGAGGTTCCTCTGGAATGGACTGAGACATCTGGGGGACTCTTGGCATGGTGGTACGACCATGGAGTTCCTCTCGCCTTTCCTGTTGAGAGTGCCTCCTCTTGAGATGCGACGGGAACGCCGGGAATTCTTTCCCGTTGAAAGCAGGGAAAGGATCCCTCATCTCGAGCTACGAGGGGGAAACGGGGCTCCTCTGGATGTGGGCGGGACCATCGTGCTTCCTCTCGAGTGGAGACGGGTATGGCGGTGAACTTCTTGAGTTGCAGCAAGGGTGTGAAAGACCCTTTCAAAGTTCCAGAGGTTAGGTGTCATTAGTCTCCAGACGCCTCATCGGAAATAGGCCTCATCTCGCCTGGAAGGGAGAACTTCCTGGATTCTTTCGAGTTGCGGCAGGTGTTCTCGAGTTACGACGGGGACCTCAGGGACCCGCCCTGGTGGCCTCAGGAGAGGCCAGTCCCCATGCGAGTTGCTAGGGGGCCTCTAGGGATTCCTCTCCCGTCGATACCGGGGCCAAAATCATTGTGTGGAGTCAGGGCCGGAAACCAGAATTCCTCTCAGGGGCTGACATGGATCTTTGGGTACTTCTGGAGTCTCCCCAGGGGAGTGAGGCCTCGTCACGAGTGGGGGCATACACGTGCGCTTTCCTTCCAGGCTGTAGCAGCAATGTCACGCTTCCCGTCGCGTGGATCAAAGGATCTGTGGTTTTCCCTCGAGGCTTTCCCTTGAGGCTTTCCCACTGGGCTCTCCCACGTGCCACCGTGGTGTGAGTCGATCCTCGGCGTGAAAGATGAGCCAGTGCAGGGCAAAGAGGTTCCTCTGGAATGGACTGAGACATCTGGGGGACTCTTGGCATGGTGGTACGACCATGGAGTTCCTCTCGCCTTTCTTGTTGAGAGTGCCTCCTCTTGAGATGCGACGGGAACGCCGGGAATTCTTTCCCGTTGAAAGCAGGGAAAGGATCCCTCATCTCGAGCTACGAGGGGGAAACGGGGCTCCTCTGGATGTGGGCGGGACCATCGTGCTTCCTCTCGAGTGGAGACAGGTATGGCGGTGAACTTCTTGAGTTGCAGCAAGGGTGTGAAAGACCCTTTCAAAGTTCCAGAGGTTAGGTGTCATTAGTCTCCAGACGCCTCATCGGAAATAGGCCTCATCTCGCCTGGAAGGGAGAACTTCCTGGATTTTCTCGAGTTGCGCAGGTGTTCTCGAGTTACGACGGGGACCTCAGGGACCCGCCCTGGTGGCCTCAGGAGAGGCCAGTCCCCATGCGAGTTGCTAGGGGGCCTCTCGGGATTCCTCTCCCGTCGATACCGGGGCCAAAATCCTTGTGTGGAGTCAGGGCCGGAAACGAGGATTCCTCTCAGTTGCTGACATGGATCTTTGGGTACTTCTGGAGTCTCCCAAGGGGAGTCAGGCCTCGTCTCGAGTGGGGGCATGCACGTGCGCTTTCCTTCCAGGCTGTAGCAGCAATGTCACGCTTCCCGTCGCGTGGATCAAAGGATCTGTGGTTTTCCCTAGAGGCTATCCCTCGAGGCTTTCCCACTGGGCTGTCCCACGTGCCACCGTGGTGTGAGTCGATCCTCGGCGTGAAAGATGAGCCAGTGCAGGGCAAAGAGGTTCCTCTGGAATGGACTGAGACATCTGGGGGACTCTTGGCATGGTGGTACGACCATGGAGTTCCTCTCGCCTTTCCTGTTGAGAGTGCCTCCTCTTGAGATGCGACGGGAACGCCGGGAATTCTTTCCCGTTGAAAGCAGGGAAAGGATCCCTCATCTCGAGCTACGAGGGGGAAACGGGGCTCCTCTGGATGTGGGCGGGACCATCGTGCTTCCTCTCGAGTGGAGACGGGTATGGCGGTGAACTTCTTGAGTTGCAGCAAGGGTGTGAAAGACCCTTTCAAAGTTCCAGAGGTTAGGTGTCATTAGTCTCCAGACGCCTCATGGGAAATAGGCCTCATCTCGCCTGGAAGGGAGAACTTCCTGGATTCTCTCGAGTTGCGGCAGGTGTTCTCGAGTTACGACGGGGACCTCAGGGACCCGCCCTGGTGGCCTCAGGAGAGGCCAGTCCCCATGCGAGTTGCTAGGGGGCCTCTAGGGATTCCTCTCCCGTCGATACCGGGGCCAAAATCCTTGTGTGGAGTCAGGGCCGGAAACCAGAATTCCTCTCAGGGGCTGACATGGATCTTTGGGTACTTCTGGAGTCTCCCCAGGGGAGTGAGGCCTCGTCACGAGTGGGGGCATACACGTGCGCTTTCCTTCCAGGCTGTAGCAGCAATGTCACGCTTCCCGTCGCGTGGATCAAAGGATCTGTGGTTTTCCCTCGAGGCTTTCCCTCGAGGCTTTCCCACTGGGCTCTCCCACGTGCCACCGTGGTGTGAGTCGATCCTCGGCGTGAAAGATGAGCCAGTGCAAGGCAAAGAGGTTCCTCTGGAATGGACTGAGACATCTGGGGGACTCTTGGCATGGTGGTACGACCATGGAGTTCCTCTCGCCTTTCCTGTTGAGAGTGCCTCCTCTTGAGATGCGACGGGAACGCCGGGAATTCTTTCCCGTTGAAAGCAGGTAAAGGATCCCTCATCTCGAGCTACGAGGGGGAAACGGGGCTCCTCTGGATGTGGGCGGGACCATCGTGCTTCCTCTCGAGTGGAGACGGGTATGGCGGTGAACTTCTTGAGTTGCAGCAAGGGTGTGAAAGACCCTTTCAAAGTTCCAGAGGTTAGGTGTCATTAGTCTCCAGACGCCTCATGGGAAATAGGCCTCATCTCGCCTGGAAGGGAGAACTTCCTGGATTTTCTCGAGTTGCTGCAGGTGTTCTCGAGTTACGACGGGGACGTCAGGGACCCGCCCTGGTGGCCTCAGGAGAGGCCAGTCCCCATGCGAGTTGCTAGGGGGCCTCTCGGGATTCCTCTCCCGTCGATACCGGGGCCAAAATCCTTGTGTGGAGTCAGGGCCGGAACCGAGGATTCCTCTCAGGGGCTGACATGGATCTTTGGGTACTTCTGGAGTCTCCCAAGGGGAGTCAGGCCTCGTCTCGAGTGGGGGCATGCACGTGCGCTTTCCTTCCAGGCTGTAGCAGCAATGTCACGCTTCCCGTCGCGGGGATCAAAGGATCTGTGGTTTTCCCTCGAGGCTTTCCCTCGAGGGTTTCCCACAGGGCTGTCCCACGTGCCACCGTGGTGTGAGTCGATCCTCGGCGTGAAAGATGAGCCAGTGCAGGGCAAAGAGGTTCCTCTGGAATGGACTGAGACATCTTGGGGACTCTTGGCATGGTGGTACGACCATGGAGTTCCTCTCGCCTTTCCTGTTGAGAGTGCCTCCTCTTGAGATGCGATCGGAACGCCGGGAATACTTTCCCGTTGAAAGCAGGGAAAGGATCCCTCATCTCGAGCTACGAGGGTGAAACGGGGCTCCTCTGGATGTGGTCGGGACCATCGTGCTTCCTCTCGAGTGGAGACGGGTATGGCGGTGAACTTCTTGAGTTGCAGCAAGGGTGTGAAAGACCCTTTCGAAGTTCCAGAGGTTAGGTGTCATTAGTCTCCAGACGCCTCCTCGGAAATAGGCCTCATCTCGCCTGGAAGGGAGAACTTCCTGGATTTTCTCGAGCTGCGGCAGGTGTTCTCGAGTTACGACGGGGACCTCAGCGACCCGCCCTGGTGGCCTCAGGAGAGGCCAGTCCCCATGCGAGTTGCTAGGGGGCCTCTCGGGATTCCTCTCCCGTCGATACTGGGGCCAAAATCCTTGTGTGGAGTCAGGGCCGGAACCGAGGATTCCTCTCAGGGTCTGACATGGATCTTTGGGTACTTCTGGAGTCTCCCCAGGGGAGTCAGGCCTCGTCTCGAGTGGGGGCATGCACGTGCGCTTTCCTTCCAGGCTGTAGCAGCAATGTCACGCTCCCCGTCGCGTGGATCAAAGGATCTGTGGTTTTCCCTCGAGGCTTTCCCACTGGGCTGTCCCACGTGCCACCGTGGTGTGAGTCGATCCTCGGCGTGAAAGATGAGCCAGTGCAGGGCAAAGAGGTTCCTCTGGAATGGACTGAGACATCTGGGGGACTCTTGGCATGGTGGTACGACCATGGAGTTCCTCTCGCCTTTCCTGTTGAGAGTGCCTCCTCTTGAGATGCGACGGGAACGCCGGGAATTCTTTCCCGTTGAAAGCAGGGAAAGGATCCCTCATCTCGAGCTACGAGGGGGAAACGGGGCTCCTCTGGATGTGGGCGGGACCATCGTGCTTCCTCTCGAGTGGAGACGGGTATGGCGGTGAACTTCTTGAGTTGCAGCAAGGGTGTGAAAGACCCTTTCGAAGTTCCAGAGGTTAGGTGGCATTAGTCTCCAGACGCCTCATGGGAAATAGGCCTCATCTCGCCTGGAAGGGAGAACTTCCTGGATTTTCTCGAGTTGCGGCAGGTGTTCTCGAGTTACGACGGGGACCTCAGGGACCCGCCCTGGTGGCCTCAGGAGAGGCCAGTCCCCATGCGAGTTGCTAGGGGGCCTCTCGGGATTCCTCTCCCGTTGATACCGGGGCCAAAATCCTTGTGTGGAGTCAGGGCCGGAACCGAGGATTCCTCTCAGGGGCTGACATGGATCTTTGGGTACTTCTGGAGTCTCCCCTGGGGAGTCAGGCCTCGTCTCGAGTGGGGGCATGCACGTGCGCTTTCCTTCCAGGCTGTAGCAGCAATGTCACGCTTCCCGTCGCGTGGATCAAAGGATCTGTGGTTTTCCCTCGAGGCTTTCCCTCGAGGCTTTCCCTCGAGGCTTTCCCACAGGGCTGTCCCACGTGCCACCGTGGTGTGAGTCGATCCTCGGCGTGAAAGATGAGCCAGTGCAGGGCAAAGAGGTTCCTCTGGAATGGACTGAGACATCTGGGGGACTCTTGGCATGGTGGTACGACCATGGAGTTCCTCTCGCCTTTCCTGTTGAGAGTGCCTCCTCTTGAGATGCGACGGGAACGCCGGGAATTCTTTCCCGTTGAAAGCAGGGAAAGGATCCCACATCTCGAGCTACGAGGGGGAAACGGGGCTCCTCTGGATGTGGGCGGGACCATCGTGCTTCCTCTCGAGTGTAGAAGGGTATGGCGGTGAATTTCTTGACTTGCAGCAAGGGTGTGAAAGACCCATTCGAAGTTCCAGAGCTTAGGTGTCATTAGTCTCCAGACTCCTCATCGGAAATAGGCCTCATCTCGCCTGGAAGGGAGAACTTCCTGGATTTTCTCGAGTTGCGGCAGGTGTTCTCGAGTTATGACGGGGACCTCAGGGACCCGCCCTGGTGGCCTCAGGAGAGGCCAGTCCCCATGCGAGTTGCTAGGGGGCCTTTCGGTATTCCTCTCCCGTCGATACCGGGGCCAAAAACCTTGTGTGGAGTCAGGGCCGGAAACCAGGATTCCTCTCAGGGGCTGACATGGATCTTTGGGTACTTCTGGAGTCTCCCCAGGGGAGTCAGGCCTCGTCTCGAGTGGGGGCATGCACGTGCGCTTTCCTTCCAGGCTGTAGCAGCAATGTCACCCTTCCCATCGCGTGGATCAAAGGATCTGTGGTTTTCCCTCGAGGCTTTCCCTCGAGGCTTTCCCACAGGGCTGTCCCACGTGCCACCGTGGTGTGAGTCGATCCTCGGCGTGAAAGATGAGCCAGTGCAGGGCAAAGAGGATCCTCTGGAATGGACTGAGACATCTGGGGGACTCTTGGCATGGTGGTACGACCATGGAGTTCCTCTCGCCTTTCCTGTTGAGAGTGCCTCCTCTTGAGATGCGACGGGAACGCCGGGAATTCTTTCCCGTTGAAAGCAGGGAAAGGATCCCTCATCTCGAGCTACGAGGGGGAAACGGGGCTCCTCTGGATGTGGGCGGGACCATCGTGCTTCCTCTCGAGTGGAGACGGGTATGGCGGTGAACTTCTTGAGTTGCAGCAAGGGTGTGAAAGACCCTTTCGAAGTTCCAGAGGTGAGGTGTCATTAGTCTCCAGACGCCTCATCGGAAATAGGCCTCATCTCGCCTGGAAGGGAGAACTTCCTGGATTTTCTCGAGTTGCGGCAGGTGTTCTCGAGTTACGACGCGGACCTCAGGGACCCGCCCTGGTGGCCTCAGGAGAGGCCAGTTCCCATGCGAGTTGCTAGGGGGCCTCTCGGGATTCCTCTCCCGTCGATACCGGGGCCAAAAACCTTGTGTGGAGTCAGGGCCGTAACCCAGGATTCCTCTCAGGGGCTGACATGGATCTTTGGGTACTTCTGGAGTCTCCCCAGGGGAGTGAGGCCTCGTCTCGAGTGGGGGCATGCACGTGCGCTTTCCTTCCAGGCTGTAGCAGCAATGTCACGCTTCCCGTCGCGTGGATCAAAGGATCTGTGGTTTTCCCTCGAGGCTTTCCCTCGAGGCTTTCCCACTGGGCTGTCACACGTGCCACCGTGGTGTGAGTCGATCCTCGTCGTGAAAGACGAGCCAGTGCAGGGCAAAGAGGTTCCTCTGGAATGGACTGAGACATCTTGGGGACTCTTGGCATGGTGGTACGACCATGGAGTTCCTCTTGCCTTTCCTGTTGAGAGTGCCTCCTCTTGAGATGCGATGGGAACGCCGGGAATACTTTCCCGTTGAAAGCAGGGAAAGGATCCCTCATCTCGAGCTACGAGGGGGAAACGGGGCTCCTCTGCATGTGGTCGGGACCATCGTGCTTCCTCTCGAGTGGAGACGGGTATGACGGTGAACTTCTTGAGTTGCAGCAAGGGTGTGAAAGACCCTTTCGAAGTTCCAGAGGTTAGGTGTCATTAGTCTCCAGACGCCTCATTGGAAATAGGCCTCATCTCGCCTGGAAGGGAGAACTTCCTGGATTTTCTCGAGTTGCGGCAGGTGTTCTCGAGTTACGACGGGGACCTCAGGGACCCGACCTGGTGGCCTCAGGAGAGGCCAGTCCCCATGCGAGTTGCTAGGGGGTCTCTCGGGATTCCTCTCCCGTCGATACCGGGGCCAAAAACCTTGTGTGGACTCAGGGCCGGAACCGAGGATTCCTCTCACGGGCTGACATGGATCTTTGGGTACTTCTGGAGTCTCCCCAGGGGAGTCAGGCCTCGTCTCGAGTGGGGGCATGCACGTGCGCTTTCCTTCCAGGCTGTAGCAGCAATGTCACGCTTCCCGTCGCGTGGATCAAAGGATCTGTGGTTTTCCCTAGAGGCTTTCCCTCGAGGCTTTCCCACTGGGCTGTCCAACGTGCCACCGTGGTGTGAGTCGATCCTCGGCGTGAAAGATGAGCCAGTGCAGGGCAAAGAGGTTCCTCTGGAATGGACTGAGACATCTGGGGGACTCTTGGCATGGTGGTACGACCATGGAGTTCCTCTCGCCTTTCCTGTTGAGAGTGCCTCCTCTTGAGATGCGACGGGAACGCCGGGAATTCTTTCCCGTTGAAAGCAGGGAAAGGATCCCTCATCTCGAGCTACGAGGGGGAAACGGGGCTCCTCTGGATGTGGGCGGGACCATCGTGCTTCCTCTCTAGTGGAGACGGGTATGGCGGTGAACTTCTTGAGTTGCAGCAAGGGTGTGAAAGACCCTTTCAAAGTTCCAGAGGTTAGGTGTCATTAGTCTCCAGACGCCTCATCGGAAATAGGCCTCATCTCGCCTGGAAGGGAGAACTTCCTGGATTCTTTCGAGTTGCGGCAGGTGTTCTCGAGTTACGACGGGGACCTCAGGGACCCGCCCTGGTGGCCTCAGGAGAGGCCAGTCCCCATGCGAGTTGCTAGGGGGCCTCTCGGGATTCCTCTCCCGTCGATACCGGGGCCAAAATCATTGTGTGGAGTCAGGGCCGGAAACCAGAATTCCTCTCAGGGGCTGACATGGATCTTTGGGTACTTCTGGAGTCTCCCCAGGGGAATGAGGCCTCGTCACGAGTGGGGGCATACACGTGCGCTTTCCTTCCAGGCTGTAGCAGCAATGTCACGCTTCCCGTCGCCTGGATCAAAGGATCTGTGGTTTTCCCTCGAGGCTTTCCCTTGAGGCTTTCCCACTGGGCTCTCCCACGTGCCACCGTGGTGTGAGTCGATCCTCGGCGTGAAAGATGAGCCAGTGCAGGGCAAAGAGGTTCCTCTGGAATGGACTGAGACATCTGGGGGACTCTTGGCATGGTGGTACGACCATGGAGTTCCTCTCGCCTTTCTTGTTGAGAGTGCCTCCTCTTGAGATGCGACGGGAACGCCGGGAATTCTTTCCCGTTGAAAGCAGGGAAAGGATCCCTCATCTCGAGCTACGAGGGGGAAACGGGGCTCCTCTGGATGTGGGCGGGACCATCGTGCTTCCTCTCGAGTGGAGACAGGTATGGCGGTGAACTTCTTGAGTTGCAGCAAGGGTGTGAAAGACCCTTTCAAAGTTCCAGAGGTTAGGTGTCATTAGTCTCCAGACGCCTCATGGGAAATAGGCCTCATCTCGCCTGGAAGGGAGAACTTCCTGGATTTTCTCGAGTTGCGGCAGGTGTTCTCGAGTTACGACGGGGACCTCAGGGACCCGCCCTGGTGGCCTCAGGAGAGGCCAGTCCCCATGCGAGTTGCTAGGGGGCCTCTCGGGATTCCTCTCCCGTCGATACCGGGGCCAAAATCCTTGTGTGGAGTCAGGGCCGGAACCGAGGATTCCTCTCAGGAGCTGACATGGATCTTTGGGTACTTCTGGAGTCTCCCAAGGGGAGTCAGGCCTCGTCTCGAGTGGGGGCATGCACGTGCGCTTTCCTTCCAGGCTGTAGCAGCAATGTCACGCTTCCCGTCGCGTGGATCAAAGGATCTGTGGTTTTCCCTCGAGGCTTTCCCTCGAGACTTTCCCACTGGGCTGTCCCACGTGCCACCGTGGTGTGAGTCGATCCTCGGCGTGAAAGATGAGCCAGTGCAGGGCAAAGAGGTTCCTCTGGAATGGACTGAGACATCTGGGGGACTCTTGGCATGGTGGTACGACCATGGAGTTCCTCTCCCCTTTCCTGTTGAGAGTGCCTCCTCTTGAGATGCGACGGGAACGCCGGGAATTCTTTCCCGTTGAAAGCAGGGAAAGGATCCCTCATCTCGAGCTACGAGGGGGAAACGGGGCTCCTCTGGATGTGGGCGGGACCATCGTGCTTCCTCTCGAGTGGAGACGGGTATGGCGGTGAACTTCTTGAGTTGCAGCAAGGGTGTGAAAGACCCTTTCGAAGTTCCAGAGGTGAGGTGTCATTAGTCTCCAGACGCCTCATGGGAAATAGGCCTCATCTCGCCTGGAATGGAGAACTTCCTGGATTTTCTCGAGTTGCGGCAGGTGTTCTCGAGTTACGACGGGGACCTCAGGGACCTGCCCTGGTGGCCTCAGGAGAGGCCAGTCCCCATGCGAGTTGCTAGGGGGCCTCTCGGGATTCCTCTACCGTCGATACCGGGGCCAAAATCCTTGTGTGGAGTCAGGGCCAGAACCGAGGATTCCTCTCAGGGGCTGACATGGATCTTTGGGTACTTCTGGAGTCTCCCCAGGGGAGTCAGGCCTCGTCTCGAGTGGGGGCATGCACGTGCGCTTTCCTTCCAGGCTGTAGCAGCAATGTCACGCTTCCCGTCGCGTGGATCAAAGGATCTGTGGTTTTCCCTAGAGGCTATCCCTCGAGGCTTTCCCAATGGGCTGTCCCACGTGCCACCGTGGTGTGAGTCGATCCTCGGCGTGAAAGATGAGCCAGTGCAGGGCAAAGAGGTTCCTCTGGAATGGACTGAGACATCTGGGGGACTCTTGGCATGGTGGTACGACCATGGAGTTCCTCTCGCCTTTCCTGTTGAGAGTGCCTCCTCTTGAGATGCGACGGGAACGCCGGGAATTCTTTCCCGTTGAAAGCAGGGAAAGGATCCCTCATCTCGAGCTACGAGGGGGAAACGGGGCTCCTCTGGATGTGGGCGGGACCATCGTGCTTCCTCTCGAGTGGAGACGGGTATGGCGGTGAACTTCTTGAGTTGCAGCAAGGGTGTGAAAGACCCTTTCAAAGTTCCAGAGGTGAGGTGTCATTAGTCTCCAGACGCCTCATGGGAAATAGGCCTCATCTCGCCTGGAAGGGAGAACTTCCTGGATTCTCTCGAGTTGTGGCAGGTGTTCTCGAGTTACGACGGGGACCTCAGGGACCCGCCCTGGTGGCCTCAGGAGAGGCCAGTCCCCATGCGAGTTGCTAGGGGGCCTCTAGGGATTCCTCTCCCGTCGATACCGGGGCCAAAATCCTTGTGTGGAGTCAGGGCCGGAAACCAGAATTCCTCTCAGGGGCTGACATGGATCTTTGGGTACTTCTGGAGTCTCCCCAGGGGAGTGAGGCCTCGTCACGAGTGGGGGCATACACGTGCGCTTTCCTTCCAGGCTGTAGCAGCAATGTCACGCTTCCCGTCGCGGGGATCAAAGGATCTGTGGTTTTCCCTCGAGGCTTTCCCTCGAGGGTTTCCCACAGGGCTGTCCCACGTGCCACCGTGGTGTGAGTCGATCCTCGGCGTGAAAGATGAGCCAGTGCAGGGCAAAGAGGTTCCTCTGGAATGGACTGAGACATCTTGGTGACTCTTGGCATGGTGGTACGACCATGGAGTTCCTCTCGCCTTTCCTGTTGAGAGTGCCTCCTCTTGAGATGCGATGGGAACGCCGGGAATACTTTCCCGTTGAAAGCAGGGAAAGGATCCCTCATCTCGAGCTACGAGGGTGAAACGGGGCTCCTCTGGATGTGGTCGGGACCATCGTGCTTCCTCTCGAGTGGAGACGGGTATGGCGGTGAACTTCTTGAGTTGCAGCAAGG